>NW_026575082.1:11662500-14162500 GCF_905146905.1 Nyctereutes procyonoides | reverse complement strand
CTAAAGCTGACTAAAGCCTCAAACCTGGTGCATATTTAAAATTTTGTCAAAATTGTTCATCACCACACAGGCTTACATTCATTCACAATTGAGAAGGGTGGTGGAATTAGGATTTTCCAAGGGAGTGACCCTTGTCTATATATGTTCTGGGCATTATGCACATGTTTATGCAGATTGGCCTTGGTGCTGCACAACTGATTTGGGCTCCAGAGAGGGCACACAGGGACACAGGAAGATTTCTCCAGGTTTGCCATGCTCTGGTCTGAAAAGAATGGGAATAGGAAATATCCCCGCCCTGCTGGCTGTACTTTGAGACAGCAAAGGAGACAGGGATCTAGTTTGCCTGCTTCCTTTTCCCTTGGAACTGAGTCCTAGGCCATTAGGGCTTCTATCACAGGGTAGCGCAGACGGAGTGACTTAGACAACAAACATTTATTTCTCACAGTTCTGGAGGCTGGAAGTGAGAGATCAGGGCACCAGCATGGTTGGGTTCTTGGTGAGAGCCCTCTTTAGGATTTCAAGACACTGTTTTTCTTGCTGTGTTTCCACATGTGAAGAACAGAGGGAGGAAGCAAGCTATCTACTGTCTCTCTTCTTTTTAAGATTTTTTATTTTTTCATTTGAGAGATAGAGAACAAGCACACAGAGGGAGAGGGAGAGGCAGACTGCCTACTGAGTGGAGAGCATGATGTGGGGCTCAATCCCAGGACCCTGGGATCATGACCTGAGCAGAAGACAGACGCTTAACTGACTAAGCCACCCAGGTGCCCCTTTACTATTTCTATCTTTTTAAAAAAAAAAAAGATTTTATTTATTCATGAGAGACACACAGAGAGAATGAGAGAGAGGCAGAGACACAAGCAGGCTCCATGCAGGGAGCCTGACCTGGGACTCAATCCCAGGTCTCCAGGATCAGGCCCTGGGCTGAAGGCGGCGCTAAACCGCTGAGCCACCGGGGCTGCCCTACTATCTCTTTTTATAAAGGCACAAATCCCACTCATGTGCTCTCCAACCTCATGGCCTGATCACCTCCCAAAGCTGCATCTCCTAGTATCATCACGATGGGGGTTAAGATTTCAGCATGAATTCTGAGGGGACACAAACATTAGTCCATAACAAAGTCCTGTAAGTACTCAGGAGTCTAAGTACCTGGGCTACTGGGACAGTCCAGGTGAGATGGGGTCCTATAGGTGTCAAAAGTCTGTTTCAAAGAATATTATTGTGTTGTATCGTGTGTGTGTGTGTGTGTGTGTGTGTGTGTGCACATTGATTCTTGTTATTCATAGAATAATGTCAGGGTTCTGAACTAGCAAATGCTGAACCACAGCTCCTATGGGGAAATACAGACTTAGGTTCCTGTGAGCCTCTGGGCACAACATCTTTGTTAACCCATCCACACATAACCTTGTTTTATGTGTTTCTGTTTAAAGACATCTTAGTAAATATTTTGACTCATTAACATTGTTCTTAGAAGCGACAGTGCTGTAACTCATGCTTGAACACGTATTCATCTAACACGTATTTTCTCCAAGAGACACATCACAGCCTTCTTGGGCCTGGTAACGCCACTCAGCACCTGGGCACTATGATTATGGGCCATTTTAAGCAGTGGAATCACTTACGAAAAGCACAGGAATGCCAAAAATGGGACACCAAGTAGACCACAAAAAGGACGCTTGTTTCCAACATAAGGGTTGTAACAAGAAGGCTGAGTGTGACTTTGTTTGACCTCAGCTAAGAGCAGGCAGGTCCAGCCAGCGGCTCAACGTTTCCACTGTTCTGCACGTGTCCAAGAATGACTGCCAAAGTGCCAGGAGTACTGATTTGGGGGGTTATAATGAAATTTTAGTGAGTACATGAAATTGCAAAAATGAGTAAACAAATAATGCTGTGTGTGTATCAACATGACCTCTATTCCACTGAAACCAGAAAGGGCAAGGAGGGACAAGGAGGAGAGCACTTGGCCATGTGTTGTGAGAAAAGAGACAACACATGGGTTGCCCTAAATGTTTGGGGAGATTCACTTCCAACTGTGTCATCAGGCTCAGCCTCTGTAATGCATTCACTTTTCTAACTACCTGTGACCCCTGTTTGCACTACTCTGAATACTCCTGTGGTCCCACAGGATCCCAAGATGAATCCCCAGGCTCCAGAACCCTATTTTTCTCAGGTTTGATCTAGCATTCGTGTTAAGAATATTTCTCATGTTTGAGTTTACTAAAAACCAAGAAACTGTGAAGACTATTTTTGGATTTGCCAAAATAGTCAAGGATCATAAGGTCCCCAGTTCTTAATCCTCCTCCTGAGGAGAAAACTGACTTAAAAAAAAAACAAACTATAAGACTCTTAATTAATTATTGAGAAGAGGAGTGGAGGAGGGAAATCCCTGGTAGGGTTGTTTCCCAAAGCTACTGTCCTGAATGAGGGCATTTGCTGGCGCTGAGTCGGTGGGGGGGGGGGGGGTGGGGGGGGTGGTGCAGGATGTGGAGGGTGAGCAGCCAGGTGGGGGTAGGGTGGGGTGGGGGGGTGCAGCTGGGGTGGATGGGGGTGGTGGTGATGCGCCGGGCGCGGGGTGGAGGGTGAGCAGCCTGGCTGGGGCGGGGGAGGGGGGGCAGTGTGGGACCTGGAGGGTGAGCAGCCTGGGCTGGGAGGTGCATAACGTGGAGGGTGGGCAGCTGGGGCGGGGCCAGACCTGTAGGGTGAGTAACCAGGGTGGGGGGCGGGTGTGGGAGGTGGAGGGTGAGCACCTGGGGTTGGGGGGGTGCGGGAGGTGGAGGGTGAGCAGCGGGGGCAGGGGGGGTGCGGGAGGTGGAGGGTGAGCACCTGGGGCGGGTGGTGGGTGCGGGACGTGGAGGGTGAGCACCGGGGCGGAGGGGGGGGTTTGCGGGAGGTGGCGGGTGAGCAGCTGGGGGAGGTGCGGGAGGTGGAGGGTGAGCAGGCGGGGCAGGGGTGAGTAGGTGCAGGAGGTGGAGGGTGAGGAGGCGGGGCGGGGGGTGGGTGTGTGGGAGGTGGAGGGTGAGCACAGGGGCATGGGGGGTGGGGGGAGGTTGCAGGAGGTGGAGGGTGAGCAGGCAGGGCGGGGAGTGGGTGCGGGCGGTGGAGGGTGAGCACGGGGGGGGGCGGGGGTGCGGGCGGTGGAGGGTGAGCACGGGGGGGGGGCCCGGGGGGTGCGGGCGGTGGAGGGTGAGGGCGGTGGAGGGTGAGCACGGGGGGGGGGCGGGGGTGCGGGCGGTGGAGGGTGAGCACCGGGTGGGGGCCGGGGGTGCGGGCGGTGGAGGGTGAGCACGGGGGGTGGGGGCGGGGGTGCGGGCGGTGGAGGGGGAGCACGGGGGGGGGGGACGGGGGTGCGGGCGGTGGAGGGTGAGCACGGGGGGGCCGGGGGTGCGGGCGGTGGAGGGTGAGCCCGGGGGTGGCCGGGGGGTGCGGGCGGTGGAGGGTGAGCCGCCGCTGTCTGTCTCCCGCAGGCAAGGCCCTGGTGGCGGTGGAGCCCGGCAACCGGACGGCCCCGCGCCGCTGCGCCTGCACCGCGGGCTACCACTGGAGCGCCGACTGCGACTGCTGCCGCCGCAACGCCGAGTGCGCGCCCGGCTTCGGCGCCCTGCACCCGGGTACGGCTCCGGCTCCGGCTCCGGCTCCGGGTCGCGCCCGCGGCTCTCGCGGGCCGAGCGGGCTCTGGGAGGCGCCCGGCCCCACGCCCGGGGAGCAGGGCGTGCAGCTTGAGGGGCGCCAGCGGGGCCCGGCTGCGAGCTCTTCCCGGGGAATGTGGGCGCGGCCCACGCGCTGCCCTGAAGGCTCCTCCGTCTGGGGAACCTTGGGGTCCCCATCCCCACCCCCTTAGGCAGGCCCGGGTAATGCAGGGGGCCTCAGACTTTTTTTTTTTTTTTAAGGCTGGCTCACCCCCTTGGAAGAATTTTGAAGAACCATGCGCCCCTGGCGGACTTTTAGGTTGGCAGCTAATGTTTTTTATTGCCAAGTTAAAAGAGTTGCTAAGGAATTCGTTTCCAAGGAATTATAACAGCAGTAACACTTTTAAAAATGGAATTCAGTGGCACCTAAACAGCAAAGCAATTTGATAAACACCATCATCCTTTTAAAAATGCACTCATGATCCTTCACTGTTGGAAGATTTATACAGTTCTTGTCCTTCCTTTGATTTGTATCCATTTCACCTGCCCCATAGAATTTTATCCTAATGCGTTTTTATGCTTGGAGGGCTTTGACTAATCACCTCTCCATGCACTTTCACATCAAAAATATGTACCGATTTGAGATCGTAATTTTAAAAAATTTCCTGTGACTCAAGGTTCAAAGAGTTAAAAACACTCCTGGGCTAAGTTGTTATTACAGTTATTACACGATTGTCAAAAAGTAATATATTTTGCTATAATATAATTGTAAAAGCTTTAGGTACTTAATAATGGGGGAGTTTCTTTTCTGACTCATGTATTCGTGGTCGAATATTATCTGTTGCTAAAATATAACAGATTTCAACATTAATTCTGCTTCCACTAAGTGCTGAGAAACTTGTGTACATAAATAACTAAAGGGTAAGGAAGGCTTCTGGCAGAGGAGTGTCAGTTCTTTCAACACTTTCTGAGTCCCTTGTGCAGGCCACATAGTGATGGGGATCAAAAGCTGTTTTTAATGATCTCTCTGTTAAGAACTCAGTTGTGTTCTCAGTTTTGTTAAAAGTAAAGAAATAGGTATCTTTTTGTCAAAAAAAGTATTTCTTAGAGTCATTTACTTTTCTGACTTATATTAAGTATCCCCCAGCAGTTTTTTCAAGATGTAACAAACTGATAACTCATACCTGTTAGTCTTTCACTTAGAGGCATCCCCTGTTTTAACCCAGGAGACTTGGACAGGCTTAGGAGAATTAAGATAGTCTGTTTTTCAATTCATACAGAAGAAGATGTCCATCAGAGTCTCCCTGGTGCAGTCAGCCCTTATTACCAAATGTATCAACTAAACCAGATGAGATTTCTCTTGGAAAAAGTTCAACTTAATTTTTTTTTTTTTTTTTTTTTTTTTTTTTAGAGAAAGAGAGAGAGCAGGGGAGGAACAGAGGGAAAAGGAGAGAGAGAATCTGAAGCAGAAGCAGGTTCCACACCCCATGGTGGAGCCTAGCTCAGGGCTCAATCTCATGGCCTTGAGATCATGACTTGAGCCAAAATCAAGAGTCGGATGGATGCTTACCCGACAGCCACCCAGGCGCCCCTTGATTTTTTTAATTATTAAAATAAATCTCCCTATGACAGCCAACTCCCTTATAAATCCAATTCTAAGACAAGGCCCCGAGCCTTTCAGTATGGAAGTGCTCTGAACACTTGAGTTTTCTGATGCCAGTATTTCGACTTGTGGTAGCTTTTGGCAAAGCAGGATTTGGAGTGGGTAAGCAGCGTGCCTTCTTTTATGAAGTGGGGAAAGTGTGATTGTGTGAGGGGAAAAGAGAAAGGAGAACATGCAAGATGCCCCTGGCAGGTCAGTGTTTCAAAGAGTAGATGTGGGAGTCAAGTACATGGATTTAATGCCCTTAAAGCTTCGTTTTTAAGGGTTACTCTTTTAAGAGTGTGTTAATATTTTAAAAGCTGTTTGGATTAATGTGACAACTAGATGTTAACTGGGCTTTTGTTAATATTGTTACAAAGTGAGTCAGATTACTAGATTGAGGAGGGGGGTACCGTGCTTATTGAGGCAGTTGCGGAAATCAAGAATGTACTTCCCATTTGACTTTGGGCAAAGAAAATCTAATTCCTTATTTTAGTGTTTTATTTTTGAAAATAAATCACAGAAGTGCTACTAATTTCAAGAGTAAATTGTGGTTTTGGCACTAGTCAATTGCCCGATTGTGTACCACACGGAAGCCAAGCCAATGTTCGTTCTTCTTTATTGGAATTACCAAAGGGTCCTCCTGTGTCCATTGCAGGGAGGCTACTAGACGTAGGAAGTTGGAGACAGGTCCAATTTTGATAACGTAGCTGATGAGGAATGTGAGAGCTGAAGAAAGCTTCCTAACCAGGACCAATTCCTGCTTTCACTGCTGTGGCTTAAGGCAGGGGTTCAAAAGCCATCCCACCACTTGTGTTTCTGTAGATAGAATTTTATTAGAAACACAGCCACATCTGTTTGCTTACATATTATCTATGATGCTTTCATACTACAAGTAATTACATCAGAGTTCAGAGGGGCCTGCAAAGCCCAAGATATTTACCCTATGGCCCTTTATAGAAAACATTTGCTGCTAACCCTTGGTTTAAAAGAGAGAGGCCTGTAGGGTTTTTTTGGGGGGTGGGGGTGGGGGAGGAAGGTTGTTTTTGTTTGAGAAAAGTTTGTGGCAGTCACTCTTGTGTTTGGACTGGTAAGCTGTATCTGGTCAGAAGGAATCAGGATAGGAAATTTTCCTTAAACACAGGAAAAGGGCTGTCATTCTCTGTAGACAAAGACTATATAAACCCAAAAAAGGCTGAAAGGAGAGAGCAGACAAGTGCCTGTTGAAACTAGGGAGATAGCAGGCTCCCCGGCTGGGAAACAGTATCCGTGACCAGGACAGTGACTCAGAACAGCCCAGAATCGGTACCTAAGTTGGATGCTGACGTTAGTGGCTTAATGAGGAGCCTGTTGCCTTGGTCTGTGACCTCCTGCTGGGACCGGAGATCCCCTGAATCCACAAGGCCCTAGGGCAATCGGCATCAGGCCATGAGGGTGGTTTGGGGAGGCCAGAGGCTTAGCGGGCGGCTCCTGATCTCTGGTGCTCTGAACATCGTCCTGGCCGATCTCTAAGTGTCCCCGTTTGCTCTGGTTGTTCTCTTGTCCGTTTGTTTTTTCGACAGTGCAGCTCAACAAGGACACGGTATGCAAGCCCTGCCTTCTAGGCTACTTCTCCGATGCCTTTTCTTCCACTGAGAAATGCAAACCCTGGACCAAGTAAGTGACTTGGTAAAAAAAAAAAAAAAAAAAAAAGTAAGAGTTTGTTGATTTTAAACTCAGCCCGGGCCATCTCGTCTAGGTTGAAAACAGACTGATTGAGTTTGGCGAGGCTTCTTCTCAAACCCATTTTCTGTCCATGCAGCGTGGGGAAAAGAAATCAGCACGACTGATCTTCAGCTTTGATGTGTGACAGGCACTCTGCTTTTCAGATTCAGTTGGACCGAATCTTTGACTTACAGTGACAGCTTCTTTTTTCCTTCTTCCAACCTTAGTTATTTGAAAATGATTTACAATGTTTATTATCGTTCACTCACCACTCCCATGCTTCCAGCTTCCCCACACCGCTGGCTCGTCCCGAGATGCATGTGTGTGTGTGTGTGTGTGTGTGTGTGTGTGTGTGTGTGTAGATGCCTCCTGTTTATATAAATGTTTGCATACTCTAAACACCTTGGGTTTTATAACATAATGAGTGCTAAAGGAAGCTCATTCCATACGTGTTCACTTAGGTCTTTGTGGTCTTTTGTAGCTTGGTATTTCATCGTAGAGATGTACCATAGTTTTATTTAATAAATTCCCTATTGGTAGTCATTTAGGTAGTTTCCAGTCTGCTGCACTAATAAATAACTCTGCACTGAATCATTTCATATATATCCTGGGTTTCATACTTAATGTCAATATACGTGTGTGTAGTAGAATTATATGTGTATATATACAATGTGTTTTTATATAGTAGAATTATATGTATATGTATATACATGCATAGTGTGTATGTATATAGTATGTATAGTAGAATTATATGTATATATAGTGTGTAGAATTATATATATAATATACATTATTATTAATATTGATATATATATATAATGGAATTTTTGGGTCCTTCCATTACATGCCTATGTTAAATACTAGTATATTCCCAATATATTTTTTGAAGATTTATTTATTTATTTATTTATTTAAGAGAGAGAGAGTAGGGGAGGGGCAAGGGAGAAGGAAGGAGAATCTTTAAGCAGACTCCCTGCTGAGTACGGAGCTTGATGCAGGACTCGATCTCATGACCCTGAGCTCAAGACATGAGCTGATATCGAGAGTTGGACACTTAACCAAGCAGCCACCCGGGTGCTCCTCAATATATTAAGTCTCATTAGATATTTATTTTCTGATCCACTTATCCAAGTTTTACATTGAAAAGATTTTTTTGTGTGTGTTTTCAATGTCAAAAGAGCATTCATCAAAAATTTATCACTCAGCCAAGGTAATTAAAGCATTTGGAATCTTCTTTACTGAAGGCACCAATGTACTCTCTTTTGGACCATAGTGTCAGAGTGGTTCTTAGAGAATACTGGTAGTGGTTATTTTTGCTTATTTATTTGTCCAGGCTTCCGACATGTGGACAGACACTGGGGATTCAGATGTGCAGGAGGACCTCTCAGTTCTCCTGAAGGAACTAGAAATCTAGTGAAGTAGAGCCTTTTGTAGTGTGTGTTTTGTTTTTAAATAAGAATATAAAAGCAAAAGCGCTTAACTACCTTTACCTCCACAGCTGTAGCATTCTTGGAGAGAAGGAAGTACGTCATGGGACTGATAAATCAGATGTGGTTTGTAGTTCTTCTCTGCCATCTACAAAGCCACCAAAAGGTATGTGTAAACAGAACAGGTTGGTTGTAGATGTGCTCAGTCTAGTCAGCAACTCTAGATTTCTCCCGAATTACATGTCGTGTCTCAAGGGTTTTATTTCTCCCTCTTCATCCTATCATATCCATGGTCACCTTTCACTTTTATCAGTATTTTAACTCCAGGTATGTTGTTTATTTGAAAATGCCCTACTCTGAAATGGATAACAATAAAGTATTCATACATACAAAAGAAAGAACAGAAACTGAGCTACAAATTTCATGAATTAAAATGCCCAAATATGGCAGGGTTGTGGAAGGTCACAGTAGGGGTATCTGCGGGAGATCTTGGTCACCAACCAGAGTTAGAATATAGCCATCGTTATATATGGCATATTTTGTAGATCAAGTAATCTTCAGTAGAGTTTTGAAGCCTGACAAAGTTGACAGTTAATGGTAGATGCTGGTTACCCGGGGCATGAGATGGTGCAGAGTAGGTCCAAAGATGGAAACGCCAAGCGCAGCAGGAAGAACCCAGGCCACAGGTTAATGGGGTTAATGAACTGAGAAAATCAGGGGGTAAGATTTTATATTTTGGGAAACAGGAGGATATCTAAGCATTCTCGATATGGAGTTAACACAGAGTAGCATTCAAAAAAGACCATTTTAAAGATAACATTGAAAATAACTGAGGGAATAAAAAGTTACTTTAAACAAGAGAGGGGAGGAGAGGCAAGACTCCCAGAAACCAGGGCTGGTAAACCAAGAGTTCATAATATAAAGGATCTAGCAGGGAAGTGATCAAGGGGAAATGCAAGACATGGTCGAGTCCACGTTGTGCTGTAGATGAAATACTGAAACACTTTGCAGGATGGCTGTAGTGCTGTTCTCATGACCAGCAGAGCCCTGGTGCCATGCTGTTCTTTGGAAAGAGATATGGGAAGGGGCTTCCTTTGGCCTCAGAGGCTATCCAGCTGCAGAGATTGACGTGTTCTGTAGGTGGGCAAAGATGGAACTGGCTGGTGTGGTCAAGGTAATTAGAGTTGTGCTAAAGTAGCCACTTTTATTTATTTATTCATTAAAGATTTAATCTAATTATTTGAGAGAGAGAGCATGAGCAGAGGGAGGGGCAAAGGGAGAGGGAGAAGCAGATGCCACACTGAGCAGGGAGCCCATCGTGGGGCTTGATCCCAGGACCCCAAGATCATGACCTGAGCTGAAGTCAGATGCTTAACCGACTTAGGTTAAGACATTTAGGCACCCGAAGTACCAACTTTTAAAGATGGACGTGAGCTGGCCTCCCGCAGAGTGATGCCAGGAGTGGGATTAGCTGCAGTGTTGGTGTCACTCTTTCAGAGGGGGGTGCACTCTCTGCACACCTGTGGTCAGAGTCAGGGACCATCCTTCTTCTCCAATGCCAGACCAACATCTTTGATTCTGGGCTTTGATTCAAAGGGTTTTGTTTTTAAATAAAAGTGAAAATAATCCGAGAATTAAATTATCTTTAACACCTTCTCCTCCTTTCTCCTTTTCTTCCAATACAGAACCCCAGATTTACTTGCCCAGTTTAATTATCCTGCTTCTCTTCATATCCGTGGCATTAGTTGCTGCTGTCATCTTTGGTGTTTATTATAGGAAAAAAGGGAAAGCACTAACAGGTACTGTGTCTACGCTGGTTTTTGAAAATTAATCTTAAAGAAAGGAGATGCATTTCTAGGTATACGCTTTGGAAGACACACATATTGCCTGTGACAGCTTCTGGTGATCCGCCCACAGTAAGTGCCTTGACTCGGTTGCAGTTACTTACACTAAGGAGAAATACCCTCTATACCTCATTTTTTCTATTGTCCTCTGGCCAAAAAAATAAACAAAAACCCATGGTGCCTGTTGATGTGTAAGCCACCAAAATCTGCCAGGTTCAGGAAACTGATGACCTGAAAGTTGTATGTTCATGTCAGTTGCCTTTATCCAAGAATTACCAACATTTTTTATGTACCCACTTAACATAAAGACAAATGTTCAGGTAAATGGCAGATGGAAAGTGTTGACTGGGATCTTACCTTGAGATATGAATATAAAATTGTGAAAATCAGCTACCTCATATTCAGTAAAATGTAGGTGCTCATTCTTAGAATGAATAGTCTGGTGTTAACCTTGTTTCTTGGGAACAATTTCTTCACAAACAATTGTCCCATAGTGCCTTTTAACATCACTGCATATTTGACATTTACAAAGTTAAAATAGTGTCATTTCTTGTTAAAGGGTTTTATTTATTTATTTGACAGAGAGAGAAGAGAATGAGCACACAAGCAGGGGGTAGTGGCAAAGGGAGAGTGAGAAGCAGGCTCCCCATGGAGCAGGGAGCTCGACTCGGGGCTTGATCCTGGGACCCTGAGATCATGACCTGAGCCAAGGGCAGATGCTTAACCGACTGAGCCAGCCAGGTGCCCAAGAATGTCATTTTTCAGAAAGGATTCTTCAAGAGATTTCTTCATGTTTTTGTGGTTAGATCTCCTTCTCTAGGAGCACTGTTGTCTCACTATCCTTTTTTCCTTTTTGGTTGCTCAGGTATTTATCACATCCACCTCTGCTTTGCTGTGACTTGATCAGTTCTCCTGTGTCACATGCACAGACTTCCTGAAACCTTACCTATCTTGCTCTTTCCATTAATGTCATGTTACTTAATGTAACGCTCAGCCATAGAAAGTTTTTAAAGAAGGAAGATAGTGTTTGAAGATGCCTGTGTTCAGCAGAGAACAGTGTTAGATGACTTTTTTAAAAAACATTATTATTATTATTATTCAGAGAGAGAGAGAGAGACAGAGACAGAGACAGAAGCAGGTTCCATGCAGGAAGCCCAACGTGGGACTCCATCCTGGGCCTCCAGGATTACACCCCGGGCTGCAGGCGGCGCTAAACCGCTGTGCCACTGGGGCTGCCCAGATGCCTTTTTTTAGTCTACTCATTATTGAATTTTTTTTTTTTAGATTTTATTTATTTATTCATGAGAGAGAAAGAGGGGCAAAGAGACAGAGACACAGGCAGAGGGAGAAGCAGGCTCCATGCAGGTAGCCCAATGCGGGACTCAATCCCAGGTCTCCAGGATCAGGCCCCTGGGCTGAAGGCTGCGCTAAACCGCTGAGCCACCCGGGCTGCCCCTGAATTTTTTTTTTTAAGATTTTATTTATTTATTGATGAGAGACAGAAAGAAAAAGAGGCAGAGACACAGGCAGAGGGAGAAGCAGGCTCCTTGCAGGGAGCCTGATGTGGGACTTGATCCCAGGACTTCAGGATCATGCCCTGAGCCAAAGGCAGATGCTCAACCCCTGAGCCACCCAGGTGCCCCTTGAATATTTTTATTTAATGCTGCTCCACTTCCCTAGCAACCTGGTAGCTAGGCATTTGAATACACTGCATGTTCAGTCAATGAGGGTCACTCATGGAGCCGTGTTTATGTGAGAAAAACAGATTTCTGATTTTTTTTTTTTTTGGTCTCTGCAATAATCTCTTCCTGCCATATTTTATCAATGAGGACAATGGACCTACTACTTACTAAATCAGAATGTAGGCCTGTTAAGCCTCTCTTCATCCATTCATACTGCACAGGTTTCTTAACACCCCCCCCCCAGGGGTTGGGACAGGCCTGGCCCTTGGGGCTCCTTACTGCACAGCACAGTGCAGGCCCTTTGTTGGGGAAGCTGTAGAATGAGGCTGAGTGCTGAGAGAGAACTTACAGAGCTCCAGGTGAGCAGAGGACAGGGGTTGTCTGGCCTTGGGGCCAGCAGGGGCCTCCCGGAGGAGAGAAGGAGCTGCCAGGTGGAGTTAGCTAAGGTTCCTGCAGCTGGAGCAAAGTGAGAGCCAGCGTGAGACAAAACGGAGAGGGAAGCATGGCCAGATGATGCAGCCCTGCAGGCTTGCTGAAGGAGTTTGTTCCTTGTCCTTACCAAAGAGAAGTAAAACTAGCCATCTGGTTGTAGGATAGAAGACAGATTTGGGGGTGCAGTAGAGTGGATGCAGACACACCAGTTAGGAGGGCTTTTACATCCAAAAGAGAGATGATCTTAGTAATTATGAATATCTCCTCATGTACAAGTAACATTTTTAAATTTTTTTTTATTTTTAAAGATTTGTATTTATTCATGAGAAACAGAGAGAGAGAGGCAGAGACACAGGCAGAGGGAGAAGCAGGCTCCATGCAGGGAGCCTGATGCAGGACTCGATCCCCAGACCTGGGATCACAGCCTGAGCCAAAGGCAGATGCTCAACAGCTGAGCCACCCAGGTGTCCCACAAGTAGCATTTTTTAGCCATTTGTGATTATCTAGTACTGGTCCCTACAAGGGAAGAGCTACAAGCTTCCTTTTATTTGGGGGTAACTTTATGTAGTTTCAAAACTATAGAGAGGAAGCAAGAATAATAATGAAGATGATAGCAATAACTGACATATAATGCGTATTTATTCTATGCTAGCTCTGCTTATGCGTTTTACATGTACTCACAAAATCACAACGGCACCATGAGGCAGGCGCTGTTATTTCTCCCGTGTCGTGATGACGAAACCGAGACTCAGAGAAGTGAAATGAACCACTTGGCAAGGTCGTGTGATAGGGATCATTAGCTGTTATCATGACCTGATTATCTTCTCCTGGAGAATGGACAGCCTCCGCTTCAGTGTTTCTAGTGAATTCAGCATCAAATAGTGGAGGTGGGGTAAAAATTTATCTTTGTAGAACTTAAATTCATCTATTTTTTTCAGTGCGTAGATTTTTTTTAAGATTTTATTTATTTGAGAGAGAGAAAGAGAGATAGAGAGAAAGGGGGGGGAGGGAAAGCATAGAGGGAGAATGACAGGGAGAAGCAGACTCCCCACTAAGCAGGGAACCTGATGTAAGGCTCCATCCCAGGACCCCAGGATCATGACCTGAGCTGAAGGCAGAGGCTTGACTGACTGAGCTACCCAGGTGCCCTAGATTTGACTTTTTAAAAGTTTTGTCACTTTTGTTTTTGCTTTTTTTTTTTAATTAAAAAAAAAGATTTTATTTATTTGAGAGACAGTTTGAGTGGGGAGGAAGGGAAAAAGGAGGGGGAAAAGCAGGCTCCTCCTGAACAGGGAGCCTGAGGAGGGGCTCATCTCTGGAACCCTGAGATCATGACTTGATCACAACCGAGTGAGCCATCCAGGTGTCCCTCAGCATTTCTGTTTTTAAAAGTTAGTGGAGATGCATTTTTATTTATGCCACAGAACATACTCATTCTCCTGAGAAGCAACAGGATATAGTAGAAAAGCATGTGCGGCCCACTGGGACTCAGTGGGGTCGGACAGCCTCCTGGCATGTGGTTTTTCTTTATCGTGCATCCGTGTGAGCTAATTGACTGCAAAAGCAATGCCCTAGGCCCGTGTCTTCATGCTTCCCATGCAGTGCCTAGCCCTGTCCTTCATGGCCACAGAAAAAGTGGCAAAGGGAATGAGAATGCCTCCCGTCCTAACAGCAGCTCTTGAGTGTGCCCAGAGGAATTCATTCAGTGGAACATTAGCGGATGATACTTTACATCAGGAAGTTCTGTTTGGGGGCAGAGGTGTCTTCGAATGGGTTGATTTTCTTTTAAATGTTTTCAGTCTCAGGAGCTCTCACCCAAAGACTCGCAGAGGCCTGTGTTTAAAGAAACACTGAGCTGACATAGTGATCGATGATGATACTGAATTAGAGGAAATAAAATGAAGTTCTTCTCCTTACTCTGTTTTTCTAGCTAATTTGTGGCACTGGGTCAATGAGGCTTGCGGCCGCCTAAGTGTAAATAAGGTAAGTTTAAAAGTCTTAAGTGCCTCCTTCACATCCTTTTACTCCTTCGGCTGCTATGGCTATGAATAATCAAATACTGAGCCCCACTGTGAATGGGATGGTTCCTTGAGGGATGGAACCCTGAATCCCAGGACTGATCTCCACAGAAAAACCCCAAAGCCCAAGTGGGTGCCCCTCCTAAATGCTCTTTTCTTTGCATTTCCTTCCACTCATCATCTCTGTGTACATACATTATTTATGTTGTTCTAGCGCCAATCTTGATTGCCTAGGATAGCTTCCAAGGAGGAAGGAGCTGCCATTTCCCTCTACTCTGTAGCTATTTTGGTAACTTTTAATTTCGATCTAATCAAAATTATAGAAAAGCAGTGAGAATAGTACAAAAAACTCGCCACACGCCCTAAACTCAGCCCCACCAACTGCTTACACTTTATCACATTGTATTATCACCTGCTCTCTGTGTGTATCTGTGTGTTTTTATTCTCCAACCATTTTAGAGTGAATGTGACAGACGTCACGCTCCTATACCCTTAAATACTTTGGTGTGAATTTCTCAAGAACAAGCATATTCTCTTATATGACCATAGTACATTTATCAAAATTGAGAAATTTAGTAGTGGATTAAGTAGACTTAGTAGTTATCTGATCTGCATCAGTCTTAAAAATTTCCTTGATTATCCCATTATGTCCCCTAGGGCTGTTGTCTTAGGTATAAAGAATAAACATTTTAAACGGAGTTCCTCCTGATTCTTCCAATTCCAGTCCCCACACCCCACAGGATTCCTTTGTTTTTTTTCCTTACCTGGATTTGAATCTTCTCTTCTTCAACAGGATAAAACCTGGTTCCTGTTATTCTCAGTATATTTACTCATTTGCTCACTGCCAGTAGACACAGAAATTAGTTTCAGAATTACCAAACCATACTACAGAAAAAAAAAAAAAAAACCCAAAGCTACAAACTGGAGTTCCTTATTCGTTTGTAGTTTTTTTTTTAATTTATATTGAATGTATATGGACAAAATACTGTGTTCTAAAGTTATTGGAGTTAGCTCTTCGCCTTGCTTCAGTGTGAACATGCTATTCGTTTGAAATGCAGTTTGATTCATTTGTTTCCATATTCCATTTTGGGTTCTCCCCTACTCTATAATCTTAAATAACACAAACAAAGTGCCATAATGAGTGTTCCATCTGTACTTGTTATGGTGGAAATAATTATTCTAAACCATTTTCAGCCATGGTTCGCAGAAACATGTTCTAATATCTCTGGGTATTAATACTTCTGCCTTCTGAATTTAAATCAGCAGGAGTCCTCAGGCAACAATTTTAGCAGCACTCACATGGAAGCCTCTAGTCAGCGTGAAATTTGTGATGGTGTCTTACTGCTGACTCTGGAAGAGAAGATGTTTTCTGAAGATATGTGCTGCCCAGACAGTGGTGGTGGCTGTGGGGGCGCGTGTGCAGGCAGCAGCCCCAGTACAGGGGGAGAAGATGCCAGGATGCTCACCTTGGTCAGCCAGGTGGAGGGGGACTCCTGCAGGCAGATTCCCACGGAGGACGAATACGTGGACAGGCCCTCCCAGACCCCAGACTCTTCCCTGTTCCTCACTCAGCCTGGAAGCAAATCCACACCCCCTTTCCCCGAGCCCCTGGAGGTGGGGGAGAATGACAGGTTGAGCCAGTGCTTCACTGGGACAGAGAGCCTGGGAGATTCTGAAAGTGGCAACTTCGTGGAGCCGCCGTGCAGGACTGATTGGATCCCCATAGCCTCCGAAAAGTACTTGCAAAAAGAAGTGGAGGGTGGCCACTGCCCCCACTGGGCAGCCAGCTGCAGCTCCAGCTCGGCGGATGGCTGTGCAAACTGCGGAAAGCCTCCCGGGGGGGGCCGGGAACCCCTCCTGGCTTCCCCGAAAAGTGGACCTCTGCCCCAGTGCGCCTACGGCATGGGCCTTCCGCCTGAGGGTGCAGCAGATGGGGCTGGCCAGCCCTTGGACGGGGCTGATGTCAGGCTTCCCGGCTCCATGAGGGGAGGTCCTGGGTCTGCAAGTGCCTCTGGGGACCAGCCACCTGCATCTGGTAAGTGATTTTCCTTGTCTCTCACCTCCAAGCCAAAAGGCCTGTTCTTTGTGCAGTGTTGGAAAGCAAGTGTCACAGACCATTTTGGGAAGAAGGATGCTAACGTGGGGAAGATTCCACTTGAATCTTTTCTCCTGCTAGGCCTCTTTGCAGGGTGGGTTTTTTTTTTTTAAAGATTTTATTTATTTATTCATGAGAGACACACAGAGAGAGGCAGAGACATAGGCAGAGGAAGAAGCAGGCTCCGTGCAGGAAGGCCGATGTGGGACTCGATCCCAGAACCCTGGGATCACGCTCTGAGCCAACGGCAGATGCTCAACCGCTGAGCCACCCAGGCGTCCCTGCAGGGTGGGTTTTGATGCAATCGACATGTTGAGTTTGCAGGTCTTGCCCACTGCCATGAGGTTTTATCCTCCAGCCCTGGGCTGTCTCTTCACTTCCACATGCCCCAGGCCCACCATGGACCCCCTGCAGGCAATGTCAACAGCCACCTCAGGGCTGGCTGAAGTTGAGGCATACCCTCAGAATTCTTGGCTTTGTTTGTTTTTGTTTTTCAAGCAACCTATGCCTAAGAACCTATGCCTTAGCTTCCCCTGAGGAAGCTCTGTTTTAATCTTTAATTAATTAATTTTTATTCAAAGTAGCTTGTTGGTTCTATGCTAAATTAATGATGCAGTAAAATCATCCTTTAATGCTTTATATGAGAAGCCCCTTTTACAACCACTGCAGATAATATATTTACAGAACCAGGAGGATCATTTTACAATTTAAAATCATTATAGAGATTTATCGCTGCACCACTGCTTGAGCATGAATAGCCCACCAATTATAATATTATAACTTTTTTTCCCCCACAGGGGTAAAGCACCATCTGTTTTATTATGTAGTTACAAGGAACTCTGCCGCTGATGGTGAGGGCTCTGGGTACTGTTTACCACATGGGTGGGTCAGGGATCTCTTTGAGAATCTTCTGACAGCTATAGGTACTCTCTCCAGAAATATGAATATATGGATATGCACTATTTAAGGGGCTTCACAGAATCCTTCCACCCTCAAAAGAAAAAAGAAAAAAGCCCATTGATGGACCTCCTTTATCCTGGGATGCATTTTCTTTTTCTTTCCTGCCTCTCTATTTAGACAGCGAGTAGTGCTAGCAGCTGGTCTTCGAATTATTTTATAACCCTGGGGTAGCTAGATCCTGCCCTAAACACAGAGACTCTCCTGCCTCATGTTGATGATGGCTCCTGGCTTATTTGGTAGAACAATGCACTTTAATCTGTCTTCCAAGCTTTGTGGTTTTGCTGCAACTACACAAATTCACTGATGTGTAAATTCTCTAACATTAGTTCTCAGTCAAATTGAAAGGAGGAGATACATTTGGGAGATATTTTTCAAAGAACTGATTTGTTTTTCCTTCAGAAGACCTCAACGTTAAGATTTAAGGAATTTCCATAACTAAAAGTTTGGCTCTGCTGTTCCTTTGTATGATTCTATTTCTTTTTTAGTGGTTAATTTTCTTCCTGTTGGTCATAGAGACATACAGAACACTAGCTTTTCAGGCTGTGGGGAGTGGGGAGGCCAAAGCTGAGCATGACAGTGGCCACATCCTGGTGCCACTGCCAGGGGCAGAACAGTGTTTCAATTAGTGATGCGAGAAAGGTGATGTTTGCCACTGTGTGAAAATCATCAGCAGCTGTTGGAAGAAAAGAATTGGCCAAATTTAAAGAGATGATGATGATGATGATGATTTTGCTCAGTGTCATGAAACCAAAAGCTAGGTCTGTGCTCTACTATGAAGAGTTAAAACAGTGCCCTCGTCTGTTTCTCATCATCATTTATTTCTCCAGCACTAAACAGCTAGGCATGGAGGAAAGGGGGGAAAAAAGTGTGTCATCAACTAAATGGTGTTAATTTGCGGAAAGTTTACACTGCTTTCTCTCTGTTCGTCTGGTGCTTAGCCATGCAAAACATCCGTGGAGAGTCTGCCTACGGATGCCAGCACGAGGGCCAAATTCATTCTCGCCTGAGGAGAAGCAGCAGCCAGATTGATTTTTGAGGCTGTGCTGTTCTCTCCATAATTACTTCTATGTGAACAGGCCTTCTGGTTCCTGGTCAAAATAGCACTTTCTCATTATTGCCTTTTTTTTTTTTTAAAGATTGTCATTATTTATGTTCTATAAAATGTGTGAAAGAGGATGGAGCTTGGGTGAAAGATCAGAGGGAGTCTAATCCTATTTCATCTTCTGAAAGCCACCGTGCTCTCTGGACTTGAAGGAGGTGGGCTTTTTTTAATTGGGTTTTAGATTTTTATTTGTGGGTATTTGAAAAAAAACACAGACACACAATCAAATCAAGTGGTTTCTGGGAAAATGACATGATTGGGCACTTCCTCAGTAGGGAGGAGTATCTGCTTTGCACTGAGCAGCCCTTTGATGCTTCTTCAAACGGTTCTACAAGTGTAACTTTAAAAAATAATACCCAATGATAAAGCTGTTTTAGCAATGTTATAACTCTTAAAAAACAGGGGGAATTATTAACAAAGACCAATAAGGGGAAAACATATATTTGGTTATATCTCATATAACCATTTCTTAATTTGCATCTTAAATTACTATCCTGATGACATAATGGTGGTTACCTTGGTTACAAATCCTTTCATCTAGAGTTTGGAGAATTCTCACTGTGTCTAGAAAATTAGTTCACGCGAAAGAATCACTTCTTGCAACTAATGTGTGTCTGTAGTGGCCGATGACTTGGCTTTTGGCTCTTGAAATCACTTTCTTGGTTTGGCCACTTCTGAGCTGGAAACAGTTGTTTATTTACAGGGTCCGCAGTGGTTATTAATGAACACCAGCTACACATTGGTTTTTCTATCATATCTTTTTGAGGCTCAACTGAGCCACAGAGACTTGGGAAAACCAACAAAACAAGTAGGGATTGAGGTCAGGGAATGGAAACTGAGGAAAGCAATAACTTGAGACAGCAAGGCCTTCAGCAGCGGGGCGTCCCTCCCCCTCAATCCCCCCTGCCCCCCACTTAAGTTTTGATCAAAGCCAGCCTTTTTTTACTACAAACATCCCTCACTTTCCTCCTCTGCTCTGTTATGTGCTTCTGCTAGTGTGAGCCACCCTGTCCCCACTCTGTCCCCTTCCACAGAGCGCCCACTCCTCCGGTCCTTGAAGGCTCTTGCTCTGCTCCAGTGTTCCTTGGGAACCAGGGAGGGCAGTGTGCTGGCTGCACGCTTTTACCAACAGGCAGCCTCCAGGTAGCCACACCGTTGAGTGGGAATTTCCATGACCTTCGCCACACCTGATCTTTCCAGGCTCTCCCAAGGTGCCTTAGTCACGGCGTGTGAAGCTCATTCACTCAGCCAGTCATGAGTAACTCAAGGAACAGGAGGCCATATCTCCCTGTTTGTTCCCTAAACTCACTCTCAGCCTCCCACGTCTTCCGTCTGCTGTGGGGAGCTGGAGGCCAAGCAGGGGATGGGGGGACTGGCCTTAGCTGTCCTGGACAGACCTCAGTGGCCTGGGTAGAGGCGGCAAAGGTGAGCTGGTTCATCCAAATGGCAGTGATACACCAACGCCCATTCCTGGGAGCCTGGAGCGCTGGAGGTTGAAGGGCATCCACCTGACCCCATTTCTCCCCATCCTCAGTCTCCCTCTCATGAAATGACTATCTTTGACCACCCATCCTGGAAGGACAGATAAAGGTTTGCCTACCTTAATTTTCTTCCCCCCTCCCTCCCATCCCCCCAAGCAATGAACGATGTTCTAGTTCTTTCTTCTCTTTCCTGTTGGAATGCCATCCACTAGCTTGTGTTTGTCTCACTTTTAGTCAGGTGCTATAAGGGCAAGTATTAGCTCATTGACCCTGTAAGTTAAAAAATGACATTTTATTATTTGGTTGTGTAGCAATATTCATTGGTACTGAGAGTCAATGCATTCTTTCAAAATACATGAAAAATTTGTTTACTGTACAATTCAGTCCTGCTTGCTTTCTCTCTGTTCTAATGGGGCTCCTTTTGGAAGAGTTTCATTTGTAAGTCATTCTAAGTAACTTTCAAGCATGATTCAGAATGGAACTATTAAATACTGCTTCCCTTCCTCTATCATCATATACTCAGTTTCTTCCAAATGCCTAAAACAGAGCTTGCATTTCCATAAAAAGGAAAATCACATGAGAAGCATATGGGTTAAATATAAAATAAGTTTTTAAAAAATTCCAAAAGAACTCAGTGTAGCCTGGGTAGTTTGAGTGTATTTGTGTATATTTTTAGTTTTGTTCCTTGGGAGAAAATCTACATGACAATTGGGTGGTATTATTTGGCAGAGTTCTTGTGATTTAATATTCATATGTTATGCATTTTAAACAACATAATAAGTTTTTGGGAAGAAGAGTGTGTATTACCTTGCTTAAAGATGTCAGTTCTCTTAGAGATTGAGGTCTTAAAATGATGCTTGTTTCCTCTGCCCAAGAAAGAGAGATTCCATGGAACCACCATGTCAAGCATAGACTTAGCAAAGTGTAGACATCTTTCTGATTATGAAGGGACACTTCATTTGTCCATTGTTTCTGTTGACTTCAATGCTATTTTTAACCGTCTCAAGTTACCTGAAAAATTTGCTACTTATGTCACATTAAATATTAATGTTACCCCAAAAACACATTTCAAATGTTACAAATTCTTCAAAATTTCTAATTTAATAAAATTCCTCATGCATTCTGGCTCTCAAATCCCACTTTTTGGTAGCTTCAAATACAATTCCCAGTCACCTTGTGTTGAAAGATGAGGAGACCATTTTGACATCCTGATTATCTGATTGTGAAGTCTGTAGCTTAAACCACTGCACTGCTGCTATCAAATTGGTGATTGATCACCAATCAAATTATTGATTTCATTTGTTTACTGTATGTTGGAGACTCTCCAGTGAACCATAGAATAAGGGGTCTGGGATAGTTGACTTCTCTAACTGAGCGAGGGGGCAGTGGCCAGGCCAGGTCCAGAAAGTTCTATGGGCAGCGACAGTAGGGTTGGTGCAGCAGGTGATGGCTACCTTGGCCTGTGAGTCCCCTCCTTTCTGCGAGTTGTCTCCAAAATATGCTATTTTCACTATCCCTGATTCTTTTGTGAGGAAAGCTCTTTCCTTCAGATACTTCCAACTCCATCTATTTTCTCAAGAGAAAATAAAGTTAAAGTCAATGCCAGGAGGAGCCCAGTAGGGGAAGGCTATCAGAAAGACAGCCAAGGAAAGTAAGGAAGAAGGGAGTGATAGACTCTTGCTTTGCTTGTATTCCTGGAGGCCAAATGGACTATAAAAGTCTGAGGCCTTTGTAAGGCATCTTGGATGAGCCTCATGTACACCATCCTTCCCTTTTCATATTTCCCCTTACCAGCTACCAACGAGGTCTGGGTCCCCCCTAACAGCAGAACAACCCAGGGCTTCCTTGGCACTCAGTGGAAAGACTTACCCCTTTGGGGAAGGCACCAACTATAGAAGCCATGGCAACCATGCTGAAAGGGAGGCCTCCTCAGCACCCACATAATCATGCAGCTTGCTGACATGGGGACCCATTGACTTGCCCTCTTTGGCAGGCTTGCATAACCCTATAAAACCTTTCTGTCCTAAAAAGTAAAAAGCAAATTTTAAGGAATTCTTTGCTATGGAGAAGGACCATTCAGGACTGAGGTATATTATAGGATAAGAATATTACCAGCTCATTCTTAACCTTGATCTACTCCATTGCTATGGGCAAGTCATAGCTTGAGAAACAAGACCACAAGGGGTTTAGTGCAGAGCTGCATAGATGAGTGTTCAAACCAGTGACAGACATAATGATGAATTATTTTGGCAAACAAGAGTCGATTAGACTTTTGAAGGAAAGTGCCCTCTCAGTCTTCAAGATGTGTTGAGATCCTCCAACAAGACACGGATGGAAAAATAACATTACTGCCCGGCACATTCCACCCATCTCTTTCCCTCCACGCACACCAATACTACCTCCTGGGAGTAGTAATGCCTTTAGTGCACTGTGACTCATTCTCTGCGATTTCCTGAACATTTTCAAATCCATCATCTCATTTGACCCTTACGCCATCCTGTGGGTGTTCATTCATTCATTTATTCTTTCATGTAACAGGTATTGTGTGCTGCTCTGTGAGGCTACACACTGCCAGGCTAGCAGGGCTTGAAACTTGATTTTCACTTGACAAACAAGCAGACTGAAATCTGGAAAGGTGTTAGGTGGCTTGTCCCAAATCCCACAGCTAGGGAGGGCCAAGCAGGACCAGACCAGAGCTTCCAGACCCCTGCTCGCTCCTCTGTTCCTCCCCACTTCTTATCCTCCTGTACTCATCCCTTTAGTTGAGGTTTTAGTGGCTGCTGGAGTACAGGAGGATAAGAAGTGGGGAGGGACAGAGGAGCGAGCAGGGGTCTGGAAGCTCTGGTTGAGCACCTTCTGCTCTTTGAAGACCACACCACCAGGATGACATTGACATCATTCGATGACTGGCAGGTGAATCTGCATTAGGACAAGTCATGAAAAAAGAAGGCTGTTTGACAGTTTCCATCCTTGTGGCAGTGTCAGGAGAAGGGGAAGAAAGAAGCAAGACTGGAATGGTCAGACGCAAAGTAGCTTCGAGCTGGTGTTTGCAATGCAGCCAGCCCGGCATGAAGGAAGCACTCAATAAACTCTGGATTTGGGGGTGGTGTTTCTATTAGAATTGTTACTACAATGGGTGCTCTTTTTTTAAAAAAAAAAGATTTTATTTATTCATTCATGAGAAACACACAGAGAGAGGCAGAGACACAGGCAGAGGGAGAAGCAGGCTCCATGCAGGGGGCTGGACGTGGGACTTGATCCTGGGTCTCCAGGATCACGCCCTGGGTTGAAGACGGTGCTAAACCGCTGAGCCACCTGGGCTGCCCCAATGGGTGCTCTCTTAACCTGTGCACTCCTTTTTTTTTTTTTAACCTGTGTACTCCTAACCATAGATTAGTATACATTCTTTTCTCCCTCTGTAGAGTAAGCTGATGGAAGCCCTTAGTACAGTGATTACTCACAACTAATGGGTCCCTCTAGAATACCCAGGCCCTTCTACTCCCACTTGGTGAATGGCTGCACTTACTAAATCTGTGGGTGCTGCGAATGTGAGCTGGTCCTATTAAAACTGGTAAGCTGGTAAAAAGAAGTATGCTTGATAAGCATGAGAACTGTTTCTATGAACACCGTTCAGTGTTTTGGGACTATTTAAAGAATGAGTTGCTCAGCTCTTTTTGCTGTTGAAGCTGAGGTGGGTGAGACAAGTATGAACGTTCAGGGAAGACAACTCTAGAAGGATTCTGCACTTAGACTGCTTGGTAGGTGGCTTGGTTCTCATGCCACTTAAAAGACACCAGAACTCGAGACTGGAGGCAAAGCATTAAAGGTATCATTGATTTCTCAAAGGGATAAGCCTCAGTGCTACATCAGAAAGTTAGTGTAGAACGTTTCACAGCAAATGACAGGTGGCTTAAACATCAGGGAAACGTATCATAGGGTCTGTGTTTTGGTGGCACTAGTAGAGAGCCTCTGCAACTCAGTGTCTTGCCAAACACTGAGTTCTTTATCAGTGCAGAAAATCAGATTCACAAACACTTCTGCAATATTGAAAGTATCCAACTTATAAGAGGTTGCCTCCAAAAAGAGTGACACTATATTAAAGCATCAGTGTGGGGCAAGAACCCAGAGCAATACTCCTAAGAGCTGCCTGCCACTCAGGACCTGCTACATCATTTCCAGAGCTCAGTGAAAAATGAAAACGTGCAAAAATTAATCAGAAATCCAAGATGATGACAGCAGAACATTAAATCAAGCCTGGCCTTCTGAGGGCAGGGCACCGTTAACTGCACAGGCCACGTGCCCATGAAGCTCTGCTGCCATGTCCGTCATTGGCAGATCAGTAGAGCTTTTTAAGGAAGTTCAGTCTGTACTAGTTTACTACCCTCATAAAAGGTCAGCATAGACGAAATGGGCTTGGACTTGGTCGAAGGTGGTTTTTGTCATTAATTGTGCCTTGAGTAAAAAAAAAAAAGCACATGTAAAGAATAATATTGTGTTAGAATCTTACACTCTAGATAACTTTTCTTTACATCCTTATTGTCAGGAATTTATTTTTTTTAAAGATTTTTATTTATTTATTAAGATTTTTATTTATTCATGAGAGAGAGAGAGAGAGAGGTAGAGAAACAGGCACAGGGAGCCTGATGTGGGACTTGATCCCAGCTCTCCAGGATCATGCCCTGGGCTGAAGGCGGCACTAAATCGCTGAGCCACCCGGGCTGCCCTTGTGAGGAATTTAAAGGCTTTGTTCTGGTCAATCTCCCCATTCTGTTGCCACCTCCCTGCAAAGAATAATATTCTTGATCCAGCCTATGAGTGAAAGGACTCTGAAATGTTTAAATATAGGCAAAAGGATTTGAGTTCCATTTTATTTATTTTTTTTAAATTGTTTTAATTTTTTTTTTTAAATTTATGATAGTCACAGAGAGAGAGAGAGAGAGAGGCAGAGACACAGGCAGAGGGAGAAGCAGGCTCCATGCACCGGGAGCCCGACGTGGGACTCGATCCCGGGTCTCCAGGATCGTGCCCTGGGCCAAAGGCAGGCGCCAAACCGCTGCGCCACCCAGGGATCCCCTTGAGTTCCATTTTAGAAAAGAGAAAAAGAGAATACAGATCCTATAGAATATATCAAAGATATTGTTTGCTATGAAGTAGTTGACATGGGATGAAATACTAAACAAGATCTTGATGTGCAAGATAATAAAAGGGGGGGGGGCGCTATTACTTGAGCCCAGACAAATTGAAGATTCTGACCAGGAAGAAGGGAAACCACAATGGATTCATGATGATGATTTGTTGGGAAATGAAATTTAAAATGAAGGAGAAATAGTATGTATCATGACCTATGTAGATAAATCTCTACATATCTTCTATGAAGAGGATGAAGAAGATGGGAGATAAATTCAAAGGCATAAGTCAATCACCCAGTGGCTCTGTGTAGCTCTACATTCTACTGAAAAACAACAAAACCAGCAATCAGTGATGTTGTAATCAAGACTAGAAGAACTATACTGAGAAAATCATAATTTAAAAAAATATTTTATGTATTTATTCATGAGAGACTCACAGAGAGAGGCAGAGACATAGAGAGAGAAGCAGGCTCCCTGCAGGGAGCCGGGTGTGGGACTCAATCCCGGGACTCCAGGATCACGCCCTGAGCCAGACAGACGCTCAACTGCTGAGCCACCTAGGCTTCCCAAGGAAATCATACTTTTAAACAGCTTTTGAATTGCTGCTTTTTTTTTTAAAGATTTTATTTATTTATTCATGAGAGACATGGAGAGAGAGAGGCAGAGACACAGGCAGAGGGAGAAGCAGGCTCCAAGCAGGGAGCCCAATGTAGGATCCCAGGACCCTGGGATCATGCCCCAGGCCAAGGCAGGTGCTAAGCCGCTGAGCCACCTAGTGTCCCTGAATTGCTGTTTTTATTAAACAAACATGGTATATTTAAATTAGACTAGTGTTGATGGTTTACTCATACTGTTGTTAATTGACATCTGTTAACTAGCTAGTGATCTCTCCACCGGGAGGACTTCTGTGTCCTCGCTCATCCTGCAGCTGCCACAGGAGAAGCGCTATCAGCTCTGGGTCAGTATTTGCTGAGCTACTTGGAGAAGTCATTTGCAAGTCCATATCTTAAACGTCTTTTTAAACCTAAGATATATAACTTAACATTCACACTGGTTATTTTTAGTACAGGGCCATATGTGTTGGCTGATGGTAGTGGTTTTTTTTTTTTTCACATTAACCTCATGATCTTAATTTCCACTTTCTATGGCTTTAGTGTGGAATGAGAAACTGTAGGCATTTTCAAAGCAAATTGAGTGCAAGATCCTTCTGCACTTTTCATGTGTTTTCTTTCTTTTTTCCAACAATTTTCTTGCCCATACCAGTTGCACAGTACCAGTTCAGCAATTTGTTGATATTGTCTTTTGAGTTGAGTCACTCACTTTTATTGGGGTCCTTGCAAAGCAGTCACTTGAGTTTTTACAGTAACCTTTCCCCCTTTTTAATCACACTTACATTTCACCACTTTACAAAATAGTTAATTAGATATCCTAAAGAGTGCAACTGGTAAAAACAGAACTGAGAACCAACTTGTAACTGGTGAGAGCAGAAAGACATAGACATACAAGAAAGTAGATCCCTAGCGTAGAGTACATGGTACGTTAGGAACATCTCTTGTATATTTCAGAGGAAATGAAGGACGTGGAGCCATCCGGCTAACTGGTGAACGGAAACACTGGCTGGCCTCTTCCATGTTGTTTGGGGGTCATTAGGCAAATAAATCCCACCACCCCCTATCTTGAAATACAACCGATACAACTGCCTAGGAGAGAAATAGCATGAGTCATAAGTCTTTTCAATTTGTCGCTCACATTTGATAGCTCTGTTTTCATTTGAAATCCTTACAGTTTCATGGGTCACTGGACGTCCATCTCAGCTTTTCTGAAGATACCTTGTGGGTGGAGGGAAGGCTCCCAAAGGGATTTACTGTAGGCTTTTGGTATTTTAGTCAGACCATCCAAAACATCCCTTCCAAATTTGGGGAAAATCTCTTATTGTGTAGTGGTGATAGTTAATTTGTATAAATTTTACAAAGCTGGGTCCAAGTAGATGAGAAAAAAAAATGAAGTTAACAGTGAGGAGTCATTTTGATATTCACCTCTTCTCCTCAGAATGAAAGATTCTGTTTTGATACTGAGTGGTGGGACATTTCTGCCTGCTTGGTGTATGGCACTTATTTTCACCTAGGACATTTCTAGACTATCATCAGCCTTTAAAATAGAAGAGTAGTAAGAGTAGAAGTTTCCTAACATTTGTTGAACTTTCTATTGGTTTCCAAATGGCCCATCAATTAGAGACCAATCAGGTCTAGTGACTCACAAAGAAGTGATGGTTGGAACCCCCTAGGAACAAAACGGCCGCCAAGGGTTCAGAAGGAAAGAGTGATTTGGGGAATTTCTTTTTTTTTTTTTCTTTTTCCATTTTAGTCTTACGAATCCCTTTTGTTCCAGGAGTTAAGAAGAAAGTGTTAAAGAAATGATTTAACCTCTGCTAAATAACTGAGCCTGGGCGGTCCCATGGTCCTCCAGGGCTGACTGTTAGGGACCCCCGTGGAAGGCACAACGATGTGACAATGTGGTCAGAGAGGAGGCTGGGCTGGTGGGCTCCGGGGTCCCATCAGGCTGTGACCTTCCCTCCAGCCCGGGTTCCCTTACTGATGCATTCGACCACAGCCAGGCCTGTGGCTCTCCCGCACGCACACCCTTCTGCAGGTGACACCTGCACCTGTCCTCAGCCTGCCGCCCCGTGTGCTCTCCTGCCAGAGTCGCGTGTGGCAAAGGACGAGGCTGGAGCACGGTCGCGGTCTTGCTTCTCCTCGGTCGCCTCCTCTCCCTCCCTCCTTCCTCTGTCACTCGGGCTGGTGCGTTGACACCGAAGGAGCCGCTGGGAGTGTCCGACGCACTTAGAGACGGTGTCGGGGAGAGGAGGGGAGGGGAGGGGAGGGCCCAGCCTGTTTCCTGGGGAAACTTCCCGCTCACGAGGCCAAGCCCCCGCCCAGAACCGACGACTCACCCTCTGCGTGTTCTCTCTTCCCCTTGTAGGAAATGTGACTGGAAACAGTAACTCCACGTTTATTTCCAGCGGGCAGGTGATGAACTTCAAGGGCGACATCATCGTGGTCTACGTCAGCCAGAACTCCCAGGAGGGCGCGGCGGGGCCGGGCGGCGGCGCGGGGGAGCCGGTGGGCCGCCCGGTGCAGGAGGAGAGCCCGCCGCGCTGCGACTCGTTCGCCGGCCTCGGGCCGCGCTTCCCGGACCCGTGCGCCGGCCTGGACGCGCGCCCCGGCGGGGGCCTGCAGCAGCAGCAGCAGCGCGGCGCCCCCGGGCCCGCCCAGGCCTCGCGGCCGGTGCAGGAGCAGGGCCAGGAGCAGGGCCAGGCCCAGGCCGGCGCGCCGCGCTGAGCGCCCGGGACCCGCAGCGGCTCTCGGCTCTCGGCGGCCGCCACCCGGGGACCGCGCCCCCACCGCGCCTGCGCCGGGAGGTGGGGGCATGGGGGAGCCCTCGCACCTGCGCCGGGGCAGGGCCGGGGACAGCCAGGTGTGGGGGGGGATAGGACAGCCCTCGCACCTGCACCTGGGCGGGCCTGAGACAGCCAGGAGTTGGGGGGGGATAGGAGAGCCCTCGCACCTGCACCTGGGCGGGGCCGGGGACGGCGGGCACCTGCGCCTGGGCAGGGCCTGGGACAACCAGGAGTTGGGGGGGGATAGGAGAGCCCTCGCACCTGCACCTGGGCGGGGCCGGGGATGGCGTGCACCTGCGCCTGGGGAGGGCCTGGGACAGCCAGGAGTTGGGGGGGGGATAGGAGAGCCCTCGCACCTGCACCTGGGCGGGGCCGGGGCGGCCGGGAGTTGGGGGGGTGGGGGAGCCCTCGCACCTGCGCTGGGGCGGGGGCCCGGATCTGCGCCCTATCGGCCCTCCCAACCGGTACATCCACGTCAGATGACCTGACATTCTGCGCCCACCTTGCTCTTTGTAGAATCGGGCACTTTTTAAAAGCCTGCATTTGTTACGACCATTCACGAACACCCACAGTCACGTATCAGCTGAGGACACAGGTACACGTCACTCCACTTTTTACCTCCTTTTAGGGTTTTACTCCGTCCCCTCCCATTCACCATCGTTTCATCAGTAGTTTGTCTATGGCATCTGTTTTAATGATTGTTCTGTTCTCTTTGGGTCGGTTCTTTTATTTGTATTTCATTTCCATTACACTTTTGTTAATATTCTCCCCCCTTTTGTTTTTACTATGTAAGGATTCTCTTGAAAATTCCCCTAAGGATGCTGGCCTTCTTTACGGAATTTCTTTGGCACCCCTTCTTGCAAGCAGGTTGCCTGCGTTTTGGTGATGGTTATTTTGGGGGGCAGGGAAGTCTGTACTAAGCACTTTTGGTGAAAAGGCCAGGCCTGTGAAGCCTGGAGGGAGGCTCAGGGAGCAAGTGGAGGGATTTTTTTTTTTGAAAAAAATTTCTATGTTCTCCTTTTTGGTTGCAGCTTGGCATTCCTATTTTTGATATCTCTCTCAAAAATACGTGGAAAATGAAAGGACACGGGATAGCCTGAGTACAGGGTGACAAGCTGCCAGGGAAGTTCAAGAAAGAAGGGATGGGAGCACCTGGGTGGCTTGGTCCATTAAGCATCCCACTCTTGCTTCCTTCTCAGGTCATGATCTCAGGGGCTCAGTCTGCTTGAGATTCTCTGTCTTCCTCTGCACTCCCCATAAATAAATTTAAAAAAAAATTTTAAAGAAGGGTAAAGCTGAAAAGCTTCATTTACCTTTTCTTTTTCTAGATAATGGCATGAGTGTGTTCAGGCAATAGGCCCTATTTTCTTCCTAAATAATTGTGCATCGTAAGTTAGCCTTGTAGAAGTGGAAAACATTTCTGTAATTCTTCCAAAGCCTCTTAATTAAAAACCAGATCCTCATATTGTGAATTTAAGAAAATTTATCATAGAGAAACGTTTCTCTTAGATCAGCCCTCTTGTGGAGAAACAGCTGAGTCAGATTGAAAGGAATGGCCTGGGTTATTCTATCTGTTGCGGTATTTGTTCTCGTATACCAAAGAAAAGTTAAAATACCCAAGCACATTAAAATTAATTTTGTGGATCTGACAGGTTTTAAGAGTGCTAGTAGTGGTCGCTGTCCAAACTTAAATGGCCACAGGTGCCCAGCTGAAGGAATGACCATTGGTCACTGGTTTCTCCCTACTGGTTGCAGATCTCTTGCAAATGCTAGAATAGTAGCAGTCAATCATGATTTTTTTTTTTTTAAGAGTGAGCGTGGCTGGGGGTCAGGGGAGAGGTGGAGGGAGAGGGAAGGAGAATCTTAAACAGGCTTCATGCCCAGTGCAGAGCCGGATGCCGGGTTCCATCTCCCCACCTCGAGATCATGACCCGAGCCAAAATTAAGAATCAGATGTTTAACGGACTGAGCTGCCCAAGCACCCCTCAATTATTATTTTTAATGAAGAAGCAGAGGGTGGCTCTATAATTTTTTGGACTCCTTAGCTACATAAATAGCTTCAGGAAGTAAGTGCACTGCTGGGATGATTAGTGTGTGGGAATTTACTATCTGTTCTGCCCTTTTAGTTAACACCATCCAAAGAGAGATGTTATAACAATAGAAGAAACCATTATATCTTTTGATATGGAACATATTAAACAGACAAAATATGGTTCACAGAGTAGAATGCTAAGCTAAAGACCAGAGTTTCTACTGTGACTGTCATCGTCTCACAGATACTACTTTTACCTTTCTGTGCTTTCATATTTCTTTCTATAAAAAAGCACTAGTGATCATTTTTGACACTTTCCATCTCCAGAGATAACAAAAGGATGCTACAGTGAATGTTTAAGTATCTTGAGCACAATAAAAGGTGCTAAATAAATAAGAATCTAATTTCAGAAAAAAGTAGTACTCTTTCCCACCCTGATCCCTACATTCGATATTGATCCAAAGACATTTAAATGACAGAAATGTATGGCAAATAGAGGTCTGTGTCTATGTATTACTGAGATGTATGTGACAAATATCAGCAGAATAAAATGACAATAATGGAAAAATGTTTGGGGAATGTCATAAAGGGATTATTAAACTTAGAGTTGACCATAAAACCTTGCTTGAATAGGGCTCTTTGTAAAATAATCTATGTGACTTTTTTTTTATCTCTGTGGTATGCTGTGGTGTCAGATGTTGGTCATATTTTTTTTAAAAAGATTTTATTTATTTATTCATAGAGAGAGAGAGAGAGAGAGAGGCAGAGACACAGGCAGAGGGAGAAGCAGGCATCATACAGAGAGCCCGACATGGGACTTGATCCAGGGCCTCCAGGATCACGCCCTGGGCTGCAGGCGGTGCTAAACCGCTGCACCACAGGGGCTGCCCAGATGTTGGTCATATTATTTCTTATTGGTGGAAACCCTCCAGAACAGAGTGGGGACAGAAAATACTTTGCTTTGATGCTCTATCTGCTGTTGATTTCATAAGAAAATTCTTTGAAATACAGGTTGGCTGTGCAGTGAAAGAGTTGAAAGGGAAATGGAGTCTAGGGTCTCCTGCCCACATTTAACTCCACTACCAGAAGAAGGAAGAATTCATTTCTCTCTCTACCTGTAAGTGCAAAGAGCAGTTCGAATGTGATGTACTGGAAGCTTCCTGCGGTGGGAAGAAGGGGGGTTCCTGCCACGTAGTAAGCATGCACAATTTAGTAGCTTAAAGCAACCACCATTTATTTAGCTCCCAGTTCTGGGGGTTGGCTCAGCTTGGTTGGTTCTTCAGCCCTGGGTGAGCCTGGCTTGCTTACCCACGTACAGGCTGGCTGGGGTTAGCTGGGCCACACTGAGCCCTCCCTCGCGGGCCCAGCAAACTAGTCCATCTGGCCTTCCTCTCTGGTGGGGGCAGGCTTCAAAGAGAGCAAGTGTGCCAGGCTTTTTGAGGTCTAGGCTCAAACTGGAATGCTGTCACTTCTGCTACACTCTGTTGGCCAAAGCAAGACACAGGGGCAGCCCAGATTCAAGAGTTGGGGGAAACAGACCCCCAGCTCTTAACAGGAAGGCTTGCAGAGTGATATAGGGAGAGGGATGGGTGGATGCAAGTGGGGGAAAAAGAATGAGTTCCCTTTTACCATCTGTTTACCACCGGAGGAGTAGTGTTCAGAATAAAATGCTCCCAGAGCACATCTAGGAGCAGGAGAGGGATGTTTCCAGCCCCTAAAGAGCGCTTCCATCTCTGGTGATCACATTCCTTCGATGGAGAGAACTGTGGATTCCTACAGAGAGACACCCACATCCACATTTAAGTATTGAAATTCCTACCAAAGCCAAATATACATGGTCGGGGAACAGGGTCTGCTGTACTACTGCATTCCACTGGCATTGAAAAGTGACTGTTTGTAAAGTCAAGAAAACTGGTGAGACACTTGGGTAGAGGAACCTGTTAGATAAACAGGTAAAAGATGTCACGTTCACTCTTTATGCTGACTCAACAAAGTCTTTATGGTTAGGTATTGGGCAAAAGAGTGAGCTAGAGCAGAGGTTCTGTCTCTGGTGGAAGAGGTGTCATTTTGAAACGTCTGCTCTTTGGCAGTCTCTGAGGGTACCTGACTCCCCTTGGCCAACTGCTTTAGGGAGCTGTGGGGTGCTCTGGGCACCACTTGCACAACTCCCTTTGAGGAGAGGAACTAAGCATTCACAGGCCTAAACATTTAGTTGGTGAGTCACTTTTATTTAGTGTGGTTTTTATGCTTGAGCCCTGAGTATCCCTGAGAAAGGAGCTGAAGCTAACTGGAGAGTCCTAAGGGATCTGGGGACATCCTAGAGAGCTAGGGAAGACTTCAGACATTACTTTGCTCCAGGGCAGCAGAGGAGCTGCTGGGAAAAGGTCATCTGTGGGATTCTTGCCACCATGCGCCACGCCATCCCCACACCCAACCACTGCCAAGGAAGGGCTGTGTTGGTTCATGAACAGACTGCCTTGCCACAACCATAGCTTTGCCAAAAAGAGGTGGGGACCTAAAATCGTGCAGAGGTGGGGTCAGCGGCAGGCACAGCACAAGCGAAATCACTGAAGCCAAGCCCAGAGGTGCAGGGGGCCACAGATCTTGGGAACCCTGGACCGACATTCCCATGGTGGCCCCCGTTGAAGAACTGCCTCCCTTGGCCAAACGACCCAGTGTCCCCTGCAAGGTTTGAACAAGAGGAGCACAGAATACATTTCCAAGTGGGGAGGGACACCTAAATGACCTCCGATTGTGACGCTTGATTCAATTCACCTTGGCTTCTCATGATCTTGTGAGCCTGACTCTCTCTCTCTCTCTCATTAATGCGCAGTTACCTTGACCCCAGGGTGAAGTTGGGACTTGTGCTTAGTTAACATCTCTTTCCCCCACCCCCCTTAGTAAAACGGACATGCAGGAACACTTTCCAAAAAAAAAAAAAAAAAAAAAAAAAACTCCACTTAAGAGTAAGATTACCAGTAGCATAAAAGTTACAACGACAAATTCCAGGACGTTTACAGTAACTCCATGCTACCATGAGGCGCCGCAGAAGTTCCCCTGGTCCCCTGTGTGATGGAACAAATAGAAGAGTTGCCATCAGACCTGGAGTTGAGATTCAGCCCTGCTGTTTCCTGACTTCCCTCGTGTAGCTTTCCTTCTTAGCTTCATTTCTCATGTCTGTAAATTGAAGATAACCACGTTAGTTTATGGGGCTGGTGCCAGGATCACACGGGATGAGGGACAACCATGTACCTGCAGAGCTCCTAGAAGATGCCAGTTGTAGAGATCCATCTGTTACATGTCACCTTCCCTCGTCTCTTACAGCTGTCCATTCCTGGTCACAGCGGTGGCCCCAGGCGTCATGTCCACTTCCTGAGTTGAGCCACATAACCGTGAACTAACTCTGCTGCCCACCTCGGGCACCTTCCCACTCTTTGAAATGAGGTCCCGAGGGGTATGGCTTTTCCATCATAAACCCACAAGACTGTGCTAGCTGACCCAAAGTTGTCACCTTCTGACATCACACATGGAGGGAAGGGGGCGTATGCCATGTGGTTACCCTATATACAGCCTTAACTGGCCAGTACAATTAAGATGGCCCCCAGTGGGCCTTTCTCTCTTGGCCTCTGACACTTGGGGAGAGTGAAGGATACCAGGATGTGCAGGTTGAAAGGCTGTTTCTTTTTCTCCCAGTGTCTCTGATGTCTCTCCCAGTTTGAAAGGATAATAAATTGGCCACGGGCTTGGAAGTGGTGGCACTACAGGCCCAAGCTCCTTTGGGCGGGAACTGGAGCCCTTCACTGTGACCCAGGCTCTTGATTTCTTATGGGCAGGTGTAGCTCTGGAAACAAGGCTGTGTGGACTAAAGTCACGAGAAAAACGATATTCTTATGATAAGACTCTTACGAGTTGTCTTAATTTAGGCAGAGGCAGTAAATCATCTTACCCTAAAATGGAAAAGCAAATTCAACTTACTGGCTTTCATGGCCTATTTCAATAACAAAGGAACCATGAAAAAAAATATTTAAGGTTCTGAAAAGAGCTTTTTCTAAATATTTACTCTGTCAGTGGAAAGACAAACATAATTTTTCTATCAGGTTTATTGAGTTTGTGATTTATATCCAGTAAGATTCATCCCTTTTTAGGTATACAGTTTTATTATAAGTCTTGACAACAATTTATAGTTGTGTAACCACCACAATCAAGATAGAGACTGTTTTCAGCACCCTTAAATTTCATGTTTCCTTTTGTAATCCATCCTCTCTATGCTGCTCTCACCCCCTGGCAATAGCTATCTATTCTGTCTTTATAGTTTTGCCTTTTCCAGAATGTCATATAAATGGAATCCATCTGAGTTTGGCTTCTTCCAGCAGAATACCTTTGGGCTCCATCCAAGTTGTTGGGTGCATCAGTAGCTGGTTCCTTCTGATTGCTGAGTAGTATTCCGTGGTATGGATGTACCACGGTTTATCTCTTCACCAACATTCAGATTCTTTCCATTTTGGGGCAATTACAAATAAAATCTCTATAAAAACTTGTGTGGATGTGTGTTTTCATTTCTCCTAAGAGTGAGATTGTGGGATCATATATATATATATAAATGAAATTGCAAAATTGTTTTTCTAACTGGCTGTGCAATTTTGCATTCACATCAGCAATGAACGAGAGTCCTAGTTGCTCCACATCCTCCTCAGCACTTGGCATGGTCAGTTGTTTTAATTTTAGCCATTCTGCTAGATGTATAATATCTCACTGTGGCTTTAATCTGCCACATAAGCATCTTTTCAAATGCTTATTTGGTCATCTTTTTTTTCAAGATTTTATTTATTATTTATTATTTTTTATAATAAATTTATTTTTATTGGTGTTCAATTTGCCAACATACAGAATAACACCCAGTGCTCATCCCGTCAAGTGCCCCCCTCAGTGCCCGTCACCCATTCACCCCCACCCCCTGCCCTCCTCCCCAAGATTTTATTTATTTAAGAGAGAGATCACATATGAGCAGAGAGAGGGGAGAAGCAGACTCCTCACTGAGCAGGGAGCCCCATGTGGGACTCGATCCCAGGACCTCAGGATCATGACCTGAGCCAAAGGCAGTTGCTTAACCGACTCAGCCACCTAATGGCTCCTTATTTGGTCATCTTCATCTCTTATTTGGTAAAGCATGTGTTCAAATCTTTTGCCCACTTTTTTTTTTTAAAGTAAGCTCTGTGCGCAGTGTGAGGCTTGAACTCATAATCCTGAGATCAAGTTGTACACTCTACCAACTGAGCCAGCCAGGCACCTGTTTTGCCTGCTTTTTAATTGGGTTGTTTATTATTGAGTTTTGAAAGTTCTTTATATATTCTGGATACAAGAATATATAGGTATTTAGGGCTTTTAGAGCATTCTTTATTTATTACTATTAGTAAAAAATAAAGACATTAAAATTTTTATTTTCTAAAAAAATTAAGTTTCAGGAGATGTATACCAGTAATGTTATTCAGAATAAATGTTTCCACAATAAAAACTCTTTTCACAGTGGGACTCCCAGTGTCAGGGCCAAGAGCCACCACTTGCTCAGTGGACTGTCACATCCTATAAGGCTTTATGGAATGCGGCAGGCACACTTCTAGGGAGCACGTTCACCCATCGAAACTGTGAGTTTTGTGATAAATGTGCTGATGTAAATGTCTTTTATTGGTTGAGGAAACATGGGATTTTTTTCTAATGATATTTTCTGAAGTCATTATTTTTTATATTAATAATATTATAGTAATGAGCTACTAAGTAAAGAGGGAAAAAAGAAATAAAGACAGACTCCCGTCTGGTATGTGTGGAAGTGGAGGGAGCAAGGGGCCTTGGGAAAGGTTGTTGGTCACGCGAATGTAGGGCCGGGCAGTGTCTGTTGGCCTGGAGGAACGGGAGCTGTGGTGCCCTGAAAATAAGGCCTCCACCGTTGCCCCTTGGTCTGCAGAGCTAGTGCCCAGGAGCAAGGTGACAAGGCTGCAGGGAAGCCCAGCAGCCCCCAGGAGGGTCAATGCTGCAGAGCTTCTTGAAGGATCAGGATCATCTTAGTGAGGTCTCCCAGCAGGAAGGACAACAGGTTCTCAAGGGGCTCCTGTACTGCTGATGAAGCGTTGGGCTGGACAGGTAGGTGCTCCTGCAGCCCAGCCACCCCGACTCAGCTCTGGAGACAGTGGCTGGGTGTGAGCAGAGTGAGTCTGATTTTAACCCCGGAGCCTCCCCTCCCCTCTGCAGTCCACGAGGATCTGTCTGAGTGGGACAGTGCTGAACAGTGACCAGAGGCTGTGACAATGCACAACTGAGCTCACTAGCCTTTCTCCTCCTCTCTGGGGGTATTTGGAAGGAAAACTCTGTTCCCTTTGGACTGAGTAAGAATTTGGGGTTCTTGGATGACTAGAGGTGGAGGCTTCACACGTGAGCAATCTGACATATGGGGCTCCAGCAATTAATAGGAAAAATAAAAGGTGTGGCTGTATCGATACATGCAGGCGGTAAAGTAGATTATGCCAGAGATGGACAGATGATAAGAAAAGAGAATCAGGACATTATGAATTTGACCGCACTACCCTTCCCTCCCCAAAAGACCAAGAATCACATGGACTCCATGGCCCTAGCCTTCCAGGATCATCTTGCACCACTCTTCCACACTCCAGCCTCGCTGGTCTTCTCCCCAGTGCACACACCTCCTGCCTCAGGGCATTTGCACGTGCTATTTTCTCTAACTGCAGTTTTCTTCCACAGTTCTCTGCTCCTGACTTCTTCCCTGTGAGATAGACAGGGAAGGGATTAGTAACTTAAATAATCAGGAAATGAGGACAATCTACATAGGGAGAGGCCATGACAGGGACTAGGGGTCACTGATGAGGAGAAAGTGTCAGAATCGGGGAGTCTCTCTGGCTGCCCCTCCCTATCCTCTTCCACTCTTCTCTAGCTTCCCTGATCTCTTTTCTGTAGTTCCTCATTCTGCAGCCCTTTCTCTATCCATTCTCAACTCTCTGCCCTATGCCCCAGGTACTTGGTGCCCCTCCCCCTTTCCATCCTCCCCCCTGTGGGTCCCACATTCCTTATCGTTCCTTCAATGGCTCCTTTGTCCCTTCCTGCCTCAATTCTTGTCCTCCAGACCCTGGGAGCCTCCCCTGCCTCGTCTCCTCCTTTCCTTTATTGGTCCCTGTTCTTGTACCCTCCTCTTGGTCTTCCATTTCCCTCCCCCATCCCAGGGGCCCCCAGCTGCAGAGGGTGCTGTGGTGTGATCTTCTTGCTAGAGTTTAACCTCCTACCGACTGCTCTTTTATTTTTATTATTTTTTAAAGATTTTATTTATTTATTCATGACCGACACAGAGAGAGAGAGAGGCAGAGACACAGGCAGAGGGAGAAGCAGGCTCCATGCAGGGAGCCCAACATGGGATTCGATCCCAGGATTCCAGGATCAGGCCCTGGGCTGAAGGTGGCGCTAAACCGCTGAGCCACAGGGGCTGCCCCCCACACCCCTTGCTCTTTTAGAACTTGGCCTTTTCCTAGAAATGACCTTGTTTGTTCCTCTTGCACCAGTGGGCATATTGCTTCTATTGCATGGTGAAACGTGGACCCCATCTCCCTAGGAAGGACCCCCTCAGACAGAATGGGCAGGATTTGGACTCGGCCTCACCATTCAGCCACTGGCAGTGTGCATGGATCCATAGCACTGTCTTTAAAATGGCTTTTTAGGGGTGCCTGGGTGGCTCACTCAGTTAAGCATCCGACTCTTGATTTCGGCTCAGGTCATGAGGGGGTGGAGCCCCAAGCTGGGGGTTCCATGCTCAGTAGGGAGTCTTCTTGAGGAATCTCTCCCTCTGTACCCCCTCTGCACACTCTCGCTTTCTCTGTCTCTCTTTTTCTCAAATCAATAAATAAATCTTTAAAAAAAATTTTTTTTAAAGCCCTGTTCAATGGTAGTTGAAACCAACAATTCTTTCTGACTACTTCGATGGCTTGTGCAAAGGTTTCAGGGACTAGGAACCCACTCGGGTGACGTCAGGTCAAGTCAGGGAGGGATCTCAAGAAAATAGGGAAAAATGAACCCCCAAATGTTGGAAGGGCGAGTCTGAGGTAGCTTCAGACACTGCCCCTCTGTTCTCCCTCCTGTTGGCTCCCAAATCCTTTCACTTCCAACGTTCACTACACACTGGTCATATATGTATGTGCGTGTGTGTATAGAATCTATAAACTGTGTGTGCATGTGTACAATATATAAACTCTCCAGTTTATACATATGACAGTTCCAAATTCCGGGAGATAGACTCTGATCAGCCCAGCATTATTGTTGAGTCGGAGTATAGATCATAGGTTATGTGGGTCAGTCCAATCGGCCATGGCCAAAGAGGGTCACTAACTAAAACAAAGCCACCCTGGACAGAAGAGCCTGTGGCAGGAGTGTGTCCAGAAGAGGCTGGAGGAAGGTGGCCTGTGTGTGCACCCTGACCCAGGTGTAGCCCAGACCACTTAGGTCCAATGACAAATACAAACACAGTGAGGATGAGATCACTGTAGGACTTTTTCTTCTTCCAACTTCTGCTGTTGTTAATGGCTCAAGAAAAGATGTTTTTCTAGTTGGAAACCATGACAAAAAACAACCACAATTTAAGAATCTGCTCTGGAGAAGTTGGGGGCGGTGGGGGGATGGGACTATTTAGATAAGGATTCTTTGTGTACCTCCCTTCCTTTTTGAAATAGGCATTTTTATTAAGCCAGAGGTGGCTAAGGTTCGAAAAGTAAAGGAAGGATAGAGCAATAATCCCTGATGATATATGAAGGAGCCATAAAAACAAAGGAAATCCTGCCATTTGTGACAACAAGGATGGACCTTGAGGGCATTAGCTAAATCAAGTAAGTCAGAAGGAGAAAGGCCATACTGTGATCTCATGTATATGGAGAATCTAAAAAAGCCAAACCCACAGAAACAGGGACTAGAATGATGGTGGGGAGGGGGAGGGGGTGAATGGGGAGATGCTGGTCAAAGGGTACAAGCGCTCAATTGTAAGATGAATGAGTCCCGGGGTTCTAACATACAGCTTGGCGACCACAGTTCACAATACTGTATTAAGTACTTGAAGGTCGCTAAGAGAGTAGATCTTGAACATTCTCGCCACACACACGCACACAAAATACTCATGTGTGAGGTGATGGAACTGCTAGCTAACCTTATTGTGGCAATAATCTCACAATATGTACATGTATCAAATCAGCACGTCGTGTGCCTTAAACATAGAGTGTTGTGTGACAATTATACCCCAATAAATCTGGCGAAAAAATAATTCCTGACACTAAAAGAAACCCGAGGCCCTCCCTGCAGGAGTTCAAATGTCAGGGCTGTTAGCAAGGCCACGGGTCCAGGCTCCGACCGGGATCCTTGCCCTCTGCTGAGCAGTTGTCTAACGCTGAGCCTGGGGTCTCTAACACTGACCGGAGCCCCTGTTCTTGACCTTTGTAAATTCCCGCTGTAAATAAACCCACTCGTGGCTGCCAGCAGGGAAGGAGCAACGGCAGCAACCACTGACAGTTCTCTTCTAGGAAGAAGAGAGTGTGAGCAAAGAGAAAGGCTCACTTCACGTCAGTTAACACTTGGGCAAATAGCCTCCATTTGCTGAAGCAACCTGCTGAGTAATGTACACACGGTCACGTCACCTGCCATCGTGTTATGTCATCTAATGACTACAGCAAATCTAAGCGATGACTATTATTATCTTTACACAACAGGATATTGGGGCCGAGAGCTTAATGAACTTCCACAAGCTCACAAATCTAGTGTGTGAATTTTATACCCAGGCTCCAAAGCTTGTGTTCCTGCCCGCTGCTCTAATGCTTTCACGGATCGCTGGCCACATTTATATCCAGAATGTTCTGCTTTCTCTAAAGTACTCTGTTTCAGCTGTAGCGAACTCATGGACACGGAGTTGAACTGATGTGGGCAAAGGCAGTCAATAATGAACATATTTTAAAAATAGCTTTTCATTGTAATCAGACCCAGCTTCTCAAATTCAATAGTGAGCCCTAAACCTTGGCATTAGATACCTTATGTCCTAAGCAGACAGTCTGTGGGCCCTATTCCCAAAACAGATTCCATTCTTTGAGTAGGGTGATACTGCTTAGCTTCGTCTAGCATCCAGAGCAAGCGGAGATTCGTGTGCTGTATCAGAGGGATAAGCAGCCCCCCACGGTGGCTGATGGGCGTTTACCCATTATTGCATCCCGCCATCTGTGTGCTTCTGGGCCCTATAGATCTGTTGACAACTGTATATTTATCACAGTACTTGTTATAAATAATGAAACAGCTGCCATGACAGTAAGAGATCTTTAAAGCCAAGCAAACAAATATAAACTCAGCAGTTACTTGACACGTCCACGTCCTAGCATCCATGGATGGTGTGGATGATGAGCAGATGATGTCTGTGGGACAGAGGACCTCTCCCAGAAGGGACAGATAGTGGCCACTGTTCTCCAAGAGCATACAAGTCAATCATGGATCTGGTTAACTGGGTGCACTGCCTCCTGCTCAGACAGAGGAAAGCAGGTAGGTGCACCACCTGGGCGAGATATTCAAAGAGCAAAGGACCCACCCATCCCGCCCAACCCACTCCCACCCACAACCCGAGTTTGCATCAGGGGTGTTAATGAAAGCTTATTCAACACTAGGGTGATACTTAGGAAGTCACAAAATGACTGGTTTTTAAGTCAGGTCTGAGACAGTATAATTTACATGCAGTAAAATTTACCTTTCCTACATCCACAGTTCTATAAATTCTAACAAATGCACATAATCAACCACACCACAGTCGAGACCGAGAACATTTCTGTTAACGCCAAAGTTTCCTTCTGATCCTCCGCAGTCCCTTGTTTCCTTCCCACCCTGGCCCCCAGCAACCACCGATCTGTTCTCTGTCCCTACAGCTCTGCCTTTTCCGCAATAAATGGAATCGTAGGGTGTGTATCTGTTGGAGTCTGGCCCCTTTCTCTTGACACACTGCTTGTCTTTGCATGTATTGGTAGTGTGTTCCTTTTTATTACTAATATTTACTGGTGAGTAGTTTGTTCCATTCACCAGTTGAGCGACCTTTGGCCTATTTCCAGTTTGGGGTAATTATGAATAATGCTGCTATAAACCTTCACATACAGGTTTTCGTGTGGACATGGTTTTCAGGCTAGACTGCATGGTACGCATATGCGTACAGTAGGGCAGCGTACGGGAGATCACGGTGCTCCCCATCCTCCCTAGCACATGGTATTGTCCACGGAGTGACTCTAAAACCAGTTAAAAATAGTTGCTAATGACAGGCAGAGCTTGTTACCTAAAAGCTAGGCTTCCATGCGCTTTAGATCAATCCGAAGAAGCTAATAATGAAATAAAGTTTTTTTCTGGGTAATTGCATCTTTAAATTATGGCTTTTTCCCTGTTGGTATTTAATTAAAACTTTTACAAACATCCTTGATACCCAAGCAGTAGGTAGGATAGCGATTGATCCTATGCGCACTGGTTTATTTTTAAACATTCAAATGAGGTTGCATTCTCATTAAAAGGAAGCGGTCAACTTCCTTCACGTTGTTTTGAAAAGATCGTGAAGACTCCTGTGCTCTGGGGAAAACCAAAGCCAGAATTAGAACAATGGCAACCTTGGATTGTTCTCATTTCTCTTACAGGAAACGACTTTTTTTTTTTAAAGTTAGTTGTCTATATTGCTACGTATGGATTATCTACTTCCAGAATTATACACGAGCAGTTTAGAATACTGACTTGCTCCAAACTTGCCTCTAATTTCCTTTACTTCCCAAGCCAACCAATTTTCTTTCCAGTCAATCCAGGCATACTCCAAACAAATGTTAAATTATGAGCATTAGCCCAAAAGGAACATGAGTGGAGAATTAACTCCATAATCAAAGTAATCACATAAACCAGTATCAAGACAAATACAGCTTGAAGTAGTCACCACCTTTTTGGGGCATCGGTTCTGCAGGTCTCCTTCAGTAGGCAGGAAAATGGAGAGAGCAAAATGGAGATGTGTCAACCACCAGGGGACAGGGAAGACACGGAGGAGACCCATCTGAGCAGGGCTCTTGTTCCCTCCCCGGCCTTTTGTCCAGCAGCAGTTCACAAGTCAAGTGAACATGATTTGGAAAATCAGCACACGGAGCCTTCTGTGAAGACTTTAGCTCATTGTTCTGGTAGAGTCTTGTTCAATCTTTCAATTACTAGGTAGACAAGGGGCTACCCGTTTGGCCTCACAATGGCTTCTAGATGTCTTCGAGGTCTTTTGGGTCTGAAAGGCTGTCCCAGGAATAATGAGAAGGCAACTGTCAGGTGGGTCCTGATTCTCAACTACAGAAGCCCCAAAGAAGCTGAGAGGTAAGCAGCAAAAGCCTCACAAGTGGCTCTGTTACTCACGATGGCCTTCAGGAGTCCAGCTAAATCATGTGTCTCCTCAACAATTAACCCCAAATAAAAGAGAACAGAATGAGGACAAAGTGGAACTGGTGCTACTATGTGCCAGTAGTTTGTGCTGGAATCCATCTTATGATGTTTCAAATTTAATTCTATCCACCACCCTATGAAGGAAATATCTCTCAGAATTACTGAAAGCTGGAAAATAGAGAGTCTGAGAGGTTGCTTAAGTGGCCCCCCTGGGCAGCATGTATACCAAAATAGGGCTGAGACAGAGAAGATTAATGAAGACAGATTTTTATATTATAATAGAAATGCCTTTACCTTGAGCCATCCTATTTCGGAACCAGATACTTGTTCTCGTGTGCATATATAAAAGGGCAATCGGTATATTTTGCCCAAAAGAATTATCTGCACCCCCAAAGGCAACTTCTAGCCTCTAGCTGGAAGTCAGTACAATGGAGAATCACTAAAGCTTTAGAATTTGGGGGTCAGTTTTTTTTCTCCAGGATTTCAGAGACCTGGACCAAATCTTAAATGGGACTCTGGGTCTCTCAGGCATCACTCTCCCAGCTTCTATTTAAGAAAGGCCTTTCCCAGACTTGTGGCCTATGGGTGGGTTGAATTGTGTTTCCCCAAAATATGTTAGAGTCTTGTAAATGTGATACCTGTAAAGGTGACTTTATTTCAAAGGTTGGGGGTTCCAGCCTCCTGTCTTCCTACTGTGGACCGCACTGCCCCAAAGAACCTAAGGGCCTGCAGAGGGATAAACAGATCCCTCTATGTAATTAACCCCGGGGTTGTTCTATCCTGATCCTAACTTATCCTTGATTTGTAATCCATGCAAACATGAATTCACCTCTACTGATTCATAAGTAGCCATGGACAACATTTCTCACTCCATGCCTTTCCAGCTCGGGTCTGAGAGTTCTGGAAGTCTCAGGAATTGAAATAGCTCACCTTGGAAATTCTTAATTCAGCTGATTTTTGTCTCACAGCAGATGTTATATAAATACTTGATTATTGATAATATTCTCAATTTGCATAAATGTTTATACCATGTTAAGGGGGATGATGAGAGGAGAAATGATATAATTACTGCAAACTAATTTTACTAATTACCCGGAGCACAGCACAATCAGAGTCTCCAAGAGATGAGTGGAGAGAGGACAAGGTGCTGAGCTCTGAGGTCCCGGGGTGCAGAGTGAGCCAAGCGCCAGGGTGAACAGGGTTGAGGGGCAGCCTTTGTCCTTTGCTCACCAACTCAGCAGCCAAGGGTATGGCCAAGACCTTTCTGCTTCCAGCGCCCAGACCTGTCCCTGTACCTCTTCTTCTGATCCCTTCGTTCATAGCTTCCTGCCCCCAGTCCCACTTGCTGGCACAGTTGTCTTTGCCGCCAATCTAGGTGGCCAGGCCCACTCCCACTAGATGTCCAGGAGGAGTTGGAACTCCTGAGCTGGCCTAAGCTCAGAGGAGGTGGTTGTCCGCCGTTGTGGCAACTGCCCCTACTGTGGGCGGCAGCCCAGGTGTTTGCACTTAGCTCCTCTGCAGGGTTTTACCTGACTGTTCCCTGATCATTTTGTTGTTGTTGTTGTTTTACTGCCTCTGAAATACCTAAAATCAAGATCCAGTCACCTGAGGACCCCTGGAAGATAAAGAATTCTTCCAGAAGTCAGGCCCCAAAGGACTAAGCCTGGGTTACTGACGTGTGTGCCCACGGTAGGAAGTTACAGGATTCACGGCCTCCAATGACTCTCCCCTCCCCGTGTCTAGCACCTGGCGTCATCTCCTCCCACACAGATGCTGGCCTGGGCCATGTGACTGGCACGGGCCTGAAGCGGCCAGCACACGTGACCCAAGCCAAGGCTTGACAAGCACAGGTGCCTGGGTGCCTGCCCTGCGGGGAGGTGCCAGGCCCGGGGACTGGGGCTCCTGGCTGGGAGCCCACCGAGGACTGCCCGGCCAAGCCCAGAATGGCGAGCAGACAATGGTGGCCGTTGTAAGCTGGTGAGATTTGAGCTTGGTTGTTATTCATTGATAGATGATTAAACACCGCCCTTGATCCGCAGAACCTTTTTTTTCGAGACGTGCCTTCTCGAGCACCCACTGTGTACCAGACTCAGCGACACCACCATGAACATAGAATAGCGTCCCTCAAATAGCTCAAGGTCCCAGGGTGGAATAGATGATATCGTGGTCAGAGCACCAAGAAGGAGCTCTGGTGAAGGTGGTATCTCCTTTCTTTCTTACTTGAATTAAATTAATACTTTTCAAAGAAGACTTTATTTATTCATGAGAGACTCACACACACAGAGGCAGAGACACAGGCAGAGGGAGAAGCAGGCTCCCTGCGGGGAGCCCAATGTGGGACTCCATCCCAGGACACAGGGGTCACGCCCTGAGCTGAAGGCAGACGCTCAACCGCTGAGCCACTCAGATGCCCCAAGTTAAATGAATACTTAAGCTTCTGTTGAGTGCCAGGTTCTATACCAGGCACAGCAGTGAACACAAGAAGCAAGATTCATGGCACTAGTGGCATTCAAGATAGACACTCTGTTTCCATGCTTGTCTTTGTCCTGGGAGGTGACACCTGCCCATCTTGCCCTGGTGCATATGTTGCCTACATGGGGGAGGTAGCAGAAGGAATAGCATTGCTTCCATAATAAATGCTTTTTTTTAAAGATTTTATTTATTTATTCATGAGAGAGAGAGAGAAAGAAAGGGGGAGGGAGCAGAGACACAGGCAGAGGGAGAAGCAGGCTCCATGCAGGGAGCCCGACGTAGGACTCTATCCTGGATCTCCAGGATCAGGCCCTGAGCCAAAGGCAGGTGTCAAACCGCTGAGCCACCCAGGGATCCCCAATGCTTTTATGCAAGGTGACCATTTAATATTCTTTGTGTCCAAGTAATTTATTTTTCTCTAAGATTTTATTTATTTATTTGAGACAGAGAGCATGCAGGCAGGGAGGGGGAAGGGCAGAGGGGGGAGACAAGCCCTTCAGCAGGGAGCCCAATACAGAGCTTGATCCCAGGACCCCGAGATCGTGACCTGAGCCGAAACTAAGAGTTGGACACTAAACTGTCTGAGCCCCCCACGTGCCCGTGTATCCAAGTAATTTAAACAAAGAATAATTTCAGCAATGAGATAGTTGAGCTGTTGGCAGCAATAGCACCTCCACAGTTTTCCGTGGGATGGATGGCAGTGGTCATGGGTAGTGGGTACCAGTAACTCGTTTTCCTTCGCTCCTCTCAACCATCTGTTTGTGGTGGCTTGAGAAGGTGGAAGTTGGCAGGAGTTCGGCTTGGCCTCACCTCTCCTGACAGCGGCTGGGGGACAGCAGGACGGCTCTTTCGACAGCATCCATGTAACTGTTCTGGAGAGCGGTTCTGTTGGAGGTTTTCCAGGCCGGGTCCTCTGGGAAGCATACTCCGAGATGGAGATGAGCTGCTGGAAGCTTGGCAGGGAGTATTCTCAGGATCGAAACCTGGGGAAGAGAAAGGAAGGAAGCGGGACTGGGCAGGAGAGGGCGGGTTTTGGCCAACCCCACTGGGGAGCTCAGAAGCTGGCCTGGCTTCTCAGAGTTCTCAGGCTGCACTGAGGGGCCAAGGCCTTTATGTTCCGGAGTCAACCGCTCGTGGGCTTGCCAGGAACTGGGGTTCTCTGGGGGCGCAGTAGCTGTTTCAGTCAACGTGATCCCTGAAGACGGATGACGGCTGAGGGCCATCTGCTGGCAACGCTGCTGGCATCTGACCAACAAGTCCTGTATTTCTAAACAGGACCTGGGTGGTGCATCCCAGCAGCTACCACGGAGGACGGGCAGGATCTGTCCTCGCAACGACAGGATCATCTGACTTTGCCAAACTCTGCCTTCGTTCCTTTTTGGGCACCAGTTCTTCCTTGTGTACTAGGTGACTGACTCGGTCTCCTCGAGTGCTCTCCCATCTGACCATTCCAGAACAGAGAGGATGGTGATGATAACGGAGGTGATGATGAAGAGGAGGAGATCTGATTTAGCCATTCATTTAAAAAGGCTGGCGCTCTTCAAATGCACATAAGCGATGCTCCGCAATAGGTGCTGACCAAGAGACTGAGCAGATGAACATATTCTTGTTCAGTATCTGGCAGGGACATGCTAGCAGGCCAGGTTTCAGGTCGAGGAGCCCACGCTGGCACCTCGGGGCTCATTGCCGTGCCCGGTCCTGGCCTTTTGGGTTATGTCATCAGTCAGGTAAGCGGGGGCAGGGAGCCAGTCTTCCCGTGGCTCATGGAAGGGACTGTGGGCCTTGATGCTTCCAGGGATCCATGCATAGAAGGCAGGAGCTAATTTAGTTCAAAAATGTTTTCAGATGCTTATCTCTGATCTCCACAAACCATAACTGCAGAGCAGTGTCATGCTTTTAAAGATTTTATTCATTTATTTTGAGCGAGAGAATGAGTGCAAGCAGGGGGCCGGGGGGCCGGATCAGGAGAAGGGACAAGCAGACTGTGCTGACCTCAGAGAGCAACTCAGAGCTGATCCCAGGACTCTGAGATCATAACCTGAGCTGAAACCAAGAGTCGGATGCTCAACCGACTTAGCCACCCAGATGCCCCAGAACAGTGTCATTTTATACCAGGTAAAATAATGCACTTGGCCCATTGATCATCTACTGGGACTAGTATATGCCCAAATTCATACAGCATACACTAAAATGATTCTCTCATGGGACACAAGACAGATATAGATTTTTCAAACTAGTCACTATAAAGAATCCGTTAAGCATCTCTTCATGTCAGAAATTTTCTAACATGCACAAAACTAAAAAGATTAATATAGTGAATCCCCCATGTACCCATCACCCAGCTTCAATAATTAACAACATCTCACAAATCTATTTTCACCTATTCCTTTAATTTTTTTCCAAAGTGTTTTCAGGTAAATCCTAAACATCATGTTACATCACTGGTAGGTAATTATTTCAGTATGCCTCTCTACCTGATAAGGATGTTTGGTTTTTTTAGAGAAACTTTATGTCATTATCCTTAACTTAAAATTTGCAATAATTCTGTGACATCATGTGATATGCAAACTTCTTTGTCTTAAAAATGTCCTCATAAGTTGGCTTATACAAGTTGGCATCCACAAGATCCATGCATTGCATTTGATTTTTTTAGTCTCTCAAATCCTTTTTATTCTATTCTGTTACACTCTATTTAAAATAATGCCATTGATTTGACTTGATTGAAAATGAGTTATTTGTCCTGTAGAATGCTGCACAGTCTACATTTGGCTGACTGCTTCCACAGGGTGTCATTTAACCAGTTCCTCCTCCTACTGTTTCTCATGTACAATAATATTTACACCTTGAGTTATGATTAGATTCAGATTCAATTAGTTTGGTAAGAATACCTGGGGATCCCTGGGTGGCTCAGCGGTTGAGCGCCTGCCTTTGGCCCAGGGCATGATCCTCGAGACCCGGGATCCAGTCCCATGGTGGGCTCCCTTCGTGGAGTCTGCTTTTCCCTCTGCCTGCCTGTGTGTATGTGTGTGTGTGTGTGTGTGTGTGTGTGTGTGTCATGAATAAATAAATAAAATCTTTAATCTGGTAGTGTGTCCTACCTGTTGCATCTTGTCACAAGGGACGTTACACCTGACAATCCCACGTTTCCCAAAGCCTAAATTGTCCTAGGTCAGCAGATTCAGTGGGTCAGACTAATCACTGCATTAGAAAGCCTTTCATCTTTATGATGTTTTTTCTTTCCTGGGCATGCCATCCTTTCCTACCTTCAAAGGCTCACCTCATATCTGCAGCATCCATCAGTGAGTAGATCCATTATTTCAAGGTGGCAAAATGGTAATTATTTAAACTTCATTATCCTCTCTGAAATTATTGGCTGGAATTCTTCTATTAAAACCAAACAAAAACAAAAGACCTTCCCTCATCACTTATCGGGCAGGAGTCCATTTCAATGTCATGGTTAAGTGTGTGATACTTACTGTTTGATTTATGTTTACCAAAGTACCCCTGAAGAAAAGCATGGCTTAAACATCCAGAGCAGCAGAGCCTGGGGGGAGCCTGGCTGCTGCACTGCGTGCTTGATGCCAGTCTCTCCTTCCATGTTCTTTCCGAGGTCAAGTTCTCCGTAGGTGCTTTTAGTCCCGTCTCACAGCACATCAGCTGGCACCTTGCTCTAGCAGTCCTCTTCTTTTTGCCTTTGTCTTTAAACTCTGTCTTGATAGTTTTTATGCTCTGCCTGAAATATATACAGTAGTTTCCCTTATTTCGGGGGAAAAAAAATCCTTCTCTTATGCTGTAATGCCTAACGTGAGTTCCTCCTGAGTGGGGCCTACCCATCTTTCCAGCTTCATTTCTTTTTTTTTTTTTTCTTTTTTTTTTAATTTTTTTTTTTATTTATTTGTGATAGTCACAGAGAGAGAGAGAGAGAGGCAGAGACACAGGCAGAGGGAGAAGCAGGCTCCACGCACCGGGAGCCCGACGTGGGATTCGATCCCGGGTCTCCAGGATCGCGCCCTGGGCCAAAGGCAGGCGCCAAACCGCTGCGCCACCCAGGGATCCCTCCAGCTTCATTTCTGTTTGTCTCTTCTTATACCTCACGCCTTGACCAAACCAAATCCTACTGCTTCCCAAGTGTGGCCTGTGCCTTTCTCCCATCACTCCTTTATTCACACTGTTTCTTCTGCCAGAAACATCCTTCCCAGCATTTGTCAAACCTTCCTGTCCTCAGACACTTGGTTTAAATGCCACGTCTTCATGAAACCATTCCTGATTATCCTGCTAGAAGAAAAAGATCAATACCCCAGTTGCCCACAGAAATGTATACCTCTGTGGCTATAATCTATTAAATTTTGGGTTTTTTTTTTTTTTTGGTTGTTGTTGTTGTTTAAATAGGCTCCACACCAAGCATGGAGCCCAATGCAGGGCTTGGACTCGCAACCCCGAGGTCAAGACCTGAGCTGATCAAGAGTCAGATGCCTAACTGACCGAGCCACCCAGACACGCTTCTATTAAACTTTTGAAGAGATCCACTAAAAAAAAAAAAAAAAAAAAGCAGAGACAATAGCAGACATATGCAAAATTTAGTGAAATAGAAAATAAAAAATAAGGAACAAAGAGATGTAAGCAGACTAACTACTCAGGTTACCAGAGTTGCTGTGACTGAGCCATGGATCTGATTCCCAAAAGCTTGAGAAAATTAGAGAAATGTGTAAGTTATGTGACTTTCAAATACTGGAAGTCTCTTCAGTTCCGTAGTGTTATAGGAAAGTTTTCTGAGCCCCAGTTTCTGAAATAAACTTTTCAGATGGGATTGTATGGGTGATACAGTGGATAGCATTTTACAGCAAGTGCAGAAATAAATTTCGTGTGGCTATTTCTTACAGCTACGTTAGATAAAAGGTAATGCAATTAAAGATAATCTCATGATGAGCTAATCAAATTTAGTTCAAGTATCAAGGCTTCTGGCATTCTAATCTGATCAATGGAAATTCAGAATACTTCAAGAAATAAATGGAATGTGCATCCTACATAGACAATCATCTCTGTTTATCACTTTTCCAATCCAGCGATAAGAGCTGAGTCAATGATAGTTCAAATTGAACCTATTGATGAGAATCTACAATGCTTGATCTTATTTTGCTGCATGAGGATAGATGCATATAATTTGGAAACCAAGTAAGCAGATGGTAGGGTCGATAACCTTCCATGGGAACTGAGATGTTAATCTGTGTTCTCACTCAGATGGAAGGTCATTGCGTCTACAGTTAACCATAGAGAAAGCTAGGAGTTCCCTAAAAAGGCTGATTTTGGTTGGCTCCTGAAACTGAACACAAGGATCTCTAGAAAACATTTTAGGGCCTAGACAGTTTTCAGAATGGTTTTTTAAAATTATCCTAAAAAGAATAAAAAATAAATAAAAATTATCCTACAATAATACTATGACCTCAATAGCTTCCTTACAGAACTGGTTCTCTATGATATGGCTTCAGTCTGCCTCCACGGGAACACCCCCACGTAGCTTGATAAGGACACTTTCTTCAAGGAATTATTTCATGCCATCCAAATATTCAACATTGGATTTTGGAGAGTATCTGACAAAGATACTTGCTTGCTTTACTTTATTTAAGAAGTTTTTTTATCCTGGAAGATTTCAAACATACATAAAAGTAGAGCTTCAACAGTCATCTTAATTTGCTTGTTTTTATTTATAGCAGTAGCATACGTGATAGAAGAAAAAAATCAAAGAGTACCAAAAGACATTATATAAAGTCGCCTTTACCTTCTACTCCAGGATAATCACTGTTAACCATTTCTTGAGTATCCTTCCAGAAATGTGCACATTTCAGGTATGCACATTTTGTCCTTGGTCGAGTGAGATCATACTGCATTTCTTAAATATATTTTTTTCTTTTATACATACTGTTTTTCATCTTGCTGCTTTTTTTTTAACCTAATAATATACGTTGGAGAGATTGCCACACTTCCAAGGATAAATCCACTTAATTCTTTTATTAATCATGAGAATCACTCTTATATACCTGAGGCTATTCATCTTTCTTTACATATGTTACCTCACCTAATCCTCACGTCTCTGCCTACTATTATCCCATTTTACAGATGGAGAAGCTGAGGGATAGAGAAGTCAAGTAACCCACCTGATGTGACACAGCTGGTGAGGGTCAGAACCTTGTGTTCTTCGCTACCTCACTAGCCTGCCTCTGTGTGGTACAGTGTCAAACACAGCTACACGCTATTCCATCATCGCATGGGCCAACCACGCTTTCTGTGGCTGGGCGTTTAAGTTGTGCCCAATTTTGCTTGCTTTATAAGCAATGCTGCTCTGCCTCCCAATTAAACATGAAAATTTGAACACTTGTATTTTTTGCCTCTCCTTCCTGAAACCCAACTAAAGTGACAGTAAAAAGTATATGTGTGCACACACACACAGACATGCACTCATGCACACACACATACTGACAAGGAAAAAACCCACAAGGACAAAGATAACAGGGAAAGAAGATGAAAGTACCAACATTTTAGAAGCTGAAAAGTAGACGGATGACAGGTAACTAATGGCAGATCAGAGAAAGTTGAAACCTTTGTGGTAGTGGGTGAAGCCAAGAGGCGGGTCGGTTGGTGTTTCAGGATCTCAGAAAGCTCAGGCACCTGGAGCCTCTGAAAGAAGGAAGGTGTGGCTGAAAACAAGAGAACTGGTTAAAAATGTTTGAGATGAATCAAACTTTTAGACGATAATAAAGCAGAACAGGGAAGGATTTCATAAAGAAGACCCAACAGGCACAAACCATAAGGAAAAGACTGGTTAATCCAACCCCTGAAAGAACGTCTCTTCATCCAAAGACGCCCTAAAGAGAGTACAAGTGAAAACAACAGAGTGGAAAAAAAAAAAGAAGAAGAAAAAGAAAACAACAGAGTGGGAGAAAACGTTTGAAATACATGTAACTGGGATCCCTGGGTGGCGCAGCGGTTTAGCGCCTGCCTTTGGCCCAGGGCGCGATCCTGGAGACCCGGGATCGAATCCCACGTCGGGCTCCCGGTGCATGGAGCCTGCTTCTTCCTCTGCCTGTGTCTCTGCCTCTCTCTCTCTCTCTGTGTGTGACTATCATAAATAAATAAAAAATTAAAAAAAAAAAGAAATACATGTAACTAACAAAGTATTCAAAATACATAAAGGACTTCTAAAGCAATAAGAAAATAAGAAAAAGTACACATTTTAAAAATAAGTGAAACCCTCCAACTGGCTCTTCACAAAAGAGAAAATCCAAATAGTTGATAAACATGTGAAAAGCTACCCAATATCACTTTTTCATCAAGAAAAATGCAAAGTAAAGCCATTACGATATAGTCTTACGTACTCAGCAGATTGGCAAAATTTGAGCAGTTCTTTTATTTTTTTCAAAGATTTTATTTATTTATTTGATAGAGAGAGAGAGAGTGTGCAAGCAAGAGCACGAGTGGGGGAGTGGCAGGCAGAGGGAGAATGTGGGGCTCCATCCCGGGACCCTGCGATCGGGGCTTGAGCCAAAGGCAGCCACTTAACCAATTGAGCCACCCACACCTAAGCAGGAGTGCCTGATGGGGCCCTTGGAGAATGGTTTGGCATTATATGACAAAGTGCAAGGTCTGTGTGCCCTATGATCTAGACGTTCTGCTACGAGCTCGACAACTACCATTCTGACACCAGTTCTGACGGGTGGGGTTTTTTCCCCACACCAAGCAAATCTCCCACACCAGATCCCACAGGCCAAAGGCTCATTCCCACAAGACTGCCTGCCTCCCTTCTGACACCAACAATCCAAGTTGTCACCTGTTCTTCTGGCCAATGGGCTATAAATCAGAGGTTTCCATGACCCCCTCCTTGGGGTCATTAATTTGCTAGAGCAGCTCACGGAACTCACAGAAACATTTTACTCACTAGATTACCAGTTTATTATAAAAGGATATAACTCAGGAACAGCCAGATGGAAGAAATTCACAGGGCAAGGTACGGGGTAGGGGAGCAGAGCTTCATGCCCTCTGTAGGAGCACCTTGGTGTGGTCACCAACCCAGAAGCTCTCAGAACCTCTCCTTTTGGGTTTTTATGGAGACCTCATTACATAGGCATGATTGATGAAGTCTTGGTCATTGGTGATTGAATCTACCTCCAGCCCCTCTTCAGTCCCCAGAGGAGGGAAGGAGGGTAGGATGCACTGGCACTAGGTTGGTTCCCTTGGCAACCAGCCCCCATCCTTAGGTGACCCAGAGGCTTCCCAAATCACCTCATTAACATCACAAAAGACACCTTGATTGCTCTCACCCTTTCGGAAGTCCCAAGGGTTTTCTGAGCTCTGTGCCGGCAACAGAATGAAGACTAAACATATTTCTTATTATAAGTCACAATATCACAACACCTTAGAGAAACCTGCGCGAACATGCACCAGGACACCAAGCAGGCTCAGAGCCTCATTTCACAAAACAGCCTCAAAGTAGAAACAATCCAAATGTCCATTAACAATAGAATAGGTAAGTGGCTTCTGGCATAGGCGCTGGTTCTGTGGGATCCTGTACCACAGTGAAAATAAATATACACTTCATACAATAATACAGATGAAGTTCAAAAAAAGTTGAATGACAGAAGCAAGATGCAAAAATTGCAAAATGGAGTCATTTACATAATCTTTAAAAAGATCTAAGAGCTGAAAAATGTTAATTCTAATTATTTGTCTAGTCAAGCACGACACAAAATCCCAAAGTCCATCAAGAAAAGGAGTGTAGGCCAAGCTGCAAGCTACATCCCATGGACCACCCCCAGGTCTTTGTGAAGTCCGGGCCCAGGAGATGTGGCCCTCTCCTTCAAGGCCAGCTCTTCCTAACCTGGCTGCCTGCTAGGCCTGCCCCTCAGAGCCCTACTTATCTCTTTGCTGCCTGCCCCAGCTGGCTGCTCAGTTGGCTTCCTTTGCCCAAACCCCCGCCCAGAGGTGTGTGAACACAGCAGCCCTGACTGTCCACCTGGGGTCAAGATGGTGGGCCCCTGGCTGAGACTTGGGGTTCTCATCACATAAAGGCTTTGTGATCTTGGGCAAGTTACTTAACCTTTTGGTGCTTTCCTCTCTCACCCCCAGAATGAGCCTATTAATGGAACCCACTTCATAATTAATGGTCATTATGAGAAATAAATGAGGTAAACCAATTAGCATGCCTGGACAGCCTAAGTACCTAAGAAATAGTTGATATTATCATTACCCGCAGAAGTACAAGTGACATCAGTGGTGTAAGTCCCCAGGGTTGGACGTTTCTTGCAGGGCATGTTTCTCCACAGCCTCTGGGTCTCCTCCATCATGGCCATTCCTCCCCCATCCTCGCCAATCCTTTCCCATAGGCCGCACTTCCCCATTTTGGAACTGCCTTTGCCCCTACCCCCTGACTCCCTTGTGTACTTCCTCAAGCAGTGTAGCTGCCTCCGAGGCCGCACTCAGTTCCCAGCCTGTGTCCACACAGCCAATGGCACCCTCTTCCGCCCTGAACATAAGGCCAACCACCTCAGGTGACCACCAACCACAGGGGTCGCTAATCTCTGGCCTCCCTGGCTCCCCTGAGCAGGAGGGAATTAGCTCTCCCACAGAAATGAATGAGGCCAGTGCCCTTCAGATGGAGAAGCCACTACAGTCTGTCACCTCAGGTTTTAAATAGCAAGTGTTCCTTCTGTCTTATGAGTAAGTGCAGCCATCTTTCCTGTTTGAACTGCGTCGCTGTCTTCCCAGCTGAACGGAGGGTAGGGAGCCTGGGCTTCTCCTGCCGCACAGCTGGGCTCTCCCGCAGCCCAGTGTCAGGTGGATGCGGTCTATGGAATAATCCAAAGTTGGTCAGGTTGGAGAACCACTATCCGTGCAATCCTCGCCCCTGCTCCTTGAAGGTACACTGTGATCTCTTCTCAGGAGGGACATTAAAATTGGAAGAAGAGCAAAGAGTTCTCATTACAGGCCCCCGGGAGCCCTGATGTGGCCCTCTGGTTGGCCACCGAGGTTAAAAGGCCAAACCCGGAGTCTGGTCTGCATGTTGTTCTTGGGGGGTCCCCCATTCCCCAAGAAAAGTAGAAAAAAAAGGGACCTAAAGCCTTGGAGATAAGAAAATTCGTTTTGTAAAAAAGCAAGCCTTGAGGCAGAAAATTTGCTTCATTTTTTAAAAAAAGATTTTGTATTTATTTATTTATTCATAAGAGACACACAGAGAGAGAGAGAGGCAGAGACACAGGCAGAGGGAGAAGTGGGATCCCTGCGGGGGAGCCTCATGTGGGACTTGATCCCAGGTCTCCAGAGTCACGCCCTGGGCTGAAGGCGACGCTAAACTGCTGAGCCACCCGGGCTGCCTGAATTTTTTTTTTTTCTGAATATTTGCTTTAAAAGCTGATTATGCCTCATCTTCACAGACAGGTATAGTGCAGGATCTACAACATTCAGGAGTAAATTATGTCCTGTTACTACATTTTTTTAATCCAAATCAAACATAGCTCTGAGCCTCCACATGACAAAGAGGAGCAAGAAATCCACTATCAGGTTGTGGGTCCCCCTCCGCTTCCCAAGGATGCTATGAGACTGTCCAAAAAATGGAGGGGAAGGCCTTTGGTTTTTAGGTCATCCTGAATGATGCTGCCCCCCACACACACACTAACTGTGCCAGCTGCGGGCCTGGCAGCTGGTGGACGGTCATGTTCTTCCTGAGCAAACCTTGGACACAGAGATCTTTCGCTTCATGGCTTTGGGTTTGGCTGCCTGGTTATCCCATCAGAAGTTCTGCTACCGACAGGGTGCTGCAAAGAGAGTGGGGAGAGGAGAAACCTACCCACTCAGCCCTGCGAGATCTGACCCCTGTCTCAGGGGCCACACCACTCCTCATTTTCTCAAACCCCCTGGCCTCTTGGTAGCCTGAGCAATGGAGATTTGACTATAGAAAAGCAGAAGGTAATTGGTGGAAGCAGATCCAGGAGTGGTGTGAGCAAGGGGACTCGGGCCAAAGGCCACAGGCAGCCTCTGGAAGCAGGAGAAGGCAAGGAAACATCCTTTTGGAGGCTCCAGAAGGAACACAGCCCCGTCAACACCTTGATTTTCGCCCAGTAGGACCCATTTCAGACTTTGGACCTCCAGAACTGTGAGATATATTTGTGTCACTTTACATTATTTTATTTTGAGCACAGTTGACAACACAATATTACCTTAGTTTCAGGTGTACAACAGAGCGATTCAACTTCTCTACGTGTTACGCTATGCGCGCCACAAGTGTAGCCCACCTGTCGCCATACAATGCTATTAAAATGCCATTGACTATATTCCCTACTCTGTACCTTTTATTCCTGTGACTTATTCATTCCCTAACTGGAAGCCTGGATCTCCCACTCCATTTCACACATTTTGCCTATCCCCTCCTTCCCTCTGGCAACCATGAGCTTATTCTCTCTATTTATATGTATGATTCTGCTTTTTGTTTATTCTTTTTTTTTTAAGGTTCCACATATGAGTGAAACCATGTGGTATTTGTTTTTCTCAGTCGGACTTATTTCACTTAGCATAATACCCTCTAGGTCCATCCATGTTGTCACAAATGGCAAGATCTCATTCTTTTATTATGGTCACATAATATTCCATTGGGTGTGAGGGGTGTGGGGTATGAGTGTACATATATACTCATCTTCCTTTTCTGTTTATCTATTGTCCATCAACAGCAACACCCGAGTTGCTTCCATATCTGGCTATTGTAAACACTGCTGCAATAAACACGGGGGTGCGTATATTGTTTCAAGTTCATATTTTTGTTTTCTTGGGGTAAATTTGTGCCATTTTAAGCCTCCAAGCTTGTGCACATTTGTTATCGTGGCAACAAGAAACGGGTGCAGCTCCTTTCCTCCGTGGACAATTGAGCTCTTTGGTCCAGAATTTTGAAAATTAAATTTTAACAGAGTGAGAGAAACCCAGCCCTCCAGGATGCTAAGAATGGGCTGGTGGTCTGCTTAGAAGGGGGATGGGGGAAAAAAGATCTTCATTTCATCTTCATTTCTTTCACGTGAGGTCACAGCAGTTGATTTCTCAATCACGTGATCCTGTCCTCAGGAACAGGAACATTTGAAGTCTTAGTCTTGGGGGGTTCTCCCCCAGCAAACCTGGAACCGGCTGACTGAAGCAGTGCCTCCATTAAGCTTGGGGCCACACAGGTCTGTAACCAATGCTCGAATGACCCACCCTTGGCTGGGTGGGCCTCAGTCACCTGGACAGGCACAAAGCCTGCTGGCTGGCCAGTGCTTCCCGAAGAGGATCTCTGTTGATGACCTTAGAAGGGTTACCCTAGGAAAGGCAGGGCTCATTGGAGACTCAGCAAGAGAGTGAGTCTGGGCAGAGTGGAACTGATTGTGGGCACGGCAGGGAGGAGGGGTGAGCTTTCGTCCGTCCACACAGGCTCTTACTTTGGCTGGTGTGTGGACAGGGCTCCCCCTCCATACTCTCAGGCTGCAGAAATTGGGCCTTGGATAAGAATTCCACTTCTTTGGGGGGGAGGGGAATCTATATCCTGTATGTTAACCACGCTTTGTTTTTCCTTCTTAAGATAATATTATATATTTCTAATGTGAATGAAAGAAATCTATCCTCTTTACTTTTCATATAAAAACTTTAAGTCATCTGGTTAAAGGCAAGTATATCCATTTCTCACTGCTGCTGTAGCAAATGACCACAAACTTAGAGGTTTAAAACAACACAAATGCATTATCTTACAGTTCTGGAGATCAGATATCTGAAACAGGTCTCAGTGGGCTAAAATCAGGGTGTTGACAGTTCCTTCTGGAGACTTAGGGTGAATCTTTTTCCTTTTTCATTTTCTGGAGGCTGGCCACATTTCTTGGCTCTTGGCCTTTCCTCCATCTTCAAAGGCAGTGATGTCATCACTCCTATCTCTACTTTCCATCACCCCATCTCCCCAGCCTCTGAACCCCTTGCTTCCCTCTTTCATTTCTAAGGACCTTTGGGATTACACTGAGTCCACTTGGATAATTCAGAATGACATCCCGTCTCCAGACCCTTAACTTAATCACATCTGCATAGTCATTTTTCCATGAGAAGTAACACAGGTTGTAGAGATTGGGATGTGGGCATCTTAGGGGGCCATTATTCTGTCCAACATAGCAAGGAAATTTACTAAGATATTTTAAAACCTAGCTATAAAACACCTGTTCATGGAATCTTCTTGAGAGAGCCTCATGTTTTCCATAGGTGTCTGGTGTATAGTAGTGACTATTTGCTTCTTTCTTCCACAGCTGTCTGTGTCCATTTGTTCACTCATGAGTCCTTCCTTCCCAATAGACAGTCCTTAGAAGCAGCCGCTGGCCATGATCTTATTGCAAAATTTCTAACACTCCTCACAAAGGGCCTCCAAGGACCTAAGGATGAATAGATCCTTGACTAGCCTCCACCCTCCCTCTCCCAGGGTCTGAGGATCAGCTGATCAGTCCATTACCAGAAAGAAAACATCCTTGTTTCTAGCCAATCAGAAGTACACATGCTTCCAGAAGAAGGGCCCAAACATTGCCTGACTTCTCCCTCAGTGTCGCTCTACACGGAGCTTCCCTCCGTGTGCTCTTGATAGGGTCCCTGCTTTCTCTGCTCCCTCTCCTTTTCTCCTTCCTCCCCAGGATCCTGGCTCCAGCCTGGCAGGAGTCCACAGGATCCTCCATCCTAGCAGGAGTCCACTGGATCGTGAAGAACATTAATCCTGCAGCATCCAGGAAGGCAAAGCTAGGTCTCTCCTGTTGCCCTCTGTAGCACAAGTCATAAAACTCTCAGCTTCTTCAGAGCAGGACATGAACAAGACAAGCCCTTCTCACCAGAATTGACCACCAATGTATATTATCATATTTCCTATGTCTGCCTAGCTCATCTGTCTTTCTAAGACCCTCTCCCCACAGGGCAGAAGGAAGGAAGGCTTTAAGGGGGAGAGAAAGTTTCATTCTCCCATGAACCAATAAGCAATTGAATGAATAATTGAATGGATGAAAGCATGAATGAATGATTGATCCAATGTCTTTAACCTCCTCCTATCTTATACCTCTTAAAACACTGGAAATTATCACCTAAAGAATTTGCCTTTACTGCAGAGGTCAACCAGTACCTACCCCTGCTTGTTCATCTCTCCCTCGTCTAGTACATACCATCCTTCTGCTCTGATTTTGGCCTCTCAGTATACTGAGAGCCATGCTTGACTGTGAGAGCAGTCCGTCTTCTCTTTAGGAATGCTGGAAACTGTGAAATTCCATAAATGTCAAGTTGGAAGGTCATTTCATAATTTATGCTCCAGACATCTCAGTATATTTCCTCAACTCTAATTGTCAAGGGCTGCACAACTGCTTCTGCCAAAATCTCTTCATTACCACACCAGTCATATTTCTGAATATTCATTTAAATGCATAAAGCATGCTAGCACCTCCCTGCATAAAATTGCATAAAATGATGTGTAATAACTATCAGTTAGCCAGGCTAGCACGTGCTATAATGTCAAACCTGTGCCAGGAATATTCTCCTGTGATCTTTCAGGGAGTTTCTACGTGTCTGAGCAAAACTTTTTATTTATTTTTTAAAGATTTTATTTATTTATTCACGGGGGACACAGAGAGAAAGAGAGAGGCAGAGACACAGGCAGAGGGAGAAACAGGCTCCACACAGGGAGCCCGACGTGGGACTCGATCCCGGGTCTCCAGGATCAGGCCCCGGGCTGAAGGCAGAGCTAAACCGCTGAGCCACCCGGGCTGCCCAGAGCAAAACTTTTTAAAGAGTTTCATCTGGGATCTCTGGGTGGCATCTCAAGGGGGATTTTTTTTTTTTCAGGGAGGATTTTATTGGATAGTTAAAAGTTGTGTCCTAGGAGAGCATGGTTCCCTCTCCTGAAAATCAGTTGGAAAAGGCGATTTCTAGTCTGGAATGTTTTATTAGAGGTCCTTGGGCATAGGTAGAAACAGGGAAAGTCGTCCCTGTGAGCATCTTCTGCTAGGACTGTGGATTTTCCACTCTAGACTGAAACTGTAAGTGGGAATGGTTTTATCAACTACCAATTTATTTGAATATCAAGCTCTGAAGACTTGGAAATCAATTATATTGGCTGTGGCGATTAAGGTGTGTCAAGTCGACTGTGGCATATAACGACTACTTGTGATGCTTGCTGTCACAACCCCTTTATCACAAATAATACCCTCATTAATAACCAAACTCATAACCAGGTCTGCCTAATGGCCAGTCCACTGAAGTCAGCCCAGTCAGCACCCATCCCTCCAGCTAATGCATCTCTCTCACAGTTCTCTTTAGTTTTCCTACATTTGTCTCCAGACTCTGACAGCTTTTCATTCATCATTATGACTTAGAAAGGGAAATGTGATGCATAAAATATAAAACTGGCAACAACGTCAGAAAAATCACCACTTAAGAAATGAAGCATGATGTTCCACTCGGTGCTGACAAATGTTAACAACAGGCTTAAACTTCTGACAAGGCCAGAAACAGAGATGGTTTGCATGACATCAGCAGGATTTCAATTCCAAAGGATCAAGAAGGAGGTCAACTCAGCTCGGGTACCCATGAAAAAATCAAAAATACTTTCAAAGGTGGAGGCACAACCTTTGAGATCAGACCTATCCTATAGAACTTTCTAGGATGCTGGATATGTTCTGAATCTGTGCTGTCCATTATGGCAGCCACTAGTCACATACGGCTACTGAGCACTTGAAATGTGGCTAATAACACTGAGCAAATGAATTTTTAATTTTATTTAATTTTAAATAATTTAGATTTTAATTGAAGTATCGCTAACATACAGTGTTATATTAGTTTCAAGGGTACGACATAATGATTCAACAATTCTGTACATTTTTCGGTGTAGTCACCATCTGTCACCAAATAAATTTATGTAGCCATGGCCCAGACCTAATTCAGGGAGTCCTCATAGGGAAGAGGTGTGCACACTTGGTCTGAGAGAATGGGAGTTACATCACACTTTCTGGAATCCTAACCATTTACGTATGGCCAGGCCGCAGGCTTATAAGGCATGTGTGCCATATAAAACAGGCTAACTGGCATGTGTGCTGGAGGCTATCTTACCTGTATCAGGTGCATCTTGTTTCCACTTTTTGGCTAAATATAATATGTTATGAATGCTTTTATACAAGTTCTTGAGTGGAAACTTAGTGGAGTTACCGGGTTTAACAGTTTGAGAAATGAGTGCACTCAAGGAAGGAATGCATCTTTGTATTCCCAGGATCAAAAATGCAGTAGGAGGAATGTAGTTAAGTTATCAACTTCTTGCTCACAATTGGCATCCCATCAATTTCCCTGCATTTTGGAATTGGGAGGGAGATTTGCTATCAGCTGGCCTGTGCTCTTGACCAGGTGAGCTTCCAGGCTATGGTTGTGAGGTGATCATTTCCACTTCACATTTCTCCTTCTTGCTCACTTGGTGCCATGAGAGCCTCTGCCAAAATCCACATCCATGAGCTCTCTGGATTTCCCATGATTTACTAGCATAATAGTAACCCTATAAAGTGGAAAATGGGGAAATGTGGTTGGCTTGTCGACACCCATTCCTAGTGCTCATGCTGAGGGCGAGAAACGGACTGCTTCGTGACATGTTGTCATCTTTAGCCAGGAATCAATACTTACTTGTCTATACACTCCCCTTTCCCCTTTTACTTAAACCATGACCTCCAATTAGTCACTGGGAGTTCTCCCTTCTCTCCCATGAGCCTGGCTCCTCGGGTCACCCCTGCAATGGCTCCCAGCCCCCAGAACACAGTTCTTCTGAGCTGGGAGGCCTGTGGGCTCTCGCTTTTGTGTGTTCTCTGGGTTTCACATCTCCAGGCTTATTTTTCTTTTCCACTTCCCAGTAGAAAGATCATTTTCTGTGATACAGAAACAAAAGCATTATTGACTAGTTCTGAGTATCTGTGTGTTCCTTCTAGCAGGTACTGACACCACACTTCCCCCTCCGGCTTGTGAGTCATCTTCCTCGTTCCTTGGCTCTGATAGATCAACAAAGCCCTGCGAGTTGACCACACATTTTTCACAAGCTCCAATCACCATTGTCTTTGGAACTTCCTGACATGGTTCTTTTTTTTTTTTTTTTTTTTCCTCTGACATGGTTCTTTAAAGGCCCAGGTTCCTCTTGGATGGTTTGCCATAGGGAAGTCACGCAAAGACCATTTGCCTGTGGGCGCTGTCTTAGAACTATTCCTGCATGGGAGGGGGATGCCCCCTTGTTTCTCTTTTCAGCGGGTCCCGGGACTGGCCGGCTGCTCTTCGTAGCTGCCCCATCAGATCTTAGCCAGACTCCTGGCTCTCACTCAGGCACTGCAGGGAGGGACCCTGCTGGACATCTTTCTTGTCTCCTCCAACTTTAAGGTTAGAAATATTTTCGAAGTCATCCAAGGCAATTTAGTGTTGGCAAGGGCAGGAAAACAGTCAGAGGAGAGGATTAAAAATAACAGAAAAATAGGGGATCCCTGGGTGGCTCAGTGGTTTAGCACCTGCCTTCGGCCCAGGGTGTGATCCTGAAGTCCCAGGATCGAGTACCACATCAGGCTCCCTGCATGGAGCCTGCTTCTCCCTCTGCCTGTGTCTCTGTCTCTCTCTGAGTCTCTCATGAATAAATAAATAAAAAAAATATTTTTAAAAAATTACAGAAAAATGATAAGAAAATTGTAACATCTGTGGTCTCTCATCCCTGGAGCCTGTTTGCTCTTTCGCAGCCCTTCATGGGATCAGAAGTCAGCCCTCCCCAACTCTCCCATCCCCACATCCAACTGGGAGATACTCGTGGGTTTTCCTGTCTTGCTTCTCCTTATCTATACCTTCCTGCCTTAACTGAAAGATGCAAAGGTCAGACTATGTGGTCTAGAAATCAGAATTCCTCTCTAAATCTAATTACTTCTCTTTTCACCTAGTGTAGTCACCTTAATCCATGCTCCTCCTCCCCTCTGTGCGTGGGCAATTCATCTGACGGGTGCTGAGCAGCTGTACAGATTTTTGTAGATGCCACCCCTCATCAGGATCATGTGAAATGCTCTTAGTACTCAGTATAACTCTGAATGTGTATAAAATACACGGTCCATTCTTATTCACAGTAGTTTTGATCCATAAGGTCATCATGAGGACTGAATTGGTGAATCCTGAACCACTGCTCCTGGGGAAAATACAGGGTTAGTTTCCTTCGAGTTCTGATCACATTTTCTTTCACACACTGGTCAGGACATAAGCTTTCTTTATGTGTGTTTGTTTTTAAAGACACCTTATTGAATATATGTTGTTAATTAATTACACTGCACCCACAACAGTAGCATTATAACTCATGCCTGAAAGAAGCTTTTCTAGCACATGTATTTTCCCCACGAGGCATAGCCCAGCCTTCTTGCACTTAGGAACACCAGGCAGCGCTTCAGCACTATATTCGGGGACATTTTAAACGGTGAAATCAACAAAATCACAAAAACACAAGAAATATGACACTAAATAGATGGTGGAAAGGACACACGTTTACAGCATAGTGGACAAAACAAGAAGGTAGAGCATTGCCTTGTTCGCCCTCAGCTGGGTACCACATTGAGGGGTTCCAAGTTTTGAGCACTCTGCACATCTCGGCAATTGACCGCAAAAGCACAAGTATTGATTTTGGGGTTATAAATAAATTTTAGTGAGTAGGTGAATTCACAAATATGGAATCCATGAATAAGGAAGATCAACTCTACACATATAAGCACATTCATTTATACACACACACACACACACACATATACACATCCGTATATACACACCCATACACACACACGTATATACACATACACAACTCCCAGGGCAGATCTCATTTGTCTGTTTTGTACCTACATGGCACAGGCCATAATATGAGTCAGGAGTTATGTTATCTGGTTCACTGGTGTACACACCAACCCTTAACCAAGGTCTGGCATGTTGACCAATCAGGTCAAGCACGTACTCACAGATACAACAGTCCATCCGTCATCTACTCCAGGAACATAGTCCATAACAATTAGATGTGATCTTATAAAAGCTACCAAGGCCATTTTAAAGTTGCTTATCATATCTTCACCTTCATTAGATCCATAATAATAATTATTATTGGGGATCCCTGAGTGGCTTTGTGGTTTAGCGCCTGCCTTTGGCCCAGGGCGTGATCCTGGAGTCCCGGGATCGAGTCCCATGTCGGGCTCCCTGCATGGAGCCTGCTTCTCCCTCTGCCTGTGTCTTTGCTTCTCTCTATATATATCTCTCATGAATAAATAAATAAAATCTTTAAAAAAATTATTATTATTACATTGATGTAGCTCTTTAAGGATCAAAACATACATGCATGTGGTTTCTGAACCTATAATGTCTATTGATGTAGGTAGATTGTTGATTCAACCATCACCTGGAATCACCGTGGAGTATTTGTCACTTGGATAAAGTGATGAACAGGATAGCCCATTGGTCGGGTTCTGTGTAGTTTGACTCGCTGGTAATGTGGTTCTGGCTCTATGGCCATTTGGATGTCAGGGGCCCAAAGAGGGGACATGAGTTCACAAATGCATTTGTTAAGGAGCTCAAGATTATTTGGAGGTGAGAAAGTAGGCATGTGTCCATCTAGTGGTCAAAAGCAATATATTGGAATGTTGAAATGGGTCTGGACCGTTAGGTGTTTGTCTCTACAGAGGCGCAGAACCTTTCCTAGCACCTTCCGAGAGCATCGGTCTGCCGGGCGCCTGGGGCCTGGACTTCCAGCCTCCAGAGCCGGGAGAGGATCACCAATACGCGATTCCTCACAGATTTCCAGGGGGGCTGTTGGTGGGAGTTTATCTGAGCAGTTAATTTCCTGAAATTCTAACCCTTTAAGGTTGTAATGAGCTGCTTCTAAAGAAGAAGGATGAGAGGACTGAGGTCATTTGTGCTCAGAGCACATTGGGCAACAGGTGAGGTAGGAAGAATTTCAACACTTCGGACCTCCTTCCAGGGCCAGCCTGGCGGAGTCCGGGACAGACGAGGCTCTTCTCTCTGGACGGCTGAGGGCCAGCGTTGAAGCCTGGGATGCAAGCTCATCTGTCTGCCTCTGTGTTCACGAGTACAACATCCATTTGATCTGCCCCTGCCTGATCCTGCATGGAAATTTCCAGAACGTGTGCCTTGTTCTGTCCTCTCCTTAGGCACCGGGACTCCACCCCAGGGTCTGAGGCCCTCTCTGCTCCCCCTTAGTCGGGGGTGCGTGGATCTCAAGCCCTTAGGCCTCGCCCTGCTGACATCCACGTGTGCCACCGCGGCCTGTCCGGATCCGGGAAGTGCCCATCATCCCGGGGACCCAGAGCCTAGAAGAGGCCAACGCCAGGCTCCCTTGGGCCCAAGGGAGTCCCTTGGCAGCACAAAGCTTGCAACTGAAAACGGCCCCGCTAGGTGGAGCCCTGCTGAAGGCTGGGCCCCGACTCCCGGCCGCACCTGCAGGTGGGGAGCCTGCTCGGGTTTAGGACTGGGCTGTCCTTTCCCTCCAGCTGTGGCTCAGTCCTTGGGTTGGGGGTTGGCCGGAGCTTCTGGGCGCTTCCATCCTTAGTGGCCTCACCCAGGAGCTCCCCGCCCGCCCAGGAAGGGCTCGGGGTCAACACAGCAACGCACAGGGTCAGGAGGAAACAAGCCGGGCCAGCCCGGAGGCCGGCCTGGAGGCGGCGGCGGGCAGGGAAGACCTCCCCGCACCCCCTCCTGGCCCTGTGCCTGTGAACAGCCTTCTGGAATGCTCGGAGCGACAGCTGAGAGGACACAAGGGACTGACGCGACGGACTTGGGCACCTTTCTAGTTGGACAAGAAAAAGGACCTGTATGTGCTTCTCTCATAAACCACTGTGATCTGTCCCCGTGGGAGTGGAGCCCGGCCGCAGGCAAGAAGGCAGGGGCTACACAGCGCAAGACTGAGGGGAGCTCAGCTGCTGCCACCCCTGTGCCCCCTGAGAGGGGCTTCCCCCCTGCTGGCACTGCCACGGGGGACTTCGCCTCTTCTAAGTGACCGAGGTTCTTTTGAACACCAGCTTCATGACACTCTCCCAGTCCTCAATTTCCCCCAACTAGTGAGTTGGGAAAATGAGCCCTTTCCTTGTGGTATCACCCTGAGGCTTGGAAATAAAGCATGGACCTTTCTAGCAAAGGGCCTGGCATATAGCAAGTCCTCAATGAATAGCTCTCTCCTTCCCTTCCTGCTGCCCTTCTCAAAACTTAGGAGAAGAGGGGCCCTACAAACCCAAGGGATGGATATAATTATACACGAATCACCAAAATAAAGCTGCTGAACACCTTAGTATAGGCGTTTGCCACAGGAGCAACGAGAGCAAACGCCACTCTCCCCACCTTCACCAGACTCAACGCTGGATTATTGGTTTATAAGCATTGGGAAGGGGGGACAGGGCTCCCTGCTGCCCTCTGATTTGCCAGTTGAATGACTCTGAGGAAGCACCCAAAAAGACCCAGCCAGGTGTGCTGACATCCCCCCAGTGATCTGGGCACCAGAGCCTCAGTGGCAGCTGCGCATGCTGAACTGTCCTGTCCCCAGGACCCTAACGTGGATGGACCTGCAACAGCACGGCTTTCCTTCCCCCTCCCGAATTTCTTTCTTTCCTCTCCAAAGTTACAGGCCCCCATCTTTCTTCCCCTTTTTTCCTTCATCAGAAACTTAATCTTGAGAAAAAACTGATTATTAGCAACTTGTAGTCAACAGACACTTGGGAAGTGCTCTCTCTGTAGACAAGATTTTTCCTCGTTCACTCACCCCCAGGAAGGTGGTCGAGGTGTTTTAGAAGCAGGGATCTTCTGGTGTCCCTGAGATCACCCCCAAGGACGCCTCTGCTCTTCACTCTATCTAAGTTATTGGAAATGTATCTCCAAAGGCCCTGCTCAGTAACCGGTGGAGGTCTGTAATAGTTGGGTACTTGCTCCTGGAATTCCTGAAAAATAGCAGCAAATATCCATAAACAAACATTAGAAATTCAATGCAAAATGCTAGGCATTTGGCGTATTTTTAAAACATTGTTTACCAATTTCTTTCTTCTTTGCCAATTGTTAGAGTTGCCAAGTGGTTCTTTACGATTTGGCGTGGGCCCACCTCTCAGATTATGACCCTGGCTCAAGGAAAACGTGATCTGAATTCAAATGAGCCCAATATATATTCGTGCTTGCTTAAAAACCCAGATTTATCCGACTCGTTTGTCAAATACGTAAGGAAAGGGTAGCCTTAGGATGTGGGATACGCACTTGGCTTTGACAGCTGGGAGGCAACAACAGGAATGGCAAATATGGAGCTCCGTTTGCCAGCATTCTCTGCTCCCTCTTCCAGAGCTGGGGTTGCTCATCAATCTCAGCCTTTGTTCTCACGGGCAGGGACAAAGCCTCACAATCCTTCTCAGTGCAACTGTGTGAGAGTGGGCACTGAGACCAATCTCTCATGAGAGTTTAACGTGGGTGCCCAGTGGGAAGGCCAGAGCCACCTACCAATTGTTAAATTCTTAAAGACAATGGAGAATAGGTATTTCCAACGAGGCAACTGGTTGCCCCTAAAATTCCTCTCAACGCCACTGTTGGCTGATGCCTAAAATTCTGTCATTAGACCATCCATCCCTAGAGTCCTTGATGCCTACAGGGCAGACACTCTACTGAGTCCACTGCATATGCTTACTCGTTTAATTTTCATAATCTGCTACTATCCCCATTTTATAGATCAAAAAAAAAAAAAAAAAAAACAAAGCTCGGAGATTGAATTGCCCAAGATCAGACAGCCAGTAAGGGGCAGAGCCAGGATTATCAAAATTAGATCTATTTTACTCCCCTCCTCAAGACCTTTGCTCTCTGCACCGTGTCACACAGCCTTCGGTGGGTGAGGATGTGAGGAGGAGCCCGGGGCGGGGAGTGGGGAGCGTGGGAGACAGAAGATTTAAGTCCTGAGGGAGAAGACAACAGAAGGGAGCTGCAGGTTTCCCGGTGCTGAGGAAATTCCTCAGGCTGGCCTTGGGTTGAAATAAGAGAAACTGAGTAGGAGCTGACACTTCCCCCAGAATCCACGTACCTGCATCCCAAGGATTCAGCAAGCTCTCCCTTTGTGCAGCCAGGAAGAGAAGCAGCTGCAAGTGTGACCAAGTAACGGGAGAACCGTAGCATCGACGCTGGTGCTGTGATTACAGAATGATGTACTGTTATGCTCTCTGAAGGAGTGAATGTTATCTTGAGGGAACAGAAGCTCCCAGAATACCGTACCTGCTCCGGCAGTGGCCTCCTGAGCTTCACAGCCAGAGTGGATTCTTTTTTTTAACAACTCCCCTATCATAGCACACAGTTAGTTTGAGTAATATCATGAAATTAAAGAAAAATCCAGGCGCCTGGGTCGCTCGGTTGGTTAAGCATCTGCCTTTGGCTCAGGTCATGATCCCAGGGCCCTGAGATCAAGTCCCGCTTCGGGCTGCCTGCTCAGCGGGAGTCTGCTTCTCCCTCCACCTAACCCCCCTGCTCAGGATCTCTCTCTCTCTCTCTCTCTCTCTCTGTGTGTGTCTCTAACTCTCTCTCTCTCTCTCTCAAATAAATAAAGATTTTAGAATCCTTAAAATAAATAAATAAGAAATAAAAGAAAAATCCGTAATGGCAGGGAAAGAAATGCAGAGAATGAAGTGTTCCTTTTATTATACTTCACGTACATAATCATGGCAATTAAATACATACCTGAATCGGTTAGTAAATGAATAGTACGTTACCCAAAAAGGGGGAGGAAGTAAATACTTTTAAATTAGTCTTTTTTTTTTTTTTAAGAAAAGAGAGAGCCTTGTGCCTCTATGTTGGTAACAAATAGAACATTACAGGTTTTTTTGTCCTTAAGACTTCTGCAGATTTGTCAGTGGTTTCATCACAATTGATCTCGAATAGTCCCATTCAATAGGTGCCATAGCCAGATTTGTCAGTGTGTCTCCTGGTTCATTGAGGAATATTTTTTATTCATTTTAATTTCTAGAGTTTTCTCTCTTCTTAAAATTGAAGTACAGTTGATAGACTGTGATGTTTACTTTTACCTGTAACAAGAGACATGCAAGCCGTTAATGAAAGCCTGAAGCATAAGGACAAATTTGGCAGAGACCCATACCAAACCCACGTCACAGCAGATTCCAGAAAGGGCAATGTAGTTAACATCTTTGTTTCTTCAGAACTGATTCTAGCAGCTTCCAAATGTCCTCACAGCTGAAAAATTTTCACTAAAAAAAAATCCCCAGCACATTTATCATAGATTTCTATTGTATTTGGTTCTCAAGTCTCACATGTGCAAAAATCAGAGAAAGTGTCTGAATGACAGCAAACAGGGACTTCTCTGAGCCACCACGTTCTTGTCCAGTTCCCAGAGTAAGTTACTCGGGCTTCAAACACTGCCCTGGTAATTTTACCCGGCAACGTCCGACTGGCACCTTTGCTTGTTTCTCCTAACATTTCTTTCTCACATTTGAGTCTTTTTTCTATTTCCCCAGGTTTTTTTTGTTTGTTTTTGTTTGTTTTGCAGAAGTGGTAGTCCTCACCGCAGTTACTTTGCCCTGACTTGAGGAGTCATTTTAAAGTGTCCTGTGCCTTGCTCGAGGTGGATGCTGCCCATTTGTAAATACTTTTGTGTGGCTCCATGCAACAACAGGCTGCAAGTCCCTCACGGTTGTGCCTCCGTCCCCAGGGGCTCCCAATGTCTGCTTCTCATGTACTACTTGGAAACAAAGGCATGTGCCAAGTTAACTTCCATGTGCAATACAGTATTTTTTTTAAAGGATAAAGAATAAGAATGTGCTAATTTAGGCTTAAGACTATTCAGGGCAGGACACTGTATCACTGATGGTGCTTAGAATGGCCAGTGAATGGGGAGAGTGAAAATTTGCCCAACTTTTGGATGGTTCGACTAATGCTTTAAGATTTTCTGCAGGGCGCCTGGGTGGCTCAGTTGGTTAAGTGTCTGTCTTCGGCTCAGGTCATGATCTCAGGGTTGTGACATCAAGCCCTGTGTGGGGCTCCCCGCTCAGCGGGGAGTCTGCTTCTCCCTCTGCCCTTCACCCCTGCTCATGATCTCTCTCTCTCTGTCTCAAATAGATAAGTAAAACCTTTAAAAAATAATTCTCTGCAGACAATGCCCCCTCCATCTTATTCCTGCGCCAGGCAGAGTGCTCCCAGGGCCCACCTTTTAACCCACAACCTTTTCATAGAGACTTCACTGGGATTCAGACCTCAGGAACCTCCCTTTCTGCCCCTGCAACCCCACAGCTCCTTGCTGGCAAGCTGGTCTCGTTATACAGGATTAAACATTTAAAAACGGAAATCCCACAGGTTGGCTCCCATTCAAGCTGCAGCCCCCTTACCTGGGAAGGGGCCCTCGGACATTGGGGTCAGCTCCCTCTCTGTAGGGTCAGGGCCAGCAGGTGGCAGGGAGGATGGGGCTCCCTCTGGGCCCTCCCTCTGGCTCCCTGCCCGCTCTCTTCTCCCCGGCACCTGCAAAGTGGGGCTCTGGTCTCCTTCCGGCCCATGATTAGCTCTGGGATTCCAGGCAGACGTGGAACTGAGTCTTGGCTAAGGCTCCTTCTGCTGTCCTCGGGGGCTGGCTATGAGGTCACATGACCTTGCCCCCCCCCCCCTCCCGGGGCTCCTGCTCCGGGCAGCGCCTCTCCCGGACTGTTCCTTGTACACCATCCCAGGGGCACTGATGACTCCTCGGACTGTCACGTTTTTTTGTTTGTCATCTTCAGAAATGCTGGTCTCTGGAGACTTCCAGATGGTTCCTCTAGCCATCAGGGCCGGATTTCCTGGGCAGTGCCCTGCTCTGCAGACGCTCTCACTTGCCATGGCACTGCCCTCAGATGTGCAGCATGGTCTCTAAGAGACGCCACCAGCCTGTCCTGAGCCCATGCTGTGCTCCCTCCCGGCCTCACACCAACCTGTGGGGAAAGGTAGGGATGGGGTGGCTATTCCCATTTCACAGATGGGGACGCTGAGGTGCTGAGGCTTGAGATGCATGACCGTGGCGGGGCCTGCAGCTGCCCTTAGGGTCAGGACTGGGACAAAAGCATTCCCACCCCAATGGTGTATTCACCCTTCCAACCCCACTCCAAGGAGCTGAGCTCAGGCTTGGCCCAGGCCCAGTCACCTTGGTTATACAACTGATACCCAGCATGCACTCAGCTGCAGAGGATAAACAGACCCCATGCCTTGCCTCTAAGAATTTATGATTCAAAAATCACAAGATTTGTAGGTTGAACATTAAGATGCCTGTAGAAATATAAGAATGTAGTGATAGCATAGCAGTAGCTTATTTTTATGACTTCGTATATTTTTATATCAGGACATAAAAATCTCTTCCCTATGTCTGGCAGCAACATATTTACGAAATGGTCTCCCCCTGGAAGCTTTGGACCAGGGATGATGACAGTGGCACGTGCCCTGAGTGTCCCTGGGGATGTTGGTGGTAGATGGTGACTCTATCATGGGCCTCTTCCCACTTAGCACAGACCCAGCCTCAGAATCTTTCCTAACACAGCATGCCGCTCAGTCACATAATTCACCCAGATTTCAAGTAGTGGGCCAAACTGCACTTGCCATCCCTGCTACACATCTTAGGCTGATTCTTCTAGAAAATTTGGGTGGTTTGCCCTTTGAGGGGGCTGCTCCTTGTGTATTTTCTTTTTTTTCCCTCCACACCCTCCTCCAGCCCTGACATAAGTGCTAAGGTCAACTGATAGCCAGGAAGTGGGTAACCCTGGTTGGAAACAGAAATTACACACCTGAGATACAGAAAACATTTGCAGAGTGACGCCAGTTTACTGTGTAAACGATTCCTTTGCAAGGCACACCTTCCTGCCCACCTCTTGCAGAATTCCTGGAGAAGGTGTTCTTTGCAAAAGACACCCCCACTGGCCTGACGATTCTAATGTTCCCCACTCCTGCCTCCCTAAGAATCACAGCTTGAGAAATAATCTCTCGGAGATATTTGTCATTTCTCAGAGGATTGAGTCTTGAAGATTGAGTCAAATTGCTTAGAAACTGTTTCGGGGGGGGGGGGCAATGGGGTGCAGGTAGCACCTGGGTGGCTCAGTGGTTGAGCATTTACCTTGGCTCAGGTCGTGATCCCAGGGTCCTTGGGATCGAGTCCCACATCGGGCTCCCTGCATGGAGCCTGCTTCTCCCTCTGCCTGTGTCTCTGCCTCTCTCTGTGTCTCTCACGAATGAATACAATCTTTTAAATATAAGAAAATAAACTGTTCATGGGGGAAACTCATCCATAGGAGTAAGCAGTAAGGGGGGATTTTGAGCACCAGCTATGCTCTTTATCCCCTTCTATGGCATCCACTCCCACAATGTCAACATTAGGTAATTCCAGAACTAAGCACCTGAGAGGAGCCTTGAGCCCTGCACTGGGTTGACGTGGACCCACGTCCACTCGGAAAGTCAGAAGGCAATTAAGATAAGGGTTGAGGTGAGAATGTCCAGGGTCGGCTGGGCCCTAAATCCAGTGAGTGTCCTTAGATGAGACCAAAGAGGATGCATGGACACACCCGCAGGGCCGTGTGACTGCAGAGGGACAGATGGCAGGGGGGAGTTACACGCCTGAGAACACCACGGATGGTGAGCACCTGCCCGGAGCCGGGGAGAGGCACAGAAGGGCCCCCCCCCTGGAAACTTCAGAGGGAGCACGGCCTTGCCAACAGCTTGACTTGGATCCTGCCTCTGGGACTGCGAGAAAATACATTTCCGTTCCTTCCTTTAAGCCACCAGTTTGTGGGCCTTCGTTTCAGCATCTCTAGGAAATGAATAATACCCTTCCCCGTGATACATCTGCTCCTGATTCTTTACTCAGGCTCCGCTCTCCCCAAGGAACCACTCTCGTGCTGCAAAAAGAGGAAACCGAGGCACAGGTTTGCTCACCAAGCAGCTCGGGGAGCAAATGGGCAGAGCCACCGTGCCAGCAGCATGTGAGCCCAGAACCCACAGCGGCTCTGCGAGCTCCGGGGCCCAGCAAATGGCCTGAGAGTTGGGGTGCAGCTGGGGGCCCCGTGGGGGCCAGAGATAAGGTCATGAAAATGTAAAGCGTGACATCCTTTGCAAACGATGGTCGCGAAGTGCTGGAAGGAGCGCGGGGTGGAGGAGCGACCTCTTGCTTCCCGCCTTGCCTCACTTGCAGGGTCCCTGGGTGTGCGGAGCCGGAGCATCGGGGCGTTTTGCCCGAGAGCGCTGCTCCAACAATTAGCAGCTCAGAAGATAGCACAAAAGTATTCCTCTTTCTCTGGTTTGATATGTTTTTCAGGGTGATATTTACTATTTCTTGAGAGCTCCTGGACGCAACCCAGATTTCATCTGCAGGCAGAAAAATCCTCAGTCTTTGTGCCTTTTCCTTAATTTCCAATTGTCACCGAAAATAAAAGAAAAGCATTGGCAACCTACATTGTGCATTTTCATAAACTTAAACACCCGCTTGCTCTATGATCTTTTATTCCCTTTGGAAAAGAAAAATACCCTTTCCAATAAAGAAGTGTCCTCTCTACGGATGATTTAAAGCTCGGTGGTGATCGGGAAGGAGGCCGCTTTCAGAGCACGGGTCGGTTCTAGGCGGGACACAGCACAGTCCCCCTGCGCTTCCAGCTGCCAGGGGCTGGTATTGGAAAACATCAGGAACGGAGGGATCAACAGAAGCAAAGGAAAAGGAGGACAGCACACGGTGCCGGCAGCGTCCTGGCATCTTCTGATCCTCTGGTGAGCCGTGTGTCCCTCCACCTTCTTCCCCGGGACAAAGCCCACTTGTGCCCTGCTCATCTGCCCCTTTGCACCTCTTATCGCTCCAAGGATGACTCGGAGGCGCTGCTGAGCCCAGGAACTCCTGCAGACAGGCACTGCAGCCAGGCGATCTCTGCAGCAATAAAATGCAGAGAGAGGAAGGCCTTTGCGAACGTGGAGAAAAGGCCTGAGGCCTCTGGCTGTGGGCCCCCAAGAAGGGCCACATTGGCCCGGATAGATTGAAATCTTGGGACCCCTCGCGGCTCCTTCCTGTGAGCCTCCGCGGCCTGTCCCACTGAGGGAAGGAGCCCCACGAGCACAGGATGGGACTGAGATGTTACTACCTCCAAATGGGTTCTGAGAAGGGCCAGTGTGTATTCTTCAGATGTGCACCAAACATATACTTTATTTTCACGATTCCGGAACCATATTTTGATAAATCTGAGTGGTTTGGGGGGGTAGAGTCTAAATAGAGGTTAATTGCCTCCCACCCCTTCCCAAGCATCACATTTCCTAGAATGTGATGGAAATTCAGTCGCGGAGAAGGATGATGTTTTTCCGAAGTCAGAGGAGACCCCCAAGAAACTGCCATACTGCAGGGTGGGGGGGCAGCAATCATGACCTGGTCTAGGGCTCCACCCAGCTCTTCTGCTAACCAGCTGTTAACTGCTAGCTGGCTCGCAGCTGCAGGAGCATCCCTCCCTTGGACTCTGGTTAGCTCGCCTGCAGGATGGGCACCTGTTGTCCCCTGTGATCATCCATGTCCCATCTATTCCTAATATCTCCTGATCTTGAAACTCATTTAGTGTCCCAGTTACCCTTAGGCCGCTGGACAGATACCCAGTAGTTGTCTCGGGCGGTTCGAAGTCCTCCTGGCCCTGAAAAGCCCATAAATGAAAAGCAGAGAACTTAGAGCTCGCCCGTCTCCCCTTCCCAAATAGTAAGCTTGAAAAATTGTCCCCTTTCCTGAGGAGTGGAGAAAATAAATCAGTTAGAAATAAGAGGGTGACAGTCCAGGTCAGGCGAGAATTTACAAGGGGCACCTTCAGGAGGGCTGTTAAAGAAGATGAGACCTGTGGATTTCCTCCCCATAAATTGTCCCAAAGCTATAGAAGCAAACTAATAATCATGTTGTCTACTACATGGCTATGTCAGCTGCAGCTGGCAAGGGGCAGGGAGAAGAAAATGCTACCCTCAGCTTCCAATTATGCTATGATAACTGTTTAAATTTTATTGAATAAATAATTATCTCTGTGAATTGAACAAGAAACAAAACACAGCCTCCCGCCCATTAGTCATCTGTCGGAGGTAAGGCTTAAGTATATATTTAACACATGTGTTTTCTTTATTCAGAGCCCTGATTCAGCATAAGGCCTGAGCCATTCATACCTCCAGGGGGTAAATGACTAGTTCCTTTGGCAAATTAGCTATGTTTTCATCTCTTATTAGAATCTTTGTTTGGGGTTTTTAATTTATTTTGAACCAAAGGCAACAGGGCGTAGAATATGCAGGTGTCCTGTGGGGATCTATGTGAGAACCGGGTGTGTTTGTAGAGGAGAAAGCAAGTCCAGTGGACTCTCCATGGGTCCGGTTCTCAGGAGAGGGACGTAAATGTTGCTTTGAACAAGAAGGGAGGCATACAGCAGAGCTGTGGACACACTGATTTGTCTTTTAAAAAGAGAAGTTAGGAAAGAAAGCAAGAAAGCAAGAAAGCAATTTTTAAAAAGTAGTTAGGGATGCCTGGGGGCCTCAGTGGTTGAGCGTCTGCCTTTGGCTCAGGTCATGATCCCGGAGTCTCAGGATCGAGTCCCACATCAGGTTCCCCACAGGGAGCCTGCCTCTCCCTCTGCCTGTGTTTCTGCCTCTGTGTGTGTGTCCCATGAATAAATAAATAAAATCTTTAGGAAAAAAAATTAAAAGTAGTAGCGAGCCCTCGTATAATGTCTGTGCTGGGCTGGAAAGAAAAACTTTGTGGACAATAATATCAGATTCGATGTTGAGATGAAATGGAGACATGGGCAGTTTCTCCCTTTCGATGATAAGAAGTCACATCAAAGCCTTATGTGTGTGGCTGGTGTTGGTTCAGCTGTCGATTCAGACGACAGCTCTCTAATTAAAAAATGAAGGAATGGGTCAGCTTCTGGGGCGCTGGCCGCTGATGTAAGATTTCCTACTGGTGTCCATGATTACATCTGTATTTTCTTCCCTCCCAGTACACGTTCAGGGAGTTGAAATTGCCCCGGCCAGAAATGTGGGTGATAATGGTGACTTGGGGTTACATAGTAGAGCTCTATCCTACGCCAGTGTGGGGTCGGGGCCTTGAAGACACTGGAGGGAGATGCCAGGGAACTCAGAGAGGAGATCCCTTGGTGAAGATGCAAAAGTGTATATCATTATGCTGTGAACAAGTTTAGATAAAGCTGAGCCATTTGGAAGTGAAAATGTCAGGCTGCGCATGGGTTTTCTCATCCTAGGACATCACTCTCTAAGACATCTTTTTGTCTTGGTTTGTAACTCAGCCCAGTGCCTCATGGGAAAAGAACAGAAGAAAATGTGTAGGTTTTGTGTTTCCCTTCACCTTTGCTGGCTGAGCCATCTCGTGCTGGTTTGAATCTCCTGGGAGTGTGAATCGATTGGCCCGGTGCCAGTCCAGATGCCCCTTGCCTGGCCAGTGTACCTGTCCCACAACTGCTTAGAGCTGCTCCGCCAGAGAGCTGACCTGGCCCATGGGAGTCGCCTTGCCTGGGGTGGGGGTAGGGTCAGTGGTAGCCCCTACTCCCATTGCTCCCTGTCCCTGCAGGCAGCAGCCTGTGACTGCTGGGCCACCAGGGGACAATGACAGGAGGACAGTGGGATGGGACAACTCTGCCTTATAGCTCGTGTTCCAGAGTCTTCTTCAGGTTGAGTGATCTTCCATCTCAATAATTCCTCGGACAGTTTGGTGCAAGAGGTCGTGGTGGCCTTCTGGCTAGATCCCTGCATTTAGGAGCAGAGGCCTAATCTTCTCACTGGTAAAACGCTGACAACACCTGTTGTCAGGAAAGTAGGATCTGTCCTTCTTTTAAATATTTATTTATTTATCTACTTACTTATTTGTTTGAGAGAGAGAGGAGAGGTATGGGGAGGAGCAGAGGGAGAAGGACAAGCAGATTCCCCACTGAGCATGGAGCCCCACTTGGGGCTCCATCCCATGACCCTGAGATCATGACTGGAGCCCAAATCAAGAGTCAGCTGCTTAGCTGACCACGCCACCCAGGCGTCCCGGGGTCTGTCCTCCTTAACGGGCTAACCCCAGTGTGCAGCTCTGTAGGGGAATGGCACGGGAGCCAACGGAGGCAGCTGACACCAGGAGAACAGCGCAGTCTCCAAGAAAAGACTTGTTTCCAAAGCCAAAGCTTAAGGCAGTAATAACAACTTTGATTTATAATGAGAACTACTTGTACATAATTACTAAAATTTTGATTGCACATTCAGCAGTGTGCTCAGATTGAAGACAAACCAAATCTGGTAGCGGCACCAAAAGAATCTCATTGCGAACAGTCACCAGGTAGCTGGTGGAGATCTTTCCTGGAGGAATCTGGTGGGATCTTAAAGAGCACGGTGCCACCCAGCATGGGTGCTGCCCACGCGAGTAGGAGCACAGCTCAACACATTGAGCGTTCCATTGATCGGGGATGGCTCTTCATTGCCCTTAAAGTGTCCCTGGTTAAAGGCATAAAACAGGGGCAGCCTGGGTGGCTCAGTGGCTTAGGGCCGCCTCCAGCCGAGGGTGTGATCCTGAAGACCCGGGATCGAGTCCCACATCGGGCTCCCTGCATGGAGCCTGCTTCTCCCTCTGCCTGTATCTCTGCCTCTCTCTCTCTCTCTCTCTCCCTGTCTCTCATGAATAAATAAATAAAATCTTTTTTAAAAAAAGACATAAAACAGTAACCATAATACAGTGTCAGTTCTCTGTAGTACAGAGTGAGGTAGAAACAGGGATGGGGTGCAAATAAATCCAGCAGAAGGGGTCAGGGACGCACCAAAGACAGATGAGGGGGAGGACAGGACTCCAGACACAGGAGCAGAGACGCCAGACAGGCTGGCATGCAAGGAGCTTCAGGGCTTGCTGGCAAGCCACATTTTGCAGCTAAATTCAAATTTAAATTCATGGCCACTAACTTCATATTGGCCCTTAATGTGTGATTGCTGCCTCTCTTATTCTGCAAGGCTCCCAGGACCTGCCACCTGTTACCTCTTAGGCCCCCCCACCCCACTTTGCCATCCACACTGACCTTTTTGCCAGGAGGTCGGTAGATCCAGTGTATCCCTACCTCTAGGCCACTGTACTTGCTGTTCCCTTTGCCCACAGTGCTTCCCCCCCCCCCCCCGAATATTCTCATGGGTTGTTCCTTCATCTCTTCCAAATCTTTCCCTACAGGTCAACTTCTCTGCCAGGTGTCTTTCTGTCCTTCCTATTTAAAATACAGCCCTACTCACCCGCAGTGCTCTCTATCCTTCCCTGAGTTATGTTTTCAAGCTATTAATGCTACATATTTCACCTACTGGTTATAATCTATCTTGTAACCTGTGTGTGGGCAGGGACTTTGTCTATTGTGTCCGCCACCCTATTCCCCCAGCCTAGAACGGTAGCTGGCTCGTGGTGACTATTAAATACCTATTTGTTCAGGGAACACAGTGACCCCCTCAGCTATGTCTAATTTGCTCATCAAGGTGCATTGTCTTTAACTTTCACAATTCTACTTCTCATTTCTCTCATTGACTTCTTAAATTTCTTTTCTAAAATCTACCCGAGTCATTTTTTATGGTCTCTTATTGCTTGCCTAGTTTTATGACCTTTCTTTTTTTTCAGGCTTTATGCATTGGATACGTGGTTATTTATATATTTTTGTGTCTGATCATTTCAATACCTAAAGGATGGAGGTTTAATTCTGTGATTCTTGGTTTCTGCTGATTCTCAGCTCACGGTGGCCTGTCCGCTTGTAGGCTTCATGTCTTTTGGTTCTGAACTCATTGATTGATCTTCACTTGGGGGGGTCCTTTGGGCTTGAGATGGGGATGCGTTTATCCAGAGGGGACGTGAGTTTGCTTCCACTGAGGGCTGGGGGCCCCGTCCTATCATAACCCAAGAGTCCCCATTTCTGCTCCCATCCCCTTTTGCTGCTGGTCTGTCCTTAGACTCCTGATTGCCACACTGACTCTGGCAGCAGAGCTCAAAGCAACTCTGCGGCCCATATTTGCTTGTTCCCCGACTTTGCCACTCTAGGGTCACTCACACTCCTCCCTCCCCCACTTAACGCAATCCCAATAATGCAGTAAAGGGCCTATTTGACACAGGAGCTAGCTGTGTGGTTTACAACAGCGCTAGCCTAGACCCAGGATTTCCTTCCGCCCCCTTGCACGTCCATGTAATTGTGAGCTCTGCTTGCCGAGGGTGTCACTGGACTGTCTCATGACTTCTGCTATCTCTCAGGCAGGGCACTTGGTAAACCGTGTCCAGTATATAAATCCTGATTTGTTGGTTAATAGGAAACATCCCATCAGGCAAGTTAACACGCTTCGCAGCTGTCCCCTCTAACTGGCTGTTCTCGGTGCATGTGGCACGGTCCCTCCTGACGATGCACGGTCTTCCCGAGGGCTTCCCTCCCTGTGCTCCGACGATTCCTGCACTGCTGCTGGTACAGTTTCGCCCACCACCACCTCCAGGCCGGTTGCCAGCCGTGGTTTGGAGTGGCTGGGCCTGCATCCCAGAGGCCTGTTTGTTTGTCCTAGTATTCATTACTCCTTGGCCCTCGTCCCATCTGCTGCCAGTACGGAGTTATTTATATCAAATCAGAGAAGCCCTGGTGAGCTTTGCTGTGATAACTCACATCCTCAGAATGCCTCGCATCCCCAAGGACTTTACACGTGCTGTCCTCACAGGAAACACCCCCCCACCTCCTCACCCCCCCACCCCCCGCTGACCCAGGGGGAAACTCCTGGTTTCCCTGGGAAGTGGCAGCTGCTCCAGCCATCTGCTTGGCTGCTAAGGCCTTTGCATTTAGATGAACAGCGCTGGCCCACAAGACCTGCAGTGGAACTTGCCCAAAGAGGTTGTGACAGCTGAGTCACAGAGAATGGCTTTACACTGCAGTCCTGGGGGGGGGGGGGGGGGCGGGGAGGGAGTGCCTCCCAGAGGAGAGCCAGAGCGCTGAGTCATGGCCCTCAGCCCAGCGTCACGTGGTGTGCCTGAAAGCTTCCAGAGGAAGGGGACACAGCTTGGAAGTCCCCAATCCTCCCACTCCCGGAGCCCGGTCTGTGCGCTCCGCACTAGTGACACCCAGCAGTGCACCCCCCTTGGAATGACCGCGTCCACGTCACGTCCTGGCTGCAGTTCATCAGCTCTCATGTTTTCAACCAACATCACTCCACCGCAGCCAGGGCTTCACTGTTAGACACAGGATAGAGCCAAGTGAAGGTCTTCTGGCTTTCCGGAGGGCTCTAACTCAATTAACAAATTAACACGAGTCCACAGGCACAGGCCTCTACAGAAATTAGATCAGCCCTGAGAGATATGGGGGGGTGGGGGGGTGGAAAAGGCCAACAGTCGTTTTAAATGAAATCGAACAAATCATTGGTAGTCCAACCCATACTTCTGCTGGTGTTGGTAGCAAGCAGCATCTGAGGCAGGATGTGGGGGAAGGAGCCAAAGAGAAAATTTATGGCCTGGCAAAATTTTGTGCTGAAAATAAATTGTCAAATAAAATGTATTTTTAAGTCTGTCACGTACTATCAAATCACTGTGCGGAGAAGCTGCTGGTATGAAGCCTGCCCCATCCTATAGCCTCTGGGAAGGAGTCCCTGCCAGGGAAAATCCACATTGCACCACCAGGCCGGTGTTGAAATCCAGCGGGTGCAGGGAGGTGGCAAGAGTGGGCGGTAAGTTTCAAAACAGTCTGGAAGCACCCACGGTGCTTGGCATCCCGGGCGCCGGGGTGGGCCGAGCCACTGGTGCTGTGTGCTCCTCCACAGAGGGTTATCCTGATTCTCTGGTTGTAAAAAGACCACGTCCAGTTTTCAGAAGAGCAAAACTAGTGGTGTTGCACGCTTCTAGCTTCATCTCTTTTTCTCGGAAATGGAGCACCTGCCACCGAGCCACGGTCATTGGTTAAAATTTTCCCTCTGCTCTAAAAGATTCCTTTGTCATTCTCTGAAGGTTACTCAGAATAAATATTACAAATTGGACTTTAAGCTTAGGGCAAGCAGATGTTAACTATTCCATCACTTTTGTTTTGGGAGAAAGGTAAACAGAGCGTGGTTTGTAGAAATCCTCCAGAACCTGACGGTGTCCTGTGCTGGAGAAACTGTTCTGACAGGCTAGCAGTTTATTCCAAAGAGAAAATGTATCTTACTGACATCCCACTTTTGTTTATCAGTGACCATTTTAAGGGTTCGTTTTCAGTTGGTTTTTATCATGGGATATAAAAATATCAGGAATAAAACCAAAACCCTTTGAAGGTTGATTGACCTTATGTCTGATTCGCTCCTATTTTTTCAAGCCTTCAGCATCCAGCTCTTCCTCTTAATTATTGGCAATCGATCTTCTTAGATCACCCAGGAAATAAAAGAAGTTAGCAAAGAACACCCAGAAAATAAAAGAATTTAGCAAAGAACTCCCGAGGTAACCCCTCCTTGATCTACTCCTCTTCCTGCCTCTGTCCTCATTTGCCTCACCTTCACCCCCTCTGCCCTTCCTCCCATTACAAAGCATCTCATCCCCTCCCACTATTCAAAACTGCTCCTATGATGCTTTGCTCTCTATTTGGCACTGGGTCCTTCCCATGAGCGCACAAATTTGTTGTCAAATTTCCAATTTTTTTAAAAGAGAAATCCCATTGAGGCCACATGCCTCTCTAGCTGTAGTCTCATTTCTCCACCCCCTTTACAGGGACTTCTCTATACAGGGCTTTTTCCACCTCCTTGCCTTCCATTTTTCTCCCAAACCCACTCAGATTAGTCTTTTTTGTTCTCACTACAAGAGTGAAACCTCTGTTGTCAAAGTCACTACTGTGGCTCTCAGTGCCAGAGTCAGAGGCGGTGTCCAGTGTCTGGGTTGAGGAAGATGTCTCCATCAGGCCGGTTCCCTTCCTGCTGCAGAAGCCCTTGCCCAAGCCTGGTTCTCTAACTCTCTCAGCATTGCTGGCAGCCTTTCAATAAATTCCATTTCAGTTTAAATTAGCAAAGAGCTGGTTTCTGATGCTTATAGCCAAGAGTGCTGAACTGGTTCATCAGAGAAGCTAGACTGATGTGGTTCTCCAGAGTTATTCCTAAAATACAGTAGGCTGGGAGATTTGCCTCCCCCCCCCACCCCACCCCTGCCAGGAGAAGTGGGGGCTTGTCGTGGTTCCCTGTGCTGGTGGCTGAAGAATGGCTGTCATCACCATCCAGACAAATGAGTCTCTTCTCCTGATGCTGCCCCTGGGTGATGGCTTTCCTGCTTTTAGAGTTGATCACAATACTTATTCTGTTCAAATCTGTCCGTGTAAAAAATGAGGCAAACAACCTAACAAGCAAAATGAGCAAACAATTTGAACACACAGAGCTTCACGGAAAGCAGCGCCAGTGGCCAATCAACACATCCCCAAATGCTAAAATTAGTAACAAAAGGACATGCGAGTTAAAACCCATCGGATTAACAAAACTTTAAGTACGTACTACTGAATTGATGAGGCTGTAGGCAGGGGCACTTGAAGACACAGCTCTCTCAGAGAGCAGATGGGCAATATCTACAATGATGTGCAGGCATTTTGGTCACAGCTATATAGAAACCCACACGAACTTGCCCAAGATTGTGTACAAGAATACATACAGGATCATTGTTTTTAATAATGAAAAAACTAGAAACCACCTAAATATTCATATTAAAGATTGGATAAAAATATGAGGAGTATTAAAAAGCAAAAATGAATGAACCCAAGTTACTTATTCAACATCAGTTCCATGGACAGTATGGAGCATGAAAAAGCAAGTTGCAGGAAAAAGCATTCGGTAGCCTAAAAGTTAAAAAAATATATGGGAAGCAATGCTATATTATACCTACGGACACATATGTATGTAGCAAAGTTTAAAGAAATACGTGGGAATGATAAATAACAAATTATGGATAATTGTTATTTCTGGGAGTAGGGGTGCAAAAATGGAAAAAAGAAACTGTAATAATGAATGAGCAAAAGGCTCACTCTATTACGTTTTAGTTAAAAAGCTGGGTTGTGGGTACACCTTTTTACAATATCTAAACTATTTCATAGTAAAAACTTAATGAAACAAAGGGATTAGGAAAGAGGGTGAGTCAGAGAGCTTTTCCCAGGTCACTGAGGGAGCATTAGTGGGTCCCGCAAACACGGATTTGTTTTCTAGAAGTGGCCTCAGGATCAATCTGAGTGCTGACTTGGTCAACATTTCCACCACCATCACCCAGTTTCCTAGTTCATGAAGTAATGATTCTGTTGATATTAAGTATCTGCCTCCTGCAGCTTTTATTATGTGATTTGTAGAGAGGAAATGTGAGCGGCTAACAATCACTTTGGTTCATTTCATCTCCTCCTTTCCCATCTCCTTCTTGTTGTGGATGGAGTTTATTTAGGAAAAAAACAACAGGTAACTGATATCTGGCAATGCTTTCTTCCCTCTGAGTTCTTGGTCTTGTGCTCACTAGCCTTCTCCAGAAGCAGTGGAGAGAGAGAGAAAAATAAAAAGCATTTGAATAAAAGAAAAGGGGTGTTACCATTATAGGCTTATTGACATTGTGTCAAAACCAAAGTGGCAGGTGTGATTGTTCCATATCCCCTCCACATCAGGATAACAGCTTTTTACTCCACAAAGGACTACCCAACTATGTTGGGCAGTTGTAATACAGGTGTAAGACAACACTAGGATGTGAAAGGGACACAGGTACAAATTCCCAGGAAATGAAGTAGTACTGTTTATCAAGATCCTTTCAAATGCTCATGTCCTTTAACTCAGAAAAATCACTTTTGGAATACTAAACAAAGGAAATCATCAAATGTTATCAAATATGTATGCCCCCAAATTACCATACGTAAAGTTCCCAAACAAGAGACAGTGAATAAAGTCATAGGAAATCCTGATAATGTACAATTAAGCAGCCATTGAATACGATGAACGTAAGAGATAATCATAATAGCACTTTAATTGGAAGAAGTAGGATTTGAAAGTGTAACCTACAGTGTCAACTCTATTCTATGAATTTATCCACCATTTATCTGTCTACACAGATACATAGGAGAAAATCAGAAATAAAATATATAGGAATATTAGCACTAGTGCTCTCTGCATAAACAAAGGGATCATAGCAAATAACATGCTTTCCTGATTTTTCCAAAGTTTTATGCAATGGTTGTGTGTTACTTTAAAAACAAGGGGAAAGGTTATTAAAAGAAAGGCACATAGGATTGAGAAATAGATATAGTAAGAGAATGTTCTTCCACAATTCTCCTCTGGGTCTCCTTGTCGGTGGCTAAAGGCAGAGACATTCATATCCCCTCCTTGGGAGTGGGAACACCTGAGCTGTAATTGAGCAATTGCTGTAGGCTGAGTGTGGACAGCTCTGAGAGTAAAAACTCCAGGGGGGACTGAGTCATAGAATTGTGAGATTTACTTTCAGAAGGTTCTCCTTGTAAATACCAGGGAAAGATCCCTTCCTGCTTCTGGCAGTGGGGAGGAAAGGAACCATTTTTGAAATATCCCAGAGCACTCTGTTCTTAATAAGGCCTGCACCTCAGGAAAGACTAGTTCCAGAGCAGAGCCTACCTTACCAGGGTGTTCTCAGAGCCTGGCTGACCTGGGGAAGGGAAATAACCAACTCTGGCTCATTCACATCATCCTGTCCCCCCTAAGGAGGAGAGAAAACCCGAGAAATGCTTGTGTAGTTCACAATCCAGAAGCACAGGCTCCCTAGCAGTTGGACACCTATCACAGAACTGTAGAATACACCCCTGCCACCACACCCCCCCACCACATTGCTAAAGGCCTATTTACATCCATTCCTCTTATCCAGTTGCACCATACCTAGCTATCTAGAAAAAAATATGACATCAAGAGACGAAAAATATAATTTGAAGAGATAGAACAAGTATCAGAACCAGATATAGTAGGGATGTTGGAATTATCCGACTGGGAATTTTTAAAAATTGTGGTGAATGTGGTCATGGATAAAGTCAACAGCATACAAGAATAGATGGGCAATGTACACAGAAAGATTGACACCCTAAAAAGAACCAGAAGGAAATACTAGAGATAAAAACAAAAACAACAACAAAAAAACCACTATAACATGAATGGAGAGCACTTTTGATGGTCTTATTAGTAGACTGGCCATGGCTGAAGCAAGAATCTCTGAGCTAGAAGATCTATCAATAGCATGCTCTAAAGCTGAAAAGCAAAGAGAACAGAGACTGAAAAAAACAGAATAGAGTATTCAAGGATTGTGGGACAACAACAAAAGGTATAACATATGCATAATGGGAATATCAGAAGGAAAAGAAAGTGATAAAAGAATAGAAGAAATATTTGAAACAATAATGACTGAGGATTTCCCCAGATGAATGTCAGACAGCAAACCACAGATTCAGAAAGCTCAGAAAACACCAACCGGATAAATACCAAAACAACAGACCCCCAAACCCTACAGCTTGGCATATCATTTTCAAATTACAGAAAGCCAAAAATTAAAACAAAAAAAAATCCCAACAGAAGGCAGAGGGGAAAAAATATCTATAGAGGAACAAAATAAGAATTATATCCAACCTCTCTTCAGAAATCATGCGAGCAAGAAGAAAGTGAAGTGAAATATTTAAATCATTGAAAGAAACCACCAGCCCAGACTTCTATAGCCTTTGAAATTAGCCTCAAATGCAATAGACTAAAGAAAAACAAACAAACAAAAATCAGACAAAACAAAAATCAGACAAACAAAATCGAGGTAATTTGTTACCATGAGACTGGCTTTGCATGAAATGGTCAAAGAAATTCTTTTCCTTTTTAAAAGATTGTATGTATTTATTTTGAGAGAGCATGCATGCAAGTGGGGCGGGGGTGGTGATGGGGAGGAGCAGAGGCAGAGGGAGTAGGGGAGAATCCCACGTAGGCTCCTCATTGAGGGTGGGGCTCAGTCTCCCAACTCTGAGATCATGACCTGAGCTGAAATAAAGAGGCCAACTCCCAGCCAACTGGGAGTCACCCAGTCACCCAGGCACCCCATCAAAGTTCTTTAGACAGAAGGAAAAAAATCCAGGTCAGAAGCTTGGACCTACATAAGGAAGAACATCAAAGAAGGAATAAGTTAGGATAACAAACTTTTATTTTTCTTATTTTTAACTGAACTAACAGACAACGTTTTGTCCCAGATAATAATGGCAACAACGTATTCAATCACATATACTTAAATATAAGTGAGATGAATGACAGCAGGACAGGCAGAAGGAATTAGGATTGGGAAGGCACGCACACTACGTGTGAAGTGGCATAGTAGTATTTGAAAGTGAACTTGGATCGATTGTAAAACTATATTGCAAATTCAGGGGCGACCACTAAAAACGTTTTAAAAAGAAATATAACTGATTTGCTAAGAGAGAAAATGAAATCATATGGAAAGTTCAGTTAAAGCCATAAAAGGAAGAAAAAGAAGTGGGAGACAAAAATAGAAATAAAGAACAAAGGCACCAGATAGATAACAGTAACAGATAAAGGCAGATGTGAACTCAACTATAGCAATAATCAACTTGAATATCTCTTCCTGATGGAGGTGGAGGTGGAGGTGGAGCTAAACGTTGAAAGCATTCTGAGCTCCCTGAGCAGGGTTTCAATATACATCCCCCTCCAGCAAAACCTACCGAGGGCTCAAGCACGCTTGTTTGCCTCAAGGGCGGAGTGTATCAGAGTGTGATGGTGGTAGGGGGTCATCCTGGGTCAGCCTTCCATCCATTCCCCACCCACCCTCTGTCTTCACAATCTCAGCCCCCAAGGAAGATTCTCTTTGAATGTAAGGCATGAAAACCCACAGACACTAGAGCATGAGTTGGCCTCATGGGTGTGACCTCAGGACCCTCTCACAATCTTCCTGCCCCTACAAAAAAAGAAACCAAACTAACTCTCTTGGTAACCAGGGCTCAGAATTCCACAATGGACATCGTTCATTGGGCTTGAGGCTTTGGTATCAGAAGTGTCAAGGTCACCTGTGGAAGGGATTTGGAGCAGGTGAACAGTGAGAGCTAGCACTGAGACTCCACAATCATGGGCTTCGTTCCTTCAGGGTGAGTAAATTCCAGATTGTCACTCGAAAGGAAGGAGATTTGGATAGAGGGTTGTAATCTGAGCAAGTGGGAATGAGAACAGGGCGGACACAAACCGAGTTTGGGGTTCCTGACCTATGCCTAGGCTTTCCCACAGGCTAACTTTCCTTCTCTTCAAAGGATGTGGGGACAGTGGAGGAGAATCGGTTTCATGACATGAACTGAGAAGCTTGACGGACATGGCAACGTACCTGCAGCTTTGGGATCCAGAGGCAGAAGCTCCAAGAGAAGTGTCGGGGAAAAGCCCGCTTGGACGAGTGCTGTGTCTCTTTTGTCTCTCTTCTCCAAAACTCGCGTGTTAAAGTCCCAGCCCCTAGCCCCTCAGAATGTAGCCTTCTCTGGAAATGGTGTCATTGAGGATGTAGGTTAGTTATGACCGGGTCCTACCTCAGGGTGGGCCCCATATCTAATCTTGTTAGTGTCCTTAGGGAAAGGGGACATAGGGGTCAGATATGCACAGAAAGAGAGAACACCACGCAAAGATAAGCCAAGGGACTACGAGAAGCTAAAAGAGAGAGCTCGAGTACCTTCCCTAGAGCCTGCAGAGGGACCCTGCTTTCAGATTTCAGGGCCCTAGGACTGCAAGAGAGGACCCTTCTGTTGTTCTGAATGTCCTCGTTTGTGGGGTTTCTTATGGCAGCCCTGGACACCAGTGCAGTGGGCCTGCAGAGATCTGGCCTGGTCAGAGGAGTGGCTCTTCAAGCCATGGGGGGTGGGGGTGGGTGCAGAACTGGCTCCCTTGCTGCCGGGGACCCACAGGCACTGGCTTCTGACCCCAACATCGCCCTGGGCCCCTGTTTCAGAAGAAAACCTCCCTCCTAGGATCCCTTCCACCATCTACAGGAGGACACACACCCACACACACCCACACACACCCACACACACCCAGGAGACAGGAAGGGTTAATAGAAATTCCCATCAACGGAAGCCTTCTGCTGGCACACAGTTTATTTAACTGTCTGGTCCATTTTTATTACTCATGACACACCACTGTACAAGTGACTCATAAAATTGGATACAAAAGGAGGGTAGTATCATTTTTAATCCCTTTAATGTAATATAATGGGAAAATTAATCATTTATTACAGCTGACAATTGAAAACCACTCAGAAAGAGTGTTCTCTCCTGCCTGAAACTTGGCAGTGGAAGGTTCATTCCCCAGGGTTTTCTGAAATCTTTGCATCTTTTAAATCTTTGGCAAAGGAGACATCAGTTCATTTAAATAAAGGGGTTTTGTTGTTGCCATCCTTGTCCTCGTTGCTGGTTTTTTTGTTTGTTTGTTTTGTTCTGAAAGCTGCTTCGTTAAAGAAGATCTTAGTAAGCAAAGTGAGAGCTGAGGTCGCAGGGGAGGTTGTCATGCAGCAGATGTCAGCGGCCAGGGATGCCACCGCGGGGCCCGAGAGGAGTTACCTGCCAGCTGCCCAGAAGGGAAGGCCCAAGTCGGACCCGCCAGTCGTCACTTGTCACTCGGATTCAGGGATCCCTCTCTCATCTCTGCTGAGGACCTCGAAAGATTTTGCAAAGGGAATGGAAACTCTGGAATCACCCAAGGGATAGACATGTTCCAGCTACAGTTGCAACAAAGCAGGGTAAAAGGACATGTGGGGACAGGGCGAGAGGAGCCAGCCGGGCCACCCGGGTTGGCCGGGTTCCGACCCAGCACCTTCTGGAGCCAGCGGGCCCGGAGCAACCACATGGCATGTACAAGTCTCACCACCCGGAGAATATGCTAATTGTCCCCTTAAGGCCCGGCTGGGTCCCTGAGCTGCCCACGCAGGTCCCTTCACATTGAGCCTCAGCGCACGGGGGCCGCCGAGCAGGTGCCACCAGCCGCCGCACTGGGGGCAGGAGCGCAGTGGGGTGACCCTGGGCCCGTGGCCACCGTGCACCCTGCCGGCTTGGCAGTGAGGAGCCTGGCCTGCTCCACCCCCACGCTAACACCCCGGCAGCAACATGGGGGGCTGTTAGAGCTGCTTTTAAAAAAAGGTCCCTGGCCTTGTTGGTGTCCCATGAACTCCAAGGGCAAAGCTCGAGAACGTTCCCAGAGAATTTTTGGTTCAAGGATGAATGGTGGCTCGAGGAGGGAGCTTCCCATAAAGAAGGTCATGTCCTGACATGAGTTACACCCCAGCAGCTCTTTGGGGGTCCTCGTTCGTCACCTCCTGCCACCTTTCACCAACAGGGGTGGGATCAGCAGCGGGAGACCCCAGAGCATCGCTGCTTAGCTCTGTGGGTGCTGGGGCCACCCATGCCCAGGGCTCCGGAAGATCCCCGGGGTGGGCTGTGATGAGGTGTCCCACAGTCCTTCCTGCCTCCTCCTTGTGACACCTGCTGCTCTGGAGGACACAGCCCCTCCCACCCTCCCTCAGGTTTCGGGGGTGAGCAATACAATTCCTTCTCCTTTGCGATTCATCAGTGATTTGTTGGGTGGCACCTGTGTCCCCAGTCCATGGCAAAACGAAGAGACTTGGGTATAGGCAGTTCTGAAAGAACGTCTCGTGTTCCCCGGGGCCCACGTATAGAAGCATCCCCCCGTCTTCAAGTCTATTCACATCCTCCTAAGTATTGGAAAGTGATAGCAAGACATCCAGTAGCAAGGGGTGCCCCTTCTCCAAACCACTCTATTTCAAACATTTGTATCTAAATAATTTAGCTCCTGAGTAATGAAGAATAAGAGCATAGCAGACAGAGGAGGAACTGATGCTTCCAGGAGTCCTAGCAAACCAGCTTCCCAGCACAATATTAGTTATTTATCTCAGGCTCTATTTCCAGTTTTAAAAAACATTAGTTTGCCATAGCATCCCTCTCAGGAATGGATTTTATTGTATTTTTTAAGTGTTTTATAGTCTTAAATATTAAAACAAAAATCAGAGGGATATTGAATCTTTTAAAGAAATGCAAAATTCCCACACCCTCACAAACCGACCATTTCATTTGACATATTTCCTACTAGTCCTTTTTTTCCCCTACTAGTCTTTTTTTTTAAAGTGTATTAAATTTTATACATAATTGCACAACATAGATGGAAATGTGTTACCCCTTCCCCCTCATTTTTACCTTGAATCACAAGTATCTATGAAAATGTCATACTTACAAATGCTGACTGATTCATGATATTTGGTCTCATAAATATCCTACAATTTACCTACCAATGTTTGCTGTTGCCAGTATCTATAATAAAGATCTTTGTGCGTCTATCAGTTTTTTCTTTGGTGAGCTATTTCCTTAGGAAAATTCCTACTATTAGGATTATTTGCCTGAAGGGCATTTTTATGTTATTTTATTGTTTTTGGTACACTGAAATGTGTTTTGTTTGGAAAATTTCACAACGGCTTTCAAGGTCATGGGAGCACAAGGGTGTTGCAAAACCAAGGCTGGCAATCCTAGTGCCTGGCACCGAGTCTGCTTAGGCTATGTCACTGGATAGAGACATGCCAGGCTGACCTTTGTGCACAAAGGAGCATTTTTAAAAGCAGACAGGAAAAAGAGACTTATAAGTAAAACAATACAGACATGGCATACAAATGACTAGACTGGAAAAATGATCTTTTGCCTTCGTTGATTTTTTTTTCTGCTGTGGTACAGCATGTTATGAAAATGCAGTTGCCAGTTTTCATTTATCTGTGACTCATCAGAAAATCTTTTCAGCACGTTCATGGCTAGCAGTGAGCCTTATAATAAGTGCTCAGCAACTATTTCTTGAATTGAATTGAAGGGAACTTAAGTTTTAAAAGACTCCATTCCATTTTTTCATTTCTGCAGTGGACATACAGCATGAGCAATAAATAAACCATCAATGTGGGAAGCACAGAGATTTGGGGGCTACTTGTTACTGCAGCATAACCTAGGCTCTCTGGGCTGATACATCACTGGTCTTTGCAAGATGGCTAGATGCACAAAGGTATTTACCTGCAGCATTATTTATAATGGTAAAAGAAAAGAAACTGGGAATTATTGAGAAAAGAATGCAATTCTATCACTTTATCATAGAATCATTAAAATCCGTGTCCACAAAGTCTTCAAAATTACATGAAAAATCCGCATACTGTAAGAATAATTTTATTTTACTTTTAAAGATTTACCTATTTGAGAGACAGAGTGCATGTGCAAGGGGCGGGGGCAGAGGGAGAGGGAGGAGTCCCAAGCACAGTACAGAGCAGGACACGGGGCTCGATCCCATGACCCTGAGATCAGGACACGAGCTGAAACCCAAGCTGAAACTTAACTGCAGCACGCAGGCACCCCTGTAAGATTAATTTTAAAAGCAAGACCATTGTATATGTACACAGTTAACATGACATTTAAAAATTATGTACATGGAAAAAGGCTGAAAACAAGTCAACTGAATAGCAGCAGTGTTAGCTTTCCTGTTGAGAGACTTGTTTCTCCTTCTTTCTCTTTTTCTTAATTTTCTAAGTATTTTTAAGAGTGTGCGTTCTTCTTATATTTTGCAAAAGACCACTCTGCCCAGGGACCAGCTTTTCTTACCCATTTCTCTTCTAGTCAGTCATTCAACAAATATTTATTATTGAGCACCTCCCATGTGCTTCCCACAGCTCAATGTGCTAGCATGCAATCGCAAATAATGCAGACAGTGATATTCTTGTTCTCACAGTTTTCGTTTTCATGGAAAATTATAAGCAGAAAATCTCTGTAATAATTATTTCTTTAAATTACTTGGAAACTTTTTGGAAGGAAAGGAAGGAGAGAGGTATCTAAATGGGAGATTTAGCCTTTTTTAAAAAAAAATTTTTTATAGGATGTTTAAAGATCTGGGCTATTTATTTTCTGCTTTAATTAAAGTCATCTTCTGTTAACACTTTAAGCAGAGCCATGCAATTACTGTTAGAGTTGTGTCTGTTTTGCAGTTTTAGTTAATATTAATAATTGTTGGGACGCCTGGGTGGCTCAGGGGTTGAGCATCTGCTTTTGGCTCAGGGTGTGATCCTGGAATCCGGGGATTGAGTCCCGCATCGGGCTCCTTGCAGGGAGCCTGCTTCTCCCTCTGCCTACATCTCTGCCTACATCTCTGCCTCTCACGGATAAATAAATAAAATCTTTTTTAAAAATTAAAAAAATTAATAATTGTTGTTAAAATATAGAAAATATGACTCAATCATAATACTGTGAGTTATTAACTAGTGTCCTCAGAAAGACGCTGATCGTGGGCATGTACAGTGTGTACCAGGTACACATTTCCTGAGCTCCAAATTTCATAGGAATGTTCCACTTGATCCTCTGAATTCAGAATCAAAAGCCAGACTCATGAAAGCTCAGAAAGGCATAGTCGCACTGGTGCAGGAAATGGGGGAAACAGGATTTCCTCTGTGGCTCTTAGGGTTCTCTTACCACGTGATCCAAAGCCAGCACAGAAAATTGCTCTGCTTAGCAAAATTTTTTTTTTCCTGAAAGAAGTGTAAAACCCTTACACACAAAAAACTAAAAAGGATTAGTGGGGCACTTGCTCTGATTTTTAATAACCTTTATTGTTTTACTGATTATAAAAATAATATATGTTCTTTGTAGGAAGTATGAATAATTAAGTATGGAAAATTAAGAAGAATATAGAGTTCATCCGTAATCCTGCCACATAAAGATAACCACTGTTATTATTATTATGGTGAACTTCTATGCAGTCTTTCTTCCAGAGCAGGGCTTGGCAAACTTTTTTGGCGTAGGGCCAGGCAGTAAATATTTTCAGCTTTGTGGGTCTTATCTGTGGCAAGTACCACCTCTGGCATGTAGCAGGAAGCAGCCATCCACAGCACCTCGCTGAACGAGCGTGGCTCTGTTTCAACAACACCGCATTTACAAAAACAGGCAGCGGGCCTGATGGGGCCTCATCCGTAGTTCGCCCATTCTAGAACATTCCATCTGGAGAGGAATAAGCATGGACTTACAGATTCATTATTTCCCCTCTTCTCTATGTCATGTCCATTGCCATCATCCCGCTGCAGGGCTCTCCTTACCGAGCACCCCACGAAGCAGGCCACGAGGAGCTACTGAATGTCGAAGCTGTGCGTTCACACCTGGCCAGTGGTGTGTGAGCCCACGGTGTCCCTGCCCTCCTCGGGTTATAGGCAGCCGGAAAACCACTACAGGTGTGTAGATAATCTCAGGTGTGCCCAGGAGCACTGTAGGCGGCTCTGGGGGCCTGTGCCTGGGGGCCCCAACTGGAAGCCCAGGGACAGCTCTCCTGGAAGGGCCAACGAAGCTGCAATCTGAATGATGAGCAGGAACTGCCCGGGCCCCTGCTGGGAGCAGAGGGCCAGGAAAGGGGACCGGCCAACACGACGGTGGAAACGGGACAGCGACAGCTGGAGGAGTTGCAGGGAGCCCGTGGGGCCAGAGCACGCAGGTGGCACGAGGGCTGAGACCAGGCCGCGCAGGCTTTGGCACCAGCTAAGGCACCCCCTGAAATGCCACTGGAAGTATTTTGGACTTGATCCCGAGTGAGAAGCCCCTAAAGAGCTGTAAGCAGGGGAATCAAGAGATTGGCATTATTTCAGTGGATCCCCAACTCTGCACACTTACCCCGAGCCCCTGGGAAATGCCCCTTTCACCCCTCTCTGCGCGTTGTTGCAGAATGGTCTCTTGAGGACCCTCCGCTTGTCCTGGCTCCGCTAAGACACTTTTGCTTGCACCACGATGGGTATGTGATGATGATGATCTGACCCCTGGGTCGGGAGTTAGGGCCGCCAGATGTCTTGACATTTTCCCTTACTCTTCTTTCTCTTCAAACGAAATCATTTGCTATTTTCTGCCCCCCCCCCCCATTTTCCCACCTCGGTGTTTTGGTGCAAGCTGTTTTCCCCATCTAGAATGGCCTCATTCCAAATTCTGTAATCTAGCCCCACTTCACATGTCACTTCCCACGTCCCTGGCTCATGTTCGGGTGTCGCATGAACACCCGATCTCAAGAACAGAGGTAGCCCTCTCTCTGACTTCCGAAACTCGGTGCCTTCCCTCTTCCCACCCACATCATCGTATGTCTTGTATTAGAATCACTTGTGCATTTCTTATGTTTTTTCCTTGGTGGTGAGATGGAAAGAGACACAGTCTCTTTTTATTTATTTAATTTAAATTAATTAATCAATCAATCAATTTATTTATTTATTTATTATTGGAGTTCAATTTGCCAACATGGATAGGAGACACAGTCTCTTTAAAAAAATAACAAGAGCGGGCCACCTGAGTAGCTCAGCGGTTAAGTGTCTGCCTTTGGCTCAGGTGTCATCGGGATCCTGGGATCGAGTCCCAATCGGGCCTGCTTCTCCCTCTGCCTGTGTCTCTGCCTCGCTCTCTGTGTCTTTCATGAATAAATAAATAAAATCTTTTTTTAAAAAAGTAAGAGCGGCTGTTTATAGCGAACTTTACGGTGCGCACTGTAATTCACATATTTTATTCCATGTTTACAGTAACATGGAAGGCTTGTGATATTAGTATTACTATTTATAGATGAACGCTGAGTTGCTTGCCCCAGGTTACCCAGCAAATAAAAAATAACCCTAGGATTTGAACGCGTGCCTGACTGCCAAGACTGCTCTTCTCCGCGGAGTTGCCCTCACTGCTTAGCACTTACAGAGTTGTGGCTGGAGAGCAGCACAATCCTTAGAAATGCCTAAAGCCTGACATTCCCTCACATTGCCTGCCTACCAATCTCATTCTTTTTTTTTTTTTAACCAATCTCATTCTTAGCAGGGGTGGTGAACCTCTTCTTCTCATGAAGGCAGTGACTCACAAAAAAAGATCCATCAACGTTAAGGTTGCTAGGTTTAGCAAATAAAAATACAAAACAATGAATAATTTTGTCATGTATGCCCGAGATTTATTGCTTATCTGAACTTTAAATATAACTGGGCCTCCTGTATTTTACCCGGCAACCTCCATCAACAACTCAAGAAAAAGTAAAACAAAACAACACACACACACAAAAAAAACCCCTCACAATTATGTTCCCTAACTTAGGGGAAATAGAACTGGTTAAACTTGTCAATGTGTCTACAACATTTAATTTCCAAAACTTACAAAATTTAAAGAGTTGATGTGCCAAGTAGATACTAACGTTTTAACAAAAATAGCATTTACAAAGAATAGAAACTTAAAACACAGAAATGTATACATATTTTAAAAAATCCCCTGAGAATAAAAATCACCTCTGATCTTGCCACCGAGAGGTGATCCTTTATTAACAGACGGGACATTTTCTTATGATTTGTCTTTTTTTTAATTTTTTTTTTTAGGATTTTATTTATTTATTCATGAGAGACACACAGAGAGAGGCAGAGACACAGGCAGAGGGAGAAGCAGGCTCCATGCAGGGAACTTGATGTGAGACTCGATCCCCAGACTCTGGGATCATGACCTGAGCTGAAGGCAGACGCTCAGCCACTGAGCCTCTCAGGCGCTCCAGTTTTCTTATGATTTGTATGTTAGGAGCATTCCCCTGGGAAGGCTAGAAGGGAGACAACCTGAACACAACAATACGTCTTAGGGAGAGTGAGCATTTTCAATCTAGAATGTAAAATCTTATGCAAGAAAAGCAACACGCTGACTCCCCTGCCCTGTACATACTTCCTTCAGGGAGGGCGTGAAGACAAGAAAAACCATGACAGAGAAGATGGGGGAGGGGACAGAGGTGGAGTGGGAGACAGAGAGGCAGGGGAGAGTAGAGCATGACCAGAAGAGCAAGACACAGAGAGGAGAAACCGGACATCAAATGTGGAGGAAAGAAAAGCAAGGAAGGGAGAAACAAGGGGAAACTTCCAGTACATTCTGATGCAAGGGCTTGATTATTTGTCCATAATCTGCCTCCGGGGCAAAAGGAAAAGAAAATGGAAACAGATGAAGACAGACACACCTCAGATAACAGCCACTTTGCCCCTCTCAAGTCCTGGGAGCCGTCGTACTGGGAACCCAAATGAAGGTTTGTTCCTAGGTTTGTTAGGTTGAGTTGTTTTAGAGGGAGAAGGGGCAGAGGGAAAGACACAGAGTCCTAAGCAGATTCCACACCCAGCACGTGAGCCAATGTGATCTCACCTCCCTGAGATCATGACCTGAGCTGAAATCAAGAGTTGGAGGCTCAACCAACTGAGCCACCCAGGCCCCCTGCTTGTTTGGTTTTTTAATATTTTTTTAGTGGAAGTACAACACATAGAAGAGTGTACAACTTGTAAATGCACAACTTGTTGAGTTTCCCAAAGTATACACACTAGTGGAACCACTCCCCAGAACAGGAAATGGGCATTCTCAGCACCCCCAAACCTTCCATCCTCCCTGTTCGATGCTGTGAAGATAATCACTATTCTGACTTCTACATAATATATTAGTTGGCCTGTGTGCTTTGACCTTTATATATACATTTATATGTAAATTAAATAGGATTTTACCACAAATACTCTTGGAGATCTGGCTTTTTTTGCTCAGTAATTATACTTGTGAGATATGTCAATGTTGCTGTGGGTGGCAATGAGTTAATTTTCATTGCTATCACAATTTTCCTTTGCATGATGTATCACAGTTCATGTTATTATTCGAACTGTTCATGGATATTTGGGGTTGTTTCCAGTTTATGGCAATTATGAATGATGCTGCTATGTCCATTCTGGAACATGTCTTTTTTAGTTCACACACATGTATTTCTGCTGGGAATGTAGCTAGGAGTGAAACTACTGGATCCTGGCGTGCACGTTTTCAACTTCAGCAGGAGCTGCCAAAAGGTTTTCCAAAGTTAATTTTACTGATTTGTACCCTTACAACATATGTGAGTCCTAGTTGCTTGACATCTTCACCAATCTGTAGTATTATCAGTTTTTTGGTTGTGTTTCTATGTAGCCATTCTGATGGGTATGACGTGGTATTACATGATGGTTTTAATTAGCGTTACCATGATGACTAATGAAGTTAATCGTCTATTTATATGCTTATCAGTCCTTAGCTCATTTTTAAATTGTTTTCTATACTTTTAAAAATTGATCTATAGTTCTTTATATATTCTGGAAACGAGTATATACTTTGTAAAATGTATGTATTACGAATATCATCTCTGGCCATAGAGCACGCCTTTTTATTCTTTCTATGGTTTCTTGGGATGAACAGAAATTCTTAACTATTTTATGGTCTTTTCTTTATTATTAGTGCCTTTTGTTTCCTACTTAAGAAATCTTTGTCTATCTTGGGGTATCTGACTGGCTGAGTCGCTGGAGCATGAGACTCTTGATCTCAGGGTTGTGAGTTCAAGCCCCAGGTTGGGTGTGTCACCTAACTAAAATTAAAAAAGAAGAAGGAGGAAGGAGAGGAGGAGGAGGAGAAGGAGAAGAAGAAGAAGAAATCCTTGTCTACTCCAAGGTCATGAGGTTTTGTACTACAATATCCTCTAGAAATTTTATTATTTTACCTTTTATATTCATCCACTCCTTATTGTCTTTTTCCCCCCCAATTAGGTGTATTTTATTACTTCTTTCCTCAGTATGTAAAAGACTTCACCAGTGAAGCCAGTTAATCCTAGAGTTTTCTTTGAATCAAAGTTTAAATTCCATTTCCCGGGTAGATATTAGATTCAGATTTCTTCTTTCATCTTATATCAGTTTGGATAAGTAATGTTTGCCTGGAAATTTGTCCATTTTATCTAAATTTTTGTATTTATTGGTACAAAGGTGTTCATCCTCTTTTATATTACTTTTTTTCAAGTCTGTAAGATCTTTAGCAATGTCCCCTTCTCACTCCTAATATAAGTGATTTGTGCTTCTCCCTTTTTTCTTTTTCAGTTTTGCTAGGGATCTATCCCATTTATTTGTCTTGCCAAAGAGCCAACTTTTGGTGGTGGTGTTTTTCTCTAATGTACATTTGCTCTGTATTTTGTTAATTTGTACTCATTTTTTCTTCTCTTCTACTTTCTTAGGGTTTAATTTGCTCTTCTTTTTGAATTTCTTGAGATAGCTAGGGCATTGATTTTTCAGCCTTGCTTTTTTCTTCTAACACATGGATTTAAGGCTATAAGTTTCTATCTAAGTACATCTTGACTACATCTCATATCTTTGTTTCCATTCAATTCAAACTTTTTTTTCCCAGTTTCATTAAGATCCTTTTTTTTTTTTTTTAAGATTCCTTTTTCTTTGTGTAGTTCTCAAAAATGTTATCTGTGTTAGGGCAGAAGACAAAACAAGACAGACCCTGAGTTGATAATTTTTGATAATTTTGGCAGGGCTGAAAGAGAAAAACCTCAACTAAGAGCTCAAGATCTGACAAAACTTTCCTTCACAAATGAAAGATAAATAAGATATTTCCAGATAAAAAAAAAGCTGAGTGAGTTTATTGCTAATAGACCTGCATCATAAGAAATGCTGAAGGGAGTAGTTCAGGCTATAATAAAAGGACACTAGACAGTATCTCAAAGCCATATGAAGAAACCAAGAACACTTGTAAAGGTAACTATATAGCTACTAGTATATTTACTGTATTTTTGGTCTGTAATGTCTCATTATTTTTGCATAAGCATAGACAAATAGATCAATAGACTAGAATTGAGAGTATAGAAATAACCCGTACATTTGTAGTCAATTAATTTTTGACAAGATGCTAAGGTCATTCAATGGTGAAAGAATAGGTTTTTTTTTTGTTTTTGTTTTTGTTTTTGTTTTTGTTTTTTTACCAAGTGGTGTGAGGACAACTGGATATGAACATGTGAAAGAATACAATGTGAAAAAAAAATAACTCAAATGGATCAAAGATTTAAATGTAAGCACTCATAGCAGAAAAATCTTGGAAGAAAACAGAGGTAAATCTTCCTGACCTCAGATTGGTCACTGAATTCTTAGAAATGACACCAAAAACACAAGCAACAATTGGACTCCATCAAAATCAAAAATTTTGTGCTCTAAGGGATACTATCAATAAAATGAAAAGGCAATCCATAAAATGGAGAAAACACTAATAAAAAATGTTTGATAAAGGTTTAGGATCCAGAATATATAAAGAACTCTTACAGCTTAACAACTGAAAGACAAACTACCCAACTTAAAAATGAGCAATAAACTCAAATAGACACTTCTCCAAAGAACATATATACAAAGGGCCAAAAAAGGACTTGAAAAGATGCTAAGCATAGTTATTATAGAAACACAAATCAAAACCACAATGAGATACCACTTTCTACCAATGAGGATGACTCTTATAAAACAAAACCAAACTGAAAATAATGAATGTTGGTGGGGATGTGGAGAAACTAGAACTCTCCATCGCTGGTGGAAATGTAAAATAGTGCAGCCAGGGGCTCCTTGGGTGGCTCAGTTGGTTGAGCATCTGATCCTTGATTTTGGCTTGGGTCATGATTTTGGGGGTTGTTGGATTGAGCTCCGGATAGGGCTCTGTGTTCAGCATGGAGTCTGCTTGAGAGATTCTCTTTCTCCCCCTCCCTCCCCCTCTGCCCCTCCCCCCACTTTTGTGCATGTTCTTTCTGTCTCAAAAAAAAAAATAAAATCTTTAAAATAAAATAAGATAAAATAAAATAGTACAGCCATGTTGGAGAACAATTTGACAGTTCCTCAAAAAGATAAACATGGAATTACTACATGACCCTGCAATTCCACTCCTGATATATACTCAGAAGAATTGAAAACAAGTATGCAGACACGGGTACATGAATGTTCACAGCAGCAGTATCCACAGGAGGCAGAAACAACGCAAATGTCTGCCAATGGATGAATGGATGGACAACAAAGGTGATGTATCTGGAATGCAATGCAATTCAGCCATAAAAAGAGCTGTAGTTGCATCAAATCTGTGAATGTATTAAAAACATTAAATTATGCACCTAAAAATTTATATTTAGGACCCAAACTGAAGCTCATTCACTAATCTCTAAGTGATTGGTCTACTGCTTATTTTGACTGTTATTTTGACTCGGGGAGAGTGTGAATGAAAAAGTGGTGTGTAGGGAGGGTGTGTTTTGACAGGGGGGTGGAGCCTTAAATCAAAGTCTAAAGCTCCGGGTACATTTTCAGCATCCGCCTGTGGGTCTGGAATGAGGTTTGGGGTCTCCTGGAATAGCATCTGGCTGTTTCTGGAGGGAAGGCTCATCAGCTTTGCCTTAAAGCCATTATAATCTCCTTTCAAAGCTGTTCAACTTCAAATCTGCAAGGAAAGTCTTGCAGTTAACAAGCCTGTTTGTGAAATATTTATAAGCCCTAATATAGCATTTACTCTGCTGTTAAGATATGTTGATAGTGTTAAGATTAGCTCGGGGCAACGCTGCGTCACAGGGATCGTGGCAGATTTAATACATATAAGGTTTTTCTCATCTCACCCTCAAACGTTCCTTCTGCCTTTTAAAGTAAATCTTCCTCCCTTGGCATTCCCTGATACTCTTCCCTTCCTTCCATTCCACAGCTTCTGTACTTAACGCTGCTTCCCCTCCACCAGCGCGAGATCATTCCAATGCATCTGACGAGATCTCAGACTTTTAGAAAAGCGATTCTTGGAATGCCATCTGGCTAACCATTAGATGTGTCCAGACAGACACTTTGCGGATTATCTCCAGGAAGGAAGAAAAATAGAAGAGAGTCTCAGAACTATTTATACAATTATACTGCAGGGTTTGGCCTGGAAAATAAGAAACTAGGACTTTAAGGTTTTTGACTGAGTTTCTTCCTTCTTGTATTTCCTGAAGTTTAAATTATAACCATCTGTTTCAGAAGATATAAAAATCCTGAATTCCATCTTCTCCCACATTAACGGAACACTAACCCTTTGGGGAATCTTCTATTAGTGGAGGTGCTCAATAATGACTATACTAAAATCACAGTGTAAAACAATCCCCAAGCTCATTACCTATCTGCCTCATTTGCCTCTTGAGTCTAATGGTGAAAGGGCATCTATCTCCACGATGTGAATGTTTGCCTGTGTACTGACACTGACACGCTTTTCTGCTCCTCTGATGGAGGTGATGCTGAGGATGATGATGATGATGATAATGATGGAAGAAGCTCTCTTTCCTCCACTTCTTATTGGAGGCCATTACCCATTTGGACATATTCTTTTACTCATCTTTAATTTTCCGAATATCCCCACGTCATCCCCAGTAGGCATTTCACACTTGGTGATTAATTTATTTTGCTTTCAACTTTACAGCCTATCAGACACTCTCCGTGTGAAAAACACCTCTCTAGAATTCACCATCTGCAATGAATCTCATCCCATTCCCCACTCCGTCACCCGCCCGCCCCAGCCCCAGTTCCGTGGGTAATTCTTGGTACCTTTCCAATAAGCTGGAGGGAAAACATGACATTACGGCTGCATAAAACAACCTTTTCTATGGCACAGAGACTCATTATGTTCCTTGTAGTCAATGTGCTAGACTCCAGTTTTCTCTCTCAAAAGGCTTTCTCTATTCTTCTCTCAGACATACTTGCCCTTCCCCTTCCTGTTAATAAACCTTCCTAGAGCATCCACTGTTTTCTAAACACCATTCTGGGGACTGGAGATGCGGAGGCAAACAAAATCTGGTTTTTATCCATCTGGATTTTGGCGTAACCAAAATCCAATGCTAACAGGCCATGTAAACAAATGCCTACAACATGATGGAACAAGAGCTTTAGGGGAAGGGAGCTGAATGGCAAGGAGGAGGCACGGCCCACAGAGAACATCATCTACCATGGCTGGTTTTCTAGTATTTGATGATGAATTTTTTTTTAATTTTTAATTTTAAAAATTTTATTTAAATTTGGTTTGCCAACATATAGTCAACACCCAGTGTTCAACTCATCATGTGTGCTCCTTAATGCTCGTCACCCAGTTACTCCTTCCCCCCACCCACCGATGGTGACTTTTTTATCTTCCCATCTCATATACCATTAAAATCTCTATGTTTTCAACACTCGTGTTTCTCACCTTCTTTTATTGTAATGCTACCTCTTGCGGGTCTCACAGATAAATACAACTTTTCACTGCGTCACTTGGATCCTCAGGATCTGGAAGGAAGTGAAGGGAGGCCTTTGGAGGGAGTGTGTGGTAAGGCGGCTTGTCATTGGGGAAGACTCCCGAAGACACTGCTGAGCCCAGCGTGTTGCCCACCCTGGCGGTAAACATGCCTCAATGAGTCAGGAGGCACGAGAAGGGGGTGGTGATCTTCCCTCCAGCCACAGGGAGAGAAGAGAAAGAGAAGGTTTGGGAGGCTGGAGAGGCTACAATCATGTACCTTTCCAGAGGACACCAGCACACACTCTGATCCAGTCTATGACCTGTCACTGCCAAGGTGAGGCCTTTGGGGGAAGTAAAACGAAAAGCTGGTGATTGCTGCTCCTCCCCATCTGGACCCCAAGGCCCTGGTGAGGCCGAAACACGTGTCTCCAAACTAGACGTAAACTAATGCTCTAAAGTGGCTTCTGGGGGCCAGCAGATGGAGCATGGCAGGAAAATAGAGAACTGTATTAACCCGAGAGAGATCAGAGCACAGGAAATCTCTTTCTATCTTGTAATCATGTTCTTGCCTAAGAGGAATAATTCGCAGCTCATCTTGGAGGAAACTGAATGAAAGGAATACTAGAAAGAATTTTCTGGAAGGTGTTGGAAGGCTTGGCTGAACGAACAGCAGGATTCACCCTTGGGGTGAGTGAGATGCAGGTGCACCACGGAAACGGTGGGTACCTGAGGGGCTTTGGCTCGAGAAGGATTCTTTGTACCAACTGGGTGTTTTAGGCAACCTTGTGAGAAGCCTCTGGAAAGAGCCAGGAAGCATAACTGATCTTTTAAAAGTTTAGCGTCAGAGGCGATGGGTGTGTCCAGACACAGCGAACTGTCCCTTGGGGCCAACTACCCCCAGTTGGCCCCAAGTGTACTTGGAGTGAGAAGCCAAAAGGGGTGTTTCATTGCAACCAGGAGCACACGCAGCTGGCTGGGGATGCTGCCTAGAGATTGCAAAGGGCAGAGATGCTTTGCCTCTGCCACTTGACCACCAGCAGCTCGGGGACCTCAGCTGTGGGGCCAGGCCAGCCCCAGGCGCTCTGCAACCTCTCCCGGCCAACTCATGGGGGTGCTGGTGCGGATGGAGGCCCTGTGGGGTAGGAGGACACCAGGAAGTCATTGAAGGCAACAGGCCCCGAGACCAGAGGACAGGGCTCCTGAGGAGGGACTTCCCATAACCACCCCAAAGGGAGACCAGGCCCTAGGGACAGTCGGCCACATTCTCCCACTGCACTCTTCTACCCCATATTCTTCCAAGGCAGGAAAGACAAAGTGGTCTGCTGCTCATGTTCCGGCGTCGTAGGATTTTGTCCACCCTGTGTTAGTGAAATATTTCCACCCTGGCTGTCCAGAATGGTGTCCCCAAGCTTGTTTGATTGCAAGGTCCATCAAAAAGACATTTAAGCATGTATCCTGGTGTGCATTTCTATACTTATAAACTGTAGACATAAACTTTAATGACAGTAATTACGTCTGTCTATTAAGCATTTTATCTGGTCTTCTATAATTAAATTGTGATTATTAGGGACATATACCAAGGAGGCTGATTTTCCTCTGGTACTTATTTCCAGAAGATTTGCTCAGTTTAAAAATCATTCCCTTTAAAATTACTATGTCTCGTTTTGGAGTGTCCCATAAAATAGAAACATTCATATCTTTTGAGACTATCTCAAATCATTATGAAATCATTCTTGGTTATCAGAATTGAGTTCTGGAGAGTCGTGTGCAATGACACGTGAACTTTGCCAATGCTGACCCATCTGTTATTTCTAAGTAGTAGTGGGATTTTAGAATGATTAAATTACTATTAATCTGTGGCCTCAAATTTTTCTTATGGACACAGTGTGTAATGGTGGCGTCCTTGGCATCTACATAAGATAGCACCAAGATATTATTTGTGCCAGTAACATGCTTACTGCCAAGGATTCAGGGAGTTTTCAGAACATAATCAAGAGACAAGAGACACACCATTGAAATTTTTTACAAAGTAGTTTGATAAATCACTGTTCATTCACTAGATCATAAGCTCCCCAATGGTACAGATTTTATTTAGTTCATTGCTATATCCCTAGGACCTAAAATTGTTCCTGGCACAGAGGAGGTGCTTCATGAATATTTGTGGAATGAACAAATGAATCTATAGAAAATGCAAGACCAAAATATTATCATCAATAGAGAACTATAAATTCAAGTAAGGAACAAATAAGAACTATCTTTGGCGGGGAATGTAAGTGAGATCGCTATAATTTTTAAAAAATGGATGAATGAAACAGAAGTGTTAATGAGAAATGGAACTTTAAAATTTCCTTTCAAACTATGCCCACGGAATGCTTGGTTGTGGCCCAATGTTTAATATATACATTAGGAAAAGTAATACAGAGATCACAACCAATACCAAGGAAATACAAACGATTTTAAAAACATATTATGTGTAGCTATATGCCAATAAATTAGGCAGTCTAGAAGAAATGGACGCATTTCTGGAAAACCACAAATTACCAAAACTGGAACAGGAAGAAATAGAAAATCTGAACAGGCCAATAACCAGGGAGGAAATTGCAGCAGTCATCAAAAACCTCCCAAGACACAAAAGTCCAGGGCCAGATGGCTTCGCAGGGGAATTCTATCAAACGTTTAAAGAAGAAACAATACCTATTCTACTAAAGCTGTTTGGAAAGATACAAAGAGATAGAGTACTTCCAAATTCATTCTATGAGGCCAGCATCACCTTAATTCCAAAACCAGACAAAGACCCCACCAAAAAGGAGAATTATAGACCAATATTCCTGACGAACACAGATGCAAAAATTCTTAATAAGATACTAGCCAATAGGATTCAACAGTACATTAAGAAGATTATTCACCATGACCCAGTGGGATTTATCCCCAGGATGCAAGGGTGGTTCAACACTCGTAAAGCAATCAACGTGATAGATCATATCAAAAAGAGAAAAAACAAGAACCATATGATCCTCTCCATAGATGTAGAGAAAGCATTTGACAAAATACAGCATCCATTCCCGATCAAAACTCTTCATCATGTAGGCATAGAGGGAACATTCCTCAGCATATTAAAAGCCATCTACAAAAAGCCCACAGCAAATTTCATTCTCAATGGGGAAACACTGGGAGCCTTTCCCCTGAGATCCGGAACACGACAGGGATGTCCACTCTCACTACTGCTATTCAACATAGTACTAGAAGTCCTAGCCTCAGCAATCAGGCAACCAAAAGAAATAAAAGGCATTCAAATTGACAAAGAAGTCAAACTCTCCCTCTTCACAGATGACATGATACTGTACATAGAAAATCCAAAAGACTCCACCCCAAGATTGCTAGAACTCATACAGCAATTTAGCAGTCTGGCAGGATACAAAATCAATGCCCAGAAATCAGTGGCATTTCTATACACTAACAATGAGACTGAAGAAAGAGAAATTAAGGAGTCAATCCCATTTACAATTGCACCCAAAAGCAAAAAAAAAAAAAAAATACCTAGGAATAAACCTAACCAAAGAGGCAAAGGATCTATACCCTATAAACTACAGAACACTTCTGAAAGAAATTGAGGAAGACAGAAAGAGATGGAAAAATATTCCATGCTCATGGATTGGAAGAATTAATATTGTGAAAATGTCAATGCTACCCAGGGCAATTTACACATTGAATGCAATCCCTATCAAAATACCACAGGCTTTCTTCAGAGACTTGGAACAAATAATCTTAAGATTTGTGTTGAATCAGAAAAGACCCTGAATAGCCAGGGGAATATTGTAAAAGAAAACCAGAGCCGGGGGCATCACAATGCCAGATTTCAAGTTGTACTACAAAGCTGTGCTCATCAAGACAGTGTGGTACTGGCACACAAACGGACACAGAGATGAATGGAACAGAATAGAGAAGCCAGAAATGGGCCCTTAACTCTATGGTCAACTAATATTTGACAAAGCAGGAAAGACTATCCACTGGATAAAGGACAGTCTCTTCAATAAATGGTGCTGGGAAAATTGGACAGCCACATGCAGAAGAATGAAACTAGACCATTCTCTTACACCAGACACAAAGATAAACTCATAATGGATGAAAGACGTAAAAGTGAGACAAGAATCCATCAACATCCTAGAGGAGAACACAGGCAACACCCTTTTTGAACTTGGCCACAGCAACTTCTTGCAAGATACTTCTATGAAGACAAGGGAAACAAAAGCAAAAGCAAAATTGAACTATTGGGACTTCAAGATTAAAAGCTTCTGCACAGCAAAAGAAACAGTCAACAAAACTAAAAGACAACCTACAGAATGGGAGAAGATATTTGCAAATGACCTATCAGATAAAGGCCTATCAAGAACTTATTTTTTTTTAAATTTTTATTTATTTATGATAGTCACACAGAGAGAGAGAGAGAGAGAGGCAGAGACATAGGCAGAGGGAGAAGCAGGCTCCATGCACCGGGAGCCCGACATGGGATTCGATCCAGGGTCTCCAGGATCGCGCCCTGGGCCAAAGGCAGGCGCCAAACCACTGCGCCACCCAGGGATCCCTCAAGAACTTATTAAACTCAACAGCAAAGAAACAAACAATCCAATCATGAAATGGGCAAAAGACATGAACAGATATTTCACCAAAGAAGACACAGACATGGCCAACAAGCACATGAGACAATGCTCCACATCACTTGCCATCAGGGAAATGCAAATCAAAACCACAATGAGATGCCACCTCACACCAGTGAGAATGGTGAAAATTAACAAGACAGGAAACAACAAATGTTGGAGAGGATGTGGAGAAAGGGGAACCCTCTTGCACTGTTGGTGGGAATGTGAACTGGTGCAGCCACTCTGGAAAACTGTGTGGAGGTTCCTCAAAGAGCTAAAAATAGAACTGCCCTATGACCCAGCAATTGCACTGCTGGGGATTTACCCCAAAGATACAGATGCAGTGAACTATTGAGACACCTGCACCCCAATGTTCACAGCAGCAATGTCCACAATAGCTAAACTGTGGAAGTAGCCTCGGTGTCCATCAACAGATGACTGGATAAAGAAGATGTGGCCTATGTACATGATGGAATATTCCTCAGCCATTAGAAATGATGAATACCCACCATTTGCTTCAATGTGGATGGAATTGAAGGGTATTATGCTGAGTGAAGTAGGTCAATTGCAGAAGGACAATCATTATATGGTTTCACCCATATGGGGAACATAAATATAGTGAAAGGGAATAAAGGGGAAAGGAGAGAAACAGAGTGGGAAATATCAGAGAGGGAGATGGAACATGAGAGACTCCTAACTCTGGGAAACGAACAAGGGGTAGTGGAAGGGGAGGTGGGTGTGGGGATGGGGTGACTGGGTGATGGGCACTGAGGGGGGCACTTGACAGGATGAGCACTGGGTGTTACACTATATGTTGGCCAAGTTGAACTCCAATAAAAAATATACAAAAAAAGGGAAGAGTAATACATGCTTATGATAATTTTTAAAAATTTGCTAAAAATGCATCCAAACTCATTTTATGCAAATTGTGTCTATGGGTCAGGAGATCGTGGAGTAAAACTCTGTCAAAGAAGAGTGTGATTTGCCTCTGAGAGTTCCTGGACACAAGGGAAGGATGAATGGCAACCCCTCAGTGATAGATACATATTGAGCGCTGCTCGGTGCCCTGAGGCTATGGAGCAGACATTGAATTCGTCCACGAACTCAAAGATCTCATAATGAAGCAAAGCAGCACATGGGGGGTAGGGGGTAGGCTAGAGGGAAAATGTGGACCAGGGCAGTATCCACACAAAGGAACCTGGCAGGCTCTGGCGCAGGAGCTCGGGACAGGTGCATGCACGCACCTGAGCAGCCCTACCACACCAAGAAGCAGGGGAATGGCTTTCAAGGGCCGTTATGCCAGAAGCCATCTGACGCACAGGATGGGCATGAGAAGGACGCGTTAGTCTGCTCAGGCTGCCGTAACAGAGGGCAGGCTGAATGGCTTAGACAGCAGAAATTTACTTTCTCACAGTCTGGAGGCTGAAAATCCATGTCCATGGTGCTGGCAGGGCTGGTGTCCTCTGAGGCCTCTCTCCCTGGCTGGCAGACAGCCACCTTCTTGCTGCCTCTTCATGCGGTGGACCCTCTGTGCACACACATTCCTGGTGTCTATCTGTGTCCTGATTTCTTCTTATAAGGACGCTCGTCAGATGGGATTAGGGCCACCCTCAGGGTCTCATTTTAACCTAATCACCCCTTCTTTCAAGGTCCTATTCCAAACATGGTCATGATAGGAGGTACTGGGATTAAGGCTTCAGTGTATAAATTTTATGGGAAAGACAATTTCAGCCCATAACAGGATCTAAAGTGGCAGTTCTCAAAGTGTGATGATATGGTCCCCTGTGGTTGTCCAAGGCCCTCTCAAGAGGTCTGCAAAGTCAAAATTATTATTGTAATAGTGCTAAATGTTAATTGCTGCTTTCGTTGTGTTGCCGTTTGTGCTGATGCTACAGCCTTAGTAGAAAGCATGGCAGTGGTCCCAGGCTGCACCAGCAGTCGTGGATTCTTCACTGCTGTTTGTGTTGGGTTAAAAAAAAAAAAAAGTCCGTTTTTTTCATAAGAATGTCTTTGGTAAAGAAATATATACTAGTAATTTCATTAAATCTTGACCTTTCACTGTGTCTCTTGACTATTCTGTGTGATGAAACAGAAAGTGCACACAAAGCACTTTTGCTGCAATCCAACCACCATGGTGACGTCAAAGAAAAGCACTTGTATGGTTGTTTGAGTTGGGGGTTGAACTAACTGCTTTTTTCATGGAACACTTTTTTTACTTGGAAGGGTGACTGGCAAATATAGTTATTCAGACTTGACTGCTTGGCAGTCATTTTTTGAAAATGAACCAAATGAGCTTGTCACACCGAGGAAAAGCCACCAACAGTATTTGTTTCCTTTGACCTTTTACAAGCAAAAATTAGATTTTAAAAAAATCTTGTATCAAGCATCAAGAGTTTGACGGCTTCTTAGTACTTGACTCTTTAGATGAGATTAGTGCTGAAATTGTATAATGACATGGGTCAATATTTGGAAGATCTCCACAACTCAGTGAACCAATATTTTCCAAATAGTGAATGCACAATGTTATAAAATTATGCATGGGCACAAATAAAAAGATACATCCAAAATGCAGGATGGACCAATGGACTAATGCAACCACCTGGGGAAATTTCACTGATAAGAGTTTCAGATTCCACACTATAGCTAACCTTAAGAAACTGTTATCTCCTTGTGGTGAGGTTTCAAAAAAAAATACCCACAATTGTATGAAAGAGCTATGACAATTCTCCTCTCTTTTCCAAACACATATCTGTGCCAGGCCAGATTATCCCCCCATGTACTTAAACTAAAACAACATATTACAACAGAGTGAATGTAGAAGTAGATGTGAGAAACCACCTGTTTATTTTTTTTAATTTTATTTATTTATTTATTTATTTATTTATTTATTTATTTATTTATGATAGTCAGAGAGAGAGAGAGAGAGAGAGGCAGAGACATAGGCAGAGGGAGAAGCAGGCTCCATGCACCAGGAGCCCGACGTGGGATTCAATCCCGGGTCTCCAGGATCGCGCCCTGGGCCAAAGGCAGGCGCTAAACCACTGCGCCACCCAGGGATCCCCAGCTGTTTGATTATTAAAGAGATATTAAGCCTGATATTGAAGAGATTTGCAAAAATGTAAAACAATGCCACTTTGCTCACTGTTTTTGGTTTTGGAAAATACAGCCATCCTTCATGAACATATGTCATTTATGTTAACAAATGATGGTTTTATTATTGCTTTTAAATAATTTAATCCTTTAAAAAATATAATATAGTAAATAGCTATGGGGCTAGGACTCACATAAGCCAGAGCCCTTTGGAGTTCCAACAAATTTTAAGAGTGTAAAGAGGTCGGGGCACCTGGGTGGCTCAGTTGGTTGAGTGTCTGCCTTCAGCTCAGGTCAGGATCCCAGGGTCCTAGGACGGACCCCGTGTCAGGCTCCCTGCTCATCGGGGAGCCTGCTTCTCCCTCTCCCTCTCCCCACCCCCCAACTCATGTGTGCTTTTTTTCTTTTTTTAAGATTTTATTTATTTATTCCTGAGAGACAGAGAAAGAGAGAGGCAGAGACACAGACAGAGGGAGAAGCAGGCTCCATGTAGGGAACCTGATGTGGGACTCGAACCCAGGACTCCAGGATCACGCCCTGGGCTGAAGGCAGGCACTAAACTGCTGAGCCACCCAGGGATCCCCTCATGCGTGCTTTCTCTCTTTCTGTCAAATAAATAAATAAAATCTTTTTTTAAAAGGGATATAAAGAGGTTTTAAGGCCAAAAAGTTTAAGAACCACTGCTGTAAAGATACAACTTCCACCAATAAAACACGCTGTAGAATGCATGGCAATGATAGCAAAAGAGGAACTGGAATTACAAGAAATTTAATTGAGCAAAGACATCCACCAGGTTGCTGTCCCACTATGTTGGGCTTCACAAACTGTGGCCTTGGACTCACGGGCCTGCTCAGATATGTCTGCAACAGCTTTAAAACAACACTAGACTCAATATATAGACTAAGGCAATATGCTTGAAGTATGAAATATGATCCCTGTTATTGAGCTGCCTACTGCAATTGGGAACAAAGATGATTACATGCAGAGGAGAACTGTGTATTAACAAGGTTAAATCAACATGTGCCGATGCGACCCAGGATGGGAGCTTTGGGCTAGGATGACAAAAGGAAGCAACGAGAGGTCCGAAATCTAAATATCGAGAAGCAGAAGGTAGTTTTGATTAGAGAGAATAGGATGAAACTGTGAAAGACCTGGAAAATTAGGGGACTGCAGGAAAATCATCTTTAAATTTGAGCTGGAAGGGAACTTAAACATTATCGAGTCTCATGGTGCTATTTTGGGATGAGGAATTTAGAGGAGGAATCTCAGGCCCAGGGATAAGGTGACTTGCCCAAGGTTACATGTCAATTTGTGGTAGATGGGACTCTAGATTCCCAGCAAAGACAATCTTACATTCATTCTTACCTCACATCACCAAGATCAAATTGGGGCCTGTTGCAATAAGTAACAAACCATTATAGCCCCTGGGTGTGAAGAGTGACGTTCAATCCAGTCCCTTGCCGGGTGAATGGTGAAAGCATCCTTTCAGAAATATTCACCTGGAATAGGAATGCAGGGAGACCTTTGACCTGGGTGTCTATGTCCATTCAGGCTACAGCAATAAAGGACCACAGGTTGGATGACTTATAAACAACAGATGTTTATCACTCGCAGTTCTGGAAGCTGGAAGTTCATGATCAAGGCGCTGGCTTCCGTGTCTGGTGAGGTCTGCTTCCCAGGTCATAGACAGCCAAATCCTCGCTGTGTCCTTACATAGCAGAAAGAGGGAGGGAGCTCTCTGGGTCTCACAAAACAGCCCTAGCCCAATTCACGAGGCTTGCTTCCTCAGGACCCAATCACCTCCCGAAGGCCTGCCTCCTTTTCTTTTCTTCCAAATTTTTATTTAGATTCTAGTTAACTAACATATAGTGTGATATTGGTTTCAGCAATAGAATTTAGTGATTCATCACTTACATATGACACTCAGTACTCATTTTAGTAAGCGCCCTAATCCTTAATCCCATCACCCTTCTAGCCCATCCCCCACCCACCTCTCTCATCAACCCCCAGTTTCTTCTCTATCGTTAAGAGACTCTTATGGTTTGCTTCCCTCTCTCTTTTTTCCCCCTTCCCCTATGTTCATCTGTTTCATTTCCTAAATTCCCCATATGCATGAAATCATATGTTATTTGTCTTTCTCTGACTTCCTTCGCTTAGCATGATATACTCTAGTTCTATCAACACCATTGCAAATGGCAAGATTTCATTCTTTCTGATGGCTGAGTGGTATTCCATTGTATACACACGCGTGTGCACACACACACATACACACACACATCTTTATCCATTCATCTTTTGGTGGACACTTGGGCTCTTTGTGTAGTTTGGCTATTGTTGATAATGCTGCTATAAACACTGGGGTGCATTTACCTCTTTGAATCTGTATTTTTGACCTAATCACGTACTAATACCATCCCATTGGGGATTAGGATTTCAACATAAGAATTGGGGGGGTGTGGGTAGACAAATATTCAGTCCATGGCACTAGGGTTAGACAGACAGAATGTATAATCCAAGGTTGAAGTCTTTGAGTCTGATGTTGGCAGTGGGATTGGAGAGGAAGAGTTAAATTGGAAATATAGAAATTAGTGGCAGGTCAGAAATTGAGATACAGCCTTGGAAGCACTCAAAAATGACCCCCAAGGCTTCTAGTCTCCCATGTTTGAAGCTTAGCTGTTTTCTGATCGCACCTCATCCAACAACTGGTTATAATTCTTCATAAACCTCACAACAAGTCCACAAAAACATACTGTTTAACTGCCTTCTCCCTCCATTTTTGCTTTTCTCCCTAAATTCCTTCCTGTTCTTTGACCCATGGTAACATCTATATCACTAAGAATGGCCATAGGACAGTTACACATCAATAAGATGAAGAATTAAGATAAATAGTCAGTTAATTTAAAGAAGAACACTCTGCATGAATGTTTCATGAAGGCTTCTGGGGCAGGCAGTGGGCCGGCTCTTCTGAGTGGTTGCCTCAGTTCTACATTCACCCAATCCCTTGACGCTGATCTCTGCTTTGGAGATAACATCATCACAGGGATCTCTAAGTGAAAACAAACAAAACGCTGTATTTGTGTATTTGTGTCTAACATCACCAAAGCAGTATTACACATTAGTCAACTGGCAAAACGGACGCTCTAGAATAAGAGCTAGGATATTCCTCAAGCGAACTGCTGCACTTTTTATCCTAATGGGGACAGCGTGTCCTGCACACGTCATTGCTTTGGATTTTGTGATGTATACAGACCTTATTTTGGATACAAATAAATTTAAGGAATGTCCAGAATGTAGCAGTACTACTGCAGATTAGGAAGGCTGTGTGATAAAGAACTTTTTAAAATCTATGCAAGATGCTTGACTGTCATCCATGCTGGTTTCCTGAGTTTTTGTTTATTTATTTATTTATTTATTTATTTTATTTGTTTATTTTATTTATTTGTTTATTTTATTTATTTATTTCTCAGATTCCATGCAGATTGCAGGGGTGGTTTCAGGCTTTTATACAGTATCTTGGTAAACACAAGGTATTTACCTTGTCGCATGCACTAAGACCAGAAGTGTGCTCTTGAACTGCACTGTCCAGTATATAGCCCCCAACTATACGTGGCCATTCAAATTTAAATTTGTATCAAGTAGAGTTAAATAAGATTTAAAATTCATCTCCTCCTTCTCACCCAGCCGCTTCTCATGAGCCCAACACCTCATGTGGCTAATGACCATCATACTGGGGCCTCCAGATATAGAATATGTCTCTTGTTGCTGAAAGTTCTATCGAAACAGTAGTTACCTAGAACATAATCCATGGTTTTCATTTGTTATTTTATTTTTATACTTTTTAAAGATTTTATTTATTCATTCATGAGAGACACAGAGAGAGAGGCAGACACAGGCAGAGGGAGAAGCAAGCTCCATGCAGCGAGCCCGATGCAGGACTCGATCCCGGGACCCTGGGATCACGGCCTGAGCGGAAGGCAGACACTCAACTGCTGAGCCACCCAGGCGGCCCTTTTATATATATATGGCTGTATAAAGATCATACCTGACTTTCAAAGAATGTTAGTAATTTGAAAAAGTGATTGCAAAAAAAAAAATGAGTTTTTGTTTTGGAATTCTGTTTACAAATTCGTGTTTTTAAAGTAATTAAAATGAATATAACCCAAAGTATGTATTTGCAGAGCAGCTTTCTTCCAAGTTGCTTATTCTCCTGCGCCAATATTCATTTATTCATTCACAAAATATTTACTGAGTGCTTTCTGTGTGCCAGGCACTCTTCTGGGCTCTGGAACAAAATAAATAAATCCCTGGCCTCATGGAGCTTACGTTGTGCCGGTGGGATGAGAAGCAAATATTATTTCTGTTTTCAGGGCCAGACACAAAGGTATTTGGTGCCAAATGAATGAACAACATGAGAATATTCCAGTTCTTACTTGGTTGCTTGTTGAGAAGTCATAGAAAGAGGCAAATACTAAGAATAACTTCTAGGGGACCTGGGTGGCTCAGTCATTTAAGGGTCCCACTCTCTCTCTCTCTCTTTTTTTTTTTTTAAGATTTTGTTTATTTATTCATGAGAGACAGAGAGAGAGGCAGAGACACAGGCAGAGGGAGAAGCAGGCTCCATGCAGGGAGCCTGACATGGGACTCGATCCTCGGACTCCAGGATCATGCCCTGGGCTGCAGGCGGTGCTAAACCACTGCGCCACCGTGGCTGTCCATGGGTCCCACTCTCAATTTCAACTCAGGTCATGATCTCAGGGATGTGGGATCGAGCCCCACATTGGGCTGTGCTGGGTATGGAGTCTGCTTGGTATTCTCTCTTTCCCTCTCCCTCTGCCCCTCACCCTGCTCTCTCTCCCTCTCAAAAAAAAAAAAAAATCATTGAGTTCCTGATTGCTCTTTCCTGGGCTAAGCAAGTATGTAAAACTTGTAAATAATGGGTTTGCTCTGTTTAAAAAAAAAAGGATATAACTTCTGATTTTAAACAATATTCTCATCATCAAAAACAAACCTTGCAAAAAACTTTTAAATATTATTTCTGAAAAACCACGTTTGCCTGACAAAGTGTGAAGAACTTTTCCAATGTCACCATCTTCCTTTACAGAATCAGAATATGTACAACTGGAAGTGGCTTTAGCCTCTTCTGTTCAGCTTTCCTCCTACAACATCCAGCCATGAAACCACTTCATCTCTAGCTGAGCACTTTGGAAAGCAGAAAGCTCATGACTTAATGGACAGCAGGGACATGTTTTCATCAGTCCCAACTTTCTTTAGTATTAGTAATAGAATTAGAATTAGTATTAGGACTACAGTATCACATATCCATAGGTAAAAGCTTAAAAATAACAGATAACAAACAAAAATGTTAAATTACTTGTGTTCCTGCAACCCAGAGAGATAACCACCAGCCGCACTTTGATATATATTCTTCACAAATTTCTGTCTCTATCTCTCTATATACATACAAATATATTTCTGTTAAATTAAAATTGTACCATTTGTATTCTGCTTTTTCTATTTAGCCATATAGTACAAACACATTTTCATTCAAATAAGTATAACATGGGGCATCTGAGTGGTTCATTTGGTTAAGCATCTGCCTTTGGCTCAGGTCATAGTCTCAGGGTCCTGGGATTGAGCCCCGCATCGGGCCCTGCTCAGCGGGGAACCTGCTTCTCCCCCTCCCGCTGCCCCTCCCCCCTGCTTGTGTTCACTCTCTCTGTCGAATAAATAAATAAAATAAAATAAAATAAAATAAAAACATAAATAAGTAACTGTACAGCACCATTTTAACAGCTGTATACTATTCCATTGAATGAAAATAGATATATGTGAATATATATAGATATCATGATTTATATAGAAAGTTCATGTTGTTCTAAATGTTTCATTATTATAACTAATATTGTGCTGAACATCCATGTACACATATCTTTGTGATGCTGATAAGTTTCAGTGAACAAAGTCTAGACATGAGACTCTAGATTATAGAGTTCTACATGTTATTTAAGACTTTCAAACATGTTACCAAATTCCATCCCAGAAAAATTGTGCATCTACCTTCATTCCAGCAGCAGTGAGAATGCCCATCTCCTGAAGCCCTAGCCCATGAAACTGTTCTTGAGAGAACTTCACCTTTCCTCTATTTTTCACCCATTGGGTCCCAGCTTGCTCCTGGGACAAACTTCCTAGTGTTTGAGTAAAACTCTCATGTCCTGCAAAGTCTCCTCCTTTTTAGACTTAATATCCCTCCAATATGGATTAATAAATTATTGTCAACCTGGCACCTGAAGGATCAATAGTTCTGTCCTTGATCTTTTACTGCTCAACATTCTAATAGATGACTTGGAGAAATCTATAAAAAGCATGCTTGCAGATTCTGCTCAACATTTATTTAGTGCCTACCAGATGCCAGGCGTGATGCCCTGTTCTTAGGACATAAATACAAATGAGCTCTCTTCCCAGCCCTGGAGCAGCTCATGGAGACACCCAGATGGAGAAGCATACAATATGGCTAGACCTAGTGATTTCCAACATGGCACACGTGATAAATAATATTTTGGTGACTGAGGCCACCAGACATCCCTGTCCCTTTCCCGGGGCTACAGTGCCCAGATTAGGACACTCGGCTCTAGTCAGCAGTGTCAGGCCCTGTTCTCCCCAGTATGGCCACTGGGGAGAACAATGGCATAGAAATCATTTTTTGAAATGTCATGCCCTTTCCCCCAGTATGGCCACAGCAGAAGCATGTTCCCAGTACACTTGGACACAAGTGCCCTCTAGCTCGACTTTGCCTCTCCTTCCTCGATTATTTATGTTCTCTGACAATTTCCCAAGAGATATTTTAGTTGGCTAATACAAAACCAAATGCATTTTGAAGAGTTTCAGGACCCAAACCCATTAACATTACAGGAGATAAGCTGCTTCAAATCCCTTTGGGAGGGGAACTAGACAGTGCATAAATACGCAAGACGGGAATTCCAAAAGTCTGCTGTGAAATATAAATTGGGCTGGAATAGAAAAAGAAATTCTCCAAACTCTAAAACATCCTGCACTTGGTGATTGTTGGATGATTCTGTTACTAATATTAGATATCCAAAACCTTCTTCCACTGCGATTAGCTCTTCCCCGTGCCCTACTTCCTCCTGTGCCATAACAGCCAGGTCTTAGTTCACTTTATCCTCAGGGAATGGGGTTGGTGTGTTCATCAGAAAGCCTTTGTGTCTGACAGGGCTTGACACTAGAAGCGACTCTTCACTGCTGTGGGCTTCCTGGTCAGATGTCCTGGTGGAGCCAAAAGGACCTAGAAAATGTTACTGTACTTTGAACTATTGCATGCTGGATGCCAAAATCAATGGCCCTTCTTACCAGAGAAGTAAATCAACCCATGATTTGAGGAGTGAAATAACGAAGCATGCCCTGCTTTACCTTTAATCCTTGGATTGGTGCCTGACATTTTACTTGAAGGCTAGTGGTTGACTGAAGAAGAACAGTGGATCTTGCTTCTTGCGTGCTTTATGAACATGTCCTGCTCTTAGGAGCTCAGGGAGTGGACCAGAGCTGACTCTGTCTTCTCACTCTCTTTTCCAGAATTCTATGGCTAAAGGGGAGAGAAATAATGTGCTTACCCTTGTTCCCCACTGGGTCACTAATCATTAGTAACCCCTCATCAATGAAAATGCTTAAAAGTAACCCTTTAACTCAACAATTTATCAGGTGTTTACATTGTGTACCAGGATGAAGACGTTTGTTTATTCATCAAGCAAACATTGAGCACATATAGTCTGGGCCCTAGGGTGGGACAGGACAGGGTCCTGTGAGCTGGTGAGCTCCGAGCCCTGGAGCAGGACGCAGCTGGGGGAGCTAGGGAAGGTGGACCCTGGAAACATTTTGAGACCTCTACTTCATTGCCTGTTATAGGACTTACTGAGGACCCAGCAATTATAGGAAGCCAGGCCCTCAGTAAGTCCTATAACAGGCAATGAAGTAGAGGTCTCAAAATGTTTCCAGGGTCCACCTTCCCTGGCTCCCCCAGCTGCGTCCTGCTTCAGGGCTCGGAGCTCACCAGCTAATAAAACCCACAGGTATGGGGCCCCTCGCCTCTCAGCTCCACCAAGACACGTAAGAAATTCTTATGTGGAATTTTGCTGGGATGCTAAGGGAAATCTCAAAAGAAGGAGAGCAAAGAAGAAAACAACAAAGCAGAGAAAGAGACAAGTTTACTGTACATGGATCATCTATTCAGCTGCGGGATTTTCAGCATTCTAGGTCTTCATTTGCCAAATCAAATTCTGTTCATGGTCTTCACAAACAGCCACCCCTTGGCCCACCCCTGGCCCTGAAGGTGTCCACACCACCAGTGTATCAAGACCTCCTCAGAGTGACAGCAAAAGAGAAAGGCTGTGCAGGCCCCTGTAGGGAGTTCCAAGGCCCTGGTTACCTAGAACATGGTTTGGAAAGGGGGAACACTGAGCAAGTAGTAGGCAAGACCTCTTCTGTGGGTTTCTAGTCCTGTGAGGAGGGAGCAAGCTGAATGTGGCTATAGGTGCTCTTGTGAAGCAGACAGGCCCGGTACAGGGGCACCACTAGTTTGGGTCTATGGGTCATATTGCACACAAAGCCCCACACACAAACATTCTCTCTCTCTCTCTCTTCATTCCTCCTTCCTCTTTTTTTTTAATTTTAATTGAAATAATTGTAGATTGTCACCATGAAATGATGACAGTTATAATTACAACAGAAGACAATAAGAAATAATACAGAACATGGACATGTCGCCTGGAGTGTCTACATACGTATATGAAAGATCGTTTATGGACCAAAACAAGAAGAGAGATAGGGGTAGGGAATTCTAAACAGGAACCTGCCATCCATGTCGTTATGAAATTATATTTGTCAAGGAAGGAGGACATGTGATTTCACAGTTTGTTAGCGTGATTTATAACTAAAACATTTAGACGTATGGTGCATGGCCTCCCGTTGCACTTCTGCTTCCCAGCCCCGCAAAGGTTCGGGTGGGCCCAGGGCTGGAGAGAGGTTCATTCCTAAATTAATTACCCCTGGAGAGGGTAGCCCAGGTGGCTCAGCGGTTTAGCGCCACCTTCAGCCCAGGGTGTGGTCCTGGAGACCTGGGATCGAGTCCCATGTCAGGCTCCCTGCATGGAGCCTGCTTCTCTCTCTGCCTGCGTCTGTGCCTCTCTCTCTTTCTGTGACGCTCATGAATAAATAAATTAAATCTTTAAAAAAAAATTACCCCTGGAGATAATCTGAAGATTCTGTAACCTAACAGGAATAGCCTATGCAGCCCCAGGAAAGGTCCTTTCCCTCCCTAAGGCCTATGAGACTGTGGCAGCCAAGGGAAGGTGAATGGAGGAGTATTGGGGGTGGTGTATAGAAAACTGGGGTTTGGGAAAAGATCTTTGTAAGACTGAAATCAAGAAATCTGTTCCCTTGGAATAGATGATCCATGTTCAGTAAACTTGTCTCTTTCTCTGCTTTGTTGTTTTCTTCTTTGCCCTCATTCTTTTGAGATTTCCCTTAGCATCCCAGCAAATTTCACATAAGAAACTCCTACCTGTATTGGTGGGCCCCATACCTGTGGGTTTGATTAGCTGGTGAGCTCCGAGCCCTGGAGCAGGATGCAGCTGGGGGAGCCAGGGAAGATGGACCCTGGAAACAATTTGAGACCTCTGCTTCATTGCCTGTTATAGGACCTCCTGAGGACCCAGCAATTATAGGAAGCCAGGCCCTGTCCTGTCCCACCCTAGGGCCCAGACTGTGTGTGCTCAATGTTTGCTTGATGAATAAACAAACGTCCTCATCTACCATGGTACGCAATGTAAACACCTGATAAATTGTTTAGTTAAAGGGTTACTTTTAAGCATTTTCATTGATGAGGGGTTACTAATGATTAGTACAAGGAAAATAAATACAAACAAGGAACTATAAATAATACAATTATAATTACATAAATATATAAGCATAACATTGATAACATTGAAACCTATTACTAACTTATTTAAAATTGAAATAGTAAATAAAAAATTATTTGGACTACTTGATTGAATATATTTGAACTAAATTTACTCTCAGAAAATTTGACCACTTTGTTGAGAGAGAGAGAGGGAAAAAATTGTTATGTGGTCGATGGGAAAACAAAGGGATGGTTTAAAATAGCTTTGAGTCCACACATCATAATTTTTTCCTGGTTTTAGCTTACAGAGCACCATGTTCTGAATTGTTTGCATTGTTCTTAATGGATCTGCCCTTCCTTAAGATGTTTACTTGTATTTGTAGAACGAGTTCATCCACCAAGATAAGAACCATTGCTTCGAGGACAGGTTGGCCAAGTAAGGCTGCTCAGCTTGTCTTATATTTTTATTCCAGGTTCTTGAACAAGTCCCTAGATTGTTGTCTTGGCATTTGTGTTGGTGGTATTTATGCTTAATGTTAAAAGCTCTGCTCTTTTTCAAATTTACCAAGCACTATGTGTCTCACCTTTGGCCAGGATGTATTGACGTATTACCATGACTCTGTGCAAGGCAGAATGCGGCCCATTCTGACACATTCTTATCCACACCAATTAAAACTAAGACATATGGATCAATGGAATTGAATCAAGAGTCCAGACATAAATGTGTATGTCTATGACTAAGTAACCAGGGTTCAAGCCGATAAAATGGGGGGTCAGTAAGTGGCGCTGGGTCAACTAGATCTCCATTAAGCAAAAGAATGAGGTTGGACCTCTATTTTACAGGATATACAAAAACCACATCAAATGGATCAAAGACCTAAATTCAGAAACTAAAACTATAAAACTCTTAGAAGAAAACATAGGAGTAAATCTTCCTGATCTTAGGTTTGGCAATGGATTCTTTAAAATGACAAAAAAAAAAAGCACAAGCAACAAAAGGAAAAACAAATTGGATTTCATAAAAATTGAAAGCTTTTGTGCATCAATAGACTATTAAGAAAGTGAAAAAGCAACCTACGGAATGGGAGAAAATATTTGCAAATCATATATTCAGTAAGGGACTTGTATCAAACATATAAGGAACTCTTAGAATTCAATGACAAAATGACAAACAACCAAATTCAAAAGTGGGCAAAGGACTGGCATTGACATTTCTCCAAGAAGATATATAAGTGATCAACATGCACATGAAAAGATGTTCGACATCATTAGTCATTAAGCAAATGCAAATCAAAACCACAGCGAAATACCACTTCCCATCCGTGAGGATGGCTACAATTAGAAAGAAAGTTAACAAAAATAAACAGTGTTGGCAAGGACATGGAGAAATTGGAATGCTCCTCCACTGCTAGTGGGAATGTAAAATGGTGCAGCCACCCTGGCAACGGTTTGGTGGTTCCTCAAAAAATTAAACAGAATGACCATATGATCCAGAATCCTAGGTATATACCCCAAAAGAATAGAAACAGGTACTCAAACATTTGTACCTGGACACAAATGTTCATTACAGCACTATTCACAACAGCCAGAAGGTGGAAACAACCCACATGGCCGTCAGTGGCTTTGTGGAGGAACAAAATGTGGTATATTGATACAATGGAATATAATTGGTCCATAAAACTCCAGTGTGACATGCTACATTCTACAATGTGAGTGAACCTCAAAAACATTATGCTAAGTGAAAGAAGGCAGACGCAAAAGGCCACGTAGTATATGCTTCCATTTATATGACATGTCCAGAATAGGTAAATCCATAGGCATAGAAAGCAAAGTCATGGTTGCCAGGAGTTGAGGGAAGTGGGGGATGGGGGAGTGACTGCCTGATGGTTATGGGGTGGGGGTTTCCTTATGAGGTGATGAGAATGTTTTGGAACTAGATAGAAGTGAAGGTTGCCCAACGCTGTGAGTGTACCAAATGCCATTGAACTCTATACCTTAAAATGGTTACTTTCATGTTATGTGAATTTTACTTCAACAAAATACAGGGGGAATAGGATAACCACCTGGCCCTTGCCACTCCCAGACACCTCCATGGAGCTGCCTCTGTAGGAATGAACCCCAGTGCCCACAAACCCTCAGATTAGTCCCATCGGTGCTAAGCCAGTCCTCAGGGGGCAGGAAGCACAATGCAGCCTTGTCCATTCCCTGGGACGTAGGAAGAGTCACACATGCCAGGGCAATTCCTGATCTCCCAGTGTCCCCTTGCTCATCTTCCCCCAGCCCTCTGCAAAGTGAGGCTTGGATGTTGTACCAGGACTGGCTACATAATTTATGGAGTCCAAGGCAAAGTGAAATTGTTAAGAGGTTATTAAGAATTTCAAGATGGTGCTAGCAGAGCATTTAGACAAGCCCCAGGCTCTTCTCTTCTCTTCTGAATCTGGTGTCCTGTCTACACAGCATCCCTATCTGGTGGTCCCCATCCCTGTCTCCTGTGCTTGGCTCAGTCCTTACCTGATAGCGCCACAGACTCTCTCTCTGGTAGTGGTGATCGCCTGGATGCTGCCCCAGGCTCCCCAGCCCCTCAGCTGTCCCCACAGAGCTGTCTTCTGGAGCCAGATCCGTTTAATGTCCTCTCACCCTTTCTCCTCTCACCCTGTCCCTCACATTACTTGGGATTCAGTTTGCCTGAGCCCTCAGTGGGCCCTGGAGGAACTCCCGCTGCCATGAGAGACGTGGCCCTGCATGTCGGGTGACTGGGAGGAGGCATGGCACAATGATCCCTGAGGCCCCCCCCAGTCCTGAGAGTCTATTTAATCTCAGCTGGTGTGTGCTGTTACAACTATTTTCACAGACGAGTAAACTGACACTCAGAGATGTTAAGTAACTTCAGCAAAGTCACACAGCTTGTTACCTGTTTCGTTATGAGTACAAATGTAACCTAGGACAATTTAAGACATTTATTTCTCTTACTTTTGGTAATACTGGCTCAGATCTAGTTACCTGTTATGACTCTGTTAAGATCAGGACTTTTTTTTTTAAATAGCTTTCTTGGCTAGGTTTCAGTTTCGTTTCATTTTCTACCACTTTGGTTTCAGTTCTGTTTCTCAGGATACTCTCTTTCCCTTTTCAGTGGTAAAACCTGATCCTGTTAGAATCATTCCTTTGTGATTCCTTCTGATTAAAATTCACTAAGTATTCTAAGGCAGATATTCCTAAACAGGACATTTAAACAGATTTAAAACTTAGTACCAGGCAAATAAAGTCCAGCAGTAAGCAAAATGCACTTTTATTAATATCATAAATTTGCCCACTAGCCGCCTCAGTGTGTATGTCCCATGGCTGGACGTACCTCATGGGTGCTGTCCTTGATGTGAAAAGACCACCAAGAATCTCTGACACCCTGATGAGCCAGATGTAATGAACCACAGCCAGGATTTTGGCCTCTTCTGAGAGAAAAAGGAATGATTGAAAACTGCCTGACTGTGCTGGGATCCTGATCATTAAGTGGAGGAAAGGAGGTGTGAGTCTCTTTCTTCAAAGCTTATTCTCAACTCAGTGCAAGTCCGAACAGTCCAAGGACTTCATGGGGCAGCATGAACAGAAAGTTTGAGGAAGGGCCTCAAAAGAGTGACCCAGTGGTTGGAGCTCTCTTCACACTTGAAAACACTGAGAGGATGACAGAAAAGATTCAACTTCTATTTAGACAACCACACCTTCTCCAGACCTGAAATCACTAAGACATTTGAGTGCTAAAAAATATCTGCTTAAAACTTAAATCCTCGATGCCCCTGTGTTTGAAATTGTTTTCCATTCCAAAATGAATAGATGCTCAATATTCACCTTGTGGAAAACAGAGAAAGGTAGAAAGGGAAAGAAAAAAATTCAAATTGCAGTTTTGCCATCAAGAGATAACTCTTCTTAGCATTTTAGAATTCTCTCCTCCATTTCTTTTTTCTACTCAAATTTTTGCATATTTGTTTTGTATTGTACAGAGAGAGCGTGAGCTGGGCTGGGGAGGGGCAGAAGGAGAGAGAGAGAGAGAGAGAGAATCCCAAGGAGGCTCCGTGCTCAGTGTGGAGCCGGACACGGGGCTTGATCTCATGACCCCGAGATCATGACCTGAGCCAAAATCAAGAGTCAGACGCTTAACCCACCAAACTACCCAGGCACCCCTTTGCATGTTGTTTTGACCTTGCTATTTGTAAGCTTTTATAACCTGATGCTTTTCATTCAACATTATATTAGAGTATTTCCCTGTGTTGGTACACATTTTATCAACTACATTTTTAACAGTTGCATAATAGTGTCTCATGTGTATACGATGCATTTGCCCATTCACTTATTTGGAGATGTTAATATTGCAGACTATCCTATTATGCACAGGCTTGCATATCAAGCCTTTTTTTTTTTCCTTTTTCTGGTTTAGGATTATTTCCTTAGAATACATTCCCAGGACTAAGTATATTAGAAAGTACAGAAAATTTTAAGATTCTTTATACATCTTGTCACTTTGCTTTATAATATGGTTATAGCAGTTTACACCCTAAAGTAGCCTATTTCATATAAATATTACTGGTTAAAATCAGCTCTTTAAGCTTATATGAAACAAATATTCCATTAAGGTAGTTTGCTACATATCTAATTTATATAAAAATGTCCTGCATTCTACCCATGCCTCTGAAAGGTTTTCAGCAGTTTACAAATGTGAATGTTTGAATTTAAAAATCAAGCTTTCATCAGTTTATTTATTCGACACAGAGTCATAAAAAGAAATGTAACATATGGTCCATGTCCCATAGGATAGAGAAGAATTACACATAGAAATACTTCAGGAGAAAAGAGGGCTGGGTGGTAGGGGGTGTGGTAGCTCAGAGGGAGATGAGGCTCAGGGGGGCCAGATGGTTGGAGAAGACAGGTTAGTTCCTCTCCTCTGAGAGTGGTGGAATCTGACACTGAAGCATGATAAGACTCACAGACATACAAACGGGGTGAGAAGGGCCTTCTCAACTGGGAAACCAGGATTCACAGAGATGGTTCATCATAAACATTAGAAAACGAGGAGACAGCAGGCTAAAATTTGCAAGTGATGTAGACTATATTTGTACACCAAATTCTGATGTTTCACTTCCTGATTTTTATTCAAAGAATCAGTCTGCAGAAGCTCATGTAATTTTAGAGCTCTAAGAGATTGTAGCCATCACTCAGCCCAATACCTCCCATATCCTACATTTTGCAAAGGAGGAGGTGGATATTAGTGAAGGATTATAAACTTTATGTCCTAATTTCCAGGACAATGCCCCATCTACAAGGCCTTATACTCTCAGGCACACTCTGTGGGAATCTGACACAGGTCAGGATTATTTAATGCTTTATATGGTGTTATATTTATATGGTCTCTCACACACACAGGCACACATGCACACACACACACACACACACACCAGTCTTACAGGGCCTGGAAAAATAACAGGAATGGAGGGAGCCAGGTAGGAGTCATTATGTAGATGTGACAAAGTGACTGACTTCTGAATAGCTTCAACATTTTGTTCCATACCTGTATTGGGATATTTTGGGTGGAATGATTAAATGATATAAGTATTGGATCTGTTTGTGTCTTGCAAACTTAAGTATTTTTAAGGAAAGTCTACAAATGTAATCATCATATAAACTTCTTTAAGCCTTACTAAACAGAAGCCACCCTACTAAATTTTATAAGGAATGTAATAAATAATAAGATGGAGGATGTAGCCCAAGCAACTCACAGTTTAACTGAGGAAATAAGGTATAGCACATATACATCTACAAGTGCAAAATTATTTGATACAATTTTTATATAACTTCTATTCACCTAATCAATGTCTTACAAAGCGTGAGCACTCAATACATATTTGCTAAAACAATAAAGGAAGGAAGGAGAAAATGACCATTTCCAGGCGGGCTGATCATGGAAGGGTTCCTGAAAGATGAGACGTGAGCCCAGTCTGTGAAGATGGTCGAGACTTAGAAGAATGAGAAGATAAGAAACATTCCAGATAAGGAATGAAGCACAAGCATAATGTACCTCTTCGTGGCAAGTTAGATAAACATGTTCTCTGATCGCTAAAAACTAAGTTTCCATGATAAATAAATGGGGCATAACTAGACATGTGAACATACACATACCAGAAAGTTAACAGTGTACCTCTCCAAGAGGTAATTTTGGGGCAAGAGAAAAATATATATGCTAAGAGATAGCACTGAAAAGTAAATATACCATTTGTTCTCCAAAAAATAAGCACAACTAAAACAAAGACATTGCCCCAAAAGCTTTCCCTCAATTGCATTGCTATAAACTAGAACAATTAGGAGTGGAAAAGGTACCATTCCCTGAAATGTCAAAGAGATATTAATGATTAGTGATCACATAGTCACGAAATACTGGTGGATGCAGATTCTTGCCTGGTGTAAAAGGTGAGTTCAGTTCTGTGTGATTGCATGGGGGCAAAGGTGTTACAAATATACACAGATCACTCACTCTGCACATAATACCTTTGCCCCAAATAACCCTCTGTACCTTTTATACAGTGAAAGAATTAGAGCTATTATTCTAGGCACTAGTCCCTAAAATACAAAGGCTTGTTTTCCCCTTTAAACTTAAGAAAAGGCATGTACTATTCACAGATACATATGTAAAGAATTTTTGTTATAATGTTCTTTGCTTGTTAAAAGTATTTGTGTTTTTTTTTTAAATGAAAAGGGGCTTAATGATTATTCCATCTAAACCCTGAAAATTGTTTGCAGATACCTAAGGATATATGATAGTATAGTGTAAAGGACAGGAGATGGAGTGAGTGTTTACATATGCTCCTTAGAAATGGTAAACGGACCTATATATTACGAGGTAATGAACCTATATATAAACCTAACAGCAGTAGATGAACCTATGCATAATAAGGTTTCTACATTTTGCATGACGTGGAAGCAACATTGACTAAGGTAGAATGGGTAGTTAGGGATGTATGTCACATCCCTATAGAAACCACTGGGCGGGGGGGCGGTTAAGGCAGGGGCAGGATCACTAGAATGACGGACGGAGAAGCATGGTAGATCCTTTCCCCAAGAAGCAATGATAAAACTGGACAAAATTATCAAAAACAAGCATTTTGGTACTCTGTAAATAGACCAAAGTCATACAACAAATTGAGAAGAATTTGTTTGAGATAAAGTACTGAACTCCAGTAAGATCAGTGGAAGCCTGTGGCATTTGAGCCTGGGGCTGTTCCCCTCCAGCCCGTCCCCCAGCTTCACAGTGAGCACAGGTGATGAGAGGCAGCCGCCAGACACAGCTGAAATCAGCAACATATAACAAAAATGAAACATTACGACCTAGTGGGATTTATCCCAGGAATGCATTGGTTCCACATCTAAGTATCGTTTAATATAATACACCATATAATAAAGTACAAAACCCACATGATCACCTCAAAAGACCCAGGAAAAGCATATGACAAAATCCAATACCTATTTATAATAAAAACCCCTCGGTATAGGGGAATAGAAAGTTACTTCCACAATCTAATAAAGGGCACTTATGAAAATGGACAGTTAATATCATACTCAATAGTGAAAGATTGAATTTTTTCCCTAAGATTGAGAATAAGGTAAGGATTTTCACTCTCACCTCTTCAGCATTGCACTAGAAGTTCTAGCCAGTGCAAACAGAGCATTTAAGAAGGCACTCTAGTCAGAAAGAAAAAACTGAAACTTGTCTTTATTTACAGACTCGTTATCCTATATACAGAAAATCCTAAAGGATATACACACAAAATGGCCAACAAGCACGTGAAAAAATGCTCCACATCACTTGCCATCAGAGAAATACAAATCAAAACCACAATGAGAGACTTTACACCAGTGAGAGTGGCTAAAATTAACAAGACAGGAAACAACAAATGTTGGCAAAAATATAGAGAAAGGGGAACCCTCTTGCACTGTTGATGGGAATGCAAGCTGGTGCAGCCACTCTGGAAAACAGTGTGGAGGTTCCTCAAACAGTTAAAAATAGAGCTACCCTACAACCAGCAATTGCACCACTGGGTATTTACCCAAAGATACTGATGTAGTGAAATGATGGGACACCCACACCCCAATGTTCATAGCAGCAATGTCCACAATAGTCGAACTATGGAAGGAGCCACGATGTCCTTCGACAGATGACTGGATAAAGAAGATGTGGTCTATGTATACAATGGAATAGTACTCAGCCATCAGAAAGGATGAATACCCACCATTTGCTTCAATGTGGATGGAACTGGAGGGTATTATGCTGAGTGAAATGAGTCAATCAGAGAAAGACAATCATTATATGGTTTCACTCATATATGGAATATAAGAAATAGTGAAAGGGACTATAAGGGAAAAAAGGGAAAGTGAATGGGGTAAAATTAGAGAGGAAGACAAACCAGGAGAGATTGTGAACTCTGGGAAACAAACAAAGGGTTGCAGAAGGGGAGGAGGTGGGGAGGGTGGGGTAACTGGGTGACGGTCATGAAGGAGGGCACTTGGTGGGATGAGCACTGGGTGTTATACTAGATGTTGGCAAATTGAATTTCAATAAAATGTTTTTAAAAACAATACACACATTGAAGAAGGACAAACATTATATGGTCTCATTCATTTGGGGAATATAAAAAAATAGTGAAAGGGAATAAAGGGGAAAGGAGAAAAAAATGAGTGGGAAATATCAGAAAGGGAGACAGAACATGAGAGACTCCTAACTCTGGGAAACGAACTAGGGGTGGTGGAAGGGGAGGTGGGCAGGGGGTGGGGGTGAATGGGTGACGGGCACTGAGGGGAGCACTTGATGGGATGAGCACTGGGTGTTATTCTATATGTTGGCAAATTGAACACCAATAAAAAATAAATTTATTAAAAATAAATAAATAAAAAGAATATACACACGCAGAATTAAAATGAACAAGTTAGCAAGGTGTGGAATACAAGATCAATGTACAAAAATGAATTATATTTCTATATACTATCAATGAACAATCCCAAAATTGATACAATAAGTCTTAAGATAAAAATTTAGCACCTCCAAAACAAGTTTATATCTATCTATCTACTCTGCACAAATATACACACATATGCATGCATACTCACATATGTACAATCACAGGAAAATATCAGAAATGAAATGTGTAGTAGCTATCTGTAGGCAGTGGAATTACAGCTAATTTAAAATTCTTAATATTAATCAAATTCAAATTCTTTTATTAATCAGATTTTGAATAGTGAACATGTGTGGCTTTTATAGTGAGGACACAAGTGGTAAATATCATTTTAAATTCTTTCACTCCTTGAATTGAAAGTATTTCACATTCTCTAGATGGTACAGTGGTTGGAAACGTAGCTTTGGGTGGCCAACCAGGATTTGAATTAGGCCTCCGTCACTTTCTAGCCTGAAACCTCGGAAAATGGCTTACCGTCTTGGTCCCAGTTTCTTCATCTATAAAATGGCATTTATCTGAAGAATGTTATAAAGATGAACAGAAACTATGTATAAAATGGTTCGTTCAACAGCACACAGCTCAATACTCAATAAATGGTCTTTATTACTGTTGCTGTTGCTCTGTTTAGAAAGACTTAGGCTTTGCTGTGGAGAAATGACTCTTTTCTCTTGTTATTTCTTTGCTCTGACTTCTTCACACCATTAGACTAGAGAACACACTGGCCAATAAGGATTTGGTGGAGCTGGAGATAATCACAGCAGCTCCGAGCTAATGGAGCAGCTCTGCATTTGAGTCATTGGCTCCCTATGTGACATCAGCTCCTAAGGTCCCCACTTCAGTTTGCGGGCAGTGGGTATGGAGAGGTGAGTTGTGCTGCAGTCATTGCCAGAGCTGCCCCCAGTGGGAGCAGAAGCTAGGATGAATCCACAGCGAGTCTTCCCTCCTGGCCATTGGACATTTGATGCTTGTGAGACCTGGCAGTCAGAGGGCGAGGTATGGGAGGAGAAAGGAGGAGGGGTTTTGAGAACCAGTAGTGCGTATGATTCTTAATTTAGCACCAGGCAGTCATCTCCATGTGGCTGACTGCTTGAGTCACCAGTGGAAGCCCAAGGCTCCTCAGAGGTTACAAGTCAGGAAACGACAATTTAGCCAAAGTTCTTCTATCGTTTCCAACCCTTCTGGCATCAGCAGCCAAAACCTTCTGATAGAATTGAAATGGTTCTGTAGGTCATACAAATTTCAACAGCAACAAAGACATACACCATGAGTTTGCCAATCTTACACAAGCACAGTTCAATCTGAAAAACAGTAGATCTATGTAGATAAAATCTTAATGTTTAGGCTTAGCTTACATTTCTGTGAAATAAATAAATGTCCTCCCCCCCCTTTTTTAGTGTGTGTGTGTGTGTGTGTGTGTGTGTGTGTGTGTGAGCGGAAGGGGAGCGGGCAGAGAAAAATCTTAAGCAGGTTCCACACCCAGCCTGGAGCCCGAGGGGCAGGAGGGTTCAATCTAAGGACCCTGAGATCATGACCTGAGCGGAAATAAAAAATCTGATGCTTAACCAACTGAGCCACCCAGGCTTTTTTGAATAGTGAGAATTGAAGAATTATGAAGAAAAACTTTTAAAATCTGGAAGTTGAAATGTTGATGGAACATTTTAAGTACAAATATTGAAAGCAAGAAAAATAAATTTTGGCTTGATGTTTAAGAGCAAAATAAATATGTTTTTTTTTTTTGATATTTCAAGTATAGTCAGTCTACAAAACCAGTGTTCTGATGTGTAGATGTGCTCTGGGATAAATGTGACAAGGCTATTATTTAACTTAGGTTATATTTGCTTAACTTGTATCCACATAGTTCCATCAAAATTAGTTGAAAAAGTAAAAAACAAAACAAATATTTTTCTATATCATAAACAAATTGGGGTTTTAATTGAATAATTTTTTAACGAACTAAAAAATTCACTATATATATATATATCATTTAAACATAATTTAAAAAAATGAAATCCTACACAGTATCAGTTTATGGGATTTGAATAAGTCTTTAGTATGTATTTTCCTCTTCATATAAAGATTTGTAACCCATCCTCTAAAGCTGCTAAGTAACATTTTTAACATTTTATAGTTTTAAGAAATTCTTTCAAATAGTTCTTTTTCCAAGAGAAAAATAGTATTCTTTAAATGGTGTTATTTAGATCTAAATGTGTATAAGTTAAAATTATATCAAACAAGAACAGCAGGCTGCTTGAGGTAACATATAAGCCAGAATCTAAGAAAGTGATCTTGTTTACTCAGAATTGACAAGATTCAGGAGTGACACTTCTAACAAAACCGACAAGAGACCAGTAAGCAGAATGTCAATATATTTACTTCAGTGTGGAATGTCCCTTTCTTGGGAGTGGATTATATGTCCCCATTCTCTAGGATATCCTGTTTCCCAGCATAACTCAATGGGAGACTGAATTGTTTTTTTTTTAATTTATTCTTTATTGGTGTTCAATTTGCCAACATATAGAATAACACCCAGTGCTCATCCCATCAAGTGTCCCCCTCAGTGCCCGTCACCCAGTCACCCCCACCCCCCGCCCACCTCCCTTTCTACCACCCCTTGTTCATTTCCCAGAGTTAGGAGGGGAGACTGAATTGTTAATCAAAGGTTGTTGGGTTCTGAATCAGATTCCAAAGGTGAAAACTCCATGGTCTTAGAGACTTTTCATGAGAGTGAGGGAAAAACCCAAAGAACTAAGTCTAAGTCTTCTCCTGCCAGAGTCTGTCGTTCTGATGATGGCAAAGTCACGTCCACCGATGCGATGATGGTTTACACTGGGAAGTCCGGCATTAACCTGAACAAATGCATTGACTCTCCCTTTCCCTAGTTAGATCGCTTTTGATAGAAGGTAGATAAATGAACGTAACTTAATTATAACGTGCTCCACATGGAACACCATCCTCCTGGTACTGCACCGTGACTTCTGTAGTTTGGTTCCAGTTATTTTGTGCCCTTTTTTAGAAATGTTTCTACCTGAGGATGACCTTGCTTGCATTTGGCTGGATCCCATGTTTGCTTCAGAGCACACTGACACATTGACTCTTGGGACACCTTCTGATTCTGCAAGCCATTACAGGTTGATTCTAACCAGCTTCACTCTTCAATTTTTTGGAAGGTCAGTATACTGAGGTAACAAATTCGGAAAACCAGTTCTTCACTAGGTTTCCCTCCTCCTTTCACAAATCTTATTATTCCATTTTAGATACAGTTTTAAAGAGGACTTTGATTAACATTTTTCCCCATCTATAAAACCAAACAATTCTAAATGTGTTAAACTATATTCATAAATTTATTATCTTTTACTCATCCTGTAGATCTGTATTTGTAATATCCATTTTTTACCACTTTATTTTGAAAAGAAAATCACACCTACAGAAAGGGGAAATAGTTCACCCACATACCTTTCACCTGGACTTGCCTATCAATGTTTAGCTACATTTACTTTCTCTACAATTTTTAAATAAAAAGTTAATAGGTATCATGACATGTAAACCTTCAGTGCTTCACCAAATACCAACTGAAAATGAGGACATTTTTCTATATAACCACAGGGTCACTATGTCACCCAAGAAAGTTGGCATTGATAAAGTAACCATGTCTAATAAGAAGTCCCTATTCCAGGGGCCCCTAGGTGGTTAAGTCAGTCAAGTGTCCAAGTCTTGATTTCGGCTCAGGTGGTGATCTCGGGGGTTGTGGGGTTATGCCTCACGTGGAGCACTGGATCTGGTTCCATGCTCAGTGTGCGGTCTGCTTGAGATTCTCTCTCCCTCTCTCCCTCTGCCCCTCCCCACACTTATGCACTCTCTTTAAAATAAGTCAATAAAATCTGAAAAAAAAGCAGTCCCTATTCAAATGTACCTAATTATCCCCAAAATGTCTTTTAGAATTTTAAAAAAGAGAGAGCATGAATAGGAAGGGTGGAGGGAGAGGGAGAGAGAGAGAGAATCTTAAGTAGACACCATGCTGAGTGCGGAGCCCCATACCAGGCTCCACGAAGGGCTTGAGCCCACGACCCCAATATCACCACCTGAACCGAAACCAAGAGTCCCACACTTAACCAACTGCACCACCCAGGCACCCCTAGAGGTTTTTAGGGTTTTTTTTTAAGATTTTATTTATTTATTCATGATAGAGAGAAAGAGAGAGAGAGAGAGAGGCAGAGACACAGGCAGAGGTAGAAGCAGGCTCCATGCCAGGAGCCCAACACGGGACTCGATCCTGGGACTCTAGGATCGCACCTTGGGCCAAAGGCAGGCACTAAACCGCTGAGCCACCCAGGAATCCTCTGTTTGGTTGGTTTTTAAGGCCCAGGATCCAATCATAGATGATTACTTTAGTCACCACATCTCTTGGCTTGCCTCTTTAGTTTTCTGTGCTTTAGGACAATTTAGTCCCCTGCCTGTGTTTGCTTTTGTGACATTGGTATTTTTTAAAGATCCAGGCCAGTTGTCTTGTATAATGTTCCACAATCCAGATTTGTCTTATTTCATCATGATTACATTCAGTGTAAACATTTTGGCAAGAATACTACAAATAGTATGTTCTTCCACTGACATCCATGACATGAGGAAGAATATGGTATTAGATTGTCCCATTACTGGTAATGCTCATTGTGATCACATACGTGGTTAGGGGGGTGCCTGTCAGATTTATCCATTGAAAAAGTACCTCTCCTCCTTTTAATTGAGGCATTGAGAACATGTGAATGTTCTGCTTCCCAGCAACTTTGTACCCAGTGGTAAAAATGCCTAAGTCGATTATTACATGTGGTGGTTGCAAAATTATGCTTTCCTTCTAAATGTTTTAGCTGTCATTCGTCTGTAAAGAAGAACTTCCAGGGCGCCTGGGTGACTCAGTCAGTTAAGCATCTGCCTTCGGCTCAGGTCATGATCTCGGGGTCCTGGGATGGAGCCCTGTGTCAGGTTCCCTGCTCAGTGGGGAGTCTGCTTCTCCTGCTCCCTCTGCCTCCTGTTTTGAGCTATCTCAAGTATGTACATAAAATCTGGAAAAAAGAGAGAGAGAGAGAGAGAGAGAGAGAGAGAGAGCAGCTTTCCCTGCACTCCCCTCCAACCCTTTTTCTTTGAGAATCCCTACAGACTTGGATTCCTTTTTTAGTCACTGGTACCACGTTATTCTTTTTGATACTCAAATTCTGCTAGATTTGCCGAGTAGGAGCCCTTTCGTTGCCGATTTTACAGAGTTTATTGGCTTGAATGTCCTTTTGACGTGTCTCAATAGTTCAGGATTTCCGAACCAATTGGCAAGAAAACTGGGCTATCCTGCTTGGGTTACTGATCAAGATTCATCCATGAAGTTGGCAAAGGTATCCCTCAAACAACATAGGATCTTTAGGAGAAAGCTGGATACTTGGAAAAAATTAGGCTTTTTTTTTTTTAAATGAAAACATAAAGGTAAGGTAGAGAGGATTTAAGCTAGATTGACAACTAACAGCTCACCAATAATTGATGTAACCATATATAAAGAAGTGTATGAATTCAGCAAATTCCATCCCAGAGAATACTACTAGAAGAGTGATTATTTTTCTATCTGGCAAGCCAAACTTCTGACACTTTCAACTCTACCTCACAACGGGTCCCTAAGAAGCAGTATTGTCTTTTTGGGGAGATGCCTTTACCTTTCTGAACAGTTGGGCAAAGAGTCTATTTGCAGATGTTCCATAGAACCAGGAAAGTACCTAATGTCATCCAGTTCCTGAATCTTTTTTTTTTTTAAGATCTATTTATGTGAGAGAGAGAGAGAGAGAGAGAGAGAGAGAGAGAGAGAGAATCCTAAGCAGACTCTGCGTGGAGCCCAACTCGGGGCTCAATCTCACAACCCTCAGATCAGGGCCTGATCCTAAATGAAGTCAGACGCTCAACAGACCACGCTACCCAGGAACCCCTAGGTCCTGAATTTCTAACATGAGCCAGTAGCCTGAGGATTTTCCAAATCAACCTACTTTAGAATCAAGTTTATTTTTGGACAGGCTTCAAAGATTGGTAGATTATAGGGCTTCTCCAAATTTCAGAGTACAAGTGGGAGAACTTGGGCCACCTGGTCCGTCTAAGTCCTCAAGCATCTTTCTGACAAATGAAACCACAACTCCAGGGAGACTCTGAATTCAACCAAACACTAGTCTTCCAGAAAAGGTGCCATATACCAGTGTTGGGCATGGACTCCCAGCTCACCAATACTGTCATAGCATCAATATTGATTTCCATGTCGGATATGTCTTATAGTATGCTTCTGTAGGACTTATCAAAACTTATCTTTTTAATTTTAAATATATACTTAATTTTTCCCCTTAAGTCATATATGAATAATTTACCTGTGTTGTTTGCAGCTCTTTAACTGTAATTTTTAAGGACAATATTAAATAGCTCTTAAATGCATGATCTAACTAAACAAAAATTAATTTCTGAGGTATCTTAAATCCATGACAACTTAAGTGATCAAAAGTATGACTGTAAGAACAATAACATTGGACACACACTGGTTGCTTCCCCAGCATCCATGTTTTCCTTGCTTCTTTCCAACAGCCTTGGATGTTTTGGAGGGGGCAGGACCCACATGGTTCTGAGGAACCTGACTCCACTTTTGTGGCTCCAGTGAATAATCAGTAATCAGCATGTAACCTAAGCCATTCATTTAGAACGAATCTCGGGACTGGTCTGGGAATGTTGGGACACAGGTGTTTTTTTTCTTTCTAGATATGAACAAAGATTCCGGTGACCCCAGGAGTAGCTGGCAGTTACTTTTGGTTCCTGGAGCATTATTCATTAATTTGTTTATTCAGCAAACATTTATTAATGTCTACCGTGTTTAGATACCAAAATATGAAATTGAGTATAAAATAGGATGCTAAGATATTTATTTTCTAATGGAAGAAACAGAGAGGGGTATTGGGAGAGAGAGCAAACATTCACAAAGACTTAAAGAACAAATTCTTAGTATGGATCAGATTAGCTGCTTCCTCTGAGCTAGAAGTAGTTGTATCTGGCATCGTTCTTATAGAGTTGCTACCATTATTAGTCTGCTCTGAACTATCCAATTAACTGTGCTTTTACTGAAATTCCTTACAGTAACCCGATTGCAAAAGGGAGTGTTGCAAAGTCTCCTCAATCTTCAATCACTGGCTAGTGTCTTAATCCAAAGTAGAATCTTAACTTGAAACCAGTCTTCTGGTTATATATAAATATTTGGACAGAAATGTCAATAGCATCATCTTTCATTGCTAAAGAGGCAAATAAGACACATTGAATATGCATTAAATACTGTATTGAATAGGCCTTAAATATTATCTAGAGACAAGAGACAATAGCACTTTGGGTTCTTAAAAGATGTCTTTTATGGTATCTATCCCTCTGTGAACAACTTAGATATAAATGCACACCCACCATTAATTACCACAGTACCAATAATATCTGGCCCATCTGAGTAATTATCCAGGGAATATGTAAAATACCAGACAATCTAGAGCAGGTGTTCTCAACAGGTAGGTCTGGTGGGAGGAATACCTTCCCAGGGCGTCTTATTAGAATCATCTGGATAGTTTTTCCCAACTAAACACACACCTCATCCTGGGGTTTCCACCTGAGCCACTCCCAGAAAAGCACTGGAGCAGTACGTCCCTCTTCCCCAATGGATGCGTTCTTTTTCTCACTTGTAAAGGGTGGGGGAAAAAAGTCGAAGCTTGGTCTAGTGAGCTGCAGTACGGAGATAGGGCTCTGAAACAACACACTGGGGGGATAAACAGCAAATTGTCCCACTGATGGCTGATAACCAGAATCATTAAGTCGTTGTACGTATGTCATATATGTGCAAAAGCTTTGGTCACTGAATTTCTAATATTGGCCAAGGATAGGACAAAACTCTTCATTATATTTTACAAATCTGGTCTAATATAGAATTTATGGGCCAGGTATCACTCCTGGAGGGAGGAGGTAGGAGGGCTCCTACCAAACGGCTTCTTGTTGCCAAGGAAAATGTAAAGACCTTTACCTGGGTCAAATGTAAAACTCACCCTCCAACGTAAAGTATTATCTTACTACAGGAGATATCTGGATCTACACAGGTGACTCAATCGGAAGCGGTGGGTAGCTAGCTAGACTAATATAATTATTGGTTGCCTCAAAGTATTTCAGCCTAAGCTTTGGAAATGTGGGAGGTAGATAAGGTAGCATGTTCCATGGGTACTGGAGAGGACAGCAAAAAGGGAGCAAGGATTGTTAATAAAAGTCCTTACAACGTTTCCTCTTGACCCCGGTGATTTCTACATTACACTCAGAGAATGCGAGGAAATAGTAAATTACACGGAAGAATGGCTTTCATATACCTTGCCAATCTCAAATGTGTTGAAAATAATTCCCTCTCCCTATTTCCTTGCTGAAAACGGATTTAGGCTGCAGTTTAGCCTTGTATTCAATTATAAATTAGCTTCTTAGGGCATAAAGTTGAGAGAGAGAGAGAGAGAGGGAGGTCTCAGGGTGTGCTCTCCCACAGATGTCCTAACACTTCAGAGTTACAGTGTCGTTCTTATTTCGTACATGCTCCTGCTACATAGCTGTAGTGGGACTTAAAACCATTAAGGATTTAAAAGCAAATCCACCTTTTAAAAATCAACCCTCAGATGATCCAGATGGGTATTAAAAAGTGGGGCTATGTTAAAAAAAAAAAAAAGCTACTGTGCGCGCGAGACCTTTTGAAGGTCCTGAAACCTAAAAAATCGTAATAATACTTAAAAAAACATGTTGAAAGCGTGTCAAGGCGGTAGCTTGCGAAGTTCCCCGAGTCACAGGGAGCTTACACCGGCACAAGGACTCAAAATGTCAGAGTCAGGCAGAGAGATGTTATTTAGCAGATAAACGATCCCCAAAAGATGAAGGCTGGGGGAGGGGGGCGCAGAGGGACTCCTGCTAAACCGCCGTGGAAAACACTTCCAAAGAGCGTTAGAGCTCAGAGGGGGCGGTGAGGCCAGGGGCGCCCCCAGCAGCGCCCCCCCCCAGCAGCGCCCCCCCCTCCCAGCAGCGCCCCCCCCTCCCAGCAGCGCCCCCCCCTCCCAGCAGCGCCCCCCCCCTCCCAGCAGCGCCCCCTCCGAGCCCCGGGGCCGCGCGTCCCACCGCCGCGCCGAGCGCCCAGCACCCCGCGGGGGCGCTCGCCCGTCCCCGGCCCCGGCCTCCGCCCCGGCGCCCCGACCCCGACCCCGGCCCCGGCCCCGGCCCCGGCCCCGCCTCCCGAGCCGGCGCCTCCATTCGCGAGCCAGCCCGCCAGCGCACCCCGTCCCTGCGAAGTTGCGGTGGGAGCGGCGCCGCCGCGACTCCCCGAAGTCGGCCGGGCGGGCGGGCGGGCAGGGCTGGAGGAGCCCGTCTCGGGGGAGCCTCCCGCCTCCCGGGACACGCTCCCCGCGGCCGGGGCGGAGGGCCGGCAGGGCAGGCGGCGGTCGGGAGTCGGCCTCGGGCCGGGGAGAAGGAGCGACGACTCGGCCGGGCCTCTCTCGCGGGCCCCGCACGCTCCGGCCGCCCGGGCGCGCCTCGCCGCGGCGCCTCCGCGCCTCCGCCCCACGGCCCCGCCCGCCTCCTACCCTCAGCCGCAAGCCCCGGGGTTAGGACCGCGCGGGAGCCGCCGGGAGAGGGAGGCGGCGGCGGAGCAGCTGGGCGTGGCCTCCCCGGGAGGCGGCCCCGGGGGCGGGGGAAACGCGCAACCGTCGCCTCCGGCCGCTGATTGGCCGGGCCGCCTGCGCGGAGCCCGCAAGCGTCTCCGCCCGGCCCGGCCGCTCCTCCTCCTCTCCCAGCCGCTGGGTCCGCACCGGCTCGCGAGGGAACCGCTCGGGCGCCGCCGCCCCAGCCCAGTGCGGACGACGGGAGAGAGGGAGGAGGAAGGAGAACTCGCTCGCTCGCTCGCTCCCACCCGCGCTCGGGCTCCCAGGGCCGGCGCGGAGCCCAGGGGGAGGAGCCGCCGCGGGCACGCCCCGCCTCCGGCCCGGGAAGACGACGCCGGCGACCCCGCCGGCCGGCCGCCGCCCCCCTCGCCGGCCGAGACCCGCCCCCGGCCCCGGCCCCGGCCCCGGCCCCGGCCCCGGCCCCGGCCCTCCGCGGCGGCATGGACGGGCCCCGCTCCTGACGGCCGCGCCGCCGCCTCGGCCCCCGCCCCCCCGCCCGGCCCCGCCCGCCTGCCCGCCCCCGCTCGCATGTCCGCGCCGCCTTAGCCGAGGATGCTGAGGATGAAGCTGCCGCTGAAGCCGACGCACCCCGTGGAGCCGCCGCCCGAGGCGGAGGAGCCCGAGGCAGACGCACGGCCCGGCGCAAAGGCGCCGCCGCGCCGCCGCCGAGACTGCCGCCCCCCGCCGCCGCCGCCGCCGCCCGCGGGCCCGCCGCGGGGCCCCCCGCCGCCGCCGCCGCCGCCCCCGCCGCCGCCCCGGGGGCTCGGGCCGCCTGTTGCTGGCGGAGCAGCGGCGGGGGCGGGCATGCCGGGCGGCGGCGGCGGCGGCGGCGGCGGGCCCGCGGCGGCGCTGCGCGAGCAGGAGCGAGTGTACGAGTGGTTCGGGCTGGTGCTGGGCTCGGCGCAGCGCCTGGAGTTCATGTGCGGGCTGCTGGACCTGTGCAACCCGCTGGAGCTGCGGTTCCTCGGCTCGTGCCTGGAGGACCTGGCGCGCAAGGACTACCACTACCTGCGCGACTCGGAGGCCAAGGCCAACGGCCTCTCGGACCCGGGGCCGCTGGCCGACTTCCGAGAGCCGGCCGTGCGCTCGCGCCTCATCGTCTACCTGGCGCTGCTGGGCTCGGAGAACCGTGAGGCCGCCGGCCGCCTGCACCGCCTCCTGCCCCAGGTGGACTCGGTGCTCAAGAGCCTGCGCGCGGTTCGGGGTGAGGGTTCGCGGGGAGGCGCGGAGGACGAGCCCGGCGAGCGCCGGGAGGACGGCGAAGGCGAGGAGGACGCGGAGAAGGACGGGTCCGGCCCGGAAGGCAGCGGCGCCGAGCCCCGGCCGGGCGGCGGGTTGGGCTTCAGGGCCCAGGAGGAACTGCTGCTGCTCTTCACCATGGCTTCGCTGCACCCGGCGTTCTCCTTCCACCAGCGGGTCACCCTGAGGGAGCACCTGGAGAGGCTCCGCACTGCGCTCCGCGGGGGCCCCGAGGCCGCGGAGGTGGAGGTGGAGTCGAGCAACTTTGCCAGCCCCGGGGCCCAGGTAAGGCGCGCGAGCCTCCCAGCACGAGCGCGAGCCTCCCTGCGGTCACCGCCCCGGCGGCCTCCCTGGCCTGGCTTTCGGACGCCTCCTGGCCGAGCCGCAGCCCGGCGCAGGTGGCTCGGAATCCCCACCCCACGGCTCCCAGCCCCGTAACACTCATTTTCGTTCTGTTGGGCGGTTCGGTTCCACTCTTCCAACCCTTACGCCGCACCCGCCCCCCCCCCACCCGTGCACACTCAGGCACCCGCCATAACAGAATGCTCTAGAAGTCTCTTCCGTGCCGGAGTTGCCACGGAAAACATGGAGCTCCCAGCCTGGTCCCCGTCTCGGAGGAAGGGTCTCGGGACATTTTTGGCCTGGAGCATCCCTCGCCCTAGGTGGTGGGAGAGGTGAAGCGCTAGAGGTGACTGTGTTGGCCTCAGCCTGGCCCCGGGCAGCGCCTCCTCTTTCTCGCCATCTGGCGCTCTGGTTACAGTTCTCAAGCTCTGCCTTAAGCCCGCGCGGAGGTGTCCTGAAGGTGCGCTCCCGGCTGCTGCCCTGGTCTTCAGCACAAAGGGGCTGGGTGGGCCTTTTTTGCTCAGTGAAGGCCTGAGTTTTATTAAGAGGCTCGTTCGGGCTTCTGGCTCTTGCTGCAAGCGTGTTGTTCCCAGAGAAAACCAGACGTGCAGACCTGCGGACTGACTCAAGCTAGAGGAGCAGTAGCGCAGGTTGTCTGGGTCAAGAGCGGGCTGCTTACATCTTTTACCACTGGCATAACTTATTTTCTGTGGGACTAGAGTCTTGCCTGCAGATTTGAGTCCGGGGGTATTTGCTGGGCTTTTAGTAGTTGGCATAAGTGTTGTTTTGTAAAAGTTGTTAAACACCAAAATGTAGGAGACAAGAATCCAGTTGAGTCACTTGTCTCCAACATTAAAGAAGGTGAAATTTTATAGAGCCCCGAAAGCAGTTTAATAATAATCTAGGCCCAAATAAAGTCCTTCATTGTAAGAATTTAATGGAGGAGAGGAGAGTAGGTTTCGGTTAGAGTAAAAACTAGCTGCAGTAAGTTTGTTTTCGTTGTTTACGGCCACTTGAAAGGTAGTAGTTTGGTTGCCATGCTTTTCAATTCAGGTGATCTCCAGGATGATCTATTGGAAAGGGGGATTCCCCCCACCTTACTTTCTTGAAAGTTAATTCAACTTATGTATCTGCTGTCATTCAATACTCTGGAACTAAAACTGGGCATAGTATTTCTCTGAGGGCTGTGTGGACTCAATACCCACCCATTGAATCCAGGAATGTGGGGGCTGGAAGGGATTTAGTGATAATCGAGGCAGCCCCTTCCTTTTTAAAAGGAGGCTTCTGTGAAGTGACTAACTCACATTTTAGGAAATATTTTATCAGACTGCAGTGTAGTAATGCTAGTAACCCAGTATTTTCCTGGTGAGCTTCAGATTTTCTAGTGTGTATTTACTACAAATATGCAGCTGTGCATACTGTTGGTAAAAGCCCTCTTCCACTGTTAGCCTAGTCACTGAACTAATTCCAAAAAGTCCTTTAAGCCACTGCTGTTATTTTTGGAGAAGAAAGCCTGAAATCAGGAGCAATACATGTGTCTTATTTTTTAAAAAAAATTCTTATATACTGTAAAGATGACCTTAGAGCGTAGATACATGAAAATGTCCCACAGTGGAACGGTTGTATCATTCCATTCATATCATTCCAACAAGGCTAACCGATTTCTGAGTTTAACTGCGAGGAGTTTGTTTTTTTCTCCTTTAAATCGTACTTGTAAAGAGAGGGTCGGAAGGCGACTAGAGAAAAGGAGAGGTGCGTGCAAACTAGAGTAATGAGGTTTTTATCTTGACTGCGGTGTGTGGCTTTTCCTGGCAACCGGGGGGCTGGGAGGAGTGGGCCGAGTGAGGCTGGGCGTCCTGCCGTTGCCCTCAGCGCCCCGTCACTTCTCGGGCAGTGCCCTGTGCCGGCGGGTAAATCCTAGGGGACACGCGTACTACAGGTGACGCTGACGGCTATTTTTAGACCCTGGCGGCGTGATGGACTTGGACTTTTCCCGTGTAGCTCAGGGTTACCGGCACCCATCGTTCAGGTCTCCGGAAACTGTTGTGGCTCCGCAGCTTCTGCTGTTGGCGCGGACTCCGAGGCCCTCAGCGGTCGCTCGTTCCGGCCCTGAGGACATTTCCGCGGATCCTGCTGCTCCCGAGCTGTCACTCCCAAGGCGGCTGATGGGGGTGGGTGGATTCGCATCTCGATTCGCCGCAGCCCGGACCAGCTGGTCCTCGGCCTTCCGCCGCCGCCGGTGCGCTCCCGGCGGGGCAGGGCCCACACCCCGGGTCTGTGGGGAGGCGCCGAGTCTGGCACGTCCCAGGGCCCCCCCCTTCCCCCCCTCCCCGCCCCGGTCACGCGTCGCCGCGCACAGGCAGAGCGTTCAGGGACCCGTCCCTCGGGGCTCCCTCCGCCCCCTCCCCGCAAGATGGCGGCCGCGGCCGCCCACGTGACTGGCGCGCAGGCCCCGCCCCCGGGTGGGCGGGCCGAGGCGGGGCCCCGCCTCCGGGGCTCCCTGCGGCCCCCGCGGGCCGGGCGCGCACCACGTGGGGGGAGGCCCGGGCCGGCCGCGGGGCTAGTGCGCGGCCTCCGCCTGTCCCGGAAGTGACCTCTCGGGCCCCGCGTGTGGCCGCCGCCCAGGAGCCCCTGTGCTTGTGGCTGCCCTGGCCGGTACGAGACGCGTGGAGCGGAACGCCGCCTCTGCCTGCAGCGTGAGCGTAGGCCCCGCCGCCCCGCCCCGCCGCGCCGCCCCGCGCGCCGAAGGCTTTCCCGGCGCCCGCAGCGCCTCTGCACGCCCGCCGCTGGTGTGTACTGATGAGGTCATTTTAGAAAAATGAAGGTTCAAGTCGAATTTCACATTGAGAAGTAATATTTTCGAGTTTTCTTATGCGAGTCGGATGGTACCGTGCGGTTCGGAGCAGATGTCACATCGATGACAACAAGCATCGCCTCGTGGAGGCTTGTGCACGAGGTTCCTGGTCTGCAGCCGCCACCGCATCCAGCCCGCGCGGGGCGCCCGAGCCGCCCTGGAGGTGGTGATTCTGGAGGTCGCCCGCTTAACGGAGCTGCGTGCGGGCCGCCCGCCCGTGTGGGGTAGCTGACGACGGGTGGTTTAAAAAAACGAGTCCCTTTGCATTAGGAACCCAAACCAAGTGGCACGTTAGCAGCAGCAGCAGCAACAAAACTGAGTACAGATGCTGGTTTTGTTGTTTCTTTGAAAAGAGAAAGCCAAGCTTCCTATCTTTGCGTGCTTGAAGACACTAGCTGTCCAAGAAAATGGGTATTCTGATTTTGGAGATTTAACCCCCAATTAGCAACGCAAAGGCAGAAAAACCTGAAATGCATAGATTGTCGTTGTATGTTTTTCAACAGTGGTTAATACTGTTGGTATGGTGGCGCCTGTCTCTGGAGGTGTCTTCAGTATCCTCAAAACTTAGTTGCTTGGCAAATAGCTGAATAAAACATAGAAACTGAAAACGTTAGGTAGTACTTAGTGTAGTAGATAGTATTTAGGGTTATTTGAACTCAAAAAAACGTGCTTGAACTCAAGAATTAAGTGGCCATTGTCTTTACAAAAAATCTGTGGAAATAACTCAAGAAGAAGACTTTGCAAAATTGTTACTTTCTCATAGCATAAGTTTATATGGTCCTGGACGGAGCAAGTATCTCAACGCATTTTAATAGTACAGATAACGTACTGATCCTGTTGGGGGCCTGGAAAAGAGAACTCTTCAGAAATGAGTTTTAACTAAGTAAATGCTCCTACTCTAAGATCATTTGAATATGTATGTGACAACCTTAATTCTAGTGAGAGCACAGCTTGAGAGGGGAGAGGTCAGTGGTCAGGATTTCTCTTATTAGGCGCTAAAAAGATGATTTCTAAAAGTGATTTTAAAAAAAATAGCTCTAATCTCCCAGGTAATAAATACCTTAATTTAATTGTTGGCCACTACAGGGAGGTTTTAAACTGAACAGTAACACTGGAGTAGTGAGTGCTGAGGCAGCTTTCCTTCCTCATACCATGGGGATAAGAACGATATTTATGTGAGATTGTTAGGATTAAATGAACGAGTACTTGTAGGATAATGTCTGGCACATGATCTTTGATAAATGTTAGCAATTATAAGTAAAAGTTAAGTCTTGTTTGGAAGGTGGTGGTAGAAGAATCAGTGGGGAGCAGAGCCAAACCTATCTTACGAGAAATTTTCTGTTGGTTTGGCTGCAGCGAAGTATAAAAGCAGTTCAGTTAAAAAATGCCATTTGGAAGAGGCTTTTAGAATATCAGGAATTGAGGATTGTTTTAGTAGCAAATGGGAGTTACTGGTATCCTCCTCCAGTTACTTATATTTTTTTGTGTAGTGATTTTTCTCAGGTAAGAACTCAGGGAAGGTCTTACTCAGATCATAATAGGAGGCGAGGGTGGTGGAGATGGAGAGGAAGAAGCTTCCATCGTGTTAACTATGTGATATGTATATACGTCTTTTGTTTTTACTACCTTTTGTGATTTTTGGAGGGGGGGAGGGGACAGGAAGTGTGTTGAAGAGTGACAGCCTGTTTAGCACTAGAGTTGGCTTACGTTCCTGCTCTGCCACTTGCTCTTTGACATTAACCAGGCTATTTAAATCCCTGAGCCTCAATCTTATCTGCAAAATGGGGATGACTCTCTTTTGAGGTCGTGGTGATTGAATTAACAGATAAGATATAAAATAATTCACATACTGTCTTGAGCATGAATTTTGTTGAGGAAGATGGTCAATGCATTTTTCTTTTCCACTAAGATATAGCCATCCACATTGTGGTATCAGTTGTTTTCAGGAATGGGCTTTTTTTTTTTTTTCCTTGCCTACTTAAAAGCCCATGCTCATGATGTAGTATTTTCCATACAGTTCTCTTTTACCATATCTCTAGCTCGTTTGGTGTTTAGGAAGGATGGGTAATTGGAAAGATCGTGTTTGAGACATTTATTTGGGGCATTTATTTTTAATTAAAAAGAATTATTTATTTTAGAGAGCACAAGGGGTGGGAGGAGAGAGAGGGAGAGAATCTCAGGCATACTCTGCACTGAGTGTGGAGCCAGACTCCAGGCTTGATCCCATGACCCTGAGATCATGACCTGAGCTGAAAGCAAGAGTCACACCCTTAACCAGCTGAGCCAGCCAGGACCCCTAGGGCATTTATTTTTAATATTTACATTGTGAAGATCTGGTATGCTACATATAAAACCAAAGGAAGCATTTCTCTGGGTCACAAATTATTAAAATACATATTCTCTCCATAATGGGCACGGGAATAGGAATGGAGACTATATACATCTTATGAATTTGGAATATCATTAACTCCCATGCAGCCATAATCTACTTAAATCTTTATCCAGTTTTCACATTTAGTTAGGAAACTTTTCTATAATTTAAAACTGTTTTGTGGTTAAGTTATATGGCTTTTTGTTACTTCAGAGCACTTCCTGTAATTCATGCACAATAAAGGAACATTTTATGTTTTTTTGATAGAAGCTATTAGGGATGCCTGGGTGGCTCAGGGCATAATCCCAGGGTCTGGGATCGAGTTCCGCATAGGGCTCTCTGCGAGGAACCTGCTTCTCCCTCTGCCTCTGCCTCTCTTTCTCTGTGTCTCTCATGAATAAATAAAATATTTTTTCAAAAAAATAGAAGCTTACTAAATTGGCCAATTTTTAAGATTATTTTTGTCTTTCCTTGAGAAGCATTCAGCTAAATTTTTTAAAGAGAGAAGCAAAAAAGACATGCACTACCCTGGAAGCAGACTGAGATTTGCTTTTATCGACATTTTTTTTTCCCCATTATGGAGGACTGAGTAACAGCACTCCTTTTACTCACAGAGAATGCTTTGTCACAAAGCCTCCTTCATGCAGTCTATGTACACAGTCACTCTAGAAGGGAAATGCCTATTCGTGTGTTGATGTTACAGGTGGCAGGGCTGCTGGGCACTTGGTAGGCCATTTCCCTTCTGTCCTTCCTATGCTCCAGGGGACATTTGGCCTTGAATTCCTTTCTAAATGTCTTGGCTTGGCTCCTTAGAACTGTTTTATGCTTATTCAAGGAATAATTTGAGGTCAGATTTAGGTTTTAAAGAGGTCACTTTGGCAAGTTGTTTTTAGTCTTTACAAGTTCCAGGCTGCTCAGTAAAAAAAAAAGGGGGGGGGGGGATAGCACGATCATTTCCTGCATATAACTGCTGTGAGGGGGGATCCCTGGGTGGCTCAGTGGTTTAGTGCCTGCCGTTCGCCCAGGGCGTGATTCTGGAGTCCTGGGATCGAGTCCCATGTTGGGTTCCCTGCATGGAGCCTGCTTCTCTCTCTGCCCGTGTCTCTGCCCCCCGCCCCTCTGTGTCTCTCATGAATAAATAAATAAAATATTTAAAAAAAAACCCTGCTGTGAGGGTGAGCTGGATCACCTGTATGAAAATGCTTGGGAAACAAAGAGTAAGATGTATATATCTGTTGATCTGTCGGTTGTTCAAAGAGGCAATAGCAGGGTTTGGTTGCAGTGGGTGAGCAGAAATGCAAAAGTTGGAAGAGCTGGTAGGGGTTGGCTTACAGAGAGCCTGGGGAAAGGGGGTAGGTGGTCAACAGGTTGTAGTGAAATTGAAAATTTGTGTGTGTGTGCGCGTGCTGATGGTGTGTCTTTCTGTCACTTTTCATGTGAATGAAAAGCATGAATCAAGGATTAAAAAAAAAAAATCTTCCGGCCAAATCCAGTTCTCTCTGAGGTACCATTATACTTTTAATCACTCTGATTTGCTTGATAATCTTAATCCTCTCTTCCCCTCATCCTTGCTGTCACCATTTTCTTCTGGGACTTTATTCGTAAAGGATTCTGCTGCTTCAGCCTTCCTACTACCAGCCTTCCCACTTCCTAAAGCAGTGGTTAATCACATCACATATCTTACAGTGACTGATGGAGCCTGGCCTCCAATAGGTCTTTTATTATTTTTTTTAATTTTATTTGTTTATTTGACATAAAGAGCACAAGCAGGGGGAGCGGCAGAGGGGAGGGAGAAGCAGGGTCTCTAGCCTGTTCAGCAGAGAGCTGATGCGGGGCTGGATCCCAGGACCCCTGAGATCACAACCGGGGCAGAAGACAGACACTTGACCAACTGAGCCACCCAGGTGCCCCTCCTCCAGAGGTCTTTGGACTCAAATCCCTGTCTCACTTTCTTCACAGATCCCATCTTCCACTCAAAGCTGGCCTATGCCATTACCTCCTGCATAATGTTTTCTAGAATTGTACCTGTGACTGTCTTCTCATAAGATTCTTTGCTGCTTCTGAATTCCAACAGCATGTATATTCTCTGCTGTAATTTTGGTACTTCTGTGATTTTTTTGTTTTAATTTTTCTTTGAAATAGTCTTATGAAATTGACCTTCCCTGCACATTTTAAGTTCCTCAAAGGCTTAGGCATCGTGTCCTTTCTTTTTTTTTTTTTTTTTTTTTTTTTTGGTCGACATTGCATATATCCTAAAGCTCACTCAAAATTTCTTAAGTTTATTAGGCTTTTTAGATACAGCTCTAAACACCACCAATATGATAAGCTACCTGAAGACAAAGTACATCAAGAAGTGGTTTTTTTTTTTTTTTTGGTCTTGTATGAATTTTATTTCTCAGCTACTTTTAGCAATGTTTGCAGCTCTGTCGTCTAGGCCCAATAGTTTTGGAAATAATGAAAGGAATTGCTTCTTTAGGTAAGAGCATGAAGCAGTATAGATTTGAACTGAATCTTCAGTAAGTGAATGCTGAATAGTTGTATTTATTAAATATTCTTTTAAAATCAGACCTTTTATAGTCCACATTAAGCTTTTTTTGTGTGTGTAGTTACGTAAATTGAGGCACACCTATGGATGATGGTCTTGATAGGGTGGAAAAAAATCATAATTTACAAGCTATTTTCTCATTTGAATAGTTTGTAGTTTGCTGGTGTTGCTCTCCAATTTATGATTTGTTTGAGGAGCAGTGGGAGTCAGATCTGTAGTTGAGATAGTATCTTGCTTAGGTCAGAAGGTTAAAAACTTCCTTTGGTCACTGAAGTGAGCCATCTACAATCTAAGAATTGGGGAATTTTTATGTTTCTTGTTAGGAATCTCTAAATTGGGATAGCTAAGAAACCTGACTTTTCCCCCAGTATAATTGTTTTTTGGAGGAGGAGGGTGTCACATGATTAAATGCACTTGTGGTCCTAGAAGCAACAACAGGGTCATGTGTGTTTTTCGAGTACTTCTTGAGAAAGAGGCCGTCACACTTACGGAGAGGTTGCCTAATGCAAGAGCAGTATTGGGTGGTTTTGTTAGTTTGGAGGAGGTGCCTGTTCTACCAGGTGGCATTAAACATGAGTCCTAATGCAGTGTTTCTCAACACTGTCCTATTTACCAACCTATAAATCACTCACTGTCAAAGATCCTCTTTAAACTCTGTAAGCTTCCATGTCTGCATGGTTCCAGGAACATTTCCCCACTCTGCTGCAGGAGCTGGAGGTCCCTGCAGTGCCATGGGCTGCAGGGTTCTGTGCCCAGGTCTCGCTTGCTCCCTACCATGGGCCCCATGAGTCCCATCCCTCTCATCTCTTGTCCGGTGGGGCAGTGAAGGAGAGGCAATTAGAAGGTATACGTGGCCTGGGGAGGAGAGCACATCCTCTCTAGATCCTCTGATGCTCAGGCTCAGGGGTGTGTTCTTCTCACCTCACCTAGATCATCTGGTAAAGTGAGGATTTAAAGATTTGAGGGCTGCTAGCCCAAGGACATAGCAATTCCTGGTTTAGCGTCCTAGCTAGGGTACAAGAGGAGATCTTTTCCCATCTGTAGTAGGAAAGCAGAAGTTTAGTTGGTAAACACAGATGCCCGTGCTAAAGAAGGGGGATCCTAGCTTCTGCTTAAGCTGTGACCACTACCCCCTCTGCCTTCCATACCATTGTAGTTTGTGGCCCAATACAGTTTATGGTTCTCACCCGTCCGCTACCGATGCCAACTAGAGATGTGCACTATGCACGTTGAAAGCAGAAATATGAAGGGAGTTTTACAAGAACCTCAAGGCGAGTGACATTTTTCTGGGATGAAAACTACTGCCCTCCTCCCCAGTAAACTTCCACATCAGCATTCTTATGCCAGATGGTCCCTGATTGCACATCCTACAAGTTCAATTCCCTGGAAAAGACAATGACATCAACATTTTGAATGTTTTTTTAACTTGTAATAAATTCGTAGAGTTCCTCAAGATACATAGAAAGTTATAGTGATCTTTCCCCCCCATCATCTGGTTCCACCTACCCAGTTCCGGTCCACCCCTGCTTTACCCAGGTCACCACTGTGAGTGCACAGATGTCACGTTCAGAGGAGTTGTATAGCTGCAGCCACAGTGGCCAGGTTCGGTCTGGGGGCTGTGGCGGCAGAGTGCACACAAGTTCAGTGAACTGTGCCCCCATACTCTAGCTAGGGTACCTTTACCCCTGCTTTAACGTGGCTAGTACTGCCACACACATCTTGCTGAATCACCTTACACTTTCTAGCCAAACCAAATGAGAAGTTAGAGCCCCAGATCCCAGCAGAGCCTTGCCGGATGCTGTCTCTGAGCCGCTCACTCTTGGTCTCCCTCTGAACTCTTGGCGCTGCAGGCGTAGGCAGCTCGGCTTTCCTGCGCTGCTTACCTGCCCCACGTTTCTTCTCGCACAGCATTTGCCCTTTCTCAGATGCTAGCAGGTGAGGCAAGGCATTAGCTTGGGTTGGGGCATGCTGTTTCATCAAGGAGAAATGAGGCAGATGCCTTCCCCTTCTACTGCATCCCCTCCAAGAGGCCTTAGGAACGCTTCACTTCTCTCTGACTCCTTCCCCCTCTTCCACCAAAATGCATGAAATTCGACATCTCAGTAAATGTTTCTAATAATGAATCCTTTTCTGATGTTCAAAGCAAGGCATTCTATGAATCTTGCTTGAATAGTAACACGCTTTAGTTGCGACCCTGGTTATTGAAAGAAGAGAATTTAACATCCCTAACTGTGTAACAAGTTATCCCCAAGCTTAGTGGCTTAAACCAGCACCATTTTATTATCATCTCTCCTAGTTCCATGGGCCAGGGATTTAGACAGGTAGCTAAGAGCAGGGGCAGGTGGATGTCTGGGGACTGGTGTGTCCCCTCCATGAGTGTGGTCTCTGTAGTGTGGCATCCTCAGGGCGAGTGTACGTCTTACATGGTTGCTTGGGAGGCCCAGGTTGCTGGGCTTCTAGAGACCTGCCCTCAGCACCTCCCAGTGCTCCTTCCTTCTCATCCCGTTAGTCAAGCAAGTCTTGAAAGCTGGCCGAGACCCACTGGCTGGGGAGCTAGAGCCACCATTCAGTGGGAGGGCTACCAAAGTATTTTTAGCTATATTTGATCCACCACAAAACCTTAATAGGATGTTGTGGTTATATACTAATGTTAGGATTCTAAGTCTCATGTGATGAGTGTAAAAAAACTTCTGAAGAAGTGAATTTTTTAAAAAAGCTTACAAAACTCCTAATTTCTGCTCTTTTTGTTTTTAATAGAAAATACGTCTTGGTATTTTTAAATTTAATCTGCATCAAAGGTCTAGAAGAAACGTATAGAACATTGTTAGATGAGCTAAAATAAACTCCATCTACAGCTTGATCTCAGTTAAAGTGAATGGTGGCCAATGTGACCTTTGTTCTCCATGGCATGTTAGAAGAGTCTCTGTTGGACTGTCCAGCCACTCGACTGTTTCACACTTTCCCCACAATTGAGAAATCTCAAGTCTCTAATTATGATAGATATACATGTATAAAAGTTAAATCTGAGTAATTCTGGAACAAATGCACTGTCCAGCTTGCCTGCATTACGGGACGTGGATTTGAGCTAACCGGGAGCTCTTAGAAGAGGCATGCCTTAACACAGGAAAAGCTTTACTCAGATGAATTACAGAAAGGAGAAGAGCGCACACATTCTTATGGTTTGTGTGTTCCTGTGCATATTTTTGCAGGCTTAGTATTTTAAAATTCCATCTTCTTAATCCAAGCAGAGAAAAATTCTTCTTCTTTTCACCTGGTCCTGACACTTTCATCTAACTAGTCTTTGTAAAATGCCAATTCTGGTATGTCCTCTATAGCGTGTTTTCCTGGGAATCTGAACTTCATAAAGAAAGCGGGTGTGATTTCTTTCTATAAGATTCCATTAAACCAGGAGTTCTCAGATTTATGGCACCCTTCTGCCTTCTCTTAGGGGAGGGAGGGTATGTAGCATGAGGGAAGGGGAGACAGCAAAACGGAGAGCCATTCACTGTTGGGACCAGTGAGCTTGATTCTGACCTCTGTAGCTCATGTGAAGCGTTAGATTAAATTTTTATTAAACTAATAAAATTGTAAATTTCACACATAGTTTCTAAACTTAGTCTAAGTGATTTTATGGCATTGATGCATGCTGAGATGGGGGTAGAAAACTTAGTAGATATTTCATGAGTTGATGAACGTAGGTCCTTGGGAGGAAACTCAAACTCCATTTTTCTCCTGAGGTTATTAAACTAGAGGCCTTTTCCTGGCTGTTAAGGTATGTAATTTCAGACTTTAAAAATGTTATTTTGACTGTGAAGCAGACTGCTTTCTCTTGGTTGCTTCAATATAACATTTGTGGAGACAGCATAATAAAATTATTTTTAAAAAAATTTTTTAAAGATTTTATTTATTCATGAGAGACAGAGAGGCAGAGACATAGAAGGAGAAGCAGGCTCCTCACAGTGAGCCCGATGTGGGACTTGATCCCCAGTCTGGGATCATGCCCTGAGCTGAAGGCAGGTGCTCAACCACTGAGTAAAATTTTTTACTTTTTATTGTGGTTAAAAAAAAATATATATATATATATATATATATGTATATATATATATACACACACACATATATAACATAAAATTATATTTATATAACATAAAAATTGTCATTTTAACACAGTTTTGAGTGTATAGTTCAGTGGCATTAAGTACTTTCATGTCATGCGACCATCCCCACCACTCATTTCCAGAATTTTTCGTATATCTCAGGTTGAACCTCTGTAGCCATTAATCAAATCCTCCTATGCCCCCTCTCCCTCTGTCCCAGTCCATCTGACCTCAGGGCCCTGGTAACCACTGTTCTACTGTCTGCCTTTATGACAGTGATCATTCTAGGTACCTCATGTAAGTACATGTATATACACTGTTTGTTCTGTTGTGTGTGACTTACTTCCCTTAGCACAATGTCCTCAGGACTTCTCCATGTTGTAATATGCATTGGAGTTTTATTCCCTTTCTAGGCTGAATAATATTCAGTTGTGTGTATATGCCACACTTGTTTGTTCACCCAGCAGTGGACATTGGAGCCTCCACCTTTTGGCTATTGGGAGTAACACCCCTGTGAAAAAATGATTTGCTCAAGTCCTTGCTGTCTGCTCTTTGGAATCTATGACACCAAGGAATGGAGTTGGGGGTCATGTGGTATTTGAGGACCTTCCGCAGTGGCAGCACTGTTCTATGTCCTTACCAACTAGTGTCCAAGGGTTCCAGTGTCTCCACATCCTCACCAATAGTTGCTGTGTTCTGTGTTTTTGGATACTAGCCATCTTAGTGGGTGTGAGGTGGACTATCATTGTGGTTTTGATTTCCCTAGTGGAAACTATTGTTTTTGGCATATTTTAAATTTGGATTCGAAGGTGTTATTTTTAATTTATGAACCATGTTTGAGCAGCGTAGAAAAATAATTCTATAAAAAATAACTGGCATATCCAGCCAAACTCCTTCCAGTTAACACAGGTATTTGGGAGGATGACAGTGCTTTGTTTCTATTGATTTTTGAAGTACTTACACCAATGTTAGGCAAATGCTGTTTTATTACTTTGTAGTGAGTGATTTTATGGTCTGGATTAGGATAGGGGTAAATTTGTCTTTGCTAGAAGAATCCTTGTGGTCTACCTTTTAAAAATCATTAATATTGAAAATTGGCAAATGCCATCATGCCAAATACTTTGGAAGTTGGATTTGACGAAGAGATCTGTGCTGTCCTTCTCCTTAAGTGGTTCTGTGTAGACAGATACTTATTTCCTTGGGTTTCTACAGGAAGACAAACTATAAAGCTGAAGCTTAGTTCCCAGGAGTATCTGATGCGATGTTTTATTCCCAGAAATAGAGCTGTCAACTGGCAGCCCATACCTATTGTCAAGCCAGCTTGCATGATTAGACAGCAGAACAAAATATTTTAAGTTAAGATTCTTGGGAAGTGTAGAGTCTCCTGTTTGCCTCATTTCTAAATTTACACGATTTTTAAAAATCTGTATTCTTGCAGATTTGTCAAATTGTAATTATCTCTTGAAACTGAGGTGTTCTGTTCTGAGTAGTATTTTGAGATTCTGAACATGAAGAAGGGGTAAGGTGTGAGTTGTGATAAAGAACAGTTTTAAGGCGATTTTTCTTTTTTTGGCTTAAGCAGTGTGTTGTAGGAACAATATATGCAGGACACTGCTTCAGATCTGGAGAGCTGTGTCTAAGAGAAGCAGGCCCTTCCTGACTCCAGGGAGTAGTGTTCCCAGGAGTAAACCTTCCTCCAGTTTGCTGATGACAGTGATTCGCTGAGCAAACTCTGATTTAGAGCACCTAGTTGCTGGTGGGTGGTTTAACATTACTAATGGTAAACTCACTGTCCATACTTGTTCAGAAAGATTTGGCAGATATTGATGATAACCTTTTGTCAAACTTTTTCCTACCAAAGCATCTTGTTAGACCATCACTAAAATGAAGTAGTGAATAAAACTTGCATAGTGATTAATGTAAAAAATAAAATTCCCTTATGTATGGGGAGTTAGCCTAAAGGATAACCTCTTTTATATGTGTTCCTTTGATTCTGGTTCACTTTGGTTAGAATTGACATCACTGGGGATTCTGAGTAATAATGGGCAAATATATCCTAAGATCTGGGCCAATAAATAATTGATAGACTATTACTATGAAATATTGATTCCTTTTCCTTACCGGTGAGTGCCAGTTTGTGTCTTTATGCCCTTAGTGTGTAATCACCTGTTTGATCTCTAAAAATTACATTAAAATGGTTGCTCTTAACAGTTTGAGACTTGACTCTGGTGTATTTGTGTGGAGCTTTTACTATTCTTAGTCTGTGGAGTAGATTAACATGTGCCCCTCTTTCTCACCTAGAATGATTCTGCCCATGGTGATTACACGCAAAGTAACGAGGCCAGTTTACTAGAACAAGCCCCAATACCTCATGATGGACTTCCTGTGGCACCTCATAGAACCCAGCGAGAAGGTATGCTATGTGGTTCATAAACTTATGGGGAAGGTTGCAGAGTGCTGTTTACATTGGTTGACTCTAACTCTTCTCGCTCTCTTTTGGAGTAGAGAAATCCTGCAGGACCTAGGTTCTGCTCAAACGCCAGCCCCCCCCCCCCCCCCCACTTTTTTGAGTCTGCATCTGGGCTCCTGCTTTGCAGCATTTGGCCCGCCCTGGCTTGTGTTTACTTGGTTCTGCCTTGTGGTCGACTGGCTTAAATCTAGTTGTGTACTTTCAGAGGGCTAAAAAACCTAAATGGATATAGTATAGTGCCTTATCTGGAGAATGTGCTCAGCATTTACTGAAAAAAGTTTTATGGAAGTTCCCTGTGAGAAAGTGAAGAAATTTCTTTGCAAGCCCATGCTTCCTGCAGTAATGCAGTTTTCAAGAGGGTTGGGATGGGGGAATTGAAAGGACATTGTCATCTGAGAAGAAAGGAGTTCAGATGCTCTCTTCTCTTCGTATTTGGAGAGTCCATTAACCTGAGGGGGAAATGATTGAGGAGAAAATTGAAATGGAAAACCTAGATGCCACCTGGGTAGCCTAGGACGAGTGAAGCGTGCACAGTAGGCATCAGACTCGGTTATGGCAGGTTCCAATCAACATCATTTTGTCTCCTTTCAGTCCCAAGAATAATCCTTTTTGTGAAATACATTTTTCCTCATAGAGGAAATAGGTATGAATGTTTAATGTTTTTTAAAAAAAAGTCTACATAATTACCTATTCCAGACTATCTCAGACTATTAAACTACTTGACTCATAGACCCCTTCAACCATGCTCACTGCACATGTGAATAACCTGAGGCAGAGTTTGCATTACAATGAAGGTCCTTTTTTTTCTTTATTTTTTTTAATAAAAATATTATAGGAAAACAAAAGACTACATCAAAATGCTAACAACCATAAGGTGGTACTATAGATGATTTTTCTCATGTTCTTTATTTTTAAATGTACATAATTTCTGCTTCTTAGTTTTAATTTAGGAGGACCGGAGTGTCTGCCATTACTGGCCATTCCTCACTATTTTCTTTTGTCTTGCTCATCTTGATTCTGAGAGATCTTGGCAGGTGGAACCCACAGCTAAGGCTGAAGACCTAGCCATATTCTCTTACCCCAGAATGCCCTAGTGGTCCCCTACCCTTAGCCCATTGATTTGCAGAAGTAGAGCTGCTTTGTATTTTCTGAACATAGATTAGTTCAGATTTTTTTTTTATTAAATAGCATCACCCTTTACATAATTTAATAGAAAAGCTTTTGAAAACAGCAGACCCTCCCTGCCCCACTTTGGCCTTTCTTATACTGCAGCAGTTGTGAGGCTTTTCGGCTATGGCTTTTGAGATTTTCTTTTGTTTCCGTCCTCAGCATTTCTCACCCACTGAAGGGAAGTTATCCCAGAAGCCAGCCACCAAATGCCATGTATTTGGAACGTTGGCTCAAAACACTGGTAGTGGTATCTCCTTAGTCCATCAGGAATGCCCGCTTTCCAGAAAATTTCTGTACCTTATGTTTCCTGCTTTCTCATTGCTCACCACCTGTGATCTATTATAATCTTAATTCTTCTGTATATTTCTGTTACTTTGTAATTCTACTTCATATTTTAACTTCTTCCTCTCCAAGTAAATCCTTTCCTTTTCTTCTCCATCTTCCATCCCCTGAATTTAACAGTGACCCTCATCTGTTGAGTCCCCCTCCTAACTTCCCTGTGACCTTTCTCATGTTCATTACTACCAGTCTCATTATTGCGTACACGCTGTCTCTTCTATTTATATCCCAGGGCAACAGTTTTTCTTTTTTTTTTTTTTCTTTTTTTTTTCCCCCTCAAGTCCCTATGTAATGGTTAGTAGACTGGCTCTTTTCAATTTGTAAAGATACTTCCTTCCTGACAGGTACTTCTATAGAAGGATGTGTTAAGTGAATAGTTTAGAGGTTTGCACATTTGCTTTACTTCATTAACAAAGCTTATCATCTTACCTCGTTCAACTCAGAGTTATTCATGTAACTTATGACCACTATTTTATCTGGGCAATAAATTGTGAAAAATGTTGCTATAGTGAATCTCTACAGTTCATTAATAATATTGTTTGTAACATCATTATATGATATTAAGGGTCATGTTGAGAACAACAGTTTTTAAATTCCCAATTGGAAAGAAATTTTTATCAGTTTTACATATTACGTTTGAAGGTTTTTTCCAATTAAAAACTATACTTTCCAGTTTACACCTACTATGCATAAAAAATTGAATAAAGTGCTCTATTCATGGTAATTGGAATAACAGGTAGTTTTGAAGCTTATCCTCTAGAAAAATAATCTTTCCTATAGGTGATTGATTGGTACTTAAGACACTGGGAACTACTGAGGCACTCGGCCCGCTGACTGGATATAGAACAAAATTCATGCATGAATGCACGTTCCTGTGCTTCTGCGTTTTTGGGGGTTTTATTTCATTATTTAAGATCAGTAGTAAGGATGAAGGTGACTAGCTTAATGGGTTAGCATTTGTCAGATTGGGGACCTGAAACCTGCGTCTGGTCTCATAGAACAAGTCCGCGTGTTTTCTTTCTTTCAGCTGTGCACATTGAGAAGATAATGTTGAAAGGAGTCCAGAGAAAAAGGGCTGACAAATACTGGGAATACACCTTCAAAGTAAGCCCCTTTGCCCCCTACAGATGTCTTGTGTACTGTGCTACATGACCTTTTGGGAAAAATGAAAATTGACCTTTGGAAAAACAGGTTTGCTAACTTAAAAAAAAAGCTGTACGTATACATACATTTGTCTTAATGAAGATGTCCTGTTTTCAGTCTGTCCTGCATGGTTTGCCAAGGTTTTAATCGTATCACATTAAAGTTAACTAATGATTTTATTAAAAAAAAAAAAGTAAGAGCCTTCGTTAGAAGGTGTAAGATGTATCTTTAAAAGTAAAAGTAAACGTTTTCACTAGTAATTTTAAAATCAAGATCATGGGCATTGTCTTTTTCTGGCATGGTCTTCCCTGATTTTTTTTTCTCCTCCTCTTCTTTGCTCCACAAAGCTTCTCTTCCCTGGCCTTTGTTGCCATGTCCTTTCCTGTCGTTCTGCCCATCAGACAGCGGTCTCATTAACCGTAGAGTCCAGCTTTGTCGCTCCCCATGCCTCCTGCTCGCTTGTTGACTGTCACGTGGATTCCTTGTCCACACTTCCTTCTTCCTCCCTGTTGGGCATTCACTGTCCAGCCCTTCCTCCTGAGATTGGACCGAGCACCTTGAAGCCAAATGGGCCGACGCCACATTTCTGTGCTCCCTGACTTTAGTTCATCCCCAAAGGTATTGCTTGCCAGACTTCTCCTGAAGTGCTTTCTCACCAGCCAGCAGAATGTGTGGCTGTTCACTGCAGGCATCCCACGGGCACAGATTTCACAGAGTCTTCTGTTTGGGTTACGTGTTTTTCCTCTCCAGGAAGTTATTAGCCTGTGGAGAGTGAGAATCTTCATCCTCTGTCATCCCACCACATTTGACTTGCTTATTAGTGTGTTTACTGAGTGATTTTCAGGACTCTGGCTTCTGCTCTATGAGAGAAATATCCTCAGTTTGCACATTTCAGGTCCTTATCTCCACATCCTTCACTTAACCGTTTTTATAACACATGGCACAGGCCACTGTGCTCTCTTCTTTCCATTTACACTGGTTCTCCTTCTGTTGCTGGAGTCTGTTGCTTGTTCCTTCCTCAGAGCCTTTGTCATCCCCAGCTCTGGAACAATCTTCCCCAGACCATTGGCACAGCTCACATCCCTTCAGCTCCCCAGCTGATTTGAATGTTCCCGCCTGTGAGGTCTTCCTCCGCACCCTTCCATGGTACTGTCCTGATCCTGCACCAGGCCCTCTTCACTCGCTCTGGAGCCCTGATCCCTGAAGGGATCTTTTAACCATTCATTTGTCGTAATCTGTCTCATGCCCTAGACTCTGACCTCAGCCAGAAGAGAGACTTCCGCTGTCTTGTCCACTCCTATGTCCCTTTGACTGAGAACAGTGTCTGACACAAGTAGCTGCTTATCAAACATTCACATAACTAAAAATCATATAAAAGATATGCCAGTTAATAAGGGTATTTGCTCTGAGGGTTGGTAGATAAAATTTCATATCTGTGTTTAAATATCTGATTAATAATGGTATGATTAGTTGATAAGACTTAGGTAATTGCAGAGTTCATATTTTACCTGGCTCAAATAATTGTAAAGTAGCCATCATGAATGGACTGAGATCAAGTCCACTGAATTAAAAGTATCCAAGAAGCAAAGGGGCATAAGAGATTCCAGTCTGGCTCTTCTGCTTAGTTAGGGTCAGATCTATGTAAGTTAAACGCTGAGCATTTTAGTTTCTCCATCTGAAAATGGAAGGAGTCATACCTGCCCCATCTACCTTAATAGGATTTTAAAGAATTGAGATAAAGATGAAATCTCTTCATAAGCTATAAATCCCATAAAAATACAATAGAGTACTATCAAAAGGGGGCAGTAAACTCTAGTTATTTCTCTGAAGCATTTATATTTAATAAGTTCCAGGAGATAGAATTTTTATCTTTCTTGGTATATAGATCTATACTGTCAAAGTGTCATTTTAGAGTTCTGCAACTTTTCCCTTTTGAAAAATTACTAAACTATAGTCATGTTTTAAAAGACAACTTTAAAAAAAAAAAAAACATGCGATTTGAAAGGAATTCTTAAGTTTTTTCAGTAGAGTCTGTCAATGTGCCGTTAATTTTAACAATTTGAGGAAATTACTACAATGCCAGATTAACTTTATATTTTTAATTGTTAATAAAATTTAAGTTAAGGCCCTTTGTTTTACACATGGCTTTTTTTCAGCCGGTTCCCGCCTAAGAAATAACCATATAATATGTGTGTTTTTTTTAAATCAGGTAAATTGGTCTGATCTTTCAGTCACAACAGTAACAAAAACCCACCAAGAACTACAGGAATTTCTACTGAAGGTAAAAGTATAGATTTTGTTGTTAAAATGATTTTTTACGTAATATATAGAGTCCAAAACCTCAATATCAAAATAGACACCAGGAAGATTTAACCACATATATAAAGGTTGCCTTAGAACTCTCCATGAAAGTTACCTGTAGAAAATGTCATGTTATTCTAAACCTAAGTTTTCTTATGTTACCAATATAAGGAAATGAATGAAGGGTTTTCCACATTAAAAAAAAAAAAAATGGAACCTGATTCCTAGTTCCTTGCCGAGGTATATTTAATGGTGGCTGCTTGGAAGGGTACTTCCTGTGAGAGAGTGCGTCTGCATAGTGAGAGGCCTGTTAGCATTTGTTGTGGTTCTTAGACCTCACGGCTCTTCGACTCCCTCTGTGGACTCCCTGAAATCCATGTCCCTTGGTTCCTTCTTTGAGTTCCAGCTTCCCCCACCCTCTCCCTGGTGATAGATGCTCCCGAGTATTGAGAGCACGGGATGATGGAAACATCTTATGCAGACTTGCGGAGGTAAAAGGTATCTTAGATCATTGTGTTCAAACTCTTGCCTGTTTCTTTTACACTAATTTTATTTGAAGCGCGTATGCATACAGCTAAATGTTAAAAGGAGGAAATGGGTTTGAATGGTTAACCAGTACATTAGTATTTCTCAATAAGGAAATATATTTTAAATTTATTGCGCATAAGGAGACAGGAAGTCCAGAAACAGGAAACACTCCCAGCTCCATCACTAACTTTTGAGTGAAGGTCTATGTAGTTACTGAACCTGTAACATCTGCAATGCTCAGGACCCTGCTGGTTTCTAAGTTGTCTATTTGTTGCCATAAGTTTATTTCAGATCACGTGGGTCTCCGTTCTGAAAGCTACAAGACACTCTTTGTCACCAGCTTGCAGAGCTTTGAGTAGCATGGTGGGTGTTGGCTCTGGGGAGGATGTAGTTTGATGTGCTGTTGCAGCGTTAGTTCTGCTAACAGGGTTAACTAATACCCAGGGACAATTTGCATGTTTTCCTGCACCTTATTAAAAAGCAGGCCCTCCGGGTGGAAGGCTGTGAACTCCTGCTGCTGCTTCAGGATAGTGACCTAACTGCATGTAAGGGGGGGCGGTCATTAGTCGACAGTTGCCTAAAGTCACATGTGTGTGACCTGTCAGCTGTAGGCAGCCCGGTGAGGAAGGAGAGAGTGCTGGAAGGAGTGGGGGTGTGAGGGCTGCCCTCCAGAGAAGAGGTCATCAGCTCCCCAAAGGAGAAACTAGCTCCTGGCTCACTGTCTGCCTGTTGAAGAAATTAGGAAGGGCTGGCCCGTCCCGTACCACCGCCGCACCTGCGCTTGTAAAATCTCTTCTATTTATGTCTGACTTCTCTGTTTCAATAGGATAAACTTAACCAAAGCTTAAGGACAAGTCATCCTGGGCAAGTGTCATTTGGGTTGGAGAGCAGTGCACTTTGTTTCTTTTTCTTGTGTTGCCCTTTCCATGACAGAGTTCTAATGCTGGAAGCTAGGTTGCAGGGAGGTGGAGCTGGGGCTGAAGGAACCTGTGGTGTGGGGTCAGCACGGTGGGCTCCAGTGCTGTCCACGCGTTGGTGTGGGGGTGCTGCCACCAACCTGTCCCGTTTGGGGCAAGAGGCTCCAGCAGGAGCGCATGTGACTGAGCACCAGCCTCGGGCCTGGCACCAGCAGAGTCTCTCCTGTTGGGGTTCCCTTAAGCTTCAGCTGGCTCTGTCTTGACAGATTTCTTTTTTTTCAATTGTACAATTTTTTCTGAAAGCTTAAGTGCTTTAAAAAAAAAAAAAAAAAGGAGCCCCCTACAGCTAATTCGCTCTTCAGAATTATGGTAGTTAATGATCCCCCTCATAAGTCAACTTTTGAATATAGAATTTTTCCTTAAGTGGGACAGATGCCTTCTCGAGTTATATGAAATAATTGTCCACATTGTATACTTCCAGAAACTAATCGCCTATTATAAAATATCCTTTCAGGTTTACCGAAATACTTTTTCTCCTTTTTTCCTTTCTTTTAAAATCATCTACAAAAGTTAAGAGCAAAAGTGTCCTTTTGACAACCTGTACATACTAACAACCTTTAACATTTGTAGATGCTGTTTAACTGCACTTACTGTTTGCTATAATGTGGAAGAGTGAGTTTGAGGTCAGTGCTTTCAAATCCGTATTCCCCCCGTGTATGTGGCAGCCTCTGACCCCGCATCCAGGCCCCCTTCCTCTGCTGCTTAGAATGTGCATTTGACACCTGTCTGTTCCTCATTGCCAGACTGGAAGCTCCATGGAGGCAGGCTTCTTGTTTCTTCTTTCACTGCTGTATCCACGGTGCCTAAAATAGTACCAAGGACAGGGTTGGGGGTCTGAGTATTTGTTGATTGAATGAGTGATGAATGAGAAGAGTTACAAAAAACGAAATTGTAATGATGGCTCTCCATCAGGCCTCAGAGTTTTTAAAGAGAAGCTATGGGAGCAAGGAGAAATGCCTTCCAGCACTCTGCGCTGGTTGGTGCAGGGCTCAGTGGAGCACGGAGGTGGGGGGCTGGGTCCTAGACTGAAGACTGAGAGGTGAGGATATTCAGAAGTGACTAGAATAGAAGAGACATGATTTAAAGCTATATTTTTAGCAAATATGCCTTCCCCCAGGACTGGAAATAGTCCTTGGAAATTGAAGATAAAAATCACTTGAAGATAAAGCATTTTGCAAGTACCGATGACTATACATCTGCACTCTGCCCTGTCACCTGAATGGTCACTGACTCGAAGGTGAAAATGTATGTACTCTCGCTTCGATGTTTAGAAGAGCCATCCGTGATTCCATAGTGGAAGCAGACTTCTCTACTGAAGCTGGTTTTCTTTGGCTGTGTGCAGATATTCAGGAAGTGCCGTGTGTAAATTGGGTGTATATATACTATGGGTAATATGAATAGGCCTTAGTGTCCTTAATCTGTATTAAAATAACATGAAAATGTAAATATTGAAACAATCATTTCTTTGGGAAATGTGTAGATTCAGAAGTTGTTTCTTCCTGGTGTAGTGGTCAGAGGACTTGCTTTCCACAGTGGGTGTGCAGAATGCCAGCAGAGCCTTCAGCCTCACCAGGTTATGAAAGAACCAAAAAGAACTTCATTCTGACAAAACATCTTGATTCCACAGTCTAGCTGCCTGAATTAATACTACTTTTTGCTGTCTTTGTTAAATATTCCATTTCTGAATTGTTGACCCAAAATGCATATTTGTTGAAAGAATACTTGCTTTGGATTCTCCAGTTAAAGATCAATACATAAACTGATGATTTGTGTAGATGGTTATGTTCCAACAGCTCCTTAGAGATCACGTTAACAGTTGTACTCTTAATTTTAGTGGAAGTGCTAATAATTCAGGAGTTCATTGCAAAGCCTAATTATCAGAAGTCAAATTTAAAACTTTGAATTCTTGAAAGACTTGGAAAGTTAATTTTACAAATGACTGATTTATTAGGAATTTTAAAAAGTAAGCTAGTTAATAAAATGACTTAAAGTTTTGTATTTTAAATAAAACTCTTGGCCAAGTGACAATTTTTTTGTGGTTTCTGGTACATCACTTTAAGGGCACTTCCTTTATAGGTTAGAGAAAGGTTGCTCACCCTTCAATTAGTGCTTTTTATGTAAGCAAGATTGAGGGTTTTTGCCCCATCTTTCACACCCAGTTCTTTATTTGGTGCATAGCACTGGTAGTCTGACATTGCTTGAGATTCAGATGTGAAACGAGGCACAAAGGTGATAACTGTAAAGGCAGGGATAACACCTCTCAGAATACTATTTGAAGATTCAAACAATTGTAGCTATGCTATGCAAAATGTTGTTCCATTTAACTAAAGCACTTCAGTGTGGATGTCATTTACGTGTGGCCTGTGGCACTTGGAATGTGAGGGATCTGCAGGCACGTCCCAGAAGCATGCTGAATGCTGCTGGTGTTCTTCTGCACCATCGCAGAGCCCTGAGGTGTGCCCAGAAGGCAGAAGACTGTTTCCTAGTTGAAAAAGCTCTGTTGCTTCAGTATGGGGTCTGGCGTCATGAAGATTTAGAGAAGGAACTGCTTTGGGACCGTGACCGAGCAAGAGACATTTATCTTCCTTTTATGCCTCTGGTTTGTAACATTCTTAGCAGCAAGTAAGAAACTTAACATTAGCCTTGCTGTTTTTCTTTTCTAGCTCCCAAAGGAAGTGTCTTCAGAGACTTTTGACAAGACCATCTTAAGAGCCCTGAATCAGGGTTCATTGAAAAGGGAGGAACGGCGACATCCTGACCTAGAGCCCATCCTAAGGTAATGATTTTCTGACACTGTCACAACGATGACACAGACGAGATCATGGGCAGCGGAGGACTTAGAATGGACGTTTTTTCCCTGTGGAGTACTTTTTAAGATGGGCTTCTTCTTATCCATATGTTATTTGGGTCTGGGCTCACACTAGGAAACATCAAACAAATTACTTTTATCACCAGACGCTTTGGCTCTCTGATTTAAAAAAAAAAAAATGCTTTTAAAATATGCAGGCAGTGAACCTCCTGTTTTCTCCATAAGATATTTACTGAAAGAGTTCCTTGTCTAAGAGCTCAACTTTAGAGATGTTTTCTGTTTTAAGTTGTCAGGTAAGTAAGAAGATTAGGCTAATGGGTTGGAGAGTAAAAGAAGATTAACACTCCCTGAACACCTGCTCTTCTGGACAGCGGTAAAGTTACAGTGGTGGCGAGCCGGGCAGGGCGGAGGGGGTCAGCTCCCAGAGCATCCTGTGCAACTGTGGAGGGAAGAAGAGGTGAAGACACAGGCAGATGGAGTCATGGCGGCACCAGCTCTCTGTGTGGGCAGGATGGGTGTGGACATGGGTATATATGCTTGTTTCATTATGGGAAGTTGAGGGATCTCTTGCCTAACGGCTTACGTTTTTTTCCTAAAGTAAGAGTTTGCTGAAGAATGGCTACGCTGAGGATGGGGGATCAAATGTTTGGGAGCAGAAGGAACTTAGATTGGTCGCATGGGGATGTGGAGGACAGCCTGATCAAGGAAACCTCTTAGGTCGGCCAGGGCGTGGAGTCCATTTGCCATCGGAGATCAGTAAATTATAGTGGTGTTGGTCTGCCCTGCTGTGTGGATTTTTAACAAAATCCTTCCCTCATTTCAGGCTCAGGTGTTGGGAAAGCAGATGGGTTGGATAAAGACTTTCTTGGGTGTGATGAAAGGACAGTGGGGCAGAGGAATTTAGGGAAGAGTGTGCAGGGTTTAAGAACAGACGAATGCCCAGAGTGAACATAGGTGAGTCAGACAGGAGGGTGAGCCCCGGTTGAAAAATGGGTGTCCTGGAAGTAGGCAAGTAGTTAAGCATTTAGAGTGTGAAATGTCTGGGTTAGGGAATCCTGAGGTGAAAATGTTCCTTGGGGTCGTCAGAGGTGTGGGGCATGGTTTCGGTAACTTAGATTGCTGCACTCACCCCTCTGTGAGGGGCTTCCTGTCAGGAGAGAGAAATTAAGGCATTAATGGCCAAGCAAACAAATGCTGTTTGACTGAAAACTCGGAGTTACTAGTAAGTCAACCAAGTAAAAGCAGTGTTGGGACCCAGGTAGCTTGAGTCCAGGGTTGTGGGGGACTCCATGCCTGTCAGGCCCTGTCTAGGAGGGAGCCCCGCGGAGAGAGTGGGCGGAGGTGGAGGTCCTTCAGAGCCCTGGCCGTCCCCCTCCAGCGGGGCACCCAGCGAGGGGCAGGGTGGGGCTGGGAGCAAGGGGTGTGTGTTTGCTCCTCGCTGGAGGGAAGCAGAAGTCTGGGAAGGAGAGTGTGTGCGCTGGATGACAAGGGCCCAGGAAGAGCAGAGGCAGAGGAAGTCCCTGGGGAAGAGGCAGCCACAAAGGGCCCGAGCCTTGGCTGCTCACCTGCATGGAGCCCAGGCGCACTGGTGCCGTGGTGGCCGGGAGCAGACTCAGCCAGAGGGTGGGGGGGCTGAAAGGCAGCTTCGGGGGGTCCCCAGCCTCACAGCCCCCACCTCCACCGGCTGGCGGGACTTCATTCCAAGGAAGGAGGTGCACATCTGTTCATTGAAGAGCCTGGGTGTGGGCCTCTCAGGCGGGCGGGTTCAGAAAGAACGGGGAGCAATGGGGGAGTGGGAGCAATGGGGAGTGGTCGTGGGGCAGCAGTGGGGGAGTGGGAGCAATGGGGAGTGGTCGTGGGGCAGCAATGGGGGAGTGGGAGCAATGGGGAGTGGTCGCAGGGCATCCCAGGGATGGGACCGGGGAGGTCACGTGATGGTGGTGAGGGAGAATTGGCTAAATTCCTGAGTCCCCTGTGCTATTCAAAAGTCAGTGAGCCAATGGGGCGCCTGGGTGGCTCAGCAGTTGAGCGTCTGTCTTTGGCTCTGGGTGATCCCAGGTCTGGGGATCGAGTCCCACATCAGGCTTCCTGTGAGGAGCCTGCTGTTCCCTCTGCCTCTGTCTCTGTCTCTATGGGTCTCTCATGAATAAAGAAAATCTTTAAAATAAATAAATAAAAAACTATTTGCTAATTTGATAGAATGATTATTACATTGACTTAATCTTCATTTCCTTTATTAGTGAAATTCAGTACCTTTCTGTAAATTTAGCCATTTGTATTTTGTAAGATCATCTGTCCTTTACCAGTTTATCTTTGTGGGGTTTGGTGTTTTTAGATTTTTAACAACTCACCTTTAGTGATACAGGATTTCCTAGTGATGATCTTTTAGATGAAGTTTAAAATATTATGTTAAATCTGTCAGTCTTTGTTTCTGTTTCTCTTCACGCATACAAAGTCATTCCCAGATTGTTTGTTAAATGTTAGGGACATCTCTCTGTAGCCATATGGGGAAAAAGTTAGGCTGGAACCATATGTCATTCCTTACATCAAAATTAACTATAGATTGCTCAGAGATTTAAATGCAAGAAAGAAAATGCGAAATTTATGTGTATGAAAAATTTTTCGAAGTATCATGCAATACCTAGACACCATTAAAAATGGAAATTCAGATACTCAGAAATCAAATTTCTACATGATATAAGGAAAATATAAACAAAGTAAAGACTAACCTCAGGTTCAGAAAAAATACTTGCAATAATTTCTTTCTCATTAAAAAAAAAAAACCTCCTGGGCAGCCCAGGTGGCTCAGCGGTTTAGCATCGCCTTCAATTCAGGGCGTGATCCTGGAAATCCAGGATCGAGTCCCATGTCGGGCTTCCTGCATGGAGCCTGCTTCTCCCTCTGCCTGTGTCTCTGCCTCTCTCTCTCTCTCTCTCATGAATAAATAAATAAAATCTTAAAAAAAAGCCCTCTTAAAAATCGATAAGATAATGAAAACGAAGAGTCCAAAGCAGTGAGAAAAATGGGAACATACATGAACAAACAGGAAAGAGAAACTGGAATTTTAGGTGTCATTTGAACATATGAAAAGCTGCTCCTAATCAGAAATATAAATTAAAAACTTGAGTTGTATTTTTTTTAGGTGGCCACTACATTTTTAAAAATTTTAATTAAAGAATTTTTTTAATTTATAGTTTTAAAGGTTCTTTTTTTGGTGGGGGAAGGGCAGAGGGAGAGGGAGAAAGAGAATCTTTTTTTTTTTTAATTTTTATTTTTTTTATTTATGATAGGCACACAGTGAGAGAGAGAGAGGCAGAGACACAGGCAGAGGGAGAAGCAGGCTCCATGCACCGGGAGCCCGACGTGGGATTCGATCCCGGGTCTCCAGGATCGCGCCCTGGGCCAAAGGCAGGCGCCAAACCACTGCGCCACCCAGGGATCCCGAGAAAGAGAATCTTAAACAGGCCCCGTGCCCTTTGTGGAGGATGCAGGGCTCAGTCTCACAACCCTAAGATCATGACCCAAATCAAAATCAGGAGTCTGATGCTTACCCAGCTGAGCCACCCAGGTGCCCCTAAATTTAGTTTTTTTGTTTTTTTTTTTGTTTTTTAATTTTTATTTATTTATGATAGTCACGCAGAGAGGGAGAGAGAGGCAGAGACACAGGCAGAGGGAGAAGCAGGCTCCATGCACCGGGAGCCCGACGTGGGATTCGATCCCGGGTCTCCAGGATCGCGCCCCGGGCCAAAGGCAGGCGCCAAACCGCTGCGCCACCCAGGGATCCCTAGTTTTAATTGAAGTATAGTTGACATACAACATTGGATATAGGATTGCATTGAATCTGTAGGTTGCTTTGGATAGTATGGACATTTTAACAATATTCTTCTAATCCATGAGAATGAGATGTCTTCCCATTTATTTGTGTTGTCTCAATATCTCCTAATTCTCAGAGTACAGGTTTTTTGTTTGTTACTAGGTATGTAACCTAGTGATCTGACAATTATGTATAATACAGTACACTCATCACAACATGTGTAGTTGCCATCTGTCACCATACAAAGTTATTATGAAAAATTTTTAAAGGTTTTATTTATTTGACAAGTGAGAGAGAGCACAAGCAGGGAAAATGGGAGAGGGAGAGGAAGAAGCAGGCTCCCCACTGAGCAGAGAGCCCAACGTGGGGACTCCATCCCAGGACCCCCGGGATCATGACCTGAGCTGAAGGCAGATACTTAACCAACTGAGCCAACCAAGTGCCTCAAGTTACTACAATATTATTAAGTATAGTCCCTGTGATGTGCGTTTCATCCTATGACTCATTTATAACTGGAAGCATTTGTACCTCTTAATCCCCTTCACCTATTTCACCCATCCCATCCCTCTCCCCTTGGCAGCTACAAGTTTTCAGTATTTGAGCCTGTTTCTGCTGGTTTGTTCATTTGTTTTTTAGATTCCACATGTAAGTGAAATAATAATTTTTCTTTCTCTTTCTGGCCTATTTCTCTTAATATAATACTCTCTAGGTCCATCTATGTTGTCCCAAATAGCAAGTTTTCTTTTTTTTTTTATGACTGAGTAATATTCCATTTTACCATCTTTATCCATTCGTCTATTGATGGACACTTAGGTTGCTTCCATATGTTGGCTGCTGTGAATAATGCTGCAGTAAACACAGGGGTGCATATATCTCTTCAAGTTGGTGTTTCATTTTCTTTGGGTAAATATTCAGAGGTGGTATTCCTAGATTGTATGATATTTGTATTTTTAATATTTTGAGGCACCTCCATACTCTTTTCCATAGTGGCTGCACCAATTTGCATTCTCTGCAATGATACATGAGGATTCCCTCTTCTCCACAGCCTCACTAACACTTGTTATTGCTTGTCTTTTTGATACTAGCTATTGTGACTGGCATAGGGTGATAGCGTTGCGTTTTGATTTGCATTTCCCTTATGACTAGTGATGTTGAGTATCTTTTCATGTGCCTGTTGGCCATCCATATGTCTTCTTTGGAATATGTTCAGGTCCTCTGCGCTTTTTTAATGAGATAATTTGGTTTCTTTGGTGTTGAGTTGTACAAGTTCTTCATGTATTTTGGTTATTAACCCCTTATTGAATATATCATTTGCAAATATCTTCACTCATTCAGTAGGTTGCCTTTTTGTTTTGTTGATGATTTCCTTTGCTGTGTAAAAGCTTTTTATTTTGATACAGTCCCAATAGTTTATTTTTGATTTTGTTTCCCTTGCCTGAGGAGACTTAATCCAGAAAAATATTGCCCATGGCCAGTGTCCCAAAAATTTATCGCCTATGTTTTCTTTTAGGAGTTTTATGGTTTTCCTGTTTCACAATTTAGGTCTTTAATCCATTTTGAGTTTATTTTTGTGCATGGTAAGAAAGTGGTGCAGTTTCATTCTTTTGCATAAAGCTGTGAAGTTTTCCCAGCATCATTTATTGAAGAGATTATTTTTTTTCTGTTGCATGCCCCTGCCCCTGGCATAGATTAATTGACCACATAAGTGTGAGTTCATTTCTGGGCCCTCTGTTTTTTCCATTGATCTATGCCTGTGTTTGTGCCAGTACCATATGTGTTTGATAGCTGTAGCTTTGTAATATAGTTTGAAATCTGGGATTGTGATACCTCTAGCTTTGTTCCTCTTTCTCAAGTTTCCTTTGGGTGTTTGGGGTTTTTGTGGTTCCATATACATTTTAGTATTATTTGTTTTAGCTCTTTGGAAAAAACTATTGAATATAGGATTGCATTGAATCTGTAGGTTGCTTTGGGTAGTATGGACATTTTAACAACATTCTTTTAATCCATGAGAATGAGATGTCTTCCCATTTGTGTTGTCTCAATGTCTCCTAGTTTTCAGAGTACAGGTTTTTTGTTTGTTTTAATCTCCCTTGGCTGTCTATTTAACCTGTTGGATATGCAAAGATCAAAAAGTTTGGCAGGTACAATAAATTGGTAAATTGGTAAAGTTTCTATGGAAAGCTATTTGACAACATCAGAACTTAAGTGCAGATAATCTTTGAATAGTTCCACTTCTGGTAATTTACCATCCAGGTACATTCCCACTGTATGCAAAGATGAGTGTTTAAGGATGTTTACTATTGTAATTTCTGACCAGAGAAGACTAGGAACAGCTTGAGATGTCTACGGAAACTTGGTTTAACTCAATGGAACAAGTATTTTAATGTCTCGTTCACTGGAATACTATGTGGCCTTACTGAAAAGAATGATAAGAGAGCAAAAAGGTACATGAAGGTAGTGCTGGGGGAGCGCAAGGTGAGAACAGTTAATAGAATGTCACCATTTTAAAGGATATGTACATGTTTGCCTGCAAAGAATATCTCTGAAAAACACAACAGTAAGGAGACTCATGTCTAAGGAAGAAAAGGGGCTCGGGGAAGGAATAAGACTGGGTGTTCACTTCATAACTTCTGAGTTTGGGCCGTATATATTCTTCACTTACTTAAAGCTGCTTGAAGCTATCCCTCTTCTGAAACACGATCAATTTACTTTTTGTGTGCAGATCGTTTCTGTTATTTCTATTCTTTAATCATTTTGAATTTATTTTGTTTTACCAACTGAGGCCAGGACCTAAATCTGTTTTTCTTTCCAATGAATTGATTCTTTCCTGTATTATTATTATTGTTTTCCTACATTCCTAGGTATATATCGTATTCCTGGATTTCTCCTCTCAACAATCTCATTCTTGTTGCAGGATCACTTTTTATTTTTATTTATTAGAACTTTACTAGTAGCTGACAGATGTGGTTTTTCTCCTCCTGGTACTCTTTCTAAATACTCCTCTGTGTTCTCAGATATTTATTATTCAGCTTAGGTATTTTAAAATGATGCATATGTGTTCTAGGAGATGTGCTACACCATGGTTCAAGTCTTAGTAATATCAGTGCTAGGGTTCTTTGTAGCACTGTCATTTTTAAAGAGTCACTATCAGTTCCCGTCCTCTTTTCTCCTGCCCTTCGTGAACACGTCCTAAGGCTGCTCAGTGGAACAGGGCAAGGCAGGCAGCAGCTATGGTTTTTGAGGACATGCTATAATGGACTACAAAAGGGACCCTAAGTGGAGGGAGGAGTCATCCAGTCATGGAGATGGTGCTGGGAGGCCTGGCACAGTGTTTGAGAGGATGTACACATGAGAGGGGGCGGGCAGGGCATTTGAACTCAGCTGGTACTGGGAGGCTACCTGCCTAGGAGGTGGAAGGGGGCAAGAGTGGGAATATATTTTTTTTTAATTTTTATTTATTTATGATAGTCACACAGATAGAGAAGCAGAGACACAGGCAGAGGGAGAAGCAGGCTCCATGCACCGGGGGCCCGACGTGGGATTCGATCCCGGGTCTCCAGGATCACGCCCTGGGCCAAAGGCAGGCGCTAAACCGCTGCGCCACCCAGGGATCCCAAGAGTGGGAATAGATTGCTATTCTATTGTATAGAATAAGTAGGGGGTTGACCTAATTAGTAAATATATTAAGAATAGTGAGGACCAAGTTTCTCTCTATTGGAGAAGAGAGTTACAGTATAGGAAGGAAGAAGACCAAAATGAACCATGGAGTAGATGTCTGATTGGAATTGAAGATAGTGATATGAACCCATGGTTTTTGGTATATATAGAAAGTTACAGAAATAAATATGGTTGTGTGTGTACACACTTGTTCCCTCACTCTGTTCATTGAGGGAGTCTGGAAGCAGCCATAGCCAGGAGCCGTGGGAATGCCTGGTGTTCAGAGCTTGAATTGTAACACCATTCTCCACTAAACAGAACTAGGGCTCCTTGGAGGAAAAGTCGATTGTAGGCCTGGAGCAGGAAAAGGACAAGATGAGCCTCTTGTGCCAGAAAGTAAGGAAGTGCTCAAAGAATGAGGTGGCTTGGTCAAAAAGCTACAGAAACTGACTTTGAAGGGGCTCCTAGTGGTCAAATCTGGAGCATATCCAACATCAAAATAAATAAAACAGTAACACTGAATAAAATAGGAAACCACGAGTCCATGTGGAAATAAATAATGAATGAATAGACTGAATGAGGATATTTTACAGTATCGAAGTCCTTTTCCACAAAACAATGCTTATTCATAAAAGAAGGAAGGGTAGCTATAGAGTGGTGAAGCCTAGCAGATACCACTTTAATCCAGTAACGTGAACTTGATGAGAGATGAGGGGATCAGTCAGAATTACTACACAATAGGCTATAGCAAAGAAACAAAGTCTCAGTCCTATCATATTCTTGCTATGAATCTAATCATGAAGAAACATCAGACAAACCCAAGTTGTGACCATTCCACAATACATAGGGGTTGTCTTCTTAAAACATGAGAGCCAAGGGAGGGCTGAGGATTTCTCACGGTGGCCGGATGCAACATAGATAGGATCTGTACTGGGTCTTTGTAGTAAAAAGGACACTTTGGGGTCAGTTGGAAAAACTTAAATGAGGTCTGAGGATTAAGGGTTTTTCTTTCTTTCTTTAAGATTTTATTTACTCCTGAGAATGAGAGAGACAGGCAGAGGGAGAAGCAGGCTCCCTGCAGGGAGCCTGATGTGCGACTCATCCCAGGACCCTGCCTTTGGATTTTAATCCCCAGCCATAGGTGATGTGTTCAGACCTGGAAATTTAGAGCAGCTCCTTGCTCAGTTGTCCTTCCATCTCTTTATTTCCCCCTTGTCTTCCTATCGACTATTTTTTCCACATTTGTGTACACCCTGAACCAAAAGCAGACACTCAATTGCTGAGCCACCCAGGTGCCCCTGAGGATTACGTCTTAATATCTCAGTGTTAATATCCTGTTACTGATTGTAGGAGAATGTCTTTGTAGGAAATACTAAATGTCTTCCAGTTGTTGGGGTGTCAGAGATCAACTGACTATGGTTCAGAAAAAGTATTTTTTACTGTATTTGCAACTTTTCTGTAAGTTTGAGACTTTGAGAAGGAAAAAAATATTTCCATAAGGAGCCACTTTTAGAAATTTGTTTCCTGGCTAAGATAATAAGTATGTGGCTGACTCCTCCTTATTACAGCTGTTAGTCTTCTCCTCAGTAATGATCATAGAGGTGTGTGTGTGTGTGCGTGTGTTTTGAGATCTTTTTTACTATAAAGGGATTATTTGAGCTACTTGTGAAGAATGTAATGGAAGGTGTGATGCCAAAAGTCCCGAATTGCCCTTTCTCCAAATTTAGTCACTAGAAATAGCCTTCATTAAAAATCTTACTGAACTCTCCAGAAATTTTCTGTGCACGTACATACCTTTGAATTTATGTATTTACTGTGCAAATTGAGTTATCCTGTACACTCTTGTTCTGCCACTTACTCTTTTCATTAAATATATTGAACATGGTAACATATTGGTACATGTAAAAAGATTGCTGCCTCCTTATTTGCTACATAATCTATTTTTACTTGTATCATAATTAGTGGATTTTATGGCCATTTTTATTCCTAAATATTTAAAACTACAAACAGTATTACAGTGAATCTCCATGTATGTCTCTTAACATATTTGGAGACATTTATCTGTAAGAGAAATTTGTAGAAATTGTTTGGTCATAAGTTATGCGTTTTTAAATACGTGATGACTCCAAATTACTTCTAAGGATTCTAAGGAGGTAGCAGCAGAAGTCTTTAATTCGGTTCTCCACCCTCAGCAGACGGAAGATACTCTCATCTCTGCTTTGTCAGTCTCAGAGATGGAGACTGTCTCTTATTTGAGTCTGGAGTCAGTCTGTATTTGCACTTTCCTATAAATGGCTTTTTCCGTCCTTCCCACTTTGTATGGGTCTTACTAATTTATAAGAGTTATTTGTTGGAGAAAGGAGCCCTGTTGGTCATTATTTCTTGACCACGTGGACAGTGGAGATTTTTATGTAGTCAGATATATTGACCTTTCCTCTGATGGTTTCAGGGTTTTGTATCCTGCTTGGAAAGATTTTCTTCTTCAAAAATTACATTTTTAAAACAGTTTTTTTTCCCCTAGTATTTCCCATAAAAATCTTTGATTTGTGTGGCTAGTTTGTGGTCTCAGCAACACTCTCAGGATGTTAGAACACCTCACTCTCAGTTTCTGGATTTTAGATTAGTATGGTTATCATTCATGTCACGTAAAAAATGGAGCAGTTGTAGAGGAAGGGGGAATTGTAAGTGAGAAATAGGAAATTGAGTTTACAGGAGCAGTGGAGATGGGGTTGGTACAGGACACACTGCCTGAATAGAGTTCCAGATGACTGCAAATAAGGAAGATGGAAATAGGGCACTGGAATGTACACTTGGGTGGTTTCTGTCATGTCAAAACATGATCTTGTTTTTCTTATTTAATGTGTTAGTTTATGGCCAGTTTGACTTTTAAATAGATAGGTGGAATTGCCATCATTTTGTGCTTCTGCATTACTGAGCCTTGGTTTCTGAGCATGTGCTGACTTCAGGCCTTGGGCCTCAGTCTTGGGTGTGGCTTACACATCTAGCTCCTTGTTCCCACAGCAGAGATGCACTTGCTCTGTGGAGTGGTAGGTGGCATCTAGGCTGTCTCTTGTGACCCTGGCCTTGAATTCAAGGTGGGTCTGTCTGTCCTTGGACCAGTTGGTTTGTAAATGTAACTGGATAATAGGTTCCACCACTGCCTTTGGATTTTAATCCCCAGCCATAGGTGATGTGTTCAGACCTGGAAATTTAGAGCAGCTCCTTGCTCAGTTGTCCTTCCATCTCTTTATTTCCCCTTGTCTTCCTATTAACTATTTCTTTCCACGTTTGTGTACAAAGAAGCAATTTTGCCTAATGCACAAGGTAATTTTGGTCCATAGGGTCATCCCTTCATATGGTATTAGATTTTATAATTAGTATGAATGACTGCTAAAAAACTTGGGGAGAAAATTAGGAATTTGATTTTATTTTTTAAAAAGATTTGATTTATTTGAGAGAGCAAGAGCAGAAGCAGGTGGAGGGGCAGAGGGAAAGGGAGCCCAACCCAGGGCTCGATCCCAGAACTCTGAGATCATGACCTGAGCTGAAGGCAGACACTTAACTGACTGAGCCACCTGGGCATCCCAAAGAAGTTTAAGAATTTTAAATGAGCATTTAAAGTGTTCAGAAGTAATGGAAGGGGATTTGTCTATTAAGCAGGGTTACAGTTTTGTGTGCTGTGAGTGCCATAACCTTGATGAATTGGTAGTATTATTCCCTATGAGGAGAATAAAGCTGAGAGGCTAAGTAACTTGTTTACAGTGAGTCAGCTTTTAAGTGGTTGAGCTGGTTTGCAGATCCTTGAGGAAACTTTCCATTAGACTGTACTGTCACTGTGCCCCTTATTGCAGGTCCCTTTGTAGAGAAGACTTCTAGCTGGAATATTTTAATTACATTAATCAAATGTGGGGAGAGCTGATTTTCAAAGATAAGGGCTCAGAAAGATGGTATGACACACAGTGGAATGAACCCTTAGTCATGCCTTCAGATGTAGTAATACTTGTGACTAACCAGACCACCACCACATTCCACAGTTTCCAGGACCCTGAGCACCCCCACGTCCTGGGCTCTTACATTTAGAGTGTGGGAAGGTGCCTTCATGGAACAGGCAAGTGAGGACAAGTACACCTGTGAAGAAGGGTAAAGGAATTGCAATACTTACTCTGAGCAGAAAGATGGCTATTGGACCACGGGGACAACAGGCTGAAATAATAACATGCATATCTTTTGCCAGCATTGCAACCATACCACTAGATTATAGAAGATTAGAAAGAAAAAAAAAAGCCTGTTGATTAGATTTTTGTGAAGAGGCTTAACTTTATTCACTTTCTCCTATGAGAAATACATTAGAAGATAATATTCTTTTCCTTAGGAAAACCATGTAATTTTTATACCTGAATGAAACTGCCACATATGTTTGCCTTACAGCCTGAGCTGAGACTCCAGTGGATTTGTACCGTGTGAAATTAATGCCTCTCTTTTCTTTCTGTGCAGGCAGCTATTTTCAACTTCATCCCAAGCTTTCCTACAGAGTCAGCGAGTGCACAGCTTCTTTCAGGCCATGCCACCAGACCCCCTGCACAGCCTCAGTAAGTGCCTCTCCTCTTAGAAACCAGCTCTTTTCGTGCTTAGAGTTCTCATTTCACTGTGCTGCCCTGTGTGGATGGGGTGATCGTTTAGTGTGAGTGGAAAAGCCCCCGGTGGCATATAGTTAAGAGACATCTATAGTTCTCAGTGATGGTCATATTACAGTTCTAAGGAAAATACCATGTAAAAGGTGATGTCACCAAACACTCTGATTGCAAGGCAGAGGCCAGCTGTCTCCAACTCATGGACACGCTGGTTCCTCCGGGTCCTTGTCAGCCCTGGTGGCAGGGTCATAGGGGGACCACGCTGCAGAGTGCATGGTGTGGAACCTCTTGGAATCGACCTTCCCCTTCTTGGGCCCCTGCTCCAGTAGTGACCTCCTCACCCTCCCGGGCTGAAAACCCTGGCCTTCCCCTTTCCATGCTTCCTCTTGCGCTTAGCCACTTACAGGCCAGGCCACACTGTCTCTCCTTACCCATCCCCACGGTGGCGGTCAAGCCTTTCTTTCATGCACACCCTGCACAAAGCCTTGCTCGCCTCTGATTCTGGTTTCTCCCTTTACTGTAACCTAGCCCAGGATTACCTCAGGGATCAGTTGGGTAATCCCCTCTTCAAAACTTTAATAAAAGTTCAGTTTGAAATTCAAGCCCTGCCAGGAGCCTCCTTGTACCTTCCTGCGAGTCTCAGGCACTGACTACTCTCTAGCTTGGCATCTGCTCAGTTCACCTGCCGTTTCCTGTCCCAGTGCCTTGGCTCGTTGTGCACCTGAACTTTTAAATGTCCTTCCTTTTGGCACAGCCGTTGAAATCACACGTATTTTAAGACCCAACTGAAATACTGCTTCCCGAAGATTTCCCCGATTATTTTCTTCTATTCCTGTAGGTTGGATTCGCCCCTATGTTTCATCCTTTATTATAGTTGGCCTTGTGTTTCGTTTTAGGCACAACTTTTTCAACTGCCTTTTTAAACAAATATTTGGCCAGAAACACAAATAGGTGCTTTTTAGGAGAATGTGCTGACTTCCAGCACAGTCACTCTGGCAAGTGGCTATTTATTTTTTTTAATCTTTGGTTTTCAGCAAAGTCATATTTTTCTTGTACCTAAAGGGGAAAGAAAATGGGTATTTCCTCATTTTTAAGTGGAAGAAAGAGAGATTTAAAAAAGTAAGATGATTGGATATTATAACATGGATTAACTTGGTCACGTTTCTCTAATAGGGTGTATGTGTGTGTGCATGTACATGCACGCTCCTTAAATATTTTAAACAAGTAGCAATTAGAATTAAGACTTTTGATGACAAAAAAAAAAAAAAGACTTTTGATGACAAGTTGATGAGACAAGATGAGCAACTCCATGGTTAAATTTGTGTCTTAGTGGTAGTAGTAGCTTTTTTTTGTTGTTTGTTTGTTTGTTTTTAAGGAGAATTCTAATCCTACAACTGTATAGATTTAACAGTCAGTGCTTTTGCTGGAACGGAGTATAGGCACTTTTGAAGGAATATCATTAAATAGCATATGTTTAATTCTAAAAAAGCATCGAAACACCAAAGTTAAACTTCAAATTCAGATTTTAACAGGCTGCCCAGGAAAACTAGCCCAAGTGAGTAGTGCATATATAAATAATAGAAAACTCATCATGAGAGCTTTTACAGTATTTAAACTATGAGTAGTGCTAAAGAAGCTAATAGATTTGAAGATAATCAGATTGTTGTGAAATTAAATGTATTAAAAGTGCATGTTTTGAGATTGGGGAATATCTGGCCAGGATGTCCACACTGTTTCACCAAAGAACACATTGTTGTCGAAGTTCGTTTGCACTTTCTAAAAAAATCGACAGCTCTACCCTTTTTCTCCCTAAGATAGAGAGTGTTAGTCTATATTCTGACAATTGAGAAAACAAATGTTAAACTTCTAAATGACTTCCGCATTAAACTCTGGAATCCCACCAGTCTGGATAGTAAAAGAGAAGTCATTCAGGGCTTTCAGGATGTGTTTGGTGGGTCAGTGCTGGTCCACAAATTGCTTGTCACTGCTCTGTAATAGGAGAATAGAAACTGATAGTAGACACTGAGAGTGTGTAGCAGTTTGACATTGCCACACACGATCATATTTTATAAAAGTAATAGTTCACAACACACTAGAAATTTGAAAACCTCCCTACACCGATGTTTGGGAAGCACTAATCCAGTGCTGCTTCTCATTTTGCACATGAGCACGTGGGGGGCTGGCAGAGGCGAGACACTCCAGCCTGTAGTTCTTATGGAGAGAGCAGACTCAGCGTCCCCACTCCCAGACCTGTGTTTTGTGCTATGTCACTTTGGTTTCTTAAAGGGCCTAACTAGTAGAAAAGTTCTCTTTCCCACATAGTTTTCCACTCTCCTCTTTTTGGGAGAAAAGGAATCCTAATCATTCTGTGTGCTCTGTTTGTTATATTTTTCCTAAAAAGTTAATAATAATGAATGCTTCCTGCAGATAACTTACAATCCTCTCTGAAGACTTCTAAAATATTAGAACACTTAAAAGAAGACAGTTCAGAAGCTTCAAGTCAAGAAGAAGGTAAATGTGTATTCATGGGAACAGGCCATTCTGCCTGATTGGGTCACAGGGAGAGGCCAACAGACTGTTAGGACAGGTGAAGGAGCTGAGGAACAGACATCTGGGAACTCGGAGTGTGAGGGCTGGCATTATAAGTAAATGAGGAAAAATAGATTAGTCAGTAAATGATGTTGGCTGGCTTTCCAGTTGGAAAAAAGACTTTATAATTACATCTCTACTTAAATCATGCACAGAAATTTCAAGTGAATAACAAAATATATGTAGCATATAAACTTCATGTAATAATAAATTATAAAAGCGAATTTTGAAATGTTAATAATCTGGGACAAGAAGGCTTTTTTGACGAAACAGAGCATGCATGACTGTGGAGATCTTTCTAATCTACATTAACTGAACACGAGGCCCAAAAACCAGACAGTTAGAAGACATTTACAGGATATTCACAGTTGAAGAAAGACTACATCCAGACAGTAGAAATATTCTTCTGAAAGTTCAATGAGGACATCAGTCTGATTGGAAATATGGACAAAAGATAAAGATAGTTCAAAGAATAAGTTTGAATGGCTATTAAATAGTGTTTAGCCTCACAAGTAGTCCAAAAAATGCACACTCTAAAAACAGTAAGATGTCATTTCATATTCATCAGATTGGCCAAGCGTTTTCAAGCCTGACATTACCAAGGATATGAAGTAATGGGAACTGTGATCCACTGCAAATGGGAATATAAATTGGTACAACTCATTTGGACAGAAATTTGACACTATGTAGTGAGGTTGGAAGTAATTAATTTTATGCTACTGCCCGGCAGTTGTGCTGCTATGAAAATTGTCCATGTGCCCAGGGGATGGAGACTGAAATCCTCACAGCAGCCTTGTGTGTAATAGCAAATACCCGGGTGTTTGTTGTAAGTCTTCATAAAAACACACACTAGAAATATTACAACTAGTTTAGCTCTCTGTAGAGGGAGGGAGTTAGTGGAATGGAGGAAGGCCTTCAGTTGTTTCTGTGATATATTTTTGTTTCTTAATTAAAAGAGGCAAGTATAGTTAACCCTTGAACAACATGCAGGTTAGAGGCACTGACCCCCTCCCCATGCAGGTGAAAATCCGTGTGGAACTTCGACTCTGCCACAACTAAACTATAACTAGCCTGCTCTTTGACTAGAAGCCTTACCAAAAACGTACACTATTAACACATAGTTTGTATTTTAGGTGTGTTATATACTGTATTCTTATAATAAAGTAGGCTAAAGAAAAGAAAATAATAGGTTTACAATAGTGTACTTACTCATCAGAAAAAAAATCTGTGAGAGGACCCTCACGATTCAAACCCATGTTGTTCAAGGCTCAAGCTGAAAAGAGAGATCTGAAACGGTATATCGGCGTTTCTTACATTAATAGATGCACATCTTTTGAATGTTTGAGACACTTCATTTTTTTAATGGTTAAAAAAAGAGCCTGAAATGGCAGCTTCTTGTTTTGCGGTGGCACATCATAGTGAAATTTCATAATTTTTGGATCAAACCGATTTGCTCTTGGGTGGACCATATTTGAGAGGATATTTAAGGAAATTCAGTGGTCCTGTGTGTCTTTGAAAAATTGCCTCTTTAAGGAATTTTCTGTGAAAAATGCTTACAAGTGTTCTGCACGGTCTGTTGATGCTGTCATGGTCACATAAATTAGTTGCATCATCCTTTTGGATTTTTGCAGAAGCATTTGGTATAATGAGCTGTTTTTTCCTCTACTGTAGATGTGTTACAGCACACCATAATCCACAAGAAACATACCGGGAAAAGTCCCCTTGTGAAGTACGTATCTAATTTCTAAAACGTAAATGTCTTTGTGCATTTTTTAATTAATTGACTGTGTCACATTTGCTTTAAGTACTGATACTTTTGGCTACAAGTCTGCCATTTTACTATTGGCTTGTTATTTGGCCTTTTCTGTATTACCTTCCTTTTCTCTCCTTTTTCGCTTTAGGGGTGGTTTTTATTCTGCTTTCCTCTTCTCTTAACCTTGATTGTTATAGATCGTGTTCCCTTCTTCTTGTGGTTACCCTAGAGATTGTATTTTACATCTTTAACTTACTAAAGATTTCGTACCAGTTGTGCTCATACCACTTCCCCCATGAGGACCTTTAATCACTGTCACCCCCCTTACGTCCTCCCTGTATCAACTATAAATGTCATATTTACGTGTCGTTGTTCTCTCTGTATTTCAACCTCATGAAATCTCTCTTCACTTGTCAGATTTTACCATTCCAGTGCCCTTCCTTCCCCGCATGCCTTAGCATCCTTCTGTGATTGTTTTCCTTCTAGCTGAAGAACACTGAGTATTTCCGAAGTCCTACCTGCCCGTAACGCCATCACTTTTATTTTTATCTGGAAAAAAATGCTTATTTTGCCTTCAGTTTTGCTGGATGTAGGATCCTATGTTGGCAGTTACTTCCTGTGAGCTCTGAAACTCAGGTTTTCCTGTCTTCCTGTTTAATGCATTTGCTCCCTTGCCTCATGTCCTCTCGGCCCACCTTTGCCTCCCCTCACATTCCTCCTGTCCTACCTAAGCTGCAGGATGTGCTGCCTTCTGCCTCAGAGCCCTGGCTGATGATTCTGGGGACCTAATTGGCCCTTCCCAGAAATGCAAGTCAGTTTGCTCCAGTAATCCGCACTCAACCAACCAATGGGGGAGCTCTGGCTCCCTGTCCTTTGGATAGATGATTGTAGGAGGTCCCATCCAGTACTGAGGTCTCCCTCAGTAAGGGACCCTTACATTGGTGTTTCCTCCTTTCCTATGTATTCTGTGCACTCGTCGTGCCTGCTTCCTGGAATCACCTCCCATATCAGCCGTGCCATCCAGATTCTACTTTTTTTATACGGGGACTAAAAAAGACAGCTGGCGGGCAGCCCCGGTGGCTCAGCGGTTTAGCGCCATCTTCAACCTAGGGCATGATCCTGGAGACCTGGGATCAAGTTCCACGTCAGGCTCCCTGCATGGAGCCTGCTTCTCCCTCTGCCTGTGTCTCTGCCTCTCTCTCTGTGTGTCTCTCATGAATAAATAAATAAAAATTATAAAAAAAAAAAAGACAGCTGGCATTCATTGTTCAGTCTTACTGTTGATCTTTGGAAGTTGGTGTGCTTTTCAAACTCTGATTGCTTTTTAAGATTTCCTCATTGTCTGGTTTTCAGCACTTTGCCTAGGATGTGTTTGTAGCTGCCTTAGAATGAATTCTTCTCAAGTCTGAAGCCTGATACTTTTTGGGTTTAGAGAAGTCCAGGTCATTCTCTCTTCAGATGTTGCTTCTGCTTGATTCTCTTGTTTTCTCCTCTGAGACCTGGACTACTCTGGATGTTACACTTTGCCCCGTGTGTCTCATAAACTTCTCTGTGTTCTCTCATGGTTTCTTCCTCTCGATGCTCTGGTCTAGTTTCTTCTGACCACAGTTCCTCCTCACTGATTTTGTTCATCTGTTTCCATCCAGTGAGTTCCTAATTTGTTTCTTTTACAGTTCCAGAGCTTAAATTTGGTTCTTTTTTATATTTTCTAGGACTCTTCCAAAATTTCCCATCAGTGATGTGTTTAAGCACTGTTATTTTAAAGGCTTTGCCCAGTACCTTCCTTCTCTGGATTCTTTTTGGGTCTGTTGTCTGTTTCTTTCGGTTTTTGGTCACATCATCCTATCCTTTTACATGCCTGAGATATACACAGTACTAGTCAGTGATCCTTGCAAGACTGGGGCTACACACTGGGTGTAAGTGATACGGGATGACTGTGGCAGAGAATCTGAAGACAACGTGCATTTGTCACTAATTTCCTGAGAGATAGGTATTATTAATAGATAAGATAGCTGTGCAATAGTTTATTCTCATAGTATACTTTTTTTTCCCTTAGAGATCTCACTAGGCATTTTGAAAAAAAAAAAAAAAAACTTAAGAAAGGGTTGCTATAGCTTCTTCGTTATATATAGTGGGTTTGTTTATTGAGGATAGATTTTCATACTCATATAAACTTTCTCTGTAGCACTATTGGTACAAGTTGTTCTCCATTGGATGGGCTCACCATGCAATATTCTGAACAGAATGGAATAGTGGATTGGAGGAAGCAAAGCTGTCCCACCATTCAGCACCCGGAGCACTGTGTGGCCTTAGCTGACCAGGTATTTGAGGCTTTGGTTTTTGTCTTTGTGCATTGCTGCTCTGTAAGAGTCAAGTTCTCTGTGCATTAGTATGTCAGATAGTGTAAGTGTTGGACTTTAAACTTAACTGAAATACGGTCTGAGCTCTTTTGGGACCTAAAAAAAAATACCTTTTATTTGCTCAAAAATTTGGTACATTTTGATATGAATCCTATTTGCTCAAAAATTTGGTACATTTTGCTCAAAAATTTGGTACATTTTGATATGAATCCTATGGTGTTTATTCCAACCAGGGATAAGTTAAATTGTTTTGCTAATTCTTTTGCATTTGAAATAATTATTCCTATTTCCATCACTATCTTGCTGTCGGTGATGTGAATTTTGAAACCGACCTTCCTTCATGAGTCGTTAGGGCAGTTTCCCCACACTCCTCCTGAATGTAATTAGGAAATATTTGTTTTCTTAGGAGTTGGCGTAATCAAAGTGCAGAATGCTCTCAAGTGTGATTGTTTAGGTACCTTAGCACCACAGATATAGGGGAATGCTTACCACTGCAGCTGTGGAGAGAACTTTTTTCTGGAAAATTAACCTGATTTTTATTTCTGGCCAACACTCAGATCCAAATGTTAACCTTTACTGCAATGCCTTCTTAAAAACCAAAGCATTGAAGCATACTTGGAGAAATTGTATGTCACTTTGGTCATACTTAATGGCCTGTTTTCAGAGTCCATGTGATTATATCTTCTCTCTACTTCAGTGCCTACACCTTCCCTTCTTAAAGTTGACAAAACTGTTTTTGCAGTTTTAAAAACCTGAATGTTAGAATACTGTTGAAGGTGTAGCAAATACCAGTTGTAGCAAAAACACTTGTGTTTAATTTTGTGATCAGAAGAAAGAATACAGGTCCATTTTAAAAGCAAAATACAAAATAGATTTTTTTCTTAGATCAGTATTATTTTGCAGAGAATGTGCAAATTTTAGTGATCCAGGTAGGTAGCTTCAGGAAATAGGTTAGAAATCAGAATTTATTAGAATATACAACCGGCAAGGTGTCACTTTAATGTTTGATCTCAGAATAGAAGGGTGACTACACGAGTATGGTTTAGTTTTCGTCTGTGTGACTTCTCTTTATTCTTTCCATTAGCATTCAACTGAAAAACGAGGCTTATCATCAATAAATAAGAAGAAAGGAAAGCCACAAATAGAAAAGTAGGTTCAATTTAATGTTTCCAGTAATACAAATTGGTAAGAAAGGCAACAATTCAGGATTTGACTATGGGCATGTCTAATTTATATTATATAGAGTATTTTTCTTTTAGTTTTCCTCTTATTTTTACATCTAGGCTTAATTCTTTAAAATTCAAAATCAACAAATGCAGATGATTGAAATGAAGCTATTGCCAAATATATTCAGTTTGGAGGGGCACAGAACTCTCAGAACTGTACACTAAAGGGATGAATCTTGCATTTAGATTATACCTTGCTAAATTTTTTTATTATAAAAATTGAGAATTTTAGTTACACTACTTACTGTGTTCTCCAGAGAACCTTATAAAATGTGTTGGGTAACGTATATACTTTTGGTTTAGGGAGAAAATGAAGAAAACTGACAACAGATTGAATAGTAGAATAAATGGTATTAGACTCTCCACTTCTCAGCATGCACATGGTGGTTCTGTGAAAGGTAAGAAAGTTTTTCTTTGAAATCCCCATCAAATAAATATATTTAGCATGATACCTATCACAGTAGGTATTGAACTATTGTGTCAAATCCTGATATACTTTGATCCTGCACTGATGCAGATAGCAATTTCTGAATTAAACCATTCCAAAGTATTGATGGAGTTAATTTAGGAAGTGGGATTCAGCTGGGAGGTCAAGCTTTTCCTTTGCCACAGTTCTACCTACCCACCTTCTCCTTCCTCTGGTAGCAGCCGGCTGCTCATTTGTTTGCTTCTCAAGCTGATCCCTGCTCCAGAGCAAAGGTCCAGGACCTGGTAGATCTTTTCTGCCCTCATGGAAGCCTGTCCTTGTTCTTGTGTAAAGTCATTTTTTAGAATCTTGTTTCATGTTTTAGTGCTGATTCTTTGGAGGGGGTGGGGGTGGTTATGGAGCTTTAAGGGAATTCAGACACCAGATTTTTATTATATTAGATTTGATTAGTTTTCATTTATCCACTTTTAAGAGCTCTTCTTGGTTTTGTATTCATTTGAGAAATGTCCTTTCTGCTGGTTCATTGATAACTTTTCTGTCATGTTTACTATTAATAATAAAGATAAAAGAGAAGAAAAGCCCATAGATTTCTAGGAGAAGGTTTTTTGTTCATGAGTGTACCTAATGCATTTGTCGACTGCACTGATCTCACAAATGAAGGATTTTTTAAATTTAAATTTTATCCAAGTATTAGCACATTCAGAGTGATACAACATAAATAACCAGAATATATATATAGTTTTTATGGAGTGTGCTTTTAAACCAGGTATTTATTCAGAGAGATTGAACATTGATACAGGAAATGTGGTTGCATTTTGACTTTAAAATCATCTGGCCAACTCACTGAATTAACTGTCTTTGGGGGAAAAAAATGACATGGAAAAAAAAAAACATGTCATTGATGAGTTAATTGTAACACTTAACTATCTTTGAGGTTTCCTGTGGTGGTGGCAGCTAAAAGGAGGAGGAAAGCTAAAATAAGAATGACGAAAGGTCTCTGTCAGTAGAGGGTTGGAAATTCCTTCCGGCACATCTCCCTGGTCTGTTCTTCCTCCAGAGCATTTTCTACACTGCCCGCATGTTGATCTCCTCGATCCCTTACTAAATTGGGTCATTTCCCAGTCAAAATTTCTGTCAAATATGTCCCACCCTCAAAAGGTTGCTCCGTCTCTCATCTGTCATGTAATTTGGGAGCTGCTGCTCCCCGAAGAAGCATGCAGTTCTTTCCTCTTTAGCTTTGCATTTATAGAGTTGTTCTATGGTTCTATGGACTTTGCTCTCACACACCTATGGGGTTGAATCTTGTACTTACCTAGTTGTAGAAATGTGTGGCCTCTCTGAAACCTGATTTTTCTCATTGACAAAGCCAGGAATAATAGCCTCCCTCCCTAGAGTGTAAAAATTAAGTATGGTTACATCTGAACAGCATCTCCCCATTGCTGAGGTGTTTAATAATTTAGTTCCTTCTCCCTAGTCAAAGACAGAGGAAAACATATACTGTGTGGGTTATGAAGAACTTTTAAGTAACATCCCAAACTCCCAACTCCTTTGGCTCTTCATTTTCCAATATTCTGAAAATACAATCTCAGGATTTTTTATTAAAATAAACTTTATTCTCAGTCATGAATTGTGACTACTAATAAAACATCGCATTGATGTCAAATGTAGCTCAGATGTTTGCCAACTGAACACCTCTGTTTATTTATGTCCCTTTGAGATAGTAGGGTATGAAGAAGGAATTACTTCTAAGCGTTCAGTAAACTCAAGATGTATGAAAGATTTTTTTTTTCTTTATGGAACAAGTCCTACGTGTCATGAAGTGTAGATGCTGTCTTGAAGTTGAAAATACCAGGTCCTTCTAATGTGTATGTTGTCGGTATCTTTCAGTAAATAAGAGAAATATCACTTTTTTTTAATCTTAAGGTTTAACTTCTATTTTGCATAACAATACATTTCTAGAATTCCATATTCTAAAGATACAAAAGGGAACAAGAGAAGTCCCTTACTACCTCCCCCTTCATGTTGTGTCCTCCCCAGAAAGCAGGCAGTCCTGTTTATCATCTGTATTCTTCGTGGCATATTTGCTTTTAACACCTCCAGCTTTAAATCTCTCTACTAAAAGGACTCATGCTTTCCTTTATCTGCGTCATTAAGAACTTTGTCCCAGTGTATCACCTGTGTTTCCTCCACCCCATTCTTGTGCTGCAGATGGTGGCAGCAAAAACTTAGGGGGGCCATGAGATAGTTGACCTCTCAGTAATTCTTTTAAGAGATTTCAGAGGCTTAAAAATCTCCAGCTTCCTTTAATAACCCACTGTGGTCCTATCATGTGATGACCTACATGGTTCTTTAGTCCACCTTTCTTCTGTTTGTTCATACATTCTCATAACCAGGATTTCATTGTTAGAATAGTGGCTAATATTGTAAGTTTCTGCGTTTTGTCCTCTTCATAATGTGCAAAACCTTTTACCCTTTGAGACCTAACAAAGTGTATGCTTCTGTTTGAAAGGACAGTGAATGGACCATCCTTTGACATAATTGTTTCATCCTCCCTGTCCAAACTTCCTGATTTCAGACCATCACCTATTCTTTTTTAAAAATATTTTATTTATTTATTCATGAGATATACACACACACACACAGGCAGAGACATAGGCAGAAGGAGAAGCAGGCTCCATGCAGGGAACCCGACGTGGGACTCAATCCTGGATCACGTCCTGCCTGGGCTGAAGGCAGCGCTAAACTGCTGAGCCACCCTGGCTGCCCAATCACATAATTTCTGATGAGAAAAATTCCAAAGAAACTGCACCTTCTGGATCATTAAAAAGGGAATTATATTTAGTATAGATTTAGATTTATGGATTTAGATATTTGAAAACTGCAAATTATTTATTTGATAATTTGGAGATTAGAATACTTACTAGCTTCATTATCTAGAGTAAATAATTCTATAAATTGTCATTTGGAGAAATTGGTGCCACAGTTCTTATAGGTTTAGTTTTCATTAGTCCAGTTTAATGCCAGACTGTTTGGCCACTGTGACACATTAAATGGTCTTCAGATCACCATTTCTGGTGACTTGCATCCCTTTCCCTAGTCGTGTTGTGACTGGTAATGCAAAATCCATTACCGCGTATAAATATACTCCAGATTACTTTTCTGTAAAATTATTACTTGCCCAAGTAACTCCTCTGCCATGTTTTTTTTTTTTTTTTTTTTACGGTCCCATGAGATTTTATGCAGTTTTCCTTTGGCAGTTTGGCATTTTATTACCCAAAGGCAATTAGCAACATTTACATTCTTAACGACTTTTTTCTTTAGTATCTACTCACCATTTGAGTCCTTGGGCTAGGCAAGGTCATGCGTAACAGTACTAACACTGTTATAAATTTAATGCCTTCAAAAGACACAGATTAGTCAGCTAGCATATTCATTACACAAAGCACATCTTTTTTTCTAACATTATTTTGTCCAAGTGATTACCTTTTGTTGCTTCTACCAGATTGCCGTAGAAATGGTTCACTCATCTATATAGTACTAGAATTCCTCTAGAATTCCTTATATGAGGACTTATATACTAAACATGTGTTCAATGCTTGCTGCAAGACAGAAGCTATGTTAGCTCCTGGGTTTACAGAAATGAATAAAACAGTTATCTAAGTGTGGGCCAGTGCAGGAATGTCCAGTACTAGGTATACCGATAATCTTTTCTCTGTGCTCAAAACACATAAGGCTAATTGGTCATGGCAGGTTCTGTATGACACCCCCTACCCCACCTTGTTGTGGGCCATAGTGATTTAATTGAATAAGCATTTTTGATGGTTCCATTCTTGAGTTCTATTAAAGAGTGAATTTTCCAACAAGCTCTGAGAATTTAAGATATCTAGGCTTAGAAAATGGCTCAATGTGCTGTTATTGAGCAGGCCCTACAAAGAACCTTAACTCTGATTTTTTAAAGTAAGATTGACTTGTTCCTCTGCCTTTAAAGTAAGATTGACTTGTTCCTCTGCCTTTAAGAGTGTATTTATTATTCAATTATTTTCAATTAAAACTGTGTTTTAATACTGAATTTTTCCTAGGTCAAGGACGAGCCTTTTAGGTGCTTCTAGAAAAACTGAAAAAGAAAACAAATTTTACAGCTGTAACTACTTCTAATAGTTCAATTAAGAAATTAATTTAACTACTTAACGTGATTTTTAAAAGATAGAATTGTTATTTTTAGATGTGAATTTGGACATTGGATCTGGACATGACACATGTGGGGAAACCTCTTCAGAGAGTTACAGTTCTCCCTCTAGCCCACGGCATGATGGAAGAGAAAGCTTTGAAAGTGAAGAAGAAAAAGACAGAGGTTTGCTCTCTGGAAGGGATATGGGGGTGGCAGAGGAAAATGTGTGTTGTCTCTTAAAAGCAGTCAAACATAAGTAATTTTTGTTCCTATAAATGTCATTATTGATTTTAAATTTAACTGGTATAAAGGGTGTCTTATGGACCACTGACTTGGCATTTCCTAGCAATGTTGATTTTTTTTAAAGCTTATTTCCCTGCATATGAAATTAAGTGGAAAGAAAACAGTCATGGTAAAATGGAGTTTAGTATAGAAAGATTGAAAGTGTGTGTGTTGCTAGAGGTACATATTTATAATTTATATATCTTCCTCATGTATCAATCCTTTTATCATTATTAAAATATCCTTTTTCTTTGTCTCTAATAACAGTTTTTGCCTTAAAGTCTATTTTATCTGAGAATAATGTAACCACTCTAGCTCTCTCTTGGGTATTATTTGCAGGATACTTCTTTTTTTGTTCTTTTACTTTAAGCCTATAGGTGTCTTTGAATCTAAAATGTATCTCCTGGGGATCCCTGGGTGGCGCAGCAGTTTGGCGCCTGCCTTTGGCCCTGGTCTCTGATCCTGGAGACCCGGGATCGAATCCCACGTCAGGCTCCCGGTGCATGGAGCCTGCTTCTCCCTCTGCCTGTGTCTCTGCCTCTCTCTCTCTCTCTCTCTGTATGACTATCGTAAATAAAAAAAAAAAAAAATGCATCTCTTATAGACAGCCTGTGGTTGGATTATGGCTTTTTAGCCATTCTGCCCATCTCTGCCATTTGAGCAGAGTGTTTAATCCATTTGATTTTACTGTAATTACGGATAATGTAGGATTCACATCTGCCATTTTGCCCTTTGTTTTCTGCATGTATTGTGTCTTCAGTTCCTCCTTAAAGAGAAGCTCAGAGTCAGCCAAAATTGAGAGTGCAGGCTTTCTCAGGTCTTTCCCGGGCTTACATACAGCCCTAGACATAATAAGCATGGCCTCTAGATTTTCAGGAATGTGTGAAAGAATTTCAAAGCTCCCTGTGGACATCTCATTCTTCAGGTTTTTTTTCTTTTATGTTTTTTGGTCAGCTTATTAGCCCCAACTAGTAATGCTGCCTCAGGCGGCCAGGTTGTTAAGCATTTGCTGCTGATTGATTGTGACAAATGCCCTGTGGTAAGCAGCTGTTAACATAGAATGAGCTCTAACTACTAGACCAACAGTGACATTTCTTAGGGGATAGGGCTTTTAGATAGCCCCAAACCCATGCTTCTTCTAGTGGCTGCTAGGTTGCTCATTTATATGGCTACTGTAGGTGTAAAAGTTTTCATTTGTAAAGCTACTTCTGAGCTGGAGAAAAGTACACTGGAATTAGGGCAAAGTAAAATGCCACAGCACTCATTATTCTTAAGAGATTCAAAGGCTTTTCTGGAATAAATACTCCGATTCCTGTAAGCCTTTAGTTAATTTCCAGACTTCTGAAGAGGCAATTTTGACAGTTTTTTCAGGATTCTTGTTCCTTTTATGCAGGAGTAGAGTGTCAGAGATCCTTACCCTACCGTTCTGGAAATGAGATCTCAAAAAGTGTATGTTGAATGAGGATATCATTCTTTACACATGATAAAGACATCTGATTGGTAACATCTTGGTTTTAAACATCTGATTAGGAACATTTTGGTTATAAGGTGTACCCATGCTAGTGGGAAGTATTAATAATGATTTTTCTTGGGCCACAAAGATCTATAGAGAGCCTTAGACCACAGCATTTCAGCCATGTGTGGCCTCTTCCTGGGCCGTGTATAGCTCTTTCCCAGACCCTAGCTTCTGTGTTAGAATATCAGGCCATGTCTTAGGGAGCTTTGACAGTAATGCTGCTGCATCTTGTACAATTAAAGTCAGTCTTTACTGTGCACTTGTTTTGAAGTCCTATAAAATGTAGTGTATAGTGACTCTACCACCAGTTCTAATCTGAGGCAGTAGTACTATTCTGATCTGCATTTTCCTCATGAAAAAAAAAATGGAAATAATTGCCCAGAGTTCTTAATGAAGGTTAAATGAGAGAATGTTGATGCCTTGTCCAGAATAGAATAGCTTTCAGTGTGTTTGATTTCACATGCTATGCTTGATTCTGTAGGATGTACTAATTAATAATCCTGGGGCTATTAGGCTAATAGTGTATACTTGGCCTCTTTGTCAGAATTGTTAGGAGTACATCTGTACACTTGGGCTATTTTGCAGCCTCCCCTTCCTGTCAGATAGGGTGAGTTGGTGGCCTGGATGGAGGAATTTGCCCTTTTTCAGATAGGCTCAGTTATCAAGTGACTAAATTGAGCCTTCCTTAAATGAAGAATCATTTGCGATATCTAAAACCAGCAGGAGGAAAATATCCACTGTGGTAAAAAGCTTTAATCATTTTTAGAAATTTGAGGGTATGAGAAGGTTGCTTTAAAAAGCATGTGACTTTGTTGTTCTGTTGTTCATAATGGGGTTTTTGTTTTGTGAGACTTCATACTTTTGAAAGCCAAAGCAAAAAAGGGAGAGACCATCTCTAATTAGCTAGGTTAGTCCTTAACAATGCTCAGAAAACCATTTGGGATCATTTAAATTCATGAGGCCATTTGCTGTGACTTAAGATTTAAAGAAAGCCCAATTCATACGGAAATTTAGTTAACCACCTGAAAAATGATTATGTACGTTGTCTTTGGACTTACATGTTTAACTGTGTATTCCTATGATGCTTACAGATATAGATAAAATGCCTTGAATAAGTTATTAGTTTTGGGATACTTTTTGTTTTGAAACATTTAGCAAGGAAGTTATTAAGGGAAGTTTATGCTAGAACCACTTACTCATAAATTGAACCTCTTCTTTCTAGATTATAATAGAGTTAGTAACACTGTTGACATTCCGTGTCACTAACCAGGTTCTGTTTAACCTTTCTTGAGGTAGGCTACTATTTATTTTTAGTATTGTTTCCAAAATTTTTAACATCTTCATTGACTATAGCTAGTTGTTACCTTAATATATGTAAACATTTTAAGCAGTGATATAGTTCTGCTTGTATTTATGAGCAAAAAAGATATTAAAATAGGCACTACATTTAATTGCATGGTTTTCCTACATATTATTGCAGTATTTGGGTTTATGATATCTACATATTATGAACTAGACTTCTTTTGCCCTTTTTATACCAGAAGTCAGGAAGCCAGGGGAAATCTAGATTGAAGCTATTTCTGTATACAAGCATAAGAGTGACTGCAGCAATAACACCATATGAAGTGTAATTTTGTATTTGCCTCTTTGCTGTTCTGTCATGGGAGAAGTGGCAGTGGTCTTATGTTTGTGTTGCTGCCTGTGTTCTAACACCGTTTGTTTTAGGACTTTAATAATAGTAACTTTACATTTTCTTTTCCCCCTGAAATAAAAGTAAGAATATTTATTCCATTCTCTTCCGTTCCCTACCTCTAGATATTTGGGTTGAGGGATAATCTTGTGACTGGGCTCCTTTACGTTGTATCATGTGTGTGAGACACACATGAAGACTTTGAGTTGGGCAGTGCAGAATACATATCAAGTGAATTGCCTAAAATTGATAAGATTCAATCCTTTTCTCAATAATAAGGTGATCTTAAATAAATCTCAGTGTTTATATTGTACTTCATTCAGGCTCCAGTTAAACTTTGGTTGCTCATCACTCCATGGATTTTTTTTTTATTATTAAAGACTTAATTTTCTTAGAGAAGTTTTAGCTTTACAATAAAATGAAGAGGAAGGTACAGAGATTTCCCATGTACTTCTGCTGCCATGTGTGTAGCCCACCCCGTTATCAGCACTCACTAGAGCACTACAGTTTTTACCAATTATGAACCTCCATTGATACGTTATTATCACCCGGCGCCCATAGTTGACCTAATGGATCATTCTTGGTGGTTATACCTTCAGTGGCTTCGGACAAATGTATAATACTTTGTATTTTCCATTACAGTGTCATACAGATCATGTCACTGCCCTGAAGTCCCCTGTACTGTACCTTTTCATCTCTGCCCTCAACTCCCCATCCTTGGCAACCACTGGTCTTTTTATCATCACCACGGTGTTGCCTTTTCCAAAATCTGTACATTTTTTAAACAAAGTCCATAGAAAGCTGGAAATTAAACGAAAGTCAGCTTGGCGATCAGGAAACCGAGGGACATATTTCCTTGTTTCAAACTGCAGAGTTCATTTTAGATATACTTAAAATTTGGGCCATCTGGGTGGCTCAGTCAGTTAAGTGTCGACTCTTGATCTCAGCTCAGAACTTGATCCTCGGGGTCATGAGTTCAAGCCCTGTGTTTGGCTCCACACTAGGCGTGGAATCTACTTTAATTAAAAAAAAAATAGATACGCTTAGAATTGATTTCTAGCAAGAGTTGGGAGTTATGCATGCTCTAACATCTGTTTGTATTTGTTTCCCTTAGACACAGACAGCAATTCTGAGGATTCTGGGAATCCGTCAACAACCCGGTTTACAGGCTATGGTTCTGTCAACCAGACCGTCACTGTCAAGCCACCTGTTCAGATTGCTTCATTAGGAAGCGACAACGGAGGCCTTTTAGAAGATCCCCTAAACCCACCCAAGTATCAGCATATTTCTTTTATGCCAACTTTACACTGTGTCATGCACAATGGTGCCCAGAAGTCTGACGTGGTTGTTCCTCCACCCAAATCGGCTGATGGCAAGACGATAGGGATGCTTGTTCCCAGTCCCGTTGCTATTTCTGCAATAAGGGAATCCACAAATTCTACCCCCGTTGGAATCCTGGGACCGACAGCTTCTACTGGAGAGTCAGAGAAACACCTTGAATTACTGGCTTCCCCATTACCCCTCCCGTCAGCGTTCCTCCCCCACAGCAGCGCCCCTGCTTTACACCTCACGATTCAGAGGCTCAAGCTGGCGCCACCACAGGGGTCTTCCGAGAGCTGCCCAGTGAACATCCCGCAGCAGCCCCCCGCAAGTCTGAGCCTCGGGTCACCAAGCACTGCCTTTCTTCCCGTCCACAGCCCAGGGACCTTCCCGGGCTCTCCTGTTGCTACCACGGACCCCATCACAAAATCCGCATCCCAAGTGGTAGGACTAAATCAAATGGTGCCTCAAATCGAGGGAAGCACTGGGACCGTCCCTCAGCCTGCCAATGTGAAGGTAGTTCTCCCAGCAGCCGGCCTGTCAGCCGCCCAGCCACCAGCTTCCTACACCCTGCCGGGCTCCCCCCTCGCCACCGGCGTGCTGCCCGGCCAGAGCTCCAGCGTGCTCAGCCCCGCGGCCACATCGGCCCCGAGCCAGGCCCCGGCCACCGGGCAGCCCGCCGTGCCCACCCACACCCCGGGCCCCGCCCCCAGCCCCAGCCCCGCCCTGACCCACAGCACCGCGCAGAGTGACAGCACGTCGTACATCAGCGCGGTGGGCAGCACGAACGCTAACGGGACGGTCCTGCCGCCACAGCAGCAGCTGGGCTCGGGGCCTTGCGGCTCCTGCGGGCGAAGGTGCAGCTGTGGGACCAATGGAAACCTTCAGCTAAATAGTTACTATTACCCCAATCCGATGCCCGGACCAATGTACCGAGTCCCGTCGTTCTTTACTCTGCCATCCATCTGCAATGGCAGCTACCTCAACCAAGCACATCAGAGCAACGGAAACCAACTTCCTTTTTTTCTGCCTCAGACTCCTTATGCAAATGGACTGGTGCATGACCCAGTCATGGGGAGCCAAGCCAACTACGGCATGCAGCAGATGGCGGGATTTGGGCGGTTCTATCCTGTGTACCCAGCACCGAACGTAGTTGCCAACGCGAGTGGCTCGGGGCCCAAGAAGAACGGGAACGTGTCATGTTACAACTGTGGTGTGAGCGGACACTACGCACAGGAGTGCAAGCAGTCGTCCATGGAGGCCAGTCAACAAGGTAATCATGAGAACTCCCAGAGGACTTGTTTTTGAATGTGCCCGTCCCCCCCACCTTACCGAGCACGGTCATCCTGTTGTGGCAGAAAGAGCTGGCGTGTGTTCATTGACCGATGTTGTGCTTTCAGTGACAAATCCGAAAATGCAGATGGGAAAACCTAGCATAGACCCAGGTCACACAGCACGAGGAAGTTGAGAGGAATTCAATTTCCAAGGAAGGCACAATAAACCACTGAGGCACTTTGGAAGGAATATGACGGGAGTTTGCGTTATATAATGTCAAATCTCTTGCTTGCAGCACTTTTTTTTTTTTAAGCTACAATCCCGTTTCATAGAATATGCAAAATTTTTAAATACAGAAGAAGTAGGAAGTGATGCAGGCATCTGACATGTAGGATTTTTAGTTACTCTTTAATCCATCCATGCATAGCCAGCTAGCCTCATGCACATTCCCTCATGGTGCCCTTTTCCCTCCCAGCAGATGCTTAAAAAATGCTACTGCATTTTCAGGAACAAAATATTTAAGCACTGGCTTGGGAGCAAGGGAATTATTTGAACTCTGCTTAATGTCATTACCACCAGAAACAAGAAAATGTTCTTAAATGAGTATGAGTAAGATGGCAAGTTCAGCGGAGGAGATGTCAGACTGTTATCTTGCCCTTGGATTTGGCTTTTGTCATTTTGCCAAATCTCATCCAGGGGGAAAACAAAGTCTTGAGTTGCGGGTGTATACTTGGCATTTTGAAAGGAAGCTTGAGTTTGATAGCTTTAGGTTGCACTTAAAGCACACACGTCACATTACTCCTTGAAGAAGGTAACTCGTATTTACCATTCTGGAACCGTAGTGGCGCGGAGGAAGCTGCCTTCTGCCGGCATGCCCGTTTGCTATCTTGTAGTGGTTTGTGATGCGTTGCGTTGTAAGCAGTGACTTAGCACTTCTGTCTTTCCCGTTTTAGGCACTTACAGACTGAGATACGCACCTCCCCTCCCCCCTCCTAATGATACGTTGGATTCTGCAGAGTGAAACAAGTAAAGCTTGACTGCTTAATACCCTGACGCGTGGGGGAGTCATGGTGGGGTGTGGAGGGGAGGAGAGGAAAGGTATTTTATTTGTGTTTCTTTGTCTCTACATTTCCTAGATTTCTATGCAGTTGGGAGTTTTCATTTCTCTTGTACCGATGTCCAAAACAAAAAAGAATGCATTGCTTTTGAGCCTCTGGTCTCCTGGTTCAACAACAGGCTTATCTGTATGATACATGTAATTTAAACATCCAGACAAACTATCAAAAGGAAAATGTTTGCTGTGCTTTTTTTTTTTTTACACTGAATACTTGCTGTGTGCAATGTTTACTGAATCTTTAAAACTGTGTATTTGACTTTTTTTTTACAACACTGGTGACAGTCATATGGTTTTGAAAAAGAGAAACTTCGCTTCTTCCACGCTCTTCTCACTTTCACCCTCAAGGACACATGTCTCCCTGTCACCTTCCTTCCAGCGGCCTGTGGCAGGGGCAGCTGGCCATGCAGCGGTCCACGCTTCCGTAACCTGCCCTGCCTGTAAATCGAAGGTGAAATGTTTCACCTTAATCTGAAAGGAGAAATCAAGTCCCCAAATTGTGTGTATATATGTACTAAAACAGCGTCACGTAAACACATATATGCAGTGCTTGTGGTCCAAATCAAAAATAAAGTGGAAGAGAGAGGAAGAAGTAAAACCATATGAAACTGAAAAAATAGGATGTCTGAAGTGTACAAAGAGCTTTTTCTTAAAAAACAAAAAACCACAAAACTTTTTACTTCATCATACTTTTTTAGCCTGTTGCTTCAGAGAGACATAAAGTGAACAAACTAGTGTGAGTGTTGTTCTGTGTGTCTGTGTCTGTAACGAAAGTCGACAGCTGATTTCACTTGTAGTCTACCATTGTGTCGTGCTAAAGAGACACTACCTGAGTAAAGATCTCTTCTTTTCTCACACCAACTGTAGCAGTGTTACGTTGTGTTTAAAATGTTTATTGCAATCTGAGCAGAAGCTCTGCTTTCTGCTAAAGTCAGGTTTGTTCCCTCACCGTCTCTCATAGCAAAGTCACTTTGATAACAGTTTACCACTTTGCTTGATTATAATGTGAAAGACTGAATTCTGAGTGTGTTAAGATGGTATTAATCATGTCAGTGTCATGTCACTAAGTTTAATGCTGCTGTTTAAAGAAAAAAAAATTTTTTTAAAGCCAATCTATGTACTAAATTGCTTCCAGGTAATTTTTGATTTCCTAAAGTGCACTGAGATTATCTGGAAGACTGGGTGTATTTTTGGAACTGCTGCATTCAACAGCAATGAGCAACTACCACTGTATAGTCCTAGGTTTGGGGTCGGGGCTGGTTTTGTTTTCCCATTCCTCAGTACGGAGCAGAAATGACAGATTTTTGTTGTGTGAAGTAACGTTGGTATACAGCAGAGGAACTTAAATACTTGGTCTTGGTTCAGAAGCCTAACAGATTGCTAGATGAAAGGAAAAACTTGAAGAAAAAAGAAGCTTCATTTAATGCTTCATAGGTAGCGTTTATATTTATAGCAGCAATGTACATTTTGAAACTAACTTTCAGGGTGGGAGTTAAAGGGGAAAGGGGGTGGGGGTGAAGGGGTAGATGAAAGCTTTAATTTAAAAAGAAAAAAGTTCGAGTAAAGGAAATTATTTTGATTAAATATATTTTATTTGATCTGGGTATTTTTGGACCATATTATTAAATTAATTGTTAAGCTGCAGTTGAGCTGTTCCAGTGAGAGTTTTGATAAGCCACGTATGGACCGCATTGTGAATCACTTGCCAGTTGTACTTTATGGAGCTTATTTTATGATTTAAGATACTGTACTGTACATAGGAGGTATGTTACCTTCTCCTTATTTGTATGTTTACCATATACTTTGATATTTGAAATGTTATGTACTGGAAAGGCCACTTATATTTCTAGAACAGATTGGATTTTATGCAACCCTTTTTCCTTGAATTAACAGCAATAAAAAAGTGAAAAACAGCTTAAGAATTGTGGTTTATTGCAAATTTTGTTAAAAGTGAAAGTAGGAGGACATCACGAACATGGTGATTCATTTTCTCTCTTTAAGGAAAGCAGCCCTTTTTCCCCTGGAGCGCGGGGCAGTGAATCCCAAAGGTTTTCTTACCATCTGGGTGTTGGCTCTTCAGTGTTTCGTCCCCAGCAGGCCCACCGTGGGTCTCCTGCGTGTCTGGGCCCAGAGTGGCGTGGCGGGGGGAGGCTGCCCTGGCCAGAAGTGGGGAGGACCTGCTTTACTTTGTCAGGCATCTTACTAAGGACTGTGTTTCCAGGCAGCTCTCAGTATATGCAGTAGGGAGTAGCCTTTACTCCACTGGCTCTGTCTTCTCTGACCCAGTCCCGAGTCCATTTCCTGCACTCGGTGATTCACGGGGAGATGGTCTTAGCGTGTAGTCCAGTCATCGGCTGGTGCGGATGGCTGGGGTCCCTCCAGTTGTCACCCAACATTCTTAGTAGTGGACACTTGGGGACTCAGCACCCAAGGCAGCAGACAATTGTCCAGAGCCACCTAGGGAAGGTTCCCTCTGGGTCCATTTGGGCAGCGGGCTTGGAACCGTCCCAGGATCCCTGATGGTGTCCAGAGCACAGCTTTCCCCTTAGCCGATGGCACCTGCCAGGGGCACACGTCCCAAACTGCCCTCCTTAACACATAGGCTGCCGAAGGCGCTGGTTCTGTCCCCTCCCCAGCCCCCCTCTTTCCTTTGCTGCTCCAAGGAGAACCCATTGCCCAATGCTTGGTCATTCCTGTGCTTTGGTTCTCTCCCATCTCAGATCCTCCTACCTCCCATGAACAGTGTGTTCCTTTTCTCGAGCTTTATAGAAAAGGTGTCTTTTTCATAGTCTTCTGTGATTGTCTCTACTCATCTGGTTTTGCGGTCCTGATGTTACATTCTTGCAGTTTATTTTCCCTAACTTGACAGTGTTCCATTGCATAGGGGGACACACACACAGACACAGTGCATCCATTCTGTCCACAGACATTTGGGTGATTTTCATTTTCTTTGCTCTCACGGGAGCTGTTTGCTACCAGTCTCCTGGTTCATGTGTGCAAGAATTCTCGAGGCCTTAAATCCAGGAGTGCAAGTGCCAGGCTGTAGGATATACTGACCTACTCAGTTTTCCAGGATTTGCCAAATCATTTTCCAAGTGATTAACAGGCTGACCACATCTGATCCAGTCCCTCTGTCCCTATCCTGACACCCTCCCAAACTGATGTGACGGTCCATGGAAGGCATGGCACAGGACAAGCAAGGGTACCCTGGCTCTGTGGAGGAAGGGCTTGTGAAGAGGGGCAGGTGGCCCAGGACCGCATCAGGGTTTTGTGGCTGGGGAGGTGGGAGGAAGAAACCAGGGCAGTTTGGCAGGGAAGGGAACATTTTGAAAGAGTTGTGAGGTTTGTGGTTCAATAGACAAAAAGATTCAGGCTGGAGATTGTGATATTGATTGAAAAATTGGAAACTACCAAGTTTTAAAGAGAGGAGGAGCATGTCAACGATGGTATTTAAAGAAACTTGGATGGTTGAGGAAGGACGGTCTGGCCCTTTGGACACTGGTTAGGGTGTGGGTGAGGCAGCAGGAAGAGCGGGGCTGGAAGAGGCCTTGGGCCTCTGAACTTCATTGTCCCCGGACAGAAAATGAGACTATTTTAAATTGTGGTTGTGAGGGTTAAATGGATGAATATATGCGAAAGGTCCAGCGTTATGAAACAGCACCAGGAAGGCACTCAGATGTCCGCTGAATTCGATTTTGATGAAAAGGAAAATTGAGGTTACTGGTTAAGACACAGATACCTGAGTCTAGGAGGGCAGTGGTCCGGTCCTATGGGTGGCAAGGAACCTGGCAAACACACTTTTGCCTTATTGTTAAAGTTAGTTATTTCAGCTCTGTCCACTGATAAAAATATATATATATATTCCTTGTCCTCAAAAATCAACTCTCGTTGGAGAGCTTACCAAATTTTGGCAGCTCTGGGCTGAGTCGTGCAGTCCTGATTATTCGACCCTGGAGTAGAAGAAGTACATTTACAAGGCAAATCCACATTTAACTTTATGTAAGTGTTAAAACATCAAATTTTTCTGAGAAGATTCCATAAAGATTAAAGCACAATGTAAAATAATCTTTTTTTTTTTTTTTGACAGGTAGCATCTAGTACTTAAGAGCATCATCCACTTGAGCTTGGAAGACACCTTTTTTCAATTCTACATACTGATTACAAAAGCACTCTAAGGTTAAGGCAGTGAAACCAAATGGAGGCAAGCTGGGACAGTAGTAGTTCAACCCCATAACCCTTCCATCACTTCATCTCAAAAGAATAAAGAGAAATGCTGACTTCTCCCACCCTGGCCACCCCGCGGAAGGGCCCATTTATTTTCAGGGAAATGAGGTGTGGGGGAGTGAGGAAAACATGGTCGCTGTATGTCTGGACCTTCCTTTTGGGGGGTTGGAGGTGGGGGTGGAGCTATGAGAATGAAGGACTCTAGGGTCCAAGGGCTGAGAGGCAGGTGTCCACTGGGGCGGGGGGGCCCTTCACATTGACCATGCACAGAGGGCAGCGCTGTCCTTTCCCAGCACATTGGCTTCGACGGTTTGGATTCCGAGGGGCAATCTAACAGCATTTTATCACTGCTTACAAATCGCAGCGATTGTGCCCATAACATGCGGAAGTAACTTTCTTTGCCGAATCTCAAGAAATTGACCTAATTCTTAAATTCCTCTTGAAAAATGCGAGCCCTCTGGATTGGAGTGGGGGTACACGTTGCCTGGACTCTGTGCTTGCAAAGTCTGTCCATCTCGGGAGCACAGGGGGATGTAGGCTCCCTCTTGCCTGCTCTGGAAAGTGGGGGGAATCATAGACCCTTCAGCCCACAGGCTCGCTGTTGGCCAGTGACTGCAGTTCTCTGTCCCCAGAGCTCTTCTCCCAAGACCCCATTTTGCTACTTGAAATTGGGGTGTGGTGGGGGTGTGTGGTGGGGAGACTGGGTGGTTCTTCATTTTTTTTTTTTTTCTTTTTCCTCTTGCAGCTCCAACTGGGTCCGTGGTAAATGGAGGTCTCAGCCAGCCTCTCACCAAAAGAAATTGCTAATTGGGAAGCAGCGCCACCTGGTGAGGGACGCGGACAATGCCAGCAAGCAGATGTTCTTTCCCACTGACCTAATTTAGAGAAAATTGAACGTAAGGCAGAAAACATTTGAGACTGTAAGCCTGTGCCCAAAACCTTAAAGAATGCAGGCAGCTGGCCATAAAAGTAATTTGAGCAATCTCCTCTCTCGGTCATCGCATTCAAAGTTTATTATAAACATCTGAAACGCACCGATGATCCTTGACATTTTCCTCTGCACTCTCCCCTGTGCCCATCGGTCAGCACAGTGTGGAGGGCATGGGACCTTCCTCCTTCCCGTCTTACAGATTCGGAACTCAGGGTCCAGCAGGGGTGAGTGCCAGAGACACACCAATGAGGAAGACCAGGCCCCAGCTTACCTCCTGCCCCGACAGGTGCTTCTTTGCTGAACCCGGGCAGTGACCTGGTAAGCCCTGTAAAACATAAGAGACCCATGATCTTAACACCTTGGGGCCTCTGGACTTATGGGAGCGGATAGGGGCTGGGTCCTAGCTGGTCCGAGCGTCTCCTTTCTGTGTCTCGTTGAGGGACTTGAAGATGTGGGATGAGGGAAAGTTGGCAGAGACGGGAAGCCCGGGACTTTCAGAAGTAGCTATTAAGCGTTTGCCTGTTTCAGATAAGTTCAGGAGAAGCAGCTCTCACCTACGTCCAGGGTTTTAAACATGTGCAAATATCCTCCATTGGAACACTGAGTTTTTAATTATCTTCAGGTATCTCAATAAATTGAGCACTATGTGAATATTCTGTTAGTGGGGAGGCTGCAGAACTTGAGAAACAGCGGAAATGAAGTAGCAGGGCGAGCAGCAAAGACACGTAACTGTTGATATGTTTAAAGCTCCGACATGTAGACTGTCCCAAGCACTCCCTCTACCAGTTACCATCATTCCCAAACAACCCAAAGGCCAAGAATGACGGCAGCAAGATTACCTCCAAGCAGGAAGTGACAGTGACACCTGCCCCGAAAGCCTTCCTAAATGCTAAGGATGCCACCAAGTTCCCTAGTCGTTACTCAGTGCTCATTCTTGCTAGCACATCAGGGCTGGGTCATGTTTGTAACATGGTCACTCAGTTGTGTCCCGGGTGCCGTCCTCAAGTGAACTTGTAGAAGAGATGGCATTCGTCGTGATTTTGTTCCTGGCACCCACCCACAGTACACATGACCTTTCTCCGGCTCATTGACGGAATGGAGGAAACATTTATAAAAGAGGAGGATCAAATTGACAAAATATGCAAAGCACTCCATGTCTGACACATAGTAGGTACTCAAGAAATTCATAATGGTAGCCAATACCTTATTGCCCAAGATGCCACTAGCTCATTTCTGCGTCCATTTTTACAGTAGGGGAAATGGCACAAAGGCTGAGTATCCAAGGGCACAGAGCAATTATTAAGGGACTCAGCTAGGATTGGAACCCGTGGCTCGTACCCACTGGGCTCCTCTGTAGCTATGTACCTACGTCATGGGATTTTTGTAGGCATGTCAGTGTGCCGTGATGTCAGGCGTGTCCTGTGATGGGATCAGGCCAGTGGGACTTGCAGGTAGGCGCTACCTTAAACTCTGTCGTCTTGAACACCTGGCCCTCCTAGACCTTTCGTTTTCTTACTCGAAAGCTGACTTGGAAAAGGTGGTAGAGATTGAACTAAATGATCTTGAAATTCTGTGACTTGAATCTTGCTTTTTCATTTTAAGGGGTTTATTGAAGTTTTAGAATTCTTTGCCTTCACACTTACTTTTGGTTTAACGGATTTGAAGTCCTTGTTGGGTGTGGTCAGGAACACAAACCCCAACTGTGGGCGGTAAGTAAGCTGCTGGGAGGGAGAATTTTCCAGGTCCTTGGGGAGAGCCCTGAGGAGACCCCACTAGGTGGCAGTGTAACCAGCGTGCTGGCTGTGGGATCCAACTGAAGAGCGCTTTTATGTTCCTGCTTAACCCTCCGTCCTGACTTGCTCAGTTCGTCCCTCCTTGTATTGATAAAAGTTTCTGTTTATGGGGCCTTTCAGTCAAAAAATAAAGCTCATATTCCCGAGTCTTGTGCGGAAGGAAACAGGGTTAGGCATAGCCTGCACACTGGCGACACCTAAGGTCCACGGATGAGAAGGGCTTTTACATCTTCAAATGGTCGAAAAGGAGTAACTCTTCGTGACACGTGAAAATCATATGAAATTCAAATTTCAATGTCCACAAATAAAGTTTATTGGAACACAGCCCCTCATGCATGTGTTGTTACGGCTGCTTTCGTCCTACGACAGAGCCTGAGGTGGTGACAGTCTCTTTATGGAAGAAGCTTGCTGACCCCTGACCTCTATCGGCCTCATCCAAATGAAGATAACACTTGCCAATGTCTTTAAAGTTCTAATGTGTGAGCGTAGGAATTTGCAGGAATTTGCACTGCGTCCTTTTGGTGCTGTGTTCTTGGCGCAATAGAAATAGCATGGGGTGCGGGAGCGGGCCTGCCCACGTTCAGGCAGCCGCTTAGCAGACGTCCCTCGGCTGGACCTCGGAGTGTAGTAAGGGGCGCACCTAGCTGTGACCGGGTGACAAGCGGGGGACCACAGCGGGTGGAGGGCTGGACTCTGGCAGCCCAGACTGGGGAAGGGGCCTCAAAGGCCACAGCATTCTCCCTGGGCCAAGAGGCAAGGGCGGGGGGTGGGGTGGGGGAGCGGAACAGCGTCCTTGGTCCTGGACGAGGGGCTGCAGCAGCGCTGCGGCGGCGCCCCGGGCGGGAGCTGGGAGGGCGCGGGTCGGAAAGAAAATCCTGCGTTCTTCTGCCCGCTGGCGCTGTGTGTGCGGCCGCTGCCTCGGCCTGCGGCCTTGGATCCCCTGAGGGGCCCAAGCAAAACCCCAGGTTCCTGACTCCCTTCTCCAAACTCAGGCCTACGGAAGGGGGCGCCCAAGTGGGGGGGGGGAGCAAAGCAGAGCCGGCAAGGGCGGGAATGACGCCTCTCGGGTTCTGAAGGTGGAGAGCGCGGGGGCGCCCGAAACGCAAACGTGTTTTGTTTTTGGGTTTTTTTTCTGGCCACCACTGGTCCTTGCGGCAGGATCAGGAGTCGCCACCAGAGAGCTTGGCAGTGGGGTTCCCCGGGGTCCCCCCGCCCGAGCGCGCGTCCGCGGCCGGCAGGGGGCGCCACCGAGGCCGCCCGCCGGGTCCCGGGCGTCCGCGGCCTCCCGCGGGCTGGGTCCCGGGCCCCCCCCCCCCGCCCCGCCCCGGGTCCCCCGCCTCCCCCGGGCCTCCCGCCACCGCCGACCCACAGCAGCCGGGCCCGAGGGTGCCTAGGTGCAGGCCGGGCCCGACGCCGCAGCGCCGCCTCCCGGGGCTCGTGGGGACCGGGGAAGGCGAGGCCGGCGCCCGGGGCGCCTGTTGGGTTTCCGGGGCGACCTGACACCGCCAGGCAAGCGCTTTCCCAGCCTTTCCGAGGGATCCACCTACTAACCAGTGAGTGACAGAACAACTGTATTTGAGCAGGTCCCTGGACACCCGTTTACACCCAGGCCAGTTGCCGGTTTTCGTTAAAGGCAGTGCCCCTCGTGACCCGCGTACACCGGTTTGGGTCCTGAGCTGCCGCCGGAGCCGGAGCCGCCGAGCTCCCTCCCTCCCTGTAGGGGCAGGTGACAGGTGCGCCCGCGGGTGCCGCGAGCCTCCAGAGCTCAGACGGGAACACCTGCCCGAGCCGTCGGGGGCTCGACACGTTGTTACGTTTCCATCAGGAATGTTTTCTTGTTCAAAACCCACCTACCTGTTTTAGGGCCTTTCAGAATTAGGAACGCCTCTTTCCTGTGGATTAGACTGCCCCCTCTGTTCTTGGGTTTGTGTTTGCTTCTTCTGTTTCATATGATCATGATCCTCCCATACGTGTATTTTATATCTTTCCTTTTTATAATGGATGAGCCAGTACTGATACTTCGATTTCTGAAGTTCATCGTATTAGGGTTCAGGGTCGTGTTACGACAAACGTGTGACATGTACCCACCACCACCGTCTCCCACAGAACAGTTCCACCGCCCTTCAAACCCCCTGTGCTCTCTGCTTCCTCACCCGTCCCTCCCACCCCCAGCAACCACGGATCATTCTATTGTCTCCATGCTTTTGCTTTTTCTAGAATAGGATGTCACATAGTTGGAATCATACAGGACGTAGCCTTGTCAGATTGGCTTCATTCGCGGGGTAATTTGAATCTATGGTTCCTCTGTGTCTTTACATGAAATGATAGCTCTTGCCCTTTTTTGCTGAATATTTCATTGTGTGGATGGACCAAAGTTTATCCATCTACCCACTGAAGGGTATCTTGGGTGCTCCCAGGATTTAGCAATTATGAATAAAAAACTGCTCTTAACATCCATGTGCAGGTGTTGTGTGGACATATATTCTCAACTTATGGGCAAATACCGAGGAGTGCAATTGCCTGACCATGTGGTAAGATAGGGTTAGCCTTATAAGAAACCTCTAAACTGTCCTCCATCTTGCATGGCTTCTACTTTGCATCCTCACCAGCAATGAATGGAAGTTCCTGTTTCTCCACGTCCTCACCAGCATTTGGTGATATCAGCATTTGGTTTTAGATTTTAGCCATCCTAGTAAGCACATAGTAGTGTATTATTGCATGAATTTCCCATTACCTAATGACGTACCATGTGGAGCATCTTTTCATATGCTTGTTTGTCATCTTTTGGGGGGAGGTGTCTGTTCAGAACTTTTGCTGATTTTTAAAAAATGGGTTAGTTTTTTTAAAGATTTTATTCATGATAAACAGAGAGAGAGAGAGAGAGAGAAGCAGGCTCCACGCAGGGAGCCCAACACAGGACTCAATCCTGGGACTCAATCCCGGGGCCTCCAGGATCACACCCTGGGCCAAAGGCAGGTGCTAAACCACCAAGCCATCCAGGGATCCCCTGGGTTGTTTGTTTTCTTATGTTGAGTTTGAGGCATTCTTTGTGTGTTTTGGGTATTAATCCTTTGTCAGATATGAGTTTTGAAAAGATTTTTCTCTTTATTCCGTTGATGCTTCATTCTTTCTTTTGCAATGAAACGGAAATGTGGGAATCCTGAGAGAAGCCAGTCAGGGGGTTTCACTTGGTCACTATTCTTGTCAGATGCACACCAAGCCGTCTCCAGTGGCACTTCCTTATGCATTCAGCAACGTGCCAGGACTGGATTCCTCAGTGGTTGCCAAGCCCTTGACCCAGAGCTGGCACAGATCGTTTGGCAGTGGGAGTGGACCCTGGGGTCTTCCAAGTCACTTCCTTGTAGGGATAACCAGTTACTTTAATTACTTACCCGGAAGTCAGAAATTGTGGGCCAACAGTGACATCCCCTTATAATTTCTTCAACCTTATTTGGGACACAAAGGCTGAGTTCCTCCCCCAATTTATTTCTAGAGACATGCATAGTAAAAGAAGGAGTAAGCCAGTTTTAAAACGCCAGGATCAGGCAAGGCCTGCAGCTGTTGTGACTCCTTTCTGGAACACACACACAGATCTTCACAGGGCCCCGGAGGAACAAAAGACAATGGTTTGGGCCATAAATCCTGCCCGAGTCTCACAGGATGGGAAATCAGTGCTTGGCAGCGGGAGGGAAGCTGTGCTCGGTAGAGGGGCTCTTCCTGTGAGTCTCCAGAACCCTCCTCCTACCCCACTCACCTCATGACAAACTGATGTGCTATCCTTTGGCTTCAGATTCCCAGAGTATCTGCTCTGAAGCTCGATATTAAGACATACACGTTTTCAATATGGCTTTACTGAGAAGCACAGCAAAGAGAAAGTGTATGGCCCCAGGGGAAAGAAATCATTGTGTCTGCCAAGCAGGCTCTGAATCCCAGTTCCCTCTAAATCAACCTTCCCACCTGATGGAAAGGGGAGATGTGTTTGTCTGGCAAACACGGCTGTAATTTGTGATTGAACACAGTTGGGAAAGTCGAGAGAAGGAGGAGGACCTCAGTGGGTGGTGATGCCTCTCCCAGTGCCATCCCAGGGCCATCTGGGTAGCCTGGGACATGCAGACTCCAGGGCCCAGGGAAGACTTGAGCGAGGACATCTCAGGAGCTTTCAGGCTGCTCAGATGTACATTGATCTTGAAAATCAGTAAGTCAGGGATCCCTGGGTGGCGCAGCGGTTTGGCGCCTGCCTTTGGCCCAGGGCGCGATCCTGGAGACCCGGGATCGAATCCCACGTCGGGCTCCCGGTGCATGGAGCCTGCTTCTCCCTCTGCCTGTGTCTCTGCCTCTCACTCTCTCTCTGTGTGACTATCATAAATAAATAAAAATTAAAAAAAAAAAAAAGAAAATCAGTAAGTCAAAAGCATAAAGTTTAGAAATTAATTATAATTAATATAATAATATAATAAATTAATTGAGGATTAACTGTAGGCCTACAGTGACATCCCTTCATAACTCCTTTAACCGTATTTGGGACATGAGTTCCTCCTCAGTGTGTTTACAGAGACGTGTGCAGTAGAAGGATAAGTAAGCCAGTTATTAAGCTCCGGCTTCAAATAGGGGTTGCAGTAGCTGTGTGACTCTGGACAAATATTTAAATACCTTAATTCTCCTCTGCAAAATGTGTGTAACAGTGCTAGAACCTGCACAGCTACCAAATGTCCTAAAGTTCAAGTGTTTGAGACCTGCAGGAAAACAGAGGAAAGTCTCTCTGAAGAAGAGAAACAGGGTTTCAGAAAGTATAGAATGTCTCCTGCTTCTGCTTTCATTTCACATGATGTAATAGTAACGACTAGCTTTTTTTTTTAAGATTTTTATTTATTTATTCATGAGAGACACAGAGGGAGAAGCAGACTCCCTGTGGGAGCCCGATGCAGAACTCGATCCCAAGACCCTGGGATCACTCCCTGAGCCCAAGGCAGACGCTCAACCACTAAGCCACCCAGGCGTCCCTCTCTGGTGAGATTTAGAAACAGTACCTTTTCTGAGATGCTCACAGTCTAAACTTAAGATGTCCAATTTGGTTGCCACTAGCCACAGGTAGTTATTTAAGTTTAAATTTTAGTTGACTGGGCAGCCCGGGTGGCTCAGCGGTTTAGCGCTGCCTTCGGCCCGGGGTGTGATCCTGGAGACCCGGGATCAAGTCCCGCGTTGGGCTCCCTGCATGGAGCCTGCTTCTCCGTCTGCCTGTGTCTCTGCCTCTGTGTGTGTGTGTCTGTCATGAATAAATAAATAAATAAATTTTTTTTGTAAATAAATTTTAGTTGAAAAGTGCAATATGAGAGTCCAGATACCAATAACTGATGTTCAATAAAAGATACAAGGTGTGGGATCTCTGGGTGGCGCAGCGGTTTGGCGCCTGCCTTTGGCCCAGGGCGCGATCCTGGAGACCCGGGATCGAATCCCACGTCGGGCTCCCGGTGCATGGAGCCTGCTTCTCCCTCTGCCTGTGTCTCTGCCTCTCTCTCTCTCTCTCTCTCTCTCTCTGTGACTATCAGAAATAAATAAAAAAAAAAATTAAGATACAAGGTGATTTAGTGGACAAAGGCTAGTCTTTTCAATAAATGGGGTTGAAACAATTGGATATACATATTCAAAAAAGCAAACAGTCCCCACCTTGCACCATATACAAAATAGTACATTTAATGGTCCGTTTAACTCAATATGGACCATACATCTAAATGTAAAAAGAAAAACTATAAAATTTATAGATGGAAACATAGGGGGAAGAAACCTTTCTGGCTTTGGGCCAGGCAAGGATTTCTCAGGTGCTATACTGAAAACACGATCCATAAGAGACTAAATTAATAAATTGGGCTTCATTGGAATTAAAACTGCTCTTTGAAAAGCATTCAGAAAATAAAAAGACAAGTCATCAATTGGGAGAAAATATTTGCATATTACGTATTCAATAAGGGACTTGCCTCTAGAATGGGTAATGAACCCTCAAAACTCAATAATAAGAAAACAACATAATACAAAAAGTGCAAAAGATATGAACACTTTATGAAAGAAGATATACCAATGTCAAACCTATGAAAAGATGCTCCATATCATCAGGCAGCTGGGAAATGAAAATTAAAGCAGCAGTGAGACACCCCTACAGACCCATTAGAAATGGCTAGAATTAAAAGACTGACCATACCAGTTGTTGGCTGGTTTGTAGAAGAACAGGCAGGCATGTACAATGGTACAACCACTTTGGGAAAGTTTGCCTGTCTCTTAACAAGGTAAACAAAACACCTACCATGATCCAGCCATTCTACTTTTAGGAATTTACCCAAGAGAAATGCAAGCATATGTCTATACAAAGATCTATGCAAGAATGCTCATAGCAGCTTTATTTATTCATAGCCAAAAAGTGGAAACCACCCAAGTATCCATCAACAGGTGAAATTTTATCTCCAAACAATGAAATATTACTCAGCATTAAAATGAAACAAACTGAGACAATATGGATGAATCTCGAAATAGTTTTGCTGAAAGAAGCCAGAACCTCCCCACCCCTAAGAAGAGTACAGAGCATGATTCCGTCTACATTATGTCCCACATCATATATGTAAACTACTGTCTAATGACAGGAGGTGGATCAGTGGTTGCCTGAGTGTGTGTGCGGCGGGGGGGTTGCGGGGAGAGGGGGCACGGATGGAAGGATACAAATGGACATGAGGAAACTTCTGGACATGATAGGTGTATATTCACTACCTTGATTGTAGTAATGGTTTCATGGGTGTCTGTGTCAAAACATCAATCTTAACATTTTATGTGCAGTTCATTGATGCCTTTTATACCTCAAAATAGCTGTTAAAACTTTAAATGTTTAAATAAAATTTAAAATTCAGTTGGGCTAGCCAAACTTCTAGTCCTCAATAGCCACACTGGCTAGTGGCTACCATATTGGATGAGAACACTTCCAACACGACAGAAAGTTCTACTGAATAGTGCTGGAACAGACAGGGCATCTCCTGTTCCAGGCTGGCAGGAAGTTCCAATAAAGGAGGATGTTTCTCCCGGCCAAAGAGCCTGCTGCCCCTCTTGTCTACAGAGTAAAATGGATGATGGGGGGGAGGGACTTTGTCAAGCAGTCATCTGCATTCAGGACAGATCATTAGAAAGGGGCCAGGTGGCAGGTGCTGCTGAGGGTAGGGAAAGGGGGAGGTCCTGAGGCTCTGAGCTCCAAGGTGGAGGAAACCACCTGCTAGATGAATTGAGCTGAGGAATGAGGGATGCAGAGGGAGCAAACGGTGGAATTGTAGAAAGTTCAATCTCCTTTAGAAATCTTTTGGTTCAAACTGGATGGAGGAAATGAAAGCAAGTGGGAATGGGTGGGCCCAAGTCTCCATAGAATTGGGAAAAAATGCCAGAACCAGGAAAACCCAGGTGTCCTGGTGCTGGGAATCTAGGTTTTGATGACTAGGAAAATAAGTAGAAATTATAATTGTGGGACTCGTGTTAACCATGCCTATTTCTTCAGTTGTACCAATGGAGAGCATTGCTATTTTGCTTTCTTGTGTTCCTCAAACTAGGTGCACCCCCAAGTAATTTACATATTCCGTGTGGCCAGGGGAAGCCACAGTCCCTTCTGAGAATGATGCTGCTGCTTCTTTTTTTAAGATTTTATTTGTTCATGAGAGACACACAGAGAGGCAGAGACACAGGCAGAGGGAGAAACAGGCCCGATGTGGGACTCGATCCCAGGACCCCAGGATCACGACCTGAGCCTAAGGTACACGCTCAACCACTGAGCACCCAGGCACCCCGAGAATGATGCTCTAAAGTGCTGAAATCATGTACCCAGGCTTACGAAGAACCCCACTGGTGTGGAGAGGCAGTTGGGTGCCCGAGGCACCTTGTGCTGGACAAGGAATGTAACTGCAGGGCCACGGGGCCACTCAAGTTGGCTTCTGCAACTGGGCGATTCTCACCCCGATTCCAGAATGCAATGGAGGAAGAGTTTGGCTTCTCTAGAAATCAGGCCTTTTTTGGATAAAGGGAAGGAGTTGAGAGGACAGAGGACGCCTGCTGTCCCCAAGTCTGGCCGCAGAGTCATCTCAGCCTGTACTGTGACCACATTCTGCCTCCAACTCCTTCTCCTCCAATATATGTGTTTGGAAATACCCATTTGAACAGAATCCGTTGGAGCCAAGGGCTTGGTGCTGCGCTGGGATGAGACCTCACGTGGAGGCCCACGGGAGACGGAGGGTCGCGCGGGGCCTGAGGGCACAGGGGCTGGGGTCGTGTCTCCCCTATCCAAGGAGGTCCTGGCTGGCTGTGGAGCGGTAGGGGTGCGACTCCCCGGGTGTTGGTCTACTAGGGACACCCCTCCCCAGCCTCTCCAGTTCCCTTTTAGGAGCGAGGGAAACTCCCAGAGGAGGCCACCTCCCGGGGGTGTTGGGATACAGGGACGGAGGATGCTAAGTCCAGAAAATGCTGGTGACAAGGGGTCCCCACCTCGGATCCCCCCACCGCTGCCAGCACCCTTGGAGCCCACAAGCACCTGGAGGCCGGGCTCCTGGAAGAAGGTGAGAAAGGGCCCTTTCCCCGAGGCTGCGTCCCAGGGCTGGTGGTTAGGAAGTGCTGCCCGGCTCCCCTCAGCCACCTCCGGGGGCTCAGCTGGACAGGCCCCCCCACCCATGCCCCCATGCAGGGAAATCTTGCCTTTTGGATGTCTTCTTCCCTCCTCCATCCCCCAGGATCCTAACCCCACCTGCCTCAGGTTTGGATTCTCAGCATTTGGGTCCACTGTGAATTGAGAAGGGAGAGACTGGAGCCGGGAATGAATGTCTGCAAGACAAGGCCTGTCCTGTACACCTATGCACTGGGTGAGGAAGGAAGGAAGGAAGGAAGGAAGGAAGGAAGGAAGGAAGGAAGGAAGGAAGGAAGGAAGGAAGGAGGAAGGAAGGAAACAAGGAACAGGAAACATCCCCCCACACCCTCCCGCACCCCACACCCCCATGCTTCCCTCTTGTTCTTCCTGGAATCAAGTAATGATGATTCTCCGAGTGGACATTTTAGGACCGCAGCCCTGATGAGAAGAAATCCCGAGGGGCTTCACACCCCTGGATCTTTCCCCCTGGAGACAAGAAAAGGCCCTTCAAAGCCATCAACTTCCTTAGAACAACAGATGGAAAGGCAGGAAAAAAACAAAGCAAAAGCAAATGGTCTCATTTATCTATTTTTAAAATGATACATGTAAAACAAGGAGAGATGTTCAAAACATTTTTTTTTTAAGAGTAAAACACTTAAAATCCCTGGTCTCAGAGCCTCAATCCTAATTCCCGCCCCAGGGATAAGCACTGTCAATGTGACGTGTGGCCAGCTTCATCCCACCACCGGGTCCTTGCCTCGCACTTGGGCTTTGCTGCTGTTCTCGCACCCAGGACAGCACCCCGCGCCCTCCCATCTCCCCCCCCCATTACCCCCCCTTGTAGGGCTTTGTTCCCTCCACCTGGAAAGCCCACCACACCCCCCTCTGCCCTTTCTTTTCCTTTTTGGGATGGGATATTTTATTTTATTTTTATTACACTATAATCTTCGTATTGTAAAGTACACAAACTTTAAAGTGTGAAGCCTAGTGAATTTTTACACAACTCTGTACATATATATTCCCCCAGATAGAGACGCCAGCTCACCAGAAGGCTCTAGTGCTTTGAGCCAACACCCTCCCAGTGGTAACGGCTGCTCTGACCTCCTCACCCCTAGATCCCTTTTGTCTGTTCACCCCTAGATTCCTTTTGGGTCTCCAGCATTGCTGTGGAGCTCATGCCCATCTTCCAGGTCTCAGCTTAGATGTCACCTCCTCCCTTTCCATAGCACGACCTTGTCCCCCTTTTTTTCCCCAGAGCACTTCTCAGTTTGTTTACAGGTTTTCTCCCCAACTAGATGGTAAGTGTCCTCTCCTATTACCTGCCATCTCCTGAACCTGTAGCACAAGGTCTAGCATATGTAGGTGATCAACCAATATTTAGTCAATGAATATGTGTGTAAATGAAAGACAGAAATGCCCCAGGTATCAATTTATATGGCCCTCACTCTAGAACTCATCATTTGTTCACATGCTGGCTTCTGTCTCGAGGCTTCTGTGCTTCTTGTTATAAAGACAATATTCACCAAATTCAAACATGAAGACTTAGGAATACTGGGGCGGTTGCAGTCTGCCGGGAAGCAACAAGTGGGCTAATTCTCACCCTAGAAGTAACAGGATTGCTTTCTCCACCAAGACTGGGCTTTCGCTTTATGCAGTTGAATCAGTGTTGTATAGAAGCACTCCATTTGGGCTACGTGAAGACTCTCAACAGTGGTAATCTCTATTGGAGTGAGCAAGGATCATGTTTTCAAAAACTTCCTAAATAATAAATAAATAAATAAATAAATAAATAAATAAATAAATAAACAAACAAACAAACAAATAAATAATAAAAATAAAAACTTCCTTGATATTTGGCCATGTTTTAAAAATAAGCACATAAGAACTTTATTTTTTTTAAATAATTTTATTGTGGTAAAATGCACTTCACATGAAATTTGCCATCTTAGCCAATTTCCAAGGATTCGCAGAGTTGGGGAGTGTTCAACCGGAGGTGAGCAACCAGTCTGAACTGTCGCAGCTTGCAAAACTGAAACTCTGTAGCCTCTAAGCCACAGCTCCCCATTTCCCTTTCCCCTCAACCCCTTCTACTTTCTGTCTCTGGGAATTTGGCTACCCTAGGAGCCTCCGGTGAGTGCAAGGTGAATTAGAGCATTCAGTATTTGTCTTAGTGACCGGCTTATTTCACTGGGCATAATGTCTTCCAGGGGCATCCACGTGGCTTGTCAGAATTTACTTCCTTTTTTAAAATTTTTTAAAATTTATTTATTTATTAATGAGAGACACAGAGAGAGAGGGAGAGAGGCAGAGACACAGGCAGAGGGAGAAGCAGGCTCCATGCAGGGAGCCTGACATGGGACTCGATCCCGGGTCTCTAGGATCAGGCCCTGGGCTGAAGGCAGCGCTAAACCAATGGGCCACCCGGGCTGCCCACATTTACTTCCTTTTTGAGGCTGAGTAATGTTCCACTGTATGTGTGTGCCAGAATTTGGTTATCCATTCATTCCTCAATGGACACTTGGGTGGCTCCCACTGTTGGCTGTTGTAAATAAAATAAAGCAGAGCATCTCTCTGAAGCCCTGCTCTCAGTTATTTGGGGTCTATATCCAGAAGTGGAATTGCTGGATCATATGATAGTCCTGTTTTTAATTTTTTGAGGAACTGCTGTACCATTTTCCACAGCATCTGTGTCATTTCGTATTCCCACCAGCAGGGCATAAGCATTCCAATTTCTCCACCCCCTTGCCAGCACTTGCTATTTTCTGGTTTCTGGAGAATGGCCACCCTAATGGGTGCAAGGTGATACCTTGTGGTGGTGTTGATTTGAATTTCCTGCTGACAAATGATGTCAAGAACATCATCTATTCATGTGCTTGTCGGCCATTTGTACTTCTCCTTTGGAGAAATGTCTGTTCAGGTCCTCTGCCCATTTTTAGTCAATGTATTTGTTGTTGTTGTTGTTGTTGTTGTTGTTGTTGAATTCTGAGCAGGTACTATTTTTAAAACCAGAAAATAATTTTATAAAAAAAAGAGGGAGAGAAGGGCCCCTGGGTGTCTCAGTCGGTTAAGCATCTACCTCAGGCTCAGGTCATGATCTCAGGTTCCTGGGATCCAGCCCTGTGTCAGGCTCCCTGCTCCATGGGGAGTCTGCTCTTCCCTCTGCCTCCTCCAGCCTGCCCGTGCTCTTTCTCTCTCTCTCAAAAAAAAAAATAAAAAATAAAAATCTTAAAAAGAGAGAGAATTCAGAAGGCCAGTTAAGAGAGTGCAGTGGTTAAAAGCTTGGGCTCTGAAATTAGAACATTCAGTCACCATAATTACTGAGAACCTTCTATGTAAGTCAGGGTAAGCCAACTAACACACAACCCTAACAGCTCAGCGACCTAATACAATAAAAGTCTTGCTCGCTTACTTAAGTCGAAAGTCATCTCAGGTGGAGGGGGAAGAAGGATGTTTGGAGGGTCAGTAGGTCGTCCAGGGACTCTGCGTCATGCGGTCGGCTAGGGATCTAGGTCGCTTCCATCCTGTGACACTGACGTCCACAAGATGTGGCCTCCAAGGTCACTCCGGGAGGGGATAAAAGGGAGAATTACACAAGGGTAACCTTTTATGGACCAGTCTGTGCCTGTATTACATCAACCTAAGCTTGTAACACAGCCCCACCCTCTACAAAGGAGACTGGGAAACATCCTTTTCCTGTGTGTCCAGAAGGAAAGGAAATTGCACTCTCTCTGCCACAGTTCGTCCCTTTGGTCACCAAACCATCTCATTCTTATCCCCACACATGGAAATAGTCATCCCCTTCTCTGGGGAGACAACCCAAAGTCGCACCCAGGATCTCCAAGTCAGGTACATTCTTCTCCCTCGAGACCCTATATCCCTCCAATGTTCTGGTCACCCATGAACTATGGGGGGATGAGTTGTCTGCCCCACTCCCCACACTCAACACCCAGTGGCAAAGCAGAAATAACACCATTCCTGCTGAAAAAGGGGAAGGTCCACAGAAGTGATAGACTCCTTCCTATGAGAGACGTGTTGTGGGGGTTCTCTGCCCTGGCAGTGGTGGGGTGAGGGGAGCTCCCTGATTCGGTTCTTGTCTGACCTCTGAAGGGTGCTCCCTGCTTGTTTTTCTCCATGACCTTATCTTTACTTCAAAGGAATTTCTCCTGTTTTGGTATCTCCCCTGAGGACGCCTGAAGCATCCTGTGGGGAGGAAGCCCTTCACCTTGACAACATCCACGTCTTGGAGCTTTCCTTCTGCTTGCTTATGGAACCCAAAGGGTTGTTGCATGTCTGCCAGTTTTTTAGGGTGACCACATGAATTCTCTGCCAATAGTTCTCTCAGAAAGTCAGCGGGCTTAGTGAAGTAGGGGGAACTCTGTGAGGGCAGGCCTACTAGAAGCTCACGCAGAGATGTAGACTGACCAGTTGGATACAGGAGCCCGGCCTGAGGGGAGAGGTCCGGGCCACAGGGGGACTTTGAGGAGCCATCCCCCTGCCGCTGCCATGTATGAGCAGGCTGGCCCGTGTAGACAGAGGAGAGAAGAAATCCGAAGACTCAGCCCTGGACCACTCCAGTGGCCAGAGATAGGGAGGCCGCAACCCGGAAATGAAAGTAGGACCTGGGAGTGAAAATGCAGAAGAGTGTGGTGTCTGGGAAGACAAGTGAAGAACACGTCTCAGGAGGGGGTGCAGATAGATCACTCAGGTGGCCACTGCGGCCTGACACCAGTGACCTTAAGGACGTCTCTGGTCTCTCGCGCAGGAGCAGAGTGAGAGACTGAGTGGAGTGGCTCAGTCAGCAAGGGGAGGTGAGTGACCGTGACTCGATTAGTCTTGCTGGGAAGGCAGCGGGGCAGTTGGACCTGGGCCACCAAGGGAGGGCGCGGGGTGTGGCACAGAGGCCGGGGGCCAGGGCAGTGGGAAATGAGACCCGTGGAAGTGACATTTGTTGCCTGAAATCAGAACCCAGAGAGCTGCTGAGGGGGAGGATGAGGAGGCTTTGGCGGGGGGGGGGGCACTCCTAGAAGAGCAAGGGGAGCACCTGGGCCACCCTGGGGTCACCTGAGAGCCTGAGGGCCCTGGGGACCTGGCCGGTCTGGTTTGCACAGGAAGTACAGGAGAGGGTGGCAGGTGGGCTCACGGGAGGGATGCACAGAGCCACGGAGGCCTCATGCTCCAGGGGGAGGGCTCTGGGGCTCGGGTATTTACTGGACACAATGGCCCTTCCTCAAAAAGGATGAGAAACACCCAGGGCCACAAGACTACTCAGTGACAAGGTAGCAATCCTGATGCCGGAGCCTGGAGGCTCGGGGTTCTAGGCTTCTCGGTGGGCGACTCTGGAGTCGCTTGTCTTCCTCCTGTTCCAGAAAACCCTCAGGCTCCAGTCATCTTCCCTTTCCCACCACGGAGACCCCTATGTCAGTGTTTTAAACCCTTCTGGGCTCCCAGATCTCTCCACGATGCTGGACAAAATCTATGGATTTTTCCCAGAAAAATGCACATGTCCACAAGGTGTCACTGGCTGTTTGCAGGGGTTGTGGACTTTTTGAAACCCATCCGAAGGCCTCAGGGTGATACATCCCCCCTCCGGCCTCCACGTCTCACGGAGGTGGAACTGAGGCGAGCAAAAGTTGGTCCTCAAACCAAACAGCACAGTGGCCCTTGTGTGGCCTCCATGAGGAGTGCCTCTTTTGGGTTTTTTTTTTTAATATTTTATTTATTTATTCATGATAGACAGAGAAAGAGAGAGAGAGAGAGACAGAGAGGCAGAGACACAGGCAGAGGGAGAGGCAGGCTCCACACAGGGAGCCCGACGTGGGACTCGATCCCGGGACCCCAGGATCAGGCCCTGGGCCAAAGGGGGCGCTAAACTGCTGAGCCACCCGGGCTGCCCGAGTGCCTGGTTTTTAAGGGCCAGGTGACCAAACCACCATCTCCATACCTCGCCGACTTGTCAGAAATCTCCCTGGCTGCTGCCTGGCCACCAGGGCAGAGGAGAAGGCCCCCGGATGGAAGTGCGAGGGTGGCCTCCTCAGCTGGGCGTCCATGTGGAGGGTGGGGGTGGGCATTGTGCAGCTCTCTGCCACCCAGAGCTCGTAAAGGCACATCCTGCTGCCCCCACGCACCGCTAAGTAGGTCACCTGGTCTGCTCAGGAGCCCTTTGGAAGCGTGTCCTCCAGCAGCAGGTCGGCCCTGTCTGGGAAGCTTTCTGGGGGCTCCTCTCTTGAGCACACCCAACACAACTCCCAAAAGCCAGCCTGGTTGGGGTGTGGCTAGAATATACACGCCCCCCACACCCCACAGGGAGTTCCTCCAGTGGCCACCTTGTGCTCTTCTCCAGTCTCCAGATCATCAACCATCTCCCACCGGGAAGCAGACTTACGCCTGGGAGCAGAGAGGGCAGGTGTCCCGATGGACCAGGGCCTAGAAGTGAGTAACCCCAGCGAGGCCGCAGGCTATAGGGGAAAGGCCCCTGCCGTGTTGTAGGGCGCTCTGGAGGCCTGAAGGCGTTTGCACAGATGCCCCTGGGGAATTAGGACCCGGCATTAGCTCGCTGGCCCAACACGCTTCATTTTCCAGGTGCCCAGGAGCACCTGGTTTTCTGTCTTTTCACTTGATGCTAAAGAAACCCAGCCATTGTTCCCTCTGGAAAGGAAACAGTCCATGTGGCTTCTCCTCCTCCTCTCCTGCCCCCTTTTTACCGGAGAATATGAAGACTCTCCAAACAGTAATCACAATCAAAGCAGCCCTTAATCTTACTAATGATAACAGGAATAAAGACCATCAAAGTACGCAGCTATCTTAGTCATCAGGGTATTAAAATGTACTCAGGCTGGATACGCTGAGAAACCAGGACTCCTTTGTGTTTTGATGACAATCCCAAAGCCTAATTTCTAGGCAGTTGCTAGATCACCAGATTCCCATCACCTACATAGAATATTATAATTTCCTAGACCAGTAGGACCCATGTATCTATGCTGGTGAGGCCCTACTCATAGTTAGAGTCTTCAGTTACTTTTTAAAAAAGTTTATTTTTAGGATGCCCATGACGTGGGACCACTGTCAGGGCTTGGGGGCTCTGCACGCTGGCCGGCAGGAACCCAGCCCTGGGCATCTCCGCTTCTCCCTGGACACCCTCTGTTGGGTGTTCCTCGGTCCTCCACCTGCTTCGCCTACCTACTCGCAGACCTGCTCCCTCCAGACCTCTGCACATCCCACCTCGGTTCCCCCTTCCATCACCAGCTGCCTCTTAGTTCTGATTTCCAAGAGAGAAGAGGACTGGCCATTGTGTTAGTTGGCTAAGGCTGTCCTTGGATCAGGCCCCTCTGTTCTGATCAGCTGTGGAGAGTGTGTCTTATGTGGTACAACGTTGGATAAAAGTGTCCCCACTTGCTTCTGCTAGTAAAGGCACGCACCTGAGAGACCCCGTAACACGTCTCCCGGTACGTAATTTCAATTGCTCTTTCACCTCATCCAAAGCCACAGCTGGTTATTGCCCCAGAAACAATAGGGCAGGGGCCATTTCAGAAACTTTGTGCTCATCACAGAGTCACGCTCACCCCTGGTTATATTGCTACCCCTTCTAGATATTTCTCTCCATTCTGCAGTCCATTTACTAAGTGGCCTATATAAACACAGGCCCTAGAGATTCCATACGACGCTGGAATAGAGAGGAATAATTGCATCGGCCCAAAGAGCCACCTTCCCCATTGGCCTCCTGGACCCACACATTCCAGCGATGACAGAGACAGCAGCATTACTGTGACTTGTCCCCAGTCTGTCTGAGTCTGCAGACGCCACCCTAGCCTCACAGTGTTGGGCCTCCACTATTGGATTAACCACCTGTGAGTTGTTGGGGAGAACTCAAGGGTCCCCAGGTGACCTCCCTTCTTGGCACTGCGGTGCCTTCTGGTTGCTCAGCGCAATTGCCAGAGCTTCTGCCTCCTGGCAGGCCTGTGCCACCGTTCAGCTGCTGCCTACATCACGGGAAGAGCTACCTGGCTTCCCTGCCCTCTTCTCCACTCTCGGGGACCAAGAATCCTTGCGACATTGGTTTGGGTGAGACATGCCCCTTTTTATTAGGCTGGGGATTTCTATGATGCTGAAGCTCCCGCAGAGCCTCTGGGGGCTGCCCATCGGTCCCTCACTCTGGGGTCTTCGGGCTTATAGATGAACGATTCTACATCTCCGTGAGTTCCGATCACTGCGTCCCTCGGGATGGCCAAGTCTCAGCAGCTCCACTTGGCCCCCAGAGACATAGTGCCAAAGCCTTTGTCGCCTACCACTAACCCAGGCTGCCTTCCCCGTGCCAGGGGCAGGCAGAGGGTGGCGGAGCAGGAGAGCCCAGCATTTATTTGAGAGCTTTTCCTCCTGGACCCACTCTGACCTTTTTGCTGGGTTGTAGGCTGGATCATTTTGACACAGAAGACGTTGTGGGTGGGGCCGTCACTGCGAACACACGCCGCAGACCATCATTGCGCTGTATGAAATTCAACCACATTTAAAAATAAACTGAGTCACCTCGGCAGGCCGCCAGTGGGTGGGCATTTCCATACGCAGCGCCACTCACCCCGCTGAGGACCCCGGGAGGTCCACACTCTGCTTCCCCCACTGCAATCCCATCGGAGCCTCCAAGTAATCCCCCGGGTCTGGTTTTAGAAATCCCCACCTTGGGGATCCCTGGGTGGCTCAGGGGTTTAGCGCCTGCCTTCATCCCAGGGCCTAATCCTGGAGTCCCGGGATCGAGTCCCACATCGGGCTCCCTGCAAGGAGCCTGCTTCTCCCTCTGCCTGTGTCTCTGCCTGTCTCTCTCATGAATAAATAAATAAAAATCTTAAAAAAAAAAAAAAGAAAGAAATCCCCACCTTCTAACTGGGGAACCGGAGGCAGAGAGCATTGGAGTGATTTGTGGAGGGTAGCAGGGCGAGAAGAAAGACCTTAATTTCTTAACTTTTCACCCTATTCTGGGCTTCAGTGGGATGTGAGAAGGTCTGTAATTTTAGCAAGGTGTGTCCATGAGGGCTGTTTCTCAAGGAAGGGAGGACAAACCCCGTGGATGCCTGAGACGCTCACCCTACTTTATGCCTCCAGGCTGCCCGGTTGCCTCTCCTGTCTGGGCTCCCTCGTTATCTTTGTTAGAAATTCCCTTTGCTGGCTGCTGTGCTCATTACACAGTGTTCCGCTGGGGCAGAACGAATAATTAACTCCCGGGCTTGGCCGGCCCTTTGTCCTGAGCACTTTGCATCGTCTCCGTCTTTCTCCTCTGCAGATCAAACTCTTTATCCCTTTTCCTAGTTCCCTTTGATGCAAGCCTTTATGGCTGGGAGGATGTGCTTGTCAGTTGCTGTTCTAAGGACTCGCGAAGGTCATTTCGGTCCCTGCCTCTGGAAAAAGGATGGCTTTGGAGAAGGCAGCCCCGCAGCCCCCCCTCCCTCCACTTTGTTTGTTGATGTGTTTGCATCATCTCTTTTCAGCCGTCATCGTCCTATATATCGAAAATCCGAACCCTTATTTTGACAGCTGGGCAGTGTCTTTGATATTGGAAGATGTCATTCAGAAAAAAGGGGGGGATGACAGCAGATGGGCAGCAGCTGGTCGGCCCTGCGGTCGCCCCCGAGCACAGCTGTGGGTGGCTATGGTGGGATTTGGGAGAGGGGGTGCGCTTGTGTCTGTTTTGTGTTTTGCCAAGTTCCCAGGGCTGGATAGCATTAGGCTGCAAGCAGCACGCTCTGATTTGTTAGAATCAGGGGTTCCCGGCAACAGAGAAGAGGGAAGGAGAAGGAGCTAAGAGGCCGGAGAGGAAAAGTGAGCAGAGCAGCTGACAGCATCCCCACCTCCTGCTCCCAGAGGTGGAATCCGAGTGATGGGGAGGCCTTGCTGGGGGGAGAGAAATCCCAGGAAAGAAAGGGGAGTAGGAGGAGGGGTAGCAGGGTGCCTGGTGCGTGGATGGGCTAATTGCCTGGACTTGGGCTTTGTCCTCATCTGTTCAGGCTGTTATGACAAAATAGCACAGACTGGGTGGCTTGGAAACAACAGAAACTTATCCGTCTCGTTTCTGGAGGCCGGGTGTCCAGGATCGGGGCTCCCACACGGTCTGGTTCTGGTAGGCCCTCGTGCAGGTTGCAGGCTGCCGGCTTCTGGCTCCGTCCCCACGGAGGGGGCAGGGGATGCGAGGGGTGAGGGAGCTGCTGTGGCACTAACCCCTTCCCAGAGCTCCCCCTGGTGACCTGAGCGCTCCCCGGAGCCCCCACCTCTTCATACCGTCACTTGGGGGGGGGGGGGTAGGAAAGGGGCTGGAAAGGGGACACGCTCAGGTCACAGCAGGCTCTTTGCTGAGATCTGGAAATCCTCCAGCCGTTTTGGCAGGTTGGTGTCACGGAGGCAGTCTCTGGGGTGTCCCCTCCCAACCCAGGGTCCAATGCCCGCTCCTGGGCCCTCATCAGCCAGGGGGGTGACAGGTGGAAAGCCAGGTGCCAGCTGGCCTGCTCTGCGGGCTGCCTGTCCAGGACGCTAAATGTGTGGGACAAGAGACTTTCTAGCTCTTTCTCAGAGTCCCAGGGCAGACAATGAATGTCCATCGAGGCTTCGGCATTGCTGTTCCCTCAGGATCACGGGGCCCACTAGCTGCCTGGCTCCCAAGTCGGTCCAGCTGCAGGCCCGGCTCACACCAACCCCTTCACACACACAAACACACACACACACGCACCACACGCACACATATATGCACACACACTCATGAAAGGCACACACACATATACACATCACACACACGCACACATGCATGCACACACGTACGCACACATGCACACACATGTATACGCACATACACTCATGCACAGGCACAGACACACACATATATGAACACATGCACGAACACACACAGGTGCACACAGGCATACACATGCATACACACGCATATATGCACACATGCACACACGGGTGCACACATGCATGCACATACATAAATGCACACATATACCCACATACACTCATGCACACACATACGCACACATGCACACACAGATGCACACATGCACACACACATATATGCACACAGGTGCGCACATGCACACACACAGGTGCACACATGCATGCACACACAGGTACACACGTGCACACACATATGCGCATACATACGCACACAAGTGCACACATGCATGCATACACATAGGTGCACACATGCACGCACATATACGCACACATGCACACACAGGTGCACACATGCACACACACAGGTGCTCACATATGCGCGTGCATACACACACAAGCACTTCTCCCCTTCTCCCTCCTTCTGTTCTCAGTGCTCTGTCCCAGGTGTTCCTTCTCACCACCACCACCAGCACCAAACCCTACTCAAAAGGCCCGCAGAGACGGGGCCTTTGTGGGGAATTCTAGCCCAGCACCATTCCCCAGGCTCGAGGGTCAAGACAGGATGGACACAAGTCTCTGCTTTATTACTTGCTGAGATGAGCCTTTGAGTAGAGCTGGATGCAGGCATGGCAGTGGACACCCCTCCAGCGTCTGTGACAAGCGCATCAGCCATCGGGCCTCAGGGACGACAGCCAGGCCCCTCCTGGGCCCTCTGCCCTCCCAACTGAGATTACCCCACTAAACCAGGGCGGCCCCTGGGTCGTCTGAGTGGCTCAGATGGTTGAGCGTCTGCCTTCGGCTCAGGTCCTGTTCTCCAGGTCCCGAGATCGAGCCCCGCATCAGGCTCCCAGGTCAACAGGGGGTTGGCTTCTCCCTCTCCCTCTGCCTCTCCCCCAGTTTGTGTTCTGTCTCTCTCTCTCTCTCCCTCAAATGAGTAAATAGAATCTTCAAAACATAACAGGGCAGCCAGGAGCCAGGAGCCATGAGACAGAGCCACAGGCCCAAAGGTGTTTCTGGGAAGGCCCTGCTGGGGGTCAGCTGCTTTCTCCCTTGCAGTCTGCAGACCGTGAGCAGAGAATGTCCTGCTCCACAGGGCTGCTTGGTGCTGAGGAGGCCGCCCCTCATGCCCACCACTGCTCTGGTTGCAGCCCTCCCTGGAGCCAGTTTCGACTCTCACAGGGAGGTTTGCTAAGAGGCCAGGTGGAAGTCTTTCCATCGATGGCGCACTCAACTGATAGAAGCTGAGTGTTCCAGGGAGGCATTCCATCACTTTCTAAAGAAGGGCCTGCCCACACCGAGGCCCAGCTCTCAATCCCATATCTTGGAGGGAAGAGGGAGCAGGAGGTGGGGTGGCTGAGCCTGACTGCTTTCACAGGCTTCTTGCCATCCTGTCTTCCCCATGTCAGAAGTCTCCAGAACTGCTGCCCCTGCCTGTGGCCCAGCAGCTGTGGGCTGGGGTCCCGGAGCAGGCTGGCAGGGAAGCAGCCCTGCCTGGATCCACTCCCCCCTCTGTTCTCTGCTGGTGACGAGGGTGGCTGTGGGGCTGAGGGAACACAGAAGGGCCACCTGGCTTGCTGGGGAGGCCCCTCCGCGGAGACCTTATTGCAGTTTCTCCACACCAGCTCCTCCTGCAGGCCAGCGAGTCGGTCATGGTCCCAAGCCCCGGAAGGTTCCAAGGAGACAGGTGCTCCAGCCCTCAGTGTTGCAGAGAGCTCAAGGAGAGCATTTACTGAGTCTTCTCACTAGGAAGTCCTGCAGAGAACAGCTGGCTCCCTGGGCATCTTGGCTGAGAAAGTACGATGTGGGCAGGAGGGGGCATGGGAGGAACCTCAATGAGGGCATTTAGACAAAAAGGAAGAAAGGCAGGTTAGGGGCACCTGGGTGGCTCCTCCAGTTGAGCAGCCAACTCTTGATTTTGGCTCAGGTCATGATGTCAGGGTCCTACAATCATCAGGCTCTGCATTCAGCTTCAAGTCTGCTTAAGATTTTCTCCCTCCCTCTCCCTCTGCCCCTCCCCAACTCATGCATGTGTGCTCGCAATAAATAAACAAGCAAATAAATAAAATCTTTTTTATAAAAGGGGGGTGAAGCTGTGATTATTTTTTAAAACTGAAGAGATCAGGGAACAGCACGGTCATAAGAATCACAACGGTTCATCGGTTCTGACCTATCACAGGGCAGCTGACATTCACGCATGTGAGCCACACTTCTAGGACCATGAGCCAGCATATACCTGGGGAGTGATGTGGATGTGGGCTGTCCTTCTGCCTCTGCTGAAGAAAGTCCCCTAAAACATACGCCTGTGGTGGTAACTTTATTACAGAGACAATGCTGACTTGCCTGTAATTTGCCAAAATTTCGTAATAAACCCAAGACTGTTACTATGATAGAAAAGAATCACTTGCGTCGTGCCTCTCAAGAACATAAACCAATAAGAAACTCAGCGACGTTGAAAACCACGATGGTTCAGACAACACTCTTGTGTACCCACACTTCTCTTCTAAAAAAATGCCGGGGCAAGCAACTTACAGAAAAACCTAATAAACACAAAACAGCTATTTGTTTCACAAAAAATTGTTTCTGGATGTATACTGATAATATACATCCGTTTACAAAACTTGTACTCAATATGTACATAGAAATTTGTGTTCTTTTCTTCACTATTTCATTTACGCATTTCCATTTACCGGCACATTCTCCCAATATCTGGTAGCTAAAAACATATTATTGATTAATGTTTCCTTATTATTGAGTATTACTGGTTTTCATTGTTTATTTTATGAATAGTGCTGCTCTGTATTTTACATAAAATTGTTTCCATTTGGGAGCACCTGGGTGGCTCAGTGGTTGAGCGTCTGCCTTTGGCTCTGGGCGTGATCCCGGGGTCCTGGGATCGAGGCCTGTGTCGGGCTCCCTGGAGGGAGCCTTCTTCTCCCTCTGCCTATGTCTCTGCCTCTCTCTGTGTGTGTCTCTCATGAGCAAATAAATAAAATCTTTTTTAAAAAATTGTTTCCATTTGGAAGTACAGCCTCCCAAAGTGAAACTATGAGGTCAAAAGGTATAGAGGATTTGATACCTCATTATGGATTCCCACATTCCTTTTCTGCAACAAGAGACTTATTTTTAGTTCCACTGGCAATATATAAATATATCCAGTTCCCCTCAGGCCTAACAGATTTTTTTTTCTCATTTTTTTCTTCTTCCTTCTTCTTCCATTCCTTCCCCTCTTTTTCCTCCTCCTTCTTCAATATTATGAAATATTATGTAAGAAATTCTTTTAAATTTTTATTCCAGAAGCTGAAGTGAGGGTGGCTCCTGTGCTGCTGGGGCCGCCTCGGTGCCAGAGGCCCTGCCCCACGTAGCCTGCTGGTTCTTGTGTGTCAGAGGGAAGTATGCAGCTGGACCAGGGCACCTGCCCCCACCCCAACCTGCCCCTGGCTGGGCACCTGGCAAACAGCGGATGGTGGGAAGTGAGTGCTGAGCTCGGGGCATCTCCAGGGCACTGAGGAGAGTGTGGCGTCCTGAAGCCACATAACACTACACATCACTCCCCAAGGGCTTTCCTTACCATCTTCCGTTCTAAGTATGGCAACCACGGGTCCTCAGGCTGCTACCATTTCAAACAGATGATCTAGTTGTCCCCTTAAAGTGCACCCGTTCTTTTCAAGGCATGCATCCTAAATTTGAATTTGGAAAAAAAAAAAAAGGCCACTACTCTTTTGGCATATTGGTCTCACCCGCTTTGCTAGATGCAAGCCTGAGAGTAAAGACTGCATTTTATTCATCGTTGCAAACCTGTGTGGTCCCTTCCCACCTACTTACCGTACCCTTTCATTCTGAAAATGGTTCTATTTGCTCTCTTGTCGCTTGGGAGCTGCTATTCTTTGAAAATACAGATTTTAAAATAGTGCTCATCTCTTCTTTCTTCTAAGCTGTGTGTGCGTGAAAATAAGTTCTGCAGATAGGACGTTGCTTAATGTCTTATATGCAGCAATATAGAAGCTAAAAACAATAATATCACTTATCAAATTAATTCTTCTGAATACTTCACTGTGCCGATGACGACTGAGTGGTATTTGAAGTCACAAATGTCACTGCTTTCACCAAATTCAAGTTGGCATGACCCACGAAAGATACTAGCTATAGGCACCATTCATATCCTGAGCTTTCAGTACAGTGCTATGAATCCATAGCTTTCAATAAACATCCGAGAGATGAACGTGATAAACACTTTTAGAAATTACATACTGGTCCAACACACCCATACTGCATATCTTCCAGGGTATCGGGAGGAGAGTTCTGGCAAATGCTTTGATTCTAAATTCTTCACATGCCACTGATTTTATTACAGACCCCAGCCCTTCACATTTTCTTCTAGATTCCCGCTGATATAACTCTCCAGGAGCTGGACTGGTTGGATTGGCACAGAGCCTTCAATAAGCAAGGAGACCACGGCCATCCTCAACCTGTAACAGCTCAAAATCAAGCTTGTGCTACAGATGGGTTGGGTGAGTGTGGAGTGAAGGGGTAGCTTAGCATTTATAAAATGGTACATTTGAACAAAACTTGAACCCCACAAATTCAAGGTTAAGTGAAGAAGTGTCCTTTGGAAGGCAAACATCACCCCCCCCCCATTTATGGGCTCCCAGGACGGCGGCGTTAAGTGCCTGGTGTCAACCTAGGGTGGTACAAGATACCTTCCTTCCATATCTCCTGATTCTATCATGGGGCCCCCATGGCGAGCCTTCTAAGTCCAGGAGACTTTACACTTCACAGCCGTCTGCTGCCCAGAAGTCATGCTGAGACTGCTGTGGCTTGCCCACACTAGGGCCAGAGAGCTTCAGGTCAGGTCACCCAGTTGTCCTCTTCCCAACTTTCTGCATGGCATTAGCTAGACCTGACGCCCAGCACAAGGGAGCAGGCCAGGGACTCAGCCCATGTTAACTCTGAGACATTGCTCCCAGGGACCAAAGACAAAGCAAGATGGAACTCTGCTAGTGTCAGAGGCTGGAGGTGGGAATGTGGACGTGGAAGTCCAGAGCGCACACTAGGGGCCTGTCCACGTGGAACCCCAGTGGCCCTGAGGACCAGGGAGGAGGTGTGGCAGGAACAGGAAGGGCTAGGCCTGGGGGGGGCGGGGGACTGCAGGGAGGGCTAGATTACCTGTCCGAGCCAGTAGCAAGGGATGAGATAAAACCTTGGTTCTGGGGCTGCCCGGAAGGCTCAGCGGTTTAGCGCCTGCCTTCAGCCTAGGGTGTGATCCTGGAGGCCCAGGATCGAGTCCCGCATCGGGCTCCCTGCATGGAGCCTGCTTCTCCCTCTGCCTGTGTCTCTGCCTCTCTTTCTCACTGTGTCTCTCGTGAGTAAATAAAATCTTAAAAAAAAAAAAAAAAAAAAAAAAAACCTTGGTTCTGGACCCTGGGTGAAGGTGAGAGGTTCTGTGACCCTAAGACCTCTACCTGGGCCCTGGCACCAGGTGTGTCCACCCATTCCGCACACACTGAGCTCCTCTCACGGTCGCAGTGACCTGGGTGAGCCCAGCAGTAGTGAGATCGGCGTGGCTCATGCTTGTGTGGAAGAAAACATTGGGGGGAGGGGGTGCGGGGTGCTCAGGAGGAAGAGCCAGACAGATGGCAGGACTTGGCATCCGTAAGTGGGCCCCGGACTCACACCTGAGCTGGGACCTCACTGTAAATGCCCAGATGCTGAGCAGCCTCCAGCCTTCCCCGTGTTGGCCCCCGAGCCCGAGGACAGGGGGGCCCCCTGGATCAGCAGGGAGCACCGCCAGGAGGCCTCCCACCCTACCTGCACGCTCGTGTTCACAGCAGCGTGGTTCACAACAGCTGAAAGGTGGAAGCAAGCCAGAGGCCGTGGGTGGCCAGTGGATACACACGCGGCCCCTGCACACGGTGGAATGGGATCCCACCTCAGAGAGCAAGAAAATTCTGACGGGCTCCAGCCTGGATGGACCTTGGGGACGTCACGCTGATTGAAAGGAGCCGGCAACAGAAAGACCAGTGATGGGTGCCCCAGCTCCCGAGAGGCTCCCGGGGCAGCAAGTCCATAGAAACGGAAGGTAGAGGGACGCCTGGGGGCTCAGCGGTTGAGCTCCTGCCTTTAGCTCAGATTGTGACCCTGGGGTCGCTGGATCGAGTCCCGCTTCGGGCTCCCGGCAAGGAGCCTGCTTTTCCCTCTGCCTGCGTCTCTATCTCTCTCTCTGTGTCTCTCATGAATAAGTAATCTTAAAAAAAAAAAAAGGAAAGTGGAATGGTGGGGGCTGGGGGCTGGAGGGGGGAGAGGAGGAGAAGCTTGATGGGCATAGACTTGCAGGTTTGCATGGTGAGGAAGTCACGGAGATCCGTTTCCCAGTGATGCGAATCTACCTAAGGCTACTGAGCTGTGCGCTCAAAAATGGTTCAGGTGGGGAATGTGTTTTCTAACCACCATAAAAAAGAAAGACGAGGGAAGAAAAGGAAGGAAATGGACGCATGCTGCAACCTGGGTGACCTTTGGGCAGCTTATGCTGGGTGAAATGAGCCAGACCCAGTAGGACGGGTCCTGCTGGGCTCCACTCATGTGGTGCAGCTGGAATAGTTACACTCAGAGATGGGAGGCGTGATGCCAGGGTCCGAGGCAGGAGGAATAATGGGAAATTTGTGTTTAATGGGGACCCAGTTGCAGTCTGGGGGGTGTTGAAGCGGTTCTGGTCACGGATGGCAGTGATGGGTGCACAAACATGTGAACGTGCTTAGTGCTGCTGAACTCTACACTTAAAAATGATTAAGATGGTAAGTTTTGTATTCTACTTTACCACAATAAATTTTTTTTTATAGCCCATAATAGAGTAGAAAAGCTTCCTTCGAACTCAGAATTCTTTTCCAGGCCATCTTCCCCACCTGGCATGTCAACTCCATAAAATTTAGGAAACTCCAAGAGAATAACATGTTGTCTGGTGGAAAAGAAATAAAACAGAACAAAACTGGGAAGAAACAGAAGCAGGGGAAATAGAGGGGCAGCAGGAGGGGGGTGGGGGAGCCTTTCTCTGAGCTTAGCCTGTGCCAGTAGCTCAAATGTTACCTGCATCTCCAGCAGGTTCTCAGGTGTTGCTGACCCTGCTGAGCGGGGACCACACTTTGAGGACCGTGGGTCTCTCCAAAGCTCTTTGAACTGTCAAAACCACAGTGGAGGAGTCCTCAAATTTTGGCAAGAAGGTTTATGTGGAAAGTTGTTGCAATGCTAACATGCTGTGTCCTTTAGACATTGGTACTTTTGAAAGCTTCCCCAGCTGAATCTGATGTAGTAGATTCTCATTCCACAGGGAAATAAATGCTGCCCTGAGCCCTCTGGTTCTCAAGGGGTGGTCTGCAGACCAGCAGCAGTGGCTCTCCCGGGGTACTAGCTTGAGAACCAAATTCTCAAGCCCCACCCCAAACCTACTGAGGCAAATTCGGGGGTGGGACCCAGGAATTTGCTTTGACAAGCCCTTTGGGTGGTGCTGATTCACACTAAAGTCTGAGAACTGTGAGCTAGATCTTTTGACAATTCCTTTTTCATCGATATGCTGATGACTAAACCAAGGCTTTTGGCCAACTGGATATGTGGTTTCCCCATGCATGTGACCAATTACTGAAGAAAGGAATCATTTATTATTATTTTTTAAAGATTTTATTTGGGAGGGATCACATGTAAGAAAGGGAACATGACGGGGTGGGGGTGGGTGGCAAAGGGAGAGGGAGAAGCAGGCTCCCCGCTGGGTAGGGAGTCCTATGAGAGGCTCAGTCCCAGGACCCCAGGATCATGACCTGAGCTGAAGGCAGATACTTAACCGACTGGGCCACCCAGGCGACCCCCGCTTTTAAAATGTTGGCCTAGAAATGTGATTTGTACAGTTACTGGGATTGGGAAAGTTAATGGAGAGAATTACAAATACTCTGACACCAGGGACCACACCTAGTATAATTCATGGAAACTTCAAAGAGGCAAATTTCAGCTTAGTAAAAGGAAAAGACTTTAATGACTGGTGGTGGGGGGGAGGGCTCTGGTCATGGGGAGAGTTTTCCTGGGATGTAGCAGATGTAGTGGCTGCACCCTCATTGGATGGGTTTCAGGGGAACACCATGGGGAAATGTAAGAAGGAACTGGACTGAGTCAAGGTTTCCAGATGACTCTCTGAACAAGGTCAGCATCAGAGTCACCTGGGTTGTTAAAAATAAATTCTGGAGTCCCACTCACGAAGATTCTGACTTGGCACGGCTGGGCGGGAGGCGGGGGCACCCTGGCATGGCACTGACCCACAGGGCACTTTGAAGTGCTGGGTCTGAGAATTTCTAAATGGGATATGTTTGCCATCCCTTCCCAGTTCTATGACCGTACCAAAGAGGATAGAAAGGTTAGTTTCTAAAGGTTGGAAAATGCAGAGAGATCAAATAATTTTCTCCTTCAGATAAGAAGTCTACATTAAAAAGTAAAATGGATGGTAGTATTTTTAGCTTTACTAAGGGCACCCATAAGAAATAAGTTTCATCTACAGCAAAAAGGATTTGGATTAAAGGAAGAAAAAAGTCCTAGCCATGAGGATTATTAAACATCACGATGGGCTGAAAGAGTTGATTGTGGAAGAGTCTTCTCTAGAAATTTCTAGAACTCAGAGACCCTCGCATCTGTCTGGAACGGTGTCAGGGGTGATTTTAGACTCCCTTCCGGCCTGGATGCTGATATGCTGATATACACAACAGCATCATAAACTAATGAAGCCTGTTTCATTAGCTGTTTCAAGGGTAGAGGAGAGCCTTGATGAGAGCTTCCCGCATTATTCAATCACTAATAAAACCAAGTCAACAAATGGCGAACAGATGTAGTATTTGCACACTAAGGCCTGGGTTTGAATGGGAGGACCATCCAGTTTCCTGTTGGCCGGTCGCCTCCTTCCCTGTGGATGATCTCATGGGCATCAGCTCTTGTCTGAGCCTTTGCCCACGGGCACTGGGTCTCCCATATAAAAAAATAAGAAAGGGGCTCCCCCTGACAGCACCTTTCTCAAGTTGTGATGTGGTGGTTCAGTGGGAGTTAGATGTCAAGGCCTCGCACTGAAAAGGGAAGACCTTCAAGAGAAAGGGGAGGCAGGAAGGAAGCCTCTGAACAAATACAGATATGAATAGCAACTGGAGAGGACGGGCTCCACCCTGGGTGTAAAGCAAGGGGCTGACCAGGAGCCGGGCCAGGGAGATGGGACCCAGGGGTGAAGCCTGCTGGGGCGAGGCCAAGAAGGAGACACAGCCACCGCCACGCTTAAACCTCCTAAGTACTTCTCAGAGTCCTAGGGAGACCCTTGTAGGTCTTCAGTTGGAAACATGACCAAAATCAATGCAGAGCTTGTGCAAACCCTTCCAGGTCATCATCCAGAGGGTCTTCCTCTGTTAAGGGAGCAAAATGCAGCATCGTGGTTTAAAATGCTGGCCCTAAAATAAAATATAAAATAAAATAATAAAATTAAATTAAATTAAATTAAAAATACTGGCCCTGGGGGGCACCTGAGCGGCTTAGGGGTTGAGCTTCTACCTTCAGCTCAGGGCCTATTCCTGGCATCCTGGGATGGAGTCCTGCATTGGGCTCCTTGCAGGGAGCCTGCTTCTCCCTCTGCTTGTGTCTCTGCCTCTCTCTGTGTGTCTCATGAAGAAATAAAGAAAATCTTAAAAAAATAAAAAAATATATTAAATAAAAATGTTGGTCCTGAAGTCAGGTGACCTTGGAGTAAAAACCTTCCTCTAGCACATGACTGCAGATAAGCTTTGTTTTGTTTTTGTTTTTGTTTTTTTAACTACTTCCAGGCCTCAGTTTCCTTATGTGGAATTGGAGGACAGCAGACGGCACCAGGTGATGGGTGTGTTTCAGGAGGCAACACCTGAGCACAAGGTCTGGCCCATGATGAGTGCTCGGTAAGTGTTGGCTTTTACCATTTTTCTAAAGAAACTCATGGCTAAAGTCTTAGATTCAGTGAAACGGTGCCTCCCCCATGCCAGGCTGACACCTGGCATCGGTCTGTGGCAAAGTTTTGGGCACTCCTTGGCCAAATGGGAGAAATAAGAGCCGTGTCCTATGTGTGCCTGTTGGCATGTGGCTGCCAGTGACAGCTTTCTTCCTCTGAGGTTGCACGATGTCCTTTGCTCTTGGAAATAACGAGCCCAGTAGAAGGTACTTTTAGTTTTATGTTCTTTGTAGCTATCAGTTAGTCCTTGATTTTTTTTTTCTAGTCCATGAAATCCAAGAGTCTGGGAACTATTCCTCTGAAAGGTGTGAGGGGAATCCAAAGAGGGTGGGCAGGGCTGTCTCGGTGATTGTGCCCAATGCCCCACGGGGTGCGAACCCCCAGCAGTCGGGTGTGTCTACTTCTCCCACCCACACAAGCTTCTCTTCCTGCTTCCCATGCTCTTCCTTGTTTTGCTCCTTCTCCCTCTGTGTGAGGATGTTCCAACCTTATTCCCACTTTTGCTTTTCTCCAGCCCTCGGTGGGGAGCAGACTATGCCCCCCCCAAACCTGCCGCTTTGGCATAAGGCTTATTTTGAGCTGAAAGCAGTTGAGAAGAAGCGGATACAAGAACAGCTCTCTGCCCTCCTCTGTTCACCTCAAAGCAGGATATAAATTTGTCAAGGTGTCCCGCTTCCCTCTCCACCAGGAAGGACAGAAGTGAAGTCAGCTCTCGACCCTGATAGACCCCAGCAGAGGAACCCACACGACACCATTACTGCCTAGCCCTGTCTTCCCTTCGTCCCCTCAGATGGGAACCACATAATCTGCTGCCCTAGAAACGCAAAAAATCCTTTTCTTGGTCTCATCCTTTCTCTAAACAACCATTTTTCTTTTGTGGAGTCCAGGTTCTCACCACCCCTGAATTACCACCCCCCCCGCCCCTCCCCCTGCCCCCGGCTCGTGCTTGATGCACCTGCTAGTACACTCCTGTCGAGTCCTTCTCTTTAACCTGCCCCAGTGACCCTAGGAGGGTGAAGGGAAAAAAATTTAAAGTGAGTTTTTCCTGTCCCACCCCCCTGCAGGCCATTCCTACCACCATCCCCCCCCTTTTCTTGGCTTTCTCCCCTGCCCTTCATGGCCTTCATCATCTGTTCCTGGTTTTGCTCCTGATTCTCTTGTAGCCTCGGGGCTGCGTCTGCATCTCCAGGTGTGCTGGCTCACCCAGGTGGCTGCAGCGGGGGCCACGGTGGCCACGCAGGGGCCACACCCCGCGGGGCCGGTGCCCTGCAGTCGGAGGTCCGCGACAAGAATAGAACAACAAATGGGGCCCTCAAGATTGGGCTTCCTGTCTCCACTCAGTGACATGTCACTAACTGAGATGCTTCCTTTCAGCGCCAGAGGATGGATCATTGCCCACATCCCTTCCAATAACAGGGACACATTTTGGGCAATGCATTTGAGGGAGGCTAGTCGGGCTCCGTAGGAACCCCGAGGGTTAGAGCCGAGGCACAGATGCGAATCTATCATTTCAGCAGTTTCCGTGAAATCTGGAGGGTGCGGTGGTTGCAGACGTTCCTCCTCCTTGGAGACCCAGCTCGGCCAATTGTCCCCGTTTGTCTGGGACTCTCCTGGTTTCAGCACTGAAAGTCCCCTGTCGTGGGAAGCTCATGGCACACTGGGACCCTTGGTCACCCTAGCGCCAGCGGTAACCAGTCCTCCACTGGACCCGTTGTCAAAGCTCAGGCACAGGTGGGTTTGGTTCAGAGAATGCAAACAATGAGAAGAGAGTAAAGACTCAACTCGGAGAGGAGAAAGCTGGGGGTGAGGGTGGGCCGGGGGCTATTTCGGTGACAAGTTCCGTGTGTGCTCACCGAGTGTGCTAGAAGGCACCCAGCTGCTGTCCATCCCTCCCCGAGCTCGGAGCCAGAGGAAATGGGTGTGAGTGGCGTCCCAACTTATTCACAGAGCTGAATTTCCTGACAGTAAGTATTCTTAGACTCCAGAATGAGTTTCTAAAACAGATTAGGTATTGTCTTGAGAGGTGATTCCTAAGGGCTTTAAGAGCTTAGGTGTGGCCCAAGAGCTGAAGGGAGGGACAAAGCACATTTCCAAGATTCCTTCCAACCCCAGAATCCTGTTTCCTTCTACCCATCTCTTATGGCTCTGATGATTTTTCATGTTCCCTTTTGCCCTCAGTTAAATCATGCATAGTGACCAGGAAAAAAGCGCTTTGATTCCAGTCTCCTGGGGCCTGAGTCCGGCTTCTCCAGAGCACGATGGAAAGGAAAGATTAGCATGTTTGTTTGTTGGTCCCTGAGGATGTTTAAATTTAGAAAAGGTTATGCATTGGTCAATTCCATGACAGCAATATTAGAAGTTTAAGACAGGGAGAAACATCCCCTGTGGTCCTATTATTCTGACAGCCTGAGCGACCCACTTTCTCTTCCCACTTGCTGTCCTGAGATCTCCCTGGGATTTCATTAACGTTTAACCTGGCGTCTGACCTTCCCCACACAGGATTCTTACATTATGGCAACTGGGCCTTACTGAGTGATTTGGGCAAAAAGCAAAACAAACAAACAAACAAAGCTGTAAAAAACAAAAATCCTACGTAATCGAGTTATTTCCAGTTTTTAAGTCAGCATGGTTTTCCTCCATGGAATTGTTTCACATCCTGGGAAGTCAAGCTGGGCCATCTGGTGAATTGTTGTGGTTAAAACTGAGCTTTTGGGTTGGTGGTGGTTGGTCCTTGTTGTTGTTTCAGGGATGTTTCCCCTTCATACAAACAGTTCTGTTTGTTGGGAATTGAGCGCTGCCTACGTGAAATCTGAGCATCTCTTTCCACTATGCTATTCGAAAGTTGTTACTTATCGCTTATCCAACCCACCACCCCTGCAGCCAAAAGATGATAAACTCTTTGGCTGATCTACTTCTGATCAGCCCCTTACACGAGTTCTTTGGTGTATTCGTCAGTGTCCTCCAGACAAACAGAACCAATGGGATGTGTATATTAGGAGAGGAGATTTATTTTAAGGAGTTGGCTGGCAAGTCCAAAATCTGCACAGTGGCCTGTCAGATTGAAGAGCCGATGTTGTGGTGCCAGTCTGAAGGCTCTCAGGCTGGAGAATTCCTTTTTGCTCTTGGAGGCCAGTCTTTGTGCTATTCAGACCTTCAACTGATTGGATGAAGCCCACCCACAATAAGGAGGACAATCTGCTGCTGAAATCCTCCAATTTCAATTTTTTTTTAAGATTTTATTTATTTATTCATGACACACACACACACACACACACACACACACATAGGCAGAGACACAGGCAGAGGGAGAAGCAGGCTCCATGCAGGGAACCTGATGCAGGACTGAGTCCTGGGTCTCTAGGATCAGGCCCTGGGCTGAAGGCGGCGCTAAACCACTGAGCCACCCAGGCTGCCCTCCAATTTCAATGTTAATCTCACCTAAAAATACTTTTACAAAACATCCAGAATAATGTTTGACCAAATATCTGGGCACCATGGCCCAGCCAAGTTGACACATAAAATTAACCATCATGCTTGGATTCACCCTGCCTGTGTGCTCTGTACACTCCCCTGTCCTAACCCTGACTCTATCCCCACCCAGCCTACCACACACCCACCTACAATCTTGGTGTGGGTTACTCCATGGGGAAGAAGGCAGGGGAGGATTTATATTCCACAAATCAAATGCCTATGAGAAGCTCAACCAGCTCTAACTGAAGCAATAAGACCAGGGCCAGGTTAAACCCTTAACTCAAGGAACAACACCTAGACTCTTGCATGAGTGAGTGACTGTTTTCAGATAAGAATATTTTGGTTTCACCTTTGGGTGTAAACTAGATGAAACAAATTATGCTCAAGAGTGGTATAAAGTAGGAGGCCCTGCATAGGTGCTGATTTCATATTTGAGGAGGTGGTTGTTACAAAGCAACAAATCCATAAAGCACAATTCATGGGTGTGAGGGCAGGGGATCACCAGCCTTTTAATAAATGATTTCAGGGACAAGCCTGAGGTGTTCCCCCACATGGATTCTTCCTTTAAGAAGAGGAAAGATGCCTTTTGTCTTCTTTTCCACTGGGCATCTACTCAGAGTTACAGGTTAACAATGATGCTTTGTGGTACCAGCAAAATGTTGTCGATGTTGGGGGTATAAGTCTACATTTTGTATTCTGTTTATATAAAAGGCCCTTCCGTGTGTGTGTGTGTGTGTGTGTGTGTGTTTTAAGTTGGCTTTCCAAATCACAATTTTACCATGAAACTCATGTAGTCATAAGCAACAGATACATTTATAAAATTAATTTTCTTTTTTTTTAAAGATTTATTTATTTGAGAGAGAGTAGGACTGGGAGGGGAAGGGAGAGAATCTGAAGCCGACTCCACGCTGAGCATGGAACCCATTTTGGGGCTCGATTTCAAGACCTTGAGATCATGACCTGAGCCAAAACCAAGAGTTGGAGGCTCAAATGACTGTGCCATCCAGGCACCCCCAAAAGTTATTTTCTGATTTCATTTGCCTCAATTGCCCATATTCTCTCAATTGCCCATATTATTCTCCTGATAAATATGCATTCTGGGTTTAAAGGTGTGTCCTAACTCACCTTCCCTACCTTCATACATATGAGCAGACTTAGTTTCCATAGCTGGTGTTGTGCTGTACATCTCAGTGTATTTAGTTAGTCACTCAATGTGATTTTTCTGAGATGTAGCCATGTTGATATGAGTAAATCTTACTGCTTCTGACTGTTGTCTAGATTTTCCATGGATGCTGTGCCTGTTATCCACTCTCCCTCTGAAGGACAGATGTTTACAACTGTTGACATGGGTGGTGTTCATGCAAACACACAGACATAAGTCTATTTTTTAAAAAAATATTTTATTCATTTATTCATGAAAGACCCAGAAAGAGGCAGAGATAGGCAGAGGGAGGAGCAGACTCTCTGCAGAGATCCTGATGCAGGACTCAATCCAGGATCACGCCCTGAGCTGAAGGGCTCAAGCACTGAGTCACCCAGGTGACCCTGGACATAAGTCTCTTGGGGCACCTTCAGTTTCTCTGGGGTGTCACCTGAGAGAAATGTTTCTGGCTCACACAAAGTAGACATATGCATCCTCTCACTAAATACTGCCTAACTGACCTCCAAAAAATGGTGGCGGCAGGTGACTTTTGCCCACTGTAGTGCAGCAAGGAGTTCCACTTCCCTACATCCTTGGTGGCACCTGCTATTATAGCTGTAGGGCTGTATCTCATTTTAACCACAATCTGCATTTCTCTGATTACTAATGAGTTGGAGAGGCTCCTCATATATTCATTGGCCATTCTAGTTTCACTTCTGTGAATTTCTTTTTCACATTTTTACCCATTTTTCTATTTTTTTTCCCTTGCTGACTTGCAAGAGTTTCTCAGATATTCTGGATTTTAAGCTTTTGTCCTAGTTTTGCAAAATATCTTCTTCCGGTACATCTCCTGGGTGTCCCCTTTGTCTGAGGTGTCTTGGTTTAAATGGAAAGTTTTATTTTTGATGTCCTTAAATCCGTCTATTTTTTCCTTTGAAGTTTGTGCTTTTCATGCCCCTACTCAAATCAGCTAGTTTTTGGTATATGACCAAACGCTCCAAGGCATAGTGGCTTAGGCCAACAATGATTAACTGCTATGGGTTGGTGGGGTGGATCTTCTGGACTGGACCTGCCTCCTGGGGCTGGATGGTGATGGTAGCCTTACATCACAGGAACCTCTGCTGAGGGGGGCGGGTCTGGATCTCCACTCCACACAGCCTCTCAGGCTCCAGGCCGCTAGCCCAGGCTTCTTCACATGGTGGTCCCAGGGTTTCCAGCAGCAGGGAAGGCAAGCCCCAGTGTACAGGTGCTGTTCAAGCCTCTGCTTCTTCATATTGCTAATGCCCCATGAGCCAAAACAAGTCACATGGCCAAGCACAGATTCTAGAGTGGAGAAAAAAAAGACTCCACCCACCTCCCGATAGGAGGAGCTGCAAAATGTGTGTGTCCAAATGTTTTAACAAGCAGCTTCTGTTCATAGAAAAATTAAGCAGAATGTCCAGAGACTTGCCACATAGCCCCTGCCCGCAGCATGCATAGCCTCCCTCCCTATCAACCTCCCCCACCAGAGTGGGACACTTAATACAATCAATAAACCTTCATTGTCACATCATCGTCACCCAGAGCCCACAGTCTGCCTTAGGGTTCACTCTTGGTGTTGTATATTCCACAGGTTTGGACAAATGTATTTCGAGACGTAACCACCTTATAGTATCATACAGGGTAGTTTCACCACCCCAGAAATCCTCTAGACTCCATCTGTTATTTTCTTTTTCCCCCAAACTACTCTGTACTCTAAGTTTATAAAGATATTCTCCTATATTTCCTATTAGTAGCTTTATCGTCTTATTTGGTGTTTCTTTCTTTATACCATGCTTTTTATGTATTTGAATAAATTATCTAAATGTTTAAATACTTCATTTATAATTACACACTTGTGTTTGTTATACCCTAACATAATTGCATGTTATATAATCAGTAAAGACAAATTTAAATTTAAAATTTTTGAATTTTAATCTATTTTTTCCCAGAGTGAACCACATTTTTTCTTTTTATTTTTTTAAAAGAGTTTATTTATTTATTCATGACAGACACACATACACACAGAGAGAGAGGCAGAGACACCGGCAGAGGGGAAAGCAGGCTCTATTCAGGGAGCCTGACGTGGGACTCGATCCCCGGTCTCCAGGATCACGCCCTGAGTCAAAGGCAGGCACCAAACCGCTGAGCCACTCAGGGATCCCTGAACCACATTTTCTAAGGTCTATTATGACATAATCAGTCTTCCTCCCTTTGATCTGTAATGCCAGCCCTATCAAATACCAATTCCCCATATATATGTGGTTCTGTTCTCAGATTTTGCAATCTATTTGCTTCTCCTGTGGTTGTAATATGGGTTCCCGTCTGATAGAGCTGGTACTGTTTTTGCTCTTCTCAGAATTCTCTTGGCTCTTTGTGGACTTCTAGTCTTCTTTATAAATTTTAAAATTATTTTTCCCAATTAAAAAATCATCTTGAATCCATCAGGCCCTGGGTATCTAAGGTACAGCTTGGTGACTATGGCTAACAGTGCTGTATTGCAGACCCAGAAGTTGCTAAGAGAGTAGAGTTTTAATGTTCTTACCATAACAAGAACAACAAAATGGTAATTACGTGAGGCCAAAGAGGTGTTGACCAATTTCATTGTAGTAAACATTTCACAATATAAACACACACGTGTATCAAATCATCACACTGTCCACTTTAAGCTTACTTAAGGTTCTGTGCCATTATTTTTTAAGATTGATTATTTATTTATTTTTATTTATTTATTATTTATTTATTTATTTATTTATTTATTTATTCATGAGAGAGACACAGAGAGAGAGAGAGAGAGAGATCGGCAGAGACACAGGCAGAGGGAGAAGCAGGTTCCATGCAGGGAGCCCGATGTGGGACCCGATCCCAGGTCTCCAGGATCAGGCCCTGCCTGAAGGTGGCGCCAAACTGCTGAGCCACCTGGGCTGCCCTGTGCCAATTATATTTTAATAAAGCAATAAAGAAATCATCTTGAGACTTTGATTAAGATTCCATTGATTTAGAGATAAATTTAGGTAAAATGAACATCTATTCTGTGCTATGCTGTTTCATTCATAAATATGGCACATATCTCTACTTAGGCAGTCTTTTATATCCTTTAATGGCATTATTATCCATAACTTCCTGTGATTTTTTTTTAGGCTAATTCATAGATACTTTACAGTTTTTGATACTTTTTCAAAAATGTCAAAGAATGTTAGTTTTTTTTTTTCCCTGAATTTTGCCAGAGTTCAAATGTTACGTGTGCGGCCTAATGGAATCGTTGCCACGTTGTAGTAGAGCCCCGAACTGGAGGGAAGAGCATAACATCCAGACTTATGACAATACTAATATCTGAGGTGACATCGCTTACTGTACCTTCTAAAATGCACCGAGCGGCTAGTTTCAAAGTGAAATTAGCCTGCTGACGTGCTCACCCAAGAGATTTTAGTAGATTTTCTCTCCCGGTAACGCAAAGGCCCACCTCAGCAAAACTCAAAACAAGCAGAAGTTCACGAATGACTCTCCCTGGAATCTCCTTCATTGCAACAGTTCCCAAGTGTTCAAGAGAATTAACTGTTCAACTGTAGAAACTGGGTCCCAGAGAAGTTTTGAAAACCAGCCAGATGGGAGAGAGTTTTATGGCACATGTGATCTTATACCCCAGCAACAAAAAACCAGAGGGAAGAAAACGCTTGCATTTCCCTTGTCAGCACAATGCCTATAATTTTCCTTTGTTCTGGGGGGATAAACACCTCCTGAGAGATACGAAGGGCAAAGCTTAAAAACCTGCATTTCCATAATGCTGGGTGCTGAGGATTGGCATTACTTGCTCATTGCTTTTCATGTTTGCATAAAAAAAAGGAATACAATAAACCTTTGAGAAATGTATGTTTAGACAGCTTGAGAGTGCTTTGTCTTTTGGATGCATGTGTGCGTTTGTAGCAGAAATATCCCCTGGTCTAGGGAGCAAATACCATATGTGTCATTCTTTTGTCAAAGAGTATTTTGCCCTCATTTTGGCCTTTTTCTGTTTTCATTGCTTTTTTGGTTATATTTTTAATCCTTTTTTTTTTTGCATTTATGTCTTAATATTTGGATCCAGTGCACGTATTTCAGTCAATGAAGAGGCGTGATGCCGTAGAACCCAGGAAGCTCAATCCAAATTGCCAACATTCCGCTTACGTAGGACCTAAGAGTCGCTTTTCTGAGCCTCAGTTTACTCATCTGACACAGGAAGGGTTTAAGTGACTCCACATGTCCTCTAAAACTCCGGATTGAAGATTCTGGATATCTTCTTGGACTCTTGGCATTTGGAGATAATTCTTGAGGCTTCTATAAATAAAAGTGAAGAGTGGCCACTTCTTTAAAACCAGTGGGGAGCTCCGGGAACACAGTCTTCACCCGGTCTCTGTGATCCCCATGGAACCGAATCGGAAACCGCCAGAATGGTGGGGCATTCACAGGGCGGCGAGGAGCAGAGAGCCGCCTTCACATATCCTTCCAGAGTCCACGTTTCTTCTTCTAGCAATTTCTTGAATTGCCGTGAAAATTGGGATGGATGAGAATTTTGGGTTTTCCACAAGATAAGAGGCTCACAGATAAAGTGAGTTATCTGTCTTTTGTTCCGACCGAAAGGTGACTTTACCAGAAATTCTGCTGAACATCTAAGGAATTAATCTGGACGAGTGAGCTCAGCCTGATATGAAGATGCTCCGATGCCCTTCTTAGCAATGATGCTGAAATAGCAACAGCTTTAGTTTGCTGAAGCAGTAACAGCTGCCAGGGGAGAAAAAAACAGAGAGAGAGAGAAAGAAACTAGAAAATCAAAGCCATTCCTAAGATATAAGGTAGCAGTTTGGGGGCTATCCTCTTGAAAAGCTTATTTTAGCAATCAATCAGCCAATACCTATTGATCGCCTGCTTACCAAAATGTCACATCTGCATTCTCTGCCTTCCAGGATCTTAAGATTTAGTGAAAAGCCACCATTTCTGCTCCAGGCCCGTGAGCCCCAGAGCCCGCTGTGCTTTCTCAGGCTCACCCATGCGGGTTTATATCATTACATCCTTGGCTTTTCAATCCCTTCGGGTTCTCAGGCTCCCACACTGTGAATCCGGCCACTGCTGGCTTTCGGCTGCCTGGGTCCTGACCTATTTCTGGCTAACCATTCCTCGTTCTTAGAATCCACCTCAGTTCCAGTTGTGTTTGCCTTTCCAACTCCATCCTATCTTTAGCCCCTGGTTTTGCTGGATTCTGTAGCTGAAGACCTTTTCCCCATCCATCCTGGCTCATGTGACATAATCGAGGGTCCTAGATTCTTTTCACTTCTGCATCCTAGCTGCCCCAGCAGATCCCTGTCCGTCGACTGGAGTCATCCTGAAGCCTGTCCTCTACTGGAACTTGACTTTTCCTTAGACGCACAAATGTGCCCGTTCACAGCCAACGTGGGTTACGTCCCCTCCTCACCGGGTCAGATCATGCGCCACTGGATACGGGCACCGTAGTGTCCAGATGTGGCTCGCTGGACATTGAACAGAGCAGACCAGAGCAAGAGCAGTGTCTCCCAGAACATGAGAGACTCCTAACTCTGGGAAACGAGAGAAAGGTGATGGAAAGGGAGGTGGGTGGGGGGTGACTGGGTGATGGGCACTGAGGGGGGCACTTGATGGGATGCGCACTGGGTGTTATTCTATATGTCGGCAAATTGAACACCAATAAAATAAATAAATAAATAAATAATAAATAAAAAGATTTTTTCACACATGAAACAAACAAACAAAAAAAAGAGCAGTGTCTCCTGTGTTCTAGGACTTCAGATCCCACTGAGGATGCAAATTGGGACTTTTCTTGAGATAGAGCTCCAGAGCCAAATCCATTAGAGATCCAGGGTTCTGGGTGGGAGAGGATGGGCTTCCTCCAGAAGTGAATGATTTCCTCGGGTAGAGGAAGCATGGTAGCAACAGAAAACATTCATTCTTTGGTGCCTCGCCAGGAAGACACAATTCCCAAGAATCTGTGTAGGCGTTGGGTTACAGAGTCTAGCTCTGATAGATTATCAGGGTAGACACAGTGGTTCCAAATTACTTTCATTTCTCCTACCCCATCGTCCTCTTTCTCCTTCCATTGCTGACACCATTATGCAGCCAGGTGTCAGGTCTGAAAACGTCCTCTTACCCCTAAGAGAATACTGTTGAGTGTATCTGTCCCCTCGTTGACCCCTCCTTTCTGTCGCCTAGTTCAGGTCCTCACTCCCTCCCAGCTAGGCCAGTGCACTAAGCTCCTAGCCTGAGATTTCCAGCACCACCCTCACCATTCCCCATCTCCACTCCAACACACCAGCTTCCTTTTGCCTTAAGAAGGGAGGTTCATGTTTAGTATGACCATCAAAGTTCTCCATGAGCTGGCCTCCCACATCATCACCACATATTCTGAGAAATAAGGTAGAGAAAGGCCAGATGTTATTCTTGATCTGATTTGATCCAGTAACATTCATATTATCTCAGCCCCACCACGACGAATGTCTCCTTATTAATCAGGCCCTGTATTTCCACCCTTGGCCTGAGCTCCCCCTATACCTTTGCCTGGAATGCCCTCCTGGCACCTCCCATCTTCTCTCAAGCTGCGCTCGAATAGCCTCACCATCCTACAGATCAGAATGACTCTCCTCTTCTTTCTGTTGTTATGGCATTTAGCATCTTTGACCTCCTGCTGCATACAGTTGCTGAGGCATCTCTCTTTCCTTACCAGCTTGTAATTTTTTTTTGCATCCAGAGACACGTAATACTCCGCTTCATGGTCGCCGCAGTCATTGGCCATCGTAGGTGCTCCGGGAATGTTTGTTGAAACAATTCTGTCCAAATAGGTACCTGAATGTCTGGCTCCGGAGCTGGATACAGACATACATGCACATTTGTGCTCTAGGTACCCCTATGTAAATGCACGTTCAGGCACACACACACACATATATATACCTATGCATGCACACACTTAAGCACGTGCATGTAATGCACACCTGCATCTGCACACACACTCACTCATGGTTGTACACTCATACACATGGTCACACACAAACTCACAATGTATACATATGCACATGTCTGCACACTCGCACCATGGGCAAACCCACACACATGTTCACACACATACAAACCCACACATGGGCACACACGCACACTCCCACCTTATCATTACCTTTTGAAGAGGACTTTTGCAAAGAGCATATGAGTGTGGACTGGTGAAGGACCCCAGGTGCAACCCATAAGGGAGGTAAAGCATCGGGGTTATATTTGGGGGGTACACTTATTCCCCACATTCTTTCAGGAGAAGGAGGAGGAGGCTCTTTTTATGTAGCACCCCTCTGCTCAGAGAGGGTGGAGTGACCTTGTTGATAGGAAGTTTGGGAATAATGCATTTCTTTCCCAATGTGATTGGCTCAGACCCCGTCTCTGTTTTCCTCTTTGGGAGCCACCTTGCTGTCAGGGTGTGAGTTGGGGGGCAGGCTGGGGAGGGGCAAGGTCAGCATGAGAGGCTGCCATGGTCTGGGCTGCTGTGACAGGAGTTCAGCATTGGAAAGCCTATTTGCTCACAGATAGAAGCTACATCTTCAGTATCAGATTAATAAAGGTGATGTTGTAGCCTGGCCCTGCCATCTTTCCTGCTTTATTTCCCAACGGGCTCATCAATCAGGGAAGAAGAGTGTTCTCTCTCGGGACCCCGCAGAGACCCTAAGAGAACGTGAATAATTTACCATCTCTCCAGTCTGACCATGTGCCTTCAAATTCACATAAGGAAGGAAAGGAGGCCGGAATGGCCCTTTGTTCTCAAACGGTATGTTTTCTTACCGCTTGTGATAGATAAGACCCCACTGCAGGTGCTTATCGTGTGCGCCTTGATAAATGAGAGTTCTATGATATATGACATATATATGTGATGCTTCTCAGCTCTCCCGGGGCTAGAATCTCCTTGAACAAAAGGACTCACTCGTGTTTACCTCAGTCTGTTTACAACTTTTGCCAGCAAGTGCCCTCCTGCTCCGTTGGCTTCATCTCTCTGGGGAGTTGGTCTCAAACCTTGGGAGTTGGTCTTCCTCCCCTGGGTATGACATCATTGCTGTGCCTTGTCGGGGATCTTATCCGGTAGGATCTGTGTTTTCTTCATGGTGATAAGTTACTTCTGAAGAAACGGCCAAGTTGCCCTGTATGTCACAGCGTGCGTAATTCTGGGGTGACAGTCCCTTACTCGGTGCCCCGTGACATTCAGCACTGATTCTACCTTTTGTGATGGGTTTTAAAAACATATTTTTTATTTATTTTTATTTTTTAAAAGATTTTATTTATTTACTCATGAGAAACACAGAGAGGAGAGAGAGAGGCAGAGACACAGGCAGAGGGAGAAGCAGGCTCCATGCAGGGAGCCTGATGCGGGACTTGATCCTGAATCTCCAGGATCAGGCCCTGGGCCGAAGCCGGCGCTAAACCGCTGAGCCACCCAGGCTGCCCAAAAACATATTTTTAAAATTGGAGTATAGTTGGGGATCCCTTGGTGGCTCAGAGGTTTAGCGCCGCCTTCGGCCCAGGGCCTGATCCTGGAGACCCGGGATCGAGTTCCACATCAGGCTCCCTGCATGGAGCCTGCTTCTCCCTCTGCCTGTGTCTCTGCCTCTCTCTCTCCTCTCTGTGTTTCTCATGAGTAAATAAATAAAATCTTAAATAAATAAATAATAATAATATAATAAGAGTATAGTTGACGCACAATGTTACATTAGTTTCAAGTGTATGACAGGCATTCACAACTTTATACATTATTGTGCGCTCCCCACAAGCATAGCTGCCACCTGTCACTGTACAACACTATTACAATATCATTGGCTACATTCCCTCTGCTGTACCATTAACCCCTGTGACATTCATTCCATAGCTGGAAACCTGTATCTCCCACTCACCTTCACCTTTTCTGTCCATTCCCCCACCCACTTCCCCTCTGGCAATCCCCACTTTGTTCTCTGTACTTATGGGTCTGTTTCTGTTTTTTGTTTGCTCATTTATTTGTTTTGATTTTCAGATTCCACATAAGAGTGAAATCATATGGTGTATGTCTTTCTCTGACTTATTTCACTTAGCATAATACCCTCTAGATCCATCCATGTTGTTGCAAATAGCCAGAACTCATTCTTTCTTGTGGCTGAGTGATATTCCACTATACATCATGTTCCACTATATACTGCAGAGCCCATTGATAGGAATATTACAATTATTTATGTCTCCAGCTAAAAGTTGGAGGGAGGCTTGCAATTGCTAGCTTTGGAGGAGGGCTATAGAGAATGTATTCATTTAAAAAATTATAACCAAATATAAAACATTTCTAGGGGATCCCTAGGTGGCTCAGAGGCTTGGTGCCTGCCTTTGGCCCAGGGCACGATCCTGGAGTCCTGGGATCGAGTCCCGCGTCAGGCTCCTGGCATGGAGCCTGCTTCTCCCTCTGCCTGTGTCTCTGCCTCTCTCTCTCTTTCTCTATCATAAATTTTTAAAAAATCTTTAAAAAAAACATTTCTAGAACTGTGTTCTATTTTTGAGATTTTGAAATGCGAATGAGAATCTCAAAATGTAAAGTTACTGTACCCATCGTGCAGTGTACTGCTGTTATACATATAATTCCTTTTGATAACAGGTCACTATGAACCCTCCAACCTGTTCCCACCCCCTTCAAGTGAGGTGAAGCTCTTGCCTTGCACACCAGTTCAGAGTGAAGTGGGGAGCTAGTTCTTGTCTCATGGAGTCAAAGAATGAATCTTACAGACAAAGGAGAGTGAGTAAAACAATAGAAGTTGATTAAGCAAGGATACAGAAAAAGCTCTCAGGAGTGAGGGACCCCGATAGGTTTGCCAAGATGGGCCCCCAAGGGCAGTCTTTTATTTAGAACTGACCACGGAGCTTGTGACCTTATCATTTCTGTGATGTCTTGGTTTGAGTAAAGACTGGTGATAACATCTTTAATGGCTTCTTTTTTGGGTCTGGTTATTCTTTGTTGGTCATAGATGACTGACATAAAAAAGACACCTAGGGCAGGGTGGTCTGGTTGGTTCCCTTATCTCTGGCTTCCTTACACCTCTGCATTTTTGGGATTTCTGTAAGCCCGATCCCATAGTCCCCTATCTATCTCTCCCTGCCTAGTCCCACCTGTCCCTCATACAAGAGTTCTCATAAATGTGGCATGTGCCAGGCTGGTATTCCAGGTAATTTCAGTGACACAGAGATGACCCTCTTTTTTACCCTCTTTTTTACTTTAACAGTTACATATCTATTTTCTCATATGTTAGACAAAAATAATCAAAGGGGAGACATTTCAAAGAAAAGTGAGGAGAGGCCAAGAGAACAATGTAACAAAGGAACACGACTGGACGTGCAGCATTTGGTATTTGCAAACAGGAGGGAGAAGAGTATTTTAAAGTGTGGTGGTGGGGCCCATGTTAAGATACAGGAGAAATAGGGACACCTGGGTGGCTCAGTGGTTGAGCATCTGCCTTCAGCTCAGGGCGTGATCCTGAGGTCGTGGGATCGAGTCCCATTTTGGGCTCCCTGCAGGGACCCTGCTTCTCCTTCTGCCTATGTCTCTGCTTCGCTCTGTGTCTCTGAATAAATACATAAAATCTTCTTTTAAAAAAGAGAGAAATAAGATCAGATAGAGAACATGGAGTCTGTCAAGAACAACTTTGAGAGCAGTGATAAATGGCATGTTAGAAACAGACATGGGCTTTGGAGAAAATAAGATGGAATTCTGAGATTAAGAAGCTGAACTCTTGACCATGGATGTAATGATGGATATTTATTTATCTACGTCCTTCCTTCCTTCCTTCCTGGTGATCTCTGGGTGTGGTGGCATCACAATTAATGAAATTATCACCGGTGGTAGTCATGCTTCTGGCAATTGCAGAATAGGTTGTTTTGTAGCAAACTTATTTCTGAAAACAACTAGAAAAGCTGCACTAAATATGAAAACATTTTAAAGGCATTGGGGAGCTACCAAGGTACCAAGAATTTGCAGTACCAATGTTAGGAGGTTTTCTCAAACTACAGTAAAAGCAAGCTAAATATGAATAACCAGAGTTGAAGAGAAAACCCCCCTATATTCGGAAATTCAGCACTTACAGTAACCATGAATCAAAAAAGAAATCACAATGGAAACTTTAAAATATTTCATTAAAACATAATTAAATTTCCTACATCTCAAAACTTGGGGGATGCAGCTAAAGCCAGGTATAGAGATATTTGCGTTTTAATATGCATATAGCAGAAAAATTTTTAGAGGCTGGAAAATCAGTGATCTACGCATCTATCTAAAGAATTTTAAAAAGCAACGAGAAAGTCAAATCTAACAGTAGAAAGAAGGAAATAGATTTTAAAAAGTAGAAATTAGTAGAATAGATAATCAACCTATAATTGATTAAATCAATGGTGCCAGAAACTAGTACTATAATTTTTCCTCTAAGCATAGTGTGAGCATCACTCCATATATTTTGATTTGTTGTGCTTTTATTTTCATTTTATTCAAAACTTTTAAAATGTTTCTTAAGATTTCCTTGTAGAAAAAAAAAAGATTTCCTTGTAGATATTGGACTACATTAAAATCAGGAATTTCTGTCCATTTAAAAGATATCATTGAAAGAGTAAAAAGCAAACCACAGAGAGTGAGAAGCCATTTATCACACATATAAGCAACAAAGGGCTTTGATCTGGAACATGTAAAGAATTCCTACAAATCAATAAGAAAAAGACAACCCAATAGAAAAATAGGCAAAAGATTAAAAAAAAAAAAAAAAAACAACAAAACAAAACCACCCAGGCACTTCATAAGAGAAACTATCCAAATGACCAATAAATATATAAAAAGATGTTCGGCCTCACTGGTCACTAAAGACATGCAAACTAAAACCACAAGGAGATACTTTTATATACTCACAATGGTTAAATATCAATACTAAGTGTCAGAGAGGGTGTGATCAACTAGAACTCTCCTATGCTGCTGGTAGGAATGTAACTTAGTACCACTTTGGAAAACTTTTTGCAGAATCTAAAACTGAATGTTTTTATACCCTATAAAATCCCATTCTTAGATATACAGCCAAGAGGAAAACAAATGAGCACACCAAAGACAGGTAGACAGATGCATTTGTCAGGTTTATTCACAGTGCTCTGCGGTAGGCTAAGAAGGGGCATCCCAAATACCCACAGTCTAATCTCTGGAAACTAAATATGTTACCTTACATGGCAAAAGGGACTTTGCAGGTGTGATAAAGATGTTGAAATGGGAGATTGTTCTGGATTATTTAGGTGGGCCCCATGTAATCACAAAGATCCTTACACTCAGAAGGACACAGGGGAGTCAAGGTTAGAGAGAAGAGGTAGGATGGAGACAGATGGCAAAGAGCATAAAAGATGCTATATTATTGGCTTTGAAGACGGAGAAAGGGGCCATGAGCCAAAGAATACATGTGGTCTCTAGAAGCTGTAAAAGGCAGCTTGGATTCTTCCTGAAAGGCTGCAAAAGTGACGCAGCCCTATGGACCCAGTGTCGACTTCTGAGCTCCAGGACTATAAGATAATAGTCTTATTATTTTAAGCCACTAAATTTGTGGTGATTTGTTACAGTAGCAATAGGAAGCTAACATATGTTCCAAACCGCAAATGGCTAAAAAACAGCAGAATGGGTAAATAAATGGTAGTATATTCCTATAATGGATGCCTTTACAGAAATTTAAAGCCTTTACAAAAATTTAAATTTAAATGATCAATTACAGCTTCATACAACAACATGATAAATTCTCACAAATGTGAACTTGAGTAGAGAAGCCAGGCATAAAAATGATACACATCGTATGATTCCATTTATATGGTATTTAAAGCTGGTGCCCTCATGGCCTACTTGGGAGTCCCGCAGATAGATGTGGAGCCATTGAAGTGAATTAAATTATATGGAGGCCCCAGTTGTGATAGCTCACTATCCTTCAGGAACTTGGCAGAGCTAGTCCTGGGAATAAGATAATTTGAACTAGTACTATTTGGAAATTTCTGTTTACATTAGGTTCTTGGCTTCTTTGACAACATCTATATTCAGAGGCAGTCCTCCATAAAATTGAACAATAGGATAATAGGAGGAAAGGCATTCCCTTTGATTACCTTTCAGAGGTGAATAATGGGCTAAGAAAGCTCACTGTTCTGCTTTCTTTCTAAATTGCCAAGCAGGAAGCAGACTTGAGGGTGGAGCTGGCACTTCCCCACAGAATAGGGGGCCTCTTAAGAAAGAATTTAAGGGAGTTTTGGCTGTTTCACAAAACTTAAGTCCTAAGAAGAATTCCTTAGGCTGCTGTAACAGAGGGCTTTACAAATTAAGGGTCTTGAAGCAAATCCTCCCAGCAGTAGAGCTGAGCACTGCTCCTGACCAGCGGAGGGCAGAACCATGGCTTACGTGGCTCAGAACATCCACCTGAGGCACCACATCTGAGGGGGACAGGGTGATTAAGAATCTGCATGTTCAGTCCCAAATTATTTTGTACAAAAGCACATTTGGAGAATGAAAGTCCCTGGGCAATCTGTACCTTCTTGTCTCTTTCATGCACTACATGTGGCCGACGCTGATAAAACCCCCACATTCAGGTAACATGGCAGTTGGCTTCCCACAAAGCAGTCTCATCTATTTAATACTGCCTATTGGCATCTAGGATAGCAACTAAGTACTCCTCTCGGTGGGTGGGTGTGGGAGGGGCACCCTCTTCTGCTGCCCATGGATCTCTTCCAGGCCTGATTTATTCTCGGTGGTTAAAGTTCCATTTTAGGGCAATGTACTCTCAGGAGTGGTCTGGAAGTTTCTCTTGGAGACCCATTCACTTTCTTCCCTATTTATGTAGTCATCCTGTGGAATATCACATTGTTCCACATTTTTACAAAGACTGTAGACCTACCTGTTGTACTTAAAAATATATATATGCTGTTTGTGTTTTGTACAATGCTGATCCTAGACCAAATTGCAGTGTGAACCAGAGCTTTCTCTGGAGTCCCCCAACTCATCTGAAGTCTCTCTTCCATATTTTGGGTCTTAAGCTCTTGCCCTAACAAACTTCCTCTCAAGACAAAATCGGAAGCCAACATACCAACAGTTGTGATTGTCACAACTCAGCTAGTTGCCTAGGTCATTTTCAGAGAGATCGGGGTCTGAAAGCAATGAAATCCTGCACCCCAGTGTTTTAGGGAATAGCACACAGTGAGTTTATTGCTCAAAGAAGCTTTCCTGGTGCCCCAGAAATCACATTAAATAAGCAAATGACAGCTTGTGATGTCCCCTGCATCCCCATTTTAATAACTCAGAATTGGCAAGAGAGGTTTAAAACAATAATAACCATTGATTCATTAGTTGATCTAGTTCCAGGTCCCCCTCAGCGCTGAGTATAGCAACAGGCGATTGACATACCACATCCCGTAAACATCAAATCCTTCCTTATGAGAAAAAGTTATACTTATAAATGGAAATGATCAGTTTTTTTCTTATTTAATCCTCCAAAATGCCAACTACAGCAAGCTGAGCCTTGCAAGCTTTCAAGGGTTTGTTGGATGAATATTACCCACTAATGTGCTCCCAATTATTGCTTTGATGACTATCTCAACAGTGTGTTAACATACATCAGCTAAAATTTCATGCGTATCAATCTGATGGGAGAGAAGAATATTTCAAAAATTAGATTTCTTGCCATATTTTACCAAGATTTTGAATTTCTCAGGAAGCCAAGAAATGCTTATTTATTTGGACTGACCCAAAATGTAACACTTTTAAGGCCAACTTGATATATTTATGACCAATCTTCCAAAATCATGTTCTACTTTATTTTTATTTTTTTTTTTTTAATTTTTTTTTTTTTTTATTTATTTATGATAGTCACACAGAGAGAGAGAGAGAGAGAGGCAGAGACATAGGCAGAGGGAGAAGCAGGCTCCACGCACCGGGAGCCCGACGTGGGATTCGATCCCGGGTCTCCAGGATCGCGCCCTGGGCCAGAGGCAGGCGCCAAACCGCTGCGCCACCCAGGGATCCCTCTACTTTATTTTTAAATTGACCTCTGCATCAGCAGTTTTTTCCAATTTCTTATTTTTGGCAATATTATCTCTCATTTTCTTGCTGTCTTGGAAATGTTCATGATGATTAATAGTAATAAGTATTTATCCTTGAACCTAGTGCTTTATTTCTAGGTTTTAAGAGCCTTCATGTATGTTTCTGACTTCACCTTCACACATACCTGTGAAATAGCAAGAGGGATAAAGAGCTGACTGCTTGTCACAAAGAAGATGACATAGTGCCCAAGCTGTTCTTCTGAGAGATCTAGCTGGAGGGGTGGGTGGGGACTGGGGTGAGAAATATAAAGACGGGCAGGAGAAATGAGGAAGAAGCACAAAGTTGCTCTTTTCCCCAGTGGAGAAATTTAAAAATTTTAGATTGTTCTTTGTCAGTTAAATACCCATATGGTTTTTGAGCCAAGTCTGATTTTAAAAGAAAATATTTAAGGGATAGAACAATTGCGGCTCAAAGATTAGTGCTTTGTCGCATATTGAGTTTCCCTGGATTCTTGCCAATCTTGGAAAATCCCATGGCTTTGAGTTTGTGTGGACTCTCAGTATGCATCCCCTCCTTTCTTTCACATACCTCCCTTCCTGTTGTGAACCTGGGGCAGTTACGGTAGAGATAGATACACATACACCCAGAAATGTCAATCTTCAAGGAAAAAAATAACCACACAGTGTCTTGGAAGTTGTCTAGGAACAGATGACACATTGCCATAAATTGTCCCTGTACTTTGGCAGATCATAAGTGGATACAAACATAACACTCTTCAGTTCACTTATGGGGTGTGGTGCTCAGAAACTCCCATCCAAGAACTTTGGCTTAATGGACCATTTCCTGTGTTGATGTGGGGCATGGGGCATCCTGACAATGTATCATACAAATTTAGTTCATAAACTGAGAACATCCTTTAGGACAGCAATTTAGCTGTGGCAACAACTATAAAAATATTCATTCCCTCTCATACAATAATCCTATTCACTGGTGGAAATTGATCCCAAGAAATATTTCACTGATTTTGAAATATTTTTGCTTAAAGACATTTTTTTTTTTTGCAGTGAGATCTATGAGACAGGATGGGTGGGAATAAAGGGACATATAAATTATTCAATATTAGTAGAATAGCATATAAATTATAGTATATTATCCAGTAGAATTTTTGCTGCTTTTGAAAGTTGTAATTATATAATACCATAGGAGAAAGTTGAAATGTAATATTCATTGGCAACAACAGATTCAAATTGCTCATGCCTTATGATTACATCTATATGTTCTGTTATATATATATAAACAAACTAATGTCTGAAGAACAGAGCCTGGAGCCTGGAAGAGAATACAGAAAATCAAAACAGATGTATTCAGATGCTAGAATCGAGATGGGTTTCGTTTTTTTCCTCTTCCTCTTTCACATTATTTTAATGAAAGTTTTATGATACACAAAAATAGATAAAATGCAACATTGGCACAACTACAAGAAGAGTCAATATAAAAAGACAACAGATTGTCAGCCTCAGAATCTTTTGGCTTGGGTCAAATTTGTGACCTGATGGACTATAATGCTACTTAAGTGCCATTTGTCCTCTTGGGTCCTCCACCAGGAGGGAGTAGAGGACATATTTAATTGTTCAGTGGATGTTGTTGGGGGGGGGTGGCATTTACCAGCATTTCATGTTCTTTAATAAAGATATGCCCATCATGCTTTTTCTCTCTGGACACATACTGTATGCTAATGACCTTTATGCTACCTTGGAGCGGATGGCAGTACCATTGCACCCTTTTTAAGCCTTTAACTATGAAGGAAAAAAATAAAATAAAATTAAATTAAATTAAAAAAAAAAAACCTATGAAGGCATTCAGAGTACATCACCCCAAAATGTGCCACCTTGACATGTTGAGTTAAAGACAATTGAGAAATGGCAGCTACGAGAGGAGCACCCTGACCCTCCTTTCCTTCCTGAAAGCTGGAGATGAAACTCTTGTGTGAAAGGTGCCCTCTCTGGACCAGGAGGAGAAGGCGATCTTATCACCAGAGATGGGGAGCTGGGGCTGAGAATCTGTACAAACAACCCTTATTAAAGTTACCCTTGTCTTCCTGGTTACTATTCCACAGGTTACGACCCAGGTCCACACCCTTGTCCTGTATTCCTGCTCTTTGTGGAAGATGCTGTATGAGCTGGAATTCCAGGCCACTGTTCTGAGTTACGTTTCCTTGTGGTTTCTGTTGTATGATGTGTGTGCACATGTCAGTAAACTGTTTTCCTCTTGTGAACCTTTTTGTTAAGGAGGCCCAGCTGAAAACCTAAGACGGGTGGAGGTAAAGTTTTGACACTCCTACAACCACAAACGAATCACAGAGGAACAATTTCTTGGGGACCTAACTACCAGATGGTAAGTGGCGTGTGAAGCCAAGCAGCAGACCCAGCTCGTGCCACAGAAGGATCAGTATGAATGACTATGGTGTGTGTGTTACGCTAGAGGGGAGAGTGGTGCGCAGCAGAGAGAGAAGGGAGAGAGTGTAAAATGGAAAGAACTTCAGCAAAGGGAGATGCAGAGAACTTCCCAAGAGAAGGAAGCTCAGGCAAGATCCACACGCTCAAGGAGTTCAGGGCACATCCCAGCCATGGCAGGACAGGATTTTTGTCCCTAATGGTCCTTGGTCACACTAAGAATGAAGAGGTAGACCAAAGAGTGATGGGCAGCAAAGCAAAGTTTATTGAGCGATAGTTCAAAGCTCCCAGAGAGGGAGGGGTTCCCCAGAGGGTTGCCTCCAGAGTTTCTAAGTTTAGAGATTTTTATAAGCTCTTTTGCAGAACTGTCTTAAGCTATCAAGGTACGCTGAGCCATGCTACTTAGGGTTCTGGTCACACATCTGTCTACCTATTAGGTTAATGTCTACAGGCTGATGGTCTTTCTTGCTGACATCTGGGGGCTTATGACTTAACTGTCCCTTGCCCATGATGGTGACAAATGCTTTGTGGTTAATCATCTTATTTTATTTTTAAAGATTTAATTTATTCATGAGAGGCACACAAAGAGACAGAGACATAGGCAGAGGGAGAAGCAGGCTCCACACAGGAAGCCCAATGTGGGACTCGATCCTGGGACCCCAGGACCACACCCTGGGCCAAAGGAAGGCACTAAACCGCTAAACCACCCAGGGATCCCTAGTCATCTTATTTTAGGACATTTTGCAGAAGCCATTTCTGCAAGGGCTGCAAAGCAGAATGTGAGCGTGCTCCTGTCTAAGCTGCAGAACAGGATGCTAGAGCTCTTTTATCTTAACTGTCTGGACTCCATGCTTTCTTGTTGGGGACACTGGCCCTGACAGGTATACCTAACTGTCCAGCTAATGTCCGAACAATGGTTGGTTCCGAAGGGTGAGACAACCAGATAAATTGCTTTGAAAAGCAGGGAGAGACATCATCTAGTTCCCCACTCATCGTGTTTAGCACAGCCTGACATGGAGGGAGTATTTGGTAATTGATCTTGAGTCAATCAGTGAAAGAAGGCACGTCCCCAGGATGGACTGGCAGAGAGTGGAAGCAGGGAGGGCAGGGGAGAGTAGGGAAGCATGACCCAGGGCAGTGGGGGTGGGAGTGAGGAGAAGAAAGGAGTGTCACATGTATGCAGTAGTAGAATGGCAGGAGGATGGGAGCGCCCAGGGGTAGGTGGCTTCTAGATTGAGAACCCGGGAAACTGGGAAATTAGGAGGAGGAGAGACAGCTGGAGTTGTAACTAGACTCCCAGAGGTGGGGCCGTGAGTATTTCGAGCCCTGCAACCTGGGTCTTCTCAGATTCACTCTCTTAACTCATAACATAAAATTACAGAAGTGTAAGCACATTAAAATGTATTACAAGGTGTTATTATGGCCACATGGGACTAAGAGAAAATGAGAAGATGGGGGGAAAAAAACCTGTCTCCAAGGTAAACAGTTAAAGTTGCTCAAGAAGAGGGAAGAGGAGTCTTTTTATGGAAATGAAGGGGTCCAAGGAGTCCCTGAACACCCATAAATTGTACGAAGACACAGTTCATGTTGCCACCTGGTAGAGCTGTGCCTTTGTCCTCTTTGTCTGTTGTCAGGGGCTACCAATCCTGCAGAGAAGACTAGCTCTGAAACAACTGATTAAATACATTTAATTGACTTGGAAAACATAAATGGGGCCTCACGAGACTTCTTTCTGTTTGGCCAACTTTTAAGACATTGTCGCATGACTCTTCCGCTTTCTACCTGACTGAGACACTCTGATGGTTCTATGATTTCACTAAAGGTCCATATCTCATCCTAAAATACATTCTTGTATGACTAGAGATTTATTCCTCGGCCTTGGGGTTTTCTTTAAAAAAAAATTGATTCAGCTGTATAAAGCATAGTGCCAAAGGCAATCCTGCTTCACAGAATGAGAATCAGTCCATTTTTTGTTTCCAGATGGACTAGAACTATTTGTTTCCAGTATTCTTTCCTGTATCCTCAAATTTGAATTCAATAAAGGTTGTTCGTTGAATAAGCAAGTCAGAAATGTCAGCTTTGAGCTAAACCAGCGGTTCTGGAAGTATGGCCCTAGACCACCAGCAGCAGCCTCATCTAGGAATGTGTTAGAAATACACATCCTCAGGCCCTGCCCCAAACTTACCGCACCAAGGTCTCAGCAGCCAGGGCTCAGCAATCTTTTTTAACAAGCTCCCAGGTGATTCAGACACACACTCAAGCTTGAGGACCACCAGGTTACAGAATAAATAACTATTAATCAGAGTTTTCCAGAAAAACAGAACCGATCGGCTATATACAGGTATACATAAGAGGGCATTTATTATAGAAATTGGCTCAACAGTTATGGAGACTGAGGAATTCCATGATCAGCCTCCTGCGAGTTGGAGAATCAAGAAAGCTGTGGTATAATTCAGTCAGAATCCAAAGGCCTGATAATCCAGGGGTTGATGGTGTCAGTGCCAATCCGAGTTCCAAAGCCCAAGAACCAGGAGCTCCAATGTCTGAGGGCAGGAGAAGATGGACGTCTCAGCTCAAGCAGTGAGAGCGACTTTGCTCTTCCTCCACCTTTTTGTTCAGCTGGGGCCCTCGGTGGATTGACTGGATGATGCCCGTGTGCCATGTTGGGGAGGGCAATCTACTTTATTCAGGCCACCAACTCCAATGCTAATCTCTTCCAGAAACACCCTCACAGCCACACCCAGAAATGTTTTGCCAGCTATCTGACCATCCCCTAGCCCAGTCAGGTTGACACATGAAATCAACTATCACAATAACTAAAACTAGTGTTTAGACTGAGCATCATACAAAGCGACACCTTTACTTTCATTCATTCAGTCACTGTTTCATTTTATGAATATTTTATGGCATGCTCACATATGTCAGACACTACAATATGTGCTGGGATGATAAAGCCACCAAGGTGGACAGAGTTGCAGATAACCTACAGGAGGTCTAATTCAAATTTGAATTTCAGATAAGCAATGACAATAATTTTTTAGTGTAAGTATCTCCCAATTTTTGGATAGTTTATCTAAAATTTGCAAGGAACTGGGTGCTCTGTATTTTTATTTGCTAAATCTGGCCACCTTACCTTTGTGGCACTTATATTCTAGGGGAGGATACAGACCCCCCCACCACCACCACCAAAAGTAAACATGTAATGAAACAATGCTTTTCTATGGCGATACGTACAATTAAGAATATATCATGGAGTAACATGGGAGAGAGTAGCATTGGATAGGCTGGTTAGAGAAATCCTCTTTGAGGAGGTGGGAGGCATGTACATGTAGATCTGAGGGAAGAATGTTCCAGGAAAAAGGAACAATTTAGTGCAAAGCCCCTAGGGTAAGAAAGATCTGAATATGTTCTAGGAATTGGCCAAAAATCAGGATGGATGAACATAGCAAGTGAGGGGGAGAAAGGCATAGATGGAGATAGAGACAAACAGGAGCTCAGTCATGTAGGCCTTGGCAGACCAGAGTAGAGAGCAAACTATCCTCTCATTGGCGAGTTTTTAAACACAGAGGAGTCTCAAGCCCAGCTTTGGGGTTTTACATGATCTTCTAGCTTCTGCGGGCAGAATGGTGTGTAGAAGGGGGAAGAGTGGGAAGCAAGGAGGCAGGTCAGGAAAGCCGTGTTGAGGTCCAGGAGGGAGATGATCATAAAGAGGGGACCTGGGGGTAGTGATGCATACGGGAAGGAAGGGATAAATTCAGGACATGCTTTGGAGAGGAGTTGACAGGACCTGCTAATGGATGACATTTGGTGGTTGGACAGATAGGGAAACAACATGGGTGAAGGTGCTTGTCACTGAGATGGAAAAAGACTGGGGGGTGGATGCGTTTTTCAGTCTGGGGAAACTGAGTCCCATTTTGGACAGGTTGCATTTAAGAAATCTATTAGTTATTCAAGTTAGGAATTCAAATGGATCATTTCAGGGCTTGAGATATAAATTTAGGATCAATCAGCACATACATGGCATTTAAACTATGGGACTGATTAATATTACCTGGGAGACTGACTCCAGATGAAGAGGAAAGACCAGGGTGAAACAAGGCACTCCCACAGGTAGATTTGGAGATTCCATCAGGGGACAAATGAGGAAGTCCCAGGAGGAAGAATGCTTTATTCAACATCAGCTTCATCACAAAAATTGTGTGTGTGTGTATAATATTGTAGTTCTGTGTATATATTTGTAAATTATGTCAACCACCCCTCTGTCTATTTGAAGACTATCATAGCTTGATTAGATGCCATTATAAATTATGCATATCATGAACAATTTCAAATATATTTTTGCTCCTTTGGCTTTTTTTAAAAAATAGTCGTTAAAAACCCCAAATTCGTAACATGAAATCTATTTTCCTAACAAATTTAAGTGTGCAGTATTGTTAACTATATGAACATTGTTGGGCAGTAGATGGGTAGAACCTGGCCTTGCATGGCTGAAACTGTGTATCTATTGCATGACAACTCACTGCCCCCCCACCCCATTTCACCCCAGCCCTTAGTAACCACTATTGTATTCAGTGCTTCTGAGAGGCCTTACGTAAGCAGAATCATGCAGTGTTCGTCCTTGGGTGATTGGCTTATTCCACTTAGTGTCCTCAAAGTTCATCCATGTTGCCACATATGGAGGATTTCCTTCTTTTTATACAGCTAAATAATATTCCATTGTAAGTGTATACCATATTTTGTTTATCCATTTTTCTTTTTTTTTTTTAAGATTTTATTTGTTCATGAGAGACAGAGAGAGAGAAAGAGAGAGAGAGAGAGAGAGAGAGAGAGAGAGAGAGAGAGGCAGAGACACAGGCAGAGGGAGAAGCAGGCTCCATGCAGGGAGCCCAATGCGGGACTCGATCCCGGGTCTCCAGGATCACACCCTGAGCCAAAGGCAGGCACCAAACCGCTGAGCCACCCAGGGATCCCGTTTATCCATTTTTCTGTTGGTAGACGTTTGACTTTCCGTTTCTTGGCTATTATGGATAATACTTCAATGAATATGGGAAGGCAAAAATCTCTTTGAGATCCTGTTTTCAACTCTTTTGGCTAAATACTCAGAAATGGGGTTGCTGCATCATACGGTGGTTCTATTTTTAATTTTTTGAGGAACCTCCATACTACATCCATAGTGGCTGCACCACTTGACATTTCCACCAACAGTGCACAAGACTTCCAGTTCCTCTACCTCCTTACTAACTCTCATTATTTTGTTTGTTTTACGATTCTAACAGTTATGAGGTGATAGTTCATTGTGATTTTGATTTGCATTGATGATTAATGATGTTGAGCATGTTTTCATATACCTGTTGGCCATTTATATGTCTTCTGTAGAGAAATGTCTATTCAGATCCTTTGCCCATTTTTATTTTATTTTTAAAATTTTATTTATTAGAGAGAGAGAATGAGTGGGAGGGAGAGGGACAGAGAACCTGCTAAGTGCAGAACCTGACACGGGGCTCAACCCCTTGACCATGAGATCATGACCTGAGCCAAAACCAAGAGTTGGATGCTTAACATACTGAGCCATCTAGGCACCCCCCCCCTTTGCCCCTTTTTAATTGGGTTATTTTTTTGCCATGGAGTTGTAGGAGTTCCTTATATATTTTACATATTAACCCCTTATATATGGTTTGCAAATATTTCCTCCCATTCTGCAGGTTGCCTTTTTACTCTGAATTGTTTCCACTGCTACACAGAAGCTTTTTAGTTTACTGTCATCCCACTTGTCTATTTTGGCTTTTGTTGCCTGTGCTTTTGGTGTCATATCCAAGAAACCATTGCCAGGACCATTTGGTTTCTTAATATTAAGGGTAAATGTATTATTTTTCCCACAGTGCAGTGCTTCTCCAAAACTTGTGTTTGCATTTTCCCTACAAAACTAAATCATTTTATTTTTAATGATGACCTTTTTAAAAATATTTTATTTATTTATTCATGAGAGACACAGAGACAGAGACACAGGCAGAGGGAGAAACAGGTTCCTGTGGGAAGTCTATGTGGGACTCGATCCCAGAACCCTAGGATCACACCCTGAACCAAAGGCAGATGCTTAACTGCTGAGCCACCCAGGCGTCCCTAATGATGGCCTTTTAAAATGAATTTACAATAGAATTAGCAATAACATTAGCCATTTCATCTTTAACAGAATAAACCTCCCAAAACTTTACATTGATTCCACAAATTGTATGAAAAAACAACACGAGTGCCATTATTGGGCTGAATTGCTTTGGTTTTTGAAACATCTGATGACATCATATCAAACCACTATCATTAACCCTTTGCAAAGTTCTGCCAGTGGAGTCAACACGAAACAGTGATTGCCTCATATCTCACATCTGCAAGAAAATTCAAAATAAAAAAGAGCAAATGAGGAGAACAGTTATCTGATATAAACAAAAACTCATGCCTCACGGAGTGATGTGTAAATGACAGCTGTGCACGTCAAATCGCTGTCTGTGGGAATAACAACTTAGCTTCTTCTTTTTTTTTTTTTTTTTAACAACTTAGCTTCTTACAATAAACCCTAACTTGAAAGAGATGCTGATCTTTCCTCATCAGTGCCTTCTGGCTTTCATGTGATCTGCGATAGAACAACAGCTCCCGTAGCGGATGGTAAATACCAGCAAACATTTTGATCAAGCTGTTTTTTTAAAAAGATTGATTGATTGATTGATTTGAGAGAGAGCATGAGCGGGAGGGGCAGAGGGGGAGAGAGAGAGAATCCCAAGCGCGATGTGGCGGTTTGATCATTCTCACAACCCTGAGATCATGACCTGAGCCAAAACCAAGAGTCAGTTGCTTAAGAACTGAGCCACCTAGGTGCCTCTTGACTAAGCTGTTTCAAGGGCCCATTTCCAGTATTGCTATCGAGACCAATGCTTCTTATTCTCGTCCCCTGCTTGTTCTCTCTGAAAACTTCTAGGATTTTCTTTAAACCTCTGGTTGCAACCTCTTCATTTTGCAAAAATGTTATAGCTTGTTGTGTGTGTGTGTGTGTTTAGATGCTCAGTAAATCTATGAAGTCATGTCTTTAAATTCTAGAGAAAATGTCTATTTCTGTAGTTAATATTGCTAACTGCTACCTAGTACATTTTTTCTTCTTTCTTAGTAACATAATATCTGTACATAGGATTTCTGCCCTCTGCTGTGCTTTCTGTCCCCTGGATCAGAATATCTCTGGTTCACCTTCTTCAGATAATAGCAAATCTATTATCTGCTGGATGGTAAAGGAGCACTAGCCCCTGGCCATGGAGGGCAAGAAGATCTGGGTCTAGCTCCTTCTTATACAGACCTATGAGCGACTCCTCTTGTTTTGAGCCCCATCCTGACCCCTGGACTCAGAGATGTCTGATGCTCCTAGATTCTCAGCCTCTTGAGGATTCGTGGTGGATTCAATTTCTCTCTGTTGGCTTTGCTGGGTATAGACACTGAGCAGAATGGAGAAAATAAAACCTAACTTAGATGTCCTTTGTCCAGCCTCTTTAAATCTTTCAAAAATTTATTGAAATGTTTTGCATCTCCTCTCTCACTCACTTCCTCCAATTTTATTCTTTTATGGCTGTCTTGGTGGGTTTGGAGAGGGAGTAGAAAGGCATGCATTCAGTCTGCAGAGTTAACTGGAAGCTGACATCCTCAGCTGAGAGGGCAAACCTAGGTGAGTCTATGCTAAGAAATTCCAGGCTTTTTGTCCACACCCATAGCCATGTGGATTTTTTAAAGACTAACAAGTTATGAAAAAAAAATTAATCTGCATCACAGTTTTATCTAGAGATGCCTACATGGACATAAACAAGTATCTAAAGTAGTTACCAAGTTTCCTCTTGAATGAGCAATAAAGCAGCTGCCTATGTTTGCAAGAATAAGAACCACTCACTTCTACTCAGCACTCTCAGACTCCCAGCCCGTTGTCTTTCCAGGCCATTGTCTTCCCATTAAACCGCGCTGCCTCTCACAGATGCTGCTGCTGGTAAAGATGCAGATGACGAGGACGGTGGCTGACACTTGCACGGCACTCAGTATTGTGCTCAGCACTTCTCGCTTTTCCAGCTTCACAAACATCACTGCCTGCAGTTACTCTGTATGATTCTCCCCCACCGGTTAAGAAGGCACAGAGCAGTTAAGTATCTTGCACAAGTTCACGTAGTTCAAACAGAAGGGATGGTTCAGAGCCAGGATTTGAACCAAGAAAGTGCTACTCTGGAGTCTTTGCTTGTCTGACTGCATATAGATGAAAATATGGAATGTATGGAATCCCCTATAACTTCAAAACCAGTGTCACAGTCTCTCATCTGATCCTCACAGTCCCAGGGTGCAGCTGAGGAAGCGAGAGCTTCTGACTTCAGGCAGCAATGCTAAGGCAACTCACTGTTCTACCTAGAGATGCACTGATGTGCTGTGTTTTTAAGATTTGTAGAGCCTTGTAACCCGAAGCTCAGCTATGTCATCTGTTTGTTTTGATGATTACAAACATTCATTTACACCAAATTCCAAGAAGAAGCACTGTAAAGGTAATAGAAATATTAGAATGCAAGTTATAAATTGTTGACTCAAACCTCAGAAAGCATTTTCCCATAGAAATAACGTGAGTCATGGTGAGTAGGTGGGTAGGCAAACACACAAATGCCAGCGAGTTTCTTACTGTTACCACAGTAACCACAGCGCTCCAGGGCCCCGGGGTGGACAGCAGCCCAGCCGGGAAGAGGGGGGTCTGGAGGCAGGGGCTGTGCCCCCAACAGGAGGGATGAGGCATAGAGGCCTTGGAGAGGTGTCTGCGAGGGGCTAACGCGAAGGCCAGTTGTGAGCTGAGTGTTTGTTTACGTAGGGCTCTACCCAAACCCATGCCACTTAAGTACAAGGGAGTAAAATTTACCATTTAATCAAAGAGATTTCCTGGAACAACACACGCTGCCCATCTTAAGGACATGGGAACCCGAGCTGCTATGCTTAAAGAACCAAAGGTTGGGACACCTGGGTGGCTCAGTGGTTGAGTGTCTGCCTTTGGCTCAGGTCGTGATCCTGGGATCCTGGGATCCAGTCCCACATTGGGCTCCTCACGGAGAGCCTGCTTCTCCCTCTGCCTGTGTCTCTGCTTCCCTCTGTGTCTCTCATGAATAAATATATAAAATATTTTTCTAAAAAAAGCCAAAGGTGGACAGAGATCAGATAACAGGCCTGAGGCCAGCTGAAAGCCATTGGTAGGATACTATGTCCAACTAAGTCCAATTTCCCAAAAGAATTCTGCTTTCTCTTGAGTTGCCAGGCCTCTAGTTTTACTATTAACCTACAGACTTTGTTAGAAGCCCTTTTTTGTCTCAGGGTGACATTAGGAGACTCACATTCTGAGCTAATATAATCAATCATTTTTAATGAAGCCTCCTGACTTTTACCAAATTCCAAATTAGGGAACTTTTTGGGATAAATCACTTGCCAGCTTGACCCACGATAAAAGCTGTGCATTTTTATGCTTTAATTGATTAATTATAATAATTATAACCATAATAATCATTCATTCATTCAGTTATTCATCTATTTCCTGCAATCATTCTAAAAATTATATGATATGAGGTGACCCAGTGTAATGATGATGGTAGTTTGAGTCCTTGAATTCACCGGATCTCCTGCAATTGTAGAAGAGTAAACATTTCTATGCAGAGGTTTTTCCTATTGCCAGACCACAGAGGTTGTTTTATTTTATTTTGTATTTTTTCCTGAAAGAAATTAAACAGGTCTTACAACCCAACCTGACTCCTGGCCAAGTATCCCTGCTGTTTATTGTCAGAGAGGATCTGATAAGAGAGCAGCCATGTTAAATTCTAGAAGATGTGCGAGGACTGGACCAGAAGCTAGGCCTAGAACCCTTAGGGCCCTGTCGCTGGAATGTCGGGAGGCTGTAGTACTTTCTAATGTCTTAGAATAAGCAAAATCCACTTGAGGGATTTTTCTTTGAACTCAAGCAAACGACAGAAAAACAGTTGTATTTGAATGGTCTGCTCCTTGTCAGGATTCAGTCAAATGGAGGCCTCAAAGGCCCCTCCCTCCAGATTAGGATGCTGAGTGATGAGTGATGATTCTAGTCCAGGCCATCCTTCCATCCTTGAAGACCACAACCCCAAATGACAGTTGGCTGGCTGCCCAAAGGGAGACAAATTCTCTTTTTATCACTTTATTGAGAAAATGGAGGCCATTATCAAAGATTGTTTCCCATCTCTTACCCTTTCAATTATACAATGTGCTATATCTTTTTTTTAAATTTTTAATTCATTTACGATAGGCACACAGTGAGAGAGAGAGGCAGAGACACAGGCAGAGGGTGGAAGCAGGCTCCATGCACCAGGAGCCCGACGTGGGATTTGATCCCGGGTCTCCAGGATCAGGCCCTGGGCCAAAGGCAGGCGCTAAACCGCTGCGCCAGCCAGGGATCCCCAATGTGCTATATCTAAAATCTATCCTGTCTTTTTTTTGTTGTTGTTTCAAGGTCAACTTTTCCACCTATGTTTGGGCCCTGTATTATTTTGGCACCTATAAGATTTTTTTTAATTGAGGTAACTTTCACATAATGTAAAACTAACCATTTTAAAGTGAATGATTAGTGGTATTTCGTACACTCACGGTGTTGGGCAACCATTCCTTCTATACAGTTCTTTTTTTATAAAATCTTTTTTTAATTTTTATTTATTTATGATAGTCACACACAGAGAGAGAGAGAGAGGCAGAGACATAGGCAGAGGGAGAAGCAGGCTCCATGCACCGGGAGCCCGACGTGGGATTCGATCCCAGGTCTCCAGGATCGCACCCTGGGCCAAAGGCAGGCGCTAAACTGCTGCGCCACCCAGGGATCCCCTTCTATACAGTTCTGAGCCATTTCCATCACCCCAAAGTAAAACTCAGCACCCATTAAAAGGTCACTCCTGATTTCCACATCGTCCTAGCCCCGGGCAACCACCAATCTGCTTTCTGGCTTTATGGATTCACCTCTTCCAGATATGTCATATAAATGAAATCATATTGTAAGTGACCTATTGTGTCTGGCTGTGACCTTTTCATTTGACCTAATGTTTTTGAGGTTTATCTGGGTAGCAGCATGTATCATTACTCCATTTTTTTATGGCTGACTAATTTTCCATTACATGCATGGACCATAGTTTATCCATTCATCCCCTGATGGGCATTTGTGTTGCTTCTACCTCTTTGCTATTATGAACAGTGCTGGTGTGAACGTTCAGGTATAGTAAATATTTGTTTTAAATTCTTTAGGGTATATACCTAGGAGTAGAATTGCTTTGTCCTATGATAATCCTATGTTTGACTTACCAAGGAACCACCAAGATATGGCTCCTCCTCAGCCTCCTCCCCAGGCTTTTGGATCCATCTGCTGCCAGCCTGGTCCTGCCTGCCCTGCCCCAGGGATCTACAACAATTTCCCCTTTTTCCATGCTTTCGCCTTTTCCACGATATCAATCACCTATCAGGTCTTGCTCCAACATTTCTTCGATTTCCTAATTTTCCTCAAGAATTCCCTCTCCTCTCTTCTGGTATCTTCCCTTGGATGAAAAACGATTCTAGTCTCGCCATTGAAACAGAAAAACATCCCTGTCCTATTTCTCTTCTCTGAATAGTTGTCTACATTCTCTCTCCCCTCTTCAACTTCCTTTCACCTCTCAAATTCCTGCCCTCTAATTTCTACGGAAGCTCTGCTCCCTAAAGACCACCTCTGACTTCCCAACTGCTTTGAGCAGTGTCAATCTTTCTGTCCAACAATTGTTCCTTGTTAACTTATCCCCCCTTCCTTAATACCTGCTCCCTTTATTTCCATGACATTTCCTGGGTTGTGACTCCCGACATTTATGATTGCTCTTCTCTCTTGTAGGCGTGACTCTCTCCACTCAGTCCTTAGACTCCAGTGTCCCCCAGGGTTTAATCCTTCCTCCATAGTCCTTGCTACACTCATCGTTTCAACATCTTCTATGCACAGATAACTCCCAAATCTCTTTCTCTAGAACTACTATTTCCCCCCTAAGAAGAGAACTTGGCTATCCTACTGCCTACTAGCTGGATAGATGAATACACATCTCACATATACCCAAGCAGAGCCTAAATCATATCTTCCTCCTACTTTCCTGATCACGGATGGTAGCATCACTTGTCACTAGGTCAGAAACCTGAGTGTCATTCGAAATTCCTTTCTGTCCCTCCCTATCACCACCCAGACGATCACTCAGTATTTCTCAACGTGGTCCAGTTTTCTCCATCCTCACTACCCATGCCCCAATTCAGGCAGGCATCATTCCCTCTTGGACCACTATGCCAGCATCCTCAAGAGTCTCTCTTCCTTGATCTTATCATCCCCTAATTCTTCTCCTCAGCTGCCAAATTGATACTTCTTATATGCAGATATAATCACAACCTTCCTGCTTTCTATTCTTCGGTGGCTGCCTGTCTCCTATTGCTCCTTCACTGATCTACACATGCCTCATGTCTGGCACCTCCTGCCTCTGACTTTGTTAGAGGGACTCTGGACTGCAGGCACCCCACTGCACTTGGTATGACTGTTCTTGCCTCCGCACCTCCCCTCTTTCTCCTGCTCCATAACTCCTGCTCACATCATCCTTGAAGGCTTCCTTGGCCCCATCTTCTGGTCCCTGCTCTGCGCTCCTACATGTGTCAGGTCCTTTGCTGTGGTTGCATCCTTACACCTTTCTGTAGTGATCTTTTCCATGTCTTTCTCTTTCACAGAGTTGGAAGCTCCTTGAATACCCATCACTTGGCTCCATTCCTGCTACATTGTTTTGATCCTCAGAATTAATAGAATGAATGAATAACATACAGATTATCCCCCCTTTTCTGTGGGAAAGGATCAGCAAAAGGGAAGTTAGAAGCAATCACTGGAGACAATATGAGAAATATGTCAAATAGAAAACACCATGCTGTTGGTTAATCTGATTTTGTTTTTAAGTCCTGGCATTTAAAATATGTTTAAGAGTAGCATTTAAACTCTAGGAATTCTAAATTGGGAAGGATTATCAGAGGTCATCTGTCTCAACCTCCAGTTTCTAAAGTACATTGTTAAAAGAGGAAAAATGGTCATTTAAAAAAATGCCTCTCAAAAATAGCTTCCTATCTCTTCAACCCCCCTTGGACGATGGGCCTTTCAATATCTGGATCTGTGGAGCCAAAAATGTTAAACTCCAATCCTGAATGGAGGCTCAAAGGACAGGACTGGAGACAGCTGGCCGTGGAGAAGACATGGCATTGCCTGGTGAGTCTCGGCCCCCCTGCCATTGGCTGGCCCCGTCTACTTGATGTCCCAGGTAGACCTGAGCAGCAAACCTTACTTTTCCAGGTACCAACGATGTCTCTGTTACTGAGAGGGCATCAAGGTTACTTGCTTTCCTCGCTCTTACTGTGTAACTGGTTTATAGTAATGATTTTTTTTTTTAAATGTTAGAGGCTGAGAAAGTCTTCCTGACTTTGTTCACTCAAGTCTATTTGCATAGGGCAGATGTACTTGGCAAGTACTAGGAAATGTTTAACAGACTGGAAGGGCTTTTACACTCTATGGAGATAAAACTCATCTGTGACTGTTTAAAGCAGACAGTAGAAAAGGAGAGGGGGATTAGAGACAAAGAAATCATTTTACTCCCTAGTCTGATGAGAAGGAAGAGAGATGTCAAATCACCCAGGGACATCTAAGGCAGGACAAGGAAGCAGCGGTGGGTAGGAGTGGTTGTACTGTTGCTGGGAATGCACCCTCACAATACACAGCACCACCTGAAAGGTGCCTAACCGGGACCTGGGTCATGGGGCAGAGCAATAAGAAGCAGCAGCACAATGAATAATAAGCCAGGAGTAGCACAGTGGTTGGGAAGGTGTGTCTGTGTCTGGATAGAGTTAGCAGAGGAAAGAAAGCTGCCCGACTTGGAGTTGAGGGGATGCAATCAGAATAGCCCTAAGGGTGGATGTACATGAGAAGATACCCTAAAGAACTGCCTTTGCCTCAGGGCGTTATCCCAGGGTACTAGGATCGAGTCCTGCATCGGGCTCCCCGAGAGGAGCCTGCTTCTCCTTCTGTCTATGTCTCTGCCTCTCTCTCTCTCTATGTCTCTCATGAATAAACAAATAAAATAAATGAACTGGGAAGGGTTATGATCAATCTAAGGCAGTGACTCTTAAGTGGGGGGTATAGAGGCTAGGGACACTGCTCGTGGTACAATGCCCAGGGCAAAGCATTATCCAGTCCAAAGGTCAACTGCGCTACAACTGAGAGACCCTGATCTAAGGGAATTCTTCAACCTGATAAACAACCCCAGGGAGATTGACTGGATCTATTGAGGGCCACGTCACAGGTCCCTGCCCTAATCTGCTTGTGCCAGGCTACAAGGTCCCACACTCCCAAGACCTCACATTGCCAGCTAGAAATGGGCTGCAGCGGCAGTATTGACACCATGGAAACTGGCAAGTACTATAAAGCGGGGCTTGGGCCCCCCACACCCCACACCCTACACCCTGGAGAGCTGATTCTAAACAGTTGCCACCACACCACTGTTTCTCCACTAGGAGAAATGAGACAAATTCTCTCTAAATAAGATTTTATTTATTTATTCATGAGAGACACCGGGAGAGAGAGAGGCAGAGACACAGGCAGAGGGAGAAGCAGGCTCCCTGCGGGAAGCTCGTCGTGGGACTCGATCCCAAGTCTCCAGGATCACGCCCTGGGCTGAAGGTGGTGCTAAACCACGGAGCCATGTGGGCTGCGCTCCCTCTATGTTTTTAAAGGGCGCTCCCCTTAAACACACAAGTGAAAGTGACTAAGTCCTTAATCCTTCTGTCTCCAACCAGAGGTTCTCATTGCTGAGCTCCACCTGTGGGGTTGCTGATTCAGTGGGTCTTTGGGGCCCAACAAAGCATTTCTCAGAAATGCCCGCGATGATCTTGGTGCTGCTGGTCAACCGTTTTGAAGACCACTGTTCTGTGCTGCCACCGAAAATGGCCCTGGTGACTCGCATGACTGTCATCAGGAAGCAACTCAGTAGACTTTCAGGTGACGCTTCTGCATTTCTTTAATACTCACATAAATGTGCGAGATATGGACCATCACCTTGTTCAGCCTGTTTATATTCTAGTTTTATTTCTCTGAAGATAGATCATAGGATCATGGTGCGTGGTGGGTAATGAAATGATCTCAAATGCAGAATGCTAAGTAATAGGGTGAGATTTCAAGCTTCAGGTAAGGCCTATCTATGCATTGTGCCCAGTGGTCTAGGAACCTTGGAGCTTTTTAAATAAGAAAAATTTCTAAAAAGCATGAAAATGAATGTTCTAAAGTGAGATAATTGGGGGAAAAATGAAAGTTAAAAATTTTAAGAAGACCCTAAATAGATGAGTCTTCTAAGTGCTGAGGGGAAGCAGTGTGGCTCCCAGTGTCACGGTAGTTCAGGTGCCACACTGTCCAGATATGCCCCAGAACGCAGGCACGCTGCATTTGTGCTCCAAACCCACTTCTAAGCAGGACTCTGCTCTTCCTTCTGGAAGCTCCCCTGAGAGAAGATGCCCACTTGAGGCAGGAGGGAGTGATATAAGTTTTATGGACTGTGAGAGGGTCTAGTTGCTTACCACTCAGCATTTCATCCCCTAACTCCAGGTTAGTCATCTGTTCCCAGGTGTCTCTACTTGGCTTCCAGCTACAGAGCCAGACTCTTCCCGGCATCCCTCTCCCCCACTGCAGCCAAGTGGAAATGATGGCTGCCCTCTCTTGTGCTGTGCTGGGTACTTTAGCTCCATCTCAGCTCCTCATGCCCAGCCAGCAGCTGGCCCTGGCTCACAGAAGACTCAGGAAAGCATATCACCAAAGCAGGCCACTTGCTTAGGGGCTGTATCAGAAGGGTCCTGTAAGGAACAGATGGGACGTTCCAATAGGGTAATTTGAGGAGAATTTAATTGAGGGTCCATTTACAAAGGCAGAGGCAGAGCTCCAGGGAAACAACTCCAGGGTAGGAAGAGTGGCAGGCGGAACTCTAGGATGACCTCTAAGGAGTCACAGCTTTGTCCTATCTCCTGCCCTTGAACGTGGGTGGGCCCCATGAACTGCTCCTAGCCGAGGGAATATGGCAGGTGGGACGGAAGTCACTCCAGTGATCAAATCACTGTGTAAGACTTACTCTGCTCACTAACCATGTGAGCTTGGAAGGGAACTCTAAGTTCCAGAAAACAGTGCAGTCTGGCCCACACCGAAGTTAGTGCCTTGAAAGGCCCTGAGCAGAGTGCCCAGCCAAGCCAGGCCAGACTCCTGATTCACAGGAACCCTGCGTTAGCCTAACTGTGTGTGACCCCACCCCTGAGATTCACTTGTTGAAATCCTAACCCTCCATGTGACAGTATTGGGAGATGGGGCCTTCACAAGTTGATGGGGTCATGATGGTGGAGCCCTCGTGAATGGGATTAGCGGCCCCATCAGAGAAACCCAGAGAGCTCTCTTGCCCTCTTTGTGCCCTGGGAGGGCAGCCATCTGTGTCTGGAGGAGGGTCCTCCCCGGACCTGCTGGCACTCAGATCTCAGACTTCCAGCCCCCAGATGGCCAGAAATACGTTTCTGCTGTTTGTAGGTACCACTCTGTGGCGCTCACTCTGTGGTGCCTAAAGAGACAAGACAATGTGAGGTAGTAAATGTGGGTTCTCTTAGTCACTGACAAATGTTAAGCAGCAAGACAGGGGTACGATATACCCTTAAAAACCCTGAGGCAAGGGAAGGAACAGATACTAGAACCCAAAGAGGGGGCCCACAGACCAGAGCTGAGGCCTTTGGTAGGCACAGCCACCCAGCAGTGGCCGGAGAGGGAAGGAGCTGACCTCACACTCACCCGTCCTCCTCTGCCCCCTGTCCCCTCCCCAGTGTTCCAATTAGCGAACCCTGCCACAGGCAGCAGGGTGGGGGCCAATTAATTTGGTCTCCTGGGTCGGCTTCCCCAGGCAGGGAGTAAGGTGGAGGAAGGTGGACAGCAGATTTGGACGAGCCAATGGGATATACCTTCTGGCACCAGGGGATTCTCAGGCCCACTGTGGGAAAAATAAGTGTTTTCCTTCATATTGTTACCTGTGGAATTGGCCAGGAAAAGGAAGGGGGAAAAGTTAGAGTTTTGGCTTCCACAGCAGAATGAGTAAACAAAAGTCTCCTGAAAACGAAAATGACTGCAATCTTTCCTTTTCTCCTTGTTAAGAGGGCTAATCAGGGCATATGGTCACAAACTTGCTTTACTCAGGGGGCCCCTGTACTCTAATTACATTCGGGCCCAGCATTGTTCAAGGTCTAGAAAGAGACAATTTATATAATAAGGCTGGCCATAAATCAGACAGCTCTGTAGTTACTGGGTAAACGAGATGGCCTCCAGAGACAGCTTCACTGTTATTTTTTCCCTGGTTATTTCTTGGAAGATAGAATTTATTCACTGCTCTGATAAGAATAGATTGTTTAAACACACTGTATCTCATTTTACAGCTGGAGACTTGATGACCTGTATTAGTTTGTGAGGGTTGTCATGACAAAATCCCACCAACTAGGGTGGCTTAAACAACATACTAACTCACAGTTCTGGAGTCTGCAAGTCCAAGGTCAAGGCAAAAGCAGGATTGGTTCCTTCTGAGGGCTGGGAGGGAGAACCTGTTCTAGGCCTCTCGTCTTGCTTCTGGGCACCCCAGGTGTTCCTTGGCTTCGAGATGATCTCCTGGTGTCTTCACACTGTCTTCTGAGTCTCTTGTATCTAGTTTCCCTCTTTTATAAGGACACAGTTCTATTGGATTAGAGCTCTCTCCAATGACCTCATCTTAACCTGACCATCTGCAAAGACCCCATTTCCAAATAAGGTCACATTCACTGGTACTGGAGGTTATGACTTAAACACCTTTTGAGGGGGGAGTACAGAGAGGGGACACAATTCAACCCACCAGAGGCTCTAAACCAACCTACAGTTTAATGGCAAAGCCTACTTCTAGTAGCCACGTTGGAGACACCAGTGAATCCTCATTTGTGGCTGGTGAAAATGTAAAATGGTGCAGCCACATCGTAAAATAGTTTGGCAGTTATTTAAAAAGATAAGCACATACCTACCACATGACCCAGCCATTCCATTCCTAAGCATCAATGCAGGAGACATGAAAGCGTATGTTAAAACTTGCTCATGTGTGTTCGTAGCAGCAGCAACCATGAGAGCCCCAAACTGGGAACACTGGAAATGTCTGTCACCTGTGAATGGATAAAGAGGTGTTTGTTATATCCATACGGTAGAATATCATTAAGCCATAAAAAGGAATAAACTACTGATACCTGTCACAATGTGGATGAACCTTGAACACATTGTATTAAGTGGAAAAGTCAGTTAACAAAGAGCATATGTTGTGTGTTTCCATTTATATGGAACATCCAGAAAAGCTACCTCTATGGAGTTTCCTGGGATTAGGAATGGGAGCAACTGTAAACAGATGAGAGGGGTCTTACTGGGGAGATGGAAGTGTTGAAAAACTGGATTATAGCGATGGTTGTACAAGCCAATAAATGTACCAAAGATGACTTAATTGTACACTTAGAATGGATGAATTTCATGGTATATAAATCGTATCTCGATATCGGTATTTTTTTTAAACTCCTGGTGTCCTTAAGGTAAAAATCAAACGCTTTTACCATTTATTTACAAGATGTTCTTCAATAGCGTGTTAAATATATCAAACCCGGGTTTATGCACCAAGACAGAACCATATACAAGATAAAGTGTAAATAGAAAAAAAAAACCCCACTCCAAACAAGGTTCAGGACAGCATGTATTTGCTTGGATTTTTCTACAAGGTAACACAAGAAATGAGTAATAGTGCTTTACCCTGAAGTGTGGGAATGGGATAGGGTCTTTTCCCTGTAAACTCTTTTGTATCTATGGAATTTGGTATCATCTGTATGTTTTAAAAAATGCAGGTATTCAAACATTTTTAAGGCATCAGCACACCACAATCCAAAACATACACTCAACACTGGAGATGACCTTTGAGAAAATAAAAATACTGGATTTCCACCCCCCTCCCCAGACCAGACTGTCACTTATAAGTGATCCTTCTAGATCTGATATTTGGCCTTCTGTGCTAAGAATAGTTTATTCACCTCCACCAAGGAGCTATTTGCCACAAGAGGCCATGTTGTAATTACGTGGTCATGTTCAAAATTAGGGATTTTGTGTCTTTCTGGTCTGTCTTAACCACGTCATATGGGAAAATTGGGAAATATTCTTTCAATGCAAACTGTCCCAAGGAAAGGTACCACATAAACATTGAATCATTAAGATAATACATGTTATTGGGAGGTGGGTGGGAGGCCCTATTTATATATCTGCCCTCTTTTTAGAGTACTTGCTGGGCCATAGTTAAAAGGGGAAGCAATGCATTATACTATTTGTTTTCCCTTTTCACAATGTTGGCTGCTGTGTAGGATGCTTATGTTACTATTTATTGATCCCTCTCTATTCCCTCTGTTGTTGTTCTAATGATGTCATGCAAGTTGAGAACAGCTAAGATTTTTTTTCTAAGCATGAGAAAATGGCATTGTAGAAGAGATTCCTATAATCAAGCAGTTGGTTTCTAAAGAAAATGAGGGAGATTTCGCTGACCAGTCTTAGAATACATTAGAGACCCAGAGCACGCCAGTCATTAATTCTTTCCTATTCTTTTCACAGGGATGTGGGGTTCTGGTTGCTGTAGGCTCTTATACTTTGCTGTTGGGCTCTTCCGAGAAGTAATGCTCTGTAATTGCCCAGACCTCTATGGCTTGAGAAAACTCACAAGTATCACATTTGGGAAAATGTCTCCCCATGTCCAGCCCCTTACCCAATCTGGCTAGTCAGCCAAGCAGACAATAAAAAGCCATTCTGGTCTTTTCTTGGAGCTGTTGTCGTGTGCTAATAGAGATTTTTTTTTTTTTTTTTTGGTGTGCTTCAGAGTGGGGTAGGGAAGGGAATTATTATTTCCTCAAAAATGTGTTTCTTTAATCCAATGCTTTAAAAATGACACTTTTATTCAAATTAGTTGTAGCCAAAGGAAAGAAAGTAAAGAGGAGCATTTATTAATGACAAGGCCTCCTGCTGGTCTCAAGAAAGTGTTTCCAAAGCAGGCTGCATAAAAATTGATCCAGCCACAATGTGCCCCAGGTATCTTTATTAAGACATTATTAATTTGCTCAATGATGAGCTATCATGCAATTCTTATATGCTGTCCCCCCAAAACAAAGATGCTACAACTTCTAGTTTGCAATGGTGATTTCTACTTCATTTCAGGGAACATGGAAAAATGGAAGACAGTATATAAGACATCTAATCAAGGTAGATCTTCATAATTCCTATTTAAGGACTTTTCAATCTTTTTGAATATATGCTAAAATTAAACGTTCCTCTGAAAAAACTGATGTATCTGAATATCTAAATGTATACCTGTGAACTTCATCATCTACTTTTCTATAAAACACAACATATGATAGGTTCATATTACCTACTGAAATGACCTGGCAAACTTGTTTCACAATACATTCATCTCCAAGGGAACTTTGTCCCCTAGTAGTTTCCATTCTAAGTATATTTGGTTACTGGTTTCCAGTTCCCATGCAACAATGCCTAACTATTAGCAGCTTCCACGACAGTGGAATGGTGCGGTGACAGTTTAGTCAAAGCAGTAATTAGGTGCACGTTGTTCTTCTTGTTCTCCATCTCCTGGTCCACAGGCTCATGGCAGTCAATGTGGGAGCTGAGATTTGAACCAGCTGTCTTGACCACTTTGCACTTGACCCATGCAACTTGACCACTTGGTTCTAATGACTGGGTGTGCCTCCTTCCTGCCATCCTTACTCAATCTGGACATTTTTATTTTGCCAAGTCTTTGCCAAGCTGTGGGGTGAAATGGCAAAATGAGTTTTAAAAGCGTTTTTTTCTCTATATTCTATTTCCAGAGGAGACACACTGACTGGTAATAGTGACTGAGGTAGATGTGTTCCCCAAATGCAAGAAGAATAATACAGGTGTCGTGTTGCTTCCCCTTAGAAATAAAATTAGAAGTAACAAACAAGCAAAAAATAAATGGAAGAAAGAAATAATTTCCCAGTTCCAATGTCCTCATTAGAAATGGATCACTTAAAAACAAATTCTCTCTCTCTCCTTTCTTCCTTCCTTCCTTCCTTCCTTCCTTCCTTCCTTCCTGCCTGCCTGCCTGCCTTCCTTCCTTCTTGCCATATTTGGTAAAGACATTATGTGCTTTGTATAGTCCAGATAAGACCTCAAGATCACGACACATTTCAGCTTGGAGAAAGCTTACCTACACTCTTTGGTTTGAATGTAAGAAGACAAAGAAAAGGTACTGTTAGGAAGACAAAGAAATGTAGTTATGTGAACAATGTAAGGTAAAATTCTGTATACAAAATGAGTATTTACTTAGCATTAATGGAATGAATATTTATTCCACAGACCAGCTGTACACAAATTCACAAACAGCATCTAGGTGAAAGGACGTCTGAATTTGTGTGGTCAGTGGAATGCTATTGGTTGTAGAAAAGTTGATCTGATAAAACTTCTTAGTTTGCTTTCAGTAAAAGAGAGCCATGACCACTGTGACCAACATAAAAAGAATTGAGTTTAGTGTCTGTCAAAGCTAAGCGATGATAAGAAATGCCCAAGAATTAACTTCCATATGTATTCCAGTTGTTTGTTCGAACTTTGTTTCAGACTCTAAGTATCTCCTGAAAGAGGAGGCTGAAAGGATGACTGTATCTCCTGGTAGGTTTTAAAAGAGAAAAGCTGGCCACGTAATAAACGCTGCACAGTGTGGTTAAGGTTATGATTTGGAGAGTCAGATAGGCCTAAAATCTGATTCTAGGGATCCCTGGGTGGCGCAGCGGTTTAGCGCCTGCCTTTGGCCCAGGGCGCGATCCTGGAGACCCGGGATCGAATCCCACATCGGGCTCCCGGTGCATGGAGCCTGCTTCTCCCTCTGCCTGTGTCTCTGCCTCTCTCTCTCTCTCTCTCTCTCTCTCTCTCTCTCTCTCTCACTGTGTGCCTATCATAAATTAAAAAAAAATCTGATTCTATTTATTAGCTAGATGACCTTGAACTCAGAGGAATCTTTCAGAGCCTCAGTTTCCTCTTCTGCAAAATGGGAATATTCATTCTTCACTCATTCAACAAACACTGTGTGCTGCTAATGTGTCAGGCACCGTTCTAGGCGCTAGAAACACAGCAACGAACAGCAATAACAACAAAAGCCTTGTCTTAAGGACTAGATATCCCAGTGGGAGAAGACAAAGACAACAAGCCAACCAATAAATAAATACAAACTCTGTCAGGTTGTGACATACGCTGTATTCATTTTCTTTCTTTTTTTTTTAGCATTTTATTTTCTCATCATGAGAAGTGTACTCTTTAATCCTCACCCGCTATGGCCCCCACCCACCCACCTCCCCTCTGGTGACCTGAATCAATTTGCTTTGTATAGTTAAGAGTCTGTTTCTTGGTTTGTCTCACTCCCTTTTTTTCCCTTTGCTCATTTGTTTTGTTTCTTAAATTCTGCATACAAATGAGATCATATGGTATTTGCCTTTCTCTGACTCATTTCCCTAGCATTATGCTCTCTAGCTTTATCCATGGTGGTTAACAAATAGCAAGATTTCATTCTTTTATGACAGAATAATGTTATTGTGTATATATAACCACCATTCATCTATCGATGAACATTTGGGCTGCTTCCATAATTTGGCTATTCTAGATAATGAGGCAATAAACACAGGGGTGCATGTAGCCCTTTGAATGAGTGTTTTGCTATTTTTTAGGTAAATACCCAATAGTGTGATTCCTGGACTGTAGAGTAGTTCTATTTTTAATTTTTTGGGGAAGCTCCATACTGTCTTCCACAGTGACTACACCAGTTGGCATTCCTACCAACAGCGTCCAAGGGTTTCTTCTTTCCACGTCCTCACCAACACTTGTTGTTTCTTGTGTTTTTTATTTTAGCTGTATTAGTTTTCTTAGGTTGCTGAAACAAAGAAAGTACCACCAACTGGGTGACTTAAAATGACAGAAATTTATTCTCTCACAGTTCTGGAGGCTGGAAGTCTGAAGTCAACGTGTTGGCAAAGCTCGCTCTAGGAAAGAATTTTCTTGCCTCTTCCTAGCTTTTGGCGGTTGCTTACATCCTTGGCATTCCTTGGTTTACAGCTGCACCATTCCAATCCCTGCTTCCATAGTCACATATGACTCTCCTTGACCGTGTATCTCTATGTGTCCTCTCCTCTTCTTATGAGGACACCAGTCACATTAGATTTAGGATTCATACTAATCCAGTATGACCTTGTCTTAGTTAATTATATCTGCAAAGACCTTATTTCCAAATAAGGTCCCATTTTGAAGTTCTGGGTAGACATGATTTTGGGGGGCCATGATTCAACCCACTACAAATGCTATGGAGGAAAATAAAGCAGGGTAAAGGGATAAGCATGGGAGAGGTGCTATTTAAATAGGAAAGGGTCATTTGGGAGCAAGCTTCCATGGGTGAGAGGAGGGTTCCTTGCCATTCATCCAGAGGAAGAGCACCCAGACAGGGAGATATCACAGCAGTGCAAAGGTCCAGAGCTGGAGCCTGTTTGGTGGCTTCAAAGGACAGTCAAGAGACGTATGTGGCTGGAGAGAATGGGCCAGCAAGGGACAAGAATGTGGGGAGCCAGAAAGGCTGCCAGGGGCCAGATCACTTATGGCCTAGTAGACCAAGATGAGGATTTTGGAGTCCACCTATCTTCTGATAATTTTGTGAAGCTAAAGTGAGATATGATTTCTTAAGCACTTAGGAGTCCTCTGCTAAAAGCAGGCACGTGGAAATGCCCATTCTCTTCCTCCTTGTTTACCTTGCTCTCCCAGCTCTGAGGCAGCACATTAAGAAATTTCTCTCTCTGGGTTTGGTGTGACCGTCTTCTTCAACTGAGTTCTTTTCTGTTTAACTGCTCACCTGATAAAGGATCTGACATTTTCCATTGCTGAAGGGACAGCATTTCAGAGTTTGTATCAGATAAACTCCAGCAAGTAACCTTTCATAAGGAGGGTACTTGCTAAACCAGGACACCTGCTGAGCAAGGGGAATTACTTGGGTTGGAAATAAACCTCTTGTCCTGCATTCAGTCCTCAGCCCTAGTCATCTCTGAAGACCCTCCATTGACACTGGAGAGGATTGTGGCTAGATTCTAGGAAAGTCTCTTATGTCTTTTATTTCCAAAGTGGCCCTGTGACTGATCTAAGTTGGTGGACTTCAAATGTTCACATAACATTTAAATCTCATCATTGTCCTTTATGTTTGAAAAACATTTTAATGCATGAAAGAAGTGAGAGTTGATGTTACATGTGAATACATTGCCCACAGATGAATCCTCATTCTACCCCGAGACTGTGTATCAAGCAGCAAAAATATTTGTAAATTTTTAATTAATCTGTGTGAATTTCATCCCTCCTTCATTTGTGCTTAAAATATGCATTTACCTCCAGCCTGGCTAGAAGGAACCACATCAGATATTGCTAATCTACTCTTGTTCTGCTAGCTTAGAAGGCATTGACTAGCGAATTCTTGTTTCTCATTTGAAAAAGGCTTCAACATCCAACTGGGTTGCCAAACCAACCAGAGACCTCAGACTTATTGTATCCCAGAAAAAGAAGCAGATGACATCCAAGTACACTGCTTTCCCAGGAGTCAGGATGAGCTACTCCCTCTCCCCTAATTATGAATTTTAAAAGGCCATTTCAGCTATTTACTGCTTTACAGAAGTTCCTATGATCTGTGTGGAAAAGTGGTACTGTGGGGCATTCTAGGGAGGTACTCCACAAATTCTGAACCTGCAGGCTTGGGAAATCCTGCTCTGCCCCCTGAAGGGTAATTCGGTTGACACTTCAGTGGGAAATTGCTAAATATACCAGCACAAAAATGTTTGCTAGCCAGGCTGTTTGGGGTGGACTTGTGTGAGCTTTTTGAATTTTGAATTAATACCATTCTTTTAACTATTTGTCCTTCTGATTTGTCGGAGGTGGAAATGTCTGGAAAGCAGAAATGTGGAAAATAGACACTGCAAATGGGAAAATTCAGTGTCATGGTGGGCTTTTGAAAAACATAAAACTTGGAATGCCTTGGTGGCTCAGTGGTTGAGTGTCTGTCATTGGCACAGGCCATGATCAGGGATCCTGGGATCGAGTCCTACATCCGGCTCCCTGCAGGGAGCCTGCTTCTCCCTCTGCCTATGTCTCTCTCTCTCTGTGTCTCTCATGAATAAATAAATAAAATCTTTTTTAAAAATTAAAAACTAGACTTTCTATTTGTCTTGCATCTGTTTGGAGGGTGTGGAAGTGTGTAGGCAATTTATGCTAGAAAACGTTTATAAGAGATAGGGAACATTTGCTACCAATTATACTTTTAGTCCTGAGGCCAAGCTCTCAATTTGACTCAGCAAAATGAAATAGTCAAACCTTTCTGATGATGAGATTTAACATAATATTTGGTATTTTGAATGTAGCCTTTGACACACCATTTTGTTTGTTTTCTTGTGCTTCCTTCTTGTTTGGGGTGTCAATAACACCGCAGCCAATGACAGGCAGCTGATCACTGGGGAAATGCAGCCAAAAGGAAGATCCTCGCCAAGGCATGAACTTTAGTCCAAATGCTCATCTCTGACACAGACAATGCCAGCCCTTGTGTGTGGGAAAAAAAAAAAAAAAAAAAAAAAAAAAACAGGGACAGAGCTTTGTATGGGAATGGAAATGACAATATGCCCTAAGATCCACTTTCTTATTAATGCAGGGTTTGTGCTACGGCACCATGAAAGACAACTGTGTATTTACTGAAAACAGGGTCACAGTCATTGTGTGGTGCCCTGGAAAAATACAAGATCCTTCTAAAACCCAAAACCTTTTTTTAATTTAAGGCTTATTATAGGGTGTGAACTTAATCCTTAGATTAGAATACCCTCTTTAGAAATTTTTCATTGTTTATTCGAATGGTCCGGGCCTCTTTGACCCCCTGCGTACTTGACCTTAATCACTCCCCTTCCCACCCTATTGAAACTCCTACTTTCCTTGGTTTTCTCTGCTGCTCTCTTAATGGAGTCTTTTTCTCTCCTGACACTTCTAAATGGCACTTATGCAATGTGTGTCTTCAAGAATTCTCTTATTGCTCAGCACCGTTCTTCCTATAGAGTGAAGCTTTTTGAATTTTGAATTAATACCATTCTTTTAACTATTAATTACAAAATCTCTATTCCAAACCTCGTCCCGCTTCCCAAGCTCCCATCTCTTATTTTTGATCGCCTGAACATCTTGCCTCTACTGCAAATGATACTTGATTTTAAACCCAACTTATTTCTCCTGTTCCCTCCATCCAACAAAAAAAGTGGTCCTTCTGATTTTTAAAATTCAATTTTGGTTTTCATCAATGTTATCCAGAAAGAGCCAAGTAGTTTTATTTCATAAATTGACAGTTCCCTGCTCCCCCATTTCCTTCTCCCTAAAGGCAAATGCTTTCAATCCTTTTAGCTATTTATTTTGGTAGTTCTTATCACAGAATAATCTGTCTACATGGCTACTTCTTGCATTTTTCCATGTGAGGCATTACAAACCTTACCATTACTACCACACATTTACAATCTCTGCCAGGCATCCTCCCCAAAGAGTTAAATCAAAATTGTGGTTAGATTGTCAACAATTGTCTTGACGACGTAACTTCCTATTGCTGAGTAATGTGGTATTTTTAAGACTACTTTTCCTATCGTCTAAAATATTGCTTCCCCTGAAGTTAATAATTGTCTTGGTTTTTCATTCGCTTGGTTGTCTTCATTAATTACCACGAATTAAGCCCCAGAGTCTTCACCAGGAGAGCAAATATCTTCTCACTGTGCTGGACACATGGGCATTTTATTAATTTTATCTCATGGAAGCATCTCGGGAAGAGCCTTCTGACTTCTCCTTCATCCTGGACGGGCAGTCCTCAGGCCTGCAGTACAGCTCCCTGTGTGGTTTCCTTGACCATCAACTGGGGGATCCTCTTCCCTTCCCCCTTGGGGTCTATGTTTTCCAGATCCTCTAACATCCTATTTCTTGGCCCATTTCTTCCTTTCTCTATGGCACATTCTTCAGGAGGCTCCTGAGAAGGAGAAAGTGGCGGGTAAAGTTTACAGGACTTTGCATATCTGAGAAAGTATCATTATTTTGCTCTAACTGTGTTTTGCTCTCATTTGTTTGTTCTTTCCTTCATTCCTATCTATTCTAAGTTATAATTAGTTGTTTGGCCAGCTATGGAATGCTAAGTTGGGAGTCATTTCCCTTCAGAAATGTGAGGGCATTACTCCATTGTCTGCTGCTTTGCTCCTGGGAAGTCTGAAGCCATTCTGATTCAGACTTTGAATATAACTCCCCCTGCCCCCCACTACAGAACCTTGAAGGTTTTTTTTTTTTTTTTCCTTTGTGCTTAATGTTCTGAAGTCTCATGATGATGCACCTTGATCTAGATCTATTTTTTTCCATCTACTGTGCTGGGTCCGGGATGGGCCACACAATCTAGAAATTTATGTTCCTTGATTTAAAAAAATATCTTTTATGATTTTTTTCTATTTCCTAGTATTTGGATATTAACACTTCTCTAATTTTTTTCTGTATTTCTATGATTTCCTCAAGTTTTCTCCTAAGCTTTCTTTTGAAATTTTCATTTCTTTCATCCTATTTTTTAGAAGATTTTATTTATTTATTTGAGAGAGAGAGAGAGAGAGAGAGAGAGAATGAGCAGGAGGGGGGAGGGGCAGAGGCAGAGGGAGAAGCAGACTCCCCACTGAGCAGGGAGCCTGATGTGGGGCTGGATCCCAGGACCCTGAGAGCATGATCTGAGCTGAAGGCAGATGCTTAACTGAGGGAGCCACCAGGTGCCCCTCTTTTGTCTTATTTTAACGTAAAAAAGCCCTTTTTTGTTTGGTGTTGCTTTTTTATGACTTCTTGTTTCATGCAGGCAGTATTTTCTCTTTTCTGAAGACACCGATAAGTAGTTTTTAAAAGTCTGTTTTCCTTCAAGTTACATTTTTTTTTTTTTTAGCTTACTTCCATTTTCTTGTGAAAGGATTCCTTCTGGCTTGATTCTCTGCCGCGCACTCTCCCTCCTATGTGTACACTGCTCCTGGATGGTGGGCTTTGCTGCAGAGCAACATAGCAGGGCATCCATGGGTGTTTTGGGGGGAGGTTTGCTGGTCACCCCTGGGAAGGATCTTTCATGAAGATAAATTTGGCTGCCAGAAACCCAGGCAGAACCAATGCAAGCCTATGCTGGGCTTTGTGAGAATCAGGAGAAGATGGCTTCTCTGGGAGGTAGCTCTCCAGGAGGAGGGCTCCATGATCAGATGGTACCTTCTGGACAAGAAGAAAAGGTGCACCTTCGTCTGGGCAGAGCCTACACCAGGGCACATGGCTGGTGCATAGAACACAAGCTGGATTTCAGGGTCACTCACCCCCTCTGCCAGGTGCCCTGTGCAGAATTGAATATGTTCCACTGTGTGTAATGGTATGGGGTCTAGAGGCAGAGTGGAGGAAAAAGTCTGGGAGAGCATGTAAAATTTCACTTCAGTCATCCTTAGTGTTCCAAATCCCAGAACGCTCTATTTTTCTGCTATTTCCAGGCAATAAGTGCTGAAAAACAATTAGTTTCACTGAAGGTGATCTACTGCCATCCTCACTTCCTGAATAGACTAGCAGCCTCTTCTTTTTAAGTTCCATTTTTAGGAGCACATGGGTGGCTCAGTTGGTTAAGCATCTGTCTTCAGCTCAGGTCATGATCTCAGGGTCCTGGAATCAAGCCGCAGGCCAGGCAGCGCAGAGTCAGCCTCTCCCTCTGCCCCTCCCCCTGCTCATGCTCTCTCTCAAATTAATTAAAAATAATCTTTTTTTTTTTTAAAGAAAAAAATCCCACATTTATTCCTTCCAGGAAGAGCCTAGTGTCAGCACTGAGATTTTAGGAAGAGCTTCATTGGAGAGTATGTTGCTTCTCAGATTTCTCCCCTGCTGGTTTAGTGTTCAGTTTCTTAGTTCTGCTAACTTGGTTATCACTCATCCCTTAGGTTTTCAGCTTCCAAAACTTTATTGCCTTGCTTCTTCCTATCTAGTTTTTTTAAAGATTCATTTATTCATTCCAGAGAGAGGGGTTGGGGAGGGGCAGAGGGAGAGGCAGAGAGAGAGGATATCTCAAGAAGACTCCCTACTGTGTGTGGAACCTCACACAGGGTTCCATGGATCTCAGACCCTGAGATCATGACCTGAGCAGAAACCCTGAGTCAGGCACCCCACAATCTATATTCATCTGTCTACTGTCATTTTTTTAAAGTCTGCTACATTTTAGTGGGATTTCTTGAGAGATGGGAGTTAAACAAGTATTTTTGGTCTGGTTTTTGTTTTGCCAGAAATTGATCTTGTTTTAATATATGTAAGGTAATTTTATGATTTTTTTTCTCAATAGTTTCTTCCTTAAATTTGTCCTTTTCCATTCCTTCTTGAGGTTTTCACGGTCTCTGGCCAGGTTGAGCATGTGATAACCAGTTTCTGGAGCAAAGGTACATGCAGACAGTTGTACCAACAGACTACTGTACTGTTAAATCATGCTGCACACAGTGTAGACAATATATTTTTCCTACCCATCTGGACTACCTGGTCAGTTTGCTGACTTTTGTACTGTCCTTGAATGGCTTGGACTTTGTCACTCTTTGAGATGGGCATAGAAAAGCATTGCACTTCTATATTAGCACACTGGAAAAAGAAGACATTGTCTATCTACTAATGGGTACAGGTGCATTGAAGTGCCCTTGATGGCTTTTGCTGAGAAGCCACAAATGGGCCATGCTTTATTTTGGCCACAAGCAGGATGATTTCTGATTTTTCCTCTTGGTGAACTTGGTTGCCCAGCATGACAAATGGAACCAAGGGATTGTAGACTTTTGTAGATGAGAGAGTTAAATCCAGAGAGGTAAGTGTCACACAGTAAATCAGCTCTATGCTCTACTGGGCCCCTTCCCCTTGGCAAACCTAGTCCCCCAGGATTCGGCATCAGCTCATTTCTTCCCTAGGCAGACTTCCTTCACCACCAGCCCTGCTCTCAAAGGCTGATGCAGAGATCTTGACCAGATGCTACCAAAACAACTTGTGCTTACCTCTGTTATTGAGGGGAACATCTTTTTTCCAGACAGTGTGAGTCAATTCTTATTTTCTTCGGGTCCCTTCAGATGATAACATCCTTCTGTTGAAACATCTTTCTTTCAGACAGTTATATTACTGCACAGTTGGTGAGGTGGCCATATACCTTAATCACTTTGATTGAGCTTGGGTAGTTTTCGGGTTTCTGTAGCAATATATTTACATCTTAGTATAGGCTATTTCTCCAAATTTCAATGATTCTTTATTTTCAGAGACTTTGTCCTCAAAGTTTGTGAGTGAGAGTATCTAATCAGAACTGGGATATCTACCTCCCAGACTTGTTGGGAGAATCAGGTGAGATGATGTACACAAGAACACTTTGTCAACAGGAATGCTCTATAAGGATGCATGGCATTATTTTTGCAATACATCCTATTCTTTGTTTATAGTCCAGACTGAAAAAAAAAAAAACTTAGATGGATTAGAATACGAGCTTTAATCTGGAAAAAAGTTTTACACTTTAATTGACCTTTAGATATAAATTTATTGCAAGCTGACTTACTATGTATATAAAAGTACAACAGTTGGAGTTGTTAGTTATTCTTTCCTTCTTCCATTTTTTTTGAAATGGGTTTAAGATTTTTCATTTTAAAATGTCAGCCCCCCCATATTGATAAATCAACCAAGCTTGTTTGTGTTCAGTCCTATATACAAATTATGTTCATTTTGTTCAATTTAAAATAGAACTGAAGTAGATTCAGATATACCTTAAAATACTCTGACACTAATTTTTGAAATTCTAATGGGTCTCTCTCTCTCTCTGGGTCTTTTTTTTTTTTTTAAGATTTTATTTATTTATTTAGAGAGAAAGAGAGAGCGCAAGCAGGAGGAGGAGAGGAGACTCTCAAGCAGACTCCATGCTCAGTGTGGAGTCCAACACGGGTCTTGATTCCAAGACCCTGAGATCATGACCAGATCTGAAATCGAGAGTCAGATACCTAACCAGGTGAGCCAACCAGGCACCCATCTCCTTGAGTCTTTTAACACCAAATTATGAGTCCCCAACCTTTTAAAAAAAATGTAAACACATTAACTAAAATTTGTTTTTTCTTCCTATGTTTTGGTATCACTATTAGTTATAAATCTTATCAATCAAATTTGCGTTACAGTATTTAAGTATTTACATTTGAGGAGGGGAAAATATGAATGGGAGGTTTTCCATGCTATCATCCTTCAGTACACTTTGCCTGACTCAGTTCTAACATGAATTGATTTCACAGTTAGGTTTCTACACGTTCAAGCACCAGAGGGAAAGCAGGTCATAATTCTAGAAGATGTATGTTACTATGGAAGTGTTAACTTCTATACAAAAATACAAAATACAAAAAGGACATAATTATAAAATGATTGTTCATTCTTTGCAATATTCTGAGGGCAAAAAGCACTCTGCTAATTGTCAGATTTTGAATTTTTCCTATTTTTCAATTTAAAAAATTATATCTATCATATTCTAATTCAGAAGAATAGCCAGCTACTTCCTTCTCCCTCCATCCCTCCTGCCTTCCCTGTCTTCATCCCTCTCTCATTTACAAGATGAGGATTCTAAAGGACAGGACTGAATTCCAGTTGAGAAGCTGATTCCTGTTGGAGAGTGGGCACATATTTTTATAGGAGCAGTGCTTGTTGACAGGTAGGCATTTTTCTCTTCCAAAGCTGTAAGATCCAAGAGAGGAGGGTATATGGATGATGTGGTCATCACTGTACTCTTCATACCTAACAGAGTGCCTGGCACATAGTAGATATTCAATCAAACTTTCCTGAATGAGTTAATCTTTATGGCGGGTATCATCACGATTACCCAACATCAATAAATGCAAATCTGTTTTGAGTCCAGATCTGTAGGTTCACATTAAGCTCAAACAAGGAAAGATAGGTCCTGGTTCATGTGCTTTTGTGCAGATTTCTTTGTTAGGAAAAGCATAGAAATTAAGATTCACTGACAAAATTGCAAGGTGAATACCATTCCACTTTCTCTCCAGATTTTGCTACCTATTTGGGCATTGTCTCCATGTATTCCACTCAACTTTGTTTTTCCCTGGGCCTACCTTACCCAACACTCCACCCGTCTCCTATCTCACATGCCCAGAGTCATACACAATTAAAGTATTAAGTAAATCCAGTGTTCCCATGTCTTAAAAAAAGACATAACCTTTTATTAAAGGGTTATGCATAAAGTACTCATATCACACAGACCTATGGGAAAATTGTAGTGGCTTTATAATCTTTCTATCACTTGGTATCGTCACTGTTGGTTTTAGCCATTCTAAGGTATGTAGTCTTGATTCACATTTTCCTGATGAGTAATCTTGGTGGGCATCTTTTCACACGCTAGTTGGCTTTTTGATTATCTTCTTTTGTGAAGTGCCTGTTTAAGTGCTTAGTTGTTTTGCCTGCTTTTTTGAAAGGATTGTCTTTTTTTTCTTATTGATTTGTAGGAGTTCCCTTTGCATTCTGATTATAAATCCTTTGTCTCCCCAAGGTCTGTGGTTTCCAGTCTCATTCTCTTGATAATGCCTTTGGAGGAGAATTTCTTTTGTGTTTTAAAAGCTTTGCCAATCACAAGGTCATTTTCAGAAGTTTTGTTATTTTAACTTTCATATTTAGATCTAAGATCTACTTCAGATTAACTTTTTGGCATGATGCCCCATAGCATATTAATTATAGCCTAAGAATAATGAGCTCTCTCTGTCCTCCTCAAAGACCTTGGTCCTCACATCCTTTACTTTATCTGAATGTGGTCATTTCAACTCAGGCTAGGTTACTGGAGAAGCTGTACAGATGTTCTGGGGAAGGAAAGCCTTTCTTCTCAAGTCCTATCTCCTAAGTGCTTGCTATGCTTTGTATCCATGTCTGCTTATGTTCTAGGGCAACTCTCGTTTGCAAGCATGATGCCACTGTGCAAAACTTATGGCCTTTTTAATGGTTGGAGAAAAATCAGAAACTAGATTTTCTGTTCCAAAGCAAAAAAAAATGCACCAAAGTTGAACAGGCAAGGAAGACTTCATTTAAGGTTATAGCAATAAGGGAGAGACCTGAACTTAGCCTGAGCCCAACTTCACTGAAGCAAGGGGCAGAAGAGTTTTTAAGGGCTGAAGTGAGCAAGTGAGAGAGTACTGGAGGATGTTGGGCCATCTGTGCTTGCGAATTGAATTTTCCAAAGGAACAATACATTTCTTACCTTTTTATGATGGGAGGTAGTTTTGCAACTTGGAGCAAGACCCCCACTGAAACTAGGCTCTTACTTTGCCACAGAGACGGGGAGATAGCTCTGCTTTCTCCTTCGATGATATTTCAAAGAAGGGGTTCCCAGGTCCTTGAGATAAACATTTCTGGGCTAAAAAACTGGCAAGAGCCTTTAAGGATGATTTACATACATCTCCGGAGGGTAGGGAATCAATAGTTATGAATGTTTTAAGGAAAAGCTCTAAGTAAAGAGAAGTCAGGCACCTGCAGTCATGAGGAAGCCTGTCTAAAGTTTAGTCTAGTTGAGGGAAACGTTAGGTTGTCTTGGTCACCTTCTTCTCAGAGACCTGGTGAAGATACTATTAATAAATGCAACCTGGAGTTGCCAAATTGCTCCCTGGGCCAACTACTTTATCCGTCTACAAGTTGGGTGGGCTTCGCAAGAGTGCCAGCCTGGCCAGAGAGCTGCTCTGGGAGCTGATGGTTATCAGGACTGCAGGAGGGACGCACAGCTGCTAGTTGCTCCAGATGCTGGTGTGAGTTTGACCCCTGCTTCCCCAGGCGTAGAAGAAAGAACCTTCGCTCCTCTTTGCCTCAGAGCTGGAGGCCACTGGCCAGATGTGTTCACCTGCAGTGAGGACTGGGGGCCTTAGGGGGCGGCACTGTGGAGGTCTGTGTCCTCCTCCAAAGCCCCACCTCCTCTCCTGGGCTTGTCCATGGGGATCTTAGGAGCATAGCTGGGGCCTGAGACTGTTTTTTTCTAGTTTCAGCTCCACTCCTGCAGTCATTCCCCACCAACACCGTCCCTCATTTCGGGGCCTAGGGAATTTTATATTCTGTGCAAGAGAGGTAGTGAATCTGGGGGGGTTTGCCAAAAGGCTTGTCTGGAAAAAATCTGAGTATGTGGGGAAGGGAAGCAGTAAGGCTCAAATGGATCAATGAGAAGTGAGAGAGAAAATTCTGGTTGTTCCATGAGCTTGGCATGAGCCACGTGCTGGGGCTGGGGTTGTGCCTGAAGATGAATGGAACTTACACTCTGGTCCTGTTTCGTTTGGACTCCAGAGGGGCCAGTTCTGGATGGTTTACCTTTGTATTATTTATTTTTTATTATTATTTTTGTATTATTTATTTTAAACCAAAATATAGAGGATGCAGCAGGGAGCCCAACAAACCCCAAATATGCAAACACCCCTGGGATTTCTAGGGGTGACTGAAACAAAGCCGTCTCATTTGACTGTAAAAAGAGTACGGTGGTGGAGGAAGGGTGGGAGGAGCCCCCCTTTGCTGCTCTGGGTCAATGAAAAGCCTTTTTTCCTGGGGACTCATTTCTGAATCCCGTTCATTAGCTTGGCCCTGCCACCTGGGTCCAGTACTCTTTTTTTTTTTTTTAAGTATTCATTTTTTAACATAACAATACAGAGGAGTGAAGAGCAATTTTTTCAAAGAACCGATCACAACCAATGAAAACCCAAATACCTCCTCTCACTGAGGGTGAGTTGGGGCCATATTTCCCAAGCTCTAGGGGGAAAGCCACCAAATTTGGAGCTTTAATCTTGGTGTCAGAAGGCTTGGGTTTCTATTTTTGCTTTGCCCCTTTCTAGCCTCGTGAGCTGAGAAAAGATCCTGTAACTTTCTGAGCTATTCTTTACAATGGGAATCACATATAATGCTCACTAGGGTCAAAGGGATGAGAAAAATCTATGGATAGGCCTGGCAGTGACCCTGGATAGGGCTGCCAGATAAAACGCAGGACAGTCAGTAAAATCAAATCTCAGATAAGCAATGGATACTTTTTCATACAAGTTTGTCCAAATAGTGCCATGACTGGGTGTCCTATGTTTTTATTTGCTAAATCTGGCTGCCCTGCTGTGGCATGGGATAGGCACTTAATAGATTCCTCACTTCCACTTCTTCATAAGCTCATCTAAAAAGGATTTTGGACAGCACCTGATTTGAATGTGGTTAAGTTGTGATTGAAGGATCGGGAGATAAGGAAAGATGACTGTAGCAAAATAGGCTGTAACTATACTCTTATTTCCTCACGGAAGAACAGTACAAAAAAATGCTATAAAAACACTAAGGGCTGGCATAGTGTCCTGCCTGGTCATTAATTCATTCTTTATGGAGCTCTTAAATAAATTATGGTTTGCCAAAATGATGCATTTTTATCTAGAAATTAAAAATTATATTTAGGGTGAGTTTTTTTAGTAACATGGAAAAGTCTTTATGGAATAGTTTCGAGTGAGAAGGGCAGGTTAAAAAATTGTAGCTATATTCTGATCTCTACTATATTAAAATGCATTTAAAAATCTGAGAGGAAATACGTGAAAATAAGTAGAAGTCATTGGATTTTTTGGTTCATCTCTGCATCTTTAGTGTTTTCAGAATTGTCCAGACTTTCAGTAATAAGTAATAAACTTACTACTCTTAGAATTAATATTTGAAGTTCTCTCCTAAATTAAACTTATAGTTTATTGTTTTAAATTATAAATAAAATTCTAAATGAAAAAAGTGATGGGAAATTTAACTTTAAACTCTTAATTATGAACAAAATGTAGAAAGAAGTTCAGATTATAACAAAAAGCATACAGTTGGTTTTTAAAAATAAGATTTATTTATTTATTTTAGAGAGAGGGAGAGACTGTGACTGGGAAGAGGGGCCGAGGGAGAGGGAGAGAATCTCAAGCCAACCCCCCACTGAGCAGGGAAACCAAACCAGGTTACGATCTCATGACCCTGAAATCATGATCTGAGCCAAAATCAAGAGTCATAGGCTTTACCAACTGAACCACCCAGTTTCCCCCATACAGTTGATTTTTAAAGAAACCTTTGTTATGAAGCATAATACAAACAAATGTACAAATATACAACTGAAACTGTACAACCGAACGTAGAAATGTACAACTGAAACACATTTTTTAAAAAGAGGGACCCACCTAGGTCCACCTAGGTCAAGACAGAACACTGTCAGCATCCTGGAAGCCCTCTTAGGCCCCTTGCCACTTGCTCCCACCTAGCGGTTTGTGTTATTTACTTCCTTTTCCTTTTGTTTCAGTTTTAATGCCTAAATTGGATCCCTAAAAAAATAGTTTGGGTAGTTCTTGAACTTGGTATAAATGGAATCAAATGGTGAGCATTCTGTTGGGCCTGGCTTCTTTCAATCAACATGCTAAGCTTCATTCATATTGCCTAGCATTGTGATCACTTATTCATGTTTGTTGCTCTGTTGGTATTTCAATGTAGACTATACTACCACTGATTTATCCATTCTACTGTTGATGAACATTCAGGTTGATTCTGTTTGGTATTGCGAACTGCAGCTGTTAACAGCATCCTTGTCACGTGTGCTCACTGGGGCTGATGTTTGGTGCCCTGACCTTACCTCGTGCTGAGATTTCTACCCATCTGTGACTATAAAAGGAAAACTGATAAAGACCTTGGAGTTTGGGAATCTGAAGCTGTAGATCTTGTTGTCATGGGTTGGTTCCTATTCATGACAATTCCGATTTCAAAGGACTGAAAACCCAGCAGTTTTCTTTAATGTCAGAATAAACCTGCTGTTTTTTTTTTTTAATGCATTAGAGACTCTTTTAAATGGCAAGAATCAGTCTTAAAAGGCTCCCCCCCCACACACAATTTAATAGCATCTAAATGTGAAGGTCTCCACTTTTGACTAACAAAAACATTTGCCAGTATTCCAAATTAGACAATTTTGTTTTTAGCCAGAATCAGACTTTTTTTTTTTCCAGAAGAGATTTTATTTTTTTTTTAATTTTTTTTGTTTTATTTATTTATGATAGTCACAGAGAGAGAGAGAGAGAGGCAGAGACACAGGCAGAGGGAGAAGCAGGCTCCACGCACCGGGAGCCCGACGTGGGATTCGATCCCGGGTCTCCAGGATCGCGCCCTGGGCCAAAGGCAGGCGCCAAACCGCTGCGCCACCCAGGGATCCCCAGAAGAGATTTTAGAGACACTATCTAGTTGAGTCCCTTTGTTTCCTAAAGCAGTAACTAAAAGCCTCCTTGAGGTCAAATGTCTTCCCAATGTCATACTTAACTAGTTAGTATAGAACCGGGATTAGAATGAGGACTTCTGATTTCCAACCTTAGACATTACGGAACTCCCCGTAATTATTACATGTGGCTATATTACATGTGGCTACCTTTCAATTGTGGGGTGTGTAGAAGGCTGAGAATGTTATTCTGTTATTGTCACCTCCTTATATCCAGCTTATTCATACACCCACCTGAGCCTGAGTGCATCTTCTTGATGTTCCTGGCATCCCATTGTTACCACAGAGGTACAATAAGATCAAACATGTTATATGGTACTAGTGCAGTAGTTACATTTTGTAGTATTTTGATCCATAAGGCACCAGATGGCTTTAAATTGCTGAATTCTGGAAAGTAATACCTCTGTATTCATCTAACCATATATTATGGACTACTGAGTGGAAGAGCACTAGAGATAACTCTTTGGATGCCCTATTGCTATGATTACCAGATGCCGGTCTGAGATGTGGCGCTGGTTTGCCAGGTATTCTTCTTGATTTGTGGTAACATGAGAAAAAAGGGACAAAGTAAGGAATTTTCCATAAAGTTAACTTTGTTCAATTTAAAAAGGCTACCTTTTATACTGAGACTTGTCTTTTCTACCTCTTTGTGTGTGTTAAAATGTACTTTCCTTAATAGTATTTTTACGATATTTATAGTTTAAAAATGTTTTTGGGGCAGCCCGGGTGGCTCAGTGGTTTAGCACTGCCTTCAGCCCAGGGCCTGATCCTGGAGACCCGGGATCGAGTCCCACGTCGGGCTCCCTGCATGGAGCCTGCTTCTCCCTCTGCCTGTGTCTCTACCTCTTTCTCTCTCTGTGTCTCTCATGAATAAATAAATAAAATCTTAAAAAAACCCTAAATATACTTATAAAAAATGTTTTTAAAGGCAATGCTTATACTGTTTTATTTGCTCTTACATACTCAGACCTAACTTAGTGCTTGATATGGGAGACTTAATGAATATTCAAATGAATGAGTAAAAAATGATATCCCTAGTTTGGTCAACAGGTTTTTTGGGTGGTGGGATTTTATGAATCCCCGAAATCTAGAAGTCTGATGAACTTCAGATTGTCACTCCTGAGGAGTGATACAAAACACCTTGTATACTGGAGTGTCCTTGACCAAAATTCACAGCTACTTGGCTCCTGAGAAGGTGACTGTATTTGGAAACAGGGTCTTTGTAGATATAATCAAGTTAAGACAGGATCATAATAGATTAGAATGGGCCCTGATCCCGTGACTGGTATCTTTATAAGAAGAGGAGTTGAGACATAGAGATGCAGGGAAAAGGCTATGCAATGACAGATGCCAGAAAACAGAAATTGAAGAATGTACTTCCAAGGCAAGGAATGCTGCGACCACCAGAAGCTGGACAAGGCAAGGAAGGATGTCCCCAGAGCCTCAGAGGGAGCATGGTCCTGGTGACACCTTGATTTTGGACTTTCAGCCTCCAGAACTGTGAAAGAATACATTTCTGTTGTTTTAAACCATCTAGTTCATGGTACTTTGTTATGACAACCTTAAGAAACAACTGTATCTAGGAGTCCAGACCAATGCATATGATGGGAAGTAGAGGGGAGAGGGGTAAGATTTCTAGGAATTGATTGTGTCTCCTATAATCATTCTGTTTTGCGGCACAAAAAGAAAATACCCATGCTACTCCTTTAGGGTATAATTAATGACCATAAATATAGGGGAATCATTATCTAGACACTACTTTTCTATTTTTAGTCATGGAAGATTTAGGGAAAATGCTTTAGGAGATTTTGGAAGGATTTTTGTTAGTTAGAAATCTTGGTGGAAAGAGATCTTGGGTACTTGGGACAGATTACAACCCAAAATGAGTTTCTAAAAAGCTGAGTATAGATCAGTTTTTGAAATTAATATCTTTAAATGTATAAATATTATGAAGGCCCAGATTTTTTTTTATAAATTAATTTTTATTGGTGTTCAATTTACCAACATACAGAATAACACCCAGTGCTCACCCCGTCAAGTGTCCCCCTCAGTGCCCATCACCCATTCACCCCCACCCCCCGCCCTCCTCCCCCTCCACCACCCCTAGTTCGTTTCCCAGAGTTAGGAGTCTTTATGTTCTGTCTCCCTTTCTGATATTTCCCACACATTTCTTCTCCCTTCCCTTATATTCCCTTTCACTATTATTCATATTCTCCAAATGAATGAGAACATACACTGTTTGTCTTTCTCCGATTGACTTACTTCACTCAGCATAATACCCTCCAGTTCCATCCACGTTGAAGCAAATGGTGGGTATTTGTCGTTTCTAATGGCTGAGGAATATTCCATTGTATACATAAACCACATCGTCTTTATCCATTCATCTTTCGATGGACACCGAGGCTCCTTCCACAGTTTGGCTATTGTGGACATGGCTGCTAGAAACATCGGGGTGCAGGTGTCCCGGCGTTTCATTGCACCTGTATCTTTTGGGGTAAATCCCCAACAGACCCCAATTGCTGGGTCTTAGGGCAGGTCTATTTTTAACTCTTTGAGGAACCTCCACACAGTTTTCCAGAGTGGCTGCACCAGATCACATTCCCACCAACAGTGTAAGAGGGTTCCCTTTTCTCCGCATCCTCTCCAACATTTGTGGTTTCCTGGAAGGCCCAGATTTAAAGCAATTATATGATGACTTTACATATAAGAGAAAGAATATAGAATACTTAGGGAGGAAATATTTATACCCTAATATGTAACGAATATATCTAGATTGTCATATTTCCCATTTGCCTAAAACAACAACCATCTATATAAAAGAAGAGGTCAATTTTAACTAAAGATTTGAAAAGATCAATGTTTATATACAAGCTTCCTTGGGGGGATTTTTTTTTTGTCTATACTATTTACTGGGGGTAAATGGTGCCTACCCCATTTATTTTACCCAATTTATGTAAAGTTTCAATAAATATCTGTTGAATAAATGTCCCAGGTGATTTATATTGAATGGATGTCCCAGGTAATTTACACTGTTGCTGGAAGAGATGAGATTACAAGGTCTCTACTCGGTCTAATACTTCATCGTTGTGACATAATATAATACATCTGTTTATTTCTACGAGGGAGGATGTGAGAAATACGGAAAAAAAAATAACCACAGGATTTAAAAGAGTGCACTAAAATCTGAAAGGCTATCAAATGTACTTTTATAAAGTGGACTACCTATGATGATAGTGGCGATCTGAGCTTTCGATAGAGTTCAAATACTAAGTTTTGTGAGGGAGGGGTAAGGTTTTAGAGAGAACAGAAGGTATCTTCCTGCCAGTGAGAAGGGAACATATGAATTCAGTTTAGCCACCTGGGACCCATTTAGTGCACTAGAGCAGTAATTTGCTAAATGGGTCCCTCATAGTAAAAAAGAATGAGTAAATAGTGAGCAATTTAGGCATGGTAAACCACTAGTAGCTCAAGGGATATAAGAATGTGAAACTATAATTAGATCCCTTGTTCATAATGTACTAACTAAATGTATTACATTGTATATTGCATCTTTCTGAGTTTATTTCTGGACACAGCTGAGCCCCTAACAATTCAGACTGAAACCATCCCAGCTATCAATTCATGCTTCCATTAAAATTCCAACTGCTTATATTAGAAAAAAATTCCAAAGATGGTTTCTTTTATCTTGGATCTAAGGATGCAAACAGGATTAACCTAGATGCAAAACACAGCAAGTCAGTTATAAATCCCACGGCATAAAATAAACTGTGGCAGTAAATTGAAAATTATGTTCTCTTTTTCTATACTTAGCTGTGAAAATATTTTAACAACTTGGCATCAGGGTTTGCAACTTTTACATCTGTTGTTTCTTTTCAGGATTATCTTTTAGCATTTTAAGATGTGATTCTTTGAAGAGTGTGGCTAGTCAGAAACGTGGTATTAGATTGTACATTTGGAACATTTTAAAGGACTCATGAGTTACATAGTTTCAGGATACTGGCCTATTCCTGCACTCTAAGTAGGAGAAGCTGCTATTTCCTGGGTGTCTGGAAAATATTTGTCCTTTACTGAAATCCTTTTCTTATTCAGAGCAATTGTATAGTGTGGGTTGGCTCAGATAGTCTGGATGATGTTCCATGATACTAGCAAGTTCTAAGCACATATTTCATTGCCCTTATCAATGTCTGTTATTTCAACTATGAGGTTTCGATTGTTCTAGTGGTAAGAGGACTGTATTCTTTATGAACTCTCCTTTACTTTCTCTCTCTCCACTCACCCCCAAGTTCAGTAAGTTTATTGAAGGACTGTAAACCCTTACTCTTCTGCTCTTCTCTCAACTCTGATTTTTATTATTCTGGGTACAATGGAATAAGGCATCTTTCAGACCGACAGTGTGCACGAAATAGTTTATCTATTAGAAGTTATATTCTGCATTCTTCTTCTTCCCCACCCTGTCCTCAATGCAGGATTTTTTGCTTTGTTTTGTCTTTTAGGCTGGAATATATTTCCTTTTTCCTTTATGCTGAGATATTTTAACATTAACATCAGTCATTATTTCCCCCCTTCCAATTCAGTAATCCCTAATAGAAAGTGAGGCAAGTGTGTATGATGACTCCCAGCCCCTCTTACCTTCAGTACTTTGGATACTAACTTCTCTGAGCTATGCTTTTTCTTTAATTTTTTTTCCCCTTGGAGGAGATGTTTTGGTTATAAATACCTTCAAAGAGTAAACAAAATTCCAAGAGGATAAAAAGGTAGAGTTGGGGTGATCATATAAATCTGAATGATGGGAACCAGAACTAGATTAAGTACAGTACTACAATTTCTTAGAGAGGATGAAAATGGACCATTGGCCAATGGTAACAGTATTTATGATTAGAATAAGCTTTCCATGAGTTTGTTACATTAGCTAAAGAAATATACCTCTAGAAGACAGCTATCTGGGAGCTGTAAGGTATAAGGTATATTTCTTAAAAAGTAAAAATTAGGGCAGCCCAGGTGGCTCAGCGGTTTAGTGATGCCTTCAGCCCAGAGCGGGATCCTGGAGACCCGGGATCGAGTCCCATGTCCGGCTCCCTGCATGGAGCCTGCTTCTCCATCTGTCTGTGTCTCTGCCTCTCTCTCTGTCTCTTATGAATAAATAAATAAAATCTTAAAAAAAAAAGCAAAAATTAAACAGGTTTGTAGGAAATCAGCTAAGGAACTAATGAATATAAAGAGGTGTAAACAATCTGTTTAGGACTGAAATTTAACATGCTCTTTGTTTTTTAATCTAATTAAAGAAAGGGTAAATTAAAATATTCTTTTCATTTCTATAACTAATTGTTAGGAGCTACTCAAGGCAACATATGGATTAGCATAGCTGACATTTATTTTAAATATATTACTTCTTTTCTGCTTTGGTTTCTTTCAGAGACAGAACTTTCAGCAACTACCTAGTTTCATATGTTACAGAAAACTTTATCCAAAGTTAGTCTCTATTGTTTGGCTTCCTAGAGAAGGTCAATTCCCCTTGTTTTAATTTTGTTTCCTCCCATGTTACCTTGCATTTTGAATGTCTCACTTGTTGAATGTCTTTCTTTATAACCTATATGCTCTATATGAAGGCAAGAACAGTGTCTGTTTTATTCAATTGTTTACCACAGTGACTGGTGTATACTATGTTTATAATTATTTGTTAAACTAATTGATGTGACTATCTTATCTCTCATGGGAGGATTTGCATTCTCCCTCATTTAAAAAACGGAACTCTGTGCTGTTGATTGAATTGAGACGCAATAAAAATTAGTTTCATAAGGCCAAGGGGTAAGACTTCAAAAGAAAGATACAGAAAATCATTTCCAGGAATTTCAAGAATTAAGAGAAATCTTTATTTTTATCCTGGTAGCTTCCTCCATTCCTCTTCAATGAAATTGTGTAGATAACCTAAGCGTGACTTTCCTTGCCCTTATCAATTTACTTCAGCGATAAGTTTCAGTGGATCTCTTTTTTTCTCTTTTATAGATGTTTTAAATTTTTAAGTAATCTCTGTGCTCAAGTGGGACTCAAACCCACAATCCTGAGATCAAGAGTCCCATGCTCCACTGATTGACCAGCCAGGCACCCCTGATCTCTCTTTCTCTGTGGCGCCACCCCCCCACCCCCCAAAAGGTCAGTAACTGTATTGAAGGCAGGCTCTGGATAGTTGGCAGTTGACACGTTCTCACTCACATGTGAAAATCCAGATTCATAAAACAATCTGGGGAATGGTATTTCAATTAGATTCATTAAATTCTTTAGAATAGGAAGCTACTCTAGTGTAGCCTACAATGTTATTTTCACTGATAAGAAAATGCAACTTTTCAGACCACAACGAAACATTTTAGCCGCAAAACCCATTTTTCCCCTTAATGCTCAAAGAAAGAACAAGGTAAGACCTAAGAGAGAATACACAGGACGAGCCAATCTCACATCCCACCACGTCTCTGGTCCATCGTTTCTTCTCCTTTGCACGGCTTCCATTGTCATTACGTTAACCCCAAACTTTTAAGGTCACTGGGGGGAAAAACAAGACCCGAGTCGTTTGCCTTTTTCCTTCCCACATTTAGTTGTAGGCGAGGCTCGGCTCGGGGTTGCACGGCTTCCAAGAGGCGCTTTCACCAACTGTCCAGGTTGGAACTTCCCTAGCCTGGAAAAAGCGAGGAAAGTAAGGTTGGCCATTTTCACCGCCGGTTACCCGGCGGGCTCGGGTGTGTTTTTGCATCTCCTACAAGGCGTGGAGGTGAGAACCCAAGAAAGGGGAACTTCACACCGCGTAGAGTTCCTCAAAGCCCTCACTTTAAATCAGCAGGTAAAACGAAAGTCTTCAGGGGAGCGGGAAGGGGCGGGCTGGGTACAGCTTAACCAGCACGAACACTCCCAGATGCAGCGTTTCGCAGCAGAGGGCACAATACCCACTGGCCGGAGCCCGCGGCCGGCTGCAAGGAGGGGCAGAGAGGAAGGCACTCTGGGGCTTGTGGTTCGCCAAGTTTCCCTCCGCCGGGTTCGTTCCCGCGCTGGAACTACAAGGGCCAGCGTGCACCGCGCGCCTCTCTGTGCTCTGCCCGCCCCTCTCCGAGGCTGGCGCAGGAACCTCCCGGGAAACGGCTCCCCCCCTCGCCCCGCCCCCGTACGCACGCGTCACGTTTGTTTACCCTGAAGCCCCGCCTCCCCGTCGTCCTCGGGCTCTCTCCGCTCCTCCCGGGAATGCCGTCATGCTAATATGCATATTCATGAGGCCCCCGTGGAGCTCCCGCCCAGCCCGCCTCCCGCCTTCCCGCTCCAGGCGCGTGATTAATATTCAATGAGCCCAGCGACGCGGCTGGTTCGCCCCGGCGAGGCGGGGCCTGCGCTCCCGAGCCCGCGACCCGGGCGGGGAGGGCGTGTGCGGGGGGGCGGTGGCGGCGAGGCGGGCGGGCGGGCGGGCGCGCGGGATGGAACGCCGAGACACCGACGGAATGCTCCGAATTGCCACATAATCCCCTGGAACGGCCGCGCCGCACGCCATTGGCTTCTCCCTCGTCGCCGCGCCGCCGCCGCCGCCGTCTCCCACCTCGGGCTCACCGCCTCGCTCTCGTCCCGCCGCCTCCGGAGCTGGGGGGGAAGCGCGAAGCCCCACTGCAATGGAGCCCGCCGCCGCGGCTACGGCGCAGCGACTCCCAGAGACCAGCAGGGAGGACCGAGCTCCGGCTCCGGCGGCGGCGGCGGCGGCGGCGGCGGCGGCCGGGGGCGGCCGGAGCCCGGAGCCCGCCCTGCCCCTGGCGGCCCCGGCCGGCGGGGCGCGGGAAGAGGCCCCCGGCGAGGCGCTGCCGGGCCGGGCGGGAGGCGCTGGGCGGCGGCGGCGGCGCGGCGCGCCCCAGCCCACCGCCGGCGGGGCTGCCCCGGGGCCGGGGGCCGGCGGCGGCGCTAACTCCCTCCTGCTGCGGAGAGGGCGGCTGAAAAGGAATCTGTCCGCGGCCGCCGCCGCCTCGTCGTCGTCGTCGTCCTCGTCGTCGTCGTCGTCGTCCTCGTCCTCGGCCGCCGCCGCCTCGCACTGCCCCGGCGCCGCCGGCCCCTCGGCGCCCTGCTCGGCCTCGGCGTCGCTGTGCACCCGGAGCCTGGACAGGAAGACGCTGCTCCTGAAGCACCGGCAGATGCTGCAGCTGCAGCCGTCGGACCGGGACTGGGTGAGGCAGCAGCTCCAGCGGGGCTGCGTGCACGTCTTCGACCGCCACCTGGCCTCCACCTACCTGCGCCCGGTGCTGTGCACGCTGGACACCACGGCCGGCGAGGTGGCCGCCCGCCTCCTGCAGGTGGGCCACAAGGGCGGCGGCGTGGTGAGGGTGCCGGGCCCCGCGCCCCCGCCCGCGCCCCCGCCCCCGCCCCCGCCCGGGAGCTGCGCGCCGGCCGCCGTCGGGGACCCGCCGCGCGCGCCCCCCGCCGACCTGCAGCTGCCCCGCGGCCCCGGCGGGTGGACGCGCCGCGCCTCCCGCGCCAGCCCCGCGCCGTCGGACTCCAGCCCCGGGGAGCCGGGCGCCCGGCGGGCCCTGGACGGCGCGGCGGCGGGCGCGGCCTCCGACACCGAGAGCTTCAGCCTGAGCCCCAGCGCCGAGAGCGTGTCCGACCGGCTGGACCCCTACAGCAGCGGCAGCGGCTCCTCGTCGTCGTGCGAGGAGCTGGAGGGTGACCCGGCCCCGGCCCCGGCCCCGGCCCTGGCCCTGGCCCTGCCCCTGCCCCTGCCCCTGCCCGGCCGCTGCGCGCCGTCCCGGCCGCCCTCGCCGACCGCCTCCCCGCCGCCGCTGCAGCCGAAGGGCCCGCGGGGCGTCGACGGCCCGGGAGGGGCCGCCCGCGACCGGCCTCGGGAGGAGAAGGCGGCGGCAGCCGCGGCCCCGGGCCGCCCCCCGTGCGCGCCGGAGAAGGCGCCGCCGCCGCCCGCCCTGTACGTGCAGCTCCACGGGGAGACCACCCGGCGCCTGGAGGCCGACGAGAAGCCGTTGCAGATCCAGAATGACTACCTCTTCCAGCTGGGCTTTGGGGAGTTGTGGAGGGTGCAGGAGGAGGGCATGGACTCGGAGGTCGGCTGCCTCATCCGCTTCTACGCAGGTAAGGCAGTCACCTGCATCTGACGTGGGGGCGGGGACCCTCCGAGGTCCCGAGGGCCGGGTGCCGTGGGCCGGCTGCCTGTGCCGCCGAGAGGACGGGCAAGTCCTCGGGAGCCTTTGTTACTTCTCCGCAGCGATCCCGCGCCCTGCGTGTGACCCGAAGCGGGGCGCTGGCTGGCGGCCCTGAGGGCCCGGAGGTGGGAAGCGCTGCGGGAAGAGGCGGCAGCACCGCCCGCACACCCAGGTCGCGGCAGGACGTTGAACGAGGGGCCTTCCCTCGGGCCTCTCCTCCTGGGCAGGTTGGGATTTCAGGGGAACCGTCTCGAGCACAGAGAGGGAGATGACCAACAGACGTGCTCTGGGTCGTTCTTTGTACATTTGTCCACCGTTGGCCGTTCTTGCCCCCCCCCCCCCAGCTCCTTTCTTGTCACCTGGTGCCCTCGCTCAGCTCTCTTGTCTTGCTTATTTGCTCCCCGAGTCCTCGCTAACAGACCCTTCTTAGTGATACTCCCCCCCCCCGGAGCTTTTTTGCTTTATTTCAGTTTCATCTACAAGTGTGATTCTTGCATCAAAAGTGGTGTCGCCTATTTCTTTTTCTCATTTCTTGCTGCCAGCCTCTCCCTCTCGATTCTGACCGTGGATGGCAGTGTGACTTGGCAGTAGGGATCGCAATAAGACTTGAAGTGGTTATCATCTCTTGAGATGGTATCTAAAATCCTCCTCATTCTTTTTTTTTTTTCGGTTCCAGATGAACACTTCTAAAATTTTCCTGTTTTCTCCCCAGCTTTTTGAGATATTAAAAAGGTGACTGATGTTGGGTGACTGATGTTTCTGTCTTGATTAAAGAATCGGAGGGTACTAAATTAATGAGCTATATACATCCTGGTTGATACATTGAAGCCTTATATTTGTTTGCATCTTTTTCCTCCTCTAGTTTAAACAATTATGCTCTTAATTATAAGAAGTTTTATTTAAAATAGAGTTAGCGTGACAAAATTAAGTCAGGAGACTTAAATCTTCCTCAGCGTTACTATTTCAGTTTGTAGGTGCTGCTGGAAGATAATCCTGCTTCTAACTTTGTTAATCTGTTGTTATACTTTCTAATTTAATGTTTTTGGTCCAACTTGTGTCTTAGTGGCAGTTTAGTCAGTTTGAATGAAGAAATCTTTACTGGCACATTGAAATATGCAAGACCAGTAGGATTCTTGGTGAGATGTCCTTTTAAGTTTCATTGAAGTTTTTCTATAATTCAAGTGGATTTCTGACCGATTTTTGCCTTATAAAGAAAGCCATATCGTAATACAATAGCATTTGCAGTTATCTGCAGATAATATCTCAATTGGATGACACAGCTTTAAAAGTTTATGACCTAGAAAATCGGTGATTTTTTTTTTTTTTTTTTTAATGTAGGAGCAACAATTACATCTTTTTCTCCTGGAGCTGATAAGAGTATTTTACAAAAGCATTAAATGGTAATCACACTTGGAATGAGGATGATAATGTGAGAATGATAAATGCCCTTATAACCAAACCAGTTGCACTGAATGAAATATATATAAAGCAAGGGATATGTAAAATAAACAGTATTGAACATATTTTATATAGATGGAGCTCTGCATCTCTTATTTCCGCATGTTTTCCATCATGATAAATGCCCATAGGAAAAGGTTCTGGGTGTCCTCTTCATGAAATTTAAATCTTTGATTCCCTTGATTGCCTCTTCAAGTGTGTCTAAAGTATTCTAAGTGAATGATATACAGTGGTCTTGTTTTGTTTTAAACTTATCAATAGAAAAGTGACAAATTTTCTGGTTGAATCTTAAATTTCTGGTGTGGTCATTTTATTCTTTTTGTTTTGCTCTTTATGAAAAGCTGTAATTGTTATTTTCTGAACTTCATCTCTGTATGCACAGCATAAATATATATATATACCTCTGTGTATACACTTGTAAAAATAACTAATAAAATGGGGATGTCACAAACAGTATCCAACCTATTATTGAATGTGAAGCCATTGTACATGTGTCCTAGAAGGAAGATGCTTGATTGTTATAGAGATGGCTAGTTGTGTATTTTGGTTTTTACACAGAATTGAACCTATTTTAATCCCAAGGCAATAAACAAAATGTCTGTTGATATTCATTTGCCACAGAACAAAATTCAGTATATAGTGAGTCCAATTGAACTTTTGCAAGAAAGTAGTTATTGACGAACAAAAGGGCCTTTTTATAAGGTGGTCTTATTATGGGAACACTGTCAGGACTTCACACGCACTGAGGGTTTGTACCTCACTGGTGGAGATTCCTAGAAATTACCCTTGCAGTGGAATGTAGGACGCCCAATGGGAGTGTTATATTTTGGTAGTAATTCTTTCCCTTAGGAAAAAGAGAATTAAGGTTTATTTTAGAGGAAACCCTTCAAGATGGTGTTGTATGCCACATTTGTTTTTATAATTTTACATATAACTGAAATTTCTTGAGCATGTCTTTTTGTTTATATGTGTAGTTGGAGTTAAGGATAGATTAGGAAGCTGCCTTTGAAGCCTTTTGAATACTTTCCTATATTTAAATTGAGCTCATTATCTGCTGTCTATCTAGTTATCTAGTCAGCTGCCTTTTTTTTTTTTTTTTTGAGAAGTTCTTGTCCAGGGAACTTTCATTCTTTTGAACGTCACCTTTCAATGGAATTTTAGTATTTATAACTTGATTCAAGTTATTATTAAAAGGTTTTGAAAGGCATTTGCAGTCTTTGAATATTTAAATACTTATTTGGGTAAAGTAAAATGAAAATCTTTAATGAACTGTAAGGTGTTGGATGAAAGTGCTATCTAATTACAGAGTTGTTAATGAAAACTTAGTTTGAAGATCATTAATGTGTCTTTCAAGCATTTTTTTAGCTGATTTAAAATATGACAAAATTTACATGTCTTTATATGAGGCTACTGGTCTTAGGTATTTTAAGCACTTTAACATTTAATTTCCTTTTAAAACAAACCATCTTAAATTCTAATTGGAAGAGTAATTTTAGGTAAAAAAATTTTTAAAAATTTATGTTGCTTGAAATAAGTTATGGACTTCAAAACATTAATGAGTTTTGTGTTTTGGACTCTTTGGGGAGTCTGAGTCATCGACCAAGGGCAGTATTAAACGATATATTTTTTTGACTCTTGTATCACCTTTTAGATTTAGTGGTCTAGCCACTTAAGTTCAAATTTTAATAGTGGGAAAGGATGTTGATGGAATAGAGAGCACACCCACTGTGCCTACTGAATCTTGGACAAGATATTTTTATGTGACTTCTTTGGATTGCTCAGGAGAACAATCTCCTAACCCCTCTCATATTTCTTCTTTTTTTCTCTTTAGGGAATGATCAAACCTTACATGGTTTCCTACATGGAAACCGAGAAGGGGTGGTTCAGCATTAAGCTGTAATATTGACCAGCAGGCTCTTATTACTATAATTACAGCAGTATTGAGTAACGTGGTATGAACATGTGACACCAGTGTGTGCTTGAGCAGTCTTTTCAATTTTAAGAACAAAGGGTTTGACTTTATTTTTGTTGTTTTATATTTGTTGTTCTTGATGTAAAGTGCATGCTGTCTTCTTCATAACTGTGGTTTGAGAACATCTATTAATATGTTGGGTTTTATTATCTTCAAAAATTTTAAAGGGCTTTCACATAAATTATCTCATTTGTCCTTTCAAAAACATTATTAGGGAGGAGTCAGTGTCAATCCTCTTTTCAGATGGAGAAACATGCACAGAGAGGTTTGCCTCTTGCTTGTGGTTTTTCAGTCCTTGGCAGAACTGAGAATAGAGAGCTGGGATGTTCTGTTTTGCAATTCATATCACTTTCCATGAATCGATGCTGAATTTCATTTACACTTGATTCTTTCACTTGGTTAGAAGCATTCAGAAAATACGCTATTTTTGTTGTTAATGAGGTGATATTATCCTCCAGTCTAAAGCAGTATTCCTTGTGAAATGTTGATGGCCCTAATTTTTATCATGCTGTTTTTTTTTTTTTTTTTTTTTTTTTATTTATTTACGATAGTCACACAGAGACAGAGCTAGAGAGAGAGGCAGAGACACAGGCAGAGGGAGAAGCAGGCTCCATGCACCGGGAGCCCGACGTGGGACTCGATCCCGGGTCTCCAGGATCGCGCCCTGGGCCAAAGGCAGGCGCCAAACCGCTGCGCCACCCAGGGATCCCTATCATGCTGTTTTTTAAAAGCCTAAGGTACCAAGACTGGCAAATAAATAGGCAGTACAGAAAGAGTACTAAAGTGTTGTAAATAGTCTGGTTGCAGTAGTCATACTTGCATTTAAGTTGTTAGGAAATGAAGTTTACTTAATGACTATTTTTTTAATTTGACCGTGCCTCATTTGTTAAACTGTAAATCTTCATTGGGTATAGAGAATTAACACTTCATCTGAAAAGTGAATAACTTTTCAGGGGGGAAGGTGTGGTAATTTGGTGCCTTTAAAACTTAGCCTTACTTGTAAAGTATTGAAAATCTACATCAGAAAAGGTTTGCTTAAGTCCTATTTTACAGGGGAATTGTTGGTACATTAGTGATAGTGCTTTATTGGTGTTACTATGCTATGTTACAATTATTTTTATAATTCATACAGTATATGGAGCTGGAGAGTAAGCTATTCTCCCTGAATTTCATAGTTGTTTCTAAGATGTGTGTCTTTTGTGCTCAGTGAAATAATTACAGGGAGAGGAGATGTATAAGTTAGTTTTAAAGTTTTGGCGTTAAAGGTTTTTTTTTTTTTTTTTTTTTAAGGTTGTTAAATCCACCACCTTAACTGATTGGTTATCCAAAGGTCATTATTAGTTTTTAAAGTGTACAATGTTTTTGTTATTTCTTACTCTCTCTTTTTTTTAAAGCCCTGAATTTGATTTATTGGTAACATAACATTCATTGACATTCTTTATGATCCAAGCCTCGTGTAATACTTGGCATTTTAGTTTAAACATTTGTTGAATTGAATTTGTGGAATTTTGTTAAGCAGCTGGTGGTGTATGCCCTGATTCTTCAGCCTTCCATCCTGTTTGGGTCCCCAAAGGATGTGTTAAACACACATATACACAGAGGCATTTCTTATGGCAGGAGATTTTAGATGTGCCACATACTATTAATACCTTCTGTTTCACGTGAGTGAAGCTCTGTGTGGATTTTGAGAGAGCAGTTCTCTCTTAAACTTTTCTTAGAGTTAACAGGTGTTCTTTTCCCTTCTTTTCAAAGGCATCTCCCACCTCAACTTTGAGATGCATTTAATGAGACATCTGTCAAATGAGGCATCTTAGATTTAATGATTTTGTTATGTGCCTGGCTTGAACGCAGTTCAGTCTGTTTGGACAGGAGAAGGGTTTAATTGTTGTACTGTGAAAGTCAGGAGATCCTGAAGCCACTCAGTAGAAAAGCTTTTCCTTTAAAAAAGATGCCTGATATTTTGAAAAGAGAGGAAGTTATCGAAATGTCTGGGAAAATGAAGCCTTAAAAAAAAAAAAAATCGCTACCTTCTAAAATCTACTCGGCCTCTTTAATCCCAGGCATCTGGTGTAACACTGGTAATGAGAGGTTTTGAATCTGGTCTCACGTCCCTGTGCTTCTAGGGCAAGCCTTTCTTTATACTTACCTTCGGTTTTCTAAAGATAGCATAATTAAAACAAAAAAAATGGCCATGTGGATTCTTTAGACATATTAGGTATTTATAACTTAAGTCTGTGTGACTGGTTGTATTTGGATTTGTATGAAACTTCAACTCTAGGCTTTGGGAAATTTTGATAAATTTGAAACTCAGGGATCTGGAAAGAATAGACTTCCATGATATTTTTTTATTAAAAAACATTAGGATATTTGGTTAACTGTGAAATAGCAACTTTTCCAAGTTGTGTGATAGTATACTTTAGAATCAAGCATAGTGATTACTGCATTACTGAAGTATCATTACACTTTGATGTAGAGGTGGAATGGTTTTGTTAAATATTTCGTATAATTAAGAGGTATACTGGTATACCTCTTAGTATGTTTAATGAAACAGAACATAACCTTTCCAGATCTCTAAGTTCTTGTTGAAATAATTGTTTTCCTGTTGTATTTTTACATATGAGGTTGCTTCAATACACTGTAAAACATATATTCTGATAAAATGTCTTGTTCAGGTACAAGTCCAGTAGTTTTCTGAATTTGGAACCTAGCAGTTCTATAAGAAAAGGAGAGGAAAAGTCTGTTTGTAGGTTGTACACATTTTATCAGTTTGTAAATGTCAATATTTTATCAAAAAACAATATGCAGAATTTTTGTAAATGTCAATATTTTATCAAAAAACAATATGCAGAATTTTTGATATATACTTTCCCAAATGAAGCCTGCTAAAATTAGTCTCATTTCCAGTTATGTGAAAGCATTCAGTTGAAGACTGAACAGAATTAGAAATAATTTTGTCTTACCCCGTTTTAATAAGGAGTGAAAAATCTAATTAGAAATTTGAGGTTTGAGAGGATTTGAATTGGTTGATTTTTCTTTTTAGTTTTTTCCCCCCCTTCATTCTTTTCAAACAGGAAGAGTTTTATTTCTCCTATTATGTTTATTTCTAGCTATTTCTACTGATGCTTACATCTGGTGGAAAAGAAGTTAGAGAATGAATCTTATGATATAATTGCCTTATATGCTAGAATATTTGGGTTTTATTTTCAACTATGAGGTATGTTTTTAAATACAGTGGAAGTATGATCTCTACTTGTTTTCCTTGCCTATTCAATAATTTTCTGGATTTTACAATCAGTTCAATCCTGACACATGGTCCGGGACGTGAAATTTCATGCACGGAACGAGTTTATTTTTTTACCTTGTCAGTTATGAGAAATTTTTTCCTAAGGAGTTCTTTTTTCTCATCCATATATTTTGAGAACTTGCCTGGCTGTGTCTTAGTCCGGAGTGGGTGCTACATTATGGTTCTTGAGTTTGGCTGATGTGTCCTGGGATCAGGTGGAAGTAACCTTGATTAGTGTTTGTTTGTTTGTTTTTTCAAAAATAACTTTGGGGGCAAAATTACATGGTTTTATCTAACACTCTGAGAAAAAAATGGCCTGTAGTTTAAGGAAAGTAATCTGAAAGTTTGGAAACTTGGCATGACTTTGGGCATTCATTTTAACCTGTCCTGAGTATTGCTTTCCTGGCCAGTAAAATGATGAGCTTGGAGTGGAATAAGTTTAAGACCTCTTTCAGCTCTTAACATACTGGGGTTCCTTTGGAGAACCTTTCCTTCCCATTGGAAAGACTAAAAGTTGTAGTTGTTTTAGTTAAGTTCTATAAGACCTGTCTCTGGATTAAAAGAGTCAAATCGGGATCCCTGGGTGGCGCAGCGGTTTAGTGCCTGCCTTTGGCCCAGGGCGCGATCCTGGAGACCCAGGATCGAATCCCACGTCGGGCTCCCGGTGCATGGAGCCTGCTTCTCCCTCTGCCTGTGTCTCTGCCTCTCTCTCTCTCTCTCTCTCTCTCTGTGTGTGTGACTATCATAAATAAATAAAAATTAAAAAAAAAAAACTTCCTTAAGTTGACTATAAAATCCTTTCATCGTTCAGTTTATCAAGTTTACTGTAATAGTAACTGTATTTGAGGTATTCAAACATGCAAAACTTACTAGTTTGTTAGTTTTAATTCTTGGTGAGCTGTGTGCCTGTCTCCTTTGAGCTTAGAGTCTCAGGAGAAAAAGCCACTTAAAAGAAAATGAAAGTTTTGTATTGTTGATTTGATTAAATGATAGAATTTAGGCTCCCATAGAGATCCTAACATCTGTATTTTTTATAGATGAGGAAAGCAAGACCACAGAGGTTAAGTATCTGGTCCAAGATCCTTGATCAAGTCAGTCTCCAGATTAGGAGTAGCACCCATGATTTGGATTATCTGGCCCTTGTTTATGTTTTTTGTTTTGTTTTGTTTTCTTACCACGCTATGAATTACAAACTTATCTTTGGATCCTCCTTATATTTAGTATTCAAAATGAAAGTTAAAAAAAATGAAATGTGTACTTCACAGATTTGGTGGTTTCTCTGTGACTTCAAGGTATTTCTAGTTTCATTTCGTTCTAATCAGTGCTTTTGAGAGGTTGCATATCTCTTTGACAGATATAAAGGGGGCTTCTAATGGAACAGCTGGATATCTTAATTGCATAGAGGGAAATTATTATTATTATTTTTGCATAGAGGGAAATTAGATTTCATCAACGATGTTACTCTTTGGGGGATTTAATACGGAACTTTAAAGTTGACAGACAGGTGGCTGAGCGTAGTCACAGTACTAGAAAATGAGAAAACCAATGGTGATTGGTCTAGCACTTTGAAGTTGAAATTGTTAGAATGGAAAGGTGGTAGAAATCATAGACTTTTAACAATTATTTGGGAGAAAAATTTAAGAATAGATTTTGAAAATAATTCCCATTCCAACATGTTCATTAAAAAGATTCAAAAAAAAAAAGATTCAGTATTACATCCTTAAAAAAAAATTAAAGATGTCTTCTCACAATGAGATGCACATAGCTTATTTAGGCACACAAAGTTCCCCTTTTGTGTAATATAAAAAAAAACAACTGGCTTCAGTAATCTTTGGGCTTTTGTTGTTTGTTGGCTTTGGAAATCTTTATCACGAAATCTGCTACTGTTTTGAATATCTCAGAGAGGAAGAGAGAGAACGAAATTCCTGGTCCTGTTAGCAAAAAGACAGTTTGTGAATATTTTTAGGAATGTGAGAGAGATTCCCTTCTATATTAGGCTCTATTTTAATTTAATCATTTACCTTAAGCGAAAGTTTTAGCTTTCCTTATAGGGAAGTTAATCTATTGAGTCAATTAATTCCTCAAAGATGACTGTTCATTTTTAATATGAGGAAGGGAACTTTTTAAAGTGCAGAAGTATGAAAGTGTAAAAATATATTACATTGCATCTGACATGTAGAATATGTACTCCAGATGCTGAAACACAGGAGAAATTTTTCTTGATGGTCTTTTGGAGAGATGGTATGGCTGGGGGCAGCTGACATTCAGTTGTGTGTAATAAGGATCTCTCCTTATGGGAAGAACTAAACACTACTATAATTGAAGGACACTTTTTCTCTTGTGTGCACCCCATACATGCAGTGTTGGGGAAGGATGTTAATGGAAGGTGGTGGTCCTATTTATGGGTGGAAGGGATAGGTGGAGTGTGGTAAGTGTTCTTGGGAGAAAAAGAAATCTTGATTTAAAAAAAAAATTGCAGTTATTAATTACATGGAACTTTTTTTTTTTTAAAACATCTTAATTGGTAACATATTAATATTGTGACGGCCTATTCTCATATCCTGTGCTCATTTTTTGTTTGATATTTGCCTTCTTCCTATGGGTTTATAGATTTGTTTTAGGAATATATTTAGGGAAACTAGCTTTATTTTGTAAGTCACTAATATTTTCTTTATCCATTACACTTTTATGTCAGTCTTTTCCTTTAAATATTCAGGGTTCTGTGTCATGCTTAGGAAAGACTCCCTATCCCAGGATTAAAAAGTGAAATTTCCTGTATTTTCTTGTGGTATCTTATAGTTTTATTTTCTATGCTGAAAATTTTAATATGTTGTTTAAGAAAGATAGGAGGTGGGAAAGAACAAATTGTGTCAATGCTTTTTATTGGATAATTGAGTTATTTCTTCACTGATTTAAAATGCCACTTTTCCTCAATTTGTCATTTTTTTTTCTTAACTGATGGAGATTAAAATCTATGCTATAGAACAGTAGAGGTTTAATAGCTATTTTGAATTTGTTCAGGAAAACAGGGAGAAAGGGGAGGATCTTTATCTGATTTCTACCACATTTCTTTTTTGCTCCCTAATTTCTCAGTAGCTTTCAGGATGGCAACTCATGTGCTTTTGGAATATGGATGTGTTAGGATTCTCCTTTCCTATGGATACTTTGTCATCCTGAAGTAGTTAGGGTGGGAGTGGGGTTAGCTGGAGTGTAAAATGCTGATATGTATATGTATATGTGTGTGTGTGTATATATATATATATATTGCATTAGGCAGAATTCAGCTGCTTATTTATGCTGAGGAGATTCCTTTTTTTCTCCTTTTAAAGAATTTCTGGGACTACTTTGAAGGTCACTGTGAAGCACACATGATTTATCTTTTGAATATAGAAAAATGAAGACTAATATGCCTATCAAAATCAGTAACAACTGCCAGTGGTGCTTTGAAATTTTCTTTAGTTGACCTGAGAAGGGGTTTCTGTGTGTAGCTGTGAATTGAGATGACAAGGATATAATAATGCAAAATAACTCTGAGATAGCTGAAAATTGTGTAATGGGACCAGTGTTCTAAATGGTACTTAGGGTGCTTTAGTGCTATAGGTAAATGAACTCCCAGAAAAAATGATATAGTTTTATTGGGGGTAGGGGATAGTAGAGTCATAGATGTCAAACCTAGAAAAGTCAAGTTAGAACATCTGCCACCTTTAGTGGGCTTTCATGGTCTGGTGACCAATTCTTAGTTATGTGACCACAAGACAAAAATTGTACACTGTTGCATTTCATGGCCTTCCTCTTTGGTGGAAAACTGAGATTCTCTTCTGTAGGTGTTTAGTTGTATTACCTAAATTCCAAATTATCTTGGATGGAATAGATTCTAGGCTTGAATCCATTAACACTTAAGGGGAAAGTCTCCAGACCCATTGCCCTAAAATACTAAATGAAATAAAGATGCAGTTGCCAAACTTATTTAGGTGTTTACAAGTAACATTTCTTTTCCTCCACAATGACGAACTGTATGGCATTTTTATTAACTTGAAGAAATAAGTGCAAAAACTCCTTATATATAATGTTCAAGAAATTTGAGTAGTATTTTATTTAGCAAACATTTATATCATCCTTATTACATGCTAGGCAGTGTTTTATGTGCTATATATATAATGTGGAAGTGCTTTGTGTGTGTGTGTGTGTGTGTGTGTGTGTGTATACACACAGCCCTATGAGGTAGACCATGTTACTACCCTACCCTAGTATTACAGATAGAGGAACTGAGTTATAGAGCAGTATAGTAACTTGCCTGGATTTGTACAGCAAGTGAGGCACAGAATTCAGGGCCAAGTATCTGACATCAGAGTCAACTAGTTAGTATTGACCTTGTTTGCTGAATGTGGGGAACTTATGCCTAGTAACCTGGGGCCAGTTTGGGCATATCAGTATTTGGAAAACATAGATTTTGAAGTAGTTAAGGCCTGGACTTGAGTTCTGAATCTGCCACTGTCCCTAGAGCTCTACTTTATTCCTTCTGTTTTTTGTTTTGTTTTTTAGATTATTTTATTTTAAGATTTTATTTATTTTTTGAGGAAAGAGAGCAAGTGAGCTCAAGGAGGGGACGGTAGCTGTAGAGGGAGAGGGAGAAGCAGACTTCCCGCTGAGCAGGGAGTGAGATGTGGGGCTGATCCCAGGACCTTGGGATCATGACTCAAGCCACCTGGTGCTCCAACATTTATTTACTTATTAGAGAGAGAGAGAGAGAGAGAATATGAATGTATGAATGAGGGAGGGGCAGAGGCAGAGGGAGAGAGAGAGAGAATCCCAAGCAGACTCCTTGCCGATTTCAGAGCCTGACACAGGGCTGCAGATCCTGACCCTAGCCAAAACCAAGAATCAGATGCCAACCAACTGAGCCACCCAAGCACCCCTCCTTCTCTGTTGAAAGAGGTACTTTGTGTCCCATGAGGTTGTTGAGATCAAATGAAATAAATGTTACAACCAAGGCCTAGTTTTAGAGTGGAAAGAGCACCATAATCGAGGACTTAGACACCTAGATTTGACTGTGGGCTTCTCTACTCGATGTGAGACCTATCATAAGCCCCGTAACCTCCTTAAGCCTCATTAGAGAAAGAGAAGTGATAAAATAAATGTGTCTCAAAGAACTTTGTGAGGTTCAGATTTGATGATATATGTGGAAGTGCTTTGTAAACTGTGAGATGTTACACAAATGTAGTGTGGTTTTATTATTCTTAGCAACAGCAAATTGCCACAAATGTTAATTAGAGTTAATTAGGGCTCATTAAGGAAAATGGGATATACAGTTGCTCAGTGACAGTGGCAGCCTGTACACTTCCATCCATCCATCTGTCCGTATAGTAATTATTATATCTATATGTCAAAGGTGCTTTTGATTAAAAAATGACTGATTTGAATTTTCTAGGATCCCTTGATGTACTTATAGTTTTGAGGGCATTTTGTAAAAAACAACAACAACAACAACAAAAACAAGCCCACATTTTTATACAAAGGTGAAAAGTGTTCCAGTAGAGGCAGGGTTCACAGATTGCTATAGTAGAAGTGAAAGAGAAAGGCACCTGCCTCCATGGTATGAATCCCCAGAAGGCCCTTGAGCCAAAGCTTGAGGGACCAGAAAGAGTAGATGATTGCCTTAATTCTGGGATCCTGAATTCTTTGAGAAGCAACTGTAGATTACTAGTTCAAATCCAGTCAGACCGAGTTTGGGATTAGTAGTTCTAGTTTAATCCCTTAAGATATATTAAATACCTTTCTGTCTAGGTATCTAGGCCTTTTTATCCACGAATCATTTGGGGTCCATTTGGTATTTGAGTTTGTGAGGGTACTATTCTGGATTAAAGCAAATATTAATTCTGCTTTTTTGAAAAGAAAATACAAATATGTGCATGCTCCATGTTGCCCTGAAGCCTGGTACTGGGATCCTGCCATACATTTGAAAGACATTGTCTTACTTTCTTTAAGGACTGTGAGGGTTTTGGATTCCTCAGATTTATGAGAGTTATGGGAAATGTGTTTATCTTCTGGAGACAGTTGCTTTCTTTTAGTTTAGTGATACATGTAGATTGCATTAATGTAAAGTTTGGACAATGATGAGTTGGTCATAATCTGGGAATTTTATTTTTAACTGTGTTCAGCTAGTGTTTCAGTCTTCATTGATGAAGAAGACGTTTTGTTGGACCAGGAGGAAACACAGTTCTTGAATGTTCATATAAACAAAAGCAACATATTAGCTCTTTAATCCATGGCTGGAAAGCTTGTTCTACACATATGGCAAGTTAAGTCTTTACTAATGGCCTGTTATAAATTTTGTTTTGTTTTTGTTTTAAATAGAAGGCATGTGTCTCTGCAAAATATTGTCTCGTGTAGTAATGTGAATGACAACACTGGGAAAAAATCATTTTACTTTTTTTGTTTTTAAATTATGACAAACACCATGGTAAAAAAAAAAAGTTATTTAGATTCTGTCTAACTAAAGTAAGTCATGCTTCCAATCCAAATGAAAATGCTTCTCATTCATACTCCTCAGCATTGAGGTTAATCACCTGCCAATGTGTATTTTCCACTGTCATTAGCACCTTTTTGCACTCTGTGACAAATTTTTACAGAGACCTCAGTTGATTCATTAAAGTAACATCAACACTTGACAAGCTGATTTTATGGGGGATATTTTTGTGTGTGTGTGTGTGTGTGTTTTATGGGGGATATTAACAGAAATGTTAGCATCAGTGTAATCATAAAGAGAGTAGTTTCTGGTTCTCCTGTTTATAAAGCAGACACTCCAAATCCTTTGCTCTGTAACCAAGTCGTAAGAGCGATTTGGTGTTTTTAGCCACAATTTGAATGGTATTGTGTCATTAATAAATACACGATGACAAAAGTTCTGTAAACAGATATGTTGGAACTACTTAAGAGGATAATGTCATTCTGAAGATACCACAGAAAAGTCCATTTCTGAAACTAGGCTTGTTTTGTAGTTAGTACAGTCAGAATGCTTGTTTTATATCTTGGATCAGCTTGCTGCTGCTAATAGAGAATTGGGAGCGGTCATTGCTTCCTGCCTTTGGAGATGTGTGTAAGATCTCCCACCTCCACCCCATCCCCACAACCTCTTGGTTCTAAGAAACTGGCAGATTAACCCCAGTGACTTCAACCTCCAAATAATACTGATGGATAAAGGAAGGTAGTACTCATTTATCTTTAAGGTACCATCATAAGCACAACTATACTTACTCCTTTGCACAGTATCTTTATCTTTTAGAAACATTTGTGATACTGGAGTAGGCTCAACCAGAGTTGTCAGGATAGTTACTAAGTCAGAATCTGGTGAATGTAATAATTGAAGAAATACCTGCTAGATTATACCTTTGCCAGACACCATGATATAAAATGGGTGACAATCATGTGGATATCTGAGGGGGAGGGCATAGAATCTGGGCATTTGAAGAGACCAGTGGCATCTAGTTCAGTTTCTTATCTGGCATAGAAATCTGTGCTTCCCTGAGTGATGGTCATCTGGGCGTCTGCCTGTTGACTACTTACTAGGTAAACATTACTCCAGGATAATGTTGACTGGAGTTTTGCTCTCCTTTTTTTTTTTTTTTTTTTTTTTGAGTTTTGAGTTTTGAGTTTTGCTCTCCTTGAGATGTGATCTATGCACTAGCATCATCAGCATCTCCCAAGAGTGTGTTAGAAATGCAGAATCTCAGGCCCTTCCTCAGACTTAAAGATCCTCAGGCAGATTCAGCTGTACAATGCACCTTAAGAAGTGCTAGCATTAGATGATTTGGGAGTGAGAGAGATTAGATTTGGAGGAAAGAAATCATTTAGGAGCTTGTGTGAGTGAGATACTGAGCACCTGAACTAGAGCAGTGGAGGGAGAAAAGGAGACCTGTGAAGATGGTATCCTAGGACTTAGTAGCTAATTGGCTGTTTTGGTGAAAGAAGCTGACGTGTGCAGTTTGAGTGATGAGAGAATTGTGGGTCAGTTTGTGAAAGTAGTTCATATCACCAGTAAAGCTGAAGGATCAGGTTCTAGAGTTAGGGATTGTATATGAGAATGAATGAAGGTGTGTCTCCTGGTCTTAATATTCATAAATATTTATCAACTGAAGACTGATTTTGCAGAGGATGAATTTGAAGTGGTAGTACATGTTAAACTAACTGAAGCCATCCGTTTAGCTGGTAAATGCACCTGGCTCACCACCCAGCTTCCAGAGCTCAGTGGAGCTTTGTTGCTTTCTACTGCTTACAGTATGTGCAGTAACTCCCAGGAAGGTGGTATAAATATTATTTATTTACTTGGTTTTCATATGATTCATTCTTTTTGCATTCAAAATAAATGCTAGTGCTGGCTATGGACAAAAGTGAAGAGGTCTAAAAAGAATGTTTATGTTAAATTTATGAAGCTGTCAGGATGAATGCCTTTTGAATGTTGGCACTTTTCCATCTGGTGTGTGTGTGTGTGTGTGTGTAAATTACATAAATAATTATAATAAAACTTGAAATACCTTAATGAAGGCATTTACAGAGGGCCACGGGAACACAGAACCCTGATAAAACAGCTCTCCCTGGAAGTGTAATGCCTTGGAAAGGCTCCATGGGAAGGATTCCCTTTGTAAATGGGGTGCTAGCACTGCATGACAAGGGGGTGTCAGGAACTAAAGCATGAATGAAAGGGTACCATGTAGGCAGGGAATGGTGGGTATCTCCACTGGTGAAGTGCTAGGTGATGAGGTTAAAAGTGGTAGGAGGTAAAACTGAAAAGGAGGTTGGGGCCACATGATGAAAGGCCTCACATGATAAGGACTTGACTTGATAAGCAGTGGGAGCTACTGAGCATATTACATGCATGAGGGTGACATGGTTAGGTTTATATTCTAGGATGTTAACTGGCAGCTAGCTGGAGGGTGGTTGGAGAGGAAGCTGCTAGAGACTTGGTTACTGCCTTATTGTGGACTTTAATAAACATTTATAGCACTGTTAGGAGCTGGAGATCCAAAGAAAGAATGGTCTTGCCTCTAGGAGTTTAGTCTGGTAGGGAGAAAGAAATAATTGCAATACAGAGTATGTCACTTTTGAGGTTTATACAATGTGGTTGTGGTACCAAATAAGGAACTAGTCAGGTCCGCTGCAGTTGGAGTGGGTGGAAGATGATTTTGAATATTGGAAAGAGTAGAATAGGAATAGATGGGATAGGGGCCTGATATGGGGACCAAGGGCCTACCTGGGAGCTAGATGAAAAAGACCTGAATGGACTAGGTCAGTTCAGTGAAGACCTGCAGAATGGAAATTGTTTAGAATGTAGAATTTTGGGGTCTTGTCAAATGATTATATGTTGGGGGAGAAGAAATTGTTCAGGATTTATTATTCATTCTGAAACTAATTTGAGTATGTCTTCCAGGTCGGGAAGTGTGTCATGATATACCATGTCAGGGATGTACTGTGCATAAGACTGACAGGATTTGTGTGTCAAGGATGAGGGAGGAGGAGGTTTCTGGCTTAATTGACTGTAATCCCATCACCCAACAGGAGAATACAGGAGCAGGAATTGGCTTTGAGGAGTAAGTGGGTGGGAAGATGGTGAATTAGATTTTGGATGTGTTAGAGTTAAGGTGCCTGAAGGATATTCAGGTGTGTCTGGAGAGAGCTCAGGGGGCATCTACTTTCGGCAGCCGATGAAGTGTTGGGATTGAATGCAAGTGCTCGGTAGAGTGGAGTGAGGAGGGGCCCGAGGAAGCAACTCTGAGGAATATTTGTATTTAAACAGTGGGAGTGGATTATGTTGAGTGCCAGAATTCAGATATAAAAGAGACCTACTGGGGATCCCTGGGTAGCTCAGCATTTTAGCGCCTGCCTTTTGCTCAGGGCGTGATCCTGGAGACCCGGGATCAAGTCCTGCGTTGGGCTCCCTGCATGGAGCCTGCTTCTCCCTCTGTCTGTGTCTCTGCCTCTCTCTGTGTGTATGTCTCTCATGAATAAATAAATAAAATCTTAAAAAAATAAAGAGACCTACTGTATGACTATATTTATATGAAGGTCAGTTAACAGGCAAAACTAATTTTTGGTGATAAGTCATAATAGTTGTTACCTTTCAAGGGCATGTTGATGAAAAGGGGTTTGAGCTATCATCTGTTGATACTGTTCATTGTAGTTTTCTGAATTTTAGTTTCCTGGGTATAAACATTGAATGTACCATTCGGATTTGTATGCTTTATTTGATATGTTAAGCCTCAGTAGAAAGGAAAGAGGTGCTGAAGGAAAAGACTAGAACAGCATTTCTATCCTAAAGGGAAAGAGAGGGTGGGGAAAGCTAAGAATGATGCATGGACGGAGAGGGAAAAATAAGTCCTGAGGGAAATAAGAGGGACGATATCATGAGCACCCATGAAAGAGTTAGCTGTGGGTGGGTATTCTGCCATCTATTTATTTCTTTGAGGCTATTAGGAAGAATGGGTAAGGATAAATATTTATTTTATTTATTTAATTCTTGAATAAATCAGCCAGCTAATCCTAGTCTCTGCCCTTTGGGGATTTATGACCCTGGTTTCAACCTATGCTGACTTTTCTGTAGGGTGATCCTTTCTTTGGGTTACTCTGAAGCACCTTACTGCACTGGGTGGGGTTGGAGGGTGTTAGTGAAGTAGAGGTGTAGGAAATGATTGCCAGACTCGGTTTTACAGGTTTGGCAGTGTTTGTATTGGTAGGTTGGTTTGTTTTGCACAGGTTTGGTTTCCTCTTCCCAATCTGTAAGAGTGTGTGTGTGTATGTGTTTTGGGGGAGAGGTTAAGTATATAGATATGGTCAAAAACCTATGGAAAGGTTGGAACTAATAAATGACAAAGTGGTGTTTGTACTTTTTGGTATATCTTGTTTCCTTTATATACTTGTGGAGTAATAAAGCTTCTGAGATACTTTTTTTTTTTCTTCCTCATGACCTATTGAAAGATGAAAGTTGCTTTTTTTTTTTTTTAAAGACTTTATTTATTCATGAGAGACACAGAGAGGCAGAGACACAGGCAGAGGGAGAAGCAGTTTCCCTGCGGGGAGCCCAATGCAGAACTCAATCCCAGGACCCCGGGATCATGGCCTGAGCCAAAGACAGATGCTCAACTACTGAGCCACCCAGAGAACTGATTCTGAAGACACATTTTCCATTCCTAGATTTTCAAAGTGACTTGTGTCTTGAATGTTTATAAAATGAGCATGAAGACATGATAAATAAGATTAGATTGGTATAAATCAGATCGTGTAGGGGGTAGTTATTGCTGAATAATACATATTGTTAAGAAACCATGCCAAACCCATTGTTTAACCTCTTGTTAATTGTAACAAGCGTTGAATTTCTGTTTTGTGCTCAGTACTTGGACTAGATGCTTAGATTCTAAATGTGGTTATTGAAACAGATGAAAAACCAGCATTTGGGTTGTTCTTAAGAATGTAATTGCCCAAATATTTACTGTAGTCTCTAGATCATCTGATCATCTGTTATTTTATATTCCCATTGCAAAGTTGGTTTATATAAATTTTTAATAAAGATGTTTTGGGAAATAGAATAGAAACTCTTCAGAGAGAACCATAATTGTTAACTCTTACTATCAAATATGGTGAATTGCCAAACAGTAGTAATGTTGAGAGAAAGGGTCATTGCTTTTGATTTGGAGAACCTGGTGGAATGGCAGTAGAGTTGTTTTTATGTTTTATTGGATTGACAGTTATAGGTACAAAGTTTTGTTTATGTTTAAAATTCACTGATCAGTGTAACGGAAACTATTTTTATGGGATACACTCTTTTGTTTCTCATCTACTTAGTCAATGCAGATAGTTGCGGAGTGCTTGCTTCCTAAGGCATGAGGTGCTTTGGAGGTTGTGGGAAAAATGAATCAGATATCCTGTGCATTTTTGGAAGCATAAGCCAGGTTGCACAAGGACACAGATGATCATAAAACAGAGCCCAGTAAGGTGGTGTAGGGAGAATATTCCCTCCTTTCCTGCTTGCAAATAAATCTTGAACCTTGTGTCCACTACATGTCAGTCTTTAATAAGACAGACATGGTCCTTGCCCTCGTGACTTCACAGCAAGGAGGAGACTTGTCAAGCACGTACCTGTATAAATAACTGTGGCAAGTGCTACTAAGGAAAGAACAGTGTTTTTTTGTAGCGGTGAATCCTTGTCATTTAAGCTGAGACCTGAAGGATGAATAGTTTTGAGGGCTTGGGGTATAAGGTACGTGGAAGGCATTCCAGATGGGGAAACAGTGTATGTGGAGGCCATGCATGTTTATGGACCTAGAGGAAGGACCACATTGTGAATGTAGTACAGTGAGTGAGATTGAGAGTATCAAGAGGCAAGGCTGGAGAATAGTCAGGGCCAGATCATGGGTGTGTGTGGTCTGGGGTCAACTTTTGGCAAGTTGAGTGCTTTGATCATCATAATCCCCCCAAATTAAATAACAAAATATGTAGATATGCACTCTAGGTTATGCCTGGCTGCAAGGGCCTTATAGGCTGTAGCTAGTGTTTTGGAATCGACTTTAAGAATAATAGGAAACCATTTCATTGGGTTATCAAATGTTATATAGCTTTTGTCTCATTCTAGGACAGGTGTCATGACTATCATTTTATAACTCTCCTTTGTCTTCTCAGTAGAAAGGATAAAGGGAAGAGAAAAGTTATCCTGTCTTTTCTATATTTGTTAAGCCTTCTATCCTGGATACACGGAACAGCCAGTTTTTTTCTCTTTCCTGTGTACACTCTCTACATGTGCTTTCTTTGTCTTTCTAGCCTTTCCTGTAGCCACTTAATTCCTTACCCTGCTATACTGACTCTGCACTGAGACCCAAGATGCTCTCAAATTAATGGGGCCATGGTTGAGAATAAAGGCATAAGCTTTTTACCAGTCTCACATTAATTTTTACAGAAAGCTTTATTTTACCTTCTCCCCCTTCCCATCCCAGCCCATTCAATTTTCTCTTAGAAGAGAAAAATTAATGCCCTTCATCAAATGAGTAGTATATAAACATTTCCTGTTGTGCACTCCCTTCTTCCCCTAACTTACCCCCAGCAATAATAAGCTGTGATGAATATCAAGCATGTTTGATTGAAATAAAAAAAAAAAACAATTCACTGTGTTCTTTTAACACATTAGCAATCAAGTTCTATTTCAATGAAGTTGGAATACAGTATTACAGTTTTTATGTCCTTTGAAGAAGATATTGAATGAGATTATACCTGTTTAGGACCTCTTTTTTGTACACTTTTTATCCATAAATGAGAGAGGTCCTGGGGTCATTTGTGCACAAAGTCAAAATTTCAATTAAGGGCAGAGTAGTTTCTTTACGGTATTAGTGAAACTATTACTTTCTCCCCCCCCCCCCTTGGTTGTCTTTGTATTTTGCATTACTTTCCTGCTTTTGATGAGATCAAGTGATAGTAAAAAGGAAACAGGTAAAGTTTTTTGTTTTAGGATTTTTGTTGCCATTAGGGAAATTTCAAAAACTTTTCAAACACTTTTTAAAAGTAAGCACAATTTCAGGTCATGACCTCAGGATCATGAGATGGAGACAAACACCCCCACAGGCTCTGTGCTGGGCATAAGCCTGCTAAGATTCTTCCTCTCTTTCCTGTCCCTTTCTCTTTCTCTCTCAAAAAAAAAAAAAAAAAGTAGACAAAATAATGAAATTTTGTGTACTTATTGCCTGGCATCAACAATTACCTACTCATGGCCAGTCTTATTTTATCTTGACTCTCCTCCTACATAGATTATTTTGAAGCAGATCCTAGATATCCTTTCATTCATCTATAAGTATCTCCAAACTTAAGAGTCTCTAAAGTATAGCACTCTTGTAAAAACAGCCATGACACTAATTTTGTTTTAAAAAATTATTCCTATTTTTCAACAAATATCTAGTCAATGTTCAAATTTCTAAGTGTCTTAAGTTTTTAGTTTGAATTATGATTGAAATGTCAATATCTTGTGATTGGTTTTATTTTTTTTACATTTATTTACAGTTTGATATCCTTACTGTCTCTCTTTTCCCCTTCAGCCTCCTCTCCCTTTCTTGTTCCCTTGCAGTTTACTTGTTGGAATAAACTGGGTATTTGTCCTCTAGAGTTTCTCATAGTTTAAATTTTTGGGGTTATATCTCTGTGGTGTTTACAGGAATATATTGAAAGTTTTGATATATACTTTTTTTTTCCTTTTGAGTTTTGTTTAACTTTATCAAGAGTGTTAAATTGGATCTCCTTTTGGAGGACTTAGAACAGAGGTCCAAAACTAGTGCCCATTGGGCCACGTGTGGCTCACAGACCTGTTTTGTTTGTGGACACTGTTTGAAAAGTTTTTTTTAAATTGACTCCATGCAGCACGTGAACTCATGACCCTGAGATCAAGACCTGATCTGAGGTCTGAAATTGAGAACTCAACAGACTGAGCCATCCAGGTGCCCCTGAAATATTGTATTATTATTTTTTCCCTGAAATATTTTAAAATTAATTGTTATCATTTAAATATTGTAAAGTTTTCCATAAAAATCAAGGTTTTTGTTTTGTTTTGTTTTGGTCAGGAGATGTGGACATACTAGGACTCTGTGGCAATGTCCACAGTTATAGCTGATGAGTGGTGGCAGCTTGCTTCAGAGGGTGCCTGTCCTTTTCACATTACCCCAAATACTCCACTCATGGTTTCCTGCCTGGTCCCAGTGACTGATGGATTTGTGAACTCCCAACTTAGAGCAACAGGACTTGCTTTCATCTATGTGGTATTGCTTAAATTCTATGCATGCATGGTAGCTTACTTCTAATTTTTTGCTACATGTTTTACTCCAGCTGGTGTTTGGGCTGCTTTACTATCTAACAATTGATGTTTATTTAGATAAATGGCCAGAGCCAGCTGATGTTCCCATTGTGCTTTGTGTATCTATCATAAGACTTGTTCAGTGCGTTGTAAGAGTCTATTCTCATGCCCCCATGGAAATTGGTGTTTATAGTTTTAGAAGCTAACAGAATGCTTGGCACATAGTAGGTATTCAGTAAGTTCTTACTGAATGAGTGACGGAGGACAGGAACCCCAGTGAACAAAGCTACCCAATGGAGAAAATATAGAGAAAAAAATCTTATAATGTATATACATGTTCAAAATTTCATTGATGTTCTTCTAGTCTTCCCCATTGGCATGCGTTATCAAAAGTGACTGTAATTGTGGTGTGTGCAGCACAGTACACTGTACAATATTAGAAATAACTTGTATAGATGTGCAAATATTTAATAACATAAGTTAGCAATAGATTTTTCAATAAGAGATTTCAGTTTATTTGTGTTTGGAGAACATATTAGCTGGACTTTCCTATTTTGCCTTAAGAATTGGAGTTTAATTCTTCCTTTGGTTTATGTCTAGTGTTAACAAGGGGTTGTAACAAGTGTGAAAAAGGAGAGGCGGACAGCATGAACGAGCTCACAGACATGGGTAGTTTAGGAGAGTACCTGGTATAATTGGGTAAAGTTTTTAAACCTGGCATTTTTACATATTGCTAAAAATAGCACTTGAAAAATATTTTCATGTTTTAGAGGTTAATCTTACTTGCATTATAACAATAATACATATTTAAAAAATTACAAAAAAAATTACAATTGAGGGTGTGCCTGGCTGGCTTAGGAACATGGGACTCTTGATCAGGGTTGTGAGTTCAACTCCACGTTGGGCATAGAGATTAGGTCATAAAATTTAAAAAAAAAATTATAATTGATGCTTTTTTGAGGGGAGGAGAGTGGTTATGTTAAGCCTACCTGAACTTTTCCTTGCTTACTGACAAATTTTTATAAAAGTGTGGGTAAGGTCAAGTTCTGTACACTTGGACTCTTGGGAAGTATTTAATTTATCATGAGTAAAAAAACTAAAAAATAAATACAAGTTGCCAGTAGCATGTTCTAACCATCTGAATTCTTATTTCTTAGTGATAATACATGAAAATGTAGATTGGATGATCCTAAATTATCAATGAACTGACATGTCACTAAGAAATCTCACTCATTTTGCACATTTTTTATTATGACCTGAAAAGAACAGATGGTACTATTAAAAGTAAGGAATTTCAATTTTAAAGTCCTTCAGTGGCACTTGTGGGAGAAATGATAAACTCTTATTGAAAACATCTGGTATCTTCATATAGTAGTAAGTTTGAGTATTACGAGGAAGCACAGTAAATATTGAAAGGAATTAGAGAATTTTTTTTGAAAAGATGATTTAAAAATTTTTAAAAAATTTTATTTAAATTCAAGTTGCCAACATATAACTCCCAGTGCTCATCTTATCATGTGCCCTCCTTAATGCTCATCACTCCATGAGAAGATGATTTTAATAATTGCAATAAGAAGAGTATCACCACACTGTACTTAAAAATACTTTATATTTTTCAAGGCACCTTCAACATTAAAATGACGATGATCACTGGACCAAGTCTCTGAGAAATTCCCAATTAAAAGAAAAATCTTCATAGTACTGTTGCCCCTTTTAGCTGCTTTATTTAAAAAAATTAGTTACTGTTGGTAAATATCACCCAATGTTTCTTTTTTTACATAAAGATAAAAGGAAAATTATGATAAGATTCTTTACAGTTTGGAGGAAATCTGATTTAAATGCGAGATTTGAAGCTGAAATACTGTGCTAATTTCAAGTGAGCTGTGTCAGAGATGGTCTGTGTCAGAGGTATTAAATCTAGATAGCTGAGCACTGGCTCTATTTCTAGGCCTCCAAAGGGAAGACTAGTGCATGCTTAATGGATTGTTATATATTAATGAGAGGAAGATAGTTGGAAGAGAAACGGATTTTTTTATAGTGAGGTTTTCGAAGATGTTAACGCTTCCCTGCTGTTAAATATTACATTTTATTTATGTGATTTGATTTTCTTCTTTTCTACATATTACCTGTAATAGCCTTTGAAAATTGTAAGATGAAAATTACTTGAATGATGTGCTTTAAATAGCAATTAATTTAGCTTGATTTTGCCCACATGATTTTAGCCTTGCAGTACTTTTTCATTTAAAAAATTGTTTTGTTGTGAGCTACTTTAAGCCTGAAGACAAGTTGGGAGTAATATAAAGAATACTTGTATTACTATTGCTGAGCTTTGTTGAATGTAACATTTTACTGTATTTGATTCACATGTGAGTGTAACATTATTTTTTAAAAGATGTATACATGTATACACCTTATGATCTCAGAACCTGGCACATGCTTTGTGATGTTCATTCCCATATATCTTACTTTTTTCATATTATTAAACGTGGTGGATTCAAATTTTTAAAAATTATTTGCTGGTGCATAGTTATGCAATTTATTTTTGTGTTTTGATCGTAAGCCTAGCAAACTTGCTGAGTTTTTGTTAGTTTTTTGTTGTTGGTTTTAATAGTTTGTATATTTCTTTGAATTATTTTGTGTAGTCAACCATATACCTTGCAAATAGTGGTGGTATTATTTCTTTCCAGTCTTAAACATATAACTTCTTTTTCTTGTCACACTGGCTAGGACTTCTAATACAGTGTTGAAGGAAGATGGTGAAAGGAAACTTGAATTTTATTCCTGACTTTAAAGGGAATTCATTTTGCCATTTAAGTTACCAGTTGATAAACTTTGTAAAGAGTGTTATGAGAAGTTGGCTTTTAAAATCATGAGAATAGTATTGATTTTATTTTATTTCTGTACCTAGAGATCTTATGGTGTTCTTCCCCACCCCCTTTAATCTCTGGAATGTGAAGTTATAATTTTTTCTAATATTAAATAATCCATGAATTCTTGAAACTTAAAAAATTATCTTGGTGAATTTTATTAACTAATATTTTAAGTAGTATTTTGTGTTTTATAAGTAGAATTAGCTAAACTTCTCTTTTTGAACTGTTTTTCTCCTATTTTGTTGTTATACTGGCCTCAAAAGGTAAATTGGGAGTGATCCTTTTTAAAATTTTTTCTAGAACAATTTGTATAAAATAGAGGAGTTACCTGTTTGTTCCCTGAATGTTTGATGGAACTTGTTTAACTGTAGCTTTTCAACAGGATGTTTCAATATATCTAATAGTTATAACTATAGATAGGTTTTCTAATTCTTCTAGGGTCAGTTTTGGGAAGATAAATTTTTCTAGAAAATATTCTATGTATGTTTTTCTGACATTATTGAAATCTCTACTGCATTTACAGTGTTTCCTTTGTATGTGCCTTCTCTTTATTGTTGGTCTAACCACAAATTTGTAACTAGTATTTGTGTTTTGAAAGAATCAGCATTAGGTTTTCCTGAAATTTAAGTTCCCCTTCCCCATATTTAATTAATGTATGCCCTTATTTTTAATTCTATCAATCAGTTTTTTAGGAGTTTCATTTTATTCTAATAACTAAAGTCAGATGCTTAGCTAGTTAATTTTCAGCCCTTCTTTTTTTCGAAGACCAGTTTTTCGTTAGTTTGGGCTGCTATAACAAAGTACCAGAGACTGGATGGCTTCTAAATAACAAAAATGTATTTCTCACAGTTCCAGAGGCTAGAAATCAGAGTGCCAGCATGGCTAGGGTCTGGTGAGAGCCCTCTTCCAGGTTATATAGACAGCTGAATTCTTATATCCTCATTTGTCTGAAGGGAGAGGGCACTCTCTGGGTCTCTTTTATTAATTAGGGCACTAGCCCATTCATGAGGGCTCCACTCTTATAATCCGATCACCTCCAAAGACCCCACCTCCTAATACCATTACACTGTGGATTAGGTTTCAACATATGAAGGGGACACACACACACACACACACACCACCCACACATACAACACACATTATCTATAGGAGACCATAAATACCTCTTTAATACCACTTTAGTGGTAGCCCACAAATTTTAATGAGGTGCTTTAGTTTTCGTTGATATGCAGTTCAGTTCTAAGTATTTCATAATTTTGTGATTTTTTTCTTTGTACATTATTTATTGCTTACTATGGCATAATTGTCAGAGAAAATGCTTGTATGATACTGATTCATTGGGATTTTTTGAGGTTGATTTTATGGCCTGGTGGATTTGTTAAAATTGTTCCATGTCTGCTTGAGAAGAGTTGGATGCTGGTCTGTAATATATGTTCATTAGATCATGCCTGTTAGTTGTATCATTAAAATCTTCTGTAGCCTAATTTTTGAGTGTTCAATCTATTGACAGTATGATAAAATCTTTCTCAGTGATTGTGAATTCATTAAATTTCCCCTTTAATTCAGATGATATTTGTTGTATTTTGAGACGGTGTTGATAAATTGCAGGTAAATTCAGAATTTTAACCTTGTTGACTGAATCTTTTTCTTATTATTTAGTGACTTTTTATTTCTAAAAGGGAATTTTGCCTTAAAAGATATTTTATTTAATATTGATGTGATGTTCTTTCTATATTGTTATTGTTGTCCTTCTTTTAAGCATCATATAGCAGGCTTAAAATTTAATTTGAGGATCTATAAATTAAGTCCATTTATTTACATTTCAGTCCATTTATTTCCTTTTAATTTTATATTCCCCTCTCCTGTTTAGATTTGATAATCTCTTGGTGGGGTTTCCTTTAGTTTCTCATATTACTTTCTATTCATCTGGAAGTTTTATATTTGTTTTAGTATTTAGTGGTTACCTTAAAATATTTAACTTGAATATGTGACCTAAAAAGCCTGTAGTTAATCACCATTCCAAAGCTGTGTCTCTTAAAAAACAAAACACAACCCCAAAGACTTTAGAATACTTTAACTCTGATAACTTTACTCCTGTCCTTGATGTTACTTGCAACTGGTCTTTTTTTTTAATTACTTTTTACTCCTGAACTTCTTCATTACCTTTATTTGGTCAGCACATGCTTAGATTTACCCCTAGGCTTACTGGTACTCTATAAATATGTACGTTTTTACAACCTCATATTATCAAACTCCAAACGTCCTGGGGTTTGGAAAAAAGGATAGACTTACCATGCCACCCCCGCAATTATAAAAAATGATACATATTTCTTGTCAAAAAAGTATTTGTTGCACTTTGGAAAAGTATATAGGAAAAAGAGTAAGTTTCTAAGCTTAGGGATAACACTTAATATCTTGATTAACTATTCAGCTTCTTCCTTTCACTTTTACTCTTTCTTTTCTGTTGGTTTTCCTCTTCCCCGTTGTATTAGTGTCCCAGTACAGCCATCACAGAATGCCACAGCCTGCATGGTGTGTACTACAGCAGTTCTTTTTTTCCCTCTAAGTTCTTGGAGAAGTCCCTGATCTGGGGTTGCCAGGTTTGGTTTCTCCTGAGGCCCTGCTCCTTGGCTTGCAGATGGCTGTCTTCTTGGTGTGTCCTCACATGACCCCTCTTCTGTGCACTTGGAACCCTGGTGTCCCTTTGTGTGTCCAGATTTCCTCTTAGAAGGACACCACTCAGATTGGATTAAGGCCTACCCTGGAGCCTCATTTTAACTTAATCATCTTTTTGAAGGTCCTATTTCCAGATACAGTCACATTCAGAGGTACTGGAGGGTAAAGGCTTCAACATGTGAATTTTGGGGGAACACAGTTCAGCCCCTAATATCCATCTTCCAACTTCTTTCTTTTGGCAAGTAGAGTGTCAGTTGCTGCTGTGTGCAGATGTGAGTTCATTGGGGATGTAATGGTGAATGAGACAGAAGTAGTTCACATCCTCATGAGGCTTATAGTTTACAGTCTTACACAAGTATAGTATAATTTCTCTCCCTCCCCACTCTAAATCATCCTCTACCCCTCTCCCTTCCCCTTTTCTCGTTACACACACACATACACACACGCGCGCGCACACAACACACACTATGCTTTTTGTTTTGTGATGATTAATATAACCACTTTATTTTACATACATAACTTACATACGTTGAGGAAAAAGCCTTTACAGTCTTGAAAACCTAGCACTTAATATTTTATGGTGTTTCTCAGAGTTCTGATGAGATTCTAATTGTCTCTAGATTTCTGACTACTGAAGTTTTGTCTTTTACATTTATTGATCTTTCTTCCTTTTTCCTGTATTTCCAGCTACTTGTGCCACTTGTCTCTGTCACGTAAAGACTGTTCTACAGGTTTATTGGTAGTAAGGATGAATTTCTTAGGTTGTCAAAAGCTACTAGGAATTTTTCTGCAGTTTATTAATGCACTTCCTTTTTGTTGCATCTCAAAACGCTCTGTCCCCTCTTCTTTTTAGAGTTTTAGATGTCAGGTCACCTCGTTTTGGGTGGAGGGCCTGGGCAAAAGAATAAAAAGACAAAAATGAAATGGTCCAAGTACAGTAGAAAGGGGAAATGAGACACATTTGTGGGGCTGATTGTGTGTCTGTTCATGTAACATACTGTTGCTCAGGTACCCCGAATTCTCAGGGGCCCAATGTGATAGCTGCATTTTTCTTTTAAATACAGTTTTAACTGCCGTTTGACTTTTGAGTATGGTAGCTCAGAGGTAGATGATCCAGAGTGAATCTTAGACTGATTCTTAGAACACCTGCACATCTGAGATGTGTGATAAGCTTTTCCTACTAGTGATTCACGAATCTAATAGGTAGAATTAGTTTGGAAACATTTTCTATTATTTTTTAAAAAATAAGTGTGAAGCCTAGAGGATGTTTGTAGGAGGAAAGAGGTAGTCTTTCCTTGTCTGACCACTGCCTCTTAAATAATGTATTTGTACGGGGGTCTGTAAGGTAGTATAACTTGAAGTTCCTTTAGAATCTCACCTCCAGGTACAAGATAATTTGTACTTCTTAAAAGGGTGGATTAAATTATTGTATCTAGCCAACTTCCTCCTGAAATGTTTGTCTAAGAGCAAGAACAACATCAACTCAAGGGGAGAAAGGGGGAGCGGGTAGGGGACAGTCATCTGGCTTTGTTAGCACAGTCCAGCTCCTTGGGAAAGGCTTTCATTTGTATGCCGTCTAATTATACTGTAAAATAAAAGACTGAATCCATTAAATAGCCAGGCCCTTTGTGTAGCTCCTGAATTCCTTTAATTTAGTGGCTGCATAGAAGCTTTATTCAGAGCATTCATAGTCCTGTACTATCTTTCCTGTCTAGATGCCAGGTCCTATTCATGGTGTTCTCACTGCAGGAAGTTCTCACATTCATTTGAGGGTGGATGAAGGCAAGGGGGAGGGGATATCTGGGGGTGGGGGGAGGCAAAGGACTGTGTGGATCTTTTTTTCCCCTCCATTTCCTGCTCTGCTCCTTAAAAACAAAACAAAACCCCAAACAAAAAGCAAACTCAAGAAGATAGCTATAAAGGAAATTCTCAAGTGACTCAATGGATTGATAACTCTTGGTAAATCACAGAAAAGTTGTGTCTGCCTCTGGCATCTATTTACAAATAGTACTAGAACACCCAGAAGAAGCATTTCAGGTCAGATGAGGGTAGGAGGCATTGGAAGAATAGATGGCAATCTCTTCCAAAGGATTTACTTCCTTTAACTGAGTGTATTTTAAAGAACTTTTTTTGGTCCGGGGGTGGGGGGGTGGGGGGTGGTGGTGGAGGTGGGGGTAGGAGAGCCTGAGAAGAGATGGGGGGATGATAAAAAATAGTTTTTAAGGTTGTATTAGCAAGCAGGTTGGGAGTTGACGCAGATGCAGGAGAGAAGTTCAAGTGAACATCTTAAAATTTAAACAAGAATTTAAAGAGGCCAAGGAATGTTTTTTAGCCTTCTGTAGAATTTTAAAAAAGTATTACTTTTGGTCTGGTTTCTAATATATGACCTTTTTACTAATAGATGCTGAATTCTTTATGTTTCCAGTTTTCTAAATAGATATGCATGGGAGGAAGGGAACTGGAATGACCCAAGTTGTGTTATCTTTTGTTTTGTTTTGGGATGCTTGTGGGAAATAAATTAAGAGAACGATGAGTGTAGATGGATTCTTGAGAGTAAATAAATAGTGTGCCAGTTTTGAATTGCCAGGTTATTTATCTTGATTAATGGTGGTTCTATAGCCCAAGGAAGCTTGATCTTGTTGAGTTTTGTTTGCCCAGAAACCTTGGTGAGTAGAATGGCGTTCTTAGGGGGTGGTCAAGGTTAGATTCTATTCTTGTTACATGTTTAGTGTCTTTTTCAGGCCTTTTGAGTATGTGGTATCATTTCAAGTTTCTGTTGTCTCGGTAGACCCTTCTTGAAGTTGGCCATGCAATTAGAAAACAAAACAAAATTAAACAACCCCTCGACCACCCCTCGTTTCAGTCAGATCTTCAGTAGAAAACAGGAGTGATGATTGGATGAAAAGTAGAAGAAAGTGAAGAATGTAGATACATGTTATGCTGTATTTTGTACTGTGAAATACGTTTTTAAAAATTGTAAACAGAGAAGAAATAGCTATTTAATATGATAGGAAGAATTCCTGATATGTAGAATCCTTGCCTGGATGTGTAGGAAACCAAGTAATAGAATGGAATCAAGCCAAAGAACTGAACAGTCATTAGTTTTCATAGAAATAATACAGAGTTTCATTTTTGGTGAGGTGGGAATCATAATGTATAGTAATATTTCATTATGTTTAAGTACATAATTAGGCAGTTGTCTTTTCCTTCTATGGCAAGCTGATAACAAAAATGTTTCTAGTTATATTTGAAATAAGTGTTGCACCAGAGATTGTCCAGTATAGTAATGAATAGGTATTAAAATAATTTATGAAAGAGAAACAGGTTGTTGTATTTTTATGTGATAGTCCCAAGGATTTTTGTTTCCATGCCTTAGGAAAATAATTTTTGAGATAAAACCATAATGTTTAAATTATTTTCCTCATTTTCTGCATTCCTTTTTTTTATCATTAGTCATATTTGCTAGTAAATGTTATTGTTGGTGAGAAATCAAATCTCAGCTAACATGTATATCCTTTATAATTACTCATGCTGTGATGTTTTTCTCCTAGGATATGTGCTTGTAGGAATGACCATATTTAAGTCTTAGATTTAAGTCTCATAAAATATGATTCTCATCTACTAATCTCAAGTGGGCACTCTACTACTAACACTTTATGTTGGCTTTCCAGTTTGATGATAGGGTTAAAAGTACGGGTCTGTTTTACCCACTGTTGTACTCTCACTGCTTAGAGTAGATACTCTACACATAAGAGTGGTGACTTTGTTACATTTATTTATTTATTTATTTATTTATTTATTTATTTATTTATTTATTTATTTATTTATGATTTACTTATTTATTTTAGAGAGAGAGAGTGAGTATGAGTGGGAGGGGTAGAGGAAGACTCCCTGCTGAGACTCCCTGCTGAGCACACAGCCCAGACTTGGGTCTTGATCTCATGACCTCAAGATCACAACCTGAGCCAAAACCAAGAATTGGACACTTAATTGACCACCCACACAGGCACCCTGTGATTTTGTTCTTATATTCATTTTCACACAGCCTTTGTTTTATACCATTTTGAGTGGAGTGTTTTTACATTCATGCCAGGAGTTTTCTTTTTCTTTTAAGATTCTATTTATTGGGATGCCTGGGTGGCTTAGTGGTTGAGCATCTGCCTTTGGCTCAGGGTGTGATCCTGGGGTTCTGGGGTTGAGCCCCATATCAGGCTCCCTGCAGGGAGTCTGCTTCTCCCTTTGCCCGTGTCTCTGCTTCTCTTTCTGTGTCTCATGAGTAAATGAAATCTTAAAAAAAAAGAAAGATTTATTTGTTTATTTATTTATTTACTTAGAGTGTGAGCTGGGGGAAGGATTGAGAGAGAGGGAGAGAGAGAACCTCAAGCAGATTCTGAGCTGAGCACCAAGCCCAATTTGAGGCTGGATCTCATGACCCTGAGAACATGACCTGAGCCAAAATCAAGAGTCACATGCTCAACCAACTGAACTGCCCAGATGCCCAAACCAGGATTTTTCTTTATTTCATTTTATTGAAGTTGTAATTTTTATCACAGTGAATTAAATTTTTTAATTTCAAATTTAAATGGGAATAGTTTGTCACTTTCAGAAATAGTTGTCTGGAGCAGTGGTTTTCAACCCAGAGCCTAGTTTGTCGCAGAGGGGAAATTTGGCAGTCTTTGGAGAAATATTGGTTGCCACTACTTGGGGGTGGGAAGAGGTTTAAACTACTGACAGCTAATGAGTAGAGGCCAGGGATGCTGCTAGACCTTCTGTAACACACAGGACAGACCCCAATAACAAGGAATTATGTCTCTAAGTGTCAATAGTACTGAAGTTCAAAAGCCCTGATCTAGAAAACAACTCAGTAGAGAAAATGAAGAACTTTGATTTAATCCTGCAAAGTATGCCCGCCTACCAATAACTTGAAAGGAAGAGGCTCTCATGGAGAGAACACTAAGATTCCCAAGACTTAAAACGACAGAAAAAAACCAAAATATGAAATAATAATTGGAAAAATTGTGCTGCGTGAGGTATTTACATTTTTTTTTCCTGTTGAGTTGAAGTATAGTTGACACACGATGTTATAGGAGTGTCAGCTGTACAACATAACGGTCTGACATTTACACATAATGCTGTGCTCACCACAAGTGTAGCTGCCATCTGTCTGCAAACTGAAACAGCCTGCAGAGTTGGAACCTGTTTTGATTTGTTCCTCATACATGTACGTACCTTCTAGGATGGTCCAGGCCCCGTTAGGCACCGTGGAGAGGATACAGGCATGTAGGAGACTGAGCCCCTGATGCTCAAAACCTCACATTGATGTTGGACTGTGCTCTCAGAGGCGGACGTGCCCTGTGCTGTGGAAGAGCGAGAAGGAAGGAGTAGCTCAGTCAGGGGTCAGGAGTAGTTGAATAAGCCATTTTCATAGAAGATATGACATTAAACTAAGGGTAAGATGTGAAATTATATTTTATATAATCTAGGAGATAGTGGGGATTTTGCCAGGTGAGGACAGTAGGGATACAGACGTCATTTCTGGAGGAGGGGAAACTTATGAAGGCCCCGAAGCCCTGAACAAGTGTGCAGAGTTTGGGTAAAGTGGTTAATTTTGTGTAATGGGAACAAAGATGAAAACTGTATTGGAGGGCTTGGAAGAGACAAGGCTGGAGTTGGGGCTGGAGTCGTAGGATCGGTACAGGAGGAAGCCTGTCTGCCATGTTAGGTAGCATGTGGACTGGGGGGCACCTCGTAGGGATCTCTGGGTGGCTCAGCAGTTTAGAACCTGCCTTCGGCCCAGGGGGTGATCCTGGAGTCCTGGGATCGAATCCCACATCGGGCTCCCTGCATGGAGCCTGCTTCTCCCTCTGCCTGTGTCTCTGCCTCTCTCTCTCTCTGTGTCTCTCATGAATAAATAAATAAACTCTTTAAATTAAAAAAAAAAAAAGAAAGATTACTTTAGAGCCGGATAAGAGGGACAGGAGCCAGGAGGCCAATTACAGGTTTGGCTGCTTAAGTTCATTTGAGAAAAAATGAGGCAATGGGAATGGAATGGAAAAAGGGGGATAAAGGTGATCAAGTTCAGAGCTGCTTGGAAAAAGAACCTACAGATTTTGATGAAGGTAGGCTGAGGGCTTCAGAGAAAAGAAAAAAGAAAAAAAGAAAAGCAAGCTAAGACTGAATTATAGATCCTGTGAAATTGAAGACTCTGAAATAAGCAATTTTGAGAACATGCCTGGCATGTAAGTCACTCTGCCAGCTTCCACTTACACCTGAAGCTCAGAAAGCTCAAGAATCTTCTTTGAGTTCATCCAGGTAGGTCTGTGGTAGAGTGAGAATGCAACTCTGATCCTTTCCCACAAAATACTGCTGAGCATGGCATATGGGCTGTGCTCTACATAACGCAGGGGCACGTCACCGAGATGACGATGTAAGTTCTACAGTCTGGTGCCACAGTACTTCCTCCTTATGCCGAACACAGAAGAGGCCTGGGTGCTTTCAGTAAAGTTTCAATAAAATGTACTTTTATTTAATCCATACAAGAACATGTTTAAAGATTTTTTTTTTTTTTTAAGAGAGTATGAGCAGGGGGAGGGGAGACTGAGAGGGAGAAGCCGACTACCCGCTGAGCAGAGAGCCCAGCTTGGGGCTCAAACCCAGGACCCTGGGATCATGACCTGAGTGGAAGGTAGATGCTTAACTGACTGAGCCACCCAGTTGCCCCCTTATGATAACATGCTTAGATGGATATAATTATTTTAAAGAAATTGGGATGCTAGGAAGTCAATGAGCTCCATTTTGTATATGTGGAGCTTGTTGACCACAGTAGTGTTGATCTCTTATTGAAGAAGAGAAAATACATTGTTAGGGATTAGACTGCATGTTTTATCATTGTAACTGGCCTATATAGATAACGTTTTAGAATTAAGGAGGAATTACTTAGCAAATTTATTCTCAGATGAAGCAAGGTTTGTTTTATGGTAGAAGCTCTCTTAATTGATGTCACTGTCTACTCTTTATAACATTGTTCCTCACAAAGGTTTGAGGCTAGGAGGTGATTTTTCTGGTTTGCCTGTACGGTACTTCTCTACCAGTTGAGTTGAATATTATATTGGCTCTGTCTTCCCAGCATATCCAGGATTTGATTTATCTCCACTGCTAACTCCTTAGTTGAAGTCTGGTCATCTCTCTTGGATTTATGGGCCTGGATTGATGACCTGTCTCCCTGCTTGCACTCTTCCCAACCAGAATGATCCTGATAAAATTAAAGTCAGATCATGTCACTCTTCTCAGAACCTTCCAATGGTTTCTGCCTCAGAGTGAAGGTCAAAGTCTTAACTAATTTCCAGTATAGTGCTTGGCTTGTAGTAGGCTCTCAGCATTTGTTGTACAAATGAATGGCTCCCACTTTAAAGAAACAGAAACTGAATGTTTTAGAGAATGCATTGTAAGTGTGGTTTATGTGAGAACCATGAGTTTATACTTAGCTGTACATCAAAAGATTGATAAATGAGTGCACACTTATGTTTTATGTTAAAATGTAATTGTTTAAGGTATTTTAAATATTTTATTCTAAATGTTTTATTTAATAGGTCCTTTTTCAAATATTAATCAAGTGAGTCTGTATAATTCACATAAGAAAACTTACAAAAAAAAAGAAGAAGACTTATAATATGGTATATATGGAGAGTTTGATTAGGGGAAAATAACTGAGGGCTTGTTTTAATAATAGTAATTATAATAACTATATTTATTGAACCCATACAATGTCCCGTAGGCTGCATAGGCACTTGACATGTGTTGTTGGCAGCTGATCTTGTTCCTTGATCGATGTCTGAATCTTCTTTTCACTGTTCCTGAGAATTTGATCAGTGTAGTGTCAGGAAATGTGTGTAGCTGTTTTCAGGTGCTGTGCTAAGGGTTGGGGCTTTCAAAGTTCATTAGTTACTGATTGCAGCATAAACATTGAAACAGGACATGCCATACCCTCATTACCAACTCTCTAGGTGAACTTCACCTTACTGGGGTTATGACATTGTGTGATTGAAACAATTAGATTAGTAAAAGAGGGTTTTTTTTCAAGTTAATGACTTTAAAAGTTTGGCTTTTTTTTTTTTTTCTTTGCAACTTTGCTTAGAGAAATTGACTGCTTTTGTAAAATTTCTTATCATGGGCAAAAGAAAAAGATATTACAGTGATTTTTAATCCTGTGAGATTGAGGGTTTTGTTTTTTCTTGAAGTCTGCTCTTTTGGAGTGGGGTTAATTTCCTGGAGTTGTCCCCTATTCTTGATTCCTAGTGAGGGCTGTGTGTGAAATGCTTTTTGTTACAGTTCTGTAACCAGCCCTTCAGCCTGCTGGTTCCACCCCTCTGTCCTAACCACTGCAGCTGTTCTGAAGGGCTTTTCCATCTTACCTTCTCTGGGGGAGCATGCCCATTGTACTCTGTCTCACATACACTGGCCCCTCACTTGTGCTGAGCTGCTTGCTCAGCTGTTCCTGTTCTTTGGAATTCCTTTCATCCTTGTGCAACAGGCATTCCCCATCACCTGTTTTGTCACTCTGGCAGACTGTGCATGGAGCCAGGGGATTGTTGTTGGGAATCAACATTGGGATTACAATAGGGCGTGTCCGGGTGTGGACATGAATGTGTGCAGGGGTCTATCTGTAAGTTTGGCTACTCTTAGAGGTGTGCAGGCTGCTGTCTTTAAACTTTCTGAATTCTCTCTACTAAGTGTCTGTAATAAAATGTGTTTGGCTGTCAAAGAAGGCTTTATGGTACAAAGGATGACGAGACTACCTTTTGCAGTTATACTAAGAAAGAGTCATAGTGCTTGGGGGAAGCATGGTGGAATCACCCACTTTGGATCCACAAGTATCAAAATTCTATCAAAAGGTAGAGCCTCTCTGACAAATGTCAGAAGAGTACTGTTCACCTATTGTATCTAAGGGTAATGGAAGTTGTTTGTCTTCTGATTTGCTAGAAGTGTAACTTAATGGCATGCACAGTGTACCAAATTCCACATGTAAATGAAGAGAGGAAAAATACAACTTGAGATTTTAATTTTTTAATGCGTTATAGAAAGCATCAAATCGTTCCAGACTTTCTAGGATCCCTAATATGTGTCACTAGGACCAAAATAGATTTCTTGAAACTAACAATTGACAGTTTCATTTTTTTAGTTAGATAATAGGATTTTGAAAAAACTGACATAGTGAAATGAACTAACAAGTATTTTTTTGAAGGCTATTAAAGTTTAGACATATTCCTTTCTTTGTTGTCTTCTGGATAGATGATCATTATAGATCCTTTACTCAGTAGAGCTGTAGATAAGTTGAAAACTGTCAGTAGCCAGAATGTCCAAAATCTGATCCCATCATGCTTGGTTAGCTCATTGGCTCATTCTTTTCCTTTCTTTGGGTTTTTACCAATACCAGCCTTCTCTATAGATCACTCCTTTCCCTTTAATGACCCCATGGAGAAGGAAGAGGGAAAAGTTTATGTAGAAAATTACTGTATAATATGCTGGTAAGATATTTGTAACTACTATTGTTTGAACTGGGCATTTACAAACTGGAGTTTTCTTAGAAGTTATTCTCTTTTTTTTTTCTCTGAAATTCTCTTGTTTTCCCTGAGCTAAACTTTTTGCCATTTCTTTACATCTGGGTAGGGAAAATGAAAACATGATTTGTGAGAATATTTTTTCCCATTCTATTTGTGGTAACTGGGAACTCAGATTAGTGTTTTCTTTTTTTTTATTTGTTTTTCTTTTCTTTATTTTTTTGGGAGAGAGTACATGTGTGCACGATGGGGGAGGGGCAGGGAGAGGGAGAAAGAGAGGAGAGAGAGAATCTTAAGCAGGCGCCTTGCCCAGCATGGAGCCTGCGCAGGGCTCAGTCTCACAACCCTGAGATCATGACCTGAGCTGAAATCAGTAGTTCAGATGCTTAACTGACTGAGCCACCCCGGCACCTCTGTTTTTATTTTTTAAAATAAAATGTATTAGATTAGCTTATATTACACTAACAGATAACTACCAAATGATTTAGTGGTTTAAAATAGTAAAGGTTTAATTCCTGTTTGTGTTATATATATTTGTTGTCCGTTAGCAATAGGTTAGGTAGGGGGGAATCTGCACAGCATTATTACTAAGGAATCCAGGCTGATGGAATAAACTAGTATCTGGAACTATTACCATGCAAAAGGCAGAAGAGAATTCTAGAGCGTTTTCAGTTTACTTGGCTGAAGTGACGTGGCCCATAAAACCACAAGGGAGTCAAGAAGTTAACCCTAACTTTCACACCTGACCAGAAGAGGAGGCCCACACCATGGTATGGGTCACTTAGGTTGCCTTTTTGCTGCAAGTAATGGATAGCCTGAATCAAGCAAGCTTAAATCCTAAGGGAATTTAGTATTTCAAGGCACTGAGAATCCAGAAGTTGACAGGCTTCAGATAGTCGGTGGTGTGATCAGAAGCTCAGTGCTGTCATGAAGGAACTGAGTCCGGTTTCTCACCTCTGCTATCCCTAACTTGGGACTTTGCTCCCAGGAACACTTTCCTCTTGGTCAGAAGCTATGTTAACAGTTCTGAATAGGACTTCCAGAAATGATAGTCTGTAGAGGAGGGCACAGGAGGAACATAAATTTTCTTAGGAAATCTTTCCCAGAAACACCTCGCTGGATTTTTCGTTTCATTGGGAAGATTCGTCATATGTCCATGCTAAATCAGTTACCATGATTGATTTAGAAATCACAGTCTATCTGTTGGAGCTAGGACTGGGTCTACTTTCTCCTGAAGCATGTGGCTGTTGGCAGGAGAGGTGGGTACTTGGTGAAAAGTAAGGTTTAGTCAAGAAGGGGAATGTGGAAGGGGCCACCACAGCGTGTGCCAAATTCTTTGCAGTGAGTATATGTATGCTGAGGCTCTTGTCCCTAGAGGTGATGAGAGATACTCATTTCATATGGGTGAAAGGTGGTACATTTGAGTGGACAAGGGGTAACCATAACTTTAAAACCTCCTCTTCAGGGGCAACTGGGAGGAGGCTCAGTGGTTGAGCATCTGCCTTTGGCTTAGCGCATGATCCTGGAGTCCTGGGATCGAGTCCCACATCAGGCTCCTTGAGGGGAGCCTGCTTCTTCCTCTGCCTGTGTCTCTGCCTCTCTCTCTATATCTCTCATGAATAAATAAATAAAATCTTTAAAAAAAAAAACTCTTCAGATAGTACAGCAGATGCAATGTATGATTGTTTTGTTTTGTTTTAACAAAAGTCAACACTGTATGTATAACACTGCAGTAGGTGCCAGACAATGCATTATAGGAAATACAAGGCCTCAAATGCATCATCTGTCATCAGTTTATAGAACTTCTACCTAAACAAACAGAAACCTACATGAAGCAAACCTGAAATGGGCCATTGCTTCTCTTTATCTCTCCAACAGTTCAGTTTTTGCTTGGATGAGATAAAACTCAAGTGCAAATTTAATTAGTTTTTATTTCATTTCTTGCTCTCTATTAAAGACGTATTAGTAATGTTGTCGTGATTTGTTCTGCTGTGTTTCAAATAAGGCTTGGTGTTTCTTTGAAGTTTTGAAGAAGTAGTGTTCCAATTTCTTATCTCTCGAGTGCAGGCTACAGTAGTGATACTGAGACCCATTTGTATGGGGTGGCCCCATTTAACTTCTGAAACCTTTGTTTCTTTTCTGTTCCCACAGAATTGAGCTTACTCTTCTTTCTGGCACCTGAGGTACTTGGAAAGGGTGCTGTTCCCTAAAACTTGCAATGGGGCTGGGAGAGGTGTGCTCTCTCTCTTTATAGCTTTATATTTGCTGTTTTTCTTCTAATTCTTTGGTGGGACGGCCCTGCAGTACTTGACTGTCTGGGTGCTGTCCCGTGCTGCCCAATGCTTTTTTTCCAGCTTTTCATTTTAGCTTTGGAGCCTTCCTCCCAGGCTTGCTCTTTCACCTGCTTCCAGACCTGTATGAACAGATCACCTCTGAGTATTTCCTGCAAAAAACCTTTTCATCTTGCCCGTTTGGCTCTGGACCCTGAACGTATTTGTTTTATGAGCAAGGTCTTTTTTTCATTTGTGTGTTTAGGGTTTGAAAAAAATGTTCAACTCGTTTTCATCTGTGGAAAGTTCCAGACTATGGGCACGTCTAAATAAATCCTTGTAGATTATGGGATGGGGGAGGCAGCTCACATTTTGACCCATTGAGCTGGTTTCTACATGTGTAAAATGCCTTTTTCTCCAAGTATTTGAAAAATATCACACAAAGAAAATTTATTATACTTGGATGGTAAAATTACTTGATTATAGGGGTGAACTTTTTTCCCCCAATCTTTTAGTATATGTTTAGCAAAGTAAATCATACACTTGGCATCCAATAATTTAATAACATAGCTTTAAAAAAAAGAAAAAAAAAGAGGCAAAATGAAATACTTCATTCATGGCCAGGAAACTGACATTTCAAAGATGAGGAAATGGGCACAGGGAGGCCAAGTAACTTGACCGAAGATTATGCGGTTAGTAAGTGGGCAACCTTTTGTGCTCAATTGTGCTGTTATGACATGAGTTTCTCCTTAGTCTTTTCCTTTAGCATTTTGTTTTCCTTTGATGTAATTTCTTGTTTAAAAAAAAGTGAGAAGATGGTTAAGCTATACATTCTACAGTTTTATTCTTTTAGGCTAGTGACTGTTAGACTTCTTTTTTCTTTAAAGCAAAATCTTAATTCTTCAGTGCATTTTTGGGTAGTTACAGAAACCCATAATTACCGACCAAAGGGAAAAAAAATTGAGTTTCTTTTTGCTGAAGAGCCTTTGGCATCTTAACTTTCTAGGTATTATTTAGTGAATTGGTATGAGACAGAGATGAAACATCTTATTAAGTTTATTACTTTCCTCAGTAAACCCATTGCAGAAAAGAAAATTTCAGTTAATGACCATACTTGTATTTTGCATGTGGAAAACCCTTGCTACTAGAATGAACTATTTCCTTGAGAGTTAAAAAAAAACAAAAAACAAAACACACACACACACACACACAACTCTCCATTTCTGAAAATTATTCAGTTTTAAGAATAATGAAATATTATTTTCACAGGAAAACCAAATGCAAATTAGCTTCTTTTCACATGGTGATTTCAGTGATGGGAGGGTTGTAAGGTTAAATCCCTGTGCAGAATGGAGGCTCTTGTTGAATTCAAATCCTTCCAAACCGAGAAAAAAAGGGAAATTTGTGTCGGATACATATATGTTTATAGAACCAATAGTGATGCTTGTGAGTCAAAATAGGATTTATATGGGAATGTTTATTAGTTGAATTTGTGAATCTACTTTGTGGGAGGTATAGAGCATGGAGTGAACAGTCCTTTAAGATAACTTATCACTGCCTTTTTTTTTTTTAATCACAAATGTAATGACAGAGGGTGATTTAGTGGATGTGGTGGGATCCATGTCAAGGGTCTGTGTGCTTGTAATGGTGTGGAGTCTATCAAATGGTCATGTCATTTCATAAGATTGCTGTAGAAAAAAAGCTAAAAAGAATTGTCTTGAGATCTCACATAAAAAGTTTGGAAAATGTTTTCTTTGAAAGCTTAAAACAGTTGCCATTCACCTGTAAAATAAAAGCACTCTATACTCCTAGGCCCCATTCTACTCTGAGATTCTGTTGTATTTGCAACTAAAATGTTTTGGAATTTGTTTTTTTTTTTTAATTTTTATTCATTTATGATAGTCACACACAGAGAGGGAGAGAGAGGCAGAGACACAGGCAGAGGGAGAAGCAGGCTCCATGCACCGGGAGCCCGATATGGGATTCGATCCCGGGTCTCCAGGATCGCGCCCTGGGCCAAAGGCAGGCGCTAAACCGATGCGCCACCCAGGGATCCCGCAACTAAAATGTTTTGAATTTATTCACAAGCATGTTTCTTTCTTTTTTTTTTTTTTAAAGATTTTATTTATTTATTCATGAGAGACACAGAGAGGGAGGCAGAGGCATAGACAGAGGGAGAAGTAGGCTCCCTGCAGGGAGCCCGATGTGGGACTCATTCCAGGGCCTCAGGATCACACCCTGAGCCAAAGGCAGATGCTCAAGCCACCGAGATGTCCCTTCACAAACATGTTTCTTTGAAAATGCAACAGATTGAGAATGTGTGGAGAGAGGTGGGAAGAGTCAGCTATACTGGTTGTGTTCTCATTTGTGTATCTTTGACTAAAATAATATTTGTCAAAATCACTTGGACATATGAATATTTCTGTTTCAATTTCAAGATCTTAACTTGAAATGTAACATACTGGTGTGCTTACTTTCCCTTGGCTATGATTTGTTGGCTAAGATCAATGGCTAATTGATCTTGGCTAATGGATAATTAAAAAGGACTAATTCTACACTTTGTTGGCAAACCCACAAATGTAGTACGTACTGGTTTTGGAGATCACTTTTTTTTACCCTTATGTATGGACCCCACTTTTACTTGTGGTTAGTTGGATCTTCTATGACTTAAACTATGTATTTGTCTATTCCTCCTAGACTACTTTTCTTTTGGAGTATACAAAAAGGATAGGTTGAACTAGTGATTTTCCCATTTTGGTTTTAAAAAGTGAACCATTTCAGGTACATGTGTTCAAAGTGAACAGACTTTAAAATAGTGAAATAATTGGGAAATCCATATTTAATTATTGAAAAATGTCTCAACCCTTTCTGATGTTTTTACCCTGCCTGGTAATTAGAATTTTAGGTTGTCAACACTTTAGCCTCCCAAATATCTAAATCTAAATAATGAATTGACGTTATTTTTCTTGTGTTGTAAATTTCAGCTTTATCTTTCTGTTTAATTATTATTATTTTTGAAGATTTTATTTATTCATGAGAGACAGATAGAGACAGAGACAGAGAGAGGCAGAGAGAGAGAGAGAGAGAGAGAGAGGCAGACACAGGCAGAGGGAGAAGCCGGCTCCATGCAGGGAGCCTGATGTGGGACTCAATCCCGGGACTCCAGAATCATACCCTGGGCCGAAGGTGGCGCTAAACCACTGAGCCACCCAGGCTGCCCTCTAATTATGTTTTTGATGTTGTTTCAGACGTATTATGTATATAGTTACATGTATGTGTTCAGGAATGTCACTGTAATTCTGAAACATATTAGAAATTTGTTGAGAATGTGGTATGAGACTGGGATTGCCCACTACTACCCAAATTAATCTTAACTGGTTCAGAATTGGGGATATTAGAGTTTCTATAACTAGTGGCTTGACTGACACACTTAAGAGTAGGTTTTGCCTGGGCCATTAAAATCATTACTATATAGTTTGTCTTTCCTCCATCTTTCTCTTTAGCACTCTTTAACTTTGGGAAATTGAAAACCAAAAAAAAAAAAAATTAAGAATGGAACATGTTGTTAATAACTAAGTTCAGCTTAGATAGAGGGATACAGTGATTCATCTAGCTTTATAGTATTCCAGTTGTTGTCAGAACTGTACTTCTTTGCCCTTTGGGTTCCATACTGTTTTTGTTAGAAATGATAGTAACACTTTCAGATAGTTGCAATCTGGCATTTCCAGGGACTGGATGCTAGTGGTCCATAGATTTATATTGTTTGTGAAATATAGTGTTTAATTAAAAAAAATTAGTTGTCAGCATTTTAAAAATGAGATTATTTTTAATGTCTCTTGAAAGGAAACAGAAAGTCTGGCAACACCAAGCCCACAATCCTGCACAAAGTGAAGCATAGCTGCCGTCTTTAGATGATGTACAACTGTTCCCCAGTTACACTGAATTCTTTTCGTTTTGTATTACTTGCCTGGCCCCATAGGCATTTTCAACTTGCAGTCCTGCTCTAGATTTCTTGCTACAGGTGCTTCCCCATTTTTATGGCATTAGATTTTCTACCTTTATTGCTGCTGATTCTGTGCTTACTGTGGCTTGTGAACTGGTGAAGAAAAATGTATGATTTTGGGAGCTGGCTATAATTGGTCTGGAATCCTAATTTTACCATTTACTTAGCTGGGCATATTTGGACAAGATTTACATCACCTCCCTAAGCTTCAGATTCCTGGTGTGAGTAATAAGTATATTCCCACCCCATGGAGTAGTCGTGGCCCTCGGTGTAATGTTCTATCACCCTCTTCTGTCTTTCTTCTTCCAATTCTACTCTCCTTGAACAATGCATTTTGTATTACCTTTTTACATTGTAAACTAGGTAACACCATTTAATTCTGTAGGGATCCAGAATTATGGGAAAAGAAGGGTGAATATAAAACAAGGTGGAGGCCTTTTGTTTGTTATTGATAGTGGCTTAGCAAAACTTGATGGAAATTGCACAGTGGCATCCCTTGGAATGGGTGTCCTGGCATTTTTAACGAGGACAGACAGGGCTGTATATGTACAGATTTTAAGTTAAAACTTAAAAAGCAGTACAGCGTTTTTTTTAATGTTCTAAGAAGTATGGTGATTGTTAAATAGTACAGTTTTCAAAGCAAGGTGCTTAAAAGAATATGAGAATTGAGAATATGAGGCTATCAACATATAAAAATATAGGCATTTTACAAATGTGAAATAGAGAAACATATATTTCTTTTTTTTTAAAGATTTTATTTATTTGACAAAGGGAGGGAGAGAGAGCACAAGCAGGATGAACAGCAGAGGGAGAGGGAGAAACAGGCTGTCCACTGAGCAGGGAGCCTGACAAGGGACTCGATTCCAGCACTCTGAGATCATGACCTGAACTGAAGGCAGATACTTAACTGAGTAACTTGTCTGAACATATATATATTTTTGTAAGCATTTTTTAAAGATTTTGAAGACAGGAAAGTGTCCTAGACTCTATTCTTATGTATAATCAGATGATCTGAAACCTAATAAAGATCTAATAGTTTTCAGTATGAGATTACTTAACTGATAACATTTATTATTTTTTATACCAATTAGTATTGATTTTTAATTTATAAATTACAGGTGCTATGAGAGAATTCCTGACTGGCTAAATAACCTCTTTTTGTTCTGAAAGATTATCTGTGCTTGCAAACCTGTGGCTTTGATGTACTTTGAATGTAGTCCAACTCACTCATTGAGAGTTGAAGAGAGATGTTCAGGATCCTGCAAGGAATGATCAGCTCAGTCTGAGCTAGGACGTGGCTCTTCTCCATTCAGTTTACATTCTTTCTGTAATTCTTCCCTAACTTTAAAAAAAAGTGCTTTTTTCTAGAAATCTTTGTTCTCTTGATGTTACATGATTTTCACACAGATTTATACTTTGAAGTTAAATTTTAAATATTAGAACAGTTCTTCAGTTTTGTGACTGGGTCTTATAATTGATCCAAGTAGGATATGCTTTGCTCAAAGGAAGTATCTTTGTTGCATAGCTATAATCTGTTTTAAAATGCTCTGTTTCTTTCTTTGCCATAATGGTTGTGGTAGAGATGTCTGTGGGAAAGAGTTCTTGGTGTTTTTACTCAGGAAATATAAATTGTAAAATAAGATGATCTAAAACACAGCTGTTACTTTTTAACACCCTTTAATACCACTTTGCAGCTAAATCCACAAAACCTACCAGCCCAAGGTTTCACCTAGCCAATTAAAATTTCTATCCAGAAATTTTCCCAGTGTGGCTCGCTTACTTATTTTTTTTTTGTTGTTGTTGTTCTCTAACAATTGGTTCTGCCTCCAGGATATGCGTGTGCCCACAAACTGCCTGGGGCAGCACCACCCTGTGTAGACAGTTGCACCAAAGTGGTTGCAGTAACTTGTCTGCCACCCTCCCCCACTGCTCGGAACATTCTTTTCTCCCTACAACTCTGTATGCTTCTGAACAAGGGCCTTAACTGTGCTCTCTGACCTCCTCTGGAATTCAGGAGGAAGAGCACAAGTGATTTCCATATAGATTATAAGTGGGGCACTGGACATCTGCTGTCCTCAGCCATAGCTTCTGTCCTTTGGTTGGGTACACACATTGTGCCTGCCAGAAGTCCTGGGCATGCCTCATTCAGCCTCTTGTTGCCTGTATTAAACCAGTGCTACCCACCTACTCCAATCTCTGTGGCAGAAGAAAGGTGGAGGCTGCTATACACCTGCCATTTTTGTTCTGTCCCCTCTCACATCTTACTCTTTCTTGCTCTGTAGTCACCCCGACTGTAGCACTATGACGTTGTCGTCTGGTAGCCTTATGCTTTTGTCTTCTGTATGTCCCTCCCTACTTGCTCCCTGGACTCTTGATAGTATACACCCCTGTTCTCTCAAAATGTGACTTTTCCAGTGGCACTAAGATGCTTTTCCTGTTGAATAGGCCTACATTCTGTTGCTTCGGTCACTAAACACTTAAACATTCAAATAGCCTTAAAACAAAGTCACTTTCAAGACCTTCAGCTTCTGTTTCTATCTTCTACCCCTGTTTTGTTGTTGTAGGTTTGTTTTTAAATAAGCAAATCCTTTATAACTCTTTTTTTCTTCTCAACCCTGTATGTTTTCAGCCCCATCCAATCTGGGTTCTGCCTCTGCCTGTTATGGAAGTAATTTTCTTGATGATCACCAAAATACGGATGGTAATAACACTGAACAACTCATAGGGTTCTTGGGAGGATTAAATGAATTAGTACTTGTAACTCTCTTCAACAATGTGCTTGATACATGGTAAGCACTCAGTAGATGTTAACTTTCATTTATTAGTTATTGCCACCTCCATGAATGTCTTTGTCCCTTGTCTCCTTTAAATATTGACTGTATTTGACACAGAAGATCATTTCATCCTTTTAAAATGCTTTTCCCTTCCCTTGGCTGCTATGACACTTAACTGTCCTTGTTCTTTCCCAGTGTCATTGACCATTTTCAACTCCTTCATTAATTTCTGTTTCATTGTCCTTTAAATGTAAATGTTTCTGAAGGATCTCTCCATCTAAGTGTCCTTCCCTCCAATTGCTCTTTGTTACATCTTCTGACTCATTCAGGATTGTCACCTTAAAATCATCTGAGTGCCTTCCCTGGTGGTCTAGTGGTTAGGATTCAGCACTCTCATCCGAAATTCTGTCATCTTCATTTCCTTTCTTCATACTATCTCCAGATCTAGCCTCCCCCCCACCCCCCCACCCCCCCCGGTTCCTGTTGATTGCACCTCTGTCATTTCTTGCATAGCCCAGTCATGTTCATTGCCACTATTCTATTTTAGGTCTCCAGTCTTTTAACTTTTTCCTCTTCACCTTGCTACCAGAGTTGCTTCCTTAAAGCTCAGTTCTGATGTCACATCCCATTGGTTAACCGGTAGTCTCCATAGGGAGTGTACAAATAGATACACATGGATGTTGGAAGAAAATATGAAACCTTGTATTTTTATGCTTAAATTGAGGTCTAGTAACATTTGATGTTACATTGGTACCTTCTTTGGATCTATAAGTCATTTATTTGGTCACATACCTTGAAACATCCTAAGGGAAGAATGTAAGACGAGTTAACAGCCCTCCGTTATTTGTTTCATTTCAGCATATTGCAGTTGATGCCTGCTTAAGTGGGTATATAGAGTGTATTAATTTTTAATAAGCAAATACTTGCAAAATGGATACATGACTTATAAAAATTCCTACAAAAAAGAAAATTGAAGATAATGTTAATAATGCAAGATGAATAGGTTTTACATGGGGGAGAAGAAGAGTGTTTCACTCAGAACAATGTATAGGGACTTAGAAATGTCATTCTGGATTCTGGGGCAGCTCGAGGTCCCTTTGGTGCTACATGTTGGGTGAGAACTTCTTTCTTCTGGTTTTGTGTTTGCTTGTATGGGATGGGCATTTATTGGGATAATATTATATTCCTGACCTCTCTAGGAACCCTCACCTACTCTTCCCTAGGGGAGAAGAAGTGACTTCTTTTTCTGAAGTTTGGAAAAGAACTGAACACATGTCTAGTTCAGCTCATCATTTCCTGCAGAGTGCCTGCATTCTGTCCTGCCCGTTCATACTATAAGTTTTGTAGGGGCTGGCCCTGCAGGAAGGCTTACGGCTGTTGAGCTGTACTTGTGACTGGTAGATAAATTCATTTAATTCTGGGCTAAAATATTAGCAAGACCAGTTGACTAACTGATCTAAGCTACCTTTTCCAACCTAGGCTTTATTAGTAATAAAGCTGATATATATATATATCCATCTGCCTGATTTCTCTCTGTTTCTCACTGGTTCTAAACTTGGGAAGGCGGGGGAAGCCTCTATCTCTAAAGTCAAGTTACTAATTACTGACTCTGAGAGTTGTTTTATACGGATAAAAGATATAGAATGAAGTTTTTGAAAAATAAACCGTCTAAAATGTATGGATATTTATAAATATTCTTTAGAGTGGAAAGTAGAGACAAGCTGGGACCTGTTACTTTTATAATTAACTGCTATCCACAGATTAAATCCTAGCTCCTGCCAGCTACCCCTGCCAAGTCCCTGGATTATGGGAAGTGGTTGTGGTGGTGGGAGGGAGCTAAGTGGAAATAGCAAATGAACAAGATCTGACTTTGAATATTATCTGGCTATCAGGGTCTAAATTATAGTATTATGATATCACAGAATCTGGGAATGCTGAAATGCCAGATCAAGAAAATTTTCCAACAGAAATGGGAAAAGTTAAATAGTTTCAAAGGACATCACTAAAGCAGAGATTGCCTCAGCTTTTCAAAAAAGATTACAATGTTGTTTGGCCTTTTCTTAGTTAATGAGTAGTGGGAAATGTGCTTGCAGTGGAATATCAGAGCAAAACCACGATTCCTACTCCCACTTGAGAAAGTCCTAGGATTTGGGAGAATACACTTGTTACTATATAAGATTAGAAAGAAAATCATTTGCAGTTTTCTGTTCAATTTGATCTTTTCCTCCATATATGAAATGATAGAGCCTATACATGGCAAAACCCAATTTAGTTCCTGAGAGTTTTAGATGAAGTGATTTAATGGTTTGGAGCATGACTCACCTGTGGCATAGGCATGAAATCCTACATAATGACTCATGAGAATTGCTGCTGCCACAGAGTTTTAGAATCCAGGAACTGAACTTTGAAAATATATTTAATTGCATTTCTAAGTAGGTAAGTAGGTAACAGCTCTTTGAATCTGGTGGTAGCATGTGTTTGGGGGCATGGAAGAGAAGATAGAGTGTCCTCCTGTGTGTTATGTTAGAGAAATTGTGCCTCCTACATTCCCCCTCTATTGGCTTAATAGAGTACAAGAGCAAAGACCTAATCAGTTCAGTGAGTGGCCCATTTAAATCTGGCCCTCTTTATCCACAAAGTGGCTTGGAACGAAGGATGCTAAGATGCAGTATTTAGCTGGCACTAGTTAACCACACAGAATGTGGAAAAGAGAGTTGATGTGTGGCTCAAGTCATCGTAGGGCTCCCGGGAAGGAGATGAGAACCCACTGGTACCTCTATATCTGGGAAAAGGGGTGTTACTGAGAAGCCCTGTTTTGTAAATTTGTTTGATTTCAGTTTTAGACAAAAACTATCCAGTGAAGTCTAAAAGTTTGAGAACTGCAATATATCAAAGAAGCCACAGCTTGGATGAAAAATTTCAACTGCTATGATTAAAGAAAAGCAAAAACAAAAATTACAAAAACAACATTCTCTCCCATTCCTCAAACCTTAAATCAGTGGGTAGACACCTTGAGAACCAAAGAGATTGAATACGATGGAGAAGATCCAAAAACGGAACCAGACATGACCTGTAAGGCAGGAAGTACAACTTGAGATTCTATTGAAAACAACTCAACAATGATATCATTGGCTAGGGACGGAGAAGGCTATTTTATAACTCTCTTGGATATGAGTTTAATAATTATATTACTCTGTAAGCAACAGAAACAGAGCAACAACAAAAGGCTGTGTAACAATCTTCACCTATCTGAAGTTTAGGGAAAAATAGGAAAATAGGCAGAAATTTTCTCTGAATATCCCAAATTGATGACATTAAATCTTACCTAGCTCAGATTTCATTATCTTTGAATATGATTCTGTGAAGCCTGGTTATGTGGTTATATTAGAAATATGCAATTGGGAAAAAGAGGCTATAGGCGGTTGCAGTGACAGTATCAAGCAAGTATGTGGGTGGGGATGAAAATTATATGATTACCTAACAATGAAAAAGGAGATAAAAAACTGTAGAAAGCAAATACAAGACCTTAAAATCTCAGAAGCTGTGTTCTAATTAGGATAAAAGCAAACAGTTTATGTCTTGAAATACAATCCTTACAAATAATTAGAACTGCTTGAAAAAGAAATTCAAAAACTGAAATTGGGTACAGTGGACCCTGGTGGTTCACTCAAGGCCACTTGAGATGATAGGCAGTGTGATGTTTTATGGAACCACCCTGGTGGTTCACTCAAGGCCACTTGAGATGATAGGCAGTGTGATGTTTTATGGAAGGGATGGATGCCAGGAACAATATAACCGGAAAAGACCTGGATTTGGTCACACTGGCAACCTTGGGCTGCTAGAGTTTGAGGGTATCCTTTCAGCTTTAGTTTCTATGGTAGTGCTGTATTGGATCTTCTCTAAGATGTCACACACCACTTTTTTTTTTTTTTAATGTTTCATAGATTTTGGTTGCTGGAAGACTTCCAGAAATATAATGAGATATTTGTGTTAGCCAGTCTGATCTCAGTTAGGTAGATGGGACATTCTCAGAGCCCTTCAAGACTTGTAGTGCAGCTTGGAGCTATTGTACATCAGTGTGTTATTATTATTATTTTTTTTTGGTGCTGTTATTTTTGTGGGCCTTGGTTTAGTTTGTCTTTATTGTCTCTCTGTGGTAAAGTAGTATATTTCAGAGACTGGTGTTGGTAAGAATTTTGGCTATATGTAAAGTTTCATTGTCATTTGTATGTCTTCTTTATTTACACCTTGTCACCACAAGGTGCTAGAGTTTGGAGGTAGGACTACTAAAAATTTTGGGGGGGATGAGGGCACCTGGGGTGGCTTAGTTAAGCATCTGCTTTCGGCTTAGGTCACAATATCAGGGTTTGAGCCCCACATGGGGCTTCTCCCTCTCCCTCTGCCTCTCCCCTTTTGCTTGTGCTCTCTCTCAAATAAATAAAATCTTAAAAAAAATTTTTTTTGAGGGGGTAGGTTTTCCACCAGTTCTTAGCCAGAATTTAGAGTATTTTAACTTAGAGGAAGCTAAAAGCAATGAAAAACCAGTGCTGCTGTGAATTTGGTAGAAAATATCATAACCTTTTTGTGACATATGCCTTAATTCATTGGCTCATTCTACATATTTCCAAAATCTGATTAGTTGAACTAAATTCAAGGCCATGTAAGATATGGTTCTAGGCCAGTGTTTTCCTCTTCCTACATATTATTCACTCTAGCTGAATCAAACCAGTCTTACTTTTGTATGATATTTCCACATTATTAGGCACATAGCCATGGCATGGGGAAGTGCAAGGGGATTGGAGTCAGATCAACTTCATTTTGAGCCTTACTCAAAATTTTTGACCTTGGGAAAGTCACTTGACTTCTCTGAGTCTCTCATTCTTCATCTACAAATGTTGCAAAGTTGTGATATTTATTTTTTAAAGATTTACTTATTTAGTTTAGAAAGACAGGGAGAGGGAGAGAAATCTTTGAGGAGAACCCCCACTAAGCATGGAGCCTGATATAGGGCTAGATCCCAGGACTTGAGATCATGACTTGAGCCAAAATCAAGAGTTGGCTGCTTACCCTACTGAGCCACTGAGGTGCCCCCAAAATTATGATATTTAAATGGCATGATAAATGTGAAGACATTTGACCTAAAGGTCACTTAGTAAATCATCTCTTCCCTTACCCTTGACTGAGCTAATATAAAGATCCTTGCCCCTTCTTAAAAGAGCCCCCCCCACACAGTAAATTTGAAAGTTGTCTTGAGAATTTGTAGTACCCGTTGAGATGATTATTTAAGGTATAGTTCCACCTGTGTTATTGATCTACCATTTATAAACCTTGCCCTTCTCATTTGTTATCAGCAATCTACCTACATTGTGAGCTAATTCAGGCTATAAAAGCATTCATGTTTTTTTCTATATATAAGCAAAATAAAATAATATGTCAAATCAAATGAATAGCAAAAGCAAAATCAAGGAAACAAAATACCTTCCTCCAAAACCAAGTCCTTAAATTGCATTCAGCTCAGATTTATCTTTGGAAGCCTAAACTCATTGGCTTTCTTGGCATTACCAGAGGATGTCCCAACACAACCATAGCTTAACATGATTGAAGCTAAATCTACTTTAGCCTGTACATCTTATATTCTTGATTTGAGTTTGTGGCACTATTATTCATCCAGTTGCCCATGGTAGGTAATTTACTGTAGTATGATTTATATATGGTAAACTATACCCATTTGAAGTATATAATTTGATCAATTTTGACATCTGTACACCTGCAAAACCACCACCCTAGTCAAGATATAAAATACTGCCAACAGCCTAAAAAGTTTTCTTGTGCCACTTTGCAATCAATTCATCCTTCCTGTATCCTTGGCCTTAGGGAACTAATGATCGACTTCAGTAACTATAAATTAGTTTTCATTTTCTATAATTTTGTATAAATGGATTCATATCTATCAGAGTTCACTGAGAAAGAGAACTAATAGGATTGATATATAGGTATAGATGCTATATATATCTATAGATACATAAAAAGATTTATTTTAGGGATTGGCTCACATGACTGTAAGGGCTCACAAGTCCAAAATATTCAGAGCAGTCCAGCAGCCTGGAAACTAACGGAAGAGTTGATGTTACAGTCTTGAGTGTGAAGTGTATGAGTATGAGGCAGGCCAGCAGTCTGGAAATTCAGACAGGAATTGGTGTTATAGTCTTGAGTCCAAAATCTGTATGAGGCAGGGTTTCTATAGTACAGTCTTGAGGCTGAATTCCTTCTTCTCTGGGAAACCTCAGTTTTTGTTCTTATGGCCTTCAGCTCCCATAATTGGATATCATGTGTTGTAAATTTATTCTTCTGAAAGGATTTTTTTTTCTCCTAAAGTAAGGACTCTTTTAAACTTTTTTTGTCTGTTTTCAAGCCTTCATTCTTCATTGTCTTTGAACTTCACACTGGAATATTTTTCTCATCGATGCCTTATGCATGGCGTCTTCCTTCTCCAGTCCATTTCTGTAATGCCACAAGTCATTCTAAACCTCACTCTGTTCATGGTACTCCCTGGAGAAATAACTCCCACAGTAACTTTCCATTTCCTCAAAATTGCCTAAGTCTAGGTGATAGCTTCTGATGGAATGTCCATTTTATAGAATGTAGCTTGGGGAAAGAGAAAAAATCAGCCAGTTTTCTATGTAAAGGAGTGATCGCAAACTTGGAGGACTTAGGCATGACAACATTCTGTTGTCATTATTTCTTTTATTAGCCTGAACTCCTTTTTTTTTTTTTTTAATTTTTTTTTAATTTTTTTTTTTTTATTTATTTATGATAGTCACACAGTGAGAGAGAGAGAGAGAGGCAGAGACACAGGCAGAGGGAGAAGCAGGCTCCAAGCACCGGGAGCCTGACGTGGGATTCGATCCCGGGTCTCCAGGATCGCGCCCTGGGCCAAAGGCAAGCGCCAAACCGCTGCGCCACCCAGGGATCCCCCTTTTTTTTTTTTTTAATATTATCTTTTTTTTAAAATTTTTATTTATTTATGATAGTCACACACAGAGAGAGAGAGAGAGGCAGAGACACAGGCAGAGTGAGAAGCAGGCTCCATGCACTGGGAGCCCGACGTGGGATTCGATCCTGGGCCTCCAGGATCGCGCCCTGGGCCAAAGGCAGGCGCTAAACCGCTGTGCCACCCAGGGATCCCTAGCCTGAACTCCTTTTAGATTTTTTATTTAATTTTCTTTTTTAAGTAGGCAAGCCCAACGTGAAGCTTGAACTCACGACCCTCAGATCAAGGCCAGAGCTGAGATCAAGAGTTGGACACTTAACTGACTGGGCCACCTAAGTGCCTCTAACCTGGACCCTTTTTAATGCATTGCTTTTAATATTTTTACTAGTTCCTAACACAGACCATTGTGACATAGGAAGTTTTTGTGCCTGTCTTTTTCTTTTGTTTTTTTTTTTGGGTTTTGTGTGGGGTTTTTTGGTTTGTTTGTTTTACCTTTAGGAATTAAAATAGTAGTAATGGAAATCATTGACTTGAGAAAACTAGGCAGCCAATAATTTTTGGATGCTATATATTTTTATTTTTATTTATTTTTTAAAAGATTTTATTTATTTATTCATGAGAGACACACACACACAGAGAGAGAGAGAGAGAGAGAGAGAGAGAGAGAGAGAGAAGCAGAGACACAGGCAGAGGGAGAAGCAGGCTCCACGCTGGGAGCCTGACTTGGGACCCAGTCCTGGGACTCCAGGACCACACCCCGGGCCAAAGGCAGGCGCCAAACCGCTGAGCCATCCAGGGATCCCCTTTGGATGCTATATTTTTAAAAAATCTTTTAGTTTTATATGTAGAGGGCCTAATTTTTTTTTTTAAGGTTTTGTTTATTTGAGAGAGAGCACAAATGGGTGGAGGAGCCCAGGGAGAAGCAGACTCCCCACTGAGCAGGGAGCCTGATGAAGGGCTCCATCCCAGGACCCTGAGATCATGACCTGAGCTGAAGGCAGAGGTTTAACTCACTGAGCCACCCAGGTGCCCTGAGGGCCTAATTTTTTTTTTTTTTAGATTTTATTTATTTATTCATGAGAGAGAGGCAGAGACATAGGCAGAGGGAGATGCGGAAATCAATCCCAGGATCCTGGGATCATGACCTGAGCCAAAGGGAGATGCTCAACCACTGAGCCACCCAGGTGCCCCAGGCCTAATTTTTTTTTTTAAGATTTATTTATTTATTTTAGAATGAAAGAGTGTGAGCAGGGGGAGGGGTAGAAGGAGAGGGAGAGAATCTCAAGGAGACTCCCGTGCTGAGCATGGAGGATGCAGGGCTAGGTTCCAGGACCCTGAGGTCATATCTGAGCCGAAATCAAGAGAATTTATTTAAAGAGAATAATCTGGAAGACTAAATATAGCCTTCAGTTTAATTAGGAAGTAACTTTTGTTGCATTGGCAGTAGGAGATGTGTTGAAGAGAATGATAAGAGCATCACTGATCATTATTCTGAATTTTCTTTGACATGTTTTATACCATGGCTGTTCTATCAGGGCCTTGCTGTTTAGGTTTGAGACAGGTTTCTAAGCAGCAAGATTACATATTTTTAGAAATGTAGAAGCATGTGTTCAAATTGAGTTTGTTCTTTGGATGATTTATTTTTTGATGTAGGTAGCATTAGCCTTCTAACAGGCATCTCGTAAAACTGTTTTATGACTGCTAATCTAGATCTCACACAGAGTATCTGGGAGATAGAGTCATTTGACCTAGAGAGTAACAGAGAGCAACTGTGTGTTAGTGTATTGATTTTAATGTTTGCAGCTTGATGATATGGTATAGATTTCAAGTCATTCCTTAATATGTTTGCTCAAATTATACTTTGGAAATATTTTAAATTCAACCTTCTGCCTCCCATGGTCCCATGAGGTTAGCTGTGGGCTCGTACATCTTTACCTACCGGAGTGTGAGTTGTGGGGGTGGGGGAGTGGGGTGGGGTGGGGTGGTAAACTCAAAAAGCGCCTTTGGAATTTGTAATGATTCTGTTGTATTCAGTAAGTAATCTGATCCTGTTGTGCTCCTATTAAAACCCTTCCAAGGGTTTCCCATTGCATTTAGAATGAAATGCAAACACCCTTTCAGGCCTCCCAAGCTCCTGTCCCTCTTCTCCTTATTAGCCTGGCTTCAGCAGCTCTGCCCTCTGAGTATTCAAGTTCATTCCCTCCTTCGGCCTTTGTACTTGCAGTCACCTCTGCCTGTAATCCTCTTCCTCCAGACCTTTGGATGCCTTTGTCAGTTCTGAGATCAAATGTCATCTCCTCAGAGAGGTCCTTGCCAGTGTTTCTCCCCAGTCACTCTATTCGATTACACTATTTTTATTGTCTTCATAGTACTCATTGCCGTCCCTGTCATTGGTCACTAATTATTTAAAGAGTCTGTGCCTTTCTGTTTGGTTCCTATGTATCCCTATGCATGGAAACACATAGTGGGTACTTTGTAAGCATTCGGAGAGATGAATGTTCCTTATAATTATCCTCATGGAAGTAAAGTGACAAGTTAAAAACAATATGTGCCTAGTTCATATGAGTGTCTGTTTAAATTACTTGATAATTGATTCATCTTTTCATTACATAGTACAGAATTCAATTATGGTTAGAAGCAGATCCTGTCTCTTGTGGCTGGGGCTGGTATGCAGATACAAGATCCTATCTTTTATTCAATTTGTCAGGTCATGATTTCTATCAGTTCTTTAAAAGAGATAGCTGAATAATTTCCTTTTTTCAAAATTTTAAGTTTATATTCTAGAGGCATTTTGGAAATTTCTAAAACGTCATTAAATCATGTGCCCTGTTTTTTTATTAAATTAAATCACGTCTGAGGCAGGGTGGTGGATTGGGAGGATTCTGGAGTGGAGGTCAGGAGGCCCAGGCTCTGGTTTTAGTTCTGCCAGTAGCCAATTCTCCATATGAGTCTTTAGGTTCTCAGTTCTCTAATTTATAAAATAATAGGGTTGAATGAAATGATCTTAAATGTTTGTTCTCTTTTGGGGCGCCTGGCTGGCTTAGCCGGTAAAGCATGAGACTCTTGATCTCGGGGTCGTGAGTTCAAACCCCACATCCCTGGGTGGCGCAGCGGTTTGGCGCCTGCCTTTGGCCCAGGGCGCAATCCTGGAGACCCGGGATCGAATCCCACGTCAGGCTCCCGGTGCATGGAGCCTGCTTCTCCCTCTGCCTATGTCTCTGCCTTGTCTCTGCCTCTCTCTCTCTCTCTGTGACTATCATAAATAAATAATTAAAAAAAATTTTTTTTCAAACCCCACATTGAATGTAGAGCTTGCTTAAAGAGGAAGGACTTTTTTTTTTTTTAAACAGTGTATAATTATGTAATTCCAGGTATGGATCAGTTATTCTTTCACTTGCATGGATGTGTGATATATATGATAGTTGTCTAGATATCATTAAACTTTTGCAAGAATGGAAAGCCAAATTTGTTTAATTAGCAGGACATTAAAACCTCTGAAATATTCAGAAGTGCTCTAGTTTATTTCACTTTTTTGGCAGCAGCTATGCTGAGAAATACTATATTGTATTTATTGGAGGTATTGATTTTATTGGAGGTATTGATTTTAAAAGTGACAGTGGGAGGGAGGGGCAAGATGGCGGAAGAGCAGGGTCCCCAAATCACCTGTCCCCACCAAATTACCTAGATAACCTTCAAACCATCCTGAAAATTTACGAATTCGGCCTGAGATGTAAAGAGAGACCAGCTGGAATGCTGCAGTGAGAAGAGTTCGCGCTTCTATCAAGGTAGGAAGACGGGGAAAGAGAAATAAAGAAACAAAAGGCCTCGGAGGGGGAGGGGCCCCGCGAGGAGCCGGGCTGAGGCCGGGGCGAGTGTCCCCAGGACAGGAGAGCCCCGTCCCGGAGGAGCAGGAGCTGCACCAACCTTCCCGGGCGGGCGGAAAGGGGCTCGCAGGGAGGTGGAGCAGGACCCAGGAGGGCGGGGATGCCCTCGGGCTCCCTGGGACACTAACAGACACCTGCGAGCGCAGGGGAGTGCTCCGAGCTCCCTAAGGGCTGCAGCGCGCACGGCGGGACCGACCGGAGCAGCTCGGAGGGGCTCGGGCGGCGGCTCCGCGGAGGGGGCTGCGGGGCGGGAGCGCGAATCCAACAGCGCAGGCCCCGGAGCACAGGGCGCCGGGACACAGCCCAGGATCCGGCCTCCCCCGGGACAGGCAGAGGCCGGGAGGGCCCAGGACAGCAAGGACGCTCCTGCCCCGAGCTGAGCAGATCAGCGGCCCCGCCCCGGAGCCTCCAGGCCCTGCGGACGGAGAACCGAGAGCCCCGAGCCCCTAGTTCCTGCGGAGGCTGAATCCAGGCTTCCAGAGTTGCCATAGCAACTGCTGCTGTTCCTCCTGGGGCCCCACGGGGTAAACAACCCCCGCTGAGCCCTGCAGCAGGCAGGGGCAGAGCAGCTCCCCCAAGTGCTAACACCTGAAAATCAGCGCAGCAGGCCCCTCCCCCAGAAGACCAGCTGGACGGACCAGTGATACTCCCCCGTGTTCCAATACAACTTGTTTTTGGCCACTCTGCACTGAGCAAAATGACTAGAAGGAAAACCTCACCTCAAAAGAAAGAATCAGAAACAGCCCTCTCTCCCACAGAGTTACAAAATCTGGATTACACTTCAATGTCAGAAAGCCAATTCAGAAGCACTATTCTACAGCTACTGGTGGCTCTAGAAAAAAGCATTAAGGCCTCACGAGACTTCATGACTGCAGAATTTAGATCCAATCAGGCAGAAATTAAAAATCAATTGAATGAGATGCAATCCAAACTAGAAGTCCTAACGACGAGGGTTAACGAGGTGGAAGAACGAGTGAGTGACATAGAAGACAAGTTAATGGCAAAGAGGGAAACTGAGGAAAAAAGAGACAATCAATTAAGGGACCATGAAGACAGATTAAGGCAAATAAATGACAGTCTGAGGAAGAAAAACCTACGTTTAATTGGGGTTCCCGAGGGCGCCGAAAGGGACAGAGGGCCAGAATATGTATTTGAACAAATCCTAGCTGAAAACTTTCCCAATCTGGGAAGGGAAACAGGCATTCAGATCCAGGAAATAGAGAGATCCCCCCCTAAAATCAATAAAAACCGTTCAACACCTCGACATCTAATAGTGAAGCTTGCAAATTCCAAAGATAAAGAGAAGATCCTTAAAGCAGCAAGAGACAAGAAGTCCCTGACTTTCATGGGGAGGAATATTAGGGTAACAGCAGACCTCTCCACAGAGACCTGGCAGGCCAGAAAGGGCTGGCAGGATATATTCAGGGTCCTAAATGAGAAGAACATGCAACCAAGAATACTTTATCCAGCAAGGCTCTCATTCAAAATGGAAGGAGAGATAAAGAGCTTCCAAGACAGGCAGGAACTGAAAGAATATGTGACCTCCAAACCAGCTCTGCAAGAAATTTTAAGGGGGATTCTTAAAACTCCCCTTTAAGAAGAAGTTCAAGTAACTCTGAACGTGAATGGACTTAATGACCCCATCAAAAGGCGCAGAGTTTCAGACTGGATAAAAAAACAGGACCCATCTATTTGCTGTCTACAAGAGACTCTTTTTAGACAGAAGGACACCTACAACCTGAAAATAAAAGGTTGGAGAACCATTTACCATTCAAATGGTTCTCAAAATATACCCTAAAAACTACAGAACACTTCTGAAAGAAATTGAGGAAGACACAAAGAGATGGAAAAATATTCCATGCTCATGGATTGGCAGAATTAATATTGTGAAAATGTCAATGTTACCCAGGGCAATTTACACGTATAATGCAATCCCTATCAAAATACCATGGACTTTCTTCAGAGACTTAGAACAAATTATTTTAAGATTTGTGTGGAATCAGAAAAGACCCCAAACAGCCAGGGGAATTTTAAAAAAAGAAAACCATATCTGGGGGCATCACAATGCCAGATTTCAGGTTGTACTACAAAGCTGTGTTCATCAAGACAGTGTGGTACTGGCACAAAAACAGACACATAGATCAATGGAACAGAACAGAGAACCCAGAAGTGGACCCTGAACTTTATGCTCAACTAATATACGATAAAGGAGGAAAGACGATCCACTGGAAGAAAGACAGTCTCTTCAATAAATGGTGCTGGGAAAATTGGACATCCACATGCAGAAGAATGAAACTGGACCACTCTTGCACCATACACAAAGATAAACTCAAAATAGATGAAAGATCTAAATGTGAGACAAGATTCCATCAAAATCCCAGAGGAGAACTCAGGCAACACCCTTTTTGAACTTGGCCACAGTAACCGGAGAAGGACAAACAGTGTATGTTCTCATTCATTTGGGGAATATGAATAATAGTGAAAGGGAATATAAGGGAAGGGAGAAGAAATGTGTGAGAAATATCAGAAAGGGAGACAGAACATAAAGACTTCTAACTCTGGGAAATGAACTAGGGGTGGTGGAGGGGGAGGAGGGTGGGGGGTGGGGGTGAATGGGTGATGGGCACTGAGGGGTACACTTGACGGGATGAGCACTGGGTGTTATTCTGTATGTTGGTAAATTGAACACCAATAAAAATTAATTTATTAAAAAATAAAAGAAAAAAAAATAAAAGTGACAGTGTTTAAGTGTATGATAAAGGTTTGTCTTTAGGATACTACTTTTGGCCTTATCACTGTTTAAAGGATCCCAATCTTGTTCTTCTTTGGAAATCATTTAAGAATTTTATAATTTGGCATAATGTGTCCTACTTCAGTGCGTAAGTTTTATTTAAAGTTCATATAATTCATCATTGACATTAGATACATAATAGTTTTCAGAAATACTGTAGAATACTGTATGTCCTATATTCTTTAGTTCACTAGTCCTCAAACTTTAGCATGAGCGTCAAAATTGGCTCTAGGATTTGTTAAATAGAGATTGCTGCCCTATCCCCGAATTACTGTCTCAGTAGGGCTGAGATGAAGACTGAGGACTTGGCGTTTCTGACAAGTTCCTGAGTCATGCTAATGCTGCTGGTGAGGACTCACACTTTGAAAACCTTTGCGGTAGCTTGTCAAGTTCTTCCTTTGCACTCACTGTGACATCTCCATGCGGAGGAATCCAGGTTCCTCCTTACTGTATAGTGAGGTATCTCAACAGCACCAGGCCCCTTACCTTTCTGTCTTCACCTGTGGTCCTTGATTCCCTGGTATTATCTGATATCACTTATCCTTTCCAGTCTCCTAGTGAGTGTGATATTGTAATAAATGATTAAATGGAGCTGGAACCCTTAACAATAGGACACTGCTATTGGTAACTTAACCTTTTGGAGTGTGCGTTTAAATGAGAAAACATGCATTTAGAGGTGATGGGCAATTTACTCTCCTCAATGTGACAACACTGTCTTTACAATCAAATACTTTGGCTCAGAAATTATTGGGCAGACCAGGTGGCTCAGCGGTTTGGCACTGCCTTTAGCCCAGGGTGTGATCCTGGAGTTCTGGGATGGAGTCCCACATCGGGCTTCCCTGCATGGAGCCTGCTTCTCCTCTCTGCCTGTGTCTCTCTGCCTCTTTCTCTCTGTGTGTCTCTCATGAATAAATAAATAAAATCTTAAAAAAAAAAAAGTATCTCTACCACTTATTGGCTATTTAAATTTGTGAAAATTATGTCACTTTTCTGAATCTTAGTTCTCTAATTTCTAAAATAGGGTTGATGATATCTGCCTTATAGGATTTTCATGAAGAGTTAATTAAATTAGATAAGGTGTATAAAATACTTCCCAGGTACTCAGTAATTTGGTGGTTTCATAAAAGGTTACATGTCAGTATAAATGATTGTAACTCCCATGTAGTTGGGAACAGTGTTTGTTACTTTTAGAGAACTGTTCCTGTCCTGTTTTCATGTGTGTTGCTCACCCAACCTGCTTGTGGGAGCCTAGCTGTGGGCAGTAGACATTTAGCTGTCTACTAATGTTTGCATAGATCCCACCTCTCTTGTTTGGAAATGCTGCGTCTTGCTCCTGTCTAACCTGGCTCTGTATCCCTGGTGTGTGGTGCCCATATCAGGCCCTTCCTGCTCTGTGGACCTGTTGCAGCCTGTTTCTCTGACTGTAATCCTCACTGTGTGCCAGGGTGATATTCTCCTCTTTCTGGCTGTATGTGAAATATAAACTAAACACCAGTGTATTTAGAGGTGTGTAGCTCCACCCCCTACCTGGGATAGGATGATTTTTTTTTTTTGTCATGAAAGTAACTGATCTTTAAATACATCTTTCAATATGTATATGATTTTAATTTGTCAGATTTAAGGGACAGCTTTGTGCATTTTAAGTGCCACTTTTCTTATGACATTAGACATTCCATGAGACATAGAGCCCAATGGAAAAAAATTTGATTTACTATATATATGTTCTCTTAAAAAGTACCTATATTCACCAGATTCTAGTTAGCTTAGAATGTATTGGGGAAATTCGCAACCGTGAATTCTGTTCATTGAAATGGAGATCCCCTAAGATGCTGTTTTAGCCCTCTAACAGTGTTTTGTGAGAAAGTGTCAGTTCGTCCCATCACAGATTATGCTTGGTGGCAATGGTGGTGGTTCAGTGACTCTTCATTGTTGTTTTACATTCTGTTTTTGGATGTGGCCTTGAATTCTCTGTTGTCCGAAGGCCTATTGTAATGATGTACTTTCAGCCATATTTATGATTTCATGCTTTTTAGCTACAGAAGAGATTTGTCTTCGTTACGTATTTACACAAACACTTTGCTTCCTATTTCCTTTTTCAGTGAACCAATATTCATCTGGCTCAGTTGGGTTGGGGGTGGGGGTTCAGCAAATATATGAGTCTGACGGAGCAGTTGTCTCCTAAGCATGATTTTTCTTGCATTTGTGAGCACCCAGCAAGCCTAGTGCAGTGGACTGAGTAGAACTCACGGAGAGAGAGCAGAAGCATCAGATGCAGACTACCATTTATGGAATTATGAAAAATAGATGTTAGGTGTATGGAACAAGATGTAGTAGTTTTGCTCGATTGAATTAGTATATTTGAATATTAGTAGGATAATTCAGGATTGGCACACAGTACTATCACCTAAAAAGATAGGATTTAGTATGAAGCATTGAATAATACATCATAGGTCTTTCCCTGCCTTTTATATATTCTTGCTTAAATCTGTTTTACTATAGTGCATGCATATATACAAATTTAATTTAATTTAAATGAATTCAGCTACATGCATTCCATCTTTTGTATAAACTATAAATGTGTATATGTCAAAGAATCTATAAATGAAGAAATTTATAAGAATTTCAATGTGATTTTTGTCTTCTTCACTAATTTTATTATCTATTCCCAAGTAAGATGCAGCTGAGAGTAGGAAAAGAAACAGGGATGAGGACTTTTAGTGTTATTGAAGGTGGTATAGCAAAGAGCAGTGTAGTAATTTTTGACAGATTAAGATCACTTATTTTTGGAGCAAAGTGCTGTTTGGTTTCTGTACTTCCAGTGGTCTGCTTTTTGGTATCTGTGCTGGAGTAAAATGAATTTATTTGCTTTTAAGATGTTTTGAACACTTAGGATGGTTTGGGTTCATTTCAGCTCTCATAAGCAAATAAGCTTTGGTGAAAGTTTATGAGAATCTCTTACATAGGCTGGGGACCAATGAAACGTCATTCTTGCCAGAAGTTGGGAATGGTCTGGAAATGGTACCCACCAATGTACTCCTGCTAAACTTGATGAATTAGAATATTTGTTTTCACAGTCCAAAATAAAATAAAGGTAAAGTGAGTCACCTATAGTTACTAGATTGAGGTACTACTTCCCACAAGCCTTTAGGTAAATGCCACATTGTAATGGTTACCATAACAAGAAGCTATTGTACTGCACTTAGGAAATGAATATCTTTTCTGATCCATGAATACCGCCATTATCAAGGGAACACTTGAAGCCTTGGAGAAAGCTTTTCTTTACCCTTTCTGCTTGACACATATTTTTATTCCCTTAGAGCAGCTACAGGTTTATGTTTTAGAATACCTAGTAACAGTAAATCGTCTTCCATACAGAGTAAAATGAGTGACTATAGATAGGCACACAGTGTCCATAATGGATAAGAAAAAGGGAATATTGATACTTGTCTTTTAGGAACCTCATACTTCTCAAATTAGGTTAGATCTGTTGTTCCAGAGGGGCCTGAGAATGAGTAGAATGTGGGCCACAGTAAGGAGGGGCCTCCTGCTGCCAGCCAGCAAGCCAGCCAGCCAGCCAGGGCCTCAGCAGCTGCTGCACCAGCAACTTCAGAGCCAGGCTCATGATCTTGAAGGATTTTAATCTTTAAAATGTGACACAATGGCAAGAATCTTGAGGTTATTTTCATTCTTTGACTACTCTTTCCTCATCTTAGATTCTGTATACAGTAGGAGACAGTGCAATGTCTCTACAGCAGTAGTTTTCTTCTGGGTAGTTTTGTCTCTTATGGGACATTTAGCAACATCTGGAAGCATTTTTTGGCTATTACACTAGGGAGATGGCTTCTGGGATCTATTATCAGACAGCTAAATATCCTACAATATTCAATATAAAGCCTATCAAGAAAGAATTACCTACCCCAAATGTCAGTAGTGCCATGGTTGAGAAACCTACTGCTGAGGAATCATCTCAGAGAGAAACAAAAGTTTCTAGTATTAATAATCCCATCCTGAAGGTTAGTTATAAGAAAGAAAGCAGGAGCAGAATTCTAATTTTTAGTATTCCCTGCCTTAGAATGAAGTGATAGAATTTGGTGTGCTGTAAGTCACAACACAGGTTTTGTGGCCTCTTCTACAAGTGCCCATCCTTAGAAGGGAGAGAAGCTTGTGGGTTCTCTTGGTTCTAGAGCAGATCCTTTCAATGAGTGGTGCAAGTTCAGACTACTAACACTACACATTTGTGTGCTGAAGAAATGAGGGAACTATCACCAAAAAAAACTCATTTAGTTTGCAAGTGGTATGTAGCCTGCTTCAGTCTGTGGTGCATCACTGGCTTTCCTGTCATCCCATTCGGTCTTAATTTGAGTTTTTCACAGTGAATTGGAAAAGAGCACAAGTCTACTCTCACTGACAAACCAACAGAAGATTATAGGGATCTTTTTTTTTTTTTCTTAAATTTTTGTAATTGTGGCTTCTTTTTTGACGTAGTTGCCATAAATCAAGAAATTGAGGCATGGTCTGCTCAGGGCAAAATGAGTCATGAAGTCAGAAAATATATAGATATTTGTGGAAAAAGATTAATATGACATAAGTGCTAGAGGAGGAGAGAATAATTTGAAAAGTAATTATTTATAACTCGAGGCAAATAAATCATAGTTCCAAAATTATGTTGTTAGAAAACATGGAAAACCAGATAATTGGTATGTTTTTCTGTTTTATTCTCAATTTTAAAGGACTCTAATTGATGTATTGTTTATATTGTTCATTAAATACAGTGTTTGGATGGTAGAGAGGGAGTAGAGAATGCATGTGATAGCAGCTCAAAGATGTGCAGTGCTTCTCCCCCAAAACAATTACAGCACAGTGCCTGCCAATGGTGATGTCAGTCAGTAGATAAAGAGCCATTTAAGACTTTATAACCATCATTAGAAGAACAGAGAGAATTTGTGCAAAATCTGAAGCAGTGTTAAGATTCCTACTGTGTTCCTGTTTTGTTGCCTTAAATGATATTGTTCTCAACATTTAATTACTTATATAATTTACAAATTATATTTAGTATCACCCAGGAAAAGAGAGTACTGTTTATAGGGGGGCGAAGCAGTTGCTCTGTTTGCTAGAACAGAAGCAGAAATGCAAAGCAATATTTTGGGACTGAGATAGAGGAAGATAACACTGGTTTCTAACTTAGTAATGTGGCTACTAGAGGTGGTGTTGGGCAGAACTGACCTACCTAAACTGTACATTTTAGTACTGTTTATAGATAAGTAACATTCTCTTGAGGAGAGGAGAGTGCCAGTAATATAGGCTTAAATGATATAAGTGAGGGGGCCAACTTCTTTACAGTCAGAAAGAGCCTCACTTAAAACTAATTTTCCAAAGACCCTCAGCTGCCCCTGTACTCTGCTGTTTTGCCAAGACTTGGCATGTCTTTCACCTGGATTGTTACCCTTCACGCTGGATTTGGAGCCTGAGTTAGAAGGAAGTATACTAACACTACAGAGATGAGGAAACCATGCCATCATTCGGCATGGTGGAAGCAGGCAGTGCATGGGGGAAGAGGGGTGAGCCATGAATCTGGAGAACTAGGTAAGTTAGTCTTTGACTTGAATATTATCTCAAGATTTTCAGTTCAAAGTTTAGTGCCTGACCCATAATAAATGCTTAATCAGTAACTATAATGATGTATAGGTAACTGTAGGTAAATACTTAGAGGAAGATTACTGTGTTCTCAGTATATCTTTTATCACTGTCTTTTCTCTTTCTGCTCCTGTTTCAGATTAGACCATCAATTTGAGAGGGACAGAGAAAGACTGAGGAATGAGAGAGGGAAGAGAGAAAGCAAACAAGTACCAGTGCAACAGAAAGAAAGCTTAAGTACATTGGGCTAGCCTTTGTATAGTTTATTGCACTTAACCTCTTGGAGAGAGAAAGAGATACCTGGAAGAGAGAGATACCTGGAAGCTTTAAAAGAGTTAGTGAAGAAAACAATTTGATGAAAAATGAGCAAAGAACTTGAATAGACATTTTCCCAAAGAAAATATACAAATAGCCAATAACACATGAAAAAAATGTTCAACATCACTAATCATTAAGGAAACACAAATCAAAACACAATGAGATATCACTTCACACTCATTAGGAAGGCTACTATAAAAAAGTGTTGACAAGGATATGGATAAATTGGAACCCATGTGTGATGTTGATGGGAATGTAAAATGGTACAGTTGCTATGGAAAACAATATGGCAGTTATTCAAAAAATTAAAAATAAAATTACCATATGATTGAGCAATTTCCACTTCTGAGTATATACCCAGAAGAAATGAAAGCAAGAACTCAGAGATATTTGTACACAGTCGCACAGTTGCCAGTTGTGTTGAACAGATAGTAACCTTTTTTTTTTTTGCCTTGATCCCTATGTATGGTTTGTGAAGTTTATTTAGTATGAAGCCTTGGACTAGTATCTAGTCAGTTAATTGAGAAAGTTGGTTAAAGCAGATCATACAATGTTTTTAAAGATTTATTTATTTATTTTGATGGGGGGAGAGGAAGAAGGAGAGTCCGAAGCAGACTCCACACTGAGTGCAGAGCCCAACACCGGGCTTGATTCCATGACCCTGAGATCTCAACCTGAGCCAAAACCAAGAGTCAGATACTTAAATGACTGCACCACCCAGGCGCCCCAGAGCATAAAGTATTTTGTGGTAATTTTTTTTTGTACTTTCCTCATGCTAGACTTTGTATGGAGGCAGGGGAGATGTAGGATACCTCTAAAGCATCATTCTGAAAAAGGACTCTGAGAAAAGCAAAGAACATTTCCTAGAGTAATATTCCCAGGCTGACAGGTAGTTCCAGGAATTAAATCAGGAACAAAACTGCTATTTTAGTTCTTGCCTCAGAACCAGGTAATTAGATTTTTATCAGGTCCTGCCTCCCCACTATTTACAGTTTCTTTAGAAACATATTTTAGTACTTTATTAATTGATTCACTTTATTGAGTTTCTCCAAAGCATTGAACTTAGTTTTCATAAAAATAACTTTTCTTTTTTATTCCTATTTTCCTGATATTATAAATGTTAATGTAATTAGAAATACAATTGTTACTACAGGTTTGATTTGAACCCACCACTCAGCAGGTAGGGGTAGAAAAGTTCTGTGATTCTGTGGGGACTTCATAGTGCCATGGGCTTCACTGATGTGTTCTGTTGAAGGAATCCAGACGTGTGGTTAATCTGCTGGGTGGGGTAAGAGGAGATTGGTTAAGAGCATTTTCTCTGTTCAGAGTGTTTCTTTAGTCGCCTGCCTTTCGAACAATATATCTAGTTGTATCAGACCTCAGTCGCACAACATTCATTCAGTACCCTCCTGTCATAAACATTTCGGGTCTCTTTTATGTTTATTTGATATTTTTGAATAACTTGCCCATGAAGAAGTTAGGCCACTAGCATTTTCTCTGTTTAGGGCTCCCGTCTTTGAGGAGCTTTTATGGTCCTTTGCTTTAAATTCCTTCCTTTGAATCTGTTGTTACCGAGAACCCTGGGTGGTATCTCTGGAAGATGGATCATCTTTCATTGTCCTGGTGCTGTGTACTTTGGCACACTTTTATTTTTCTTTATGAGCCGGATACTGGGAGTACAGGAAGCTAAGGTAGGAAGCAAGGACTGAAACAGTGGGAAGAGGGAGAGATGACTTCTGTCATGGAGGGCTAGCACTAGGCAAGACCCACAGTGGGTATGTGATCCTTCCGTAATCAACATGGTGAGCCTCACGTGAAATCAGTCCCTCCCCTTCTCACTTTATATTGGAATCGTGCCTTCTGGCAAAAGGTAAAAGCTTTCCCCTTTGTATGCTGTTTGTAACAGAGCATCATTTTATGTGGTTCAAGTGAGCTTAAGAGTAGATGGAGATGGAGAAGTAGGGCTTCTTTTTTGTTTTGTTTCTTAACCTAGGGCTGTTCTTGTTCAGTCTACTGTTGTGTGTCACCATAAATTGTAATTAAAGCTTGTTATATCTTATGTGTTTAAAAACACCAATCTTGAGTTTAAAATAACCATACCAAGCCGTTGATAAGGCACAGCTTCTGTTTTTGATCCTGGATGGATAAACCTAAAACAGACAGATTTATGTGAAAAAGATATTCTGGATTCCAGAGAAAAGATGATTTACTTAGGATGGCTTTTTTCTTTCTTCTTCTTTCTTCTTCCTTTCTTCTTCTTTTTCTTCTTCTTCTTCTTTTCTTCGGATACTGCTCTCAATTTTTGAAATATGGTTAATCCCAATTATCTTTATGGAATATAGGCAAGTAGAAACTTCCAGGATATCTGGGCCACTCACCCTCTTTTTCCTTTTGGTCTTTACTTTTGTAGTCATTAGTGATTATATGTATTCATGAAGTACAACTACTATGAATTTTGGACCTCAGAAAAATCACAATGCATTAAAGAATGATTTTGTTTGAGTATCTGAAATTTTATATGCTATTTTTTCCTTTTGTTTGCACATTTGAGTATATGCAGAAGCTTCTTATATCTTATATTCCCTTTTTTCTATTTGTATTTTTATGTTTCTGTATTGTGCAAAGGGAGCCAGTTCTTTCAGACCCTTCTAGCTGGGTGTTAGCAAATACGGAGGGGGTAAGAAGGCAGCTTTAACCAGCTATTGAGGTGGCTGGCTTTATTTCCCATCACTGGAGATGTTGATGCTGTGGCAGAGAAGCCCATAAAGCTAAATTAAACAAAGCCACATCAAGGCTTGTGTCACAGCAATAAACTAGACAGGGAGGGCTGCTCTGATACCATGTCAGATGAATACACGTGGGCACGTGGGAGAGGAAGAATCACTAAAAATACTTCAGGAGTCTGAACTATGCTGTGTAATTTCTTTCGTTAAGCCTTAGTTAATATATGTAAGATTGTTTGTTTTCACAGAAACAAAACAGGAACATTTCCACATTCTCTCTGCTGACCAGAGAGAATCATAGCTTGAAAAATGAGAGGGGTGTGTGTGTGTGTGTATGTCTATATAGCGATCAGATATTACATTTAGCTGTTTTGGAGTAAAAGCAGAACAGCGCCTTTGTTTTTGAAGAACAGACAAGTACACCTCAGATTTCATAAAATGCTGTATTTTTACCAGAATTTCTAGGCTGTTTTAGAAAGGTGTTATGCAGAGGTGAGATACGGAAGGAGCTCCTGCCGTGAAGGGTGAACGCCTCAGGAAAACCCCTCACTGGGAGGGGCCCACACCCTCCACTTTTCGTCAGGGTCCCCAGCCTAGCGTCAGGGCTTCTGCATCTCTGTTGTCTAGTCTTGGTACCATGGTCCTGCTGTCTGCCTTCGGTTCTTTTCATGCCTCCAATCCCTGATGCCCATTTGGAGCATAGCTTTCTTCTTCTGTGGCTGCGGAAATTCTGACTGATGAAGGTAAGTAGTTCCAGGCTGCACTTGAGGTTAATTATAATTATATCTAATGCATATGCACATACCTATTTATAAATACAAGAAAACTAAACATACAAACCTTCAATACTTTTCATAGCAACAACTTAAATTCTCTGGCTTTTTTTCTTAACACCCTCCATATGTCATTTACTGTGGTTGTAGTCCTATGTGTAAGTATACTTATCTCTCAGCTAATTTTTTTAGTAAATTCTGTGTGAGGCTAGTGATTTTTTTGAGCTATAAGATGATAAAACAGTAGCTAGGAATAACAGGAAACAGATTGCATAATACAGAGTCACCGCCTTCGTAGTTTTCCCAAAGAATTTGGAAAAGCAAGACTTTATAAATAAGAAGTTATATATAGGTACACCTCACCTGTTTGGTTATCAGGCAGTTTTATCAGTTGTAAACATAACCGTAAGCCAGGTAGCCTGCAGAAAAGGCCTCTCTGCTGCAGCCCAAATAGATACTGCAGAATTTTAGTAAATGCACTTGGCGTAATTTGGAAGTAGCAGTCATAAAGTGGGAGCCAGCCAGCTTGGGACCTCAGTAGTCCCTGAGGACATTTTTATGAATATCATTTATTATACTCTTACATATCCTTTAATAATGATGACTCAAGACCATCAAGAAAAAGTATTCACTGTTTATTTGACTTTTGACAAGGCAGGACAAGCTATGGTATATTCAAAAGCATTGAAATAAACTTACTGCCAAAAGAATAAAGTCTTAGACATCTGTAAAGCTCAGTAATCTAGAAGAGCACATGATCTCCCTCCAGGGTTAGGACAGCCAAGTTATTGTTACCAATTACCAGTATTTAGAATGTTCTAGAAATAGAAAAAGCCCCAGGCTTTAAGTGGGACAGGAGAAGATACCACAGTAACTCCTTGTGGTGGTGTGCATGCTTGGGGTGTGTGGTGGGGAGAAACTGGGGCCAGCAGAATTAGTTAGGTGGCTGTTGCCTTAGTCGAGGGACAAGTGGGAAGTTAGGGTCAAGAACTATCTCGTGGGTACGGATAGTTCTCTGTAGGTATGGATAACTGAGAGGAAGATCTGGCATGCAAGAAATACTGTGAAGCCTGTAGGGCAAAGTGACTAACTAGATAGGGAAAGCAAGAGGGAGAGGGGATTTAAAAGCAACTCCAGGTTTTGCAGCTCTTAAATCTGGGAGAATGTTGTTTGCTACTGCAGAAATGGGACAGGGAGCCGATTTTGCAGTGAGGGAGACTGGCTTTGTTTTCCTGGTCCCGGGTTGAGGAGCTGGCCAGATACCTGGTCGACCTTTGGACTGGAGAGCCTGGAGCTCTGAGAGCCTCTTTTTTAGCTGTTCCCAAGACAAGCGGAGATAGGCATGCTTTTATTATTGCCCTGGTAAGTGCTTAAAAATTATTGGTTGGTTTGTAGTTCTTTTGAGTTTTGTGGAATGATTGGATTTGCTTGAAAACAAACTTTGTTCAGATACATAGTTTTTTACTTTCAAGTAAAAAGTCAGCAATGAGACCTGCTCATGTACTTGTAGAGAGGGAACAGAAGCCAAGGCAGGCTTTCTACAAGCCTGACATTGCCTAAAGTCATGAGTTTTCTTTTGAAATGTTAAATAAAATCTCCATTCTACAATATGATGATTTTAATAAAATTTTTAAAATATGAAAGTATTAATAATTGCTTCCAGTTCAAAATGAAGAGTTTCCTGCCATGTTTCTCTTATGGTCTTGCTTGGCTCTTCTTTCAGAGTTTTTGTTGTTGTTATTTTTTAAGTAAGATCTGCACCCAGTGTAGGGCTCGAACTTACAACCCTGAGATCAAGAATCACATGCTCTACCAACTGAGCCAACCAGGTGTCCCTTTAGTTGGCTCTTCTTGATTCTACATAGATATGCTTTGTTCCTAACTGTGAGTTTTAAAGGGAAATGCAACTTCTTGCCAGCAATATGACAGTTCTTTTGGTATATCATCAAATGTTCTTGCTGTGTTATTTCCATAGTCTTCACAGAAATATTCTAAATTAGCAGAGCATTATGAAATTCTGTAAGGAAAACAAAGTAGGATAGCTCCTATCATTGGAACTTTTTTGTGGCTGTTTTTATAATAGGATAATAGGGAATGCCTGAAGGGACTAGTTAAGACTTTTTGTCTTTTTAGAGTATACCGCTTATTGTTGACTGATTAATAATTGCAGATACTGTCATTGAAGGGTTAGGAGTCCAAGTGGTTAAGTAGGTGACCTTGAGGGAAGTCAAGTCTTAAGTGACTTGGATCAATACCTTTTAAAAAAGTTACTGCCCTTCACGTTAATGAGCAGACTACTTTTTCTGGATTGAGACATTTTCTCTTTTTCTGAATAAAGAAATTATAAAAATATCTTTTTTTCCCCCACTCTGAATATAACCATCTCAGATTCCTATAGCCAGAGAGAAGATTTTATTGGGAACTTAGCACACGTTTTTCTAATCAGAGTGATTAAGCGAAACCTGTCTTTCCATGCTGCAACCTTACTTCAAATGAGTGCTACAGAAATAGGAAACTAAACCCAAGAGGCATTGACTTGGAGAGTTTCCCATCTTTCAAAGAGCTGGAGCCTGAAGGCAGTTTAGAAAAGAAGTATTTTCTCAGGCATAATTTATTGAATATTTAATGATGATTTTTCAGTGTCAGAGTAAAACTGTATTTGTTATATACCATTTGTGCTCCACAGATATTGATGTGAAACAGCTTACCTTACTGCTGTTGTCCTTTGAGTACAAATGGCTTTTCCTAATTTTTTCAAGTAACATCATCATTTTTCTTACTTGGGAAAATAAATTCTGATTTTGCTGTCCTTTTCTGACTGGCTGCATTTGTTCTCTTCTCATTTTCTTCTAACCTACTTCTTACCTTTCTATGAATGTATTCTAATGACTTCTCTAAATACTGGCTACCCAAACGTAATGCAGAGGAGCAACCCATTGATAGGTTAAGAACGTTTTCCTTTTATTATAAAGCTCTGAGTTTGAATTATATTTTGATAACTCAGCATCCCTAATTTTCTTTTTAAATTTCCCTTTTTTTCCTTACCTCTCTTTTCAAAGTGTGGGTTTTCCCCTATATTTGATGTTTTGTATCACACAAAGAAATGCTTTTGCAATTAAGAATAAAATTTACTTGTGGAATAGCACTGAGAGCATACTTGGGTTAGAAAATCTGTGTTTTATCCAGTGAATGTAGTGTGCAGGGGGATACTTGTCATGACCTGCCAGTCACCTAGTTATCTGCATAGAAAAATCAGTTCTGAAAAATTTTATTTAATAACATAGAGGGATTTGATGTACTAAGAAATAGGGCTTTCAGATACTTTGAAGGGACTTTAATGGCAATGAGTACATATAAGGAATTAGGTGCATTTGAAGATTTTTTCCTCTGTAATATGGATTACTAACATCTGCTTGCTGTATGGTGTTGATAACAAATCACCTTCATTCACTAAGTACTGTGGATGAAGAGATGAATGAGACAAGCCGTGGAGAGCATTCCCATGCAGATGTCTCTGCCTGAGCTTTGTAAGATGAGAAGGGAAGTTAACCTGGTAAAGAAGGTAAGGAAGAACAGATGTGTCTGTCTTCAAGCAGAGAGACATCAGTGACACATGCAAGCATAGAGATGTGTTTGGGGTACTGCACGTGGGTCTGGTGTGACTAGAGGGATGGAAAGTTAACCTGGAACTTGCAGAAAGATGTGCCTGCAAAGGTCAGCAGGGATAGAGTCCTGAAGAACTTCCTTAGCTCTGTTGTGGCTAGTTTAGGTGGGGCACTACTGTCCAGTGGTCAGGAGCATGGCTCTAGGTTGGATCCTGGCTTTTCCTCCTCCTAACCTGCTCTGTGACATGGGGACAACTCTCATAGTCTCTGGTGCCTCATCAGCAAATTGGAGCTAATAATTGTACTCACTTCATAGAAATGTTGTGATGATTAAATTAGGTCAATGCTTGTGAGTGTGTGCTCGATAAATGCTGGTTCCTGATGTTGTTAATGTAGTTATTGTTACTGTCCTCTAAAGACTGTGGGACAATCAAAGGAGGTGAGACAGGAGAGTAATTGATGGCATTAGCAGAGTAAAGGAATGAAGTAAACTGGATTAAATACGGACAGATGGCTGTTGTCATCTAGGAAAGACAAAATGAGGTCCTGAAGCAGTTGCAGAAGTAGAGGGAGGGAAGGATGGATTAGAGATTGAGAATGGAGATGTGGCTAGTGATAAATTTGATATGGAGAAATTAACCAGTGTGTCCAGATTAGCCGGTTTAGGGTTTGAGTAACAAATGGGGAAGCCAGAGAAAATAGATGAGGAGGAACAGGTTTTAGGATATGAGATGATGAGTTTAATTTGGATTTGAATTTCATGTGCTTGTAGGTCTTCCTAGTAGAGAAGTTCAGCAGCCAGTTTGGACTAGCTAGTTGGGGTGGGGGTGGGGGATTGGGCTGACCTTGTGATGTGGAAGTTAAGAATGATATCACGGAAGGGAATAGAAGTAAGGAACCTAGAAGTCAGAGCTGGAAATCACTCACATTTATAGAAACCCCTCATATTGAATGAACATGATAATAAGAGCATCTGTAAGAGGAATTCCATGAAGAAGATAGAGAAGAATCTGGAGAAGTAGAAAACTGGAGAGGAGGAATGTTATAGAAGTTGAGATGGGCTGGGGAGAGTGGTTCAGGAGTGAGCTTGTTGTGGACAGCTGGGGCCAGTACACAGGAGGTAGAGGGTGGAGTTAGTTTTAGTTGCCCTTTGGAGAAACTTGGCTCTGGAGAGGAGGAGAGACTCTTATTTATCAGTATGGTTCCTTGCTCCATGACCTCCCTGATCTGTGGCTGAAGCTCTCTAACGGTCCATCTCTCCACCGAAGCCTCTTGGGAGTTTCAGCTCCACTTGGTATTTTGGGACTAAGCCTGTCCTGGATCAAGCCAACATGACTACTGGGTCCCAGCCATGTCTTTTTACCTCTTTCTGGTAACTAAACTAAGCTCTAGTCTTGTTCTTAGATCTCTTTTTTTCTCCCCTTCACAGTCTCAACTAATTCCCTCCACGCCTGCCTTCTTCCTTCTTCTTTTCCCCTCCCCCCTTCCCCCCTCCGTCCCTCCCCTCCCCCCCCCCTCCCTCCCCTCCCTCCCCCCTTCCTCCCCTCCCTCCCCTTCCTCTCCTCTCCTCTCCTCTCCCTTCCTTCCCCTTGCCTCCCCCTTCCTCTGCCATGTTAAAGTGCTTTCTGTGGTTTCCCATCTAGTACTTCAATTTCTTGGACACTGAGGTCCACATTTTCCACTTAGTTCTTCGTAACTGTTATGAGTAAATCTTCAAAGCTGAATGTTTAATACCGACTGTTGATTCACTCTCACGTCAGCTTGCCTACCTGATGTAACCATCCTGTTCCAACTGCCAAATTCACCTGGTGATATGGAGCTTAATCTACCTATTGTCCAGCTTTGGCTGATCCTAATACTGACTGGTTCTATGTCTAGATGGTCTGCAATAGCTTGCTCCTCTCCCATAACCACAGTTATAATCTGGATTTACTGAACATGGAGCTGTATATATATTTTAACAGTAGTTAACAGTGATTGCATTCCCACCTTTAGTAACCAGTGTTCTCTATTTCAGCCTTTTCTAACTCTATACGTTTTGCATTAAAAATTTTTTTCCTGGGGCGCCTGGGTGGCTCAGTCAGTTAAGCATCCAACTCTCCACTAGGGTCATGATCTCAAAATCATAGGATCAAGCCCTCCGTCAGGCCCCATGCTGAATATGGAGCCTGCTTGGGATTCTCATTCACCCTCTCCCTCTGTCCCCTCTACTGCCCAACTCTGGCAGGCTCCTACTCTTTCTCTGAAAAAAATTTTTTTCCTAATCCATTTATTTTATCACCCTTCCATTTGTTGATGACAGATCAGGAAGAAAAAAAATTAAAGAGGACAGTCTTCAAGAAAGATGTGTGGTGCTAGAGTAGTAGATAATGAATAGAGTTGTAAGTGCTATGTATCAAGTACTAGGCCAGATACTACAGATATATCTATAGTATCTTATCTATGGTAATTTTACCTGTTTTACAGATAAATAAACTAAGGTTTGGCTTAGTAGCTTACTGAGGTTCACACAGGAAGAGATAAACCCAGAATTCAAACACAGCTCTAACTCCAAAGCCTATACTCTTACTATCACACCACATTGGTAGTTCCCTACTCTCCACCTGTTCTGGTTTGAACTAGTTGAATGTCTCTCAACAGGGGTCCGTTGGCCTCCTGTTGGGTCTTAGCTTCCATTGTGTCCAGTCCTACATCAAACTTAAGTTTTACAAGTTTGGTCTCCTGATATGGATGAGTGTCTCTGTTGCTGTCCACATGCATAATGACCTTTACCATAACTAATTAATTTGCTTTCCTGAAAGGTAGGTATTGTTAAAAGATTTTAAATCAGCATTTTTATCCTGGAAATAAGTGGCTCTCTGTAAGACTGATAAGTCTTTTCAAACTTTAGAAGAAATGTCATAAATACACAAGCACATGATTAGCAATTTAAAGTACTAATTTTTTACACGCATCACTTAGGTTTTATTTGTAGATTTATTGTTGATGACAGAGGATGAAGTACTCCAAACTGGCCCTTGTTATTTAAAAATTCCAAGGGGACTCTGTAGGCCTAGGTTTGCAGTGCAGGAGAGGATTAGTTTTTAATGAGTATCAGTAGTTTTACTCCCATAACCACATTAAGGATTCAGTGAATGGAGTAGAAAACAAAATGCTTCTCTTGAGAACTGAGGAGAGAAAACAGAAATCACAGACCTTACGCGCCATGCAGGCCACAAACCTCTTCATTATCTACGGTTCCGCCCTCTTTTGGAATCTGCCTTTTTATTACTTTCAGGCAGGGTTGCCAAATTTTTTATGTATAGGGCTGAATAGGAAATATTTTAGGCTTTGCAGGTCACATAGATCTATTGCATATTGTTATTTTTTTGTTTGTTTTGTTTTTACAACTCTTTAAAATTCCACTTTACAAAGTTAAGAACCATTCTTAGGTCACCGGTCATAGAATAAAAAGCCACCGGCTGGACTTGGCCCTTGGGCAGTAGTTTGCTGACCTCTGCTTTAAAGGAACCTTTTTAGTTGAGCCCTGTGATCACCTGGAATAAATGTAAGTTCATCTTCCATCCCATCCTCTAGAAAGCATAGAATCCTTTTCTACTGCCAGTATCTTATTGCTCCTTCTCATTCAGGCTATTAGTATGGCCTGTCGACCTCTTCCTTTGCAGGTTCCCCCTCTAAACCCTTATTGCCCCATTGCCAGGATTATTGCCATAATTTCCTGCTGTGCAGGTTTCTCTACTTACAGTCTGTTACTGGTCCCAAATGTCCTATACATAGCAGTTAGAATAATGTTCTGGAGAGACAGTTATACCATGTCATCTTTTATTGAAGGTACATTAATTTCTTGTATGACCTGAAACTCATCATTGTTTGAAAGGTTACCGAGCTTCCCATACATGGTACATTCTTATTTGTTCCCTCTGTGAACACACACTTTCTAAAGCAAGTTGTATCTTGTGATTACTTTCTGGACAAACCTAAAACTGTCGATCATAATGGATTTTGTTGACGTACATTGTAAAAATCAATTCCAAGTTTGTTAAGACTTAGATGTAGGATTCAAAAGGCTCTAATACTAATGTAATCATGACGTGTCAGTCACCACACTTTGCAGGTACACTGGCTTCCTTGCCCTCACAACAAACTAATGAGGAAGGTACTGTTGTTTTTACCATTTTATAGGGAGGACACTAAGGCACTCGTCAACAAAGGAAATGAGTGACAGAGTTAGGACTCAAACCTGGGCTGTCTGGCACCAGAATTTACATCTTTGAACCACTTTGCTGTATTGCTTCCACAATGAATTAAGAGTTAAAAGAAAGACTTTGAACCTAGTAGAGGAAAGGAAGGAATCGTTCAAACATAGCTTTAACCTTCATCCCTTTCCCTGCCAAGGTCCCAGGTCTCTTTGTATTTTGTTGTTTTGCCAGATAGTTTATGAACTTGGCTGAACTTTATAGATGGAAGTATTTGAACATTTGAAATAGGGAAGAGTTGAAGGTTATCAGAACAGAAAAAAAGTACAGCTCTCTTCCAGGAGCATGATCAGGTGCCTTTACATAGAATGTGCCAAGGATTCTATCCATAGGCAAAGAGAAGAAAAAGCATTTGAACATGATTATTCATTGTGAAAATTTGTTAAAAACATCAACAAAGCACAGTTTTGGTCAGCCATCTGCTGAAAGATAGAAATGAACTTGTTAAGAATTTGCAGTTGTCTCAGAAAACTGTGATGACTGTTTTGTTTTTGGATTGCATATTGTCATCTGGATTGTTAATTGCTTGGGAAGAGAAATTTTATTTTCTGTTTCTTTTGCAATTCAAGCCTAAATCATTCTTTCTTAGCATTCTGTACATAGGCAAGCGATCTATGAATGTTGGGCAAGTAAGATACAGATAATTGATCTCATTGAACAATAGTTAATTTTGATCTTTACTCATTTGTTTCAGTTAAATCCTCAGATACTTAAGGTAAAGAAAACTGATAAATAAAATTCTTACTTTCCAGCCTGTTTAAGAATATTCTTTTGTAACTAAAACTCTTTTATCATAATAAAACAGATGTTAAATATTACCCAGCCATTCACTGTATAACTTTTTATTGAGGCCACCATGTGGAAGCCTCAATAAATGACTCTCTGCTATAGGTTCTCACAATCCAGCCAGGAATAAAACAACGGTCTGTGTCCCATGAAGTTTAGATTCCAGTGGAGAGAAAAGATAAGCGTAATACAGAAAGAAGTAAATTACATAATATACTAAGTGATAGGTGCTGTGGAAAAAAGAAAAAGTGGGGCAGGGAAAGGAGTGCCAGCACACTGGAAGGAGCTGGTTCTTGTATTATAAATGGGGTGGTCAGGGCAGGCCTTACTGCAGTTTGAGGAGGCGAAGGAAATGAGGGAACAAGGCAAGTGGCTAATTAACTGTGATGCTTGTCACCTCCTCTAATTCTATTACCACTCTTCAACTTGTTGTAGATAGACCATGATTAATTTGAGTCCCTGTTGTATTTCAGTGGTTAAATTCTGTGGATGGTTTATGTCGCACGCATTGTGGAATTTTGACATATCTTATTGTACCTTTTGCCATCATACTCAGAGCAAATAAATGAACGTTTTAGACTTTGTGTTGCGTAAATGTAATTTATTTGGGTCAAGCTCTCTATTTTGTGGTTTGATTATTTTTAGCAAGTGCAGTCTTCATGTTTTAAAACTTGCTCTAACAGTATTAATATTAGATAACAGTATATAGTTGTGATCTCAGCTTTTTTTTTTTGCTTCTAAGGTTGATCATTCATAGACTCTCACCCTTAATGTTTTTCATTATATGCAGTGAAAATTACTCCCATGGGGGAGGCTAAGGGAGGGTGGCTGAAGAATGAGGCCTTCCTCCAGGGGATCATAATAAAAAGAAGAGAATGGCTCTCAGTTTTGATATTTGCCTTGGTTCTAATTATTTGTTTTATTGCTTTGAGAGTTTGTGTTAACTGCTTGTGATCCTAATAATAACTTTGTGAGCTAGGGCCTTTTTTTCTAGAGTGCCTTGAAGGTGTTGGGTGCTGAGTGGACTTCTCAAGCTACCTTCATTCTTTGCCTGACTTAGTGAGTTTTTGTAAACACTCCTAACCTCAATCCTTAGGAGTGAGAATCTCTTGTTACTGCTGGTGGTGGATGTACCAATAGAGAGAAATTCAGCTGAAGTTTATTTTATGAAATCTTTTTATTGTCTACTTTCACCTAACTGGAAATTTCCCTTCTTGGTATTTGTGCATATTAAGTTGAGAGTTGAATTACAACTAATTTCTAATGCAATTATCCAGAGCAATTAATTCTTAACTGTGGGTTTGCCAAGGTGACATGTTTTTTTACATGGTAGGTGTGGTTTGGAGCTGAAGAGATGCATCAGGCATAAACTGTTTTTATATAATGTACAGTTTCACTACCAAAATTAGTCAGTGCTGTAAGTGAGACAACATGCCAAAAAATAATTATAAGGGACTTTGATAATTTGGTACTTGGGATCAGCTACGGAGTGAGTATGCCAATGTTTACCTTAAAAATGGGATCCCTGATCTTTGGAGTTGACTGACCTGTAAGTTTTGTTGTGAAACTGTTGAGTGAGCCTAGAGGATTGTGTTTAAGCTCCCATTTTTCTAAAACAATTAGTAAAAGAAAGTATTACAGTTTGTGCCATTGATGATCATATTTACTAAACTGAAGAGCTTGGTAAATTTTGAAACATTTATGTAAATTTTATACCCAGATTTTAAAAAAATCTGCAGCAAGGTCAGCACTGTACTTTGTAAAATAAATCATATAAGAATTATGTTATTGTTAATTTTGTTCATAACTGGCTATGGAGAGGAGTACTTCTCTGCAGGTGTGCTCAGATTTCTCTGGTTATGATAGCTTAATGTCTAGTAAAAAGCTCCCTTTATTGAATGCTTTCTGTGATGCCTGACATTGTTCTAAATGTTTTACATTTGTCTTACCCTCATAACAATTTGGTTTGATATAATCTTCATTTTATAGCTATGAAAATTCTCAGAGAGGTTAAGGGTATTCATTCAGTAACTGTGTTTTGAGTTTATACTGTGTGCTAGGCCTTGTTCTAGGTACTGTGGATACAGCACTGGCAAAAACATTAAAACAAAGTGGAACAACAACAAAAATCCACTGCCAGGAGTTTGATGGGGAGCTTGTCTGCACAGCTCCTAAAGGACAGAGCTGGGGTTTGGACTTTGAGAGCTTGACCTCACAGCCCATGTGCTGCACCACTGAGCTGTGCAGCCATCCCGTTTGTTTTTATGTCCATAGTTTCCCTCTTCTCTTACCAACTCTTGGGAACTTACCATCTGTCTCTTCAGCATCTCAACACATTTTCTCACCTGTTTCTTGTCTTTTCCACATTCCATCATTTATATTTACCTTTCATGTCCACATTCATGTACAGTGAAGCTTTTATTCCGTGTCTTTAGGATCAGTTACCTTGTGTTGTTTTGAGGTATGTCCACACCATTTTTATTTTTATTTCCTCTTTTCCCCTCTAACCATCTTCTTTTAACCTCTTTTCCTTTTTGCCTTCTGTGTCCCTCAGTCTCCTGACCAACTCCCTTCCTGGGCCAGTGTGTATGCTAGCACCCAGAGGCAAAGGAATGTTGGGGGAGAGGGCCCAGGGGAGCTACCTCTTCTTCCAGTTGTTGGCAGGGAGAAAGGCCAGAGAAAAGAAGGGTGAACTCAGCAGTGATTAGGGAAGGGACAGACTCTGTGCCCAGGGAGAAAGGGAGAATAGCAGGACAGCCAAACTGGGAGGCAAATGAGAACAGACCCCAAGTCTCCCTAGAGGGGGGCACATGGGAAGGGGGCAGATTAAATTCCATGGAGGGGAAGAGGCCAGTGGAGCCTGAGCAAGTGGGGATTAACCCTCTCCCAGATAGAATATGACTTTTTGAATTTTGATAATCGAAATTGTTTTAAGCTTTACAGATATAGTCTGTATGGCTCTAAAACATCATACAGCTATGTGGATAGGTAGAGATACCAAGACATAGACTACAAAATGCAGCTGAATTACAGTAACCTTATTTCTAATCTCTTAATTAGGGCTAAATATCTTCACTAAAATAAGCACTTAAATATTGGTTGGTTAAAAATAATTTGGTCTCATTCTGTAACTTTTTTTTAAATGCACACATGCATATTTTCATCCATCTTTCTACTGTGCCAGGCATTGTGAATGTATAAGTGAATGAGACTGTGCCCTGTGTAGTCACTTGGAACTTTGTTGAGCAGACAAATGACAACTTTTAAAGATGTCTAAGGAGTATAAACTAAGTAAAAGCCTACTAATTACAGCCTTTGGGTGGAGCAGTTCAGACCAGTAAGTTCAAATGAAAAATTGAATTGGTATAGGAGTTCAGGAAAGTCATTTCAGGCAGAGAGAATAGCAGGAATGGAGTCAGGGCAGCGTAGAAAGGATTCACATGGAGAGAAGCCCAGTGAGGGCTGGGTCTATGGTGAGTGGCGGAAGATGAATTTGCAGAGCAGAGTGGAAGTTTGAGAATGCAGACTGCCTATGCCTTAATCACTTCTATTTTTGTTTTTATTTATTTCATGCTTTAAATAAAGTCAGATTTAAGAATAATTAATGTCAAAATGTTTAGTGCTAGAAGAGTATGCTGCCTGGATACTGGATATATTAAGGGTTCATATTGGTGTTAACACTTGGTACACATTAGAAATGTTAATTTAAATATTTGCCTATCATTAGCTTTCTATATCAAATTGCTTTTATTTTTAAAGAAATTAAGTCTTTTGTTAAAATATACATTCAGAAAGCTGCACAAGTCTTAATCACCAAGTGACTGCCTCTGAGCTCAAGAAATTGAATATTACCAACATCCCAAATCCCCTTGTGCCCCCTAGTTACTATTATTACCTCTACCTTCCTCCTCTAAAATAACCATTCTCCAGATTTCTTCTTCTTCTTCTTCTTTTTTTTTCTTTTAAAGATTTTATTTATTTATTCATGAGAGACACGGAGAGAGGCAGAGACATAGGCAGAGAGAGCAGCAGGCTCCCTGCAGGGAGCCTGATGTGGGACTTGATCCAGGATCACGCCTCAAGCCCAAGGCATACTCTCAACCACTGAGCCATCCAGGTTCCCCTTTTCTTGTTCTTTTTTTTTTTTTTTTTTTTTTTTAATTTATTTGTTTTAGAGCAGGAGAGGGCAGAGGTAGAGGGAGAGAGAGAATCTCAGACTCCATGCTGAGCATGAAGGCCACTGTGGGGCTTGATCCCACAACTGTGAGATCATGACCTGAGCCAAAATCAAGAGTTGAACACTCTACCAACTGAGCCACCCATGTGCCCCACTACTCGTGATTTCTAACATTAACAGTTCATTTTGCCTGTTTTTGTTTTGTTTTGTTTTTAAGATTTTATTTATTTATTTGTGAGAGAGAGAGAGGCAGAGACACAGGCAGAGAGAGAAGCAGGCTCCATGCCGGGAGCCCGATGTGGGACTCGATCCCGGGACTCCAGGATCACGCCCTGGGCCAAAGGCAGATACTCAACCACTGAGCAACCCAGGCGTCCCAATTTTGCCTGTTTTGAACTGTAGATAAATAGAACTATATCGTGTGTACTCTTTTGTGTTTAGCTTTTGCTTAAAGTTGTTTGTAAAATTTATCCATGCTTTTGCATGTAATGATAATTTATTTTCATTGCTGTGGGGTATTACAATGTGTAATTGTTCTGCAGTTTATTCATTCTAATGTTTATAGGCAGTTGTAAAGTTCCATTTTTCTTTTTCTAATTACAATTAATATGGTCATGAAAAATCTTGTACATCTTTTAGTGCACTTACATATTTATTTTTGTTGGGTACATCTGTAGGAATGGAATGAATGAGTCTTAGGGTATTCATGTTTTAATTTCAGTAGATCATGCTAATAGTTCTAAAGAGGTGTGTACCAGTTTATATTTCTATCAGCAATATATCAGAGTTGGTATACATCCTTGCCAATACATGGTATTGCTGGTCTTAAATTGAGCCTTTCTGGTTGGTGTATAGTGTGACTTCATGTGTTTCTAATTTACATTTCCCAATAACTAAGATTGAGTACCTTGCATTTGTTTTTTGGCTCTGTAAGTATTTGTGTGTGTGAGAGAGGAAGGTGCAGGTGGAGGCCCAATTTTTTACTGGGTTGTCTCTTTAAAACATTTTTTTTTTAAAGTAATTTGTAGAGGTTCTTTTTATATATTCTGAATATCAGTCCTTACTTAGCTACTTATATATGTTGCAGATGCCTTTTGTCCACTCTGTGGCTTGCTTTTTTTCACTCTCTTAATGGTGTCTTGATGGCAGATGTTCTTAGTTTTAATGTACTCTAACATGTATACTTTTTCCTTAACGATAATTCCTTTCTGTGTCCTGTTTAAGAAATCTTGGCTTGTGTTAAGGTAATACAGATATTCTCCTATGCTAATAGCTGTTTATGGTGTGAGGTAGAGGTCAAGATTTTTCTTTTTCCCCCCTTCATCTTATATGCATAGCCAAAATTGTTTTTTTTTTTAAGTTTCAGATCTTCGGAAAGTATTTCAAAATGTTTTATCTAATCCAGTCTCCTTTGCAAATAGTTTTATGAGGTAAAATGTTCTTTTAATACAAATAATGGTTGTTTTGTTTGTCCTATTTCTGTAGTTTATCATATCCTAAATTGCAGACTGGTTTTTCTACCCGCCCATCTGCTTTTCTTCGTCTATCTATGGAGAAAACAAAACAAAAACTCAAGCTGAAGTGTTTTTTTTTTTTATTAATTTTTTTTATTTATTTATGATAGTCACACAGAATGAGAGAGAGAGGCAGAGACACAGGCAGAGGGAGAAGCAGGCTCCATTCACCGTGAGCCCGACGTGGGACTCGATCCTGGGTCTCCAGGATCGCGCCCTGGGCCAAAGGCAGGCGCTAAACCGCTGCGCCACCCAGGGATCCCCTGAAGTGTTTTATATACAATGTATACCCTCAGAAGTCATGTCCTTTGTTGAACACAAGAAATACACCTTTGACGTCATCATTGAGTGTGTTTATGCATATAAAGAAAAATGGAGGATTTGTAGATAAAATTAGGTAAGTCAGGAAAATCAGTAATTTCTATTTCTTCTTTTTAGATTGATTTCTTACAGTAATTCCAAAATGAATTTATTGTTAGAACTCAGAAGGAAAGAAGCTCTTGTATTTATTCCTTCCTGTTATTTAATATTTATGCTTTTTTCCTTTCTCCTGCTTTCCCCATTTTTAGTCATAAGGCATTAAATGGTCATAGCAGTAGGACTGGTGAGCAAGTATATTATGCTTTCAGAGTAGCTTGTTATTTGGTTAGTAGATTCTTTTTTGTTGTTAGTTGTATTGGTCCCAAGATTTGAGTAAACCTCTTTCTTCTGAAAGATGATAATACTTCTGAGGCAAACACTTTGTAGGGAAATAAAAAGATGATAAATAAGAGTTTTGCTGTGTATTATGTCTACACTAATTCTCTCTGTAGTTGGACTGTCTAAATGTTGTTTGCAGCGTTGAAATTATATCTTTGAGGATGAGTTTAACATCTGTTTTGAAATCTGTAATTTCCTATTTATCTAAACAGAACTTTGCCCTCAGATCTTAGTGTGAGATTATATTCTTTAACTGTAAAGCTCTTAAGTATAGTTTTATTTTCCTTATAAATTTGTTTGGGATTATATGAGCTGAAGTTTTGTCTACAGGGGATAAGACAAAGAGTCAGAAGCTGTTTGGGGAAATGCCAAAAATGAAAACTCTAGGTGAATGCTCAGTTCATCAGGAATTAATTTAAATCAGTATATTACTTATCCAAAAGTAGCTTTAGTTTCAAATCCTTTTCATGAAAAAAATTGCCCTCATTCCTTTTCATAGTGAAAGCTCTGGTTTATTATAACATGAATATATTAATTAGATTTTCTGTTTTCAAGTTAATAAGTTTTGGGGATATTATATGCAACCACAAAGTAGTTTACTTTCTTTTTTAAAATTCTATTTATATGTTCATGAGACAGAGACAGATTGAGAGATAGAGAGAGAGAGAGAGGCAGAGATATAGGAAAAGGGAGAAGCAGGCTCCCCAGGGAGCCTGATGTGGGACTCGATCCCAGGATTCCGGGATCATGACCTGAGCTGAAGGCAGATGCTGAACTACTGAGCCACTCAGGCATTCCTAGTTTTCTTTCTTATCATATGAAAAGGAAACTCTCAGGTCTTTGGCCAACAAATATATGCCAGTATAACATTATTGGCAAAATATGAGGTAATGATTCCTTATTAATCATAATCCATCTTAGTTTGTCTAGGAAGTTATATTTTCCATCAATTGTATTTACCCTAAAACTCAAGGACATCAAATTAAGGGCTGAGGCTAAAATTTTAAGTAAATTTCTGTTGAATATATTGAGTTCTCTGTAGGCTTATGATTTCTGGGGTAGAAGCATAAACAAGAAGATAACATTGTTGTACTCACATAGTTTGCAAACAAAACTACAACTAAGACATTTGTATATGTAGATCATTCTGAGGTGAGAATTTGGAAATAATCGATTCAGTGGTATATTCCGGAGTTCTACTTCTGCTGTGTAGGAGTAAGGGAGTAGGTAAGTCCAGTGTGGTGAAGAGAGTCCAGTTGTGTGATTACATACTAGTATAGCTCCAGCATGCATTCGTTTTCAGAGGTGAGTAGCATTTTGCGCTATGTCCGGATTGGAGATGTTTCCCCTTCCAGTTTAACCTATAAACTGAAAGCCTGACGTAAGTCTGACAATGCAAGTCAGCAGAGGCTGATAAACAAGAGCTGAATGAATGTGAAACATTTATTCTAAACTTGGGGTGAAATAAGCTAGTCAAATGTCTAAAAAGTTAATAATGCTGCCCTAATGGAGTTTGTCAAATTAACAATGATAAATGTGGAGATTGAAAGGATTTTTGGATTTGGCACAAGAAATGGATGGATTTTGTCATCTTTGTAGTCTCTTAGAAAGGTTTATACTTGATTGTGTCTGATCACTGTAGTATGTAATTTTGTATCCATAGCTAGTAATTAGTCTTCTTTGCTCCTAAAAATACAAAATTTTAAATTTGACATTTTGTGTGTATGAAGGACAAGTTTTGTATAGTCCATCAGCTAAATGTTATTCCTCTTTCTTTTGTATAGAGTTTTTGGTTAGAAAATACTGTATATAAGTTGAATTTTTCTTATCGTTAGAAGTGGTTTCTTATTTTATCTCCAGTTATCTCAGTTAATTTGTTTAGACTTTTAGTGAATGTCTGCTGTGTGTTTGCCATTGGTCTGGGCCCTGTGAGAATATAAAGGTGAATAGCATGATTTTTGCTCCTGAACTAACAAAAGATAGAAAAGTTAATAATTTTAACATTATATGAAGTATACTTTAAGTATGAAGTGTATGTAGAGTGTTATGGACACAGAGAGATGATAAATTAATTTGATAGACAAAAAACACAAATGTGAAATACTTAAGTAGGACCTTGAAGGTTGAATAAGAATTGGTTTTCTGATTTTATTTGAGAGAGAGCATGAGCAGAGGTGAGGGCCAGTAGGAGGGGGACAAGCAGATTCCTCGCTGATGTGACAGTCCATCCCAGGACTCTGAGATCATGACCTGAGCCAAAAGCAGATGCTTAACTGGCTGAGCCCCCCAGGTGTTCCCTTAGTAAGATTTCCATAGAAGGATTTGACCAGGCTTGAGAGAGCTTTGAAAAAAATGAGTTATAATAGTGATCCATACTTTTGGTGTAATTTTAAGAAATCCATGCCTTTTCTGAAAATAAATTCATTTTCAGATTTTTGTTTACTTTGTGTGTATGTGTGTTCCCTTATTATTCTATTGACTCAGGACATTTTTGTCTATTTAATAGCTATCAAGTTTTATCTAGCTGATGAAACATAATGTGTAGATTTATTCTACGTGATGTAATTTTTAATTTTTACTCATTGGTAATTAGTGAATTAATTTTGTTAGTGTTAAGAGCCAAGCTAAGAATAAATGCCATTTGGAACTGCTTATAATTGTTAATATGAAAGACTCCAATTGCAAATGTGAAAACCTAGAATTAATATAGAAGTTTTTAGTGGTTAGTCTGAGAAGTTAGTGATTTAGAGTAGGCAGAGGGGGGCTGAACAGAAATAACCAGGAATAATATTTGGGTCTCAAATGCCTTGACACAGGAGGCCTATGTGACCGGGGGGCGGGGGGGGGGTTGCATGGCCAGGGCAAGTGGGAGGGGATGGTAAGTCAGAGAGTTAGTAGAGGACCAGGTCAGTAGAACTTGCTAGGTTATAACAGAGCCGGGCTTTTATTTTGAGTTTGTAAGTCATTGAGGGCTTTTGAGCGGAGGAATATCTTTTGGATACTGTGTTGACAATAGACCCATGTGAGGTAAGGACAGAAGCAGGAAGACCACCTAGCAGGCTATGGCAGAAATTCTTGAAAGAGAGATAAAGGTAAAATACATCTATTATAGGTGGAAGTAAGGTTGATACATGATTGAAATCTGGATATATTTTAAAGATAGGGCAGAGGTGGAGCTTGGATTAGATCTGGGGTGTGTAAGAGAGAGGAGTCCAGGAACACTGTGGGTTTTTACTGAGATATTCCATGGGTGGAATTGCCTTTTCTGAAGATGGATTAATCTTGGAAAAGTAGGAAGAGACATTCAGGAGGAGATATGGAGTAGACAGCTGGACAAAGGAAACTGGAGTTAAAGGTGAGAAGACTGTACTGGAGATATAAAGTTAAAGGTCTGTTGTGATGAGCCCATTCTTTGGATCCCATCCATGTATGTAATCATGTGGGATTATCACACTAATTATATGCAAACTTTTTTTTTTTAAAGATTTTATTTATTTATTCATGAGAGAGAGAGTGAAAGGCACAGACACAGGCAAAGGGAGAAGCAGGCTCCATGCAGGGAGCCTGACGTGGGATTAGATCCCCGGTCTCCAGGGTCATACCCTGAGCTGAAGGCGGTGCTGCTGAGCCACCCAGGCTGCCCAATTATATGCAAACTTGTTAATAGTTCTCTAATGCCAAATACTTGTCTTAAATAATCATTTTGTTTGGAATCAGTACCTTATGTGATCCCCAGTACGTTGTACTTTTTCTGTCATGGTTTCTATCAAAGTATACTATACTTGCCTGGTTGTCTTAATAGACTATAAGATTTTTGAGGGTTGAAACCTGTCCTCTTGTCTACCCACTGCCACATATAGAGATGTTCATGCAGGTCACTTAAAACTCCATTTAATATGAATTCAAATTCAGTAGGACTGGAATATAAATGTCACTAAATTTGTATTTTTAAGAATATATATCCTATGTGAAAGCTAGAAGCCACCACCTTGCCATTTTTACACAAAACTTTAGTGCAGCAAACAAAATATAACTAAATTTTCCTTTTTTTTTTTCCCTTTCTTTTCTTTAAAAGGATGGATTGCCTTTAGGGAGATAAGGCATAAGTAGTATAAGTGGAAATTAAGTTATAACCATATAACTTTTAAAAGGACTCCAAATCATTAATTTGAGAGAAGCTCAAAATAGCTCTGCCATGACTATCTTTTTCTGTCCAAAGTTGAGTATTTATGAAGACATTATGAAGACAGAGTAAGCATTCAAATGGTTATAAAAATGAAAATGTCATGTTTTTCCTTCTACCATTAACTTTGACTCCTAACCACAATCCTTAATTATAATGCCAGAGTTGGATGAGTAGGACGGAACATTCTTCTGATCTTTAAAAATTTGCTTGATTTTAGCAGATTGTGTACAGGAATAATTAATACATTAAAAAGATGCAGCTCATGCAGTCCTCTGACCTCTTACAGAAGAAAATAGCACCAATAAAAGGTATAATAACACTGAAGGCACTATCACCATTATCAACAAAAATAGGGAACATTAAGGAGTTACTCTCTACACAGCTGGGAAATAAAAATATCTGGGGAATGGTTAATATGTAAATCTTAGAAAGCTAGGACCTGGTGCCAAGAAGGACCCTTAGTCATCAGATAATCCTCTGTGTGTGTGTGTGTGTGTGTGTGTGTGTGTGTTTTCTCCCCTCAGAACCTTTCTTTAAAAGAAATATCATTCAGATAACTCTTGATAACTGCTTTATTAGCAATTGGATTAGGGGAAAGGTGGGACTTAAGATCACTGAGGACAGTTTGTTAACCAGTGATTTAATATTTTCCCATTTTCTGTCCCCATTTGAAAGATAAAGGCCTAGAGAAGTAAAAGAACTTATCTGAAGTCCTAGAGCTAATTAGCGGCAAAGTCAGGTCTAGAATTCAGGGTTTTTTTGATCCAATCCTGCCTTAATTCTCATTGTAGACTTCAATGTTAATATTTTCTTTAAAGTAATATTAATGTATTTATCATTAGACTTTATTTAAAACTGTAGGAACTCTATTCTGTATGCTAAATTAGAGTTTTTTTGTTTGTTTGTTTGTTTGTTTGTTTTAAATCTGTGAAAGACACCAAAAATTGATACCATGGCATGAATGAAAACATGCAAGTTTGGTTTTGGTTGAGTTTCACTTGTATATTTGATAGTGGAATCAGAGGGTGTATTTTTTTTTTTTTTTTTTTTTTTGTAGGTGAAAGATTGGACAGAACCAGTGCAATTATAGGAGCAATTGTTCAGGCAATAGCACAAAACCCAGGATGTGCTGGTTGGATGGAGTGTCTAGGTTATTGGGCCTGTTCTCATGCCATTGGGCCAGGTTTTGGTGAAAGCATGACCTTGGCTTATTTTCTTAAAAGAGTCACTTGCTGTACTGACTTTGCAGGTTTATCTTGCAAAGGCATGTGGTACCAGATGGTATTGATGGGAACTGAAGGGACTTCTACATTTTAACAGAAACCAACTAGAATCCCATTTTTTGCCTTTTATTAACTGGAATGGTAAAGTTGACAGAAATCTCCACCATTTTCATTACAGTTTTTGAAAATTTTCTTTCTTTTTATTGAATAACTTATGTGAACTAATAACTAATGTTACTGTATTTCCTCTTCCTACTTCTCATATACTGTGACAATTACAGGGGCTTGAAAGATGAATAAGACATGGCTGCTGCCTTCGGAGTTTAGAGTCATAGAACTTGAGGGTAGAGAGGGGAAAGTGGGAGAAAAGTTAGGGTAAAGATATAAATATAGTGGTATGGAATACTTGTGCCCCTGGGAAGTGGGGATCAAGGAAGACTTTGCAGAGGAGTCATCATTTGAATTGCAAGTTGAAAGATAGGTAGGATCTTACCTGATACAGAGGATAGTAACCACTGGAGAGTTGCTTCATAACACAAAGCTCCCTCTCCTTTTCACTCTCCCTCATTTCTTTCTCTTTCCTTTCTGTTTCCCCCTCCCTCCCCTCTAAAAAAGGTATATTCACTTGCCAGACACATTTATGAGTTTCCCATGCCTACTATTATTAGGTGGTACAGGCTCCCAAACACGTCCATGTCCTTCCTGATCCCCATAATTTGTGAATGTTACCTTATTTGGAAAAAGTCTTTGCTGATGTGATGTAGCTAAGGATCTTGAGATGGGATAATTATCCTCAATTATCCAGGAGGGCCCTAAATCCAGTCAGAAGTATTTTTTATAAGAGAGAGCAGAGGGAGACTTGAGTCACACATAGATAAGACAGTAAAGTTGTAGATGGATTGGAGTGATGTGGCTACAAGCCACGGAATGCTGACAGCTCCAGAAGCTGGAAGAGGCAAGGAGCAAATTCTCGCCTAGAACCTCTGAGGGCATACAGCTCTGCTGACACCTGTTTTCTGGGGCTACTATAAGAAATTATTACAGACTGACTTAAAATGACAAATTTATTTTGCAGTTCTAGAGGCTAGATAAAAGTGCTTCCTCTGAAGGCTCAAGAGGAGGATACTTCCTTGTCTTTTCTAGCTTCTGGTGGTTGTTGGCAATCCTTGGTGTGCTTTAGCTTTGCAACTGTCACTCCAGTCTCTACCTCCATTATCACATGCCCATTTTGCCTTCGTATGACCGTGTCCCAATTTTCCTCTTACAAGGACACTAGTCTTTTGATTAGAGCTACCCTAATCCAATATGACCTTATCTTAACTTCATTGCATCTGCAAAGACCTTATTTCCATATAAGGCAGCATTCACAGGTATTGGGTATTAGGACTTAAACATATCTTTTTTTGGGAAATGCATTTCAACTCACAACAGGGGTTGTGGATGGCTGCCACAGTGACTTAAGAGAATGGGAACAAAGGAATTAATTGAGAATTTGTTCAGTCAGCAAAAGGTGAAAGCTATTGGATTTGGAATATGTTTGGGGAATAGAGCTGATAAGAATAGAAGATAATGAGGAGGACAGGAAAATTGACAATGATTTTTCTACTTTTACACAGATACAGTTGCTAGTCCAAGATAGAATGATATATAGTGAGGACCTTGAATACATTTGATTACAGATTTTATTGGCATTTTTTAGCACATCTTACAACTGATTGTTGAATATGCTTTTTTTGGTGAGTTTTTTTTTTACCCTGGATGTTGGTTAAATGAATGTATATGCTCAATTAGTTCTTTCTGTTCAGTGTTTTATAACTAATGTGCACATTATTTGTACATGTGTTGGCATTTTAGTTCACTATCCGGTTGGTTTATATAATTAATGGATGCTAGCATCATTTGGAGTTGTTATGTACCAAAAGTATGTAAAATTGTGGGAAAAAATACATAAGATTTTAATAGTCTGCAGGTTTAAATCTTCATGGTTTTTAAGTCTTTTTCTAGTGCTAAGAGCTTCTCTTGAAGACAGTTCAATAAACAATGAGATTTGTTTAACTACGAAAGAAGTTTGTTTGACGTGGAGGGAAGTGAAGTGCTGGTATTGGCACAGTCTACTGATGTGCCAATTACTGGTCTTTAGCCAAGCTATTGCCCTACTACAGACAAAAATCGTGGAATGCTTCATGTATCTTTTCTAGTTTGAATTTCCAGATACCGTGCTTAAAGACATGATACTTTTGTTTGCCTGGGCATTTGCCTTTAACATTTTTTTAAAGGTCAAAATGCAATGTTGTACCTAGCAATCTTTTTAGAGCTCAGCTAGCACAAATTGCTTGATCTTAGTTGATAGTTAATGATTAAGTAAGTTTTATTGTAAACTTAGTAATATATTCGCTACGTTATAGAGAGAATACACTATAGCAATACTGAATAAAGGCGGTAATATAAATATGTAATTCTCAAATTTTGAAAAAAGAACCGTAAAACCAAAGAAAAATAGACTTGATTAGATCAGAGATCAGTAATGTAGTAGGTGTCCTCCCAAAATTCATGTCCATGCAGTGCCTCAGAATGTGACGTTAGTATTTTTGCTGTTATGATAAGTTAAGATGAGGTCATATTGGATTAAAGTTGGCCCTAAATCCAAGGACTGGTGTCCTTATAAGAAGAGAAGAGGGTATACAGAGCTACACACAAAGAAGGTGATGGGAAGATGGAGGCAAAGATCGAGATTATGTGGCCACAAGGCAGAGAATGTCAAAGGATTATCTGTAACCACCAGAAGCGAGGAGAGAGGCATGGGACAGCCTCGCCCTTAGAGCCTTCAGAAGGAGACAACCCCACAGACACCTTGATATAAGACTTCTAGACTCCACAACTTTCTGTTGTTTTAAGCTACTCAATTTGTGGTAGTTTGTTGTGGCAGACTTAGGCATGTAGGTCCATGACTAATACAGATAGTTTAGGATTCCGAGAGTAACTTTCAATGAAAAATGGATTGTTGCAACTTTCAGAGCCACTATAGCTGATATTCAAGTTGCTGCTCAGAGTCCCTCTTCTGGAGAATTGACGGTATCTGTAAGAAGTGTGCTAGCATCATTTACCTCTGCCCCTCCGTTGTGACAGATAGCACAGTCGATCACAGCCCTTTTCCCCTTGTATGTCGTAAGAAGGATGGGAGGCTTTGCACCCTACTTATGCATATTGGTGTTCCTAGTTTTAGAAGTTTGCTCTTGCAATATTATAACAATTTATTTCAGTTCTAGTTAGGGTGAAGTTTTGACTGGAATATAACTGTGCTAGAGAAGTTTTAGCTACTGCAACAACCAATCTGGTTTCTGGTCAGGTAGCTCCATTCCAAGTGACTCAGGAACCTGAGCTCCTTCCATCTTGTGGCTCACCAGCCCCTTGAGCATCCTGAGCATTCTTCTAGACCATCTCATCCAGCTGGTCAGTGGGTGAGGAGCCTGCAGAAGAGGATGTATGGCATAGGCAGATCTAGAAGTGGTTTATGTATTTCTGCCCACATTTTCTTGGCCAGAACTAGTTGCAAGACTTCAGCAGAATTCCAGGAGAGGATGACAAATGCGGTTACTATGTGCATCCAGGAAGATGAAATGGGATTGTTGAACATCCAGCCAGGCTCTACCAAAAATAGCATATGAAATATGTGCCATTACTGTATACAAAAGTGTGTTTTGGTATATTCATATTTTAAAAATCATTTTAATATATTTTCTAGCCATAAAGCTTTTATTTTATTATTTTGGATGTTGGATTTAGATTTTCCAGTCATTCTTCTAAAAACGGTAAGTGGACATTATTCCTGTTGAGGAATAATGACTTATAGAGCCTCCCCTTTATCCTCCTTTCTGATTGTTCTTGCTCTGATCTCTGTTACTCATCTTTGGGTTATATCTACAGTCTTTATATTTGTATCTGTTTATTATCATACTCCTCATATACTTTATGATGGAAATAAGGACAGACTTATTTTGTCAAACTATATATATACATACTGTAATTTAGTTGAATGACTTTAATCTGCCCATTGATATATAACAACCTTCTTTTTTTTACTTTTTTTTTCAATTTTATTTATTTACTCATGAGAGACACAGAGACAGAGAGAGAGAGGCAGAGACACAGGCAGAGGGAGGAGCAGGCTCCATGCAGGGAGCCCGACGTGGGACTTGATCCCAGGTCTCCAGGATCACACCCTGGGCTGAAGGCAGCGCTAAACCCCTGAGCCACCGGGGCTGCCCCCCCCCCTTTTTTTTTACTTAAAATAAGATTCCCTTAATGTTTCTAGAAAAGAAGTTTGAAATATTTGGCTGATAATTCTAGATGAATGTTTTCCTTTGTAATATAAACTAAAAATTGTTAGAAGCTTAGAAAGTTTGTTTTGAGCCATGTATTTTTTTTCTTCTGTCTCTTCTTCAAATACCCAGCTATAGACTTCATAGTTTTTGTAATTTGAGCCGTGTATGTTGAGAAGTGCTTGTTTCCTTTAGCCTAAACATGGGAGTATATTCACTGACAAAGCAGGTACTCATTGAGCCCTTAGTCTGTTCCAGATATTGTGCTAGGTTTTGGACCTGCACATCGGAAAGGGCCACAGCTGGTAGGTTGTGTATTTGGCCTACTCTCTGGCATTTACAAGCCACAGAATGGGGTTCATTGGAGGAACTCTAAGGCCCAGGCAGCCTGGAGTTCTGGGGTTCTAGAACCCTCCGAAGACCAAAAAAATACTTGTGAATAAATGATTTGGTCATCAAAGAATTAAATCAGTACCCTAGATCTGAAAGATTTATTAAATATGCTTTTATGATAACAAGCACTGTAAAATCCATGACAGTCAATTACAACTATTTTTTCATTGTGGTTTGGAAGTGTTTTTATCCATTGCTGAGTGTTTTGTTAATCTTTGTAGTTATAACCAGTTAGTGATTTATGGCAAAGTTACCTCTCCCTCTGACTTTTCCATTTGGTAAAAAGCTGTTCTTTTGGGCTTTGGGGGGTGGGGAGGACAGGCGGGAACAGAGAGGAAAAACAGTATAGAGTGCTGGATAAAATCAGAATGCTGTGTACGTGTACAAGTGTAAAAGTTTTCACCAGAAAAATTATAGGCCATTTTTTCCCTTCCCTTGCTTTTTTAGCCTATTTTCTTTTAATCATTCTTTAAAAAGTGGAGGCTTCCCATGTCTTATTCAAACACTTCTACTGGTATCAGCAATCTGACACCTATTTCCAAATAGATAATGGATGTGGGTTCATTTTTTTGAATAACATAGCTTAGTGTGCTGTGTTTTTGTTTTTTTCACATGTTCTTAGGATGTCTGCAAAGGTCACTCATTTCTTTAGGAAAAATATTTAGTAGTGGAAGCATGCTTATTCTTACTCATTTTGCTTATTTTGCTCATGTATAGCTAATTTAAAGTTGCTACCTAGAAAGAACTCGCAATATTAAAGAGAGATTGGCAGTCACAAAAAAAATACCTTGTACTTTGATTCGGCAGTTCATACAATGAAAATTTGGAAATAATAGTCAATAATGAAATGAGTAAACAAATGATTATTTATGGAGTATCTTGCAAATCTTTAAAATAGAATGACAATTTGGAAAAGTCTATATGATACAATTTGAAGAAGCTAAAGCAGGATATAAGATAATATGTATGTTATTACAAGATTATAAATGATTTGCAAATAAATTGAAAAAAATTCAAACTATAATGCTACTAAGAAAGTAGGATTGTGTTTATTTATGTATTTTTACTACCCTTCTAAACTTTTGATTATTGGGCTGTATTTAAAATAGTAAAAGAATATAAGTGAGAGCTTTGTACATTTTGTGTTTTATTCTGAGAAGGTTTAAAATAAAGCTCTTCAAGTTTCCCATAGTTACCTATAGGTAAATCATGTAAATGGACTAATTTAGGGGAGGTTTTTGTAATTGTTTTCTTTGAGATTCCTAGTAAACTGAGGGATGGTCATCTATTTAGAGTGAGTGAGTTTCTGACATTTCTGAGGTGACATTGGTAGAAGATAGTTTTTCAGGTCATCTTTAGAATATCTGAATCTAGATTAACTTCCTTTAGAATATCTGAATCTAGATTAATGTAGAGAAAAAGGTAACTATTTAATGCAGTAGAGAGGGATTAGGAGTTTTGCTCTTGGAATCTGTTTCTGTTATAAAATTTAAACCTTTCAGTGTGCGTTATAAAGTGGAGCATAAACTTGAATCCCACCTTCCAGAGAAAACTGTGGATAAACATTTTGAATCATGTGGCATTTTAATGGGATTGTGTGGACGTTGCTCTTTGTAACATTGTCAAGTCATCTTGGCTAAAGTCTGTTCTTCACAACAAAGGGACTGAAATGTATCTGGTCTCTTTTACTAATAGGAGAGAGGAGGAGTGATGTGGATTATCCAGAAATCATTCATGCTTGATTTTAGAATTTTTATTTTAGCATTTATTTATGAATGTGTGCGTGCCTCATTGGAACTTTGTAACCCTCCATTTAATAAAAGCATCCCTCAGTGAGTGAAGACTTGACTCAGCAGGAGCTCTGGTGCTGTCTAGCCTCATCATCCTGATTTCCACACCCACAGCGGTATGCATCACCTCTGACACAAGTCACAATTTTTATCTAAAGGAGGTAGTGAGTGTGTTTATTCTTTTGAGACCAGTTATGGGTATACTGGACCTTAGGCATTCTCAGATTTAAGATTTAGTCATCCCAAGGCCTCCCGCGCTTCATGATAAATAGTCATTTGTAATTTTTCTGAGGCCTGCATTTGAATCAGACATCCCAGGAGGCCTGTTGCCCTACTTCATGGTTTTGAGAAGTTCATCTGTTTCTCCTCACTCATGGTGTTTTATGCTTTAATGCTTATGACATTATGACATTATCCTTTGTGGAGAAGTATGACAAAAATAAAGCCAGCTGGAAAAGCAGGTGATGAGAATTTTTCTTCAGTCTACCAAAGTCATAGTTTTTAGCCAGAAAATAGAAGTTGTAGGTAATTTGAGTGTTAAATGTGGCAGGCTTGACAAACCTATGGACCTGAACAAGTCAACCGTGCACTGTAATGGAAATGAGAATAAAAAGTTAGTGAAACTGTTACAGTGATTTTTTTTCTAGCCAAGGAAAAAAATTGCTCATCCAATGAAAAAGAAAAACTCAGGACACTGTTGAAAAGGCTCTTAAGGTATGCTCTGGTTATGCACTGGGAGACGAGACTGCCATTTCTGGGAAGTAACAGATGGTGAAGACATTGAACTGACAGGTGAAGGTTGATTTGATGAAATTTCTCAAATGCATTTTCTTTGCCAAATGTGAAGTTAATAAGGGGAGGCCACACCCGCCAGCCATGTATTGCTCCTGGAACTGAGCTGAAGGAACTCATAAAGCAGGGAAGGGTTATGGTCTCTGTAAATGCAAGATTGTAATGAAACCCACCTTTGAAGAAAATACCTTCTCTGAGTATAGATCCCAAAAAGAGATGTGACCCTTGGGTATTCAGACAACTAAGGGGTAATTCTGATGATGGAATGGAGGGAATTCTAAAGATGCCTGAGAGATGAGACAAGTTCCTTGTGAGGACAAGAGATGAGGGAAGGAAGGAGAGCTGAGGGTGTGAAGGCAGCATTTTCTTCTTCTAGTTCATTCCTAGTTGCCTTTCTTATCCTTTCCCCAGCTTTGATGCATTTGCTTCTTTGGTTAAGGTTTATCAACCAAAGACTGATGATCACTAGGTTGAAAAGACGGTGTTAACCTAAGGCTGTAGCTCAGTGAGTCTCAAAAGGTGGTTCTCAGATCTGCAGCATCAGCAGAATGGCTAGCCCTCACAGAATTACTGAATTGAAAACTCTGGATAGTGGAACCCTGCAGCCTGTCTTGAGAAAGCCTTACAGGTGATTTTGGTGCAGGCTAGTTAGAAGCCCTCTGCTGTAATTTGTCTTCATTCAGCATTTCCTTGCAGCATTTTATTTATTTATTTATTTTTTTCCTAGGCAAAGAACTTTATTAACCTTGTTTCAAACTTTATTCCCAGGCTTCTTCAGCTTAATTAGCTGCAAAGAATGAATTGTGTATAAGCAAAAACTGAAAAGGGCTGCAGTGTCCAAGGGGCTGGGGCTTAAAAATATTAGAGATCTAGATTTTATCAGATCCATGAACAAAATTTTAAAAAGCAGTCATAATATAAAATAGCAGCTCCCAGTAACTTCTTCAAGTTTTATCTTCTTCAGAAGTTGACTCAATTCAGTTTGCTTCATTCTTGGAAGCTTCATCAAAATTCTCCACAAGATCTGGTACTTCGTTGTCATCATCATCCTCTCCGGAGCAAGTGGTGCTTTTCCATCCACAGACTGTTTGGGCAGAGCTTCAGCCAGTCTTCTTAAACTAGTCAGACTGCCTGCACCAAGCTGGTTTAAGATACTGGGTAGCATTTCTGTCTGCAGCTTTGTCTCCGCGTGGCCTGTAACGGTGAAAGTGTTTGCTGCCAGCGATGCCTGAACTTTAGGGTTGATCACTGTCCTTGGTTTGTGAACATATTCACTTCTTCAATATCAGAGATATTGTTTACCCCTAACTTCTTTAAGGGGAACTGAAGTTTTTTATCATCTGCTGTAGCTGTTCTATGAACCACCTTCTTCTTTCGGCGAGCAGTTCCTTTCCCACCAGTGCCACTTGTGTTTGCAGTTTGGCGAGTTTCTCCTGGTTCATGATAGTTTCTTTCATCTTGTTGGAGTGGAAATAGGACCATGTGGGGGAATAGGGTTGGTGCTCAGGGGGTCTCGGGCGGACCAGGTGAGATTAGGTGCACACACGCGGGGACGCAAGATGACAGCTCCTTTCAGTATTTTAATTTATTATACTTATATATTACATACAGTGTGCAGTCATGGTAATCATTATTTTGACTTCTTGAATTTTTTAGATTCATGGCTAATTTTATTAGTTTATATTAGAGTTTGCTTTGGTGGAGTTTTAAAAAATTATTTTGGCTCTGTGAATCTATAATATGAAGGGCTAGCTCACATTTTCCAAGTACTGTTTTAATTAATATTTTAAGGGAAATTATAAGCTCTAGTGGTATTCAAGAATTTGTAGATTAGGGGATCCCTGTGTGGCTCAGCGGTTTCGCGCCTGCCTTTGGCCCAGGGCGCGATCCTGGAGTCCTGGGATCGAGTCCTGCGTCGGGCTCCCGGTGCATGGAGCCTGCTTCTTTTAAAAAAAAAGAATTTAGAGATTAGAGAAAGGTTCAAGTCAGGGGATTTCTCCGCAATAAGGGTCTACAGTAATTTTGGGGATACAGATAAACCTAATCAAACTGAGTATCTGTCAGTAAGAAGCAAGATTTACTGGGCAGTTGACTTTATATATTTTGATCTGATACATAAATTAACCCTCCTCAAATCTATTTAGCAGCTGGTTGTCATTTCCATTAGCTAAAAGCAGCTAGTCTTAAATCTGTTTCAAAGCCCCTGCCAGCACGTCTTGCTGAGCTTGTTTAGGCTTTCAGCTGTGAGACAGAATTCCCAGGTGCCACTTCAGCGCTCAGGTCTCTAGACCTTGTTATGGGTTGTTTAAATCCTTCGCCGGCTCTTGAAATGACCCTAGGCAAGTAATTTAATTCAGTCTTTCTGTCACTGAAAGTAGTCAAGAAGGATTTAAGGATTTATATGCAATAAGAAACATGCTTTAGAGTTTTATCAGTCAGAGCTCTAAAGGTAGAGGAGGTGAGGTGAGGGTTCAGTGTTTGCACTCATTTCTGACCATTTTCAGCTCCAGGGACATGGTCAGTTCTTCCATTAACTTTCGTACAGCGATCAGACTTTCTTAGTTTTTGGTGCCATATCATGATGAGTACTTTCATTCTCTAAAGTTCTGGAAATTATGATTGCTTAATATACTATTCTTATTCTTGTTTTTTACTATTTCTGGTTATAGTAGACCCTCATTAGTTTATACAACTGTTTGTAAATTTGTAGGTGATTTTAGGGAAATGTGGGTTATTTAAGTAATACTATGTTCAGGTAATAGAATTAAGTGAAACCAACTTTATAACGTTGTATTAGTTATTGTCCTGAAATTTAATGGCTTAAAATACCACACATTTATTATCCCCTAATTTCTCCGAATCAGGAGTTCAGGAGTGAGTGGCTTAGCTGCTGAGTACTTCTGGCTCAAGTGTCAAGAGCTGTGCAGTCGGTAATGTCTTGGGGGCACTGGCTTGAATGGGGCTGGAGGATCTGCTTCCAATATGGTTCAGTCACGTGGATGCCAAAAAGAGACCTCAGCCCCTCACCGACTGTTGGCAGGAAATTTCAGTGCCTCACCTTGTTGGCCTTTTCATAGGGTTTCCAGAGTGTCCTTGTGACATGGCAGCTGGTTTCCCCAGAGGCACTGATCCTAGGGAGAGCAAGGAGGAAGCACAATGCCATTTACAACCTGGTTTCAGAAGTTGATTGACTTCTGCCACATTCTGTTTGTTAGAAGAGAGTCACTTAGTCACGTGCAAGAGGAGTGGAATTACGCTCTCTTGAGGGAAGAATTGTAAAGAATTTTATGGACATATTTTTAAACTTCTACAGTGATAGGCACGGTTATATATTTAGCAAAGACGTGATTGGCAACAACCAAATTTGTACTTATTTCTTTCTTGTTTCAGTGCTTTTGTAGTTATAACAGGTGTTTCTGCTACTTTATATATATTCCTGAAAATTCTCATGTTCTCCAAAATTGTAAATTAAAAAAATAAAAAGGTTTATGGGAAAATGCAGCTGGAAGGGGGTAGGACTATAAGTCCATGCATCTTTATAACCAAAATACTAACAAAAATAATGATGGGGCCTCAGGAGATCACCCATAGGGCCCACTCGGGTATCCTAGTGTGCCTAGATGTTGAACTGCCTTAAGGAATATTAAAACTGCACAATAACAGAACAATAGAAATGCTGGCTTGTGGGAACCAAGACAGCATATTTGCTGTGGGCTTATTTCTTTGCTATTGAAAGTTCTAATTCTAGAGTAAATCTTTTTGAATCAACACAATATGCATGTTAAAATGACACCATTCCCCTATTTACAATCCTATGAGCTAATTGGTATTAATGAATCACAATATTGTAGGAGAGCAGACTGTAGTTTCTCTTAAATAAATAAATACTTCTCTTCTAATCATTTATTTAGTAAAATTCCCTACCAATAGATAAAGACTGAAGGAGACTTCAGTCACTCTGCTGTGATCAACTTGAAATCCTTGCTTTTGCTGTCTGTTTTTCCTCCTGGATCCTGTAAGAAATGCCTGAAGCCTGTAGGGGATTAGAGTAACATTTCTAAGATAAAAGTTTAAACAACTGATCCAACTTTGAACTGGAAGGCATTGGTTACTTGGTGTTGTTAATATTTATTAGAGCATAGGACAATTGGAATTCCTTTGAATTGAGAAGTTTGAGAACTGGCAGGAAGAGATAAAATATTCCTTATGTCATAGAATAAGGAAGTCTGACACAAAGGAGGCATCTGGGTGATTGCCCAGGTATATAGTACTTATTCTTCTCCATTTTCCCCAGAGCCCTGTTTGAACACAGCAAGTCTTGAGGACGTGTCTGATCTGGAACACCCAGGCAGAGAGCCGACCACAAGGACATTGAAATTCACTCAGAATAAGACAAGAAGGGGTTTGATTCAAACTGGGATGTTTAGGGCTTTCCAAGGACAGACTGATCTTACCATTAGGCTCTAAGACTATTTAGGCCCTTTGGGAGTTTTTCTAACGAGAGAATAAAAAGCCTGTCTCTGTTGATGTCTCCATACTCCCCTAGACGTATATCCCTTCTGGGACATGTAGTCCCCTCTATCTGGTGATTTGTTCTGGGGCTTTCTCAAGCATTTTTGTGGAGTTGGGGATTTGCACGGCTGTCTTTATGTACCGCTGTTGTAGATCTACTTACCCACAGATATACATAAATGTGACAGGTTAACAAGTGTCCTTGAAGCCACTCTCAGGTGTGGCTAAATAAAATGTCTCCTCCTTAACCTGTATGTAAAAGTGTGTGTGTGTGTGTGTGTGTGTGCACATGCATATTTAGATCAGATTCCTCATTACAGTATATTAGTTTTTTACATTCATGGAAATTGAATATTAGAACTCCCATAGTCTTGCACTTACCTGCTTCCCTACAGGAAGAGCCTGTCATGTAGAAAGGAGTCTGTCATGTAGAAAGGAAGCTTGGGAGTCTGAGCATTTTTCTCTCCAGGTGTAAATGAACTTATACAGAAGGGGACAAGCAAATGACTGTGGCCTGATCCCTTACTGGCAGACTTTGGCAAGTCGTGTCTGACCTGAAGTCTCCTGAGCTTCCTACCTCTTTGTGGGGCATTAGCGTCTGGTAACTGAACAACTCTGGAGTTCTCAGCCCCCTTGAGAGTGTTAGCTTTGTGTAGTTGTTTGCTGGGCACCAAGTTCAAATAGCTGAACTACTGTTACACTTCATTCTGGCCCAGCCCCAGCAAAATTATGTAGTGTGCAGTATCTATTTTATAACACATTTGATATACTGGGAGAAAGAGGAAGTGAAATTCAAACCTGCTGGTTTTGTTATTTCTGCCCAAAGGTATGTACTGGGAGGGTTCCAACTCTCTGGATCTCTTGAGATCTATTTCTGGTGCTCCTGCTCTTCCTGTTTCCTTCTCTAGTAGGTATTAGACATCTACCAAAACTACTTGGTATTTATGTGAATTTTTAATATTAATAAGAATATATTTACCTTGGGGACACCTGGGTGGCTCAGTTGTTTAGCATCTGCCTTCAGCTCAGGGCATGATCCCAGTCTGGGGATCGAGTCCCAAATCAGGCTCCCTGTGAGGAGCCTGCTTCTCCCTATGTCTGTGTCTCTGCCTCTCTCTGTGTGTGTCTCATGAATAAATATATAAAATCTTTTTAAAAAAGAAGAATATATTTCCCTTGAATATGTTTCTTCTGCTAGCCTTTGGCAACTAGGCAAATTTCCAAATAAATATAACCCTTCTGGCTTAGGTCCTACTTAAGGACACATGTCTCTCATTAGTCTATTTCTGAGCATGGGTTTCAGGACTCTTTGCTATTACACATCCAGTATCTACAACTGGGAATGTTTTTCCCCTTGTTTATAATGCTGTCATACATTAATCACAGTAGTTCTCCCGTCCATTTGACAGGACTTGTCTCAGTGTCAGTTTGCCAAATTCATTTCCATCTTGGACACGAAGATTCTTAAGATCTTTCCCAGAGCCATCTTTGTCTTTGATGCCTCTCTCTCAGTGTTCCCTCCATGAGTCACAAGCACCACCACACACCATCCTTCATAGATTGGTGTTAAATCTATCTTGTTAGAGAGTAGTATTTTCTTATTAAGAAAGTTATATATTAAAAAAAGTTAAATATTTTTTGTCTTCTTAATAGATAGAACACTTAAGTGTTCATTAAGTGACTGTAGGAGGAAAATATATCAGCATTTAATTCCATTAAAACTGATTAGTTTCATTAAATGCTGGATCTTGAATGTTATTTTCCTGTCGTGGTCTGTAATATTTTCTTCCTAATGTACTTAAATAAACACTAGCTATTTATAAAAATCTTGAAGTCATCCCCTTTTTTAAATGTAGGAAAAAATGAAGATATAGAAGGAAATAAAAGGGTTATAACAGAGGACTTAAAATGGTCTTTTCTGAGGGTTTTAAGGAAAAAGCTTTTCTTTACCTAAAATTAAAGTGTGCCTGTGGAGTAGATGTGGTAGTTTTTAACCATAATTGTATGACTGCAGATTTCAGAATCCTTCAATTATAAATTAGATTGTTGCCCAATAATTATTCTCTGTTGCCTTGGTAGTTTATCCAGTATGCCAATGAGTTGAAAAAAGCCCAACTCTTTGGACTGAAATATTTGCTTGTGTTTGTTTCAGGAAAACCTCACAGCACCGGTAGCTCTGAACGGATTCAGCTCTCAGGAATGTATAATGTCCGTAAAGGCAAAATGCAGTTGCCAGTGAACCGATGGACCAGACGCCAAGTCATCCTGTGTGGGACCTGCCTAATAGTATCATCTGTGAAAGACAGCTTGACCGGAAAGATGCATGTTTTGCCACTAATTGGTGGAAAAGTAAGTTTAAAATGAACAAAATACTAATAGGTTCCCTAGTGTCATTAAGCTTACTTTGAGTCATTTCTCTAATATGGGACCCATGGTTTTCACTCATCTAAGATCTAATTCAGTTCCTTTTGTGCTCCACCATTGGGCATTGTTGGATGGTAGAGTTGTGGAAGATAACAATGCCATTGGCCCACCTGAGGCCTCCGTGGTTATCACTTTGTTAGTATATGCATCTTACTTATAGGCCTGAAAACAGAGCAACTAAAATTCAGTATTATATTTTAGGCTGTAGATGATGAATTATTCTTTATTAGTAGACATCTCTTGGTATCTTGAGTTTGTATTGTGTAGTATAGTATAATAATGATCCCTAAGTCCATGGCTTTAGGACCATTCAAACATACTTACCAAAGGTTAGACTCTCTCTTTCTTGCATGAATCTTTGATCCAACTTCGGCATACCTGTCTCTTTTTGTATAGTGACCAGTGTAGTCAGCGGGGTTTTTTTTTTGTTTGTTTTTCGTTTTTTTGGGTTTTTTTAGTCTTTATTTCTTAAATTATTTTTAAAAAGATTTTATTTATTCATGAGAGATACAGAAAGAGAGAGAGGCAGAGACACAGGTAGAGGAAGAAGCAGGCTCCATGCAAGGAGCCTGACACGAAACTCCATCCTGGGTCTCCAGGATCACGCCCTGGGCTGAAGGCGGCACTAAACTCCTGAGCCACCCAAGCTGCCCCTAGCGGTTTTTTATTTATTTATTTATTTTTTTTAAAGATTTTATTTTTTCTGAGAGAAGAGAGAGCTTGATTGGTAGGAGGGGCAGAGGGAGAAAGGGAGAGAGAAACAGATTCCCCACTGAGTGCAGAGCCCGAAGATGAGTTCAATCCCAGGATCCTGAGATCACGACCTAATCCCAAAGGTGGATGCCTAACCAACTGACCACCCCCCCAGTACCTCAAAGTTAGCATTTTTTAGTTTATCACTTTAGTTTAGTCAATCATAATCTTTGAACCTGAAATGTTAACTTGTTTCAGAGAAAAGCTGTAATATAGCTGGTGGATCTTTCCAACATTACTAGCTGGTTTGCTTTGGGCATAATTATTTTATTCCTATCATTTATAAAAGAGAAAGAACCAGATTGCTTGGGAAAATGTTACATTCTTTTTTTGCCAGATCGATTTATTAATATCCAAGTGTTGGTAGGAGTATCATTACCATATAATTATATGTTAGTATTTCCTGATTTTTAAATGATATGATAATCTCTTAATAAATAGGAAGGCGAATTTGAATGAAGAAAAGGGTTTTTGAAAATTGGGGGCATGTTAGGCAAATATTTTCTTTACCATTTTTCTTCCTGAATGGGCATTGGAAAGAAGACAGAACGTGGAGGATATAAATAGAGGGGGGGAAAAGAAAGTCAACTTTTTGTTAAGTGAACTTTTTAAAATTGGCACATGTTTGATCTGCTGGTTGCAGGGATTAGAAATGCATAAGGTAAAATCAGATGTGTGCAGTAGTAAATGGCTTTGTTATTCACCTACTATATGGCAAATTCATTCTTCATTTAAACTAGTCTTTTCTTGTGTAAATACCCCATGTCAGATCCCCATCCATCCCTGTGCTATTATGCATTCTAATCCTAAGAAGACTAATACTTGATCATTTAAAAAAGATTTTGGCCAGGCTGACAGGTTTAGATCTATTTCAGTCACCTCTTTTGAAACCATTACTTCCCTTTTGTCTGAGCATTGAAGAATTAGTGGTATCTTATTACTGAAGATTTTGTCCTCTGGATTGAATTCTGAAAAATTAGTTATCATTATTACTCCTGTAGGTCATCATTAAAAATACATATTTAATGTTTGATGCCCTGTTAGGTCAACAGTCTGTTTCTTTCTTCTCTATGATGTTAGGCATTTGCTTAGGCAAATTTAATATAACTATTTATTAAATAACCTCTGTGGGGAAGCCACTTTGCTTGGTGTCCCAGAAATACCTAGATGGGTAAGTCATCAACTCTGCCTTTGAATTCCTTATAATTTCCTATCCAGAGGTGAAGGATGGGCACAACAATGTCTGCTCTAAGAGACATGCAGAAAAGTAGTGCAGGAGATGAGTGGAAGGAGAGATTACATTTTCTTGTGGGGAATCAGGGAAGTTTGTGATGAAGGAAGTAGCAATCATAGTAGAACTTGAAGGGTGAAAAATCTCTTGACATATGAAGTAGATGGTCAGAAAGATTATTGTGCTCAAGAAGCAGAGGCAGGAAAGCAATGGAATGTTCAGATAAGGTCAGAAGATGGAGTTATAATTAGCATTTTCATTCAGAGCTAGCAACTTGTCTTGTTTCCCAGGCCTATTATTGGATGGACTTCTATTGAATAAATTGAAATAGCTTCCTTTTCTCACAGACAAACCTTGTAAAACCTGTTTTGCGCTACGCCTTTAAAAATAATTGAGTATGTTGAAAAACAGTCTTTTAAAACCTGTTTGACCAAGTTAGGGAAAAATAATTCAGTCTTTGCAATCTGAGTTTTCATTAATGTTTATTTGTTCCTTTTTTCATTCTGTTCACTGTTTCATTCTGTTAAAGGAAAAACTAAGAGTAAATGGAAGGTTTTGTTTTTGTTTTTTTAAATATATATGAAGATACCTAGAAATGAAGTGTGAGATAGATTGACCATAATTGAGCAATACTTGTTGATAATCAAATCTGACACACCACTTAGAGCATGGTCCTTTAGGGTACATTTTCAAAAGTTAATTCCAAATATGAAATTAAATGAAGCACTCTTAAAATTTAATGTTGAGAAAAACTTATTTAATAGACAAGTTTCTATTCATTGTGCAACTATTATGTTATTTATCCTTTAGAATTTAACATAGATTTTTAAATGTAATATTTTAATATTTTACTCAATAATTGCTAAATTATGATGCATAATAAATCAAATAACCATTAACTACTATTCAGTTTAGGAATCATAGCATTATCAGTACCAGTGTTTCTATCTGTGTTCTCTTTATATCTGTCCCATTGCCTCCCCCAACCCCAAGGTATCCACCCATTGCCCTAAAATATATATTCATCATTTTCTTTTTTGAAATAAGTTTAATCATGTAACTATGTTTTGCTTGTTTTTGATCCAATAAAAAAGGTATTGTGCTATGTGTGTTTGAATTTTTTCACTAAATATTATGTTGTTTCATAATAAGATTCTGTGTTGCTTGCTGTATGTGGTTTTCATTTCTGTATAATGTTCTCAATGTTCTCTTCTGTAAATGTTTTAAATTCTCATAATTTCTTAAGTAATTTTCCTGTTGATGGACATTTGGGTTGCTTCTAGTTTTTTGTTATTATAAATAATGCTGCTTAAATAGTTTTACATTGATATGCCTCCTGGTATGCAAGTAGTTTTTCTAGGGCAGTAGTTCTCAACTAGAGTTACTGTGCCCAAAGGGGACATTTGGTAATATATGCAAGTGTTTTGATTGTGAAATTATTGAGCAGTCAACGTATCAGTTGATATAAGATAAATTATGCTATAGTAACAAATCCTCCCAGATGTCAGTGACTTAACATAACTGCTTTTTTCCATTCCACTAATTGTTCACTGTGGATTGGTAGAGATTTCTTTTTTCACATAACTGTAAAGGGACCCAGTCTGATGGAGGCTCTGCTCTCTTAGAACATTTGGAACATGTACCCTACTTTTGGTGCTTAGGCAAGGGAAGACATAACAGGAGGATCATGAACTGGCTCTTGTATATTTGGATCCAGAAACTTCTGCTTATGTTCATTGGCCAGAATGAGTCACATGACTTCACCTTACTTGCAGAGTGTCTGGAAAATGTGGAAAGTAGATAGTGTTTGGTTAATACCAATCTCTTTGGTGCAGGGGGAATCTATTGGCATTTATAGGGCAGGGACTCAAAGGATAAAATGTCATGCAAAGTATTAGTACTGTACAATGTCGAGTGAACTGTTTAATTCAAAATCCTATAATAAATGACCTCCTTGAGAAATATTGCTCTTAGATACATAGTTAGGAGTGCAGTTACTGGGCTATAGGGCATATGCACATGCTATAAGATGATATCAAATTGTTTTCCAAAGTTCACGCATGGTTTTACACTCATGTCAGTGTACAAGTGTTCCTGTTTCTCTACATCTTCACCAAACTCTTTTGAGATATAATCAAAATATAAACTGCATATTTTGGTAGTAATTTGATAACAGTATAGATAGCTAAATACGCCCATTAAACCATCACCACAGTGAAGAAAAAAAATGATCATACCACCCCCAAAAGTTTCCTTGTGCTCCTTTGTATCCCTTTCCTCCCACACTTTTCCTCACTTTTCCCTATCCTCCAGAAATCACTGACCTGATTTCTTTTAATATTGATTAGTTTAAATGGCATTTTAAAAATGTATTTTCTCTTTAGAGTATAAAAATGTGGTTGATTTTTGAGTATTGATTTTTATGTCTAGCCCCACCTTGCTGAATTTTCTTATTCTAATATAGTGTCTATAGATTGTTTGGCATTTTACTATGTAGCTAATCATGATATTCAAATAATGACAATTTTCTTCCTTCTTTAATATATTTAATACATTTTTGGTCTTAGTGTAATGGCCAGAACTCTGGTATGAATAGAATACTTGTCTTCTCAGTGATCTTAAAGAGAGTGATATATCATCATTAACACTGAAGTTTGCCTTAGATGTTTGATAAATACCCTTTGTCAGCTTGAGTTGTTATTTGTGTTCTTAGTTTGCTAGGAGTTTTTATCATGAATGATGAATGAGTGATGAATGTTATGAAATACTTTTTCTGCAGCTGTGGGGATGATAATATGGTTTTCTTCTTTAACCTGTTAATGTGATTAAAGATTTTGTAGCTCCAGTAACGTTAAGCCATCTTGCCTTTTACTGAGGTAAATCCAATTTGTTCCTGATATGTAGGGTTTTTTAAAAAGATTTTATTTATTTATTTATTTGACAAAGAGCGCTAGAGAGCACTAGCAGGGGGAATGGCAGAGGGAGCAGGAGAAACAGACTCTCCACTGAGCAGCGAGCCTGATGCCAGGCTCTCTCCCAGGACCTGGGATCATAACCTGAACCAAAGGCAGACACTTAACTGACTGAGCCACCGAGGCACCCTGACATCTAACTTTTAACTGCATTTTGGTTCTAGAACATCTAACTTTTAACTGCATTTTGGTTCTGATTCTGATCCTTTTGAAAATTTTTTACACTTGTTGACTTGTGATCATTTTTGCAAATGAAGCATAGGAGCTTGTGTAATGTCATGTTACTTTATTATCTGACCTTTTCCCCTTAAGAAGAATTTACTGGGCAGTGGAAATTTGATTGGAGTGTATCATTGCCTGATGAGGACTTGAAAGTTCTCTTGGTAGAGTTTTATTTCATGTTAATTTCAATTTCATGTTAAATTTTTAAAAACTTATTTAACATGCTTAAAGACTTTTTTTCAAAAGATTGTAATTCAGAGTGATACAAAAGTCCCTTAAAGTAAAAAACTTACCTGGAATAAAAATCCTTAAGTAAAATAATAAGTACAACTCCTTCCAAGGGGAGGAAGAACCTCAGCACCCTATTGTGACGATAAAGATAAGGAAGGGAGTCATCCAATTTAAACAGGAAGAAGAGAAGTTCCCTCTTGTGGGGAAATTTGAAGAAAATAAAACTCCCCGTTTTCGATTTCCTAGTAATTTAAATTTGTTGGTCAGACTTAGGAACTTAGTGTGTTTTAAGTATGAAGAGGAACATATATAGGGAAAGATGCAAATCCGTGCAGGCTCACTGGCCAAAGGTATTGGTTGGGCCAATGAACTATGTAACTGGTCTGCTTTCCTGCCTCATTTTTGTCTCTGTTTGTTTTTATAGGTAGAAGAAGTGAAAAAGCACCAGCACTGTTTAGCATTTAGCTCCTCTGGACCCCAAAGCCAGACCTACTACATTTGTTTTGATACATTCACAGAGTATTTAAGGTGGCTTCGACAAGTCTCCAAGGTAGGTGCTTACCCAAAAACACTGTTCAGCTTCTAGCTGGCTCAAGGGTTGCTTTCTGCTTTATTCAGTTCCATAATGTAGTATAATATATTTTTTTTTCAGATACTGCTAGTAGTTTGCAATTTTTAGTTTTGTAAAACTCGTTTGGACTGAAAAGTAGCCAATTAAAAATTTTTTAATTGTTTTCATTTGTTAGGTTTTGTTTATCCTAGGGGACAAAAAAGAATTCAGTGGGTAGACTGGCATTACTTTTTTAATGTTACAAATAAGGAACATAGGCTAAGAATATTTAAGGGACTAGCCCAGGGTAGGACAACTGTAAAACCACAAAATACCCAGAGAATTGTTAAAATTTCCCCTCTTCCTCTATTTTTTCATAGAAGTAGTTTAATCTGTGCCATCTCCTTTTCGCCTGTTCAATTTCTGCCTTTCGGATGGCTTAATTTCTTTTGACATCTTGATTATTTTGACCATTTTATAGTTCCCTAATTAAATAGGATCACCATGACCTATGAAATAGTATACCTCTGTGTGTGTGTGTGTGTGTGTGTGTAATGGAAGCCAGAATAACAGGATAAATAAGATAAATAAGTGTTGGTATTTCAAGTACTGTGTGTGAAGATGATTTTACATCACATTTATACAATTATGTGTAAAATGGGTGGATTGTAGTACTTTGTGCCTTGGTTTTGGGTGTGTTTATGAAACGATGAAACCTCTCTTGGGTATAGAAGCATTACTTTGGAATTTACTTTCATATTTTTGAATTCATAATCCAGTTTGCTATCCAAGTTCAATATGATTCAGACTGCTGTATGATGTAATTATTTATCAAACAAATGGAGAATAACTTTGCTTAACAGTTAATAGAAAATTTGAGAATAACATCTAGAAAGACTTTCTTGAAATACTGGCTGCCCTTGAATTATCAGGTAAAAACTGTGTTCTCGGGTGATGCCATACACTTAAGAACATTATTGGTTTCCCCTCCTTTCAGAGAGAAGCAATGGGCAGACTTTGGATTGATAGGACTTAGAAGATTCTCCTAACCGTGATGCAGAGTTAATGTGATATTAGAGGCTTTAAGTACATGTGTCTAGTTATTTTAAAATTACTTTGTGGTGGCAAATGCAAGGAGGCAAGTATTAAATAATACTGTGCTTTTATATTTAAATGTTTGCATGGGTTCAGGGCAGTAAGTCATCTGCCTATATTCTGCTTTTTGAAAGTAAAATGCCAAAATGTAGTCAGTGCATTACATTTCTATGTTGAAATGTTGATTTTTTAAAATAAACTTTTTATTTTGGAAGAATTTTCTATTTACAGAAAAGTTGTAAGCATGAAACAGTTTCCACATATCCCCACCCTATTTCCCAAACACCTTCTATTACCATGGTAGATTTGGCAAAACTAAGAAACCAATATTAACACATTACTCTGAACTAAACTCCAGGATTTATTTGGATTTTACTAGTTTTTCTTCTAATGTCTTCTTTCTGTCCTATGGTTTAATCCAGGATACCACATCACATTTGACTGTCATATCTCCTCTGTCTCCTCTGGTCTGTGACAGTTTTTCAGTCTTCTTGTGGTTCTTTTTTTTTTTTCTTTCTTTCTTTCTTTTTTTAATGACTTTGACAGTTTTGAGGAGTCTTGGTCAGTATTTTATAGAATGTCCTATATGGAGACATTTTGATCTTTTAAACCAAATGCAGTGTCATAGTCACCTGCTTTGCATTCTTTTTGGAACAAGTCAGAGGTATAAATACTTAAATATGGATAAAGATGTAAATAAACATAATTTATCAAGCTTACCAATGACAGGTTGTTTTGATTGAAACAACAAAAAGATTAATAGGTATTGAGTTTAATAGTCTTGTATATTAAACATCCACACAATTGATAAGTCACTCTTCTAAAGCTATCAAGCACTTATTAAGCACCTTCTGTACGTCAAGTATGTGTTTTATGTACTGGGATATAGCAAAGAACAAGTCTAATTCCCCTCTCTTGGGAGCACTTACATTGGGGAAACAGATGATAAATAAGTAAACAGACAAAACACCAAATAATCACTATATATACAAGTTATAATATATACAAGCTATAATACAAGTTATAATGACAGAGAATAATGGAGGAAGAGTAACTCTTCTGACTAGGGGACATTTAAACTGGAATGTCAGTGAAAGAAGTAGAAGTATCTAATTATTTGAAGATCTGGTGGCTGGAGTTTTCCAGGTAGAGAAGATAGTGTGAAAGTCCCAAGACTGGAACAAGGGATGTAAAGTCAGGGGTCTTCTGTTACAGAAGAGAATAAAGAACTGGCATTATATTATTGGCATAATGGCAAGCCACTCAAAGAGTTCTCTTCCAGAAAGTTACATGATCTGACATTACTATTGTGCGGAGGACAAGAAGAGAAGCAGGAGGGTCAGACTGGCAGGAGGCTCTTTGGTATATTCCAGGCAAGAAGTGAGAGGAGAAATGGAGAGAGGTGGATAGATGTGTTTTGGGATGTGTTTTGAAGATTGAGTGACAGGATTACTGATAATTACATATCAAGCATGAGGAAAAGGTCAGAATAAAAAATGGCTTCTAGGTTCTTGCTTTGAATGAGTAGGTAAATTGTAGCCTCAGTCAGAAACCATAGCACTAATTAGACTTTTTATATTGGCACCTTTAAACAATGGCAAAATAGTTTTTAACTTCAAAGAGTTTATTTCTAGAGAGGCAGAAGAGGTAGATTATGAAATGCCTCTTTAATGGGTTATGGAAATTGTTTATTTCTAACTTGCTGCTGGTGATTGTAAATGTCAAGTGTTAGCGTGGTTAGTACTTTTCGATGCTGCTAGTTTGCGAATATGACGTCTCCATGGTCTAGTAGGATAGTGGATCTGGAACAGGCCTCTCTCTCTCTCTGACTATTCAAACCACAGGCAGATTCATGCACCAGGCCACTCAGTAGGAGAAGGTGGGGGCTAGGGAGAGAAGTGACACAAGAGAAGGTGATGGTGGCAGGTGGAGGAGTGTTGGTGTGAGTTTCCTCTTCCCCTGATTATTGTATTGCCATTAGAAAGTATTTAACGTGTAATGTAGCTATATGCATAAGATCATTCACACGCATATATGTATACAAGACTGCAGCTTACATTTCACACAGGTGTGGGTGGGTGCTTCCAGGAGGGAATTTAAACTAATTACCTTAAATTACTAGAATTAATAATTAGTTAACTAGTAGCTGGCTGCTATTAGTGAGAATGTATTTGATTAGAACCTTAACCTCCTTTCCTTCAGAAAGGCTCTGAATGTTTGGAGAAACCAAATGTATGAGAGTAGAGAGTTCAGGTTTTAAACTAAGGCAGACATAGATCCTACCATTCACTGGCCCTGACACTGTCGAAGCTTCTAAGTTTTAGACCTTTTCATTTGGTAAAGGGAATAGTAATAGTTCTTACCTCCTAGGGCTTGTCAAATATGCATGATAGACTTATAACTGGCACAAAGAGGTTCTAACGGTGTATGCGTGTGTGTGTTTGAGAATGACCGAGTAAATAAATACATAAATAAAATAATTTTATGGCCATCATTCCTGCTGTTAATCACTGATTGGCCAAATGATCTTTTTAAAGCATTATCTGTTTTTATGTTTATTTTAAGCAGATAAAGACATATGCTTGGTTTATCTGAACAAAGGACCTTTTGCTATTCCTAACATAGCGGCCTTTTGGGGTAACATAATTAGAGATGTCAGACGTTGGGGAGAACGATTTCTTCCTGAAAAGTCAGGGATCAGGGATAGAGGGCAGAACATCTTACTAAATGCATATTTTAGATAACAGTGTCTTTCCTCTCTCTATTCTTAAAAACCAGATACACATTTCAAAAGTTTTTTAGAAGATGTTATGGTTAGTGAATTAAAGGAGAAACTGGTTGTAAGGGTCTGGTTGAAGAGGTTAGATATTATAGAAGAAATCCATATGAGAACCCCCTGTTTGGATGTGAATCACTTATAAAACAGCCATGCTCTTCTTTAAACTTCGTTTATTCAGGGTAGTCCTGTGACAATCTCTTTTTCTTTAATCCAGCATCCTGGGTGAGTAAGTTGGGGCTACTAGAAAAAGGAGGATGAGAAGCTGGATCCATTGGGGAGTATGTGCTTATGGGAAATTTGGAGTGGCCAGAGCTGATTCTCATAAGCCACTTGGACTTCCAATTTCCCTTTCCGTTGTCCTCTTCTTCCTCATGTCTTAGGCATTAGGAAGTTATACAGTATAGTCATTCAGGGTTACTGTGGAGATTTTCTTTTTAACACAACATTCACAGAATGGATTGTCTTTATATCCTAATGGTTTTTTCTCCTTTTTTGTGGTATCTTTTCATCTTTTTAAAATTTAAATTCAATTAATATATAATGTATTATTGGTTTCAGAAGTAGAGGTTAATGATTCATCAGTCTTCTATAAAACCCAGTGCTGGGGCTCGTGGGGGGCTCAGTTGCTTAAGTGTCTGCCTTCGACTTAGGTCATGATCTCAGGACCCTGGGATCAGCCCTGTGTCAGGCCCTCTGCTCAGCAGGGAGTCTGCTTCTCTCTCTCAAATAAATAAATAAAATCTAAAATAATAATAACACCCAGTGCTAATTATATCATGTGCCCTCCTTAATGCCTATCACCCACTTACCTCATCCCTCCAGCTCCTCCTCTCCAGTGACCCTCAGTTTGTTTCCTGTAGTTAAGAGTCTCTTATGGTTTGTCTCCCTCTCGGATTTTCTCCTTCTTCTGATTTTTTTGTCATTTTTTATTTTTTCCTCTCTTCCCCTATGATCCTCTGTTTTGTTTCTTTTTCTTTTCTTTTCTTTTCGTTTCTTTTCTTTTCTTTTCTTTTCTTTTCTTTCTTTCTTTCTTTCTTTCTTTCTTTCTTTCTTTCTTTCTTTCTTTCTTTCTTTCTTTTCTTTCTTTTCTTTCTTTTCTTTCTTTCTTGGTGGGCAGCAAAGCAAGGTTTATTGAGCAATAGCAAAGTGATAGTACCAAGCTTGGGAGGGGGGAGGGGGACACAAGAGGGTTGCCCTCTGTTTTGTTTCTTAAATTCCACATCTGAATTAAATCATACAATTGTCTTTCTCTGATTAACTAATTTCGTTTAGCATGATACCCTCTAGTTCCATCCACATTGTTGCAAATGACAAGATTTCATATTTTTTTTGATGGCTGAGTAGTTTTCCATTGTGTGTGTGTATATATATTCATATGTCATACCATCCTAATGTTTAAATGAGATTCATTTTGATAAGGATCTGAAAGTAAAACAACAGAAAGAAATATCTGAGTTTCTGATTTTTAATGACCATCTCCACCTCAGACTGAGTAGGACAAAAAGAACCAATTCCAATGATTTTTAAATTAAAATGAATGAGATAATTAATATAAAAGGAAAATCCTTTATTTTTATGCTTCTGGATCGTAGCTAAAAGAGAAGTGTTAATCTTCTAATTTGTTTCATTTGATTATGGGAAAATTTTTTTTTTAATTTTTATTTATTTATGATAGTCACACAGAGAGAGAGGCAGAGACACAGGCAGAGGGAGAAGCAGGCTCCATGCACCAGGAGCCCGACGTGGGATTCGATCCCGGGTCTCCAGGATCGCGCCCCGGGCCAAAGGCAGGCGCCAAACCGCTGCGCCACCCAGGGATCCCAGATTATGGGAAAATTTATAAAAAGTTAGATATGTTCTACCAAGATAGGTCTTTATATACTTATTTTTCTTTAAATTTATTCCTAGGACTTAGTATTGCTTGCAAAAATAATACACAAGGCAGTCTCTTTGGAGTTTTTGTTTTGGGTGGGTGTTAGTGGTAGATACTGTGAATGGAAGTAAACAGCTCCCTTGGGAGGATTACGATATTGATTATAAAGTCATCCCTAAAATATTAATGCATGACATGCTTTAAAAATCCAGTAAACATCCCAGTGTATGCAGTGTAAAAAAGGGCTCTGTTTGCTCAACACAGACCCATGTATTTAGTGTGTTTTCCAAATGGTGGGAGGAAGGTTGGGGGCAGGAGAAAATAGGAACTGCAGAAGATCTCCTGTCAAACACACGAATGACATTCTAAGAAATGCTGACCTTTATATCCATCTTTGTGGCCCACTTGTTGGAGTGCATTAGCTTCAGGCATTGATTAATCCTGTGAACTCTCTTCAGTTATTATTTATGGAAATCTATAGCCTAAGCATACTTAATTTTTTATTAAGCCTTAGTTACTTCTACAGCACTGTATTGTCCCACTTTAAAGTTTGTTTCTTTATTTCAAGGAAGATTTAAGATCACTGGGTATTATGCATGGATGTGTTTTTAATTTTGTATTATGGAAAATGTCAAATATTTAGTAGTGGATATAATAGTAGAGTAACAACCATATACCTGTGACCTAGCTTCTATAATCTTCAACACTGACCAGTTGTGTTACAGGTATATGTTCTATGGCCCATCATTACAAATTCACACCCCATTAGGAGCATAGCTTGTGCACGCGTCTCTATCTGTGTTGATCAGTGGTGTACATGTTGGCAGTTTCCAGTGGCTGTGGTCATCATAGTGGCACTCTGTCCTATCTTTCTTCCAGTATTAACTGTAGTATCTTAATTCTAGGCCTCTTGTGTTTTGTTTTGTTTTGTTTTGTTTCTTTAAGTCACTGCAGTGAACTTTGGTTGCCTGGATATATTGGGTTCACTCTTACTGTGCATAGTGTAGGCAAGTTAGGGCCACATTTCATGCTGAATTAAAGATCACACGAAATAGTGAATAGATATCACTATTTAAATAAGAACAAAGTATATGGTCAATCACAAATGAACTTTTGCTTTCAGGTGCTTTAAAAGTGTTTTATTGTCTAGATTTCACTCAAAGAATACTTCACTAATACTTGAGTCCAGTCATTCTAATGTAATAAGATTAAGGTTTCCAACACACAGATTTGTGTCATTAGAAATAGTTGCAAGGAATCCTGTAAGATTACTTAGTCATCTTTTACACATTGTTTGCTTCTTAGTTTGGCATGTAGATTAGGGAGTATGCTGCTTTTTGTCAGCATGATTTGAAACCTGTCTTTTAGGGATTGTGCTAACATTGGGATTATAATGGTAAGAGGCTTTACTCTCAGTATGTTTCTGCTAAGAAGTCCAGGCGTTTTATGTTTTGTTTTGATTTGTTTTGATGGAAACCCTCACTTAACATTTTATACCCATTTTTTAGGGAGAGAAGTAAGGGCCATTTGAGCAGGGACAGTCTAGCAGGTCTGTGGTAGAATCTTAAGTGAAGCAAGTGACAAGGATTTAGCTTATAATACATCACCCCATCCCAAGGAGATTGCTCTTATACCAAAGCTGTAGTGAAGATGTGAGAAGAAAATTGGAAATCCAGTATATGAGCTATTTGGGTACAGGAAGACTTCAAAGAAGTAATGGGCAAATTGAATTCTGAAGGATGAATAGGAGTTCACCACAAGGATGAGGGGAAGAGCATTTCAAGGAGAGATGTAAAGTATGTACAAAGGCACAGCTGGGTAAAATGTGAAAACATAGTCATATCACAGATGTCTGAGCAGCATGAGAAAGAAAACAAAAATAGAAGCTAGATAAAGTAAAAAAAGTACTGGCCAGTCTAGATTGTTTCCTGCTAGTTCCATGTCATTTCCTGGGGGAAATTTGTTTATTATAACTTACTTTACAGCATAGTAATGGATTCGTTATATAGAAATTCATGGTATGCAATCTTTTCTTATTATAGATATGAGCAACAGTTTATGAAATTAGGGAACTTAGGAATTCTTTGAATTTAAGCTAAAGATGAAATATTTTGGATTGCATTAAGTTTTGTTTTTGTAATACATAAAACTGATTAAGTTAGTAAAAATACTTAAAATGATCTCTTTGTGGTTATAATTATGCTTCATCTTATTTCCACATTGCTAATCCTGTCTGTTCTTTTTTTCCTGTGGCAGCTATTGGTTCTGAAATCCTAGTTAACATATTCCTAAAGAAGGGTTTTTTCCTTGAATTCTGAGTCATTTCAGTTTAAAGCCATTTAATTTTCTCCAAAGTTTTATAATCCAGTTTTATACAAGTAAAAAAAAAATACATTTGCTTCCCATACCCTAACAAAAGAGTCATACTTTTGTGAAACTGCTGGCTTGTACATTTATTGGGTTAAACTCATCCCCTGTGTCTCCGTCTTCCCTCCTCAGGTCTGTCACCCCCTCCCTGTTCTTCTGCAGCTTTGTTGGTGTTACTTCAGAGTTGCCCCGAGAGACATGGGGAGGGAAAGGAGAAGACTAATTCCGCCCTTTCTTTATGCTGGGCACTCTTCCAGACTCCACTTCTAGATTAGGATCTCAGCAAACGGAAGAGATGTGCTCCTCATGTGGGATTTATCTGTATATTGTTATTACTTTTAATAAAATTCATTCACCTTTTCAAGTGAGGGGCTTACAGCTGTGCTTAAAGTTACAACGTATTATTTTAAGATTGGAAAGGGCCCTTGTCACGTAGTCACCAAAAAGGTAGTATTACCTAGTGTAGTTTTCTGGAATAATTATCTTAACAATTATTTGGCATTTTCTTTGAAATTTCTTTAGTTTAACCTTAAATTGTAGCCATGATCAGTGCTTTTAGTTTAGAGACTTCAAATTCAAGATTCAAAAAGGACTTTCTGGAGTCCCAGACTTCCTTCCCTCCTAAAAACTGTCTCTAGTGTTTCAGACACCTGTAGTGTCTGCCCAGACAGTTCTTCCTTACCAGTGAGCTGAAGTCTGTATCCTGTGGCTTCAACCTGTTGATCCAGTTTTGCTCTCTGGTATAACATGAGCTAATTCTACTTCTTCCCCCGTTGGTAACTTCTGAATATGGAAGTTACCATGATTTCTCTGCCATCCCTCACCCCTTGACAGTCTGTTATCAGGAGGAGCATCCTTGGTAGTTCCGACAAGTCTCTCTGTCACATGGCTCCCAGATCCCTTCTTCAGCTTCCTTTCGGGTGTTACCTGGTTTATTGATACGCATACTTACAGATACCAGCTGGGGAGCACCATCATCTTCCTTTCTTCACACATTGTATCCAAAGTGAATTAGTTATTCATTCATAAGGTCAACACCAAAATAAAAAGAGCTTTTGTTTTTAATCCCCAACTCATTGATATATTTTGTTAACAAAGTTACTTAGCCCTTGAATTGATCTAGTAGTGACCACAATAATGCCAATAGAAATAACTAAATGTTTTGGTATCTTTTCTATGTACCAAGCACACTTCTAGGTGCTTTATAGCAGCCTTGTGAGGTAGGTACTCATTACAACTCTACGACCTCAGGCTTTACAACAGAAGATAGTAGTCACTCTGGAAGAGATACTGTCACATCTCCATTTTGCAGATGAGGGCACTCTATGGTATACGGTATCCAGCACTGTTTTATGCAAGAAGTTCTGCTACCAAAAAAAAAAAAAAAAAAAAGAAGTTCTGCTACCTTGCTCTTTTTTTCTTTAATTGTACTTCTGATGTTTTACAGTGGCCTGAGGGGACAAAACAAACCAAGACTCAAGTAACAACTGAAATTTACTGAAAATGTCAAAGGGAAGTACTTCATATATACAGTTGTCAGCAGAATCCAGGCAGCTCAGTGATAGAATAAAAGGTGGTTTGTCACAGTCAGTTGTGTGGGATATGCTGCTAGGGACAGGAGCGTCATCGATCTTCTTAAATGATGACCAAGACATGGTTAAGAAATCTGAGATGCTTTCTGAGTCATCTGAGGCAGATTAAATTGATAATCATTAATAAATTGATTTTCTTGTTGAGGGGACAGGCTGCTGTTGCCTAAGTCTTCAAAAACTTGTCAAGTATTGCCATATCATGAACTTAACATATATGATCAATCACATCTTTGTATCTAGCCATGTTAATATTATAGAGTTAAGTTATTTTAATCTGAGTATTTAGACCAATGTAAATATATATTTACATATCCTTATATATATGTCCTATATATATATATATATATATATATATATATACACTTAAGAGTTTAGTTTCCATTATATATATGCTTATCTTGAAAAATCTCAATATTTGTAACTCAGAGTATTGCATTTCCTGCAGCTGCTCTGAAGAGTTCTTCTACCCACTGGTTTGATTTATAATTTTATAAAATAAGGAATCGTGGAATAATTAGAAAAATATCAGTGACCTCTGTATATCTAAAATACTGGACCTTGTATATTAGATTTAGAGCTTAAAATACAAAGCCAAGTACCTTATTTCTAATAGTAGAATCTTTTAAGTATACATTTATATCACTTCTTTTACCAGAAAGTTAGAATTCAGGTTTTTTTTTTTTTTGTGGTTGGCTATCTTTCCCCTTCCCCATGTCAGGGAGATGCCACTTTCTCAGGTGGCCACTGTCTAAAGGGACTGTTTACACCCAGTTTGCCAATAAGGAAATGAGGAAGGAACTCTGAGTTCAGATTTGATCTCCACCCAAGCCAAGCTCTGTTTTTCTGTTGTTACTCAGAAACACAATGGGGTTTGTGTGTCTGGAGGGGAGATAACTGCCAGAGCAACACAGGAGTGATTCTGGGAGGCTGGTGGTGCCATCTCCTTGGAGTTTCTCACTGTTGCTTCTGCCAAGAAAGGTGGTGCCGGGTCTGCATTTCCAGTTGAGGCCATGCAAGGAGCTCCCTGGACAAATACCACAGTTGTGTCTGCTCTTGGTGGAGATGTGCAAGTCTCTGCCCAGGTGCCTGGGAATACCTGCCCATTCTGTTAAGGGAGAGGAATGTAGGTGCTGGAATTGTCACAGCATTGCCCTGAGATTTGTGTTCTCTGCTCTGTGTGCTCTCATCACACCATTGGTGTACCTTCTTGAATGACTGTTGTTTAGGTATCTGTGTCTCAAGAGACCAAGCTTTTGAAGACATAGAATGTGTCTCTCCAGGACCAAGTATAGTGCCTGGTTCACTGAGGCAAATGATAAACATGTGTTGAAAGATTCACTCATCCCCATCCATTCCCTTGGCAAAGAGAGACCTGGATGCTTAGGTGGTGCTCTTATTCTAAATTTCTCAGTATTGTTTTTTTCTATATTGTTATAGCCTGATGCTTTAACAGTGTTCTAACAAAATCGGCACCTTGCTTTGCTCCTATTAAGTATAGTAATTACTAATTATTAATGATTACCAATTAATTATTAATTAGTGGCTCCTATTCATGTATATATTGTAATTAATTTTATTTTATTTTATTTTTATTTATTTATTTATTTACGATAGTCATACAGAGAGAGAGAGAGGCAGAGACACAGGCAGAGGGAGAAGCAGGCTCCATGCACCGGGAGCTGACGTGGGATTCGATCCCGGGTCTCCAGGATCGCGCCCTGGGCCAAAGGCAGGCGCCAAACCGCTGCGCCACCCAGGGATCCCTGTAATTAATTTTATACTAAAGTTTTCTTCATCTGTTAAACAGATTTTATAAAATGGTAATGTTAGTACAGGATCAAGAGAGATGTCATTGCAAAAAGGTCTGGGGTCAATTGAAAGTATTCTTGTAGAAATGTATAGAATTTTTTTTTAAAGAAAATGATCACATGTTATAAGGCAGTGTTAATTTTAATTTTATTAAAATTGGAAACTTCATTTAGAAGGTATTAAAAAACTTGATAAGATGAAGTTGAAAATAAGTTGCTAGAATGCTTAGCTAAAAGATTAATAAACATTCTTCTAAATTCATATTCTTCTACCTCATGCCTTCCCAAAACATTTTTTAGGAGGTGAGAATTAAAACTAGGTCAGTTAAGAGGTTAAGAATTTTTTATAGAAGTCGAGTAAACTCCCCAGAGACTATCCCTGTAGCCAGGGCATAATTTCCCAAGCCACTGAAGGTTAGGCCAGAGTAATTAATGACTCATTATACTGGTGAACAGCAGTCTTTTGCTTTACACAAGCAGAATTACTCGTGCTATTTCAGCTGCTTTGACCAAGCCTTTCAGGGTCATTTTGCTTAATTTTTGAGCATCTTTGGCACATAATAAGGATAAATGCCACTTCATTAAAATATAGTGGTAGCAACAACAACAAAAAAAATCACTTGAATGTTTTTCTAAGCTTTCCCTTGCTAATAAAAGATGATTGCCCACAAAGTGAACATCAGGAGTAATGGGAATAATGTGGAGGACAGTTCTGTTGTAGGAGAAGATGATAATTTCAAAAGCATACCAAGGATAAGTTAGGATAGAGATATTTTTGGGTTAGAAATGCAACTCAGCTAGACTCAAAGTAGAGACTAGTTTTGACATAAGTGTCCTAAAAGCTTGCCAAGAAACAACTGAGCAAAGTGTTGAGCTGAGTAGCATGTTAGAAATATCTGGAAGCCCAGTAGGTAGTCTGAAAAGTTTGTTGATGTTCATATTATAATTTTTATATTTTACCCCATAGTGTTCTTTGGGGGAGATATTTTGAGATCCAAGTGAACTCCCTCTACCCCCCACCACACACACATATTTACAAGTAATTTGGAAAAAAGACAACCTGAGAAGGTGACTAGAATTCATGTCACTTTTATGTGTCTTCCGGAATGGGATTTCCCCTCCATGAACCTACATGTAGGTTGGTGATTAGTTCACCAACTCTTAAAGCCTTCAAAAGAAGTTTTGCTGTTAATCCAGACTAGCACTAATTTCCCTATCACAGTTATATTGAACTGATCTTCTAACACTTGAATCCCTTCATGTGTAGTTCATGTTCTGCCTTTGATTGAGCTTTATCTGTGTAACTGCTCAAGGTGGCGAGAGCAGTTGTCTCTGCTATCATCCTTTTTGTGTTACAAGTTTGTACTGCATGCAGCTGTGGATGCTGGTCAAGGGATACTGCGTCTGCAGAGCCTCTCCTGATTTTTTTTTTTAAATGAGAATATTATTTACAGCAGCTTGGTAAATTCAAAGGGTAGGTACTGTCTATTCCACTTTAGTGTTGAGGGAGCAGAAGGATAGATGGATGGAGTGACTTATCCAGAGCCACATGGCTAGGAAGTGATAGAGTTGTTTGTACACCCTGATTGTTAAGACTGTGCTCTTTCTCCTGCACGTCAAGTTGCTTGGGTTTCAACTTTGGTCTTCCGCTGTCTTGATGTTGGGAAGTATAATAGGTGTACAGTAGCTTTTGCCAAAAGGATTGCATATTCTAACTGTGAGGTCCTTCCTATAACAAAGAGTTGAGGCAGTTTCTGCACGTGCTTTTTTCTTTTACTTTTCCCCCAACTTTCTATAACTTTTAAAACTTGTCCTGTAACCTTTTAAGATTCAATTCGGTGCTTACCAGGTGGCATCACCGCTGCCCAGGAGGACAAGCAGTGTAGACAGGACTGGGCAGAGTCCATGATGTCAAGGAACGGTGCCCCCCTGGGGCTTCACCCTTCCCTGGAGTCTGTAGGCAGCAGGTACTTTCTGCTTTTCTCAAGGGGGACGGTCTTCTGTACTGCCTTCCTGAGCCTTAAGCTCATCCTAGGGATGACATCTGATCATCTTTGCTGTGGCCTAAGGGGTTCTGTTATTATTTTGTCACAGAAGTTATAAGTACAAGCCCTTCTGCAAACTCAGGTTCTGCTGTGCTTGAACTGTGTGACCATGGATGTGCCCTGTGACTCAGCTTACCCTTCATCTTTGAAATGGGGATAAGTCATTGCTACACTGAGTTGTTGTGAAAATTAAATATGATGGCTAAAGCGGTTGGAAGAGGGCCTTCCACAAGTGAAGCACCCCCTAAATGTTAGCTGGAATTATTGTTATTCCTACTACTTTAAAAAAAAAAAGTTAGAGTAATAAAAGACTACTTGCCCTGAGGTGTAGCTAGGTGGCTTTTTGATTTATTTTTATTACTTATTTAGGTCTTTCCTGTGAAGGATCTTAGTTTTAATAGGTGCTATGTATGTGGGTCACAGCTTCTTTGGGCAGTCCAGCTGCTAGTTTTTTCATTTGGGATTTGAGCAAAACCTCTTTGAGGCGTATCCTTAGGTGCCCAGGCTGGTCTGGGTGGAAGTGCTTCAGGCTCCCTTTGTCACAGGGACTGGGTAGCGGTGCAACTCATGGTAGCTTTTGTGGCCACCTTAGCAGCTTTCTGCCCTGCTGCCAGCATTTCTGCTCTTGCTGTAGCTGTTGTAGCTCTGCCACGACTCCTCCCCCCCCCCCCGCCCCGCCCCTGCTCTTTCTCATTGTATCCTTGTTAATGTGGTTTCTTCCCTGTTTCCAGCAGCAACAGCTCGCGGTCCAGAACGAGGAAAGGAATCAAATACCACTTGACATTTAATCATTATCTTTCAGTTGTTCAAAGAGAGTATTTAGTGTGATGCTTCCATCAAAATAGTATTTGTCCTCTTGAAAGTAGTCTCTGTGTGAAAGAATATACTAGGTGGGTCAGATGCAAGCTGGTGAGAAAGAAAGGGCTGTAAAGTAGTCCAGTGGCCATTCTTCTGGCAAATACTTTTTCGAGGGTCATCAAGTACTGAGCAGGGGGTATAATTAGTGAACAAAATAGGCAAAAATCCCTGACCTTATGGAGCTTACAGTCTAGAGACAGAGATTTTCAGAGCCTTTCCATGCTTCCCATTTTGTTCACATTAAAAGCCAGAGTGTTTGCAGTGATCTAAAAGGCCCTGCCAGATCTGCTGTGCACCCTGTGCACCCCTACCCCTTACCTTTCTGATCTCATTACAGATCCCCTTACCTTATGGTCTCCATGATGTTCCTTGAACGTGCCAGGCACACCCCTTTCTAGGGCCTGTACACTTGCTACTTCCTCTGCCTGGAGTGTTCCTCTAGACACATCAGTTCAGTGTCTTCTTCATATCCTTAGTGTCTAAATGTCACCTTTTCAGGGGAGCCCACCCTGACCAACCTATTTAAATATAACCTACCCACAGTTCCAACAATCCTGACCCCCTTTTCCTTGCTCTATTTTTTCCATAGTGTTTGCCAGTTTTTAACATATAATTTACTTATGTATGATATCTAAGTTTAATGGAGGCAAGTATCTTAATTTTGTTCACTGAAGCATACCAAGTACTTACCAAGATCAGTAACTGGCGCATAGTAGGTATTCAATAAACATGTTGAGTGAATGAAAATGAAAAGTACTCCGGAAAAATTATGAAGTGGTATATTAGTTTACAAATTAACAAAACCGGGATCCCTGGGTGGCGCAGCGGTTTGGTGCCTGCCTTTGGCCCAGGGCGCGATCCTGGAGACCCGGGATCGAATCCCACGTCGGGCTCCCGGTGCATGGAGCCTGCTTCTCCCTCTGCCTATGTCTCTGCCTCTCTCTCTCTCTCTTTGTGTGACTATCATAAATCAATAAAAAAAAAGAAAACAAACAAATTAACAAAACCTTGGTGACTTTAAAACAACAGAACTTTATGCAGAAGTCCAAAATCAAAGTGTTGGCACGACCATACCCCTCAGAAGGTTCTAGGGGAGAATCCATTCCTTGCCTCTTCCAGCTTCTGGTGGCTCTAAACATTCTTTAGCTGGTGGCCTGTATTTCTCTGGTCTCTGCCCTCATGTGGTCACATAGACTTCTCTTCTTCTGTGTCTCCCTTAAACTCCTTCTGCCTCTCCCTTAATAAGGATACACATAATCATACTTAGGGCCCACCTGCATAATCCAGGATGAGCACCTTCTCTCAAGATCCTTAAGAAATGCTTCTTGTCATATAAGGTAATATTCACTCTTGCCATGTAAGATAATATTTATAGACTCCAGGGATTAGGATGTGGAAATCTGTGGTTTTGTCTATATCAAATCCTTTTTGGGGCCATGATTCAGTGCACTACAGTGGGTTTAAGGGGGTCCTTGGAAGAGTTGTTGTCCCTGGTGTACCACCTAGTAGAACACTGAATGCAAGGAAAGCCAGAAGGCTACTCTCATCCATTTTCTTCTTTAACTGAAATTTTCATTGAAATTACACTTTTTTAAAAATTAAACACACAGAAGAGCACAAAGAATAATATTACAGTTTCCATGTACTTGTCTTCCCCAGTTGTTAATGTGTTCCCATAGTTCTTCATATCTTCCACTGTCCTCTTATAAGGAAATAATCATTACAGATAAATTCCAAATCTCCTATCTTCTCGTTCCTATTTCCTTTTCCTTCCTTATCCATCTAGAAGCAGTCACTATCGTTAATTTGGCGTGTGACCAATGTATGGTTTATGCAGTTAATAGTTACTGCTTCATAACTATTTATACATGTTATATGGAGTCTTGTGTGTTTGTGTTTTCTCCCTCTCTCCTGGCTTCACAATATATAAATCTCAGAGAAGGCCTCTGGTTAGCCTAGCTTATTAGTACCTGTTGGATCAGTCTGTGGGTTCAGTAGATGGGGTATTCTGGTTGCTGAAGCCTGGAGAATATGCCTACCCCTATGGCCAGAGGGTCAGCATGCTTTGTTCTTGGGATCTCAGGTGTTGGAAGGATTGCTATAGGAATATATGGAAAAAGGATTTGAGGTAGACAAAAACACAGATTTCCACTTGAGTTTTAAGTTTGAGCTTGAACATTAGGTCCTCTGGGAAGCCTTCCTTGACTTCCTAGATCATACTCTGTGTCCTTGTACTTCTGATTATTGTAACCATTATTATGTAGTACCTTAAGTCCTCTCTCCTTCTCTTGAAGTGTGTTCACTCAGGGTGGAGACTGTGCTGCCTTGTTTACTGTTGTACTGTAGGAGATAGAAGGCCTGGCACACCATTGTGTGCTCAACATCTGTGCACCCGCGCTTCCTGTGAACAGGTTCCTGTGAGTGTTTGCACCTGCCTTTCAGGCACATTACATTCCTCAAGGCTCTTCTCACATCTTTTGGTGTATGTGGGTGATTTGGCCCTATTTGGGATTCCCTCCCTCCCTCCCTTCCTTCCTTTCTTCTGTGGTAAACAATTTCTTCTTTTTCTTTTTTAATAGTGAAAATTCAAGAAAAGATATGGTTGCTAAGCAAACTCAGACTTGCTCTGTAAAGTCTTTTGAATTGAGCCCTGCCAAGCTGTTTTTACCCCACTCTCCCCTTAGCTCTATATGTGCACAGTAATTTCCTTCTAACCTCAAATATGCTATCAGCAGAATAGTTTTTATGCAAATTTACTTCTGAATACCTTTTTAGTGTCAGGAGAATTTGGATTTCAGTAGATGTAAGATGTGAATCATTCTATTTGGCAGTACTGCTAATACTAATAGCGATAGTACTAGCAGTCACTGTGTATTGAATGCTGTTTCTGTGCCGTCTTGTAGATGTCACCCTTACACCTGTTACACAGATGTGAAAACTGGAGCTTGTGGGGGCTCTGTGATTGGTTCAGGTTCTCTCAGCTCCTACTTGGGGGAACTGGAATGTAAAGTTGCACATGGACCCCAGAGTCGCACTCCTGAAGACCATGCCCTACTGCTTTCTGTAACTGGGAAAGAAAAAGCTGGAGTTTGGTAATAGAAGAGGACATCAGATTGATCATAGTTAAGGAGTGATGTTTCTACCATAAAGCTTTGGTAAAAATAAAGAGCATGAGGGAGAATCAACCCAGAGCTTAGAACAGAATTCCCATAGAATTCTCATGGCCTCTCTGAGGAGAGAAGCCAAGGTGTGTGTCAGAGGGACTGAAGCCACATACAGAGGCATAAAGTGGCACCACATGACCTGAAATATGGGAGAAAGCATTTGAGAAATACAGATCATCCAGTGCTCTGTCTCTAGCATGCTAGTTGGTCTTTGGCCCTGGGACTCTCACCACAATAAGTCATTCAACCATGAAGGCTTTGACTATGTGGATAAATGATCAGACAGAAAATAAATTTTCCTTAGAATACTTGCATGAAGCAAAGCACAATAAATTTGTCAGCATCTCACTGAAGCTTTGTGCGAGAGATAACCCGAGAAGTTGAGAGCAAGCAGGCAATGGAATCTGATCATATGCTACCATTACTATTAAAGATGTGTACAAGGCCATGGATACTACTTTTATTTGTGCTGTTTTAAATCTGTATATTCAAGGGCTTTGATAGATTCCATCTAGACCTTAGTGTCTATCTCTTAACCCAGTATTTATTCTAGAGTCTTGTATTATTTAGCTCTGAATTCTCTTACCATGAATGTTTTCAGGAACTTAACCCACGGTTGGAGGAGATTACTGGTATCACTGAACCTGATAGGATAATCTGTGCTTTTTGTAACCTGTCTCCTATACCAGGTTACTCTAAGTGCCTCCCAGGCAGGGACACTGTTTTCCGCTTTTATGGTACCTGACTCAATTCTATAGTAAGTAAATACTCTACTGGTTTATATTTGGACTACTAGTGGCACTTGTATAATATGTCTGTGTTCTCAATGGGGTCATTATATTTCCATCCATAGAGGGCATCTGTAGGATAAATGGAGGGTATTAAAATCAGGCTGGGTTTTATCCCCCTCCAGGTTGCATCACAGCGCATTAGCTCAGTGGACCTCTCATGTTGTAGCCTGGAGCATCTGCCTGCCAACCTCTTCTACAGCCAAGACCTCACTCATCTCAACTTAAAACAAAACTTCCTAAGGCAAAATCCCTGCCTGCCAACTGCCAGGGGGCTCAACGAACTGCAAAGGTGAGCATACAGAAATGGGTAGCTTCTGATTGTTTCTTGAATATTCTGGCTTAAAAAGCTAAAAAAGCGTGTAACTTTCTCTTTCAGAGGGCAGAGTAATAGGATTTTATGAAAGTAAGGATATTATCAATTCCATCTGAATTTTTTTCAAGGTCCCTGCCTTTGAAATAAATGATTTATGATATTCATTAACTGGATAGATTTATGTAAGAAGAAGATTTCTCTTGAAAACACTTGATCTACAAATGAATCTGTGTGTGATATCTGTTACTTCTGAACTACAGATTAAACTATTACTTTTGAAAGTTATAAAAAGTACATTTTTTTTTTCTGTGAAAAAACATTTCCCTACCAGTTTAAGAATTAAGGTTTAAATCCACTAATACCAGATCATCTGGGTGATTAGCGTGTAGGTTTCAAGAGTTAACTGTTAGATGAAAACAGTCTGCTTTATAACTGGAGAGAAGGGACTTTATTTGCATGTACCTAAAACAGATTTAAGAATTTACTATATTCATTTACTTTTTAGAGCAACAATCATTCTTGATTCTGTGGTAAATTAAGCCTCTTATATATTTGTTGCAGATATATAAGACTATAACCTCAGAAGACTGTAACTCTTAAATAAACAATGAATTGTTCATTTGTTCTAAATGGCAGATAATGATCTGAGATTAAACTATGGTAACACCATCGTGATTATGTGTTCATGGTTTTTAATATTCAGGAAGAATAACCCAGTATGTGTTTATTATAAAGTTTGTGCTATGTGTAATTGGAAAAGAGGAGACTGTTCTAATGGTCTTTTCAGACAAATGTGAATAGTCTTCTTTGATACTATACCAAAACTTGACAAGTGGTCATTTCGTAAATGTTGATTCCAGCATTGAATCTAAAACCCTGTTGTTAAACCTTAAAAAATTCTTTTACATTAGCTTCTGTTGATCTTTCTTGCACTTTGATTGGGTCCTTGCCCATGCATCATTTTGCTGCATTAATTATTGGTCATTTGGGAAATACTGGTTCATTAGATAATGGAGATATTCCAAATGTTAACGCATTTTATTGTGCAATTTTAAGATACCACAGTTGTTAATACCACCACTGATCTCATCAGAAAAATCTTTAAGTATTGGGAAGTTCTCAAGTTCACGGTGGAAGTAAGTTTTCCAAAATTTTGATTTTCATTTGGAAGCTGTCCTTGGCAACAAATACCGTCAGTTGTTTTTCCTGAAATGACCTTCTCACTTCATTGTAGAGAAAATGTCTGCCAAATACCCAAGTCTGAATAATGAATATGTCAGTTGTTCTTTCACATAAAAGTGATATTCCATGAATTATTGACTAGTTTGGCTCACGGCTCAGATAATCATACAAGTGTTTTCTTTGAGATAACCATCATATTTTAGTATACAGCAGAGGTGCTTTTGTGTACTTCCCATTTTGTATCCCAGAAAATAAAAAAGATGTATTCAGGGGTCAAGATGTAATACAAATAACTTTGTTACATTGTGAAGGACATTTCTAAGTAAAACTAGCATTACAAATTACTATTTTTAGATTTATTTTTAACTGAAATATAGTTGACATAGATTTGTTTCAGGTGTACAGTGTAGTAATTTGACAATTACAAAATGCTCACCACAAGATAGCCTCTGCCACTGTACAAACTATACACTATTATAGTATTATTGACTGTATTTCCTGTGCTGCATACAAGTAATTTTAAAGAGTATTTTTGCTGTGATTACCTGAAGAAAAGAATATGGTGAAAACAGACCGTTGGGTGCTGCACTTATTTGGTTATTTAGGCAGTAAGAACTCCAAGAAGGATATTGTACTCAAGCACTTCCCAACTTTTTCCCTGTAGCAAATGGGTACAATGAGAGGAAACCACAGTGAAATCCTTGAACTTCAGTTTTTATGTGCCCTATGTGTTGATAATAATAATTTTACTGACACTACCATAATAAAGTTACTATGATTTTTCTGCCTAAGTATTAATTATATCATGATTCAGTCTGTTTTTGTTTTTTTGGGTTTTTTTTTCAGTCTGTTTTTGAAGTTTAAAATGATTTTGAAATATTTTTGTGTATTTTTTTTAAAGGTTTAGTTCATTTATTTGAGAGAGAGCGCAAAAGTAGAGTAGGGGAGAGAGAAAAAAAGAGGGTGGGGAAGGAGGGAGAGAGAATCTGAAGGAGACTACCTGCTGAGCTCTGAGCCTGACACAGGCTCTGATTCCAAGACCCTAAGATCATGACCTGAGCCAAAATCAAGAGTAGGACAGTCAACTGAGCCACCCAGATGCCTCTTGTATAGCCTCTTGTAAGCCTGATAGCAGTGCAGGCTTCTGCATTTCCACTACAGAACTTCAAGAACTTGATATCCTAATATTGAATACTAAGACATCAGCAAAGGGGCATTAGAATTCATTCAAACCAAAGCTCTCATTTTAGAGATGAGTGAATGGAGAACATAAATGTCAAATTCAGATTAATAGTTACCTGCTGTGAGGCAGTGTAGGGGGGTCAGATTGGGGAATGATCTGAAGAGGGTTTCAACCATATCCATCATATTTATTTCTTTAAAAAAATTAGAAGCAGGGATCCCTAGGTGGCGCAGCGGTTTGGCGCCTGCCTTTGACCCAGGGCGCGATCCTGGAGACCCGGGATCGAATCCCACGTCGGGCTCCCAGTGCATGGAGCCTGCTTCTCCCTCTGCCTGTGTCTCTGCCTCTCTCTCTCTCTCTGTGTGACTATCATAAATAAATAAAAAAAAATTTAAAAAAAAAAAATTAGAAGCAAATATGGCAAATAGTAATACTTGAAAAAGCTAAATAATGGATATTTGGATGATCATTATTTTTTTTTTGTATTTCTCTATTTGCATGTTACATGATAATTTCAAATTTTTTTTTAATTTCAAAATTTAAAACCTAGACATAAAATCAAAATGCTTCTCATTCCATAAGGAAATACGATGCTCCCAAAGAGCCAGCATTTGTGAACTAAACAAATAAATACCCAGGTGAAAGGATATTTGGGACATTGCCCTGCTTGTTTTTTAGTTCTTTCAGAGCTTTCTGATTGGCTTTCTGTATCTGTGGATCCTACATCTGTAAATTTCTTTTTAATTCTCCCCCTTCTCCTGTGCTCCTCATCCCTCAGCATATGGCCTCTCCACCAGCTGTTGGAGGAAGCACTTCTCTGCTCTCACCTGGATCTGGCAGGAGCTTTGTGTCATTCTCCTGCTCTAATACACCCTCTCTCGTTTTCTTAGAAGTCTGCTATTTTGTACATTCCTTGGTTTTGTTTTATAGTTTAAAATTTAAACTTCTTTTTCCATCAGAATAACATCCTATGTAGATTTTTAAAAAAATCTTAACAAACAACAAGACTTAAAATAAGATATATGTGCATGGAACTCCAGCCCATCCTTAAACCCCAGCCCTGCCCCAACCACTTTTGAGTCTTTTGGCTCTTTTTTGCTATTTTCCTCCACCTTCAAAAGGACTCTGGATGTATTGCTATTTTAGGTTGGTGGGTTTTATTTTTTTTGTTGTTTTGTTTTGTTTTGTTTGTTATTGGACATTATATATTGACTTAGTATGGAAGGTGAAGATTTAACTCTTTGACATTGTCACACCATCTGCACAAACTGCTGCTCCTCCTGTTCCCTCAGTGGATTCCTGTCAGTTTGTCCTTATTGTGAGTGTGGAGCTGTGGGCCACATTTAAGGCACTTAAATGCAGTGATTATATTTTCTCTCTTGTGCTGACTGGAGAGTAATCTCTCACTTGTGTACTTTTTTTCTCTAGTCTTCTAAGTTTTCTGACAGAACTCTAACATTCTTCTTGACACCTTTTTCTCGGACACTTCTTTCCTCCCAGAATTAGGGTAGCTACCTGCCCTGTAAGCCTGCTGCACAGCTGGCGTCCTCAAATGACCTTCTGTCATTTTCCTGGTGGTTCTCATCTGCTCTGTGTTGGACCTGGAGTTTGCTGACATCTAGTAACTTGAAGAAAGACTTACTTTACTTCCTCTTTTTAATGGAATACCTTCCTGAGAAAAGAGACATGGGAGACCAATTTATAAGACACTTTGCATATCTGAAAATATTTTTCTCTCCCACTTGGATGGTTACCTTGGCTGGCTTCTAGGTAGGAAAACATGTACCCTTAGAATTTTGAAGCCAGTGTACCCTTATGATCTAGGGGCTATAGTTGCTATTAAAAAGTGTTATGCTATTCTGATTCCTCTCCTTGTAGGTGATCTTTTTTCCTCTTTTGTTTACTTGTTTGTTTTAAACAACCTCCAGAAGATTTTAGGATCTTCTTTTTATGGCACTCTTAATTTCATCCATTATGAGGGACAGTCAATCTGAAAAAATTATGTCCTTCAGTTCTGGAAAACTTTCCCATTCTGTTTTTTGATCGTTTTCTTCCCCATCTTGGTTTTCTCTTGTCTTCCCCTGAATTCCTGTTAGTTAGGTGGGACCTCCTTCTTTATCCTCTAATTCTGTAATTTTCCTATCTCTTTGCCTTAATGCCCTATTTCTTGACAGATGTTCTCTACTTTATCTTAACCCTTCTGAAGTTCTGCTGTCTTTATTTTTCAATAGCTCTTTCTTGTTTTTTTTTTAATTTGTGTGCATTTTAATAGCATTCTCATCTTTTTTTCATGGGTGCATGTCTTCTGTTTCTGAGGAAATTAAAGTTATGTCCTTCTTGCACTGTTTTTCCCCCCTGTTTGTGTAGGTGTCTGACTGTTGTGTTAGAAAGGTAACTATTTGGTGGCTCTTTGCTCTCTGTTCCTATTTAATGGTAAGTCACTGAAGTGAGTTGGGTACCGTGATATGTGGGCAGGACTTTTCCACCATATAGCTTCCCTATCATGGCTATCAGGGGTGAGCTCGTGGTTTCACTGGGGGAACTTCCAGAGACAATATCTGTGGATCTTTTGCCTAAGGCATGTCAGTTTTACTTGGAGGAATCCTTTGGTCTTCTCTGTGGGCAATGCATGCCAAGATTCAGAGGCAGAGTGATTGGAAGACAGCTGGAATCTCAAGGTATAGTGTGTGGATTTTTAATTGTTCCCTGTTTTCAGAACAGTGTTTTCTACTCTGCCTGAGGTCTTTGAGCCAGAGACTCTCCGGTTCAGTTTCTTCCAGGGAACAAACTGTCTTCTGCTGGAGCTGGGAAGAGGATCTGGGGTCTAATTCTTCCTTGTATGACCTCATGAAGTCTTTTTGTAGAAGTATAACAAAAACATAGAAAAGGCAGAAGTATAAGTGCACAATATGGTGGGTTTCCACTAAGTAAACACATCCATGTGACCAGTACCTGTATGAGAAATAGAATATCTAGCACCCCAGAAGCCTTCCTGTGCTCTCCTCTAAGTACCCCAAAGATAATCACTATCCTAACTTTTAACACCATAAATGAGTTTTTCCTGTTTTTGTACTTGATATAAATGGGTAGGTAGTATGTAGTGTTGTTCAACTTCTTTCATTTATGGTTTTTTTTTTTTTTTTTTTTTTAAGAAAAGCAAACAAAGCATATGAAGGTACACATTACTAGTTTGTACTTTATTGGGTACAGTATAAAGCCATGTCTTTCACTTAAGGTGGAAGATTTTACAGTTTTACACTGCAACAAAGGTTTCTGTTTTCTTTCTGTTGCTTTATGCCTGGGGGAGATGGAATGAGGGAACTTGGTTTGTGGGGGGCTTCTGAGCAACTGGTGAAGCTGCTGTTGTGTTGCCCTTTGGAAAACAAATGGGCTTTAGGCCAGTTTTTTTTTTCTACCATTTATTACTATCCACATTGTCCAAGAAATGTTTTATTGCAAAGTTCTCAAAGTAATGAATCTGTAAGTATGTAATACACATACACGCACTTTGTGCTATATTATAAGTTATATATTTTAAACTAACAGACTCCAAAAAAATTAATGTAGCTTTTATATTCCGATAAAATTAATATACATTTGAGATATGCCATATATTAGTTGCTTATTTTTATTCATGCATTTAAGGAATTTGTGCTAATTTCGAGTGTGTGTTTCATTGTGAATATGTTAGAGAGGTACCAGAGGGGGACTTATTTTGTTTTTACCTAAGTTTCAAGGAATGAATTTTTAGATTACAAAGTTAGGGTAGATATCCAGGGAGTAACTTTAAGTACAGTGCATTTATAACAGGTAGGAGTTCTGTGACTTTTTGTCTTAACCACATATCCCCTTAATTTTTCTTCCTATTGGAAATTCTTGCCTTAAATAAATGAGCTGTTTTACAGAACATTTACGTTGGTATTTCCAGCAGCATTCTAAATCTGGAAAGATGGCATGCTGATGTACACACATAGGCCAGCAGTTTCAGAGGCAAAACATTGTTCTTGGAACGACCACTGTTTGTTTTTCCTTTATTGGCATTGGAACTCTTCAAGTTAGTTTTCAAAATATAGAGGAGAGGCAAAATCAGAGTGATTTTTGGTGGTTTAATGGTTTCTTTCCTGATGATGTATGTCACTATTAATTATGCATTATTTACCTCTATTTTATTAATAGATATAGTACTTTACTTACAGTAGCCACATCTCCATTTAGATGACCCAGATGGTATTAGTACTAAGATTATTATTATTTGCAATGGAGAATTTTAAAAAATAAAATATAATAAACTTCTTTGTAAAGTCATGAAGAGGATGACCTTTTTGCTGGTTTAAGTTCAAGGAATATAACTTTCCTTCCCATGTCTTAATTTTATTGTTTTTAATACTGTACTAAAGCAGTATGAACTTGTGCAAAATTAAATTAGGGTTCAAACATATTACTGTACTGATAAATCTAGCTCTTTTAAAATTACCATTTATTAAGGTTTTGTGGGTAATAATACTGCATTAAGGGATCTAGAGCTTGTAAGGGATGACAGATCAGAGAGTTCTTTTATGGTAATAGCACAGTGTTTCAAAGAGCAAGCTCAAAAGCAATTTGATGTTAATAATTTGTATGCACCTGTTTCTGGTAGCTTTGTCCATGGTACTTGGAAAGTTTGCTACTTCATTTAAACTTAAATATCCTCATCTTAGATAATTTTAATTTATTAATCACTTCTGCCTATCACCTTTATAGATACGCCTATGTTTTAATATTTGACAAATTGGTAATAATTAAAACATACTTAAATTGCTTAATTCTGTATTTTGAAAATTAGACAAAGTATATAATAATCACTCTCTTAAATACAAATTGATTATGTTTCAGTTGTTTTGATGGCTGGTGGTTGTCTGTCACTTCCACCCATTAATAAGGGAAGCAAATCTGATTTCCAGCTCTTGCTATTTTTAGGTGAGTTGGTATAGAGAAACAAATTTAGCACAGCTAGAGGGGCCCAGCAAGTTCTAGGAATGGAGTTGCTTTTTTCAGTAGGAGGATTATTAACTTTAATTTCAGTAGAAGTTGGGGTTTCAAATTATTTGGTAAATCATGTATCTCTACAAAATTTTTAATGTATTTTTTACCATATGTGTTCCTAAAATAGGCCAAAAAAATATAATTCCCCTTAGATTTACCACCTTCAGACTTTTTTTTTTTTTTTTAACATTCTTCTTTGGATACTGAACTTTGTTATTGTTTTGTTACTATGCTCCTCACAGTTTCACAATATTTTATGCAATAGTTAAAACTGCCCTCCCAAAGATGTAATGCGTAGGAATAGCAGTATTGCTTCAACTTGTAAACAATTTGATGTTGCATTTAATTTTTGTCTGAATGACTTTCAGTGTAGGTACTGATTGTAAGGAAAGAGTTGACTTCAGCCTGTCACCGTTTTTGGTTTTGGTTTTTGTTCTTTATTTCTTACTGTTTTCTGTATTTATCTTGTTTGCTTTGAATTCTTAGGGAGCAGGGATCTGTTCTTCCTCAGAGGAAGGATCTACTACCAGATGGGCCATTAAATACCTACGTGGTAAACGAATGACTGTGTGAACGAATGGTGGTGGAAATTGTCTTTATTCATTCAGCTCTGTGTTAAGTATATCCTCTTTCTTTGCAAAAGGTATTTGTAGCCATGTGTAGAAGGAAGGGAGACTGGTAATTAATCCTTAATGTGTTTCTTTGGTTGAAGTTAAGATGAGAGGACAGCCTGTGGGGTTAGGTGATTCAGAAAAGATTACAAAGATGGTAAGAAGGGATTTGAAGTTGGAAAAGGAAACATTAGATTTTAAACAGACAATATGATATTGGACTGCTTTAAAAAAAAAAAAGTCTACGAGTCTATTCACCATTCTCTAAACATACTTCACCTTCACCTTGCAAAAGAATGTGCCTCTCCTGCTTCTCATCCACCAGACTACCCAGTGAAACCTCCTTCCCTTCAAAGCACGTTTGTAGTGACCTTTGCTTTTTGAAGCTTTTAGTTATTTCCCATTTCCATGTGACCTTTTTGTCTTCTGAGTCGTTAGCTTTCTCTGTACTTGATGCATTTACCAAGTATACCTTTTATAATAAACAATTGAAAACTTCAAAAATCGCCATCTACGTGAACTCCTTGAGATCAGACATGGAGTTTCCTTATCTTTGTCTTCACTCTCTGCTTCTCCCCCACCCTATATTTAGCCACAGGATGTAATACATGGCAAGCCCCTTAATAAATATTTGTTGGATTGAATTGTTAGTTTTCCCATCACCAAGGATAATCAAAGGAATGTGATCCTAAAACTTTCAGAAAAGAGCATCAAAAAAACGCTTTAAACATTGGCACCATTTGGTATGTTTAGTGCTTGAGGTGACTATTTTAAGCCGACAGTAGTCCTTTAGAATGATTGTAGATCAATCATGTTACATTGTATGGCACCTGGAGATCAATTTCAAGAAACTTAGGAGTTAGTGTATAATTGTATCTTATAGACTATGGTATAAAATGGGTATAATGTAGCCTAAAATAAGGTAAAGATTACAGTTACCTCTAGGTCAAAGACAGCGTGAGTTAAAGACTTGGAGGAAAGAAGTGATTTGTTACCTGTTTAGAAGCAAAATGTGTTTTAGCTGAAAAGAAGAAGAAGGATGTTCAAATGGGAGAACAGTGAGGAGAAGGAATGAAGTTAAGTTGGGTGTGCAAGTGTGTGGGTGGAATAAAATGAAAGCTATGAAGAAATGAGCATTGAGAAACTCATAATTATGCCAGGAATTTATCAAATACCTTCTTCTTAGAAAGAAAGCTCAATATTCTACATTTTTAATCTCCATGGAATGGAAAACAAATGATCTTATTTCCTACTCTGATCTTTTGGGGATCTTGGCATTCCAGAGCTACCAAGTTATTCATGTTAATTACTTACCCATACCAGAAGTTCGTTTCCAGGTTTTTAAAGAGAGATTTTAATATTAATGTTTTTATCAGTAATTTCTGAAAACTCCCTTTTAATGGGAATAGTGATGATTCATTAACAGTAGAATCAGGAGCAGCATGCTAAAATGTTTTTGCAGCTCATTTGCCAGACAGAACTGCAGTACTTAGCCCAATTTCAGCTTCTTTGAAGATGCTCTGCCATATAAAAAAATACTACAAGTGAACAAGAGCTAACTGCTGCAGAAGGGATATGGCCAATGTATTAAAGAACACTTAGTGCAAGTGCTGCTCAGGGATGAATAACCTTGGGATGGAATTTCCACTACTGGGGTTTGGTGAGTCTTGCCAAGTGTGTAAGGAATTTCATAGACTAGGTCTAATGCCCTTCTTTCTGTTAACTCTTCCCAATACTGGAAGTTCCTTTATGATACAGCTTTGCTTTTCAGATGGAATTTTGATCCTCTTGGGAAGCTTTCCATTTCACACGATTCCCATTTTCCTCCCTGATCAAAGGAAAACCTTTCCATAGTGCTTGGGGCGCTGAGATTGTGTAGCCTTTGGTCTTCCCCTTGTTGTGGGCTCTTGACCTCATTTCTGAAAATAATAGCCAATTTTCCTCTTCCCTCACATGGTGCATGTAAAGGAGGGAGCTCAGAAAGAAACAAAAGATTTCTTTATCAGCCAGACTGTATTAAATTACAGTCTGCCCTGTTGACTTCTTGGGATCCTTTAAGATGTTTAACCTTTTTTCCCATTTAAATAAAAAGAAAGGAGGGATCTTCAGAAGCCTTGGCTTCATTCCAGTGAGGCGATTGTATTCTGGCCAATTCCATTCTTCCATTTGTTCTAGTTGAGCTCTTTGCTATACTCTGCAAGCTTTAACTTAACTGCAAGCGGTTAAAGTTGAACACAGTATTTGTAGGTATTTGTTATTCTGAGTGGTGACCAACTTTTCACTCTGCATATAGCTCTTGGACACAGTGATAAGCATGTAGGGAGAGGCCCACCAATGATGCTTATTTTGTGGTTTTTGATGATGAAGTGTTGTCACGACTTGGGAGCACAATTACTGTTGTTCCTGATGACTTCTGAAAAAAAGAAAAAAAAAAAAGCCAAAAAACCCTTGGTTGCCAATGGGAGAATGCTGAGGGAAACTCAGTAATGCCCCCTTCTCCCTCTCTCCTCTGCCTCAGGTCAGACAGCCACAGTTCACTCCTGAGCTCCTTCTGACCACATACATGCGTCACTTTGGAAAACAAATGATCCATGAGAGTCGTTATGCCTTAGAGTGCCTGTAATACTGATGTCGCTCACCATGCTCTCCATAGTAACAGAGCCCTGAATGGGAGGAGTCACACACCTGCTGTCATTTCCCACGGGGTGGGAGGGGTGGGGAGGTGGGGGGGGATGGGGTGGGGGAGTGTGGGGAGGTGGGGGGGTAGGATGATGGTGCCATTGCTGGCAGGATATTTCACAGTGGCTTCTCTCAAGGAGGGCACACCCATCCCTCCCTGGTGAAGTATTTGGGAAATGTAATTAACAAGAGAACCTTCGGGCAAGTCTGACTTTCCAAATAGTTTTCTTTTTTCCAATTGTAAGATTTCTGTCAGAATGCATCTTTCACCCCACAAAGAGCAATAGAATGTGTGTGTGTGTTTAGAATGGAAGCACAACAAGGAAAGCAGAGGTGTTCTGTGACTTGCATGATACATACAAAGCCATGCATCCTTGCAGAGATGATTTCACTCCCTTATTCAGATTTTTCATAGGTAAGTAGCAGCGTCTTCATCTGGAATTCAAGGCGCTCTGTACTTTATGTGCCCTTTAAGACCACAGTTCTTACTGCTTAACGCAATCATTTGCTCAGTGTTTCCTAAGTATACCCTGTATTTTTTGCCTTCCAAATCAGTGTTTCTCAAAATGTGATTTATGAAATACTTACCTCAGGATCACATGGAGGTATTTACAGGGAACGGAGATACCTTCTTTCCCTGCCATCCTTGCAGAGTCAGAACCTCTGCTGATGAGACCCAGGAAAATGCATTTTTAACAGCATATGCTAGATTTGAGAAACGGTCAGGTCATCCTGTTCTCCAAATTTGAACGTTCTCTCTTTCAATCCCCGTCTCACCATTAAACTCTTGTTTGTGTCCCTTGGCCAAAGTGAGTTTTCTCTTCTGTAAGTACTTACTATTTATGTTTTTGTTTTCCAGTGAGTTTTCACCTTGTGCTTTGTATTATAGCAGCTTTGCTCTCAAACTATTTTTAAGTTCCTGGAGGGTGAAAACTGTATGTAATTCACATTTGTATGCTTCACACACCTTTGTGCATAATAAGAACTGAGACAAAGTTTAGTGAATGGGTAGTTCAGAGTTTTATCATACCTAGTAAACTTTGGGTATTGGATTTTTTTCTATTAACCAGATATACTTGGTTTATTTGTGATGTGAGCTTAAGCTACTCCCGTCTAAGCACATTTTCATGATATAATTATTCTCTTTGACCTTAGCTTACGTTCACTTTCTCCTTTGGTAATCTAGTATCTTTGATAGAGATGTTATCTGGTTTTCATTTTTATATATCCATATATGACTCAACTGGGAGTTTATCCAAGTATACTTTATAAATCTTCTCCTTTTTTCCTCTTTGAGAAGAGGAATGGAAATAGCGATCTGTTTTCTGCTTTTTGCAGAAATATTTTTTACATTTTTGTTCTTTGTCCTACTAGTACGGTGGTTAATATTAAACATCTCTTGAATGATGTTGTAATTGAATTGGTTCTGAGCAGATCGCTTAATAAGAAAATGAGAACAGATAGTCATGAATAAAATGAGTAAAGAAACCATTTCATAGGAAAGATATGTTTAGCTGTAACATACCTCTTGTTTGTCTTCTTAATCATTATATTGCCAATTTATAAAAAATCAAAAAATGACAGATTTATGCTGCTTGTGACTCATTGTTTTGATGAATTTAGTTAGTGCAGAGTTACTGTAGATTACTGTAGATCTAGTGACTGCTCTTTCCACATGATTACCGTCTTATGATTTGGAGTGATTTTCTATAAAATATACTTCCTTGATTCATGGGAGCCTGCCCCTTTCATCTCCCTACCCCCACCTCCCCGTGGGTAGGAGCTCTCTTACTGGCTACATAGGGTTAACTTAGCCTAGGTCTGGCACAAAGCAAGTGCCAATAAGTGCCTCCTATTTGAATCATTTTAAAAGAGGATTAAAATAGAAATGTCTCTCTTTAGGGAATGCTTTAATTTGCATCCCTGCAATATGTCCATTGTAATCGTTGCCAATATGAGTGTTCTCGATTTCCTTGATTATTATTTTGCAAAAATTATGTCTGTGAATTGTAGCTTTGCTATACTTATTCTGTGGCAATTCTTAAGCAAATTTTTCTCAAATATAGTTTTATCCAAGATATGCATGCATTTATTTTTGTTTTCTAGTTATATGAAAAGGTGATATGCCTGTTTTGCTTGTACTGAGAGTCATTAATGGTGATTAGGATTAAGATAGAATGGTTTCTGTTTATTTTGGCTCAAGCATTGAGAAGCTGGTTGTGTGCCACATTAGCATTTGTACGCATGCTGAAACTACCAGAAGACCCTGGCAGGTGTTCACTGGCTCTGAGGCTGGTGGACTTTGTCCTGAAGGGACAACAGGAAAAAAAAAATCATTGCACCAAGAAGCCGAGAAGTCACCAATGAGAGTTCAATCCCAGGGCATCAGAGTTTGAGGGTGTGAAAGCTAAAAGGAGCTGAGTCATGACTTCTGAAGAGTAGATGTTCCTAGCAATCCTGAGGTAGGCCCAGTAACTTAAATGTGCCTTATGCCACTGCAACCACAGACAAGTCCGAAAGGAACGTAGGGCAAAAAATATTCTTTCTTTCCTTCTATATCCAGGAAAGACAGCCTTTGAAGTCTTTTGCAAATTGTTTTGTTCTCTTACATAAATACTATAGCTCTGGCTGCCCTATGTCATAATACCTGAATTAGGGCAAATATATTAAAACAAGGCTGTAGGACGAAGTTCACGCTAGAGGAATCAGAAGGAGGATAAATTAAAAAGTTGCTAACTGACATCTCTTTCACTCACTGATTTAACTAATCCTTCTCAAGGGAAAGTACATTTAATACACATTTTTTAAAAAGTACTTTGATACTCTTTCCAAGATGTATCCTTCTACAGATAAAAGGGACAAGTTACTCTGTCAGATGAATTGTTTAATTGAAGCATCTTATGGGCTCCAAGCTACAAGGTGGGCTCTTGGGAAGAACAAAAAACAAGGCATTTGATTTTATAAATTCTCTTGGAAAACAAGAAATAGAAACAAAAAGTAAACGTAACTTGTTTTTACCTATGCTTTTCTCTTTGTTTTGTTTGAACAGTAGTAGGCTATTTTTTCTTGTTCACTCTTCCCCTAGTGTATGAAATTGAATGAATATTGAAAACGGTGATTAATTTAAAAAATGGTGTTGGCATAATTAACTACTATACCAAAAAAAAAAAAAAGTAGATTTCTACCAAACAACACATGTAAGAAATAAATGCCAGGTGCAATAAAGATCTGAATGTACAAAATGGAATACATAAATACTAGGAAATATAGTGCCATCTTTTGTGCCATCTTCTGGGATGTGAATAAGAGGACCTTCCCAAGCAAGGTGAAAAATATAGACTCCATAAAGGAAAAGATTGCCAAATTTGAGCAAATAAAAATTAAAAATAGTATGTGTGCTGAGGTCATTAACGGAGTGGAGGAAAATGAACAGAAGGCTGGGGGTATCATGTGACACATATGCAGCATATGACATTGGGTGTGGCAGTTAATATTCAGGGAGCTGTCCTACAAATTGATAAGCTAAAGACAAATAACCCAATAGAAAAATGGGCAAAAGATATGAATATGTATTTTGAAGAAGATGAACTTCACAAAAAGATACCACTTTTTGCCCATCAGATTAGCCATACTGGAAAGAATGCTCACATTAAATGCTAGCAAAGGGAGCATGGAAAGGAATTGGGAGTTTGAATTTCTACAACATTTTGGTAATTTTGCAGTACATACTAAAATTTAAATTATACGTATTTTTAGACCCATCAGTTACACTTTTAGAAATACAGGTTCACAATCCCTTACCCAGTCCCTTACCCAAAACTCTTTAGGCCATTTGTGCTTCAGATTTCAGAGAGTTTCAGATTATTAAAGATAAATAGCACATATATCATATATTCTGTAACACCTCTAGCGTGCTTTGGGACTCCATAAGCAGACACATTTATATATCTAAAGAGAATAAATTCACATTAATACACCAGTTCAGGTCTGCTTTGGTCACCACATGAATCAGTGAAAATTTTTTCAATTTTTTAGAGCCTGTTGGATTTCAAAATGATGGGTAAATCATTGGGCACCCATAAATACTGCAAAATGAAACCATTGATGCACAGATAGATATGTTGAATTATTCCTTATAGCAAAACAAGACTGGGAGTATTCCTAATGTCAGTCAGTGAAGGGATGGGATCAATTGTGGTACCTTTGTGCTCTGTGTATTATGCAGCTATCAAAAGAGTGGAACTTTTACCTACTGTCTCAGAAAGATGATTTGTTTATAGTAGATGAGAAAACAAGTTATAGAAAAAATGTGAGTGATATAATCCCATTTAAAACATGGGGGAGGGAGGCTATCTCCTATTTATGCACATATGTGTTTTATAAGGAGGAGAAGCTTTCGAAGTCTGTATACTAGACTTGACGCTGTTTAACTCAGGGGGATGGGATTTGGAAGGAAGTAGGAGAGACTATTAATGTGATCTTTATATGCTTCTATAGTTTGACTTGTTAAAATGAGCATGTATTATTTTGGTAATCAAATAAAAGCAATCCTCTTAAAAGCTAATATAGTGAGTATTCCCAAGCACTGACAGTCTGGCAGCTCTCCACTAAAGTCCAGCCACTCTGAGCCATTAGAGAGCTGCTTTTCATAATTAATGGAAAGCAGGAGACTAAGCCCAGAGCTAGACTTACAACTCCAGCCCTCGAGTAGGTCCTTCATTACTTAATATTGGAGCCTAATAATTTCCAAAGTGTATTAGCATGTTCCCCCACAGGGAAAAAACAAGTGAAACATAGACTGTTACTATGAAATGGAAATCCAGTCACCAGGGAATCTTTTTCTAATTGACCCACTTGTAGTGAATAATAACTCCAGAAAATAATATTGATTTCTCTCTGTTAGAATCATTGAGTAAAACAAGCATGGTTTCCTCTTCATGAACGTAACATGTGACTCCCATTTAATCACATTGGGAATATGTTTAAAAACAAAAGTGCTTCCACCATACTGTTATTTTTACAGTCAAAGTTTTCTAATCTATCCTCAGTTCCTAAAAGGAAAATTACTAAAGATTTAGGTGGATCTAAAGCTAATTATTATGTCTCTGAATAGTCATCATACTATTTATTTGGTTTTGCTTCCTAAATATCCATAAAGAACTTTGTCCATTGAGTTTTGAGTGTGGATTGAATGGATACAAACTGAGAAAGGAGAAAGATTGAGAGTGTCTATGATCGTGACAAAACAAGCCCAAGAGGGGAAAGCATATGAAAATCAGCATTTGTATTTGTTTATTTTTCTCAACTTTGATATCAGGGACATTGGCTTTTTCTTTGCTGCCCTTGGAAAACATGGCTCCACTTCATTCTCTAAGGAGCACTTGCTCCCAAGTGGCTTTTCAGAAGCCAGAATGAAATAAGCTGATAGAGCTGCAGTTGATCTGTTTAAAGACCTATATACCTGTCTAATAGAGATAGGGAAATGGGATGCATAAATGTGATGCATTTTAACCTTTCAGGTTAATTTAAGAAACTAAGTACCCTTCCTTTTTGTAGTGGGAGTAACTTGGAAGATTATAGGTGGTAAATTTAGTGACTGAAGAAAACAATCCATTTCAAGCTGAGTGTAGACTCTAGTATGTCATACTCTGTCTGGATGAAGACGGAAGCTAGGCAAGGGCAGCAACAAAAACTAGTGATTGCTCCATTATCTCGGGAACAGTTTCAACATAGGTGCTATTTCTACTTTGTTGTTCATTAGTGATGGTATGAAGTGGGGGAAAGAAAGGAAAAATTAAGAACATTAATATATCAAACCCCTCCACTGCACAGCATGTGTTATGTCTAGATACAGGATCGTTGTTACTATACTTATGATTTTATAGTGTAAATATAGAAGGAAATGAAAATGAAAGCATCATCATCAATTTGGCAAAGCGGTGGTAGTGTCAGCTCCATTCTACCATCTTTCCACTTGTGACTATCCATCATTTCAAGGGCCCTGCCTTCTGCAAGCAATACCATACTTTGTTATATGGTCCTTAGGATAGCTAATTTGGAAAGGACTTCAGTTTTTCTTTGTGAACACAATTAGAGTTGCCTCTGTAGATTATCAAGTATTTAGTTGATTGCACTTTTAAGATTTATTTATTTATTTTAGAAAAGGAGAGAGTGCACAAGTCGGGGAGGGAAAGGGGACACAGGCTTAATGCTCATGTGAAGCCTGATGCCAGGCTCTGTCCCACAACCCTGAGATCATCACCTGAGCCTAAGTCAAGAGTTGGAGGCTTAACCCATTGAGCCATTCAGGTGCAAGTGTACCTTGGAACTTTATGTTAAGCGAGACCCAAGTTCTAGAAGCCCATAAATGCCCATTGCCATTGGCTAAATGTAATATTGTAATACTGCACCCATAACTTTGCTTTAAGAATTAATAAAGACTCTGGATAAATGTTAACTTGATTTCTTACCCCCTGCTTTGAGCTGTATTATAGAACAAATGGACACAAATTATAGCTCTTTCCTTAAAGCAGATCACTTGCTCTACAGTGTGAAGTCAGACTTTGCAGGTTGTTGGATAATTTGTGAACCCTGGGTAGTGCCTGAATTGGTTTAAATGGAATTGCACGTGGTGTTCAAAATATTCATCGTCCTCCATTGCCTACAGCTTGCTACTCTCTGTGGGGGAAAGTGAGGCTAAAAAAGAGTGCTTTCCATACTCTGCTCTGAGGCTACTCTTTGACCTGTGAATTAGAATTGTTAGTAATTGATATCTATTTATATTAAAGTCTCTAATAAGATGTAATAAGAGCAGGAGAGATGAGAAGTAGAACTGCTGTTGAAAGGCGGTATTTTCAGGTTGTATGCGATGTTTACACAATTTCTCTGAGCCTACTTTCTTTATCTGTGAGCTTGGGAAATGAGAGAAAATGACTTCAGAGGCCCCTTTATTCTCACTTTAGATAACTGAGAAATGAAGAATATATATCTACTTCAGTTAACTTTTTTAGCCTTGGCACTGTGTGTATATATATATACAGGTATATGCATATAACAGATGTTTTTTAAAAATAAACTACAGAGTTTATCCTTTTAGTTTCTAAAACATCAGAAGAGTCATTCCTTATTAACTGCTAAACCAACCACTATCGTTGTTACGATCATCATTAGTAATTTTTATTAATGTGAAATTTTATGATCTGATTCTGTTCTATATACCTACATTGAACAGCTATCAGGAAATATTTGTAATCTGAACAAATACAATGTAACTTCATTTTAAGGACTTAATTTTAGGGTTTAAGAACTGTACTAGTAAAGAAAGAAAAAGGAACTGTGATAGTAGTTTAAAATTATTTAAGATATTTCACCAAATATGTATTTTTCCAAAGGAGGAAATGGAACCAGTTTTATTTTGGAATCTGAGTCTGTGCATGTTTCATAGTTTATGAGGCTCACCTTTTAGCATGACAGAGCTCAAAGTCTTATTTTATAGGAGACATAGAGATTTCCAGTCTTTTCTAACCTAACACTATGTTGTCACCTTGTTACCTCCTCTGCATTCTTTTTGAGTGAAGGTAAAAGGAGGAAAGGTCATCCACTCCCCATTTTGATTTCTTATCTCTCTTTTAAACAGTGCCTCTGGTATCTCTTCCCCATTTTAAGACCTGAGATAAGTAGATTCTAGGTGGACCTTCCCTCTTACCTTTGAAGGGATTTTTGAATTGGCAGATGCCTGTTGCCTGTAATCGGACTGCTTTCCACATCTGTAAAGAAAAAGTGGAACTCTAAGAAGAGTAAGGGTTAGAGTTTCCAAAACAAATGAATTTTAATGTGTTCAGACCAAGAACTTGAGTTCTCAGAAACAATCCATGCTTTGTTTGCTAAACAAGTCTGCTGAACACTGTGTTCTTTTCTGGGAAGAACTTGGAGGATGGGCTGCACAGGGATGAATACAAGGGATGTAGGGAATATGATGAGAAGGAAGGAAAAAAATTTAAAATACTTAGATGTACAGGTCTAGGGCAAGAGTATAAATGGAGGCCCCATACCATATATCTAAATATTTAAGTTGTAATCAAGCTAATAAACTGTTAAATAAAATATGTCCTCTCCTCCTACCTTAACAGATTTAATAACTTGCAAGCGTAGTATCAAGTTTAGAATTTTCAGACCCCTCTCAGTATCTCACACTGGTTCTGGCAGCATTGGGAGATCTGGCCCAGGGGCCCAAATGTCTTTTCTTTGTGTCTCTAGCTCCATCCCTCACTGTAGGTCTGTGGACACACTGTCCCAAGTTCTGTCCGTGCCTAGGGCCTCTAGGTGAAGAAGGTGGGCCCAGGGAAGAGGCCCATGGAAGCCCTGAAAATAAGGTTGGGTGTCATTTGGGTAAAGAAGTCTGGAACTCTGCATATCCTTAGTATGGAGAAAATGCTTGTCCATGAAAACATAATGTGAGCCACATACGTGAATTTTAAATTTAACAGTAGCCACATTAGGGAAAGTAAGGAGAAACAGTTGAAATTAATTTTAACAATATATCTTATTTAATGCAGTATATCAAAATTGCTATCTGTTCTAAAAAACATTATTGAGTTTACGTTCTTTTCTGTGTAAAGTATTTGAAATCCAGTGTATATTTATACTTAGAGAACATCTCAGTTTGGGCTAACCCCACTTCTGGTGTTCTATAGTCATCGAGGGCTGTGGCTTTCTTACCAGACAGCACAGACTCCTGTTCTGCGCGGGGATGCTTGACCCCTGGAACTGAAGACAGTTCACTTTATTGTAAGGTCTGGTAGTGTTTTTGTATCATTGAATTGATATAAAGAATAATTGCATTTCTTTATATTTAGAGCCTGTGGCCATTTTAAAATCCAAATATATATACATAGACTATGGAGTTTACTTGTTTTTATTTCTGTTCATTTCTTCAACTTTCTTTTTACTCCTTCAACTTAATACTGCTTTCCTTTGGTGTGGTTATAGTAAATTTGTTTGCAAAATTGAAGATACTCCCTGCTCCTCCTCCCCACCCACCATGATATTGACAAATACTTTTCCAAAAGCCAGTGCTCTCATTTGCTGTCTTAAGTCCTGGAGGTGTAATCGTATCATCTCCACTCTTGTTGGATAATGTCTTTAGGGAAGGTCTTTTTCCTTCCTAGAGGAACTTTTTTCTAAGTTCAGTTTAATTACGTGCATATTTTTAAACTGTGGCCACTTCTACCAAATGAGGAATCATATCTAGAAAGTAGGATACTGTTTTTGTTTGGACTAGAACAGCAGTTTCATCTATTTCAGGATAGAGTTGGCAGATTTAGAAGGGAGGAAAAGCACCCAGTTAAATTTGAATTTCAGGAAAAACAATTCTTTCTTTTCTTTTCTTTCTTTCTTTCTTTCTTTCTTTCTTTCTTTCTTTCTTTCTTTCTTTCTTTCTTTCTTTCTTTCTTTCTTTCTTTCTTTTCTTGTATAAGTATGTCCCATGCAATATTTGGGACATACTTTACACTTAAAAAAAAAAAACCTGTTGTTTATCTTCTGTATTTTATCTGGCAACTGTATATTAAGACTCCTTTACTCTAAAAAAATTGAAGACCTTAAGCAGTTTCTATTTATGTGGATTAAATCTATTGATATTTACATTAAAAACCTAAACTGAGAAGTATTTTAATATATTTTCGTTTAGAAAAATAATAAACCCAGTCTTATTAACCTACACATTTTTTTATGAAAAGTAACTATTTTAGGGCAGCCCAGGTGGCTCAGCGGTTTAGCGCCGCCTTCGGCCCAGGGCCTGATCCTGGAGACCCCAGGGTCAAGTCCCATGTCGGGCTCCCTGCATGGAGCCTGCTTCTCCCTCTGCCTGTGTCTCTGCCTGTGTGTGTGTGTGTGTGTGTGTGTGTGTGTGTGTGTGTCATTAATAAATAAATAAAATCTTCAAGGGGTGGTGGAAGGGGAGGAGGGCGGGGGTGGGGGTGAATGGGTGACGGGCACTGAGGGGGGCACTTGACAGGATGAGCACTGGGTGTTATTCTGTATGTTGGTAAATTGAACACCAATAAAAAATAAATTTATTTAAAAAAAAAAGAAAAAAAAGTAACTACTTTAGAAAACTAAATATGTAGAAAAGTGTCATCGTTTTGTATTTTTGCAAATCTTTCCGTGTCTGTCTTAATAGAAGATAGTTGGATTTCTCCTGTTTCTGCAACCAGTCAGATATGCTATCACCCCTGTACCATGTGGAAATCTCCACTGGACACTTGAGAGAAAAGAAGAATGGAGAAGGCAAATGGCATCTTAATATTGTTATGAAAGTAGTTTTGACCTGAGGGATTCTCTTGAAAGGGTCTGAGGGACCTCTTCCAGGGTCCTCTAGCCAGGTTTTGAGAACCTCTGAACTAGGAATAATAGAATCTGTAATTCTAGCTCACGTAATGAATAGATCATGATGATTTAGTCAGAATAAAAGATAAGCATTCTTTGTTTTAAGAAGGCCTAATGAATCACATTGTAAAGTATAAAACAAATTTCAAATGATTATTCAGGTTTAGTAGTAATTAAGTTTTTTTTTAATTTAAAATATTATTCTGTCTATACTTTGCCATTCAAGAAAATTGCTATTGTAAAAGAAAAATCAAATGTGTCACTTTTAACATGTCAAATAGGCCCATTGTCACCTTTCTGTTTAGAATAAACTTTATGTTGCTATTTAAAACAAAACTTAGGGGTGCTTGGATAGTTCAGTAGCATCTGACTCTTGATTTCGGCTCAGGTCATGATCTCAGGGTGGTGAGATCAGCCCTGCTTTGGCCTCCTTAGTGAGGAGTCTGCTTGTCCCATCCTCCCTTCTCCTCCTCTCACTTGTGTGCTCGTGTGCTCTCTCTCTCAAATATAGAAATTAAGTCTTAAAAAATAAAGTAAAGCTTAGCATTTTTTATTATAAAATTCAACAGATGGGTCACAGGACAATTTCCTTAAATGCTGATTGAATTGAATTGGAGTTATGTTTAAGATATGCATGTCTTTTCTAGGCATTATGCATACTGCCCAATATAGAGACTTGAGCAGTTTTAAAAATAATTAGCATAATGCAATAACTAATATGATTCTCATCTCAGAAAGAAAGGGTAGAGGTCAGTAGTGGACGGACTGAGAAGAAATAAAACTTTAAAGATGACTTCTTTAATCGCTTGGACAACTGAGGAAATGAAAGCCATTCACAAAAATAGAATAGGAGGAAGTGCTGGTCTGGGAGAAAGACATAGGTTGAATTTCACACTGGAGATGCTGTAGGGTAGCCCAGGAACAGGAGATGGTGTGTGGTCAGTTGAGAGTTGTTCACAGAGCAGCAAAATGATTTCCAAGGAAGGCAGGGTAGAGAGAGGAAAGAAACTGGTCAAGCACAGGACTGTGAGAATTGTGTGACCCTGGGGTGGGGAAGAAGAGATGAGGAAGAAAAAAGAAAGGACCTAGGAGGAAAGAATTGGAGAGTATTGGAAGAGGGCTGGGGAGGAAAAGATAGTGCAAGTGAACCGAAGAAGAGCTTTTCCAGAAAGGGGGTGTGGTTAACAGGATGAACTGTTGGATTGAGATTAAACAATGATAATAATTGGTTCTTAAATTTGAAACTATAAAACTTGGTTCCCTGAGAGAGTGTGTACTTCTGATAAATTAAGTTTTTATCTCAGGTTAATATTTGGGGAGAAGTGAAAGCAGAAAGATTTGTGAATAGTGTGGGATAACACAGAAATTCCAGAAGAGCTAGACCTGCCTGTTTTCTCCTTCCCTCTCTGTGTTATCAATTAGTGGTGTGTTAATGAAGCTGGCCCAGGTAAAGCTAAAAAACCTTACTCCAACAGAGTCTTATTCTAGACTGACAGGTTTGTTTGTTTTTAATTATAATGTTTTTTATTTTACGTAAAACACTGGCCTCAGAGTCTGAAGAGGTGCATTCCAGCTCGGCTGCACATTTAACCTCTGTGGGCTCATTCCCTCCTCAGTTGAATTGGGTTAGATTATTTCGAACGCTATGCTAAAATAATGTGACATTATGCATCTATGACATTTGTCTTTTCTTGTCTTTTGCTTTATTGTAACAGGTTCACCAAGTTGAAGAGTCTTAATCTTTCCAATAATCATTTAGGAGAATTTCCGTTAGCCGTCTGCAATATTCCAACCTTGACCGAGCTGAACGTGTCCTGCAATGCTCTTCGAGCAGTCCCAGCAGCCGTCGGAGTTATGCACAAGTACATACTTTAAGCTCCACTGCATAGTATCCCTCAGAATGCCTCTACCCCCCTACCCCCCTGCCCCCGGGAAGCTGCACTGGGGTCACAGCAAATGATTAGTTAACTTGTTATGTTGGTCATGTAAGTCTTGGCCCCAAAGCAAGAGATTGGGCTCTTCTGTAGAGTTAGTTTATTAGCTTTTATATTCTTTAGAATCTTGTAAAAAACTAAAATATCCTTGTTTAAAATTGGAAGATCCCCACAGAGGAGCATCTCCCCATGGGATGACATGCTTACTTTCTCATTTTCTGAGTTATGTTGAATTCTAAGACTTAATCTTTAAAATAACAATGAAAGATGGGAATTGGGGCTGATTCACACTGTAGTTAGTTCATGTTGTTCCCAATTATGCCTATCCAAGTTGGGAAAATGGGTCATAATTTTGGTTTTCAGTAAAAGATTAAGATGCTTATCTCTGATCTTTTCTCTGTGGTATATTATTGCTTCAGGTACTCTCCTTATGCATTTTGCAAAAGATAGTTCATTTTCTTTTCCTAATGATGTGATTTATACTTATGGAACTTGCATGTTGATAATAAACACATAGAATTTACACGTTCTCTTTATAATTCTTATGTTTCCTTTACTAGCTTACAGACATTTTTGCTGGATGGAAACTTTCTCCAGGCACTTCCTCCTGAGTTGGAGAACATGCATCAGCTTAGTTATCTTGGTCTTTCTTTCAATGAATTCACTGACATTCCAGAGATTTTGGAGAAATTGACTGCTGTGGATAAACTTTGTATGTCTGGAAACTGTATGGAGACCCTGAGGCTAGAAGCTTTAAGAAAAATGCCTCACATTAAACATGTGGATCTAAGGTAACTATTTTTAAGAAATAGATCTCATGTAAGTGGTTGGCTTATATTTAGGAGTAGGTTACAGCCCTTTTGGTGACATTCTGCTGCAAGGCGAGCAAGCTGGTTAGTTGCAATTTATGTGAATGAAAAACTGTATCATTGAGAGCAAAGTGGGTATTTTTTCTCTTTGTCCTCCTTTTCTGTGGCTTGAGACAGTTAACATCATTGAGCATTTCTTCTTTCTTAATTTTTTTTTCCTTCCTTGACTTCCCTAATGTAATACAATGTACTCATTGAATAATTTAACTTATTTATTTTAATTTCCTATTTTTCTATCCAGGTGGCTCTGCCCTTAGTTTACTGTTCTTTACAAAAATATTAAATGCATAACCTCCTGTTAGGCCCAAGTTTGGCTAGAACCTCCACTCTCACCCCTCATAAGAGCAAAAAACCTGCATTTTTATTCCTGATCATGCTAAATAAATAAACTTCTACTGAAAACTGCTAGCATGGTCCTTGCTACATTAAAGATGTGCTATGATAATCCCTTAGTATGTGAGGTTCAATTTTAGTTTCTAATCTACAAAGAATCAGTATAGGAGGAGGAAGCTATTCTAAGTATCTTTTTTTTGGGGGGGGGGGAACAAGAGACTGTCATGGGACTGAGTTCCTACAAAGCAACATATCAGGCTTAGACCTTCATAACAATTTGCCCAATTTGATACTTTTTCAACCAAACTAATTCCTCCATTAACGAGGGGTTGATGACCACATACTAATGATGTTAAATCTTGGGCAAGAAATTAATTAATGTCTCATGTGCAACTATATTCTAATCTCTAAATTATAGTTAATAACACAACCTAATTCATAGACTTTGGGAAAGATATTAGTTCAATGCCTCATACTCCCAGTGTTATGTATCATTCTTATTACCTCATTGGGAATTATTTTCTATTTATGGAACCTGCTCAGATATCATTCTTAGCCTCTTTACTCCTCCCATTTGTCAAAGATGATTCTTTCTTTTCCTTACTACCCACTTTCCTCTCCGTTGATAACGCTAGCCCTCACTGAGGCCTCTTGACTTCTGTCAATATAAAGAAGCATCCTCTTTTGCTCCTTTTCTTCTGTATTTATATGGTCTAGCTTTGGAAACACATTTATTCCAGTCCCTCAAATAATTGCTTTCCTTGGGGCTCCTGGATGGCTCAGTGGGTTAAGCATCTGCTTTCCGGCACAGGTCATATCAGGGTCCTGAGATCGAGCCCCGCGTCAGAGCCTGCTTCTCCCTCTCCCTCTGCCTCTCCTTCTGGCTCATATGTTCTCTCTTTCTCCCCCCCCCCCTCTCTAAACAAATAAAATATTTTTTTTAAAAATTACTTGCCTTTCCCTTTCCTCAGACTAAAGAAATCATGCCTGTTGCACCTGGGGAAATGTTGTTAGCAATTTGCAGACCAAGAATTCCTAATTCAAGGAATACAAATGGTAGTACTTTATCTGACTTCAAGAACTTTGTGGAATGTCACAGGAGAGGGCACTGAACTTTCTTTCTAAATTGTTAACATTATTTGTCTCTGAGTCACTTGGATTTAGAAAACTTTCATATTAAAGAATTTAAGGCCTTTTAAATGGAGCCACCCAGATTTCTAGTTCTAATTGGATCTTTTTAGATGAGGTCAGTTGCAGGACATTTAAAGACCACAGTAGCGGTGAGACACTCTACATCTTGAATGACTACGCCTAGTTTACTGCTTCCCTCCAGGCCACTGAGATGAGAAGGGGAAGATCTTGGTCTGATTTGCTTGTAATTCTGCCCTAGTAGAATTGCCTAGTAGAATTAAATTGAGGGTAGTAGGGGACTTTTTTTTTTTTTAAGATTTTGTTTATTTATTCGTGAGAAATAGAGAGGCAGAGACATAGGCAGAGGGAGAAGCAGGCTCCCTGTGGGGAGCCTGATGTGGGACTCGATCCCAGGACCGCAGGATCACATTCTGAGCTGAAGGCAGATGCTCAACCACTGAGTCCCCCAGGCATCCCTAGTGAGGGGACTTAGGGGACTTTCACTTAGTTTCTGCAAAGGGCTAATTTTATTGGGTTTTTTACTCCTTCAGATGTAAATGTAACATCAGATGAAAAGTGATCATTTATCATTTTTCTTTTAATCTTTCTCCTCATACCAACTTTCTTTGAGTCTGATACTGTGTCTTCTGTGGCATCATTAATAATTCCTCTTTTCTCTTGGTGCAAACTGGATGTTACCAACATCTCTCTCCCTGATCACTGTTTTCTGCCTCAGTGGTTGCTTGTGCTCTCAGGAATTTGTTATTTATTTTCCATCTCCACGTTGATTATTCCCCTGTCTTTCTCTAACCCTTATTTCTCTTCTCGGAACTAACTCCACTTGAGCTGTCTTGGTTCCCCCATACTGGCACACTTACCCACACACCCCTGAAACAGTTCAGTTTCTTTCTCTATCAACTAGTTCTTTCCCTTGGATTCCTATTTTACTGATTGCAGCACCACTTCACTGGTTCTGTAAGCATGAAACTTTGGACCCTGTCTATAGTCAACCACCAGATTCTATCAGTTCTTCTTTCACAAGGTTTCTCTCTTTGTCCCTTCCTTTTCCTTCTCCCTGCTACTGTTGTCTCCTAACTGAGCCATCTCTTTCCATTGTGTAGCCTCTGGAGCAGTCTCAGAAGGCCCAGAGCCCTCAATTCTTTAGCTGGAGATATTTAAGCTCTTCTTATCTGGTTTCAACCTACCAGTCTGTGAGTCCCTTGGGGATGAGACTCTAACTCAGAGCTACTCCAAGTGTGGTCTCTAACCTGTGCTGGTTACTTTTCCACAATGAAATATGTGTAGAAACTGAGACTTAACATTTTAGAAACACGTGGTGATTTGACATTGCCACAATTTGTAAATAGACTCATTTAAGGCAACTCATCTCGTTGTACCAGGAATAGACTAGTTTAGTTGTTGGTGAACTCACACAGGGAGCCGCCTGTGGGTCACGTGCCGTATGACTACACATCAGTCCATGGTAGATTAGAAATCTAGAACAGAGCTCATTCACCACAGATAACCGAGCAACACTGTCCTCCTTCATCCTTGTTAACCAGTGTTAGCACATCATTGGTACTTTGACCGACAAAGCCAGCCCCCTTGCAGCCTCTCGCAAGCTCTGCTCTCCTGCACTTGTGTGTGGCTTCCTCCCTGTGCTCATCTTCAGTCCAGAGACCATTCTGCCCTAACTCATGCACTGCTTTCTTTGCCTACTTACATCTATTAATTCTACCTACCCTGGGGATTCAATGAGGTGCTCCCTCCATTGCAGCTTTTTGACCATTCTCTGTATTTTATACATCATTATGGCACTTGTCACATACTTGTAGTCTTTTTTTTTTTTTTTAATTCATGAGAGACAGACAGAGAGAGAGAGAGAGAGAGAGAGAGAGAGGGGCAGAGACACAGGTAGAGGGAGAAGCAGACTCCCTGCAGGGAGCCCGACATGGGACTTGATCTCGGGACTACGGGGTCATGCCCTGAGCCAAAGGCAGATGCTCAACCACTGAGCCATTGCCCTACTTGTAGTCTTTATATTTTAAAGCATTTGTGATTTTCCCTCACTAATGTATTAAAATCTGTTGAGAAACACCTTGTTTTATTCACTCTTATTGACACAAAGCCAGGTCATCATCCTCATCATCACTATATCTTTCATTGTTTGCATACTATGGGCACCTCCTTCATTTGACTTTCTCCACTGCCTTGGAGGACAAGGACAGTGTTATCCCATTTTACAGATTAGAATTAGGCTTACCCAGAGATACTAGGTGACTTGTTCAAGATCATACTAGATATGATAAGCAAATTGGAACTAGAATATCATGCTCTTTCATACTGCCTGTGTTACGCTACACACAGCAAATCTCAGTATTTATGAAATAAATAAAATGTCTATGTTAACTGGAGATTATGGGAAGGAAATTTTAATCACATTTTGCCTCTTTGAAAGTTCATCCTAAATAGTTATGTTATTGCTTGAGCCTGAAAACTTTTGATATTTGAATCCTGATAAAACTTGGCAATTTTTGGGATGCCTAGGTGGCTCAATGGTTGAGCATCTGCCTTTGGCTCAGGGCATGATCCTGGAGTTCTGGGATCAAGTCCCACATCGGGCTCCTTGCACGGAGCCTATTCCTCCCTCTACTTGTGTGTCTCTGCGTCTTTCTCTGTGTCTCTCATGAATTAATAAGTGAAATCTTTAAAAATAAAAATAAAGAAATGCAGACTCTGAGGCCCCACCCCAGATCTACTAAGTCAGAATCAGCATTTAAAAAAAAAAAAAAAAGACTTGGCAATTTAAACTGAACAGTTCCCTCTCATTATAGATTTTTTTTCTTTTGTCTCATTAAACGAACCCTTTAATTATTTTAGTGTGAATACAGTGAAATTACAGGAGGGAGCCATTCCAATGAAGATGATAATGCCACATTATGAAAGTTACTTACAGTGTAAAGTAGGAAAATCACAGGACAGTTTTTCAATTACTATATAGTATGTTATGTTCAAAAAGAGATTTTTATTTATTTTTTTAAGATTTAGTTTATTTATTTTAAAAAGAGAGCACGTGCCCTCCAGCTGGGTGGGGGGGGGGGTACAGAGGGAGAGATAAAATCTCAAGCAGGTTCTGCACTGAGCATAGAGCCCAAGGTGGGGCTCAACCTCATGATCCTGAGATTATAAGCCTGAGATCGTGACCTGAGCTGAAACCAAGAATCAGACATTTAACCAGCTAAACCACCCAGGCATCCCTAAAGTGAGATTAAAAAAAAAAAATTCTGTGTACATATTCTAGTAATCTAGGGAGCATTTGGAAGTAGGCAAATTACTGGGTTGTGGCCAGTTTTTCAATCTTACAACCTGGAATAAAAAAAGAGAAGAAGCAAAAAACAATCATCTTGGGGACATTTGAAGAGCCCATATGCTGTGTTTACAGATTGACAAATTTTAACTCTTTGCTATCTGTCACTCATCTTTGTGTTTCAGTGACTTTATCATATTGCTCTTAATAATTCAGTTATCATTACTTTATTTTCAGTTACCATTATTTTATTTTTTCAAAGGGCAGAAATTCACAACCTAGAACCTTTAGCTTTTTCCTAAGCTCCAGCCCTCATATTAATGTTCTTCTAACCAAGTGCATTATCTCAGCACTTTGTTGGCTTTGTAGGGTTCTTACTGTTTGTAAAGGAGTTGGGGATAGCCTAGCAAACTAGGAATTGAGATTTTCATCTATTTTTCTCCCTTTTGAAGTGTGTCTTCATTCTATTGATTCCTAGTCACCATTACTACTTACGTATCTTCTTGGCAACCCACTCATAGCAACTTCAGTCTGTTAGTTAACTAGTTCTCGTGGTCTAAGTTCTGCCAGCTGTCTCCTGTGCCTAGCTCTGTCCTAGATTTGTTGATCCCATTGCTGTCCTTTGTTTTGTAATTTCTCAGTGAATCCTAGATGCCAAATTTCAGTATTTTCTGTGCTTTGCTCTTTCAAGCAATAATATATATATATATATATATATATATATATATATATATATATATATATATATAAATTTATAAATACATGTATTTTTTTAAAGTAGGTTCCATGCCCAGCTTGGGCCTTGAACTCACAACCCTGAGTTGAGATCAAGAGTGGGATAGTTAATCAACTAAGCCACCCAAACACCCTTCCGGCAATATTTTAATAATGGAGATAGTTTTGATAATCAGTCCTTGGTCCTACACCAGCCAGAAATCCAGATGTGTGCATTCTTATGTCTGATACATGTGTGGCTCCCATTCATTACCCCCATTCCCAAGGTCTCTGTTAAATTCTATCCTATATGAACTGCTCATCTCCCTGCTCACTAATCCTTTCTCCTTCCTTAAATATTTAGTATAGTTGTAACATGCCTAACAGGTTGTTCTAGGTTTTATATTTTGTGTTGTTTTCCACCAAATTTTTTGAAAATAAATGATTAATTCTTTGAAAATAAATAAAATCAAATGATTATTTGATTAATAAATGATTTTTCCTCTTGAAATCAATTAAGGTAAAATCAACATATGTGCTTGTCTTCTAGCCTAAGTGGTCCAAATTGTGTTTGAGAATATACTGTCAAGATTAAGACCTTCATGGAATTGTAGCTAAAAATAACCAAGGAATCTGGCCAGTTAAGGAAGTCCAGATGCAGAGATTAAAGAAATAATGGAGGATTATAATATAGTGAGACTGGCATCCCATCTCCTTACCTCGGCATATTAGGGTGTGGTTATTTATTTATAGCACTGTAGTTAATTATAGTCTCTGTTTGTGTCCTTTCTCCTCAAGACTGAACGTAATTAGGAAGCTAATAGCAGATGAAGTGGACTTTCTCCAGCATGTCACTCAGCTTGATCTTCGCGACAATAAGCTTGGTGATCTAGATGCCATGATTTTCAATAACATTGAAGTTTTACACTGTGAAAGGAATCAGCTGGTGACATTAAACATCTGTGGCTATTTCCTAAAAGCACTCTATGCTGCTTCTAATGGTATGTAACATAGACCACATCAAAGTTTCTCTTCTGGTTTTAAGAATTGACTCAGCGCCGTCATCTCTGCCTCACTCTGATTTTACTTTGCTCATTTAATAAAATAAGTGTCAGGTTTTGCTGAGGTAAAAATCATAAAAGAAGAATGCTGGTATGGTATTTAAAGGAACCAAAACGGAAGATTTTGTAGTTCCCAACCTATTTTTCTCATATTATGATGTTTAGGGACGTTACTCCCACTTTTGATTTGGCTACTCTGCTTAAAGGGCCTGAATAAACTATTTTGTGGACTACCTCTGTTAAGATAGTAAGTCTGGAACCATGATTTAATATGGGAGAGTGAAAATGAAAGGAAGGTCCATTTTGGACTCTATTCAGGGCCTCAGATTTCATGCTCCTCAAACAAAGGAACTAATCTTAAGAGAGATCTGAATTCTATACCCACAGGGACACCACAGATCAAGAGTCTTGCTCATTTAATGAGATCTTTTCCACAGAATCTGGAAATCATGACAGTTCTAAAAAAGAAAAGATCCTAAGTACCTATGTTTGCTAAAGTGAAGATTTCGATTCCCTGCAATCAGAAAACTGAGTGAAAGCAAGTACTTAGTACTACAAGTTGAACAATTGTTTATCAAATACTTGTTCTATGCAGAATGTAGTGCATGATTTAAAGGGGATTTTTTTTTCTTTTTCTTTTTCTTTTTTTTTTTTTTGGAATGACTATTATCATCTCACAGGAGAAACAAGACAAATGTCAGATAGCTTCAGGTACCTGAGAGTTATAGGATTTGGATAGCCAGGAAGCACAAAGTGGGTGTTGAAGGGGAAAGAATCTGAATGTAGTCTGTTTGGCAGATGGGAGAAAACGGAATTCTGAACTCAGAGGTGCGCGCTGGAAAATGAGAAGAGGTAGTTATAGGATGTGTGGCTTAGAGTCAGATGGTGAAGGTTTGAAGCTAGTGCGGTAAGCTTAGAGAGACCCCGTGGAGATTCTTAAGTGGAGGGACATGTGACGGAAGTGAGTAGTGTACAGGGTTCATTTATGGAGAAGAATGGAGTCCTTGCCTCCCTGCTCATCCCCGTCATTGTAATAGTTTTCATGGGAGCAAATGGGAACTTGCCGTCAGGACCACAGATGTTGATTTGAGGCTTGTCTGTTCCAAAGTGGTACCTGCAACCGTGGAAGTAAGGTAACTGGGAAAGAGAAGAGCGCTGGTACCAAGTCAACTTAGAAAATCCTCACAGCTGGCACCAGGATAGGCAACCAGATGGATGCTGAACTTGTGAATCACAGAGTGAATGTTTGGAGAAGCAGAAGGGCATCTAGAAACTACTCTGAGAAACAAAGCCCTGTGTGGATGGTTCTATCCTTTATCAGACAGCTTTGAGGAAGAGTTTTCAGATTTGGGTAGATGAAGTCCTTTGTGACCCTCAAGAACATGGTTTCGGTAGAGCAAAAAAGGCAAAAGCCAGATGCATTTGGTTTTATGGAAGGAATTCCAGATGTAGAAAACTGTGTTCATACAGTTTATCTTCCAGGTAACATTTACCATGCATAACAAGGAGAGCCACAGGATTGGGAAAAGGTAGGAAAGTAGAATGAGTGATTTATTTTGATCTCTGAATAAGATCTTGTGATTAAATTGGAGGTTCTCTGTACTTTCTGTAGTTTCCCAGTTTAACAAATGGATGTATTGTACTTCCTAACCTAAACAATTGTGAATAAAGCACAGTGAGGATGTTCTACATACAAAAAGAGTCTCTGTGTGACTTGAATGGTAATAATGTCTTTGTGTTTTTTTTCCCTGCCTCCTAGAACTTGTTCAACTGGATGTTTACCCAGTTCCAAATTATCTGTCCTACATGGATGTTTCACGGTAAGAAGCCAAGTCCTAGAGCACTCTAGAGTCTGCTTGAAAGTTAGATTATCCTGTCTGAGCTTATGCCTAAAAATTTTTAAATATATTTTGACAGTAAATATTACAAATTAAATTCAGTAGTTTTTACTTATCCTTTGAAAAAATGTATATAAATATCAATTAAAATACTACATTTGTGTGCTAGAGTTCAAAATAGAAGAAACAAGATATTATGTCCATGTGGTCACCAATTTGGCCACCATGTTTGGGCCTGAAGGATTAGTGAGTTGAGTATCATCATATGGCTGGAAGGTCTAGAAGTTCTTTAATTATATTAACCATATCTTCAGTCTTTGAAATGATGTTAATTTCATTTTTAAATATTGTACTCTCTTTGATCTTTTTTTCCCTTTCCTCTGTTATTTTGCACCTACATCTTCTTGCTAAGAACCCTTAGAAAGTAGCAACCAAGCCTACCGAAGTAGGATTTCTGTCCAGCCTTTTCACTTTGCTTGGCTTATTTGCAAATAGAATAACCATCTCACCTTTTATACAAATTCACTACAGCAGTGTGTCATGGTTAATTCCTGAAGGCCTAAAGCATGTATTTATATTTATAAATTAGATTTTAATAGCCTTAACACTCTAAAATTGAAACTTTTAACATAACTCCAAAGGAGATATCCAAAATTTTCTGAACAACCATAGTACATGAGGGAATGTGGCCCACTCAGCATAACAAGTGTTAACTCATTTCCGTATGCGAAATCTGATACAACTGGCATGTAATTGGTCAGGTGCAGAATTTGCCTTTAGTCATAAAAATATACAAACCTGGTGATTTTCAAAATAATGTTCTCAATCAGAATTATGTAAGAAAGTGTCAGAATTATTAAAATTACAATTTTTCAGAAATTTAATTATAAAATACTTTATGAATACTGCTTCATTAATTTCCTACTAAATTCATGTCTGACAGTTTTGTTTAATAAACTTGAAGTCAGGTATTATCTGATTATTATTATTTTTAAACAGTCTGGAATGCTGTTATCTTCAACCTTTAAGTAACAACAGTATTGGAATGGGGTTTACATACATGGGGATATAGAAATAGCTTGAACAGATTTATTTCAGAGAGTCAGCTATAGAGTAAATCTATTCTCCTTTTACTTAGAGCATGTAATTGGCAAATGGTTCCCACTGAAACCCCTGAATGAGACTGAATTGGAAACCCTGTCTTGTTTTCCCTGAATTGTCACTTAAATACTATCCATCTTTCTTTATAACTCTAATATCCAGGATCTTCATTGTAGATAACTTACTCTGCTCAGCAGCAATAGGGCTTTCTCTTAGAAAACCTGACACCTCTGACATAGCTCTTCACCCTCCTCCTCTGATGTATTTATGTTACCTGCAGGAACTGAGCTGTCACCCATCATATGGTGTTTACTAGGTCCTCAAGTTCAAAGTTTCAGGTTATTTTTATGACTGAGAAGAGTTGTATTGCTATATATCAAGGTAGTTTATAGGGAGAGGGACTTCTCTCCTATCTTATGAAGATGTTTTAGGGGTTAACCACTATAAAATAAAATAATTGAGTGTGTCAGTCTTCAGAACTTCAAAGCCAGAACCCTGTGTACCTGTACAGATGCTAAAAAAATAATGCTGGCTTTTCTATATTTTAATTGAAAAGTTAGTACACTAGCAAAATTAAAGAAAATGGTTTTTAAATCACACATAATGCCCCCAATTTAACATTACAATGGGTTTTTTTTTCCTCCCTTCACTTATCAAAGTGAAGGAGGAACTTATCAAAGTGAAGGGAACTTATCAAAGTAACTTATCAAAGTGAAGGGAGGGAAAAAAAAAGGACCAAAGTCCTGTCCCAAGCATCATATTTTCACGGAATGGTTCATCTCTTTTTTGAAGAATTGTGCTCACAATATATATACCATTTTACATTTTTCATGCCTGGTCTTTTAACATATATTAAAAAAAAAGAAAAAGGGTAATCATCCTTGACTAGGGAGATAACTCATTGTAGTAGATTTGTCTAAGAAGTGTTGAGTTCATTTAATGATAAAGTCAGCATTAATTTAGTTCACTTCTTTCTGGTAATTATAATTGCCATCTCATGTCTAAGTTAATGTTTTCAAATAATAATTCTGGACCTTACAGGTCAGTGTACCATTTCACTGGTGCCACTTCTTTCCTTTTATCTGTGATCTGTGGCAGTCCTTTCATGATACCTACTAGAGTTGAGAAATATTTTAATGTTAAGGGTAAAAGTGTGAATTGGAAAATAGAACTATTTTATGCCATTTAACTTAATTGGAAGAATGTGTATGCTTGTTTGTTTTTTTCCAATATAAGACATCCTCTTGCTAAGCTTGCATGGATTTATAGATTTCTTAGGATAGCAATTCTGGGAACCAGACCTTTTCCTTTTTTTTTTTTTTTTTCCTTTTTTTTTTCCCTTTTTTTTTTTAAGACTTTAGACATGATGTAACTGTGTCCTTTTCTACTTTTTCTTTCTTTCCTATTCCTTGTCACACTTCATCTTGCTTCTAGATTAAAGTGAATATACATATCCTTTTGATTAATATTCATGATACTTTGGTATTTTGTTTGAAGTTTTATTCATTTTATGTAATTATTCTGAGTTTCAAACCATATTTCAGGCCAAATTCCAATCAGAGAAAAAAATTGTATATTCTTACATTTAGGAACTGCTTAGAAAACGTGCCTGAGTGGGTATGTGAAAGCCGAAAGCTAGAAGTTTTGGATATTGGCCATAATCAAATATGTGAACTTCCTGCACGGTAAGTATTACAGATCAAGTGAGAGAATCTCAAATCAGATAAGCAGTTTTTAAATAATTTAGCTTGTTATTATGAACTCCTAAAAGACTTTGTTTTGAAACCTAATTTCTAGGATCTTTTACCTTATGGGGTATCCTGGAATTACAGACTTTCTTCATGCAGTGGAGAGTAAAGTGAGACTTTGTCGGCCAGGCTTTCCACAGCTACGATGAGCAGTGCTTAGGGGATGCTTCTAAATAAGCAGTGTTTGAAAACTTAGCCAGTAGTATGATCGGTTCACCTCTGTAATCTCAGTTCTTTCAGAATCTTCAGCTTCTGTCTGTTGACCAACATATCTACCTTCCCCACAAATAATTCTTGGTTTTCCTCAAACATAACTTTGGGAAAAACAATTATTATATCATAACCCTAGAAAGAGCAAACTAGATTCTGTTTTTCTTGGTAGAAATTAGGAATAAAGGTCAATAACTTTTCTTCTCTATTCTGTCTTAATATGTGTTATTTTTATTTCATAATTTTCACTTTAATGGCAAGATTTGTGACACAGCCATTTCTTGATGTCTAGTGTCCATAGATACCAATATCTTCGGGTTAACGAATTCTGGTACAAAATATTACTGTTAGTGACTAGCCATGCAATTAATAACAAAAAGTAGGCTCTTCCAGTGCTGCCATATAGAATTTTCTGTAATGATGGAAATGCTGTATATCTTATATGAGTGGTTCCACTTGTCACATGTGACTGCTGAGACTTACAATGTATTAGTCCTAACTCAGAAGTACTGAAGTATAAAATATACAGTAGATGCAAAATACCTCACTAATACTGTATATTAGTTAAATGTTAAAATAATATTTTTGATATATTGGGTCAAATAAAATGTAAAAATTTATTTGTTTCTTTTCACCATTTTTAATGTGGCTACTAGAAAATTTACAATTACATATATGGCTTGCATTGTATTTCTGTTGGTTAACACTGTTAGAATATAGATCTCATAAAAGAAATCTGGGTTACATTTCAGTCTCTAAGAAACTCAGTTGATTTTACTTTGTTCTCTGGCCATATGTTATACCTGGAATTTCAGTCTATTTGAAAATGCTTTCTGCTTTGGAGTTTTATGCTGACTGAGTATTTAGGTGACCCAGTGCAGCCCATCACATTATCAAGACGACTTTGATGTGCCCTGTGGATGGTAGTGTATGTGTGAGATGGAGAGAGACTTTTTCAGAAGACAAACAGCAAAAATCAAAATAGGCTACTACTAATGGGGGGAAAAGAATTTGTTGGAACAAAATCTTTGAATGTTACCTTTCTTCTGTTTTCTCTGTTGTCTTCCCTACTTCAAACCTCCCCGGTCCGACAAATAGCAGCACATTGGTGTCCCAGACCTCTGTTTCATTGTGGGCTACAACAAAGATATTATGTGTACAAACCCAACAATTACATAAAAATAAGATAACTGATATTTTTATCCACATTTCCCCAAAGTTCATTAATCTTTGATTTGATCTGAATCAGTCAGCCTTGTTTGGGGATCTAAACGAATTCAAAAGCAAATGATTACAAAGCAAATTCCAAATGCCTTCTTGTTTAGGAATTAAAAGTATGGGATCCCTGGGTGGCGCAGCGGTTTGGCGCCTGCCTTTGGCCCAGGGCGCGATCCTGGAGACGCGGGATCGAGTCCCACATCAGGCTCCCGGTGCATGGAGCCTGCTTCTCCCTCTGCCTGTGTCTCTGCCTCTCTCTCTCTCTCTCTGTGACTATCATAAATAAATAATTAAAAAAAAAGATTTAAAAAAAATAAAAAAAAATGAATTAAAAGTATGTGTCTGTGTGTGCATGTGCACGTTGTGTTTAACATGTGGGACAAAAACAGTATGTACTATTTTCTTACAGTGTTTAGTTGTAAAGTTTCTATCAGCCCTTTCATTGATCTGATATTCAGGCAACAAGACAGCAATTTATTAGAAGTTGATTTGATATACAAGCTTTATTTAAGCAATGTATATGAAGAATTTGACAAACAAATTAATATTTCAAAATAGAAATGTTAAAAGGAAAATAAGGTATCTTAATTCTTAGTATCCAGAAGAATTTAGCTAAGTCCAGTAGTTAGCATTTAATAAGACTCATTCTGTAATTATAATATCTACTTTCTTATTTGGAAAGTCAAGATAAAGATTTTGTTATCTGTCTTTCAGTTATCCATTTATTTAAGGATGAAGTGTGTATGTGTAAATAATAACACATTTTTCCCTCTGAATCCTAAATTGCACCCCAGGCCCAGCAAGACAGTAAAATTAGTGAACCAAATCCTGAATTACTGGGTTGAGGTGAATTACAGAGACCGCCCCCTGTGATAGTCGTGACTATCGACCCCTGTGACTGAATGTCCTGGATAATCTTTCTTGTCATATGGATATCCAAACCTTCTAGGCAGGCATGCCAGGTACCTTTCATGGCAGCCCATGGTGTCACAATGCTGAGACAGGTTACTTGTGTCTCTATGAGTGAAGAATCTAGTTTTAAAGTGAATAAAGTTCAACCATCATGTGGAGTGATTTTAACAGCTCTGGTGGTCCATGAGTGAGGTCAGAGTGGCAGAAGGCAGGAGGTGGGTAGGGGTTGCCTCGTTCTTTGACAGTTTACAGGACGTCTCCCTCCAGAGTGATCCTGATGCAGATTATAACCTCACTTTGTCATAGGCCCCACATTTCTGGGTTCAAGCCCAGGGGCTGTTCTATTCTCTACAACTTTCGAAGTCTGAGTTGGTCATAAAGCAGATTTATATTTTATTAAAAAGTATTCATCATTTGTTGCGGTTTTGATAACCCATAGAAGAAACACAGCCAGGGTTCCAAACAGCTCTCTTAAGGCTCAAAAGAGACTAATGAATTCAGTGCATTTCCTTCTCTTTGGGAGGGATCTCTGCTTTGTTTAGGATTAAATCAAAGAGAAAAGAAAGGTATACAGACTTAAGGAAGTGAGAAAAGGAAGAATTAATTTTAATTGTGAAATGCAAATAAGGAAAAATGTAACTTTTTATCAGTTAGCATTTGTTTAATCGGATAGAAGAATCTTTAATGTTGATCCTATAGGTAAAAATTGGTCAACTATATTTATTGAGAACCTTTTGTAGGTAAAACACCTGTGTTCCAGGGCAACAGAAGACATGAGCTCTACCTTGAGACCTACAACCTTGTAAAGCATGTCTTCGGAGTCTAACAAGGGTAGACCCTTCTCTTCAGTATCTCCTATGGAATTTTTTTTTCTCTTTCACTAAGTAGAGCTTCATTGTTAAATATTCCTGTTCACGGTTTTTCCCCACCCTCCTTTTTTTTTCTTTTTGTTTAAGTATTAAAATATAGAGAGCTCCAAGTTTGAGCTTATGTTAATATGAATTTGCAGTTGCTCTGAATGAATGTATGTTTCTTTGGAGAGATCATTTAAAGTATTCGACTCCTGTTCATTTTTTATTTCTTATCCCAGATTAGCTCTAAGTACGTTTCCTTCTGTCTTTGTCCCCTTTTGCACAGCTTATTTTGTCACAGCAGTCTCCGGAAGCTGCTGGCTGGACATAACCAGCTGACAAGGCTACCTGAAAGGCTAGAAAGGACCTCAGTGGAGGTCTTGGATGTGCAACACAACCAGCTCCTGGAGCTGCCACCGAACCTTCTCATGAAGGCCGACAGGTAAAGTAGCTTGTTTGTTTTATTATCCATCTGAGTTGTCGAATGCCTCCTTGTTAGTATTTTTGTCTTATATGGTATGAGACCAACCCTTCGTGTGGATTATCTGATGATGTGTCTGAGATTTACAAAGAAAATGGTTTTGCCAGCCGCTTCTCTGTTTAGGAGGGGGTGGAGACAGGGGCTATCCTGCAGGCTCTTCATTAATTTTGCTGCTTTCTGGAGGAAAGTGATTTGAGTCGTTGATAGCATGTGTTGTGGAGGTGTAGCTATAAAATGAAGATAAGTTTGCTACCTGCTCATAACGTGCACAAGTCTGCTCCAGTCTGAGCTGAATATTCTTAGGATTCTCTGCTCTCGCTTTCACACATTTGTGACTTTGGGTCACAGACATAGTTTCCCTAGAGTTTGCTAAGTTCTCTTGCTGATGTTGTTTTCTGATCCGTTGTACTTAATTTACCACAGTTTTCCCTTTGCTTTTAAACTATTTTCCTTTGAACAAATGTTTCCTAAATAGCTTGTTTTACCAAGTAGTTAAAGACATTGTTTTGATTTGAGGGGGAGGTTAGTTTAAACATTCACTGGAATCTATTTTCTGTGGAGAGTTGCCACATGCAGAACTTTGCTTAAAGAAAGCTTTACATTAACTGAGTGTTAACTTACTTTGGAACATCTTTTTTGCATCACACGAAAATGCTCAGTCTGATGGCCTGCATCATGTTGACCTCTGCTAAAGTTAACTTTTAGTGAGTGACCATAATTTTAGAGATGATAGGAAGGATTTAACCTTTGGTATACCTCATGAGAAAAACAAAAAATTTAAGTTTAATTTTATGGTTCTCTTGCAGAAGAAAACAATGATGGGTCTTTCTGCCTTAAAATATGAATTTGAGATATGTTTCAGCATGTGATTTTTCATGGATGGAAAGAACTCTGCCTTCCTAAAGTGAATTAGATACCCGACTATGTGTACCAAACTCCCTGTGCTTATTCCTGTCATAATTCTCATCACACAGTGTCTTATAATTTCTGGTTCCTGTCTGCCCCCACTATTAGATTATGAATGCTGTGTCCAATGACTGTGTCTTAATTATAGTGGTATCCTCAGCATTTTGCAGCATGTCTGGAATAAAGCAGGGTGCTCAACAAATATTTATTTAATGAACAAAAGAAAATTTAAGGAATTTTAAATACTACCTTCACCCTTGGATTTTAACTTTTTTTCCTCTCTGTCTCCTTTTAAAAAAAAAACAAAAACTTGGGACACCTGGGTGATCAGCAGTTGAGCATCTGCCTTCATCTCAGGGCATGATCCTGAGGTCTGGAATTGAGTCCCGCATCAGGTTCCTTGTAGTGGGCCTGCTTCTCCCTCTGCCTATGTCTCTGCCTCTTTCTCTCGGTATCTCTCATGAATGAATGAATGAATGAATGAATGAATGAATGAATGAATAAATAAATAAATAAAATCTCCTAAAAATAAAAATAAAAAATAAATAAAAACCTTCTTAATCAAAATATAGCTTATAGTCAAAAAAACTGTACAACACTTGAGCATACCACTCAATGAATTATTACACATATATGCCCCTGTAACCATTGCCTAGATTAGGACAGAGACCATTCCTAGTTCTCTCTTCCTTTTCCTTTTGTTCTTTTTTTCCTCATTTTAAAAAACATTCTTTGTACTTAATGTAAGTTACAGCGAATTCCTACTGGAATAGTTCTAGAGAAATAATGGAATTGTGAGAAAATAGGATTGTTAAATTGTAATTGACCAGTGCTATATCATTCCCCTGACAAAAAGAGCAATGTTTCAAGATCATTTAAAGAACTGTTTGTATTTCTATATTCATATCAAAGTACAGTTGAACCTTGAACGACATGGAGCTTGGGGTCAAAAATCTCTGTAACTTTTGACCCCCCCCCACCCAATTTAACTAATAACCTACTGATGACCAGAAGCATTACCGATAATATAAATAGCAAATATTTTGTATATTATAAATGTATTATATACTGTATTCTATAAGTAAGCTAGATAAAATAAGTGTTAAGAAAATCAAAAAGAAAATGCACCTCCAGCACTATACCATATTTTAAACATCCATGTATAAGTGAATCCACACAGTTCAAACCCGTGTTTTTCAAGAGTCAGCAGTATAATGCACAGTATATGGGTAGCTGAGGACACGTGCTTTATGTTGTCATGTGTACTGTAGGAGAATTCTAAGTTATGTTGTAACCTTGTGTTTTCTTTCATAAGGCTAACTAGACAAAACTTGGGTGTAGTTTTATCATGAGAATCTACTTGTTCTCCTGGGTGTCTAAAGTGAGTCTCCAGAAACAAGTGGATAGATGGACTCAGATTTAGTAGTCTTTGAGTGAGATAAATCGTTTCTGAATCTGGCCAAGCCTGATAAACTCGGGGCTAATAGAGTAGATAAAAAACACTGGAACTCCCCAACAGATAATGAGTCTTTCAGTTCTGAGGGTTTGGTTTTTAAAATGACAGTTCTGTATATTTTTAATTCTCTAGAAGCAATCAGTAAGCAGGCAGTGGATCTCCTTGGTTTTGGGGCTGATCTAAAACATGTCCCTGAGGGGGAGCTCATAAGTGTAGTCAAGGAGACTGTGGTTTCATGTCTGGAAAAGAATTTGAGTTGGGCAGCTGTAATTTAGATTCTTCCACAGGTGATTCTGCTTACTGTTGACTTTGTGACCCTGTGCAGCTCACTCTGAATCTCAGTTTTCCCATGCTGCATATTCTGGACAGTTCCCAAATGGAATCTGTAATTTGGAAGTGGAAGGACTGTGTGAACTGGAATATTTCTAGTAATTCAACATGGAAAATTAGGGACCTGAATTGAACCACTGAAAGAAGACATTGCTGTCATGGAGAGTATAAGCTGAGCTAACAGTGTGAGCTAAAGGCATTGAGGCAATTCCCATAGACTGAATAGATGGGTCTGTCTGAAGCCAATTGCATTTTGGAAAATAGAAACTGTTGTGGGGGCATTCACCAGCTTCGGTGGGTTTTGGGAGGAGGACAGGCTGTGTAAAATGTAATTCTGGCATAGGAAAGTCCTGAGAAGGAGGCTGGGCGAATTACAAGGAGCAAGCATCCTCCTTTATTTTATGAGAGAAGAGCAAATGACCAAAAAAGGCTGAAATGAACTTTTTCAAGAAGGCATATTTCAGTGCTTTTGTTTTCCAAAACCACCATAATAGCCACCTCTCAGCATAGTGTATTATTAGTCATGTCTCTGACTCAGAAAAAGTTAAGAGTTTTGGTTCTTTTGGGCAAATAGGGTTATGAAAGGGATAGTGTAAAGCTGATGAGTGCTTTTTTTGAACATTCTTGTTACTACTCACATGTTGGAAGACAAGGAGCACAGAACACTTGATAATCATTCCCATTAAACTATTTACTGCTCATAAATGGTTAATACTTCTGCTTATCTCCTTTCCAAAACCTAAAAAAATGGAGATTTTTATCTTCCTAAAATCCATTCATTCATTCATTTGTTGTGTACCCGCAAGCCTCAGGGTGAGGGGCAGACGGAGAGAGAGAAAGAATCTGAAGCAGATTCCCGACATAGGGCTCAATATCACAACTCTGAGATCATGACCTGAGCTGAAGGCAGGAGTTAGATGCTTAACTGACTGAGCTACCCAGTGCCCCTCTATTGAAATGTTTATAAAAAATTGTATTTTTTTTACTGAGGCATCATTTACATTCAGGAAAATGTAGAGAGATTGTGTACTTGGTTTGATGAGTCTTGGGGTAAAGAATAAGGGAAAACTGACCGTTGTGGGAGTAGGTCAACCCAGAAAAGATGCAGCTTAAAACATGAAAGAGGGTTTTTGAGGACAGAATCTCCATGACAAGCATCTAGCAGGTGGTTTCACTTGTGATTTGTTCTAGTTTTCATGGTTCAGGCCAACATCTTGCTGCCCAGTACACTGAAGTCACTGTGCTGGGTGCCGCAGGGCATTGGAAATGACTAACATTGGTGTTACCCTCAAGAGGCTCACACTCTGATGCAGAATTTAAAATAACTACACAACAGACCATAAGAAATGGTGGGTTTTGGAGGGTAAAAGAGAGGGGGGAAATGACACAATTGGTTTCAATTTAGGCTCCTGGCGTGAAGAAGAGCACTTTGCTGTTATAGAATACAGAGCTGTTTGTTTGGTAAATAGCTTCAGGCAGTACTGAAACTTTTTTTCAATTCCCCTTCGATTCAGTTTGCTCCAAAATACAAATCTTAAAAACATATAGATGCTCCTTGTTTCTTTTTTTTTTTTTTGTGGTAATAAATTACTGTTGCCAGTTCTGTGTTTGGTTATATAACTGAGGAGAGGGCCTGAATGCAAGTCTTCATAAGTTATAAATGGTTTAGCTCGTGCTGTAAGTAGAACTTGTGCTTGGAAGCTTTAAGAGAACTGTCAGAAAAACATGCGTCATTGGACACAGAGCAAAAGACTGAACTTTGACTCTCTTTCTTGTGAGTTTTTCTTTAGCTCTGACTCTTGCCTGCTAAAACCAATGTCATGGTTTTAATTACGATATTGTCTGTTAAGTATTATAGCTTTAGAGTGGCATCTATTAATCTTTACCTGGTGGTAGAAGGTATTTGGTAACCCAATGAGAGAAGGGAGCCTGCTTTAAATTAGATGTCTTTTAGTAATATCTTTCTCTTTCTGGGAAACCTTAGACCAGTATTATTAAAATTCTTACGGTTTGAACCAGAAATGTTAGCTTATGAATTTACTCTCTTAATTCATCTTTGAGTCTTGTTTATTTTTACTTGCTTTTCACTAGCAGCTCAAAAACTGTAGACAGATGTGAGATGTGATGGACCGTGTGTTGCCAAGTTGACTGTGATTTTGTGTCTTATGATGAGGGTGGGACTTGGTCCTTTAGGGTCAACTGGCAGTGTTCTAATCTAGATCACTCACTGTCCTAGATCTCTCACCGTCCTAGATCTCTCACCTTACCTCTTTTTGCTTAAAGTTGAAGATCTTGATGGAAGCCCCTAGGAGTTTCAGATAATCAGTTTTCAGAAACAGATGGGCAGGGTGGGATAGATAGTCACCAGAGCAGATGGATGAGGTACTGCCATCTTTCTATTTGCGAAATCTTGGTGAGGTCCACCTCCCTGTCCATCTCACATCTGCACACTCATTGGATTGTGAGAGAGCTGTTCATATATGAGGCCAGTCTAATTAACAAAGCTGCAGCTGACCCTTTAAAAGAGAATTATAGATTCCTGTTGTGGGTGGACATTAGAGTCTGTTTTTATCCCTGGTTGGAGCAGTACAAGGTACTTTCAGGGGTGGGAGTGGGGAGAGTGTATGTGCAAATGAAATACATGGTAATTATTAAATATCCCCAGAGTATTAGTCACATTACAGACCATAAGTTTTAGTGACTCAGAACATGTGTAAATATCAAGGGGACTAAACAGGAACAGAGAATTTGGAGAGCGTGATCAATTGACCATGACAACTGGTGCCTTTTGGCAAAGACAGATATTTCTGGCATTTTTAAAAGCTAAGTTGCCTACACTATTTTGTTTAAGTGAAGGAGCTAACTTGTGAACTTCTGATATTTTGAGAATAAAGTTAAAGTGTTTCTCAAAGTGTCTTCAGAGTACCCTGGGGCACATATTAAACATACAGATTCCTGGCCCTTATCTCCGTTTTATTGACTCCGTAATCATCAGAATCCTTAATTCCACAGAGTTTTGAAGCCTTACCCTGACCTACTTAATAATATCTGGGAGTTGAATCTGAGAATCACATGCCTTCTAATAGGAGGGCACAATATCACTACTCTGTATTTCTACCAAAAATGCACCACATTATCCTAATGATAAAACCTCAAACAAATCTAAATTGAGAGACATTCTACAAAATAATTGTCTAGTACTTTTCAAAAGGTGTAAAAGTTGTTTAGGACAAATAAGACTGACAAAAAGAGTTGCTAAGGAGGTGCCATGACAAAACACAACATGGGATCCTGGATTGGATCCTGGACCAAATAGAGGACATCTGTGGGATAATTGATGAAACTGGGATAAGATCTGTCGATTAATTTGTAGTATTGCATAAATGTTAATTAATTCTTAATTGTACTTAATTTTTAAAATGAATTATTTTTGTGTTCTTGTTCAACAGTTCTTTCATGTGTATAATTTTTGTTTCTTTATGTCGTAGCCTTGTAGCCAGGCAGATTTCCATACCTTCCAAAATAATAGATTTCTTAGGCTGTATGCACTTTTTCTTCACTTGGAATCTCTCTACTCTTTGGTAATGTTGATGGGCAATTAATAATTGTGCGTCTTTTTTCAAATTAGTGGAGTATAACTAATTTAGTGGGTCTCTACTAGCACTTTAGGAAATTAAGCAGGATAGAAAACATCATTTTAAGATAGAGTCAGATTTAGTAGTGATTATGAAACTTTTTTTTTTTTAAGATTTTATTTATTTGAGAGAGAGAGAGAAAGAGAGCAAGCAGGGGAAGGAACAAAGGGAGGGGGACAAGCAGACCCTGGGCTGAGTATAGAGCCCTGCACGATCCCACTTCTCTGAGATCATGACTTAGGCCAAAATCAAGAGTCGGATGCTTAACTGACTGAGCCACATAGGCGCCCCTGTGAAACTTTTAATTATACATGTATATCTTGCGTTTGTACTGAGTGGTCATGTAAAAAGTAGTTTGTACTCTTGGTTACTACCATAAAAGTTTGAAAGCCCTTCCCTTAAGAGCTCTCAGCCTTGTGAAGACAGATGAAATTGTTAAAAGTGTTGTACAGACAGATGGTAAGGAATTTAGAGTGTTTCACAGTTCTGGGACGTTTGGAGGCCAGAGATCAAGGATTTGTCTAAAAGAAGGGTTTTACTGGGCTTAGAATCTTAACCTTTTGCATTTTTAATAGAATACAAGTCCCAGTACTGATCTCCTGAAAAATTATTAAAATGTAGAATGCTGGGGTGCCTGGTGGCTCAGTCAGTTGAGCATCCGACTCTGGGATGGGAGATTGAGCCCTGTGTCGGGCTCCCCCACTCAGTAGGGAGTCTGCTTGAGGCGCTCTCCCTCTGCCCCCTCCCCACCTCAAATAAATAATGCAGACTTCCTGGTATACCTACAAATAGGTAAATCTGTTTTGATACTAAGTCCTGCACTTTGTTTCAGTGACAGAATTTGGCTGTAAAATTTAAGGATGTGCTGGAAATTACTAAAAAGCAAACAAACAAAAACAAAACAAAACAAAAAAACCTAGATGAGCCAGAGCAGATGGACAGAATGTGCCAGGGAAGAACAGAGCAATTGCTCAAGAAGCAGGAAGTGGACTTGTCTCCCTGCTGTTATGGGCAACTTTCCAAATGCTTTAGGGCAGGAGCTGTACATGAGTGTTTTTTCTCTGCAACTTTTGTACTTTCTGCTAAGAAAAGCTTTTGAGTACTAAGTTATCTTAGGAGTGGAGTCTAAAGTACTTTGCACTTGTGGTCTTCACACTACCCAGCAGGTGCCCTGCTCGACCTCCAGCATTTTTGTAGAGAAGGGCCTATGAAAATGTCATCAGGAAAATGTTTTATTATTACTGTTTTTTAACATTTGAATTTTGGAGAGATATGTTAGGGAATCTTGGGTTCTTAAGATTAATGAGGTCTGAGTTTTATTTCTGGCCCTGCCATTAATTTATTTAACAATTGCCAAGAAATTTGACTTTTCTCAGCTTGAGTTTCTGTCTTCAGTGAAATATTAGGGGGCATCACTGTGATGATGGGAGAACCAAATGAAATAGAAAATAGGAAAGAGCTGTGGTCTCTACGTATTACCTTACAGATGAATAGAAACCAGTCATATGTTACTGCTTTTTCTCTATTCAGCAGAAGAGGGTTGCCTAGTGAAGAGGATTATATGGATGAAACATTTCTTGGCACGTGAAACAGTCTTTTATCTTTTATACAGTTATCACAAAAATCTATAAGGGAGAGGCATAAGGAGGTCATCATATCATCTTGAGTTGAGACCAAACTCAGTACTTAAGGAATTTTTTGGAGGTTTTGGAAGCAGGGGGTATGGTTATACACCCTATTTTTTTTAGTTCAACTGTTAACCAAACTGGAGAAATTTTGCAAAATTAAAGTAGTTGCTCAGTCTGGTGGAAATGCAGCACCTACACCATTAAACCAGTCTAATTTGTCTCCTGCTGAAATACTGTGAGGTTGTGAGACAAGTGTTTTTAAGAGGACGGACATTGAATTGAATTTTCCTGAGACCATTATAATCAGAAATCTTTTTAGCCAGATTGTCTGCTCTCTGACTGTTAACTAACAAGATGATTCAACCAGGCCCTTTCAGTTCAAATCAGATCCTTTGGAACTAGCCCATGTAGTTTCAACTTGGTTTCATTTCCTGGAGGGGTAGGATGTGGGATTTTTTTCCCCCTCTTAATTTCCCACCAAAGAGCATATAGCTCTTCAGTATCAAATTTCAACAAGATGAGAGAACAAGTCTTTATGGAAATCACTTTCTTCTTTTCATTCAGTTGTTGTGAGGGATTTTCAAAGTCCCTTTGGGAGCTTTCTAGGTGAGCATTCATTTGTTAAGTATTTTTTCCTTTCAAAACAATGTTCCTTCCTTTTCTGGCCTGAAAATACGCAAACATTCATGAATTCTCTTTTTTTGCATCCTTAACTATATATTTCCTAGACAATTATATTTTCATGAGATTGTCCTATAGTTTCCCAGCTAGCCCCATTCCATGATATTTCAGGGCAATACATTTTAATTTGTTCTAATTCTTCACTGAAGAAACCCTTAACAGGGTATTTAAGTCAGGTGATATAAATGGGACCTAAGGAAACAGACTCATAAAAATACTTTGAAGAACTATGGTGCTGAAATTGGTTTCCTTCCTAGTTCAAAATCATTTCAGAAACTGCATGAATGACCTTTATTTTCTTCTGTGTAGCACACACGACTATAATTTCCCATGACTATTTATGGTCTGTACAGCCCTTTCTAACTTCCTTTTTTTTTTTTTTTTTTTTGTAAATGTCAACGGAATACGTGTTTCTTTAATGGAAAATGTTCTATTTTGGGGAAGCTGCTTTTCCTTAGACAAGTAGTGGAGTTGGAGGGTGTGTGTTAGTATGTGTGGGGGTTTGCAAGATTGGGGAGGATTAGTGGATTGAGAGCTTGGCATGATAGTCCTGGTGATGACTCCTGAATACAAAGCCTTCTTTTTGACCAAGGTTAAAAATAACTGTACCTCGTATTCCATATTCTTCTTTTTTTTTTTTTAAGGAAGATTTTATTCTTTTTTCCTAACATACGGCAGAGTAGTCCTGAATTGGACACTGAAAGTTTCAAACCCAAGGGGTTGTGACACAAGAGAAAGGTGGTTCATTAACAGGCTTTTCCAGGTGCGGAGGCAAGGTGGCTTTGACCTTGGTAAGCACAGTGGAGAGTCTGATGGGTGGACACTCCGCATGTTCTGGGTGCTACAGCCTCACAGGGGAGCCCACACAGTGGAGATGCATCGTGAAGCTGGAGGGTCACCAGTGTGACTCATGAGCCATGCACAGTACCTGCTCTGTCCTTCCCTTCTCTTGCCAGTGACCTGGAATCCAATCACAGCAAGAATTTTGTTTCAGTTCTCCAGCTTTGTATTTTGATATTTATGTTGCACAATAACTATGGAAGGATGACATGATTTTAGTTTAGCTAGTTTAGTTTAGTGTAAAAACGTTCTTCATATTTTAGCCATTTTCACTCTCATCTGGATAACTGGTAGCATAGACACTTTTTTGATTTTAACGTAAATCTTATTGACGTACAATATAAAGGAAAAGAGGCCAAATCATAAGTGTCACACTTGACAAATTAAGTGAACACTTGACAAATTAAATGTGTAACTAGCACTTGATCAAGAACCAAAACATTATTGTATTAGAAAAATTAGACCCTCTCCCAGATTCTACTTCCCTTCCCTGACTTCTAATAGAATGCATTAGTTTAGTTGTTTTGTTTTTTAAAAAATTTATTTATTTTAGAGAGCGAGAGCGTGTGTGCATGCAGGGGGTGTGGGGCATAGGAAGGCGAGGGAGGATTTCAAGCAGACTCCTCGCTGAGCACAGAGCCCAACATACGGTTTGATCCACCTTCCCTGAGATCATGACCTGAGTCAAAGTTAAGAGTTGGGTGTTTAACCAACTGAGCCACCAGGCACTCCCCATACATTAGTTTTGCCTGACTTTGAATTTGATAATTACAGACTTATGCAGCAAATCCCCTGGTATTGCTTCTTTCACTCTATTTGTGAGCATCATCTTGTTGATGTGTGTGGTTGGAGATTTTCATTCTCAGTGCTATATAGTAATCTGTTGTTTCAATACAGAGCAAAGTGTTTCCTGCGGTTGTGAGTAAAAATCAGTAAAATGTGGTTTGGGCACCATACTGAAAAGGACTTAGTCACTATGTGATTTTGTTGTATTGTGACCTAATGTCTAATTGTTTTTATTACTCTGAGGGCTCTTTTATTTAAAACTAGGCAATTGTTTTCCTTAAGACAGAATATTAATTTTACCTTACCATTTTCCTTTCTACACCCTACCAACTATAAAATTAATCACTTCCTCTCACCTTTCTCTTCCATAAAAATTGATATATTTTTTAAATTTAACGCAGTTATTGTGTTTATTTATCATAGACATTGGAGTTATATATCCATATGCCTGCTCGTAAAGCCGGGACCCAATTTTAAATTCATATTTTTAAGCCCAGTTTCTAACATGCCAGGTATCAGTCAGAAAAATTCTACATTTGTTGAGGATTCTGGACTCATCAGTGGGATTTTATTGCATTTTGTCATTGTAGCCTGAGATTCCTGAATGCATCTGCAAACAAACTGGAAACCCTTCCTCCAGCCACTCTTTCTGAAGAGACGAACAGCATCTTACAGGAGTTATATTTGACAAATAACAACCTCACAGATAAATGTGTGCCCTTGTTAACAGGACACCCTCATCTGAAGATCCTTCACATGGCCTATAACCGACTACAAAGTTTTCCAGCAAGGTAAAAGATCACAAAGTAATATTCTTCATTCCATTTCTGAAAATGGATTCGTAGATGGAAAAGCAAAAGATAAAATGTTTATTTCCTAGATAATGTAAAGCTTGTTCCTCCTGTTCACAGTTATCTTTCACATGAGCAATGATTAGCATTTCCCTAAAGAGAAATGTGTTAGTTTTTCTAATATGAATGTATCCAAAGACCCAATCATTACAGTGTTCTTGTGATCTTGAAATAAGGTATGTCATTTCATGGATGTGTTTTTTCTTTTGGTTCTTTTTACTAAATTATTTTTGAAAAACTAACCTAATACAGTGTGTGGAAATTAGAACATAAAGTAGGCACTTGACGGTTCTTAATTAGCTACTGGTTTGTGTATTTGTGCTGTGGTGTAAAAGGCACCAGAAAAACCATGTGGCATTATAAATAATTTATGGCTCTTAGAATATTCCATTTTTAATTCTGTTGTAATTTGAACTTCTAATTTTAGGGACCAGTGGCCTTGTGTTTAACTTTGAGGGAATCCACACATGGAGTCTGGAAGGATTTTATTCCACTTCCATGTCATTGGCATTTGTCCATCTAACAAGTTAAGACTTGGAACACACACCCACACATCAAAGTAGCAAACACTACCCCCTCGGGTATTCTGCTGCTAACTACAGCCCAGCACTGGGACAAAGCAAACTATGGGCACAGCTTACCTCCTCTGCCATCAAGGCTACAAATCTATTAAAACTTTATGAAAAGAGAAAGGCTCAAATATGCATTGACTTAAAGTATTGCTCTGGGTTTTTGTTTTTATTTTGTTTTCTTTTTGTATATCTTTCTTTTTTTCTCTCATTTGATGTTAATGATTAAACCTTTTTTTCTTCTGTGTACTTGACCTCTGTGTACTTTTTTTTTTTAACTTCTATGTACTTTTACTATGTACATAATAGTATTTTACTATGGAATGAGAAGATGATAATTTTGAAAGGACTCACAGTCCCATTTAAGACAATGAATGAGCCCTGCAGGAGAAATTACCATCAGTTCACATTTTGAATGGTATTCCTCAGTGACTCATGCCAGTTGTAATCAGCCTAAATACAGAGATTTTTTAATGCACCTCGTAAAGATCCATTTTGCTATTATTTCTGTCTCCCTGGGTATTGTCATGTGTGTGGCACAGTAACTCCCCTAAAGACCCTGAGTTCCTTAAGAGTCAGGACTGCAATTTGTCTCTGTCAGCCCCACGACTCCTATGAGGTCTGGCCTGGGGTAGACACTCAACAAATGGTTGCTGAATTAAAGCATGCTTCAGTGGTCTAGTCCATCAACCACCTTCTTTGTATGTTGAGGGATAGAAACTTCTTGAACTTTTTTCTTTCTTGGGCCTGATTTTTCTACTTTCAGTTATTTTTCATGCCCCCATTCCTCATTGATTTTTCCATATTTCTTTCCAAAATGTAAGAGTCTTACAAATTCAGGCAGTCAGAGCTGGATTACTTCACAGTCTTATGTACACAATGTTGTTTGTAACACATCCTGATGCCATGTTGACTGTTCAGGATATTAAAAGACCTGATGTCGTAAGATGAAAACTTAGTTCTTATTGTATCTTCAGCATATATTTATTTCCAAGATAAGCAAATAAGATAATCTTTATATTTGAGAGATATCAGAAAGAAAAGTAACAAATGAAGACATAGCAAATAGAAGAGATATCAATGACTGTAAACTAAATGATTCAGATTATAAGTTTGAGTTCTACTTACTGGGAATCCTCCGCTTTTTGGAGTCCAGCATTACCAGTGCTGGAGTCCAGCATTACCAGAAAAAGAGAGAGGTAGTGGTTGCTGTTACAGGATTATGGAGATGGAGGGTTTTTTCCCCCTCCAGATTTACAGAAAAGGCAAGAAAACCTAACTCTGAAATTTTCTTTATTTGGTTACTATAATTATTACTTAATATTATTATGATCAAGTACTAATTAAGGTTGAACAATAAAAGACATTCTTAAATGAAAGTGTTCACTATATTAGGGCATTTTATTAAGGTAAGATTAGAGAGAGTCCACTTTTGTATATGTTTAACAGGCAGTGAGAGAAATTTCGTTTAGGTATGGTTTGAATTTGGGCACTGCCAGAAGGTCAGGAGATGATCCAGATGATACTTCCATCACCTTATCATCACCAGTGTCAGAGGAATTTGGGGAGTAGAGTTTTAGGAGAAAGCATATCTTCATAGGGCCTATAACTTCATTCTCCTCTACATCCCCTTGAGTTTTCAGTGCCAGTACAAAGAAATCATTCTCTCAAACTGAGCTCCTTTAAAGCACTTATATTGGATTAATGCTAACTTTTGACCCACTTGAGTAGGATTTTTGTTGGAGTTTGGACTAAGCTACATAGCATAGTGGTTGTTGCCAGGATAACTTATCCACACACAGAGTTTTAAGAGGAAAGGGACATTCATTTTTCTGTTTTTGCTAATTTGAAAAGTTGAAGTTAGTAGTTTCTGTTTTGTAGTTGGAAAGGAGGTATTTAAATACTTCAATACTCAAAAACAGTAGTGGAAAATGGTCCTGTTTGTTAAAATAGCTACAAGTGAATCTTTTTTTTTTTTTCAAGTGAATCTTTAAAGAATCCTTAGGCTCATAGTAAATTCCCTTTTTATTCTCATTATGTATTACTTTCTTTTTAAATTCCCTTATGATCATTTTTGACCCCCTTCCCCTTGGATTTCCTCTTTTTTAGCAAAATGGCAAAGCTGGAAGAACTTGAAGAAATTGACATCAGTGGAAATAAACTAAAAGCTATCCCGACGACCATCATGAATTGCCGGCGCATGCACACCATGATTGCTCACTCTAATTGCATTGAAGTCTTTCCTGAAGTTATGCAGCTCCCAGAAATCAAGGTATGTGGTTTGATTCCACAAACTCCAAGCTGCAGGTCAGAAAAGAGAATTGTTTTCTCTAATTCATCAGTTCAGGATGTTTGTACCTTTCCTAGATTGAAGACTTCCAATCATCCTTGCCCCATCTTTCCTAACCATTGGACTACACTGTTGAGCCAACATTAGGGGAAAAAAGTCAACAAAAACAATAAATAAAAAGATACTGGATTGGGAATTGAGAAAATTATATTCTGGGCTCTGTCCATAACTAGCTGTGTGAGTTAAGGCTAACCATAGGGTCACCTAACACTTTCCCATCTAACAAGACTTGTCCTCCTTATTTCTGGGATGGTTATGAGGTTCAAAAAGTATGTCACTCAAATGTCGGACAGCAGCTTGAAAAAGTTCACGGTACCACTGCACACTCTTCCCCCAGACTCCCCCAGTTAAGTAGCATCCACCACCGCTGCACCCAATCAGTAATAATTCCCTAGATACAGTATCACTACTGTCACCAAATATTCATTTCAACTTAATGAAATTAGCAGATATTATTTCCATTTGATACTGAGCTCCTGAATAATGAAAGGATTTGTGTACATGAAGACAACAAATTGGTGGCAGAAGATAGTCTGCAGTTCCTGACTTCTGACTCAGGGTAGATCATAGGATGAAACCAGTTCAAAAGAATGAAAGCCATCTAACAACTTTTTATTCATGTTTTTTTGGCACAAAAGTAAGAAGTTCTTTACATATCATGTATTTTTTCACTAGCACCTTAGCATTTCTGACCATCACTTTTGTGCTTAATAAAAAATAACTCTGTAGTTACAGACTTGGAGCACATTCTAATCTTCTAAAAGGGAACAGAAGTCATCCTTCTAGGCCATTCCTCTTTTTTTCAGGCACTTCCTGATACGAACTTTGTGAATCAGATTATAGAAAGTGTGTAGACATTTGAAGGCACTTTAAGTAGTACACATCATCTTCATACATTTTGTGGGTTTTTTTGTACATTTGTGGTCAAGGCATATACAAGCCATCTTCTAAGTGTGTGCATGTGTCTGCACACTTTAGGCCAGGATGTATTTTACTTGGAGCACACTATCATTTCATACGTCACTGGCGTTTTAGAGCATTGGTTATAAGCTAGCAGACATAGTTTACTTCTGCTTTCTACATAGTACCTTTCACAGTGGTGACAAGGCAGGGCTCTGAAGGGAGGCCTGGAGTTGATTCCCAGTTACAAGTTCCTTAACTGCTCCATCTCCTCAGGTATAAATGAGGGGAAGAATATTCCTTCCTTTACCGCAGTGCCGTGAGGATGAAATGAAACAGTACGTGTGAACCTTCGAAATAGGAGTGGCACATAGGAAAGACTCTGTAAATGTTAGATATGATTAATACAGTCCTTGATGTGGTTCAACTCTGATGTTGATTATATGGAATACTTCTGTCTGATGATCAGCAAAATCTGGAAATCTGTTACTTAATCAAATACGTCTTGGCCTCCAGCACCAGCAAAGGTTAGCAGCTAAGCTTCCCAGGGCCCCTGTGCTGCCCATTCCTGGACACGGGCTGCGCTGTGGTATCTTCTACGGGGGCCTATTGAACTGGTCTCTGTGCGCTATGCCCAGTGGGACCCCAGTACAAGAAGGGAAAAGTCTCAAGACCAACCTCCCGTTTACCAGTCTTACTTTCTGCTCCTTTTAATGTTCTATAACTCTAAACTGTGGATTAGGCTTGTTGTTTTGTTTTAAAGTATCTGGTTTAAAGTACAGATACAGATAGACATTTAAACTTTTTAGGTTTTGACTAGATTTTGCAAAATCTGACTCTTGTTCTGTGAAAACAGATCCTCTCCTAGACCCTTGCTTGGCTTCCTGGATTCTAAAGTCAGTACCTTCTATTTCTGTTTAACGTTTTCCCTGTTGACTTTTGCCTGTAACTGACTTTACAGCTCCTTTAAAAATTTTACTTCTGGTATTGCCTTTTTAGTGATTTTTCTTTCTTTTGGTCTTTGATTTTTCTTGTTATCCCAGATATTAAATCTTAGCATTTTCCATATGTTAATAATGTCCTGTCTTTCTGATCCAGCTCTTCCATCACCAGCAGATAGAGATTTTGTTGTTGGGGATTTTTTCTGGGGTGGGAGTGGTGGTGGGTAACATCAAGTATCCTGTATGTGCAGAAGTACACATTTCACAGCCCTGGACAGATAGTGTTGATAAAGTAGTAGTTATAATGTTTTAGAACTCTGAATTGGCATGTCAGTGTTCTTTCATATGAGAATATTTTAAGTTGCAGTGTAAGTATTTACACACATTTAAACCATCCAAAAGAAAATTCTGGGTGAAAAGGCTTGGCTGTATCTCAAATGATAAAATACCTATGAGCATCTTCACTGCAAACTGAGCTCTAAATTAGCGTGTTTTTAATGTCCTCAGTTGAAATACTCAGCCTATACTAAAATTTTATTATTGAGTTAATAACCCTAGATTATATTCATATTGCTTGTTGGAAATAAAGTGAAGTAATTGTAAAGTAGTTCATAAAAGGTATTAGATCATTGCAATTATAAAAACTGAACAGGGAACATGATTTAAAGAAGCATGGGCCCTGGTATATTTAACTAGCTTGTTCTTTCCAAGCAGTCTCATCTTTTAAGGCATTGAAGAAAAGTGCTTATTCATAGCTTTGTTACCAAAGCTCCAAAGCCAGTTATTACTTAAAAGCATAAATAAGTTCCCCTACTAAAATACATGTGCCAAAATATATTTTTGTAACTTGAAAAGCCATTATTCATCTACCTCTAAAACAGAGAGTGTATGCACCTTCTAATCTTTGGATTAAAATTTAGATCTGGCTATTTTCCATTTTGGTACGTCTTAGTGAGATCTGCTCATCATCAGGCATCAATTTCTGTACTTGAGCAGGAAGATCATATAAGTTGTTAGTAAGAAAAAGTATATTTTCAGAGTTTTCCAGCGAGCCCAAGTGGACCAAGTGAGAGTACTTTTGTTCCTTAGTTTTGTTGTCTTCACTTTGTTTAGCACTTTCAAATGAATCTTCTACCTTTAGTCCTGTGTTCCCTGAGCAGGTTGTATTCTATTCTGGTCCTAAAGTAGACGGGCTTCCCTCTGGATATAAATCAGCTCTCAATGAGCTAGAGAAGAAGATATGATCCCAGAGTCACCACATAAGCCAGACTTGGCTCGGCTGGTCCTGGGCTGAGGTCCACATTTCGGCTACTCATGGCTAATGAATTCAAATAGCAAAAGTGATCATGAGTATGGCATTCAGTTCCCCAAGCTCTTGGTTGAGTGATTTCCAATTAGTGACTTACTCTAACCTTTTTTGAAGTGTAGTTTAAGTAGGTAAAATAAACTGGTGATACATATAGTAAATGAAATGTGTAGTTTAAACACCATATTAGGAACTTCTTTTTAAAATTTAACATGTTCTAGTGGCATCTTGATTTTAATTACTAGATGAACAGTATCTTTTTAAAATATTTCAAATTTTCTTCAGAAGATTATTTTCATGTTGTACTATGCAGTAATAAACTACTTGGATAAGGTGAGTGAACTCATCTCTAAGATCTGTGTTATTTTCACTGGGAAATGAAGTATGAAGTATTTTTAATATGCCACAATCTTGACAATCTTGAGAACAGTGGTTACAGGAAGTTGACTATCCCCTGGAATCAAACTGTTTGCTACTGTTTCTAAGGTGAGATGAGAGAGAGAGAACCAGTGTGGTGATAAAAACACCAAGAACATGGGGAAATGGCTGGGTCAGAACAGATGAAAGGAAAGGGATTAATTTTTTGGAAAGTAGGATAATGCAAATGAAGACAGATCAGGGACCACTTTGGTGTCAGCTGGGTAGAGTAGCCGACTTCATAGATTTATAAGGTCATTGATGCATTTATACTGCATATTTGAAAACCAGAAATGAGGAGCAGTCATCATTATGGTCCTAGAATCTGGGTCAGGAATAATTATTTAGGAAATTTACTAACATTACCTTTAACTTTGATTCCTTACAAAAATCCCGTCCTGGAAAGCCTTCTTGGAGGTCTTAGCAGTGGGCCCTTCGCTGTCACAACCATGCACACTTGTACATGTTGCTGATTCGCACAACTGGAAGTAGTATTGTCCATTTCCTGCTCTGGCCTGGGAATTCCCCCAGGGTGGGGCCTGTGATGCCATCTCTGTAGATCCCTGATGTCTGATGTCTAGCTTATTGTCTGCCACATTAGAGGTGCTAAATCTGTGTTCCTTTGGATGAATACTTGCATTTATTTGCCTCTTAATGAATTCATAATAAAAATTAGTGAACCTGTTCAGAGAAAAATCAGTCTTTGTAACAGAGAAGGAGGCTTTATATAAAATTAAAGGTCTTCTGCAACTCCCTAATGAAAGGTGGGGCAATTTAAACAATATACCTGTCTGAATAATTACAAAAATAATTACGTCAGCAAAAGCTTTTGCCCCATGAGGGCAAGGGAGTGTGAAGGTGATAGGGAGCCCCCCTTTTGCACCTGTTGGAGTGGTTGGGCAGCATGGCTGAGGTGGCAGGCTAGCTGTGGTCTGAAGAATGAAGCAAGCCATTGCAGAGTCACTCAGCTAGTAGGTGAAGTTGTCATTTGAGGGTGGCACAGGCAGTTACTGGGCAGGTAATAAAATACACAGTGCTATGGAAAATTGATATGCCAGGGGCGCCTGGGAGGCTCAGTCAGTGGAGTGTCCGACTATTGGTTTCGGCTCAGGTACCGACCTCAGGGTCGTGGGATCGAGCCCTATGTCAGGAGAATCTGCTTGGGATTCTCTTTGCCTCCCTCTGCCTTTCCACTCATTCTCTCTCTCTCTAATACATAAATCTTTTAAGAAATTGATATGCTTGTGTCTTTTTTTAAAAAAAGATTTTATTTATTTATTCATGATAGATAAGGTGGGGGGGGGTGGCAGAGACACAGGCAGAGGGAGAAGCAGGCTCCATGCTGGGAGCCCAACATGGGACTCGATCCCGAGACTCCAGGATCATGCCCTGGACCAAAGGCAGGTACTAAACTACTGAGCCACCCGGGGATCCCCATGCTTGTGTCTTAGTAATTTTTTTAATATTTTATTTATTTATTAATGAGAGAGAGAGAGAGAGAGAAGGGCAGAGACACAGGCAGAGGGAGAAGCAGGCTCCATGCAGGGAGCCCAATACGGGACTCGATCCCAGGTCTCCAGGATCACGCCCTGAGCTGAAGGCAGGCACTAACCCGCTGAGCCACCCAGGCTGCTGCCCTTTAGTAATGTTTTGTGAGGAAAACATTATAATAAAGATATTAGAGGCTTGGTGATAATTATACTTAAATGATAGATCAATTCTTTCTCTTTAAGATGCACTGATTATTTTTCCGTGCTCTTCACTAGATGTATTAGCAGTAATTTTCCTCTAAGTCATGAGTTCCTCCAACTAGGAGTTATCTAACTTTTTCCGAGGCTTGGATAATTCCATTTTGAGTATTCTTACCAGAACTTTGTGTTATAGCCAAGTAATTTTTGTAAGCTATGTCCTAGAATAGGCCTGAGAGAGAGAAAGGTAACTTTCTGTTAGTCACGTGGTAGACAAATTTAACATTCCGTTTAACAACATATTTTCCAGAAAGTTTTAGTGTATTAAACAATAGAGAAGCATATGTTCAACAACACAATATGCAAGTACTGTGTTTTTCTCCAGTCTCACCTCCCAATTTTCTATTTTCCCAGGGGTAGCCATTATAATCACTTAGCCAACAAACATTCGTTGGGAACTGTTAAAAGAATAGGAAACAGTACTTGTATAAATAGAGCACTCACTATTTATGTTAATGCCAGTAAGTCAGTGCCAGGTACCAGCATCCTGCAATTTTTATGAACAAACTTCAATGTGCAGAACTATCAAAGAGTATTTCTCTCTTGCTTGCCACTGAAGAAAGTGTTGCAGTGTGGTGTGACTTAGCCCAGACTGAATTTAATCTAAGCACATGTACCTCACTTCCCATCCTAGGAGACTGAATTACTAGAGACTCTTCTTGGATGACTGTTTCATCTCTTCACTCAACAAATAATTGTCTACCAATTCCCAGGCAGTTAGCTGTTTATTGGTTCCTCATTTGAACAAAAGTATTTGTTGGGCATCTGCTCTTTGTGATGCACAGTGCTCAGGACTCTGGAGAAGTGGTGGTGTCTGTTCTCCAGGATTCTGGTCTAATGGAAGGAATAAATAAGCAGATACTTTGAACAAGGAGCATCAGTTTGAAACAGGGGTCCTAGTGGAATTGGCATGGAGTTGAAACCTACAAGAACAAGGTAGATTTTTACCAAGTAAAAGGCAAGAAAGCCTGAGAGTCCCTGTCACAGAGAGTAATGTGCACAGAGGCACAGGTGAGAACATGACACCTGCAAGACCTGGAATTAACTTTGACACAGCTGAATATAGAGTGTGAGGAAGCAGGTGGTGAAAGGTGGAGATGAAGGGCCTTATTTGACATGCAGAGGAGTCCGGTGGCAGATTGGAAGGCGGTAGGGAGCAACTGAAAGACAAGCCAGAGTGATCAGATGGGATAAAGCACATCAGAGTCACCCTGACAGCAGTGGGGAGTGGGTCACAGGGAAGTGACACTAGAGCAACGTCAGGATGCTGTCCCAGACCTCCCAGGAGAGGCGATGCAGTTGGACAGGATATGGGAACTGGTTGCAGTAAATTAAGGGGTGGGGAGGGGGGTCCAGTGCTCGGGATGATGACAGGTGCCACCTCTAAAAGGATTATATATAAAGATATCACTGGCATTATCTTTATAAATAAATACCCTGCTGAACTCATTTTATGATTTTGCAATTTAAAGAATGAGCAATTTTACATCTTCAGAACTGTGAAAGTTTAAATCATTAGGTAACATTAAAAAGCATTGCTTATCAATATCATAAAATTTAGTGTTCTGAAAGGTCTATAGCCTTTCCTTGTCGTGCATGCTCTGACCTGAATATGTTTCTGTCAATTATTTGTTCTAAATTACATCAGCCAGCCCTTACACTTGGGTGTCACCACTACTCCACACATTGTGTGGATACCATTTGTCTTGTCTGTGCTGATGATGGAATAGCTCATCATTAATAAGTATTATCAGTATTTCATTAAAGTCCAATTGACTGTTGATGCAACCATTATTTACAAGTAGGATAACAAAACAAAAAGGAGGTAACAATTTCCCCAATTAATGTTTAGGTTAAGTGAATTTATGTACTACTTAGAGTGTTAAGGTTATCAAAGGTGATGGGAGTACAGATATGGATTAAGTGCAGTGTGATGAAATTGTACCTATTTTTTAAATTTTTGTTTATATTAATAAGGCTGCAAGAATACAGAATAATAACATTGGTTGTATTAGGGTGCAACATTTAAGGGAAGTTTCCTAAGCTTTTCTGCTGGTCCAGCTTTTGGTAATGTGGTTATAATGCTCTCATAATAAAAAATAATTACTTGGGATCCCTGGGCGGCGCAGCGGTTTGGCGCCTGCCTTTGGCCCAGGGCGCGATCCTGGAGACCCGGGATCGAATCCCACATCGGGCTCCCGGTGCATGGAGCCTGCTTCTCCCTCTGCCTATGTCTCTGCCTCTCTCTCTTTCTCTCTCTGTGACTATCATAAATAAATAAAAATTTAAAAAAAATTAAAAAAAATAATTACTTAAAATTACAGCATAATTTTATATCATTGCTACTGTTTGGGAGCAAGGGTATAAAACAGTGTGGAAACATTGTATTTTTGAAGTCAGTTAAGAATATATTTCTCCAGAAATACGGGTTTTCATTTTATTCAGTCTCTGTCCCTCCCCAATCCATAATAGACTTAAAAATCTTTCCAAGTAAAAATGATTCTGTCTACTTTAAAGATTCTGAAATTCTTAGATACAATTTGTCTTTCAAACCGTCTTAAGAACTTTAATAGGCTCTTGAGGCATTTTTTTAAAATGTTAATAAGGTGCCATCCCAAGCCAGAGAGTTGAATGCTCCAACCCATTCTGCCAAATTGTGGGTTGCATATTCTTTTATCCAGAAAAATTGCCAGTCACTCTTGTTCTCTCTTGTACATGGGGAGCTGCCTTCTACCGTGGTTCCCTGCTCTCATAATACAAATGCAGCACCTCATTCTAGTGCTTACCTCATTTAAGCCTTACATAGGTTTTGAGAGAAAGGAGGCATTATTCCCATTCACAGATAACACATAATTTTGTTCTGATCAATATGCTGACCCTTTTTGTGGTTGTTTTCCAAATGAGATTAGGCAGGAACTGTTGGGGAGTCCAGGTATTGGATGCCTGGAGTTTAGGATCCATATTTGCCTCATGCATATAGCAGGCATGCCCACCAGCTAGTCTTTTTACCAATTTCTTATTTAGCTTCTTTTGAATTATCTTCTCATTTTGGATGTCTCCTGGCCTTTCCTCATTTCACGAGTTTTTTGGCTTAAGAAAACCCTTCACTTCCATTTTGATGTTGTAATTGTAACCCTTATGGCCATAACAGGTGCAGAGATTTTGTGAGCAATAAGAAAAACTATGCTTAGGATTTTCAGTTAAGAAAGTAAACCTTTTAGCTGCATTCAGCAAGATCTGTTTTAAGTGTTTATGGGAGGGCAGCAGACAACCTATTTTTCTGCATTTGGCCAGTATCAAATAGTGAATGGTAAGACTGATTCTCAGGGGAGGGGTGGGAGCGTAGAACAACTTGCTTCTCCAGGCCCTCACTTCCTGCTTCCCCTGGTTCCTTCAGTGCGTGGACCTGAGCTGTAATGAGCTAAGTGAAGTCACTTTACCCGAAAACCTGCCTCCAAAACTTCAAGAACTAGACCTGACTGGAAACCCCCGACTTGCCCTCGATCACAAGACCCTGGAACTGCTGAAGTAAGTATTTAGTGATGCACTGCAGCCCCATCAGTGATCACAGACAGTAGGGTTGATAACAGCATGAAAACTGAGCAGAATATGACCTATTAGCTGTATCGATCATGTTTGAGGTGACTCATGAGTCTATATCGTTCATCACGATGGAGGGCCAGAAACAATCTCAAATAGTTGAATACCTAAGTGTCCTTTCAGAAAGTTTTTGAGGAAGTATCCAGCCAAAAAGGGAACAAGAATAAAGACTGCAAAGAAGAAAGGGGAGAGAAAGACAGGGGAGCAGTGATGCGCTAAGACATAAACTTACATCTCAGTCACCAATAACATGGTGTGTTATGAAAGGATTTTGGAAGAGATGCATCATGTGGGGAAAATGTACAATGTGGAACTAAAATCCAGATTATTTAACAGTGGGAGTGTAGGGTATTTAGATCCTGCTAAGTTAACTCCTTGTTTGGGGAAAGGATTCTTTGATACAGTCTCATCTTGATGTCCATAGAGAATTACAGTTGAAGTTCACTGTGTAAAATATTAAAGGAAATTTCATTAGAGAAGATGTCTTTGAGAAATTTTCATCACAGAACTCTTAATAGTCTATCAATAGAATTAAGCTTCACAATTGAATATAGCCATTAAAAACAACAGTGTAGAATTACATTACAACTCTAAAGATCTCTACATATGATGTTAAATGTGAAGAATGTTTACAAAGAAATTTGTATGGTATGTTTCTTAAGTCTTGGACATTGACACACAGTAATCATTATGTATGCCATTTATGCTTAAACTTGTACTGTCTACTGCTAAAAGTTATATTCGATTATCTTAGAAAAAACTGAAAAGGAGTAGAATTTTAAAAGAAGAGTAAGTAGTATTAATGATCTATTAATATTATCCTAGGCTTTTAGTGCAAGCCAAAATTTGAACATCACTCAAGGTGATTCCTGGATAGGATGGGCCTAATTAGTGCCTGTTTGTTTTAGGTATTCAATTGATTTCAATATATAATTGAAGAATACTGCTGAAGTAGAGTATTGTAGGAAAGCCACATGAGACCCAGGCACTCTCCACTGTTTATCAATGTGTGAAGCCTTGGCCCAAATCCCTGAGTCTGTATAGAACTTAGTTTTCTCATCTGTGTGATGAGAAGAATGGCCTACATACCTGCTAAAGAGACTTCTCAGAACTAAGAGTGAATGGATTATCAATATATATATTGCATTTATACAGGTTACTTTTGAGGATTTTTACAAAAAGATGAAATTTTATGTTAAAATAATTATATCAAAATTAGTTAAATGGAAATAGCTGTTTGGAGAAAAAAAGTTGAACTTGTATTATACACCAAATTAAATTCTAGCTAAGTTAAAGAGTTAACTCTATAAAATGAAATAATTTCTAAAAGGAAGAAGAAATTCTATGAATGTATGACTTTTTAGGCCAAAAAAGGTGGGTGGGGGGTGGTAGGAAGACAGAGATCACAAGAGGAGAAATCAATATATAAAAATTGGTTTTGATATTTACATTATAAATATTTAAAAATACTTTTTATACATTAAAGTTTGAAATATCTTTCCAGAAGCAATCAAGAGTAAATCTAAAACTAAGAAGAAACACTGGCAAAAAATAGGAAAAATAAAAGCATTCATGTTTTCAATAGAAAATGTTCTTATAAGAAAAGTCCTCAAACAAGCAAAGAACGTTAACCTTTAACAAAAGAGGTACAGAGAGTTACATGAAAACATGATGTTCAACCTCAGGATATCAAGGAAATATTAAATACTTAAATAACATTTCCCACCGCCCCTCAAATTGGTGCTTCTGGAGTACGGTAAATTGACACAACTTTTCTTAAAAGCTATTGACTCTGTGTATCAAGCTTTAAAAAATATTCACATACTTAGACCAGGGTTTTCTGTGGCAAAATGTATTCTAAAAAATAATCAGAAAAGAGCTCATTTTAGGTACAGAAGTAGTCATCAAGATATATCTATTATATTTAGGATGGATATAAAATGATATGGGGAAATGTTTGTGATGTAATTAGAAAAAAGATGCAAAACCACATATCTAGAATTACCCTACTATTATATATGTGTCAGAAAAATCGGTTAAAGTCTCTGAGGTGAGCGTGTTACATGTTACTGGACTGGAGCAGCTACTACAAAGTAGCACATGTGTTCTCAGATTTAAAAAAGGTAACATGAATCTTAAGACTTTTGTTTAAAACTGTTGTTGCCTTCTGTTTAACAGAGAGAAGGCTATGGCTTCTTAATAACTTGGGAGAGCTTCCATACCTAATGTATTTCTTGTGCTTTTCAAGGGTTGGCCTGTTTATTTGACATCAGTCAGGGTGAGTGCATATGGTGGCTCTTCTGTGTGATTGAGCTCCAGCTCCTCTGTTCTCTCAGACTCGTTTAAAGATGTACAAGAGTCAACATTCAGGTCATTTCGGACAGCTGCTCAGCCACATTATGTTCTGCTTCGCAGAGAGTGAGAACACCGCCCCCCCCACACACACACACACACACTTCACTACAAAGGATTGGGGGGGGGAGTTTAAGGATTATTTTTTTCACTAATTTCATGCTAGGATGGAATTATTTCTTTGAAGTTTCTGTGTTCTATAAAAAGAGTAAAAGTAATATCCGCTGTTTCAAGATTGATCAACCTCATGTCTTTAGAAATGAGCCCTCAGTTTTTCTCTGGAATTCAGAAAGGTAGCAAAGATGTAGTGAGAACCTTAGGTAGGCCTTAAGAAACGTATCACGTTTGCTTGCCATTGTGCATGGATGAAATTTGGTTCCAGGTTCTATGAATAGCAGATAATGGCAGACTCCTTTTTAAATGGCTCTCTTTTATTGTTGGGATTGAAAAATTTGAAGAGAGGATATATAGCTCTACTATAAAATAAGGTATTAGTTTTATTTCTGGATTTTCTATTGGCACTTTTTCAGTTTAGGATAAAGGGAAGAGTGAATGTTTGCTGGTAATTGAGAGTAGAAACTTCTTTTCATGGAATATTTTTAAATTTTAAAGAAATTGCAACCAGCTATTTCTAGAATCAGTGTATTCAATGAGATACTGATTTACTTCTTAGAGTTGAAGGGTATTCAGTGTTTGTTATATTTTGGAGTTAATTTAAATTCTTGGGGTCATGACAAAAGTGTTTGTGTTAAGAGATTATATATAGGTTTTTTTCTCTTGTTTAAGTAATAGAGGAAAAAAAACTAGTGGCAATTTATAAATAAGTAGGATTTATTTCACCATGTGGTAGCCAGCATTTTTAAAAAACTGTTTCACATCTGTATGACTTCCTGTTTGGGGGCACTGAATACTCTCTAGTAGGGTGGTTTTTAATAAACCACATTCAAGACTTTACATTTCCGGTATTTGTCTTGGGTCCTGTTGGACCAGTTCTGACATGTGACAGCGAGGTGAGATGACTTGTCTCCCAGTTTAAATTCATATAGTTGATGTGTGATTTATGAAATACCCCTTATTTTGTAATTTTATATTAGTCTTAGCACAAATGGCTGTGCAAGTTTGAAGAAAGAATTGGAAACTTCGTGGCAAATCCTCAATATTTGTGAAATATTTGAAGGGATGATATGGGCAGAAATTGGATGTGAGAATGAGTGTTGCAGAATTCTCTCACATCATTCAAATACAATATTACTGTGGCTTAGATTTTGTACTTTTTCAAATCTGGGTATTCACGTTGTAAGAATATACCCAATATAATATTTTCTCATACCAGGGTTGAGAGCTGTCCTTTTCTTTCCCAGGAGACAGCAGCCATCTAAGTGCCATGTGTAAAGGTCTCAACCACTCTGGGATGCTGATAAGAAACTAATTTTCATGCTCTCTCTGTATCTGCCCCTTTGTTTTCCCTTTGTTGAGTAGCTAGTTTAGACTAATATTTTAAACACATTAAACACAAATGATAAGTACAGAGTGCTTAGCAGGTGTTTTTCATTTCTCAAATAAAGGTAGCAATTCACACATATTTGACTTTAACGATTCCCATCCCTTCCTTTTCTCTTGTTAGTAATATCCGCTGTTTCAAGATTGATCAACCTTCAACAGGAGATGCATCTGGAGCCCCAGCTGTATGGAGCCATGGCTACACTGAGGCCTCAGGGGTGAAAAACAAGTGGGTGAAACTTTGGAATGAGAAGCGCCTCCAGCCCACCTCCCTTCTTTAGTGGGGAAGATACTCAGTGCTAGCACACACTTTCCTCGTGTCACACTGATCTGAGCAGGATTCCCCAAAGTGAGGCCACCTCATGCCTTACATTTGAACAGTAAGCTAAGCTCTGCTTGGCATCACATACTCTTCTCTGTGAGAGATGTTGCTAGGATACAGTATAACTGACACACTGAGTCTCTATGAGACTCCAGTGTTTAGAGAAAGCCTGAGTATGGAAATGCATCCCTGCCCTTTGGAAAAGCCTATCTTTCTCTGAAGCCTATTTACCAAGTAAAATGGGATAGTATTAAAAGAGAAGTAGCCTTGATTGTCCATATTCAATCACTTCCATTACTGATTTGTTAGTTCTATGGAATAGTTTCTTACGATCTAAATTAGCTTGGCGGGGACACCTGGGTGGCTCAGTTGGTTAAGCGGCCGGCTCCTGACTTTATCTTGATCTTTATCATGATCTCAGAGTCCTCGGATTGAGCCCCACAAAGTGGGACTCTGCTTTGTGCTGATAGATTTCTCTCTTAATGCCTCCCCCACCACTTCTCGCCAGCTCACACACTCGCTTTCATGTGCACTCTGTAAATCTTTTTTTAAAAAATTCATTTATTTGACAGGGAGAGGGAGAAGCAGGTTCCCCACAGATCAGGAAGCCAGATGTGGGGCTCAATCCCAGGACCCTGAGACCATGACCTGAGCCAAAGGCTGATGCTTAACCAAACTGAGCCACCCAGGCGCCCCTAAAATAAATGAATCTTTAAAAAATAAATTAGGTTGGCAGGAGTTTCATATTTCATTCCCTGAGATGCCAACTGCTTGTCTTGCTGCCAGGACTTGTCCATCTCAGTTTCTTTTTCTTCCCTTTCATAGGGCCTTTGTAATCAAGCTCCTTGGGCTTCTTTTTAGAGGTGCTAATAATTAGTACCAGAAAAGGAAAGAAGCCTATAAATTAGAATAGTCATAATTAAGGTATCGCAACCTGAAGTTTTGAGAATTAGGGAAAGAACAAAAAGTGGAAGAGGATTCAGTAATACCCTGGGTGCACATTATAATCAGTCAGGTGAGGAACCTAAAATCTTCAGCCTGGGCCCAGTTTTTCAGAATGTTTTAAAATCTCCCACAGGTGATTTTAATGGACATCTAGGAATGGGAACCACTGACTAGCTGAGTATCGTTTGTGGAAAATGAAAAGTGGAATTGTGGTTGCCATGCTGCTTTCTTTTTCTTTTTTCTTTTTTTGAGCAGAAAACAGAATCAACTTAAGTTCTGGATCTGACACATTGATCCTTCTTTCCCTAAGGGTGTGATTTGGCATTGTGCTGTCTAGAGAAGAGGTAGCCCCCATTTCAACACCTCTGCTCCCTTTGCCCAGTAAAGGCAGAATAACCAGCTGTGCCTGGGCTCTGGTTCTTGCATGAGTCCGGTGTATTTTGTGCAATGTTATCATTGTATTTTTTTTTCTTTCTTTATCATTGTATTTTTGGGGAGACATTAGTACATTCTTTGGAGCACTCAAGAGTTCCTTTCTGGAGATATTGTTAAAAGACCTAGGTCTTCTCTTCCCTATGATCCTCTATTTTATTTCTTAAATTCCGCATATGAATGAGAGATCATATGATGATTGTTATAGGGGAAGAGAGGAAAAAAACAAGACAAAATCAGAGAGGGAGACAAACCATAAGACTTTTAATCATAGGAAACAAACTGAGGGTTGCTGGAGGAGAAGGGGGTGGGAGGATGGGGTAACTGGGTGACGGGCATTAAGGAAAACACGTGATATAATGAGCCCTGGGTGTTATATAAGAGTGATAAATTGCCTCTACCTCTGAAACCAATAATACATTGTATGTTTAAATTTTAAAAGTCTAAAAAAATTTTTTTAAAAAGACGTAGGTATTGCTTATAACCACCAGTATGTGAAACTGCTAATTCCAGGATACTACTGTGAAACAAAACCCAAGATTGGTTTTTAAACATCTCTGGATATTAAAATTTATTATCTACTCCAACATATTAATGAAGCCGGGGACCAATTAGACCTATTTTTAATGTATAATTCTCTCTTTGACCATTACTTTTTTTTTTTTTTTTTTTGAGAGAGAGAATGAATGAATGTGGGAGAGCAGAGTAGGGGAGGATCAGAGGAGAGAGGATCTTAAGCAGGCACCACACCCAATGTGGAGCCCCCAACAGGGGGCTCAGTCCTATAGCCCAGAGATCATGATCTGAGCTAAAATCAAGAGCCAAATGCTTAACCAACTGAGCCACCTAGACACCTCCACTTTTTTTTTCCTTTAATGTTATATTGAAGTATAACATTCATATAGAAAGTTACATAAATAAGCATGCAACTCTCTGAATGGTCCTAAAGCAAATACATCTGCAAAGTACCATCTGGATTAAAAGTAAAATGTTACTAGCACCTCAAGTTTGTGTTACCCTGGTCCTCACATTATTTCCCCTTGCTTTTTTTTTTTTTTTTTTTTTTACCCTTTGGTTTTGCCAGAAGTCTCAAGTGTTTTGGTTTCTTTTCTTTTAAAGTGGTCATGTACACAAGGAGCATGAGACTTGCCATCTTATAAGAAGGAGAGGGGTCGTTCTGCCTCCCAGGCTCAGATGTCTGTTTTCTTTTCTCCCTCTCCAAGGGTTGCAGTGTTGCCTCTCAGATCATTTCAGATCCTTGGGGAAACCTAAGCAGGAACCTGAAACTGGATAATTTAGATTTCTTTCTCAGACTAAAAAACAGGAAGCTTTAACAGAAAAGAATTACTACTGTATATTTTAAAGTTTTTTTTTTATATGCGTCCCCTCATTCTGACTAGCACAAGGAGTATACAGAAGGAAGATAGACCTAGGATTATTAAATTTTACTTTGCTACAAATAGCCATATAATTAGGATAACTTTTTTTTTTCTTTCTTTTCTTTTCTTTTTTTTTTTTTTTTTAATAGAGGCAAGGATTTCAAGGTATTGAGATAAGAGCCAGGCTTTGAATCTGGGCTTCCTACTTATTTGCTGTGTGACCTTAGGCAGTTACTCTACCTCACTTTGGCTAAATTTCCTCAACTGTAAAATGGTACTAAAACCAATGCCTGTCCTCAGAGTTGTTGTAAGGATCCTGAGTCCCACATATGTGAAGTACTTAGAACAAGATGTGCTATATAGGAAAGTAAGTGTGAGCTATTGTTAAGCTCCTCAAGAGCTAGGATTATTTTTTCAGGTTCAAAACTCAGTCTAACCATGATGTAGATCAGATGCTTGTTTTTATTAATATATAAACAATTAGAAGTTATTTATATTCAGTAATATTCACCCTGTTAGGAGTACAGCCCTACAGGTTTTGATGAGGAATGTCATTGTATAACCACCACTGCAGTCAAGTTATAGAGCAGTTCCACCACTCCCCAGACTTCTGTGCCCCTTCTGTGTCAGTTCACCTCCTGACCTCAGCCCTTGGCCACTCTTGACCTTTTTGTTGCCTTGGTTTTGCCTCATCTAGGATGTCAGATTCATGGAATTATATAGAATACAGCCCCCTCAGTCTACCTTGTTTCATTTAGCATAATGCATTTTACATTCATCTGTGATGTCACATGTTCCTTTTTATTGCTAAGTGTTCCATTGCATGAATGTATTGTTTATCCATTCACCATTTGAAATCTATTTAGAATGTCTCAAATTTTTAGCAAATACAAATATGAATGTTATCAAGAGTCATGTACAAGTGTTTGTGTGAACATGTGTTTTCTACTCATAGGTATTTACCCCATAGGATTATATATTAAGTTTCATAAGGCTGCCAAATTCATTTCCAGTTTTGCATTCCCAGCCGTAATGTGTGAGAATTCTAGTTGCATATCCTCACCAGTGTTTCCTGTTATAATAAGGTGGTTGTGGCAGTTTTGGCTATTCTAATAGTGATAGCTCATTGTGATTTAATTTTGCCTTTTATAATGACTAATGATGCTAATCATCGTCACATGCATTCATTTATCATCCATCCATATATCTTCTTTGGTGAGAATATATTCTCTCACATTAAAAACTGAAGGTATTTTTGTAGGCACCCTTTATCAAGTTAAGAAAATTCCCTTTCCAGGTGCCTGGGTGGCTCAGTCAGTGAAGCATTTGCCTTTGGCTCAAGTCATGATCCCAAGGTCCTGGGATCAAGTCCTAGGTCAGGCTCCCTACTTCTCCCTTTCTTCCTTGCTTGTGCTAGCTCTCACTATCTCTGTCTCTCTCAACTAAAATCTTTTAAAAAAAAATACCCTTATAATCATAGTTCGCTAAGAGTTTCTATCATAGGCTTTTTCTGCATTCAATTAAGATGATCATGTTTTCTTCCTTAGTCTCTTGATAGGTAAATTACATTGATTTTTGAATGTTGAATCAGCTTTGCATTCCCAGGATAAATTCCACTTGGTCATGATATATTATCCTTTCATATGCTGCTGGATTCAATATGCTGATAATTTGTTGCTCATGTCCACATTCATGATGGATATTAGCCTGTAGTTTCCTTGTGATGTCTTTGGTTTTGGTATCAGGGTAACACTGGCCTCATAAAATGAGTTGAAGAGTATTTCCTCTTCTTCAGGTTTCTTGAAGAGTTTGTACAGAACTGATATTTCTTCCTTAAATATTTGGAGAATTTACCAATAAAAGCCATGTTGGCCTGGAATTTTCTTTGGCTCCTAACTACACATTCTATTTCTCTGCTATGGGATTCTCTCTCTTCTAGAATAAATTTTGGTAATCTAGGTCTTTCAAGGAATTTATCCCTTTCACCTAGTTTTCAAATTTATTGACAAACTTGTTCATAATATTATCCTTTAAAATCTGTAGGATCTATAGTAATGGCTCTCCTATTCTCCTTCCTGATATTGGTAATTTGTCTTTTTATACTGATCAGTTTGGTTTGAGGTTTATAGATTTTATTAATATTCTCAAAGAACCAGCTTTTGGTCTTGTTGGTTTTTCTCTATTATATTTGTTTTCTAGTTCATTGATTTCTGCTTGCTTTCAGTTTGTTCTGCTCTTTTCTAGTTTCTTAATATAGAAGCTTAGGTCACTGATTTGAGCTTAGAAGATTAATATTCTAATATCAGCATATAGAGCTATAGATTGCCTTCTAAGCAGGTTTTTCCAAAATAGAGAATGTACTTTGAATGACTTGAATCCTTTAAATTTATTGAGACTTATTTTGGCCTAGATTATGGTCTGTCTCAGTAAATATTCTCTGAATTTGGGGAAAATGAGTATTCTGTTGTTGCGGTAAGGTGTCAATTAGATCAACTTGATCCATAATGTTGTTGTGTCTTGAATATCCTTACTGATTATCTACTTGTTCGGTCAGTGGCTGAGAGCCTATAATTATGGGTTGGTTTCTCCTAGTTTTATCAGTTTTGCCTTATGTATTTCAAGTTGTCTTAATTGCATAAACACCTAATACATTGTAGCTTTGTGATGAAAAGGATCAGTTCATTATGAAATGACTGTAATATTCTTTGTTCTGTAATATACTTTGATATTACTGCAACTTTGGCTTTCTTTTGATTAGTATAAACATAGTATATCTTTTATCCTTTTACTTTTAACCTATTTGTCCTTTTATATTTAAAGTAGATTTATTATGGGCAGCATATAGTTAGATGTTTTGGGAGTTTTTTGGGGTTTTTTTTGTTTTGTTTTTAATCCAATCTGACTTGTCTTTTGGGGCAGTATTTGGACCACTTGTATATTTAATGAAATTAATATGCTAAGGTTTAAATCTGCCAACTCTTTTCTATTTGTCTCATCTGTTTTCCATTTCTTTTCTCTTTTTCTTCTTTTGGATTTATGATTCCATTTTATCTCCTTTATTCATTCTTATTAGTTATACTATACACACTAAACAAAAGGCATAACGTTTAACTTGTTATTTGAAGATAAACTGTAATTAGGCTATCATTTCACAATGTAAGAACCTTGTGTAAGATACAATGTAAGATACAATATGTATCTCCCATTTCCCCTCCCCTGGTCTTTGTGCTATTGTCATATTTTACTCCTGTTATAAATTCCAAAATACATGGTTATAATTTTTACTTTAAGTAGGCATTTTCTAAAGCAGTGTTTCTCAAGTTTAGTACTTATTGACATTTTGAACCAGGTAATATCATTGGACAGGGAGGGGACTGTTGTTTTGTGCATTGTAGGATGTTTGGCAGCATCCCTGACCTCTACCCACTAAATATCAATAGAACTGTGACCATCAGAAATGTGTCCTGGGGGTAAAATTGCCCCCATTGAGAACCACTATTCTAAAATGACTTTTAAAATAAGAGTTTTATATGTACTCATCTATTTGTCATTTCTTGTACACTTCATTCTTTTATGTAGATTCAGATTTCCATCTGGTATTTTCTTCTGCTTCATGTATTCCTTTTATATTTCTTATACTGCTCATCTTTTGGTAGTAAATTGAGTCTCAAAATGTCTTCATTGCACCTTAACTTTTGAAAGCAATTTTCACTGACTTAGAAAGCCAGGTTGATAGTTTCGGGTTTGTTTGTTTTTTCATTTTTTTTTCCCCCACTATCAGTACTTTAAAAAAAAAATGTTGCTCCACTGTCTTCTGCATGGTTTCTGCAAGTCTGCTGTCATTCGTGGCTTTGTTCCTCCTTAGGTTATGTTCTTCTCTATCCTATTTGCCCTGCCTTTATTCCCGATATTAAGAAATTGTTCCTTTTTTTTCCCATTTTCTTTTTCTTACTATTTGTTGAGCTTTTTATATCTATTAGGTTTATAGTTTTCTTCCAATTTAAAATCTTTTCAACCATTCTCTTCAAAGGTTTTTCCTGTCTCACTTCTCTTTTGAAGACTCCAGTTCCCTGGGTATTTGGCTGCTTGAGGTTACCCCAGCACTCACTAATGCCCTGGCCTCTGATTTTTCTGCCAGTCATCTTTCCCCTCTGTGTTTAATTTTGGAGATGCTATGGGACAGAGTTAAGTTACTTGGAAACAACATGGTTCTGTAGAGCTTGGAGTGCAGGGACTCTGGTGTAGGCAGCTATCCCACCTCTTGTACTCTGCCTGCAGCCCAGAAACTTTCTCCAGGCAATCAGCTGGGCAGGCTTCATGCTTGCTCTCTGACCTGTACTTCTTATCAGCCAGTGTCTGAATACTGTTCCATAGGTTTGGGTTTTGTTTTTTCCTGCCTTTTTAGGTTGTTTGGGAAAAAAATGAAAACCTACAAAAGATCGCAGTGTTTTAGCTTTAACTCCATTTTTGCCCAATGAGGGCTCCTTACTAAATATTTTATGAATGAATATGGACATGTGGATTCAGAATCTTGTATTCTTTCCCATACCTCCTGTACTCTTTCTTTCACTGCCATTTAAAAATCAGAAGATAGGGTGGTGGAGGTGGCGGGCATCATGAAGTATCAGTGCTAATCACTGTTCTTTGATTTATGAAATAAATTAGCTGGGGTTGGTTAACCTTAGGTTTATTTTTAACCCATATGAGGTCATGAAGAAAGAGATAAGACTGTTAATAGCGCTGGGTGGGCAAGAAAAGATGAGTAGACTTAGCACGCATCACTCTTGCTCTGCAGGTTGTGCGTTGCAGCCCTGTCGGTGAACAACTTCTGCGACAACCGGGAGGCCCTCTATGGGGTGTTTGATGGAGACCGTAATGTGGAGGTGCCCTACCTTCTCCAGTGCACTATGAGTGACATTTTGGCTGAAGAGCTGCAGAAAACAAAAAATGAAGAAGAATACATGGTCAATACGTTCATTGTTATGCAAAGGTAAAATTTAGAGTCCCTGCGAGGAGCATAGACCGTTTGCCCAATAGTCTCAAGGCACTGTTCTCACATGTGGGTATGTAAGATGCATTCAGGTGATCTGGTTTTACGTAAGCATCAGGATGGACCGTGTTTCATTGAGACATACTGATGTTCAGACAACTTTGTAGGAGGCCGAGTCAAAGACAGGAATTTTGTTTAGGGCTTTCAGTCACCATAGAAACTATGGAATGTTGTAACTCTTAGGGATGAATGTTACAAGCGTTCCCTCCTTCAAAGAATTGCTCCTTCTTATGTCACTTTAATGGCTTTGTAGGTTGTAAAGGAATTGCCTGTTCATACTGTACTGCAAACACTCCTGTGGGCCCAGGAAATGGGGAGTGTGATAAAGGTCATGAGAACAATGAGGAGTTCTCCTTTCTCCCTCCATGGTAATCTGCCAGAGGAAGTAAATTCATAACAGCAATAGAAAAAATATCTGCTACACTTCCCTCCGACTTTCATATTCTAGTGGGCATGTACCATTAGCAATTAAATACTGACAATAGATAATATTTAGTGAGCCCATACTATCTACCAGTCATTGTTCTAAATACCTCACTGTGCCGTACCATAACATCATCTCTCTGGGTAAAATGCACTTACTTTACTAAGAAACTGAGGTAGAGAAGTAAAACAAATTTTTCTTTTGAGCTAGTAGATGGCACAACCAGAATTTGACCTGGGGCAATAAGACTCCAATGTCCAACAACCACCCCGATCGATCTTTTTCTGTTTTTACCACCATTGTGTCCTGGGGGCAGGGGGAATATATGCACAGACATACATGTGCACACACACCCTTCATACTCCCACCCTAAAGAGGTCTTTTTATTTATTTATTTATTTTTAAGATTTTTTATTTATTCATGAGAGACACGGAGAGAGAGAGAGAGGCAGAGACACAGGCAGAGGGAGAAGCAGGCTCCATGTGGGACTTGATCCCAGGACTCCAGGATCATACTCTGGGCCGAAAGCAGGCTCTAAACTGCTGAGCCACCCAGGCAGCCCAAAGAGGTCTTTTTATAGACATGCGCGCACCAAGTAAGAATTAAGAACCTCAGGATGCTTGGGTGGCTCAGCAGTTGGGCATCTGCCTTTGGCTCAGAGCGTGATCCTGGAGTCCTGGGATCGAGTCCTGCATCAGGCTCCCTGCATGGAGCTGCTGCTCCCTCTGCCTATGTCTCTGCCTCTCTTTCTCTCTTTCTCTCTCTCTCTCTGTCTCTCATGAATAAATAAAATCTTAAAAAAAAAAAAAAAACCCTACCTCAGATTTCTTCCCAGCTATGCTGTTCCACAACTACCATCCAATTTCTGGCTTTTGTTAAGAGCAATCATTGTGCCTTGGAATGAAGCAAGCAGTGCCTGCCGGTCCAGTCATGGATGTCCACAGGTCGGAGCTTAAAGACCCAAATTGTCAGCCCATCTCCAGGGCCATTTATATGCTTCTTATTTTCCCCATTAAGAGGACATGGGATATGGATGATCTTTTCAGCCCTTGGAGGAACTGTGTCTCCTTGTGCATGACATCCTAACTCATTCAAGTAGGCAGCCTGAGTTTCTATTGCTGGTACCGCTGCTCGCCTAATGTGGATGGTTGATAGGAGCTGACAGTGCCTGCGGTCTGCCCCTGTAAACAGAGGAGTCCGTCTTAGCCTTCTTGCTTCTGTGCCACTCGGGATCCGCAGGCGCCTTGGGGTAGTGCCATCCACGGGGCTTGTGAGAGGAGTTCTTGGCTCCTTTTGTCAGAACTTGTAAGTGCTTTGTGTGCTCAGTCTGTAGAGTAGGGGTCACGAATAAAAGGGGTATATCACCAGCACTTTGGAGCCTGGTCACTAGAATGTCCTTCCTGTGAATATTCTGGAATAGATAATACTGGTTTAGAAAGTCTTCCCCATATATAAGGCAAAAACATGAGTGGTCATCCCAGCAAACATCCTTCTAAAGGAGAAGAGGGTGGCCAGGTCATCTTGAAGTACACCTGTCTGGGGGTGTGGTACAGATGTACCTGCTGAAGCAAGCCCTTCAGTTCCCTCTGCTTGGAGCAGAGGAGATTTAAAGAGGTGGATAGGGGGGAAAGTGGCTATTTTCCTGCTGTCTGTGGAGCCTGGGGATAAGGGAGCAGCAGGCTGGATGCAGCAGGCCAAGGGCTCCTTTGGTGGGAAACTGATCCCTAGGTGGGGTTGGGGTCAGATTCCATAAGCCCTTTTCCTTGGAGATACTGAACAGCACTTTGGTGAAAGAGGCCAGTGGACCCCCCCAGGCTCTATTTTTCCTCCTAGCCCTGCCCAGGGGCCACTGTTCCTATTGAATTAGCAAAACTGACATGTGACAGGTTGTGTTTGGGTTTGGGATTCCAGGAAACTTGGAACAGCCGGACAGAAACTTGGAGGTGCTGCTGTCCTCTGTCATATCAAGCATGACCCTGTGGACCCAGGAGGATCCTTCACCTTGACCTCTGCTAACGTGGGCAAGTGCCAAACGGTTCTCTGTCGGAACGGGAAGCCGTTGCCTCTGTCCAGATCATACGTCATGAGCTGTGAAGAAGAACGGAAGAGAATTAAACAGCACAAGGCCATTATCACGGAGGTGAGGAGAGCACGGTTTTCCTCAGAGCGGTGGGGAAGATGGGGCCGGGGTCACGGCAGGATCAGCAAACTTCCAAATCTGTAGTGTCACAAAGTAAATCCTTTGTCCAAGAGGTCTGAAGGCATCATGCATAGGACAATAAAGCATTTCTCCATGGCCTCCCTGCGTCGGAGGCTATGCCCAGTGCTTCAGGCCCTTAGCTCCTCTGACATGCACAGGCCCCCTCTGTGAAGGTGCTGGTTTGGTGCCCGAGGGTGCCACTCCAGAAGCCACACTGCTGGTACTCAGATCCTGGCTCTGCAGCTGCAGCCTGAACCTGTAAGCCTCTGAGCCTCAGTTTCTCATCAGCAAAGTAGGGACAGTAACGTATCCATCCTGTCTTCCAGGGCCAGTGTATCTGTGTAAGTGTAGCCAGTTGTGATTTTTGGTTCATACCTCCTGTTCCCTTTGAGTAAGGCAGTGAGTGGCTTTTAACCAGGGGTTCTTTTGCAACCCAGCCCACTCCCAACCCCCCGCGGGGACATTTGGCAATGTCTGAAGACCTTGGTTTTTCACAGCTGAGTGGAGAGTGCTTTGGGTGTGTGGTAGGTAGAGGCAGGGGTGCTGCTCCACATCCTCCAGTGCCCAGGACGGCTCCCCCAAGGGTACGGCCACACTGTTGAGAAACCCTGGAGTAAGTGTGTCCTAGGGCTTCACACGCTCCTTCAGTCTGGGCCCTCGGAGTTCACTCTGGTCACTGACTCATGGCAAGATGCCGAGCACACCCTGTGTGCGTGGAAATTGGGGCGGGACGCCAGAGACATCCCCGCAGCCATGCACCGGCCCCAGGTTCCTAGGTTCCCACAGAGCCGAGCGCAGCCCCGCCACCGCGGTGGAAGCTCACGATGCCCTGGAGAAGATGAGCGAGTCTGGCCGGCCACCCACCTGCGTTAATGTCGATTTGGGGCTCCCCTCCCCTCCCCTTCCAGGACGGCAAGGTGAACGGCGTGACGGAGTCCACGCGCATCCTGGGCTACACCTTCCTGCACCCCAGCGTGGTGCCGCGCCCCCATGTGCAGTCGGTGCCCCTGACCCCCCAGGACGAGTTCTTCATCCTGGGCAGCAAGGGTTTGTGGGACAGCCTGTCCAGCGAGGAGGCAGTGGCCGCCGTGCGCCACGTGCCCGACGCCCTGGCCGCCGCCAAGAAGCTATGCACCCTGGCCCAGAGCTACGGCTGCCACGACAGCCTGAGCGCCGTGGTGGTGCAGCTCAGCGTCACGGAGGACAGCTTCTGCTGCTGCGAGCTGGGCGCAGGGGGCGCCGGGCCACCGCCCAGCCCCGGCATCTTCCCGCCGTCCGTCAGCATGGTGATCAAGGACCGGCCGGCCGACGCGCTGGGTGTGCCGTCCTCCAGCAGCGGCATGGCCTCCGAGATGAGCAGCGAGCTGTCCACGTCCGAGATGAGCAGCGAGGTGGGCTCCACGGCCTCGGACGAGCCGCCGTCGGGTGCACTGGCCGAGAGCAGCCCGGCCTATGCCAGCGAGCCCCGCTGCACGCTGCACCCCGGGGGCCTGGCCAGCGCCTTCCAGCGCCAGCTGTCCAGCGCCACCTTCTCCAGCGCCTTCTCCGACAACGGCCTGGACAGCGACGATGAGGAGCCCATCGAGGGCGTCTTCAGCAACGGCAGCCGCGTGGAGGTCGAGGTGGACATCCACTGCGGCCGCGCCAGGGAGAAGGAGGCGCAGCGCCTGCTGCACGTGCCGGCCGAGGCCAGCGACGAGGGCATCGTCACCAGCGCCAACGAGGACGAGCCGGGGCTGCCCCGGAGGCCGGACGGTGCGGCAGGGACCATCGGGCGGCGCAGGCCCAACGGCTCAGTGGCACCCCAGGAGAGGAGCCACAACGTGATCGAGGTGGCCGCTGACGCGCCGCTCCGCAAGCCTGGGGGCTACTTCGCGGCGCCGGCCCAGCCGGACCCCGAGGACCAGTTCATCATCCCCCCGGAGCTGGAGGAGGAGGTCAAGGAGATGATGAAGCAGCAGCAGCAGCCTGCGGGCCTGCAGCCGGCGCCAAGGCCGAGCCCCGGGGACCCGCTGCCGGACTACTGTGACACGCCACTATGACCCCCCCGGGCGCCCGTTGGCAAATAAACTAACCGAGAAAGAGTCTCCCAGGCTCACGTTAAACCAGGGGTTCACTCCACGCCCTCTCCCACGCCCCTACCCTGTCCTGGCACCTCCTCTGTAGGTTCTCCTTCTGTTGGCCATTTTTAAAAACAATTACCACTTTTCTTCTAGTGATGCTTTACCAATATGATTTGAATTTGTTAACCTCTTCCCCTAACATATCAGATGTGTAAAGACAAAGAACAAAAGGTTTAATATATTACAGAGAAACAGTTAATGATAATGTAATATTTTTTAAAACGGCTTTTTGTTGTTTTGTTTGGAAGGCAGGGCAGGTTGCCAGTGCTAAATGATTTAATAATATTGTAATTCTGTATTTCTTTGGGGGAAAGGCTTTTTTTTTTTTTTTTTTTTTTTGTCTTGAAAATGATAGACATTTGTAGAATATGGAGACTAACTCCTAGGAGTTGCTTTACTCTGTCAGGTGACTTAAGTCACTGGGATTCACTAATTTTCTCTGAGAGAACAGTTGATTGAGAAATTTCTATTGTAAATAGCTCAGTGTTGTATAGTGACGCTTCAGATGTTTTGTAGTTTTGGCATAAGGACACAGCCCACACCACTGACTTGCCTCTTCCTTCCCCTTCCCTTGCCCACCCCGCAGTGTGAAGGCTGAGCAGCCAAGAGCACTTCTGTTCAGATAGGGTGGACCTTAGGCCACTAGAAACAAACCTGCACCCCAGGGGCCTCTGCACCTTTTTTCCTCCTCCCCTGTCCACCCCCCCCCCAACCCTCCTGACTTTTGCAGACACTTTTTGTGTTCCTTACTGCTGCCACAATCAGCATGATTGTATAGCGTTCAATTAGATCATTTACATACCAAGAGTTATATTAAAGCAGAATGCACAAATGAACATGTCATAATTTTTGTTATAATAAATACAAAATTTACAAGTATTGGACCCATCTGCTTTTGTCCCGGGAGCCAGGTGTGTCTCGAGCAGATCACACCCAACTTGGGTTTGGAATAAATGGGTGTAACTGTGGGGCCACTAGTTTTGTTTAAGGGAAAACACCCGCTGGTTAGCCGATGTTGAATGAGCTAGTGAAATCAACCCTATGGTTAACAATCTGCAGAGCTGTTCTTAATAACAGGAAATAGAAAGGCTTTATCACGCAGGGATAGATAGAGGTTGTATAGAGGAGATCCCTGGGGAAACTGCTCCCGCAAAGCCAAGTTCTTTCCAATTCTCTCAGGGGCCCCTCCACCCACATGAACAGGTTACTAGACCTTTATGTGAAGAGCGAGAGTCAGGAGCGGCTGCCCCCCTCTCCACCGCTCGCAGACAGAACTATGGCACAGTGGGGTCCACCGGGAAATCCGGTTTTGCCAGCTGACGTTGCTGACTGCAGCACCCCCCTTCACCCCAACCCTACATCCCTTGAACCACATGTTAAACATGCTACTAATCATCTCTGTCTCACATGGACCAGCTTCCCAGTGGTCCCTGGCTAGGTCAGGGCCAGGACAGGGCACATAGCATTTCTCATTGCGTAGACTCAGTGATGGACTGTCTGGCTCTTTCATTGGGAGCGGAAATCAGATGAGCAGACCAGCCTTGTCTTGGTAACGTCAGTGCTTCATTCTGGGCCCAGCTACTTGTACACATGCTCTAAGATCATAGAAGAATGAACTCCACCCAGTAAGGGACCCAGGCACCAAGGGACAAGACTGCCCAAGCCCAGGCAGGAAGCCAAGCCAGCTCAGGCTCCTGCGCCCAGCCCCCAGTGCCTTGCCTTCCTTAGTCTTTGCTCTGCTCCAGAGGGATCAGGGCATACTCAGAAAGCTCTGGAATTTCATAAGAGTGCCTTGTTCACTACAGAAGATGTGGGCTAGTTCCTGGACTTCCTCAGTTCCCCAAGCCCCTGGGCCATACCGAGACTCACGCTGCGGCTCGCTGCCACACTACTCAACATTTGCTGCGGGAATGTGGCCAACTGAGGCAGCAATAATTGGAAGATGCCATGACGGGTTGATCCCACAGCAGCTACCGGTGCCAGGGGCAGCCACTGGGATCGGCGAGTACCGTGGAAAGACTTAGCTGGTGTCCTAACTTCAGTGGCTGGTGTGGGAGAAGAGGTACAGACTTGGAGCTGGTGTTTTCCTGGGTCCAGTCAGAGCTCACTTCTCCGTTGATTAGATCATGAAGTCCCGCTGAGCACACACCACAGGTGAGGTACTGCAGACAGAAGGGGCAAGGTCTCGTCCTGTAGGAGCTCGGGGTACACAGCTTGTGGATGAAAGATAACGGAGGAGCGCATCTTAGGTGGCCAGACGGGGAGCCGTGCTTCTGGGTCTCCTTGCACTTGCGTGGGGCTTCCACTTGGTTTTCTGAGCAGTTTCTTTTCACTTCTGCTTGTCAAGGTGGCATCTAATGATACAGGTAGAACTGCTTATAAAACTGTAAAGTGCTTAACACACGAAGGTCTCTGAAGCCAAGGGCTCTCCAGAGTGAGTATGAGAGAGAAGAGCAGCCTCTCCTGCTACATTCCCTGCTTCCTCCAGGAAGGCCAGGGGATTGGGAAAGGGTTGAGGACAGAGAGCGGAAGGGGGTTAGAGCAGAAGCCTAGCAAGCTTGCAGCCTTGTGGAGACCCAAAAGGGTCCCGATGGGAGAACCTAGAAGTTGTTTGGTGTTGGTCAACCACATGCTGCCAGGCGTGTGCCCACGGAGGCTTTGAAGGGGCACTGGAGCCCAGACACCCAACCTGGCTGACCCGGTTGCTCTTGATTGCTTTTGTCACAGCACCACCTGCTGGTGAGATTGGATTCGTTCTCTATCTTTATCCTTCCTCCACTCTTCCAGAAGAAAGTTCCCTCTGGTTTTCCTAGCCTCCTGATGGTGAGCAACCCCCAACCCACCCACCACACCCCCCACCCCCGTTAAACCAGCAGGGAAGCTGCAGTAAACCACGTGATGTGCCAGTGTAGATGGGCCTTGGGCCTTGGAACGTGGGAACCTGACAAGGGGACCTGTCATGAGGTGTAGCCAGAATCCTAGCGTTGCCGGGAGAGCTGAAGTCGGGCTCCAGCATCCATCGGTTCCCCATCCCCCTGATGAAAGAAAGAAAAGTCCACAACGCGTGTCAGATCTTACAGCTCAGCCTCTGAGAATCAGCTCTCCGCCGGCTCCACCCGGTGGGGGGATAGAGAGCAGCTCCTGCTCGTGTCTACGCGCATGTGAGCACTCACTGGAGGACGCTGTGAACTCACCCGCGTGGAGGAGGATTTCTGGTAAGTGTGGGGCTTGTATTGTCTGCCCTGCCTGCCTCCCCCGTGATCAAACCAGGTACGTACTTAAGGCTTTCCTCTCTACAAATTGCTTTATGTAAGTGGAAGTGTTACAGCTGTAAGTGAACTAACAACGATCAGACAAGATAATCGGCAACACAGCAAAAAGTAGCTTTTTAAATTAAAAACCCTTAGAGGAACATCTGTTGGGATTGTTACAGGTAGCAGAGAGGAAGTAATGGTAGAGAAAATCGGCTTTTCTCCTTTCTTAACCACTGAATTTCTTTTAGTTCCTCCTGCAACATAAATTTTCTGCAAATTAATCTATGCAGATTTTTAATTTCCCTTTTGTCCTTCAGCTATCATGAACCTGTTCATATCACTGCATATTTGAAAGATGACCGTAGAGGGTGTCCCCCACCCCCCATCCCACCCCATAGCAGAATTACAACCAAACTCAGACTGATTTTGGCAAGTCTGTTGCCCTGATCAGTAAGTGAAAGTGTGAACTACACGTCGCAGACAGAGCTTTGGACTAGTAACAGGAAGCAAGCTCCCCAGGCACCGCACACCCTCCTCATTCCCCATGTCCATCCATTCAGCACGTTCAAGAGGCACCGGCATCGAGCCATCACTCCATCCAAGCACTGGATGGCCACACCGGAGCTTGGGTGTAAGGGTGGCTGTGCCAACCACATGGGGTCACCACACTGAGCCTGTGTGAAGGTGGACCATAGACCCTGCATATTGCCCCTTCCTTGGCAGAAGGAAATGAGCAAAGGAATCTCATCTCCTTCCACTTCTAGGCTGTGGGCTAAAGTAGAAAGCCATGCTGTCCCCCACCCTAAATTTAAGTGCCCCCGAACAAGCACTGCTTTGGTTGGGCTCTGGTTCATGAGTCCCTTTGTTTTATTCCAAATCAGAGACACGGGGTTCTAGCCTCTTCAAAGGAGGAAACAGCAGACAATTTTCTTCTATCTGGTTATAACCAACCAAACCACTCCCATTGTCATTCCTCTATTTCTAGAGAGGTGGAAGTAAAACTGGCTTTACACTAAAGTTATAATGACTTTCTAGTCATTACTGTTATTTGCGTCTTATTCCAAAAACTACTTTACTCTAAATACTAAGCTTATCTATTTAAAAAAAAAAAAAAGTAGAAATGAGCACAAAAGTCATTTTCCCAAATGTGGATCCCCTAGACGTTGACTTTGTAAACTCATTTATAGGTCATTTGCTGTTCTGGGTCTTAAAGAAAACTACTCCACAATTAACGTTTAAAGGTTCTTAGATCAGTTTTCTGTTTAATCAAAATCTGTGCTGTAAGCCAGCAATAAATCTTGCACACAAAGTAGACTCTATTTGTTTTAGGGCCAAGAATACATTTTAAGAATTGCTGGAATATTCCTTTTCCTAGAACATTTCAGTAGGTTAAATATAGCTTTTCAGGATCCTCAGTCCCACGTGGCAACCCAGGAAGGCCCCGAACTCCCCTCCTTGCAGGCGCACCAGATCTACAGCCGTGTACAGAGCAATTGCCCTGAAGAGGAGCTCAGGGCCCCCTGAGCAGCCTCTACAGGACGATGAGATGACGATGATGGCGAGGCCCTTGAAGGAGCGACAGGAGAGACAGAGACTCAGCAACAAAGGAACCCCAGGCCCGACGCTCAGAGCTGCAGTGAGGATACTACCCAGGGGCCACGAGCAGACTGCTGTGGAGTAGAGGAGAAAAGCCCCAGTATAAACAGGCAATGGAAATAAAAGGGAACCAGACCCAAACCCTCATCAAACAGCTGCCAGGTCAGGGGCTCTGAGGGCCACATTCTGTGGTCTGCTCCCACCTTCGTGCAGAGAAAGGAGCCGGGGCCCTAGCTGGCCTGACACCCGATGAGCCACCAGTTCCTAGACTCCAGCAGCCCTCGCTATCCCACCAGGAGGACCCCAGATGGCACTCATTACAGCTCCAACCAGCTCCCCGAGGTGGAATGCTTTGTACCGGTGGCACCACACTGCTGTCCTGTGTCACTTCAACAGGTCACTCCCCAGGAGTCCCCTGTGCAGAGCACCCTGGAACCCCTGGCCCATGCCCGGCTCACCTCTAGCTGCCCTAGAGTCATCCTGTGCTCAGAGCACCCTGGACCCCTGGCCCATGCCCACCTCCACTCCAGACACCCTGCTAGGGCAGCCCCTGCATAGAGAGCCCAAAGACCTCCCCCAGGTCCAGCCACACCCCCTACACACCACCTGTGTGTAGAGCCCTGGGACCACACCAGGCTCGTGGCTGACTCCCTTCAGCATCCAGCCAGGTCACCCTGTGGGGGGAAAGCCCTGCATCTGCTCCAGCCCACGCCAACCTCAGTTCCAGCCACACCACCAGGTTAGCCCTGGAACAGAGCAATCCCAGACTAGGACCACAACAGCTGCAGCCAGCCAGCATCACCAAGCACACGCTGTCTACACAGGGGGCTTCCACACACGATCGACCCATCAAGATTAAGAGAACTAGCTGTTCCACCCAATTCACAGAAACCAATACAGAAAGTAATGTAAAATGAGACAGAAAAATATACTTCAAAGAATGAGACAAAACCTTAGAAAACCTAAATGAAGTGCAGATAAACAATCTACCAGATAAAGAATTCAAAGAAATGTTCATAAAAATGTCCACCGGGATGGAGAGAAGAGTGGATGAACTCAGTGGGAATTTCAACAAAGTGATAGAAAATATTAAAAAAAAACACCAGTTGGGATTGAAGAAAACAGTAACAAATGAAAAATACACTCGAGGGAATCAACAGATTAGAAAATGAAGAACAGATCAACAATCTGAAGACAAGGTGATGGCAATCATTTAAGCAGAACGAAAAAAAAATTTTTTTAAATGAGGATAGGTTAAGGGAGCTCTTGAACAATAGAAAGTGAGCAAAAGTGAGCAAACATTTACATTATAGGAAACCCAGAAGGAGAAGAGAGAGAGAAAGGGGCAGAACAATTATTTGAAGACATAACAGCTGAAAACTTCCCTAACTTGGGGAAGGAAACAGACTTCCAGGTTCCAGAAACACAGAGTTTCAAAACAAGATGAACCCAAGAAAGTCTACACTATGACACATAATTATTAAAATGTCAAAGATTAAAGAGAATTTTAAAAGCAGCAAGAGAAGAGACACGCCTGGTGGTGACAGACACACCAAAGAGATGGATGAAACCATTGCCGAGTTTATCAAGAAAACCATCTTGAAGATCCCAATGTCTAAAAGATGACAATCTTCCAAGTCTGGGAAATTTATTTATTGATTGATTGATTGATTGATTGTCAGAATCAACTGCAGACCATAGGCTTCTGGCAAAGAAAGGAATCTCTTGTTCAGGACTGAGTTCTGTTCTGTGAGGAGAAGCGTGCCAGTCCCCAGGATGCAGCCCTATAAACACCACTCATACTCCACTTCATCAGCACCAAAAGTTTGGGATGTTTTTCAGAGAGTAAAGGACCAGGTGAAGACCTTGATCTTTTTGATATGGAACAAGTCAAAGGTTCATTTGAGACAATTCTTCAGGGAGCAGTAGAAAATGTGAGTCTGCTCCCGAGACGCTGAGGAGAATGCTGTGTGGGTTCGAATTGCCTGGGGAACACAGTGGAGCAAGCCAACCCAGTACAAACCTGCTTATGTGGGTGCATTATTCCCAGACTCCCTACACCATCACTTCCTCCTGCCAGCTGAAGAGCAATACACCCCGTCCGTGGCAGGCACTGCCAGTTGCTAGCCAGCACCATATGTTTGTGAAAATGGACCCAAAGCCGGAATCCGGACTCCCTTAAACAGTATAACCAGGCCTTTGAAACTCACCCCTCTACCACAGCCCTACAAGAAAGAACCCTTGAGCTGGAAATACACATGGATCAAGGATCATTCATGAAAATGAAATAGAAAAAGAAAGTCCAGAGAGGGACTCAAGAAACTTTGGAGACTATCCTCAACCAAGACTAGAATTTGCACAACAGGAGCTTGATACAAAAGCTGAAGCACTTCTGGTGCCTAATAAAGTTCCCTAGCCCGCATCTTCTGGAAGCGTTGAAATCCTCAGCACCAGCCAGTACTGCAGATGCACCACTTTCTCCACTGCTCACTTGCATGCCCCATAAAGGAATGAATTATATTAAAGTTAGATGTAAATAAGACGAATGTGGTCTTACAAGCACAGCTTATAAACTTGACTATATTGCACACTCACTAGTTAACCACTAGCTGGATGGCTTCTGTTTATAAGCTTGTATTTTAGAAGTTAGTTCTTGATATTGACAGTTGAGAAATGTTCAACACAATTGTTGGGACTGATTCTGTCCTCTTCCACTGTGCACCCCCTTCCTCCATATCCTGCAAAGCATAGCAACTGGGGGCCTTTAAAAAGTGACAAGAGGTCCTTTTCCTGACTCCTCTCTCTCTTTGATCCTGGAGAGATGAGGTTCTAATTGCTTGTTTCTAAGAATTTTGTCTTAAGGCATGGAAAGCAGCAGCAAGAGAAACTATCCCCAACTCAAAACTTCTCTAGAAAGTCATAAAATTGGTCCATTCAAAGGGTAGAATTGGGTCCATTAAATTATTGCAGGAGGTAGCATATCAGAGGACTCCGTTATATAAAATCATAGAATATGTTCAAATTTAAGTGATCATCAATACAGACTGCTATGTATTTAGGTGGTTCTATATGAATTAGGTCGATGCAAATGGTCTCAGTGTTCCAATAAAGGCCATGGGGTGTCTGAATGGATAAAAAAGGAAGGTGGGTCAAGGCTACTTTGAAGAGACTCACTTCAGACCTAAAGACACACTTACTGAAAGGGAAAAAGATTCCGTGTAAATTGGGGGGTGAGGCGGGGGGAGGAACAAAGATGGAAAAGGGTTTGTGTGGAGTTGATATTAACTCGAATAGCTTAGTAGAATTCTCCAGTGAAACCATCTAGGCCTGGAGATTTCATTTTGGGGAGTTTTAATGATTTCAATTTCCTTAATAGTTATAGGGCTGTGGGCTGTTCAAACAATCTATTTAACATGTGGTGAGTTGTGATAATTTGTGTTTTTCAGGGAATTTGTTCATTTCATCTAAGTGGTCCCATTTAGGTCCCATTTCATCTAAGTGGTCCCATTTAGGTCCCCATTAGGGGTGTTTTTTGGGTTTAGTATTCCCTTATTATTCTCTATCAAAATTTCAATTCAATTAATTAACATATAGTGTATTACTAGTTTCAGAGATAGAGTTCAGTGACTCAGCAGTCTTATATAACACCCAGTGCTCGTTCCATCATGTGCCCTCCTTAATGCCCATCACCCAGTTTAGCCCATCCCCCAACCCCCTCCCCTCCAGCAACCCTCAGTTTGTTTCCTATAACTAAGAGTCTCTTACGGCTTGTCTCCCTCTCAGACTTCATCTTGTTTTATTTCCTAATTTATTTAATAGAGTTAGCATTACCCTGGTACCAAAACCAGACAAAAATAGTGCAAAAAAGAAAACTGCAGACCAATCTCTCTCATGAACTTACATGCAAAAATCCTCAAGAAAATATTAACAAATCCAACCCAGCAATGGATTAAAAAAAATTATACACCATCACCAAGTGGGATAGTCCTTGCAGGTATGCAAAACTGGTTCAACAGTTTTAAAACAATTAATCTACCATATTCACAAGCTAAACAATTATAGGATCTGAAAGGGAAAAAAAAGAGATGGAGTGGCAATACCTATTTGACAAAACAAAGACTGTAACAAGAGACAAAGTAGGGCATTGCAAAATAAGAGAATCAATCCAACTAGAGGGTACAACAACAAATATCTGTGCACCCAGCATTGGAGCGCTTACAACAAAGAAGCTGTTAACAAATAAAAAAAAGGGAAACATTGGGCAGCCTGGGTGCCTCAGCGGTTTAGCGTCACCTTCAGCCCCAGGGGATGATCCTGGAGTCCCGGGATCAAGTCCCACGTCGGGCTCCCTGCATGGAGCCTGCTTCTCCCTCTGCCTGTGTCTTTGCCTCTCTCTCTCTCTGTGGGTATCTCATGAATAAATAAATAAAATCTTTTTTAAAAAAGGAAACATTGACAGTGATATAATAATAGCAAAGGACTTTTACATCCCACTGACATCAATCATAGGTCATCCAGGCAGAAAGTCAATAAGGAATCCATGTCCTTCAATGGCACAGTAAACTAGGTTGACTTAATAGATTTATATAAAACATCCCACCCCAAAAAAACAGAATATACATTTCATTCACATGTACTTGGAACATGGTTTGGGAGAGCTCATATGTTAGGTCTTAAAACAAATCTCAATAATTTACTACTTAAATCATTTTAAGCATCTTTTCTGAATACAATTGGATGAAACTAGAAATCAATTACAAGAAAAAAAAAAACCTTGAAAACCACAAACATGTGCACTAAACAAAGAGTCAATGAAGAAACCAAAAAGGAAATTTTAGAATACATGGAGAAAAATGAAAATGAAAACATAATCCAAAGATCTTTGGGATGTAGCAAAAGCAGTTCTGAGAGGGAAATTTATACCAACACAGGCGTATCTAAAGAAAAAAGAAATATCTAAATCTAACCTACACACCTAAAAAACTAGAAAAAGAACAAAGCCCAAAGTTAGTAGGAAGAAAATAATAAAGATCAGAAGTTAAATGAAAGAGACTAAAAAAGACAATAGAAACCATCAACAGAATCAAAGAGCTGGTTCTTTGGAAAGATAAAATTGATAGCCAGACTCACCAAGTGGAGAAAAAGAAAAAAGGACACCAAATCAGAAATCAGAGTTGTAACCACCAGCATCACAGAACTAGGAAAGACTACTGTGAAAAATTACATATCAACAAAGTGGCCAACCTAGAAGAAATGGATACATTCCTAGAAACATATAATCTTCCAAAACAGAATCAGGAAAAATAAAAAATCTGAATAGAGTGATTAAGTCATGAAATTGAGTCTGTAATCAAACAAATCCCAATAATGAAAGAACATTCATAGGTCAATTGTACCAAACATTTATTTTTTTTAAGATTTATTTATTTATTTATGATAGACATAGAGAGAGAGACAGAGAGGCACAGAGATACAGGAGGAGGGAGAAGCAGGCTCCATGCCTGGAGCCCCATGTGGGACTCGATCCCGGGACTCCAGGATCGCGCCCTGGGCCAAAGGCAGGCGCCAAACTGCTGAGCCACCCAGGGATCCCCTGTACCAAACATTTAAAGAAGAGTTAATACCTATTAACTTAATATTCCAAAAGCATTCCAAAAATAAAAAAGGAAAGAAAGCTTCCAAATACATCCTACAAGGACAGCATTACCCCATGCCAAAACCAGACAAAGACACTACAAAAAAATGAAACTATGGGCCAATATCTCTGATGAACATCTATTCAAAAATCTGTTACAAAATATTAGCAAACCACATTCAACCAATACATTAAAAGGACTGTTCACGACAGTCAGTGGGATTTTGAGGATGCAAGAATGGTTCAATATCCACAAAAATCAACATGATGTACCATATTTAAAAAGACAAATATTATGTGACCATCTCAATAGATGCAGAAAAAGCATTTGACAAAATTCAACATTCACTGATGACAAAAAAACTCAAAGCCCAAATGTGACAAACCCACAGCTAATATACTCTATAAAGAAAAGCAGAGATTTTCCACTAAGATCAGAAACAAGACAAGAGTGTCCAGTCTTGCCACTTTTATTTATGCAGCACTGGAAGTCCTAGCCATAGCAATCAGACAAGAAATAAAAGGCATCCAAACTGGGAAGAAGTAAAACTATTTGCAGGTGACATGATATTATATATAGACAACCCTAGGTATTCTAACAAAAACCACTAAAACTGATAAATGAATAAAGTTACAGAATCCAAAATCTACAGAAATCTACGGCATTCCCAAATACTGATAATGAAGCAGGAGAAAGTGAAAGTAAGAAAACAATCCCATTTATCACTGCACCAAAAACAATACATAGGAATAAACTTAACCAGAGAGGCAAAAGACCTGTACTCTGAAAACTATAAAACCCTGATTAAAGAAATTCAAGACAATACAAAGAAATGGAAAGACATTCCATGTTCATGGATTGGAAGAACAAATATTGTTAAGATGTTTATGCAATCCCTATCAAAATTCCAATCACATTTTTCACAGAACTACAACAATCCTAAAATAGGTATAGAACCACAAAGGATCTCAAATAGCCAAAGCAATCTGGAAAAATAAAAACAAAATGGGAGGGATCACAATTCCAGATTTAAGGTTACTACAAAGCAGTAGTAATTAAAAGAGCATGGTATACTAGCATAAAAATAAACACATAGAGCAATAGAACAGAATAGAAAACCCAGAAATCTACAGTTATATGGTCAATTAATATTAAACAAAGGGAGAATTAGTATCCAATGGGAAAAAAAAAAGTCTCTTCAACAAATAGTGTTGGGAACATCAGATGACTACATGCAAAAGAATGAAACTAGACATCTTTCTTTCACCATACACAAAAATAAACTCAAAATGGATTAAAGACCTAAGTGTGACACCTTCCAAAATTCATAAAAATTGTTAAGAACACAGAGCAACATCAGCCATAGCAACATCTTTCTAGATAGGCCCCCTGAGGCAAGGGAAATAAAAGCAAAAATAAAACTATTGGGACTACATCACAATAAAAAGCTTCTGCACAGCAAAGGAAACAATCAACAAAACTAAAAGACAACCTGCTGAATTGAAGAAGGTATTTGCAAACGACATATCTGATAGAGGGTTAGTATCCAAAATATATAAAGCGCTGCTACAACTCAACACCCCAAACCAAGTAATCAAATTAAAAATGACCAGAAGAGAGGCACCTGGATAGCTCAGTGGTTGGGCATCTGGCTCCTGGTCTTAGCTCAGGTTATGATTTCATAGGTCAGGAGATCAAGACCCACATCAGGCTCCATATTCAGCAGGGAATCTGCTCAGTGATTCTCTCCCTCTGCCCCTCCCCCCACTCTAAAATAAATCTTAAAAAAAAAAAAATGAGGAGACATGAACAGATATTTCTCCAAAGACAACATCCAGATGGCCAACAGTCACATGCAAAGATGTTCAACATCACTCCTAATCAGAGAAATGCAAATGAAAACACAAGAGATAGCACTTCCCACCTGTCAGAAAGGCTAAAATCAACACCATGAGAGACAATGAATGTTGGTGAGGATGTGGAGAAAAAGGAGCCCTCTTGCACTTTGGCTGGGAATGAAAAACTGGTGCAGCCAATGTGGAAGACAGTATGGACTTTCCTTAAAAAGTCAAAAAGAGAACTACCCTGGGACCCAGTAATGGCACTACTGAATATTTACCCCCATAATATAAAAACACTAATACAAAGGGACACATGCGCCCTTAAGGTTTGTTTTGCAGCCCTGTTTCAGTAGCCAGACTATGCGAGCAGCTCAAGTGCCCATCAGTCAATGAATGCGTAAAGGAGACGTAGTAGATGTATATGACGGCCAGCCAGCCAGCCAGCCGGCAAAAAGAATGAAATCTGGCCATTTGCAACACCATGGGTGGAGTTAGGATCAAGCTAGTGAAGTAAGTCAGAGAAAGACAAAGACCAAATGATTTCACTCATACGTGGAATTTAAGAAACAAAACAAATGAGCAAAGAAAAAAGAGACAAGCCAAGAAGGAGACTCCTGAATATGGAGAACACACTGATGGTCACCAGAGGGGAGGTGGGGGGCGGGGATGGGGACTAAAGAGTACGCTTAGCAAGAGAAGTCCCCCCTTTATTTTCTTTCAAGGGGAAATATTAAGTTCAAATGTGATTGTAAAAAAAAAAATTTTTTAATTGCTCATTGAAATGTGGGTCACATCCCTGCCTCCCTTGCTTTTTCCTGAGGAGCTGAAGCCACCATGTCTCACAGGTAAACCTCAGAGGGTTTTTCCTGGAAACCTCATTAGGCCTGCGTTATAACCCTGTCTCCATATAGCTCGCATAGGGTTTTCATGCCCCGTTCTGATGAGTTCTCTACTTCTCCACCTGAAATTTCGTGGTGAGATTCCTTGGATCACAGTGTGTGGGGTTTTGTCCTTGTCTCATCTCCATTAGCGTCACCTGCTCTAGGGGATGAGGCTGCGGTTGGCAGGAAGAGCAAGGGCAGAGGGCTGCCTTGTCCTCTTCCCCCTCCCCCCCTTCTTCCCTTCCTTGCCCCTTCTTCCTCCCTTCTTCCCCTCTCCTTCCCCCTTCATTCCCTCTCCTTCCCCCTTCCTTCCCCCTCCTTCCTCCTTCCTTCCCCCTTCCTTCCCCCTCCTCCTCCCCTCCCTCCCCCCTTCCCCTTTCTTCCTCTTTCTTCCTCCTCCTCCGTCTCTCCTTCCCCCTTCCTTCCCCACCCTCCTCCTCCTTCCCCCCTCCTTCCCCCCTCCTTCCTCTTTCTTCCCCCGCCCTCCTCCTCCTTCCCTCCTCCTTCCCCCCTCCTTCCCCCCTCCTTCCCCTTTCCTTCCCCTTCCCTTCCCGCTGGAGCTCCAAAGACCAAGGCTCCCTGACCCCCTTCCCAAGCTGCCGAGCACCTGCTGAGCGGCCCCACCCCCTTGCTGGGCACCTACACGTCGTCTCCGTCTCTTTCCTGGCACTTCTCCCAGCCCCGAAGTGTGTGCACGCGGCTCCCCTTAAACGATGTGAAAACGGACACACACACACCACCGCCACCCCCTTCCGGATGCTGTGGCCCTCCTGGCTCTCCCACCCCTAGATCCCGGCCCAGCACGGCCCGCCACCCGCACATCACCCTCCCGGCCCCGGGCCGTCTAGCACCCTTAGCACCGCGGCCTGGGCGTGGCTCAGCAGGGTCACGGGAGGCCTCAGGACCCACTGCCAGGGACGGTGTGTGGCCTTTAGGGGCGCTTGCTGCACACCGCCCACGGCCCCGAGATCCAGCCCTCCCCCCCCCCCATCACTCTCGCTTTTCCTTTGCGCCGGCCTCAGACCCTTGCTTCTCTGCCACAGGAGGCAGGATGGCGGGGGGGAGGGGGGGGGCAGAGTTGGGCCCCACGCTCCTTCCCACCCGCACCCCCCCCCCCCGCCTCCCCCCTCCCAGGGTACCTGCACCACAAACCCAGTGTGCCCCCAGCCTGACAGTGGCAGAAGCTGCCATGTGTCCCCAAATCCTGTCAACTCTACTTCCTAAACCCTCCTGACTAGAGACATTGAATAAAAAACAATTATTTTTTAATGAAGACAATTATTTCAGATGTTAAAAATAAAAACAAAGGAAAATAGAAGCAGGTATAGGGATAAAGAATATTTCACCTAGATTAGATTAAGAAGACGACATGGAGTTCTGGTCCAATGGCAACGCAGGAAGGCCCTGCACACCCCCCTCCCCAGACACAGCGTAGGTACTGCTACTGCTCGGGCCACTGCTACTGCTCAGACTACTCGCCCTGAAGAGCTGAGGCCTAGCAGTTGCTGCACAAAGATAAAGGGACCATGTAGAGTACAGCAGACACCCTAATGAAGAGGCCCTCTGCCCCCATCCTGTCACTGCAGGGAGAAGGGATAGTACTGAGGGTCTGTGAGCAGATGCATCTGCTGTGGGGCACAGAAAAAGCCTCATGTTAAAAGTACTACCAAAATATAAAGCAACCACACCTGTAACCCTGCCAAACATTGGGAGAGCTACTGGAACACTCTCCAGGTCACAGGCTGGCAGGCACCATGGTTACCACCTTGACAGTGTAGATAGGAGCAGGGGATATGTGCCATATGCAGCCTGGGTGCCTCTGGGAGCACCCAGCCCACTCCTGCCCTAGAAGCCCTGGGACACAGAAAAGCATGTGCAATTTAAAAGAACAACTGGAATATAAAAGATGCAGTCCTAGAGCTCTGCCAAATGGCAGGGGAGTTGCTGGAATCCTCTTCGGGTCCAAGGAGCTGGCAAGCAACAGAGCTTACAGTCCCCCCTCCACTTTGTTAGGGCAGACATGAGCAAGCTTTGTGCGCCCTTCCTGGCCTACTGTGTCAGTAAATGCTGGGACCCACACCAGCCACAGCTGCTCAACTGAGACAGCCCCGGTGTGGTTCACACACGGACACCACTGGTCAGCAATCACCACAGCACCAGAGATCTTACCAAAATGACATAGGTGCAATGAGCCCAAGAATATTCCAAGCCTTGCCCCGCCAAGGTACCCACTGTGTAAGTATCCCAGGAACCTTGGCTTGCACCCACTTCAGCTTCAGCTGTCTGGCCAGTGTGCCCTTTGAGAGGAGAGCCAGAGGACCACCCTGGCCCATGCCCACAGCAGCTCCTGTCCGTCCCCCAGGTCAGCCCCAGCATGGAGTGCCCTAGGACACCTAGCCCATGACAGCCACAGCTCCAGTCAGCCAAATTCACTAGGCACACAGTGTACACAGGGGACACTGATATTCAAGTCATTCCTTCAAGCTTAGAAATAGCTGTTCCACCCAATTCATAGAAAAGCACAAAGTTAAACAAAATGAAGAAACAAATTGTGTTCCAAATGAAATATCAAGACAAATCTCAGGGAAAAAAAAACCTATCAGATAGGTTGCTTATGTCCATTTCATTTAAAGAATTCAAATTAATGTTCATAAGGATGCTTACAGGACTGGAGAGAAAAGTAGATGAACTCAGTGAGAACTTCAACAAAGAGATGAAAAGTATTTTTAAAAATAACCAAAGAATTCAATAACTGGAATGAAAAATATGCTTAGAAGGAATGAACAGTATTAGAGGGAGCAGAAGGATGGATCAGTGACCTGGAAGACAAAGTGGTAGAAAGCATCCAAGCTGAATGACGAAAAGAAAAATAATTTTTTTAAAGAAAAAATTTCAAAAAGGAGGATATGTTAAGGGATCTCTTGGACAACATCAGTGAACAAACTTTTTTTAAATTTTTTTATTTATTTATGATAGTCACACACAGAGAGAGAAAAAGAGGCAGAGACATAGGCAGAGGGAGAAGCAGGCTCCATGCACCGGGAGCCCGACGTGGGATTTGATCTCGGGTCTCCAGGATCACGCCCTGGGCCAAAGGCAGGCGCTAAACTGCTGCGCCACCCAGGGATCCCGTGAACAAACATTTTGATTATAGGGGTCCCAGAAGAAAAAGGGAATGGGGCAGGAAAATTATTTCCAGACAGAATAGCTGAAAATTTCCCTAACCAGGGGAAAGAGACATCCAGGGTCAGGAAACAGAATTTCAAACAAGATGAACCAAAGGGGCTACATACCTTCTGATGCAAAAAATAAAAATGTTGAAGATTAAAGATAAAAGAGAATTTTCAAAGCAGCAAGAGAGGAGTAACTAGTTACATACAAGGAAAACCCCATAAGGTTTTCAGCTGATTTTTCGACAGAAACTTTGATTATATTATGCTTGTACTTTCTGGCCTCCAAAGTGCTGAAAGTAAAAAACAACAACAAAAACAAACAAAAAAGCTACAACCAAAAATGCTCTACCAGGCAAGGTTATCATTAGAACTGAGATAGTTTCCCAGGGAAACACATGTTAGAAGAGCTCATCACCACTAAGCCAGCCTTACAAGAAGTGTTAATGGGAACTCTCTAAGTAGAAAAGACAAGGCCATAGTTAGAGGGAAATTATAAAAGGAAAACATTTCATAAGTGAATGCAAACATACAGTAAAGGTGGAAGTGTAAGCATTTATGAAGCCAATATGAATATTAAAAGACAGAAGTAGTAAAATCAAAGATCTTTAAAAATGAGATAAGGAAAAAATAAAAAATAAAAAAATAAAAAAAATGAGATAAGGGACTTGCTAAAATATGTAAAATATGACAACGTATACATGAAATGTGGAGAGTGGGAGTAAAAATTAAGGTCTTTGAACTTAAGTGACCATCAACTTGATCCAGGCTGCTATATGTTTAAGATATTATATATGAACCTCAGGCTAACCACAAACCAAAAAACATAATAGAAACAAGAAAAATAAAGGAAAGAAACCCAGCATACCACTAAAGGAAGTTATTAATCACAAATAAAGAGAGCAAGAAGAGAGAACTATAAAAACAACCCAAAAACAATGAACAAAACAGCAAGTACATACCTATTAATAATTAGGTTAGGTATAAATGGTCTAAATGCTCCAATAAAAGACACGGGGTGTTTGAATGGATAAAAAAGGAAGACCCATCTACAGGCTGACTCACTTTAGACCTAAAGACCAGAAAGCAAAGAGATGAAAAAGATACTCCATGTAGATGGAATCAAAGATGACTGGGCTAGCAACACTTAGATCAGAAAAATATAGAGTTTAAAAAACCACAAGAGACAAATAAGGGCATTATATAAGGATAAAGGAGTCAATCCAACAAGAAGATTTAATAATTGTAAATATCTATGCACACAACACTGGAGCACCTAAACCCAAAAGAAATATTGACAAAGGAAGAAGCTGACAGTAATACAATTAATAGTAGGTGACTTTAAAACCACACTTACATCAATGGATAGATCACTCAGGCAGAAAATCAATAAGGAAACAGTGTCCTTGAATGACACATTAGACCAGCTGGACTAACAGTGTAGGGAAAAATTTTTTTTTAAGATTTTATTTATTCATTCATGAGAGACACAGAGAGAAGCAGAGACATAGGGAGAGGGAAAAGCAGGCTCCCTGCAGGGAGCTCGATGCGGAACTCGATCCCAGGACCCCAGGATCATGCCCTGAGCCGAAGGCAGATGCTCAACTACTGAGCCACCCAGGTGAACAATAGAGAAAACATTCTATCCAAGAACAGAATACACATTCTTTTCAAGTGCACATGGAACATTCTCTAGGATATACCACATGTTAGGCCACAAAATGGTAAATTTAAGAAGATTAAAATCCTATCAAGCATCTTTTCTAAAATATAGTAGTAGGAAACTGGAAATCATTTACAAGAAAAAAAACTGGAAAAAGCACAAACACAGGGAGACTTAACAACATACTTCTAAAAACCAATGGGTCAATGAAGAAATCAAAAAGGAAATTAGAAACATGGAGACAAATGAAACTGAAAACACAATGACCTTAAATTTGGGGGGCACAGCAAAAACAGTTCTGAGAGGAGAACTTCTAGCAATACAGGCTACCTTAAGAAACAAGAAAAATCTCAAACAATATAACCTTATACCTACAGGAACTAGAAAAAGAAGAACAAAGCCTAAGTTAGGATAAGAAGGCTATAATGAAGATGAGAGCAGAAACAGAGATAGAAAACCAATAGAAAAGAGAGAGGACACACCAAAGATCAGACATGAAAAAAGTTACAAACACCAAAGAAATGCTAAGACCTATGAGAGCCTCCTACAAAAAAACTATATGCCAACAAATTGGACGACCTAGAAGAAATGGCTACATTCCTAGAAACATAAAGCCTTCCAAAACTGAATCAGGAAAAGACAGAAAATCTGAAGTTACTAGTCACAAAAATGAGCTGGTAATGGAAAAACTCCCAGCAAAAGTCCAGGACCAGAAGGATTCACAGGTTAATTCTACCAAACATTTAAAGAAGAGTTAATACCTATTCTCATCAAACTATTCCAAAATATAGAAGGAAAGTATCCAAATACACTTATGAGGCCAGCATTAGCCTGATGCCAAAGCTAGACAAAGACACTACAAAAAAAAAAAAAAAAGGAAATGACAGGCCAATATCCTTAATGAACACAATTCAAAAATTCTTTTTTTTTTATATTGGACAACATAGATTTTATTTATTTTTTAATAAATTTATTTTTTATTGGTGTTCAATTTGTCAACATACAGAATAACACCCAGTGCTCATCCCGTCAAGTGCCCACCTCAGTGCCCGCCACCCAGTCACCCTTGCCCACCTCCCCTTCCACCACCCCTAGTTTGTTTCCCAGAGTTAGGAGTCTTTCATGTTCTGTCTCCCTTTCTGATATTTCCCACTTATTTTTTCTTCTTTCCCCTTAATTCCCTTTCACTATTTTTTATATTCCCCAAATGAATGAGACCATATAATTTCTGTCCTTCTCCGATTGCAGGATGTTTTAATATCCACAAATCCATGTGATGCACCACATTATCAGAGGATATTGAAGGATGAAAACTATATGCTCATCTCAATAGATGCAGATAAAGCATCTGACAAAATTCAACACCCATTCATGATAAAACCTCTCAGCAAAATAGGTTTAGAGGGAACTTACCTCAACGTAATAAAGACCCTATGTGACAAACCCACAGCTAACTTCACTCGGGAAAATCTGAGGGCTTTTAAGATCAGGAACAAGACAAAGATGTCTGCTCTCACCTATTCAACATAGTACTGGAAATCCTAGCCACAGCAATAAGAAATAAAAGGCCTCCAAATTGCTAAGAAAGAAGTAAAACTCAGTATTTGCAGATGACATACTATACAAAGAAAATTCTAAAGACTTTACCAAAAATTATCAGAGGCAATAAATGAATTCAGTAATGTGGCAGGATAGAAAATTAACATATAAAAATCTACTGTGTTCCTATAAGCTAATAGTGAAGTAACAGGAATAAAGCAATGAAGAAAACAATTCCATTTACAATTTGTAATTGTGCTAAAAAGAATAAAACACCTAGGAATAAACTTAACCAAGGAGGTAAAAGACCTGTACTCTGAAGACTATAAACACTGATGAGAAAAACTGAAGACAACACAAATAGAAAGCTATTCCGCGTTCATGGTTTGGAAGAATATTGTTAAAATGTCCACACTACCCAGAGCTATCTACAGACTCAATGCGATCCCTGTCAAAATACCAGTAACATTTTTCACGGAACTAGAACAAATAATCCTGAAATTTGTATAGAGCCATGGAAGAGTTCAAAGAGCCAAAGCAATTTTGGGAAAGAATAAAACTGGAGTTATCACAATCCCAGATTTCGAGCTATACCACACAAAGCCATAATAACCAAAACAGTATGATACTGGCACAAAAATAGACATTAAAAAAATCAATGGAACAGAATAGAGAGCCCAGAAAGAAACCTCACACTCTATGACTAGTTCATCTAGGACAAAGGTGGCAAGGATATTCAGTGGGGAAGCATAAAAATAAATGGTGCTGGGAAAACTGGAGAGCCACATATGAAAAACTGAAACTGGGCCACTTTCTTACACCATGCACAGAAATAAACTCAAAATGGATTAAAGACCTAAACATGGGACCTGAAACCATAAAACTTCTAGAAGAAAACATAGTCATCTCTTTGACATCAGCCTTAGCCCCATTTTTCTGGATAGGTCTCCTCAGGGAAGGAAAACAAAAGCAAAGGTATACTAATGGGACTATATTAAAATTTAGCTTTTGCACAGCAAAGGAAACCGTCAACAGAACAAGGCAACCTACAGGATGGGAGAAGAGATTTTCAAATGATAAATTTGAAAAGGGATTAATATCCAAAATATATAAAGAACTTCCATAACCTAACATTAAAACCCAAATAATCCAATTAAAAATGGGTAGAGGGGACCCCTGGGTGGCTCAGCGGTTCAGCGCCTGCCGTAGGCCCAGGGTGTGATCCTGGAGACCCGGGATCAAGTCCCACATTGGGCTCCCTGCGTGGAGCCTGCTTCTCCCCTTGCCTATGTCTCTTTCTCTCTTTGTGTATCTCTCATGAATAAATAAGTAAAATCTTTAAAAAAAAATGGGTAGAGGACCTGAATAGACCTTTTCCAAAGACCACATACAGAGATACGTGAGCAGATGCTCAACACCACTGATCATCAGGGAAATGCAAATCTAAACTACAATGAGATACCACCTTACCCCCGTCAAGATGGCTAGTAGTAAAGAGACAAATAGGTTTTGGTGAAGAATGTGGAGAAAAAGGAACCCCCACCCCCTGCACTGCTGGTGGGAATGTAAATTGGTGGGGCCCCCGTGGAAAACACTGGGGAAGTTCCCCACCCACCCACCCTTAAAATAGCAATATCATGCAATCCAGTAATTGTACTACTGTTTACCCATTCAAAATGAAAACACGAATTTGAAAAGATACATGCACCCTTATATTTATTGCAGCATTGTTTAGGGTAGCTGAGATAGGGAAGCAACCTAATTGCCCATGAGAGATGAACGGATAAAGAAGCAGCGGTAAGCACAATGCTGTATCAGCCGCAAAACAGATTTACCATTTGTGACAACATGGATGGACCCGGAGGGTATAATCTTAAGTGAAACAACTGAGAAAGACAAATACCAGAGGGTGGGGGGTGGGCCAAATGGGTGAAGGGGAGTGGGAGGTATAGGCTTCCAGTTGGGAGTTCACTCCAGGGATGAGGGGTGCAGCATGGGGAGCAGTCGGTGGTATTGCACTAGGGTTGCACAGGTACACGGGTGGTGAGCACATCAGAGTTGTGCTCTGATCACCGCTACCCACCTAAAGCTAACGTAACGTTGCGTATCAACTATACTCCAATAAGAAATAGAAATTAAGACGAGTTAGGACCTGGAGGAAGAGAATTTCAGGGGAAGTCGTACAGAGCCCTGAAGGGAGGGGCATGGGGGGTACGAGTGGACTTGGGGATGGCCCCAGTAGCATCCCTCCTGTCACCCCACTCTGCACGGGTGGTAAAATGAGACCGAAATAAGAAGAAGGGGCCAAGAAGATCGTCTGTATGGTTAAAGCTGAGAATGGGGAATGTGGCTTGGGTCAGTGTGGCTTCTACTACCGAGCCCCATCCTGGGCCCCTTCCTGAGCTCCATCCTCGGCCCCATCCTGAGCCCCTTCCTGGACCCCATCCTGAGCCCCATCCTGAGCCCCTTCCTGGGCCCCATCCTGAGCCCCATCCTGAGCTCCTCCCAGGACAGCTGCGGGGCACAGCTGAGAACCAGAGCTGGCGGGGGAGGGGGGGGGCGGAGCCAGCCCTCCGAAGAGGGTGCACCAGGGGCCGGAGTCCTGCAGCTGGAAGAAGGCTCCTCCTGGCTGAAGCCCGGGAGCTGGGCCCAGGGCTTGGAGCTCGGCCCCCAGGGCAGGAGGGTGGCCCGAGCCCGGGTGCAGGCGGGCAGGGGCCCTGGCGAGGAGCGGGTGCGGCCCGGGCGGCAGGTGCGTCTCCCCCGCTGCGGGAGCGTCAGCGCCTGCGGGCAGCTCGTGCAACCGTTCCCGGTGTCGTGGACCACAGCCTGGGTGCGTAGCCACCCTTTCCAACGATTTAACTTAATGCCTGCGGTTCTCAGGAGCTGTGGCACACACCCTGGCAGGCCCGCCCGCCCGCCCGCCAATCGCCTGGCGTCGCCCTGTGCCCCGCGAACCCTGGTTAGGCAGGTCCCTGCGTCTTGGTTTGCTCGTGTCCAACACAGGCCATTCCACATACTCCAAGGTCAATAAATATCAAGGAAACCATCCAACAACAGCGGGAACTGCAGTCGGGGTAATTAGCCGACCTGTGCCTCTCGCGGGCCTCTGTCGCTGTCCCCGCAGTGGGCGCGCACCGCCCTCATCTGGCCCCTCCCTGCGCCTCGGGCGAGCTGGAGTAGGTGCCCCTTCAGGAGTCTCCCTGGGTCAGAACCTTCTCCAGATGAACCGGACATGGCCTGAGTGAGTGAGCTCCGCTGACACCTGCTGCAGGCCCGGGGGGCGGGGGGCGGGCTGCCACCCGAAGGGCCCCCAGTGCCACCAGAAGGGCCCCCAGTGCCACCAGCCACAGCCTGGCAGGTGCGCAGGTCCCTTTCTGGCCTCTGCTGGCTGAGGACGATGGCCGGGGAGTGCTGTGGTCTCCCCCCGATGTGTGCTCAGCCACAGGCACCCCTGGGTATGGAGCTGGAACCTCCAGGGGTGTGAGTTTGCATCGTGGGACTTGCAAGTGTTAACATTCATGTGTGCTTTATTTCTTTTTTTAAGATTATATTTATTCATGAGACACACAGAGGGAGAAGCAGGCTCCCTGCGGGGAGCCCGAGGTGGGACTCGATCCCAGCACCCCGGGATCACGACCTGAGCAGAGGGCAGATGCTCAACCACCGAGCCACTGAGCCAGCCAGGCGCCCCCAAACACGTTTCAAAGAACTGTCAGACATCGGCCCAAATGTTCAACGTCTGGGGTCCCACTGCACCTTGACAACAGCACGAGGAGGTGAAGACCATCCTCCTAATTTACGCAAGGAGCCGCTGAGGCTCGGAGGGACCCAAGGCTGAGCCTGAGGTCACCGCTGGGAAGGGTCAGGGGCTCGAACCCGGGCTGGTTGGCTCCAAAACCATCTTCTCCATTTCACGGATGAGCCCACCTTAGCCGTGTGGTCCTTGCGTGTGTTACTCTACACGCACACACACACACACACACACACACACACACACTCCAGTGCAGGCTCCAGCTTTGTTTTTTCACCAAGAAGTGAAGGTCTGCAACCTCTGGGTTAGAGCCCTTGAGTGACTAGGACCCGGGCTCCCGTGCTGGCTCGGAGCCAACAGGGGGAATCTGGGCAGGTCCCTGGGGCTCCGTGGACCCCAGTTTGTGACACGAGGCTTTGGACACAGCGCCTGGGGCCTTCCCAGCTGCCCTTTGCTCCTCCCAGGACAGCGCTGTGCCACTTGCCACCCCACCCCCACAGGCTGCCCCGAGGACCCAGCCTGGAGAGGGTGAGGACACTGACCACACCTGCGGGGCGCACACCGCCGGCCCAGCGAGGCCTTTTACCAGCAAGGTGTTCAGGGCAGTGGGTCATCTAGTCATCTCGCTGTGGCCAAGACTCCTACAGAAGTGTCCTTTGCTGTTATTAAGGTGCCACCTGCATGCTTCCGACTGTCCCCACCTGATGGGGCCGGTTTCCCGTCCTCCTGGGAAGCTCCTGAGAGGCTCCCGTGGAACCATCGTTTCCAAACGTAGAAGGGGCTGCCTCCCGTGTGCATGTCTTTGGGGCCACACCATACTTTTCTTTTTTTAAAAGATTTTATTTAGGGATCCTTGGGTGGCTCAGTGGTTCAGCGCCTGCCTTTGGCCTGGGATGTGGTCCTGGAGTCCCGGGATCGAGTCCTGCATCAGGCTCCCTGCATGAGGCCTGCTTCTCCCTCTGCCTGTGTCTCTGCTTCTCTCTCTCTCTCTGTCTCTCTATCATGTATAAATAAATAAAATCTTTTTAAAAAATAAAAAGAGATTTTATTTATTTATTCATGAGAGAGACACCCACAAAGAAAGGGAGGGGCAGAGACACAGGCAGAGGGAGAAGCAGGCTCCACGCAGGGAGCCTGACGCGGGACTCGATCCCAGGACTCCAGACCAGGCCCTGGGCCGAAGGCGGCGCTGAACCGCTGAGCCACCTGGGCTGCCCCTATACTTTTTTCAATCAGGAAATATCGTACACGAGGGGGCAGAGGACCTGTGGGGGCCCCGGATAGCCCCCTGCCGTCAGCCTGGGCCACCTGCAGAGCCCCCGCCGCAGCTGTCCTCCAGGCGGGGGATCGGGGCCCTCCAAACCCACTTGCCCGACGGCCGTGCAGACCACAGGCCGTGTCACCATCGCCCGCCCGGCGCCCCGAGGGCTAAAGCAGAGAGCACCCCAGCCCAGCCCCGGTTTGCACGCACCTGGACTAGCACCCACAGCCGTCGGGGGTGGGGGACCAGCCCCCGCTCACAGGCGCACACCAGCTTTTCAGATGGTTGTTGGCGGACGCAGGCCCCACTCCCCCCGGAGCCAGCAGCCTTCCCCCCAGAACGAAACGCCTTCCCGACGTACCTTGGGTCCCGGGGAGAATCGGGCCTCTGCTTCTGGAAGCTCCCGCTGGTCCTCAGGCTCCTGGGCTGGGGCAGAGGGGACAGGCCTGCACTGAGGCTACTCTTCGGGGGAAGGCTCTCGAAGGCTGCCCAGCTGCCAGCACCCAAGGCCGGCCAGCAGGAAACGCTCCCTCTCTTGAACCCCCCAGGGGTGCCGGGGGGCCGGGTCCTCGTGCTGGGATCCCCAGAAGGCAAGCGTGGTGCAGACGGACGCTGGGCGATGCGCTCGTGGCTTGGTGTGGGGGGCAGTGGGCACTGGCCCTGATGGGGGCAGGTGGTGCTTCTGGGTGCGCGGCCCCACCGGCTCCCGGGGACCCTCAGAGGTCTACAGGTTCGGGATCTCACAGGAGAAGGAATCGGACACGACGAAGCAGCGATTGGCATCCGGCCACGCGGGACAAGGCCACGGGTCCGCCTGGCCGTGGGGCTGAAGCCGAGCAGCGGGCGCCGCATGTATGTGGGCCTTGACCCCCCGGTTCCCCACCACTCCCCTTGCTGCCACCCCACACCTGCTCTGCGCCCACTCCCGCGGGTGTGCATGTGGCCCTCGCCCCGGAGCTCGAGGCCACCGAGCGCCCCGGGCCCATCTGGAGCACGCGGGAGTAGGGAGCGCCTGGCGCATTGGGTCCCCGCAGAGGGACGGGCCATCGGGCAAGGTCTGTTCAAAAGGAGGCGCACGACGTGGTCTCCCGAATCACGAGACACACTTGTCATTGTAGACGCGGGAGCCTGAAAGGCCTACATGGGCCCTTCCACACCCCGCGGGAGCGAGGCTGCTGCAGCTGAGAGGGGTCACCCCTGGACGAAGTCTCTGCTTTCCACGAGCATCAGCTTGCGGGTGTGATGACAGTAAAGGCGCGTGGCGGCCCCGCGGTCATGCAGGGACGGTTCCTTCCTCCACTGTCACTGTGCAAAGGCGCATCTGCTGCCTGAAAGGAAAGAAAACATGCTAGACCACCCCAGGCCCCAGAGGAGGGGTGTCCGGTGTCCCCCTGTCACCCCGGGATGAAACCCAAACTCCTCAGGAGCCCCCAAAGGCCCAGTGTGACCCTACGACCTCCCCACGCGGCCTTTCCCACTGTTGCCTTCGTGCACACCCTTGAGCTCAGTACGGGTGACAGTGAGTCTTCGATCCGGGGGCTGTTCTGTGCACCGGGAGGCGGTTGCTGCCATCTCGGGCCCTCCCCACAGCCGCACCCTCCACGCTGTGGCTGCAGAAGTGTCTCCAGACATTGCCAAGTTGCACCCAGGGGGGCAGGGTCAGCCCCAGGGGACTCCCGGCTATGCACCCCCTTCTGGGGCCCTCATGCAGCTCTTCCTCAGACGCGCTCATGTCCGCCTCCTCTGTCCTGATCTGGCTGTAGATGTCACCTCTGCAGAAGGATCGTCCTGAGCTGGGGTGGCCCCTTCAAAGCCCCCTGTACCCCATCACTGCACTGGAGTTTCTTCGCACCCTTTATCAATAGGTGAAACAACCCGGGGACGCCTGGGGGGCCCAGCGGTTGAGCCTCTGCCTTCGGCCCAGGCTGTGGTCCCGGGGCCCCAGGGTCGAGTCCCCCATCGGGCTCCCCGCAGGGAGCCTGCGTCCCCCTCTGCCTGCATCTCTGCCCCTCTCTGTGTCTCTCATGAATGAATAAAATCAAACTTTAAAAAAAAATAGGTGAAACGGTCTAGCTTATTTGTTCACATTCCCCCATCAGCTTGTAGTTCTATGAGAGCAGAAGCTGGTCTGTCTTCGTGAAGTGTCCCGGGCGTGACCAACAGTACGGGACACGCAGCAGACATGTGACAACCACCAAGTGCGTACTCGAATGACTCCCTTCCCCATGACTGGGAGCTATTTGAAAGTCAAGGGGGGCGGCGTGAGGGGATTACGAAATGCTCGGGGTGAGCAGCCCGGGCGGCTCAGCGGTTTGGCGCCGCCTTTGGCCCAGAGCATGACCCTGGAGACCCGGGATCGAGTCCCACATCAGGCTCCCTGCGTGCGGCCTGCTTCTCCCTCTGCCTGTGTCTCTGCCTCTCTCTCTCTGTGTGTGTGTCTCTCATGAATAAATAAATAAAATCTTAAAAAAAAAAAACCAAAACCAAAATGCTTGGGGTAATTCCAGGCCATGGTTACCTGAGAAAGTCTGGGGAGATCTTGTCCTGCCAACACCCGGGAGCACCCGCTTTCTTAGTCTGGTGGATGAAGTGCCGAGGGTCCCAGGGAGTGACCCCACAGAACGTGACTTCTCAGCACGGAGGTCCCCCACAGCCTTCCAGGCTCTTACAGGTCACATCGGGGAGGCCCAAGCGGAAGTGCAGCAGGCAGAGAACAGTCACGTCTCCGAGGGAGCGTCGGAGGTTGTGTCTGGGTCAGGCAGCTAGTCGGGGACAAGGAAGGAGCCCTGCTGGGAGCCACATGTGAGGAGGTGGGGGCCACATTGTACGAGGCCTGGATGACCCCCCCCTCCCGAAACCACGGGGCACCCAACCCCATCCTCCTGGGTCACACACGCGCTTCCTTCACGCCTCCCGGGATGCGCTCCTGGGGCCCCCCAGCCAACACCTCGATTCTCTTCTCTTCGCCAAACCCAAGAGCCAATTCCGTCCTCCTGACCTCTCTGAAGCTGCTGGTTCAGTGAATCACCTTCTATCCTCATTGTCTTCTCTGTTCTTGGCAGGCCTTGCAGAAAGAAAGAAAAAAAAAATCCTTTGCAAGATTAACATTGACCACAAAGGATGTGCTTTTCTACCTTTTTTTTACATCTCATTTTTCAAGCTCAGTTGGCTCATTTTGTTGCAACTACAATTCATTACAATAAAACAGCAGAGGCAAGAGGGGTTGGGGGGGAGGCAATATTGATAAAATGCGTATCAAATATTGAAGTTTTCAACATAAAAATAAATCACTTTGTTATTTCCTATAGATGTACGGCTGCTCCAAACAGCACCCTCCTGGGTGGCAAAATTGAATATCGATTAGCACATGACACATGCCCACTGAACTTGACTGAGCTGAATATCCGGGACTCCTTGAGGCCTTTTTTTTCCTGGAGGGAGACACCCAAGCAAGGCTCTGTGGCCTCTCCCCAAAGGCACCAGAGTGGGCGAGGCTGGGGCATCTGGTGTCAGGACTCGCAGGAATTGTCATTTTTATGGCTCCGTGTGTGTGTGTGTGTGGGGGGGGGTAATGTGAAGGAATGCTCCGATTGCAGCTGCTTTTCCACCTGAAGAGGTCTCGGGGACAATGCTCAAGAAGTAAACTGCAAAGGGAATTGCGGAACTGCTGTTTGAGGACAAAATTCCAGACTGTTTTACAAAAGCTATTAAACTGTTTCTCTCTCTCACACACACACACACACACACACACACACACACACACACACACACTGGATTCTCCGGCTACAACTCAGCTCTAAGAATTTTGAAGCCTTGATAGAATATACTGGATCCTGTAAACCGCAGGGAGGCTTGGTGCCCCAAGAGGCTAAACCCGGGGCGTGATTTCTGAAGCTGACTCCGCCACAAGTCCTACTTCCAGCCACAAGCGTAAAGCCCCGTTTTGTCCTAGGAAGCCACGAGGTGGGCTGAATGCACACGTTCGGATGAAAGGCAGAGTCTTCTGTGTGGGATCCTCGGGCGGTTCCCTGCCTGCCCCCGCGACACGTGCGCCCTGGGGATAATTCCTCGTGCTCGTATACTCATCTGATGATAACTGTCCACAGGGGTATCTCTTTTTTCTTTTCTTTTTTTTTAATTTAAATTCAATCCGCCAACATAAAGTCCGTGCTGAGTCCCAGACGTAGTGTTCCGTGACTCATCAGTTGCGTACAACACCCAGAGCTCATCACATCAGGTGCCCGCCTAATGCCCATCACCCACGTAGCCACCCCACCCCCTCCAGCGACCCTCAGTTTGTTCCCCGGAGTTAAGAGTCTCTCATGGTTTGTCTCCCTCTCTGATGACTTCCCATTCAGTCTTGCCTCCCTTCCCCTGCGATCCTCTGGGCTGTTTCTTATAGTCCACATATGAGCGAAACCGCACGCTGACTGTCTTGCTCTGACTGGCTCCTTTCACTCAGCGTGATGCCCTCCAGTTGCATCCACGTTGAGGCAGATGTTAGGTACTCGTCCTTTCCGATGGCCGAGGACTATTCCATTGCGTATATAAGCCCCACATCTTTCCCCACTCATCCGTCGGTGGCCATCTCAGCTCTCCCCTCAGCTTGGCCACTGTGGACATTGCTGCTATGAACATTGGGGTGCAGGTGCCCCTTTGGGTCACTGCATTTCTATCTTTGGGGTAAATACCCAGTAGTGCGATTGCTGGTTATAGGGTAGCTCTATTTTTAACTTCCTGGGGAACCTCCATACTGTTTCCCAGAGCGGCTGCACCAGCTCCCCTTCCATCTCTTTCTATCAAGCAATTTGAAATACAGAAAAAAATCCCCTAGTTGCTGAAACCAATTAGTTGGGGTTTCGGTTGTTGACACGTGGACCACCCTCACCCATAGAAACTCACTCAGAGAGAAACTGACAGCTGGGCCAGGGTCACCTCTTGTCTTGGTTTCCTAGGGCTGCCGTGACAAAGTACCACACCCCGGGTGGCTTCAAACAGCAGACACTCACCCTCTCACTGCTCTGGAGTCTAGACATCAGAAGTCAGCTGTCGGCAGGGCCATGCTCCCTCCCCGTAGGGGAGGATCTTGCCTTGCCTTGCGATCCTTGGTGCTCCTGGGCTTGCAGGTGCAGTGCTCCAATCTCTGCCTTTGTCACATGACCTTCTCCCAGTGTGTCTGTGTCTCTGTGTCCAAATGTCCCTTTTCTTACAAGGACACCAGCCATACTGGATCGATTCCACTCTGATCCAGGAATGACCTCATCTTAACTAATTCTATCGGCAAAGACCCTATTTCCAAGGAAGGTGACAGTCAGGAGGACTGAGGGTTAGGCCTCAGACATGGATTTAGCGAGGAACACAATTCAACCCGTAGCAGGGCCTTTCCCAGGGACATCCCAGGGTATCCTGTGACAATACCCTGATTGCTTTCAGAAACAACCTGGGAGGACCGCTGTGGGGAGCCAAGAGGTGCAGCCATGGTAGCGCCCTCCTGGCGTACTTGGTTCAGTGATCCTGACTTCATCAGTTCCATGTTAGGTTCATCCTTGATGAGCCTGCACTGTGAATTGACTATTGATTCTAGAACCTGCTCTGACTCATGCCGGTGACACTTGCGGTGGGTGCATGCAGTTGTGGAGCCTAGGGATGAACTGGATTAGCAGGAGATGCTGGGGGGCCGGGGGCTGTCTCCAGGAGGCTGGAAACAAGTGGCCAAATGGCAGCTGTGACGAGCACATGCCCAGGGTACCAGCAGGCAAGGAAGAGGAGGCCACAGGCTAATCCTGGAAGTGCTTGGTGTTCTTCAAGCCAACCCGGCCCCAGCATTCCTACAGGCCCTGGGTGGGGCACATCCACGGGCGCAGGGAGAGAGGGGAAAGGTGTGTCTGGGGGGGGGGACCCCAGCCCCGAGGGTCAGGCGGGGGAAGGGCACCAGAGGACATGTAGGGTGGGCTTTGTCTGCAGTGCGGAGCACCCCCTGCCGCTCCACACACCCGACCAGGGCATTGGGGCAAGAGGCGGGCTGGGGCCAGCTGGGCACCTGGAGTTGGACTCAGTGGGCCCGGGGCTGGGTCGTGGGCTGGAGGGTCAGAGGTCAGGGTGGAGGAGGGAGCATGACGAAGTGACAGTGGCTGAGAACAGCCACTCTGGGAAACGAAGGATAACTGCAATGCGTCCTAACAGCACTTGGGGGGCAGCTGGGACCCCAGTGGCGCTGCCCCCGGGGCTGTGTGTCATCTGGGTGCTTCTCAACTCCGGCTGCAGGTGACAGCTGTGGGGGCATCGTCAGGGACGCTCACCCTGGGGCGCCTGCCTGCAGCTCAGGTGGCCATCCCGGGGTCCGGGGTCAAGTCCCCCCTCGGGCCTGCTTCTCCCCCACTTGTGTCCCTCGTGAATAAGTAAATTAAATCTTAAAAAAAAAAAAAAAACCAAACCCACGACTCTTCACCCTGAGGGATCCCCATAGCTGGCCTGGCGGGACCCGCGGGCTGGAGGACCCTAGTCGATGACGCGGGGAAGGAGACCCTCTATGGGCTCGGGGCGCGCGAGGGGCCCCCCCCAGGAGCTGGATCGCTTTCCTCTGGGGACTCCTGGGGGGGGGCACCGTGTCCCTGCATCAGCCCCTGACAGCAGCGCAGCTGCTCACCAGGCACCTGTGCCGGTGCAGGGGAGGCTGGGGGTGGCCCCCCCGACAAGGACGGGCCAGGAGAGAAGACGGGCGCCAGGGTGGCACCTGCCAGGGGTTACAGGCAGGAAGGCGGGGGCCCCAGCAGGGCTGGCAGTGCCTCTAGGCCAGCACCACCGAGGCACCCCTAGGGGACGTGGGGGTCCAAGGTAGGGGTGGCAGGAGACTAGGAACCCTGAGTTCTGCCCCTGTGGGCAGGGGACCCCGCAAGTGCCCCCCAGCACTCCCACCCCGAGGCAGCAGCGGGTGTCCAGCCAGCCCCTCCCCATTGTCCGCGTGCCTCTCACTGCAGGCCAACCCCCCGGCCACCTTCAGGCCTCAACGGTGGAAGCCACCAGGTCCCCACGGGCGTCCCCAAGGATGATGCTCCCCTCCGGGCTCCAGGGAGCACTGCGGGCACTGCTGGGGGTTTCTGCGGCCTCCCCGAAGCCCCCTCTCTCAGGATCGCTCACACCAAATCTCAGCGATCTCAGCCGGAGGCCTGAACTTGGAGACCCACGCGGGCAGCACCGAGGTCCCCACACCAGTTCCCTTCGCCAGGTTGTCACTTGAAGCATCTTAGGGCAGAGACGCCGGTGTTTGTATTGCCCCGCAGTCTGTGAAGTGCTTACACATTTAGCATCTCACCAGAGACAGGTGCAAGCAGATTGGGACCGTGTGCCGGGGACCCAGGCTGTCACCCCCGGGCCACCTCACACCGAGAGCGTTTTGGTCGGGAACTCAGAATCTAAAGAGTAGTCCAGTTTTACAGGCTTGCTCATTTCTGGCTCTACATCAGCATCCCCCGGGGGGATGCCAGCGTCGTGGGCCTGTGACCTGGCTGTCCCCGGGAGGCCCAACGTTCAGGAGGACTCTGCACCTAGAAGGATCACCCACTGGTTGAATGTTCTCTCTTCACCTTGAGATGTTTGATATTTTTGAAACAAGGGGTCTTGCATTTTCATTTTGCGCAGAGGCCCTGCAAATTCTGTACCCAGTCCTGCCTGGGAACTTCTTAAAAATGCAGAACCCCAGGCCGTCCTCGGGGCACCTTTCAAATCAGAATCCGCATTGTAAGGAGATCCCCGGGGGATTCGTATGCACCTGAAAGCCTGGGGGGCATTGCTTAAATCATCCCGTTCTTTTCCTAGAAGTTAGTACAAAAAGGTGTTAGTAAGAACAACAAATATTCTGAAAAATACACGTAGGACAATGACAAATTTGACGACATTCAGATTTTTTTAAATTGTCTTAAACTTAATATCTTGGACTGTGTAATACTCTCAAGTTGTTTCAGGAGACTCAGGCCAGACAGAGACCTTGTCATGAATGCTTGCAGGGAACAGACACCGGGGGCTAATTTCTTTATTTTGGAGGCCCGGCCACGTCAATAGGGGGAGCTTCTTAGCGAGCCGGAAAGCCATCCTTGGGTCCAATGTCAATGGATGCCACAGGTGGGTTTCCTGGCATTCTAATTCTCCTGGAGCCTCGAGAAAGAAAGCCACGTACCTGTACATTTTGGAAGTCGCTGAGATCACCCCCATAAGGCCTCGATTCTCATTTTGTTGTCCCAACACACCTGAGGGGCATGGCTCTCCCACCAGGCACCATGGGGCTCTGAGAAAGGGTGATGATTCTAGGTGGCTGCTCAAGGATCTTTGGAGGGAAAAAAGGCACACATATAATTGGGAAAAGCTCTCACCCTTGCCACCCCAGCACTCACCCAGCTGAGAATCACTGATGGAAACATCTGTCACCAGTATTTTCTGGGTGGTGACATCTCTTGGCAGACGGGGCCCTGGGGAGTGGAAGGCATGTTAAGGCATATGCCCTGGCACCACCTGCAGGACACAGCTGTGCCCTGCCATTCACCTTTCTTCCACTCAGAAGGACTCCCACCTCCAGTCTCTCACTTGCTGTGTGTGACACACAGTCTACTTGGGCAGCTCCCCCTAACTCCGCCCGTCTGTCTGCAGAAACAAAGGAGCGGCAAAGCCCGCCCAGGATGGATACCCTCTCTGCCCACCCAGGGGGATTTGCCACAGATTTACTCCTCTTAGGAATTCCCATACAAAATGATAAATATTCCTGTAATAGCAAATGAAATTAAATAAAGCAAAATAAAAAGACAGACAATGCCAAGGGTTGATGAGATTTGGGGACAATTAAAACTCTCATGTCCTGTTAATGGGAGCATTTCCCAATGGATTTTTAGAATCAGCTTGCCAATGAAAAAAAAAATCCTGCCATCTTAACTGAGATTATTTTAAATCTATAAACCAATTTTGGATAAATGACATTTTTACAATATTGAGGCTTCCTTTCCATGAACTCTGAAGATCTGTCCATTTGCTCAGGTCTCCTTTGATTTGTTCCAGTGATGTTTTATAGTTTTCAGTGCAGACGACGTCTTGGACATCCCTTGTACGATTTCTCCCCAGGTATCTGATGTTCCCTTGACGTCATTGCAAAACCACCATTTAAAAAATATATTTTCTAGTTACTCCTGCTGGTACAGAGAAATACGATAGATTTGGGGTGTTTTGAGTCCAGCAACTTAGTTAACGAGTCTGTTCTTGGGCCTGATCTTCCAGGGCACTAATTCCAATCTCGCAATGACTACAGTTCCTTTTCAGTCATCTGCTGCATTTTAAAATTTTGACACGCATGTTTGTTAAGCTCCATGAGTGTGTGTGTGTGTGTCTGCGCGCACGCGTGAATGTGCTGTATGTGCATGTCCTTGAGAGCACTTACTACTTCTTACTTGGTGCTCTTTGGTCTCCTTGAGTTGTTGTGTGTCCTTGCACAAGTGTTTCTGTGGTTTCTGTCCACTTGCTGGGCTGCCTCATATGGAGCTACCATTCTCTGTGAGTGGCACCGTGGAGTTTCCTTCATGACGGGAATCTCACAGATGGTGCAAGAAAAAGGAGTCTGTCCGTGTGGATCTAAGTGACAAGGGCCATCAGAGTCTTAGGGGCCCCAGAGGGACCCCCTCTATCCTCCATACAATTCTATCCCAAGCACCTCAATTCACCAGTCTGCTCCCCTTGGCCTTTTGGAGTTAAGGTGACTCTGGCCTATTTTACTCAGAACATTCTGACAACACATGCGTAGGGTTTTTCCATAGCAATGATTTTTTCCAATTCTCTGGACACCAAATGGATGCCCTACAATTGAATTCAAGTCTGATGACCGACCACCTGGAGTTAATGTCAGATTCACAGATTTAAGGGCTCAGTCTCAAGACTGCCCATCTTGGACACCAGTCACCCATACTGGTCCTAGGCCACCCACAATTCTGACCGACCAGCTATGAATCAGGGGTTCCCACAGACCCTCCTCAGATTGGGTAATATGCTAGAACTGCATATAGAACTCTGGGGAACACTTACATTTACCAGATTTATTATAAAGGATAAAACTCAAGAACAGCCAGATGGAGGAGATGCAAAGAGCAAGGTATGGGGGCTGGGGTGTGGAGCTTCTGTGGCCTCTCTGGGCACGTCACCACCTCAGCACTTTGTTGCATTCACCAGTCTGGAAGCTCATCAAATCTCTCACATCAAGAATTTTTACAGAGCTTCATCTCCAGCCCCTACTACCCTTCCTGGTGGCTGGTAGGCAGGGCTGGAAGTTCCAACCCTCTAACCACTAGGTTCTTCTGGTGATGAGCCCCATCCCCTCATCCGTGGTCTTTCTAGGCCAGAAACATCCTTAGGCTATCTAGGAACTCCATTCTAAATTACTTTATTAGCATAAACTAAAGTGGGATCAGAAGGAGTTCTTTATGCATAACAAAAGACATCCCTGCTATTCAGAAAATTCCAGGGTTTTAGGAGCTCTGTGCCAGGAATTGGAGACAAAGACCAAGCATATATCTTTTTTTTAAATATAAATTTATTTTTTATTGGTGTTCAATTTGCCAACATATAGAATAACACCCAGTGCTCATCCCATCAAGTGCCCCCCTCAGTGCCTGTCACCCAGTCACCCCCACCCCCTACCCACCTCCCCTTCCACCACCCCTAGTTTGTTTCCCAGAGTTAGGAGACCAAGCACATATCTAATACCACAGTGCCCCTGCATTTGGTCACTTTTTTTCTTCATCAAGAGAGACTATAGATCCCTCAGCTTCTCAGACTGACCCTTTCTGGTTCTTGTTTTGGGCTCTGTGTCCAATTCCCAGTAGATGACTCTGACTTTGGAGACCCCAGCCAAACTCACTCACACTTAGCCACCTGCAGGTCCTAGCAACACCTGCTCAGGTAGGCAAGTGTCTTGGAATGGAGTATGGAAGAGAAGAGGGGGACCATGTTCAGGTCTGAGGTTCCCAGCCAGCTTGGATTCTCTTGGTGAATTGGCCTATGGCGTATTTGTTGGGTATACAGTTAGAAGCATGGCAGGACACCCCACTGATGTACAAGCTTTGTCATCCATCTAATATTTTCCTCTCCCTCCTTTTCATGTAAGTAAGCAGGCTCTGAGTGACCTCTCCTCAGGGAAGATTTGAAGATAAATCTGCTTAATGTCATGACTCTGTTTCTTTTGGAACCACTTGAGGAGATGCCTTTAAGGGCTTCAAGAAGTAAAAGGAAAGGTTGATAGGGTCAAGACTAGCAAGATGCGAGGTCCCTGATGAAGTGGCAATACTCAGAAAGGATGCCTGCATATGGCGCCGGATTGCCCAGCCAACTCCCTGGACGCTGGAGTTGCCAATGATGACAAAGAGTTTTGGGCCTTCAAGCAAAGCATGGCTGGTTAGCTTCTGACTTGGAGACACCATGCATGCTTGGGCACCCAGTAGCAAGCAGGAGAGATGAAAGACAGGGGGATCTCCCAGGGCCTTAGGGTTGCCCAATACCATCAGAAGCTCAGTCCTAGGCTTGAGAATGTGTCTATGATAGAGAAGGAGCTAATGGTGGTCAAGGTTGGGTTTCCTGCTCACTTGGCAGGATGGAGATTGCTATGGGTTGATTTGTGTACCCTCAACAAAGATATTTTAAAGTCTAACCCCTAGGACTACAGAATGTGAATTTATTTGGAAATGAGGTCTTTACAGAATTATATTAAGAATATTACAAGTTAAAATGAGGTCACTAGGGTGGGCCACACATGGCTGCGTCCTTATAAGAAGGGAAATTTGGACACATAAACTGGCACACAGTGATCTTAGAACTCCAGAACTGTGAGACATTTCTTTGTATAAGCCACCCAGCTTGTAGCACTTCATTATGGCGGCCCTAGGAGACTAGCACAGAGATTCAGAATTGGCTTTAGGGAAAATTAAAGACCTTGTATGTCTTACACACCAGTGAGAAACTGAGGTTCCCGCTAGCTAGTGACAGGAGAGCTAATTTCCTGAAAGTCAGATGCGGTTTTATGGAAAAAGTTCCTGAAATTGTATAGTATCCTTCAGCTGTCCATTCAAGATTAAAAGGAGAAGAGTCTTTCTCTTCTCTGGGAAGCTCTCTCCCCTCCTGTAATCCTTACAAGAGCATGGTCAAGTAAATTCCATGTCACTGACAAGGAACATGGCAGCCAGAGAAGGTGGAAGCCAAGAACACAACTTTTGATTCTTGGCCCCAGGGACACCTCATCATTCTTCCTGAAAGAGAGCTTTCAGGAAGTTCTTACCTCTGTGGTCAAATCCTCCAGGTTGGAATTTCATTTTATTGTCACATTATATGATCCAGTCTCCTGGCAAAAAAAACAGAGACAAAAGTAAAGTTCCCATAGCTTTTGAACAAAGAAGCTACAGTTATGAGGGCAGAATGAAAACAGCCTTCCTTGGCCAGTATCCGTGTGAAGATAACCAGGGGGTGTTGGGAGGCAGCTAGCTCCAGAGGAGTCAATTGGATTCTGCATTTGGTAAGGGAACTAATGCAAGCTTAGTGGCATAAATAAAGACATGGTTCACATGGTCTGTACTTCACCAGAAATAACTATGCTTGGTGTTGGTCTGACCACACTGTGAGTACCATGTTCATGTCTAGGATCCACTTCTCTTGGGGTTTCACCACACTAGTGCTATGTTGGGGCAGGAGGAGGTGGGTTCTGAGATCCAAGGCATATGAGGAAGGTGCTGTTCTTGGCCTGGACAGGAGTCCAGAGTGGGAACTAGATAATCCCATCATGAACACCTGAAGGTAGGCTTAGGTCTGACCTGGGAGGTTCCAGGTTCTAGAATGCAGCTGGGGAAGGAGTGAACATTTAGTGCTGGTTCAAATGGAGCTGTCAAGCAAGGGGTCCCAGAAGGTGGATGGCCATGGAGGGAAGGGAGCCTGTAGGGGGAATCAGAGAGAATCACTTCCTGAATTCTAAGCTCTTGATGCCTTTCACTGCACACATATTTTCTGGTAAAATTATACCTCATTTGTTTCATTTTTAGCATAGGGAACTCTGAGGCTGTGGCAAGTTTAAGAAAATCTTTTTTCCATGAACAGTAACAACAATACGAATAGAAGCAACGAGGGAAATGGAGAAGCAGCATGAAGGTTCTTACAGTTTATCATGAGGCCACTAGGGGGCAGAGGAAGATAGCTATTTGGAACCACTAAAAAACACTGCAATCCCAATCCTTTTTTCCCCACCACAAAATGCTTGAGCAGAAAAGAAAAGGTACAATACAAACCAAAAATGGCTTTGCCATTATCAAGAATTTCCAATATTCTGAGGTAGCTTATAGTTCATGTACACAATGCTGAGTATCAAGTGCAATGCTACCTTTAACTGCAATTCAAGTCAGAAGTTAAGCACACCTATAATTCAGCGCTGAGCTTCCGACCTCGCTGTGAGAACATACCAGCACATGCAGGTAGGCCAGTGCTCTCAAAGAGTGCTCAGGCAAACCGGGAAAAGGAGGAGCAGACAGCAGGCATTTAGGGTTGACACCGCTGCTTTCTTGGCTGCTGCCATTTGATTTTGAAGGATTGTAAATACAAGAGATGCCCAAGACAATCAGCCTCACTGCAGGCTTGTTGGGGTCTTAGAAAAGTCTGAAGTTGTTGCTACACTCTGGGTCTTTCCCACTGCAACCATTCCTGGCTCACCTAGCACAAAAAAAGCAGAGTAACAGGTAGTGAACCAGTTGCCAGGACAGTGGGAAAGCACAGTGATGGGCCTGTGTTGGTGCTTCACAGCTTACAAGGACCCCTTGGTTAATTATCTTATGCAGGACATTAAGGATTTGATGCAATGATCTTATGGGTTGAATTTAAAGCACCTTGTGACCCTGAGGCTCTGAGGATCTAAGATCTCCCCAAATCCCATGAGATAAGGATAGAAGATAACATCCCATTCAAGGAAGCTTAGGCTCTGAGGACTTATTTCTCCAAGTCTATTCATTCAGCAAACATGTATGAGCTCTGTGCTAGACCTGTTGAGTGTTCAGGGGCTTCTTGGGTCACTGAGGAAAGAGACACACGATCTCAAAATAGAGTGCTGTCTGGGATGTGACAGAGAGGTGAACAAGGAGGTGTGCAAGCAGAGAGAAGTTCCAAGGCTCAGCTAAGGGAAAGGGACCCAAGCAGGCTACATTAGAGGTGGTGATTTTTTTAGCTGCTTTGACTATCCCCAAGGAACGTGGCAATAGGAAAAATAAACCCACCCTGGAGGGACACTTCCGTGTTCCAAATTGCACAGGATTCCCACAGAGAACAAAACAGAACAAAATAAGATGATCTCTGTAGAAGACAAGCTTACAATAAAAATTAAAAATTACAAAGCACTAAAGGACACAGTCACCACGAGTAAAAGCAAATGTCTGTATTAAACATAGCTTTCAGATAATAAAATGTTCAGAGTGCATAAAGTTATATATTATATATATATATATATATATATAATTTATTTATTTATGCATGCATGAGAGACACAGAGAGAGGCAGAGACACAGGCAGTGGGAGAAGCAGGCTCCCTAAGGGGAGTCCGATGTGGCACTTGATCCCAGGATCCCGGGATCACAACCTGAGCTGAAGGCAAACACTCAACAACTGAGCCACCTAGGTGTCCCTATAAAGTAATATTTTTAAAACAAAAACCACAGAAGAGGGGCACCCGGGTGGCTCAGTTGGTTGAGCTTCTGCCTTCGGCTAAGGTCATGATCCCAGGGTCCTGGGATCAAGCCCCACATCCTGGGATCAATCCCCACATGAGGGTCCTGGGATCAAGCCCCTCTTTGCTCAGCAGGAGAGTCTGCTTCTCCTCCTCTCTCTGCCTCTCCCCTCCAGTCATGCACTCTCTCTCTCAAATAAATAAATATTTTTTAAAAAGACACAGAAGAGAGGCTAATGAGGATAAATAGGACCAAAGGATTTGAAGAGCCAAGCAGAACTTCTAGAAATGAAAAATGGGATCTTTGCAATGAAACACTCAGTGGATGGGACTAAGCAGCGCTTGGACACAGCTAAAGAAAGAGTTTATAAAATGGAAGAAGGAGCCAACGGGAGATAGAGAATATTAGAGAAAGTCTATGAGACGTGAAGGATAAAATAACAAAAGCAGTCATATCCTTAATAGGAATTTCAGGCAAGACTAGAAAGAATGAGAGAGTGGCATCCTCAAAGAGACACTGGCTGAGATTCTTTTTCAGAATAGAAGAAGATACGATTTTCCAGAATCCAGTGGTCGGGAATCCTGGGCAATACGAATGCACATAAAGGCTCACCCAGACAGATGAAAATGAAACTTCAGAAATTAGCAAGGGATGAGGGATTTAATCTCTCAGGACGGAGACACTGGAAATTAAAACACAAAGAAACAGGCTTACCTGCAAAACAACAACTGTCCGACTGAAAACAACGTCCGCGGTATCAGCTAGAGAAGCCAGGAGGCAACGCACATGCTGACAGCACACAACGACCAATGTCGACTGTGGAGTGTAGCCAAACTGCTATTCAAGAGCAAGAACAAAATAAAGACATCTTTATTCAAATAAAAATGCAAAGTTTGCTTCTAGTAGATCCTCCTCGAAAGAAACACTAAAAAATATACTTCAGGGAAAAAAAAATAGGTTGAATCTAAATGAGAAGGATGCAGAAAGGCCTTTTGCTTTTTCTTCCCATTCTTCTCCCCGAATCTACTTCCTCTATTATGTCTCCACCTCCTTCCTCCCAGGTAGGAGACGGGCAGGAGGATGCCCACGATGGTGGTGGCAGGAGAACATGATGGGGCCTCCTTTATACCACTGTCCCAGCATTGTGTAATCTCTGTCCCCCTGCGCATGCATTCTGAATGCCTCTGGCTGGGTTTCCTATCAGCCCACCACTCCTGGGTTGGGGGTGGCAGCCAGAGGAGCTCCAAAGTGTATCAGAGGGCCCCCAAACTGTATACTACAGCTCAGGCTTAGAGAAGTGATCACACATTCTGATTCTGTGAGGGAAACTCCCAGAGGTCCAGTGTCTGTTCCTCCACCCCTGCAACAACATCCCATTGACAGAGGTAGGCCTTTGGGGGCGGGGGGTGGTGTCGGGGGGTTCTTGAATGTGACTCTAAGACAGAGATTCCAGATGGAGCAGTTTATTTGGAAGATGATCCCAAAAGATGCTGGCAGGGGCACGGTGAAGTGAGACAGGGAAAGGAAGGCGGCCAAGAAAGCATGTAGTATCAAACCAGCCACCACCGTGGGTGACTGAAGCTTCAGTCTGCTCGGAAAGCTCTGGAAGCCAATGAAGAACACACACCTCAGATCATCCCACCTGAGGGGCAAGGGAGCTGGGGTATTTATACACCAACTCCTGCTCACCACTATGGGGAGGCTGCTCCCCAGGGCTTCATGAAGTTCCCTAGCACCTAGGCGGGCGGCACAGATGGCAAAGGGGGGCTCCAGCTCAAGGGAAGGTCCTCAGGACACAAAAGGAGGGGTCGGCAGTTGGAATTCAAGGCTGTCAGCACTGAAGGGGCAAGATGAGTGTGTGAGCGAGGCTCAGGCATCTCCTGCTGGAGCACCTTATTCAAAGCCTTTGGGAGAATGCACCCTTTTTTTTATATATATAGGCGCAAATAAAAAGACCCCAACAAACTCAGGGCCATGACTCACTGTCCTCATAGGTAAAAGTTGTCTGAGAACGTTCCGTTGCTTGCTGGCATTTTCCAGATGAACCCCTGCCTCCAGCTCAGTTGTCTGGCAAACACTGGGAGGGGTTGCAGGCAGCCTGGAGCATCTCACTATCACGAAAGTGACAGACTCTAAGAACACCCAAGTGTGTGGTTTGTCCACTGGCCTGGCAGGCAGTCCGGCAGGTAGGCGTGGGCTCAGGAAACTGTGCAGGTGCACCTGGCCCCACAAACAGCAGGTGATGAATTCCAAAGAAGCAGGAAATTCAAGTTATTAAACTTCTGGCTGATTTAAAATACTAAAAAAGAGGACACACTTTTATGTGACTGATATTTGCCCAGATCTGAGCACTATAAAAAGAACTAGAGAGGAATAGAATTAGAAACCCACCTTTCGGCACTCCTAAAATAAAGTGGAATAAAAAGCTCTCGGGAGTGACAGGAAGAAGACCAGGGCAGATGGCATGACACACTGCAATTTAGCCTTGGCAGTAACCACAGTGGGGGGACCTGTCCCAGCCCACTGAATGACTTTAATGACCCTGTTCTTTTTCCCCTTTTGTTCATTTCTGTGGTTTACAATTTTATTTTTAAATTCCCGGTATTTTATAAGGTCGCTAATAGCTTGGACATTCATTATTTGCAAGGAGGGGGATGTTCAGTGAGTTACTTCACCTGTAAAACAAAGATGCTAACTCCTGCTTCTTCTGAATTCAGCCTGTTAACTCTCTCGGACACTCTATGGACGTGAGGAGGAAGGACTACAGCTGAGAGGCCCACATCTGTCTTGGCAGCTGTTAGTGAGACTGGCATAAAAAGCTGAGGTATTTCCAACTTTCCTACAAGAGAAGAAAATTATGTCAGCAACATCTCTGTCCTCAAGCTGCAGCAGCCCAAGTACTTGAGAGTTTGTTGTACTTTAATGTCAACTTCAGCTTTATCCGTCCATTCCATTCCATTCCATTCGTTCCATCCATTCCATCTGTCCATTATCCCGTCACATGCAGCCAGCCAGTCAGCCATCTTTTCTTCCAGCTCAACCAGCCTTCCATTCATCTATCCAACCAACCCAAGCAGCCTCTCTTTCTTCTTTCTCTCCTTCTTTTCACCATCCCTTCCTCCCTTTTCCTTTCTTCCTTCCTTCTTTCACTTAATGCATCTCAAACAATCATCCATCCATCCATCCATCCATCCATCCATTTATCACAACCATCCAAGATCTACTGAGTAGCTTTAGGATAACTAAGCACTGAAATACAGAGGTAAAAATAGTTTTACCCTCCATAAGTTTACCCTTCAACAATATTTTTTAAAAATCTCCACATGGTGATAATCTATTTTTTCTTTTTATCTTAATGAAAATAATGTTCTCTAGAAATATCTGTGAATCTTCCCACATTTAGTGGTAAACACGGTTATGGAAAAGTGAAAAGGGAATTCTTAAGACTTTTGTTGCTATTCAGTATGAGGCCCTCGAGCAAGTGTCTTTCCAGGGATGCTTACTCTTGTTGGTTAGCTTCTCGTTTTGTGGACTCTTTTTGGGCATCATAGATGACCTTGTCCACTTTTCGTTCGAGAGGTCCGGGAAGATTCTGGGAATGTGGCAGGCAGAATGAGCATCCTTGGGCCACATGTTAGACAATGTGTTCACTTTATTGGCTTGGTAACTCCTAGCAAACCTCAAAACCTCCTGAGTCTGTTTCTCCATACACAGTAATCATGACTCTGCCAGGATTTGCATACATTGTGTGCAAACACTCTGTAAAAAGAGCTTCCCAAACCACCAACTATTAGACAAGTGAAAAGAGCTTCCAAAACCACCAACTATCTGACAAAAGCACTTCTTTTTAAAACTGTTTATTTCTTAATTGCATAAATAATAAAGGTTGACAGTAGAAAAATCAGAAGATCCAACTGAGAATAAAAACTGAACACAAACAAACATAAAATCATTTTAGTCCCACCGCTTGGTTTCCCCAAGATGTGTTTGTTGTCATGGAAAGATATGATGATGAGAGCTCGAGATGAAAAACCAGGTACTATCACAGGATATATCCTACTCATCCCCATATTTAAAACTGTATTTCCAGGAGGATTATTTTTAATTTGCCTATGGTATTAATAAATAGTACCAGAAAAGTCAGATAAGTAAAAGGCAAAAATTAAAATGGATCTGACCTACTATCTAGCTATGACCACTGATGATATTTTGGTCTATTAACCTTACAGAGTTTACTTATTTCTATATATATTTTTTCTAAAGATTTATTTATTTATTTATTTATTCATTCATTCATTTATTTATTTAAGAGAGAGAGAATGTGCATGAGCAGGGGGAAGGGCAGAGGAAGAGGAAGAGAGGATGCTGACTCCGCACTAAATGCTGAGCCTGACATGAAGCTGGATCCCACAACCTTGAGATCATGATCTGAGCCAAAACCAAGAATTGGTCACTTAAATGCTTAACCGACTGAGCCCCCCAGGCCCCCCTACTTATTTTGGATATATAGATTTTACAAATATTGTACTAGATCATATATACAAATATTGTTGCTTACTTTCCCAGTCTCTACTAAATGGACAGCTTCGCATGTCAATACATATACTTCATGATATTTGAATTAGCTTTGAATATTCTGTTCTATGGATATGTCATCATCCCCTGATGTTGGATATTTAACATGTTTGTCTTCCAAGAGTTTGGAAATTTTCCCTTTAAACAATATGTAATCAAGATCCCTTGCAATAAAATCTTTGTGCCCATACCTATTACTCCATTGCATCTCGGAAATATTGGACCACTTATTCTTTTTTTGTGGTGTTGGAGAATCCTCCCTACCCCTGAAGAATAAGAATAAATATTTTTTTTTAAAGATTTTATTTATTTGAGAGAGAGCATGATGCAGGGAGGAACAGAAGGAAAGGGAGAAGCAGGCTCCCCACTGAGCAGGGAGATGGATGTGAGGTTCAGTCCCAGGACCCTGAGATCATGATTTGAGTCGAAGGCAGACACTTCCCCGACTTAACTACCCAGGTGCCCGAAGAACATGTTTATTTAAGTACTCTGGTAACACCCTCAGCCTTTCAACAATCAATAAACAGAAAGAGGAGAGTAGAAAGTCTGGAAGGAGTGGAAAGGAGAACGGCTAACTCCAAGTCTTATCCCCAATCAGTCCAGGGTCTCCATAGGGAACCTTGTAAAGTATTTGCAAAACTCCATTTTGTTTTGTAAAACCAAAAAACCCCAACAAATATAAATTCTTATCTTCCACCTCTTTGAGAGGCAGTCGGTTATATACACCATCCTGAACCTTGCTTATTTTTCTTAACAAAATACGGTAGAGCTCTTTCCATGTCAATTCTGAGAGCACGTCTCCTTTTATTCACAGCATAGGGTTCACCCCAGAGAGGAGCCACCTGCCGCTTCTGTTGTTTTCTATCACAAACAGTGTTGGAATGAATAATCTCCACGCAATGAATGTCCTCTGTGTGTGCCTGTAGCTATAGGATAAATTCTCAGTAGTGGAACTATATATTTCCAATTTTGGGGGTGGGATTGTTAGTTTGTTTTTATGATTTATTTACTTATTTGAGAGAGAGAGCGCTCCTGTGAGCGGGGGGTGGGGGGGTGCTGGTCAGAGGGAGAGAGAGAGAGAGAATCTCAAGCCGACCTCACTGACCATAGAGTCTGACACAGGGCTGGATCCCAGGATCCCGAGATCACTACCCAAGCCAAAATCAGGAGTCAGCTGCTCAACTGACTGAGCCACCCAGGCACCCCTGTAGACTTGTAGTTTTTCACACACTGGCCACATCCCCCTCCATAATGGACATACCAGGTTTCATCTCCAGTAGCAATGTTCCCGGGGGGGGGGGGGAGGGCTGTCCTTCCACAGACTTCCAGCAGAGTGTGGCTGGTGTTAATGAGGATTTTGGCCAAGTCAGTGGGTGAAGTTGGAATTTCGGGGCTGCTTACTATGAGCATGGCCCCAATTTTTTCTAGTCCTTCCTCTCCTCTGCTTTTCCTTCCTTCCTTCTTCCCTTCCTTCCTTCCCATTTCGAGGGGCTCTTTATGCATTAGGAAGAGTAGGCCTTTTCTGTCATATGAATCATAAAACTATTTTCCCATTTTTTTCATTTTCCAAACATAGCAAAAGGTAGTTGCTTTTTTGCTTTCTGTGCAAAAAGGCTTTAAAAACATAGGCCATGTTAGTCTCGCTGCTTGTGCCTCTGGATGTTGAGTCATTGGTTCAGAGGGCGTGGAAATGAGATGCTCTTCAGGATGGAGCACATCGAGGCCCCTGGGAGCCCGTCTGCAGGCTCAGACCCACGGCCCACTCTGGGTCCCACTTTGGGGGGCGGCTGCTTTTGTCTTTCCTTTGTGTTCAGCCTCATTTCATGGGAACAGGAGCGCCGGAAGTGTCTCACAAATCCATTTAGAGAGAACAGAGGGAAGAGAATCAGAGGTGGGCTTAGGTCACGGGAAACCCAACAGCCTTAGGCCTGTGTCCTGGGATCAAGCCCCACCTCGAGCTCCCTGCTCAGCGGGGAGCCTGCTGCTTCCTCTCCCTCCGCCTGCTGCTGCGCCTGCTTGTGTCTTTCTCTAATAAATAAATAAAATACTTAAAAAAAAAAAAAAAGAATCCTGCAAAAGGATTTTGCAGCTTGAATGCTGGCCACAGACCCACCCTCCCTCCGAGGCAGCTCCCTCAGCCCCCTAGCCCCCTAGCCCCCATTAGCCTGCTAATGATGAAAACACCCACCTACCTCTTAGGGTGCTAACATCACATGTGCAGCTTCACCTTATTTCCACAACCACTCCCTGCCACCACCTCCCTTCCCACAGGTGGGAAGACAAGGGCAGAGAGCTTAAGCCACTTGCCCCAGGATGCCCCCCAGTAAGTGGCAGAGCTGAGATCCGATTCCACGGGGCCTGGCTCCAGGGCACATGCCAGCACGCAGAGCGGCCTCAGTTAATTACTCCTCAATACCAAAGATGAGCAGATATGATTTAAAGGGAAGACAGGAAAAGCAGTCAAAAAGAAACGCAGGTGCAAGAAACAGGAATGAGCAATCACCTGGAGGCCGAGAGGTGCTCTCATCCCATTGTGGCTGGTCCTGCTGCTACTGTAACTTCTTGGCCACTGTGAGCCACTCGCTTTGTCCTGAGCAAGCCGAGAGCTGGGCCCAGGAAACTCAGGCCACCCCCAGTGGCCAAGCTCAGCGCTCAGCTCCCCTAGCTCAAGGACCTGGGGCAAATAACTTTCTTTCTCTTTCCTTTTTATCATGGTAAAAAAAAAAAAATACATAAAATTTATCTTTTTTTTTTCTATTTTAAAGTGCACGAGTTAGCAGCATTCATCATTCATCATGGACACTGTCCATTTCCAGAACTTTTCATCATCCCAAACAGAAACTCTGTACCCAGTAAACAGTAACTCCCCACCCCAGCCCCAGCCCCGGATAACCCCTGTTCTACTTTCTGTTGCTGCGAACTGGCCAACTCTGCATACCTCGTGTAAGCGCGCTCATGCCGCGTTTGCCCTTTTGGGTCTGGCTCATGGGGCTCAGCATGTTCTCAAGGTTCATCCCTGTTCAGCATGTATCAGTAATGTTGTGTGCAGCTACCCCTGGTTTATGGAGTCATCTGACGATGGGCTGTCTCCACCTTTGGGCTGTTGTGAACAGAGCTGCTCTGAATGTTGTACAGGGATCAGCCTGAGACTCTGCTTTCAATTTGTTGAAGCCTTCACCTCAGAGGGGAACTTGCTGGGTCATATGGCAATTCTATGTTTAACATTTTGAGGAGCCGCCAAACTCACTTTATTTTTAAACAGGAGATTTTTTTATTTCTTTTTTTTTTTTTTTTTTCCACTCAGGATCCTGGGCACAAATAAGCTTCCTAATTATTTCCCTGGGCCAATGAGCAGATTTTTCCAGCCCTTTTTCCAGGAAGCATCAGCCCTTGCAATGCCTCGTTTGTCCGGGGCTCAGCTCTGCCTTCCACCTCACGGGGGTCCGCTGCATGAAATGCAAGCACATGCACATGAGTCCTTTCCTCTCCTTACCTTGACTTTGCAACAGGCTTTGACCCAGTGGACCCCTCTTCCTTCTAGAATCTTTTCACATTTGTTTCCTTTATAGTTGCTCCCTCTCTACAATAGAAGTCCTATAGGGCAAGGGCATTTTTTTCTCTTGTTTTCTATGATGCCCCCAAAGCATAAGATGGTATCTGGCACATAATAGGTACTCAAGAAACACTTGGCGTGGAAGAGAAAGTCCAAGATGTTTCTACAGCCTTTCTTCCACAGGTTGTCTCATTTCATCCTTATAACACCCTATGAAGGGACACTTCTCCCTACTTCCCAGACAAAAAACAGGACCAGAGAGTTTAAATAACTTCCTTAAGGTTAGCACGTCTAGTAAAATTTATAGTCTACCTGCAATCCAAGTGACAAAGGCCCAGGTGTGCACCTTCAGCATCACTGAAGGAAACTAGTGCTTCTCAAAGGACCCACAAGCTATTCCCGAGGCCCTAAGGATGCTGCCCCTGCCAGCAGGCACACTCCTGCCCTGTCCTGAGTTGGGACTTGAAGCCCTGTGGCATTACTGTCCTCGGGCCCCTCGGTGAGGACCTTCTTAAGGTCCCACACAAAACAGAGGTCAGGCAGCGGATGGCCTGGCTGTGTGAGGATAATGAAAGAACCAACCAGAAAATAAATTACAAACACCCTGGGGCTCAGACCTGCACCCAGGGCTTGTCACTGAGCTGCCCGGCCTCACTAGCAGCCTGGTCCCTGGCTCCCTACGGAGCTGGGCAGCGCAGCGCCACCAGCACAGTCCAGGCGTCGCCCCCACCCCGCCGCCATCTTACTTTGTTCCAGCTGCCATGACAAAGTACCACAGACTGGGTGGCTTAACAGAAATGGATTCGCTCACATTCTTGGAGGCTGAAAGTCTGAGATGCAGGTGTTGTCAGGGTCGGTTCCTTTTGAGGCCTTTGTCCTGGGCTTGCAGATGGCCACCTTCTCCCTATGTCCTCACACTCCTCCCTGTGTGCGTGTCTATGCACAATCGCTACTTATGGGGACACATCATATGGGATTAGATATGATGTGTCCCCACCGACCTCATAACTTAATGGCCTCTTCAAAGTCCCTGTCTCCAAATACAGTCACATTCTGAGGTACTGGGTGGGGAGGGTGCTTCAGTTAGGACTTCAACATATGAATGGAGGGGGGAGATACAATTTAGCCCAACACAACTCAGCCAGGGGGGCGCACTTCCCTAATCGTAAGAGGGTAAGATCCTGCTTCAAGCGGCACTAATCTCGATGACCTCCTCCAAAGATGCCTGCGAACAGATCTCTTCATCTCAGTTCCTCCTATCAAGTGAGGAAGTGCTCAAGGCACATGGTTATGTATAAAAGAAAGTGTGTGTCTGGTGGGAATGATGGGCTAAGAGGGCCCACTGAGCTATAAAATTATAAGATCTTCTATTCCCAAAGTATTTCCACAGAATACAAGTTATGAGATGATGCAGAAAGGATGGCAAGGTCGAGGTGGGATGCTGAACGTACAGGAAGTCCACCCTCAGTCCAGAATTCTGCTCATCCTAGAATCTAAGCCCCTGATTTTAATCCTGTGAACAAAGCCATTGTCTATCCTGAAGGAGCGGAATACCTTGCTTCACACGTATCGATGCAGGACCACAAAGCACGGCTTTCTTCCTCTCCTAGAACCATAAATTAAGGTCTGTTCTACACTCATCTGCTCGCCAGCTCTTGGCAGCCTTCTCTGGACCTCGGGGCTCTTTGAGTACTTACAGTCATTGTTCAAATAAGCTGCCTTCTGATGGCTGGCCCAGATGTGAGGCCCACATCTGGAAACGATCCCTTGTCTTGGCCCAGGCGTTCAGGTCTGGGAGATGTGTGTGTGTCAGGTACACCCACACCCTGCCTGGTGATCCACACACAAGGTCCTATGCAGGACAGAGGTCTTGGAGGTTGGCAGCTTGGATTGGAGATGACACTGTGTTGGGTTAAATCCTAGTGGGCAACCATTTGGAAAATGCTGGGACCTGCCAACATACGGGCGCTCCTATCCAATCATCCTTCCTTGGTTTTCTTGGCAGGGCCCACAGTGCCAGGCCTTGCCACAGCATCCAGCATGAAACCCACAGAACATGCTATATCTTGCTGATGCCCCCACTTTGGTCTATGGATGGGAAGTGGTTGTCTAAGTTTGGGATTCAGTCTCCTCGTCTGGGGATTGATACCTAAGACTTATGGTGCAGGCATGAAGGTAAGCTCAGGGGGATCCTGTTCTTAAAGAAAATGCTGTGCTATGAAGCCAAAAATACAGCAGGACACAGTTTGGACCAATAGAAGGAAGGCAATGCTCTTCACCATTCCTAAGCAACGGCAAGCACCAAAGAATGGTGTGTGTGCAGGAAGGAGGTGGCATTTCTCCAGAGTTTGCCTGAGCAAGTCCTTGTATCAGGTACTTGGGCCAGTCCCCAGTGACAGGCTTAGAGGGTCTGACTGAGCCAAGAAGGATCCTCAGTATGTGCCTGCCTGACCTCACCCTTTCTTTTCTTTCTTTTTTTTTTTTACCTTGAATGCATTTTCAAATTTCTAAAGTAGGAAGAATTTAAAATACAGATAAAGAAAAAAAAATTCCTCAAATTCCAACAACAGGGATAACCCCTGTTAACACTTTGGTTTAATATATGCCAAGCCTTTTCTCCTATGTATGTATAAATACTTCCTAAAATAATGAAAGGCAACTGTATATTACCATCCTATAATACCATTCTACAACCTAATTTCTATTAAATATCTCATGGTATTTCCATATCAAAAATATACAACTGTATCTGAGGTCTTAACAGCAGCACTGCTGCTCAAGAGAGGACTGAAAGTCTGTGGAGGCATTTGTAGTTGTCACAATAATGGGGGGTCAGAGGAGCGGGTGGGAGATATGCAATGGACACTTTGAAGGGAAAAAACCAGGAAATTGGATTTTCTACAATGCTTAGTCCAGCTCAAATGTTGAATGTCCTAATGGATATTCATGAAGGCAAAACAAAAACAAAAACCTGTTTTTAATGATTTCAGCTCAAGACCTAACTCCGTTTGACATATAAACACAAGGCTTTTGGGCATGATTTTCATATACCCTGAATTTTATAACAATGCAACAAATGAGTTTTGTTTCATTTACACTTTTTACTATGAATTGTCAACTCAATAGTTTGGAAATTTCATCAGCAATGGCAAAGCCACCTATAATATCTGAGTCACTGCTTAGAGCCACCTGGATCTATCTGTATTGTAGTCACTGTACTCCTAGTGATTATACATACTTGGGAATACACTCATTCAGCCTTTTCTTTCCAAAAGTCAGATACAGAAAGTGTCTGTAACATTTAATGGAACTTTTCTTACTTGTATTAAACCCCGACCTATTTAAATGCAGATTCAAGCATCTGGCTTCTTCATTATATCCTCAAATGTAGTTGTACCTAAAAATTTGCAAACTGAAACTATTATCTGTTGGCTCTGTACACCCCTTCTGAGCCTGCTCTCCACCTCTGGGGCTAGAAACCTCCATGTTACAGCTTCCAGATCCTTTCCCATCTGGCTCCTCTGAGGGTCTGCCAATGGGAGGCACTGGGGGATGGAAGAGATCCGGGACACGCCATTTCCCCATCTTCTTGGTTGTGTGGTGTGCCTGGTGTGGTGTGCACGGTGGCAGCCACAGTGGCCTTGCAATTGGAGGTTCTGGTGACATCATTTTCCCTTTGTTTCTCCAGCTCTAGGGACTAGTGAGTCCCTGTAGCTACTAATCCTTGCATAACCCTACCTTCCTCTATATGATCTTTCAGCCCTTCCCCATCATAACCAACCCCCTAGATTAATTTACTTCTGTTTGAAATACTTGGAGTGGTTTGTTTTCCTGACTGGACACAAAAAGGATAAAAAAAAACAATTAGGATTTTATTCTATTTCCCTTGTTTATATTATCGTCAGGCCATTATATGCACTTGAGGGTGAAAAGGTACAAACTTCCAGTTATAAAATAAGTAAGTCACGGGGAGGTAGTGTGTTGCCATCGTAATAATAATAACGCTGTGTTGCATATTTGAAAGTAGCTAAGAAAGTAGATCTGAGAGGCTCTCATCACAAGAAAAAAATTTGCTTGGAAAATGTGTAAGGTGATGAATGTTACTGTGCTAATTATTTTGCAATATATATAAATATCAAATCATTATGTTGTACACCTAATATAATGTCATATGTCAATTATTCTTCACTGAAAAAATTACCCACTTGGGCAAATATATTACCTATGAATTTAATTTTGCGTCAACGACGGGGGTATTGCAAAATATTTAATACTATAAACAGTGGTGTTGCAAGTATTGGCAAGGACATGGAGACAAGGGGAAAATTGTGCTTTGTTGGTGGGGGTATAAATTGGTGCAGCCTTTATGGAAAACAGTATGGGAAGTTCCTCCAAAAATTAAAAGTCAATCTACCATATGCTTCAGCAATCCTACTGCTGGGTAAATATGCAAAGGAAATGAAATCAGTGACTAAGATATGTGCCCTCCGGTGTTCGTCTCGTAAGAGGCTGCATGCCCACCAATGGATGAATGGATAAAGGACATATGATCTATCTGTACTGGAATATTATTCAGCCATAAAAATCAGAACCCAAGAGGGGCACCTGGGTGGCTCCGTGGTGGAGCCTCTACCTTTGGCTCAGATGATGATCCCGGGCCCTGGGATCGAGTCCCGCATCTCTGCCTCTCTCGGTGTCTCTCATGAAAAAATAAAATCTTACAAAAAAATCCGAACTCAGAAGTGCTGGGCGAGCAGCGGAGGGAGTCCCGGGGCCAGGGCTGGGTGAGGTGGCGAGGAGGTGGTGTGGGCGGGTGTAAGGGGACTGGACACGTTCCAGGGGGGCCCCTGCGTCGCTGGGCCTCCGCTAACGACACTGTCCTGTGGCTTTTAAACGCGGCGAGGGAGAGGGTTTCACGTGTGCTCCTCACACCCAAAGAAGGTAACTTGCGAGGTAGTAAACGTGGATCAGCTTCCCGGGTAGCAGGCCAGCACCCGGCACTCCTAAGCGCATTGTTTCGGTCAGTGATACCCAAGGAGGCTCACGACGATGTCTGAACGAGAGCTGGGCCTGACAGTACATGGTCCCCGCGCTAGGTCTTCACGTCCCCTCCTCCCCGTTGGCTGACGCTCAGCCTTTCCAGGACGCCGAAGCGCTTCAGGGAAGATGCTGGTACTTGCCGCGCTCGGGGCATCGCAACACCGGCGGGGACTGCGTCCAGCAGAGCTCCGTTCTGCCGCAGTCTGTCCTTCCTGGCTCTGCGTTTGCCTGAGGACCAACACACGCCGCACCTGGGGGGCAACCCGGGAGGCTGCGGCGCCCGCGGCCGCGCAGGCGGGGAGCGCGCACCGAGCGCGCACCGGGGCCGTCCACGGCGCACAGCCCACGCCGCCCGCGCCTAAACCCCGCCCACCCCGGAGCCCCGTCCGCTCTTGGAGCCCCGCCCTCCCCGGAGCCCCGCCCGCGCCCGTTGCTTCGTTCGCGCCTGGAGCCCCGCCCTCCCCGGAGCCCCGCCCACCCCGGAGCCCCGTCCGCTCTTGGAGCCCCGCCCACCCCGGAGCCCCGCCCGCGCTCTGCGCAGACGCTGGCGGGGTGAAGTCGGCCCCCGACATCCTCCAATAGCCAGTGGTCCTCGAAGAAGGTGCAAGGGCCCGAAGGCGGCGAAGGTGAGGCAGGGAGCAAACACAGCAACCCCCCACGAGCCCTTGCCCGATCTCTGCCTTGAGGCCCAGGCCGTCTCTTGAGCAAGGGATTTCGCTTTGGCCCGGAGGGTTCTCAAGATACGGGTCAGCCGAAGGGAGCTAGCAGTTTTGCAAGGTCTTCGGAGTCTATAGAGACACCTAAGTCTTCGGCTTTCATCACAAGCCTAAGGAGATACATATCTACTCAACTCTTCATCTTCCCACCGTATTCCATGATTTCCGTATTTTCAAGATTTTCCGAAATCTTATAAAATCCTTGGCTTCCCTTCCCATTCATCCACTGGTTCCAGCCCCTGGCCAAATTCCAGTGGATTGGACAGCCAGGGGGTTTCTAGGTGTTGTCACTCTCTCCATCTTGATGTCACTTTGCTAATTCTAATTCATCCCAGGGATTACTGCAAGAGCATCCATTGGTTTTCATCCTTCAGGTCTCTATTTTACATTCTTCATGTTCCAGCCGGAATAAGCTTTCTCAAAGTCGGATTATTGACAATGGCGACCCTTCAGGGCTTCCTAGTTTTAAGATAAAGTTCAAAGCCCTTGATAAGTTTCAACGAGCCCCTTCCTGATGTCTGTCATTTCTTCATCGTTTCTATACTCTTCTCCACACTCTGCCCATCCACAGACAAATGATTCCAGTTGATTGATGTTAACATTAGCATCTAATTTGTAGGGAAAAGGCTAGGATTAAATAACAGGCATAAATAGCATGCAAATAGGGACATGCATGACTGGAATTTAAGCTAGGACCCCAAAATTATTAAGTTTTGTTAAGTATGCATGCTAACACTAGAATAACCACCAAAAAAGATCTAATTGCACATAATTAACAAATAAATGGAGAGGGGAGAAATGAAACGACAGAAGGAAACATTTTTAAAAGAAAAATGCCCAAAATGAGAAGATAGAGGAATGAATAAATAGCTCGGAGATCCAAACATATCAGTAATCACTATAAAAAGACTAAACACTCCAATGAAAAGACAAAGATGGTCAGACTGGACAAACAATAAAGTTCAGATATATGCTATTTGAAAGAGATACTTCTTAAACATAAGTATAAGGAAGATTAAAAGTCAAAGGATTAAAAAAACCATATGCTAAGAAATATAATTGACCAAAAGATAAATCAAGTAGTAATAGTAACAGCAGACTAAGTAAACTTTAAAATGGAAAGCATTTCTAGAGAGGAAGGTCATAATATAGTGAATGGTAAAAAGTCTAATTTATTAGTAATTTGTAACCATTTTAAATTTGAATGCAACTAATAACAGAACCTCAAATATATATAAAACAAAACCCACAATTGTTCTAAGGGAGATATTGCTAAATTCACCATCTCTTTGGAGAATTTTAACACAACTATTTGTAAATATTTGAAAGGACTGACAGATAGACCATAATCTTAAACAGAAATTGGAAATAAAAAAAAGATAACTAAAAACCCCATGGGTTTGGAAACATACATAAAACACTTAAAAATTGTTCACATACTAAAAACAAAATTAAAGTTGAAATAAAATATCCAGAACTAAATAGTAACTGACCATTATCTATCAAAATGTGTCAAATGCAGCTAAAATGGTACTTAGAGAACAGTTTTATAGCCCTGGATGTTTATATTAGAAAAGAACAATATCTAAAACTTAATAAACCAAAGAGCCAACTTAACAATGAGAAAAAATAGCAACATAAGCCCAAAGAAAGAAGATAGATGCTAAAAGGAAAAACAGAAATTAATGAAATAGAAAATATATATTAGAGAAGATCAACGAAACCAAAAGTTGTTTTTTTGGGGAAAATATAGCAATATTAACCAAGAAAAAAAAAGAAACATAAATAGTAATAGATATTTTAAAGGGGCGGGGACTCCTGGGTGGCTCAGCTGTTAAGCAACTAACTGCCTTTGGCTCAGGGTGTGATCCCAGAGTTACGGGATCGAGTCCCACATGAAGCTTCCTGAAAGGAGCCTGCTACTCCCTCTGCCTATGTTTCTGCCTTTCTCTGTGTGTCTCTCATGAATAAATAAATAAAATCTTTTAAAAAAAATTTTTAAAAGGAGGGGCACCTGGTGGCTCAACTGGTTAAACATCTGCTTTAGGCTCAGGTCATGATCTCAGGGTCCTGGGATTGAGCCCCACATCGGACTCTCTGCTCTGAGGCAAGCCTGCTTCTCTCTCTCTGTCTCTTTCTGCACCTTGCTCTGCTCATTCTTTCTCTAAAATAAATAAAGTCCTTAAAAAAAAGGAAAAGATTTTATTTATTTATTCATGAGAGACACAGAGAGGCAGAGACATAGGCAGAGGGAGAAGCAGACTCCCTAAAGGGAGCCTGATGTGGGACTCTATCGCAGGACCCCGGGATCATGACCTGAACCAAAGCCAGATGCTCAACCACTGAGCCACCCAGATGCCCCTAACAAAAAGAAATTTTCAAAGGATTATAACAATAGGATTTTTAAAGGTGCTGCAGACATTAAACAGATCATTAGAGCATATTATTAGCAACAGTGAGTGGTCATATTGCCAATTAGTGACCTTGGATCAGCCCCTTCCTTTTTTTTGTTGGGAAGTTTTCTGTGATTTTAAAAAAACATTTTATTTTTAAGGCATCTCCACATCTAATGTGGGGCTCAAACTCACAACCCTGAGATCAAGAGTCACATACTCCTGGCAGACTGAGCTAGCCAGGCACCCCCAGTCCATTCCTTTCCTAATAAAATATTTCAATTAACTGATTTTTTTTAAGGTTTTATTTATTTATTCATGAGAGACACAGAGAGAGAGAGGCAGAGACATAGGCAGGGACTCAAAGCGAGACTCCATCCCTGGACTCCAGGATCACGCCCTGAGCTGATGGCAGATGCTCAACCGCTGAGCCACCCAGGCATCCCCTCAATGAATTGATCTTAAGTATTCTGTAAAGCAATGCTTCTCACAAAGTAATGGGAATTTTGTTAAAATGCAGATTCTAATTCAATAGGTTTGAGAGTCTGCTTTGCTAATAACCCTCTAAGTGACATAGATGTACTGGTCTATATTTGAGTCAGAAGGCCTTAAGGCACTATCATCCTATACACTGGTATTACTGTCTTTTTTGACAAATTCTATCTTGCATTCTGTGCTGCCTTTTTTTCAACACTCACTCCCAAACTCCCAAATCCTTCCCATGCCACCCAGATATAGTAAGGTTCTCAGATTCATCAGAGTTGAAACCTTAAATAACCTTTGAAGACGCAGGAAAAAAAAAAAAAAAACAAGCCTAGTACCCTCTAATTTTACAAGTTGCAACTAAAAGGACATCATTCCTAAAAGCGATACCTGCAATTAAGCCCGCTTTTGTTTTTTGTTTTGTTCTGTATAAATGAACCAATTTACTCTGTATTTTGGGAAATGGGTGCATTGAAAGTGCTATATAGACATAATGCATGCCAATAATTTACGTGTAATGACACAGGATTGAATAATACATTCGTTGACAATAAACACAGTGAAAATTTCCCTTTTAATTATGTAAGTGGAATTTCTGTTCATCTTCATAAAATGTTTCAGAGGCTTATCTTAATTATCCCAATATCATTCACAGTTGAATAAAAAGTCAGTTTGATGTGCAATGTGGAAGAAAAAAAATCTACATAATGTCTTCTAAAGCATGAACTTTCACTTCAAATTCCCTTTGTGTAAGCCAAGGAGAAATTGATGAAGTCATTTTGCTTGAGTACACACAATCAGAATTTTCTTTTACTTGCAGTTTCTAACAATAACAAGGGTTGTCATCTTTAATATTTAAGCCCAAGGCTGGAGGGGAAAAGATATTTATGCACATGTCTGTACAACCTGGCAAATATTAGTCATCTGTTCCCAAATACCTGGAACCAGGCATAAAAATAAAACAGGTAGCTCTGACTATCCTAGAAAATGTGTAAGCTTTTTAATAAAGCATGACATTGTCACTGGTATGACCACCATCCCGGGTGTCCCTCTTCTTGTTCCTGCTGGCACTTTTCTCAATGTTCTTGCTCCAGGCTTAGGCCAGGGCTGAATGAGCAAGAGAAGATAGGTGATAGAGGTCAGGAGCATTACAAGTAACAGGCCTGCTGGAGTGTCCAGTACCCATGCCATTGTCAGCCCCCTTCTAGTTAGCTGTACCTCAAAACAAAACTCGCCCTAGACCCAAGTAGGATCTTTACAAATTCCAAGCACCAAAAGTAAACTGTTACATGTGATTTTAAGACACTGAGCACTAGACTGAGTGAAAGACCCAGGGCCTAGACCACAAAGTACCTAGCCACTGGGAGCACAGTTTTGTGATGATCTCCTTTTTGGTCATAGAACCCTAGCAGTGACATTTGTGATGAAGGCCTGGTTGGACACAGGTTAAGGAGAAACTGCTTGCCATGCAGACAAATAATTTCCCCAGGCTGTGTTTTCAGAAACCTAGTCCAGTTTTCAGACCTCTCAATAAGCTTTCCTAAAGAAGTCTAATCTAATATCTAGTAAAGAGACTTTTTCCATACCTGGTTTAAGAATTGTGACCCAGAAAAATGGTCATGCAAAGGTCTTCATGAGATTCTCTTGATGATCCATGAAATAGGATCACTCCCATCCTTTGACAGGTGAGCACCCTGAGGCCCAGACAAGAAGACCCAGGATTGGGTCAGCTCCTCCATTCATCCTGAGTTTTTCAGACTCCGAAGCTCATGAGCTTTCTGCTCCACATGGATTTGTCCTTTACAAGTGCCTAAGCTTTAGACAAAAGTCAAAAATTATACTTTCTGATCACACCTAGGGAATAAGTCTGTTCTTCCCCAGAGGTTTGGTCTTTATGTGTTAAATAATCTAGTCACTGGGGCCTTTTAAACACAATCATTTGTTATTCTATTCAAAGCCCGTGAGATGGGAGAAATTGTCTCTCTTGTTCATGAACAAATCCTGTGGCCAGATAATTCCTGGCACATAGTTTGTGCTCAACAAACATCTGTGACTCACTGCTTCACAACTACCTGTTGAAAGGATTCATTACTGCATTCATAAACAAGAGTTCATGGAAAAACAGAAAGGTCAGCTGTGAGGTCATCCATAAGATCTGGATTATGACACAAGCCTTGCTCTAGGACTGCCCATTTTGGGAGAGAAAGGATAACCTTGTTAATGTGGTAAATCTTTGGGCAAGAAATTATTTACTACCATATTACATTAGAAAACAAAATAAAATATGTATCAGAGCCAATTGTTTAGTAGTTTTTACCTCTTTCTAGAAGCCTTTGCTGAATAACCATACATGTTATTGGTCAGTCCCTCACTTTCTTAGCCTATTTAATTATGTATTCTCAGCCTATTTATCCCTCAGTTATTTATCAACAAAACATTTATTGAACATTTTCTAGAGAGCTGGCATTGTAGTTACAAGGAGGAATTAAGCAAAACCCCTCAGCTCAAAGAGTGCATCATAAGTGCACAGACAACTAAATCAGATCATGTCATAAACTTCTGGTCAAGCTGGTAGAATGAGTATATGTGAAACCTCCCCCTTCTAGTGCTAAACGATATACTGTAGTGCATATATTTAATATAACACAGATACAGTAGAGTATATATATTCAAAATTATAAGGTACAGTCATTGTATTAGTTTCTTAGGGAGGATACAACAAAGTACCAGAGATTGGGGAGCTTACCCAACAGATATTTACTGTCTCACACTCGAGGCTAGAAGATCAAGATCAAAGTGTCGGCAGGCTTAGCTTCTTCTGAGGAACCATCATGAAATTCTAGAGCTTCTAATCACCCTTTTAGGGCTTTGAATACTGGACAACGAAGGATCCTCAAACACACGAGAAATTCTAATGTGAAGAAGGCCCAAGAGTAAACAACCACAGAAATGAAACCAGAGGAAATGGAACTAATCAGAGAAGAGGGAACATTTAAAAATAGCCCCAAATAACATTTTTAGAAGCAAGAAAACACTGCAGCTTTATAACAAGGGTAAAGTGCTATAAAATGATAACAATTAGGGGTTAAGAAGAAGCTCTTGGAAATTTAAAACACAGAACATGGCCAAAATGAAAACATTCAACATGGGGTTTGGTAGGTAATGTTGAATAAATTAACACAAATGCTAAACAGATGGAAAATATGAAAGAAAAGATAAGAAGCATGGAAGGTTATTCCAAAAGGTCCAACATCTGACTAAGAGGAGTTTCACAATGGGAGAACAGAGAAAATGGAGAGGAAAAAATTAATGAGCATTTTCTAGAACTAGGACACAGATTGAAAAAGCTGACCGAATAACCAGTACAACAAAGGGGATCCAGAAGAACATGAGGAGAGATTTCAGAGAGACAGAAGAGCAGCAGGGCCAACCTGAAACAGAAGGAGGGAAAATTCAGGGAAACAGGATGGAGAAAGGGGGGCTCCCCAGAATACCTGAGATGGTGGGTCACTAGGGCAAGATAAAAGAGAGATGGATGACAGAACTGATCGAGTGTTTGAAATCAAATTAGTAATATCCACAGAGTCCTAATCATGTGATTTAATTTAAAACAGTGATCCATCATAACAGATAATAGACACCATCTAAAATGGATAAATCAAGGACAAGCCATAAATGCATATGACACGGTAACTTGAAGGCAATTGCCAGAGGCCACAGCTGAGGGAGTTCAAAGTGGTTGCCCCTAGGCATCAGACTAGTGTGCAAGAAGGGGCAAGAAGGGGTTAAGGACTGCTGTGATTTATTACCGACCTTTGGGAATGATTTGATTATTAACTCTATGTATATGTGATTTTGACAACAGATTTAAAACTAAAGGAGAACAAGCACGTGTTAAGGGCTATGAGAGGGACTGGGGGAGGAAGAAGCTTGATCTTTGATAGTGAATCAGAAGGGAAACTCTCCTAGAAGAAGCTGGTCACTATTATATGATGCCTGAGTTGAATGCCTTGTTTCATTCATTCATTCACTCATTCATCCATCCACCATGCTCCAGACACTGTTCTAAGTCCTGCCTTTGTATCAGGGAAGAAGAGACCCAGATGCTGTATGCCCTCTTCCCCAGCTGCCCCTGAACAACGGATGCTCATGTGCTCTCTCCTATCCCCACATAGCACTTTGAATAACGCTGCCCTGACATGGCCAGTAAGTAAATCCTGGCTGTAAGAGTTAGTGAATGAATGAATCATGGAACGTGTGCAATCCACAGCCGTGTGAACAGGCAACTAGCTGTGAGGACAAAGAGCATTTTCTGGATGTGAAGTAGAAAGAAATTTCTCTTCTGATCGAATGGCAACAAGTTGAGAGAAAATGCAGAAATCCAACATCCCAGACAGAAAGGTCCCAGAACTCCTCTTAGCTCTGTAACTGTGTGCCTTTAGTTGTCACTTCATTTCTCAGTATTACAAAAGTCTCATCTATAAAATGGAAATGCTAGTAATACCTCATAGCATTGTTATAGGAACCAATGGATATGGTGCTCTGTAAGCTGTAGAGCTCTGTAAACATTTTAATTATTTTATCCTTTGGGATTAGACTGCCTATTACTTTCAGAGTGATGGGAGTTTAGCTCCTTGGATTTCATGGCATCTATCCTCTGATTTGATAGAACAGGGAACTGAGGCTCAGAGGGGCATAGAGGGTTACCCAAGATCACACAGCCCAGCTGTGCAGTATTGAAGCTGTAACTCGTGTTTTCTTGTCCAGTGCTCCTTCCCGTTTAATCCCCTTTAGGTTCAGAGAGTTCAATTGAGAGTCTTTGGGAAATTCTGTACTTGAAAAGTAAAATCTTGTTTAAAAGTGAAAAAAGGTCTAGTCAAGGATGAAGGAAGCCGACATTTTGCGTATCAGAAAGTCCTAAGGCCCTAATGAGTAAGCTTGGCTCTTGAGTCCAACAGAATTTTCTTATTCCAAGGGATGTGTGCTGTTGATATAAAAGTGGGATCTGTCAAGGAGGGTTCTCACCAGGTGAAGCCCAGTGACACCATCTGGTGACATTACCTGGGACACTACCTGGGAGACTGGCCATAAAGGTTTCACAGTAGTTGAACAGAGAAAAGGCGAGGCAATCAGTGAGTCCCCGGGAACGTGGTTTGTCACAATGAAAGCAGAACGAGGAAACAAACCACTGCCACAGCAATCAGCTTTATTTTCCCATGGCGAACAGCAAGTCTGCTTTAGCAAGCAATACCAACAGTTTTGTTAACTAAAAGTTCAGTTTTGTTGGTTTTGTGGTTTATTTTTGAATTGTAAATTAGTTTTCATGAATCAGTGTATGAGGGCTATGGAGTCACAATGGAGTTCTGTATTTATAAATAACATTACTGTAGAAATTATATAAGCCAACAATAGAGATCCTCAGGATATTTCCTTTTAAAAGGAGTCCAAAGGTTGCTCAAGCTTTAAAACACTCAGCAGGCAAGGGGACATTGGTCCCACATGGCCCCCAGAGGCAGGCTGCTTATTAACAGAAGCTCAGGGGGAGGAGAGAGAAAAACTGTTGTCTTATATCAAGAAACCTGGGCCTCCTGGAGCCGTGAATTTCAATTTTTTCTCCTGTAAGCTTATGGAATAATTCAAACCTAACAGAACTAGATTCCCTCTCGCGTATTTTTCAGTTGATGTTCAAAATTTCCATCATAAGTTACACCAATCACAAAAGATGTGCTTTTCCAGTGTGTTATAAACACTGGCATTTGAAAAAACAGATGGTTACAGCGCTCTTTTAAATGTACACGATGAAGAGTAAATACAGAAGAGTCGAAAACCTCCATCATTCATTTGAAAAGGATGTGAATCACTCTTGTTTAACTCTTAGAACATCTGTACGATCCTGTTTTCTCCTTGAATCCACATTTCCATTCTGCTTCTCCTACAGACTTTTACCCCCACGTAACAGGTGTACGCTCCGAGGCAGTACTGATCACCCTGTCGTGCCTCTCTGACACAGACTAGGCATATCAACTGGAATCTTAAACTCTTGAAATTTCTAGTGACGATAAGTCACCAAAGAGTCCTTCCTATCTGGATTGAGTAATGGGTACAACTATTATTAGTTCACAATTGATCAAAACACCATAAATACATTTCAAATGTTGATATATAATTATTACACATAAAAGTAAAATGTTCCTGGAAATGCCCCCCCTCCCCTTAAAGAGATGGATTCATCCATAGGTGAACGTTACTGATTGCTGGAGCAAGCAAGCCCTTGGCTTCAATCCTATTCCCGGTTTTCATCTTTGCAGATGTAAGTCCTACAACTCTCTGATAAATAAATAGCAGGCATTTTGTTACAGCAAAGGCACTCTGTTCTTGAACTCCTTCCAAAGGATATTTCAAAAATCACATACTAATCCATCTTCAAAAATTACTTTTATTAATCTATCACTTGACAACTCAATTAGGTCCTCCTCCAATTTTATTAAAAGCCAAAAAAAGAAAGAAGAAAGAAAGAAAGAAAGAAGAAAGAAAGAAAGAAAGAAAGAAAGAAAGAAAGAAAGAAAGAAAGAAACCCTCTGATCTATAAAAAATTTGTTATTCCATCATTGGAGTCATTTAGTTTCTCAGTTTTGGGAAAATATAACCGAATAGGTTCTACTAAGACTTAGTAAATGATGATTAATTATACCCATTATTCTTTCACTTAGGCATTTTCTTTCACCCAGTATTACCAGGAAGATTTTTAAAAATCTAAATACTGTTAATTTTGCTATGCCTTTACCAACAGAGTATTTTTGATAAAATGCTCTTACCTCATCAAGGGCTTTAAAGCTATTTATTCAGGACATGAGAGCAACCATTTGGCTCATTTAATTTACAAAAGATAGCTGTCATATAAATGAATTGACAAAGTCAGTCCTCATTGTCCAATCAATCAGCCAAATTAGACTTCAGCTTTCTGCTAGAAAGAATCTGCCTTCTTTCCTCAATTCAAGTGGATGTGTTCAGATGTGTCTCTGGGTTCTCACTTCACAGAGAACAATGGAAAGAAAGTGTAAGGCCCTGTTCCCACTGCCTATTTTCCTTCTCACTTTCTGTCCAAAGGCAAGTACTATGCCAATAGTTAGGGGATAAAAGAAGAGATATCCTTAAAATAGTCCAAACACTTAATCTGGACTAAGACTCCCAGCTCGACAGCTGTACTTTTCTCTTTAGCAGAAATATGCAGAGACAGCACATTTAGGATGCCTGATGAAACACGAATATGCCAGATTGCCCTTGGCTTGATGTGGCACTCTAGTTTCTAGTCTAAGGCGCACATGCGAAGTGTGCTTTTCTTTTGTAGGGAGGAGGGGGGAAGCTGCCAAAAGAGAGCTGGTCCTTTCTCAGGCAGGTCATTAGCAGGCAGATGCCCAGGCAGGTTGGGGATTTGGGAATCCATCTGCATTACCCCAACTCTGGAGTGTCCACGGCTGTGGGGGCCAAAGACTTCCAGGGAAGGGTGCCAAGAGCTGGATTAATGAAAATGCACCCCCAGATCCCCAACCGCCTTGGGAATCTTCCTGGTCCTGATCCACCTGACAGAGTTTCTAACACTGTGCAGGAGGTTAGGAAGTAGTCCCTCTGCCCATCCTATAAAGTTTATGGATGAGGCCTGGAGACTCCAGTCGCACCCTCAATGTCTCCCCGCCTAGACTCTCTGCAACCCCAGGCTCAAGGTGGGGAACAATCAGGTCCAACAGGGCCTTGGAAGATGCATTACAACGCGCTCAGATGGGCAAGGTAGGGCCAAATGATGAAAATGCACCCTGATTCCAGGAGACAATCAGACTACTGAAGTAGTACTGCGAATTTTAGTTCAGCCTAAAGAAAGCCCAACATATTAGTGGTCAAATTTCTAATGCAGACTATGGACAGAGACTGTTTGCTAGATTCACACATCTGTGGTTTTGTATGAGGCACAAAAACCCAGAAATCCAGAAAGGGGAACCCCACTAAAGTAACACAGGGAAGTCTTTGCTCAACCCACCAGCAGTAGTCTTTAAAAACAAGAAAGGAGAAGCACCTCGGTGGCTCAGTGGTTGAGCAACTGCCTTTGGCTTAGGTTGTGATCCTGGGGTCCTGGTATTGAGTCTCGCACTGGGCTCCCTGCAGAGAGCCTGCTTCTCCCTCTGCCTATATCTCTGCCTCTCTCTCTGTGTGCCTCTCTGAATAAAGAAATTAAATCTTTAAAAAAGAAGAAAGAAAGAAAGATGAAAGAAAAAGAAAAGAAAGAAAGAAAGAAAGAAAGAAAGAAAGAAAGAAAGAAAGAAAGAAAGAGCAAACAACCATGAAACCTCTCTCATTGGAGCAGAGGTTAGAGCACCCCAGAAAGGTTTGGCTCCACGTTTATTTCGGACGGAGGTAAAAAGACCCAGGAGTGGCTGTGGGCACCCTTGCGGGCCGGCAGCAGAGGGGGATCAGCTCGTCCTGAACTGGCTTGGAGGCTGTGGCTCTGGGAATCCATAGGAGGCAAAAGAAAAGAATGTGCTTGTCAAGTTTCCGGGTGTCAGTGCTCCTGAAATAGGTGGAAATTATAGCTCAAGTCCCTTCACCATGGGAACATCTGGAATAGAAGCACTTCTGTGCATATTAAGAGAACTATTTATAGTTTTCTACGAATGTTAGGGAAGGCAATTATGTAAAATACTACTGTATTATTAGGTATTTGAAAAATACCAGGCTTGCAATAACTGCACAGATCTAAACGCAATTCAGACTTCCACGAGCTGTCAACCTCAAGTCAGAAAAGGACTGGTTTATGTTCCTGATGCAGTGACACCACCAAACACCAGCTGAAGTCTCTGCTGACACTGATAAATGATGTCACCGGGCATGTCCACCCTGCTGAAGTCATGTTGGTGCTGGTTCTACGCTTGCGGCTGAGCCAAAGGGCAATACAAACCCAAGTCGCCTCTGGGATTATTTGGAAAATCCAGCCCCCACACCCCTACCCGACATAGAAATGGGGCTGCTCAGACTGAGAGGAAGAAGCTGTGCACCACCAGATGGAACCCCAGCTAACGAGGCTTTTGCTCTTAAATACCACGCTTGCTGCTGAAGACCTGCCGAGGGTTGTCAGTGGGTCCCTGAGATCAGCGTGCCTCACACACCGGCAGCACTGCTATTTTGGGGGGTTGTCATCTTGGGCTTCAATGAATATTTCTTTGATTGCTCCAGTCTGTGAACCTAGGACAGCAATATTAAAGGCACCAAGACTTGCGCAAAGTCACTAAGGTTTGGCTGCGTCACTGCTTCCCTGGCTTTTGGACGAACTTTGGTTGTAGCATCTTCCCAGGAGCTGATGGGAGGGCAGGAGGGAAGTCAGAGAGAGGCCTGAGCCTGGGCTCTGTTTCCAACCCTCAGTGGTGCTTCCCATCTACTCAGTACTGGGACACCCGGGGTTCTGGAGGCTGACGGGGTCTGTCCTGCCTGTACGTCCGTCTTATCTGGAAAATTTTTCAGGGACATGAATGCTAAACTTATTTTATGCTATCATATTGTGGTAAGAACTGATTTTTAAAAATATTTTATTTATATATTTGAGAGAGAGAGTGAGAGAGCGAGCACAGGCAGGGGGGAGGCATAGAGGGAGAGGGAGAAGCACTCTCCCAGCGGAGCAGGGCGCCTGACATGGGGGTCCCAGGACCCCAGGATCATGACCTGAGCTGAAGGCAGATGCTTATAACTGACTGAGCCACCCAGGTGCCCCAAGAACTGATGTTTTCAAAGTAATTAATGAAGTAATTGTAAATTATATTTAATTCTGCCTCAAAATATATATGTGTATGTGTGTGCAAGTGTATGAATGTATTTATGTGTGTGTGTACATATCTTCTTCCTTTGTGTGATCCTGAAAGCCTCACTTTTCAGGGTACTTTGGGGGATTCAGCAGGTTAGAAAGTGCATCAAAAGGGGATCCTCACATCCCAGGTTCCAGTCTGTGCTTTGCATTCATTAGGTAGGACACTTTTTGCAATTTTTCTTTCACTTCTCTAGGCCTTAAGTTTACCTGTAAAATCAGTGTGTGGAGATTTCTGAGATCATTCTTAACCTGGAGTCACTTGTTGGTGAGAGCAACCATATATATGGCTCTCTGCCAGGAAAGTGTGTCAACCCACAGCATGCAGAAAGAAATCAAAAAGCCAGAAAGTGCAAGAACGAAGATGGACATAAGGACACACATCATGGTATTGTTTAAAATAGGAACAAGCTGGCATGGTTAAATAAATGATAAACTTCTCATATGATGGAATAATATATAGCCATGAAAAGGTATTAAAAGTATCTAATTAGAGGCAAAAATTCATAATATACTATTAAGTAAAAACAAGCAGGCTATAGTGCACATAGCATATTTCCATTTTTTAAAAGTAAAAAATATATATAATCATATATTTGTGTGTGTGTATACATACTATACATATGTGTTTTATTTTTTTAATATTTTTTTTTTATTTACGATAGTCATACAGAGAGAGAGGCAGAGACACAGGCAGAGGGAGAAGCAGGCTCCATGCACCAGGAGCCCGACGTGGGATTCGATCCCGGGTCTCCAGGATTGCGCCCTGGGCCAAAGGCAGGCGCCAAACTGCTGTGCCACCCAGGGATCCCCTACATATGTGTTTTAAAAAGAATTTATGGTTACCTGGGTGGCTCAGTCAGTTAAGTGACCAACTTGTGATTTCGGTTCAGGTTGGTGCTGGGTGTGGAGTCTGCTTAAGATTCTTTCTCCCTCTGCCCCTCCCCTTTTCCCTCTCTAAAATAAACAAACAAACAAATAAAGAGAATTTTAAAAACATTAAAATAATGACAGTGGTATTTCTGGGTTGTGAATGACTTTATAATAATTTCCTTGCACTTATTTGTACTTCCCTTATTTTCACCTTTTTTTTTTTAAGAGAAAGGAGGTGGGGGGGCACAGAGGGAGAGGGAGAGAGAGGTAATCCCAAGCAGGCTTCATGCCCAGTGGGGAGCCCAACTTGGGTCTCAATCTTACAACCCTGAGATCATGACTGGAGCTGAAATCAAGAGTCAGACCCTTAGCCGACTGAGCCATCCAGGTGCCTCTCATTTAACTTTTTAAATCAGAAAAATATAATTTTTAAAAATAATTAATTAATTTATTTATTTGAGAGAGAATGAGTATGGGAGGGGCAGAGGGGGAGGGAGAGAATCCCAAGGAGACTTTTCTCTGAGCACAGAGCTAGACTTGGGGCTCAATCCCTCATGACCTTGAGATCATGATCTGAGCCAAAACCAAGAGTCAGATGCTCAACTGACTGAGCCACCCAAGCCCCCCAGAAAAATATCATTTTAATGAAAAAGTCTGGCACATTGGGCAAAAGAGTTGCAGAAATCATGCAGCCATGTCTGGAGCATCATGAACAAATCTCCAAGTCCCTAACTTCTGGGAGTTTTGAGGACAGAGAGTGAACATACCATGTAAACATACTTTCCACCATCTCAGTGAAAAGTTTCACCTTGATGACTTGTTACAAATGCACAGCCCTCAGCCCTCCACAGCTCCTTCAATCAGCCTGCAGAGAGCCTATTCCTGCAGCCCTGAATCTGTATCTTATGAATCCCTTGAAAATTCTTGGCATTCAGAACAACCAACCTGGACATTTTTCAGAGCCAAGTGACTTTTTTAAAAGAAAAACTTTACGATATTAATCGAGCTATTTTTCACTTCTTACTTTACCTTTTTATATCTAAAATATATACATTGATTATCTGACATTTACACTGTGGTAACCTACTTTAAAATTGTGATCTTTTGCTCAGGAATTGCCAAACCATCACAAGTCTTAAGGACATTTTTATTTATAGCTGGCAAAAGTTTTATGACTTTCCAAAAGTTTGCCCTGGTGTTTGGTCATTTAATAACTCATGTTTAGTTAAATTTCCATGTACTGTTGCATTTGACTAAGAATAAAGGATGTAGGGATGCCTGGGTGGCTCAGCAGTTGAGGCTCTGCCTTTGGTTCAGGGCATGATCCCAGAGTCCTGGGACTCCTTGCATGGAGCCTGCTTCTCCCTCTGTCTATGTCTCTGCTTATCTCTCTCTGTCTCTCATGAATAAATAAATAAAACTAAAATCTTAAAAAAATAATAATAAAGGATGTAGAAGAAAAAAAATCCTGGGTCATGGAGCCTCTGTATTTTATACAGAAGATCCCCACTTACAGTTCTATTGTTAGCAACAGGCAAAGGCTAAGAAGGGAACCTAATAAAAAGTAATAATAACTAGCAACTGATTGAATGTTTTCTAGGTGTCAAATCTATTACACGTATTTTCTTATTTGATGAGGTTGCTAATAATGTGGTCTACCTAAAATAACTCACATTCTGCCCATTGTATGGATGAGGAAACTGAGGCTAGTGAGCTATGGAGCTGAGAGTCAACAGAGTATAACTTGAGACCTGCATAAGTAGTCTGTGGCCAGCAGGCTCACACTGGACATAGAGAAGCTAGGAGAACACACACAGGGGCCACTTGCCAGGAGCCCTCAATGTGATGCCAGAGTCCTACTTTCAGGTTTGAAGGCCTCACTGCCAAAGTTAAAATATACATGTGTATATGTGTGTGTGGACATATAAACATACATCTTTATGTATATATATGTACAAATTCAATACATATGCGCACCCCACTCCTCATAAACCTGCAAGTGATATTTCTAAATGGCTACCACTGTGGGTGTGTTGGTTTCCTGGTCTCCTGGATTTCTTCTCATCTTGGTGGATGAGTGGCTGATGCCACTTCTGTCTCCGATCAGTCTCTCCAGAGAATGTTCTTGAGGAGTGGGCATCTTTTTGTTTACCTGGGTCTCTAACTCCTTTTGCAGGACTCTAACAGAGGACCCCAATCTCTGGAAGAGGAGAGCTCCATTCAGCTGTCCACAGCTGGTCCCAGGCTCTCTCAGCTCCTCAAAGGCGACAGGGTGGAGCAAGGTCTCCAGGGTACCGCTGGGTGTAGGGATAATTTTAACAAATTCACAAATCAGAGCTTGATTTTGGACCTTTGGAGCTTCACTTTCTGGACCTTTTGCTACTTCTTGAACATCTCCATTATAACTAAGACCAATTTTCTGAAACAACTCAGGACAATTTAGAGCTCTTGCAAACCTACCCCCCCCCCCACGGTTGCTTAAGGAAGTGTTCTCTAGGACTTTTCAATAAAACTGTGATCCTTGATCTCATGGGGAACATGAATGTACAATCCTGAGTAGTCTTCTTCACCCTTGGTCTCTGAATTACATAATGAGAAACTGCTAGAAAGCAGAAATTAAATTGGAAAGAAAAACAGTAGAGCCGTGAGAAGAGAAAAAGAGGTGCAGAAGAAAGGCTGTCTAAATCCTGTTGACTTCATAGTGAGATAGAAAAATGTAGGTGTGAAAGAAGGATTATAGAGCTATTAGGAGACTGGTCATCAGAGCAGCAAGTGAACCGGTGAACCGCTGGCTTTGGATGGAGCAGAGTTGTACCACTACAGCAGAAGGAAACCAGAAACCACAAATGCGAGAAAGAAGCTTGGAGATTGCTTATAATGCAGCCTGCCCATGCATGCAATTTAATTTCACCTGGAACCACCCGAATCCTCTCTTGCATATTAGGTTCCACTGACCGGCATTGTTTGCGGAATTCTTGTCTTCGTCTGGGAAAGAGGAACAAAATCACAGAGGCCAAAAGTAATTACATTTTAAATAAACTCAAGCCACCTCTTCTTAAATGGATCTTCTTAATTTCAATGCCCAATTTTATAAATATTGAACGATTAGCATCCCCAGCTCCACACTCCTCCCCACCCCACCAGATTCTACTTCTTCATTTTAACAATTGAGGAATAAGTGGCCACTCGGTTATTATTTTTGTAAATCAGAAATAGGACTTAAAACATTGAAAACACAGTCACACCCCAAATCAAACAAAAATGCAAATCAGATGAATCAGAGAAACAGTTTTAGAGAAATGTCTTATGGAAACAGTGTTTGATACTCAAAGCTTCATAATGAAGCTGAGTGCCGGGGTCCCAGGCTGGCCTCTCTTCAAACTGTCAAATAGAGCCCAGGCCCTGGGTGATTAAGGGGGGCAAATCCTGCTGGATCCGGGGCTGAGAGAGATGGCATCTTCCTGTGGTGTCTCCTCCTGTTCCAGAGAATAGATAACATGAACTTGCACCAGAAACACAAGACCCGACTTTCTGCCTTCCAAACCTAGAGCCCACACATTCCGCCTTTGGATATATAAACAAGAGATGACAAGGGCAGAGAGGAGGTGGGGAGGCTTATTTATTGTAACATAATGAATGAGTCTCCCAATGAGAAGCCGATTCCCTAGGAAAAGTCACCCCAAGGGTCCCCCTTAATAGTAAATTATGGCTTAGTGTATTAAACTGTACCCCAGAGGCCGAAGGGAATTATGGAAACTGCCTGATTTACTTTTACAAAGTGATTTACACCCAGGGGTATAATCTGTCTCAATAAATCTGAAGCCAATACACAAGCCCCTCCGAAGGTACTACAAAGCGAGACGATTTCAATTATATAGCTATCTGCCACCACTCCATTCAGCATCCCTCAACACAGGCTTCCTGAATTTATTTGTCACAGAAAGACTGTTTTCTCATGTAATATAAGACAATAAAGGGAAATCCAGTAAAAGAAGAATCTTTCGCCCTCTCCCTCTTTCCTTTCCTCTACGCTGAGATGCTTTGAGACTTTTATGTTCTCAGACACTGCTGGGGATTTACAAAGGACGTGAAGCTCTTGTGCCCACAAAAAACGGAACGAAGGATGTCTTTTTTTTGGGGGGGGGGTTAAAATATTTTATTTTTTAAAATTCTTTGTTTTTAAAGATTTTTAATCTATTCATTCATCAGACACACACACACACACACACACACACAGAGGCAGAGAAACAGGCAGAGGGAGAAGCAGAATGTCTTAGTTTCAACATGACTGCCCATCATCTCACTTTTACCTGCCTGTCCTTTGGCTCTGCAATTTGCTTCATAATTGAAAGGTGAATCTCAAGTTCAATTAGCAAGACAATTCATTACCTTGTAGCCAAGAAACGGCAGCTGAAAACTGATTTTAAATAAGATCTGGCTCCTGTGACTTCATGGAGTGAGACTTCAGTTCACGAAAGTCTTTTCCAATTTAATATTTATTGTGGGTTTTCCCAAAAGGGTATTTGCTAAAGTTGCTGCTGCCAGAAGCTGAAAATATAGTTCAGTAAAAGCAGTTTTATTTATACAACTAGAGAATATTTATGTCACTATTATCGATTGAATGTTCAGCCCATGTTCTTATCAGCAGAGCATCTCCCCCCAAATGAAAAGTGGTGATAAGAAGCTGTGTGGACTGCAATATCCATCAAGTTTGACAGAACTAGGTCTGCATTTAGGAAAAGATGCCGGGACTCTGGAAATGGCTGCTCACACAGGAAACATCTCCTCTGTAAAAAGCTCTGATCAAGCTCAAAATCATAAGACACACTCACTCAGACTTACTCAGACTAATAACATCTCTTCCTGAAAATGGTTCTTTAAGTTTAATATGTCAACAAGGATTCTAGCCATTTCCGAGTGCATTGAAAAAATCTGGAGCATCTGGGTGGCTCAGTAGTTGAGCATCTGCCTTTGGCTCAGGGCATGATCCTGGGGTCCTGGGATCGAGTCCCGCATCGAGCTCCCCGCAGGGAACCTGCTTCTCCCTCTGCCTGTGTCTCTGCCTCTCTCTGTGTCTCTCATGAATAAAGAAATCTTTAAAAAGAAAAAATCTCCTTTTCCTTCCCCACCCTCCCGTTCCTCCTACTACAAAGAGGACAATGCAGTCCTGGCTGGGCTTGATTGGCAGTGGATATGGGACTCCCATCATGTGAGTGAGGTGAGCCTGGGCGAGGTGGCCCATGGCCCTTTGGCCCAAGGACAGAGGCCACATTTGCAACCCCACTGCCTCCTGTCGTTAGCTATCTATCTCCTTTTGGAATCTGGCTTGAAAACTCCACTTGTGAAGATGGGGTTTTCTGTTTGCAAGGTGCTGGTTTTGTCTGGTTTGGTTTTGGTCTTGGTAGAAGAAATTCCAGATTCTGTGAAAGATAACCAATATTAGTTCACAGGCTTTTCAAACACCCCCTTCACAGTAATGGAGAAGCCTTGTTACTTACAGTCGAATTTTTAAAAAAAAAATCACAAAAGCTGTTGTTCATGAAGATTGTTTTGAAAGATATACTAGGCTTTCATCGCACAGAGAGTCAATTAGAAAATACAGATTTGTACATGGTGTGGTTTAATTTTATGTTTTAAAAAGAAGTTGGCTACCGAGTGGTCAAACTCAGCACTAGGACAGCCAAACGTTCCCTGGCCTGATGTGATGCAGTAAGGACACAGATAAATCACTTGTGGCCCAAAATGTTCAACTTGAATCTAGTCATCAGAGAATGGTCAGACAAATCTAGGATGTGGGAGATTCTACAAGACAACTGGGGTAAATTAAAAAAAAAAATTTCAAATAGCATAAAACAGACACACAAGTCAAAACAAAAAGCCACTATTCTAAGTTAAAATTTTTTTAGACTACAAGAGGCATGACAATGTATGAGCCACAGCTGTATGATGACATTTCTTAAAGCGATAAAAGACATTTTATATAATATATATTTAAAGATTTATTTACTTAAATTAAAGACAGTGAGACGGCATAAGCAGGGGGAAGGGCAGAGGGAGAGGGAGAAGCAGGCTCTCTACTGAGCAGGGAGCCAGACTCGGGGCTTGATCTCGTGACCCTGAGATCATGGCCTGAGCTGAAATCAAAAGTTGGCTGCTCAACCAACTGAGCCACCCAGGCGACCCCAAAAAACATTTTATAAAGGACTCTTGTAGTACTTGAATATGACTGTACATCAGATATTATTAAATTAATGTTAGTTTTCCTTAGTGCACTAACTGTGTCGTGGCATTGGAGGATGGATGTCCTTGGTGGTGGTAGATAGTTGCTGAAATATTGACGGGTGAGTGTCATGATGTCTGAAACTTTCAAATGGTTCTGCCAAAGCATACATCTATATAAGAAAAATCATAGCTGTGTAGGGAAGAGGTAAGACAGGTGGTAGTTCTCTTGAAGGATACAGTATATTCTGAGGAACTCACCTGAGCTGGTTTTCACCTTTGTTCCTGGCAGCAGATAGAAAGAATGCCTGATGGTTTTTTTCATACCTGGGAGTGAATTTAATGTTGCAGCTCTAAGGAACCAGATAAGCAACTTTTGGTGCCAGAAGTCTATCTGTCTCCCTTGGAAATGGGACCCTTGGAAATAGTGACTTTATGGACAAATCTCTGCAGCCGAGTCTTGTTTTAATTTCTTGGTCTGAACCGACAATAGGTCCTGTCTCAGAAGACTGGAGGAAGACAGGTTGAGGCTTGTAATAGTCAAGACCAATGTGGTGGGTGCTAGGACCATGGCCTCTGGTGGCTGAAAATATGAAAAATTGAAGCATTTGAAAAATACTAAGCATCCTCTTACTATTTTAAGGATAGATTGGGGTAGAAGGAAAAAATTTATTTTCAGAGTGGCTTTCTATTTCTCCCATGTACCAGACAACATTTTGAATGCTGGAACCCAGACAGCTACCTTTCTCACCCCTTCTACACAGGTCACAGTGGGACTGGTGATCAATGTGGAGGAAACGGGGCTGAGGAGGAGACCCAAGGAGATGTCACGCTGTCGGTGGACAAGTCAGCAACATCTCAGGACCACCACCAGGCTTGAGATTTGAGAAAAAGGCACTGGGTTTTAGAAGGCAATCTAACAAATATTAAAATAAACACTTTTTTCCGTTTATAGCACTGGATGATCATGAACACCCTGACTGGCTACATAAGCGTTGGTCCAGAAGGGGACACACGCACATGCTTTTGTTTAAAACAACTTAGTTGAGCCAGTTTCTAAAAATAAAAATAATTTGGTTGAAAATGAATAATCTACAATCACTGTTAGCTTTGTGGGTTTTTTCCTTTTTGGGGGGCAAATATTGGCAAATTTTGTGTACAAAAGGGCTCTTAAAACTTTTATTTCTTTAAGCAAGTTGGTCTATTTCCCCCCCCCCCAGAATTTCTCCAGTTGTTTCCCTCCTTTTCCCCTTCTCCTTTATTGTAATTTATTTTCATGCAGTTATTCTGGCTTTGCGTTGGTTTGTTAGGGCCAAGTTGGAAGCAACCAAAATGTCCAACAATAGGAGTTTAGTTGGAAGCGACTCAAAGTCTAACAATAGTGGACTGCTTAAATAAATTATAAAAGGTGTTTCATATTATGCACAAAAACTTTTCAAATGTGAACTGGTGACTTACAATACTCAAATTTTCCCAATTCTAAAATCTCATGAACACATATCCAGATAGGCAAAGCAGGTTAAAAATAAATTAGAATACACACACACACACACACACACCATTTAAACCCTGAAAAGTTCCAGATATTTTTTTTCTATTTAATCATATTTGGTTTAAAGTTATTATTATTTTTATAAAATCAGCTAATGTTCATCACATTAAAAGAGCTATAGCCAAGCAAAAAAGCATTTCTAGCCATCCAATGGCAGCCACTGTTCTTTCCAAGAGGCCAATTTTCTGCTACTGAGTGGGGTTACTGTTCTTTCTGGTAGAGGAGCTGAGTGAGGGCACAGCATCCAACCAGAATGGTCCCACAGGCAGCAGGAGACGCTGGGCGGAAGCAAAATACAGGTCAGGCTAAACTAACAGATCTGGGTGTCTTTGGCCCAGAAATGACAGGTGATGTCCCAAAGGGAGAAAAGGAGACAGTGGGGGGTTGGGAAACAAAATCCCAGATCTGGGTTCTGAGTCTTGGCAAACACTGATGGGTATGGAACTGGAAGAGGGAACATAAATCCAAGTTTTGGAATAGGGGTGGGGAATGGGGGCAGATGGGGCTCAAAAGAAGGCAGAAGTTGTGTTAGCACCGGGTGGGAAGTAAACTACTCCTTGGCTTTGCAAACTTCTTCCAATTTTTGTTTTTTACAAATCTTAATGGGGAAGCAGCACTAGTGAAACAGGTAAGAGCTGAGTTCCTCTGGTTGGCAGACCCCGAGGGACCTCCTGGGAGCCTCTTTGACCCCTGCCTATTGTGGGAACTATTGGCTTCCTTCTCTTGTTTGTTAAACTGTGAGACTGAGGTTTAGGGTTGGATATAATTTTACTCAAAAGAAATAAAAGGATCTAGCTGTGTCAGATTGGATCATTGCTCAGGCTTTGTTTAACAGAAAGGTTCTATAATTTAATGGACTCTCAAATCCCCTCCTTCAGAATCAGAGCTTAGAGGTCTCTCACCTGACTGTCTCCCCATAATCCAAGCCTGCCCCTGCTCGTCCCAGAAGGACTCATTCCATGGTATCATCATCAGCTTCAAATTTGAAGTGTTGACTTCCTGCCCTTTGTCTCCTGGACCCAGGCCCCCTCACTTACTCTGTCCTGGCTCTAAATTCTCTTTCATTACACCTGAGCTTTTCAAGAGCTGATGCTATGTTTGATGATTCCAAACACTACTGGGCACAAGTAAGTGATTTATGCATTAAATTGGCTTGGGGGGATCCCTGGGTGGCTCAGCGGTTTCGCGCCTGCCTTTGGCCCAGGGCGTGATCCTGGAGTCCCGGGATTGAGTCCCGCGTCAGGCTCCCGGCATGGAGCCTGCTTCTCCCTCTGCCTGTGTCTCTGCCTCTCTCTCTCTCTATGCCTATAATAAATAAATAAATAAATAAATAAATAAATAAATAAATAAATAAATAAATAAATAAATAAAAATAAATCTTTAAAAAAAATTGGCTTGGAAACAAGACTACTGGGGGAGAAAGAGCAAACGGATAGGGAAGTGAGAAAAATTATCAGTGATAAGCAAGCAGGACAGAGAAAGAGATCTACATGGCAGTAGGACATCTTGAGACCCTAATTTATGTTTATCCTCACTTTGACTTTTCCTTAAACTTATTCTCAGCAGGTGGTCCTGGCAGGTAAGGAAGTGGGAACTCCTTCAAGACAGACTCTGCTTGGAGGTGGGCTTAGAAATGGTATTTGAGTGGAAAAAGGGAGAGAGAGAGAGCAAGAGAGAGAGCGCATGCCTTAGACTGGGAAGGGCAGAGGTTGTTGGGCTGCCCAAGTCGTGGTATATCTTTCCACTGCAATTACAGACTCCAATTTAAATAGGCTGACAGTTGAGAATTTAATGGCTCACGAAATTGTGGATCTAGCTTCAGGCATGGCTGAACTCTGTTGAACAAGAAGGACTTTTTGTCTTTGGCTCTCTCTCAAGGCCCAGCTGCTCACTGAGCTGGCTTCACTCTCAGGTTCCCTCCATAGAGGAGAATCCACTAAGTACAGTCTACAGTGCACCTCCCTGAAGCCCAGCAGACAGAAACTCCCATAGAGGGGCTGACTTTCAGTGCTTAGGATTGGCTGAAATCTTGGGTCAGGAGCTCAATCAATCACTTATTAGCTCCATATATTCCAGGGTAGGGAGGAGCGGTTTCCCAAAGAGAAATTGAAGTGCTGTTGTTGGAAAAAAGGGAGATATACTAGGCAGGCAAAAATACCAAATATCTAAAAACAAAACAAAACAAAACAAAAACAAATTATCTGCTGCCATATTCTGTAGAAGCTAACACCACCCAAGGAGTTGACAGCAAGGGGTTAGCTTAGGGAGGTTCTGAGACTCCCAACCTATGCTGAGATCCCCGTGTTCTATCTGGCACATATGGAGTATGTGGGTACCCTTATGGATTAAAAATGAACCCCAACCTCTATCTCACGCCAACTCACCTTTAAGGGAGGGTTCAGGCTTGATCCTTAAGGATACCATTGTTCCCTTAATAGACAGGAGAGTAAAGGTTCCACTTCCCAACTTGCCCTCCCATAATTTTCCACCTCCTTCTTTCACAACCAGGGGGAGGGTAAAATCTCTAGAAGGACTTGAAAGGACTTTTTACCATGCTGGTAAAAAGAAGGTATAAGACCTTAAAGGCAAATCGAATTTTCATTCAAGAAAATAAAACAAGCATGTTCTGCATTTTATTTGCAGAGGAAGATTTATGCCTGCCATGTTGCTTACTTATGGTGTCTGAAAATATTTTCCCCCAAAGAACTATAATTCAACAAGCATGTGCTTTATTTTCTCAAAACCAAGCATTCTCTCTTAGTCCCTTTATTATTATTTTTTTACTTTAGTCCCTTTAAAATAAAGCCCAAGGGTGAGGAAATCTTGAAAGACCCACTCTCTAGGTGAGTGTATTGCTCAAAAATTACAGGTTAGGGATGCCTGGGTGGCTCAGCCCTTGAGTGGCTGCCTTCAGCACAGGGCATGATCCCAGAGTCCTGGGATTGAGTCCCACATCAGGTTCCCTGCAGGGAGCCTGCTTCTCCCTCTGCCTGTGTCTCTGCCCCTCTCTCTGTGTCTCTCATGAATAAATAAAATCTTTTTTAAAATTACAGGTTAAAAAAATTATAGGTTAATGACTCCAGAAATAGATCCACCCATATACAGTCAACTGATTTTTAACCGAGGTGCTAAGTCAGTCCAATTGTGAAAGGTCTTTTTAACAAATATTGCTGAAAAGCAGATACGATAGAGAAAAAAAATGAGCCCCAACCTCCACCTTGCCCCATGAATAAAAATTAATTTGTGCTGAATTACAGACCTGAATATAATATCCAGACTATCAGCTACCGGAAGAAAATATAGGACTCTATCTTTATGATTTGTGGTAGGCAAAGACATCCCAGATAAGACCCCAAAACCATTAATCATCAAAGAGCAAAACTGATAAGTTAGACATTATTGAAACTAGAAATTTCTGCTCATCAGAAGACACTGCTAAGAAAATGAACACATGAGCCCGTGTAGGCTGGGGAAAATATTTGCAGCATAAGTATTTGACAAAGGACTTGATCCCAGCACTTACCAACCAACAGTAAAGAGATGAACAACCCAGTTTTAAAATGAGCAAGACTTGAATAGACATTTCCCAATAGAAGATGCACTAATGACCATGAAGGCAAAATTCAAGAAAGGCACACTTCCTTCTGTGTGAGAGCCTTCCAGAGGTAGCTCGCTGGTGTGGAGGACTCTCTGGTGGAACAAAGAAATCTGAGGCGCTGGTCTTTGAATCCTTGCCACATTTGGGACAGGAGGAGGGATGAAGTCAGCCATTTGTTGGGTACACATTCCCCTGTTCCACGGCTACCTTTAGATGGGCTGAACATCTTTACATGGGGGTGTTCCCCACACCTGCTGTCCAAGAGTGAGCAGAAGGGGACAGCCACCAGCTTCCCTCCTTGTCTGGCTCAGCCCACCCCCCACCTCCGCCCCGGCCCCTCACCTCAATCACTTCACCTTTGGATTGGTAGCTACTCGATACATGCGTGTGTCCACATTCCTACAGACCCAAGAAAGCTGTCTCCTCATCAAAGAATGTCTGGGGCTTGGCACCATGCTAGCCCCCATGGCATGCATCAGAGGTATACGGGCTCATAGCCACTTGCATTTTCTTCGCCCTCCCCTCCCCCTCTCCAATGAATTTCTAACCTGTGCAAGGTGGACTCCCAGGGAATGTGGTGTCAACAGCAATAAATAAGGTCCCTCCTGGGCCTTCCTCCAAGAGCTTGCTGTCTGTGGAGAGGCAGAAGGCAAGACAACAACTATTCAGCAAAGGGAGCGTATATGGGGTGGATGTCACTGGGTCGCTGCTGCTCTGACCTGGTCTTCAAGGAGAGAAGGACAATGAGTAATGCATATGGGAGAGAGGAAATCAGCCTGGCTGGAAGGAGAACTCATGTGTGGGCTGAGATGCAAAAGGGGGGAGGGGCTGGGGGAGAGAGGGAGAGAGAGAGGGAGGGAGAGGGAATGTACAAAGTAGTGAAGGGTGAGCAAGGCACCAAATGAGTGACAGAGGCATCTGGACAGGCGGTGTGCTAGCAAAACGAATCAAAAGCTGCAATAAGACCCCAGGGAACGATCACACTGCTGTTGAGTCTCCATCCAGGACTCTGCCAAAAATGTCTGACTTGCCCAGAACACGGGTTCTCTGAAGGTCAAGTATGAGCATTAACATAAAATGATTTCTTGCAGTTGTTAGAGATGCGGGGTTTTGTTCAGAGAATCTTACTCATTCAGACTGCTGGCTGGCAGGTAGTTTTTAGTAAAATATTATAGTTTTATTATTTTATTTTTAAAAGATCTTATTTATTTATTCATGGGAGACACACACACACAGAGAGAGAGAGAGAAAGAGAGAGAGGCAGAGACACAGGCAGAGGGAAAAGCAGGCTCCCTGCAGGGAGCCCAACGTGGGATTCAATCCCAGCACCCCGGGATCATGACCTGAGCCAAAGGCAGATGCTCAACCACTGAGCCACCCAGGTGTCCCATATTGTAGCTTTATTGTCACTCTTAGTCAACTAATTTTGTTTTTCATCTTTTAGAGATAGCACTACCTTTTGTTTTGTTTTGTTTTGTTTGTTTTGTAGCATGTTCTCTGGTTTTCAGAGTGTTTGCATGCCCAGCAGTTCACTGGAGCCTTATAACATCTCTTTCTTAAAGAGGGCAGCCTAAGGGTCAGGGAGGCAGGGAGAGCCACCCACAGGTCACACGATTAGGAAGGACAGAGATTAGGACCCAGGGCTTCTGTTCCCCAAACTGGCTGAGAATAAGCCTTCAATCTGCATGGGCCTTGGACCTGGGTCACGGTCTCCTGTTTTCCTTTGATGTTGAACTTGCTGATAATTTCTCCATGCTGAATTGTGTGTGGCAGCCACCGTGGAGGGTGCTAGTGCCCTGCTGTAAAACAGGAACAGCTCTATTTGATAAGACCAGTCATAATTTATTGCTGCTTTAACCTTTCTGTTGCTCAGGCAACTAATATCCTGAATTCAGACTCGGGCTATTTTAGTTAAGTTTAAAAATTTATGACTTTACAACTGCTCAGCCCCTCACTTTGCTCATGTCCTACTCCTATGAGTCATGCTGACCCCCTAAGAATTGCCTTGAACTCTAAATTAACTGAGTCTGGGGTGCAGGTGCATGTGAAGAGCTGGGCCCCGTGCATCCTGACTCATGCACCGAGTGGCCTGCCACCTCCTTGCTGCGCTCGCCAGCCAGAAAGGACAGAGGGATGCTCTGTGTTGACCTTTCTAGGGCCTGCCCTTTGCTGTAGGATCACAGTTTACTGCAGATTAGGCAAATTTATTTCACAGTAAGTAGGCAGGCACATGGTTAACTCTGTAACAGAAAAGGGCTACTGGTGCCACGGGTTCACGAAGAAATAAGCACACAAACCCACTACGTAAGGCCAACTTGGGAGCTGGTTTGGCTTCGTCTTCTCCCTCGAGGCTGGCAGGTCACACCAAGTCCTTCTGCTTTTTCACCTTCTTTATTTCACTGTCTCTTCTCTCCCAGCAGCCGTTGGCTGGACAACTGTTAACTCTTGATCTTCCTGCCTGCACCCCATTCATTTAACCAAGCTTCATGCACACTCTGCTCTGTCCTCCATGCTGGGGACACTTCATACCTCACAGTCCTGTGGAAGAGAGGGACAGGTTCAAGTGAGCAAATCAGTGCAATGCATTGATTAGAGCAGAAGCTCCAGGGACAGGAACCATGTGGGTCGTAGTCTTCGTGTCTACTACTTTGTTGAATACAGAAATGAGCAATTTTTGAGAGTTATAATGAAACCTATGTTCAAAGAGCTCTGAAAATCTTCAGAAGACAGGGACTGAGTTGGCAGAGGAAGCACTGGGCCAAGTGGAGGATAGGTGACTCTGCAAGGAGGCAACACTGAGCCTGCAGGCTCACTCCAAGTTTGGCCTCCTCGAAGGCCCTTTCTGACTGTTCCAGTGCCTGGGGACTCTCCTCCTCTTCCTAACTGGCACTTTAGAACATTATGGCACTTCAAATTCATAATGGCATTGTTTTCTTTTTTACATGGATGTGTTATGTGTCCCTAATTAGACTACAGTCTCTTTGAGGGACTACAATTTATTTCCTATACGCACAGACCAGGAATTCGTAGATTCTTAATTGGATGTATTCTACATGGAAGATGCCTGGCTGTACAATTATTTACTCATAAATCAAAAGGAATGCTTCTCTTTAAATATCAGTTTCTCTGGGACCTGAAATTGTCAATTTATAAACTTTTAATTACTTGCTAGAGTCTAGGATGGGGTCAGAAGGAAATTTTAAAGTGCCAAGTATAATGATCAATCGTGGTTCGATTAGAAATGCAGAGTATCTCTGAGTACATTATTTGAAGTATCCAACATTCTGATTTCAAAAATACATCGCCCCATCAAAAAACAATTTTAGATAGTTTTAATACTAGTAAGTAATGTATCACAGAGATCTAACAAGTATAAATATAGGAACAGACTCCATGTAGCTGGCATAGAAATCACTTTTGAGAATTTAACTCTCAGAGGACTTTGCTCTACGTATTTGTGGGTGCTCGTATATATTTTTTAATGGTTCCAAAATAATTTGCTTTTGTTTGATTCTGGAATGTAATTACTAAAATGCTCAAATGACTTCAATATGTGGTATTTAAAATCTAGCATAAAGGGATTTAAAAAATTAGTCAGAACTCAAAAGATAAGATTTGAATCTTAAACCTCAAATAGTTGTCGCGTATCTGTTTATAAAAGAAGAGATTTTCCTTCCACCACCACCCCCCCTTTATTCATCTCAAGTAGAAGTCTATTATAGCAAAAATGCAACAGTGGCATCCTGTGGCTTGGCCTGTGAATGACAAGTGTGTGTCCCAGTTGCGGCCTTGGGAGACTTGGAATCGAGGTGCTAAGAGAGGTACAGATTCGGTTCAAGGAACATGGTGTTGCTGAAGAAAAAAAACAACCATTTGTTATTTTTATTATTTTTAGAGACCTAAAATCATTATAAATGAATCTTCATGGTCTTTTATGTTCATTTCATGAGGATGAAGTGCTTGTATAATTTAAAATGGAGTTGAAAATAAAGCTACAGAAATTTATTTTTTTAAAAAAACTTACTTTTGGAGGAATCCAAAATGGGGTTTCCCTCTTGTAGCTTTTATACAGAGTATCCTATTATTTTTCGCACGATGGTATCACAGCATCCACAGCATCCACTGTATAGACTGAATGGCGAGTTTGTCTTTCTCACATTTCATAAAAGAAAAAGAGGGGGCACATTTAACAAATGGTAATTCCTAAGGAAGTGTGGGAAACAAGAGTAAAAAATCCAGACTGACCATTCACAAATGCCAACCTTTTTTTTCCCCCTAGAAACAAAATGCACGTAAGTCTTTGGTGTTCCTTGACTGACACCCTCAGTGGCCTTTCTCTCAACATCCAAACATCACTGTCATAGCTTACTGTAAGAGCTTTCAGCTTCTTACCTGTTTTATTTTTTATTTTTTGCACGTTTTATTTAAAATTTTATGTAGGGATCCCTGGGTGGCGCAGCGGTTTGGCGCCTGCCTTTGGCCCAAGGCGCGATCCTGGAGACCCGGGATTGAATCCCACGTCGGGCTCCTGTGCATGGAGCCTGCTTCTCCCTCTGCCTGTGTCTCTGCCTCTCTCTCTCTCTGTGTGTGACTATTGTAGATAAATAAAAAAAAAAATAAAATAAAGTAAATAAAAATAAACAAAAAATAAAATTTTATGTAAACAGAATTATGGTGTTCATATTCTGTAAGTTTTTTCACTCAAGATCCAATGGAACTCCCATAAATGCTTTTATTGAGTGAAAAAATTTATAGAATATGAATACCAGGGGCACTTAGGTGGCTCAGTCAATTAAGCATCAGTTTCCTGATATCAGTTCAGATGTCGGTCTCATCAGGGGCGTGAGTTCAAGCTCCCCATTGGACTCCATGAATACAATTTTATTTATGTATTTTTTTAAGTAAGAAAAAAACATAAAGGCATTTGGATTTCCACTTTTGAAAATCTCCTGTTCTCATCTTCCCACCCTCATTGGGGGTGTTTCTAGTCCCTTATTTATTTAGATTCTTTCCCCCATTAAATATAAATTCCCTAAAATAAATGTATATTTATCCATTCTTTGGTTATTGATCCTGCAAAATCTCTTCTCCAAGGCTTTTTTTTTTTTTTTTTTTTTTTTTTTTAGTTAATACCATCTCTCATTTTGATTATGGCATATTTTGTAACAAAGATGATTTCGGGTCCAAGGGGTTGTAGGTCAGTTACTGTTTAGTTGTAAGCAGTGGGATCCAGTCTGACTAGTTTACGCAGAAGAGAAATTTATGAGCAACAGTAAGGAGCTTACGCGCTTTGGGAACCATGGCCTCCACTTCAATGAAAGGAAGTCCCAGCACCAACTCGCTCTTCCAGGAATCTGCCATCAGCTCCAAGACCACATCACCTGGGCCCCTCCAGGCTCCAGAGATGCGGTGGAGGCGCCTCACTTCCGCCGGAAGTGCCTCACTTCCGCCGGAGCCCTCCTGTGGCTTCTGATTGGCCGGCCTGGGTCACATGCTACGCCCTGGCCGTGAGGCAGTCTGGGTAAATAGCGCTTCCCTGGAAGAAGCAAGCCTGTGGGTGTGGGCAGCCAGCGCGAGGTGGCCAGGGGAGCCGGAAGGTGTTGGTGGGTTCGCAGATGGCATATTCACTCTTAAGTTGTGAAGACACTCTCCTAGCGGTCCAGGTCCAGTAGTTTCCCTGTCGCAGGTGTTCAGGTGGAGGTCCTTAACGCCTCCAGAATTTATTTGCTGCATAATTGGCACAGGAACCTAATGCAGAGCCAACGCTTCCATCCTTTATCCTTTTCTCACTCCTCTCTACTTGCATCTCTCTCGTAGCCCCCTTTCCGGGATGCACAGGTTTGGGGTGGGCTCTCTGTTCGGCCCCAGCACCTGCCCTCTGCCCAGCCCACTGTATTTTAACTTCTGAAACTTGACGGTCTTGACATCTGCAGGGCAACTCGTCTGCCCACCTCATGGTTCTCCTTTGTCAAGATGATGATTTTTTTTCATAATTTTCACATGAATTTTATCATCAATTTGTAAACAAAAAAGTGCTGCAGGGTTTGGTTTGGAATTTAGTAAAATTTAGGGACAATTTAGGCAGCACCGACATTTTTAATGCTTTTGAGTCTCTTTAATCCATTACTCAGATCTTCTTTAATATCTTTAATAAAGTTTTATCATTTTTTCCATAAAGCTCTCAAACATTTCATGTGATGTGGATTCCTTAGGTTCTTTATGGTTTTTGCTATGATGAGCTGAGTTTGTTTGTTTGTTTTTTTTTTTTTTCGATTTTGTTTTTTAATTTGTTGTTGCTGAGATATAGGCAAAGAAACAATGAATTTTATACGTCGCTCTTGTAATCAGCAACGTTGCTGAATTCTTTTTATCACTTCTAATAGTTTATCTGTTGATGTTTATGCATTTTCTATGCCTAAAAGTTTTTCATTTCCTTTGAAAAACTGCACACATTTTTTTCTTTGCTTTTTCCTCCTTTCTTCCTTTCTTCTTAATGCACTAGCTAGTATTTCCTGCATAATATTGAGTTGTGGCAGCCATAACTGCCCTTCTTGCTTTGTTCTTGCTTTTAATGGGACTATTTCAGAAGTATGTGATGTCACTGCTCTAGGTTTTATCAGATTAAAGAACTTCCCTTCTATTTCTAGTTTTTCCTAAGAGTTTCTCTTTTAGATAGCAGTGGGTATTAAATGTATACAATAAGATGTGTTATAGTCTTTATTTTTAATCTGCATAAATGGGAAACTTCCACCGATGGACTTTTCTGATGTTCTCACAATTCTGGGATAAACAAGTAATGACCATTTAAAAAAATACACTGGATGGATTTAATTTGCTCTTTATTTAAGACTTTCAGTCTACATTTATAAGTGATATTATTCTACAGGTGTCTTTCTCTTGTACAGGCACACCTCAGAGATACTGCGGATGTGGTTCTAGACCACCACAATAAAGCAAATATCACAATAGTGATTCAAGCGAATATTTTGGTTTCCCAGTGCATATAAAAGTTATGTTGATACTATATTGTAGCTATTAAGTGTCAAATAGCACAATGTCTTTAAAAAGTACATACCTTTGTTAAAAAAAAATACTTTGTTGCTAAAATATGCTAACCATCATCTGAGCTTTCTTTCACTGAGTTGTAATCACTGGTCACAGATCACCATACCAACTATAATAATTAAAATGTTTGAAATATTGAGAAAATTGCCAAAGTGCAACAGAGACAGGAAGTGAGCAAATGCTATTGAAAAAAAAAATAGCACCAATAGACTTGTTCAACACAGGGTGGCCATAAATCTTCATTTGTTAAAAAAAAAAAAACAGTATCTGCAAAGTGCAATAAAATGAGGTATCCCTGTGCTTGTACTGTCCTTGCTTTATTTTGGTGTCAAGCCTATACTAGCTACATAAATTAAGTGGCCTACTGTCCTTTTCCATTGTCTGTAGCAGCTTATATAAGATGGAGGGTATCTTTTCCTTGAAGGTTTGGTAAAATTCACTGCTAAAATCATCTAAGACTAGTGTCTTTTTCGGGTGGTTGGGAGGTAAAAAACACTTGATTTCCAAATCAATTTTTTTTAAGTTTTATTTATTTTAAGTAATATCCACAGCCAACGTGGGGCTCGAATTCATGACCCTGAGATCAAGAGTTGCACACACTCTTTTGACTGGGTCAGCCAGGCACCCCCTTTAAATCAATTTTTTAAAAGATTTTATTTATTTATTCATGAGAGACTGAGAGAGGGAGGCAGAGACGTAGGCAGAGGGAGAAGCAGGCTCCATGCAGGGAGCCCCATGTAAGACTCGATCCTGGGACCCTGGGATCATGCCCTGAGCCAAAGGCAGACTCTCAACCATTGAGCCACCCAAGCATCCCAGTCACTTTTTTGCAACTGATCATAAGAATAATGTTGGATTGATACCTATTCTGCTCCACACTTCACCCTGCCTTTTGCCAGCTTTTCATTTGATTGAGATTCTTTGCCTGCCCAAGTGACCCAAACTTATAGTCTTGAGAAATGTGAATCCTTGGTGATTCTGCCCATATGGAGTTTGTAGTGCGTTGTTACCCTTGACCATGGGACGAGCAGTACACAAAGTCGGCGCAAGGGGTATGCCCCCAGCTTCCATGAACATTGTTCTCAGCCCTCTGTGCAAGAGCTCTCCTAGCTGCCCTTGACAGGTAGCGCCAGCCCTCCAGCAATCACCTTGACCGCTCTCTTTTCTTCTCCCTTGGTGGCTTCGGGACTCTGAAATGCCAGGTAGCCATCTTAGCTCCGATTTAGGGGAACTAGTGATGGGTCCACTGGTAGATGAAGAGAATCTACAGCTGTGGAGATTGTTACCTGTGTGTGTTATGGTGCTGGGAAAAAACAGACATGCAGTGTATAGCTACAGCTCTTCCTGGCATCAAATGGTCTTGATGCTAACCCAGATAGTTCCACTCCTGTTTTTCTGATATATCTACCCAAAGAATTGGAGGCAGGTGTTCACATGTGTACACATGTTTGTAGCAGCACTATTCACAGTAGCCAAAAGGTAGAAACAACCCCAATGACCACCAGTGGGTGAATGGATAAATATACTATATGTACAGATGGTGGAATATTAGTTAGCCTACAAAAAGGAATGAAGGGTCAATACACGTTACAGTGTGGATGAACCTCAAAATATTACGCTAAGTGAAAGAAGCCATATGCACATCATCACTTATCGCCCAATTTCATTGATATGACATATCCAGAAGAGGTAAGTCCACAGAATCAGAGAGAAGATTGGTGGTGGCTGAGGCCTGGGGACAGGAAGAATTGAAGAGCAACCATATACTGGGTAAAGGGTTTCTTTCTGGGGTGATGAAAATGGTTTGCAGACAGAGGTGGTGGTTGCACAACATTGTGAGTATACTAAATGCCACTGCACTATTCACTTTAAAAAGGTTAATTTTGTTACGTGAATTTCACCTCGGTAAGAACAAATACACAAAGCCCTCTCTGGTCTTGCACATTTAGGAGACAGATTATTCCCAAGCTATATTTCCTCTCATGGATGTTCATGAGATGTTCATTTCTCTCCCAACACCCTCTCTCCTTTCTACCTTTTATGGGTATCCCTTTGATTAAATGTAGGTTTGGAGGTGCTACTAATTTCAGGATAAATGTTTTTATTTATTTTATTTTTTTTAGGATAAATGTTTTAGATCAGATACAGAGATATTTGAAGACAGAAAAACATAAAGAGACAGCTTGAGTTAGCATGCATCTCTGATGTCACAGACGTCACAGACACATCGTTGAGAGCACCATGTTTTTGCAATTTTATGTAGAATCATTTTTGTTCATCATAACAGTATTATTTCTGCTATTTGGAGCCCTATGAGACACGTATAACTCTGCAGAATCACTTCATGTAATGAGTGACTTGAAGCGAATGAAACAACTTAAATTTTAGGTGGTTACAATTGGTCTATTTGAGGAGATTCAGCTCCGTAGGTGGGAGCACCCCATCCTCAGGAGAGCACAGGCACTTTCAGGGGGCTTAAGGACCATAATACAGACCAATTAGGTAGAGGCAAACCCAGACATACCTCATTTTGCCAGAAACCTTGCTCTGTTTCCACCACATATTTAGGGTCTGATAAACTCCCATACGTGATTTGGCCCAACACATTTCTTCTCAGTACTTACACCCCAAGGGGAGTTTTAAGGGACATTTAATCCTCATGTTTCTGGTTCATTTTCCCTTAACTCATCCAAACAAGGTTATGAAAGATTGCTTTGATCTCTAACAGGACCTGTTCACGAGAGACATGAGGCCATTACTTTCAAAACAGAAAGCTGGGCTTTGCCAAGAGTTCAGGGAGTTAACAGCATGACGTTTGAGCTTCAGAGCACCTGACCTTTGAGAGCCAATTGGGTCCCAAACTTGGCTCAGGGAGGCCTCCCGCCCTCCAGCCCTAATAAAGCCTATTAATTAACTGTCAGATCAGCTGTGTAACAAGTGAACTTTTAGTGGCTATGCCATTTTCTTGGTTCCAGGCCAGAAACAATAGTTATAAAACTTACACCATTAGTGAGACATTTCAGAGAGAAATTAGTATCGGCATAATGGAGGGCTGCCTTCCAATTAAAATGTGCACTGTAGGACGTGTATTTTTTAAAAATTGAAATGTAAACAAATGTGTTCACAGCAGCCTGTTTTGGGTTCTTACAAATACCATATCCTCTCAAGAATGAATTCCTATGAGGCTCAAATCAGATTCACTGTCCTATTGCTCTAGCGTTTGGGAAGTTCAGTGCCTATGGCATTAGGATGGGAAGGAAGTATGTTGTAAAAATATGACCGAACTCCTTGCTTAAATAAACCTGAACTATCTTCTGATGAGATCATATTATAAAAGGCACTAGGCTGGGACATAATTGAAGTTCTTTACTTTGCCAGGCAGGAATAGAAACCCAGTCATGCCAGTATGAACAAAAAGAGGAATTTGTTGTAAAGGTATGGGGGTATCTGACAGCAGTGAAGAATGATCTAGACATGACCCAGAGGAAGGGCAGGAGCCAGCAGGAGGGCAGCTCAGGACCTCAGTGGAGGAAGTTCCTACCAATTCTCATTTTCAGATCGAACTGAGAATTAAAAGCAGAAACTTTGTAGAGGATTAGACATGGGACAAGATTCTGTGAAATGTCAAAAGGACAGGCTAGGCAATCCCAGCTATCATCCCCCCAAATGAGGTAGTTACTTATTTAAATGACCAGAAAACCTTAGAATCCAAGCTCAAAGTGTCTTCTGATGTCACCACTTCTTTACCTCCGACGCTTGGGCATTCAGCACCTGGCTTGAGAACTTCCCATGATGGCACACTTCCTACTTATAAGGACAACCTATTCTACCATTGGACTATAGGAAACATGGGAAGGTCTTTTTTTTTTAAGATTGATTTTATGTATTTATTTGAGACGGGGGGGCAGAGGGAGAGGGAAAAGCAGACTCCCCAATGAGCAGGGAGCCCAATGAGGGGCTCAATCCCGGCATGCCGGGTTCATGCCCAGAGCCCAAGGCAGATACTTAACCGACTGAGTCACCCAGGCGCCCCAAACCATGAAAAGGTCTCATATTGAAGTGAAATCTGACCATTACCCTCTGGTTTACTATCTGCACTTTGAGCACACAGATCAATTTTTACACAATGTACACATAATAATTCTTTATATGTGAAGAAAAATCCATATTCTGTCTTCCTAGGGTTTTCTCTTATTCTAGCTAAGCATGTTTAATGGCTTCAGTCTTCATATAATGGATTTTTTCATCCTGTCCAACCACTTCTACACATAATTTAGTCCCAAGTGGTCCTCTTAAAATGTAGTATCTAAGATAGAATATATACTCCAGACATGGTCTGGACAATAAACTTCTATTAATGTGGCTTCAGGATTGTATTAGCATTACCTGTTGACTCAGATTGTGCTTGTGGGCCGTGCATGAACTGTTGCTAAGTCAGCTCCCCCCTTTGTGCAATTAACTCTTCATATAGTCAGATAGTATAGGATTCAAGTCAAAAAGGAACACTGAGTAGTCACCGTTTACATTATTTTTAAGTTTGACTCTGTCTTCCATTACATTAATCATCTTCCCACATCAATTTATAGGCATGGATTTTACCTTTTACTCGAAGTCATGGGTTTAAAAATATATATATTGAACTGACCAGGGACAAGTACAGAGCCTTTTGATCTGGACTAGAAATGTCTTCACCAATTAACACTGAACAGCATCCTTTGAGTACTGCCCAAATGTGGGGTTTTTCAGAATGTTTCTGATAAAGGAACTGTTTCTCTAAATATTAAGATTTACTTAAAACAACAACAACAACAACATCAACAACAACAACAACAAAATTCTCAGGGGACCTGTGTGGCTCAGTTGGTTAAGTGTCTGTATGGCTCTTGACTTGAGATCAGGTCACAATCCCAGGGTCGTGGGATTGAGCACCACGTCATGCTCCACGCTCAATGGGGAATCTGTTTGAGATTCTCTCTTTCCCTCTGTCCCTCCCTGCCCCACTCTCTCTCCCGTTCTCTTCTCTAAAATAAATAAATAAATAAATAAATAAATAAATAAATAAATTTTAAAAAAATTAAAAATTGAAAAAAAAAAAACCAAATGCTCAGAGTATTATTGTGCCCAATGAACTGTTAAGAACATGGAATGCTCTGTTACATGTGTCTGCATGTAAGGATACCATCTTCTTGAATCCCACAAAACACTCTCGGGAAACACTTCTGACCTAATTCTATTACCCCACAGTGTGCAAGTTGCCACTGAGATTTAAGTGAGCCGCTTCATCAAATGCTCTGCTGTAATCATTGTACACTCTGGTCTACAGCAAGCTTCTGTTCTCCCAATGTATTAGCTCTATCAAAGGAGGAAATAAGGAGAGACTGAGTTACCAACTGAACCAAAAGACTGAAGAATCATAAAGGTGTACGCTGGCTGGGAGATCTCAGACACAGGAGATCCCGGATCTTGAAGTGGTCAAAACTTTACGTTAAAGAATGAGAAACAAAGGTTGAATCAAAGGTTGAGCCAATTTACCAACTTAGATGCAGAAAAAGAACCCAAGCATAGAGATCCGGACAGTTTGATGTAGTCATGAGTGGTAGCAGTTGGATTTTAAGTCAAAATCCTGCAGCGTTTGGCTCTACCCTTGAGAGTCAAGATCCTGCCTGAGTGGACGCTGAACTTGTTCCTGATAGAGAGTTAAGAAGCTTCTTTCTCTCTGCCACCTGCTAGTATGACGCTGCCTGCCCCAGTGGGGTCTAGCTGTGTCTGTTCTTCTAAGCTAGGGATGACAACATAAACTCCTTTTGTTGTTTTTAGGGTATCCCATAGGTCTTGATTCCTTTGGGGCTTTAGCCTTCCTGACATTCTTCTTCCTCTCCCTCCCTTCCTTTCTTAGTCATTTTCATTCTTTCTCCCCTCTTGCATCTTTCCTACATTTCTATATTTTAATCTTTTACAAGTTCTATAGCCTCCTTAGCACCTACATTTGTTCTTGGACCATTTCTATTCAAGCATCAGTACCCTAAAACTGGATTTTTTTTTTGTAGAGTGAATGTATTCCCCCATTCCAAAAAAGGAATTTCAGTAAACTGAATTCTATTTAACACCATGGGAAGTTTGAAATTTATGAAGATTTCCAATGAATACCTTTTCTGTAAAATCGAAGAATGCTCTTGTAAGTCAAATAACTTCTCACTTGCCAATTTTGTGTTTGTAAATTTAGTTTTCTTAAGCCATGGTTAATCTAAATCAATAAACACTTGCATTTTAAAGTTTATCAAGTACAAAGAATCTGGTCAGTTGACCAGAATTCATTGATGTGATTTCATGACTGTGTTCCGCTTTACGGTATGATTTAAGTTCCGCACTTAGTAAATTAAATGAGATCATTTTATAAGTACTCGCAGTACTGACTCAACGTGTGATGTGTGTGAAGGATAATGAATCTACACTAGCCCAAATGACACCTTCTACCGTCGCCCTTCACGCTGCTTATTCATTCACCGAACTTCCGTGAGTGCCTAGAATATTCTAGAAACCTGGAATACAAATGCCCCTGATTGAATTCACAACAATTACGTAGAGTAATACACTGCCAGGCACCCAATCCTAAATACCTCCAAATATATTAATTACTAATGAGCCGGGGACGGACACAGTCCAAGGAAACAAACAGGCCTATACGCATTCCAGAATCAAGCTGGGGAAAAAATACAAATGGGAACTTCACAAATGTTGGACCGCCACCATGGGCTCTTTCCTTGCACCTGGAAGGACCAAGAATGGGTGGCGAGCCCATGGGAAAGTGACACACTGGAGTCCAATTCTGGCTGTGTTTCGGTGGCCAGGAGGAGAAGAAATAGCGGTCAGCGTATTAGGACCTGCTCCTCGTGCACCGGCCACTATTCTGAGCCCTGGGCACGTATTGTTCGTTCAGTCCTTACAACACTCCCAGGAGGTAGATTCCGACTTAGTTTCTCTCTTATAGACCGAGGACAGAGAGGTGAAGTATCTTGCCCGAGGTTGCACAGCTGCAGAGTGGCAAGGCCGGGGTTCATCTGGGCAGCCCGAGCCTAGGGCCCAGGCCTTGGTGGTTAACAGGTCAAGTGAGGTGGCAGCTGGCGGAAGCCTCTTGGCTCTGTGATGCTGCACAAGCACAGAGATTATTATTAACGCTGTGCATCCCCAACATCAGACATCAGACTCTCACCCACACACATCCTCTTGATTTACCCAGTAATCAAGATGATTTACACACCTCCTCTACAGTTGGAACAAGTATACAGCAAACTTAGCTCCGGTGCAGCATGCAACTGAGAGATTTAAAACATCCAAATAACTTGTGGAGAAATTAGATTTGGCCTTGGGACATGAGGGGATAGAGCACCTCGGGTCAGAGGGACCCCAAAGGCTCCCGCTCAGAATTCTCAACTGCCCCCCACATCCCCATGAATCTGAGTGGCCTGGGTGTCTGGGTAATGAATGAGAGATGGGTTATTGATGGATGCGTGCACACGAGACCAGACCCGTGAAAAGTGATTCATTAACCCAGACAACCCTTCAGAGCTGAAAATAGCAAAGCTGAGGGCATCTTTCCCAAACGCAGATGTAACCACGTCTCCTCCGCTGGAAACTCACTAATGGCTCTTCTTTTTTAAAGGTTTTTTTTTTTTTTTTTCATGAGAGACACAGAGAGAGAGGCAGAGACACAGGCAGGGGGAGAAGCAGGCTCCATGCGGGGACCCTGATGCGGGACTCGATCCCAGGACCCCGGGATCACGCCCTGGGCCAAAGGCAGACGCTCAACTGCTGAGCCCCCCAGGCGCCCACTGATGGCTCTCCCGATACCACAGGGTAAATTCTCCTTGCGGGGCTCAAGGCCCTTGGAGAGCTGGCCCTTTCCCCCAGCTCCCCCGGGAGTCCAGGGGGGTCCTGGTGCCCCTTGCTTCGCCCTCCTAGATGCCCCGCACCTGCTCCGCAGGCCCAGCTCGGACCTGCTGCCCCAGGAAGCTGCTCTCCCACAGCCCAGGCCGCCAGAGTGGCCGCACAGGCCTCGGCTGGGGGGCAGCAGGTGGGGGGCCGCCCATACCCCGTTACCCTGGGGCTCTGTGGAGCTGTAGTCACGTGGCAGAGTGGTCTCCAAATGCCACCGAGGAGGGGAGGACACCCCATGTCCTGCTGGGGAGGGAGCCCACTGGCTCTGGAGCAAAATGTGCAGGAAAAACTGGGACGAAGCTGGAAGAGGCAGCTCCAGAGATGATACTACAACCCCCCCCAATAAAAAAGGGCGGGGGAGCCCGGTGCCCTGCGGGAATGCAGCCCGAGCTCCTCTAACACCTTCGGGGCAGGGCCACAGACCCCGAGCCCCCCCACCCCCCCTTCTTGAGCAGCCAGGGAGGGGATGGGGAAAGAACATGGAAGATGCACGAGCAGGTGTCTGTCCCCCAGGGCCCGGTCCCCAGTCATGACATTCTCCTTCGCTAGCCCTTCCCGCAACAGGCCAGGCCGGCAGCCTTGCATCCTAGGCCCCGAGCCCCTGGCTGGGGTGAAGGGAAGGACAGGCCCTGCCCTCCAGGCCCCCAGGCCCCTGGGAGACACGGGGGCTGATGGCTGGAGAACAAGGCCCAGAGGGAATCGTGGCCCCTCCACCTGGAAAGTGCTGGCACGAGGCCTAAGGCAGGGGTGATGTCCTCAGGCTGGCCTGGGGCCCATGAGGGAGGCGTGGAGGGCGGAGGGCCACCTCTGGTCAGTCAAGGGTGACGGTGGCTTCTTGCCCCATGGGGCCATCCCAGGACTTCGCGGGCTTCCCTCTCCTGGGCCTCTCCTTCCCCCTCCATCTCTCCTGCTCATTCCACCTGTCCTTGGGGCCCACCCTTGGGGCTCCTTCCCAAGGACCACTTCTGCCTCCCCCTTCTCTGAATTTCTACAGCCACAAGTACCTGTGGCATAAAATTAAGTGCTTGAAGAAACTGCTAGGTTTGCCCCCCGCCTTTTTTTTAAGATTGGAAACTACTTGGGCATAGGGGTCACGTCTCATACCTTGTTTTACCCCCAGCAGGGCACAGCACACAGTCAGCACCCCACGCACAGTCATGGGTGATAAAACACTGCAGAAGAGATTCTCTCCCTGTCTCTGTTTCTCCCCACCCCCCCGCCCCCAGATCTCAGAGGGAAGGGTGCACATGCTGACGTGACCCACACTGAGTCCCCTTTCTTGGCCTGCCCAGGAGAGCCTCTTGGGGGGATTGCTTTGGAGGAGGGAGGCATTTTGCAGATGGAGGGCAAACCCAGGCTGTGGGCTTTTGGAGGAGGCAAAATTATAATTTGCATTTTTCTGCGGAGTGAGAACTCTGTAATTTAGGATTTTGCCTAATTGCTGTTTAGAGTTCTCGGGGACTGTTTCTCTTCAGGCGGTCATGTGTTTGCTGGAGAGGTGCGCTATTAATGGCTCTCAACCTCCATCCATCTGTGGCTCAACGACAAGATGACTCAGACAGGGAGCAGGTCAGTCCTGAGCTCTGCTTTCTTTCTAGAATCCTAAAGATTCTGTTTGGCCACTGGAGGAGAGGGAGCGGAGCTGGTGCTGTCGAGGAGTGCCAAGCACATATTTGCAGGCCGCATCTGGGTCTGTGGCGACCTCAGTTTCAGCTCAGAGCAGCTGGTAGCCAGAAATGGGGGGACACCAGGGGCGGGGGCACATCCATGCTCTCTCCAGCGCTGGGCTCTCCTTGTGCATCGTGTGAGGCTGCAGCCTCTCTGTTTCTCATTCCCACAGTGGACATTTTGGAGAGTTAACCTATTTGCTTCAAAAAGTTGTTTTTGAGTGTTCCTAGATGGTAGTTAAAAATGACAAGCAGCTGCCTCCGCTACTGGGGAGGGATCCGGTGCTAACAGAGTCCCTTCTCCCCGTGATCCCCACACAGATTCAGGCCCAACCCAAACAAACCCATGCTGTCTCTCTCCGTCTGAGTTTGGGGTATCGTGGCAATTTTTTTTTTTAAATAAGGATATATTAGGAGAACAGAGGTTATGGCGTTTTGATCGATCCCAGGCAAACACTCCGGCAAATGTAAAACAACTGCACTTTCTATTCAGCTTTTACAACTGGCAACTCCTTGTGGTTGTGAGTTAAGGCCGCAGATGTTCAAGCCACAGGGAGCAGTGCTTCCAGGTGGGGCAGGGGCCTAGCCGAGAGCGTCGTGTTCTCCAACCGTCCTGTCTCCTGGGCCATCGCTGGGTTCAGATCCCTTCACCTCTGGCCAAACCTTTCCTACAGGTCGAGCCTGGCTGAAAACGAACATCCTGGAAGTTCTGAAAGGGAAGGAAGCCCATCAGGCTTTGCTACAACGTAACACAGGGCTACACATAGAACAGTGTGCCTGTATGCGTGGGTGCAGGTGTGTGCGTGCACGCCCAGGTGGGGGTGCCTATGGGGTGGCAGGCCCCCTTTGATGGGAATGGAGTTGTGCATACGCCCAGGCACAGCCAGTCCCCTCTATACTGCAAAGTGAGGCTAACAGTTACTATACCCTATTTGCCTTCTAGAAGCCAGATGCTGTTCGCACACTGTCTCATTTTAATCTTTACAACAACTCTATAAAGTGTTACTGTCCCACTTTTATAGATGAGGAAACTGACTCAAAATGTATTCCTTTGCTCGTTTGCTCGGGCTGCCCTAACAAAGAACCACAAACTGGGTGGCTTCACTCAACAATTTATTCCATCACAGTCCTAGGGCCTGGAAGTCTGAATTCAAGGGGACAGGGGCACCATGCTCCCTTGAGATGCTGGGTAGAATCCTTCCTGGCCTCTTCCCAGCTTCCCTCAGTGGCTGTGGAGCCTTGGGGTGCTTGGTTTGTGGTTGCATCCCTCTAGTCTCTGCCCGGGTCCCCCCATGGCATGACCCCCTATGTGTCCTGGCATCTGCATCTTCTCCTCCTCTTCTACTAAGAACCCTGCTCCTATTGGACTAAGGACCGCCCCCCCACCCCTGTACTCCTGTAAGACCTACTCCCAACTAATTACATCTGAGTGACTCTCTTTCCAAATAAGATCACATTCAGAGGTACTGGGGGTGAGATTTTCAACGTATCTTTTTTGCAGAACGTAATTCAATCCACAGCGCATACCCCAAGTATCCCGCCACAGGAACACTGCCAGCAAGTGCACAGAAAATCTGAACCAGCACCAACTCCCAAACTCTTTTTCTTTCCCATATGCTAATTTATACAATTGCATTAAATGATGCGTGTGAGATGCTCAAGTTTATTCTAGCTTTGTAGTTTCTTACCCACAACCCACTTTGCAGCTCCAGTTACTGGTCCCTGCCGTGGGGAGGTGAGAAGGAAGACGGTGGTGAGGGCTGAGGAGCTGAGTCAGACTCAGGAATTGTGTCTGCATCAGAGGCCCAGTGGGGAAACAAATTACAGTGAGTGTTCCGAAGAGAGAAGATGTAATACAGGAATCTGGTTATCAAAGTGTCAGAAAGACTAAGGGAAGAAGAGAGAGAGAGATAGAGATAGAGATAGATGGAGAGAGAGAGAGATCATAATAGGAACAAAAAAAGAGAGCCTATGGTAGGAAGTCACGTGGACGATATGGCCACCTAGGGCTTTGAAGAAACCTCCCTTACCTAACTTTATAAATGTATGGTTAAGGGGAAGGGAATGAAAGGGAAAATGTTAAAGCCTTGAAATGATGCCAGAGAAGACCAACACTGCCATTCACCTCACAGGCATTTGCCATCCACAGCGTTCTAGACCCTGAGCTTTAAGAGGTTATAGCTCTGGTGGTGGAGGGTAGAGCCGAGGACCACACAAGCTGGAATGTCAGACCGGAGAGGCCTACCTGAAGCCAGGACCTCTAATGAGCCCCACTCCTGAGCTTGACAAAAACCACCAGATGGAACAACAATAAGGACACTTGTTTGTCTAAATCTCGGCTCCCAGTAAAGCAAGAGGAAAACCAAAAGGCTCCCATGAAAAGGCTTCCAAAAAAGTCTCCCACCAACGTTCCTAACCACAAGCCTACACTCATCTGGTCTATGGCCACAGTTCATAGTTTTCAAGGCCTCCTCTCCCCCAAATCTTAAGCCTCCAATTTTAAGAGGATTCCCGGGTGGCAGGCAGAAGCAAACATGAATGAACCCTCTCTTGAAGGAACACACTTCGAATCCAGGTACAGTTCCAGGGAACAGGAGCTCCCAACGGAGGTCAGCAAACACATGAGGAAACAAGTCACCACACGTGAGAGGCAACAGAGGCAGAGGATGAGTCACAAACGACGGCAGGTGTTGGAACGATGGGAGCCCGAACAGGAAACTGGTGCCTTAATGTGTTTAAGTAAATAAATGTGCGTTGAAACAAAGACCAACATGGTAAACAAAGACCAACAACAATGACTCGGCCTTGTCCAGGACATTTTGATTGCAATGGGGAAGTGGAAGTTGCCTGTGGACAGCCCCTGTGTTCTGAGAAGTCTGAGTTTCTCAAGGGGGTTGAGGACCAGGTGTCCCTTTGGGGGTCCAGGCAAGTAACATGACTTCACCATAAGGTGTCTCCAACTGGACATGATTGGAAAGATGCTGAAAAGACAGAAGAGGTGTCTCACTGTAAGGAGAGAGGGAAAGAGGGAAGAAGGCGTAATATATCACTATGTGGGCCATATGGTGGCCTCGCCTGAGAAGGAACCAGAGCCCAGTCCTTGCTCCCTCTCAGTGCCTGGCTTGTGGGGCACCTGACAAGGCCCAATCTTGGACCCTGGGGCACCCAAACTCACCCTGCCAATCAAGAATAAGATTACTTTTTCTGCCAACCCAGTGGAAGGGAGGTTTAGAGTCTCGTTCAATTTGATTTCAATAAAGATATGTGTTATTTCTTTCATATCTGAGTTTGCGGAATGAGAGTCACATATACCAGACAGCATAGTCGGTCCCTATACATCTGGGGAATTAAAAAAACTTTTCTCCACTTATTCCCCAGGGTGCAGGAGGGGATTGCCTGAGGGACGATCCTGGCATGGGCATGTCCTATGCAGAAGTAGGGTGTGCTGGCCTCACAGGAGGGAAATTCTAGGTCTCCTATGAGCTGGCTACAAGAGGGGAAGCCTTTCCTTTGTGCCTGGTATTTACAGGATTGTAAAGCTGGTGGGAGGGCTAGGAATAGGAAGGAAAGTCTTAAAATGATAAGAAGATCAAAATACCAACTCACATGCCAGTTGGTACTTCCAAGCACTCGTCCTAGGAGGAACTTGGTTCCACACGGGATTGAAGAGACAGTCTGAATATTCCATTTCATGTTTAGAAACACAAGTCGAAATCAAGTAGCCTGGTCTCATTTCTTTAATGTTCAGTTATTTGCAGATGCTCGGGATACGTGATACAATGTCAAGGCCTTTGACTACCTTTGTTCAGGAATCACTGGCAGATGCATTTCATCCCAGGGCAATTCTGTTGTGGCAGGATCTGTGGTGAATCTATCGATTTTTTTTTTTTTTAAATCCTGCCTCTTCCTGGTTGAGAGAGCTTTTTACAATACACTTGGTAGCAGGAAATTCCTACCCAGAAGAAAATAGGTCAGTTGCTTGGGAAAAGAAAGTTCCAGAAAATAAAAACTTTTGAGGATTTGTTTGCTTGTTTGCATTTTTTTGGAGTATTCCTAAGCAGGATTTTCATACTTCTTCTATGCTAAGCTTTTTTTTTCTTTTTTAAGATTTTATTTACTTATTCATGAGAGACACAGAGACAGAGGCAGAGGGAGAAGCAGACTCCCTGCGGGGAACCCAATGTGGGACTCCATCCCAGGACCCTGGGACCATGCCCCAAGCTGAAGGCAGACGCTCAACTGCTGAGCCACCCAGGTGTCCCTGGTTTTTGTGGGGTTTTTTTTTTTAGGCTTTTTTTTTTTTCTTGATGGAAAGAATATTAGGAGAAGGAAAGAAAGAAGAAGAAAGAAAGAAAGAAAGAAAGAAAGAAAGAAAGAAAGAGAAAGAAAGAAAGAAAGAAAGAAAGAAAGAGAAAGAAAGAAAGAAAGGAGAGAAGGAAGAAAGAAAGAAAGAAAGAAAGAAAGAAAGAAAGAAAGAAAGAAAAGTCATTTAAAAGGGAGTATTTGGAGGCTAGCTTGGTGGAGCTCATGACTCTTGATCTTGGGGTTGTGAATTTGAGCCCCACATTGGGTATAGAGCTTACTTCAAAAAGAAAGAAAGAAAGAAAGAAAGAAAGAAAGAAAGAAAGAAAGAAAGAAAGGGATCCCACTGAGGTGGTTCTGCAGTTTGGCACCTCCTTTGACACGGGGCATGATCCTGGAGTCCTGGGATCGAGTCCTGCATTGGGCTCCCTGCGTGGAGCCTGCTTCTCCCCCTGCCTGTGTCTCTGCCTCTCTCTCTCTGGGTCTCTCATGAATAAATAAATAAAAATATTTTAAAAAATAAAAAAAGAAAGAAAGAAAGAGAAAAGGGAGTTTGTCCATATTTTCCCTTCCAATAGCTGAGGAGGGGAAAAGTTGGTACATAAGCCTCAAATTTCACGCAGCTTCTCTAACCACCTGTCCTCTCCGAACACACAACTGCGGTACAGCGAGCCGCTCTCTGCTTATCTTCGATGCCGGTGATTTATACTAAGAACTGACTTTGGGCATTTCGGTGACGTGTTGTGGAGCCTGAACTGGCCCATCAAAAATAAATGTTTAACAGTATTTTCCCACAAGGGGCACCGATGCACCTAAAACGAGGCATCCTTGGCAGGCGAAAGGAAGTCAGGAGGAGCGTCCGCCTCCAGCCCACAGGTGCAAGTAGTAAATCTCCAGGAGCATCGTAGCTACAACCTTGGCGATTTCCGTCTCCCACCTGGACCAAGACGTCGATCTCCTGCAAATGAACTATGAACACAATTTGAAATGTAAATATTGTGTCGCCCACATCTAACGTGCTTTCTGTTAGGACACCAGGTCAGGTGGACACACCGAGTTGAAGATCTGGCTGTGCTGGCAGAGGCCTTTAGCCTAATCAAGAAATTTATGGGCAGACACACTTGCTAGGGAGCCAGACGTCTTCTTTAAATCGAGACATCACAAGTCATTTAGCAGCTGATCTACAGTGTCCCTGAGCTTCCCCGAGGTCAATTAGAGGACCTTATCCATTTAGTTCAGCTTTATGACTTTAACAAATGACTTGCTGAGGTTTCTTTTCTTTCTTCTTCTTTCCTTTCCTTTTCTTTCTTCTTCTTTCCTTTCCTTCCTTTCTTTCTTTTCTTTCTTTCTTTCTTTCTTTCTTTCTTTCTTTCTTTCTTTCTTTCTTTCTTTCTTTCTTTCTTTTCTTTCTTTCTTTCTCTTTCTCTTTCTTTCTTTCTTTCTTTCTTTCTTTCTTTCTTTCTTTCTTTCTTTCTTACCAGAACTAAAAAAAACTTCATGGAGATTTAGACACACCGAATGAAATCAGGAGCGTTAAATTCCCTGCCTACCTGTTCTAGTCTGTATTTGGAAATTCCAGGCCCAGCTTTGAAAACCACGATGGAACCCAGTGAAGTAACCACGTATGTTGATAATCTAGCCTCCGTGGACGCTGGAGACCTTGAAAGGTGGGAAGAGTAACATCACAGACGTTTGGTGGCTGCCACTCAACCTGGAGCCAGCCACTCATGGATGTGATGGCTCTTCTGGCTTCTGCCTCTGACAACATTCAGTGAAAGTTGGTGACTTGGTTGGTATTTCAGACAAAGAAATGAGGGCATGGATTGGAAACAGGACTTTAAAGCTTGAAGAATGACAGCTTTATGTCAAAATCCCAACGAAAATAGTTCTCAGGCCCCCCTACCCCTTTGTTAAGGCAACAGGAGAGTCAAAATCCAAAATTCTGTAGAACTCCTCTCAAGTAAAACTCTAACAACAACTGATAAATGGCACAGTTTACGTTATTCTTGGCAACGTTCAGGTCTCGGGTGACACTAAGGGTGACTACATAGATATATACACAATGAAGTCAGCTTATAATTCATTTCCGTTAGGTTTACTAATTTAACTGCACAGGGGTTAAAAGCTCCTGCAAGACTGGGGATACCACAAGCAAGTCGATGAGGACGTGACACAATGAGACATAAAGTGCTAATTTCCTTAATATACAAAGAGCTTTTACAATTGAATAAAAAGATAAGTTAACCCAATAATAGGCTTTCACATACGTTACAAATATGTTAATCTGCTGTGACATTTATTCTTTGATTATATTATTTTGCAATGTTCACAGGCTTGTATTTTATGTGCTTAAATCTGTATATCTTTCTATCACGGTTTTGCTTGGAAAGGCATGCCTCACTCTGAAAAACCATCTATTTGACTCTGGATTTAGGTGGGCATTAATTTCCGATCCATCTGTAGAATTTCTGGTGGGTGGTTAACAATAAAAATAGACTCACATTTTCCAAAATAACTGGCCAGTTGTTCTAGCTTCATATTTATTGAGTGGTCCTTTCTTTCCCCATGGATGTGTACTGTAACCTTTATCATATATTAAATGCTTATGTGTGCTAAAAATAAAAAGTAATTTCGGTAGAGTGCCATGAATTAATCGGAGGCGTTTGCAGAGGTTGTGTTTGCAACATGTGGATGTCCTTCCTTTCCCCTCTGCCCTACCCTCTTCCTCCCCAGAGACCAAAAACAGAGGGAAGGAAGCCAGGGGAACATTAAACAAAGTCTGCTGCTCTGGATAATGTCTATGAAGAAAACGAGCAGGCTGAGGTTTTATGATTTACACTCACTGCTTCGAGAACCCCATGAGAGGACACTAGCTGCCATGCACTGGGCCCTCACTCCACCCCGGGCACTGTTCTAGCGCTTACCACTCCATCCTCATGACCACCCAGGACGTGGGTGCTATGAGCATCACCCCGATGTTAGAGCTGAGGCACCAGGCCCAGAGATGTCATGTCACTTTGCCCAAAATCATTTGGAAGGACAATGGCCTCAAGTGGGACCAAGCCAGCCAATCAACAAAGGTGATAGGATCATTCCCTTCTTCAAAGCTCTTCCTCTCTGCAAAGCCAAGTGTCAATAACAAACACTCGGAGGACGGCCCCCGCAGATGGGACACGGGGAAGCAGTGCTATCACGTGGCCACGAGCCTGAGATTTAAACTGATCAAGGCAGGTGAATTCTATCTTCTGAGAAAAGTAGACCGCCACTCACTTCTAGGTACTCATTTCACTCCTGCCTTTTTCACAGCAACGGTCCTCCTTTCCAGGAAAGCTAAGAAGGAGGCTTTTCATCTAGTTTTTTTTTTTTTGTATTTTTTTTTTATTGGAGTTCGATTTGCCAACATACAGCATAACACCCAGTGCTCATCCCGTCAAGTGCCCCCCTCGGTGCCCGTCACCCAATCACCCTATCCCCCCACCCACCTCCCCTTCCACTACCCCTTGTTCGTTTCCCAGAGTTAGGAGTCTCTCATGTGCTGTCTCCCTCACTGATTTTTCCCACTCATTTTTTCTCCTTTTCCCTTTAATCCCTTTCACTAATTTTTATATGCCCCGAATGAATGAAACCATATGTTTGTCCTTCTCTGATTGACTTACTTCACTCAGCATAATACCCTCCAGTTCTATCCACGTTCAAGCAGATGGTGGGTATTTGTCGTTTCTAATGGCTGAGGAATATTCCATCGTGTACATAGACCACATCTTCTTTAGCCAGTCATCTGTGGAGGGGCACCGAGGTTCCTTCCACAGTTCGACTGTTGTGGACATTGCTGTTGTGAACATTGGGGTGCAGGTGTCTCGGTCGTTCACAGCATCTGTATCTTTGGGGTAAATCCCCAGCAGTGCAACTGCTGGGTCAAGGGCAGGTCTATTTTTAACTCTTTGAGGAACCTCCACGCAGTTTTCAGGGTGGCTGCACCAGTTCACGTTCCCACCAACAGGGCCCCGGACCCCAGGGCTTTTCTTCTAGTTAACTGGCTTAGGAGGGCAGGGCCAAAACCTTTCTACCACAAGACCCCAATGTAGTGGGGAGAATTCTGGACCTGAATCTTTGGAGATGAGCGGACTCTGGGTGTTTTCATTATTTATAGTCCATTACTGAGTCGCCGGACCTTCACTGAGTGTCTCAATGGGCCAGCAAGGTGCCAGGCAGGGGGGCACACGGTAAAGCGGTGATGGAGCCCCCAGGTCGTGACAGTGCCATGTGCTGCATGCTGCGATGGCACAAGAGGCTTCTGCGAGGGGCCGTGGGGACACCTGCTTCTTTCTCTGAAATGGGGCTCTGTTTACCTGACTTCAGAAGCAGCAGACACTGGATTTGAATGAGACCCCAGGACTTGTGGGTTCCTTGGCACGCTCTCTGACTCGCCATCTGCATGAGCATGCCCTATCCCGCGGCCTTCCCTGGAACCTGGGAACTCCGACCGAGCTCGGCGTTTCTCTGAAGGCTGCTGCAAGCACCAGGTGTATGTGAATGTCTTCCGCAGTGTGAAAGTTGCTGTATTGATACGTTTTCCTATTGCAAACAAGAAATACCGTCGATCCATTCGGCCTTGCTTTCCGGTGGTGGTTGTGTGCGTGTGTTTGGTTGTTGTTGTTTACCATCTTGGTGCGAAGGAACCGGTGTGGCTGGTCCCGACTCGCCTGACCAGCTGGCTCCAAGTCAGAAAGACACACTCCCTCCTTCTCATGCCTCGCAATCACTTCCAACTCCCTCTTGAGGAATGGGCTGCTTTATTTTTTTGTCAGTTCAAACCACATCCTGCCCATTTCCACCTTCCAGAAGACAGCTCGTGACACTGGTGGTTTTAAGATGCGGCAGGCTTCTTGGTGAGGAGATAGCAGACGCCTTTTCACAGAAGTGAAAATAATTCATCCAGTGGTTAACATGTCAGGTCTGGGCACTGAGTCTACCCCCCACCTCCAACTTGATCCGATTCCCTGATTTGGAGAGTGAATTGCTATCCAGCATTCTTGCACTATCTTGACTCTAATAGCTTTCTGGCTAAAACTGAGCATGAGGCAGGCAACAGAGGGGCCACCATGAAAAGGCTGCACGCCATCCGTCCAGGGGCCTGAAATGGGTTGATGGCGAAGGCAAAGACCACAGTAGTTGGAAGGAAACTCGCTGAGCTTTTAATCACTTTGCAGGCGAGGGAAAGTCCTCATTTTACCACTGAGGAAACTTTGTCCAGGGAGGGTCAGCACTTTGACCAAGGAGACAGAACCAGTTAGAGAGAGAGCTTAGACTGGTACCTGCGTCTTGGAGACCCTGGCTTGACGGTCTGAACCCATGCATGCAACTTAAGGATTACTGGCATCACTGAAATTGGTGACTTTGACCCTGTGAATGGGATGGGTCCCAGGACACGTGTCACAGCCGAAAGCTGTTGGTTAACAGTGAGGACAGCCACCACCAAATAGCATAAGACGCCTAGGCTCCAGCCACCAGGCAGGCAGGGGGCACCAAATGAAATGTTTTTGAAAGAATGTGACACTTGAAGAAAGAGAAAAAGGAGGAGAGGGAGGAGACGCAGAGGCATTATTATTTAAATAATCATTATTAGAAAATCATAACTCATTGGAATCTTTAAACCGATGGAATCATTTTTGTTTTTAAGTGCATGATGGCAGCCACCACAATCTTTCTGCTTTTCATGGCGAATCGAGAGAAAGTGATGGATGGTAGAGCCGTGGCCTAAGGCAGCTGAAGGAATGAGACTCGTGCTGCCAGAGGAGTCGTGATTCAGTACCAGCCCGAGTGGGGGGTGATCCGAATGTGCACGAAGTCCAGTGGGTGCACTGGACCTGTCTCTGTGCCTCTTCTGGGAGGGCTTGGAAAGGCTAGGGCAGCCTTGACTGTAGGAAGAGGCATGTTTCAAAGACATCTCCCCCAGAGACTTCTGACCCTGGACAATGTTTATGGCCAGGTCGAGGGCACCCCTTATCTTTCAAGGGTACAAGGAGGTTTGTAAATGGTTAACCTATTAACTCAGATTGGGTTTTCGGTGGGAAGCCAAGGCCTGAATGACACACTAATGTGGGGGTGTGCACCCGGGGAAGCTCTGGGGGGCCCTTGGCTCCATGCTGTGAGCCTACAGTTCACAGCCTGTGCCACGGCCTCCCTGGAGGTGGAGGGGGGCTGGGGTGGCAGTGGAGCCCGATGCCTGGATGGGGAAAGAGCATAAGGTGGAGGGTGCCTTTTGAGCAAAACAGCCAGCACCTGGAAGAAGCCATCCCAGACCTGTCCCAGCTCACAGTGGAAGCTGGATGTGGCACCGCAGTGGGCTGCTTTCCCCTTGTGGCGGTTTAACTGACAGCCCAGACAAGAGGGCTGGGCTGGGCACAGCTTGTACTGACAACCCCTGTGCCAACTTGGGGGAGGAGATGAGCCTTTTCCGACCTCTATGGTCAAAAACGAATTTCCTTTATGGCTGTCCCCTCACCATCTCCTGTATATCCTCTATTTTTAGTTCTCAAGTTGGTTTTAAGTGTGTGTGTGTGTGTGTGTGTGTAGGACAGTGGATGATTTTCCTTTCACACATTCAAGCCTCAGCCTGGTGTCTGGCTTCCTTTCCTGGTTCAAGCTGTGCTGGGGGCTACGGTTCACAGAGCCAGAGCCGGGCAACCACAGCTCCCAGGGCTACTGCTCACCCTGGGCCAGGGTCAGCCAACCACAGGTCCCAGGGCTACTGTTCATGGCAGGCCAGGGCCAGGCAATCACAGGTCCCAGGGCTACTGCTCACCCTGGGCCAGGGTCAGCCAACCACAGGTCTCAGGGCTACTGTTCATAGCATGCCAGGGCCAGGCAACCACAGGTCTCAGGGCTACTGCTCACTATGGGCCAGGGCCAGGCAAACACAGGTCCCAGGGCTACTATTAACCATGAGTTAGGGTCCAGCAACCACAGGTCCCAGGGCTACTGTTCATGACAGGCCAGAGCCAGGCAATCACAGATCCCAGGGCTACTGCTCACCATGGGCCAGGGTCAGCCAACCACAGGTCCCAGGGCTCCTACTCATCATAGGCCAGGGCTGGGCAACGACAGATCCCAGGGCTGCTGTTCACCATGGGCCAGGGCTGGGCAACCAGAGGTCCAGGATACAGGTCCCAGGTGAGACGACCCCAGCCAGGAGGCAAACAGTGAATTCAGCGCGGGGGCACGTCCAGTGCACTCATGGAGCTTTCTGCTCCCTGGAGAAGGCATATCCTCTCTGACAGCCGAGCCCCAGGCTTCTAGCCACCAATTCTCCAGCATGGTCCTCACCCTGCGTGGAAGCTCTCCCCATGTTAAAGCCTCCAGCCTTCCCCTCCCAGGAGCTCACCTGCACCAGCCCCGCAGCCCCCGCGCACACTCCCTCCCGAGCCACAGCTCCATTTAGTGCATCTCCATCACCGTCATCCGGTCATCCGAGTGGCAGCAAGTGGGACACTGCCGGAGCTGTGACACCAGGGAACCGTGCTCCCGAGTGGCTCTGCAGCCCAGGCACCGCAGGTCCTTCTGAAATTTTGGGCAGGGGTAAAGCTGGGAGTGCAGTGCTGGGACCTAAGGCTCAAGACAAAGAGTAAGGGGACAGAGGTTCAAATACCGAGACAAGGAAGGCAGCCGACCACCCACAGCTTGCACAGGTGCCACCCCCAGACCTGGGCTCCCTCTACCTCAGTCTGTGGCCCTGGAGCCAAGGGACCCCAAGCCAGAGCCCAGGAGAGCCAGCAGCAGACCAGCCGAGGAAGGGGGCTGCCCCCCAGGCCCCCCAGGCCCTCCCCCCGCCGGCGTGGAGGGCAATGCCCAGCTCAGGGGGACCCAGGCCTGCAGCCCCTCTGGGCTCCCACCTGGGTGCCAGCCAATCACCCGGATTCCTGTTCTGTGCGCGGGTGTTTCGGGGTCGCTGGCGGTCGGGACACCGCCCCCCGGCTGGCCTCCGGGCTCTGCTCTGCATGTGTAATTCCCCAGTACCCTGCACCCCCACAATGACCGTCCTGGGCTGCCCGCCTCTTCCCTCCTGTGTGACCACCGCTTGCTCCCCAAGGATTTGAAACTGTCGTCTGTGACAAAGACAGTAAGTGTCCGCAGTTTATCTGCTGTGCCTGATTCCAGGAATTAAAGAGGGGGAGGAAAGGTCAAGGGAGAGAGTGCCGATAACCAGAGTTCCGTGGTAACCTATAAAAGGATTCCTGGAAACGAGGCTTCGGCCTGGGACTGGTCAAGAAGAACAAAGTCTCCTTCCTTGGTCTCAGTTCCCCTTATCATTCTGGTGCCTTTTTTCTGTTTTGCATTGTTCCTGGCTCCTATTTGGGCGTCGTGTCTCCCCTGCTTCTCCACTCCTGGGGCTGCTCCCGATGCCCACATGGCCCAACGGGGGCTTTCTCACCTGGGCCCACCCGGGAAACCACGGCTTGCTGTCCCCACGCTGTGGGCAAGTAGATGAACATCTGCTGTGTAAAAAGATCCTCCTGGGGTATGGCCGGTGGGGGCGAAGAATCTTCATTTCAAATTAGCTCAGCTGTAATGAAGAGGCGCTGACAGACAGATAAGGAAATCCCCGCTTTTTTTTTTTTTTTCCAGTTTATACTGGTCAGAGTTGTCTGCACCGAAGATAAAGTTTGGAAGGAGGAAGGTGTCACAGGTGGGGATGGGGATTTGGTGTGTGACACTTGCATGCATGTGCATGTGTGTGTGGCAGGCGTGTGCGTACACACGTGTGCACGGGGGTAGTAGGTGCGTGCATGTGTGAATATTTTAGGAAGAGGGAGAAGAGTCCTCCAGTCCAAAGTTGCTGGAGAGGGCTGGAGTCAATCATTCCAGAAGATGTAGGTTAGTGACCAGGAGGAGAGAGGAGGGAAGAGAGGACATGGTCCCTTTGAGCTGGAGAACAGGACTGAGAACAAGAACCAGAAAACCTTTGTGCTTTGACCAAAACCTCATTCAGGAACGCCCCTTTGCAACCTTGGGGTCCCAGTTGGGTGGGTCAGAAGAATCAGGAACTTCTCTGAGTGTGGGCAAACCCAAGCCCACATCAGCAGAACCGTGGCAGCAGCTTAGGGAGACCCCTGGCAGGGAGGAGCAGAGTCTCCCCACTTCCCTCAGGTCAGGGCCAGCGGTTGGGAGGTCCAACGGAACCCTGAAATGATGAAAATCTTCCATTGGTGACTCCTCTTTGCTATCAGCTGGTAAGCATTTTCGAAGCAGAGCAAGACAGTACACAGAGAAGACAGCAGAGGTCAAGGCTGCTGAACCAAGGCCCAGGTCTGACGTGTGGAGAACGGGGAGCACGCAGGAGAGACCCCCGGGTCTTCAGCCGGATGGTCCCTGTGCTGCAGGATGGGGAGAACGGGTCCCAGACATCAGGGCAGGGCTTCAAGGGCCAGGAGCTGGCAGGATGAGGGGCTCACATGCTGCCATCTAGCATCCCCAGCACCTCCTAAGGTGGAGTTTCTGGAATACCTTCTCCTGGCCATGTTCTGTCCATGCCTGCTTTTCCTTTTTCCCCTGTGTGACAGGAGCGGGTAGGGACGCTGGGCACAGAGGGTTGGGAATGCGCTGGCTGAACCAAGTCTGCTGGGCTTATTTCCGATCCCCTGGATCCTTGCGTTCAAGGCTCCTTCTAGCACCCCGCCTCCCGGGGCCGCACCTAGTGCTCTTCAGGGAGAAGGTGTTCACCAAGTATGTTGATGATGACCCCGTGAGTCAACTGGCTGATGTTCCTTCCAGTATTTGGGATGTAAAAAGGAGCAGGTCTGTGAGGGTTTTTTCCCCTCAAGGTCAGGTTGCAAAAGTTACAGTAAAATGAAAATTAGTGGGGCTTGCTAGGGGGCAGGAAGAGTATATGCTAGGTTCATCCTACGGCGAGCACGTGACCCGGTCAGCTCCCCATCCCTGTAGAGAGGTGGGGGAGGAACCACGCAGATGGTAGGATGAGGCCCCACTCCCAAGAGTTTGCAGTCTCACTGGGGCACCGGGTGGATGGAAACATGAGAGGACAACCGAGGCCAGGCAAGCGGGAGGAGCCCAGGACAGGGGATTGCTGCATACCTGTCTTCAGGCCAAGGTTCCCACAGGAGGGGAGAATGAGTTGGGCCCAGAAGGATGGATACGGTCCAGGTAATGGAGGAGGAAGGGAAAGGTTCTAGAAGGGATATGTGTGTGTCTCTGTGTGTGAGTGTGAGTACGTCTGTCAGAATAAACCCAAAGGTGGAAGTAGGATTAGCAGGGGATATACAGCTCAGAAGAATGGTTAACAATTCTGGGGCTTCCCATGTTCCAGGCCACAATTACATGTTTTTTTTTTTTCCACACGTTTACATGTGTTATCTCCCCCCTGCACCTCGTCCTTACAACAGCCCTGAGATTTTATTATTCTGTTCATTTTGCAGATGAGAAAACCGATGTTCAGAGGCTTAGGCCACAGCGTCCATGAGGGAAAGAAACAGAATTCAAACTCACAAATATCTCCAAACCCTTGTTCTTTTGTGGGTTTTTTTTTTTTTTTTGCTTTCAAAGTTTTAATATTTTAGAAATTTAATTTCTGTATAGTTTAAAATTTTTGAATCCCGTATCATTAACATACAGTGTACTATTAGTTTCAGGTGAATAGTGTAGTGATCCAACACGCCCCTACATCACCTGGTGCTCGTGACAAGTGTGCTTCCCTATCCCCATCACCCATTCCCCCCACCCCTACCCACCCACCAGCCCTCTGGTAACCCTCAGTTTGTTCTCTACAGTCAAGAGTCTGTTTCTTGGGTCAAACTCTTGTTCTTAATCACACTTCTCATGGGACCTGCCTGATGGAGGTTGATAGAGGAGTTGAGTGGGAACATAGTGGTGGATGGGGGGGGGGGTGAGTGTCATCGTTGAAACTCTCGGGGTGGGGCACCTGGGTGGCTCAGGGGTTGAGCGTCTGCCTTTGGCTCAGGGCGTGATCCCGGGGTCCTGGGACTGAGTCCCTCATCAGCAGCCCCCAACCCCCCGGGGAGCCTGCTTCTCCCTCTGCCTGTGTCTCTGCCTCTCTCTGTCTCTCTCAACCGCTCTCTCTCTCTCTCTGTCTCATGAATAAAAAATAAAATCTTAAAAAAAAGCAGCTCTCAGAAGGGAGGCAGAAGTGTCACTGCAGGAAGTCCTAGGGAGACTTGGTTGGTCTTGACTGCTGCGGGATGTGCAGAAAGGGGTTCTAAACAGAACACATGAGCGGGTGGGGTTTACTGGAAGATGCTAGAGAGCAGAGAGAGTGCTTAGGATGGGGCATCGTGGGCCTGGCTGAGGTGGGGGGTGGCAAGGGGGAGGACAGATGGCAGGGAGGGCACCTCAGCGCCAGAGGGAACCCGACACAAGAGGCCTGGGGCGGAGGGGCGTCCCTGGAGAGGTGTCACCGGGCACAGGGGTGAAGCTCTCGGGGGGGGCAGCGCCCCGTCCCACTCAAAGGAGAATCTGCCCCAGGTTGAGTTTCTGGAGCAATGCGTTGAGCAAAATAAAGGTTCTTGCTGTGGAACTTCTCATAGCTTTTGATGTGTCCATGCCATCGATAGGCCAACGTGACTCCAAGAGAGGGAACCGTAGCATATGGTATTTCTCAAACCTATTTGGCAATGAGACCCCAGTTCTACAGAGCGCCTCCTGGAGCTGGTGTTCCACAGCACACTCTTTGGGAAACGTGGTGGCAGCCAACCACGCGAAACGTGGGTCATGAGCTAACTTGGAAACGTGGGTGCAGAGCCGAGGCTCTTGTTTCACCGGCCCATGGAGGTCGCTCATTGGTTTTGTTTTCCTGATCTTGCTTTGGCATCTTCTAGAAGCCGGGATCTCTTCCCCAGAGTCTCCTGCCAAGGGGAGCCTGCGGCCAGAGGTGGGCTCCCCTCCGCAGCAGCCCTTCCCTGGCCTCTGGAGGCTGGGACAACCTTGCCAAGCCTGGGGAGCGCCCTGCCCTGCCCTCTCCGCACCTGCGCACCTGCCCACCTGCATACCTGTGCACCTGCCAGGAGCCAGGCTCTGTCTCAATAGCCCTGCCTCGGGGGAAGACAACCACCAGGGGCCTTGGGGCAGGTGGGGGGGTATGGCCAGATTGGAGTAAAAAACAGTGATATGACTTATTTGCCATAGAAGAGAATTCAGAACAGGAAGGACCTTGGACTCCATCCAGGTGGTGTTAGTTACAAAGGAAGCAAAAGAACCGCCGGAGAAGGTGTCCCTGGTGGGCTGGTTCACAGCCCTCAGGGATCGAGATGGTGAGATGGGGGTATTTGGGGCAGAGGACACATCTGTGGGTAGCATAGTGCCCCCAGGCGTGTCCCCACTGGGGTGGCAGGATCGGCTCCAGGGACGACCTAGCCGCTTGGGCGTCTAGACACCAGAACTTCCAACCCCAGTCCAGCCACCGATGGGCTAGCTGACCCCAGGGCAAAACACTTTGTGTGGTTTCCTCATTTGGAAAGGAGAAAAAAAAGAGAGAGAGAGAGAGATAAAATCTGATCTACCTCTCAGAGGTTTGGGGTGCTTTCTGTTTTGCTTTTTGTGAAGAGCAACTAATAAAAATGATACCAAACTCCTCTGAAAATAAATACAGGCTCTATGCATTTCTAGCAATAATAGCCAAGTATTCTCATTGGGATCGTGGCTCAATTTACCACGATAAAATCACCGGTAAATTTCTAAAAAGTTACTCCTTTGTGCACATACCTTCTCCATAGCAAATGGTTTTTCTGTTTGGGGAAAATTAAAGGACACTCCAAGTCATTCATGTGGGGGTTTATGTATTTCTCTCCCCAGCTGAATAGAACTCTCTCCAGGTTTCCAATTTGGTCATATTTCAGAAATGGCTGAACTTTCAGATGCTGAACTCTCGCTCACTGAGAGTGGATTTAGAAAAAATAATGAGATTAGCAGATAAGTAAACAAACATTTTAATTGAGACTCAAGCTGTAGAAGTACTTTGGGCAGTATGGAATTACATGTTTCCATATTCTTTGTTGGTCTGCATGAAACCCAAACCCAGAAGGTTATATTAAACATAATCGCCTAGCTCCACGGGGCCCTGGAAAGAGTTTTTAATGTGGCGATTTAAAGGCTGGTGATTGTACAAAACACAATGGCACGAATGAGCGTGTCCCTTGCTTTTTGTTTCTTTCAGGGAATAAATCAGCTCTGGGAGAGGGTAGAAGAAGACCACATTTCAGATCCCCACCCCCATCCGCCACCTCCATCCCCCAAAAGGGAAAATACCTTGATGGACCTCATTGATCCCCTAAGAAAGGTGGATTTGAATCCAACATGGAATGGGGGCTTATGAAGGTTTTATGTTGTGAGAACCTGGACTCTGGCCCCCAGGAGTGCTTCTAAGTTGAAAACTTTCCTGCATTTGATTTATTTTTCTGGTGTGTACTTAATACATTGTCCATAGACTCCCATCTTAAGAGCTTTCTGATTGATTGGCGGCAGGGAGCCAGCTCTCTTATCTACCTGGACAGAGTTCCCGCTTTCTCTCCAGAAACCCAAGACATCCAGGAAAGGGGGGAAGGAATCATAGAAGACGTTGCTCTGTTCTTTCTCCCCAGACGCCATGCTACTAGTGACTTGTATCTGCAAGTCCCTCTCTCCTTTCTCCTTTGAATTCTAAGTCGTCTTGCGGATCATAAAGCAGGCGTGTGGTTTACTGGGCTCCACAGACTTCCCTTCCTCTCCTAGCTGCAAGTGTCTGAGAGTTGGGGATCCCCGGGCAGCTCAGCGGGTTAGCACCTGCCTTCCACCCAGGGTGTGATCCTGGAGTCCCGGGATCGAGTCCCACGTCGGGCTCCCTACATGGAGCCTGCTTCTCCCTCTGCCTGTATCTCTGTCTCTCTGTCTCTCTTGAATAAATGAATAAAATCTTAAAAAAAAAAAAGTGCCTGAGAGCACCTGTAGCAGAAGAGCAGCTGTCCACAGTAGCAGCGGGCCAGCTGTGGACCCAAGGTCCACTCAGACCTAGAACATCAGCCTCTACTTCACTTTTCATTTTCCTTAGAGCTGCCCTGTCCGACCATTGCCGCCTGCCACATGGGACTGTTTAAATGTAAAATTAAATTAAAGATTTACTTCTTTTGCCACACTAGCCACATTTCAGATGCTCAGCGTGGCTACTGTATCAGGCGGTGCGCACACAGAACACTTCCATCATCCTGGGAAGTTCTGGTGGACTGCACCATCTCAGAGATGACCCAGCCAAGACCTTCACTTTTGTCGCATTTGAAGAAAATAAGACCCACAAAGGTAAATGACGTTTCTGAGGATCTCCAGGGATTTGTGAAAACATATTTCTTGGCTGTTTTGGAATCCTGCAGGGTGTCCTTCATCTTAAACCTTATTTTGGAAAGAAATTTTCTATGTTGGATGCATATTTGAGTTTTTGCAAGGGAAATAATCTAATGTAACAACGGTCTTGAGGGTTAAGAACACTGATTCTTTTGGGAGATGCTCCATATGGTAGTCAACTGTGTTTAAATTAAACCCAATTTTTAGACACCGTGAGTTTCAAAAGAAAGAGGAAGACTGGACTAATTTTTGGAGAAACATTGCTGTATTTCTTCCTCACCCTGGACTGTGCTGGTAATAATCGTTATGCTTCTAAAGACACTTGGGAAACTGGAATCAATTGCACGAGAAGGCCAACAGCTGAGCTGTGCCCTGGAGCCCTAGGACCTATCACTGTAACATCCAGCATCCTTGGTCATCAGGCTGCGAAGACAGCGGTACAGGCTCACCGCACATGTGTCCGCAAGGACAACCACCAGGAGCCAAGACAGACAATAACTGTCTCCCTCACTCAACCGTGTCCAGGATTTATGTAGTGCTTCATGCAAGATCTCACTGGGGGCCAGAATTCACCCTGAGTGGGAGGGCTCAGGCCTTGCTGAGTTGCAGAAAACAAATGCAAAGAGCCCTAGAACATTAAAGGTGGGGAATTCAGAACTTGGGGACTCTTGCAAAAGTTCCCCCAAAGGAGAGGACCAGAAACTTCCTCTGGTTTCACCCATAAGGTGAGAGATACCCTTCCTATGAGGCTTCCCTGTATACAGTGTGCCCAAGTGGAGATCAAAGGGAATTCCAGACAATAGTTTTAAGTTATTAATTAAGTGAAATTGATCTGCGATTATTCTAACAAACGGCCCATGGTATAGAGAGAAGATCAAAGAATCTGGGCTCACCGGGGTCTTTATTAATGTCCTCTTTATAATGAGTACCTCTCCTTTCATTCCTCCAAAAGCCCTTGTCCATCCGTATGCAATAAAGAAATACAAGGGAAAGCAGCAGAGCATCCCCTCTTGGCACAGTGGCATGAAGACCACATGGGCATGGAGTACCCATCCAATACTACAGGTCTGACCAGTAAGGGCCAGAGCCCAGAAGATCCGAGAATTAGCACGCTCAATAATGACATTCTGCTATCTTTTTTAATTCCGCCTTGTTTGGCTGAGCAAGGGCTTCCTGAGCTTTCTTACAGTCAAGAGCAGGGGCTGAAGGTGGGCAGGAGGTCAGGCCTTTGTGCAGAGCCAAGAAGAGTATCTTCCTCCTCCCAAGGTGAATCCCCCTCCTGCCTGGACTCAACATGCAGATGGGCCGGGCAAGTTCCCAGAGCAGGTCCTCTGGTCTGCAGCACCCTGACTACCCAGGGGTTGGCGTGTTCACATCTTCCCTGTGTGACCCTGCGGGCTCTGACGACAGAACCAGGGAAGAATTTTAAGCGGGGTCAGGGTGGAGGTGAGGTGGTGCACAGAGAATGCCCAGAGAGCAAGATGAAGTGAAACCAGAGCGAGCCACTGGGCTGTGGCTGTGGAAGTGAAGCTGAGCGTTATAGAGGGGCCTCCCCGGCCACCAGAACTTGTCCCCGCAGATGATGGTCTTTCAGAACACTGGGCTTCTGGACCAAGACGTGTGGATGGCTAGAAAGCTGAGTGTGCTGGCTGGTGGCGATGGGGCCGACGTGCCTGGGTGAGTGCAGGGGAGAAGGTTGCAGCTTACACATGTGACAACGTGCAGAGAGTATGGCCCCAAGGGCATTGCTGGTGAACTCAGAAAGGGAAGTTGGATGGAGGTGGAAAACTCAAACCTCAGCTCCACTACCACGAACTATGAGGCTTTGTGAAGATAAATGAACCTCAGTTTATCTACTGTGGTCAGCTGAATAATGCCCCCCCCCCAAAGATGTGCACATCCTAATCTCCCGAACTGTGACCGTGTCACTTTACACAGTACAGTGGACTTTACAGATGTCATTTAGTTAATGATCTTGAGATGGAGAGACTATCCTGGATGTCCGGGTGGGCATAGTGCCAGGTAGGGTTCTATGAGGGGGACACAGGAGCGCCAAAGCAAGAGTCAGAGTGAGGTGTTGAGGGAAGCGGAGGTTGGAGTGATGTGAGGGAGGGGCCATGAGCCCAGGGATTTGGGCGCCTCTAGAAGCTGGAAAAGGCAAGGAACCAGAGTCTCCCCAGAGCCTCCAGAAGGAGCACAGCACTGATGACACCTTTGTTTTGCTCAGTGGGACCTATAAATGCAAACTAACGGTACCCACCTCATAGGACAGCTGGAACAGGTTAAATGAGGCAGTGTATCCAGTAAATGTTGAGTGGCTTTTTCATGAGTTTATTGAAAATTATATGATCACAGCCAGGATTGGCTACCAAGTCTATCTTAAATTCTCTCCGCTCCATTGTCCTAAAGACAACTTGGGACAGTTGGAAGTGGGTACAGCTCTTCCAAAGAAACTATGGGAAGCATCTTAGAATTGTTGAGCCCAAGGAGATACTTTAACTCCTTTACCTCAGAAAGCTCTGGAGTCCCAGGGTCACCTTTGGGTGAGCTGTCACACAGATCTCTGAAGTCTTGCATTCCAGCTCTGCACAGCCATGTCCTGGGTGGTGTTGGCAGGACCACAAGTGTACCCCAGACACTCTTCCGGTGATGTGGCAGGGGAGATGGGAAGTGTCACCAAGCTGTGTGGGTGTGAAGTGGGTGAGGCCTCAGATGTCATTAATGAAAGGCTGGGCAGCTGCCAGGGTGTTGGATAACTCTGGTGACTTCATGTGATCATTTCCTGATCACTTGTGTTGATTGCCTCGTAGACTCCTGCCATCTTCCCTGGTTTTGTTTTGCATCACGAGACTGAATATATAAATGGACAGTGGCCAGACCACGTATAAACATCAAACTTTGACCCACAATCAGCAACCAGCCCAGGAAACCAGCCCATAACCAGGAACCAGGCCAGGACGTTCTTTATAAATCACACTGTAGGAAGTCAGACTCGTGTCTCTAGTAACAATCCAGGAAACCAAACAATGACTCCTGAAACAATTGGCCCCAGATGGCCAGGACCTGATTCATAACTGTCAGCTTCCCTAATCTTTGTCCCCATCTTCAACTTAGGACCGGCCACTGAAAGCCAAATATGCTCCCCAACTGATCACATAGGATGCTCACTTCTAGTTGGCCCTCCTATGGCTTCCCTGTGCCAACAACCTCCAATCAGGGAATACCCAAAGCCTTCCCTTTTGTCACTGTAAAGCTCTCCCTCTTCCCGCCTTTGATTCTCTGCCAAACGCAAGTGATGGTGGCTGACTTCCTTGCTATATATAGTGGGCTCTGAATAGCCTTTGCTTGTTCTCATTTGGTTGGTCTTTGTTTATCTCCACATATCATACAACTGGCGAGTGTGGATTTTGGGGTGAGATCATGCTACAGAGATCATGTCCCTCCTGGACAAGGGCGGACTGGCCACATGTGATTGGCTCAGAGTGACAACTGTGGCCTCATGGAACCCAAGACCCCTCTCGGTTTCTGTCTTTGTGGAGCATACGTGGTTTCCCCAGGAGCAGGAGGTGGCTGTGATGGAGTAGTGACTAAGTTCTGTTTGCACTTGAATTAGTTATGGTACCATTGGGTGGAACACAAAAGAAGTAATTAGTGAAGGCAAGTGGGAAAAGTCCAAAATTGGAATTTTGTTTTTAAGTAACACTTGGGAGAGAACAATTTAGGAATGAAGACAACATATTTCCCTAGTCCCCTGCACACGGCTCTCATTTTAAAGAGAACAATGAGAAGGTGGGTTTTAAGTGGTGCCATAGGGAATGTTAGAAGCTAATGTTACTAATCTAAAAGCTATCAGGGCAAGGAAATATCCAGGTGGTTATGGGACAGAGATATTGCAGGAACTCTCTACAGACATCTCAAATTGTTGGTTTTTGAAAATAAGGTCCATGGGCAATGTTCTCTGCAGTGTCATTGTCAAGATTGTTCCTAAGTTTATAGCTAGGTGTTATCAAGATGGATTCTCATGATGTGTACCTGGCTCCAAGGACCACAGTTGATTATTACCTCGGGGGTCATTTATCATCCTGTGTGTGTGTGTCTGTGTGTGTGTGTGTGTGTGTGTGTGTGTGTGTGTGTGTAAATAAAATAAAAACGAAAAGTTAAGGTTTGGTAATGATTAAGAAAATTGTTGACATTGTGGTTAATTACAGGAATTTGCTTCTTTGATTCAGTCTCCTAATTTTTTTTTCAGTTTCTTAATTTAAAAGGCTACCCCATCTTTGGAGATATTGTGGGTTTATTGTTTTCTGCGGCTGCACAGCGTTTAATGGTTTGGAATAATAAATAGTTCTTTTCCATTTCACATGCCATCACGACCCTCACTGCCACCATTTTGATCTCTGTCCCCCACTGTCCCAGGAGGCTGGTAGGACACAGGAGAACAAAGCGACCCTCTGTTGAATGGAGGAGAGGCTTAAGACTCAAAGAGACAAAACGCTTTACCCAAGCTTATGCTTTCTTTGCAAACCAGAATTTGGGCCCTGACACCAAGCATTCAAGACCCGCCAGTAGGGCTTGCAGTACTCTCATTGAGCACAACGCAATCTAGTTTTCCCTTTCAACGGACAGCTGGTATTTCAAAAGCCAGAACCCTTTTAGGGAAGTCTGGAAGGGAAGAGTTGAGGGAGTTGGAGAGAGAGATGCTTTCCAGCCTCAGCAACTTAGTTAGCAAGGGGAGGTAGGCCAAGGAGGCAAGAGAGGAAGGCGATTCGCAGGCAGTGTCGTGTGAGAGCTGTAGGAAGCTGTAGGTGGGGCGCAGAGCTGTGCTGCTCCAGCCACATGTGGCTTCGGGCACCTGAAATGTGGCCACTTCCAACTGAGAGGCACTCCAACTGTCCCTTCCACACCAATTCCCGAGACTGCATATTAAAAAGGAATGGCAATGACCTCTGTGGTTTTTCTATGGATTATATGTTGACATGATGTATTGGGTTAAGTAGAATATATTATTAAAATTCATTTCATGTATTATTTTAATTTTTAATGTGACGACTAGAAAATGAAAAATCACACCTGTGGCTCAAGTTTGATTCATATTGACCAGCACCAGTCCAGAAGCTTCCCCTTTGGATGAGATAGTCACTTGGTAGGTGAGGGTAAGTGGGGCCAGGAGTCCAGCTGTGAGGAAAACAGGACAGAGGACAGCTGGTCCTCCGTGCCCTTGGGAACAGGGCCCTTCTTACGCAAGACATTAAAGAACAGCAAGAGTTCCATGTGACAATTTCAAAGGAAACGTTTTCGTTTCTGCAACCTCGTTCTTTCCTAAACTCCGCCCAAGGCAAAATGGATTATTGCTTCCTGGAAATGGAACCAGGGGACTTGAAAGTGTTTCATATTAAAAACAGAAAAGCCCAAGAAGAAGAAAAATAATTACATTTCTAAAAGCTTTTAGAACAAATGCTTGCTTGTGAGAAATAATTTTCCTATAAATATTTTATTCCTTTTCTTTCTTTTGTTCCCCAGCTGAGGAGTTCCACATGGATATAGGAGGTGATGTTCCCCTTGGGAGAGAAGATCAAAGCGAGTCTGGGTCTACTTTCCACTGCATTTGACGTAGTCTCTGCCCGCTTGCCTGAGACGAAATGGTCCCAAAACTTTGGAAAAACACAGAAAGAATGCAGACAAAAATCCATAGCTACATAAGCATGGAAGCCAGTTGTTTCAGAGAAAGATCCAAGGCTTGGCTAGAACGAGAGAAATGCTTATTGTTTGTCAGTGGGAACCAGCCCCTAAACAATCCATTTTGAAAAACAACACTTAGTAATGCAAAAATAGCAAGTTACTCCTGACTGATGAGAAAGATGCGTCCAGAAAACAAGGAGCCTATTAAATGGGATTTGATAAATACTTTTTTAAAATTAAAAAAAAAAAATCCACCCAACAGGCAAGACAGGAGCATGAGGTTCCCTGGGTCTTGGTCATTCCTAAAGCCTAGAGCCCAGCCCCACACCTGTGCTTGGAGGGGAGCACCACAAATGTTTGTTGGATTCCTGGATCCATTCATCAACCCATCCAAAGGGCATCCAGTGGATGCGCCAAGGCGCTTAACCTGGCACACTGGGAAATGATAACGCCACTGAGAGGAAAGGAGAAGCTAGGGAGAGACCTAGTCTTGGGACTAGATTATCAATTAGATTTGGTTGATGTGTGGAGGAGACAGGAAATATCCAGTGGCCCAAGGACAGCAGGTTGCTGGCAAGAGAGACCCAAGGTTATCTTTGATGATCAGCAGCATCAAGTCAGCTCTTAGGGAATCCTCACCATACTTGCTGCAACCCTTCCTGGGTGTGTCCATGCAGGGCTCTCTCTGTATTTTGCTGTCTTTGCGTTCAGGGGCCTGACCTGCAGCAAGGGTAGACTGCTTCTACTGCTGGGAGACAACTCACCAGGGGTTTCTTGGGTTTCTGCTCCTGCGGCAAGCCAAGTTCCAGGCTTCCCGAGACTGTTGGTATAGCAAAGACAAGACACGGTTGGTGCCTTCCTCCAGAGCAAAGGACAGACGTGCTAAGGGCTCATTAGAAATGACTTGAGTTGCCTAAATTCCTAAACTCAGAGTTCCTCTCCTGCATCACAACTCACGATGGGTGCAGATGTCTTCTGGTCTTTTTCACAGAGTCGTGTGGGAATTGGTACCTGGGGACAAGGCTCAAAAATGCTGGTATTCTGGCTACAAGTGTTGCGAGTAATACTGTGTCCTTTGTCTCTGGCTCAGGAATCTCATGTTTTCAACCAGCATCCATGAAATGGGGGCAGGCGGACTTGTCAGCTCTCAAGTAGGGGGCGCGGGCGGATCTCAGGCTCGTCAGAGTTTTTGACGCTCCCTCTCAGAGATTCTTACTCTGGGTCCAGAGAGGAGCTATGGGAGACCCTCAAAGGAGACCGTAATTAAAGGCAACTCAGAGAGTTCCTCTTTCAGGGAGTAAGAACAGAGGGAAGAAATGAACAGGGCCTGATTGCTTTGGGGTATGCCTTTCATTATGGATGTGGGCTCAGATCTTCCTGCAGGGGGCATCCCTGGTGGCGCAGCGGTTTGGCGCCTGCCTTTGGCCCAGGGCTGCGATTCTGGAGACCCGGATCGAATCCCACGTCGGGCTCCGGTGCATGGAGCCTGCTTCTCCCTCTGCCTGTGTCTCTGCCTCTTTCTCTCTCTCTCTGTGTGACTATCATAAAATAAATAAAAATTAAAAAAAAAACTATATAAAAAAAAAAGGCAGAAGTGGGAGTTAGGATTTAAAAAAAAAAAAAGATCTTCCTGCAGCATAAATTAAGGGTGGTACAGGAGCAGCAACCAAAACCTGCAGAGAATGGAGTGGGGTGGGGGGGGGGCAATGAGGCTGCAAGGGTATTTTTTTAATGCAAAACAACACCCCCCATAAGGAATTTTAACATAAATTTGCAACAAAAAGAATATATTTAAAATTGATTAGCCTCTCATACTTTTTTACAACAAAAGTAATCCAGTGCATTTAAATGAGTTTTTGTGACCTTAAGGCTTTATTATTATTATTTTTTGCTCCTGGAATGAATACTGATTGCAATTATTACTTTACTATCCTTTTACCGACTTCCTTGGTGCTGACCAAAAGAGTTACTTCAATTCAAAAGCCCCACCGGGTCCTGGAGGGAGGGAGTGTATCTTCTGCTCCTCCTCTGACCCCCTTTCCGCTGTGAGCTCTCAGTAGAGCTCAGAGGACGTGCTGAGGTGTCTTCTGACAAGTTGCTGGTGTGCCACTAAAAGAAGTTTTAAAGACAAGTTCCACCCTCGTGCATGTTTCAGTTGACATTTAATTTTTAAAATTGAAATGTAAACAGTTGCAAAGGGTTTAATTTCCAATGTGCTGTTAAGAGTAGGAGAAAGAAAACCGTCCCAAAATGGTTTATGGAAGAACATTTTTGCATGATGTAATTTACAGCCCCTTCCGTGAAATAATTATGATTCCTGATAAAATGCTTGAGTAATTTCCAGATAGACTTGGATGGGATTAAGAAATCCTGAGAAGTTAGGGTCCCCTACTCAGCTATCTTAAAACACATCAATCAGACTTTGGTCATTTTTTTTTTTTTGGTTATGGCACATTTCTTTCTTCTTTAGAGGTCCCATCCAAGAGGAATCCCTGATTTGAAGCCAATTTGAAATAGAATTTTGACACATACTTATGAAAAGCTTGTTTTTTCAAATAACTGAAAAGTTATTTTAACAATTGACATTGAAAAATAAATTTAGCTATAGAATTGAAATCCAAATACCATAACGATTTGATACTCAGCATCATCTACATGAATAAATATGGGGACGAGTTATTTTTTGACCCCTAGAAATTTTACATTGTTCTTTTCTCTCCAAAATTCATATTTCTACCCTCCATTTTATCCTAATGTGATATATGTCTTTTTCTTTTTGAGAGGGAGGGAGAGAGAGAGAGAGGGAGAGAGAGAGGAGGGGCAGTGGGAGAGGGAGAGAGAATCTTAAGCAAGCTCCACGCCCAGCACAGAGCCTGACACAGGGCTTGATCTCACTACCCTGAGATCATGACTTGAGCTGAAATCAGTCAGACACTTAACCGACTGAGCCACCCAGGTGCCCCTAGCAATGTGATAGGTCTTAAAACTAAAAGTTTAAAATTAAATAACTGCTCATTATTTTCTACCACCAAAGGCAGTCCATGAATTTTTGTGATACAGGCTTTACTTTTTTTGTTCCTGGGTTGAGTAATTGTTATTATTATTGTTTTCCAATTGTTAAAGGTGTGCAAATATGTTACAAATTTTGATGATTATTAAACATAAAAAATAATTTCAATGGAAATACATCTCAGATGAATGGGGCTGGATTATTCCCTTCCACTTCCCCCCACCAGGATATTGGTTTTATTTTTCTGGCATTGTCCTTATGAATTGGTACAATACCATTCATACTCCATTGGTTTTCTTCATGCCCAGTGAGATGCATATATCACAGTTGTCCAAAGCCTGTCCTATGAGCACAGTCATGAACAGAGTGATTCCGGGTAAGGAGAAGGGACTTATATTACCACTTAACCCAATTCAGTTTCACATTTTTTTCTGTATTCTGCATAATAAATATTTAGAAACAGATGTCCCTACCAACCAGAAGTTTTCATTAAGTCTCCTGTTGGTTAAAACTGCTAATTTGTCATTTAAATAGCCATTAGATATATCCACGCTTGAAATATATACCATTGATGGTAAATGTTTAAAAGAGAGCTGGGGAGTGCCTGGGTGGCTCAGTTGATTAAACATCCAACTCTTAATTTCAGCTCAGGTCATGATCTCAGGGTCGTGAGATGGAGCCCCCACTGGGCTCTGTGCTGGGCGTGCCGTGAAGCCTGGTTAAGATTTTCTCTGTCTCTCGTTCTCTCTCCCCTTCTCTTAAAAAAAAATAAAATAAAATAAAATAAAGGTAGCTTAAAAAAAAAAAAAGAAGGGAGAGAGCAGTGGACTTTGACGTTCTGATATCTCTAGAATCTATGCATATACTGCAGAACTTAAAAATATTTCTTGTTTATTGCAGAAGTTTCTTCACAGAGGCATCACCCTGACCCTTGTAAACGTCTCGCTTGCTTCCATGTCATACCCCACAGTCCTGGCTATTCTGAAAACCTCCTAATCCAGTCTTGGGAACGTTTCGCTCCTCTGAAAATTCTTCCTCCCTCCCATCCCCTCAACAAATGTCCTTTGTCCCGTAATAATTAAAAAAAAAAATCCTTGAAGGATCCAAATTGAATAACAATAAAGATCTGATTGGAACCTTCATAAGGCTGACAATGTAGAATTGTATTTCTTAAAAAAGTGTGTAACCACATTTGTCTGGGTTGCAAAAGACACCACAGAATAAGATCAGAATAGAATTTCAACTGACTCCCTAATTTCCTTAGAATGGCTTGTATTTCAAGCTCTTCCTGTTTTTTTCTGATAGAGAAGGTGTACATTACTAACTATAACTGATAAGAAAGTATAAAAACAGCCCCTGCTCTAAAAGTACAATTGAAATTAGCATTTAAGTTCACATTTATAAATTAGTCATTTTAGCCTAAGTTTAATTACAGCCTAGACTGCTTATTTACATTTAAACCGGATTATTATAACTCCTTTTGATTTATAATCACTTCCTAATTTCCCATATTGGGCCAGGACTAGGTCCTTTGATGATAAACAATCAACAGTTACTAATGAAACAGAAGTCACATCTAAATGGAAGGTCATATCTGAAGATGCAGAGATAAGTAGGTTGGGGCAGAAGACGTTGGGGCTGTTTGCTTGAACTATACAGCAAGGTGCTTCCTTCATTTGAAATGTGACTTGACTTCAAACCTTAAACCTACAAGAATTTTCAGCCACTGCCAAATCTGAGATGAACTGTGTGCTGTGGAGCATGTCATTTGTCATTCGACCTCTTTCAGCTTGCCTTGTGCAGTGAGAGCTTGGGAGTACCAAGGTGGTTCCTGGGTGCTTTGCTCCTTGTGGCTCTTTAGAGCTCTTGACCCCCATATGGAAAATGCCTGTATTCTATTTAACACCGACCTTGGCCAACACATACACCACGCTGACAGCAAATGCAGGCATGAATCCCTTCTTAACACGGAAGAGGTAGGAATGCTTCTCTGTTGTCTGATCACAAAATAATCGACACATTGAAAGACAAGAGAAAGAAAAATGACTAGTTGAGGTTTTTATATATGTTCATTGCTTCTAACATGTTTTTAAGAACAAGAAAAATGCAACATCAACTACTCTTAGAGCGAGTGGAGCCACCATACTGTACAGTTTTGGGGTCAGGCGGCCAGGCACATTTATCATTAAAACCAGGTAACAATACCCCACAGCAAAAGAAAACCAGCCGGAAGTTAGCCCCCATGACCTTTTTTTTTCTTTTTTATATATATACACATTTTTTAGAATACTCTGCCTTTGAACAATACAAACAATAACAACAACAACAACAACAAAAGACAAACAGGCTTTATATTAAAAATGTCTCTGTTCTTCATTGTTACTTCTAAAGCAGCTTGGAGGACTTTGCCACTTGGAGTGTACTGCAAATTGACTCCACTAAAATGATCTTGGTAGGGTAGCAGCACAGGATTTGATATTCTATATTCATCATTTTTGACAATGTAAACCTTTCATAAAATAGTATTTCGCTTAAAAATGAGAATCATTCAAAGGTCTGATCATTCTGTTCCCTGAGGCCTGCCAGGGAGGTCTGGCTTCATACCATGGGGTTCCTGCTTCTTGGGGTGGGGCACAGGTGCCCCCACATTTCAGGAAGAATATGAAGGAGAGCCAGGAAAGGGCCCCGTGGAAAGATGGCAGGAGTGCTCTAGATGGGTTTCTGTCAAAACAGACCACACAGAGCAACCCTCTGAAGGTCAAACCATCATGGCCAGAATTTAATCCCCTGGTCATTTCCCGTCTGGATTTTCAACGGAATGAATCTCATGGGTTTAACCAAACATGTATGTCAGCCTAAATAATGCGTTAGATTCTGATTTGCCCAGGGACTGGTAAACCTTCACGGAACAAGGTCAAAGGGACAACAGCTACATCCTTCACAATAAACAATTCTGTTGACGTGGAAATGCACATAACTCCACAGTGGCCAGTATGCTCCAGGGTTTTCAGGTAGCCAAGACCCGGGGCTTATCTCACCTTCTCAGAAATGCTTTTAAAGAATTGAGACAAAAATCCCAAATAGAAAAATGAAAATTTTTGCTAACGAATAGTGTAGAGGCCATTAACTAAATACAATTTTTAAAAAAAATGCTGAGATGCATGTATCTTTTCTTAAAGCAGCTTTCAAAATATCAACCACAGCATTAAACATTGAACATAGTACATTCCAAAGTTAATACAGATAAATGGTATATAATGCAATAATGCCACAGTTATTCCATGAATGTCTCAAAGCTGATTCTAAGCTTGAAAACAATATTTTCTAGTTTATTCGCTGGCGATTTCACTTCTTTACTACTTCTCTAGAGTTTCCACCACTGATTTTTTTTTGTGTGTGTTTTTTCTTTTTTTAATGCCCCAGGATGTACAGAGAATTCCCACATTCCACACCTGGAACTCCCCCCTACCCCCTGTCAGGTTTTCCAAAAAACAAAACAAAAAAAACCCCAACCTACAATGACAAAGTAATGTTTTGCATCGTTAATTCCGTAGACATAGGTCAGTTAATCCACGACACCTCATTTCAACGCTTCCTTTAGGATTTAGGACTTTCCCCAAAGTCATTTAGAGCCTCGCTTTCAGTTGCGCAGCCAGCGCGCACGCGCCGCGGCCACACCGTGCCCACAGGCCGCAGCGTTCCCTCCTGGTGGCCGCGGAGCCACCTCCCTCTGCAGGGAAGGGCGCACAGCCTCTGTTTCCTGCCCTCCACAGTGATAAACGTCTTAAGAGCCCTGGCTTCCAGGTTCTGCGCTCCACGAGGCAAGGGGCCCGGCCGGAGGGCCCAGGCCTACGACTGTTCTTTCTGGACAGTGGGGTTCTGAGCTCTGTCACCTTCCAGACATTCCAAGAGCACGCTGCTCTGTTGAAGACCCTGCGAGCAGGCCCGTGAGTGCCCAGGCTCAGTTCCAGGACGAGGCCTCCGAACGGGGCAAGACTGTGGCCTCTTCGGGAAACGCAGGCACTTGTGGCGGCCTGATGCTTCTGGATAAGTCACCAAGACGTTCGCCTCCTCGCATTCTGGAGGACTCTGCTTCATACACAGACAGAGCCAGTTCCGGGGGTGGGGGGGCGGGGGGAAGTGGATCCAAAATGTATGAATATACACATCAGGGCTTAAGGTACTGGATGCTATTGGATAAATTGCTAAAATGCTTCTCGGCACAATTGGTAGCTTAAAAAAATACTTTCCTATGGTTTCACGGCTTTTCCCCATCACTGTCCTTCGGTGTGGAAATCTTGGCGGAGGATACCAAGTCCATCTGAAGTTCCCCAGTTTTTTCTTCCAACCGGGTATGTACCATGTGAGCCATATGCTGTCTTTTCTTCAGGCCAGGGAAGGATGGACTTCCCACCGACCGCCTTCCCTCTCTTCGTATTGCAGCCCCCAGGGCGAATCAATGCAAGGAAAATGAACACCTTCTTCCTAAACTCCAGCAGCCAGACACCCGGCTTCTGGAACAGTCAAGTCCTTTGTCAGTTTGTTTGCTCTTCAGATGGTGAGTCAGTCCAGCCAACAACATGGAAAACAAATCCGTGTTTATAGGCACAGGAGATCCAGGTGGAGCTGCACAGGCTTGGCAATTCGTGGTAGGGTTTCCAAAGACAGGAGGTTCGATGGGACTGTCTTAAATAAATAAATCTTTTTTTTTTCTTGATAATGTAAAAAATAAATGGTATTTCCCTTTGGCAGTAAATAGCTGATTCGACGCTGAGCCTGAAAGCTGTTTTTGTTTTATGTTTCGTTTTTAAGAGACCACAGCTTCGTTTCATGGTACATCACTGGCAATGCATATATTTCTACTGCTTTAGTGAACCTTTTGCATATTTGTTTGTGGCAGGCCTACTGACTTCACTTGTGGCCCAGATAGGCACCCAGGGTGATGCAAGCTCCCACCAGGGCCAGACTGAGCAGCGCCTTCAGAGACAGCCAGGAGAAGTCAAACAGAGGCTGCATGGTGGGGCCGTACAGTTCCACAAAGGCATCCTGCAGGGGCAGAGACGGGGAGAAAAGAAAAAAAAAAAAGAGAATTAGAGAACACGGGATGCCAGCGTACGGAGAGAGCAGCATCTGGCCTGAGGACCAGACGTGGGGAAAAGTAAAACACCCTTTTGGGGCAGTGAATCAGACCCACTTTTTAAATTCTCATTCAAGAAGTATTCACGGGATCCTATTAACGGGCCAGGTACTGCAGAGACACAGCGGTGAGCAAAGGAGATTAAAAGTTCCTACTTCACCAAGCTTTTATCTACTTGTGGGCCATAGACGGTAAACAAAATAAGTGTATCAGATAGTGTGCTATCAGATAGCTAAGTGCCAAGGAGAAAAAGAAAACAACAAAGGCAGAAATATTGGAGGCTTCGCAATTTTAGCTAGCATAACCATTCCTAAAATAACAACCAAGTATGGAACGCTTATTATCTGCCAGGCGCTTGTAATAAATGCCCAGAACACATTATTTTATTTATTCTTCACACCAGTATCATGGAGTCATTTTATTTGCTTTTGTCCTGTAAAGGGGAGGGGGAAAAACTGGGGGGAAAAACGGAGGTGAAGGGATTTGTCTAACCAGTGGCCAGGTCAGGATTCGAACCCAGATCCAAACCGTGTTCTGTGGTCTGCCAATGCTCTCCCCCGGCTCACAGCAGCTCTGTGAGAGTGCTCCGTCTGTCCAGGGTGCTGGTGCGGTGGACACAGCAGGGTGGCCTCCCCTGGTGGCATGCCTAGCCTCTGAAGTCAACAACAGGGCTCTCTCCCCTCCAGGAGTGGGCCAGGCTGGATGACCACAACCCTGCATTTAACTCAAGTTGTGAACTTCGCAAAGCACGTGGTCACTTATGGTCAGTTACGTGTCACTGGACACACAGGTCCCTGGGGAAGGAAGACGGCTCCTCTCTTCCCTTCCTATTGCTGCATGGAAGTCAGGTCTGCAAGGGCTATGATTGGAGTCGTAGCAAAGTTCTTTGGATGGTTTCAGATTGGACTGAGTTGGGATTGGACTGTATGCTCGTTTCTTAGATTTGTTGGGAGACGTTTGTTGGGTCCAATGAGTAGTTGGACAACTCTCTAAATCTATCTGAATATATAAATCAGTAAATGAAATTTTTTTCACTTGGTATGAGTTATTCAGGCACGAGGAGAAAAAGACCTACTTCCACATTACTCCCAACAGTGTGGCATCAGAGCACATGATTTCATCAGGTGAGTCGGTAAGATACTACTATTTTGTTGCACTGCTGTGTGGAGGTGGTTCTGACAATGTTCAGCGTTTTTGTCTCCGGTGCTGTTCGTGGTTTTGGTACATGTAGGTTCAACTGGCACTTAAAGTTTTCTGAATTCACTCATTGGTTTGAATTCTTTGGCCTAATGCTTCACCTGATGCTTACTCTGTTGGAAATTATTCCTTCAATACGCAACACCCTCTGGGACTCTGAGGAGTGGTCTTGAAGGTGAGAGTTTAAGGCATCATTAGGGGAACGTCTCATGTCATTAAATATAGATTTACACAATTATTTTTCACAACTGTCTAGTATTCCATTTCATATATGCTGTCCCCGATTTAACTGAATCTTTATCTTCTTTAAATTTTTTTGTTTATGATAGTAGACAATATCACGATACGTTTTTGTATATGAATTCTTGTCTACTTGCTAAGTTGCTTTTGGGGGGCAAATTCCTAGAAATGAACCCCGTTGATCAGTCACCAAAATTGTCCCCCACGAAAAGTAGGCCATGAGGCATTCTCACTCTTACTGGTGGCCCTTGACTGGTGACACCTTCTATAAAAGTCAGACAAGACTTTAGGGCAGTTGGTTCTCACTGGGGGTAATCTTGACCCCAGGGTACACTTGGTAATGTCTGGAAACATTTTTGGTAGGGGTGCTGCTGGCATCTAATGGGTAGAGGCCAGCGAACCTGTTCAACATCCCACAGTGCATACGATAGTCCTCAGCCCAAAGTGCCAACAGAACTGAGGCTGAGAAACTGTGTGAAGAAAAGTTTGGGAGAAATTCTGATCTTGGGTCACGGAAAACCTAATGGCCGTCTCATGTGTCAATGGCTTTGGTCAGATGAACCCAACATTAGTTAGCCTTGCACAAGTAACTGCTCGCCAGCAAGTGGGTGCCCTGTACTTGCGGACGTACTAACATTAACTTTTACCAGGAGAGGGCGCAAGGGCTTACTTCTTTTTCTTTTTTTAATCTATTGTTGACATTTTCTAAATTTGAGCCTGAGAAAAGCAAGGCAATAGACATAAATGAAATACGTGTGTAGCGTTCTCAGTACAAAGCCAAGGTAACAATCATGACTGCTTGTCCAGGAACATACTTTCCCTATATATAATCAGGGATAAATGGGGCAGGAAGGGGTCAGGACAGATTTATGAGCAGGAGAAACTCTGCTTCTTGTAAAGTGCATCCCAGGATCCCAGAGACACAGCTGCGAACAGCTCCTAGCCCACCCTTCCATGCTGCTCAGTCCAAGGCCTGGGCAGGCCAGAGCCTCCCACCGCAGCCGATGCCCGGAATCCTTGAGGATCCCTGCGCTGGAGGCAACGCGCCTTGACATTGAGAGGGTCGATGGCCAGGCCCTGCCTTCCTTTAGTTATCAATGGGATTTCCCGTGGCAGGACGGGAAACCAACTAAGCCCCTTGTCATCTGACCTTCCTGGCCGTGGAGCCATCCTGAGAAAGTGGGCGAAGTGGAGACAAACTGGGGCCGGCCTTTCCTCCCTGTCTACCTGGTGCACGATTCTGATGCCAGGGGGGCAGAAGAAACGCCTCTCCAAATATCCCTGCCACTCTGGGGACGTACGGTTCCCTCTCCCAGCCACTATCCCCTCATGTAAATAACTGCACTTCTAATGGACCTAATGGGCTGTTTCTGATGTGCATTATAAAGAAAAAACATAATTTCTGGACTGAGATGAGCTAAAGTAGCATCTCTTGACCCAAAGAATGAGCACAGAGTTGCTGACGCAGCCCCAGGGGTCTGGGGATGTCTCTGGGCTTGGGGCAGGAGGTCTGGGTGAAATCCCAGTTTTGACATTTTATTGCTTCTGACTTTGAACAAATGATCCAATGCTGAGCCTCATTTATTTTGCCCATAAAACTGGTTGCTGTGAAGATTAACGTAGGCGACTCAAAGCCATTTGTAAATGTGGCCTCGAATGTGAACTAGGGGTTGTGTTCACTTTTGCGCCGGTCTGCTGTCTTGCAAACCTGCCACATGGCTCCTAAACCTGCCCTGCCCCCCAGGGGCTCTACTGAGTCTGCTCTTTCACGGGAGCAATTTGCCAGCCCCCCTCCCCCCAAGGAGTCCTCTTTTGGTTCTGAAGATGCCTAGTCATTTTTATAGCAGTTATGAGTTAAAATGTGCAAATATACACGTGATGTGTTCTGGGCAAAGATGGGAAGTGGTAACACACTGCCCAGCTACACTTCCTCAGAAATTACAAAGTCAGGTGGTAGGTCTGAGGGGTGTCATTTGAGACCCCCACCCCAAGACTGAACCGGGCCCCCAAGCGTTGCCCATCTACGACTGCAAAGTGCAAAGCAGACCCTGTGATTTCAGGACTGGAGGTCCTAAAATTACTTTTATAGAGAGTCTTCTTGCTTTTTCAAACATCCTGATTAGGGCGATTTCCGAAGTCTGTTTGAACAGTCTGTCATTATTTGTTTAAGTTTGAAAGCTGTTTTAAATAAACACATGCTCATTTTATGTATTAAAAGCAACAAAGAGGGAAAAAGAGAACCTGAGCCATCGTCATGTGATTCGGATAAAATCCCAGTCTGTACACTTAGGGGACACCGCAACCCTTGCTCACGTCTGGACCAGCAGGAGCGCTGCCCGGTTCCCATGACGTGTGCGGCAGGTTCTGAGATGGCAGCTTTCTCCCTTTGCTGACCCCCACCCCTCAGAGGGGCTTCTCCATGGACTTCAAATTCAGAGGCCACAGATGGTCTGAGTCCAAGTTCTACCCAGAGCTGGCCCACCAGGGCCGAAGGCCAGACTCCCCAATCCCAGGCCCTTGCTGCAGAGTAGAAACTAAGCCAGGGAGGTGTGAGACCAGACTCAAGACTCCCAAGCAGGGCGTACAGCCAAAGCGTCCTCTGCCTTCTTGGGGTTCGGTCGTGGGACCTCTCCCACCAGATATTCTCTCTCTCTCTCTCTCTCTCTCTCTCACACACACACACACACACACACACACACGCACGCATGCACCCCTCTCCCTTGAGGCAGCCTGCTCTCCAAAATTTTCCTTTTCCTTCCAGTACCCTTCAATAAGTTTCACTTAAACCTGATTCCAAATAAAATGAGATTAAGAAACGAAATGAATCAGATTGGCAAAAACTGAAAGGAATACTGAGTTCTGCTGAAAAGGATGGGGTGGGGGGTTGGGGAATCCCAGATATTTTTACACAACTGATGGACTCCCAGGTAAAGATAAATTGTATTTGCATTTGGCAATGCATAGCAGAAGCCTTAAAAATATACCCTTCTGCTATGAATTCCACGCCTAGTTATTTATCTTGAAAAAAATGGTAAAACACAGGTTGGTTCTGATAGCTAACACCTGAAAAGGATTGAAATGTCTGAAAATACGATTGGTTAGGTAAACTTATGGCACATCCATACAGTGGACACAGGCATTAAAAATTGTACCCTACAAGGACAGATATTCTTGACATAGTTCTGAGTGAAACAGGTAACAGCTAAACCAATGTCTATATGGTCAGGCCCCTGCCTCATGGTGGTTCGCAGATCTCCTTAAACACTGGGAAAATTTAACATGGCCTGGTTGGATATAAACAAATTAGAAATTCAGCTACATTCCACAATCTCTGAGCTGACTGTGGATCTGGACATGGATATGGCCATGGGAGATCCTAAGGGGGAAATCATCCTGCCCCCTCAACAAGCCTACGATCCGGTGAGAGATGATGGCTCTATGTACCCATTTGAACTAAATAAAACCAACGCATGCTGCCATTTTGTATCCTGCACCAAGCAGAAGATCCTGTCAGCAGTAAGAGGAAAGTAAAAAGAAAATCAGATAGTGCCAACAGGAAATCCAACACTGCTATGGCATGTTTTTGATATTTTTTATTTTTCATGGTTATAATGCTGTCTCCATGGGTTGCCTTCTTCTTGACAACCTGAAGGTTTAGGGAAGAAAAAGGAAAAAAAAAAGGTGAACCTTGAGCTCGAAGGAACCTCCAAGTAAGCTCAGACCCGCACTGGTAGAGCATTGCCCAGGAAAGCCATCAGCCCTTTTTGCAGTAGTTTGAGACAAATGAAACCTAGACAGGCATGGCGAATTACCAACTGTCCGCACTGATCAGCAGATATGGGACGGAGCAGGAGAGCAGGGGCTGGGGTTATGTCCTCCTGCACTTAATGGGTCAGAACATTGGCCAGCAGGTGGTTCTTCTCTCTGCCTCCCTCAACTTGTTTCCTCCCATCCCTGCCCTTCCTCTGCGTCCATCCTGACCCCATTCCACGGCAGCCTCATCTGGCCTTCCAGGAGTTGCTGAAGTAAATAGCCCAACCATGCGGACCAGTGCTGCTCTAAACTCGTGGTCCCCAGATTCAGTGAGTTCTGGAAGCTGGTCAGCACCCCTTTACTTGACCCTGGTTCAGATCTCTTCTCTGTTCCTTTCCATGACCATTCTGAATAGCTACCAATTTTCTCAAGTGTTTTCCCCTTTTGGCAACTGACGCTAGCCCCTCTTCTCTGAGAAAATCGGAGCCGTTGGGCGAGAATCACCACAGCTTCCTGTCCTGGCATACCCACTGATTACAGTCCTATCTGTCCTTCTCTGCTCCTTTCCACCCTCCATCCTTATTCCACATTGCTTCTAGAACCTTCTTCCATCTGAGAAACACCCTCCAGAGATCTCCAATACCATCCTTGTGGCTAAATTCACCGGATGATTCTCAGGTTGCATCTACTGAGTGCTTCGACATGCTGGACACAGAGAGGGTTGAAAAATCTTTGCATCCTGGCAAATGTCTTCTCTGCCTCCTTCATGGGCACCTCCTCCTCTGCCTGCCCTGCTAGGTACTCAGTGATCCCTGGGCTTCTGCCTTGACTTCTCCCTTTACCAAAGTCCTTCACTCTCATGGTCTTAAATCCCATCCCTCTGATGATGACTCTGAAATCTTTATATCCGGCCCCACCTGCTCCTCTGACTGCCAGATTCCCATTCCAGTTACTTCCCATGATGTCCCCCTTAGGCCCCCATTGCAGCCTAGTCTGTCCCCAGCTGGAATTATCACAGCCCCCTCAAGCAAGCCTGCCTCTGTTCCTGCCTTCCCCATGTCCATGCTGTCAAGGGAACCCATGCTCTCAGAGTCCCCTAGAGCTTTTCCTCTTCTTCACCCCCTCTTCTGTTCATTGGTAAAGCCCACAGTGTGAAGTTGGGTTCCTCCAGAGGCAGACCCCAAGACAAAGATTTGGTTGTAAGCAGTTTATTTGGGGGATGATCCCAGGAAACTACTAGGGGAGCAGGAAAGCAGCCACGAAGTTACCTTAACCAAGCAGGTAATTGCTGTTAGCCCCTGGGGCTTAATCCTGCTGGGATAACTGGGACCAGTGCAGAACATGAACCTTTTGTTATCTCACTAACGTGCTAGGGAGCTGGGGTATTTATACACCATCTCCCTCCATTCACTGGCTGAGGGTTGCTCCTATGGAGGCATCAATATTCCAGCATTTTAGGCCAGCTGTGTACAAAGACAAGTGGATCCTGGAGGCCAGAGGAAGCCCTTGGGGGAAGAGATGTGGATGCCAATGCTGGATCTCGTTGCTAGAGGCCAAGCTAGTGAGCACTGAAGTGGAGGTAAGGGCAAGGGGATCAGACAGGGCAGTATATGCACCACGGATTTGACCACCACCACATTTCTCTATCCCTATTACTGTCTGTCCCTGAGATTAGTGCTGTCATTTCCCCTCTGATCTCCTCTAGTCTTGTGCCCTGGCCTTCCGCCTCCTCTCCATTCTGCAGGCAGAGTCATCTGATCAGAACCAAATCTGTCACTTCCATGCTTAAGTCTAAATTCCTTAACGTGGCACCTAAGCTCTCAATATTCTGACCCCAGCCTAGTTCTCCTGGTCGGCTTCTGTCACTTGTAAATGAACTTGGGTTCATTCAAGGATTCAGTGCAATCATTTTCTCCAAGCCCCCTAGGTTGAGCTGAATAATCCTCAGCTATTCCTTGGCCCCTGTATAATCTGAAGACGATCTGTTTATATGCCTATTTTCTTCTGATCAACTATTGGCACCTGGGGGTACAGGGACCACATCTTATTTATCTTTGGATCCCTGGAGCCTGTGTCTGCCATACATTAGGCACTCAGCAAATGTTTCTGGGACTGAAATAATGGGTTTCCCAAACATATCTTAATAGATGATATTTTTTTAAAAGGAGGATGTTCAAAAGACAAGTAAATGACAAGCTAAAACAAAATTCAGTGGTTTTTTGTTTTGTTTGTTTTTGCATTGGTCTCTGGTGGCTTCCAGTGAGGGGCTAAGGTTCAACGTTGGCTCTGACTGGTTCAGTGTCTGCTCCATATTGGTTGTTAAATTTTTTTTTAATTTTTTTAATTTATTTATGATAGTTACACACACACACACAGAGAGAGAGAGAGAGAGAGAGAGGCAGAGACATAGGCAGAGGGAGAAGCAGGCTCCATGCACTGGGAGCCCGACGTGGGATTCGATCCTGGGTCTCCAGGATTGCGCCCTGGGCCAAAGGCAGGCGCCAAACTGCTGCGCCACCCAGGGATCCCTGGTTGTTAAATATTTTGATATCATCCCTATCTGCGTGCTTTGAGTCTCCAAGAGAGGGATAAGCTGGTATTTTCCAAAGTCATTTGACCATTTACCGCCTGCCCCCCACCAGGGAGATTCCTGGTGCCAAATGAAGACACACTTTGGAAATGCTGCCTGGAGGTAAAAAAGCAATAATCCCGGACATTGGCGAGAGAGGCAGCGTTGGTGCCTGTTGTACAGGATGGGGGTGACTCAGAGGTCCCAAGCTGTTGGTGTACATCTATGGGAACATAAAGACCTCCCCATAGTAACGAGCTGGCCTTCCACAAAGGAGTGTGAGCCTCATTCCCAATAGTCTCTAGGACTGTCCCAGAGCACAGAGCCTACTATCGTACCATTGCCAGGCAAGAGTGAAGATGCTGGGAGAAAGAGAAAGGAAGGGAAGGAGAGAGGGAAGGAGAGAGAGAGAGAGAGAGAAGGAGAGGGAGAGAGAGTAGAGCTGAGAGCTCTCCCTGAAGACAGGGAGGCAGTGATTCTCTGGACTCCAACTTTGGCTGAGATCAAAAGGGGAAGCTAGCTGCCTGGGGTTCTGTGAGTGGTGGCCAGCAAAGCACACGCAAGGAAGTGAGGACTTTTTCTACCTGAATAAAGCAGCTGGTGAGGAAGTGACTCCATTTCCCCCTTATCATGGGCTCAGCAGGATTTCCTCTGCAGCCACTTTGTGCTGAATGAGTCTTGAGGGTTCCGTGTACATATCAGAGCTGCTTTGGCAGTTGCCAGCTTCTGTCTCCTAGGGCTCTTCCTCCAGCGCCTCCCCCCTTTACTCCCAAAATATTGATTCCGGGTTTGGGGGAAGAGGAAAGGGAAAAAAACAACCGCCGTGGAGCACCTAACGGAAGGACACACAGCTGTCTGGCCTGCAGACTGTAAAGAGAAACCTAACGTGAGAGCCACGATGACTCCTTCTACCAGGCTTGCAGGGCTGCCCCCCAAAGCCATCTGCAGTGAGAGGGGCTTGATCCTGGAGAGACCGGGAGCTCCAGAGGAGGGGTATGAGCTAGCTGCACCTCAGGTCAAGGACATAAAATGAAACCTAAGCTAAGTGTCATCTGGATGTAACTAGAAACCTGCTAGAGAAATGGCAGGAGATGAAAAACCCAAACAAAACAAAAAACAAAACTTGCCCGCCTCCCCAAGTAGGTCTAGGGAAGTTTTGGTGTATTTTGTGATGCAAATTGAGTGCCGGATGCAAATCAGGCAAGGCCCTCAGGAGCTAGGGAGGGCAGAAAATGAGAAGCCCCAAAAGGTTCCTTCTTTCTTGAGGTGGGCACTGTAGGAAAATAATTTGCAAAGGAGTCTGACGTTCTGGGGGGTCCTTCAGCCACGGAGCCGGGTCCTAAGCCATGTGCCACGTCCACCTACTGGAGGAGACCAGAGCTGGCCATTCCTGGGATCTCCCAGGTTCTGTTAGTCTAACTGCCATGGGGGGGTTGGACCTGGGGTAGGAGCCCAGGCACACAGACAAATCCACCCCGCCCCAGCTATGCAAAAACTGCAGGGGGAGGGTACTCAGCCACCTGCCGGCTTAAAGTCCCTCCTGCCAGGAGGTGTGAACAGATCAGAGCCTCCAAAGACTGTAGGTGGAAAAGGGCAAAGCAATGCCTCCATAATGACGTGTGCTGAAAATATGTTAATAGTTGTGCCGTTTGGTTCATTGTGTTCATACAGTAAACCAAAACCACGGAGTGTTAAAGGTCACTGTCTACACTAGATTTTGAAATCTCATCTTCAGGTTGCGCATTCCTTTACAAAGCAGACATTTTTGTAAGAAATGAGGAGTCTTAAACCTAAGTAAGGAGTCTTAAAACTAAGCTGAGGGGTCTTAAACCTAAGTAAGACACGGGCCCTTTTCTGTAAGACTCACTTGGTCATATATGTGTGTGTGTGTGTGTATAATATATATGTGTGTATATATATGTTCTCTCTCTCTCTCTGTATATATATATATATATATATATATATTTTTTTTTTTTTTTCGTGCATTCACAGTAGCCTTAAAGGGCATGAGCACTTTCTCAATACACTCAAAGCACTTTGTGTGTGTAGGTACCTCTATCCTGCAGTGCAATGGGGAGAAGAGACACATGCTGTTGTCCTCGTAGCACAGCCATGCTTAAGCACACTTAGGTAATCTGCCTGGCAGTGTTTTGGCTTTAAAATAAAGTTCCTTCATTTTTCTCCCTTACCTTCCTCATTCCATTACCTTCTTTTGGCTAGAAGCCTCTGAGTGCCTGCGTTTTCTGGCACTTGGCCCCTTCTTGCTTTGGGCCCATGGCATTTTGACTGTGTGAGGAAATTATGATATTGTGTTGGGTATGAAAGTCCATGAAACAACAACAAAAAAAGTGTAATGGTAACTCAACAGTAGCCCATTTAAGAAACCAGCAAAGATCTGAAGAGACATTTCACTACAGAAGATACACAAATGGCCAAGAAATTCAAGAAAAGGTGCTCAATATCATTAGTCATTAGAGAAATGCAAATCAAAACCACAATGAGATGTCACTTCACACCCATGAGCATGGCTAAAATGTAAAAAAATGGACAATAACAAGTGTTGGCAGGGAGGAAGGGAAACCTCACACGTGCCTGGTGGGAATGGAAAGTAGTGCGGCCACTGTGAAAACCAGAGGTAGGTGCTCAGAAAGTTGAACAGTTACCATGTGATCCAGCAATTCCACTCCTAGATACGGACCCCGAGGTAATTAATAGTATGTGCCCACATGAACGCTTGTGCATAAATATTCATATCAGCATTATTCAGAATAGCCCAGAGTGATAACAAACCAAGTGTCTATCAACTGGTGAACAGGGAAACAAAAGGTTTTACCTCCACACAAAAGAATATTATTCAGAGCCACAAAAGGAAACGGAGCAGTGATTCAAGCTACAACGCGGAGGAGCCTTGAAAACATGACGCTCAGTGAAAGAAGCCAGACACAAATGGTCACATTTGTATGATGCCATTTATATGAAATGTCCCAAGCAGGCAAATCCACGGGGACATAAGTAGATTAGTGGTTACCAGGGGCGGGAGGTGGGTGGTAGAGGACGATGAAGAGTGGCTGCTCATGGGTATAGGACTTTTTTTTTTTTTTTCCTGGAGTGATGAAAACCATTCTGGAATTACACAATGGTGATGGTTGCACAACTTTGTGAATATACTGGAAACCAGTGGGTCAATCACTTTAAGTTGAATTTTATGGAATGTCAATTATCAAAAAAAATCTTAATTACATTTCTCATACTTCACAAGAAGAGGACTCAACTATTTTTGCATCGTGTGGAATCGGACAGAAACATTGGCTGTTCTGTAACCCTTGCTTCACCAGTGCATTGGAGGTGGGGCTCCTTCGGTTAGGAATGCACAATTATCTTTCTTTTCAGAAATTTTTACAATCGTGGGAGGTGGCTTGGTGGGTAAAAACTGCCCTGGATGAGAAGTCAGGATGGCTGGTGCTGATCTGGGTGAGCAACTCACTTTACCGTCTGGGCCCTGAGTTTCCCTGGCCTGATAATTTATTGGTAGCCTATCTGCAGTCTACCATCCTGGGCTTAGAGAGCTAACAATCTTATTCTCCATCTTTCCCCCTGCGTCTCCTACAATGTGATTTGGAATATCCTGATGCATGTCAGAAGCTGTTACCCCAACTACTAGAAGCCACTGACCTGGTTCCTCCACCTCCCTCCTTTCTCCCAAATCCATACATGGCTTTGGAGCCTCTTGCCGTCAGCTCCATCCTCTCATTCTATCTTCTTCTCTCTAGCACGGTAGCCGAGCTGCCATGGCCTCTGATGGGTGTGCGAGTGCTTCTCATCTTGGTTTCAGTGATAGTCCAGTTCTGTCCCACAGAACTCTGTGCCCCTCCTGCCAATTTTAATTAGAACTGGTGATGCTGGAGTGAAGAGTAGTTGGGAAGCTTTGCTTCTCCTCTATATTGGCAAGTCTCTCCACTGCCTGATGTGGGCTGGAGATTCCTTGGGCAGACTAGTATTTGGAAGATATCCACCGACTGTTCTTCCTTGGTTCTGGAGACACAGGCAGGGCTCCCTCCCCCACTCCCTCCCGCTGGTCTGGACCTGCCTGGCCTCTCAGTATAAGTGAACATGAACTTCATCACCCTGTGCCTGGTGGCAGGTGAGTGTTGCCTCCCTGTAGGTCACCATCTGGGCCAAGAATGCAGGGTTCCACCATGCGCACCTGCTGCATGGCCTGCCAGTGCAAGGTGCAGTCGGGGTACCTACCACTCTCCTGCCCCTGCAAGAGTTAATTCATGAAAATATGCCAAAAATGGGAACTGAAAGCAGATGCTTATTGAGTTCTGTAGCTTGGCCTAATTGCTGTCATCAAGACACCACTGCAGGGGGCCGGTGGGGAAAGGGGGTCCTTCATTTATTAAACGTGGAGGGCCAGAATTGGGGACCGAATGTCTGATGCTCATTTGTTTAAATCAGCAAGTGTTGACTGAGGTTGCTGGTGGTGGGAAGTACAAAGAACCCGCATTTCCTAATAGGAACTTGCTGAAAGTGGTCTCAGACCAGGAGGGGGCATGTCAGAGTGAAAAGAGCAAAACAGAAGGCGTTTGCATGGGCGCCGTCCTCAGCGGGGCACCGCCAGCCTCCAGTCCGGCCTGGTCGGACACTTGCTGGCAGGACTGGGTAAGAAGTTAGCATTGGCATCTTTTCCAGATGCTCCGTGATGCACTGGCTCCAGGGTCCTTGCTTTGCCAACAGGCTCAGACATCTGTCTAGGACCAGATCTGCCCCTGATGGTACCCATCCTGGTGTTCTCAGTCTGTAGCAAGTAAGTTGCAAGCTCTGCAGAAAGCTCCCAGGATGCTCCAAAGTATCCTGCTCAAAGGTATCCTGAGAACTAATAAGCTTTACCCTGTTCCCAGTTCCCCAGTTCTGCAGGCCCATGAGTCACACTGTATGATGGTCAAGGCGATCCCGGAGCAGCCCATGACTGAAGCCTGTCCCCTACACTACCGGATCTGTCCTCTGCTGGAGCCAAGCAAGTATACCCTCTGTGCTCTGGGGAAGAGGCAGGAGCATGGTGGTGAATGCGCTCCGTGGGTTCCATATGGCCGTGCTAAGGAAAATCTGCTTTCATTTTGTACTTTATGATTTAGTTCAGTTCACCTGGAAAGACTCAATGTGAATAAAAACAGATGCGTTTCAAGGTGCATTGCCTGGCTCCATGACAATTTTCTTCCTTCCGCATCAGATGGTCTTCCTGTGTCCAGGGAAGAGAGCGGACCTCTCCCTCACAAGGAAAATGCATGCAAAGTCTCGGTCAATGGCAACAGCCATTAGTGCCGGGACAAAACCCCGGAAAGGTCAAGGTGGTGGTTCTGCATTCAGGCTCATTAAGGCAGGGATGCAGATATGCTGGCCCGACTTCCCATCTGAAGAGATGTTTAAAGCGAAGGACAGTGCATGCTTGTGACAGTGCATGCTTCCTGTTAACAGAACAGTGCAGGGCCATGTTTACAGGGACAGAGAGAGACACAGAGAAGACAGAGGCTCACAGAGATGGAGAGACAGACCCAGAGAGACCCAGAGAGAGAGACCAACACGCACACAGAGCCAGAAGGCGCTCATTGATGGGCTTCAGGTAGCGGGGGCTGGAATCCTGCATGGGCACCGCTTCCAGGGGACAGCGGACAGCCACCCGACCTGCTCTGGACATCACAAGGTCAGGGCATGACGTGCTCGCGGGGGGAGGCCTGTCATTGTTGCAGGCAGTGGCTGCTTACAAGGAGAGAAGCTGTGCCCCGGGGAGCCGGACTGCCCAGGCCACCGTCGTGTCCTGCCTGGGCACAGTTGCGGCTGGTAGCAAGGAGCCCGGGGGACCTGTGGGCAAGGGGTGGAGCTGGCAGGTCAGATGCGGGGGGTCAGTGCCCACGGCTCCCTGCACGGCCTTGCTGGCTGCTGCCAACACCAATGCCCTGGAGCAGGTCAGCTTGGCCGGGCTCATGATGCAAACACGCACGGAGCACCTGCTCTGGGCCCAGCACCGCATGCAGGGCTGCCCGGGAAAGCAAGTGCCGTGGGGTCGGTCTGTCCCTACGACAGGCTCCTTACACCCGACACGGCGCCTTACCCGAATCAAAACCTCCACAGACACTCTTCCAGGGGGAACGACCCAGAGACGGCAGTGTCTCACTAGAAGTACTGTTTGCCCCTAAGGTCATAAGAAGAAGCTTACGTTTGGGCTGGGGGAGCCTCCACGCAGGACTTTGCATCTAGTAGATTTGCTGTTTCCACCAAGGGAAGCCCTTGGCCAAGCGCATGAATCTTGAATCCACGTGCAACATGCTTTTCATAACAAAATCAGTGCGAATTTTGGCTGGCTGTCCCCAGCCCCGCGTGGGTCTTCTCTCACCAGCATGGCCCTGGGTCCTTTTGGCTTTGCTCTGTCCTCTGGGCATGTCTGCATCGAGCAATCCAACCACAGTCACACCACTTAAGGGAAGGATTTATTTAGTGTCTCCTTCTGGGATGAGGACAGAGAACTATCTGTGGTGCCAAGCCCCATGAGGTGGCTCTTCTAAATGACATTAGACAGAAGAGACCAGGGCCAGAGAGGTTACACAGCTTGCCCAAGGTCACACAGTTCATGGTGGCAAAGCTGCAGTTTGAATCAGGGTCCCCGCCACCCCCAGGCATGTGCTTTTTCAACCCCACTTTGCTTCTCCTGGGGGACACAGTAAAGAAGTACAAGACCAAGGCCTCGCAGAGACACGCAGTGAGCATGGGGGGGGGGGGGTAAGCAGCGAGTCCTGAGGAGTGCCAGGGAGAGCTCAACCAGTGCGTGGGGAGTCTCTAGATGAGCTGGAGGGGCAGGAGCTGAGTCCGAAGGAGTCTGCTGGAGGGAGGTGAGGGAGGGATGGCATCTCGGGGCATGGACTCGAGGTGGGAGCTGGTGGGCACACCATGGCAGGTCCCAGGCTGGACCTGTGTGTGCGGCACGGGCGAGCCAGAGTGAGCAGGGCTGCATGGACAGAGGGCAGCCCCGTGATTAGGGAGAGAGCACGGGTCTCAAGGACCGGCCCCCGGCACTCTGCAGAGCTGGATCCCACGGGAACATGGGGGGCATCTCATTCCCCAGTCTGCGGTTTGGCCCTGGGGGCCCGTTCCATGCACGCGCGCCACATCAAGAGTATTTAAAAATGCTGTGAAGATAGAGACATGATTCCCTAAGGAGGAATTCCTTCCACAGGGTTCAGGAAAAGCCCTCCTATTTACCGGGCTGCTTCACAGGGAATTCTGGAATGTGAAGGAGGCCAAATTTCCTGGAGTCACAAAAACAAATCCAACGTGCGGCCTATTTAGAATATTAAAATAGGTGGCCCGAGAGCCTCTGCGGTGGTGAGTGGGTTTCAGGCCGTCTGAGGGTTCCTGCTGAATTAAAAGCGATCGGGTCCCCAGTAGGCACGGACGGGAGCGGCTCCCCCACCATGGGCACAGGGAGGGGTGAGGGCAGCCCCCCCCCTGCCCTGACCCTGCTCAGCAGGCTGCCGGCCAGCCAGGCTGCTCCTTCTCCCACCAGGCATCACCGACTCATCTCATGACTGTAACAGCTAGCTCTGCTGACTTAAATTTGGAAATTTTTCCTAATTTAACAAAGCCAGAGACCTTTAAACTCCTAGGAACCTGCCCACAGAGCATTTTACAAGAACCCATCTGCTCACTGGGTGTTTAATCTTTTAATGTTTGGTTCGGTTTGTTTCTGGAAGGCCAGCGTGTGGGGCGAGTTTGTGACTGCTGCAGTCAGGCCAAGCGAGCCAGAAAGCCTTTCTTTAAGATGTCAGGAGTCGTAAGACAAGAAAGATGTTCAGGGCGACGTCTCTAACACCCCAAATTAAGGATGGAGAGTGAAGGCCAAACCCTTGGGTCTGTCACTCCTGTACGAGGGGCTCTGAGCTCAGCTCTATCCTGACCGCAGGGCACCTTCCATCCTGCTGGGTGGCTTGAGGTGCAGAGAAGGCCGGGCTGAGCCAGTCCTCCGCCACCTCACAACTGAGCTCGACTCCCCTGTCATACAGAGTGTTTGCTCCTCTTACACCCCAGATCGCCTTCCCCTGATATACCCTGTGGTTCTCCATTCTCTTTGACTTCTGTTTGCTCCCCTGTTCTCTCCTTGTCTTTCTAAAGTTCATTCCTTGGCTCTGGTTTTTTTTTTTTTTTTTTTTTTTTGGTCTCTGGTCTCCATTTGCCCTTTCTGGGACAGGCCTGCTCTGCGTTTTCTGCTGGTAGTTCCCCACCCTCTCAGACGGAAGAGGACTGCATGCTAAATGAACACGCAAGGCCCCTGCAGCCACGGGAAGGGTTTGGCTATAGGTGTGGGGGGCCCTCCCGGCTCTCATCCTGGTGAGGAGACCCTGGTCATGGACACGATGGGAGAACCTGGGCCAGAGTGAAACCTGCAAGGAAGGGGACGAGGTTGTGCAGGGTGTCCTTGTGGCCGTCTGACCCTGGTTGTCTGACCGGACGCCGGGCCTATGACCCTGGCTGGAGTCTGAGCCAGGTGCTTGCTCCACAGCCTCCGTTAACCCCTGAGGGTTTAAATGCTGGCCGGGTAGTGATGGGACAGCGGGGGGTGAGGGGGGTGGGGGGGAATGGCGTGCGGTGGACTGAAGAGAACACAAATGTCCAAATGCTGCTTTTTCTGAGTTTTTACCTCTGCCAAATTCTTGAAATTCTTAAGTCTTACAACTGTATATGCTTCTCCTTTCCGTGTAAACCTGAAACATCATTTAAATGGCTTTTGAGGTAGGGGCACCTGGGTGGCTCAGTCGGTTAAGCATCTGACTCTTGACTTTGGCTCAGGTCATGATCTCAGGGTAGTGAGGTTGAGCCCTGCGATGGGGAATCTGCTAGAGATTCTCTGCCTCCGCCCCTCCCCCTATGCCCGCCTGTTCTCTCTTTCTCTCTGAAATAAATAAATAAATCTTTTTTTTTTTAAAAGATAAATGCCTTTTGAGGTAATCCTAACCTACTAAAACAACTTGAAAAACTGCAAAAAAAAAAAAAATATTTCACACACGCCTTGAGGGTTTTGAAAAATGCCTGACTCTGGGCATAAGTTTATGATGAATGGGTTACAGATTCAAATGGCTAAGTTACTAACTTGGTACATCACTTGGAAAGATGGTTTATTCAGGGAATTTCAGGTTTTAAAAAATTATAATTTCATTGCCATCATGTCTATAAGATCTTTTGTTCAAACTTCCAGACATAAAAGAAATAGTCCTAGGGATGTAGTGCACAGTGTGGTGACTATAGTTAATAACACTGTACCGCATTTTTGAAGGTTGCTAAGGCAGTAGGTTTTAAAAGTTCTGTTCACAAGGAAAACACTGAAAGTACTATGTGTGATGATGGATGATGCTCAGAGACTTATTGTGGTGATCATTTCACAACATATACAAATATTGAGTCATTGTTGTACATCTGAAACTAATATAAAGTTATATGTCGATTATATCTCAATAAAAAAATAAAACCTTATTGCCATCGAGTCCATAAGACCTTTTGATAAGAAAGTAAGAATTCCAAGTCTGAATGTATGACGATGGAAGACACCCTTTCAAAGGCAAAGTCTGAGCAGAGCTGTGCACTGCTTCAGAAGCTCATCACGCTATCCATGGTCACATCACAATCCACGCAGTGGGCAAGCTATGGGGCCCGAGTGTCCATAACTGGCCCAGGCTCTCTCTTTGCTGTCAAGTGAGTCACCTCTCCAAGTTTCAAGAGCCTCATTAGTGACAAGAAGAGAAGGCCTCACATGTCCTCTGAAGGCTCTCTCGGGATCTAAGTTTACATTAACTTGTAGATTATGGGGACTCTGTTCTGTATCTGCGTCAGAAGCAGCGGGGATGGAAAGGGTTATCTAACTGGGAGACACAGGGACCACTAGAGTTGCCACGCCATCTATTCCAGGTGCAAACAGAAGCCTGAGTCCAAGAGCTGGTTTCATAAGAGGAAACCTAGAAGTAATTGGTCTAACAAGAGAGAGAAGTTAGGGAAGTGCCTGATATTCTAGACATCAGAAGAAACAACTTCCCAAACCATCAAGGCACCGAAATGAGAATTCCAGGCATGGTTCCTAAAAGTCCCAACGATCTACTCCCTTAGGAATCCACAAGACAGCTCTGTAAGACTATGGTTCAAATAGAATGAGAGCCATAGTTAAATAACGCAGAGATGATTTTATGAAGAATTAATAAACACCTCTTTCTCACTCATAAATAATACTCATTTGTAGTAAGTTAACGCATCGACCAAAGGAACTTAATGGTTTTCAGGCCTGAGTTCCTCCGACAACAAAACCATGTTACTCAGGATAACCATGTTATTCCTTTTCAGCCCCTCCAGCATTTCTTGAATCTCCCAAAGCACCCTCTTTGAACTGAAACTTTCCATTTTTAAATCTTTTCCCCCATGGCCCTCCAGGCTCCTACCCCCTATTAATTACAGAGAAAACCCATTCAGTCATTTTTGGGTTATCAGACTGTGGAAAATTTGTTTTTCAAGCTTTGGAAGATTGTTGGAGTGCCTTTTTATTTTTCTTTCTTTCTTTTTTTTTTCATTCCAGATAACTCAAAACTGGTTTGGATCCATGACATCAACCCTGGCATGTACAAAGAATGAGGAATGAAGACTTTGCCTTGTTTGGAACCAAAGAGAGGACTATCCACTCTCTCTTTTCCATTTTTATTAAGACAGTATTTTTTCCTTTTAGTTGGATGATGTATACTTTTAACATTCCAGGAAAAAAGTGTCAGTGATATGCAAGTCATAATAAAAGAAAATCAAAAGAAACGCAATTAGAAGGGACGAGGAACTTCATCATTTTTAGTACAAAATGCCCTGAGGACAATCTAATTTTAAAAATTACCAGCACCATATAAATGAGAAGAGAATATATGAAAAGATTTGTTATTTTAAAATTTAATTTAATCCTTAATCTTTCTGGCTCTGGGACTTTCATCCTTATTTTTAAAGGCCAAAAGTTATCAGGTGCTGGATAAGGAGTAAGCCTCATACTAATGCAATGTAATAGTGACAATGGGTCCTCTTGGTCTCTGGTTTGCCGGCTAGAACATGGTAGGGCACAGAAAGGGTTATTAAATAAAAAGGGAACACACATTGAAAATGAAACAATAGCCTTCTCTTTCCCATTATTATAAAGGTACTTACTATGAATGAAAACAAATATTCACAGGGAGTGCTATCGTTGATAAGTGCTTCCGTTTCTACCAACTACTGTGAGCTTCATGACAACCCACAGGTAAACTATGGCTGTTGTCGCTCCCATTTTACAGATAATCAAGAATATGTAATTTTTCCAAGGGCACACAGTTCATCAATAGTGGAACCAGATCTCAAACCCATAATTGTGACCTAAAATACCTTGCCTCTCTGCTCTATCACGCAGCCTCCCTAAACAGAATAATGACTCCCAGCAAAATGGGCTTGCACAGAGCCAAGATGTCATAAGCTTGAATACAGCAGGGACTTGCTCACAGTCAACATCTCTGTCTCTTTGAAACAGTTTAAATGATGAGAAAAAAAAACTATTTTCTATCATAAATGTTGGTTGGTAATAGAGGGCTTTGATTTATTCCTGCCTAGGTTGCTATTCTAGCCCAGGGAGATTTAATTCTGCCCACCTCTAACCCATATTTAAAAAAACCTGGAACCATTCATGCATTCAGAGAGAGAGAGAGAGAGAGAGAGTCCAAATTATAATGCAATAACGCAGCCTTCCTTTAAAAGCCTCTTCTTGATGGAATCTCCAATTTTCCTTTCCACTGTTATTACAGTGGCCTGGCAGAGGCTTTAGCAGAGAGGAAGAGAGGAGATGCCATTAATAATATCGATTTCTAACCCTTTATCTAGTTTTTGTTTGGCATCAAGCACAATGCTTAACTATACAGCTCCCTCCAGGAAGGGTTCTCTTGACATGAGGCTTTTAGATTTAGGGAGAGAAGTTTCCTTTGTCCAGATATGATTTTTCCCCACTTTGCTTTAGTCAGCCTGAAAATGAAACAAACAAACAAAACCCCAGATATCTAGTAGAAAGATTGCTACACTCCTCTCTTCTCCCTTCAGCAACGCCACTTCAAGAGTGGGTTCCACAGAAAGCCCCAGCTGCTCTCACCTTCTAGCCGCAGTGGTGGGTGCCGTAGGGTCCAAAGATAAAGCAGAAAAATCACTTTTTTGTCCACTGGGCATTGTAATGATTTTTCTTCTCTTATTACTATGTATATCTACTCTTTTTTCCCCTTCCCTTAGCTCTCTTAATTTGCCCTTATCCTTTGTCTTCACATTTGTCTTCATGCCTATCGTTCTTCTCTCAAGTTACATTTCCCTTAGGCTGTGAAACTATCATTACTGAGCCTTCTCTGTACCCAAAAGCCTGGAATAAATTCTAAAACCAGACTCTGCTTGGCCCTTTAGTGAGCTGTTTCAGTCTGATAAACCAGCAGTCTCCATGTGGGGATAAAGAAGTAAATTTATGTAGGGGCGCCTAAAAGAAACACTAAAGCTTATTAGCTAAGTTGTGGTGCAGAACTTCTGGCAGTAACAGTTCTAGGAATGTCGGACTGCAACATAAAATCTGATGCTTGGGAAGGAGTTCTCCTGGTTGGGACAGTGGGGAGTGACTCTCCAACCTCCACTGGGTGACTCCAGCCACATTCTTCTAGTTTGACAGGCAATGTTCTTCTAAGAGTACCAAGTCATGTCTCCCCCGAGAAGGCCAACGGGCCAGCCTCTTTTCGTCTTGACTACACTGAGCTCTCATTTTAGCTTCAACAAATTACTTGGTAAGTCATCTTGGTTTCCCCTTCTGTAATACAATCAGGGGCATTCCCTGCTTCTCTTTCATCTCTCCAATGGCTCAAAGGAAATTTCCCCCTTCTTGTGCTTTTTCTATAAATTAGCCTGATAGATCGATCAAATTTTAATCTGTTTAGATTTCCCCCCAAAATTCCCTTCCCCACGCTGACAGTGTCTGTTGTGACCTTAAGTACTTTCCCCCTATTGCCCGTGTACCTCCCACCACACCAGTCCACCCCCTGACTGACTAACCGTCCATCCCACATTATATACTGGGTGCTGTTATGTGACTAGCATGACCTAAACTCTGGGGTGAACTCAAGAGAAAATCACAAATATTCTTCTCCCTCTGGTCAGAAGACGAATCTGTGAGAAGCCAGGAGGGAGCAATACAAGCAAGGAATCACCTAAGTGGCATGGAGACATGGGCCGTGGGGGTTCAGAGAAGGATGAGATGAAGCAGGCCAGTTCATCCAGGCGAGGTGGCCACAGCGGTGAGGGGCTGGGGTAAGGGTGACAGCTTGAGCCGGAGGCGGAGGAGGAAGTGTGTCCTCAGGCCTGACTGCGTGGGTTTAAAAACAAAATCTCATGGAAAAGATAATTGAAATGAAAGTCGGAGCTTATTAAATTTCTGTAGGCCCAACCCAATTTCTCATCATTCCCAGTCATGTGGATACATGCTAATTTCCTTGGCAGCCTTAGATAAAGCTCTTAATGTGATTTGAGTCCCTTAGAGATTAGCACTATTATAAATATAAATGTTCAAACACAAGCAAGTTGAAACCAAATGCCCCCCAAACACTGGCTTTCTGTTATATGAAGGTTTTCAGTGGTGCCCTGAGCCCTTGGATAAATGAGCTAGGAAGCAGAGTTAAATGGGCCCGTTGGCTAATTCTCAAGGCCAGGCTCCTTCACAGGAAGGAGCAAACCTGTAGCAGCTCTCTACGTATATAATCTACAGCAGCTGGCAGGACAGCTCTGGATGACATTCTGAAAAATACTAACTCAGAACTGCAAGTAGGGGCTTGGGTAGCAGAAACCGAGACCCTGATCAAAACAGCCTTTATTCAACGGCCAACCTGCAAAACATCTTTTTCATGTTCCAACCGCTTGGTACAGCTTACAAGAGACTCACTAGCAAATAGTTATAAATAGACATCAAGGAGTTTGTTTATCTAACTAAGAAAAAACAATGTTCGGCTTCTTTAGAAACATGCATTTGACACCAAACTGATGTAACTGTTATGGGACCAGAAACGGAGCACACCATACTGAGCCTGGTGTTTTGATGTGGTCATTTATTCGCTAAGCAGAGCCACCACTTGGCAACAACACTCCGTGTGTACCCAATTCTAGGTGCTCGAAATTTTCAAAACAGATCTCTTCCAAGAGATTCTAAAATTAAAGATTTTGTCATCAACTGGTAAGAACCTGCCCCCCAAATTCATCCACATGCCTGAGATTTTGCTTTTGGGCTGAGGTCCGAAGGGGTCGTGATGATGAAATCTACTCTTAAATTTGTGCACAGGGCTTTTGTCAAACTAGCCAACCCATCTATCTGCAGAGTGCTGCCCCTAAATGTTCTTACTACTAAACAATAAAGTGAAAAGTATTCCCAGGAGGCATAAAAGTAAAAAAGTCTCGTGCCTGTCCTCACCACCTGCTAGAGATTCCTTTCTTACCAGAACACATAATTACTTGGGTTTGGGGAAATTGTAGAGTACGCATTCTGGTACACTGGTCAGGTGAGAATGCCTCACTGGGTCTTCAATTTTGGTATTTTCTACCTATTGGATAATGGCTCCTTCAGCAGGAAATGTTAGAGGCTAGCATACCCATACAACTTCAGCTCTCCCTCCCAGAGAAACAACCTCTCTCAGCCTCTGATTCTGCGCCTCCTCCTTCCACCCCTCTAGGATGAAGCTTGATGGAGGGAAGGAACACAAGTCTTAGAATAAGGCAGTTCTGGGTTCCAACCTGGACTCTGCACATTACTAGCTATGTCAATGAGTTGGAGGAGTTCCCCGTTCTCCTTTCTTTCCCGGAATACTTAAGTCTAGCTCACGTGAGAGCTAGACTTCCACTTCTCCGAGCCTCCATTTCTTAATTCATAAAATGTGGAAAGTTCTAGAGACATCATCAGGATTAAGTGAGTGATCTCTGTGAAGACCCGGCATCTAGTAATTGCAATTCCCTTCCATTCCTCTCTTGTCTTTCCCTTTAACTGTCAGAGATCTCGAGGTCCCTTTTCTAGGGACTCTCTTTATAAGGACGGGGTAGGAAATAACACACATGAAAACAGCAACATCCAAAGTCCGAAGCTGGTAAATTTCTCTTTGCAGGGCTTGTTTTTGATTTTAGGATCTGATTTTCTAACATCATTAGTCAAGGTGTTCCTTAAAAAAATTTCAAACTAGACCTGATGCCTTCGAGCAGTCAGTGAGAAGCTCTGGAGAAGAGTTCTGGAGCCAGTGCAAGCTACTGCCTCCAGAGCTCAGTGCAGAAGGCCAGCCTGGTCCTCAGCAGTGGCGGAAAGGATGTCTGACTGCACTCAGCCATGAGGCCCCCGCCTGAAATGCTCCATTGCAGAGCTGGATACTTTGAAGAGCCAATGGCAGATCCAGAGGAAGACAGACAAGAAGAGAGGAGCCTTCCACAGGACAATAATGTTTAAAAATCAGCTGCAGCCCGGAAAAGGGGCAGCCTGAGTGTGGAAGCTGGGGATATTCGTAATTCTCAATGGCACATAGAGGAAGAAAATAATTTATTCACCACATACCTGAACCCTGCAACCATAGGTCATTCCTTAGGGACACAGATAATGCAATACTATTCTGCTCCGAGAGATGGACTCAGGGGACCAGCCACCCCCATGCAGTAGAGACATCATTCTCTTCCTTGACTTCAGCTACAATTTTGCTACCAGCCCTTTCGGCCGACGGCTGCCCGATGAGCAAATGCAACCGAACCCTAATCTAGAAGCAAATGTATCCACATATATACATCAGGTATCTCAGACCAATGCACTCATTAAGGGGACTCCTTAAGCCTTCCCCAAATCTGCCTCTCAAACCCTGTCAGCCCCTGGGCAGCCTACAACCTAGTGGGAAGCCCAGAAGTGAGTCCCAACTTCTCCCTCTTTCCACCCCACCCACACCTGTCACCGCCTTCTCTGCTCAAAGGATGGTTCCTCTCTCCAGTCCTCTAGGCCAGGTTCCTTTCCTGGGCTGCATCGCTCTTCATCTGTCAACACCAGGCTTCCCTCTAAACCACAAACGATCGAGTCCTCTCTCTCTCTCAAATGCCCTGAGTGACTCCCCACGACCCTCAGAGTGAAGTGGCCCCATCCCACGCCTCTGGTCACACCCGGCTCAAGCCTTAAACTCCACGGAACCGCTGGTAGCATCAGTCGAAACCGCACATCTCCAGCTGACCCCGGCTCACACCACATCCTCGTGCCTCTTGACACTCTGCTCACACAGCACCTCCTCCGTGAAGCCCTTCTTGCCCGAGCCCCATCACCTCCCCCTGACTCCTGTCCCTGCTCACTGCCGGCCGCTGCTAGGCATCCCTCGGCTCTGTCCTGGAGGGCCCTGCTGGTGTCCGACACCTGCTGGAAGCTGTGTGCCAGCCGAGGGAATAAAGAGATGAATCAAAATTAAAACGAGTTAAAGAGCACACGATCTATAAAGACTGTGTGGTGCTCGAGGAAGGCGGACTTACTACGGGTTACATGGGTTACACGAGAGTCACCGGACCCGGGTGAGACAGGACGTGACTTGGGGTGCGGCAGGGTCTTGAATGTCGCTGCATTTCCCAGCCTCCTATTTCATAGCTCTAAGATCTTGGCCCAGGTGTCTAACACCTTAGAGCCTGAGTCCTTCAGCTATAAGGACGAGGGGGTGATGGCACTGGCGGCGAGGCTGGGGCAAGGGCGCGTCTGAGGGGACACAGCAGGCAGGAGCAGAGGGCAGGGCCCCCCTCCCCCCCATCGATCGTGGCCCTGAACACTGACTTGGGACACAGCGCTGGCCCGGGGCCTGGGGCAGACAGCAGGGCTCGCAGCACAGCTCTCGCCTCAAGGGACGGACAGTCAGCTGGACGAGGCAAAACAGCCTCGCTCGGAAGGTTGAGAAACCACACAGCAAGTCAGAAACATCAGATGAGTCACCGGACGGGACAGGATCGGCGGCCAGGGTGGCGCGGGAGGTGCGGGTGCTGGGTGGGGACGCTCTCCCGGCTGGAGGGTGGCTGCTGGAGGAGGGGTCAGGGCATCAACCTGTCGGGATGGGCGCTCTGGAGTCCAGGTGACAGGACGGTTCCCAGCTGGGGCTTATTGCTATAGGCTCTTCGGCTGCTCTCTGCTGCCCCCTGTTAGTGTGTAGAGGGAAGAGCAGGACAGGGGCGGAGAGGAGAGAGAGGGGGACAAGCAGGTGGGGGTGGTGGTGAGACAAGCACCCACTGGGGGGAGGCCTGCGGGCGTCTCCTCCTTTCTTTCCTGGAGCGTTGGTCACACCCCCTCCTCTGACCCCTCCCCTCATTCTCTCTTTGCAGGGCAGAGGCTCACCCTCAGTTTCCCAGGACCCCCCCAGGGGCCACTGCTGTGACCCAGGTAGGCTGCGCTTAGCATTCTTGGGACTTCTGTTCTCACCGTCTTGCCTGAGGGCATTTCTCAAGGCCAGAAACCATTTTATTCCTGAATGCCCAGTTAATATTCGTGAAGCTTGTGAAGAAGCAAACATAGAAAGAAAAAAAAAAAGAGAGAGAGAAAGAAAGGAAAAGAAAAAAGCCAAAGAAAATCTGAGAGGGCAGAAGGGAGGGAGGGCCAGAGAAGCGAGGGGAGCTATGGTTAACACGAAGTCCCGTGTCCAGCAGCAGAGTGGCCTTGGATTGTCCCTCGGGAGCAGAAATTGCAAATAGCTTTTCCCATTCGCCCCAACCCAGTGCTTTCAACTTAGAAAATACGGCCAGCTTTAGCACTTAGATCAGTTGACATTTGGGGCTACAAAATTCTTGGGGGAGGGCATCAAAGGATGTTTAGCAACATCTGTGGCCTCTACCCACTAAATTCAAATAAAAACCCCTGCCTGGGTGGAACAGCCAAAACCGTCTCCAGCTTTGCCGACTATTCCCTGGAAGGCACACTCATCCAGGTTGAGGAGCCCCACTTTAGAGTATTGGGAGGCCTGCCCCAAATGCCGAGAGCTCTACGTCCCCCCTCACCCTCACCTGAGCACCGCAAGAATGCCGCATGTCCACCTGCCCGTCCACTTGACATTCGCAGAGACAGAGACAGAGGCTTCCTACAGAGGCCCACGTCCTGATCTGAGGGCCCCTCTCTTGCTCTGCGCATGAATTGTAAACCGGTGCATTTCATAACCCCGAAGGGGCTCTGCGCCCAGAGTCCTGACTTCCTGGACAACCAGAGGTTCAGGTGAAAGTGTCTGCGCAGGGGCAGCTCTGGGTGGAGGAGCAAACATCGGATACTCTGCTCTCCACTTTCTCCTCCGCCTCCTCTCTCCTGAGCTGGCTGCTCAGCAAGGAAAAGCCACAGCAGCCACCTATGTGAACAGGAATCTGGGGCCACCCACCTTCAAATTTAGATGGCAAGTGCTGGAGTCAAATAAGAAAGACTTTGCACAAATAAACAATTAAGTTCATTGTGGTTCTGCCTTTTATTTCCCCCCCTCAGGAATTAAGTACCCAAATGGTGTTAGGCTTCCAGGGTGAGCCTCCATCCAGAAAATCCAGAATGTAAGAAGCTGCAGGAATGGTTCCAAGCCCTTTATTTTCGAAGTGAGGAAACGGGGGTCCCAAAGAAGTGAAGTGCCAGCCAGCAGAGAAGCCAGGAGCAGACACATCACTGCCTCATTCGAAACAAAGTTCCCAACACTCCCCTCCCATCCAGCTGGGGCAGGAGGGAACACCGTCACCAGGAGGGCAGTCCCAGATGGTATCCTCAGAGGGTGTCACCAAGTAGGTCTGTACCTCAAGATCGGGCTTAATTCTTGGAAAGCCTTTGCCTGGGGCTGGTTTGTAAAACCACGCAAGGGGCAACTGAACAGAGTCCCCTCGAAGACACCTATGCCAGGCTCTGTGACATTGTTTTTCAGGGGAAATTCATATTAGCTGTTTTCAGCTTGAATCTTCAACTCCAGCTGGTTTTATCTTCTCTCACTTATTATATTGTAACTCTGTGCATGGTGTAAAGGTCACACCTGTGTTTATACACCATATGCCATCAAAATACCGTGAAGAGAACACTATGTGGTCTCTATCAGAAGATCAAAAAAAGAAGGGGTGAGGCAGGCTTTGCTCCTAAGTCGGGGCCATTCGGTCCTTCTCAAACACTGACACAGGCCTGTGTCCACTGTGGCTACCAGCAGTTGACTTCTGGGTGAAGCACACACTGTTTATTGACAGAGAAACAAATAGACACCTGTCCGGTTTCAGGGTGACGAGGGAGTTTCCAGTCTGGATATGACAAAACTTTTACCCTGTACCCAAACATTCTTTTCTTTTATTTTTAAAGCCAAAATTAGAAAGAAAACAAACATATAGAGGGCTCAGTGTAGCAGGAAAAAGAAACTCAAAAGGCAAGACGTTTCACAAGAAAAGCTTCCACTGGGTCTAAACTCACCTGGCCTCGTACCTAGGGTTCCTGGGAGGAGGCAACAGGCTGTGTGTTCCAGCGGCCTGGGAGGCTGGCTGTCCTCAGAGCTCCCAGGTAGGAGGTCTCCCCAGTTTCCCACGCTGGAGCAGTGGAGAGGAAGTCAGAGAGAGAGCTGCTGGAGGAGTATTTTTCTTGTCTAACCTAGCGGTGCCTTGAGGTGTAATTAATAAGTAACAGCCAAGAGCAAGTCTGCAGTGAAGGCCTTAGCACGCAGCTTCCGTCTGTCAGTGCAGAAATAACCCGATACTGTTTACCTGGCCACCCAATGACCTGACCCTAGCAGGGGCTCTGCTAATTAGCATAGTCCCTCGAAGCCCAACCTTGGGGACTGGTTGTCACACGCTGTTCCTCACATTCCAAGCATCAGTTTGTGCTGGGCCCTCCAAGCGCCCCCGGGCAGACTGCCAGCCAGTCCTGGGAGCAGCAAGACTGCCTTTCCTCCAAGGACCCCTTCCACCTGCTGGCCCCATGCTGGCCCCACGCTGGCCCTGTCCACCTGCGGGCACCTCCGACGTGAGCCTGTCCCCACACCAGAAGGCCAGGCCTACAACCATCTTCAATAAGGCATCCTCTGAAGCTATGTGGGGGGAAAAAGCATTTTGCTTTCCAATAAGCTGGCATTGCACTGACTTGAAAATAGCTCAATCGGCTCTGATTAAGCCAGGCTGTAATCGGAGCCGATCAAGCACATTGACACAAAATGCCAATAGAATATTTATACGGCTGCCCGTTTGCCCACCATACGGGCAGCAGTGAGTCATTAAGTCATGTGAGAGGCATCGGTTTATAAAAGATCCCAGATAAGTTAATTATTTCGAGTCATGTGAATATAAATGCATGCTCAGCTGATCTACTTTAAAACAGAGCACCTATATGGGGCCCTTGACCCTCAAGCAGTGCCAATCAGGTGTGCATCTCTCAGCCACGTCCAGGCAGCCCAATGGCTCTGCAGAGAGCTGGGATCATGCTTAAGTAAACCAGAGGCAGGGCCGGGCAGAGTGATTTTCACCAAACTCACAAAAATACAACTGAAAGAGAACTGTTCTTAAGAAAGACTCATGTACCATAAAAGGGGAATTTCCAGAAGCCTCTGATATTAGCAATTTGCCCTTCCATTCCCTTCCTCTCTAGTTTCAAGATGAGATGATGACAAAAGAACAACTTTCAGAAAAAGAAAAAAAAAAAAAACAAACACGAAACTCTGTATACAAACCTGTAAACTGACACAGTATAATTTGTGGGAATTTCCGCACCTGCTCTGATTTGCCATGAAGAAGAGGAAAGGCAAGGGTACCTTTGCCCCCACTCGCCCACGTTCAGATATAATCATTAACTCTGTTTTCTTGCTTTAAAATACATATCCCTATTCAGGGAGTACAAGTTTTCTTCTTCTTGTTGGGCAAAAGCAGTTTTTCCAAAGTAAGTTCCGAAGTGGATGTTTTTAGAAGCAGAGGGAACTGGCAATTTTCTTAAAACCAGCACAAGTGTGGATATTTCTCCTTTCGATTTCCAGTTTTACAGAGGCATTTAGGGCCAACACACACTGGCTAATTTCAGTAGAATGTTCCAGGGAGAGGGAGAGCACTCCACCTGAGGGGGCGAGTGGTCATTTATTGGGCATTCACTTCTTGAAGGCCTGGGATATTAGGTACCATGGGGGAATCATATTTGGGAAACAGAAGACAAAATCCAATTGAATAGGGAAATGAACCAAACAAAAATGGACATAAAGATTAAAAAAAAAAAAACAAAAAAAACCCAACCCACATATGAAAACACAGACGCATGCACAAGCCAGCTGTGGTGTCTATAAGCTGGGCTGAATGTGCTCACCTTGCAAAGATCGCCCACATGATGGGGACAGTCCACATAGATGCATTTTTTAGTTTCTGCTGGTGGACCCTGATGGGATCATTTACATCACACCCGCTTTTTATTTTTTCTAAACTCAAGCCACTTTATTAGTTTAAAAATTCCCATCAAGGTATAATTTACATTCAGCAAAATGAACATGTTTTCTGAGTACCGTCTGATGAATTTTGACAAAAGCATATACCCCCAGAACCCACTCCCCTATCAAGATATGGAACATTTCCATCCTCCCAGAAAGATCCCTTGAAGCCACTTTGTTTTTAAATTATTTGCATCTGAATGTTTTTGCGTGGAGATTATCAAAGCCAAATGTGTGGGAAGAAAGGCTAATCATCAATCATCTACTACAAACACAGGTAGTGAAGGTTCTGAGGACAGCGTGTGAGCCTGCACAGACACGTTTGCAGGGATGGGTGCTTTTATTAAATGCCAAGGGGCTTTTCAGGGACAGGCACACAGGCCCCTCTCGGCAACCTGGCCGGCGCTTGATCATGTAACACATTGCATGGGTTTTTCTGGTTTTGTTCTTTAGGCATCGGGGTTTACATGTTTAGAAAGAGGGAAGTTGAGGCTGAGTAGTCAAATCTACCAGAGTCTCAAAGGAGCAAATGCTCTCTGATTAGGAGGGTGCAAGCACGGCTCAGAGCACAGCACTCCTTTCCAAAATTCTGTTGCAACATCATAAGGGGAGTTCACATGACCAGGCAAATTAGAAATTTTCTTAACATTTCCTGTTTCCCAAATTTCAGAGACCAGCAGGGAATGTCTGGCCCAGGGTAAGGGACAGTGCTTTGACATGGCGTTGCTCTGCTGGCCTGTCCAAGCGGGGAGGGGCTGGGCCGGGAGCAAAACCAAGGCTCGGTGTACTTCCTTTGGGGTGGTAGTGGGGGGCACCCTTGCTCCAGTGAACCGAACTTCTGGCAGAGGGGCCAGAAGTGGAACCAGATGGAGCAGGAACCAGGAACCTCTACTCCTCTGGGTGTTCGTGTCTCACGAGAGGCCGAGCTACTTCTTGGACGTTCAGGTTGCAGGTCTTCAAAGCAAAAACAGAATAAAAAACATCCTAAAATATTATGCAGGAAGTAGTTTTTTTTTAATCACTTTTCCAAAATGGTACCCTGAGGTAATCCTTTCTTAAATCCCCCAGCAATCAAAACAATGTGGTTGCAAAAGTTTACAACTTTAAAACCTTTCAAAGGTCACCTCCCTGCCTCACACCCTCTCGCCTAAGAGCATAACGGATATTTTGAGTCACATGTATTGTTCTTTGTTCATTTGCATTTGGTGAAATCCCTCCTTTGGACCAATTTAGCAAGCGGTGCCTTGGGCTCCCTTGGTGATTGTTCTCTTGTCTTGTCTATACATATTTTTATGTCAAAAAAATTTAGACTCCCAACAGAAAAACTGGGGGTGCAATCTTTGTCCCTTCTACTTCTTTCTGCTCAGATGGTTTTTCCATCTTGCTTGGTCTGGAATTCCTTCCTTTTCACAACAAACTAAACCTTTCAAGACTCAGATGAAGTCTTCATACTTCATGATCGCCGTTAGACCTTTCTGTCCTTGGCCTCTCCCTACCTGACCTCTTGTTGAAGGGACATACTTGTCCATACTTCAGGCTCACTTAGTTTGGTCCCCACCGTGGGACAGAGTCACTGAAGGCCTTTATCAAGAGTTCTGGTGCCAATTACAAAGAAATACTGGCTAACTTGAAAATCTACCCTAAGCACCTACTGCCCCCCCAGACAGGGGTTTCCACTGATGGAGATTCTCCAAATATAACATTATGGCAAAGAGCCTCGGGCCCGGCACCCCTTATTCCCACCAGATGCAGCGTGCACGCCAGCTGTCACGGGAGGCCCGAGTGCTTTATGAGGCTCACTCCCCCGGCTCCGTGTGTAAGCCAACGGCGCTGGCTTTTAGAAACATATTTCTTGCTCTATGAGTAATTTAAAAGTGAGTCATGCTCAGTTTCACCAGCCGGTACATGTGACCCACAGCGCTGGTTAAGTGTATCTATAGATGTGTAAACCAAAGCAGTTCTTAGAACACAGATTTCCCCCCTCCCACGTGCTGTTTATTCCCCTTCGCTTCGCAGGGGCTGAGCGATATGATACAGATGAGCTGCTGGGTGCTGCTTGCTCCTTACTCAGGCCCGGGATGGGCCCTGCAGCGGAAACAAGGCCCAGCATCCAGCGAGACAAAATAAAAGGTCCCGAGGAGGAAAGAGGCAGGCGAACGACCCAATAAACTTATTTTGTATTTGCAGACTCTCAAGAAGCTCTGAGAAAAGCCCATAAAAATCTAATACGATGAAGATCCACATAAACAAAAATTACTCTGAGGTCTGGTTCTTTCTGTCCCTGTAGATTTTAGACCTAAAGACGTAGAGCTCGCTCGGTCTCGCTCTCTCTCTCTCTTTCTCCCCCTACACACACACACACACACACACACACACACACACACATGCACATGCATGCACACAACCCACTGGATCTTCACTTCTAAAACAGAAAAACATTCCTGGGGTCTGCTGTGGTCTGACTTGCTAACTCCCATATATTAACATGCTTTTATTTCTCCAGCTTGTCTTTATTCTCCTATCACTGGAGAAGGTGCAAGGCCCAGCTCAGGGACATGACTGTGGCAGGAAGGACGTCGGGTGACACAGCTGCCCAGCACTCTAGATAGTGTTTCCTACCTCCTTCTCACTTCCTTTTTTCTATTAAACCAAATCTAAAAACTCCTTTGCCTGCTATCTTACCAGTACGGCTCCTCCACTCCTGCGATACTTCATTATGCCCGCTCCCCCGGTTCTATTTTGCTACTGGTTATCTAATAGTCCCGCTTCCTCAGTTTGATGGCAAGCTTTCTGAGGAGGGGAGGGAGGAACTCTACTCTGCATATCCCCATAGTGCCTAGCCCGCAGCACTGGGCAAGTCGAGCTTCCAGATTAAAAGAAAGAATATTATCTTATTTTTGCCAAAAAAATACTAGGCAAGGTCTGCCTAATTTTTAGCCCTCTGTTAAATGTGGCTGCATGCCAGCTGAAAGGCAGGCTTTCCTGCTCATCCTAGTCGGAGGCTGTGTGGAGAGGAATAAATGCATGGACTCCTCAACAAAATGACAAATACAGGCAGTAAGAGGCCTTTATGTGGCTCCATGTACAAGCATCGATTTAGGCATTTAACAAACATCAATTCACCTGAACTTCATTTGGACCCAAGGAAGTCGGTAGTGTTATCATCCTCACTTTGCTCACGGAAGAGACAGAGGCAGAGTAGGTAACTAATAGGTAAAAAGTGGCCAAGCTGGATTCGAACACAGGCCACATGGGTGTGCTCCTGGAGGCTGCATTCCTGCTCCTGCTCTGTGCTTCAGCAGCCTGTCCTCTACACGGATACCTTGTTGCACTTACGTGTACTAAAAGCCACCATCACTCAAGGCCCATGTAAAGAGAAGTAATGATTAGATGTCCTCTACCATGGAAACTTCAAAAAGAAGTATGGCACAACGGGAGCTAAACAGCATCTTCTTTGAAGTGCAGGGAGACCACTCCACCAGTCCATCCTGGGACCCTACAAAATGGGGCTACCCAAGCTCTGTGGAAATACCAGGTTCAAACCCCTGGAAAACCTGGAGGTAGGATCCCCCTTCAGACCAATATTACTTATACACCCAATAGAGTCTTCCCAAATCTGTAATTTCTCAACACAGAAACTCAATACGGCCCAACTCATAGCTGCAGTTGGATTTGTTTACTGTGTCTTAAATATGATCTTGCAAGGCCACACATGGCAGGTTTGAGAACTCCAGATTAGGTACAAGAAGAAAAACCTCATCCTGGTGGTCAAATCATGGCAGGAAATGATGCCACCAGCAATTATTCATGTATTAGCAGTTGCTTAAGTACCATAAGGCTTTTAGGGGAAAAGATTGGGAGGTAGTGGTTGGAAATGCAGCCCCATTATTAATGTAGTCAAGCTATTCAGCTGGATTCAATAAAGCAAAAAGCCCTGCCCAGACCAGTGTCTGTAGTTGAAGATGCTAAGAGCTGGGTTTTTTTTTTTTTTAATCTGGCTTTATTGAATCCAGGCTTTATACACAGCATTCCTTCTTTCCGAATGGCTGAAAAACCATCCCATGCATTTTAAGCCACTGGAGAGGAAATGGATTTAAGTTGTGTGAAGAAAGCACAGTCAGATTTAAGGGAGAGAATCTCATAATGTTCAAGGCGATCAAAACCTTGGTAGGTCTCTGGATATATTGTCAAGATGGGTTGTGAAATCCTCTTATCAATTCAGCTCAGGTTAAAAACCATGACGGGGAGCCTACTGCGTGCCTGGCCGCATGCAGGTCCTGCGGGACCCCCGAGCATAGCCAGGTGAACAAAATGCAACCCCTGTTGCTGAGGATCCCTCCCCCACCCCGGCCGGGGAAGGAAGCAGGAGTTCACACTGACTAGCACCAGCAGACCTGTTCCGGATCGGATGAACATCATTTGGTATCTCTGTGTGTCTGTCCCTCTCTGCAGACTTGCTACTGTCACTTTTCATGTCTCTGGCTCTGTCTTCATTGTTTTAGGACTGTTTTGTTCCCATCTCCCAGACCCCAAGCCTCAGACCTCTCTGGCCTGGGTAGCCCACAGGCATCTTCTGTGTTTATCCCTCCAACCACATCCTTGGCCAGCTGCTGCTGCTGCCTCCACTCCCCTGCTCAGTGGCCCAATTTACACTGCTCAGCAATGCCGAGAGACCTTTCTGATCCCCCTCTCTCTTGCATAGTTGGCTGCAGAACCTGACAAGAAGCCATGAGAGGAGTCTATTCCTTGGCTGAAGGCATCAGGCCAATGTGCATCATATTCACCTGCTCAACATTTCCTGAACACCAAGAGCCCCAGTACAGAGGGCGAGTAAAGAAGAATTTGGTAAGACTCTGCACCTCTCCTCCCCCAGGACTTTATGATCTACTGAAGGAATAAAAACGACCTCAGCCCAAGGGAAAGCACAGATAAGCTATATGACAATGTTAAAAACAGTAATGACTCCCAGGAAGGGTCTGATTGGTCCAGTTACTAGCAAAAACCAAGGCCCCAGATGGGCAGAGTCCTCGTGTCAGATCACCTTACCGGCTGTACTGTTTACCTATGAGCAAGTCCCTTGCCAGGGGCCTTAATCCAACATGGGTTATGGATGCGCTTGGAGCCCCACAAGACACAGTGCCTGGCCCCTAGTGTGAAGAGCTGGTCAGCCTCTGCAGAAAGGGTCTGCGCTGTGGTGGGCACTCAGGGCTTTATACACAGCCCAATAAAGTGCCCCAGAGAGAGAAAGCTAATGATAAGAGGGATGCCAAGAAGTGCTGAGGAGGCGAGAGACAGCTCTGAGGGAAGGAGAAGAATATTCTTTAGATGAGGAGAAACATGGCTGAACCTTGGATTGGGCCTTGAAAGATGAGAGGATTTGGATCTGGGAAGAGATGGGGGTCACTCCAAACAATTAGCTGCCAGGAGCTCTGGAGGGGCAGGGCTGATACATGCATAACTTGCCTGGCTGAGGGAGGCAATCAAACACTGGAGGTCCCTGGGGAGTGATGTCCCTAGTGTCATACTCTGTCACTTTCCATTGCCCTAAAATCCCCACAAAGTCACACCATGCCTGCAGCTCCCATTCCCTTCACAGCGACCCTTCCAGACTAGGACCTTGGTGACACCCAGGACTTCCCAGCAAGCCTAAATAAGTTAGCAGCTGGCCTTTTCCCAGTTCCCTTAACTTCCCCTGATGGCATTGGGAGCTGGTGTTTGCACTCCTACACCTCTTGTCAGCCATTGTGTGTCAACAGTAGAAAGAGAGCCAGACAACACAACATACTTGGTGACAGAGAATACAGAGACGATGCACTGGCTGGGAACATTTGCATAAGGTACACTAATAGTCACTGACCCAGAAGACACCCTGCAGTGTGTCACACCAGCTCTCACTGGCCAAGACCATGCAATAGCACCCAGGTCATGGAAAATGTATATGTATAAACAGTGAATTCAAATGAAATATGTTCGGGGGAAATAATTTCAGAGCCAAATAGCATTATAATGAACCGGCGTTCTTAGAAAGGTGTCAGAGATAAGTATTAACAAATCCTTCCAATCCTGGGCAGATTATATAATCATATTGACTTTGAGCGTTACAGTTTATGGAGGGGGGAATGGGACACTGGATAGGTTAAGTTTGGGTGGGAAAAAGTTAAGGATTGAAGCATTAGGATTGATGCACTCCTTCAAGGATTTGAATTTATTTATCGTATTGGTTGACCAACTTAGCTCGCTCCCTCCCTGCCTCCCCTTTCCTTCCTTCCTTCTTCCTTCCCTTCCACGGAGCTAGGCACTGGGCTAGATGCTGAGACTACCCACAAGAATAAGATAGGACCCCTGCCTTATGAAGCTCACATTTCAGCCAGGGAGATCGACGGCCAACAAATTCTCATGTTGCAACACAATAAGGTGCTAGGGATGATAGAGGTATGTGGAAAGTGCTCTAGGAGCATGAAGGAGGGTTTCAAATGGGTTTCCTCTGGCATATAATTCTGTAATAAATATTTCTCGTATGTCCCACTGGTTGGACATTATCTAACTTTCATGGTTATTTTTTCTCTCTCTGCCTCCCTCTGTCTCTCATTCCCTTCGCACTATCTGTTACCTCCCTCTATCTATCTATCTATCTATCTATCTATCTATCTATCTATCTATCTATCTATCATGTATCTCTGGAACATTTTAGATCACACAACTTTCTAAGACAGGTTCCTCTTCCTGCTGCTGGGACAGCCTCGCTACCAAAGATCATTTTGCCAAAGTGAAAGTTGACAAAGGGAGTTTGCAGTTCACTCTCTGCAGGTCTTAAGACAGGATTGTTCTCGTCTAGCTGGGATGGTTGGGTGGTTTTGCCTAAAGGCAGCAGGACCGACCAGAGGACTTTTCAAGGGCACGCTTCTTTCCCTCATTGCCAGGAAACCTGTAAATCTCTTTGGACCCCAGCAGCTGCTACCCTTTCAGTCCTGGGCCTGGCTGCCCAGGCCAAAGGCTGAGGTGAGGGTACATTTCCATAGTCTTAGAGGTCATTGTTGCAGCTGGCTACTGTTCTAAGAGAGACTGCCAACTCTGCACTGAGAATCACACCAGGGTTATAATCATCCATAACTGACATCAAGAGCCAAAAATCCATGAAATGCTTGAACTCAGAATTTTGTTATGTAGCTTGCATTTTCTAATGCCCTAAAGCTTCTGATCTGTTTCCAATTGGAGGGAAATGTAAACAGCTCCGCTCACTGGTAAATTTGGCCTCTGTAGCATAAATTTCCAAAGGTTCCCTCATATTCTGTTGAGTAAAAAGTCCTCCCGGAATGTCAGAACTTTTTAGGTGGTCTGCATATCCATGGGAAGAGGAAAGGTAATCTGAGGATGGTATCTAGAAACACTGTGGACCAATGGTTACTGCGCTTTCTCTACCAGAACCCAAACCAAACAGCTGAATGTAAACACCATTTCATACACACTGAGCAGGCTTTATTTGGGGACCTTAACTTTCTTTGCTTTGAACTGTTTATTGACTCAAGAACAGTGAATCAATAGGCCTGATTCTGAAATCAGGCATTCAGGAAATGTTCTGATTTGCCTTTTGTGCATTCTTAAAGTCGGACAAGGGCCTCATGGGCTACAGGCATAGGCGGGCACCCAGTGAAGTCTAGGGACATTCATTCCCTAATTGATTCCATGGTGGGTTTCTGTGAAGCTGTCAGAAGCAACCAGCCCTTGTTTTCTAAATTAATTTTTTAGACTTTATTTTTTTATTCATGAGAGACACAGAGAAAGAGAGAGGCAGAGACATAGGCCGAGGGACAAGTAGGCTCCCTGCAGGGAGCCCGATACAGGACTCGATCCCAGGACCCCAGGACCACAACCTGAGCCGATGGCAGATGCTCAACCACTGGGCCACCCAAAAGTCCCTGTTTTGTAAATTAAATGCAGACAAGAGTTGCATTTTCTTTTAGTGATAGATACCAGTGCACATCAGCAAGGTAATTTTAATCCTCTTTTAAATTTCATCTTTGGGGAGAACAGTGATGATCTGTTTTATATTCCTTCACATTCTTCAATGTAAACTCATATAATCAATAGCTATATTATGATTATAATCACCGGAGAGGAAGCCTGACGTGGTGGCTAAGAACACAAACATGGGGCTCACCCTGGGTCAGTCACAAAGTAGGGCGTGATCTTAGGCAGGGTGCTAAATGTGTCTCTGTGCCTCAGTTTCTTCATCTGTAAAGTGAGGATGATGACAGGACCTACCTCATTCCGTCCTTGTGAGGATTAAGTGAGTTATTACATGTACTACGCTTAATGTAATATCTGGATCATGGTAAGTACTCTGTGTTGGCTATTAATATTATTATCAAGAATCAAGAACTCACAGAACTAATCACAAACGAGCAGATGAGGCAGCAACCGGGAACCTAGGTTTTAAATGGCATGCAGCTGGAATGGGGCCCGTGCACAGGAAGTGCTCGATGTTCGCAATTCATACTTTGGGCACCTGGGCCCTACTTTTATTTTGAATTATTGTTCACAACCTTCGCTTCCCCTGGCACAGCTCTATGGAACCACATTACATTTTGCCTCCACTCTGCCACCTGTGGTGTTCAGGGAGAAAAGGCCCAGCCCCCGGCCCCACGTGGGAGGGAATCCTCCACTAACACCGTGAGACCCACAGTCATTTTGGAATAGGTGACAGGTAAGGCAGGTTCCTTTCTGGAGTCTTCCCTTGCTTCTTTGTCCTGCTACACGTTTTCCCTTCCATCCTCTTCAAATCTTGAAGCCACCCGCATCTCTGGAAACCTTCGTTCACTCATACTTCTATTCTGTACATAATGAAACAGGTACAGATGATAACGTGAAAGGAGGTATGAAATCCATCGGACTAGTCATGGAAGGTCACTGTGTTGCTGTTGGCAGTTGGCTCAGCATCGGTACAGAGAGAATTGTACCAATCAGGTCCCTTCTTCTAAGAACTTAGAATCAGAGGACAACCCTTTCATCAGAAACTTTTGCTAACAGCCTTTTTTGGGAGAAGATTAGAAAATGATTAAGTCACCCTTCGGATGTTAATAACATATTATAAACTGAATTTCTGTGGGCTTTTCTGTTAATGTTTTCTTCTATTCTGAATTCAGAGTGAACTTTTTTTTTTTTGTCTCAGCCTAAAAACCCTGTTTTGCCGATGTCTTCACAGCCAAGTGGGATGTGGCCCTCCCACCCTGCCAACAGTTAGAGTTTACTATACTTCTCAAGATTCAGTCCCCATGCCAGCCTAATGAGGTTTAAAAAAAAAAAAGGGCAGACACCTTAATTTCAAAGATCTGGCCTTTTAAAATTTTTAGGAAATAAAAGGATTTAAATAGCCTGCTAATACATTTCATAGTGTCTGCCTGCAATAGTTACCACGTGGTGAACGAGCCTGATTCATGGCCGAAGTTTAGCAGGTTAGGATATTCTGAGAAATTCAGATAAAGTGTAATGAAAATGCTTCGCAACTGAGGTCCCAACAGGGTTCAGGAGGCTTGCAAGAGAAAAGCACTTATAATCGCGAGATGAGAAGGGATGCCACTCGCAACAACCAACAGATTGATAACGTCACTTATTCTTGTACAAGACTAGTTAGGAAGGGCAGCCCGGGTGGCTCAGTGGTTTAGCACCGCCTTCAGCCCAGGGTCTGATCCTGGAGACCCGGGATTGGGTCCCACATCGGGCTCCCTTCGTGGAGCCTGCTTCTCCCTCTGCCTGTGTCTCTGCCCCTCTCTCTGTGTCTCTCATGAATAACTAAATAAAATCTTTAAAAAAAAAAAAAAGACTAGTTAGGAGCACTCACAAAAGAGCTATCCAACGCCACAGGCCAAAATGAAACTAGAAAACCGTCAAGAAGAACTATAGATGGCAAACATGCTTCAAATTATAGGAGATAGCGATAATAAATATAAGTAATAAAACAAAAATTTTAACCGACCTATCGTTGCGCGGACACATAAAGGCACAGATTATTCCAACTGGATATTATTTATTCGTTCACAAGTATTACCCCCCACACTCATCTGTTCACTGAGCAAGGACAACACAGACATTAAAGATGCTCAGGGTGTTTGACCCCGCAGAACTAACTGGTGAGATGGATCTTGCTTTTTAAGCAAAATATTATTTTCCCACCTCAGATCTTCAGGGGGTCGAGGATCCTACCCTCAGAGTCAAGATCAAAATAAGAAGTGATGAATTTTAAACCATTAGTTCTACCTGAAAATTTAAGAAGTCTCCTATGAGATCCTGAAGGCAGAGAAGTCTATCTTTAAGGAGCGTGGATGAGGCTGGACTCAGCATTTGTTCTCTCTTGGCTTGTCTTTCCTTCACGTGCACCACGATCTATCTGCCTGTCCACTGGCTCTGCACAGGATGTTTATAAATAGTGATTACAAACGGAGGGAAAAAAGGCAGCGTGTCATCTAGCGTACAAACACCTTTCAAAACAACAGAAAGTTTAGTTCCCACGTAAAAGTCATTATCAGTTCTTCTCTTTGTTTTTATTTCCGAAAGAAAGTCATACACCTAGGGATCGAGAAAAAATTCTGTTGCTGCCTGTATCTTACCAGCTCACCATTAAAACAGCGGAATGCCAAAAACACCAATTCTACCTAAATGCTTTGGGTGTTACTTCTTTAAACATGTTTGTTTTCTTAGTTAAGCTAAAAATATTTTCCCTTGGCGTTTCTGAAGGGACAGTTAGGCTAAAATAAAAATAAAAATAAATGACATGTTTAAAAAGTTATATTCATCAGACCTGGGACAGAGCACAGCAAATGGGTGGAGGAAATGAATGTGAGGACCTGTGTGGTAGCTTTCCTATTTTGGTTGCCCTAAATAGATGTGGAAAAACCAATTGAGAGAAAAAAAGTATATCTCCACCCTGTACCAGTGAGGAATGAAAAAAACATTTACTCATATTGGAGTTAAGCTTCGAAATAAATTAATGCACGTCCACATAATAATTTTCCTGTTATTATATATCAAACCCTGCTCCTATGAACTATAATAATGACACGAAACCACTTTTCTGTACCAGACCTTTTTATCATTGGGTACAGTCTTGACAAAATGAGCTGAGAAATTTCAGGGAGTGGTGATTATAAAGAAATATTTATGGTCGAATATTGACTATAATAAAATTTGACTTGCAGTTTCTTTTTAAGTGAGAAAAACACAATGAGAATCTTAGCAAAGAAAGGGACATGAGACCTAGGGTTTTTGCCCGTGCGTTAACAAAAACCCTTTATTAGGAAATTTCAGCTTTAGAGAATTCATAAATTCCCTGAAAATAGTAGGCTAAATTTCCTGTATTTGTGAATTTTTCTGGGGAGAAGCCACATAGCTTTAATTCAATTCTCAAAGAGACACTGATATGAGTATTTATTGTATACACACATTTAATTTTAATTTTGTGGAATTCCATTAAGAACCACAGAGCCCACCCCTTTTAAAAATGTTTATTGTCTGCCATTTCACCTAAGATCTCGCACTGAACCACAAACCAAAGGGAGACCTTGGCATTCTACAGAAGCCTGCCATGCTGTGTCCAGAGTCACCTTCCTCAAATACAACCTTCTTCATTTGAATGCCTGACAAGAGCGGTCCTGCCGTCACCTTCCAAGGCTTAAATACGTTTCATTCCCTGGATCTTCAGGAAGCCAAGTCACCAGCACTCATGGAAAATACCGGGTAAGAATGTTTAAGCTTCAGAGTTGCAGTAATTCTCCTTTGTTGAGCCTCATAGAATATAAGCCAATTTGAAGATTATTAATTTGTCAGTTGATGAAAAAAAATGTATACGGGGAATGTATTTTTAAGTTTGACTCAGAGAAGGCAGCTACCCAAATGCCATAGTTAAGCTAGCTAACAGTGTGCTATTCTATCTGCAAACTCTTTCACACAAATTATTTCCAGGAGTCGAATTCAAAGTATTTAACAGCCAGCATGGTATGCACCCGGGCCAATCAGAGCAGACTTCAGCTCGCTGTAAACAACTGGCACAGCTGTGCTGGGCCATCCCAGGTGACTTCCAGTCCCGGTTAGTTTATTTGAGGTCCCAAATGGTGCTAAACCTGTTTTGCCAATGTGATGAAGCAGAAACTCAAAGGCGAGGAAGCTGGGCTTGGAGAAGTTGAGGGGTGGCCCGAACCATCTGGCTACTAAAACTATGATTTATATTTAATTCTTTTTAATAATTTCTAGTCCTCTGATTCTCGTTATTGTCTTTTATTTCCTAAAGTATGTTTTAGATACTTATTTTAGATTTAGATGTGTTTTGGATTCTGATAACTTCATTGCTGTATAAGCCTCATGAGTCTGTTTCTCTGGAGATTAGAGAGAGGAGAGATTCAAAGCAGATTCTCTGACCCCTGCTCCCCACGCCTCCTGCTTTGCAAGTGTCCAGAAATGTTCTTGGGGAGCCTGGCTTGCCTGGCACCCATGCCACATGAGACAATGAAGCTACTGGGATCAGTCAGCAGTCTACTGACTTAGACACACCTTCAGAGCCTGAGGGACAGGTGACCCCTGCTCTCAACCTCTCTACGGGGCTTGCACGTCTCAAAGCAGGGTGACCTGGGGGCTGGTCAGTGGCGCCAGCTTCACCAGGATCCTTCGAAGCTTGAGACATGGGAGGCACTCATACCGGAGATGGGACTTAGTATGATGGGAAGGGAGGTGACAGTTGTGAGTGGCACTTTCAAGCAAAGGTAAAGCTAAAAAATCATCTCGGCTCCAACTACTGCCACGATCGTTTGGTTGTGTACCTTCCCAGATGAGGCATCCAGTTTGCTCCTGTCAGCATTCTGCACGGTCCACCGGCAGGAGATTACTTTATTAGGATGGAGAGCAATGGCGGGAACCAAATCGACTGTATAGAGAACCCCTGCAATAAAATCGCTTGCAGACTAATCAGCGTTTTCCATGATGATGAGACCCAGCCTGAGAAAAGTAGGTCTGTCTCTCATCCTTCCTTCACACCCCTCTGACACTAGAGACCCACTGAGTAGGTGAAGCATGCTTAGGGGGCCCATGTGGGTGGTCAGGCACCTGGGGACCAGGGTTCTAGAACCTTCCTGCTGTCGCTGATAACAGGAAGTTTTTCTGCCTTGCAGTGTCCAGTGTGAGGAAGTGCTTGCTCAGGAAATGTTTGCTGATTGAATGAGTAAGTCAAGGAGTAAGTGAAATAACTAGTGGATGAGTTAGTGAAGGAGTGAGTGAGCAGTAGGTATGTCCAAGGACAGGAATACCCAGACTTCAGTTGATTGCTGGGACCTCTCAGATACCAAACATGCCTTTCCTAAGGGCAGATGAAGTGCTAACTCTTCAGCCATACTTCTGCAGCGCCCACCTAATTCCCCTCTACCAGCCTGCCTCGCCAGAATGAACACTTGACCAAAAAACCCCCCAAAACTAACCTGGGGCCTGTGATTGCAGGCACAGGCCCTCCCACTCTGTGGCTGTTTGCCAGAGGGTCTCCTTGCAGTTCTCTGAGCATCCGCCCTGAGCCCTGCACCATCACGCTGTCCACTCAGCCCGGAGAGCCCCATCTTCTTCCTTCCCAACGCCCATCTTAGGAGACCATGGACGAGTTCCATGCAGCCCCACAGGCCCACTTCACCGTGCTTCTGGCGTCCACCTCCCCAGGCATTTGTGGAAGACTGCCTGAGACTGGAACGTTGGCTCATGCTTCAAACTGGATTTGGACCTCCCCAGTGTCAGAGAACCTAGTACCAGGCCGGACAGATGGCTATTTGTGGATGGCTAACAAAGACTGAGTGGCAAGTTAAGCTTTTCCCTTCAAGTGTTTTGGCTTTTACGTTTTTAATGACCCTCAGGAAACAGAGCCCTGGACTCTGGGGTAAGAAGTGGCACTCAGGGGGCTGGAGAAGCAGGGCGCAGGATATGTCTGAGGAGTTGGGCTTCCAAGCTGACCTGCAGGCAGATGGACAGTTCACCAGGGAAGGGCTGGTGGGTGCTCCCTGTAGCACGCTCTCCCTTCCTCCAGGAAGAGACAAGATAGAAAACGAACTCACCCGTCCTTCTTCAAAGCACAGCACCACCATGCCAGCCTCATAGGTGTGTGCACAGCACTCAACAGTGCTCTCTGGTCATGAGCCACTTCTCTGAGCTCACGGTCCCAGGGACTGGAGGGAGCGGTGGGAAGAGAACCAGGGCCTCTGAGGTCCTAGTTCCAGACTATGCTTTCTAAGCAAGGGGCCTCAGGACAAATCAGGAGGAGGTTGGGGGCCAAGAAAACACCTGGCCGTGGCATAAACTACCAGCTAATTACAGCTTATGCTACTTTGCTTAAAAATGGCACCAAGTAACAGAGTTTGCCAACTGTCATCCTTAGGAGATCATGTGCCACCTGGATATGGCCAGTCACTTGATAGGAAAGCACTCTAAGATTCCAAGAGACTAAAAGGCTCATAACTGTTGGTTAGAAATGTAAATGGCCCTGGGGTGCCTGGGTGGTGCAGTCAGTTAAGGAGCCGGTTCTTGGTTTTGGCTCAGGTCATGATCTTCGGGTTGGGGGATAGAGCCCTTTGTGGGGCTCTGTGCTCAGCAGGGAGCCTGCTGGAGACTCTCCCTCTCCCTCTGCCCCTCATGCTCATGCTCTCTCCCTGTCTCTCTAATGAATAAATAAATCTTATAAAAAAAAAGAAATGTAAATGGCCCTAAATTATAACCAGAGATGGAAATATGTCTAGGGCCAGGGAGGGACATTCTGCAATCGGGTTCCAGGGTTGTTTGGCTTCTCCCAACACACGGGGTGAATACAAACGGTTTATAGATGTGGGTGAAGGTTCTCAGCATGAAAAATGTCCATTTCCATCAGAGATTAAAATGCAGTTTGGGAAAACAATTACCTGCCTGGGATCCTGGGAAAGTAAAACTTCCTGGTTTCTCTGCCAAGAAGACCGATTGTAAAACAAGGCTCGAGAATCTCACAAACAAGATTTTAGAATTTTATCCAAACAGCTGCAGGTCACCTTCAAGGAGCCCAGACACACTTGGGTCTGATGGATGTTGCAACAGCAAGTCTGAGGTCTCCCCAGTCTGGGGCCAAGAGCTGGCCCCTCGGGACAAAGACAGAACAGTTGCTCTCTTAATGGGAGCAGAAAACAACCCCCACACCCCCACACCCCACCCACCACCCAACCTCTCTGCTTTGTTGTGAAATTGTCACTGTGCCTTTGAGGAGAGATTAAAATCCTAGCCATGTCAAATTTAAAGGGCAGGTTCCCAGGCAGGAAAGGGAGAGGGTTTTGGGTGGGGGGTGGCGAAAGCCAGTTGTGGTGAATTTACGGAGGATTTGGGGATCACAAAAGTCAGGGGCTTTGACACAATTAAAATGAATGGAAACATACAAGCCTGCAACTTAAAAATAATAGTAAAATAATGCGGCAAGGATATTGTGGCTTGTTCTCTGCTCTCATTCCCGAGCCTGCTTGCGAATCCTGAAGCAGGTTTCCCGAGACACAGCATGGGTGCCGGGCAAGAGGCTTTTTTTTTTACCTCCTTTTCTGCCCTTGACACACAAAGGTTCTGCTGTGGAGAGTGAGGATCAATGGTCCACCCATGGCTGAACATTTCCTGAGGGCCAGGGAGGTGCTCAGCGAAGTGGCTGGAGTTGGTGAGGGTAAGAAAAAGAATCAGAGCTCTCAAGGCATGGGCCCAAAAGACTAGAGATTCTGAAAAGGCTGCAAGCAAGCTCCCTGGCTTGGCACCTGTGCCAGATTCTCAGACACACAAGACACCCGGCCTTGAAGAAGGCACCCCCTGGATCCCTTGAAAGCCCTTGAATCTCTCATCTGGTTCCAAATCTTTATTTTTTTTTTTTAAAGATTTTATTTATTTATTCATGAGAGACACACACAGACACACAGACACACACACACACACACACAGACACACACACACACAGCAAGAGAGAGAGGCAGAGACACAGGCAGAGGGAGAAGCAGACTCCATGCAGGGAGCCCGATGTGGGACTCGATCCTGGGACTCCAGGATGATGCCTGAGCCGAAGGCAGGTGCTAAAATGCTGAGCCACCCAGGGTTCCCCTGGTTCCAAATCTTTAGAAGTGCCCCAGCCAGCTATTTATATAGGGGTCCCTCCACATGTTCTCTCCTGGCTCCATTTGTAAAACAAGGAAGATGGGTGACACCAAAGAAGTCCTCATCCCATGGGTTTGGTTCCCAGAGAGCTACCTGTTGGGATGTGGGATGAAAAGCCCCCAGATCCCCTTTAGGGAGGGAGCATGTCTCAGCTAGGTCCTGATCATTTCCAGGCCTGAATATTACCATGGCTCTTCAGATGGACACTGACACTGAAGAAAACATTCCTTGATTAAATAAATCTTTTGATTAAAGTCATGAGATTGTCATCATTGGCTTATCCTCCTTTCTAAGATGAGAACAGTTAACAATGCCTACCTCATCGGTTTAGGGTTCTTTTTTTTTTTTTTAAGATTTTATTTATTTATTCATGAGAGAGACACACAGAGGCAGAGGCAGAGGCACAAGCAAAGGAGAAGCAGGCTCCCTGTGGGAAACCTGATGTGGGACTTGATGTGGGATCACACCCTGAGCCAAAGGCAGATGCTCAACCACTGAGCCACCCAGGCGTCCCTAGTGAGGGTTCTTAATGAAGATGACATGAGCTGACCTATGGGGTGCTTTGAATGGAACCTGGCACATAGTAGGTGCTCAACAGACATTAAATTTCCTTACTGCTCTGAGTCTATTATTCTCGGACTGTTCATTCACTTAGCCTTCTGTTTTCTCACTCGATGAACTTTCTATATTTTGACACGTATCACAAAGGTATTTTGATGAATGTTTAATGTCCCCCTTCATTCATGAAAGAACTCCAGGGTCCCCAGTGAAAGAAGCATATGGCAGGCAATCTATGCTGTCTATCAAGCAAGCACAAGTTTTGACATGATTAAAAAAGCCTGCCTCTTCTGCAACTCTCCTCCCTTCATTCCCCTTTTTACTTCTTTCTTCTCTCTTCAAAATCCTCTAAAGGTTCCTGGCAGATATTTTATTAACCCCTGACAGGTTACGGAAAGTGAGCTTTAGCAGCATGAAGATATATGTGATGTATAAAGCAGCTCGCCAAATGGCAAAGTGCAGGGCAGAGGCTGAAATCCCTCCCCAGAGCAGAGGCCCTGGGTGTTGCTAGGAATTCTCGTCCTCAAGCAAAACCTGCAGCAGGAATCCCTTCTTTCCCATTGTGAAATGGAAGCTAAAGCCCTTGCCAGCTCCCCAGTGCCACAGGGCTCCTCGGGTGGCATTCACTGCCCTGGAGAGAGGAGGTGGAGGCGGACTGCCTGCCCCCCATCTAGGCTCGGTCTCCGCAGTGTTCTCCACTCTCCCAGGCCTCCAGAGCCCCGTAAATGACTGCTACCAGCCAGCTCTGTGGTGAGGCTGATCTGGTGAGAACTCTGCCTCCGAGGAGCCACGGGGATTGACGCTGCCGTGTGGAACATGCAGATCTCCCACTAACACTCAGCAGACCCCCTGCCTGCGGTGGGACCCATCACCAGTGCTCCCTGAGTCTCCAGCCCTGCCCAGAGGGCCAGGTCTTTGGAGCAGGGCCCCTGCAGTCGCTGCTCCCATGGGCAGACACATCCTTTCTCCTATTATAGTTACAACAAAAACAATAAACAGTAACACCACCGAAGGTCCTGGTGGGCGCCCACAGATCAACATCCTCACAATGCCCACGGAAACTTGTCAACGCATGGACTCTTTGTTTCACTGTGGTCCATGGGGCTTCTCATGCCTTTAAAAATAAATATTAATGCTGAGAGGGCGCCCTGTTTCCTTTTGCACTCTCATAGCTGGTGATGGAAGGCTCCAAATGAGACACTTTTGGGGCAACCAAGTGTGAAAAGGGAGAGAGACACTCATTTTTGCCCCTGTAGTCAGAAATGAAGAGACTTTTGCCTTGTTGGGCTACAAGTTACTAATTCGGAGGATGGCAGTTTTAGAGTTGATCTCAGTTTGACTTGTAAATGAGAGGTGGAATTACCCTGCTGTGCGGCTGCTGGCCCCAACAGGCCTCGCAAACCCTGATCTCCATGTTGAGGTGGAGCAGACGTTCATGGACATCACTAGAAAGTTCAGGAAAGTAGGAGGTGGTGAGCAAGCAGTGGGAGATGGTGAGGCTCCAGTAGAGAGCACGGCCAGGGCCCCTACTTGCCTCCTCCACGTCCTCCCCTAGAGAGAGGGGGAGGATCTGGCTCTCCCCTTACAGAAAGGCTCGCAGCCTTTGCCGTATCAGAATCACTGGGGAGCTTGGTAAAAATACAGATGTGTGGGCTCTTCCGTGAGCCCAGGCCTCTGCACTGTTTTTAGCTCTCCTAAACCAAGACTTCAGAACCATGGCTCAGGAGAGCGGAGGGAAATAACCGATGAGAAGAGCTAGTAAAGCTTTATTGAAATAGAAATATAAGTTTCTTCTAATACTTTTATCAGTAAGCTGCCATGTCCAGAGTGCCTGGCATGGGCCCAGCTTCGCTGTCATTCCAGGAAGCCCACAACACAATCCTGCAGGTGGGACTGACCATCCCTGCTTCACTGATAAGGACTCAGCAGCTCAGAGAGGGTCAGGTGAACTCTGCCTAGGGATGCACAGCCAGTAAGTGCTCATCTACTGGAAAGACTAGATGCAGTCTACCACAACTGAAGCCCAGGGCTGCCTCAGTTTCTCACATTCACACCCCACGGGCTGGGCTGGCATGTGGCCGGCCCTTCTGCAGGGAGCTCCTGGTGCTTGCTGGCTGTATCACCCTCTCCACCACACCTGGGTGGCCTTTCATTTCTTCTCTTCGTCCTGATTCCGTCCTTCTCCCTTGTCTTGCTTTGCCTTCACCTCTCCTCCTTCCTTTAGAGGTTCTCTCAGTTGTGCTAACACATACAGCGAAATCACTCGTAGTCTGTGCTACCTGCGGAGTGACCGGGGGATCGGTTTGGGATGTGGCCTGGGCTTCAGGATTTTTAAAGCACTCCTGGGTGATTCTAAAGGGGCATCTGGGTGGTTTAGTTGGTTAAACATTTGCCTCTTAATTTTGGCTCAGGTCCTGCTCTCAGGGTCCTGGGATTGAGCCTCAAGTTGGGCTCCTTGCTCAGCGGCGAGTCTGCTTCTCTCCCTCCACTCGTGCGCTTGCACTCTCTCTCTCTCTCTCTCTCTCAAATGAATAAACAAATCTTTAATAAATAAATAAATAAATACTCCTGGGTGATTCTAATGTGTGGCTAAGATTGCAGAGACCTGCTTTATCTAGGTCTGTCAGATGCAACCTGGAGAATCAGGAAAGTCACCTGGACATGCCCAGGCTGAGGTGGCTGACCATGGAATGGGTCACCCACTGTTTTAAATAAAGCACCACCAAGAAGCAGGAGGTGGCCTCCGGTGACACTCATACCAGCCGAGAAAACATCTGGCTATCCCAGCTGGCCACATGGAGTGAGTCCCAGCACCTCCATGGGCAGAGTGTACCTTGGCAGGTCTCTGCTCGGAACCAGGGGACGGCCACAAGCTGTGTCCTGGGAAGAAGAGCAGCTACCACAGCCTCCCTGCATCCTACACCACCTGAAACAAGGGGTGACTGTGCCCACGCGGCTCTCCTGGTGAGACCCATACTATAAAGCAGATCTTAAAACTTGCTTTATTGGCTCATTCTGCAAACGAGCTCCCTGGTTTCATTACACACAGACGTGGCACAGGATGGAAAATCTTACATAGAGCTCTGCTTCACACCAATCTCCTCAAGGAAGGCTTTCAGATTGTTACAAAACCTCCTGTTCCTACCTTGGGCATTTGCCTGTGGACAAGAACAGCTCCCTGCAGAGGATTCTGTGTAGAGCATGGATGGCAGCCCATCAGGGATGAGCAGGCTGGAAACACAGCATTAACTCAAACATCTGAAGCTTCTGCGCCCCACAGAAGTCATGGTACTGCTGTGCAAGGCACGCACTGTATCCCCAGCCCTTGGCACCAAGCCTGGTGCATGGAGGTCACCAATGAATGAGCAAACGCGTGTCATGCTGAAGGTGGAGTTTAAACCCTCTACTTGCCACAGACAAGGAAATGCTGAGACAGGTTAACAAGCAGAGTTTTCCCCATGGAGCACGTCCAGCCAGCAGATCAGAGGGCAGAAGGGGCAAGGACACCGGCTGAGTGCAAGCCACCAGGGAGAGCTGGAAAAGACCCCCTTGGGACGCCCCTGTCCTTGGCTGTGGGCCAGGAAGGAGGAAGAGAAGCAGAGTAGGGGTGGTGTGTCTGCTCCTCCAGCTTCCCAGGTGAGGAAAACTGGCCTTCTGAGGGAGCTGGTGTCGTGGGACATGTCCAGATCCCATAAGGCTCCCTGTTCGCTGCACCCTTGCTGTGAGGAGGTGGTTGCACAGAGATGGTTCGGGACAGAGGCATCACTCACTTGGCTTAGGACAGCTGTTCCTCATGAGAGACAGCTGCACTGGGGCCCCACACTTGGCCGCCAGCTCAGCTGTGCCTGCGGGGACCTCGGAGAGTTGAAGCAGCTTCTAAGTGGGAGGGTTTTCAAAGGCATCAACAATTAAACCAACTCTGAAAAGGTGACGGAAGACAAGGGGTGCCATGTGGATGGCTACATGCCTGGCAGGAGTTCAGAGGGAGAGGAGGCTGGGACATCGGCCTCTGGATGGGTGTGGGGCCCTGGGAAAAGCGTGTGTGAGAACTCCGTATGGATATCTGTGATCACGCAGTTGGAACAGTAAACATTTGCTGGAGAGATTCCTTCGCTCTCTTTTCTATCTCTTGTGTACTTCCAAGCGGTGCAATTTATTTTAGCAAGAATCACTGTGCTCCTCTGTTATCGCCCGACCTTGGGCTGATTCTGAAGGTGACTTGCCATGGAGCATCAGCCCTCCACTCCATGGTGTAGAAAGCCTGCCCTGTGGCCCTGCCCTAAATACACACTGTCTCTGGGCTCACACGGAGACAAAGACGTGGCAGCCAGAGCAGGAAAGAAAAAGCCATCTTAAAGAAACAGAATGCACTGGATCCTGAAAAGTTTGACTACATCCCAGAGGATGTATTTGGGGGACGACTACGCCAGTCAGAATAGAGACTTGTCAGTTGTTGTTCAGTAAGCTGGAAAGGCTACGGTGGCGGTGTTCATGCCCACCTTTCTCCTTAACTTAGGAACGAATAAGTGTGTGACGTCATCAGGTTCCACTTCCTCGACCACCACACCATCTGCTAACTTCCTGTGTTCAGATTCCGTGCTCAACAAGCTACCTCCCAAGTTCACCTGGCTTCCCAAGAAAATGCAGCCACAGGGAGACCATGGGCAGGGACAGGTAAGCATATGGGTTTGCTTACAAATGAATATGCTGGCATTACAGCTTGAACACCTCATCCAGTGGGCCGTTAATGGGAGTTGGCCCCTGAGAGATGGATCTGTCTAGGGAATAGACAAATCAGGTCTCCACGCAGCCAAGATGAGGTTTAGACCATGTACTGTGGTGGATCCAGCAAGTAGTGCCACCCTCAGAAGCCTCCTGGAGGTCACGCTCTTAGTCTCTGCGTGCTGGTAGCCCAACCCATTGTTGAAGGCCTTCCATGGCTACTTCTCAAATTTATAACTTTTACTAGACTCACAAATGCCCAAAGTTTCACAGGGCTTGGACACTGTGCATGATTTCCACGGTGCAAGGAGCAGCGAGCATCTGTTCCACTCCTTAGCTAGGTGGAAAATTTCACAGCTGATATAAATTCTGATCTGTTTATTCCTGTAGCCGCCCCTGATGCTAAGATAATCAGGCTGAGTTCCAGTCAGAAAAGTTGCCCAGAAGGAGTCTGAGAGATGCTTGCTCTTAAAGAACACAGGATTTTGCTGGGGAGATATATATATATACAAGAAACAATCAAACACAGTCAGTGTCACAAAGGCACAGCCCAAGCTGATAAAGGAGTGAGCCAGAATTGGGTGGAGGTAATCTCAAAAGGCTTTCTAAAAGAAGTATTTCTAAGAAAAAACAGCTTAGTGTCATGATAAAAAGGATGGGTTTTGAAGTCAAACAGACCTGGGTTCAAATACTCAACTGTTTTATAACTTGATAAGGTACAGAAGAGGCTAAGCAGGGTGGAAACAAAGTGCCTGACACGTGGGAGGCGCTAGAGAAATGGTCATGAAGAAATATCCACGCAGCAGGAGAAAGGAGGAGAAAAGTTTACACTCACGTTGCATCAGACACTATTCTTCCTCCCTTTTGTATTACCTCATTTCACTGCTGCAACATACTTATGAGGTAGGTACCAATTATAACCCCATTTAGTGATGAGGAGAACAAGGCCCGGAGAAGCTAAGTGACTTGCCCAAGGTCAACACAGCTGGGATTTGAATCCAGGCCATCTGAGCCCTGCTTTGGAATGTTAACCGCTTTCCTGTCTTTTTCCATTACATTTACTATACCACCGCTCTTTGAGTCATATTTATTATCAGACAAAATCATCAGAGCATCTTCGATGTTTAGGATGAATACTGAAAACCTTATAGGCGCCTTGCTTGTAGAGGAGTGGCTGTTTGGTGCTTCTGTTGATCACTCAGCGATCTATCGCAGACAGTGATATGTACGGACCATTTTGTTTCAGTTAATATTCAGCACCATATAAACATTGACTCAGCTGGAGAGCCTGAACAATAAATTATCACTAGCCCAAGTGCTAAAATAGCACTTGATTTTCTCTCTGCCTGAGCCTGCTATCTATTTATACTTTGCTTACTTCTCTGGAGTTCAAAGTGTTTTATACACATTTCATCATAGCCATACTTATGTCGATTTATTGTCTTTATTACACACATGTGACTAATGTATCTAACAACACTTCCTATTTACTACAGGATGCTCAGTTTTCAACTAGTTTTTCTTTTTTTAATCTAAGGGATTTACTGACTACATTTAATTTATACTGAGTGGAAATTTGCTGACAATTAGAAGAATAGCGTTTTATAGTTTCTTTTTTAACTGAATTCATTTGGTACATGATAGGATCATTCTTGTTTCTGAATTGTAACCATGTATTATTTCTTATCCTTTACAATTCCATCTATGACTGACCTTGAACTGGGATAGATCTGATATTTTAAAATTATAAGTACAATTGCCTTTTTCACTCAGTAGACTTCCTAAGATCCAATATGTATACATAATTCTTATTTTTTCAGGTTGATGAGTGCATTGACACACACGCATTTTCAAATCTGGTCTTCACCTTTTCGGTTTTCATATTCATGGGCAAAAAATAAATTTAGATGATAAGTTAGAGTCGGGAAAAGAAGTCCAGAGAAAGGCTTCCTTGACTGGCTGGAGGATGGAATGAGAGCCCAAAATTCACGTGTGTATAAACTGGAAAACTAGGTTTGTGCACTGTGAGGAGTTAACAGAACTTAAGATTTTGAACCAAGCCTTAGTGCCAAACACATAAAGAGAAACGAAACAAGAGTTGTCATTTGATGTTTCTGTCCATGACACATAAAAATAGTCTAAATGCTTCGCCTAAGGCTGGGGCAGTCTGTTTCCTTTGGTCCTCCCCTCCTGTGAATATCCATATTCATTATTGAAAACAGATACTTTGGCCTTAAGCATTTCTCTGTTTTAGAAAAGGGATATATTGAGTGCCTGGGTGGCTCAGTCGGTTGAGTGTCTGACTCTTGGTTTTGGCTCAGGCCGTGATCTCAGGGTAGTGAGATCAAGCCGCACATCGGGCTCTGTGCTCAGCGGGGAATCTGCTTGAGGATTCTCTTCTTCTGTCCCTCCCCTACTCACGCTTGCATGCATGCTCTCTTTCCCTCTCTAATAAATAATCTTTAAAAAAATTTAAAAATTAAAAAAGGATATTATGCTAACAGTCCCTGTTCAAGAACCAGCAGTTATTCCCTACCACAGGAGTCCCTAAAGTTTCTACCTTGGCTGAGTGTGTCATCTGCCAGTGTGAATTTAGGAAGATGGCACAGGTATGATCAGCATGAGAGAGACACGTTCTCAACACTGTCAGAATCAGTAATGGTATTGGAGGAATGTTTAAAAGCAAAGCTGCTTATTCTAGGAGGTCTCATACCCTGATATTATGGACCTTGAACAATCTGTAGTCATTATCCTCACTCAGAAGAGAAGGTCAGGCATTTTAGCCTCAGATGCGCAGGTGCACTGAGTTCTCTCTTACCACTAGGCATCTGTACATCCTCCTCTCTCTTCACAGGTAACGGGGCACTTCAATGATTCTTCTTGTAGGACTTAGTTTAAAAAAGGTTTTCCTAAGACCAGACTGGATTCCCTACTTGGTGGGCATAGTATCAAAGCTATGCCTACCCCGCTTATCTTACAAGATTGCAAACTTCCAGGATCACCTAAAGACCAGATCTTAGGAAAAAGCTGAATGGAAGAAGAGATAAAAGGCAGCAGAAAAGCAAAGAAGGGAGATGGGGGCTTGAAAGGGCCTTTCTTTTTTTTTTTTTCCCTCTCTCTTTTAAAGATTTTACTTATTTTTATTTAAAAGAAAGAGAGGAGATGTAAAGGGGGAGGGAGAGAGAATCCCAAGCAGACTCCCCACTGAACATGGAGCCCGACTCGGAAGATCATAACCTGAGCTTAAACCAAGAGTTAGATGTTTAACCAACTGAGCCACCCAGGTGCCCCTGGAAGGTCCTTCCTTATGACTGTTATTGTGACTTCTACATGGCCACCCTGGGTATACCCTCTGGAGCCGTGGAAATCTCATAAATCAAAACCAGACCAAGCCTAAAATTAGTTCAACAAAGAAAAATTACATTACTTGAAGGTTTCAAAAGCAGCTTTTGCTTTTTTATTTTTCTTTGTTCTTTATCTCAAGAAAATAAATAACGGTATGGTGTTCAAATCTGAATCAGGTCCAACCCTGAAGGCTGGAGCAGTTTTCAGATGGCATGCTCCACTTGGCCATGCTAACACAGGGTTGGCATTTCCACCAGGGAAATATCAGCAGAATCAAACGAGCTTGGGAAGTTTCCATTAGCTTCATAGCTATATGTTCAGAGTTCAGACAAATGTGAAGCACAGAATAATAAAAATGGTGAGTGGAATGTGCTAGAAAGCAAGAAAATAGCGAACAATTAAAGCATGTGTTCTATGGTTTTTTTCAAAATGATCTGTTTCAACAACAAAACAGACTCTCTGAGAAATGAACTCACCAGTGCCATATCTCAAGCAGAACGACATATGGAAATAGCACGGTCTTTGGCGTTAGGCTGGCTTCGAGGGCCAGCTCCCAAACTTCCTGGCTACATGACTTTGGCAAGTCACTTAAGTTGATGGGTACAGTCTCCATCTCTTCATCATTTCTCAGGATTTTGTGAGGTTTAGAGAAAATATAAGTACAAGTGCTCAGCACCTAGTTCAGTAATAATGACCAATGTGATCACCATCATCTTTAACACCATTGGAGAAAGAATAAAAACATCAACTTGGAAATTATGAACGACGCTAAGCTGGACCGAAGTTTAATTGTTTATGTGATATGCGTAAGGGCTAAAGAAATAAATTACAGTGCAAACTAGAAAGTAGCTAACACACTTGAGAGAGCTACCTTTTAAGCATTTTAATAATACCCATTTTATTGCAAACAATATGTGTATGCCAACTAATCTTAATTTGTAATACTCTGTCATTATTATTAATCTTAATTTATAATACACCATAATTATTCAATTATATTAACAGAACAGTATTTTTACATCCTTCCAGAAAATGCTACACATGTGCATGCATATATATGCATCTAATTTTTTTCTCATCGATGAGATCATACTCCCCATACAGACAGCAACTTTTTCACTCTACAGTAATCTCAGGCATCTTTCTATGTGAGTTCATGAACATCTATCATGTCTTTTGATAGCTGTATTTAATTTCTTAATATCAGTTTACCATCATTTAGCCAGACTTCACACATGTATTTCTTTTTCTACCCTGGTTAGTGCGTTTTATGCTTTTGCTTCCAAAAAAAGATAAATAATGCTATGATGAATGTCCTTCCATATATATATAGGAAAAAAACCCTAGAAGTGAATCGGCTGAGTCAGAGGGTACATAAATTTAGTATTTTCAAAACTGAGGTCAAAATTGCCCTTCAAAAAATTTATGAAAATATGCCTTCCTTTAATGGTGTGTGAAAGAAAAACCCTCTTTTACGCTTGCTTCTCCTAATTCTTTCTTTCTAGACATGTCCCAGAGAAGTCAGAGTATCAACCAATTTAAATATTTACCCTTCAAAACTTATCCTTACTTCCTGATAGTTTCTTGCATTTATCATCTGTAGACGCTTCCTTTAGAAATGTAAACCATGCTGGAGGTTGAAAAGTTTCTGCTCATTCTAGCTTTGGTATCGAAGTCCCTCCAGCCAAGAAGGAGGCCAGGAAGAGTTCCTTGGCCTCCAAAAGAAAAAAGGTACAATAAACCAAACGAAACCACACATAAACGCATCCAAGTTACCTTGCATTTATTCAAGGTTTCTCCGTGTGTTTGGCTCAACACTGGATACTTCACAGATATTATCTCACTTTAGGGTCTGTGTATTTGTATTTTTTTTAAAAGGCTTTTTTTTTTAAATTTTTATTTATTTATGATAGTCACAGAGAGAGAGAGAGAGAGAGAGAGAGAGAGAGGCAGAGACACAGGCAGAGGGAGAAGCAGGCTCCATGCACCGGGAGCCTGACGTGGGATTCGATCCCGGGTCTCCAGGATCGCGCCCTGGGCCAAAGGCAGGCGCTAAACCGCTGCGCCACCCAGGGATCCCTGTATTTTTTTTTTTTAAAGATTTAACTTATTTACTCATGAGAGACACACAGAGAGAGGCAGAGACATAGGCAGAGGGAGAAGCAGGCTCCCTAGGGGAGCCTGATGCAGGACTCAATCCAAGGACCCCAGGATCACGACCTGAGCCAAAGGGAGATGCTCAACCACTGAGCCACCCAGGTGCTCCTATTTGTGAGTATTTAAGCCCAATAAAAGCCTCACAGATCGCTGATGAGACCTGGAGAAACAGCCATCCTTTACTTCCAGGGCGGTGAAAGGTGGTGTGAAGATATCAAAGCTCCTCCCCCCACCATTTCCCTAGCCCCCTCCCCCAACTCTCCCCCAAGGAAATGTAAGTGCTCCTTTTAGCCAGTGGTAATAGGCCAGGCTTCTATTGGCCCCAAATCCTAATAACTGCTATGACCTGAGGCTTGGTGAGATCCTAAAGTATCTTCTGACGTTGAAAGATATGAACAGGTGTTCGGTATAGTTTTGGTGTTATGTATAGTTTGTTCTATTTGAATTCTATACACATTGGCCATGGAGAAGTGGTCTTTTGGATATCTCTGGGTAAAACAGAATGTTGAATTAACCAGAACATCTCACTCTTCTAGCTAACTAGAGAATTTACGGTACTGAAGTCTTTATGTCATTCCTACTGTCAAACTGAACAAAAGAATAGATGCCCCCCTCCCAAGATAAAAAAAGTGAAAGTGAAAAAAAGATTAAAAAAAAGATAAAAAAGTGAAAAAGACTACTTCCCTAGTCAGAATCCAACACAGCTCTGTCACATGCACCCTGAATAATGATCTCCCGCTTAGTAGCTGCATCACTGAGGTTAGACCAAAAAAGTAATTGGTTTGGAATGCAGAGCTTGACTGAATGACTCTATGCCACAGTATATTCTCTTTGACTTGCTAATGCAAAGGCAGACCCTGATATATTACAAAAAAATATTTTTCAGAAAGTTTTCCAAATTTCACGTTTTTGAAACTCAATTTACATTTCTCCCCCAAATTAATAAGGTGCCCCCCACCCCCAAGTAACAAGACACATTCCATAAAGTATCAGAAGCTGGACACCAACAGTATTGCGGGACTTAGGATTCTCCTGTCTCCCCTTCCAAAGGCCAAGTCTCTGGCAACGGTTTCTGAGCCCTAGAAGCCACGGGGCTGCCCCAGAAAATGAAACCACTTTGAGAATCTATTTTAGTAACTATAAATCCCCTTGATTTGTCTATGGCAGGCCTATCTGCCACTGAATTCCACTTTGTAGCCAGAAAAATTTTAGTGAGATTCCAATATATTCAGAAACAGGTCATTTGTATTCAATAGCATCACTAACCTACTCAAAAGAAAAAGTGCTTTTTGTGTGTGTGAAATACATCAAACTCTCTGTGAGTGTCTAAGGCAGGTTTCTGTGAAATCACTTGCTGTGGGTATCATGTTTAGTGGCTGCTTACTGAAGAAATGAAGCCAGCCTTGGAGTTCAGGATAAGCCCTAAAGGTTTCTGATGCATTAAGTAGAGATTCTGAACTCGGTGCCAGACAGTTAGGTTTTAGGACAGTTCATCTGCAAAGGTTGTAAGAGCAGTGGGTTTGGGTTCCTGAGGACAGGCTGTTGTATGTAATTAATTAATCGCTGACAACCAGAAATTGCTAAATATTGAGGTCAAATGGGAAATTAAAAAAAAAGATCTCATTTTAATTTCTTTTGCACTATTAAAAAAATAACCTAAAAGTATAGTTTGTGACATTTAAATCACCTAAAATTTGGGTGCCTCCTTCCTTCACTTGACAGCTGTTCATTCAACTACTATGTGTTCCATGCTAGGGGCTGAGGATGCTGTGGCAAATAAGACAGGCATGGTCTCTGCTTTCTTGGAGCTCAAAGAATACACACATAAAGCACTGACTGTATAACATGAAAATATCCGGTGAACAAAAGTGGGGCGACAGGGGAGGGAAGGCCTGGGTGATCATGGGGAACTTCTGTGAGGAAGTGACATTTTAACATTTAAAAGGCAAGAAGGAGGGGCCCTGGGTCCATCAGGAGGAGTGCAATCCAGGTAGAGGCCACAGGTAGCAGAAGGACCCAAGGGGCGTGGTGTTGGGGGGGTGGCGTGAGCTTGCTGTGTGAGAGGATCAAGCATTCAGCCTGTGTGGCCGGTGAGCCATGGGCAGGTGGGAGCCAATGTGCTCAAGGGTTATGCAGGAAGGGATCAGGCCATGACACATTGTAGGGCAGACAGAGGGGTTTGCGTTGTGACCTAAGCATCACGGGAGGTATTTCGAGTGATAGATAAACTGACACACAACTCTTCCACATAGACCCCCAAGTAGAGATGACCAAAGCCTGTGGTGGGGAGAGGTAGTGGAAATACATGACCGCCCTGACACCAGCAGAAAAGCACCCCGATGTCAGCTGGGTTCTTGGAGTGACATCAGCACGTGACACCACAACCATAGCATGTGCCCTGACATCAGCCCTTGTTAGTCAAGACCAAAGTTAGCAGAAGACCTTCTCCCCCTCCCCCCTGACCATGCCCGGGTTCTACACTTAATCCAGCCTCAGTCCTCCACAGAAATACCATCCCAGCCTAGCTTCTATGTTTATATATACTAAAAAGATGGGGTCCCCAAGCACGGGCAGATTCCACACTTCCCTGTTAACTACATTTGGGGACAGAAATGCAGAAAACTATCTTTGACGTGCTTACTGTGTCCCATCAAAGAAATGAGGTTCATTAATTCAGCAGCTGTACATGGGCATGTTTCATGATATGGAGAAACTCCAGAATATCAGCACCCCGTGATGAATGTCACACTCAACCATTAAAGGCCTATTTTTAGCAAAGTCAACCACTAAGTTCTGAGCCAAATGAAAGGTCATGTGTTATCTGAGAAGCACATGTTATTGTGGTCATCAAATGGCTAATCTGGGGTGAAGTGTCTATGGAAGATGCTTGTTATGAAAGTGGAGAGTCCTACAGTGAATACTGTGATTTGGAAATATAAATGAATTGATGTACATGGTAAAGGGAACATGGACTTTCAAATGAGTCCACGACATGACATTTCTTGATATTGATTATTGGCAAAAACGTGCCTGAAGGTTTTTCAACTTATTTTTTCCATGAGATGGCCATACATCTAATACATAATTCTAAAAGCATATGATCACCCCTAGAATGGTACTGAAGACACCAGAATGGATTTATTTCCTTACTAGCATGACCTTGAACAAGATAGATTACATCCCTAAGCCTTGATTCCTCATCTGTAAAGAATAGTGATAATCATATTCATCTTTCATAGGCATCCAACATAGCACAAGTAAAAGCCACAGACATCCAATAAATGTTCACCTTTCCCTTAGCTTTCTGCTTCTAGGGCAATCTCAACTTACAGCAAGCTAAGAGTTTTAATTTTTCGGATACATTTATTAGCATTATCCAATGGCATACATGCCACAAAAGGACTGGAATGTTTCTCTGTTCATGCCTGTAGCTGCAGAACCCAGAAAAGCACCTGCCCTGGACTACATGCTCAATAAATAGTCCTTGAATAAATGAAGGGGAGGTTATAGTGACATGAGATTGAATGTAAAGGTCAATTATCTTCGTGGCTGACTTGTCCATGATTTTGAGGGAAGAGATATACTCTGAAGTGCGTTCAGATAATCAACTTCTACATGTAGCCACCTTACAAAGTAAAGGATCAGAATCATCTATTAAAGAGAGTAGTGACTTCAATGATATACTTTGGTACCTCAGACTCAAATAAAGCATTAGTGGGAAAAGTCTGGTCCCAAGCGCTCATGGATCAGCAGGACGTCAATGATCGCCAGGAAAGTGGGAACTTAAGACTTGCTTTGGACTCAACTTTGGTTAGCGAGGGTCAGCCTGAGGAGGTCCTGGTGCTGCAAGGCCACCTCTCAGTTATTGCCTCTCCAGGGCTGGGGCTGACCCAACATCAGAGCGGTTGGGAATTGGCCAGAGTAATGCCAGGACAGAAGAAAACATTACCCGAACAAATAGGAACCCACGTTGGTAAGAAAGCTGGGGTCAGGAGTTGGCTGTGACACTGACAAGCAGTGTGGTTTTGGGAAAGTCATTTAATATTTGCTCAAGCACACTTTGGTTTCACCACGTTTCTATGACTGACACTGACCTAAATTTATCTCTCAAAGTTCAAAAGCCCCGTGCCTGGACCCTGGTTGCCTGGGTTGCTATCCATTCACACGGCCCGGCTGTTGTAAAAAATTATATATATAGAAACTGCCAATGATGATAGCAGGAGAAAACAAGGAAGAAAAATGCACTCCTTTACCCTCTTTTCAAGAAGTGCTGCTCACAATTGCTCACATCTGGCATGCCTCAATGGTAATCATTTGCAAGTTTCAAAAATGTTGAACCTTGAAATAAGGAGCTTTATCTTCAAAAGGGAAAATAAAGACCTGCAGCAGACCACTTGGGACCTTTTTATTACACCTGGATAATGGCAGGTATTATTACTCTATCCAGCAGTGTGTTCTTATGAATAGGCTAACACATACCCTTCGGCTGTAAAATGTGCTTTAGGATATAACATGTTGATTCAGATACAAAATAAAATAACTGTATGGTTGTTTTTAATGAAAAGTCTAAAAACACGCCTATTTAACAAACTTCTATTTTTATAGAGCCTGCTTACGAAAACCTGCTTAAAAAAAATAAAATCCAACTATGGGTGGTCTCACACCTAGAAGTGGCACAAGAATCCTTTGTCAGACCATGTGTCTTAATTTTGGGTATGGAAAATGTGGTCACCATAATTATAAGCCTGGGAAAGCAAAGAGTTTAAAAAATTCTGTGCAGGAGGGGAGTAATAATTCGTTAGCATTCCATAAAACTGTAATTTAACCAGCTTTTAGGTATGTAGTAATCAACATTAAAATTATGGCACTTGACAATTTTCTATTTTACCTTATGGCTATTTGTCGAAGTGTCTCATTTCCTTGACGAGACTTACGTTCCTCGAGAACAAATGCTATGTTTCCCTTATCCCTACAGCCTCACCCAACCTGGTACATGGTTTGTTTTTTGTGTTCAATGAACCACAAAGAATGTTTCAGAACAACCTCAGGAAAATCAGGAGAGAAATAATTCAGGGTAAGAGGAAATCAATGCATAACTTGTTTAAACGCTATTCTCTTAGGCTTCAAGATATCTCAAATACGTAACTTTAAAAGGTTCAGCTATGGAAAAAGTTCATTTCTGTAAGTTTTGAAATGGGATTTAGCCAAGAAAAGAGTCAATACTAATTAAGTTTTGATAAAGGAGGTGGGGGAAGTCTAGCGGTATAACTTTGTCACTTGGTTACTAAAACCTTTTCTCTGATTGAAAGGCATCATTAGGGGTCGAACGACACACATTGCAGGAGATATAACGTGATCACTTCTCCCCCTATATGGTCTTTTTGGACCTCAAGATGGAAAGATCAAAGCCAAGCAAGCCCATGGAAAATTAATGAGAGCTGAGCATTGCATGCAGTTAATATGCTTAGTTAACTCAGGCAGCAAGAACTATGCAGGCCTTTATCACACAGAATAAAATACAAATGGCCTTCCAGAAGGCTGGGCAGACACGAGCCTGGCGTTCCTACCCCTGGATGCAGCCATGGGTTCCTTGCGGCTTGGATTTCCTACAATTCTTGGATTTTTCTATAGCATCTAAACTCTATCTCCCAGCCTGCATCTCACAACAAAAAACAATTGTTTTAAATCTATCTTTTTTATGTGTTACTATTTCTTAGAATAGAAAATTGGATGATTATAAATGCAGGTGAGGAAAAGTAACTTTTTTCCAAATAGGGAAGAGTGTTATGGCTTGGGGACAAGTGGCTGCCAAGTTCACACGTGCAAGAGATTTTACTGTGTATTCAAGGCCTCGACTACTTCGGGGAGCTACCAGTGGCCAACAGCAAGGCCTTCAGAGGCAGCCGGCTGGAGGCCCACCGCATCCATTCCAGGCTGTGTCACTGTGGACAGATCATTCACTTTTCTGAGTTTTGGTTTCCTTGTCTGAAGACGAGGAACGATTCTCATACCTGCCGGTGGTCGGTCTTCAGGACTCAGTGCAAGGTCAGCGTTTAGCACAGTGTCCATCACGTGGTGAGAACTCACTCTCTGGTGGCTATTTCTGTCATTGTGTACTGCTGCAATCTGTCCCCCTCCAAATGTGCAACTGAATGCCAAACGATGCCTGCATTTTCTGTGAAGTTCCTTGGGGGGCGGCTGCCTGGGAGGAACAGTGCCTGGGAGGTGGCCGTCACCTCCAGAGCGGGTCTTTGGCTGCCTCACATCTGGTAAATCAGAGCAAACAACAGGCACAAGAATGGAAGGAAGGGGGAGGAAGGAGGGGAAGAGGGGGAGGGGCAGGGAAGTGGAAAGGCAAGCCTTCAGAAGCTAATGTAATATTCAATCTGGCTTCTTCATCCTTCTCCAAGCATCACCAAATATTTTAAATTCAAATGAAAACCATTATCAGGCAGATACGGAGACGTGACATGTGGAATCTGTGAGACAGCATTCTTTGTAGGGGGTAAAAAAGTAGTTTGAGCAGGAGAAAGACTCAGGTTAACTTGGTCTGCCTTCCTCAGTCTGGACTGGGATTCTCTCCATGGAAAATTTCTATGTTTTTTCATATTGGGTCATGAGGTGGATTTTATTGGAACTCTTCAGGTTATTTGGTCTTTACTTTGTAGGAAAGTAGTTATATTTGCTTTAACAACAAAGCAAAGTGGTTTCAGCATAAGGAAAAGAGAGGCATGATGCTGAAGGAAGGCTGAGCCTGACAGTGCTGTGTACCTGCATACACACCAACACACACACGCGCATGGGGTACACGCAGACACACACATACTCAGAGAGACACACAGGCACACAAGTGCACACAGACACACAAAAACATACACACGTAGACATAGATATACAGAGACACACATACCCATGCACAGACCTACACACAGACACACTCAGACATGCACACATATACACAGGCATACAGAGACACACAGACACACAGACTTGGAGACACAACACAGACACACATAGAAACCCACATGCACATCCTAGCTGGGCCCTACTGACTTCTCCTGTGGTGTGGATGGTAGACACTTATCTCTCCTTCACTTTTTATCAAGAAAATCCTGACATTTCCCACTACACATGGGTTAAATGTGATAGTAAGAATCAAAAGCAAAACGATAACAAAAAAACAAACCAAACCAAACCCTAACAACAGAGAAAAGCATCTTTTCAAGCAAGTAGGTCTCCAATGACATTTTCAAGGACCAATTCAAAACCTTTATTGGCCAAGGAGCATGCATCTCACTGTGTGCAGACATGTTCCTGTTCTGTTTGTTTGGGTTTATTTTTGCCTTCATTCTGCAGGAAGCCTCACAGATATGACGGGGTGATTTAATTCTGTACAAACCTTGCCTCCCTAAATTCTTAGAATGTAGATAGATACCACTACCGGTATTCTTAGAGTTACGCAGCCTCTCACAGCAGCTAGAGCAAAGCAGAGCCCACATTTCACTGGAATCCCTACTTTTAGGTATGTGCAGGTTTTTCTTCATGACACACAGGAAACCAAATATGAAGCACTGTTGCAGATACTGATACATGGGCTTCTACAACATTCTCAGTGGCCGGCAGGACGACTGCCTTCTATTCATAAAGAGATGTGACTTACCCCTTACACCTTGTAGAGGAAAGTGAGAGTTGAGACACTCTTTTGTCAGGTGTCAAAATGCAGTTATGACAACAGATGCTGTCAGATGCATCGGTGAAAGCCTCGCACAAGTTTCTTCCCCCTTTCCTGGGGGGCGAGATGGTTATGAGCCAAAAATGAGAGAGAAGTGACAGTCGGCCATGTGACAGAAGGAAAACTAAGCCCTGCAGGAAGGGGTGGCTTTCACACAAAGCAGCCAGATCTGCCGAGCCCTCAGCCCATCAGGTGGGGTGTTGAGCGCCAGTCTGGCACCCCTGTGTGAAGGGGGCAGTGGGCAGGCAAGTACTCCAGGGGGGTCAGGTGAAAGATAGATGCCCTTCCCCTCAGCAGCTTCTGTCCCCACTGCTGCACTGCCACCCAGCTCACTTAAAGACCACTCAGCCTCAGGCTGAAGTTTCTCTACCAGGCCATCCGCACCTGGAGCATGTAACACTTGTGGTAAGAAAGTCCCATTTTTTTCATCCAACCCTAACATTTAAGACTTCCTGTGCGATGGCCAAAACGTCTTGAAACCCAGATTCCTGAAAGTCTTTCGAAAGACACTAATGATTTGTCCTTATAAAGCCCCCCTTTCCTATCACCCCCTCCTAAAATGTCCCTGGGGTGATCTAAGGTTCATATGTAGGTAAATGAAATGGATGATCCTATGTGACTTTGCTGAGTGAGTGGTTTTTAAAGAAGTTTCTTTAAAAAGGAAACTAACATATTCATTCATTCACTTAGCATGCGTTAGAATACCGGCAGCACGATTCTATGACTACTGATATTAGTAAGATTTAGAAGTCCTGGCTCTGCCACTAACCAGGAGGACCACCTGAGGCCACTGACCTGACCATCCTGGGCCTCAGTTTACTTATCTCTAAAATAGTGAGGCCTGGACAAGACGGTTTCTTTTTAAAAAATTAATTGATTAATTAATTTAGAAAGAGTATGTGCGTGTGTGTGTGTGTGCGCGCGCGCGCGCACGCGTGTGCCAGAGCGGGGGTGGGGCAGAAGGAGAGAATCCAAAGCAGACTCAGATCTGGGCATGGAGCCTGACACGGGGCTCAATCCCACCACTGGCATATCATGACCTGGGCTGAAATCAAGTCAGACGCTCAACTGACTGAGTCACCCAGGTGTCCCCAAGAGAGGGCTTCCAAGTCTATCCTAAGCCTTGGCATTTTGGGAGCACACATGTATGTGGATTCTGCTCTATAACAGTCACCCCGTTGGAGGCCTCAAAGGAGACAGACATGAAAGACCTCATCCTGTTTACAGGGCCACTGCTTGGCTATATTCCCAAACTTCCAGCATAGGTTATATTGACTGGGTATCAAATTTCTATCTTTCTTGAAAATGCATGCCTCCCTTTGATGTTGAGAGGTTCTTCATCAAATGGGGTCCACTCCTGTTCCCATAGGCTTGGCCTAAGCATCCTTCCATTCACCAGCAATGTGGTTTTGATGACTCCAGCACCATCTCAACAAGTACTACCTTTGGCCTGAGCTGCCATGTTTCAGGAATTCTAGAATGTGAGGTGGTTCCTGATGCATGCAGCCTGCCCTGCTCCCTGAAGCATATCCTTTCTCTTCTCTCCTCCCTCAAGAACAAGAGTCCTGGCCCACAGCCTGCAGCCTGGGGATGAGAGACCTGTTTTAAAATCTGTGCATGTCGAACCTGTCAACATCCAGGCTCAGGCAAACAGGCTGCCCTTGGGCAGAACAGCTTTGCTAATCAATCATGCTTCAGGGAAGTGGGTGGTTTGTACATGGGGCCCACTTTGCCGTGACCAAGCCCCTATGAAAATGTCTGAGTGTGAATGAAAAAAAGAAAACAGTCTACTTTCCATGCCCGCTGCAGGAGGGCCAAGACAAGGTTTTATTTAAAAATAACTCCTCTTTCCTGAAGGCTGAAAGCTAACATATGGGCTTAAAGAGAATTCCTCTTTCAAGATTTACTAGCAACTAAGATCAGGATGGAGCTGTCAATTTGGACAACAGTCTCACCTGCAAAACAAAAGAAAACCTTAGGGATACTCCCAAGTTCAGAAATTAGAAATAAGTTATTGGTAATTTTTTTTAAAAAGAGTTTCCTGAGAAGATACCATTTGTGATTGTGATATATTAGCATGGTAGTTACCAAGTAGAGCAAATTAATGTCAACTGAAGCTAAGCTAAGATACAAGACACAAGTCCCTACTAAATGAGATGCACTTAATGGGAAAAGGTCAAGTTTATTGTTACAGGGCTGCGTATATATTCTGGCTATAACCCATTGGTTAGGGCAAGTCATGTAACTTCCCTAAATTTTAAAAATCACACATACCACTCATACAAATTATATATATGTATATATAATGGGGCCAATTATACGCTTAACTCGTAGAATTATTGTGAGAAAGAATTACATGAGACACTATAAGCAAACTATTTTGATACTGTAAACACAATAGTAACGTAAAACACTGTTATAATAATAGACCTATTTATTCAAATGCATGTTACTTTATTCAAAATTACTTGGTTTCTAGTATAGCTTTCATCTTTTTTTTTTTTTTGCCATTTTAGGAATGAGTTTCTAATTAATTCAGTTTCTGTGCATTTCCTATCCAAACTCTTTTCACATTTTCAAAGCTCCTACACAAGCGACAGAAGAACACACGCTTAAAATAACCGGAGAAATAGCACCACAGAAATAGAATATATAGATAATATAAAAAGCATTTACCCTTTGCCCCAGCAACCCACTTCTGGAAATTTATCCTACTCATGGATAAGTTGAATAACAGACAAGGCAGTGGAATGGAGCATTATTTGTAATGCAAAAAGACTGGAAATAACCAGGTGTCCATCAATATAGTGGTTATGAGACATGTGGAGGAGACAGTAATCCAGTGACATCCAGTGAATCCCTCCTCTCAGTTCCCTCCCTTGTACCAGTCCTTCTCACATTAGCTCTGGCCTTGGCCCTGTAACTTGGCTTGGTAATAGAAATCGGCACATGAGACACAAGCAGAGACTTAATAAGCTCTCTTACACTGGGGGCATGATTCTTCTCTGCTTTTGGGGATCCAGTTACCATGGGAAGTAAACCTGGGTTCACTGAGCTAGTCCAGCTGGTGGTCACAATCTACCACTGACATATGAGTGAAGACATCTTGGGCATCTAGCTCCAATCAAGTTGCCAGATAACCTCATCCATTTGAGTAAATCCATGCAAAACCAGAAGAAAAACCACCCAGCTGGCCCCAAAGAGCTCACTCAAAGTTTTGAATAAATAAAATCATTGTTGTTTTAAGCCACGAAGCCATGGAGCAGTTGGTTATAAGGCAATAGATAACTGATACACCATGGTATCCTCCAAAATGGTGGAATACTATGAAGGTATTATCCTATGGAAGAAGAAAGAAAAAGGATACACTCTGTGTATGGCTATGCGAAGGTCTCAAAGATATACTGTTACATTCACAGGCCAAGTGAAGAACAAGGCAAATAATATGCTGCCTTTTGTGTAAGAAAGAGGGAAAATGTAAATACAAATATAATTATTTTGCATGAAGAGACACTAGATATATATACTCAGGGAATTAACATACATAGTTACTTGTTTCACTCCAGACAAAAGTCTAGTGAATTGGGTAGAAGGGGACAGAGGTGGCAGTGACATTTATCAATAAATACCTTTCTAAATGGTTTCAGTAAATAAACCATGTGAATTGGTTATCAGAAATAATTTTTAAGTGAAAAATCAGGCTACTATATCATTGAAATGGCAAATCTTGAAAATAGTAGAATTCCAAACTGATTACTATAATGCTACCACAATTCTCCATAATGGCCTCTCCCTTTGAACTAGAATAATCTTTTCTTTGTAAAACATAGAGCTGTTTGCACTCACATTCTAGCTTCCCTCTAGACTGTAAGTGCCTTGAAAGCAGAGACCATGTCTTATTTGTTTTGCTTCTTCTACAAATAGCAATCACGGTGCAGGGCTCAGTAAATGGTTGTTTAGCCAAAGAAATACAGAAAAACATTCTGACGATACTAAAAATGTCCACTGTTAATGCTGGTGAGATCCATCAAATCTTCAACAGCCTAACTTCTTCCATCTGTGCACATACTCCACGCACCATCCTTGAGGAAAATGGTGAGCATTCATTATGATCTGGGGCTTTGCTTCTCTTATAAATATACTCTGAACTACTGGGCAGAGTATATACAAAAGGTAATTTGAATGCCACGAAAGGAAAAAAAAGCAAAACAAACTCCCTCATTTAGAAAGAAAACAGACCCATTTGACTAGAGGAAGTCTAGAAAAAGAAAGATCTTTTATTATTTCTCATAAGTAACAAATTTCACTTCTGTGGTTGAGTAAGCAGCAGCCTGCAGCCAACTCCCTGCCAAGCAAACAAAGCCGTCCAGCAAAGGGGGTTGTGGGGATGGAGCCCCAACAGCCCTCCTTCCCATGCTCCAGCGTTTGGAGAAGTTAGGGCTCAGGACAGTTTCTCTGTTACGACTTCAGCATTTCTAGGAAAGAGGGTGCCACCACCTTTCTCTGTAACCCATTTCAGGGTTTGACAATTCACGCTAGGGATCTTCTCTCACTTTGAACCTGTACCTTTCCGACTGTGCCTTACCCTCTCTCTATTACAGTTTGCTGTCTCCACGTCTGATCCTATGAAAGCCTAACTTCTTTGGGGAAGAAGCCTGGGTCACCTCCACAGCTGTGTCCGCATCTCCATTTCCAGGATGTGCTTGGTTGGTCGGCATGCAGAGCTATCCCAACCCTTGTGCATCCTGGACTGTGCCACCCGCCAGCGCCATGTGGCCTTGGCTGTGCTTATCCTCCATGAATGCAACACAAGATAAGAGCCATGGGCAATAAGGAGATAGTAAGGTACTAAGTATTAAAGGTCATGCATAAGTAAGAAGGAAAACTAAGGGTGTGTATACAACCGTCTCAAAAGAGGGAGGGCATCTAGATAGTATCCCACTATACGCTCTCACAATCTTGGTTTCTCCTATATCAAATAATTCCATTTCCTTAATTTCCCTCTTGGATTTCAGTTCCCAGTTTTTTTATCTGTTTCACTGTTCTCTGCCATGCTGCTCTTGCCCCAGTGCTCCCACAGTAGAGACCTTCATTGCAGGGATTACCATTTGGAGGTTCTCCAAGGTAAAGATAGTAGGAAAGTTGAGGTTGACCATCTAAAATCCAGGGATTTTTTTGCCACAACAGATCAATAAGCACTGGTTGTGTGCCTACTGTGTGCAAGGAGCTGGGTTAGATGCTGTCAGGGATCTAAAAAAGTTAAGCCATCACCTCTGCCACTTAAGGAGGGGGACATCCATAAGACAGGGTTTAAAGAAGAGAATGTTGGCTCGAATGGGCAATGTTCACTGGGAAAGCTGGGGCTGCTGTGTGGCCACCGGGACCAGGCGGAATGGATGTAGTGAGAAAAGTGAAGAAAGAAAGAATCAATGAGCTGGTCAGAGTAAGCCTGAACACTGATTTCTGGACACAGACAAAAGAGAGGAGTGTGACCTATGATGGTTTCCAGATTTGGGGGTTTTGAGAAACAAAGGAAACCTGTGCTGATCCCGACAAAAGAGGGGAACACTTGTGAGGAGCTGGTTGGCCCGAGAACACACTAATTCTGGGGGAAAGCAAGAGAACATTTAGTACTACAGATGAGAAAATAAAACTGGGTAATATAGTTTTATGATTGAAACCATGAGAAAAAAAATAAGCCTATCTAAAGGGGCAAGTGCACAGGGGAGAGGAGGAGGGAAAGGTCTTGGGGGGCACTCTGAGTACTCAGTTCTAGACGGAGGAAGGAGGGGAGTGGAGAGCCAATGGAGTGAGCCCCGAAAGAGCAGGGGCATGTCCCATTCACCTTTGTATAGATCCATGCAATAAACATGGCTCTGGCCCCTAGCAGGTGCTACATAAATGCTTTGCAAATGTTGGTAGAGGGATATGGAAGTGCAATTGTCAGAGAAGTGGGAAGAAAACCAGCAACAGAGCCATGTTGCATAAGTTAAAGGAGAAGAATAATTCAAAGTTGTTTGGGGGCTAATGCTGCATGGAGAATTCTAAGATTTCCTGAAGACCAATGGTAACACCAGGGGATCTAGCACCCAGGGTTCTAGATTGCCTGGGTCTACCAGAGTGCTGGGGTGGGTGAGCCAGGCATAAGGAAGCTTTGCCTCCATAGCAGAGTCTGCAAAGACCGCCCCCCACCCCAGGGTGATGTTGTCCCATTTAATATGAAAAACAATCCCAAGATTTATGACATTTTCAATTTAACTTTTGCACTGTTGTAATTTTGACTCTGAGATCTGGAAACTTCGAATAATACTTGGGAGTAGTCAAGCTTGTACGGACTCCTCTGACACTGTCTGGTTATTCTAACCTCGACTTTGTAAAAAGGAGAAACTGGCACGGAAACTACCTTTTCAAAAAAAAGACTACTCAAAGATACTGGAAGTTGTTTTCACATCTCAGGGAAAGGTACTTGATTAGAGGGACTCTTAACAAGAAGAACTGAAGATCTAAGTAAATATTTCCCATCTGCTCCTGGTCTCACCACCTGGCCGTTATTCCTTCTGCTCTGTTGACAGGTTTCAGCCAACCAATTCTGTTTTATTTGTGCAAGTGGAGAGGCCACCTGTCGTGGAATATACTCACACATTAAACAAAATGAACATTTCTTATTTCTGTGCCTCCCATATGATTTTTTAAACACAAAGAACTCACTTTCACCTTAAGCAGATTTAGGAAAATGCTGACTATGAAGAACAGGTATAAACAAGGCAATCTTTTGTTTACGAAGATTGGTAACGACCCACAACTAGAAGGATCCCTCTATTCCCTTAAGGCTGGTGAATTAATCCGTCCACGCTTTCTTGCTCATTTCACTGGCTGTTACAGGCTAAAATGCAGAAAAAGGTTTTACAAGGGGACATGGTATATTTGTGCTAAAAACAGGCACCCCACAAATCCAGAGAAGGGAGCCAAAAAGAAATACCAGACACAGGGAACAGTGTGAGTAAAGGCGAGAGCGAGAGGAAGGAAAGTGCGTTGTTTGGGGGATGATGTATGGGGATGGGGAGGGTGCAGAGCAGAGCACTGGATTGGGGACTTGTGACCAAGGATGCTGCAGAGAGGGGAAGAATTATTTGTGGAGAGTTTAATGATCAGATTAAAGAAGACATGCTCTTTCCCAAAACCAGGCACCCGTGGAAGCTTAGAGCCAGGGAACATGAAGGTTGCGGAGGTGCTTTGACAACACGGAGGACAGGCAGGACAGCTGACCCACATGAAGCCCCTGTGGCATGCACAGCCAGCCCCCCCCCCCCCCGCCCCGCCTGCACAAAGTGCTGTGAGGACCAATCCAACGGAGCGAAACCTGCAGGGATCACCAGACCTCGGACTAGTTGCTTTGAGTCTCCTAGAATTAGTGTCAACTCCCAGTGAGTGTCCAGAAATCCTCAAAAGCAGGATTAGGTCTCCCCCCAGTCAAGGGTTCTGGGTCTGCAAACTGGCTCAAGTCTGCAGGTTGACTGATGGGCTACGATTCTCTGTTTTTATGATTCAATTTTTACTTACATTGTCTTGATCTAGACCGCTTCTGCTTATACAGATAAAGGATGTAGTAGACTGCCCATCATCTCACTTCTAGAACACCATGAGAACAGTTTGACACGGAGGAAATGAGAGACCCGTGAGAGTACAGACATAGAAGAAAGTAAGAAGATGGAACCAAACACAACTGAGACATGGGGATGAGGACAAGATGCTCCCACTACCGGAGACTGGTTTGGGGGAGGAAGGGGCACAGTGGGGTTCAGAATGGCGGTGGATTGTCCCTGTGGCTATGACCAGCACTGAGCTGGAAATCTGGAATGGAAACGGGAGACCTGTCAGGTCTGGAGGCGGGGGTTTTGGGACACCTTGCATCCAAGCTGAAAGGTTTAGAGGGAGTCAGTGAGAGCTCAAAGTGAGAGAAGCCCAGCCTGGATGGGGGCGATGTCTGCATTGAGCAGGTGGGAGAAAGGGAACACCTGGCGTGCTGCACCAAGATGCTCTCTGGTCAGCGGGATCCCAGCAAGCATCAGCCTTGTATAATAGAAACAAGAAGGTTGGGGGTTTAAAGGGAGACATTTCCCCAGGTTCCAACTGCTACCGAAAAGGAAAACATCATGGCTCTGGATGTGGTCAGAAATTGGTACATAACCCACTTCTGAGATGGCTGTTTTATTAGAGCAACAGAAACACAAGAGCTGCTGGAGGGGTGGGAGGGGGACAGGGCATGAGGGACAGGACTCAGAGACCATGTAGCTGGCAGGAGAGATAGCAGCAGTCCAGAGGAGCAGCGGGATGACAGGCAATTCTTCCAGGACTGGGAGCCTGCAGCACACTTGGAGGTGGTGAAGGAGAGACGGTGAAGATTCTGGGAGTGGAGGGATGGCCGGGGACCCTTTATTAGTCACTCAAAGGGAGGACAGAGGTGGAGGGGACAGAAAGGGAATGCCTAGGTAGCGATCCTCCTTCATGGGGGAGGTTGAGGGTGCTGGGGCAGGGCTGGGGGTGGGGGTAGGGGGTTATCAGGGACTTCAGGCCCAAGACAGAATGATCCATTATTCTTTACAAAATAGCAAATGTAAGGTTAGCACTGAGTCTTTATTTCCTTCCCAATGGCTTCAGATGGCATTCCCACGTTACGCTGCTCCCACGTTATTTGGGCCAAACTCCTTTAATTCACAACATTCCCATCAGCAATGAGTTTCTAACCACAATTCTGTGAGCAAATATATAAATTTAAATGTATCTTGCTCTTTTGTGAAGGAAATACAAAGACGCCGAACTTGTAGCTAATGAAAGACACTGGATTAGGAGAATATTTTCTCTGGTTTCAGTTCAGTTGTGTCTTAGAATGAGCTTATTTTGCCCACAAGCCTCCTGCCTTCTGTCTGTTCATTCCTGGCCTGCCATTCACACGCTGCTGTAGGTTTCGTATTTTCATGCCAATTCCCTCCCTGCAGGACTCTGCTAAATAAATCCAGTGGCTTCTTGCTCGGCCTGACCATGAAGATGGGGCCCCTCCTGTCGATCGCTGTAACCTGCACGCTGGATCCTCAGTTGGGATCTGATCGTTTTTTGACGCGGTTCCAAATCTCCTGCCCTTCTCGTTACTCCTATACACCTCATCCTGAATCTCCCACCTCAGTTTGCTCTGCTCATGGCCCCTTGTTTCTCCCTGTCTTCCGAAAGCCTTCTGAAAACTGTCTCTTGAGGGTGGCTGCTGTTGTGTTCTCTCTCTTTTTTTTTAAAGGGCAGAGCACTGGGTTGGGGGGTTATTTATTTATGAGAGACACACACAGAGAGAGGCAGAGACGCAGGCAGAGGGAGAAGCAGGCTCCATGCAGGGAGCCTGACGTGGGACTCGATCCCGGGTCTCCAGGATCAGGCCCTGGGCTGAAGGCAGCGCTAAACCGCTGAGCCACCGGGGCTGCCCTGTTGTGCTCTCTTGACTTGGACCTCTATCTTCTGGTCTTTTGAACCCATAAGTGGTCACTGTTAATCGTTAGCTAATTCCCTTAGGCAAGGCTCGTCTTGGAAGCCCCTGCCTTTCTACATTTTGTTTTAGGACATGGGCAGCGAAACAGGTACTCGACAATAATGGGTTGCTGATGTGTTCTTTTTCTTCTGAATATAACATCATGGTGCTTGGCATTATTCTAACTTGGCTGTGATCTCTGTCTGTCCACAGCTAATGACATACTGGCCAACACAGCAGAGCCACACTGAGCAAAGGCCCTTCTCCAGAGACACCAGAGTGAAGGTCTTAAACACAGAAGGTCAGGGACATATCATCTATGGTTGTCCTGCTCCTTGCACAGGCTGTATCAGGATGCAATCGGGTTTTATCAGAAATGTCCCTGGTTTGCTCCACGTAGGAGGGCAGGCTTTAATGAATATGACAATAGAATATGGCATTTCCAGTTGTCCTCTATTGTTAGGGGCAACTTCTAAATGACCCTAAAAATACTGCATTTAGTAATTTTGAAAATTATGAGTTTCTCCAAAAGAAAGAAGGAAAAGCAGGAAGTTATGGTGCCTTTAACAGCCACATGAAGAAGGGTGTTGCATTTGAGAGTTCAGAAAACCAAGGCTAGAGGGACTCTTACAATAATAAGTGGCCGTAAGGCAAAAGTGGGACCCAGGTATCTTAGGTGTGAATTCCAAGCCATGTCAAATATAGATTGTTACCTTTACATAAAGGATGAAGGTATGGAAAGGAAATGTGGGAAGGGGGTGTGTAAAGAGAAGGAACATCTAGAAATTTCGAAATCGTTAAGGCAGATGTCTCCTAATTTATATGTTGCTCTTGGTTAGGACGAAGGGACCTGAATTCTTATAAGCTGTGACAGGGAAAAGCAGGTAAACAGATTCATGCTGAGTGTACACGTCACTGTCCCTCCACAAACCATAAAGGTTGGTTTCAGGTTCTCTAACAAAAATGCATGAAAAAACAGTAAAACAGGAAAATCTCTCACTCTTGCAGCCAGTCGTAGCGACTTGAGTGTTTTTCTTGGCAAATATTCAAATGTCACATGACAGCATCACATGCTTAATACTATTTTAGTCAATATGATTTGTGTTAAAGTCACCTGAAATGGGCGATCGTTTGATCTTACTATCACCGACACATCCTCACACAACATCCCTCACTGCTGATGAACTCACAAGAAAGACCTGAGTTTAGGAAACTCATTTTCTTAGAAAAGGAAAAAAAAAAAAAGCAGTTCTCAGTAAAAGATAAACCACAGAGCTACCATGTTCAGACAAGTTGTACATATTAAACCACACACACACACACACACACACACACACACACAATATCAAATAGTGTTTAGGCTTCATCTAACCTACAAATGTGAGCAGATTCAGCATTAAGGAGTTAAGACCAGAATCCCACTCATGCCTTTCCCTGACAGTGAGAACACACTGAAGAACAGTGAAACTATGTTCTAGATTACCTCATTTGTTCTCCACACAGTTCTAACAATCCATAATAATCCAAAGGTTCTCTACTCAGTAGGGCACCAGAGCCAACATTCCTCCACAGAACAGGCTGGGCAGAGCTTGCTCTGAGATAAAATCTATTTCTACCTCAAAGTACAGGGAAGCCTCAGGCTCACAGGACTCAAAGTTCCCAAATGATGTCAGATTAAAAATAAATAAATAAAGGGGGCTGGGAAGAGCATTTGACTTTCTCAGGTGGAGAGTCTAGCAACAGAAAAATTAGTGATGAAAACAGCTAAGAGAGGCCAATGACCTTGATGTTGCACCCGAAATGATGTGGGAGGGCAGACTTGCTGGTCCAAAAATGAAATCTCAATGGCTGGCAACAGCTGCAAAAGCCAAGCCTCTTTGTGGGAAAGTGGAGAAATATGGGAGAAATGGAAAGAAGAGGGGGAGAAGGAGCAAAGAAAAAGGATGAGAAAAATGGTGGCAGATTGTGCAGCCAGAATGTGGGCAGAAAGCAGTCTCTACACACATGGACTGTCTTAGAGGCAGACAAGCAGTGAGAAGAGAGAGATGCTGACTCTGACTGACTGTGCTGCCTCTGGCTGACTGTGCTGCCATCTTGGAGGAAAGGAGGGAAGACAAACATCGCTCTCAGCTCAGAAGACAGTCTGTGAGATCCAGTCCTTCCACCTGCTTCTAATGCCATACTGACAGTTATTTTAAAGCATTTAAAACATAAACCATGTTCATGGAAACTTTCATCAGATCTCTCCTTGACATATATTCATCTGCATATTTTCAAGGTTGACTCAAAACTGTAAAGAAGCAAATTAAAGCCAAGAGGGAAATTTCTAGCTGCTGCACTAGGTTAAAAAAATAATCAACCTAAAAATAAAATAACACTTTAGCCCATAGGGTTCATTTTTACAATATTAGTTCCTCAGAACCCAACTCTCGTAAACCATAATCTCCTCTGAATGAATTCTCTCATATATATATACATATATATCACTGTGATGGTTTTATTATGGCCCCATATTTGTACTAAAGTTTGAGATTTCAAAGGGATGCCGCCCTGCATCCTTTCCTGCAACTTAGAGGCACTTGGTGGTGACGATGTCATAACCACATGGAAGGATGCAGAAAGAAGTACTTTCATACACTCCTGGTAGAAATAGATATTGCCATGCCATTTAGAAAGTGATCTGAAAATATCTACCCAAATTTAAAAATACTGCCACCAAGCCATCTCATGCCCACATGAACAAAGGGATGTTCAGTACTGTATTGTTTATACTAGAATCATTTACTAAGTCATGCTACACACATTCAAGGAGTAATATGCAGTCACGAAAAAGACAGAATGTGGGGCACCTGGGTGGCTCAGTCAGTTGAGCAAAATCTGATTCTTGATTTCAACTCAGGTCATGATCTCAGGGTTGTGAGAGATCTAGCCCTGCATTGGACTCCCCACTCAGAGTGGCATCTACTTAAGATTTTCTCTTCCTCCTCCTCTACTTCTCTCTCTCTCTAATGAATAAAAAAAAAGAAAAAGAAAAAGAAAGAATGGAGAATTTCAACACTGTATCCTTGTTAAGTGAGAAAAAAAGCAAGATGCAGAGAGGACATATGATATGATCTGATTTTTATAAAGCAATGACAAGAATCACAACATGTATGTGTGAATATCTAACGTCTGATATAATGACATGAGTGTGAAGTAAAGCGTGGAAGGGTATGTGCAAGTTTGATAACACTGGCAACACAGGGGAGAGGGATTAGGGGTGGAGGGAAGAAAGAAGTGGGAGGGAAGTAATAAGTGAAAATGAAAGATGTCAACCATAAAAACCACATGGATGCTATGATCTCATTTATAGGAAATCATGTGTGTGTGTACTCAGGCACACAGAGGTGAACTGATGATGATGGGATGGTCTGCAAAATATCAGCGTGTTTTACTGCAGGGGGTTCAGATGTTTTGAAAGATAAGTCTTACTTTATTCCTTATATGTATTTTCAAAAATATTTACAGAACCAGAAAAAATACCATTGAAGGGGACATATGAAAAAGTCCCATGCAAGACAGTATGGGTCATCAGAGCAAGAGCAGGCAGAGAAGGTTGTAACATCAAGCTGGGACCACACTAGGAAGCTTCTCAGTGCCAGGCAAAGACAGGAGAGAACAGCTTGCAGGATGTGTACCAACATATTAACAATAGGCTGGGGTTTTTTTTTGGTAGTGGTGGATTACGAGTGATTTTTCCCCCTTCTTTTTGTTTTTCTCTATTTTCCCACTTTTCTGCAAAAAACCTTGGATCTTGCTTTTATAAGCATAACAATAGATTATTTAAAAAGAATTATGCCATGAAGGTTTTTAAAGTGAGATGGGGTAGTCATCCAAGTGAGGTTTTAGGATATTAGCAGCAGCCCCAAGAGGCAGAGATTAAAACCCACTTACGAAGCAGGCGTGCCAGTTGTGGGTTCTTAATGGCCCCAAATAAAGAGGAAATGGTGGAAATAGTGGGCCTCGGATGTTTTCTAAATTAAGGGATGAATAAGTGAAACACTGCTGATGAAGAACAGCTAAGTTTCAGTGGCACTTTGTAAAGTTTTATATGAATGCCTACAGCAATACAGGCAAATGTCAAAGTCAGGTGATTTGATAAAAAAAAAAATTACAGAGAACTGTCATTGTTTCTAAGACTGGCCCATTCTTAATACCAAATCTCTGAATGCAGTCACTTCTTGGAACCCATATCAAGAGAAGGCATGATACCCAGGGGAAACAACAAAATAAGTCTATGGTGATGAAGATGAAGAGAAATGATGTGAGAAGAAGATGTAAAAAGCTTTTCTCCATATAAAAATGAAACACACTAATGACAAGCATTGCCTCAAACAGACACTGGGATTTTGTAGATCAACTAAAATTTTCCCAGGTGACTTTTGGGTTGTATTCATTTCATACAGTAGCCAACATAACAAGTTCGGAACCAGTATTAGCAGGAGTTAACTTGAAAGATTTTATTCTACTGTGGTTTGCCTTTTCCTAAAAGTTGGCACATTCTGGGAACTCCCCTTCAGTAGAAGCATTCAGGAGGAGGATGGGTGGCGCCCTGCTGAAGAAGGCTTCCAAAGAACTTCCTGCTTCAAGACTGTCTGATTCAAGATGCGACATTACGCCAACTGCCAAATTTTACACCTTCTCTCTCTCAGATGCTCTAATTGAGGCAATTTACTAAATAAACTGTGTTTCTGTTTTCTGGCATTCCTGAAGCAGATGTGATAGAACTGAAAGCAAACAACTTAAGCAACACACTCCACGCATTACCATCTAAAAACAATGTAATCATGAAACTAAAATGTTTATGCAATAACCAAAGACGGAGACAAAGAAACCAAAAGTCATTTTTGTAAGACAAAGTCCTGGCCAGCACTTCCAACAAGAGGATTTATTGAGTTATCCTGAAATGGCTCACCAGGAAAAGTCAATGTGACTTGATTTCTTGGTTTCCTGCTATTAGTCCAAGCAGTGAGAAAGAATTTAGGAGGAACAGGGCTGGTTATCACAGAGAACAGGGTTCTCCAGACAGAATTTCAAGATAGGCTCATGAGAAACTAAGCAACATCGACCTCCAGACAACATCCCCACAGCTCACCCAATGACACTTCTCCATGTGTGGACACTCCCTCCAATGTCAACCAGCAGCATCCTTCTTTCTCCCCATATGGCTGATGTGTTTGCGTTTGCCTTCTTGCCTCCCTCTGTCTCCTTAGGTCCTCTTTATCATTCCAGTTCTCTCTCTTCCTCCAGGTTTGGCTCAAAGCTCACCTCTCCTCTGTCTGATCCCAGCAAATTCTGGTCTTTTATTTTTTTCTGAGCTCTCTTCTGGTCTGTACACCCAATTAACATGAAACAATTAGCAAGTGCATTGACAGGAACAGCCCCAATGAATGATTACTGCTGGATCTCCTAACATCCTAAATGTCTTTCTTTTTATGGTACAATGTGGAGATAGGAGAAGTTCCCTCCTTCCTTCCCTTCTTCTTTTAATTTAGTGTTTATTAAACACCTACTTTAAGCAAAGCACTGTTGAAGGTGTTTTCATGCATGATCTCACTTACTTTCCTCACAAACCTCTGTAGAAATGTCTACCAGTCCAACTCTGCTCCTCTCTGGCTTTCTTTTCATGGCATGATAACCTACTCAGTCCCCTGGTGTTGTGCTTGGTTCTTCCTTCCTCCTCAGCCTGACATCCAACCAACTGCCAGTTCTGTATCTTGTATCTGGCTCCTTCTTTTAATCCTCCTGTCTTTACAGCTCTTCTAGATACAAGAGCCTCTTTAAACTGGTCTCCCTGCAACCAGGTTATCATTCTACACAAGGGTTGGTTGGCATCCCTGCACACATACAAAACTCCATGATTCTTGTTGTCTACATAATATAACCTGAGTTCCCAAGTTTGACATTAAGGGACTGCTGCCTTTCACACCTTTCATATCCCACCACCTATTAAAGTTTATCTTCTAAACACATAGAGTTTTTTTCAGATTCCCCAAACACACCAAGCAACTGTACTCTTACCAGTTTTTGTTCATGCTGTTCCCACTGTATGAAATGGCCTTCTCCCATCTCTGTCCTAGAATAAAATCCTCCTTCTCAAACCTAGCTCAAATGCCACTTAACTCCCCCATGTCAAATTTAATTGTTCTTTCTCCTGAACTTTCTTAGATTTAGTTGTTTATGCTCTGAAGCTGCCTCTAGATCATAAAATACTGGAGGGTAGAGATACTATCTGTTTTTCTTTGCATTCCAACACCATGGCCCAACTACACCAGCACTCCCTAAGCATAAGCAGAAATGAAGTTACTAGCACTGGTAAGTGTGTTTACTAGCTACCACTGTCTTCCAACTGTTTCTCAGAATTTCAGGCTAACAAACATTTATTAGGTACCTGCTACATACAGAGCACTATGGCAGGAGCTGTAGAAGCAAGCCAGCTAGTGAGCCCTGGTGCTTTTAGAATGCATCTTTTTGAAGACCTACTTACCTCACTATTCTAAACCACCAAATATACCATTATTTGAAGACATAGCCACTCTTGTGGATCAGCAACCATTCACACCACTTCCCTCCTTCACCAGATATAGTAGAGGTAAGATCCCTATGCTTCAAAAAGCACTCAAGAAAAGAAGGCTCATGACTCTAGAAATCAGAGGTGTTCTTTCCTCTCAGGACAGAGAGTGGGTTGATATAGAAAATAAAGGCAATCGGCTCATAGCAGTACTAAGTCTCAAACCCCATATTATAATGAGCACTTAAAGCCATGAAAGTAGCTAAGAAACCATGAATGTCTGGGAAAACTAAAAAATCTATTACCTATGAAGTTGTGCTAATAGATTAAAACTTTTGTAAGGGATAATTTTTTGGTTTGAAGAATGGTATTTTGATAGCAGCTGTGCAAATTTTCCTGAAGAGGCCAAGGTAATCTATGACATAAGGTGACCATATGTCCCAGCTTGTCAGGGAGTGTCCTGCTTTACACCTGTTGTCCCTGAAAAATTAATAGTGCCCCCTTTACTCTCATAACTGTCCTAGTTTGAATGATAAATTACATGACCACTCTTATGAGTGTACTGTCGGACTTCAGTGGCTTGTCCATACAGGAGAACACAGTTTGCTACAATATAGGGAGTGATACTGACAAAGAGACAAAATCCAGGTTTCGTGACACCAAGTCCAAGCTCTATCTCAGAGAAACATATTTCCTCTAAGTTCCCATAAGTTAATTAAATGAATTAATTAATTCATCAATTAATCAAGAAAACCACTTTGGAAAATGGTAACGATGCATAAGAATGATTTCTACAAACTAGCCACTACAATTTAGTTGGGGAAAGTACATACATATTCAATAATTAAAAGGGTCAGAAATATTCATAATATGGTACCAATTGTGAAGTTCAAATGACAATTTTAAAAGGGGTCAAAGAAGAGAAAAACCCTCCCTGGCTTCAGACTTCGGGGGAGGCTTCTGGAAGATGATGAAAACCTGAACTGGGCCCCAAAGGAAAGAGAAAGAAAAAAGGAAACAAAAGGTATCTTTCCCTGAAAAAATAAAGGTAGAAAACAAACAAAATTGGGACAGGAATAAATGACCTAAGTGATCCTACAAGCATTATTACTTTCCATTGCAGCAGATAAAAACAAGACAAGAGAAACACGATGGTCTACATGGCTTTCCCAAAATCAAAATCTTGCAGTGATTTAAGTCACAATCATCAGATTGAGGTGTCTTGCAATCAGACAAGTGATAGCTGCTAGATGACAGTGCTCTTCCCTGTGATGTGGTGAGCAAAAAAGTGGCCACCCTTTGAGTTCTATCCCCAGCCTTTTCACTAACTGGCCAAGTGTCTGTGGGCAAGTGGTTTCATCAGTTTTGAGCCTTAGTTTCCTTAAATAAAATGCTAGGGTTGGATGAAGTAGTCTCTAAGAAACTTTCAACCTCTGGCAATCCATAGCCCTCTACATTCAACTCTCACTTTCGTTTAGTATGTTCTAGGTTTAGCTCAATAGTGGATGTGAGTGTTAATTTCTAGCAAAATGGCAAAACAGTGGGCTGATCCTGTGGGTCTCTTCTCACTACAAAGATGTGATTCTCAAGAAAACATCACAGAGCTGAGCTAGGAAAAAAAGGAAGAAAGGGAAAGAAGCACAGGAGATAGGAATGAAGATAAAAATTGAAACCAGAGGGGCACTTGGGTGACTCAGTTGGCTGGTCGTCCAACTCTTGATTTTGGCTCAGGTCATGATCTCAGGGTCATGGGATCCAGCCCTTCACTGGGCTCTGTGCTCAGAATCCCTCTCTGCTTGTTCCTGTCTCTCTGCTCCTCTCAAATAGATAGATAGATGATAGATAGATAGATAGATAGATAGATAGATTCTTTAAAAAAAAAAAATTGAAACCGGAGCTTTCACAAAAAGTTGACTCCATGGTGCCCAGAGTTTCAGATTTATACAAATGCCCCTAGAGATTTGGGGGGGTAGTGATTATATTCTAATGTCCATAAAGGGGCATGGCCGTGGTCCCGTATGAGGCAGGGGGGCCAGAATTGAGCCCCCTTCATAAATCTCAAAGCCTTAAAAAATCACCTTATCCATGAAAAAGAAACTAAAAGCAATCCTTCCATTAGGCCAAGATGAAGGGTAGGAAATTGCCTTATATCCAGAGCTCAAGATACCTTTGTGAAATCAAAACCCTAAACTTGAACCATATTCAGCTCTAGGATTAGAATTTACATTATCTATACATCTAGGTGACAAAAACACGAACATAAACCAAGGACCACTGAAATCCCTGAGATCTCCAGAAAAAAACAAGTATGTGGCTACCATATAGGGACAATGTCACAACTTAGGAATCACAAGTTTCCCATAGAAAAGAAATCTGTGTGAGCTGAACTTGCCAAAGTACACACACACAGACACACAGACACACACACACACACACATACAGGGAAATAAACTACCATGAGGGACAGTCATAAAGGGAAATTTGGAAAAAAAAAAACTAAAATCCTGAGAACTGGAAAAATACTAGAATCTGAAATGACTACAAAATAAGGTTGCTTAAAATTATTAAAGTGGCATAAGAAAGACTAAAAACCATAATTAAATAATAAGAGTAAATGAAAAAAGAAAATAGGCAGATTTGAAAAAATAAAATAGGACTCTTAAAAATATCTCAGTGGAAAAGTTAGACAATAGAATAAAACAAATATATGGGGGATCCCTGGGTGGCTCAGTGGTTTAGCGCCTGCCTTTGGCCCAGGGCATGATCCTGGACTCCTGGGACTGAGTCCCGCATCGGGCTCCCTGCATGGAGCCTGCTTCTCCCTCTGCCTGTGTCTCTGCCTCTCTCTCTCTCTCTGTGTGTCTCTTGTGAATAAATAAATAAAATCTTAAAAAAAAAGAATAATAGAAATATAAAACTACTGAACTGGAAGAGTAGATTTGAGGAAATCAACTAAAATGTAACACAGGACTTCCAAGTAAAATGGAGAATTGAACACACATGTCTAATGTGGTCTCATGTTGAATCCACACTAAAACTAGGGAAAATAACCATTTAAAAGACATAAACCCACAAGGATAAAGAGAACAGGTGAAGAGATAATAGTAACAAGACTTAAGATGGAAAACAGATGGACAAACAGCAACAAAACCAGCAGATCAAAGGAAGCTGAATTCTAAACTAGTAATAGAGAATGTTAGGAGCCAACCAGCAGATGCTCCAAAGGTCCAGGAACAGATAGCGTTAGTTATATCTGGAACTGGGGAGGGAGAAGAGGAGAGAGGCGACTAAAATGAGGAGAATGGAGTGAAAGATTTTTAAGAATCAATAAATCCCTTCCTCAATCCATCCTGCTGGGCAGGAGCCTCTATCCCAATGGGTAAAACTGGAGGTTTGGTCTCTAGAGAGAAGAGTCTTAGATAGGGAGATGCCATTCAACAAACAAAATAGAAAGTTGTATTCTGGGACACCTGGGTGGCTCAGTGGTTGAGCGTCTGCCTTTGGCTCAGGGTGTGATCCTGGGCTCCAGGATCAGGTCCCACACTGGGCTCCTTGCGGGGAGCCTGCTTCTCCCTTTGCCTGTGTCTCTGCCTATCTCTCCCTCTCTCTGCCTCTCATGAATAAATAAATTAATTAATTAATTAAAAAGAAAGCTGTATCCTGAATGCTGACTCCTCCAGTCTTATTCCTCCCTGCAGCTCTCAGCTCTCACAGGTAGATATTTACCCTCCATATAAGGGGTTGGAAGCATGTTCCCTGGAAAGTCTGATCATCCCTGATATTCCCCATCTTTAGGGGTTGACTTTAGGAGTTCTCCAACACATGGCATAAACATATTATTCCACACTGATGCTCAAAGTTAGCCAGCCCCTCATATATCCTCAGAGCTTCTAATAAGCTTATTAGTTCTTCATTCCTGAATAAAGGCAGACAGCCAAGGATTACTGGACATGCAAGGAGAGCCTCTACATGAAAAACAGAATTCAAAACAGACAAAAAGGAAAAAGTAATGGAGAGGAAACAGAAATCATGAAGGGGGAAGAAAATTTCAAAAGAGAATACATTTTTTTTCTCAAAAAGCTAAGAGAATGCCACACGATGAAAACAGAACACTTAAAAAAAAACTCGACTATTTATAGATGAAAAGAGAAAATTAAGACAGTAACAAAAAAGAAAACCCAATAGATAGGTTGGAAATTGAGTTTAAGAAACTGCTCCCCACAAAAGCAAAAAGATGATGAGATAGAAAACAGGAGAGAAAACGTGAGACAATCAGAGGACTGCTTTAGCAAGTACAACACCCAAATAATAGGAGTTCTGGAAAGAAAGACTAGAGCTAATAGAGAAAAGCAAATACTAGCAGATTGAAAGAACACACTGAGTGCTCAGTATAATAAATCAAAACGGACTCATGAAGAGGAAAATTATTGTGAAATTTAGAATCCTGGGGAAAAGAAGATTCTACAAGTTCTAGAAAAAAAGAAAAAAAATCAGGTACAAGGCATCAAAAATGAGAATCAGAGTCTAGCCTTCTAACCACAACACTGGGAGTTAGCATACATAAAGAGCAATGTCTTCAAACTTCAGAAGAAAACTTATCTTTGACTTAGATTTCCTTGTGCAAGACAGGTAAGACATCAAGTAAGAAGAGAGACTAAAGACCTTTAGAGTCACTTAAAATTTGGATGTATCTCTTCTGGGTCTATTTTTGATCGGCTATGCAGGCTGGAAACCACAAAAATGAGTGAGTGAAAAAAAGAGAATTTTATGCAATCCTACATAAGACTAAGATAGAAGGATCATGTGGTGAAGGGAGCAGATGGCTGGGCACCAGGCAGAGAGACCAGTCCATCCAGACTAGGCCAGGTGGATCAAGAGAAAGACATACTGAAAGCCAATGCACTGTACTAGGTTTTAATTCTGATAACCTGCTGGAGGATGTGCTCCCTCCAGCAATGGGGTAAATCAGGAAAGGAGATCCAACTCAGAAGAAAGGCAATGGAAAGTTCTAGAATAACAAGAGATATCCCAGCATGACAGGGGTACAGCAGGCCTAGAGAAAAGTTCAGATAAAAGGAAAATGGAAGTCTTCAGAAATGATGCCACCAAGAAAATAAGTGCAATCAACAGATTACTGATGTGATCAGCCTTGTGGCGAAAGGTACTTGTGAGGTTACACAAGATATAGGGGAAATCGGCAATAGGTATGCAGAACACTAAGGAAATGAAAAAACAAGACAGATATTAACTTCATGAAAATAAAAAGTTCCACTGATAATACTATTAACATAGGCAAATTAATGAAAACACTAACAACTGAGTTAATCAAAAATTGCAATATAATTACACTGGGAGGAAGTGGAGCATAAGCAGTGGAGACAGTTATGTAAGAGAGTTAGGTTTATTTACTAGAATAGTTATGGCATCATGAAGAAGATTAATAAAATTTTTAAAAAGTATATATATTACTTAGGCATGTGGCAATATTTACATATGCACCAGAAGAAAAAGCTAAAATATACAAAGTGATGTTCTCTAGGAGGGGGACTGGGCGAAGCAGGGTATGCTCAAATTTGTTCCCACGGAAATTAAGGAGAGCGCACATAAGTAAATATGTACAAGGACGTTTATTTCTCACAGTGTTAGTGGAGAAATAAAACTAAAAATAAATTAAGTGTTCACCAGTAGTGGAACAGCTAAATAAATCATAGAATAGCACAGCATAGAATTTACTCAGCTATTTTTTAAAAACTGTTAAATTTGTATCTACTTATCTGGAAGGATATCCTGAATACATACTAAAAGAGAAAGGTTGTGAAGTCATGCATATGGTATGACTGGATTTTTTGCAAACAAAACCAAAACACTGTTATTTAATTTATATGGATATATAAGTGCTGTGTGTTTATATGAGCTTCAAGAAATGTCCCAAAGGATGCACGCCAGAAGTTAATATTGCTTACCTCAGAAGGACAGGAATGGAAAGAGTAGGGGGTGACTAAGAAAAAAAATCAACCACAGGAAAATAGAGATGTGTATGAGACATGAGAATATCAAGGTCTAACACACATGTAACAGTGGGCTAAGGAAGCTGTAACAAAGACAACTGGGGAGAGACAATATTCAGAGATTACGATTGAGAATTTTGCAGAATTGATGAATATTGGGAATCCTTAGATTTAAGAAGCATACTGAATCCCAGACAGGATTGTGGTGAAACTAGATCATCGATGACAAGAATAAAAAGAAAAAAAATCTGTAAAGCAATTAGAAAGAAAAAAAAATAGACATCTCTAAACAAATAATAGATTAGTGCCAACTCCAACACATCAATGATAGGTGCTGGCAGGCAATGAGGTAATAATTTCAAATGCTAAGGAAAAATATCTGCATGGAATTCTATTTCTAGAAAATTACAATTCAAGACCAAGGGTAAATTAAAGATATTTTCAGATAGACTGAGAGAGATAGCTTAGTATTCTCAAATCCTTGATGAAATAACTACCCAAAGATGTCCTTCAGTAAGAAGTATTTGAACTGAGGAAGGATGAACAGAACCTAAGAAGCAGCATCAGTTACATTTACTGAGGGCTTTACTCTGTCCTTTACTGCATACCAGGCACCTTTCTAAATGATTTACAGTGAAATTGGGATCCAAAGTCAGGCAGTTTGCTTCTAGATCTCATACTCTTAACTATAGTGTAAATAAACGGCATATATTTTGCTAAATTTTGAAAAGTAGATTTGTAAAAAAAAAAAATTGGCTGGGGATAAAAAGACAGAAACAAAATGGTAGATGATAAAATATCCAATGGTATCATATCAGAACATGAGAGAGAAAAGCGTTGTTAACATGTTCTAAGGAGTCTGTTATTATATTGTTTTGGAAGCAGAGATACAGACAGACTTTAATTTTGGACTTGTTAACTCAAATACAATTTTTAAGGTTTAAGGGTGACAGCTAAGATAAAAGAACAAAACACATACATACATTACAAATCAAGAAGACAACAGCAATCTTTTTTTAATGGTATAACCATATTTATTGTGCCTGGGATACAAGGTGAGGGAGAAACCAACAGGAGGAAGGTGGGGAAAGTCCAGAGCTCCAGTTAGAGGCAGGAATGTATATCTGCCAGGCTCATCACATAAGGAGAGGGAGGGCTCTGAGTACATCATTCCCTTGGTTTCTCCCCTGGGCTTCTTGAGCTTCTTGGACATTGGTGGATCTCCATGACCACCAGCCAAAGTCCTCTGCTTCATCCAGCTCTCACACTAGCCCTGGATAACTGCACCCATGGGATTGCTTGGCTACATTGCTCCATTCAGAGGAATCCTTGGAGACTGGAGTGTTGGGAGGCTTCCAGCTCGGTATAAAGGGTGGTCGTCAGCTCACAGACCTCCTGCTGGACAGCCACTCCAAAACTGACCCTATCCTCAATCCAAGGTATTTGCAGTTGCAGCCAGGTGAGGATCAGGCTGACTGCTCAGTGACATCCTCAGTCCCGGGGGTTAGGTACTGCAAAAGAATCATGATCTTCTTGCCATTCACTGGGCTACTGAGAAAACCTTGGCCTTCAGTTGACCCTTTCATTTTTCATCCATTTCTTCCTTCTCTTGCAGTTTCTTCTGCTCTTCCTTCTCAGGATCAGGTACCAGAGCATCTATAGGGGCCTTCAGACTGTTCAGGTGAGCTTCACTGAGAGCTGGATCCTTTAAAAAATGCTGCCAGCTCAGAAGTCTTCTTGGGGAAATTGCTCCTGAGTAGGTCCTCTGTCTTCATGGAATATATCCACCTGGGCTTGGGATTCAGGCTGGACTGTGTGGTGGTCATGGCCAGGGGGCCTGGCACTGCACAAGGGGCCAGGAGTGGACACAGGGAAAGGAAAGTAAAACCAACAGGAAAACCCAAGTCATCTAATAGAAGACAGAACAGGAAGAAAAAATAAGTAAAGAAGAATCATGGCACATAGAAAACATCTGGGTTCCTACTCATATAAGAAATATATGACTTATCAAAAATATTCTATCCATTAAAAGGCGGAAATCTTCAGACAATTCTGTAAAACTCCTTTTACGAGAGAGAAGTCCAAAACATGTCACAGTGGGGATACACATAAAACAATGCATTCAAATAGTAAGTGTCCCTACAAATAATAAATATTCAATAAATACTTCTTTTAATTGAATAAATGAATCCAATCAAATAGATTTCAGAGCCAAGAGCATTTGGGGGAGTGGTAGCAATGAGGGTCATTGCTTAATGGTCAAAGGATACATTCACCAGGAATCCTGCTGTATACCTACCAGTACAGTGTCAAGTGTATATAAAGCAACAACTGAGTTAATTGTATGAATGTAACAATTCAAAATTATAGTGAGAGATTTTAGCACACAACTCATGAAATCAACAGATGAAGCCAAAAAGTAGAAAAAAATACACAAGATTATAAAATGTATATTACAAACTTCATCTAATGGACATGTAAAGAGAACCCTCCACCCAATAAAGAATACACATGAAATGTTTACAAAAATTGACCAGGTTCTGGGCCACAGAGCAAGTCCCAACAAATTTCAAAGAACTGCTAACATTCAGACCACAATCATCAACCAGAATACAATAAAAGTTGAAATCAATAACAAAACCACAGCCACCAAGCCCCAGTACATTTGAAATTTCAAAAACACACTAAGTTATTAATATGAAATAGAAATGAAAGTAACAAAACATTTAGAACTGAACAATAGTTGAAACCCTAGATTTCAGTAGAAGGAATGTTTAGCATTAAATGTAATACCAAAAAACAAGGAAAACTTAAAATTATGAGGATAAGCAGCAATAAAATAAAGAAAATGGTAGATACACAAGATACAAGATAGGTAGATACACAAGAATGAATTAGAAAAACAAAAGAAGGCAGAAATAAACACTATTAGGCATAAAAACCCCCATAACTATAAATGTAGTATTTTTTAAGTATGAGATTTCTGCTCTCTGCTTTAAAGCAATAAATCTAAAAACAGATGAATAAAAAAATCTCCTAGAAAAATATGTTACCAAAACTGACACACAAAAAATGAGAAATAGCAAAAGCTATTTTGCTATTTGAATATATTTTTATAAGTTCAGTCTAAGGTTGGATTTTAGAAACAGACTGACAGTACAAAAAAGGAAAGCAAAAAGTCAATCTCAGTTCAAAATACCAATGTAAAAACCCTAAATAAAACATCAGCAAACATATCCAGCAGTGTAGTGTGTGTATAAATATATACTATTTCTTTAAAAATATATTTTTAATCTGATATATAGATGTATCACACATATCATATTTATCACATGATTAATATGTGATGTGCATGTGTGTGTGTATTTCTGATGATCTAGTAGAGTTTATCCCAGAAGCTCAAGGAAGATTTAACTTTAGCTAATATTATTCATCACAGTTACAGATCAAGAAGGAAAAACTATATAATCGTGTCAATAGTGGCAGGAAAAGTATTTAATGAAATTTAACATCCATTCACAATTTTAAGATGCAATGAAATACCTAACCAACCAAGAACAGAAGGAAGTCTTATTTTTAAAAATTTTTAGAAGATTTTATTTATTTATTTATTTGAGAGAGAAAGAGAGAGAGCTCAAGCAGGGGGGAGAGGCAGAGAGAGAAGCAGACTTCCTACTGAGCTGTGAGCTTGACAGGGGCCTCGATCCCAGGACACGGAGATCACGACCTGAGCTGAAGGCAGACATTTAACCATCTGAGCCACCCAAGCCCCCAAAAGGAAATTTTAACTAAGAAGTAGTTGTTATGAAGAACCTACAATAAACTTTAGGAATACATTTCCTTTAAAGTCAGACACTAGACAAATACGCTTTCTCCAGCACCCTCCATTCATCATTGTGTGAGATAACAGTGCTGATGCAATAAAGCAAGAACAAGGAATAAGAGAAATAAGGATTAGAAATGGAGAAACAAAAGAAGCATTATTTGCAGATGATAAGACTATCTACATAGAGAATCCAAAAGAAACTGCAATTATAAGTAATAAGACAGTTTGGCAAGAACTCTGGAGACAAGATTAACATACAAACACTCATGACATCCTTATCAACAACAATCAATTAGAATATGTAGTTTTAAAAAGATTCCATTAGCAATAGCAATAAACTATGATAAACATAGAAATAAATCTAAAGCAAATTATTAAACTTCACTGAAAGTTGTAAGACCTAAATAAACAGAGATATATATCATGTTCAGAGAGTTGAAAATTCAACATCAATATCAATTCCTTTTAAATTAATATATAAATTAAATGTAATTCATATTAAAATCTCAGAAAGCATTTTTTGTGGACATTTTTAGCCAGTTTAAAAATTCACATAGAAGAATTAAGGTAAAAAACAGCCAAGACAGTATTGAAAAGGTGTAAGGTGGGCTCTTGTTCTACTAGATATTAAGACATTAATTAAAGCTTTGTAATTCAGACACATTAGGATTGGAGAAGATATAGATCATTAAATCAACGCAACAGAGAGAGCCCCTCCATGTATCAGAGCTTAGGATGAGACAGAGGTAGCATAATAAAACTGTGGGAAAGGACTGAACTCTTTAATAGATGGTTTGGGACAACTGGTTATTCATATGGGAAAAAAATAGATCTCAAACTCACACTATATCCACAAATGAGTTCCAAGAGAATTATAGTTAACTTCAAAATATTTAGAAAAAAATACAGTCACTATTTTTATAATCTCAGGCTAGGGAATGATAAACAATAGCAAATAAACAAACAAACAAGAGACAGGAAAAAGTGGTGATAAATTGGATTTTAAAACTCTTGTGAAAAAAGATCCCAAAAAGACAAAGCTTAAAGGCAAGAAACAGACTGAGAGAAGATTTAAAAAAAAATCTAGTCAGGACTACATCAAAATAAAAGGCCTCTGCACAGCAGAGAAAACAATCAACAAAACTAAAAGGTAACCTACAAAATGGGAGAAGATATTCTCAAATCACGTATCCAATATGGGTTAGTATCCAAAATATATAAAGAACTTATACAACTCCATATCAAAAATACAATCAGATTTAAAAATGAGCAGAAGACATGAACAGACATTTCTCCAAGGAAGACATACAGATGGCCAATAGACACATGAAAAAAATGTTAAACATCACTCACCGTGAGGGAATTGCAAATCAAAACCACAATGAGCTATCCCCTCACACCTGTCAGAATGGCTAAAATCAAAAACACAAGAAACAAATGTTGACAAGGATGTGGAGAAAAAGAAACCCTTGTGTGCTGTTGGTAGGAATGTGAACTGGTGCAGCCACTGTGGAAAATAGTATGAGGTTCTTCAAAAAATTAAAAAGAGAATTACTATATGATCTAGAAATTCCACTACTAGGTATTTACCCAAAGAATATGAAAACACCAATTTAAGAAGATATATGCACCCTTATGCTTAGTGCAGCATTATTTACAATAACCAAATTATGGAAGTGGTCCAAGTGTCCATCGATAGATGAATGCATAAAGACGGGACAGTGTACAGATATAAACATATACATGTAAATACATATTCCGCACAATGGAATACTACTCAGCCATAAGTAGAAAAAGATATCTCACCATTTGCAACAACATGGATGGATCTAGAGAGTATAATGCTACATGAGATAAGTCAGTCAGAGGAAGACAAATACCATGTGGTTTCACTCATATGTGGAATTTAAGAACAAAACAAATGAACAAAGAAAAAAAGAAACAAACCAAAAAAAAAAAAAAACAAACCAAACAAACCAGACTTTTAACTATAGAGAAAGAACTGATGCTTACCAGAGAAGAGGTGGGTGGAGGAGATGGGTAAAACGGGTGAAGGTGAGTAAAGAGTACACTTAATCATGATGAGCACTGAGTAATATACAAAATTGTTGAATCACTATAATATACACCTGAAACTAACATAACACTATATGTTAACTGTACTGGAATTTTTTTAAAATCCTGGATTTTTTTAATCTTTAAGAAAAAAGAAAACAACCCACTACAAAAAAATTGATCGAAGTCTACCAACTGGCAGTATGTAGAATAAGAAACCCCCATTACCAACGTTCATGAGAAAGAAAAGCATAACTTCACCAGAAATCAGAGAAATATAAATCAATACCACAGTGAGATACCTTTACAACCAATCAGATAAGCAACATATAAAAGCCTGATGATGCCAAGTCGGAGAAGATGTGGAGCAAGGAGAACCCTCCCACGTTGCTTGGAGAGCAATCAGGCAACACGTACCAAAGCTGATGACGTTTCTCCCCTCAGACCCAGAAACTGCACATCTGCATCTTTGCCTTTGAGAAGGGATGAGATCAGAATGAGGTAGAAAGAGACTAAATCTAACACATGCTGTAAACCCCCCTTTTTTTTTCTTTTAAAGATTTTATGTTGGGGGCACCTGGGTGGCTCAGTCTGCCTTGGGCTCAGGTCATGATCTCAGGGTTCTGGGATCAAGCCCCATGTTGGGCTCCCTACTCAGGGAGGAGCCTGCTTCTCTCTCCCTCCCTCTGCCTCCCCCCACCCCCGCTTGCACTCTCTCTCTAATAAATAAATAAATAAATAAATAAAATCTTAAGAGATTTTATTTTTAAGCAATCTCTACACCCAGTGTGAGGCTCTAACTCATAACCCTGAGATCAAGAGCCACATGCTCTACCAACCGGGCTAGCCAGGCACCCCTATAAAAAATCTTTTTAAAATGTGGTGCGCGCGCGCGCGCGCGCACACACACACACACACACACACACCCAAGAGAAACTCTTCCACATGGTGCAAAGCACATGTGCATGTTGTAGCATTGTCTGTAATGTCACAGAGTCAGAAACAACTATAATATCCTTCAAAGGGCATTTTAAAAGTTAGAAACAACTTTAATGTCCTTCCTTTGATCGAATACTATACAGCATGAAACATGTATAAGGTAGAGGTACATCTTTCTCAACAGGCTGATCTTATGCACATAATGCAGAACATAAACCTGAAATCACTTAGATAACGTTTAAAAACATTTAAAAATACACATACTGTCTATGGATACATATGTGTCAAAGATGCAATCCCTCATGGTAAAGTAATGAGCATCAAATTTAAATTGAAGCTGAGAAGGAAGAGGGGGAATGATGGGCCCAGGAAGGGCTTTATCTCTCTCTCCCCTTTTCACAGGTGGGTGGGAAAACCTGAAGCACGTATGGCATAAAGATATGACAAAATGATAGTACACATGCATTTGCTATCTCATTCTCCCTATTTCCTGTTTGCCTGAAATTGTTCATAATAAAAAAAAATACCGTGTTCTGCACATTTTAAAGATGCCAATAGCTATTACCACTAGGAGCTCTCTTAGGCAGCCAGGGCAAGTGTTACGATTATTGACAGATGATGAAGGTGAAGGAGGAGTGGGCAGGGGGGCACATAGTTTACCATCAGAGGGCTCTGAGTACCCCCCACCCACCCGCCAACATCACACTGAGATGCTTGCTCCAATCATTCAGTACTTTATATAACACAGGGAACTAGACCATGGCGCAACAGAGGGTAGGGGAGGCTGGCAAAGGAGAAGACAACCTCTTCCCTTCTGGAACAGACCGCAGCCTGAGGAAGGGCAATGACATAACTTGATAAAAAGGGAAGAAGACAGGGTGCCCCGGTCATCTGACAGCTTTTCAATGAATCCTGTAATTCTTTCGTGGAGAGGCTGACCATTCACTATGCACCTGCTAAGAAGGAGGAAGTGAGAAAAGTGACCTCGGCTCTGGTCACTTTGCCTTCACAGCCCAGCACCCTGTGCAAACAGGATGCTGCAGTGGGGACACCAGCCTTGAGATCCGGTCCGGGATTGGTCCCTTACAGGCTCTGCCTTTCAGCTCTTCTTATTTCAAACTGAGAAGGTGGACTGCCATCTCGAGGCCAGTGAAATTCTAGAATCTACTTCCCCTGTTTTTCAGGATTTGTTTTCCCTTTTCTCTTAAAATCTGAAAGAGAGCTTCTGCATTTAATATTTGCACATGGTTTTGAGGCTCAGTCCTGGACATGTCCCAGCCATGTTCCTTCCCCCTGGTGACATACACCAAATACCCAGTAATAGTACTTGGTGTCTGGAAGTCAATAAACACTACTCCTCCACCCTGCTCCCCCCACCGTCCCCACTCTTGGGAGTCTGGGAACTGTTAGGTATGGAGGTCACATGACTGTAGCTTTAACTAAGCAGCAAGGAATATGCCCTATTCCACCCCTGCAGTCATACACGCTGTGGGGAGGTGAGGACGAGGGGGAGGGGTGGGTTCCCGACCAAGAACTCAGCAGCACTACACGCACATTTTAGGCTAGAAATAAGAAAGAATTTCCTGGCTGTAGGAACTGCCAAATCGTAGGGTGGGTAACCAAGGGAAGTTCCAGAATCTCCTCTAGAGATCTTTAGAAACCCAATACAACCTCACATATCAGAGACAATTTTTTGCAATCCTGCCTAGAGACAGAAGGACCTGGTGCCTGGTCGGCCCTCTTCCCAGGCATGGGGTCCAGCCTCTTGCCTTCCCCTACTCTTCTCATTATTATATACATCTCCTGTCTATCTTCTTCCCCTTACTGCCAGACCTCGGGCTTGTTTTCATGTGATCCCTTGCCTCCTCACACCTTTCCTTGTTGTTTTATGGAAAGCTGGTCAAAGGTCAGAGTTGCCCAATTACCCACACATAGTTCGGTGGTAGCATCAGATACCCAGGCAAAACAGAGCCATGACTCCAATTCCAGCCTCAACCCCAAAGCTGGATGGAAACGGAGAAAATTAGCTGTTGCTAACAATCCATTATAAATGAAAATAGGAGCCTCGTAATTGATTTTAAATAGATTTTTTTTTTTAAAGAATCATTGGCCTTATTTCATGAAGAATACAGAGTTTCCAAAGCATTCATTCCAGGGTTGGATTTTTTTTCCCCCTTTCTTCTGGCTTAAACCCCAAATGGCCAAGATCCGAGTCTGAATAAACAGTGTGGGTGGTGACCGTTCTGTGAGGCCCGGTAGAGGATGCAATCACTTTCTTCCTCGGTTCAGCATTAAATCATGTGAAACTAGCCCGATTGCGCCCCAGAACTTCTACTCACTAAAGGAGGGCCACATAGCAAGGGTTCTTTCTCTGCTTCTCGGGGAGAAAAAAAAAATTAATTCTCCTAACTGCGAATGTTTAATTATGTATAAAGTTCATTGACCCCACAGGCGGCTGTCAGATGATCTTGCGAAGGCCTGTAAAGGCATCCCAGGAATGCAGTGATGTGGGCAGAAACCGAGTGGATTCATGCCACCGAATGCTTGAAACGGGACGGAATCTGCGGCCGTCCAGAAAGGCTCCAGTGAAAACAGGACTTCGGGATAATCAGTAATTTAATCTCACCTACGCATTTCGAGGCCTTCAAAAGTGAGCGTTATAAATCAGAAACTCAGGAAGGATCCCACAGGGAGGGGGCCCATGACGACGGGTGAAGTAATTCTGTTTGCTGGTTACGGCCGCAGCTGGCTGGAAGAGGCAGGCGATCGCAGTGGTTTTTTTCCCCATTTTGGAGGTAATGCTTTCTGACTTCCCAGCTACCGACACGAAAAGACAACGACGATGAAGCAATCCCATTCATAAATACACCGTGGGGCTTGGAGGAGACGGCAGCGTCTCTGTTTATTTAGATGGTTTTGATAGAATACGGCCCTGGAGTGTGCCCCCAGTGACTGTGTGTCTTTGTCAGAAGATGCCCCGGAGTGTGTGATTCACACACAAGGGCTGGACAGCCCCCTTTGGGCTAATGGAGGAGAAGGGGACAAGCCAGGTGACCTTCCAGACTCTGTCCCCCTCCCACAGGTTCTCTCCCGGGCACACGCCTGGCTCCTGGCCCCCAGCCTATTGTGAAAGCCAGCAGTGGGAAATATTCGGAGACAGTGTGGTTTGGGCTTCTTCGGGAGGGGAGGCCACAGCCCCAGGGGACGCTGCGGTCAGGTGGCCAGCTCCAGGGCACTCTCCTACATAGACGCAGGAAATACAAACTCATCTGGCTTGGGGCTTCCTAAGATTAAAGTGACCTGTCAGGGGTAAGTTTTCAGTCCAGACAGGGTCTATGAGGCAAAATACAATCTTTCAGTGGAGAGAACTTCCCAGTGTTGTATTCCCAAACACAACTAAGCTGCACTCTCTCTGGCATCTTTATCGTCACGAGTATAGAGAATGGGTGGCCAGAGTTTGGCCAACAATTCTGCTCCTCTGATGGAAGCAGAATGGAAAGAGTCTCACTTGTTTCATTTTTAGCCTACCCTGAAATTCTTGGGTCCTTGAGCAAAATCAGCCACTGAGCTTCTGAATGCACCCTTCAGGTCTGCGTTCAGCTCATGCTAATCCAATAGATAACAGATAGATAATAGATAATAGAAAAAGCTAATCCAATAGATATTTGGAAAACATAAATAATGCGGTAGGTACTATGGGCGATACAAAAATCAAAAAGGCACAGACGAACCCTGCCCTCAAGCAGGTCAGAAATGAAGAGGCACACATTAATCCTGGGAGGGCTCAGGAAGCTTTCTGCACGCAATCTTCCCAGGGTGTGGTGGCATCTGACTCGCACTTTTACCAAAAGCTCCATGTCCTCCTGTTCACTGTGGCATTTTGGAGAGGAAAGAGGTATAACTCACTGAGTCATGATTATTCACTGCTGGGTTCTATAATTTTACCTTGTTTTTAATCCATCTGACATTTGAGTCTCCTGTCAAGATCCCTTTGTTAAGGCCCAGACCATTTCATTCAGTGAGCAGTTAGTAAAAAAGAAAAAGAATTTCTTCTGTCTTCCCACCCTAACGAAGGAAGCCTTCCTTTAAATCCTAAAAAAAAAATTTCTAGAAATATGATTCCCCGTAATTACAGGGGAAATATGCTTCCAGATAAAGAAATTTGGACACTAAGTAATATCTTAAATCACTTCCACCTTTTGGACACTACAATTTATAAAATTCCATGAAGGAAATGACTCTTACTTCTCATGAAGTTCCCGTTGGGAAATTGCTGACAGCCACAGTTATGAAAGCGATATCCTCTGGCTGGTCCCAATTCCTTCCCATTGTCGGGGGCCTTCACCATCTTCGAATCACACAGCAATTTAATTATTTCTCATCTGTACTAGGTGTTGCAGTCCACCTGGTCAGTACATGTCTCTGTTACATTGTAAGTTCTTGGACATTAGGGAGTGTTTTATTCATCTTTATATTCCCCCAGAGTGTCTATAACATAATGTCCACAAAAGCAGTGAGTAAATAAATATCACGGAAACATCTATGGCATGGGTTGAAAAACTTTTTTTTTAAGGTTTTATTTATTTATTCATGAGAGACAGAGAGAGAGGCAGAGACACAGGCAGAGGGAGAAGCAGGCTCCCCACAGGGAACCGGATGTGGGACTTGATCCCGGGACTCCAGGATCATGCCCTGGGCCAAAGGCAGGCGCTAAACCACTAAGCCACCCAGGCATCACTGGAAAACTTTTTTAATAAAGGGCCACATAGTAAATATTTTAAGATATATGGTTTCTATCATAACTATTCAACTCTACTGTTATTATAGGAAAACAGCCCCAGACAATCCATAAATAAATGAGCATGGCTGTGTTCCAATAAAACTTTATTTACAAAAATAAATAGCAAGTCAGATTTGGCTCACAGGCCATGATTTTTGAATCCCTGATCTTTGGTCTTTATCTCTGCCATAAACCTTAGTATATTCTCTAAATTTTCATATGTTCCCTATGATTATCAATAATTAGATAAAGTGCAGAAAATGTAAACATTTAAGAGTTGTTTTCGAACTCCACATTAATGAATCCACTTAAAAAAAAAAAAAACCCACCAGGAAAGTACATACAGAAATTAGCTGCTACTCCAAGTATATTTCATGTTCACTTATTTTATCATATGCCTTTAAAAGGAACAATTCTTATTCCTCAAAAATGGGGTAGTCATTTTGCCATTGACCTCATCATTATTGAGTAAACCTGATACAAGATCTCAGAGTTACTGGGTGAAGAGTCCAGTGCTGGGGCATGGTGAACTTGACACTTTCCTGGAAAGGGGGAATAAATGCACCTCCCTCATTCCCGCTCTTTACCAAATCATTTGGTCTGATTTTACTGCCAAAGGTTATTAACGCAAACGATACGTCCTCCTTTTTCTTGATGACCCTCTGGAAAACGTCCAGCTACAAAGAACACAACAGAAATCTCAAAAGCCCAGCAAACACACAGAGAAGTAAAGAGTAGCTACGAGAATTTGATGAAAACAAGATGTCCTAGCCTGTCACCCTGACCTGGTTTAAGAGTGCCCCACCCACTCTATTCTTTCCCTCCCTGTCCAGCCACCTTGGTGCAAAATACGATTTTTTAAAAAGGGATGCCAGATCTGAACTGCAGTGGGAACTCAAAGGATACAAAATTGGAAGGCTGACTGCTTGATTTGGAAAAATTCAACCAGTTGTTTTCAAGGTAGGAGGAAATACAGAGCCCACAACATACAAACGAGCACCCACAGACATTCTTTGAGATGGGCTACTCTGAAGGTGTGGATCTTGAAACTGTCTGCCATCCCCATGGTATCATGAAACAGTTCTAGAGATTTCTTGTAAGAAAGAAAAAATGAAGAATGAGCCTTTCCGAGCCTCTCCTCAGCACCTAAAGCAGGTTCAAAAAATCAGAAGGATCCTGTGCCTTAAGAAAATGAGAAACCACTGACTTGCAAATAAAAGATACCATTGGGGGCTCAAAACACCTGAGTTCAAATCTACCACATTCAACCTATGTGACATGACTTGAGGCAAATTATCTAACTTTACAGTAGCTTATCCTTTTTTTTTTTTTAAACACAGGGCTAAGGTGTATACACACACACACACACACACACACACATATATATAAGAAATGTGTAGAACAGAGGACATACTCTGTATGTACTAATTTATTTCACTTTTTTTTTAAAAAAAGATTTTAATTATTTATTCATGGGAGACAGAAAGAGAGAAGCAGAGACACAGGCAGAGGGAGAAGCAGGCTCCTTGCAGGGAGCCTGATGCGGGACTCACTCCCCGGACCCGGGATCACATCCTGAGCCAAAGGCAGACACTCAATCCCTGAGCCCCGCAGGCGTCCCTATAAGCCCTAATTTATTTCAACAAATGTTGAGAATCAATCACTTGCCTGTGTTCAAGAGTAGAAAATGAATTATGCTGTAGATTCTGAGCATAAGGAGCAAGTGTCCATCCCTTACTGCTCTTTCTGCAACACTACTGCACAACCATCCCCAGTTCCTCTCCTTTATTTATTCAATTTCCTACCCTTGTAGTCTTGCCTTATTATCACTCACTCCTCAGTGCAACATCCCCTCCTCCACTCTGCTACAAAATACAGAGGCCATTCTGGGCATTATGCAGAATGGAGCTCTAGCCAAAAGCATCATGTACCCAAAGTAATATTATTTACACTGACTTAATTCCTATTTCATAAAATTTTGAACTGCTTATATGCCGTGTGGCAATGGGACACAGGACCTTCTTGCCATCTTGACTTGGGGGTTGAAAAGACGTCTAAGAATCAACACAGGAGTTCAGAGGGGGATCATGTGGAGTAGACACTGAGAGGGAAGTATAAAGCTGGGGATGACTGTGATATGGCCAACAAGGCTGTTTACAATACTTAGGACAACTCCCTCGTCTCCATTACAACAGTGCAGGTGACATTCCCCATGGGAAAAGCCACTGACCATGAAGTGTCAATGAATCAGCAACCTGCTGGAAAGGTTGTGTGAGCAGCAGAGGCAAGGCCTGAGGCCCAGGAGTAAAGGACAGAACTCGTTAGTCAGGATCCTCTTTTGCTTCCACCCCCAAGAAACCGAGCACTGGCATAAGGATGCAGAACACCTGATCTTTATTTCCTTTGAATCAACCTCTTGGGCTGTGCGTACAGGACACAAAACTACCGACTGAAGAGAAAAAATAATGCATAAATCACAGGACATATTGGATAGATGTTAAGCTCAATTTAACATTGAGAGAGATGCTCTTCATCTCTTCTGAGGCTCCATGAGAACATGATCTGTTTCTCTCTTCCGGTTTCCAGCTTCTTTCATACCAAAAACTTCTCCTTGAAATGCAAGATCTTTCAAGAGTCCATCTTGAGATTTCCAGAAGGTTCATGTAAGCCAAGTAAGTGGGCTCCTCTGATTAGTGTGCCTAGAACAGGTAAAGATGTCTTTTAAACCAATCACTCAAAAGTTAGCTGCTAAGGAGGGCTGCTACTTCAGCGTCGGGAGACGGGGCCATGTGGGTTTCTCCCGTCCATCCGTCCCTGGCAGCACTCTGGGCAAAGCAAACAGAAAATCTCGAGGAAAAAAAAGAAACTTTCAGAGCCCATGCTGGGCCCCTTCACATTCCTTTTTTAAGCATTACGAGCCTGATCCTAGGCCACAGATGCAGCTTTTGGATGTCAGAGGCAGCAGGCAGATGTTTTCTCTTAAGTCCGTTGTCTCTCCCTCAATCTGTTTATAGCTGCCTCCCTGTCAGCCTGCACCACCAGTTCTCACTGAACGCACATCCTAAAGCTTTCTTCCCGCCACACACAAAGGGGCAGTTCTCCGGTAATCTGTTCTCTCTTGCATGAGGAATGCACCCAGTCACCAGGTAACCCATTAACCCATTTCTGAGGTGTTCCCCAGCCATCTTCAAGAAATACTGTAGGAAAAGCCCTTGCATAGGGATTATGTTCCCGAAGTTGTATGGTATCAGAAAGGGTTTTATTCTTCTTAGAAGTAAACGACTGAGGTCACACAACTGGTATTGGCCTCTTCAGTGAACTGGGTATCACTGATGGGTCCTATGATGGAAGTCAGGGTTATTTATTCAAACCTGTGGGTTTTGCTTTGCTTTGTTTTTTTGTGCTGGGCGTGTAGATGCTCTTCGTACAAGTCAGTCAGAGGATCTCTATTTGTAAGTCAGTTACAAATTCCACAGCAGGCAAACCAAGCAATAGATTTCAGAGACTTATCCAAGCTCCCTACAGATTCATCCAGGATATGATCCACCAGAGATGCAGGAGAATCTCTGAGGCTATTCCTCATACACAAAAGTACCATGAAACATGCCATGAAACAAGGGGGTTTCTTGTTGGTGATGGAACAGTTCTGTATCCTGATGGGAGGATGGTTACAGGAATCTAGACATGGGGTGAAGTCCACTTATCAGCCCACACATGAATGAATGCATGTAAGAACTGGTGAAATCTGAAGAAGCTCTGGAGATGTCACTCACATCAAGTTCCTGGTGGTGGTAATGTATATACTATATACATTATACTCTAAGCTAGAGTTAGGCAAGCCACTACCATTGGGGGAAGACAGATGAAGAGTACATGGGACCTCTCTGTGCTATTTTTGCAACTTCCTGTGAGTCTATATTTATTGCAAAACAAAAAGTTTAAAAAGTGGCACGACAAAGTTAGCATTTGTCTGGCAGTAGCTTGCCCATCTTAGCCTCACTACATTTGAAGATCTACGCTGCTTCTTTTTCTACTCACAGAATTTTAAAGCATTTCCTATGACCTTTCTCTGAGAAATAACATCAACCTATTTTCTCATCTGTACATCGTGGCCTCTCTGAATAGGAGGGCTGTTGGGAGGGGCTGAGAGGGATGATGGGTTCTGAATGGCTCACACCTGGCTCACCAGTGTTGGGCATCTCAACCAGCGTTCTGGTAAGACAGCACATTTCAGCTGTTTCATGGGTATTCCTAATGACATAGAGGATTAGAGTAATCAGGTTCTAGCTCCAAGGGGCAAATATAAAGATAAGGCTATTATTAGCTAAGAAACAGGGAGGAGAGAGGAGGCTAATCCAGGCCAAGACTTTGCTCTTTTTTCTCTGTTTCCACAAGCTTCTTGCAGGACTTCTCATGGCTCTGATTCATCTTATAGGTCTGGGGCCAAAGCAAGATACCCTGTGACACTCAAGTCTAAACCTGTCTGCCCCCCCGCCCCGAAGTTGTATGGCATCAGAAAGGGTTATCCTTTTTGTTGTCTACCATCACCCTACCTTTTGCTTTACTCATTTATCAGCTGTATCTCTGCATTCAGGTATGAACTCCAGGAGCAGTTTGTCCCTTCTGTTTGCCAGTGTATCCCTAACACTGAGGACAGTGCAGTGACTACTTACTGACTGGAGGGCTCAGAAAACGAGTAACACATCTCTAAAACAATGGCCATTAGACCATGGCAATTCTCAAACACACGGATCATTATAAATGACACAGTGCCTTCACTAACAATCATTCAGGCTGGTTTACGTATGCCAAGGTGATTTTACGTTTGGCTAAGAGAATCAACAAGACAAAAATTTGACTGGTGGTTTATAATGGTAGCAGCGGAGTTCAAGAGCTATGGGAATCCCAATGAAAATACATTTCAGGGGTGCCTGGATGGCCCAGTTGGTTAAGCATCTGCCTTCAGCTCCAGTCATGATCCCAGGGTCCTGGGATCAAGCCCCATGTTGGGCTCCTGCTCAGCAGGGAGTCTGCTTCTTCCTCTCCCTCTGCTCATGCTCTCTCACTCGCACACATGTGCACACTCTCTCAAATAAATAAATAAAATCTTAAAAAAAAAAGATATGATTCCTGCTAAATTTTCTGTCTGAGGTAAAAAGAGACAAGTAGCAGGTAAGTAGATAGGGAGGCAGGAACAAGCATATATCTGAATACACACACACACACACACACACACACACACACTTTCTCATTTCCAAAGATGTAATGGGATCTTGATGTTTCCTTTACCCTCGTAAGTCAGCCTGCAGTGAATGGGGAATCCCTTGGCAGCAGACAGAAAAGCACCAGGGAGACACGGCTGATGGGTATGGTGGCACAAGTAGGTAGAAAGGACACAGAAGGAGCCTGCCATGAGACACTGAGAATGTCCTGGATGATGTCACTGCCTCCACCGTGTAGGCTCCTAAGGGTGGTGAGTGCTCAGGAGTGAGGGCTGCCCTGTCACCAAATCATCAATCTGGAGCTGTCTTTCCCTGGAGTAAGTCATGCCACTGTTCAAAACGGGACAGGCTTTGGACAACCCACTGCGCTCAAGGCATCAGAAGAAAACTCTTAGGGGATTGTGTTTTCAGATGTGGTGAAATGTTTTAAGTAAATGATCTGCGTTAGTGAGGGGGAAAAACACCCCCAAAAGACCCCTTAAAATCATGAGAATAAACATGAGGAGGCCAACGACCCCCTAACTTTAAAAGTATACTTGGAGCTGAGCAGCCTTCAGGCTTCTGACACCAAAGTCAGCTTATGCTGACTGACTCCCCTTCATTTCACGCTTCTCTTAAAAGAAAACAGGCCGGACTGTTTCAGTAAATAACAAAAGGTCAGAGAAATGCTACTCACAACATGAGCAAAATAACGGTGCAACCTGCCAAAATGTTTCCTAAGGCCTAAGAGGCAGAAAAATCCAGTGGTGAACTAGTCCACAGACCTGTGAGTGAGAAGGAAAGGTTCATCCCAGTAAAATGTGCCATCAGGCCTCTAGCTCATGTCCCATCAGTGAGAAATGAAAATATAGATTATGCTGTCAGGGTCCAGCCAACATTTAAATTCCGGCGTCCCTCATAAAGAAGCAGGTTACCTATGTGTGTAGTTCGTTTTTTCAGGTTTCTCTTCTTAGGTTATATTTTGACTTTGGAGCCAAGTGTCGAAATGGTGGTCAAACCACTACGCTTTTACTCGAAAGCAGAGCTCAGACTAAATTTGGTTAAATCCCCTCCTGAATGAAACTTCTGATTGGTTTCACTCCAGCCACCTGAGGTTGGGCACCATACATTCATTTTACCTGCAGCACTTTTCGGAGGTGAACAGGATGAAAATAGCATTATTAAGAGCTTGAGAGAGAGAGAAATACATCCAAGGCAGAAGCCAAGACCCTTTGTCCTCAGGATATTGCCTCAATTGATTCTGTGTCTGTAATCTGTAGGGGTATAGTCTTGCCAGGGCATTCCTTACTCTTAGCTTTGTAGACAACACCACACTTGAAGCCATGTTGCCAAACTTATTGCAAAGTCTGAATATCATTCATCTCTGGTTTCTATGGGACCTAGTAAGTGGTCAATGCTCAGCATATTCAGTGGGTTAACAGTATCCATATTCTATATCATTCCTGGTTTAAACCTATAAAGCAGCATTTTGCTAAATATATCCCATGAAATACTAGCCTGATAAGATGTTATCTGGGTGCAAAATAATTCTGATTCCATGACAAAATATGTTTTAGAAATGCTTCTACAATTACCTACATTCCCCCATTCACATGCGCAGATGAAAGCTTCTGAGAAGTCTTGCTTTTGAAACCTCAGTCAGCATTTCCCAAATGATTTTCAGAAACTTTTTCTCAATTAATACCTCTTACAATCCTGAGGAACTAGTGTTTTGTAGAGGACACATTAGGGAATGCTACCTTAGAGTAATTTCTGATTCATGGGTAATCTTTTCTCTTCTTTTTAAAAAAAGATTTTATTTATTTATTCATGAGAGACACAGAGCCAGAGAGCCAGAGATATAGGCAGAGGGAGAAGTAGGATCTCCGTGAGGAGCCTGATGCATGACTTGATCCCAGGACCCCAGGATGACAACCTGAGCCAAAGGTAGATGTTCAACCACTGAGTCACCCAGGTGCCCCCATGGCTAATCTTTTCTAATCTGTCATTAAGTCTGATTGATTCTTCCTGAATTCACGATATATTATTATGGTGAATACAGCCCATTTAATACCCTATTGTTAGTTTCTTATTCTTTAACCCGTAGCTTCATAATATCATAGTCTCACAGAAGGTCAGGTCTGGAAGTGCTCTTAGAAATAATCACAAAGTAAAAAAAAAAAAAAAAAAGAAAAGAAATAATCATAAAGTAAAGGTCAACCCCTGAGTTTAACAGAGTTGTTAACCAACACCTCTGCAGTGAAGGTACTGGCTTAAGATGTCAACATACAATACATTTAGCTCCCTAAAGGCAAGGGTGGTGTCAAGCGCTTATGCTCTGCTTCCTATCCACACTGTGGACAGGAATTACCACAGTGGGCCCCAAGTGGGGAGGAGAAGGTAAGAGATGCCAAGGGAAGCCAGGGAAGGCCATACGCATGCATCTTCATCCTCTCTCTTAACTCTTGGACAGCTCTGTGGGTCAGGTATTTGCATGACAAGGAAGCTCAAGACCACACAGTAAGCAGGTCGCTGTGCCAGGATTTGAGCCAAGAACAGTCTGACTCCAAACACATACTCCTACCAGTGCATTCTATTCCTTAACAAAGAGGCCCTCAGTAAGAGCATGCCGAATCACAAATCAAACCAGGAATCTGCATATCTGAAATTGGAGAGACTATCGTCACCACTGCAAGCAGAAACACAAAGTAAGCTTTTGCTTCCCATCAAAATATCCCATCACTTGTGAATGTGAAGAAGAGAGTAAATTTGAATTCACTATTAGTGAAATGAAAAGCTTCGACTGGTGAAAATGGAATTGAGTCAATCAAATAATGAGAACTAAATGCGGCTATTATTGAACATCACAAATAACATATTTGCAAAGTTTTGCATGACCATTCAATGTTAGAATTGATTGCTTCTCATGTCAAGTGCGGACTCGCTTTGGTTATGCCTCAGGAAATCTGTGGTGGGCACAAGTTCAGCTAATATGATGATGACGGTGGTGGTGCCAGTATATTTTCATTTTATATACCAAGACATATACACTACTCAAAACTGCTGTAGTGCTAATGGCGGAAAGGAAGCTTTTTCCACATATAATCAACTGATTTAAACTATGAGAGTGTTCTTTTTCATATTCATCTGTCAGTAACCCAAATTAAAAAATTTAAAGTTTTTTATTTGCATTTTTGAGGTATTTTGAACACTGGTAAGTAGTTTTTTCCACTTAGTAGTGGAATTACTGTCTTTTGGAGAATTTCTGAAGCAACACGTGGTCCCTAAGTCCAAGTAAAACATTAAAATGACAGGAAGGGTGCTGTGGGTGGGGGGACTCAGTCAGTTAAACATCCCACTGTTGGTTTCAGCTCAGGTCATGATTTCAGGACTATGGGACTGAGCCTCGCATCCAGCCTCCACACTTTGAGATTCTCTCTTCCTCTCCCTCTGCCTCTCCCACTTACAATCTCTTCTCTCTCTCTCTCAAATAAATAAATAAATCTTTTTAAAAAATGATAGAAATAAACTAACAACAAATAATAATGGTCACAAACCCATGAATAATCAAATTAAATAAAATCCTGGCCTGGGAGGATTTATATTACTCTTTATAATAATCAATTACTGTGCAACTCAGCTTACAGATAACATGAAGTTTCAACATTTGTAGAAGGAGGAAATTTTAATTTTAGTATTTAAGTCAAGCATGACTGTGTAACCTTAAAAAATGACTAAGAAAAATATTTTATATCTGAATGCTGAGGCCAATTTTTCAGTCATCATTAAGATAGTAAACTTAAGCATTAGGTTTATCATCTGGAAATTAAAGACAAAAACAATTTATGAACAAACCATTGATGTCTCTACCAATCTCTTAATCCTCAAATACCAGGGATGCTAAATTTCCTCCCACCTCAAAACAGACACCAAAGAGACTGTCATTCACTGAGATTTTGAGATGCAACAAAGAAGAGGAAATCTACAAGGAAACAACTGTAAAAATCTTGACCATTCCTGTCATAGCTTAGGGACAGAAAAATTACTTTTTTTAAGATTGCCTATGAATGTTATTTATTTATTGTTTATGTACCTCTTTTCTTTAAGCTTTTAAAAAAGATTTATTTATTTATTCTGAGAGGCAGAGAGAGAGAGAGAGAGACCAAGACACAGGCTCCTCCCAAGAAGCCAGATGAGGGACTCTATCCTGGATCCCGGCATCATGCCCTGAGTGAAAGGCAGGCGCTCAACCACTGAGCCACCAAGGAGTCTCTCTCTTTTTAAAATTTAAATTCAATTAATTAACATATAATGTATTTTTGGTTTCAGAGGTAGAGGTCAATGATTCATCAGTCTTATACAACACCCAGTGCTCATGACATCATGTGTCCTCCTTAATGCCCATCACCCAGTTACCCCGTCCCCCCCCCGCCCCCTCCTCTCCAGTGATCCTCAGTTTGTTTCCTATGATTAAGAGACGAAATCAGAAAAATTACTTTCAAGAATATAAAACACCCACTGGACTTTTTCATTTGCTTCATTAACATCCCAACCTCCCTTTATGGATTCAGGGTCCTCATGTCCTAATGGGAGAGCTCTGATTGGCCACTGCTTTCCTTCATCCCATATCCAAGTGAATGAGACAGGGTCAGTTCTGCAGAGGTTCTGCGTAGAGAAATCCACCAGAACTAGACCCAGACTAGAGCAGGAAGCAGGCAGAAATTAAGAAGGAAGCAGAAGAGGCAAAATAAATAGCTTCCTAGCATCTGCTGTTTCAGATCTGATTTTTTTTTTTTTGTAAGTGAATGCACAGACAGCAGATACCAATTCTACAAACAAAAACATATTTTAATGGTAAATAGAATTATTCCTGGGCTGAGTACAGTTTGGATTTGTTTCTCATTCCCCTCACTGTGACAGAGAATAAGAGTAGCTGCCACTTCCATGGTGTTCAGGGCGTGCTGGGCACGGTTCTAAGCGCTTGCCTCCTATTAACGCACAGCAGCACTCAGAAGGAAGGCGTCATTATAATCGGCACTCTGCAGATAAGGAAGAGGGAGCATCAAAAACCAGGCAGCAAAGGGTAGAGCTGAGGTCAGAATCTGGGCAGGCCGCTTGGGCCCACGCTGCTAAGGCCTGATGCCTGAGGACCAATTATGAACTTAGCAGGGTTTACTATTCTGACATGCTTGGATAAGACACAAATTCAAAGCAGTTAATAATCACTTCCCATATAAGAATACCTTTTGATATTCAGAAAAGGGTTAATATACTCTATGGTCCGACCTCTCTATCGCCTAACTGGGGCAGCCTCATCACTGGACAGGTCCCCCGAAGATGTCCCAGGGCTAGTTCAAAACCTCAGTGACAGGGGATCCCTGGATGCTTCAGCAGTTTAGTGCCTGCCTTCAGCCCAGTGATCCTGGAGTCCCGAGATCGAGTCCCACGTCAGGCTCCTTGCATGGAGCCTGCTTCTCCCTCTGCCTATGTCCCTGCCTCTCTCTGTCTCTCTGTCTGTCTCTCTCTCTGGGTGTGTGTCTCTCATGAATAAATGAATAAAATCTTTAAAAAAAAAATCAGTGGCAGGACAAACCTCTCCTAAAGAACATCAGCTGGTTACAGTGTAGATTTGGGGAGAAAAGTACATGAAGTGGTCAGGGGAGACTTCTGTTACAACAACTGGATGACTTCCTTTACATTCTAGATAGGAATAACTGAATAATTTAATTGCTGGAGTTAAAGGCTTGTCTGTTTTGAGGAAAATGAGATTTTTATTTGGGATTCCCCAGTATATTAGAAAGATGATTCTTAGTATAATTGTGGGCAAGAAGGAAATAATACACATATTTGTGGCTATGAGCAACTAACCAGAAAAAAAAAAAAAAAAAGGAAAGAAACCGTCCGGACTTGCACAGTTCCAAAAACTGCTGAATGTTTTCCTTTTTTTTTTTTTTCCACCCAACTAAGTATTTCTTTCTTATCGAGGAGGCTTCATTTCCCACCTGTGCCTTTTACGTTCTTGAAATACATATAAAGTTAGTGTTTATTTTCTACCCACTGAAAGCTTAAGTTATTCTTTGGGCTTTACTTTTAGGAGTCACAATTTGCTTGGCAAGCTTCGGCGTAAGAGAAAGCTTCCTTTTATGTACAGCAAACTCCTGACTATTTAGAATGTTTGCTTGGGAGATAAAGGGAAGCCTGGTGGTTTTTCTACTTTATAACAATTACTATGTATGACATGACCAGACAAAAACCGAAATGTGCTCAAACTGAATTCCACCTTCCTTTGGCAAGTAGTGGGATCATGATCATCAATGCCAGTTTTTTTTTTTTTTTTTTTTTTTTTTTTTTTTTTATAAATTAATTTTTATTGGTGTTCAATTTACCAACATACAGAATAACACCCAGTGCTCATCCCGTCAAGTGTCCCCCTCCGTGCCCGTCACCCATTCACCCCCACCCCCCGCCCTCCTCCCCTTCCACCACCCCTAGTTCATTTCCCAGAGTTAGAAGTCTTTATGTTCTGTGTCCCTTTCTGATATCTCCCACACATTTCTTCTCCCTTCCCTTATATTCCCCTTCACTGTTATTCATATTCCCCAAATGAGTGAGAACATACACTGTTTGTCCTTCTCCGATTGACTTACTTCACTCAGCATAATACCCTCCAGTTCCATCCACGTTGAAGCAAATGGTGGGTATTTGTTGTTTCTAATGGCTGAGTAATATTCCATTGTATACATAAACCACATCTTCTTTATCCATTCATCTTTCGATGGGCACCGAGGCTCCTTCCACAGTTTGGCTATTGTGGACATAATGCCAGTTTTTTAATAGTCCAGTGTTACTTAAAACTTCCAAACGTTTGTAGCATAAGCTAATACATACATTCAAATACTGGTTACGGAAAAGATGCAACATGTAGTCATCCAAACCTTTGCATCGGATCATCCTTGGGCTTCACACTGAGTGTTAGGTTTCAGTAAATGAAGATCACCTCTTCAAGCTGGTGACCACAGGCACCAACCTGACAGCACACATGTAGTACATTCCCTGGATCTCAGCAAAAACCATCAGACAGGAAAAACACACTGAGGCATGAGGACTTCCAAAGGTCACATGAGAGCAGGTGAAAGAGGAGCAGAATGCAAAGCTATAAACCTGGGCCCTGCCTGTACCTGGATCTGGCTGGGGACCCCCCGCCACTGTTGAGTGTGCAGACCTGAAGAGCATGTGGTTGCAGGTCTGATTCCTCTTATGGGCATTTAGAAGAAGCAAGTTACATACAATAGGAAGGTCTAGTCCAATCCTTGACTTCAGGTGGTTAATATCATGTCCCCCCACTTTAGTGGTGGCATGGAGAAGGTCTAAAAGAGCTGACTGACACAGAGCAGTATAGGCTAGCACAGGTCACCTTTTCCAGCTCCATAAATTATAGGGGACTCATTTCTGGAGTGTGCGTTACTGGTCACGAATGAAATAGCATGGCAGTGTGGACAGCTGTATCTAGACTATTACTTCTAATAAACAGACCAAACTCAGCCATGCTGAGGGTGCAGAGTGCCCTTCCTACTCTATCAGAGCTGGACTGGACCCTAGAAGGACACCAGCATCCAAACCTCAAGGGACAAGACTTTTCTGTGCTTCTAACTGGAATGCCAATGTGATCCACGGACCATTCAGTTCTTCAATAGCCAAAGTGGCTTTGTATGAATCCTGACAGTCGGAGAATATGGACACAGAGAAGCCACTTACTAGCCAGGATAGGTGATGGGCTGCACTTCCTTTTCTTGCTTTGCAACTGAGTTGCTGATTAACTTAGGCTACTGGCTTCTTAATTTTGGATTTCCCCTGTGTAAAAAACATGGGAAGACAATGTCTAACTACCTCTCAGGGATATTGCAAAGATTACCTAGTTAATGTTTTAAACCATGTGGTACTAGGACAGCACCATTTGCTACATATTGCCATCATTAAAATCATCCATAATTGGTTACAGGCACACATACAACATTTCTTAACAAAGGAGGAAGGAAGGAAGGAAGGAAGGAAGGAAGGAAGGAAGGAAGGAAGGAAGGAAGGAAGGAAGGAAGGAATTCTTTTTTTAAAAGATTTATTTATTTATTTGAGAAAGAGAGAGAGGGAGAGCACACAAGCAGCGGGGAGGGGCAGAGGGAGACAGGGAATCTCAAGACTCCCTGCTGAGTGTAGAGCCCCACAGTGGGCTCAATCTGAGAACCTTGAGACCATGACCTGAACCAAAATCAAGAGTCAGACACTTAACCAACTGAGCCACCCAGGTGCCCCAGAAGGAATTCTGTTCTTATTTGGGGGATTTCACAAAACATCATGTCAAAAACATTAACATTCTAAAAACTAAATTCAACTGAAAACTAAATTCAATAGCAAGGGAATGTACTCAAGTGGAGAGATGGTGATACCTCAATCTATAAGTCCTTTAAGGAGAGAAAGAACTTAAGGATATAGTTAATTCATCACATGTATTTGATGGGACAAAGATAATCAATAATCTCCTTCTGTCTGAGATTCAGTTTAGTTTGAGAATACCATAAAAATGCTGTCGTTGTGTATCTGTTGAATGCTTAGGCTTGCCAATTGTAGTACTCCAGTCATAAAATGACCCTGTTTTGTGACCACATAAGAAACTAAGAAATTAAGATGGAGTCAAGTGGTCAAGGGGCCATGTCTATGAAGGCGATGTATCGTAAATTCTTCTCACCTTTTCTCTCCCTGCCCAGTACCCTACATTTGTGAGCCTAGATGAGGGGTATGTAGTTGGGGGACAGGGGTCCATTTTTAGCTAAAGGTCAAAAAATAGGGTGACCAACCTTCCCCATCCCACATGGAGCTGGCCCCCTCGTCTTGAGCATCTTCTGTAGCAAGCTAAACCAGCTACAGAATAAGTGAAGTAATTAACAGTTATGCTTAACATCCATTAAAACCAAATACATGTCCAGTAAACAAGACTGACCCAGGAAATCCTCTATCCAGACTGTGTTCACCAGTCCACAAAAAATAGGAAAAGTTAGGGGAGGTAGTGAGGTTGTTTTTTTTTTTGTTTTTTTTTCTAAGTTAAATTCATTCCATTTTAAAATAGGGTAATTTACTCTCAGGTTGTTTTTCCTACTTTTTGCTGTTAAATGTTCTTTAGTTACCGGTGAGAATAAATAGTAGCTAATTTCTTAATATCCCAACTTGGCAAAGTAAGAAGTTACCATCTGTATATTGATTGGCTCTTATATTTTAAAAGAGAGAGAAACAGAAGGAAGGAAGGAAGGAAGGAAGGAAGGAAGGAAGGAAGGAAGGAAGGAAGGAGGGAGGGAGGGAGGGAGGGAGGGAGGGAGGGAGGGAGGGAGGGAGGGAGGAGAGAGGAGGGAGGAAGGAAGGAAGGTAGGTTGGTTTTGAAATCCAAAAGTTTGACTAGCACTGCCTTAGAAGAAATTACCTGCTGTTAAAAACTCATAAAGTATAGACACACGTGGATATTGTTTCATGTGACTGAACATTTCCTAATAAGACACAAAGCTTTGTTTCAATATGTAATACAAACAGATTTCAAGTTGTACTAATAAATTGAGTTCCCAAACTGCTACAAAAGTATGGTGCCATCTAAAATTAAATGCAATATAGATTCTAAAGTACTCTACAAACATACATTATACTGTCATTCTTCAAATGGCAGAAAGCATTTTAATTAAAACCCAGAGGGCATACAAGGAAATATAACCCAGCAGACATCGGCATAATAATAAAGAATGAAAATACTGTTTATTGGTTTTCCACTCATAGATCCTATCTACAGAAGCTACACACAAATATTGATTCTGCATCTGAAGACAGATGACAGAGGACTGAACCACTCAGGGAACCAGGAAGAAACCAGGTACGATTGGTCCTGGCAGCAGGTTCTGGAAGCTGGAAGGTGAGGCTGATGTTCTTGTTTTTTAATCTTTATTTACTTATGATAGTCACAGAGAGAGAGAGAGAGAGAGAGAGGCAGAGACATAGGCAGAGGGAGAAACAGGCTCCATGCGCTGGGAGCCCGACGTGGGATTCGATCCCGAGTCTCCAGGATCGCGCCCTGGGCCAAAGGCAGGCGCCAAACCGCTGCGCCACCCAGGGATCCCCTGATGTTCTTGTTTTTAATGGATAATTAAGTGATGCTCTCTGAGGTTAACAGAGTAAGAAATGAAGTGTCAAGAATCTGAAATTTACACAGTCTTTAAGGGAAGGGGCTGAGAAGCCTGATAGAACCACAGGGAAGAAGCTCAAGGCAGAGATGAGGCTGAACAAGGATGAGAAACCTCCTTTGCCCTAGTACAAAGCAGCAAAGCCAAGTATTTATAAGCTGAGAAACAGTGCTGTTACGGGCTGAATCGTGTCCTCTCCCCAAAAGATACATTCCAGTGAATGTACCTTTGTGGGAATCAGGGTCTTTGCAGTCACCAAGTGGAGATGAGGTCACTGGGGTGGGCTGTCATCCAATATGGTTGGTGTCCTCAGAAGACGAGGGAAATGCCATGTGAAGATGAGAACACCCTGGGAGAGCAGTGTGGGACAACAGATGTAGAGCTGGCGTGATGACCTACAGGCCAAGGAATGCCAGGGATGGGCAGCCACTGCCAGAAGCCGGGAGAGGCAAGGTAAGTCCTCCGCTGGAGCCTTCAGACGAGAGAAGAACTATTGCTTGGAAGCACCCAGTTTGTGGTACTTTGTTACCTCCCCCTGCCCAAGGGACTAGTATACGTATATTATTTAAAGATATGATGGTATAGGAAAAATTAGAGAGGGTGGCAAAACATGAAAGACTCCTAACTCTGGGAAACGAACAAGAGGTAGTGGAAGGGGAGGCGGGCGGGGGGTTGGGGTGACTGGGTGACAGGCACTGAAGGGGGCACTGGACGGGATGAGCACTGGGTGTTATACCATATGTTGGCAAATCAAACTTCAATAAAGATATGAGGGTAATCACCAAGAGAACTCTGAAGAAGGGTGGGAGGGTTGGATGCTGCCTCTGGGAAGCGGGCCAGAGAGGGAAGAAGAGCAACGCAAGGGCCGCTATTTTTCATTAAACGCCTTCCGGACTATTTGGCTTTCTGCCATACACATGTGCTACTTTGATCTTAAAAAAGTATAAAGAAAATATCCATGTGATGTCATCAGAGCAGCCTGGTCAGCTTTCTCCGGAGCCAGTGCTGAAGACCCTGAGCACTAAAGACCACCTTCCCCAGCTGGCCCCCGAGCCCGCCTCCTCTGCTCCAGGGGATACCTCCTGGACACTGTCCCCCTGACAGGGACAGCTGGAGCCAAGCTGGGAGGGAGGGAGCTGGGGCAGCCCAGCAGCCCAATGTCTGTGGCTCACTCTCCCTTGATCTGCGTCCCAACATCAAACATGAAGTAGTTTTGGACTTTTGGTGGGTTTGTATCTTCGATGATGGCAATTCTTCCTATTGATTCAGATGATTAAAAATCCATTGTAATGAAAACAGAGGATGTCAGGGAGCTTGTCACTGGCTTCCTTTGTAGATTAAGATGCAAAATAGTGTCTGACAAAGATTTCGGTGATTAGGTGATGCATTATCTGAAAACCTCACAACAGAGCTTAATCACAAACTTAGCTCATCAAATTTTATTTAACCCACAAAGAGGAAAGCTAAGTGCTCCCTCATGGGCTGGATCAAGTATCTTCGATCCGTGGTGCAGGCTGTGACTCTCCCGGCTGGAGGAAGTCCCATGCCCTCTGTTCACTCTAAGAAGAATGCTCACATTGAGCCCAGCAGCCTGTAATGCTGCAGCAAAATGTGTTGTCACCTCCCACATGAACGGGCCTATTGATGACTGTGGGGAATCCAGTTCAAGGGCACCAGCCCCCACCACGGAAAGAGCAGGACAGTGTGATCGTGTTCCCAGCATGCCCTGGGACAAGAAACAGAACGCAGCACACAAACGCAGGGTGTGTGTGTGTGTGCCTGCGTGCGCACACTGAGGGCCTTTGCTTAGCTCTGTTTGCACGCAGCTCCCCACGGCAGCTGGGGAGCACCTAGCACTTGCCGGGGCTAAAGCCGTGCCAGGTGGATGCAAACTGAATGAATGGTCTCACATGGATGAACACACAGGCAGCAGAACAAAGGGGCAGCATTTTATCAGGAGGGGAATCCTGATTGTAGTTGATGCACTGCCCAAGGGGAGACAGTGTGCCTTTATTTTCATCCCAGCCTTCAGTTTCTGTGGGTGACACCTCACAGCCACCCAGGGGGTCACCTTCCCAACCCATCTGGATGTCAGACATCCAGACTCAGCAAGTGTTTTCCCTTCTGGGTTGCAAGTGGCAAGGTCACCAGAATGGCCTGCCAAAGACAAGTGTGAACTGTGCCCACGGGAGAGCAAGTCACAACTCACAAAAGCCACCGAACATGGGGATCTATACTCAACCCAAAGAACAGAATGGTTCGATTTTTATTATATGACCTTTCAGGGAACTCTCTCTCCCACGCTGCAGACAGGAGAGAGTGTGGATCCTGTGAACGTGGCCAACTGCATTCAAGTGCACACATCTGCTTTCTAATTGTCTCAGTTACCATTCCCCGGAGCTGGCCTTTTCTCCTTTCTTGCTTTTAAAGCATCACCTCTCAACATATCGTGATGAAAACCAAACGCTTAGACTCAGATGTTCCAGAAACCTGATATATTAGATGTGCTTTGATCATGCCTGGCTACTTCTCATCTGCTTTGTTCTTGGTCATATTACTATTGCTGTAAACAAATTCTGTCCTATTAGCTATGGGATAAGTCTAGCGAGTCTTCCCCTATAGTACCTAACAATGGGCTGTCTCCCTTTTTCTCATTCCATACATACACACATATGCACGCACACGGACGCATACAAAGTGCAATGTATCATGTGAGGACACAGGAAGAGTTCCCTAGCAACATAACTAAAACCATGCCAATACCTTCTGGATCTCCAAGTTCTGGATTTATTATGTAAATTGTTTAACAGGCACATGATTGAGGGCTTCACCTCATTTTACCAAAAGAGATTTTAGTTGCCAGTTGGATAGAGCTTTCTGACATGACAGGGTACCTCTGCAAGGAGCTGCCCCATTCCAGGCCAGGCTCACCTGGGTCAGGCATCCACAATGGCACGGATCCCAAAGGGACACAACCAGGCTAGGATGGCCTTAATCCTTAGGAACGAACATAACGTAACTTCTTAGGGGACAGATTTATAACTAATGAGGCTCCACATTATGTCACAAACTTACTAGGGAAAAGGGAGACTATTTCTGAAGGTGTCCAGCCCATTGGTTTTGACAATTAAAAAAAGAATAAGCCAAGGGCCTCCATCTCCTCCCATTTCCCTGGCAGAGGATGGGGGCTGTTTAAGCAGGAGAAGTAAGAGGAACAGTAACTGTATGAGCAAGAGGAAATAAAAGAAAAAAGAAAAATAAACACGGGCTGGATCAGAAATTAAAAAAAAAAAGTCAAAACAAGCAGCAATGATCTTTTGATAAGAGGGGTCTTACATAATACAGCACCTGTAACACTTAAAGCCACTTTGCACTACAAATCACTTTTCCACAAAGGATTAAAAGAAGCAGAATGAACACAAAAATCAATTAAGGTCTAGAGAAGGGTTCCATTCCCCCTCAAGGGGCTTGTTCTTATCCAAACATCGCCTAACTAACGCACATACTATCGGGCTGCCTAGGAAAGGGTGTTTTTTATTCTCCCTTGAGCTTGTCTGTTTGAGAGTGATTTCCCCATTTTAGTTTGCAAGAAGAGGTTAAACAGGAGGAGTAGAATGTCCTTCTACTTAGAAAATCATCCAATCCATCCCAGTGCCCCAGTCTCGTGGTGCCTCCCATTGGCACAGCAACTTCCAAGGAGCAATCCTGGCTATTCCAAGGACAAGCTTCTGGGTTGTAGCTGATACCAAACCTCCTGAGAAAAGCACCCACCATGTCCACCTGCTCCCATCAGGAACAAGCCAGGCATGGAGAAAACCAGCACAACGCTTGGCCCACAGGAAGCATAAAATAAATATTCACTGAAGGAACGAGGAGCAAGAAACACATCTCTGACCCAAAGTGATGAAACACAAGGGGCCAACATGCTTTGAACCTTACACAGAAATATAAACATTTTGGGGCAATAAATAATATTTTTATTATACTGTCTATGCCATTTGAGGAATGTGGTGATAAATTTTCCGGAAAAAAACAACTGTCCTACTTTGTCTTACAAAACCGGATTTTTTAATATTGGGTTTGCCTAAAGAAGAAAGCACATATATTTATTTTCTTTGGAGTAAAAGTACAAGTACTCTCCGTACAAGTACAAAAAGGAAAATAATCAGAAGTTCTTTAACATTAAGGTATTTGTTACCAGTTAGTTGTTGCTGATCTGGCTGGCCAACCTGAGGATGTACAAATGGGTTTGGGGAACAATCAAACACTGGAGGTAGGAAACTCACGCCAGGGTCACAACTCAACCTCCGGTTCAGAGTAAGTGAGGGTTTTTTTTGACCAAATTAGGCCTTCTTGGACCTCCGAGGCAGCTCTTCTGCATTTCCAGGAAGGAGGTGGATAAGTGACTATTTTGGTCTGTCTGCCCATCTGGTTCTTTGTAGCTGGCTGGCTCAGCCCCTCGGCTCACGGTTGGGCCAGTGGGTTAGTGGCCTGTGCTCTGACCAGTTGGGCATCCCATTATGACATAGGCCACTCACTGGACACAAGAGGGATCGAACGAGAAAGTCTCCAGAGGGTAGGAAACCACTCATCACCACTACACTAGTGCAATTCCAGGCTGTGGGTGAGGAGCATCTTTGACATCTGAGAAAGGGGAAGTACATCAGAATTTGACAGAGGAACAAACACCAAACTGTTGTCCCAAAATAAAGAACCCATATCAACAGGGAATATAAAAATGTTATTTAGAACTTCTGTTCTCAGATGTTTAATACAAAGGAGAGCTTGTTGTGCCAGGGAACAAAGTGATCCAATAGTCACAAAGCAGGAATTCTCCTACTGCACATTTTGTTTCCAAAACACTGAAGAATACAGCAAGATTTCAAGTTGGGGTAAAGAAGCTACTTCTAGAAGGAACCGAGGAGATAAACTTAAGTCTTTCATAGAGGGGCTGAAATCCTTCCAAGCAAATTCCATACTTAGACTGAAAGACAATATCTAGGGACGTCTGATGGTTTGCCCCCAAACATACAGCAGAGGTATGGGTGGTGGGGAATGAGGGCTGCATGTGAAAGCTACAGAACATTCTAGTAACATCCCAACGGAACTCAGGAACCTCAAGCATTTTTCTGTTTTAAATTAACCCCTTGGGCCCAGGGTTCCAGGCCGTACCGGTGTAGTTTTACTTCCACTGGGACTGCTGCCAGAGAGGAACAAGCAGTGCTCCTTTATTACATATTTTAAAAACCTGTTTTGTTACCTGCAGGTGAGTCAGGTGGTAAGCAGGCTTCTTTTATCAAGGTGGGGGCTGGGGAAGCAGGACAGCTGATGAGTGACCTTTCTCTCTTGAACGCTCACCATATTGAACACTGCTATGGAGCCAAAAGATCCAACCTGAAAGAAAACTCAAGGGTATCCGTACCCTTCTCTTATTTTCATGTCATTATTTTTACTTTCCCTCTGAAAACAAGTCACATCACTGTTTATGACCTACTAGCCTTTACTGGATTCCACGTTCCTGGAAGCTATGCAATGTAGCCAAACATTCCCAGCTTCAAAACCAGGTTCACCCATTATAACCCTGGCTCTGTGATCATTATGGGATCACAAGTTACTTAACTGCTTATCAACTCAATTCCCTTACCCGTAAAAACTGGAATAAAGTTTCCCATCTTTTAGGATTGTTGCAAATATCAAGTGTAAAAATGTAAAGACGGTGCTCAATACCCAGTAGGTCCTACCTTTGGTTCAGGAGGTGTGACTTGCTCATTCTTGTATCCCATATGCACTTTAGGCTCCCATAAAATTAAACCAAATAGTAAGATGTCCTATGTCCTCTGTTGCTTTTTTTCCTCAGAGTTTGTCCTTTGCCTTTGCCTTTCAGCTGGCTCCCTGGCACTATACTGCCAGGCTTCAGATTAGTCATGACCAACCTCTGATATGCCCCACCATCACACTCACCACTTGTGCTCCAAGCATGACTGTACTAATGACGGGGACTGTGGCAAATTTAAAATATGAGATGACTTTATTTGCTGCTCCATTGCATTTCCTACCACTGGAATGGCAAGGGGCCACTGTTAAAATTAAGTACACAAAGGAAATACTGAAAGAGGCAAAGGAGAATTAAAGGAACCAACAGAGATAAAGATCGAGAAGCTAAGGCCTTTCAGTTCTGCCTCCAAATTACTGATGTCTTTGAACAGCCTGCATAATATTAAATATTCTGAAGGAGTTATAACCTATGGCAACTAACTAAAAATTTTAATCAACATTAACAGAAGCTGACATGCCAGAAATGTTTAGAGTGACCATCCACTAAAAAGCCTACTACTTTGGACCATCCCTCCCTATCTGGTCTATGGGAATGGAGACCAGCCAAGTGATGTATGGCTCTTAACAATCAGGACCTACACCCAGCCTCTTACTTCTCCTGGCTCATTTGGTCACAGGGCTTACCGGGCACCTACCATGCAGAGCACACTGTATCAAGTCCCCTTCGCATAGGAATGGAACTAGGAAGGCACCAGCCCACAGAGATGCAGGGATGGGATGGTGAAGCGACTATATTGACACAGCCAGAGAAAAAATGTCCACAGATGGAAGGCAGAGGTGCAGGAGGACGGACAGAGCTGGGGACAGCAAGAACACACGCTCCCTGATGACCCCGGGAAAGAAACAAAACTTCCAAGATGCGGCAAGGCGCCAAGGTCCTTGGGGGCCTGGGAAGAAAGACCCATGCTAAGTGAGGGCCATGGAGAAGCACCTGTGGCACTCCAGGTGGCTCTGGCGAGGACTCCAGCCCTTCCCTCTCAAATCAAAATAAACAGTGAAGCAATCAAAATGAGCGCTCATGCGCTTCCAGCAGAGCACTGAGCTGAGGTTGGGAGTGGGGCTGGGAACCTGTGGCGGATGGCAGGAGGAATACAGAGGAAGAGAAGAAAGGGCTTCTGTCCTCCTGCAACTATTACTGCATTTGGAAAGAAATAATAACACAATAAAGGCAGCTCTCAAAAAAATAAAAATAAAAATAAAGGCAGCTCTCAGTAATTAAACACTTTCCTACTGTCCCAGTTGATCATCACAGTAACCCTGGGGCATAGGTATTAATAACCTATTTAAACATTTCTTCCAAGATTATGGAATGAGTCAGAGATGAAGCCAGGGCTAAGAGTTAGGTCAGCTGGACTCCAGGATCTGTTTTCCAAACCAGTATACACCACCAATTCTCTCTCTGAAATAACTCCATGCACACATGCATGCACATGGACGAGAATTTTATAATCTAAGCATGGGCAGGTCAGTCTCATTGTGACTCAAACCCCTGATAAATCTGATTAAATGAAAACAACAATTTTCTGCCTGGGGAAAAAAAAAGCCACCATAAACAAAGACAAAAGACACATGACAAACCAGAGAACTATTTGGAACATAAAATCACAGACAAAAGGCTAATTTCATCAATATATAAGGAATGCCTATAAATCTATAAGAAAAGATCAAACCAAGCCAAATGAACAGTCACCTAATATAAAAGAGAATCAAATAGTTCACAGACATATTAAAAGATACTAAATTTTACTCATAGTAAGAGAAATGCAGAGTAAATGTATTAAGTTTGGCAGACATCAGAACATTTTATCATTTTATCACACACACACATTGGTGAGGGTATGAAGAGGTACTCTCATAAATTACCAACCAAAGAGTAAGTAGATATATTGGCTATGAAGACAATCTAGTACTATCTATCAAAATTATAAATGTACTTACCTCTGACCCAAAATTCCAATTCGAGGATTTTATCCTGCAGATAAAACTCATGTGTGCATAATGATGCCTGTAAAAAGCCAATCGTTGCAGCAATGCTTGTACGACCCAAGTTTGAGGACAATCTAAATATCCAACAAAAGCAGACCGATTAAATAAATTACGGCATAGCCCTATAATGGCCTATTATTTAGCCATAAAAGAGAAGAGGAAGCGCTTAATGTATTGATATGGAACAAGCCCCAAGGATTATTGCTAAGTAAACAAAGCAAATTAAAAATGACAAGCGGAACGTGCTATCACAAATGTAAAAACAAAATTATAGATTGCATACATCTAGATTTATATGCAGCCCCTGGAAAGATGCACAAGAGACTTGTAGCCGTAGTTGTTTCCAGGGAGAAGTGGGTGGGACACAAGGTTAGGACGGAGACTTCTTTGTCACTGTATGCCTTATCACTATATGCTTTGTATCTTTTAAATTTAATAATACGTGTTTATATTACCTATTCAAAGAAATAATGTACAGACACATACATACCTGTGTATGGATACACACATACAATATGTATAGATATACACTACATACAAATCAAAATCAAGTGCTAAACAGTGGCAGAAGCTGGCTTCTGGCCCAGCCTTGCAACCAGTGGACTAGTGAGAAGAGCTACTTTTTCACTCACAGAAACTCTGTTTCCTCATCCATAAAATAGAGATAATAATCCTTTGTTTCTCCTGAGGGTTTGAGGAGGAAATGAATAAATATACATAAAACCCTCAAACTACCGCCTAGTGCACAGTAAATATGTGTGAGAGTTTGTTAAATGGATGCCACCTAGACTGAGATGAAAAATAGCAGTAAGAATTAGACAAGGAAGAGGGAAGCAGGGGGAAGCAGAAGGTGCTGCTCAGAAGGAATAGCACGTGCAAAGGTCAGGGGGTAGGAAACCGCAGTGGTGCAACTGATGGCGGGGTGTGTGTGTGGGAGAGGTGCCTGGCATGTGCCCTGGGAGGATGCGACATAGCAAGAGGCATGGGTAAAGAGAACTGAGGGTTAGCCCATCAGGCCAGCTTCTCTGTGGGGGATGGGAACCAAACACAGCATTTCAGGCAGGGGAATTCCGCGAATGGACAGGCTTTCCTAGAAAGCGTTCTCTGGCAATTGTCTAGAAGAGAAGTTGGAAAGAGGCAAAAACTGGGTGGCAGGGGCCTCTTCGTAATTGCTGCAGCAATTCAAGAAGAAATGAGGAGGTTGCAAGTTAAGACTTTGGCAGAGGGCAGGACAAGAGGAAGGTGGGTGGTGGGTGGGGTTGGAGGTAGAACCAGGTACAATCCCAGAGTTCTGACCTGGCTTGTCTGGAGGCCTTCAAAGCAACTCACTGAGAAGGAGTTCAGAAAAGGAACTGGCTGAGGACAAGGGGTAGGGTAAACCCCAGATTTGCTGAGTTCAAATGTCTCATTGGTAATCCATAGTTAGCTACCGCGGCCTAAACCTCTGATGAAGAGCTTGGGATGGAAATAGAGCTTTGGAAGGTAGAGGACAGATTTTTAATACTTAAAAGTTCTGGACTATGGTTAACCTGACACCAAAGAGCAACGGTACCTTTGGTCCAAGGAAGAGATTTTTGAGAAGGTATAGACCCTGTATATGATGCAGGTAACACCCACACTTCCTCCCTCCTCCTCTCTCTTACTTTCTCCTCTCTCCCTTCTTCCTTTTCTCTTTTTGTCTTTGTCTTCCTTCTTTCTTAAAATAGAATAAAAGTCCTCACAAGAGGTTTTGGTAAAGCCTTGCAGAAGTAGCACATTTCTAACCAATCCCGGCTGATCAGTAGTGACGCCTTTATTTTTCCCAATATTCCTGTCTTTCTGCTTCTTTCTTCACACATAGCTGAAGTCACTAGAAAGTTTTCATTGTGCCATAGACATACCTCCATAACATGAGGAGCATCCTTGAAGACCACGCGTTTCCCCATGTGCCTGTCTTAACAGGTGCACTGTTTAGATGTTTCTTAGAAAAGAAAGGGCATTCTGTGTTTTTCAACTGATGAGGGTGCTTGACAAAACCATCCCTACTGAATGAAAGTCCATCTACCAACAGGTTTTCCTAAGAAACCTTAGAACTGATTTCTCAAAGAACATACATTTTTCTAGTTTTGTTTTTTTTTTTTTTAAATCATGTTCAAGCAAGATTTCTGGAACAATCTAGTCAGGTGAGGTCTGGCGCCAGGGTTCAAGATTGCCAGCTTTGATCTTCACTCACTGAAATGGTGCTAAACTTTTCTCAGGTTCAGTTTTTGCTCTTACAAAATCGAGATCATCCCCAAATCTCCTTCTGGCTCTAAAAGTTTGTGAGTCTAGATGTGAGGGAGGACTAAAATTGGTTTTGTGACCGTATGGAGTATTTCAACAATTCAAAACAATTCAAACATTCAAGCAACTTCATTTTTGGAGACTGGTTGATTCCAAATTGGGCAGAAGAAATAGTCCCTTTTTATCACTCACAAAGTTTGTTATATTTGCCAGTTTGTGATGAGTATACATATCCCAAAGGGAAAACTCTACTATTTCTAATGCAGCAGGTGCTCGGTTTTCAAATTTCATACTCGCTGAAGAAGCCATCTCTTCTCATGGCCTGAAGAAACCATAGGCAGGGACTTCCAGGGAAAAGAAGATAGCATCCATGCCATGGACAGTACTCATCACTATGTAAATTATCAGCTTACCTTTCAAAATTCTAAGAAAGTTCGGTCTATCAAGAAATGGACAATGTGTTTTACCAGTTGTAGAGATTTTTGTAAATTTGAGAGCAAGAAAGGAATATGGGCTAGTAGACTGAACCCAAATAACAGACTTCCTGACTTCTCTCTCTGATAGGGTTCATGGAATCATCTAAATGGATTCAGTCAGTATAGCAAGGCAATAGTTATTACAAATATCCACGAGAGATTGCCATCTAAATCTCAATACAAAGAAAAACATCAAGGAGAGGTAGCCAGTTTTCATCTAAAATGACATATTTTTTTCTATCATATCTGTCAAAATGTGATTTCTCTAGAATCCACATACTTTTTGTAAAAAGCAACATATATCAGAGTTTAATTGACTTCAAATACTGTATCTTAAAAGATATTAAAGATTAAAAGATTTGCAAGGTACCCTTTCAAATCAAAGTCCAATTAGATTAGTTAGAAATGCATTATTTTGAAAAATAATTTCAGTTGAAATCTGATCTTAGCAATATGCTTTCGGTAATCATATGAAGGATAAGATTAGGTATCTTCCAACGTTTACAGCATATATGCTGTCAATAACATAGCAATATAAATCTGCTGTCTAATTTACTAGAAACCAGATACAGTTTACTGGTGTTTCAAGAGGGTAGAGGGGAAAATGCAGAAATAGGTTTCCATCCTTGAAATGGATATATACACATCTATGGACAAGTATTTTTCTGTTACTTAAAATTGTTCGCTAGAGCCAACATCACTCAAAATAAGATAAAGGACTAATTAAACCATGAGCTGAGAGAGCTACTTCACTGGTCATTGTCACAAACGTACAAAAGGCTTTTCGTACTGCTGCTGGAGCTGTAAAGTGCTTGCTTCTAGGAGGGGCAATTTTACAGAATCCATCAAAATGACAAACGCACTCAAGTGTGGGCTGTAGCAATTCCATTTCTAGGATTTCTTTCCTATAGATACACAAAGGAATGTAATACAAAGCTCTTCAACACATCATTGTCCCAGAAAAAACTGGAAACAGCCTCAATGTCTGTCAGTAAGGGACTAGTTAATAGAACATCAATATAACATAGCTTTAACAAAGAAAAAGGATACTCGCTCCCAACTTACTGATATACTGAATTCCAAAATATATTTAAGTGAAAAGCACATATGCAAAAGAGTATGTATGTTTGCCATGCTACATATACCTATATATATACACACATGTGTGAAAAACCTAAGTATAAATACACACACACACACACACACACACACACACACACACCCAAGACCCTGATAACATAGATTCTGGGAAAGGAAACCTGTTATCTGGGAATAGTAATAGGAAGAAGAGTCTCCCCTGCACACCTTTTGGGATCTTCTGAATTTTGAATCATGTGATCATGTTACCTATTCAGAAATAACATACATGAATAATAATAAAATTGGCCACTGATAGGCAGTAAATTCACCGTCATGTGTATTACTACTTAATACAAACTTGGAAGACCACATTTCTTCAACAAAGAATATGGGGAATGAAAATTAGATGCTCAACCTCTTTCCATTCTCTTGGAGTTCCTATAAAATAAATGACATATAACAGTTTGGAGGAAAACCAATTAGAGGGACATAAATCATCATTAACCCCTTCCCCAGATGAGTGACAAAGAGACACGTGTTCTAATTAACACCGAGCAACACTGTGTAAAGAGCAGTTTGCAATGGAAATGAACAGATGGCAAACAAGCATATGAGGTGTTGGTGGTGCAAGAAAGAAAACTTGATCTGATCTGACACTGAAAACTTCAAGCAACTACAAGAATCTGTACCTGAACAAAAACTGCTCTGAAAATATGATCTCCCCCTTGCCAACTTTCTCAAGTTTTTAGGTACACTAAGCTTTGTTGTTTTCCATGTTCAGTACCCCCAAGACAATTGGTAAGGCAAATGGTATCCCAAAGCCCATCCCACTTTCTACATCTGCAAACACACCCACACACCAACCAGCCAGCCACCTTTCCACAACAGAAAGATTTCCTAACCCCAGGCAATGAATGGCTCAGGCACCTACCCTAGCATTTCAGTTCAGCAAAAGGTTTTGGATATCATCTTGGACTTTGACAAAATAAGAGTGGACCTGGAGGTTTATGCCTTAAACCATCTCTTTCCCTTCCTTTGAAACAGAGATTTACAGCAGGAGGCAGAGAGAGAGAGAGAGAGAGAGAGAGAAGGATCGTGGGGTTGATGAAAGCTTCTATGATCCAGAGGACATGTACCCAGGGGTACATGCCTCTGACTTCTCTGATCAGAGGCAGATCAAGGAGAGCCAGTAAGGAGAAAGGCATGGTTCCTTTTCGTTTCAAAGTTCATCCCATGCTTGGACTTCTTCCTGTGGACACAAGGGTGCCCAAGCAGTGGCAGTTTCACTAGCTAAACCCTCAGCAAAGACCTGATGACTGACCCCACGTGTGGGAGATTCCAGCACAGCCGGCAGATGCTATTTCTCTGTCCCCGTTGACCAAGCCTGGGGAGACAGCACATCTCAGACAGGATGCCCTCCCAAAGTCATAATGCAACGCTGGGGGGAAAAATCTGTTCAAGATTCAAAGCCAGGATCTGGTTTCTGCCAATTGAGAAAAACAGAGACCAGTGGCGAAGACACTGTTATTACAGAAGGTGTGTTGGATTTACACATATCCAACAGCAGCGGATCCTTCATATTCCTGTCTTCCATCATTTTACCTACAGGGAGTGTTTTGAATGTACATTCTGTAGGATCCACATTTGGATACAAAACACAAAACTGAGTAAACATCAGATACAGTTCTTGCTCTCCATGCAAAAAGCAGAAAAGGTTTTTGTTTGGCTGATTTTGAATTCCCAATAACTACTCAGAGGAAAAAAAAAGGCAGATAGTGGGCTAATCAGATCATCTTTAGCAATATCAACATTTAAGACTAATGATAAGGACAGTTTGTGCAATCTGAATTATTTTAAACTGACACTTTATGTGTTTGAGAGGAATATATACATCATATACACATATATGTATATACACAGCAGATTTATATTAGACAAAGCAGACCATTTCCACCAAACTATTATTGAGGTACTGGGATTCAAACTCAATTCCATTCCCTATCTGAGACAACAGACTCTTCTGGTTCGAGGATATTTTTAAATATAAAAACTAATTATCCTATCTCACTGCCTATAAATTCAATTTCTATTTCTGAGGCTGCTTCTGCTGTGTGTCTGTTGGTAGTCCCTTTGCATTATGGCTTGTTTATAACCCAGTCTTGAAAGGCAGGGACAAAATAGAAACAAGCCTCCTAACCTTTTAGGAAGGTTTGGTAATGCAGCAACATTTCCATAATTCTATATATATTTTAAAAAATCAAGTCCATTTTCTATGAAAGGATCCTTCTTTCTAAAAGGTAAATTGTATAGACAAAACAGAGAGGGCAGGCATTGGACGCATGAAGAACTGAGCTAATGCCAGCAGCAGAATGCTTTCTCTTGGTCAGATTTTTTCCCGCAAAACTAATCAACTAACGCCTGTGGAGACTGCATCGTGCACACGTTTGCAGAGTAGCAGCATCGAGGTTTTCCCATCGTGTCAGCCTACTAACTCCCAAGGCCATTCTGAATTGGGTTGCAGAGTAGAGGTATGCCACGCACAACAAACACTCTCCCTTCTAAACCCTACTAACTTCTTACAAAGACAGTCCTTCACAAACATGTCAAAGAAGGCAAATTAACAACCACAATTTACGCTTTCAGTGGGGGTGGTGAAGGTCAAAGGCAAACCAAAGTAAATTGACACTGATAAAGAATTAAAACAGCCTATGGTTTAAAAAAAAAAAAAAGAAAGAAAGAAACTTCATGTCCTTCCTATTCTCTGTGTCAGTTATATGAGCTTATCTAAAGAACTTCAGAAAGTTCCTCATCAAAAATCTACGCCTAGATTGCTAGCTCAGCCACCAATTAACTGTTCAAGTTCTGACAGTCTCTTTAACTCTTTAGACCTTATTTTTCTTATCTATGAAATAAGGGAGTTAACAAGGTGATTCTGAGGTTCCTTCCAGCTCTAACCGTCCACGGTTTATGATCAAAGGCTGTGGCTACCCCCTAACTCTGGACTCAGCAGGCGATAGTAGCAGACAAAGCCGAGATCTTTCTCAGACCTTCCTGATAAAGATGCTTTCTGCTTCTTGTGTCATAAGCATCTCAGATCAAATGAACAGTAGGGAAAGGATAAAAGGATGAACCAAGATTATTGAGATGATATTTTTCAACATGCAAGAAAAACACATTTGTGAAGAGGAAAGAGTCTCTCCTGGAAACTGAACTTTTCTTCCTCCCCAAGATAGGCTCTAGGAAGCTATGTCTGTCTCCTATTTTCTCAGCCCCCATTCTTGAGGCCCTGATTCTTCTTACTTCCAATCTCCCTCAAGAGCAAAAAGGAGGTAAAGATATTTTTTCTCTCTCTCTCTTCTGATTTAGCCAAATTTGGACCATTCCTGTAATTTCATACCTTGATTTCTGAACTTCCTGCTAAACTCTGATTAGACCCATCTACCATGGGAGTTGACCTTTTTAAAGGTATTTTAAATAACACTTTTCCCACACTGGATACCCACAAAGGTCAATATTTGAATTCTCCCCACTTTTATTTTTGAAGCAATAAAGTTTTCTTCAACCTGTCACATATGAGCAAAGGCACCGTGTGTGGGGCCTGCAGTGATTTCTGCCAGGAGCTCCACTTCTCCCAGAGGAAGAAACTTTCCGGCACATGGCTGAATCCAGGTATTTGTCAATCTAACTGGTAAATCTAAATAAAAGCTTAATTTTTTAAACAGAGACTTCAAAGTCCAGCCATGCTCAAGCTGTGAAGAGTGCAGTCCTTCCAGCTGTTATTATATTATTACATTCTAGAACCCAAACATTTGTTCACCAACACCCTTAAGAACAGAAATAGACTGCTTTCATAAGTATGTGTGTCGGGGGGGCTCTCTGAAGAAATATTTATTCAGCTACTATGGTATACACATTCATTCTTTTTCTCCAATATCCTTTACTGTCAAAAAAAATCTGGAAATTGTTTTTAATGGCCAATATTTGGGTGACCAGAAGACCACTGAGTTACTAGGGCCATGTGAAATAACGTGAGATTTTACTAAAACACACGCACAACGCAATAATCGCGGGTTTCACTCCTGCCATCCCTCCCCCCAAGCAGGGCAAGCTACAAGCAGCCCTTCCCTCACTGTCCTCCCTGACATCCCCACACCCACCAGGGCCATAGGATGGATGTGAACTTGGAACATGCCTTTCCACTCTGGTGCTGAACATGAGATAGCCCTGACTCTTTTCTTAAACACACTGAGAGGGCCCCTGAGTTTCATGACTAAACGAGTTTCATTGTTGTTGAAAAATAAAGGACTTGCTTAAGTAGTTTCATATGTAAACAGCCGAGCTCCGAGTAGCATGCACACCACATTACGTGTAGTGTTCTCTTTTATTGTTTGCAGTTTCCAGTTTAGGATTTATCCAATTATCTATCTATTGTCTGGCAGGCCTGGCATGGGGGATTCCAGTTACAGGAAATGCTTCTGTGACTGCGGGCCCAAAGCAAAGCCTGGAGCAGAGGGGGGCCACCTAGCCAGGAGGGGTGTGCATGCGCTGGAGGGGGAGACTGCCCCCCCACAGCAAAATAACCCAAGTGTGAAGTTCAAGTACAAAGCTACTTCTAACTGCTTTGCATGGATCTGTTATTTATCGTAGGAGGAGGGGAGGGGGAGTAAAAGCCCATGAGAGGTGTGTATGGGATGAGAGGAGTGATGCCACTGGGTCCTGCCTGAGGGGACAGCCAGCACCCGTGCTCATAAAGGGTCTGGGACACAGATGATGCCGCCGTGGGGACAGCAATTCTGCTGAGCTGCTTACAGAGGCCCTCCCCTGGGAGACTGGGGAAGCTCGGGGGCAGACAGACAGACTTCCAGGAGGGAAAGACTCAGGTCAGCTGGGCTGTTCTGCAGCTCTTCTCTCTCTTAGGGAACAAGTTCTCACCGAAAGACCCTGAAACCTCAGTCTCCATTCTGTTTCTGGTCAGGGGCTTCCTGGAAAACCCAAGTCAGATCCCTTCAGTTCCCTGCTCAAAACCATCCACTGGCTTCCCATCTTACACGGAACACAGCCCGAAATCCTTCTGAGGGTCCATCAGGGCCTACAGTGCTTCTTGATGGCAGCAGACCCCCAGGGGCATTCGGGAAATCCAAGGGGACTGTCCTGGAAGTCACTTGATTATTGGGGGTCACCAGTGGTGTTTAGAGTCACAACCTCTAAATGCATGGGATGATCTGGCCCGACCAGGAAATGTCTCACAACCCCTATGACTTTCCAACGTCCACTGGATGTCCCTTCCAGTGAGAAACCTGACTCTACTTTACATGTTCCCACAAAGGGTTTTCTCTGAGATTTGCATAAACACAGAATCTCTGGGATTAAGGTACAGAGTGATACACTTTGTGTTGTTTAGAACTTCACTCATAACTATTCACCATATCAGAAATCTCACATCACTAAAGGTGACACCGACTGTCACTGAGTTGCCAATATTACACATCTGCACCACCTGCCTTTATGGCTGCCATGTTTCTGTTGATCCTACACTGGGATCCTGAACACGTGACCGCACCACAAAGACTTCCAGTGTAGTCATGCCACCCCAGACATGTTGAAATTCTCATTTTATTACAACTGACTTTTCTGTGTTTGCTTTGTATACAGTTAAGGCGTTATATTGATGATTTGCAATTATGTGGGTGGGTAGGTTGTATTTCCTACAAATTTCATTCCAGGAAAGTATAAGGAGTGTCACTAAATATCTGTAATAAAGAGTGAGGTCTGGGTCTGGCCAGAGCTACTTCCCTCCATCTCACTTCCCACCCCTTCTCCGTCTCGCTCTGAGCCATCCCCCAACCCACCCTGAACAAGCCCAGCCTCCATGTGTGTCTCTCAGACATCCACAGGGTTACCATCCTCCACTCCCTGCCACTGCCACTCACTCTCCTTTTTCCTTCTATCAGAATTTATCAAGGCCCAACATTAAATTATGTACTGAATTGAGTATCAATGTTCTCTTCTACTAGAATTAAGTTCTATGAGACCAAGGACTTGCTATCTTGTTCTCAAGCACCAGAAATAGTGCCTGAACAGAAAAGGCACCTACTAACATTTGCTGACAAACACAAGGACAAATGAACAAGCAGACAAACTGAAGTTTGGTCTTACAAAAGGGCTCCAATTGCCAGGGAACCAGCAAATCCTCCCACTGCAATGTGGTCTTCCTTCCCCTGATGACGCTCCTCATGCTGCACACGGGAGCAGCCCAGTGAAAGAGCTAAAAGGGAACAGAGCAAGCGAAAAGGAGGAGGGCAAATTTTTTAAAATAACCATCTTCTCAGGACAGCTGTGTGGCATGGATGCCAACAGGGCACTGTGCCTAATCCTCAAGATGTCCTGTCCACCCTCTCTGCTCCCTGCAGAGAAACACACCGTGCAGGAAAATATTCAATCCTTGAAGGCAAAACATCCCTGAAAAAATAACCAACTTCTATCATCTCATGCTCAATAAATGTCACTCAAAAACCAAAAATGGCATTTTTAAGATCACCAAACTCTGGCTGGTATAGTGATGGACTCTCTTATTCTTTTCTTCATCTTTGTTTTTTATCATGCCTCTGTTCCTCCCTTTCCTGAAATGAAGTTTTATTCAGAAATTATCAGGAATAAATGCTACTTAAATCAAAATGTCAGCAAGGGGACGCCTGGGTGGCTCAGTAGTTGAGCGTCTGCCTTCAGCTCAGGGTGTGATCCCAGAGTCCTGGGATCGAATCCCACATCAGGCTCCCTGCGAGGAGCCTGCTTCTCCCTCTGCCTGTGTCTCTGCCTCTCTCTCTCTCTCTCTCTCATCAAATAAATAAATAAATAAATAAATAAATAAATAAATAAAATCTTTAAAAAAAAAAAAACAGCCATTATTTTTGTGGAGCTTGATGAACTGACTTTAAAAGGGAAGTCCAAAAAGCTAAATACAGCCAGGATACCCTGAGGAAAAGAGAATGAGGTAAGAACATTCTACTGGATGTCAAGACCTGTCAAACTATAACAAATAGGAGAGGGTGACAGAGGTGCAGGCAAACAGACCAGTGGAGCAGAAAATCAGGCCCCCATATACACAGACACCTAATTTTTGAAAATCCTAATTCAGAACATTCAAAAAAAAGATGTCTTCCCACCCCGCAGTTGACTGGATATACATGTGGGGAAAAAAAGAAAACTTCGCCCTCTCAGCTCACAACATTCCTGTAACTCAATTCCAGGCACATTATGTGACTACACATGCGAACAGCACAACTGTACCACCTTTAGAAGTTAACATCAGAGAAAATCTTCATAACCTTGGGATGGGAGAGAGTTTCAAGCAATACACAATAATCACCAACCATAAAGGAAAAGAGTGATAAATAAGGCTGCCTTCAAGTGAAGACTCCTTTCCATCAAAAGATTCTGTTAAGAAAATAAAAAGAGAAGTCATGGGGGAAGAAGATACCAAGCAACACATATGACTGATGAAAAACTCAATCCAAACAATGAAAAGAATGCCTACAAGTCCATAATAGAGGCAACACAGTTGAAAAATGGGCAAGAAGCTTGAACAAGCATTCACAAAAGGGGATGATCAATAAACATGATGTACAATTAGTAATCAATAACTGGTTATCAGAGAAATGAAAAAAAAAAAAACCCACACTGTAATACCACTACAAACACACTAGAATAGCCAAAATAAAAAGACTGACAATTCTAAATGTGTGCAGACTATCAGGAACTCTCCCACACAGCTGGTGGGAGTATAAGCTGATATAACTATTCTGCAAAACTATTTGGCATTGCCTCTATGACAGTTCCACTCCTCGATATGCACCCAACAAAAAAAAGAAAAGGCTTAGAAAGGAAGGAATTTTTTTTTAAAGATTTTATTTATTTGACAGACAGCACAAGTAGGCAGAGCAGCAGGCAGTGGGAGAGGGAAAGTAGGCTCCCTACTGAGCACAGAGCCCGAAGTGGGGCTGGATTCCAGGACCCTGAGATCATGATCTGAGTTGAAGGCAGATGCCCAACCGACTGAGCCACCCAGGTGCCCCAAAAAGGAAGGAAACTTTGACACATGCTACAACATGGATGAACACTGAAGATATAATGCTAAGTGACACAAATATGATTCCACTTCTATGAGATACCTAGAGTCGTCAAATTCCTAAGAGACAGAAAGTAGAATGGTGGTTGCCAGGGGTTAAGGGAGAGGAGGGAATGGCAAGTTAGTGCTTAATGAGTACAGGGCTTCTGATTAAGAAAATGAAAAAAGTTCTGGAGACAGATAGTGGTAATGGTGACACAACACCACTGCTGAACCATTTTAAAATGGTTAAAGTAGTAAATTTCATGTTATAAATATATTTTGCCACAGTTTCTTAAACTACTTTAACATTTAAAAAAAGAAATGATAGCAATAGTTCTTGCAAGGTACTTCCATAAACCAGAGAAGTTAACTTTAACAGGTTCACATTAGAGAGAAGACACCCATAGAGGCTCATAGTTTATTCCTCTGGCTGTTGGTTGCTGCTGATTTTTTTATTGCCCCATTAATGTCAATTAACAATTTCCCTAAGTTATTTATTTCTTAACATAAATACCAACAGGAATGTCTAATGGTAAGGAGTGAACTAAAAGGAATCCACAGCAGTAACTAATATTATCAGATTTACCAAGTTTTCTATTTGTAGCATGACTGTAGCCCATAGCTGTCATTAGCTAAGGTGAACTTAATGCTGATTGCTAAATTAAAGGTGATAGTTGATTAAAAGGGCATTAATATTTCTCGACCTAATAATTCAGTTGGTGCAGTTATCCCAAGTTCTTGGCATATGTAATTAAGAAGGCCCCCTTTGATGATATTTAACTGTAACTCCGATTATCTTTCCACTGCAATTTCAGTCCATTAGATGCAACTGTTAAGTTATTTCTCTCATGTGCCAAAGGATCAGAATTTACCCTCAAAGTTTATCAGAACTCCTTCCAATCTTCAAAAACCCAGATTTGCATGCAATAAGCTAATAGCGGCCTTGAAAATGATCTGCCCACATAATCAGTTTAACCCATGGTTTAAACAATAAAGAAAGTTGACCGTTTATTTTACTTTTCTCCTCCTGAATAGAGAGGTCCAATTTATACAGCATGTCAATGAAATGAAAATCTTATTTTCAAGGTTAGCTTTAACATCTACCTAAATAATATTTCAAACACCATTACAGGTTTTACTTACTTGAAACACCAAAGAGTTGGCATTATGACCCTTGTATAATCTACTAATGACTTCTGTGAAAGGCACTGAATCTTTGTAATCATCAAAAGTAAAATCACAAATGTCAAAACACTGGCCCTGGCTCACAGGAAAATGCTTGATAAATGGCAGTCAATAATATAATAATAGCAAGAGTTGAGTGTGCACGGTTCATGTAAGCTAAATGTATTATCCTATTTTAGCTGAACAGATTTCAGAACAGTCCGCGATTCCATCCCATTTTGTAAATTACCAAGCTGCACCAATTCAAAAATTCTTCTGAAACTCAATTCCCAGGCATTTGGCTTTTGTTCCTGGGATTTCCACTGCTTTAGAGGATCCAGCTTTAATGGGCTCTTTCTGAGAAATCCTCCATCGGTTCTGAGAAGTACTTTTATCGAACGCACCATTTAACTTCATTTTGCAATTAATGAAACTTTCAGGACATTTTTCCCCTCCCCACCCCCTTTTTAATTCTAGTTATTTTTTTTCTTGCCTTTTGGGTAATTAGGAGCAGAAAACTACTCCCACTTGGAACTAAATGCAATAAACATGGCAACAAAAACACCAAATGCCAAAACAAATGTCATTTGCAGAGTTCTGAAAAGCCCATCTCTCAGAATTAAAAACATTCTGTGTCACCACTAAAGGTCTTCGGTTGCTGGCTATCACATGGATAACTTTCTGATTTCAGTGAAATTCGACCAAATAGTCAAGCTTTTCAAGTTTTGGGTCTTCGTTGACAAGAACACTTAACCTTTTCCAGTCTGGGAGGTAGACTCTTTCCTGCCTGGGCAATTCGACCACTTTGGTAATAAAACAAACCACCAATTTAGTTGTTTATTTTGTTAGCCTAAAAATGTTTGCGTGGTTAACTGAATGCAAATGTACCGTGCCTGCTCTTCTCCTTTTAAAGCTTTAGACAAATTGTCACTGGACAGATTCAGCCAGGAATGGCCCTCTGCTTGTGAGACCCGTGTCCCAGCCTGGAAATGTAACAGAAGAGTGGGCAATTTATAGAGACGCATATTGTCTCCAAATCACTTTTCACCATGGAGTGAGAAACCATTTCGGTCACTTTCCCAGTCACCCAGGGCACAACCCCAGAATTTCCAGTTCAATTATATTCCTAGTAAGCGGCAGGGCCCCTCTGGTGATAGGTAAAACCACTGGTGCAGAGGAAGCAAAGGCACACTTGAATGTGAGAATAAATGGCTCCCAGGGGATTCTTTATACTTCCTAGTTTGAGGTAGATCAAGAGCACTTTTAAAATAAACTTGGCATTTGTGTCTTATTCCAATGGAAAATCTGACCTCAGATCCTTCAGTGACACAAAAGAAGCTTTCCTTTCCTGCGTAACTGGGACCCAGCTTTTGTTACCCTAACTGTAGCAGGCCAAAAAAAGGGGTACCTGTGTGCCACTGCTTGGAAGCCTGGTGTTGGTAGTCTTCGCCTGGGGGAGCATCTGATTCCTGGGTTGCACCCTCCACCCCCATATATATCCTGATTAAATTGGTCTGAGGTGTGGCCTGGGATTTTTAAAATGTTCCCTGGATGATTTCAATGTTGAGATCCCTGTGTGTTAGTCGGCTCAGGCTGCCGTAAGAGAATAGCATAGGCTAGGTGGCCTGCAAACGACAGAAACTTACTTTTCACAGTTCTAGACACAGGGAAGTCAGGATCACGGTGCTGGCAGATTCAGTGTCTCAGGAGAGCCCACTTCCTGGTTCACAGACAGCCATCTTCTGCATCCTCTCATGCCAGAAGGGGTGAGGGAGCTCTCTGGGGTCCCTTTTATAAGGGCTCTAATCAGATTCAGGAGGGATCCACCTTATGACCTAATCATCTCCCAAAGGCTATGACTTTTGGGAAGGGACACAATATTTAGCCTAAAGCAACCAAAAATCTGGTCAAGACGCCCCCATGCCTGGGTAAGACCAGGTGCAGAGCTCCCTGAAGTCCTGTTAGGTAAATGATGTCAGGGCTGAGCTAAGATTCCTCATGCTGGTAGGAGCCCCATGATCAGATCAGCCATCGCTTTTTCCCCACTCAGAAGAATAAGAATTCCCCGAAACAGGGTGGGACAGACCAGGGAGAATCACATATAAGCCAGGACCCAAATGTGGTCCTGATCAGTCTCCCCTATTTGGGGGCCCCCGAAGGAGATATGGCCAGGATCTGAGTTGTACCAAGGGATGTTCAGACTCTTCACAAGGGTCATTCACAACAAGGTGGTCACACAAGGCTGTGGCCTGGGCCCACCGCTGCAACCTTGCAACCTGAGCCCCTGTACCACGTGCAGCCTCTGCAGTCCCGTGTGGCAGGGCTTCTCCCACCACTCAATAGGGAGCTTAAAACCACTTGGCTGCTCTGAAATTTTAGATCCAAAAAGGATACCTTCGAATCCATGACTCAAGAGCATAAAAATCAGAGCAGAGAACTGTACTGCCCTAACAGTGTGAACACCTTATTTAAAAATGCCACGGGGGCATCTTGACTACATTGTTTGAGTGTATTCTAGGTCGAGCAGAAAAGACATGTGGATTTTTTTCCTCCCCCAGACCCAAGACAGGCATACACAGCTCTGGATCCAGACAGTGAGAACCCAAAAGGTCACCGGGTCTGTCTCCTCTCAGGCTCCACTCCAGCGAGTATAGATGCCAGGAAAAAAGGGAAAGGAATTACTGGCGACGGGTGGTGGAGACACAGAGGTCTCGCGAGCGCAGGCTCCCCACTTCACTCTGTCTTTTGGGGCGGATGATGGCCTGCTCACCTGCAGCTGCGCCACCCAAGGGACCAAGCAGAGCATATACGCAGCAGCAGCTGGAAGAAAAGGGGCTGGAACAAGGATTCCTTTAAAATGGAAAAACAAAGATCATTGGGGGAACTTCTCGCGCTCATCCAAGAGCCCTGTGTACTCAGCTCCCCTGGCAAGGAATGAGGGATTGTTGTTCCCTGCTGAAGACCATTGCCCTGGAGATGGGCTGGGTGGGAAGAAAAATGTCGATGGAGGCTCTGTCCTTGCTGTGTTCTCTCTCTGGCTGACCTCTGGAACTGAGCCCTAGGGGGTGGACAGGGCCCCTGTGATTCTCCTGACATCTCCCCAAGGATGCGAGGCCTTAATTGAAGCTGTAGCTGGGTAAGGAGGCAGCTGCAGAGTGCGCCCTCCCCAGAATCTTGTGACAGGGGATCATATGCAAATACAAGACGGGTTATGGCTGATGAGGTGCTGGATGGGAGAAGTGTTCTAGACGCTTGTGTGGGCCACTCACTGAACATATGTCAGCCATGTGCTCTGACTCTTACACAAGAACGGAATGCTGAGCTTGGGTTTCACAAACAGGCTCACCGCGTGAGGGGGAGACAGTGATATCAAGGTGGTGCTGGTGGTGGAGGGGGAGTAGAGGGGGGTGTTGCTCTGTGTCAGCCCTGGTTTGGAAGACACTGGAAGTGCACTCACTCAATTTCATTTAGCAAGCACGCCTTTGTACTCCCTGCCTTCTGTTGGCAACTTAAACCTGACAACACACAAACTATCTGCTGGGGATGTGGGGAGGTGGGAGGTGCAGTGGTATCAGTTCCCTGCAGCCATAAGGGGGCATTCTGGCCCCACTTTCTACAGCCCATATTGCCCTGGGTATATCTGGACTGTGTCCTAAAAGGGTCTCCTGAGGGGCTCTGGCCCTATGACAGCTGTTGGAAGTCAGGCAACAGATACTGTGATGTATTCACAGTGCCAGGACATTCATTGGTAAGCTAAAATCTGCCCCATAACAGGCGTGCTACCTGTGTATAAAATGGGAGCGCAATGTAAAAGAAATGCCTCACCGCTCCTTTTACAATTCTTAAAGTTGCTGCAATTACTCAGGAATGAATTTCAATTCATCAGGTATAAATGGAGAACCTCTTACATGGTCGGGGGGGGGGGGGCGTGCAGGTACAGAGATATACACAGATAATTATGATAGAAACCTATTGTGCTCGATATAAACATAAAGATAACACAAAGGGAAGGTTAATTCTGATTTAAGGAGAGACTCCACAAAGAGACTGGGTCTATTGGAGACGAGAGGGCAGGAAGGAGAGAGGAGACAAGGGTGAGAGATAAGCTGGGATGAGGACCAATGCCAGCCCAGAAGGCCCCTGTATTACAAGCTAAAGAGTTAGGATTTGGGGCAGTTTTGGGGTGAGGGGTGGACTGTGACACGAGGCACAGAATCACAGGAAGAATGTCAACATTTCCTTAGTCCCCAAACTGCCAGGCAGAGCACCAGCTTGCTAGCTCACAATAAACTTGGTAATAACCTCATGGTGGAGATGTCACTACCCCCCACTGTAGATCTGGGTCTCCTGACTCCCCTGACAATATGAAGACCCATCCAAAAGGTACCCCACACAGCTCTGAGTGCCTTGAAGGAACACAGGTCTCCAATGCAGGACCCTGAAGAGATAACCAGCACATTCCACAGCAACACTTTCCCTAAGCCTCCTCTGCACACACCTCTCCCTACAACCTTCTGCTTGTAGTCGCTATTCTCCTGTGTCCCTCTCCTTTCTCTCCTACCCCAATAGTTCCAGGGCACCATTTCTTACTCTGAGCAACTGACTGCTTTTCTTATCTTCCCACCAGAATTAGCAACACAAAGGGGCCAACCTTCTTAGAAAGTATTAGAATTCTTTAGGTTCCTAATCGTATACTCTTGACCAGTCACAAACTAACAAGGAAACAGAAGCTCAGAGAAATCAGGGATTTCTCAAGGTCTAGAACAGGTGTTTTAGGAAGATACTATTGCAAAAGAATGAATGGGTTGAGAACAGGGCCTCAAAGAGAGTAAGTCTAGTTCGACTCTCTCTAGATGAGAGATTTCAAAGGTGGGATTGAGATGTGTGGGGAATTTGGGTCAAGAAGGAACCACAGACTACAGATTTTTAGAGCTGGAAAGGATCTTCAGAGATCATCCAGGAAAGTTCTACCTCACAGATGAGAAAATGGAGTTGAAAATGATCTAAGCGTTTGGGCTTTGTCTGGGTAGATGGTGATATCATTACCCAGACAGAACAGCAGGCTCAAGGAGGAAGTTGATGAGTTCACTTTTGGATATTTTGAATTTGGAACATTTATGTCACCAAGATTTCTTTTTTTAGTTTTCAGGAATTTGAAAACAAAATTGTTGGGTTTTGGCATTGAAAGCAATATCTTTCCACAAATACTGTCTCACTACAGCTACAATAAAAAAGAACTTGTGGCTAGAGAGTCCTACATGAAGATGGCACATTATTCCGAGTCTGTGTGTTGTGACCAACAGTCATTCAAAATCACAAATAGAGAATGATATGGATCCAATAAAGATTTTAGGCACATTCTCCGTTAATGTTTTTTGCCATTAACACTCTCATATTTTCATATACCTACACAACAAAGTACCAATTTCTTCCTTATTGGCAATATACAGATCAAACTTTGAAGAACAGTTGTTTTCCATTCTTACTGATGCCAGGATGTAATTCACTGCTGTTGTGTTTTTGCTTTTGTTTCATAATATGTAGCAAATAACCAAGGAAGATGAGCACTGAGTTGCTCCTACTCTAGGGGCAGCAGCCTAGCAAAACTTTCAATGTTACAGATAAAAAATTCAAAATCAAGGAGACTTTTGTCACTCTTTCAGAGCAATTTGCAAAATGCCCTGATTTAACTGTCAGACAGCAAAAAGAAGCAGCGTTTCCAACACCCTCATAGCCAGTGGGCTATGTAGTCAATTTTGAGAACAAGATCCTCAAAGTTGCAAACTACCAAGAAGGCATAACATCTTGGCAGCAAAGTTTAATCACAGAAAAACAAAATCATAGTATTTAAAATAACCGCAGTTCTGCTTCTTAAAGAGCTGAGTAGGTGACTGCAAAGATGGGGAGTCTTGGCAAGAAGGCAGAGATCTTGGTTTTGCTTTTTGATGTATCCACATGCTTAGCAGGGCAGCTGGCACTCAATATATAATTGCTGAACGAATGAATGAAGCTTGGAGAGAAGTGAACAAATCTTAAAGTAAGAGATGTCAAGGCCACTACACTCCATTGTCTGACTCATTCATTTGGCAAATGTCATCAAGCATCTATGAGTATGAGACCATTTTTAGGCACGGTGGTGAAGAGGCAAATGCAGAAGATGTGGTGTTGGGCCTCAACACACAATCTAGGAGAGGAAGAAAGGAAAGGATAGCAAATGTTAGTGTATCAAAGCAATATCAGAGCATGTGACAAAGCTTGGAAGGGAGGCCCGAGGAAGGTTGGAAGGTGGTACAGGAGCAGAGGTCAGTGGAGTCACGTCCAATAGGGATGCCTTCCTCCAGGGGAACTGAGCCTTTACGGATGTAGAATTTTGGAAAACGTGGATGGATGCAGCTCACTACGGGATTTAAAAATAACAGGAACAAAAATGCCCAGAGCAGAGAAGACTGGATAGATTGTAGGCATAGCAAACCTTGCTACAGAACAGCAGGCATGGCTCAAGGGTGAGCATTCTCAGTAAAGGAGGAACTTAACAGTAGATTCTCTTTTCTTGTAGAAGAAGAAGAGCCTTTTTTCTGGGTGTGTGTGGTTTTTTTGTTTTGTTCTGTTTTTTTTTTAAGGGAAGAATTATCATCCAGTCTATTACAAAGCTTAAGATAAACTGGAGTAAGGAGAAACTCCAGCAGGTTAATAGGATCTCCTAGGCATGAGTTAGTAGGGGCAGTGGCAGCAAGCCTAGAAGACCCCAAGGATGACAGGGCCTGTGTCTCCCTGTGTATGTCCTGAGCAGAAACACTAAAAAGGCATCCTAAATCCTGCCTCTGGGTGATCAGGATGACGGTGCTGACGTGCAGCGGAATGGCCAAGTCTGAGAAACATTTTGGAGGGAGGATAATGAGGTTAGTCCTGGATTAAATATTTTTGATTATATGCTAAGTTTGAGCTGCCCACAGGATACCTGGGGAGAAAGGTTCCTCAGGAAACAGTATGCAGGCTGAACTGGAGTTTGCAGAAATACTCATTCAAGAATCAGGTGCATAGAAGTGATCCCTAAGCTGTGGGCCTAGAGAATGTCACTGGAGAGAAAGTCAGGAAAGAAGAGAGAGAAAGAGGGAGTATTCAAGGACCTTCCAAACCATTTATTCAGCACGCCCCCTCAGAACATGTTTTTCAAAGGAAAAGAGAACGCCTAAAACTGGTTTTTAACTTAAAACAAAGAAAAACACCGCCACATCTCACCCATAATAAGGGCCATAGCAGTAATCCTTTTCAACAAAACCCCCTGGCTGGCCTTCCACCTGAGAGAGAGGGCATGATGGAGGAGAATGAAGCCCACTGCTGAGGCCACCTGTCCTTCCACAGACTTCCTTCATGCTTCACTCAACAGGCCAACAATAGCACTGCAGCCTTCAAGAAGCACTTGTATCTGGTAGAAGGCAAGGGAAATGAATAACCTAATTCACTTAATCTGCAGTCACCACAGACAGAAAAACAAGAGAAGATGTGCACGCTGTGTAGGAGGAATGTTCCTTTCCTACTCCCACCCTCGTCCCGCCCGTCTCTCTTTCCCAGGTCATTATCAACACATTTCAAACGCCTCGAAGATGTTGATAAAGCCACTCAACATCTGTGCACTCCTCCACAGCAGAGCGATGCGTCTCAAGACAGAGCCTTCCCACCTTTGCATGGAACAAAAGCCTGACTTCTACCCCCAGCACCCACAGCTGTTTTCCACGAATAGAAAGAACCCAGCCAACACCACTTGGCTCTTTGAAGGTACAATATCCTTTTCCTGTGGCCTAATTTAGCTGCAGATTGAAGAGTGCAAAAAAAAAAAAAGCAAAAAAAAAAAAAAAATGGATGAGGTTTTCACAAGGGTTACTTAGTAAGACGAAGCAGATTTTCTTCCAGTGTCAAATTCTTGAGGCGCGTATGCCTGGTTTACATTCTTTATTTGTTGAAAGAATCTCTAAATTGTTCCCAAAGTGTATTATTATTTTGACTGAGGAGATGGAAGTTCATGGTTATAAGAAAAATATTCTACATTTTTCAAAAAGTAATCACTCTTCTTATCAATGACTCACAGGACCACGTTGATGGGAACATTACCTAGCTGGACAGCTACTGTCACACGTGGCCCAAGGCTCTTCAACAGGCCTTCCTCAGCTCTGGAAACCAATACTTATCAAGTGTCAACGGATCCACAAGCCTGTGCTGGGCATCATTCACAGAAAGTGAAACAAACACAGCAAATATCCTCTTGGGGTTTGCAATTGAAACCTAGGTGTCCTCTCCCAACTTGTAAAAATACAGTCACATAAGAGCATGTTCAACAGGATGAAGGAGAGCAAACAGCCTTGAACTACTTCGTTCATCTGGAACTTTCTTTGTCACACTATCCAATGAGGTCCTGGGATACTCGTGAGTATTCTTTCTTTTCCTCAGTAAAAAAAAAAAAAAAAAAAAAAAAAGACAAAAACTGTTGTGCAAATGTTTCAGATGCACTCACTCCCCTCTCATGGAGGAAGGGTTAAAGATGGCCTTACTGAAACAGACACAGAGCCTAGTTTATGTCTCAATCTTATTAGACTCCTAAACAAATAAATGTATTTGTGAAATAGAAGAATGCCATGGGAAGAAAGTTTGAGTTAGAGTCCAAGAAGGCTGGAAGCAGTGTTGAGCTCACGGGAGCCAGATGCAATGGGAAAGCTCCATGTGGCTGACTCTTCAGAGTAGAAATATGGAGTCCAGACAAGAGTCAGTGAAAGACTTCACAGGTCAACTACAGTGGTTCTCACAGATACATCTGGAGGGTGGTTTGTTCTGACATGGAAACCTATAAAACAGTCCATTCGGTTTTCAGAAAACTGCAGAAAGGATTCAGCAAAAAAAAAATTTTTTTAAATCATGCCCAATCCTTAAAAAGATGAATCCATTCAGGGTTGATACTATCTGTGCCAGTGTCTGAGACGATCCCAGTTTCTCCCAGTGTCACAGTGTAGTAATTAATAACCCTTCCTTTCACCCTTTTAAGTGTCCTAGCTTGGACAATAAACTTTATGGTCATACTAGATATGAATGGATGGCAAACTGACAGATTAAGGTGAATACTGAAACAAAATACAAAATTTTAAAAAAGCTTTCCTTCTGAACCAAGGAACATGTGTAAGGAATAACGCAGACTTTATATGTTGCCTTACATTCACAACTCTAGGTGGGGAGTTGCATTCTGATCACAGAGCAGGGCTCACACACAGAAGGGTTCATGCGTGGCACCAAGCAGGTGCTCTGTGGATGGGCTACAATGAAACAATCTCTGAAAGGAGACAATGACAGAACCATTCTCACTGACATTTTAAATGAATGGTCTTTAGGCTACGACATACGATACTGCGGAATGGCTTAACAGTTCTCCTTGATTCTGTGGATGAAATAGGTGTGTGTAGGATGGGGGGAGTGACTGTCAGAAAAGGTTTCTACTGCAGAAGTTTCCATGGAGTGAAGCACTCTCCCACACCACATACCAGGAAAGAAAAGCGAGTCCCCTACTGCACACAGTGGGCAAACAGGCCCAAAGACAGAATGTCTTCATGATCTGGCCATCTTCCTGTTGCAGATGACAAGCGATGTTAGCGATGGCTCTCACACCATGACCTACCTGGTGGCTGCTGGAGCCTTGCTTTGGTTGGGAGGTGTGCTCTGGCAGGGCAAGTTCAGAAGAGTTGAGCTGGGCTCAAAGCCTCCCATGAACACGCAGCCCCAGCCCCTGGCTGGACCAGCCTCCTCGCACCAGGGCCCAGCCAGGCTCTCAGGGGCTGTTCCCCCTGTACCTTGTTCCCCCTGCTGCTCCTGCCCCGAGAGTACACAAGCAGCAGGATTGGTGAGACAGGTCTAATCACATGAAACCAAAATACTTCTCCGGACCGCACTACCCAGAACGAAATGCTCTCTGATCCCCTGAACATTTTAAACCAAAACACACTCAAACCCTGAACATCAGCAGTGCACATACTTCTCTTTTTCAGGGTTCTGAAGGGAGGGTGGGGTGCTGCACAGAATAACAATTTTCATCATAGGAAAATCCCCAATACACAGGCTGACACCTGCTTTATCTATTCTCCTCCCAACCAAGTGAAATCATCACAAACAATCCTGACAAAATATCCCCCACAGGTCCAGAGATGGCAGTGACCAGGCAGGGACGCATGTGTTGGGGTGGTGCACCTGTCACTGTGGGTGCATGGTGGGGATACTTGGAATATTCATTCACCAGTATGTTGGTACAGGGTCTAGGGGAAGGTAAGTACATATAAAAATCATCGTGACCATGTTTTCACTAATCCACCCACAAAAACAAAGACAAATTGTAGCTAGCAACTTCAGATGTCCCATTTCAAAATTAAAAGCAAGATCTCAAAATGGGAAACTATAAGAGATGGTATAAATTTATGGAGATGCTTTCTCGCCCTGTGCCCCATCTTCTACAGCAACCAATTATGAAACAGTTCATCTTTAGATCTTTTTTAAGAACTAGCTGCCTACCAGAGATTTTTCAGTTCTACACTTCTTTTTTTTCAAATCTAGCATCTCTTTGCCATGTGATACCACTACGCTTAAAGCTGGCAGAGCAAAAGCCTGTCATTCTTAAAACACGAAGAGAATAATTCAGCGCCTTTTTTTTTTTTTTTTTTGTGATCACAGAGAATGCAATTAATACTCTGGCTGCCTTGGTATGTAGACCAAACCTTCTGCCACAGTGTTTTGTGGTGCTGCTGTCTAGGGCAGCTCTGCCAATCTTTTCATTCCAACAGAAACGATGCCAGGCTTCTCAATGCTCAGCAGAGTATAATGAGGCGGAAGAGGTGGCTAGAACCCTCAGTGGGGGAATGTACTCCTGGGGTGATTCTCTACAAAATACAAAACTATCTCAGGATCCAAGGGCTTTTGTGTCCCCACACCTACTAAAAGCAATTAAAAATCTAGTCTTTACAAAGAAAAAGAGTCTTCATCTATAGCCCAGGAGCTTTTGAATTCATAGGAGGTACGAGGCAGTGAAAACAACTATAGAGAGAGAACAAGCAGTGATTTACTAAAGCATATGATCAACGTGGGGAGAGTTACTTCCTGCACAACAGGTAGACTTTCAAGATACCAGATAAGAAATAAATATAACTCACAGAAAGGATAGGGATAAGGAGAATAGAGCCAAGAAAGACAATGAAGTGTAGATGTTTTTACATGTTACACTACAACACCTATGTATTGGCTACACCCATAAGGTAATCCTACACCCAACCCCTGTCTCATTCAGGGCCAAATAAATGGTCCAAGCCAGTGACGGTATTCACCATGGATCCAGGGCCCCCAAGTATATTAGACAAAAGAAAAAGCAGCAGTAAAATGAAACCCTCATGCTCACTGATTGCATGTTACTACTATTTTGGTTAATTCTCTGGCCTTCAAAACTCATAGAATCACAAAATCTTAGTGAGAGACCCCCTAATCCAACTCTTTCATTTGCAGATGAAGAAACGGAAGCTCAGAGAAGTGTGTAAAGTGCCCAGACATCACATTGCTCAGAGGGCCAGGACACAACCCAAGGCTCTTGGCCTCTGGCCCTCAGTATTGCGCTAATCTCACTTGCTATGGCAGCCACCTATTCTTGACCTTGATAGCTTCTTCTTCCCTGGAAGTGTACCTCCCCCCATTCTTTGTCTGTACTGAGTATGTGATATTGTGATATAATAAGAAATATATATTTGGTCTTCACCTCCGGTTCCTGGCACAGAGCTCCTAAAACTCTTGGAATTTCCTGAATGACAGGGGTGATAGCAGTATCTTTTGTTGTAATACTCAGGCTTATTCCTGAGTTCCTGACACAAGAGCTTCTAGGACCCTTGGAATCTCTGCTGATGAGTGTCTTTTGTATGCTAATTAGATGACTAGTGGCTGGTGGCCTTAGATCACTTCCGGGTGGAGAGGAGGCCTGTCACTAGAAAGTCCAAGGCTTGACTACAGGGGTATGGAACTTTCAGCCCCAACCCCCCAGACCTTCTCTGGAGGGAGAGGGGCTAGAGAATGAGTCCATCACCAATGGCCAATGATTTCATCAATCATGCTACGTGATGGAACTTTGATTACAACCCTTAAACCAGCCACCCACCCTGGGTGGTTCAGTTGGTTAAGCGGCAGCCTTTGGCTCCGGTCATGATCCCAGTGATCCCAGGGTCCTAGGATCCAGTCCTACAGGGGGCTCCCTGCTCAGCGGGGAGTCTGCTTCTCTCTCTCCTCACCTCCCACCCCCACTCATGCTCTATCTCTTTCTCTCTCTTTCTCAAATAAATAAAATCTGAAAGAAAAAAAAAAAAAACAAAAACCCTAAACTATGAGGTTCTGAGAGTTTCTAGTTGATGACCAGTTAGAGGGGGCATGGAAGCTTCACAACAGTTCCCCCATCCCTTGCTCTATGCATTTCTTCCATTTGGTTGTTCATGAGTTATATCCTTTTTAACAAACCAGTCATAGTAAGTTAAGTACATTCCTGAGTCATATGAACTACTCTAGTAAATGAAATTATCAAATGTGAAGAAGGGTAGTAAAAACCTCTGGTTAATAACTGATGGGTCAAAATATGGGTGACCCAGACATCCAAATGGTGTCTAAAGCAGGTGGCGGGGGGCAGGGGGAGTGTTTGTGGAATCTGACGCTAACTCCAGTCAGTTAGGGTCAAAACTGAATTAAATTGTAGGATACCTAGCTGATATCTAGTGATTCGGAGCACTCGTTGTTGGGATGAGGAAAACCCTCCATACCTGCTGTTAGGAGTGCTGGGAATAAAATAACTCAAAAGGCACTCCTGGGATCTGATCCCTTGCCTCTTTGGTCTTGGTATCTGCTTTGTCCTTCCATCCCATGGATGACCCAATTCAGTCTCAGACTTTTCTTTTTGTAAGATTGTATTTATTTATTCATGAGAGACACAAGAGAGAGGCAGAAACATAGGCAGAGGGAGAAAGAAGCAGGCTCCGTGTGAGGAGCCTGATGTGAGACTCGATCCCAGGACCCCAGGATCATGACCAGAGCCAAAGGCAGATGCTCAATCACTGAGTCACCCAGGTGCCCCATCTCAGACCTTTCTGACAAGTGAGATCCACTGACCTTGCTGTATGCTGCCAGGAACTTGACATGACCACAGCTGACTTCTAACAGAAGAAAACATCCCCTCGTCATGACAAAATGCACGAACCCTTCCCTAACCTTGACCTGATGGTTCCAAAAATTCAACATGAATCAAAGCTTTCCATTGAATATTGGCTACAACCTTTGATTAATTGTCACATCGTCAGTTGCAGGACATGCTTGTGTACATTTACATTCAGAAACACAGACATGTTTATGTCTAAATAGGATCCTGTCCTATTACCTCTGGCACAGAAACACAAGTAAATATTTCCATGGGGAGTTTTTAGTTTTTTTCTAACAGGCATTGGACTAGACGTCGAAAGCCTGACCTTGTATTCCCAACTCCAACTCTTGAGGTAGGTGGGCAAGCCGTCTTTTATATTTTTAACACAGTCACCTTTAAAAGTATGACCAGGCCCTCCCTTTGTGGACCAAGAGTGAGCTCAATGAGAACATGGATGTAAATGTACTCAGTAAAGAGTCACACAATTTACCACGACAATGTCTAAACTATATCCCATCTGTGAAAAAGGAAAGCTCTGTCTATCCTCCTATGTAATAGTATCCAAAGATGGGAGTAAAAAGGTGACCACACTGTGTAATAAATGGTTAGCAGTCTAGACCAGTGCTGTCCAATAGATATATAATATGAGCCACATATGTAATTTTAAATTTTCTAGTGGCCACATATATTTTTATTTAAACCAATATATCCAAAACATTATCATTTCAACATACAATTAACATAAAAATTGCTAATAAAGTATTTTTGCACTCATCTTTTTATACTAAGTATTTGAAATCTGCTATGTATTTTATACTCCAATCACATCTCTATTCAGGCTAGCCACATTTCACATGCCCAGTGGTTACCGCACTGGAGAGTGGAGGAGATCTTAGACACACTATGTTATGGTTTCACACTTTAATGGTTGCACTTGAGTCTTTCTTCGATGCCTAGCACACTGTCTTAAATGCCCAATCAATACGTGTGAGATACATAAGTGTTTGGATATCTACTGGGATCACGGAACATCTTTGCGATAAGAGAAGGAATAAAGGATTTTAAAAAAGCATTAGTCTGTGTTGATCTTTTCCTGTTCTTGCAATCCAGAATCCTGCTCACAGAATGCCAAACAAATAACTGCTGCTCATGGTGAAATCCCAGGTGAGTTCTCTACTGATGGCAGGACCCCCTCCCTCCCAGCCACCTTTTACGTTCCATGCCTCTACAGTGGCTGCTGCCAGAAGCCCAGGGAGACTGCTGAAAACAGATGAGCACTTGTCCCTGGGTCCCATGTTACTGTGAAATCATTTGCATTCTGTTCAGTGAATTTACATAAAATTGGAGCCAAGAGTTTGGCTGGGTTTCCAGGCCACACTCTTTCTCCATGCTGCTATGGCCACCACCATTTATCACTATTTACAAGGGTGGTAGAGCAAGATAGACCCCCAGTTAGGATCAGCATAAAAATAGAATCCCTTCCCCACACTGCCATGAAAATCAGTGTCCTCTGGGGTAAGCGAGTGAAGGAACTCCAAGATGCAATCTGGCTGCTGCATCCTTTGTTATGACAAGAGTTTATTTTATATGACTCTGACCTATGGCACGAAAACACAGCTTCAGTTGGGGTTGTAATGATCCATGACGGCGCACACACCTGAACACCAGGGAGCTCAGATTCCGACCCATGGGCCACCTGGGAACCCAAACTCACCACCCTTCATTCCAGAAAGCCACAGGCTTCCATCCCAAAAGCAGTGTTTACCCTATAGGACCCCTTCCCCTTTCCTCCAGGTATTTTGAGGGTAAACGCCAAGGAGCACACGATTGCCTCTAGATGCACACGCTCCTTTCTCTTCCTCTGGGTCACAGGACTGGGGGGCAAGAGTGGGGGGCAGGGGGCGTGGATCCGCAGGTGGCAAGTGAACAAAGTAAATGACAAAACAGAGAAGGCAAGTGTGCAAGGGAAAACACACAGAAAACATTTTGATATGAGTTTACAATTTGTTATTTTATCTCAACTGCCTATCTCTTTCTAGGACTCTTTCCCAGAGAAATTCCATTTTCATTACAAAGCTGGTTTCTTATGCCAGGGAAAAAAACTACAGTGCTGTTATTACTGCCATTGTTCTTTCTACTAAGGTCATCTCAGATGGTATGTCTACGTGAGATAAATGGTTTCCTAAACAGGCTTCTCTGCATCCTGCTGCTGGTTATGTTTGCCCACTCATCACTCCTGGGGCCTTGATACAAGCGGCTTCCCGGAAACTCCAGAAGAGGAGAGGCCACAGCGCTGTGATTAAGGGCACCCAAGACTCCGCGGATACCTGAGTTCAAATCCCAGCTCAACCCCCAAAGCAGCTGAGTGGGTCACCTCTCCAAGCCCCTGTTTCCTCATCTCCAAGGATAAAACTGCACCAGGCTCCCCAGACCATCCTAAGAAAGAAACGTGTTCATGTAGATAGGCCATTTGCAAAGTATGTGACCCGGAGTTCACACCCTTACAAACATCTCCTCTATCATGATGTGGCTGGGTTGTCCCTCTAATGCTGCTGCCACTGCTCCTAACACCCACACAGACAGCTGTCCAGTCAGCCAGTCGATGTTTATTGGGCACCTACTGTATGTATGTATGCTTGCCCAGCGCTAGGCACCGAGTATTCAGTGATGGTCAGACTGTATCCACATTCCTCAACTCCTAGGCACAACCCAACAGCTTTGACCTTTGAAATGTCTTTCACGGCTGTCCCATCCCAGTGGGAAGAAGCAGAAGGGGTCCAGGTGCAGGTGCTCAGCCCCATCCCAAGATGGACACCTGCCACTTCTTCCCACCTGGCCTCCCTCCTGCCCCTCCACCGCCAGCAAAAAAATCACTACCCTGCTAGAAACCTTTCTTGGCTCTCTGCCGCATGAAAGATCCAACCTAAATTCCTCGGGGACACACCAGGGCCTCAGCGAACCAGCCTTGGCTATCCCTCCTGCCTCATCTCCTTGCATTCCACCCCTGCCCCCTACATTCTGGTCATGCTGACCTCTGTACCATCCCCAAGCTCATCACACCCTGCCCATGGCTCTGTTTATCTGCATGCAGGACCCTTTCCCATTCTCTGCAGGGCCAGCTCGTCTCTATCCTTCAGACCCAGCCCCCACCCCCCCACCCCCGCCGGCCCGTCCTCTGGGGAACCCTCCTTCACCTCCTCAGGTATGCCAACAGTGTCCCCCAGGCTGAGCGAGGATAATGGAGCCCCAGCATTGACAAAGGAAACTGCCCCAGGAATACCAATACCCAGAGCCCCTCAAGTCTACTTCCTTCCAAAGCTTGGTTCCAGAAAGTGAGGTGCGAGGAAAGACATGCAGGCAAGCCAGGGCCCTGGTTCGCCCGCTGCTCCTTCCTTTACACCTAAACTCCTGCCTCGCCTCTTGCCTCTGGCCCCACATTCTGGAATGAATCATTTCACGCAAGTGGATTTTTCAGATGACTGAAGCCGAAACTTTTAAAAAATCTTAACCATTTGGGATGGAGTCGCGTCAGAAAGGGATGACCCACTTTCCCTGATCTCTTCAACTCTCCTTCTGGAAAGTGACCCCGTCCTGATGAGTCAGCAGCAGCGTGAGGAGAACGCGAGCCTGGCCTGCGACACAGCCCAGAGAGAACCTCAGAGGCTGCTGAGGCCTTCAGGACAGGCTGCCCCACACAGAGGAGGCTCGTGTCTGTTGCTCCTGAGCCGGGTCTCATAGTGCTGTTACCCTCTTCCTTACTGTCTGACTCTTAAAAGTGATTTTCCTAGGGGCACCTGGGTGGCTCAGGGGTTGAGCATCTGCCTTCCGCTCAGATCATGATCCCGGAGTCCTGGGATCGAGTCCCACATCGGGCTCCTTGCATGGACCTTGCTTCTTCCTCTGCCTGTGTCTCTGCCTCTCTGTCTCTCATGAAATTTTTTTAAAGTGATTTTTCTAATATAATTTGCAGGTTCTGCTGCCCACTCAGTACTAATTGACCGTATGTGCCATCTCTATGGACTGGGAAAAAAAAAAAAAAAAAGATAACCAGTTTTGTGAGAACATGTATTTAAAAAAAAAAACTGGAAAATTATTTAGCCTTAAGAAGGAATGAAATTCTGACACACACGCTACACCATGGATGAACCTTGAAAACGTGATGTTACATGAGATAAGCCCGTGGGCAGACACAGGGCAGACTGTGCGACTGGCTTGTATGAGGTGCCTAGAGTAGTCAAATTCACAGATACAGTCAAATAGTTGCTACCAGGGGCCGAGGGGAGGAAGAAGAGGAGAGTCTGTGTCTAATGGATACAGAGTTTCAGTTTGGGGTGCTGAAAGAGTTCTGGAAGGGATGGTGATGATGGCAGCATGATACTCTCAATGTAGAATGGCACTTAAAAAATGGTCAAGATGGTAACTTTTAGGTTATGTCTATTCCTCTGTCTCTTTCTCTCCATGCACACACGCACGCACCCAAATCTGTTAAGAATGATGGCCAAGCTCTTATGACTAATGGTGTGACCTTTGGCGTGTAACCTTTGTGTTACCCTTCTGCATAGCAGGGGCTGAAATTACTTCCTGGTTCTTAGTTGTGCTTAGAATCATCATAATTGCTAAACAGAGTGTTAATGGACTTTGTGGTCATAAAGACCTTTCATTCACCAATTATAATCCTGGTGACAAATGAGTACTCTTCATTTCCACGTAGACATTATAAATCGCAGGTAGAACTGAGGCAGAGGAAGGGCAGGGCTTTCTCCTCTTTCATACTGAACACTAGTGAGCCTGGCCTGGACACAGAATCCAAGGTCCTTGTCCTGAGATCAATCCCTATCGCTAAGAGGTCACACAGAAAGAAGGCCATTAAAGAATAAAGATCCTAATTATCATCTATGGTCATTGGGAATTCAAGGATTTGTAAAAATACGTTAGCAGACTTTTAAACATTATCATGTGGGGTTATAGCTTATAAATTACACATTTTAGATTATATTGGACCCCCACTGGCAAAGCAGTCTAGTCCACAGAAGAGAGCGGAAATAGCTGGTGGCAAGTTCAGTTAAATTCACACAGATCCCAGGGTTTGGGGGCCTGGTTTTGAACTCTGTCTCAAATAATGAAAGGGTTACTATTGTCCCTCTGTCTGAATAATAATTTCCCTTCCTTTTTTGCTTCCTTATGACATACCATGAAGCTCTACTCTAAAAAATTAGAACATGTGGCGCCTGGGAGAAATGTTTAATTTTTTATTGATATATGCTTTCTTAAGCAAACCCTTTAAGAACAGTTTTTGTTTTTATTTTATGCTTTCTGAATTTGAGTTATTCAACACATGAACTTAAGTTAAATGTTCAATCTACGTTGTTTAATAATACAAAGAGATACATAAATTCATGAGAAATCAGGAAAAACAAGAGGGAAGTTTAATAAGGAGCCTAGTAAGAGTTTCCTATCTTGTCAGAACTTAGCGTTTAAGTTTCTTTTAAGAAAGTAGTTTCCTGGCCCACGCTGAAACTCCGTAAGCCCTGCAAACCAGCACAGCAGCATCCTGTTCAAATGTTATTGTGGAAAGACTGTGCTGTTCTAGGTCAAATGTATCCAAATTAAACCAAGGGAGATGGAAATAACTCTCCCTTGATACACCCCGGTTGCTGAAAGTGGGTTTGTTTATGAGTAGAATAAAATTTACAGCTAAATATTTAAAAAAAAAAAAAAAAACATCATCATCGTATAAGCTTGAGTTACGTGTCACTCCACCTTTGGGCTCTGGAAAAAAAAACACTAAGGTCATGCCTAAAATAAGACAGCAAAGGGCTCAGGATCACACCAGAGGTAAAACCGCAGACTTTTCCCACCTTTTGATTAAGGCATCGAGCAGGTTACAATTGGACAATGAGGTCACTTCTCTTGAACCAGGAAAGCACTGTGGATCTGCTATTCCAACACACACACTCTGACCCCTGGGACAGCTTCTGAATCAGGTGTCTGGTCTTGGTATAAAACAGTGACTACCACTTATTTTTCAAAGGCTATTTACAAAGACCCGTTGGAGCCAATGAGGAGAGAGACAGAAGCAAAACATTTCTCTATCTCTTCTCTTTTCAGCTATGAAAGAACTTTTGAAAGTTCATGTTATGAAAGATTTTACCTCCTTGTTACTAAAATAAAGATGACTAACTGGCTTCCTAAGGAAACACAAAAGGAACCAAACAGTCACATGCATCAAATTGTTACTTTTTAATAGGTTTCTTATATTAAAAACAACAACAACAAAAATCTTGAAGTTTTAGAGGACATCCATGACCACTTGGATTGCCTAAAAAAGGATCTACTTTTGCCTCTTACTGTGCAAAATTCCTTGATTTTGCAAAATCTCTGCTTCCTCAATCTATAATTCTACTTCCTACCCTCAGAAGAGGTTGTGGGGGTTAAATCATCTCCTATCCATAGCAGCGTCAAGCCCAGAGTCTAGCACGTGTTGGGGTTCGATCAATTCCTTCCTTCCTCCCGACTTTCAGTGACTGGGGCCACTGAGCAGTGTCGTGATATGTGGAAATGGGGGAGATGAAAAGACCAGTAGGGATAAGGGGGGAAATGCCCCAAACATTTTAGCTAAAAATGGAAGTTTTTTTAAACCCCATATTGTGCATGGTAACCCATCTTAAACTGACCTATGGGCTGTGTTATACTAAGACACACACCAATTTTAAGGTAGAACATTTATGTTTTCAGCTGTTAACTTTAAAAAGCCATTTAACCTCCTCTGTGTGATCTGCAATACTACTAGAAGATCCCTAGAATTCATTTAAGAGTTAAGAAGCCCCACCAACCGTCCTGTATCAAACTGTCTCCTTTCTGTTATATTGTAGTTCTTCTATGGTTAATTATTTGCCCCTTTATGTTCTAACTTCCTCACCATGTTTGATTCATGGGAGGTAGGAGAGACAGTTCTTGACTGCCATGTTTTCTGTTATAACTCCAGCACTCTTCTAAATATTTGTTGAATAAATGAGGTTGAACTAAAATAGCCACATGCCCTTTAGACACTCTGGGAATCTTACTGATGAAGGCTCCACCACTTTTTAAATTCAAAAAGTGCTTTAACGCTTTTATGTTTAATGCTTATGCCAAGTTTATGTTGCTTACCTAAAGAGAAGAGGCCAACTTTAAAAGTTAATAAAAAACGTGCATTCCTAGTTAGACCCCGAACAAACAAAATGATCATCTATAGTCACATAATTTTGCCTGCCCTGCTGTTGCCCAGAACCCTCACGCTGAGTTTTGAGAACTGTCCTGTCCCTCATTCTACTGTCCCCTTGGAGCAGTTACCTGCTCAAGACTGCCCAGCTCTCAAGCACACCCACAGGGTCTTGAGCAAATGGGTGAGCATCAGATGGCAAGAGGTTAGATGCCCCCCTGCCATAAACACAAAACACCCTCCAAAAGCCAAATCAAAGGAGGGAAAATAACGTGAAACAAAAGACTATATATTTTTAATTTTCTGGACATTTTCTGAGATAAAAAGCAGTGGAGGATACTATTTTTCAAAATTAGATATACTTGATTAAGTTTCTATTGAGGAATCTGGTGTCCTTGTGAAAACATACCCTGAGAAGCAGCACAGTGTAAAGAAATATCCACTAGACTCTGAGTCTGGGAATGAATACCAGCTCCTCTGGACTTACTGGCTCTCACACAGCTTTCTCAGGCGCTTTTCTCCTTGCATGGGAATAAACAAATGACACAAAGGGTGTGGGCAGAGGAAGGCAGAGAGAAATGGGAATATAATACCTGCCTTACCTAGGGTCATCATGAAGACCAAGGGCACCAACAGACACGGAATGCCTTTGGAGACTTTAAAATCCTCTGCCCAGGTGAGATCCCACTGTTGTGATTTTTTTTCATGAGGAGGAAACGTCTATGCAAACTGCCTTTCAAAACAGAATTCTTTCTTTCTTCAAATACACTTTTCTTAAAAAAACAAAACAAAAACAAAAACAAAAAAATACACTTTTCTTAACTGGTTGTCGATGAGGATTTATTACAATGTGAATTCTAACAACATAAAATTTCCAACCCGGCAGTGTTAATGTAAACGAACGGGAAATAAGAAAAGAAAAAAAAATATATATATATATATGGATCTACAGCTACAACGAGGACCAGTGTTTTCAGAATGATTATGGAAAAAGAGCACTGTAATTGGAGAAGAAATGAGCCAGGTTCTGAAGCATTCAGTCCATCATCACTACATCTTCCTAAATAAAAATCTCTCCCTTCTAGTCCTAACCATTGCTTAAGGCTATCAGTTTCTCGATGTCCCCACTACCATTCCTCTAGGTAGGTCAGGCACATGGTCTCCTGCTCATTTACTGAACAAGCCTCTCCCAGTCTCATTCATGGCAGGACCTTTCTAGAACAAACGGCTGGACGGGGGCACATATCCCGCACTGCCTTTCTGACCTGCCCCCTTGCACTCCTCCCTCCAGCCAGGCTGGACTCCTTGGGCCCCTGGCCTTTGATCCACAGGTTCTTTCTGCTCGCCATACTTTGTTCCTTCTTCCCACTTCTCTACATTAGCTCCCACTGATCCTTCAGGCTTCCTTTCCTGGGAAGGACTTTCCTGGGAAGACTTCCTTGACTCTGATAAACGCTGCTACTATGGTTGTATGTTTCCTAGCTCTACCCAGACTCCACTACAGTTGCTGTGTGAAGATCTCCACCCCACAGACTGTGAGCCCTATCTTGTTCCCACCATGTACTTCCCCAGGGCCTGGACTATAGCATGTGTTTAATTTAAAAAAAAAAAATGTGTGTGGGACAAATGAATAACCGATCTCCTGTTCTGTGTGCTTTAATTGTATGCTCCAGCACAAAACAAAACACAACACTGTAGTAACTCTGTAGAAAACATAGAGATGCAACTAGGTCCTTCATAGTAAGAATGAGGGCATCCTTTTCAGTATCAAACAGGTAGAGAGGTCTGAAGGAAGAGTCAAGTGTCTCGACTCTAAATTTCCCCAAAGTCTCCACATTTTAAAACCACTAATTTCCTCATTGGTCATGCCCTTTCAATATTCCTTACAAAGGTATTTTCGATTTCCATTTGACATGTACTTTCATCAGTTAATTTTTAATTGAGCCAAATATTAAATGCTCACATTAACCAGACAAAGCGTGTTTAGCTACTGATTTGCAGTGACAGCTGGTGTTATTCTCACACACAGGCCAAGCATGAAATAGAAAACTAATAACCCCTTAAGTGTGTTCTCAAAGTATCATTTATGGGAAAGAAGACGACTTTCAAAGGAGACTTGTGCAATGGCTGTCATTTTTTTTCCCTGAGCCACAAGCTGTTACAAAGCAGGGAAGCTCATTTTCTCACGGATACGGACAAGCTCAAGAATCCCACTGTCACTGGATGTATTCATTAAGAAGGAATCTGGCAGCAGCACAGGGGACACATACTTTGGAGAACAGGCCAATTATCTGGGTGTCCTTTATAATTTGAAGTTTCTGAATTCACTCATAGATAAGCCACTTGAAGAGGGTCTGGCAATGGTAACATAATGCACAGATGGTCACTAAAGAAATGAGGGAGGATGGGAGAGAGAAGAGAATTTGCTTGTGGTTTCATTCATGGGGACAAATCTGCAAGCTGACACATCCTTCTTTTTAAAAAGCCCCTGGAGAAGTATGGTCAAGCTTCATTACAAGTAAACAAATCATACGATCTTTCTCAAACAGATGACAAATGATGAGCAATAATGCTTTGAGTTTGCTTCATGCCAAGGGATGAGGGTTCTTAAAATACAAATTCCACCAGTTCTTAAAACCACAGAAAGGCTGTGATTCTTGCTTCAAGCAATAGAGAATTTAGTCCAAGGCTGCCAGGCCAGTGGTTATATCCATGACACCCCTGGTGGTCTTCTTGCGTATCAGTGTCTGGAGAAATAAAATCTTAGGTTCTCTCATCTCTGGGAACACTGAGTTCTCCTGACTTCCACCTTCAACTGGCTGCCTGTTTTTGTGGGAGAAGAACGAGAGGATCATTTATCCCTATGACTTTTATGCTGTAGTTCTTTTATATTGACCGACAACACTAACTAGGGGGGGGGAGCCACCTTGTTCCCACTGTGAGAACCCTGGACAAGCCCTGATTTCTTTAATGATAAGGTGATGAAAATCTCAGACATCAAGACTTCCACTGGGCTTGAGATATGAACCGTCTGGGAGCAGCTAAACACATATAGACTGTGCACATTCGTGTATAAACGATATACTGTGACAACCCATCGCCTCCTATCTAACGTTAGCACTAAAGACTTTATTAACATCAAACATTTAATGTAAAGCAAAATCAAGACTTCACGTACGAATGACATACTTTTTCAATTCGGTGATGAGCACTGAAATCAAAACACTCAATAAGTATTTTTCTTTTTTGTTTTCTATTAAGTAGTCACAAATCTGTGACATGGGACATTTGGAACACATACCCAAACTCTCTAGGAAGGAGAGTAGAACTTTAGTTGGTTAGGATGAGTTAGATGCTCAAAGTGCCTCTTCCATAATCTTCTATTAATTCATTCATTCAATCAATTTTATTCATTAATTCATTCAATGACTGTGCATACATACAATCTACTCTGTGAGACACAGGTTAAATGGAATAGGAGAAATATTTTACTAACTGATGCAGTACCACCGAAGGAGAACATTTCAATTTTATAAGATCTCTACAAATGGTGGTTGTTATTAGGATACTGGGACAATACTCACTTGATTCAAGTTGAACTATGGTTTAAGTAGGCAAGTCATGCTTTGAACAGTTAATTCCCAAGTAAATCACCTCAGTCCAATCCGTGGAAGTCTACAGAGGACTTTGGAAGGAAAGCAGTATGGAACCAGCAAGGGCAGTTAGGACCACTTTTGGAAATGCAAAAATAGAAAACTACCCAATTTGGGGGGAATGGCATATTGTATTCTTGCCCCAAATTCTCTCTTGAGCTCCAGATCCTTAAAGCCAACTGCTGTTGGGCATTTCCACTTAGAAATCCTCCTGGAAACTCAAGTTGCAAATGTCCAAAATTAACTTCATCACATTTACCCCTACAAAACAGCAACTGTTCTTATCTTTCCTCTTTCTCTTGAGAACAAGATCTCTCTTTGAACCAGCTGGGTTTCAGGCTTCAGTCTTCTGCTTCTTCAATCTGTTCTCAGTCCTTTGGTTCCCCTTCGGTACCGTCCCCCCGCATCTGCCCCATCTTTTCCATTCCCCACTCTGCCACCATGATTCAAACCCCCATCCAGCAATCTTCTGCAACCCTGCACATCCTGTCTTGCCTCAGAACACTTTCCACTATCCTTTCAACATCTACCAAGTTAAATACAAAGCTCTCAACTTAGGACCTGGTCATATCTTGTGAAAGATCTCTATGCCTCCACCAAGTCACTCTACTATTCCCATTATTGCTCAATTGCACCTCATACATTCCTGTCTGCTCTAATTTCTCCAGCCCAGTTATCTAAATGCCCTCTCCTCACATCTCCTACCTACTCCCTCCTGCATGAAACTCTTCCATATCCTGGGCCAGATCTCTCCATCCACTAAAGAGTGGCAGAGACTACAGCAATTTACATCTTTTTAGTCCCTCTAATGGTTGGTAAGTTTCTTGAAGGCAAAGATGGTCTTACACACTTTTTTACTCAACTAAAACACGTGGCAGAGAGCCTTGCACATAGTAGGCCCTCAGTAAATTTGTTTTCAAGGGAAAAAAATAATGTGCATGATATGTGACATCACAAGATCTTCATAATTCTTTTTGTTTCCATCCCTGCCCTTTGTGAGTTCAGTTTTAAGAACAATTGCTTGTTTGCCTTGATAAGACGTCTTCATACCGTTTCCTTCTTTTACGGTCACTTTAAATATTTAGTAAGTGGCTCTGTTTCACTATACTTATAATTTTGTTATTACAAAAACTCAAATCCACCTCTAAAAGCTTTCAGTTTTAAAACAAGAGACCAAGAAAGAGAGAGATATGCTAGCAGGAATTCATAAGGGAAATGACTAGGAGATAGTCCTGAAAATTTAGACTCAAAAGTGCCAACTGGCATCACTTATGGACTTGCCTTTTTTTTTTCTTAAGGGATAAAATAATCAATCTCTAAAGCTGATGATATAATTTGCAGTTAATTTTATTCCTATTCTAATTGCAGGAGGATAATATATATAGCAAATAGGTAGTGAATTAAGAGTACTAAGTATCTGTTCCAGATTCTCCTGGAAAATTCAAATGCACCTGAATGGACTATCTGGCTGAAATTTAATTTCAGAGTTACTACATAGATACAACATTCATGGTGTTGTGCAGCTAAAGCAATCTTCATTCTCAACCAAGAAGAGATGGAAACAGTCAAGAAGAGATAGCCTGCAACGTTGATCCTTGTTTGGTACTCTAAGCATCCTAAGTCACAAACTCTCGATACTTCCACAGCTTAAGAGAAGACAGTTAAAAAGAGAGAAATATAGTAATTGGAACTGCCACAAGAAAGCTGCATTAGTCTCAATGGAAAAATCTCCATCGAAATAGTAAAGCTTCACTTGACACAGTGGGTCCTCAGATTGTTTTCAGGAGGCATAGTAAAGAGGAGAGTGGGGTCAGTCATAAGCTTCTGACTCATTATGTTGAAGCCCCAGAGAGCTGATGAGCTGATTATTAACTATAAATGGAATATGGCTCTATCCCTGACATTCCGAGGGCAAAACGAGGAGCAGGATGAAAACAAAATTTTCCAAACAGTCTCCTAGTGAAGTGCGTGTTCCATGTGTCATGCGGAAAAGAGGTCCATGTTCTGTAGAAAAGTTTCTCACAGAATCCTGCCAATTGCCCAAGAAAATCACCCAAGTAGCTCTTGGTATAGTGCTATAAATGGTCACACCAGCATAGCAGGGACATTCCCTTTCAAACACACTTAAGGGCAGTTGGGGAAGTAGTCTCGAATAGAAGTTATTTTAATTAAGTTAGACAAAACTTATCTATGGCTAGAGTATAACCCCTCTCATCTCACACTGCACAGATCAGAGCAAATAAAGTTCTGCTGGCAGATTCTATCCTTTACCCTGTGCGTGATTGCAATTCATGACCTCTGGGGAAAGCATCGAATCTGTTGACAGAACTGAGCCTTGCCCAGCTCCTTGTGACAAGATGTGAGTGGAGGTTCTATTCTAGCTCTCGCCACAGTGTTTTCCGCTCCCTCTTGCTGGTATGGAGGCATAGTGTTCTTTGCTCAGGTGAATCCTACCCTGCGCGTGTTGGGAGGGCACAAGGAGCTACATCCAGGAGGTTGCCCGGTGCCGGGATGATGGGCAGGTAAGGGACAGTCACGAGCCAGGGTCCCCCTGAGAAAGCACAAATGGCTTTGGAGAGATAGAAACAATCATTCAGTCATCATTCTTACTGAAGGACAGCTGGGTTTATCTTTTGTCTGGCAAATAAAAAGCAGAGAAACAACACTGGCACTATAGAATCGAGCATATATCAGAACAAATTTTAAAATGAAAAAGGTTTTGTTGTCATTTCAAAAAGTTTTACAACCTCCATTTAAAGAAAGAGGACCAGGAGTGCAAGCAGTTAGACAGTATAACTAACACCTGCCCTTCAGGAACACAGATGCTACAGTGGACTGGAAATTTCTATAAACAGAGTTTTGGAAGAGAAGCCTCTTAATAATCGAAACAGTCCTATGACCTAAAACAAAAGAAAACAAAAGCTTTTTTGTTTTTTAACTCTCCCAGAGGAAGAGCCCCTGTTCTGTGCAAAATCAACTTGTATTTTTCTGTATGCAAGGATGATTTAAGAAAGATAGTTCTTCCAATTAAGTTATTCTAATCATCCTATTCAAAGCCTTGATTGTCTTTTACATACAAAGAATGAAATACTTTTTAAAAAATGAAGACAGGTGTTTATTAAGTCTTCTTAATGTGTATTAAGAGGGCTTCAGGGATAAATATTTAACAAGGGAACTCCCCTTGCCTTTCAGTTCTCTTAAGAATGTGTCAGTATTGTACAGTATTTTTTAAATTATCTACATTTCTCCTATTTAAATAAGACCTAATGCACACATGAACAGCCATATGGTTAGAAGTAACTTTTTTAGACAAAGATAGAAATGTATGCAAAATAATATATACTTAGTTTTTTTTTTTCTTTTTCTTTTTCTCTCTAAATCTGAGAACCCGGGATCATGCTTATCGGGCTGCATGTACTATGAGTTTACTTAGACACCTACAACGTCATCCTGTGAGGTCACACAAGGCAGGGTAAAGCTCCCTTTCTTGTGTCCCCAACCAAACCCAGAACCAGGCACATAAAGACTTGAAATAATGTCTGTCAAACAACTGTCTCAGTCCTTGGATGGATTTTCATCATTGATCCTATTGAGATGTCAAACACTAATATTGTCTGAATCAAACCAAGAAGAATGAAAGAGACGCTTCATAGTGAAGTAAATTCACTGAGTGGTCTCCTGTATGTAGCTGGGGGAAAGGCTTGCAAGGTTATAGCTATACCTGAATAAGGTGATATTAGATTACCTTAAAAAGGTTTAACAGAACCTTTGAACCTCAAATACAATATATCTCTGGGGGGAACCTTTCTACTTGTACACTACAAAGACAGTGTTGTTTTTCCAGCACAAACACATTTGTGCTGAGGTATTGCTTTGCTCAACTATTGCTAAGACACGATGAGTGACCTCAGAAATGGGCATGGGGAGAGCTGAGCAGGAGCGACACACAGCACCCACACACCTGCCTAACGGGTGAGTTTATCATCCCTCCAAACAGCTGACTGGGACTAGAAGTAGAGATAAGGAAAAACTGTAAGAGCTTGCTTGAAACACACACACACACACACACACACACACACACACACACACCCCAAACAAACCTGTGGCTTTCTGTTACCTGGTGTGCTGTGTGGCCTAATGACATTTAAGCAATCTGAAGGGAACCAGCTCTCGCTAGAAAGCACGGCTAAAAGTAACAGGATGCACAAAAGAAAAGCCATGTTTGCAACCAACATTGAATAGCAATGAAAACCTTAAAACAGAAAAGGGAACTAAGTGAATTGTAACAGTTTACAAAGGTCCACAAATATAATCACTCAACAGCACGTGACTTGCAAACTCTAGGGGCGACTATGTGTGTTTTTTTCTACAGAATAAATTATTGCAGGGGGTCATGTGATTCTTCGCAGGCAGAAAGATGCACTTTCCCAAGGAAAGTTCATCATCAAATGTACTATTGAAGACTGGATCATCTTCAGACTATTTTTAATCCCTATCATTTTGCTGCCAAAACTGGCCATGAGCAGCTGATACTTGGCCGCTAGGAAAATGATGCTTTTTCACGTATTTCGTACACAAGCATGAGAATGGTGCTGCTTTCCAGTTAATCAAGTATTTTTGGTGGGTCTGGACTGCCAACGGAAGACAGAAACTCTTGCTGACCAACTAGTAAAAAGGAAGCTAACCTCTACTGGATGTGGAGAAGTAAGTTCCTGTCTTCCTAAACCACAAAGACCAAAAGATAAAAAAAGAAAAGAAAAGAAAAGAAAAGAAAGAAAGAAAGAAAGAAAGAAAGAAAGAAAGAAAGAAAGAAGGAAGGAAGGAAGGAAGGAAGGAAGGAAGGAAAGAAAGAAAGAAAGAAAGAAAGAGAAAGAAAGAAAAGTCATGACACTGTCTCATCAACAGAATGAAGCTAATCTCTTATTTAAGGCTTCCCTTTCTTTTAATAGCCCACACCTCACTCTCTTCTGAGACATGAAGCTGAATGTTGTCCCATTTCTCAGCTTGGGGGGAACTACCAATTCCACTTACCATCAGCTTCCCCGTATCTCAACCCTTTGCCTACAAGAGCCCCTTTGCCTTGAAGCACTCTCACTCAAGGCATCTCTACAGAACTCAAACCTTGTTATGAGGGGGTAAAATAATAACTAATGGAGCTATCTAAAGAGCTAAGTCTCTTGCCTTTAATTGGAATAGAAAAGCTGTGTTACTTTATTGGAATCAATAATGCCAATACAAACTGTATTAGCTACCTTGAAAAACATTCTTGGGAAGATTGAGTTTACAATAATTTATCTCCTCTCTTTCATTCCAATTTATTTCATCCAAGGATCATATCATACTAGTGAACAACTGGGAAATATTCAGTATTCTAGGTAATATTAGAAACCTCTGAGACCACTGGAATCAATGGGCCACTGGAGGACCCACCACAGACTGTCATTCTTCTTAAAAGATGGCCCCAGGGACCAAGAGTGGGTAATAGTCAACATCTCCAACATACCTAAAAACCTGTATCTCCTAAGAACCACAAATTCGGACTCATTAGCTATGGGGTGGAACCTGAGATTGTGCATCTCTAAGAAGCTCCCATTTGATGCCCCTGCTGCTGGTCTGTGAACCACACTTGGAGTAGCAGGGTCTCAGACATTTCCTAGCACTAAGGCTGTCTTGTACTCCCTCTGTCCTGCTTCTTTCACAATGCCTTATTCAAACTTAGAAATAAAGCCACGCTCCATTCTAACCCAGTTTCTTCTTTAGTCTTTATTTAATTCGTAGGCTTCTGGGGCTATCCCTCAGACACCTGTCATTCTAAGACGCCGCTTTCTCCAAGCTATGGATTATGGAATACAACCAGTTTTCCTTAATCTCATAAGTCTGATTTCCATCAACATCAGCAAAGAAAAAAGTGACTTCAAATCTAAGCGCCCATTATTATGTATGCAGGAGATGAGCTGATCCACTGAGTCCTAGAAGCCACACAAGTCATTAAGTGACTAGCGCTCTCCTAAAACTTGACCACTGGCATTGAGTACTTTATGCTATAAGATGCAACACAGTATTAGAGATGCAACCCTGACTGGAGCAAATTTGGGGGGAAAATCTGTCCACATGCCGTACTAGACATTTAGATTAGTCGTGCCCATGTGAAAGAATAGGTAAATTGTTTATAACTCTCAACTGCTACCACTTTTATTCCAAAGTATCCATTTGTGATTACATTTCCTGATACATACTTTTTTGGCCAAATTCCTTTGTGTTCCTATATAGTCATCCATCTATATGTTGTTCTGCAAACTACACATTTTACCATCAGCTATTTGTGCCCCTATATGATTTATTTTTGCAGTGAGAGGTTTTGTCAAAAAATTCTTTATCGTGTTCTACGATGTGTCATTGTGATTTGGCATCATAAAATATAGCCTCCACATTTATCAATCTCAGATACCTGTTGACCACAAAGATAGGCTCTACTATTCTGAAGATACTATTTTGAAAGGAGTTAAAAGTGAGGCTTCATCTAAAAAGAAAACTCTTTTGCGTGAGACGTTAACATCGTACAATGCAACAAAACAAAGACCAAGGTTATATTTTAATGTCTATCCATAAACATATGTCTGTTTCTTATCTGTTTATTAAATTTCTTAACAGATGACAGTTACCACCTTGGATTTCTTTCAACGAGAAAGAAAATCTTGAAATATTTTTTTCATAAAAATATGAAACAGAACTGTCAAATGAGTTTTACTTTGGTCTTGGAGCCTGGAAACCTCTACCTGTTTGGTTATTGTGGTTAAAAATAAAACACCTACTTAACCAAACATGTAACAAAAATATTCTTTTACCCTTTAGTGAATTCTTCCAGAAATACTAAAGATCTGACAACATGGGATCTTGAAAAAAAAAAAAAAAAAAACAATTCACGAAGAGCATTTTAAGTGTTAGAAATTTAAATGGGGATATTATACTTTTAAACACTGAACAGTGGTATCAAAATTTTGTTAACTTTGATCAAGTAGGATCAGATTTTCATGTCAGCCATCTACTCTCTTGGCTTTTTCTCTTTTTTCTTGGCCTTAATATTAGCACACTTGTAAACTGTAGTAAAATATGTAATGTGCTTCTTGAAACTGAATCCACTTGTAGTCATTTCTAGGCTTTGTGCTCCTGGTAGGCCCTATAAAATAAAAGCATCATTCATTCTCCCTAGAGACTATACAAGGAAGCACCGTGTTGCACCCTTTTTCAAAAATAATTCTTCAAATTAAAACAAAAAGCCTGAAAAACTTTCAGACAAGATTTCTCTTTTACTTTTCCATAAATTAATAACTTTATATATGAGATGCAGATCTCAAATACAACTCTTCAGTCTTAGGACCTGGACCCCCTCCCCCAAAGAATCACACACAAAAAAATAACTTTATGGTAACGTGATGGAAGCTCTACCGAGCACCAGAAAAAAGGAAAAAAAAAAAAAAAAAAACACCTCGCAGATGTTCTTCGAAGCTACAGGCATCGATCACTACAACTAAAGTCAGAGCATGAGAGAATCCACAGATGAGAATCAATGCTTCTATGCTTTATATAGACACTGTAGACACAAGTTTTTTCAGCAGAGGAGACCATCAAAGGATGTGGACTCTAGGTGGCGAAAAGCAAAAGATACTATAATTATCATAAACTTCCAAATCATACACCAGGTACAGAAACAGAACACAAAGTCTGCAGCCAGGGCAAATTATGTCACTGATGAGATGAAGTATCCACAGCCCCAAAGTTCTTCAAGACACTCAGCCACGCCCACAGGGAACTCATGTGCCACACCCCACAGGATGGAGTTCTTGGACTTTCGGAAAGTCAACTTACCTCTTTGCAAACACTTCTATGTTTTCCAGGGAAAGGGGCTACACTGCATTTCCTCTTTGGGTAGATCCCACCCAGTGAGTCAGAAAAGGCATGCCTTTGGTCCTCTGGTGAAGTCTTCTTCTAACTGGGTAGTTCACAAATTGCAGTATAAATAAGAACCCCACGGGGGGGGGGGGGGACTTAGTTTAAGAAGCCGATTGCCAACCTAACCTGACCTGGAGTCTAGGTAGTCCAGGGGGCAGCCGTGGGGGTGAGGGTGGGGGTGGGATTGGGGGTTGGAGGAGGATCCCTGGACCTCCAGTTTGACAAAGCCCGAAGGGATACCATTTATGCCCAGATCCCACTGGATAGCAAATGCTGGATCCTTAACCCTCCACGGCTGGCAAGTAAGGAAAACACTTTGGGCCAGAAGAAAATCATCCACAACAGAGCCAGCCGGGAGCGCTGCGGCGGGGGCAAGAGGTAGGGCAGCGGGGGGGGGGGGGGGGGGGGGAGGGGGGGGCAACCCGATTGCTCTTCCCGGGCTCACCAGCCCCATGGGGCCGAGGGCCCACCCACACTCCAACCAGGGGTTCTGAGCCTCAGCTCTGAAACATCCAGCCCAGACTCCCATTCAAGCAGACGTGCACCTACCCAGCCTCCGTTGTCCTGGATCCAGGTGTGCAGATGCCGGTTCAGGTACTCAGTCATCCACAGGGCGATGTTGTCCACCAGGGGCGACATCTCCCGGTTGACGCTCTCCACACACATGACCCCACCGAACTCAAAGAAGGCCACAATCCTCCCCCAGTTCACCCCGTCCCTGAAGAGCTCCTCCACCACCGTGGCAAAGCGTCCCCTCGCGGTGAAGGGCGTCAGGTGCAGCTGGCTGGACATCTCGGCGAAGTCGCGGCGGTAGCGGCGGGAGAAGTCATCGCCGGCCTGGCGCAGGGTCAGGTGGACCACAGGTGGCACGGGGCTGGGCGCGGGGCCCGCGGCGGCGGCGGCGGCGGCGGGGGCGGCGGCGGCGGCGGGGGCGGCGGCGGCGGGCGGGGGCGGCGAGGTCCTGGCGGGCGCGGGGGCGCGGCCGGGCTGCGAGGCGGAGATGCCCGGCGCGGGGGCGGCCCCCGGGGGCGCGGCGCCCGCCTCTCCCGCGTCCCACTCGTAGCCCCTCTGCGACAGCTTGTAGTGGATGTACTTCATCACTATCTCCCGGTTATCGTACCCTGTTCGCCCAGCGTGCGCCATCCTTCCCCGGGGGACGAGCAGCCGGGTACCAGCAGCACCTCTCGCCCCTGCTCCCGCCCCGCGGCCCCGAAAGCAGGAATAGTTATAATCCAGCTATGTTATTGGATGTGCTTTGCATTCTTGGATGAGGGGGTGTCTTCGGTCACGCGGAACACTGGATTCTGGTGTTTCCCTCTTGGCATGAGATGCAGGAAATTTTTACTTAGACTCCTTTCGGATCTTTATTTCATGAGGCACATGATCATTAATTATTGTTAGTATCAGTCTACTTCCTCTGCGGTGCTGAAAGGTCAAAAAGAAAACTATGTCAGAATCAGGTGCATTTTCCTTCATACACCGGGTGAGGGAAAAAAGCGGGGCACAGACACACACTACAGGTCACGCGGCTTAAAAGAAATGTATCAAACTGCCTGGAAATCAGACTTAACTCGAATGCACCTCAAGTGAAAAATCTCAAATGTTTCCACGGAAAGTTACACTAGACCGATTTCCTGTGCAGAGAACTTACTTGTATTTTTTAAGGACAGCATGATCCTCTCTGTCAAGTTTCCCTTTTTTTTTTGTGAAAACAAAACAAATGCATAAGGCAAGAGATTCCACCAATCTTCAGGACTCTCCGGTTGTGGCTGCTCTGAAACTTCCGAATGAAACCAGGAGTTGGGGGGGGAGGGAAGGGGGAAGGAAAAAAAAAAAATCGGGAGAATTTCCAGGTTGATTCCCGGACTTCTGCTTCACAGAAATGTCAATCCGCAGGAATCCCGACCGGAGAGCTCAAGAGCACGAGGGGGAAAGGGCAGCGGCGGCGGCGGCGGCGGCGGCGGCAGATGAATTACAGTTTTCAGGCCGGTGTGTGCACGAGTCCTGCGCCTTCCCCGCTCCTGGCAATTCACACACGCACACACGCGCGCGGGCACCGACATGGAGCTCTGTCCGCGGGGGGCGGACGGGGGCCGGGCGCCGGGCCGAGCGGGCGCGGGGGCAGCAGTCCTCTTCCGAGCTAACTCCGAGCGGCGGCCGCCTCCTCCGAAAAGCCGCCCGAGATGAGGGCGGGACGCGCCGGGGCCGCCGGTGCCGAGCGCGAGCAGCCCGCGCCGTGTGTGGTGCGGCGAGGGGTGGGAGGAGGCGCTGGCGGGGGAGGGCTTTATTTTTTCCCTCTTTTCCTAAAAAGGATGACTGCTACGAAGTTCTCCCCCCTGGACCCCCTCTTCCGCTGCACCCCACCGGCGCACCCCGCCTCCGGGCTGCGCACCCTTTCTCCTCCTCCTGCTCGTGCGCGGCGGCGCCGGCGGCGGCCGCCCCCTCCGCGCTCCCGCCGCGCTCCCGCTCCGGGCGATGACGGCCGCGCCGGCGGGGAGGGCCCGGCGCCCGGCACCTTCGCTGGCGGCGGCGGCGGCCGGCGGCGGCGGCGGCGGGCGGCTCGGCGGGGAAGCCGAGAGCGGCGGGCGGGAGCGCGGCGGGCGGGAGCGCGGCGGGCGGGAGCGCGGCGGGGGCGGGGGCGGGGGCGGGGAGGAAGGGGGCGGGCGCGGGGCGGGCGGGGGGGGCCTGGCCTCTTACTTCATTCTCTCTAAGCGACTGGTTTCCTGTACGTACGTCACACGGTTCATTCAAAAAAAGAAGAAAGAAAGAGCCCTCCTCGGAGCCGCCCCGCCGCCCCGCCGCCCCGCCGCCCCGCCGCCGCCGCGCTCGCCTTCCCGGGTTAAAGGAGCCGCGGCCGCGCCGGGAGCGGCGCGCGCCCCGCCGAGGACACATGGCGCGCAGGCCCGCGGCCGGGGAGGGCGCGCCCGGGACGCCCCCGCCCGCCCGCCAGCTCGCCCGCCAGCTCGCCCGCCAGCTCGCCCGCCAGCTCCGCCCGCCCCGCCCGCTCGCCGGGCCCGGCCGGTGGGTGGCGCGGGCGGCGCAGGCCTCCCGCGCGGCCGCGGCCGCGGCGCGGTGGGTGTGCGAGGGGCCTCCTCGGGCCTGCGAGGGGCGGGCGCGCCCGGGGCACTGCTGCGCGCGGGAGCCGCGCCGACCCCTCGGGCCGCGTGTGCGTGTGCGCGTGCGCGTGCGTGCGCCTGTGCACACGTCGCGGTGCCGGCTCTCGGCAGCTGCCGGGCGGAGACCCAGGCCCACGCCGACCCCGAGCAGGGGCGCCCGGGCGATGCCCTCCGGCGGGGCGGGGACAGGCCAGGGAAGCCCCCGGCGAGCGCCGGGTTCACTCGCAAGTCGCGTCCCAGGTGTGCGGGCGCAACGCCCGCCCTGGAGACGCCATCCGTGCCCAGGGCCGGACGCAGCTCTCCGCGGGCCAGCAGGGGCGAGTCGGGCTTGTCAAGGGCTCGCAAATGCCTAAGTAAAGGTTTGTCCTCTGCCCCCGAGGGTACTGGCGCTAGGCTGCGGCTGGACGCTGCGGGGGTCTGCACGGGCGCCTTCAGGCCCACGGTCCCAACACCGGCGTGGGTGGGCTTCCCAAGGCCCGCGGGGTCCCCTAGCAGCCGGTGCTGGGGGCTGCACCTTCTCGTCTACACACACACACACACAGGCCATGCACACATCTATTGTACACACAAGCACACACATTCTTTAATTCATCAGCTCGGATAGCCCCTAGGAGAAGTGCACAAGAGGGCAAACAAGTTGTGCGTGTTTAACTATTTTTCACCTCAGAAAGTCTTTGACAAACAGAGTGCCAAGAAAAAAAATGTTTGCTAAAAGCACGACAGCTTACCTAATAGGGCTCAAATACAAATATGTACGGATGCCGGATTATAGTGCTCATAGAGACGTGACAAATGAGCACTGCAATGTGTACAAACATGTTCTGACACCATCTTTATTTTGTCTCATTCCTACTCTGAAATCAAAGCATGCATTCTTGAGCAAAATAAGCGCAAATTATTTTCATTTCATTTATCATACCCAATCAACCAACGTGCCAACCTCTTGCATGTGGGAATGGGTGCCTCGTACAAACTTCTCAGCCCAGCAAGAAGGAATGAAGGAAGATGCTCCTTTATGCTTTCTAATGGCTGTGATGTGGCCCTAGGGGGGTGGGGGTGGGGGATGGGGGACCAGGTTCTGGCCTGGAGATGGACACTGGGCATCCCCTAATCTGGGAGGTATGTTCTCACAGAAAAGAGTAGAAACCTGTACTTAAAAAAAAAGAGAGAAAGAAAAGAAAGAAACCTGTACTATTGCCGCAACATGATAGTTTAAGGATCTCAGAAACTTGTCTTAAACCCCCCAAAATGACTTAAGAGGAATTGAAAGCCTTAGTGCTTCTGAGACCCAGCATGTGAGGAAATGAAAGGACAGAGCTGGAAAGAAATTGTACTTCTGCAAAGACGGCCCCTAGAAGGAAATGGATCCCCCCCATTCCCAGAGCAAGAAAAGCCTCCTGATTTTTGCCCGCTCCTTGGCTCCCAAAGAGGCTCACTTAACAGATTTTTTCACACTTATTCTTTCGGTGGCATCTTGGCCATCAGCAGCCATTCTCAGGATAGGTCTGCCTTACGGTCCTTGACTAAGGATATATTTCCCAGGAATGTTCTGAATTTTCTTATACCCTAAAGAGTGAAGCCATTCCTCTGTTCAGACTTGGTTATTAGATTCCACCTTAAAGTATCGGGGGGGGGGGGGGGCGGATTATAGGCAGTGCGTGGATTAACTGTCCCTGGGTACTGGGGAGGGAGAGGAGGGAGCCCCGGCCAGAGTCAGGAGTCCTGGGTTTGAATCCTAGATCTGTGCCTCAGGCCTTCCAACAACCTTCCACCTGTATGCACCGTGGGCTTTTCAGAGCCAATGGACTACCCTTCTGCCAGCTTTGTCTGGCTGGATCCTAGGAGCAGGGTGGCACCAGGAAGAGAAAAGAATAAGATGCAGGGGAGGGAGGTTGTATCAAGTGCCTGAAAGGCCTGTGTTTTCCTTCTTTATTCTCCAGTCTGCCAAACAAAAAGCTTTTTATTGCCAGTTTTCGCCACCTACTGGTTGATGTTTAACAGTGTCATTCAGAAAGTTCTCTTCATCCATCACCAGCATAAACACATCCAAAGTTCATGAAATGCAAAAAGGACATTATTCTAATCTGGACATATGGGCATGTAGTAAATCTTACTATTAAACTTTTTATCTAAAATGAGGATAGAGGGGCGCCTGCGTGGCTCAGTGGGTGGAGCATCTGCCTCCAGCTCATACCTTGATCCCAGGATCCTAGGATGGCGCCCCACATCGGGGATTCCCTGCTTGGTGGGGAGTCTGCTTCTCCCTCTCTCTGTTCCCCGTTCCCCCTGCTTGTGCTTGCTCTCTCCCCCTCTCTCTGTCAAATAAGTAAAATCTTTAAAAAAATAAAAATAAAATGAGGGTAGAAAAGCACCACTAATCGAGAGGGAATTGACAACTAACAGATAAGGTAAAAGAGTTAAAAATATAAAATACGTCGGAACCATTCAGGCAAACTAAAGTGGAAATAAATGAGGAAGAACAAACAGAGGTCACTTAACCTGCAAAACAAAAAAAAAGAAAAAACTGCTTAAAAAAATATCCCCCAGGCCTGCCCAAGCAATCCAAAACACTGACTTCCAATTTCAAGCGTCTTCTATATTATCATTTCCAGCTTTACTGAGATATAATTGACATAGCTTATAGATTATGAACTCTTGGGATGCCTGGGTGGCTCAGTGGTTGGGTGCGTGCCTTCGGCTCAGGTCATGATCCCGGAATCTGGGATCAAGTCCCACATTGGGCTCCCCTGTGAGGAGCCTGCTTCTCCCTCTGCCTGGGTCTCTGTCCCCCTCTCTGTATCTCATGAAACAATAAATAACTCTTTAAAAAAAAAAAAAAAAGATTGTGAACTCTTATGCAATAGCGTCACCTGCTTTCCCATGGTTTGCCTCTGTTGTTGGTAATTATCAGAATATTATAATACTAATTGCCAATTAGCATTAGTTACTAACAGTAATACTGTTCCCAGTTCATTAATGCTCTAGCGCCTGTCTTCTGCTACAGAAATGACTGCAACCAATTTGTCCACTATGTGCTCTCAAACCATCCTTGTCATCACAAGGAAGCACTTTTGCCAAATCTAGAGCAATAGGCCTTGGTTTAAACAGAGAAACCTACTTGAATAATTTATGGTAAATCCTAAACCTCAAAAAGTGTTTAGAATAATTAAGCAACAACCTTTGAAGCTAGGTAATGAACTGCAGCTGAATCATTCTGTTGTGTGAGTTTAAGAGCGGGCAAATCATGTTTGCTTCTGGTTCACAAAGACGAGTGCAGGAAATTTCCTTGTGGCAATTTTTCCTTTCAAATTCACGACCTGGCATCTAAAGTGAAATAAAACACGAGCAGGGAATTAAATGTTTCAAATGGTTACTGCTGCAGTTGGATCAAAACTACAGTAATAGACCCAGACAATGTAAAACCCCATAGTATGTTGGGGAAATAGGGAAAGAATTTACATTCTTCTGTGCAATGACCTTTATTCTCTTATGTGATTTAGCACAGAGCACAAGGTCTCCCGGATTACTTCCTGATGAACATGTTTAGAGAAATAAGGTTAATGTTTTTGTTTCCTAGGACTGCCACAAGAAAGTACCACAAACTAGGCAGATTGAAACAGAAATTTATTCTCCTACAGTTTAAGGAGGCATGAAGTCCAAAACCACGGTCTCAAATGGGCCATGCTCCCTCTGAAGGCTCCAGGGAAAAATCTCTCCTCGCCTCTTTCCTAGCTTCTGGAGGTGGTTGGCAGTCCTTGGTGTTCCTGGGCATGCACCCGCATCACTCTGATCTGCCTCTGTTGTCACATGGCTTTCTCCGTGTCTCTCTGTGTTCTATTCTTGTAAGGTCACTGCCATATTGGATTAGAAGCCAAATAACCTCATCATAACTCAGTTATATCTATAAAGGTCCTATTTCCAAGTAAGGTCACATTCACGGGTATTGAGGGTTAAGAGGGCAACATCTTTTGAGGGCACACAACTCAACCCAAACAGTGTATGTATCTAAAGTTGGGATCTTTCCAACTAATGAGAATGGTTTACTCCAAGGCTCAAGGGCTCAGCAAACCCTGAGTTTCAAGGGGAAGCATGATCTTTTTACAGCTCAAATCTGGCCATTTTATATTTCTGCTCAAAGTTCTTCAGAGGCGAAAATCTCAACTCCTCTGCATGACATGATCAGGTGCAAGTCTATCACCTGGGCACCACCCTTTCCTTATACATTCTCTTCTTACCGCCCTGTTAACTCTGTGCGCTTTCTGGAATATACCAAGATCTCTCATGGTTTTTGCCTTAGCACATCTTCTCATCTCCCTGAAATGCACCCAACCTTCTTGCAGCAAATTCACACTCATTCTTTGAGTTCCATTTCCAGGACTTCTTCCCCTGTGACACCACAACTGACTTCCCTGGGCAGTCCTAGGAGCCCACCTGTGTCCCCAGAAAAGGGTTAATACAGAAAACAGGAGTTTAAAGTCAGAATACAGGGGTTTGAATCTGGGCTCCATTGCATCATAGCTGCGACCTTGGGCTAATGACTCAACCTCTCTATGACTATGCCCCTCCATGTCAGGGGGATATAAACAGTACCACTTGAGGTTTAGTGTATGATTGAGATGAATTCAATGTGATGCGCTCACAACAGAGACCGGCACGGGTTAGGTTTTCAGTGTTAATTATGATATCTTAATCATAGCTATTGTCAGATTCACAGTGTAATTTCTGGCATATGTTTTTCTCTGTAGATAATAAACTATTTGAGGATAGGGACTATATTTTTCCTTTGTGCATTCCCAGCCTAGAATAGCATCTGACATTCAAACATTTGCGGCATAAAATTTAGAGGCCCCAAGCTGAAGAAAGGAATGGGGCGCGGTTCCTCTTTCTCCGGGAAGACTTGTAAGAGACTTCAGAGAGATGAAGGAGTGGGGAGGGAAGAAAACAAGAAATGTAATCACCACCAGGGAGAGACAAACTGTTTATGCAGAGTAGTAATCCTGGGAGCCTGGATGCCAAGCTCATCATAGGTGCTCAATAAATATAAGTTGTGAGGGGAAATTGAGGGTATAAAATCAGAACACAAGAATGTTTTTCTTTTTAAATATCCAAATATAAAAATTATAGAAAGGGTATCATATGCCAATAATGCTATATACAGTGCTAGAATTTAGAGAAGGCTTAAGTTTGCAAACCAAGATATCCAAAGAATCTCTTCACAATGTAAACCAAGTTTTCCCATTTAAAGATTAAGGAATGTTAAGATTATGATATGTTATTTTATATACTGTTCTTCGGTATCCTTCAGAATCTAAGAGATATTTCATTGTTAGTATATGCAGGTTTAAAGTAGGAGAAATCTACTTGTTTTTATATGAAGTGTAATTTTACATTAAGAAATTTTACTAAATTCTGCTTTTCTTACGCTTTTACTCATGTATCCCATATCTGAGTCACACAAATACAGAACGTATTTGAAACTGAGGCTCAGAATACCAAGTACTTACTCTGAAAACATGACCAAAAAACATGTTCCAAAAAAAATGACCACAATCAAGCCTTCTCAATGTCTAGGATGCAAGGTTAGGATAACATTAGAAAGGAAATCTGTGTTTTGCTTAAGTGACTCTTAAGAAATGCAAATTTCTAAAAAAAAAATACATTTTCAAATCTGTAAAGCTTGTTCCCCATTTATTTTTTGTTGTGATTCAGAAATACAAGATAAGAAAATTAAGTTACAATTCTGCCACAAAAGCTCCTAAAGTAGCAAACACAAGTTCTAATATATATCAAAATAGCCATGTGCATTCTTACAGTTTAAAAATGTCTTTAGAGTTGTCCCATCAAGCAAGTGTAAAATATAATAGCTATTATCTCCTCTTCAAAATATCAAATCTGCTGTCACTGTAGTGCACTACACAAGATTTAGTCCAGAATATGGAAGGTTATGGTTAGGACGTACTTCTTAAAGCTGAGTTACTAAGAATTAAGGACATGAGGAAGATACAAAGCATTGTATGTCAAAAACTATGAATATTTAAAAGTGTCCTCATGTGAGTAAGACATGTTTAAATTAGAACATGAGGTAATAAAATTAAATCTGTTGATGATATAACTCAGTAAAAAAAAAAATTTTTTTTTCTTCTAGAAAGACAAAGACATACAATTCTTTGAATTGAAGCGACTATTTCCAAAAACGCTTTATCATTTAAATATTAGAAATGCTCTCTCAATGTTTCAGGTCCAAGGACCAACAATGTATGGTTTAACCAACAGATTTGTAACTGGACATATCTAAGTATCAATGCAAAGAGGGCATGATTAATACCATTTTTCATTTCTTTTCAGCTGTGAAAATTACATTTCAAAAAATACAGAAAAGAACAATTCCCCTGACTTGGTTTTTGTAAAAAGAAATGAAGATTGTTTCTTGTACCTTTTTCAACGATGAAGGGTCCTTGAATATATTTTGGAATTTCTATGGATGAATGATGTTTGGCATTTTAAAATAAATACAGTCACAAATACGCTACAATAAAACAGTAAAACCAAACTCAGCAGAGGCAAGCACTTCAGAACCAACACTCACATAATAAACCATTGTTCACAAACAGAAAGCCAACATTTCAACAGAATTGTAATTAAACTCCTTCTTCCACAGGTAAGATATATTCACTTCTGGGTACAGTACAAAGTGTTGAATCAATGACCCCTTAAGAAAAAAAAAAAAAAAAGCCAAGAGGTTCCTGAACAATCTGACTCAGAGATTTTTTTGTGTTTTTTTTTCTCTCCCCTGAGCAAACAAAACAACAACAAGTCAGTGTAAAAAATGTACAAAAACTGAACCAAAAAAAGATAAAAAATATAGTTTGCCTTTGTAATATTTTAATGTTTTGGATGAAATCAGATCTTTGTGTGATGCTGCTAAATGTCTATAATCCTTTATTCAAACCATTCTGGCCAGGTGCGCTTCAGAATTCCTAATTTTTTAGATTTGGAGAAAGGTGTGATATGGGGCATATACTGAATATTATAAAACACCTCCATAGAATCGGGGGCAATACCTATAATCAAACCCACTGGTGTTTCTTTGAGAAAAATTAATGAATAGTTGATGAAATGGGCAAATTAAAACTATAATACATCAGTTCCAGTCAGGTTTTATTATCAAGTGAATAATGGCACCAAATTGAGGAAGAAAGGAGAAAAAACCCTTAGTTTCAAAACATTTGGTCATGGAACTTTGGCCCTTTAACAGCTTTGACAAAGAAGACCGATTCCCTGATATTATGATCCACACAAAATCTGCTCTCATGCCAGAGCTTCAACTGGGTTGGGATACTACTTCCCACACAGAACAGGGGCTCTTAAATTTGTCCAGGTAGCAGATTACCTAGAGGTGACAGTACAGTCTATGAGGATACCTTGAGAACTGTATATTGAAATAACCATGGTTAAAATAGTTAACTGCATTAAAGTGAGACACCACCTTAGACTAGATTTTTATCTATTAGTTCAGCAGTAGAAGGTGCCAACATTCAAGGAACATTTATGAGAGAAAAATAAAAGTGAGAAACATCCAGATAGTAATGTGTTTTCTGTGAATTAGGGAAATACAGCCATTACTCTATCTTAAGAGGCTGCGAAATATGACCTAATGTAGCTTGCAAACGATGGCTATTTAAGACGGAAAGACTCATGAAAGCTACTATGGCATCAACCCACCCCCATAAACTGCAATGAAGTCATTCCAAGCAACTTATATATTAAATGATCTCTTCTGTCTTTGTCAGTGTTAAGATATACCATTCTCAGGCCATCATTAAAAGGATGCCATGGATTAAAGCCATTATAATATCTTACTTTTAAAAAATTAAGTGATTTCAAAGTCAAGAGGTTCAAAAACTCAAGAGCAAAAAAAATGGTTTGCTATTAATTTTTAGGTCTTTTATCTTTTGTATGCATAGTATATGCATACTGTGTATGTAAGAAGGAGGGGGTATAGCATTGTGATGAAGAGGACTGTCCCTAAGTAGAAGAACACATACAGTGACAGGATGAAGCAGGAAACATTGGCCAAAACTCATCAGAGGCACTTATTGTGGAAATCCACTAACTGAGCAACAGAGCCTGTGATCTGAACACAGCATTCACGGGGCCAAGAGGATTCCAGGGCTTATGTTTGGGTGTGATGACTGGGCTTTCTTAACATGTGGCATGAAGAGAAGGCTCTCGGGTTAAGTGGGAATCACAGAAAGAATGGGTGATGATTTTCTTTCAAAAATGAGTATCTTCAAAATTGGCCTTGTCCTATCTTTCTCTTAATGAAGAAAATGTAAATATACAATCCACAGCCTTTCTTAAAAGCTACATATATGCTAGGAGAAGAATGTCACACTTTTTCATTTTTTCACCTGTTTTAATTCATGAATTAATTTAAAAAGTCAAGTCAAAATATTTTAACTGGTCTTTTTATATATATAAAAATATTATAGCAGTATCAGCAAAATAGGAGGGAGAGATGGAAAGAATGACAAGACACTCTAATGGAATGGGTGAGCTCCGTGTCATCATGGCTGTTGAAGAAATTGTAAACTTTTAAGCTTCTAAGGTTTTATTTCTCTTCAGAAAACATTTTAGGAGGCTGCCTTTCCTCACGAATGAAAAAAAAAAAGTGCTCTACGCATTCAAGTCTAAAGAAGACAAGAAAGCATTATTTTTCCTACGGGAAAATCTTTCTTTCCTTCCCTTCCAGTGCATTGCCCTCTCTCATCCCCCTACATTCTTATGGGATCAAAGAGAGAGAGAAGCCACAAGTTTCCACCAGAAGCACAGTGAGTCAGGGACATTATCATGCATTCAGACCCTCCAGCAATATATAAAACTCATCTTAAATAAAATACACCATGTTTAAAAAAAAAAAAAAGGCCCCAGTAACCCATAAACTGCCTTTCATGGAAGGTTAAAAAGGCCCCAAGGCTTCGTCTTATATGTATCATAAGGAACATTTCTGGAATTAATCTCAATAGAGGAAAAAAAAAGAATAAATAGAAAAATGTAAAGGATCATTCTGGAATGATGTTCTTTACCCTGCTCACCATGCTATTCGTTCCCATAGGGTCATCACCTCTCCGTCTCAGAGAATCAATGGTCTCCTGTTCCATATTTGCATAGTATTAATAAGATCGCCTGGAGCTGAACGTCTATCCCCTCACCCGCAGCCAGGTTTCTGAAGAGCACTGGTCCAATCTCACATATTCAAAAGCAATACATACGTGTCTGTAGGCCAAAAACTGGGTCCCTTTTAGCAGCAAGCTGTTCAGATTATTTAGAAACAGTCTTTTCCCAAGGGGTAAGGATTAGGCAGTTTTGTCTGCAATTTCCGATTTTGCTCTCTGCATCATGCAGCGACGCACTATGCTGTCGAAACTTCCGAGGTAAAACAGTGCGATGGTGCGGAAGAGGCCCATGGTGACCACCTGCGAGAGACAGAGAGACCCCTGAGCTCGTTCCACGGCACAACACCACAGCTCACTTCAAGGGGTTTTAAAATATTCTCTAATCAAGAGTTTCTAAGACACATCTTCTAATCTGCTCCCAGGATAAGCATGATGGAAACTCCCAAATTGGGGTAAGCCTGGATGGTGGCTCAGTGGGTTAAGCGTCTGCCTTGGGCTCAGGTCATGATCTCATCTCAAGGTCCTGGAAGTGAGTCCCAAGTCAGGCTCCCTGCTCAGCAGGGAGTCTGCTTCTCCCTCTGCCCCTCCTCGTGCTCTCTCTCTCTCTCGCCCTCTCAAATAAATAGAATCTTTAAAATAAAATAAGAAAACAAAACTCCATAAGCATCAGCAAAACACTGAGCAGAGAAGCTTTCTGCTCTGGCCCCCTGTACATGTGCCTGTTAGAATTAGGTGCCCAATGAATAAATTCAAATTATACAGAGAACAAAATAGTTATTCTTGGTAGTCCTCAGGTTCTAATAGCTAAGGAAGATCCACTCCAGCACCCCAAATATCCCAACTACCATCAAGGCTTTCTGGTTTAAGACATATGTTCTGATCACAAGAGTCAGACCCTATGCTAGGTGCCACCACTGTGAGAAAGACACAGCCTGCCCTCCATGAGCATCTTCGGTAACTGGAAAGATACCCAACTAGAGGCAGGTCATTCCTGTGTTGGGTTGGGACAGTGGGTATCTACTAATCGCCAAGCTTTCTGCCAACTCGCTCTCCCTGCAACACCTCAGACTGGAATGTTTTAAAGGCACAGAACAACAAAGAGAAGCATTTTCAAATACGCTAGTTCTCAGACAATCTGCCTCCCATGGGTGCCTTTTCAGAAAAGTAGAAGACTAGAAAAGCCACATTACGGGGCCCACAAAGAAAGATGACATCATGTGACCCAGAACAGATGAGAGGCAGAGGAGACTCCAGACACAAGGCAGGCAGGCCTGACAGGTAGCTCAGAAGGCTCCAGGAAGGATTTCTTCCAGAAGGGAAACTGAGAGACAGTCTGATATTTCTGAGAGGAAAGGAAGACAGTCATTATTAAGAACACAGAAAAAGGTCAGTAATGGTTCTAGGGAAAAGAAAAGGTAAAGGAAAATTAATTATGTATACTACAGAGTTCATCTGTAAAGAGCATTCACGTAGCCATAACAATGATTGTCTCAAACACAGATCCACCCAAAATCACATTAGAAGTTAAAAGGGAGGGATCCCTGGGTGGCGCAGCGGTTTGGCGCCTGCCTTTGGCCTAGGGCGCGATCCTGGAGACCCGGGATCGAATCCCACGTTGGGCTCCCGGTGCATGGAGCCTGCTTCTCCCTCTGCCTATGTCTCTGCCCCTCTCTCTCTCTCTCTGTGTGTGACTATCATAAATAAATAAAAATCTAAAAAAAAATAATAATAACATCTATTAAAAAAAAAAAAGAAGTTAAAAGGGAGGGTGGGAATGGAGAGGACGCTGCAAGTGAAAGGAGGAGACTGTGAGGACCTAAATCTTCCTCCTTCTTGGAAGATGCCCATGCTGGACCCCAACCTGAGAAATCCACAGAGTTGGCTGTATAAGTCTATACTCTAGATACACTCTAGATAGAGCCTGGAGGTAGCCAGGCTAGTCTACACTCAGATATACTCTAGATGGAGACTGGAGGCAGCCGTGTAAGTCTACACTCTAGATACACTCTAGATGGACCCTGGAGGCTGCCATTTAAGTCTATACTCCGGATACACTCTATATGGAGACAGGAGGCTGCCATCTAAGTCTACACTCTAGATAGAGCCTGGAGGCAGCCGTGTAGGTCTGCACTCCAGATGCATTCTAGATGGAGACTAGAGGCTGCCATCTAAAGTCTACACTCCGGATACATTCTAGATGGAGCCAGGAGGCTGCTGTCTACTATACTCCAGATACACTCTAGATGGGGACTAGAGGCAGCCATGTAAGTCTATACTCCAGATACACTCTAGATGGAGACTGGAGGTGGCCGTGTAAGTCCACACTCAGATACACTCTAGATGGAGCCTGGAGGCAGCCATATAAGTCTACACTCTGGATACACTCTAAATGGAGCCTGGAGGCACCTGTGTAAGTCTTCACTCCAGGAACACTCTCAATAGAGATGTGGAGGCCCAGCCTACAGAACAGTGCGGCTGCGTCTGAGAAGGGTGAGGGGGGCATGCAGCAATAGGGTGGTTGTTGTTCCCACAGAGCCTTGAAAACACTGGTTCTCTGAAGGGTGTGCTCAGATAACTTTGAAAAGCTCAAGAACCAGGGATCCCTGGGTGGCGCAGCGGTTTGGCGCCTGCCTTTGGCCCAGGGCGCGATCCTGGAGACCAGGGATCGAATCCCACGTCGGGCTCCCGGTGCATGGAGCCTGCTTCTCCCTCTGCCTGTGTCTCTGCCTCTCTCTCTCTCTCTCTGTATGACTATCGTAAATAAATTAAAAAAAAAAAAATCTTTAAAAAAAAAAAGAAAAAAGCTCAAGAACCAAAGGAAAGCAGAAAAAGGCAAAACAATGGGGACAGGGGGAAGGGAGGAGCAGGAGGGGCATGGGTAAATGTTGGGGTGGGGAACTACTCCATGTGACAGCCTAATGGTGGACACGTGGTCACATACATACATGTCAGCAGACATACATGTCAGTACACACTTGTCAAAACCCTGAGGAAGGGTGTGGGACACCAAGAGTAAACCCTAATGTAAACCATGGACTTCAGGTAATACTGGTGGCTGGATATGGCTCATCAACCGTGCCGACGTCCCATGGAGATAGGAAGACAGGGTGTATGGGAACTCCATAATTTCAACTCAAATTTTCTATGAACATAAAACTACCCTAAAAAGAGTATATTATTTAAAATATATATATAAATAAAAATAAGGGAAAGAAAAAAATCAAGAAAAAGCGACCAGAACACAGCATGCCAAAATGCTAAAATAGTTAAGTCTAAGAAATTGGAATTTTCTAGAAAAAGCATCACCTAAAGTAAGACCTGAAAGAAGGCTGGAAGTTGGTCAGACAAAGGAAGGCTGGGGCTGGATGGTCAGAGACAAGATCATGGAAAGAGGAGGAGGGGCAGGAAGGTGAGCAAGGTCAAAGGTCAGAGGGTTATGCCCCAAGCTGAAGTAGAACCTTTACCTCAGTGGTACTGGGGAGCCAGTGAGGGTTGCCATGCAAGGTGGATTTGTAGTTCAGAAAATCCTGCATGGAAATGTGATGGCACATTCTGATGCACCCAGGCCTGGGGCAGGGTGCTGTGAGGTCAAGGGGATGGGGGGCCGTGTCCTGTGTAACAGCAGCGGCAGCCACCTGCCCCAGCCGATTACTGCCAGGTGAGAATGCAGACCCTGTGCTGTTAGGCCTTCTGATTTTCCACGAAAAGTCTGAAATCTGGACGATTTATGGAAAATCTGACTTTAAAACCATTTTATTTCAACATGCACACTCATACTAGATGAACTGAACAAAACATTCTATAGGTCCATGGGTCCCCAGCTGACAATCTCTGGTTCACAGAGCCTGAGACCCAGGACTGGAGGGAGGAGAGACCCCTCACATGCGGGGCAGGAGGGGGTCCAGGCGGACACCTGCTTCCTCTCTGGGCTCTTGAGTTAACAGGAACACTGACCCCAATCACGGAGACAATACAGAATCGGTGATGGGGCAGCGGGGACGGAATGCTGGGAAATGCAGCTTTACTGCAGGCACGCTGAACTGGAGATGTGAGGTCACAGCCCAGGGAAAACACCTGAAAGAAACTGATACAGAACTGGAGTGGAGGTAATAGTCACGGGCTGAAGTTTTAGGTCTGGCATCACTCGTATACAAGTGGGAGAAGGGAGAAGACGGCTACGGGACGTGTGGAATTAATGCATTTGCTCTCCTCAGGCAGCCCGTGGCTCCTACTATATGCCAGGCACCAGCTGTGAGGGGCCGTCCTCACAGAGCTCATGTGTAATATGACATCTACCTCTGAGAGAGTCAACAAAGTCACGGAAGAGAAGAGTGAGAAAAAGCCCACACCCAAGTCATTCAGGTTTTTAGTCTGGACATGGTCTACCGCACACAGCTTGGTACTTGGTTCTAAACCACCCATGAACGCAGACAGCCCCTTCTCAGGCAGCCTTCCACCCTCCAGCTACATTCCACCATCCATCATCCGGTCTATGCAGAGCCAGCCCTCTGTTGGCTTGTTTTATTACATTGCCTTGTATCACCTTTTTGTCCATCTCCTCCCTAGACCGTGAGCCCCTGAGGTTGTAGAGGTTGCTTCCCTTCTGATTCTCCAGCAGCAAACACGGCCCCCCAGCACATCAACGAGCGGTTCACTTCTGTGTGGCCTGGATGAACCACAGCTTTCCTAAGAGGAGGGCTGTGTTGAATCCTTGACTTGCACCTCCCTAAGCTGGGCTGCCTGTGACCGGACTCACCTAGAAGAGGTGTCTGGCCTGCCGTCTGGTACCCTACATCACTCTACCGCAGACACTAGGGCCAGTGGTTCTCAGATGACAACCTGAGTGAACACCCTGAGAGCAGAGATGGCGATCCCTTTCTATCCACAGTGCCAGGAGCACAGAAGACCTCACCCCTGTCTGAACCCCTCACGTGGTATCTTTAACCTGCGTCCCAGTTTCTTATCTCTGCCACAGCAAAAGAAAGCATGGATACTGCAGTAAAAATTCTTCACTTCCTCAGATAAAGTTACCGAGTCTTCTGTTAACCTTTTCTCATTGGGCTTTAGTGAGAGGCATGATCTGTCCCTCCATCTGTCCATCTGGAGGTGTAAGCATAGCTCACCTGCTGGAGCCCTTCAGTAATGGAAGTTACAGGAGCCATTCCACAGGTCAGGGACGACAGCATGTACCCGTCTGAGCCAATGGAACTGTTAAAATTTCCTTGCTAAAATGGAAGGACAAGAAAAGAGGCAGCAGTAGTGACCAGGAAAGGAATCAACACATCAGAAGTGACGAAGTTGTGTGGGGCGCCTGGGAGGCTCAGTTGGGCAAGTGTCCAACTTATGATATGGACTCTGGTCATGATCTCAGGCTCATGAGTTCAAGCCCTACATGGGGCTACATACTGGGCACAGAGTTCTGCTTAAGATTGTCTCTCTCCCACTCCCTTTGCCCCTCCTGCTCTCTCTCTTGTACTCTCTCTAAAAAAAAAATTTATTAAAGATTTAAAAAAAAAGAAACAATGAAGGGTATCCACATTAGGTGGCATAAGAGAGTAACAGAGCATACGTTACTCTCATAGACAAACGAGGCCTTGGCAGGTGGGATGGAACGGCTATACCCGTGGTCCTCAGAATGTGGGTCCATGAACACTGGGGGTCCTGAGACCTTTTCAGAGGATCCAGGAACACAGAATGATACTAATTACTATTAGTATCATAATAATACTAAGACCTTACCTGCTTTTTCACTGACATTTGCATTGATGGGCAAAACTGATGAATCAGTACAAACCACAGTGGCGGTGCCTCTCCACTGCCATGTATACTTGCAGCAATAAATAGACAGGAATTTTTAAAATCTTCCAAAGATTTTAAAAGGTCATTTTTGCTTTACAATGCCCTTGATAGTGATGCCTGGGTTGAGTGTCTGCCTTTGGTTCAGGTCGCGATCCCAGGGTCCTGGGATCAAGTCCTGCATCCAGCTCCCCCACAGGGAGCCTGCTTCTCCCTCTGCCTGTGTCTCTGCCTCTTTCTCGGACTAAATAAATAAAATCTTTAAGATACATTAATTAATTAATCAATCAATTAATTAATTAACAAAATGCCCTTAATAAAGCAGTGCACCTGGGTGGCTCAGTTGGTTGAGCATCTGACTCTTGGCTTCAGCTCATGTTGTGAACTCAGGTTCATGGGCTCGAGCCCTGAGCCCCATGCGTCAGGGTCCCTGCTCAGCGGGGAGTCTGCTTCTCTCCCTCTCCCTCTGCCCCTCCCTCTGCTCACATGCTCTCTCTCTCCTGCCCTTTCTCTAATAAATAAATCTTCAAAAAAATAAATAAAACGCTCTTGAAAAAGCAGTAAAATTAATCATTTTATTAAGTCTCAACCCTTAAGAGCAAATCTTCTTACTATTCTGTGTGACAAAAAGAGAATATATACCCAGTGCCTTCTACTGTGTTCTGTACCCAAGGGGTACAGCTGCCCTGCAGAAAGGCACTCCTCTAACTGTTTAAGTCATGAAACAATCTACAGTTATTTAGACTGGGGTATTTGGGAGGCATTTTGTGGAAAATGCATAAAATGAGCCTGTCACTTCAAGGAACATTGGCAGCTTTTATGGTCAATGTTAAAATATGAGCTTTCAAGGAAAAATTAAGATTTGTGAAAACCTACCTGCCATTGGGAGATTGTCAGCTTCCCTATATGTAAAGAGTTTTGTGGTAAGACCAGCAGTGAGGTGAGTGGGTGTAAATTTTTTTGATAATTCAGTGAACCCGTATTTTCCAGATGACTAATGCATAATGCTACAAAATCATGAATGCACACAAAACATGCAAAGTGCAAAGACCAATGGAATTTAACGTAAGAGAACAAGAAGTTCATTAATGTAGTTTCCAATTCCACACTGTAATTAACCTTTAAGAAACTACTATTCATCCAGTTTGGGTTTAGTATCAAAGAATGTCCACAATTATCCGAAAAGCCCATTAAATATTCCTCCCTTTCCTAACTACATATCTGTCTAAGGGCACATTTTTTAATATTCTTCACACCAAACAACATATTACAGTGAGCTGAATGTGGAAGCAGCAATGAGGGTCCATCTGTCTCTATTAACATAAACATTAGAGAGATGGGTGAAATGTAAAACAATGCACCCTTCTCCCTAAAGTTTTGTTTTGGAAAATTATTATCGTGGAAAAAAAACAAAATGGATTTACTGTAGCCCTTTTACATGGATTAATAAATAAATATCTTTTGGGTTATGCAGTTTCAATTTCTAATATGGCAAATATGGATAAATATAAACATGTAAAGAAGTCTCTGGGACTACCAACAGTTTCGTGTGTAAAGAGGTCAAAAAATGAAATCTGAAAACCACCAGACTAAATGAATCCTACCAAAATACAAAGAGCTATTTCGGATCATCGAAAGCACTGAGTGTGTTTGCTTTGATCTGAGGTAGGCAGGAGAAACAAAGTCCGCCTAATCCACTCAGAGGGGCCGTCTTTCCCTGCCTCTGAATACAGTCAGGGCGCAGTTCTTCCAATGTCTGTATGTATCTTAACAGAGTTTGATGTTTCTTATATTCTGCTCAGTCCAGGCTCGTGCCATAGAGCATACGGCCCTCAGAGCAGCTGCCCGGCTCACTGACACCTCATTTCAAGGGTCCCCAAACTTCCTACATGTGGTACAGGTCTAAAGCTTACAGACAGCCCTGCTTACTGTATGTTGTTCTGCATGTGGGTTAATAGGATGGGGTCATAAGTTTGTGGCACAAAATGGCAGGTACGTGGTTTCCAAAGATACCATTTTTGATTCCAAATAAACTGAGCAGCCTGGAAGCACATCAGCGGGTTGGACAGGATGGTGACCCAGTGGGCTTGGAGGAACTTCTTTATTAGTGAACATCTGGGAAAATGATACCGGGAAGCAGGAAAGTGAAAGAAAAAAAAATCCCTAATCGAAGAGTCCAGCATTTAATAAAGCTGCCTAAAATTCTCTACAAATGCAAGTACTGTGGGGAAGCAGCAAGAAGGCAGCAGGCTGTAGACAGAAATCTAGTGTGTACCGTTTACACATCACAGGGAAGTCTCATGTTCTTTTGAAAGAACCGAAGTTCCCATGCATCCCTATCATCAATCTGTTCCTAAGGTTAAGGTACATAATGAGTTTCCAGGAGCCTACTAATTAACATGGAATCAATAAAGTGTCTAAAGGAAGAGGAATAGGATCCAATATTACATATGAATCTGACCAAAAAGACACAGTAATTTATATTTTCAGATAAGCCCTGGGGCAAATATAGTATTTCTTTTCAGAAATACAGCAGTATGACTATTAATAAAGAAAACAAGGTTGTGGGGATCCCTGGGTGGCGCAGCGGTTTGGCGCCTGCCTTTGGCCCAGGGCGCGATCCTGGAGACCCGGGATCGAATCCCACGTCGGGCTCCCGGTGCATGGAGCCTGCTTCTCCCTCTGCCTGTGTCTCTGCCCCCCCCCCTCTGTGTGACTATCATAAATAAATAAAAATTAAAAAAAAAAAAGAAAAAGAAAACAAGGTTGTACTTACTATGGCGTCTTTGACAATTTGTTTGGCCACTTGCTCTGGTTTGCAAACAGATACAGTCTCTGAAATCAGCCGAGTCTCCAAAGGCTAAAGGTGGGAAAAAACAGACATATCCATACTATTATGGGCCATTAAAGAGCAAAGAAGTCTAAACAACCCTCTCTCCCTCACTTTATGAAGAATTCCAGCCTTCTACCTTTGAGCAGACTCCTACTTTTAGAATCAGGTCCATCTGGATTCTAAATCAGTTTCTACCTGGTTACTGTACAGAATTCAGCCCCGCGGCTGCAGTGAGACAAGGAGGCCCCTGCCGCTCTCCGCGGGACACTGTGTGGTCTCGGCTCCGGTGACGACCGCCAGAGCTAGAAGGAGAACACATCAGTGGTACAATTCTGGTAAAATCCTCACTGCTGGCCAGACACCTGACCGGCAGCATTTCTGCAGAGCCTAGACCATGCGCCCTGAGCCAGTCTGGCCTTATGACCAGCACCTCCGTTCTGAACATACTCCCTGGCCAGCAAAGGCTTGATATATGGATGGAGCTTAGGCCCTGGGCAGAGACAGCCCCAGCCCAGCCCCTGTTCAACAACACAGCTGTTTCCTAAGAGATCTACAGAGGAGGCGACAAGAAAGATAGGACAGTGAACACTGAATGGAGTCCAGCGTGGCTGCATGCCCCCTGGCAGGCTGGTGTGTTGGAACCCCAAGTCACAGGTGGTTAAAGGTCCATCCCAACAGCCACCTGGTTCAAAAAGCCTTTTCTGAATCCTTAACTGGCAGCGCGTTCTCGTCTTTGCATATTGCTGCATTAATACGTATTACAGCAACGTGTGTCTTTGCATTTTACCTCCTAAGTTCTTTGTGGGCAAGGTCTTTTTTTTTTTTTTTAAATCTTCTTTACAGTGACATAAAGATGTGCTCATCAATTCTTTCAAAGGTGGTTTCAATGAGAAGTTTCAAAACTAAAGCCTTAAGCTGCATGAAACTGTAAATTCTATTTACCACAGAGGCTTGAGAAAATGAAAAGAAAAAAACAGAATGTATTTTCTTAAATTAGAAAAACCCAGCACTTCCTAAAAGTCAAGTATTTCTTGATGAACCTGAATTAAGAAAAGGGCCTCTTTTGAAGGGGCCTTTCTTCTTTCTTCCTCCAGACCACCAGGCTGGCACAACCCCCGCCAGACACAGTAGATTTAAAAGTCCGACGGCGCCCCCTAAAGGGCTTACACACCAACAGAGAATTTGACTTCAAAGAAGTCTGCTCAACACACTACTACTGGAGGGAAAAAAACCAACTTAACATCAAAATCAAATCTTCACAGGGAAATCACCTCTCTGTGTCCGCTTTGGCTTCCAACGAAAAGACTGTTACCAAATGTTGCAAATCTGCTTAGCAGACCCCTGCTTATTCTGAGACAGGGCATTTGGCTTAAATTTACTTCTTTGAAACAGTTGTAATCTTAAAAGGGAGAGCCAAAGAGAAATGAATAGGGAAAAAAACTTCTAAATCATAAACATCTTTTTGCAAATATACAGTCTATGGAGCATAAGTGCCAATTTTCATGCTGCAGAGCCTCACGCTTACTAAGCATCACTGTAAAGGAGAAGAAAACCAATCAACGCCCATTCAAGGTAGGAAGTTCTGATGGATTCCTTTCTTCTCCACTTGATTCCTTTGCTGTTTGCTCGCAGGGTGCCTACTACGCATCAAGGCAAAGAAAAGTCTCCTTTGAACAAAGTTGCAAAGCTTGCATTCAGCTCAGCATGACTGTCATTGTATATAATGTAAATGTCCGGTGGTGATAAGCATCATAAAGAAAAATAAAGCCAGAGGAAAGGATGGTGAATATTTCAAGGGAGTGATATATGAGATAAAGAGGGTCAGGGAAGGCCTCTCAGGGTGACATCTGTACAGAGGGAGAAAAAAGCAAGGGATTGGCCATTTAAATATCCAGAAAGGAAAGCAAGAGCAAAGCAAGGCCAAAGCTGGGTAAGTTCAAGAAGAGACAGGGCTCTGATATGGCTGAGGGCAAGAGGAAGACCAGACAGCACTGTGGACAGGTAGCCAAGGTCTACACAGTACAGGACCCAATAAACCTCACGGCCTTTGGATTCTACTCTAGGCTGATGGGAACAACCAGTGGAGCCACACTCACCCCCATACTACCAACGCGCTTCTCAACGCCAACTTTAAAGGAGTCAAAATTAAATAAAATTCAAAATTCAGTCTTACGATATGGAGTCCCAGTGGTCCCATTTCAAGTGTTCAACAGCCAACAATGTGACTACCATATTGGAGAGTGCAGACAGAGAACATCTCCATTCTAGAGAATTCTGCTAGACTGTGCTGCACAAGAACAGTTTTTTTGGTTTTGTTTCTGGCCTTTTGTGCACAAGATGAGTTTGAACAGGGGAGTGACAAGATCTGACTTATGCTTTAAAAGGATTACTGTCCACTGTGTGAAGAAGAGACGGGGAGGCAGACCAGTTTGAAGACTATGAAGTGCAGTTCAGGCAAAAATAGCAGCGGCAACTATCATTACTAGCATGGCACTGATATTTGCAGTTAAAAAGAAAAAAGGAAAAAAAGAGATCTGATTCAGGTAAGTTCTGAGAGTAGAGCCAAGAGGATATGCTGGTCAAGCAGATGAGAAGTAGAATAATCAAGGCTGGCTTCTCAGTTACTGGCCTGAGCGCTATGGCTGATGGGTGCTGTTGGGTGTTGGGCAATAAGATGAGAAGTAATGAACGGAAGGAATGAGGGAATCATATGATCCATTTTTGAAATGCTAAGTCGTGGTGCCCACTATACCCCCACAGGGAGACAATGGATTGGCAACCAGGTGTTTTAAGTTGAGAGGAAAGAATGTTCTTGGTCAAGAATATCATCTCGTTAGTTACTTGAAAATATAGACTGTGCTCCCCATCATAAAGAAAATACCTTATTAAAAAAAATACCTTATTAAAATTTTTTTTAAAAATACCTTATTAGGAAAACTTTCAAAGATTATTAGCAAAAATCCTAATCTCGTAAAATATAGGCCGCATTCTCTAAGACTCCACATGAAAGTTCCCCCAGAAGGTCCAGAGGCCTCTCTACCTAGCATGTCAATTGAAAAGGACTCAATTTTCTGACTGGTGAAAAGGACTCCAGGCTGATGGGCAGAAAGTCAGAAAATTGGAAAAGAGGTTTGTTTATAATGTCAAAGGCTAAAAACAGACACAGAAGAACACTTACCTTGGTTTTGTTTTCTTCTGCAAACCCAGGGGTATCTGTGTCCGGCGGGTAGGCGACTGTGACATAGACATTGTACGGCTTCACCTGCATTTTAGAAACAACACGCGCCCCTTCAGCAATCAAGGTACAGCTCTGCTTCTTCCCTTACTCCCTGGCACTGGCCGTCGGGCAACAGAAAGAACACTGCCCGGATTTTCTCAGAAGCTGGTAAGTCCAACAGGGTGATTCTTAAATGGAGAACTGGCATTGGCGGGGTCAGGAAACTCCTCCCCAGGAAGATCATTCAGGAAGAAAGGCAAAAAGCTCACCCCACCAACGTCTACTTCAGAAGACAGTGGACCCACCTCCTTCTGTGTTGCCCACCCTGCTGACGGGGTGAGGCCCTGGGAGCTGTCCAGGAGGAAGGTGGACAGCTAACAGGAAGTCCACATGGCCCCCCCTCGCGAACCCTGACACTACTCAGGCCTTGGGCCGATGGGGCAGGTCCACTCCTCCGCCATCAGACTACAAATCTGGCTTCCTTCACAGCTGCCTCGGAAACTCTGGTTGATTTCATTTACAAGATCTGTGAAGATCATTCAAACCCTTTCCCTAGGCCCTTCCTGTGCCACCCCAGATCTAGGCCTGGAACTATGTGGATCCCTCCAGAAGTCAGGAGGGAGTCAGGAGTCCCTTCTTCCATCCTCTCCAGAACCAGCCAACAGGACTCTCCCCGCTGGGTGGAGTCTCAGGTCAGACCAGCCACGCACCTCCCCGAAGACCACCTCATCCCTACTTATATGAGGAAACTCCTTCCCAGCTTGAGATGAGCTCTTAGTCTTCTTCACCTCACCACTGGGCCTCCATGCTGAAATTCTCCACTCATAAACACACGCCAATGGGATGATTCCAGAAGATTCTCTTGCTAGTCCACCAGGACATACCACCCTTCCCAAAGATCCTGCTCCTCAGCGGCTCTGCTCCACTCTCATCTGGCCCTGATGCTAGTGGCTCTAAGGGGGATAAGTTCATACCATCAAAATTTCTGTCTTCCTATTTGCTATTGTTTAGCCCCAGGACAACACCTAGGAGAGTTAGAAGTGGACAGGCAGCTGGTGGTAGGCAGGCCACCACGTATCTCAAGGAGGCTGAAAAGTGACAAGAGCATCCCAGGGTCCCATCTCATCACACAGCTCTTTCTCTCTCTGAGGCCCTCCGAGAGGCATAGTTCTAAGCTTGTGGGAGGAGCTGAGAGGGTCTGGGAGAAGCATGTAGGCAGAAGCTTCTGGCCAGCCATCCTGGAAAGTACACTAGCAAAGGGTGATGTGTTCGTTGGTTCAGTTCCAATGCACTTAGGGCGTGAGAGAGCTCATTCACTCAGCATTGATGGGGCATGCGGCGTCAAGGCCCAGCTCTGCTCATAAATAGCTCTGGATTCGGGCCAGGCAGTGAGGTTGATGAGCAAGCAATTCCTCTTCCACTTGTTTTTGAGATAGTGACTTTAAAAACTGTCTCCCACGGCCTTGCCCTCTGCGGTACACAGACCAGACAAGAACACCAGCGAAAAAGCTGAGAAGTGGCCCAGTGGGAAAACCTGAAGCCGACTCTGCTCAGACACGGTTGTTTCTCTGCTGCTTCTTTGGCCCCCTCCTCCTCCAAAGCATAAGGGCTGTGGCACCTGAACTAATGTGAGACAGTATGTCAAAGCAGTGTTTCTCAGACCCGAGTTATGGCTGAACCAGCTTTTCAGAACAGCTTTCTCCTGGGGTGGGCACAGACGGCCCGACCCCTTTCCGGGTGTTGGTATCCTCTCTACAATCACGAGGCCAAATGACTCTCTCCAGCTATGGTTGGCTACCTCCAGTGGCTAATCACTTAATCACCTGTCTTTATTCATCCAACACATACTTCTTGACTGGCTACTGTGTGCTGGTATCGGTCTATGAAGGAAGATATGGATGGAGGCAACTCAGAGAGCCTCAGAGAGCCTCTGCCCTCATGGATCTTCAGTCTCCTGAAACTCTTGGTCAAATAATTGGTGAACTTGAGATACACCAAACGATATCTACAGTTTCCTTTGATCAACTAATCCCATAACCCCAGGGGCAAAGGAAAGGCGGCTGGGTAGGCTTCACGTGCTAAGACAGCACTGGAGAGCACAACTTTCTCAAAGACTTTGTGGGCCAGGACTTCACTGGCTGACTCCTCTGCTTACCTTACCCCAGTGTTTGTCTTTGTCCCTGCTGACTGACCATCCCCTCATCAGTTTCTTCCTCCTACCTCATCTCCATTTCAATCAGAAATACAACCCACTGCTCGAGAGAGAATCGATTATCAAAATAATCCCACCAAAAATGTGTAGTTCCTAATGCTATCAAAGCGAAGGCTGGGTGCCCATCTTTTCTCTGCTGGAGAAACGACCAGAGCTGTGTTGGAAGAAGCTCTAGAACATGAGCTGCAGCTTACTTTTCAACACCGTGGGGACAAACGTCCCTTGAGGGAGGGGAGCATGGGCCGGTGAAGGAAGCACAAAGGCTATTTCTCTTTTACTCGGTCTCTGCTACAACCTCATTGTGTATAACCCATGTCAGAAGTCTGCTTTCCAAAAAGATTAACTTTTAGAATCTTTAAATCATGCATTTATGCCTAAAAGAGCTTTAAAAAAAGATAAAAAATGCAACAAACCATTCTTTCAAACTTATTCATTGTACACAAAACATTTCTAGGGACGTACTTTAGTTTGCAAGGCAAAGGATGGGATGGACAAGAAGACTTAAGAGTTAATTAAACCAAGAAGGATTATCCAAAAGTACTTAGTCTGAGCAATTCTATAAGGTCTGTTTCATTCACAGATAACACATCAGTCACCTTGGCAAAGCCAACCAAATCATCCAGGTTTTCAGGCACAACACCATACACTTGCAGAGAAAAAATTGGGGTTTTTTTTTGTTTATTTTTATTTGAGAGAGAAAGAAAAAACACACATGTACACACTCACAGGGGGAAGGGGCAGAGGGAGAAGCAGACTCCCCACTGAGCTGGGAGCCCAATATCAGGCTCGATCCCAGGACCCTGAGATCACGACCCAAGCTGAAGGCAGATGCCTAACCGACTGAGCCACTCAGGTGCCCCAAAACAACTGTTCTGATGCAAGTCTGTTATGAACAAAAGTAGATTTTGATTACTGAATGTATTTCCCTCATGGCACATGTTTATTTTATTTTGCATTTATGCGGGGACATTTTTCATGAAGTCTAGATATGGACAAAAGTCAAGTGCACTTCAGGTCCAGGCCAGCTATGTGCAGTGCAGCGTGTGAACCACGCTTGTCACAAAGACGCTTCGGGGACTCTGTCGTAGCAACTCATGTCCTTTTCCCTCTTCTTTAGTAACATCTCTGTTCTACCTGAAGTGATGAAACCAGGCCACCCAGATTATATACTTTGCCCTAAATTAGTGAGTCCTGAAGTAGCTTTGCAAGAAAAGACTTAGGAACAAAGAGACCTAATAAGCAGATTTTTTCATTTCCAACGCAGCCCCTCACTTACCAGGTGTCTGAGACCAAAGTGAAGGCCGAGACAACAGGCCAGATGAATCTGGCAACTTCTGACCTGAATTATCCACACATCAGCTGCTGCAGAAGCCAGGCAGAGGGAGCCAGAAGGCAAGCACTTTGTTACTATTTTTGTTGCAAAATAATGATGTCTTTTTGAGTAACTGGATGAACTATTGAAAACTCAGTGTTCTTATCTATAATAAGGTGGCCTAACAACTTCTGCCACTCCTATCTCACAAAACTTACAAAAATCAAATGGTTATTTGCAAAGGGACTTTCAAAGTGAACATTTCAAAAGAAGAGAAATACTGGTATTCTTGTTTTGAAATTTCACAGCCGTATGAGCCTCATTGGCTAAATATTATTATAACCTATTACTGACTAAGAGCTTTAAACAAGCTGATAAAAAGGAAATTTGGGCCGGTTCCTTTTTTGAGGAGAATGGCACAGTCGATCAGTCCCCATGTGGCACATCATGATCATGTCACTGACTGGACAACTCATTGGTACCATGTTTGTCCAACAGCGGGGCAGTGTGGCCCTCTGTCACACACCATCGAGGGCTCCTCTGGGGATTTTTTAAAACAGGGGTCAGCAAACTATGGCCTGTGGGATAAATCTCCACCTATTTTTATAAATAAAGTTTTATTGGAACACAGCCATGTCCATTTATCTATCTGTCACATAGGGCTGCTTTCCTGCTCTCACCATTAGGTTTCAGGAGTTGCGACAAACAACATCCACCCCTCAAAAGCTCAAACACTTACAAGCTGGCCCTCACAGAAAAAATTTGCTAACCCTTCCCTAATCTAAATCATTAAACGGGACACCCAAATCACACTCTTATTATGAGAAGGCTGGTCACAACCAATTCTTTTCTGGGCTTCCAATGTCATGATGTAGCATTATATTTCAGTCTCTATCACAATAGAAAGAATTTTACCTTCCTTTTCAGTGTGTGATTTTGGGTAGGTATACGTGGTACTCTCTATGCATCCCCATCTGACGACAATGCAAAGTCAGCTTCCCACGATTGAGTGTCACATCATGACACTTATTTTTTTTTTAAACTTTTTATTTATTTATGACAGTCACAGAGAGAGAGAGAGGCAGAGACACATGCAGAGGGAGAAGCAGGCTCCATGCACCAGGAGCCTGACGTGGGATTCGATCCCGGGTCTCCAGGATCGCGCCCTGGGCCAAAGACCGGCGCTAAACCACTGCGCCACCCAGGGATCCCCGTGACACTTATTTTGATGCTAATCCTCTTTCACAACATGCTCTACTAACTGGGAAAATAAAAAGCGTTCGCTTTCATCAATACATCTTTAAGATATTAAAGCATAAGCATCGGGAGAGCCAAATGATATTTTCAGCGCAACCCTCTTGTTTTACAGCAAAGGAAAAAGACCAAGTTAAATGATTTGTCTAAAAGCTGAGAGCTAGGCAGTAGCTGATTTAAGCCCTTCCCTCAAACACATGCTAAGTTTATTCTTCAGTCATAAAGGACACATCTCTTTGTTAAAGAAACACCTCTAGAGAATAAAATATCTGGTTAACCTTATGCATCCTCACACAGTATTAGACCAAAAATACTATGTAAATATCAGTAGTACTTTGTGTATTAAATTAAGCAAGCAAGGGGCACCTGGGTGGCTCAGTGGTTAAGCATCTGCCTTTGGCTCAGGTTGTGATCCCAGGGTGCTGGGATTGAGTCCCGCATTGGGATCCCCGCAGGGAGCCTGCTTCCCCCTCTGCCTCTCTCTCTCTGCCTCTCTTTGCGTCTCTCATGAATAAATAAATAAAATCCTTTTAAAAATTAGTTAATTAATTAACTAAGCAAACAAAACACCTCACACTCATCTTGCTTCTAGCATAATCTGTATGACGCCTGAAAAATGTTAACAGCAAAATTCAAGGGTTGAGCAGATTCTTTTTCACTGATGTCAAGTCTACAAGTGTCTAATTTAATACAACAACATGTGTAAAGTAGCTACAAACTAAAAGGGAACAAACATTTCTGAGCTGGAAGATATAAATATAAAACTGAATTCAGTGTTTACCTCCATCTGCAAAGCTTCAGCCAATCCCCTGATGGCAAATTTGGATGAAGAATAGGCCGTAAAACCGAATAATCCCAACTGTCCTGCCTGGGAGGAGATAAAGACGATCCTGCCCACCCGACGCTCCTTCATGGTGGTGATCACAGCTCGGCTGGGGTACACACTGCCGAGGTAGTTGACGCTCATTAGTCTCTGTAGGGAACAAAGAGCCACGTGAGAAGTGAGCAAGGTCAAGGCCTCAAGCCTGCAGTCCACAGTTCTGTACACTCTCAAGATCTGAGTTCAGTGAAGACCAAGTGACGGGGAGCCCAATGGATGCGCCGAAGGAATGAGTGATATAATGATCCCATGAATGGGCCATGATGCTCATGACCTGCCGTCTGTAGCCTGTTTCTTTCTTTTTTTTTTTTTTAAAGATTTTATTTATTTATTCATGAGAAACACAGAGAGAGAGAAAGATGGAGACATTGGCAGAGGGAGAAGCAGGCTCCATGCCAGGAGCCCGATGTGGGACTTGATCCTGGGACTCTAGGATCACACCCTAGGCCGAAGGCAGGCGCTCAACCACTGAGCCACCCAGGAATCCCTGAAGCCTGTTTCAATCTAGTCTTGCATTCTCACCATGACAGCAGTGATGTCTTTGCTGAAAACTGGTCAGGATTAGTTTTCTACTTACCAAAAGTACAATGCATCTTGCAGGTAACACTTTTTGAAAGACAGTTTTAGGGAAAAGCCTCCAAATATTTCTAAACCTATTAGTTCTAAGCTACACAAAGAGACCAAGACTGTGGTTAGGAGCAATGGACTGTGGTTTGAAGTCCTGGCTTGACAATTTACTACCTATTCGATGATGAAGAAGAAAGTCAGCTACTGTGCTTATTTCTGCAGCTGAACACTGGGCTAATGCTGGTACTAGCTCATAGGGCTGTTGCAAGAATTGAAAGAGGAAAACACACGTCAAGTGGCAGCACAGTCTCTGATCCACAGTAAGTGACCAATACTGGCTCCTGGATTATGATGGGTAAGAGCTTACATAGGTTCCAAGAGTCTATTTTCCCTTCATCCTGGGAACTCTTAAAAACCTTATGTTTTAACTTGGAAATCTACAAGTACATGCATCAAAATGTCTCTATATTAAAAGTCTTGCTTTGAAGAAAAAAAAAAAGTCTTGTAAAAATACTAGATCTATCAGCGTGTGAAACCAAACACTTCATTGAGGAACTCTGAGTCAACCATGAATGTTGACTCTACAGAAAGTCATATAGCTTTTAGAAATGGTGACCAGAAACACCAGAGGATACGGGAAATACTTATTCTGCAAGTTTAAAAAAGCAGAGGGCATATGATACTATATTTACACTGTAAATACAGACTGTAACTAATTCAAATATTAAATAAAAGTACATGTACACAGGTGCAAAATGAATTAAGGAACCATAGATAACTATAAATGATTGAGGGTGCCTGGGTGGTTCAGTTGTTGAGTGTCTGACTCTTAATTTCAGCTCAGGGTCTAATCTCACAGATCATGAGACCAAGCCCCGCATCGAGGTCTGTGCTCAGTAGGAGTCTACTTGGATATTCTCTCTGCCCCTTCCCCCACTCATTCTCTCTCTCTCTCTCATTCTAATAAATAAATAAAATATTTTTTAAAAATGTAGCCCTATATCTACTAAAGACATTAAATTAAAGTTAGTCCCACAAAGATAACCTCAGGCTTCACTGGAAAATTCGAGCAAACATTTAAGGATAATATCAATTCTACACAAATCCTTCCAGAAAAGTGAAGAGGAGAGAATATTCCCCTACTTATGGTAAGAGGCCAACATTACCTTTATACAAAAATCAGAAAAGACCATTACAAGGAAAGAAAACAACTGATATCCCTCAAGAACACAGAAAGGATGAATAGCCAAGTGGGGTCTATCCCAGGAATGCAAGGCTGGCTTAACACTGGAAATTAATCAATGTAATTCACCATATCAACAAACTAAAAAAGAACTCTGAAATCATCCCAGGAGATGCAGAAAAAGCACCTGACAAAATTCAACTTCCATTCTTTATAAAAACTCTCAGCAGGGGCCCTTGGGTGGCTTAGTGGGTTAGGCGTCCAACTCTTCTTGATTTTGGCTCAGGTCGTGATCTCAGGGTCTTGAGATCGAGCCCTGAGGTGGACTCTGCACTCAACATGGAGCCTGCTTTAGATTCTCTCTTTCCATTTCTCTGCCCCTCCCTGTCCCCACTCGTGGGTGCTCTTTAAAGAAAAAAGAAAGAAAAAAAAAACTCTCAGCAAACTAGGAATACCAGAGAACTTTCTCAACTTGATAAACGGCATCTACGCAAACACAACAGAAAGAACAGAACTACAACAAACATCATACTTAATGGTTAAAAAAAAAAAAAAAGTTTTCTCCCAAGATCAGGAACACTGACAGCATGTCTGCTCTCACCACTTCCCTTCTGTACTGGATGTTCTAACCAGTACAATAAAGGTGCCCAGATGGGTACAGAAAAGTAAAACTGTTGCAAATAACATGATCTTGAATGCAGAAAATCCAGTGAGCACTAGAATTAATAATGGACTTCAGCCAGACTGCAAGATCAATACACAGAAATCAATTGAATTTCTCTACATTAGCAATGAACATTCAGAAAATGCCATAAAAACTACCATTTATACTAGCATCAGAAAATAGGAAATATTGAAAAATGAGGTGCAAGACCCATGCACTGAAAACTACAAGACACCGCTGAGAGAAACGGAAGAAAATTTAAATAAATGGAGATATATTCTACATTCACAGGTTAGAAGACTCAATGTTGTTAAGACGTCAGCTCTCCTCATGTGGATCTATAGAGTCAATCAAACATGAAAATAATTATCACTGATACAGGTAGATAAACAGGACATAGGTCCAAGAATCCATAAAGCAAACCTATTAAGTGGAAAATTAAGAGAAGTGCATTGACCTTCCCAAAGACCGCCTCCCGTTTCAGATTCACTGGACGGCCTCCCAGACTCTGCACCTCGTCGTACCCATGACTAAGATTTATGGCAGTGAGAGGGCACAAGGCAAATTATCAAGGACAAAAGGCACCTGGGTCAAAGGCCAGAGGAACCTGGCACGCATTTCCAAGCATCCTCTCGTCCTCTTGGCAGGGAGTCGCACAGCACCTGCTGGGATCCCCCAGCCGTGGGCTGTAACAACAGAGCCGACCACGTGAGGCACGCACACACTTTCAGGGGAGCCCTGGGAGCCTCAGTAAAGTGCACACGAGACAAACAAACCAGCCATCAAAACAAAACAAATTAAAAAATCTTCAGAAAATGCACCAAACCTGGAGTGGGTGTTCTCGCAGGACCTGCGGACAACGAGCACAGTGGCCTTGACCACAGCCCCGCAGTGGGCAGGGACGGACGGAAGCAGAGGGGTGAACGCTGGCCTGGGGCTGGGGGTACAGCGGCCTACTGCCTGCGTTCAGGGCAGGGCGGCCAGAGGCCTCGTCCCTGGGACCCAGGCAACAGGCGTGGGTTAACTATCCTTTCTTTTTAGAAGCCTGCTTCTCCCTGGGGCTGGAGCACTTCCAGCATCACCCAACAGCCGTTCAAGCCCTCCCTGCGCCCACCTCCCCGCCGCCCCCTCACACAGCCCAGGGGTTTACCCACCAGGGCATCTGCACCGGCATCACTCACATCACCCGCATCCTCCACATCATGATCTCCTGCCCTGATGACCTCTGACCCCTCCTGAACCGCTCCTGACACAACCAGCAGAAAGATCCTCTGATCTGCTACTGCCCAGCCCAGCTTAAGCCCCTTCAAAGGTTCTGGACTAGAATCCCAACTCCCCATGGTGGCCTTTGAGACCCCAGTGGTTCTGGCCCCTGCGCCACTCCACATTGCTCCGGAAGCTGACCCCCGACGTCCTAGCCCTCCTAAGACCCCTGGCTCCTGCCCCAAACAGGACTCCTGGTCAGGTCCTTGAGTCTGCCCTCCACACTGAGTCAGGGTGACTCTACAGATTGCCCCTCCATTAGCCTCCCTCTCTCTCTCTCTCTCTCACACACACACACACACACACTCTCACACAGTCATCCACACTCACTCTCACATCCTCACACTCACTCCTCACACACTCATTCACACACTCACACCCTTCCACACACACACTCACACACATCTGACTCCTCTTTGCCTGGCCACCTCATCATCTGACGTCTTACCTCATCGTGTTCTGCCTAGACTGATACAACAACTATCTTCCCCAACTCATTCTTTACCCAGCTGTTGAAATCATCTTCAAAACCTCCCTCTGATTACTTACAGTAAAGGCCTGCAGGTCAAGGCAACTACCTTTCATGCTGATTTGATAAAGGAGCCTTAAGACACTTGAGTCCCAGATAAGGTGCCCCTCTACCTACAGCTATATCTGGACTCTCCCTCCTGGACAATAAATCACAGAAGTTATGGTGCTTTCCCAGAGTCCACCAGAAGCAAGGTGTCTATGCTGCTACTCTAGCGCTCTCATTTTCCATAAAAAGGGGATGTCATTTACCTTCTCGGAGGAAAACATTCAAAAGCCACTACTACAATGAAGGTTCATGGAGCATTAGGGAAAAGACAGTTGATACCATGCCAACTAAAAAACTGTTTTGTACTTTGGAAGGATTATGAATCTGGGGATCTCTGGGTGGCACAGTGGTTTAGCGCCTGCCTTTGGCCCAGGGCGCGATCCTGGAGACCCGGGATCAAATCCCATGTCAGGCTCCCGGTGCATGGAGCCTGCTTCTCCCTCTGCCTATGTCTCTGCCTCTCTCTCTCTCTCTCTCTCTCTCTCTGTGTGTGACTATCATAAATAAATAAAAATTAAAAAAAAAAAAAGGATTATGAATCTGATGTTCATTTATTTAGAGGTCATAGAAATTACTAAGAGACATTCCATGACAAACTTGACAAACTTGTTTAAAAATATAAACCAAGATGTGTCATTTTTTTTTTTTGTTGTTGTTGTTGTTGTTTTTTAGAGATTTTATTTATTTATTCATGAGAGGCAGAGACACAGAAGCAGGGACACAGAAGCAGAGGAAGAAGCAGGCTCCATGCAGGGAGCCTGACGTGGGACTCGATTCCCGTCTCCAGGATCACGCCCTGGGCTGAAGGCAGCACTAAACCACTGAGGCACCCGGGCTGCCTGATGTGTCATCTTTTTGCCTTGATTTCAGAACTCAAGAGTCTGCTCTTGAACTTCTCTGGTTTACCACTGTTAAAAACCCTGACAGCTGACATGAAAATCCAGCACCTCTTGGCTTACAGAGAGCTCTCTTCAAGAGAGTGTACCTTGGTGAATCGTCATGGCAGTGCAGGTCAGTTTGGAGGTTTTATGCTCATTTTATAGCTGGGAAAACCAAGGCCCAGAGACTCGTCCAAGCTCTTAAGGTTAGATGGCCATGGTACTGCAACTAAAACCTTTTCCGACTTTTTTTTTTTTTTAAATTTTTTATTTATTCAGGATAGACACAGAGAAAGAGAGAGAGAGGCAGAGACACAGGCAGAGGGAGAAACAGGCTCCATGCTGGGAGCCCGACACGGGACTCGATCCCAGGACTCCAGGATCGTGCCCTGGGCCAAAGGCAGGCGCTAAACTGCTGAGCCACCCAAGGATTCCCTTTGTCCGACTTTCCCCTAGCCTTCTAAAGCTTCTAGTAAATCTAAATGCATTCTAACTATTTCATTTGTAAAGCCTTCACCTGTGGCCTTGCTCTACTTGGAGTATCTGGGCTAGCCCATGAGCAAAAAGCAAATGTCCACTTACTTCAAAAGTACTAACTTCAAGATCTTCAAATTTTCCCGAAAGTGACATTCCCGCACAGTTCACAAGCATGTCCACTGGGCCCAGTTTCTCCTGTGCCTGGAAAAGTTTATCAGAGTAGCCATGAAGAAAAAGAGAAGCATTACTTGGTAGCAACTCAGTGCCAATAAATAAAGTCTAACAAACTATTAAAGCTACAGAGATGATTTATCAGTTCCAAGCCCTACACCAAAATGCTAAGAACCAATTGAAAGGCAAGCAAATTAATTCCAGGTAGCCCAACCTCTTACTTGTTTTATGACATTCTCTACTTGGCTGTAGTCTTGAGATACGTCAACTGATATACAAAGTACCACCTGTGAGGAAGAGAAAAAGATGATCAAAGTCATGCAGGCATCTAAAAGCATTTTTTTAAAGAGTTTTTTTTTTAAATCAAGGCAATTCTTTCCAATAGCTAGGGAGTCTAGTCTTGTGGGCATAGATTGCAGTGTTGGAAATCTGCTGACAGTGCACTACTGGAGCCTAATTTTCTTGGCAGTTCTCACAGAAAACTCTTATGCAAACTGAAAAACACATCTTAAGAAATATTGGTCAAAGTACAAACTTTCAGGTATAAGAGAAATAAGTCCTGGAGATCTCCTGTACGACACAGTGACTACCGATATGAATACTACATTGTGTACTTGAAATTTGCTGAGAGTAGATCTTGAGTGTTCTCAATACACACACAGAATAACTATGTGAAGTGATGGGGTGTGTTAATCAACTTGAGGTGGTGAGCATGTCATGATGCAAATGTGTATCAAATCATCACACTGTGCCCATCCGTACAGATGGATCCGTACAGATCCATACAATTTTTGTCAGTTATACCTAGATAAGGCTGGAAACAGATAAGAAATGTAAAGAGCTCCTCTTGGAACACCGCTAACCTACAGTGACCGAAGGCAGGTCTGAGATCACTTGTGGTCAGATGAGGGAGGCCTGGCTCGTGGGGAAACAAGTGGAACTCTGGGGGGATGGACATGCTCTGTGTCTGGATCTCAGGGCTGGCTGTACACGTGTATGCATCTGTCAAAAGCCATCAAACTGTACTCTTTACATGGGTGCGGTTTACTGGACATAAATTATAGCTCTGGTTATTAAAAAGAATACATAAATTACATAAAAAAATCAATAAATTGTACATCAATTGTATCTCAATTGTTAACATCTTAGGTTGTTAAAAATAAAAACAATAAGTCTAATAAATACGCTTAAAAAATACTCCCCTTGGAGCACTCCCAGGGCTCAGACTGCCCTACTGGGAGTCCGAATCAGCAGGCAGGGGATGAAGAGATAAGCAAACAATACCTACTCACAAAAGCCACCTGAGTTTGAGTCCCTGCACTGGTGACTTTATCTTTCAAGGCCAAGGGTCGATCTGGGGCTGTGGGAGCTTGAGGTCCCTGACTCTGGGCTGATGGGTCACTCAGGGATTCTCTAGACAAGGGGCCACCCAGGCAGGCCCTCAAGCCCACCCAGTCCAAGCCTGGCCAAGCTCACGGGTTCACAGCACAGAGAGATGGCAGGAAGAGCCCAGCCCATGCTTGCCAAGGGCAACAATTCCATTTGGTCTTTGGAAAGGAAGAAAGGAAGAAGGAAGGAGAGGAAGCATATATTTCAGCGCTTGCTTTGATAGAAATTTATAAAATAGCCGTTAAGGATACGAAAGGGTGCTAACAATGAGCTATTGTTTTAATTTCCCTTTTTGGACCATGTTTTCAAATCCAGAGCTCAGCCTCTGAGATCGGAATGTTCTAGGTTCCAAGGAAGGGGTCGCAGAGAGAGGGAGAAAGGCATTTTCTGGACTTCTCAGTCTTTCCAGGAGTTCTCCTCGGTGGAGACTGGCCGCCAAACCAGGGGGCAGACAGAATGAGTGTGTACAGGAGGGCACGTCCACATGGGCACTCGCGCCCGCATGTGGCCTCGAGTGTAAGTGGTGGAAGGAGAGGGTCTGGTGTCCGCAAGCCTGGGTCCTGATCCTGCCCCTTCGGTCACTAGCCGGGCGGAAGCTGAGGAGGCAGCGGTGGCCTCACCAGACCCAGAAAGGGTGTCAGGAGCTGGTGACCAGAGATCCCTTCCAACTCTGAGAAGATGCGACGTGCAGAATAAAGCCACGACGTGAGAGGTGACTGCCTTAGAATCGGATGCGCCAGGCAGGAAGTTTTATTTGGTGCAGGAAGGAACCCTGTCCAAAGGATCTAAATTCCTAAGGAAACAGCCTCCTTCACAAACATCACCTGGAATATTCCAGAGCTGCCCCTGGGTTTCATGCCTCTAATCAGGATTTTTTACATGAGTCTTTTCTTTTCTTTTTTTTTTTTTTTAATTTTTTTTTTTTAATTTATTTACGATAGTCATACAGAGAGAGGGGGGGGGGCAGAGACACAGGCAGAGGGAGAAGCAGGCTCCATGCACCGGGAGCCTGACGTGGGATTCGATCCCGGGTCTCCAGGATCGCGCCCTGGGCCAAAGGCAGGCGCCAAACCGCTGCGCCACCCAGGGATCCCTACATGAGTCTTTTCATACAGTATTAGATCATTTGCTATAAATAAAAGCTATCCCAAGGACAAGTAAAATTAAAAAGAGAGAGAGAGAGAGAGAGAGAGAGAGAGAGAGAGAGAAAGAAAGAAAGAAAGAAAGAAAGAAAGAAAGAAAGAAAGAAAGAAAAGAGAAGAGAAGAGAAAAGAAAAGAAAAAAGAAAAGAAAAAGAAAAGAAAGAAAAGAAAAGAAAAGAAAAGAAAAGAAAAGAAAAGAAAAGAAAAGAAAAGAAAAGAAAAGAAAAGAAAAGAAAGGCTAACAAGTCACCAGGAGAAAAGTGTCCACAGGGCCCTGCTTACGCTGAGCCATGTGGCAAAGCCCTTCTGTGCAGGCAAAGGCTCAAGCTCCGTCAGGCCCACCCCAGCCCTGCCGTCTGTCCTCTCCCTGACGTGCACGTCTGGAACCTGCCACATGACCCTAAGCGTCTGGAACCTGCCACATGACCCAAAGCCTTCCAACAGCTCAAGTGGGGACGGGAGTCACGGTGAAGAAGTCCGGGCAGAGAGAGGGTGCTGACGGCAGGCCTGGCCTTTGGCCAGCAGCATTCACGCTCCATGGCTTCAGAGGATATGTCTTTCTCTATCAGAACTTCCAGGAATCGGGGAAAGGTGAGGGATCTGCTGAGCTGGCAGCTTCCCAACGGTCCCGGGCTGCAGGGAAGGGGAGCACAGAGGCCACGGAGGACAGAAAATCTCACAAGCGAGGCTCTCTGCCTGCAGCACAGATACACGAGCAGAGAAGTGCAAGCAGCCCTCACAGAGGGAAACGACCACATACACTGGGCACCTGGACTCTGCTGAAGGAGTTACAGGAGAAAGGCCGATTTGTTCTTACTGACATGGGAAGACCTCTAACATATTTTGGAGGTGAAGCAAAGAGGCAATTAGAACTACAGTGAGGGGCGCCTGGGTGGCCCAGTCGGTTAAGCGTCTGACTCTTGCTTTTGGCTCAGGTCTTGATCTGAGGGGGTGGGATTGAGCCCCACATTGGGCTCCACACTCGGCATGGAGTCTGCTTGAGATTCTTTCCCTCTCCCTCCCCCACTGCTCCTCCCCCTGCTTGCTCATGTGCTCTCTCAAATAAATAAGTAAAATACATTTTAAAAAATAATAATAAAACTACAGTGAAACAGCATTTAAAACCCATCTGAGGGGCACCTGGGTGGCTCAGTGATTGAGCATCTGCCTTTGGCTCAGAGCGTGATCCTGGAGTCCTGGGATCGAGTCCTGCATCGGGCTCCCTGCAAGGAGCCTGCTTCTCCCTCTGCCTGTGTCTCTCTCTCTCTCTCTGTCTCTCATGAATAAATACATAAAATCTTAAAAAAAAAATCCAAAAGGCAAAAATTAGGAAATGTGCCAATACCAAAGTGTTGGCAGGATGCAGGGCAACCAGGGCAGTGGGTACTACCAGTGGGCATGTCCCCACGCCAGTGAAGTTGAAGATGCACATGCATTGTAACTGTTACTCCACAATCCTATTTCCAGGCACCATCCATTCTTGCACACATACACAGAGATGTGTTGTAGAAAAACTTCAGTGACAGCAAGAAATAAAACAAACTAACCAAAACACCAAAAGTGAGATATCCACCAACAGTAGAATTGATGAACAAAAGGTAGTATATATGTATTCAGAAAATGTTTGACAGCAGTTAACACACACACAGACACACACAAACTATGATTTTATGCAGCAACAGCAAGGAATTTCAAAAGCAGTATCTAGCGAAGAGATCAAGTTGCACAAAAGTACCAGAAAAACGACGTGCTACACATCTACAGAGGTAGAAAGCAGGTTAGTGATCGCCTGGGGCTGTGGGGGGTGAAGGGGGAAGCAGGGAGTGACAAGATCTGGGCTCTCCTGATGGGATGATGGAAAAATTCTCAAATGGATTCTGGTGCTGGGTGCACAACTCCATGGATACGCTAGACGCCACTGAGCTGTACACTTGACACGGGTGAATTGAATAGTATGTGAGGTATGCCTCAGGAATGCAGACAAAAAAAAAACAAATAAATAAGAATGATGCCATAAAGCTCAAAGAGAAGCAGAAAGAAACAGTATACTACGGAGAGTCACACATACCACCTCATCAAATTATGAAAAAAGCATAGCAACACAAAAGTCAGGTTGGGGGTTGCCTCTAGGAATGAGACCGAGCGATATGGGCACCCAGAGGGGGCTTCAGGGGCCCCAGAAAAATCTCATTTCTTAAGCTGGGTGAGGAGTATCATAGTAACTTATTGTTATGTTTTATACTGAAAGATATGTGTGTGTGTGTATATATATATACACACACACACACACACACACACACACACGCCATTTTATTCATCCCAAAATGCCATAACCCCCCCAAAAAAATTTAGTACCCCTTTCCACTTATGTGTTTGTATGAAGTTACCTTAAATAAATAATTGAGATCATTTTCTGTAAAAACATGTGATCACTGGTGCACGGAAGTCAAAGTCTGTACATTTTGGGGAATGGCCTGAACTTGTAGACAATTCAAATGATTTCACCTTTTTCAAAAAACAGTCTAATATGTATTTTAATTAGGAAAAACCCTACACGCTTTCAATGAACTATTCACAGTTGAAATAACCGTTTTTCCCCCTTTCCACAACTATGTTGATTAGCACAGAAAAATGCATCATGAAGACTGATCATACCTGTTTATCATTAATAGAGTGCTTTTCAATTTCTTTCTTTGCCTGCAGCAGCTTGTCCTGAAAGCAACAGAGAACAATTAGTTCTGGTAATTGTCTATTTGTCTGCTTGTTTGTTTAAATGGAGCGAAAAAGCAATTATTCGTGTATTTATTAAATTCTAGAAAACACGCGAGACAGCACCTATGTTGCATAGCTATGGGCCACTGTCTACAAAAGAAAGAAGTTCTAAAGTTATGTTTGGCTATGATTAAGTTTTTCTGAAAGGTAACAGAAAAACAAAGAAACTGCACAATCCTAATCAACACTACTAATTGCTGATGGGCACCATATCAACTCTAATAAATGTTTTGATCTGACATTATTTGGTTGTGATGTAAAACAAGAACCACCACATGGCTGTGCAATGCTTCCCAAACTTAAGAGTTCACGTGGTTTCACGTCAAGAGTGCTTTCATAAGAGATTGTCCAATATTTTCCTCCTCTACCATAAAAGCAAATATAGTGAAAATCACCTTTCAGGTACATTGAGAACACTGAATCCTGGCAACTTTCGAGAATAATCTTAAGACAAGCAAAGCTACCCTGAAACTGAGAAACTCTGCCAAGGTCTCAATTTTGCTTGTTTTACTCATTTTCAAAGAGAGAGACTTATCAGTTTACAGTTCTTAATTTGTTCAAAAAGTTGTAATTTCAGCACATCAGGACAGCTAGAGAAGAACAAAGGAGGAGGCGAATCCTTGGGAAAGACGTGGGTTTTCTGAACATGGGTGTGTCTATAATAATTTTGTTCTATGAATAAAGATACACACAACTTTCCTTTGTCAAAAGTAGAATAAACAACTATATTAGGTAATAAAGACTTTCTGGATGCCAGAAGGCTCGTCTGCTCATTCATGTCTAGCATTGCAAGGACCAGAGAAGGAGCTTCTGAAACACCTCAAACCCGGTGTCTCCTCTGCTTCCTTCTCATCTGTCTTGTATCAAATATCGGCACAGCTTAAATCTCACCAAATGCCATTTTATTAAAGTTATGTTTTCTTTCCCATAAAGTGGCTTTGATGTCAAAGTAAATTCATTGTTAGAGATGTCAGGATACAAATGAAAGGTAGCAATCCCACTGTTCTTGATTTTAAGAAGGAATAATGAACATCAAAGCCTAATTCTGGGCCAATATTTAAACATCCCCCCCCCAGACCCTCCCTGGCAGCTGTGCACCCCCACCTGAGTGGCCACCTACTACTGCCCTCCTGTGGCACAGGTGAGTCCAGAGTCCCCAAGCAGTGATGCCCTGCTGACATCCCCAGCCCTTCCGTCAACCCTCCCTTCATTTCTTCACTCCATGACTCCACACTGAGCACCCTCTGGGAGCCAAGCATTATGCCAAGCACAGAACAACGGCAGTGGACAACAATACGGCCATGGTCACCTCCCCCCGCCTCCACAGAGCCAGAGGGCTTCACAACTGTTCATGTGAATACAGTGTCATTGCTTTGGATGTGGAAATGACTCTAGCAAGAGTAACAGACCTTGGGAGGGAGGGGAGGGGGAGGGGAGGGAGGGGAGGGAGGGGGAGGAGAGGAGAGAGAAGAGAGGAGAGGAGAGGAGAGGAGAGGAGAGGAGAGGAGAGGAGAGGAGAGAGAGAGGAGAGAGGAGAGGAGAGGAGAGGAGAGGAGAGGAGAGGAGAGAGAGGAGAGGAGAGGAGAGGAGAGGAGAGGAGAGGAGAGGAGAGAAAGAAGAGAAGAGAAGAGAAGAGAAGAGAAAGAAGAGAAGAGAAGAGAAGAGAAGAGAAAGAAGAGAATTAAGGGGAGGGGAGGGAAGAGAAGAGAGGAGAGAAGAGAGAGGAAGAGAGGAGAGGAGAGGAGAGGAAGAGGAGGGAGGAGAGGAAAGATAGGAGATAGGAAGGAAGGAAAGGGAGAAAAGAAAAAGCAAAGCACAGCAAAGCAGACCTTGTGTTGACTTGACACAGAAAACCACGGTTTTGCTACACTGCTGGGGAGGAAGGAGCAAGATTTCCTGTGGAGTCCAGTTTCAGTAGAGATGTACCTCATCTCCATAATAAGCAAATTCCAGGGAACCACCTGCACATCCTAAAGGACTGGGGATCAGCCCTGCAATTGGCTCAGCAGGGGTGCGTAGGCGGAGGCCCTCCCCCGGGGGTCCCCACAACAGGTGTGCACCCGCCCCGACCATCTCCACATGGACCATCTCGACATGCAGCGTCTCTGATGTTGCCCAACCATTGTGGACACTAAATAAATATTTGTGGAACCGACCTGACTTCAACCAAGAAGTGTTTGCCCTGAATATGAGAAACAACCAGGGGTTCCAGGATCACACCTCGAACCGGAGATGAGTCACTTCTCGCCCAGGTTCGCGACCCCTAAGCACAAGCCCAGCCTCTCTGGCTCATCAAAAGCTGAGTAAGCAAGTCCATGACAACACACCCAGAAGACGTACCTCATTTCGTGCCACCAGAGTTATAAACGCTCCTTGTTTATAGCACTCGATAGCAATGCACTTTCCAATGCCGCTGGAGCCTCCTGTAACCTAAAAGCAAATATAATAAAAATCTTAGCTCTTGCAATTTCCCTTCTCTGGGAAGTTTATTTAAAACAACTGGGACGGGCTCTAAAACCCAATCTACAAGAGACAGATTTTTTAGCTATTGTAGTTTCTTCGTCCCAGACTCAATGAATGAATTAAGCAGAGACATGAAAGATTTTACTGTCTTGCTGCTTTGTTTTTGGTACTGAACTATAAATTGCACATCTATATTTTTCTGCGTTTACTGGAGGGAAAGTGCCCTATAACTCGAGCTAATAAGTAAGCCATTAGTCTACCTCTGGTTCCAAATTTAAATGAATCTTATTTCCTTATTGCTTATCTCCTGTGTGACTATCTTCTCAAGAGAAGAAAAGAGCCACTTGCATAGATCTTCTAATATTTTACATGACCGCTTCTTAAAAAAGTATACAGGATCATATGGAAATACCAAAAGGGAAAGCTTTCCTTCTTGCACTATTCCCCCATAATCTATAGCGCAGCTCTACTGGCTTTGAGTTCCATGCTCCCTCCAACCACAGGGCCTTTGCACATTCTATCTCCCCTGCCCTTCTTTCATCTGGCTGGCATCCATTCACCCATTAAATCTCAGCTCAGGGGTGCCTGAGTGGCTCAGTCGGTTAAGTATCCAACTCTTGGTTTCAGCTCAGGTCATGATCCCATGGGTTGTGGGATCCAGTCCCATTTTGCTGGGCTTTGTGCTCAGCAGGGAGTCTGCTTGGAGATTCTCTCCCTCTATCCCTCCTCCCTCCCTCCCTCCCTCCCTCCCTCCCTCCCTCCCTCCCCCCCACCAAATGAATAAATTTTTAAAAAATAAATAAATCTCAGCTCAAACATCACTTCCTCAGGAAAACCTTCACCTGCCCATTCCCTAACCTCAACCCACTTTTCAGCACCGCATCCTTTTCCCTTTACTTTATGGCACTCACAGACTCAAACAGCCGTGCATTTATTTGTGTGGTTATCTGATTCACGACCATCTCTCCTATCCCTGCCTCATAAATGCCCTAAAAATACCTACTCTCTTTCTGCTCCCCACTACATTCCTAGCACTTAGCACAGTGCCTGGCACATAGGAAGGGCTTGCTACATACTTACCTAAGTAAGACAGGTGTAATATTATTTTTCTAGTCATTTTTCCTATGCAAATTATATAATACAGGTCAAGAGAATGGAGGGCCCCAGGCTGTCAGGTGAAGGAAGGGGGGGAAGTTTCACATAGGCAGCTGACCTTACATGGGATCATATCCTATATGATATGATATATACGTCAAAATATCTTACGTCAAAAAAACTAATAAAAGGCTTTACAATATTACATTAAGGAGCCGTACTGAAACTTAGCTGTCGACTTCCATACAACACACATTCGGGTGATTTCAAATATTTCACCATTAGGTATTAGTCATGTTGTAATGAACATCGCTGATCCCATCTCAATTATTTTAAAGTTATCAGGAAGCCATGCCTCCACAATGTCCCAATCTCCATGGATGCTTCGGCTTCCCTACTTCCCTTTAGCCAAGTCTTCACCACTGAAGAGGCTTCCTTGGCAGATAATTAACCAATTTTCTCCAGAAGGTTACTGTCAAAAAATCTACCTGTTGCCTCAGCTAAACAGTTGCCTCTGAGGAGCTCTTTGCTGCCAAGATATTTCATGGGGGGCTCTGGCTTTTTAATTTTCACCCCACATTCCAATTCCATAGCAATTAACAGCCCCCCCCCCCCCGCTGTTGCTGCCTCAGTGTTCCTCCACCCAACATCCCCCGCATACCTACCTATCCAAATCCGACCTGTCCTGCAGAGGCCAGATCTAAGGTCCCCTCCTCCAAGAAGCTTTCCTGACTCTGTGGCTCAGTCCTGTCCTTTACCTGTCGCTTCCTCCGTTGTGCATGTTGTGGTAAGTCTTAGCTCCCTTACCAGACTGTAAGCTCCTTGAGAACGAGCACCAAGTCCCATTTATCTCCCTCCCTCTGAGCACAGAACCCTCATAAGCAGCTGCTAAAGAAACCCTCAGCCTACATTATTGCAAAATGGTACAGTGGTACCATTTCTCTGAGGAATACAATGCCAAAAAAAAAAAAAGTGTAAATAGTTTCCCTATTTGTTACTCAGTAAATTATTGGAAGTTGAAGTTATGAGGCTATTGAGAAAATTTATAGGCTCTAAAGTGCTTTTACTATTACTGCTGTGTTTCATCTAGACTGTTGGTGGGTAAGCTAGCTGTGCTCATGTACCGCACAGCCAAGATACTGTCCAACCTGATAACTCCTAAGTTTTTTCTGTAAGAGCAAGGGTAAGAAGACTTTAATCTTTCGGTCTTAGCTCATGAGAAACTAACCTTCTAATCAAGCTAATGCTTCAAAAGTATCTAAGAATATACATAAGCCAAGTCTAGGCTGTGTTATTCTGAATGATATAAGAAAATGGAAGAGATTTTCACAATGGCTGAGAAAAGCGGGAAATACGGATTGGGCTGCCTGACAATTGGTAAGTTGGGCCCAGATGTGGGACACTCACAATAACTGCTTAATTCCCTTTCCTTATCACTGCCTCTCACCATTCGATGCAAAATATTATCTTATTCTTACTGTCTCTTTCATCACATCAGACACCCCTTATCGAGGACAAGAGACAGGGCGGTTTGCTGCAAGAACTGCTCCCAGCCATTTCCAAAAAAGGGAAGACCTGATTTTCCAGTTCTCAACAAGTCCATTAAACAGCTTAAAAAAAAAATAATTAAATAAACAAACAAACAAACAAGCACGTACCCTGCAATACTTCTGCAGTTTTGCCCCTGTCTTTAGGGAGATTACACTAGTTCTAAATAGAAAGCGATAAATAATTATGACCTCAGTCTGCTCCTGCTTTCACACAGGCAGACATTCTAAACGTTAGCTCCCTCTCCTAGCACCACCTGGTCCGCTCCTAACAAACCTCAAGAAAAAGAACTGCACTTTCCCTTGTCTTATGACATTAAAAAAAGAAGACAGATGGTGACATCATGTGAATTATTCATGTCATCCTCACATTATTTATAGTGGCGTATTGAAGTGGGACGGTGAAGAGAAGTCTCTTTCGTTTACCCCATCAGACCTGGTCTTACTCACGGCCTGCAGCGGAATGAAACTGGAAGGACTGGAATCAAGGTTAACTGCGACTCCTTTATAAATACTGAACCAAAATGTTCATTCCTGCTTTGGGGCTCTGCGTTTTTTCCAAAGTCACGCTCCGCAGGCCTAACTTCTGAAGGACCGCAACTCTCAGAGCCACGCTTCGGGGGCACAAGTCCCCTCGCAGAGGTGACACCTGCAGCATTCGGCCTAACTGTCGAGTTTTGCTTCTCTCGCTCGCTGCTGCTGAAACGAGCGGACACTAACCCCCTCTACCTTGCGCATGGGGGGTGGCAGGCGTTGGAAACAGGCTTCCTGTGTTTACAAAGGGCAATTTAAAGAAGAGGAAAAAAACACATCTTCTCATGCACCAACGCTTGCTGTCCAGGTTTAAAGCACCGTGAACCGAAGGAGCGTCCGTCCGGGGAGCGCCCGCGCGGGCACGCGCCTGGGTCACCGGGGCAGGCTGGCGCCGCCGGCCCGGGAGCCCGGTCTCCTTACTGCACAGCCTCCCCCCGCAGGGCGGTGCGCCCCGGGGGCTGTGGGGGCCGGCGGGGGCCTCGGACGAGAAGCCGGAGCAGGTGCAGGCGCCGGGCGCAGGTGAGGAGGTGCGGACACCTGCACAAAGGCGAAGGCGCGAGCTTCCGGGGCGAAGCCGGCCGCCGGCGTCGGCTCCCGGCTCCCGGCTCCTGCCTACGCGCCAGCAGGTCGGAGGCTCGTCCGGGAGCCCGCGCGGCGGCCCAGCGCGCCCCGGGGAGCCCGGGGGGAGCCCCGGGGGAGCCCCGGGGGGGGGGGCCCGGCGGAGCCCCGACGCCCCCCCGCCCAGGTGAGTCACTTCCCGAGTCTCCTCCCGCGGCTGCTCTTTCTGTCCTCGCACAGGCCGAGCCCCGGCCCCGGCCCCGGCCCCGGCCCCGGCCCGCGCCGCCGCCGACCGCGGTGTCCTCGGCAAAGTTTCCCAGCCTCTCGGCTCCTCGGTGGACTCCTCGGGAACCCCGAGCGCGAACCCCGGCCGGGCCCCCGCCGTGCGCCCCGCACCCCGCACCCCCACCCCCACCCCGGGGGCCGCGGGGACCGGCCGGGCTGCGCGGCGGCAGGTGGCCCCGCGGGGAGACGGACGCGGGCGGCTGGGCCTCGGGCCTCGGGCCTCGGGCCTCGGGCCTCGGGCCGGGCTGGCGGCGGCCGAGCGGGCCGGGCGGCGGCGGCGCAGCAACAGGAGGCCACTCACCACCACATGCGCCCCGGGCAGGGCGAGGGGCTTGGGGCTGATGAGCGGGGACACCATGTAGAGCAGCAGCACGAACGCCACGAGGAAGGCGGCCGCCAGCAGCAGCATCGCTCGGCGGGGCCGGGCCGGAGGGCGGCGGGCGGCGGGCGGCGGGCGGCGGGCGGCGGGCGGCGGGCGCGGGGCTCGGCGGCGCGGCGGTCACGCGCGGCCGCGCGCAGCAGGAGCCGCTGTTTGGGTTCGCGGCCGGCGCGGGGCGGGGCGGCGGCCGGAGGGGAAGAGGCGGAGCCGGCGGAGGGCGCGACCGCGGCGGGGCGGGGCGGGGCGGGGCGGGGCGGCGCTTCCCGGGGGCGGGGGCGGGGGCGGGGACGGGGACGGGGGGGACCGGGGGGCCCGCGCCCCTGGAGCGCCCCGAAGGCCCGGGGGTGGCCGCGGAGGCCGGCTGCCCGGGGGCACGCGGTCCCGGGGCGCCCCCCGCCGCCCCGTGGAGCCCCGACGCGAAGCCGACCTCCCGGGCCCGGCGCGGCCTCCGCGGCGGGCTCAGCGCTCGGGCACGGCCCACGGTCGGGGAAGCCTGGCGGTGGAGTTTCCTTGGGCTTCAGAGCTCCTCGCCTTTCCCGAGGCGAGGATCAAACCCAAACCAAAACAAACCGCTTCACTGAGATCTAATTCACATCCCATCCCATTCACCGACTGAAACTGCACAATACATGGTGTTTGGCGTAGTCCCGGACTCCTGCAACCACCACCACAGTCCATCTAGGACGTTGGGTTAGTGATACACACCCCCACCCTAAAAGGTCCTGCACCCTTCAGCAGCCACCCCCCTCCCCGTTCCTCCCAACCACGCCCCCAGTCCTAGGCTATCACCCATCTGTATGTCTCTAGATTTGCCCAGCCTGGATATTTCGTATAAATGGAATTCTGCTATACGCAGCCTTTTCTGTCAGGCTTATTTCACTTAACATAATGCTTTCAAGGTTTATCCCTGCTGTACAATGCTACTGCACTTCACCCTTTTTATCACCAACTTGTAGTCCCTCGTATGAATTGATCACATTTCATTTATCTGGACATAGAGGTTGTTTCTCTTCGGGGGCTGTTAGGAATTACAGTGCTGGGCACCTGGGTGGCTCGCTGGTTCAGCATCTGCCTTTGACTCAGGTTGTGATCCCCGGAGTCCGGGGATCGAGTCCCACATCCAGCTCCCCACACGGAGCCTGCTTCTTCCTCTGCCTGTGTCTCTGCCTCTCTCTCTGTCTCCCATGAATAAAAAAATAAAATCTTTAAAAAAAATAAAAAGGAATTATAGTGCTGTGAACATTCATGGATGAGATTTTGTGTGGACATATGCTTTCATTTCTCTTGGATACAGACCTCGGAGCAGAATGGCTGGATCTACGGTAACTCAATGCTTAACCAGAGCTGCCAGATATTTTCCAAACAGCCACATCACTTTCCGTTCCCACCAACAGTAAGTGTTCCAGTTTCTCTACATCCCTACCAATACTTATTATCAGTCTTTTTAATTATAGCCTTTCCAGGGGGTGTGGCATCTCATTGTGGCATCTCATTGTGATATCCAAATATCCTTATTTGGATAAGGCACGGAAGTTTGCTTGTTTGCTTGCTTTACCTTTCTGTTTTTGTTTTCAGAAATGGGAAGGAGCTCAGGGGCAAAGGGAGTGATCTAATGTTTTTTTCTCTCTTAATTTATTGCCCAGAGTTAGGCGAATGACAAGGTTTGAGGGCACAGTCCGCAAAACTTCTGACACCACTTCAAATTTGGGGGTTCCTCCCTAGAATAAAAAAAATTAAGAAATAAATTTAGGGGTTCCCAAACCAACTTCACTTTTGGTAATTCTCTGGAAGGCCTCACGGAATCCCGCATTGAGCTGTTATTCTCATGGTTGTAATTCACGACAAAGTCAGCCAAGAGAAGAAGTACATAGGGCAGAGTGTGGAGGCCTCCACCTGCAAAGCTCCGGTTGCCACCTCTCATGGAGTCAGGACACGTGACCCTCCCAGCATGGGTGGTGTGATACTAGAGTGGAGTATTGCAAACCAGGGAAACTCATCGAATGTCCAGAGTGTTTATTGGAGTTTTCATTATGTTGCCTGTATGGCTGAATGCAGTCTTCAGGTCAATTGATGTTGCCTGATACAACCTTCCACCTAACTCACATCGTTGGTCTTTCTGGCATGATCAACCTCCACCTTAAAAGTACAGATTGGCCTGCCCTCATTTAAACAAAGGTACTTCTATCAGGTATGGCACAGATTACCTCCAAGAAGCCAAAGACAGAGGCTAGCCCTTCTGTTCTGAGAAGACTCTGAGGCAAGCCTAGATTCTTTACTGCACAGGTCACTCCCTGGCCTTTATCCAAAGCTCTCCTACAGCAAAACAAACATATGCCCTAACATTTGGAGGAGGCAGTGTAGAGTAGGAGGCTCTTAACTCAATTTCTCAGGATTTGACCATCAAGGGGCGCCTGGGTGGTTCAGTCAAACATCTGCCTTCCACTCAGGTCATGATTTCAGGGTCCTGGGATTGAGCCCCGGTTGGGCTCCCTGCTGAGCAGGGAGTCTGCTTCTCCCTCTCATTCTCCCTCTGTGCTTTCTCTCTCTCTCTCTCTCTCAAATAAATAAATAAAATCTTAAAAAAAAAATCTGGCCATCCATATCAGTAATGCAATCTTACTGATAACACTGGCACTGATAAGTGCCAGTGTTACACCATACCCCAATATGGGCAGTAGACATGGCCTGAAAAATAAGAGTTGAAAGATAGTGGCATATCACTGGAATTTCACTCAATCATCAACAACTGGTCCAGTTCGTCATCACATCACGTGTCTCCCAAACCAATCCCTCACAGGTTTGCAGTTTCCATTCAACTCTATCAGCTTCTAGGAAAAAGAGTGGTGTCCAGCTGCTAAGACATCTGGTCTAACTGGACTCTAGTAGGAGACAATATCACCTCTTGCTATGAGCCTCGGTCAGGGTGTTAACGTCATACTGGATTTTACTTGTTGCATCGCCCATTTATTTGTTCTTTTACCTGCAGCTACTATTTCTCCTTCTGTTTTTACTCACACTTTCCCCTGTTGGAAGGAACACTAGGTTCAGCCTAGTTCTATGCTGTTCCAGATTGCCAGCACTGCTAGTAGTTGAGTGGACCCCCTCAGTCCATTCCCATTCATAGAGGGTACGGTGATACAGGCATACAGCTTGTGGGCTTTCTCAACCATGAGGCAACACAACTGCATTCACTATCAATCCCAATTTCATCAGAAGGAGTGAATGCATAACCTCCCCTCCCTTCGTCAGTGTCTTGGAATTCTACTATAAAGGTTGAAAAATATAGTTTCTTGCTTAGGGATGATCGTTGATTCTAGCACCTTCATTTGAAGCCCTGGTCCTTGGGATCACAGAATTGGGGAGAAAAAAGAAAGAAAGAAAGTTGAGGCAATGTGGAGGGAAAAAAAGCAGAAATTATGGTCATACCATACCATCTTCTCTCCATGGGAAGAACTGCATAGTCATACCGGCATTCTCCCTCACTCCCTCCAGATCCCCCAGAAAAGTGGAGAGATCTATCAAAGTGAGCAACACACTCCTGAAGACACATAAGTCATCCTTACATGTCTTTATCTCTCCCTCCCCCATTTTGTTTTCTTTTATTATTAACGGTGATTCATTCCAGAGAGAGAGAGAGAGAGAGAGAATGAAAGGAATAGAGAGGCAGAGGAAGAGAAAAACAGACTTGCTCAGAGCATGGAGCTTGACTTCACCACCCTGAGGTCACGACCGGAGCTGAAACCAAGACTCAGACTTTTGCCCGACTTCACCACCCAGCCGCCCTCCCTCCCCAGCTACCCCTTCCTCTTCCATTTTAGGCAACAAATGTTTCAATTACCTGTTCCAACTCTCCTTTAGACCTTTACTCAAGATGATATGCAGCATGATTCGTTCATCTGATGTGATATCTTTTTGCCCATTGTTGGACACTGTGGGCTGTAAAGTATGTTCTTTGGTCTGAAGAAATGGAATTGGTGGTCCGAATTGGTGCAATATCTTCTGGTCCCATCCTTTTATAGTGTTTTGAGCATTTGCACCTACCTCTAGGCATGCAGAACCCAGTCCAGAGTGTCCAGAGTGTATCTGTCCTTGTGAAAACCTGTTTGTAACCTTCCAGGACCAGCATCAGCCCAAGTACCAGTTCTGTGTTGGGCCTTCCTCGCAGGGAATCTGCCCCACAGCCATCTGCAGATGCAAAAAACTGCATCTCTGTCATTTTTTTGGCCCACAAAAAAGTTCTTATTGGCATTCTGTGCTCCAGAGGGTACAAGAGGACAATGTCTATATTCATCCCATCTCTACATTGCTTCACCAACAGGTTTAGAACCATCTAAATGTCTATCAATGGATAAGTGAATAAAGACAATGTGTTAAAAACATATACTATGAAATATTAGTTGGCCTTTAAAAAAAGGAAATCCTGCCATTTGTTATAACATGAATAAAACCGGGGACGTTACACTAAGTGAATATAGAAAGATTTCACAGAAATATAGAAAAATATTGCATAATCAGATTTATATGTGGGATTGTAGAAAAAAGAAAAAATCACAGTAACAGAGAGCAAAATGGTGGTTACTGGAGTCTGGGGCTTGGTAGGGAAGAGAAGATTAAGAAAGAGAGAGAGAAAGAAGAAAGAAAGAAAAAGTAAAAAGGAAAGTAGAATATCAGTTTCCAGAGGCTGGGCGGAAACTAGTGTGGAGAGTTACTGCTTAATGGGTAAAGAGATTCAGTTTTGCAAGATAAAAAGAATTCTGGAGACCAAGGTTATGATGTTTGCACAACAATATGAATGTATTCGATGCTACTGAGCTGTCAACTTAAAAAAATGATTAAGATAGTAAATTTCATGTCATGTGTATTTTATCACAGTTGACATTTCCCCCAGGTGGATTCTAATATGCTTCTATCAATATCCCAGCAAGATTTTTTGTAGGTAGAGGCAAGAGTATTCTAAAATTCATGTGTAAAGGCAAAGAAACTAAAATAGCTAAAAATTTTTAATAAAAGAAGAACAGACTGGGTGCCTGGGTGGCTCAGTTGGTTAACCATCCGACTTTTGATTTTTGGCTTAGGTCCTGGTCTCAGGGTCCTGGGATCCACCCACGTTGGGCTCTGCACTCAGCAGGGAGTCTTCTAGTTCCTTTATCTTTGCTCCCCAACCCCATCACACACATTCATGCACATGTGTGCGCTCTCTCTCTCTCTCTCAAATAAATAAATAAAATATTTTTTAAAAAATTAAAGAACAGAGTTCAAGGAATCAGCCTACCTGATTTTCAAGACTTGTATAGCTATAATAATGAAGGCTGTGTGGTACTGGCCTCAATGGGACCCAGAAACAGACCTACACGAATACACCACACTGATTTTTTACAAAGATGCAAAAGCAACTTAATGGAGGGGAAAGTAGCCTTTTAAATAAATGGTGCTGTGACAATTGGGCATCTATAGACAAAAAAAATTAACCTCGACTTGACCATTACACCTTCCACAAAAATTAATTCAGATGGTGTGATAGTTAATTTTATCCATCAATGTGACTAGACTATGGAGGGTCTAGATATTTGGTCAAACACTATTCTGGGTTTTTCTGCAAGAGTGTATATAGTGAGATAAACTTTTTTTTTTTAAAGATTTTATTTATTCATGAGAAACACAGAGAGAGAGGCAGAGACACAGGCAGAGGGAGATGTGGGACTCAATCCCAGGATCCGGGGATCATGACCCAAGCCAACCACTGAACCACCCAGGTGCCCTGTGAGACAAACATATAAATCAGTAGACTGAGTAAAACAGATTATCCTCCCCCATGTAGGTGGGTCCAATCTAATCTGTTGAAGGCCAAAATAGAACCCAAGGCTGACCCTCCACCAAGTAACAGAGAATTATTCCTACCTGATGGCCTTTGACTGGAACATCAGCTTTTTTTCTTGCCTTTGGACTTCAGTTGAAATATTGGCTCTTCCCGGGGCTGCAGCTTGCCAACTCACCTGTAGATCTTGGAATGTGACAGCCTCCATAATCATGTAAGCCAATTTCTTATAACCAGTCCACCAATCAATCCTCTATTGGTTCTGTTTCTCTGGAGAGCCCTGACTAATGCTGAAGGAATCACGGACATAAATGTAAAACTACAAAACCATTGGAAAAAACACTGGATTTTAAAAGAATGAAGACTTTGGTCAGTCAGGCAAAAAAATTCAGGCCACTTATTTATAAAAGAAATCAGGCTAGTTTCAGATTTCTCCATGGTGTCATTCAACACGAGAGAACAAAGATGCATCTATAAGATCCACAAAAAAAAAGAATGTCGAGCCAAGGTTTTGTATCCAGCTAATCCATGTTTCACCCCTTGAACGTGTAATAAATAAGGAAATGATTTTCCCTTGAGTGTTTCTTAAGGAAAGTATTAAGACTATTAGTCCATTTGGGCTGCTATAAAACGATACCACAGACTTGGTGGCTTATAAACAACAGAGATTTATTTCTCCCAGTTCTGGAGGCCAGGAAGTCCAAAATCAAGGCCCTGGCAGATGCGGTGGTTGGGAAGGCCCACTTCCTTGTCATAGATTGTGTCTTTTCACTGTGTCCTCAGGTGGCAGAGGGGGGAAGGAACTCTCTGGAGTCTCTTTTACAAGAGCATTAATCCCATTTATGAGACAAAATCACTTCTCAAAGGCCCACCTGCAACTGCCATCCTGTTGGGCCTTGGAATTTGACATATGAATTTTGGGGGGCACAAATATTCAGTAGGTAGCCAGCTAAAAGATGACTGAAAAGGTATGGTGCTGCCTTTTGAGAATTTTTGAAATGAATATATTTAACCATAGAACAAAGAATGAAACAAATGCAGGGGCTATGGAACAGAATGCTATGTCATTGGCATATACCTTAACAATGGAAGAATAATAAAAGAAACACATTTTAGGAGGGGAAGAAGGAAAACATGTGCAAGGTAGGAGTGATTTTATGAATGGTGTCCTTTATAACTGAAACCCAAAGATATCACTTCAAGCTGACAAGTCAAGTAATAGAAGAATAAACAGTTAGCTCCATGAAGGTAAACATGAAGAAATATTGACACAAATCAGGCGAGCTGGGAAATAAGAGGAAGTATATACATTTTATCGCTGTTTATCATAAAGGATTAAGACATTATTAAAGGGAATAGAGGGATACGGGGCCAAATGAGGTGTAATTGTAGAGGCCAACAAAACAATACCTAATGACCGACTTGAAGAAACAACGAGGCAAAATGACACTCCTGCCTGATGACAGGATCACGGTGTCTCCTGCTCCACTGCACTTGCTGCTTCTGGGTCGCAAGCGCTCTGGGTGATGCAGGGCTGGCTGGCACCCCTCGGGAAGCCCTGTCTGTTTTGCTCTCAGCTGAGAGCCTTGCTTTCAATGCTCCTCAGACTGTGTTGAATGTCCAGTTGCCTTTTTTATATCCCTTCTGTGGCAAACCAGTCAGAAAAATGAAATGATACCTGAGCAAAACAAGCACATGCGACATACAAGCTTTAATGATTAGCTGTTAGAATCCACAGACTTAAAAATCATAAATGTAATCAGAACAAAACATAATACAGAAAAAAAGACTGACAAAACGGTTAGGCTGTTCGTTAGACATATGCATAAAAGTGGTTCATGTGGAGAATTATTTTTGTAGTGAACTCTATTTTCTAGAGACAGTCACCACATCTCCAATCGCACACACTCTTTCCTAACGTGACACTAATTCCATCCAGTGGTGGGGTGTATGTCCCCTCCCCTTGACCTGGGTTGGCCTTTGGACTGAATTGATCAATGGACTGTGGCAGAAAGGACACTGCAGGACTTACAAAATAGGTTGCAAAAGGCCATGTAGCTGGTTTTCTTGGGACATTTAATCTGAGAACTAATACATGATCCTCTGAGTAAGCTCAAGCAGTCTCTGGAGATGTCCTTGTGAAAAACGGAGGCCTCCAGTGTGCAGTCCCAGTTGAGCTCCCAACCAGTAGTTAACACCAACCTGCCAGCTGAGTGAGTGAGCCATTTTGAAAGTTAATCCTCCAACCCCCCCCCAGTGATGCCTCACCAGCAGAGATGAGCCATCCACCCTGTGCCCTACCCAGACTGTAGATTTTTACTTCTTTGTTTGCCTAGTTCTGCTCCCTCCTCCCTCTGTTCACAGGCGATGATCTGTAGTAAACATCTTGCCCCCCAGACTCCTCTTGTTGGCTTCTGCAGAACTTAACTTGTAACAACACGTATCACCCAACCCTTATCCTGACAACTTCCCTTCTTTATTAGAAAATGTAACTCATACTCTCCTCAAATTCTAGCATTTGACTTATCCAAAAGATTAAATAATCTGGTTAGAATTTAGACCCAAGTACAAAAAAGTTTATTTTTTGGTGTAAGAGTCATTTAGGAAATTCCAGATGATATTTTGATGCTGTGTGTGGTACTAAATGGGATCTTTTCTGCACATCAGCAGGAACTCTTCTCAAAAGCTATAGTATAAAATATGTGTGGCTTCATTTGAAAGGTTTTGCAAAGAAAAGCTCTAGTCAACTAAATTTGACATTACTAAATGAACTATTGGGACTTCATCAAGATAAGAAGCTTTTGCACAGCAAAGGATACAGTCAACAAAACTAAAAGACAACCTACAGAATGGGAGAAGATATTTGCAAATGATGTATCAGATAAAGGGATAGTTTCCAAGATTTATAAAGAACTTATTAAACTCAACACCAAAGAAACAAACAATCCAATCATGAAATGGGCAAAAGACATGAAGAGAAATCTCACAGAGGAAGACATATAGACATGGCCAAAATGCACATGAGAAAATGCTCTGCATCACTTGCCATCAGGGAAATACAAATCAAAACCACAATGAGATACCACCTCACACCAGTGAGAATGGGGAAAATTAACAAGGCAGGAAACCACAAATGTTGGAGAGGATGCGGAGAAAGGGGAACCCTCCTACACTGTTGGTGGGAATGTGAACTGGTGCAGCCACTCTGGAAAACTGTGTGGAGGTTCCTCAAAGAGTTAAAAATAGAGCTGCCCTACGACACAGCAATTGCACTGTTAGGGATTTACCCCAAAGATACAGATGCAATGAAACGCCGGGACACCTGCACCCGGATGTTTCTAGCAGCAATGTCCACAATAGCCAAACTGTGGAAGGAGCCTTGGTGTCCATCGAAAGATGAATGGATAAAGAAGATGTGGTTTATGTGTACAATGGAATATTCCTCAGCCATTAGAAACGACAAATACCCACCATTTGCTTCAATGTGGATGGAACTGGAGGGTATTATGCTGAGTGAAGTAACTCAATCGGAGAAGGACAAACATTATATGTTCTCACTCATTTCGGGAATATAAATAATAGTGAAAGGGAATATAAGGGAAGGGAGAAGAAATGTGTGGGAAATATCAGAAAGGGAGACAGAACATGAGAGACTCCTAACTCTGGGAAACGAACTAGGGGTGGTGGAAGGGGAGGAGGGCGGGGGGGTGTGGGTAACTGGGTGATGGGCACTGAGGGGGGCACTTGACGGGATGAGCACTGGGTGTTATTCTGTATGTTGGTAAATTGAACACCAAAAAAAATAAATTTATTAAAAAAATAAATTTGACATTACTTCTGGTAACTTCAACTGTACTTCCAGTCTATGAACATGGCAGGACAAGACAAAGGTGAAGCAACTGAGGCACTTGATCCAGTAACAAAGTTTGGTGGGATGCCAAAATAATCAGTAATCAACATAAACGATGTTTTAAGGCAATATTAAAAAGAATTAATGCAAAAAAAGTCCATGGTGAAAAAATATCAAAATCAAAATATAAAGATCGTCTTACCATGACTGACTGAATGAGTAGCAGAGGTATGTGATGGGGTTACAGTCCTACAGCTATCACTCCAAAACATCTCATTCTTCGTCTTCATAAACTGTTGATGACATTTTTTTACTTGAAAAATAACAAATATACTTCATGTCCATTAGCATGACTATCATAAAAAAATCTCAGCAAAACAAAAATGGGCAAAACAAGTGTTGGGGAAGATGTGGAGAAACTGGAACCCTCATGTACTGGTTGTAGGAATGCAAAATGGCGCCATCACTTATAGTGGTTTCTCAAAAAGTTAAACATAGAATCACCATGGAATGATTCTATATACCTACCTAGGAGTTCCACTCCAATGTATATGCCCCAAAGCGACCCAAACAGATCCTTGTATACCCACGTCCTTAGCAGCGTTACTCACAACAGCGAAAGGTGGAAACAACATAGATGTTCATTAACAGATAAATGGATAAAAAAATGTGGAATTTACATATATACAATGGAATATTGTTCAGCTTGAACAAATGAAGTTCCAATACATGCCACAACATGGATGGACCTTGAAGACACTATGTCAAGGGAAATAAGCCACATACAAAGGACACATGGTGTATGAGTCCATTTATACAAGGTACTTAGAATAGGCAAATTCATAGAGAACTATAGTAGAACAGTGGTCACCAGGCCTGGGGGTGGGGGTGGTAAGTTATTGTTTGAGAGTTTCTGTTCAGGTTGATGAAAATTCTGGAAGTGGGTGGTGGTGATGCTTCCACAACATTGTGCATTTAGTTAATGCCATTGAATTGGACACTTAAAAATAGAAAAAATGGTAAGTTTTATGCCATATATTTTTTACAGTAAAGATAATGAACGTTCACTTTATAAAAAAATGAGAAAATAAAGAATACATTTTAAATTAGTAGTAATGAACACTCAGAGAGATAGTTGCTTCTGGCTCCAGACTTTTTTCACAGCATCTTGGGATGGCCTCACAGTATGTAGCAGTGTGATTGAGATGTTTTTTTCTCTCTGGACTTTCTCTTCCCCTGTTAGGTGAAGGTGGCAGGCTTCCCTTGTATGGTGTAAACCAGCAAAAGCATAATGGCCTGTAAAGTATTTTCTTTTCTACTGGCTCCCCCTAACAAGTCCTAATCTCTCAGGTCACTGAGAGCAAGTAGAGGAAAGGGAGACTCCATAGGTTGCATGAAGGAATGGGGACGGAATCTCCCACCTCACACGGTCTGAGGGTCGGAGCTACCTACACCCACAGATAGGATGGCACTGAGGCTTCCAGCCTCTGCAAAGATTCTTCTCTTGTGTTCCTGGCATGGAAGGGGAGAGCTGAGGGATGTCTGTGGACTTGAGTGCAGAGAATGCCAGTAATAGACTTGGTGCATTGAAGATTTATCTCCTGTGTGAGCACTGGGGAAGCCTCTTGGACTTTCCTGCAGTCCTTTGGGGGAGAGGCCTGATAAAGAATTAACAGTGACAGCACGGTGATTTGGATTTGACTTAGTGATGATGTAGAAATATGGTATTATTTGCCTACTGGAATTTGTGAACTGAAGTTTAGACCTGGCATTGGTCAGGGCCCAGAATTTCAACATCCCCTAAAGTCAATAGAAAAATGTCAAAGGGTTTCCTCTACTTTGTAGTCAAATCTATAGCAGAAGGAACCTGTGAGAACTAATGTTCTTAGAGGGAAGATGCGTGTTCGGGTGTGTGTGTGTGTGTGTGTGTGTGTGTGTACAATCACCTTAGAGGAGCAGCTGTTGATAGCAGTCCACTGTTCTGATTGGCCAGAGCTATGCCCCATACCACACCTGTGAACTATTTTTACACCAGCCTACCTACTGTCATGTGGCTGCTACCAATTTCTTCCATTTTTTGGTATTAATGTTTTCATTTAATAATCCAGACCTCTGCATGCCAATACTTTTTTCATGTAATCGCTTTTTCTTTAATATGGAAATTCTCAAAGGTTTCTATAAAATTGTCAATGGATTTTTAAAGGAACTTTTTATGCCTAAGACATCATACATTTCAATTAAGAATATGAAAGCTTTTTAATATTGCAATATATGATGTCTTAGGCCATAAATAATTCTGTTAAGTCCACTGACAATTTTATAGAAGTCTTTGGGAAAACAGGACAGGAGTCTTGGAGTTCTGGCAACTTTCCAAGACACAACTATTCTCATATCCAGGATTGCCTACATCCAAAAGTCTTGCCATTTCAGCCAGAAGAGTGTTCAGTTGTACATAACAAAGGTGTTCCATGATCATATTCATAGATTACTTGTGTTAGTGCTTGGGAAACAGTCATGGAATCTACCACTATGTTTCTTTCAAATTAGTTCCAAGTTTCACCTCCTTCAGAAGTGATCCTTAATCCCTCAGTCTTATTAGTCACATTTGCTTTATATGACTTGCAAGTAAATTGCAGACTTCAGGGACTTTCATCTCTTATCCCGTTATGTGTATGTTCGGGATGTGTCATCCAAAAATAACGGTGCAATACACACCAATATAACCACAATACCATTATCCCACCCAAGACAATAACAATTCCATAATATCTGATATCTAGTTTATATTTATATATTTTCAATTACCTCCTAATTGGTTTTTACAGCTGTTTTTTTTTCTCCCCTTCAAACCAGGTTCCAGTCAAGTTTCACATATTACAGTGGGTTATTAGGTTATGTGTCTTCAGTTTCTTTTAATCTAGAAGAGTCCCTCAACCTTTTATTTAATGGTATCCACTTTTTAGAGACCAGGCCAGTATCTAGTAGTTGTCCTAATCTCTTTTGACTGATTGGTTCTTTTTTTTTTTTTAAACGATTTTATTTATTTATTCATGAGAGACACACAGAAAGAGAGAGGCAGAGACACAGGCAGAGGGAGAAGCAGGCTCCGTGCAGGAAGCCCGATGCGGGACCCGATTCCAGGACTCCAGGATCACACCCTGGGCCAAAGGCAGGTGCTAAACTGCTGAGCCACCGAGGGATCCCCATGACTGATTGGTTCTTGATGTTATTTATTTCTCTCTCCCTTGAATTTTCTGTAACTCAGCAGTTACATCTATGGCTTGATTAGATTCAGATTACAATTTTTGGTAGGAACACTTCAGAAGTGTATTTTGTGTTGCATCCTACCCAGTAGCACATATCTGTTTGTCCCCTATAAGTGTTGCTCAACTTAATTTGACTTCTTGGGTAAGGTGGTGACAATCATCTCTCTCCATCATAAAGATCATGTTCCCTTCTGTAGTTAGCAGATCATCTGGGAGTGACACCATGAAATGTTGGCAGATTGTCACCAGCAATTCCTCCCATTTCTGTTAGCATGTGCTGCTCCTCCTATCAACAGGTAGAAAACTATTTTTCATCCCTTGAATCTGGACTGGCCTTGTAACTTAGTTTAACTAATATAATATGATAGAAATGGTATTTCCTTATTTCTAGGCCTAGGCCTTAAGAGGCCTTGAAGCTTCTCTTTTTGCCCTCTTGGGTTCAAGCCACCAAGAAACTCAGGTTGGACTACTGAACGATTAAGACACCACAAAGAGGTCCAGCCAGCCTAGCTGGATGTACTAGAAATATGAGTGAAGCCATCTTGAATTCTTCAGCCCTAGCCAAGCCATCCCAGCCAACATTATTATATAGAGCAGAGGCAAGCCCTCTCCCTGGAGCTCTGCCAAATTTGCAGAGTCATGAGAAAAAGTAGATGGCATTTTAAGCCAACATTGATTTTGAGTGGTTTGTTATTCAGGAAACAGGAAACAAATCCCAAGTAAATATTCCGTTTCATGCAATAGTTTTAGTATCCTTTGATATTTGCTTGAGTCGATTATTTCATTGAGGTTGCCACAGGATAGTTTAAATTTTGCTATTTTCTCTACAGCATTGGGAGAGGAGGAGGGGGAGAGAAAATGGGGGAAGAAAGGAAGAAGGAGAGAGAGGAAGGAAAGGGAGAGATAAAGGACCAGCTTTCTCTCACTGTTTCTACCAAGAATGATGGATGAAATGTTTAATTTTTTCAATTATTAGTTTCAGAATAAAAAGTTGAATATTCATCCCCAAGGATGGCAAATGAGGTTTTGCCCTTCTACTTCTTTTCGAGCCTTCTTTACATGCTTGTCCTCCATAGTTGCTTGGTACCCCATGCATATCTGTCATTGAACTCAAAGTGTTATGCTCTAATTGCTGATTCATCTATCCATTTAACTGAACTATGTTTGTTGAGGGCAGGCATGTTAGAGGTGAAGCCAAGTACATATAAGTTCTAAGTGAAACTAGATTTGTCGTACTCCTTTTTTCTTTATACATATCATCTTACATAATTTAGATAATATCTGATTTTTTTAACCATGCAATTGTTTTGCCTTTTGGTGATTTTAATGTTTTATGTCTCTCATTTTTAAATCAAGAGTAACAGCCCGTAGTTATAAAACAAACAGTAGAGTGGGCCAGTAATATAAATCAGCAGTTCCGGACCCTCAAAGCCTCAACTTCATGAGGGATAACCACTTTCAATTTTTTAGGTTTGGTTCTTGTATTTTTTTTTTTTTGATGGCTGTATCTTTCAACTCAGATGACTTTTTCACAATGCTATCTTGTTTTCCCAGTGACAGATGGGATCTACATCCTCTCCCCTTGAAACTGGAGGGCTTTTGTGACTGTTTCAACCAATAGAGTATGGCAGAGGTGACGCACCATGGCTTCTGAGACCACTGTTAAAAGGGAAGTTTCTGCTTCTCTAAATACTTGATCTTGAAGCCTCCAACCTGACTGTCCGGAAGCCACCATGCAGTGCGGAAGCCTGAGCGACCCCTGCAGACACTGCTTGGAAAGGCCCAGAGACTTCAGAGATGTCCTGCTGCCCCCAGATGTTTCAGCCCTCTGCCATTCCAGTCCCAGCCACTGTCTGGCCGTAACTATGTACATGGCTCCTGGCTAGAACTCGAGTTCCTGATCCACAGAAACCAAGAGAAAAAATACCAAGAGAAAAAATAGCTCTTAAAGCCATGATGGTCAGGCCTCTTGGAGGCCAGACTTGGGAGTTTTTTGGTGGTACCTTTTGGTTGTACCTGAAGCAACACCTTCATTTACTTTGGTCCTAAGGACTCTCGTATCACTGAATTATCACTTATGATCTCTGTGGGGAAGACTGTTTCAGTTATCATGCTAGGTCTACTGCCTAACGTGCCGACCAAGTCCACTTGGCTTGTAATGGTTAGTTGACATTAATCGGCTTCTACAAAGGATCTTTCCAGCTCTGATGAAATCAAAGAGCCAGTTAAATAATTTGGAATGTGTTCCTTTCACCTGTCAAAGGCTTGGTTAAGGGACTGGATTATGGATCTTCTGTGGGAATAGCGAGGCCTTGTGAAGGTCCTCACAATATAAATCCATGGTAGCATTTCTTTTTCCTAAAGATGTTGGGTTCTTCTTTTTACATTATATATTAATGGAGTTCTGAGTGGGTTGATTGTCAAGCTGTTTCTTCAACCAGCTAAGCAAACAATTAAAACCGCTCCCAGCAGCTCAAACCAAAATGCTAAATTCAGAGTCTCTGTTGACTGAACTCAAGTAAGACTCAATAATTTCTGAAACTAGGCTCTCCTTTTAACTGATAACCAAAATACTCCATTCCTACCCATAGGGTTCCAGGTTTTTCCTGAGACTCAGAATCCTTCAAATCCTTATAAATATACACATCCCAATACTATGCACCATGCTTTTTGCCTCCCAAATTTCCTTACCTTCACATTATAAAAACAAAAAACCCCCACAAAACTTGATGACTCTGAATTCAACTGGTATTACTTGGTAACCTGCAAGATCAAACATAAAGTTTCACTTGCCTGTTTTAGGACTGTGAATGCAAGAAATGTTTATAGTCACAGAAGATCCCTGGGTTTCGCTCCCTGCCTTGACTTCAAGTAGCAGTCCTTGAAGTTCTCATGCCTTTTTTGTTTTACAGCAGCTATGAAGGAGATACCCAATGTCTTGTCTTCACTAGGCACTTCATTAGCTGTCTCACCACAAGCTACCAGATTCCCAGCGGGTCAGATGCTATTGATGCTGCTATGATCCTGTTTCTAATGTCCTGCCTTCATTGTGGTGCTCAAGATTGATGGACCTGGTGCCTAATGATGAAGAAAAACAGGATATCTCCAACTTTGGTATCTGTAGTGTGGGGCCAGGGGCATTCCCAAAATCAGGAAGGCAGTTTGGATGAACAGCAGTCCTCCAAAGTACATTTGTTTGATGAATTACCTTTGCTGTCCTTTTTTTCACTCTGTCTTCTTAAAGTCTCTATTATTTTATAGGGTTCCAAAAGGGGAGACAAATTCCTGTGATCAGCTCTTAGCCTGACTGATCCTAACTCTTCCTTTAAAATCTTTTACTTATTTTGGGAAATTAAAATATTTAAAGATGAAAACAAAGGAAAAATGAACAAGTATTCATACTTCTACCACCCAGATTTGGCCACTGTTAATTTCTTGACATATTTGTTTTCATTCCCAATTTTCTTTTTTTAAAGTAAAAATGCAGGGGAGGGGAAAAATAATAAATGCTCATGCAAAGTATTCAAACTTAGAAAAAATACAAAGATTCATCCACTCAATAAATATTTATTGAGTGCCCATCAGGCACCAGGCACTGTTCCAGATACTAAGATACAGCGGAGAGAAAAAAAAGACAAGAAAATGCCAGCTCTCACAGAACACACATATTAGTAGGAAAAGTTACAAATAAGAAAAACCGTCAGCTATACAGTATGTTACATGATAAGTGCTACAGAGAAAAATAAGCAGGGAATAGGTCTAAGGAGCATCAGGAGGATTGCAATTTTAAATAGGATGACCAGGGAATGTCTCACTGGAAAGGTGACATCTGAAAATATACCTGAAGATAAAAGAGGTAGAGAAAATTTAAAAAAAATTTTTTTTTCAACCAAAATCTCACTACCCACAAATAACATAATGAACATAAGGTGAAAATAAATTGTTGGGCAGCCCGGGTGGCTCACCAGTTTGGTGCCTGCCTTTGACCCAGGGTGTGATCCTGGAGACCCAGGATCGAGTCCCATGTCAGGCTCCCTGTGTGGAGCCTGCTTCTCCCTCTGCCTGTCTGTGCCTCTCTCTCTCTCTCTCTCTGTCTCTCTCATGAATAAATAAAGATCTTTAAAAATAATAATTTAAAAAAATTTAAAAAAAGAATAAATTGTTTATATATATATATCTGTATATATACATACATATACAGATATCTGGATGATTATATGGATAAATGAACAGGAACATACAGCTAAGAGACATATACTATTATAAAAATGGATTCAAACTAGAAAATATTTTTTCTTTTTAATCAAAATTTATTAAGCATCTATTTTTGTTTTTGGAGATATATAATATATACAGAAATATACAGATTGGTCTATATATCACCCAGATCCAGATTTGAGATTACATTAAGTCTAGAATCCACTCCATTAGAACTGACACTTGAATAGTAAGTCTTCTGACTCATGAACAGGCCCATCTCTCTATCTACACAGGTTTTCCTTTGTTTGTAATGTATCCTAGTTTTCTCTATGAAGGTCTGCTTGTCTTTCAGACTTATTTTAAGCTATCTGCGGCTTTCTGAGGCTATTTAATTGGTATTTTAATAATTTCAATTCTTAATTGTTGCTCAGATAAATACCATTTTATTAACTTTGCATCCTGTGATCTTATTAAATTCAAATTCTAACTTTATATTAATTTGGATTTGCTATATATACGGTGTCATCTGAGAATAACAGTTTTGTTTCCTTTTTATTCCCTAAACTTTGAATTTCATATCCAAAGTTGAAAAGAAGTGGTGATAGCAGGGCAGTAAAGTTTTCCATAATTCCCAATTAAGTATGATGGTTGCTATAGTGGTTTTTTTTTTTTTTGTTTTTTGTTTTTTTTTGGTAAATGCCTTTTATTAGGAAGCTCCCTCAGGACACCTGGGTGGCTCAGCGGTTGAGCATCTGCTTTCAGCTCAGGGCACGATCCTGGGGTCCTGGGATGCGGTCCCACATCAGGCTCCCCACAGGGAGCCTACTTCTCCTTTTGCCTGTGTCTCTGCCTCTTTCTCTCTCATGAATAAATAAAATCTTAAAAAAAAAAAAGAAACTCCCTTCTAGTCCTAGAGTCTGTTTTTTTAATCATAAATGGGTACTAGAGTTTATCAAATGCTTTTTATGACTCTAAAAATATAACTTCTGTACAGTATTTCTGTAAATGCAATAAATAATAATTTTTCAATGACAGATGGGCTTTGTTTTGTATGGCACCATGCTAACTAAACCTTGATTTGTGGTATGAATCCTCCCACCATAGCAGATTTCAAGCTTCCAACACGAGCTCAAGGAACTCATAGGTGGGAAGAGATGGGCACTGATTCTCATAAGCCAATAGGGGCCAGCTCTGGCTTACCTTGGACTTTAGTTATTTCACTAGACCAGCAAGAACAAAGTCATTTCAAATTACCTATTTTATAAAGTCTCACAGATAATCCAGTGAGTAGATAACAGTAAGGACAAAGCTAGTTTAATATTCAAGCCTTTATTAAGTACCTAATAGTGTCTAGCACTGTGCTAGTTGTTGTAAAGGAAAATGGAACTCTTTGAAGAGCTTATAATCTAAATGATCTAAACAAGATTAATAGAATGTGCTTCAAATTTGGGTATGAATCTTAAGATAGTACTATCAATTTATTACTAAAGGAATCCAAAGGTAGGTGTGGGGATAGTATAGGAATTCTTCCAGCAAAGATTATACAGGCCATGAGCTAGGTCTTAATGGACATAATCGAATTTGGACTAGCAAAGAAGAAAGAACACTGTATTAGAGTAACAGAAAGACGTGAAGGAAGGTATGCAGGTAGGAAAGCACATGATCTTAAGAGCTCACAAAGGTGAGATGAAGTCTGTCCATGCTGGGCACTGCTGCGGATTCATTTGCAACAATATCAAGAAACATTTATAGTGACAGAGGTGCGCCTCAATTTCTTAACTATGCCAGCGGCAAGTGGCTAAATGGTAGTACTTCACATTAATAATCAAATATACATACTCATTGTTTTTCTGCATGTAGATGACAGGAAACTCAAAAGTCAATTTTCTATTGAAATTCTTTTTATTAAGACCCCTATAGTTTTCAAGCTGAGAAAAACAATGTTCTTCAACATCTAGGTCACACAGGAACTCAAGTAGCCTCAGAAACCAGCTACCCAAAATTTCTTAAGAGTCCAAGTTCAGACAGAGTCTGAACATTGTATTTATCTGTCCATAAAGAACTCATGGCCTATGTGCTACCATTCAAGGCTAAGTTTAAAATTATGTGATTCCAGAAATAGGCTTAGAACCAGAAATGTAAAAAGCGTAGAAGATGTAAGGTAGAAAAGAGCTATGGTTGGAAGTGATTTGCATACTGAGACACAGTTCTCAAAGTACGTGTAAGAATTAAGTATGATAAAGTATCCATTTATCATCAACACTATACTCACTATTCGGTCATGTACTTTGTCAAATTAAGTAAAATACTCCTTCAAAACAAATTCTGGCTTTATAAAAAATTCTGGATTTCAACTATCATGTAATTATGTGAATTCTCCTAATGATATAATTAACACCAACACTTTATAATTCTGAGGCTAATAAAGAATAAACTATTTTATAAGGCGGCCACAAAGAACTGTTAGTCTGCCAAGTTAACTCCCACTCTCACATAAAAAGTTGTTGAAGAACAGAATTTTCATGTATACAGTCTCAATAATTTCTAATGATTTCTTTGTATCTCATCAATCTAGATACTATTTTCTCCTATACAGAAGATCCCAAAATAAAGAAGCATACACAGAATATAGCCAGTAGTAGGTTATGTCAATTTACTTCATGTAAGAACAGTGTAATTCAGACCTATGATTTTCCATCTAATAGCAACAAAAATAAACTGTACAGAAAAGCCAAAGGCAACCAGGGAGCATTATATGTCAAATGTGCAAATATACTTTAAAATGCAAGTTATTCTATAGTATTTGCAAGGTAGAATTTTATAGTAATTAAGGAATCTACCTCATTCCAACTAACTTCATAATCTTCTGTATATACAGCCAATGCAAATGCACAAGGCACAACTTAGTGTTGATGCTAAAGTGTATAATATACACGTTCAGATTATTTATTTGAAGATATTAAAATAATATTTCATGTTTGTATTTTATTATTTAATGAGACATTAGCTCTTTTCTAAAGCTTCACTGATAACGCATGTGTAGCAAGGACAGATTGTTCCCTGAACTTAAAAGGTAAAAGCCAAGACACTTGGTAGCCTATATTAAAAAAAAAAAAAAAAAAAAAAAAAATCTATATATATGTACACACACATCCACAAGAAACTTCCCATAATTCAAAGGGAGGACATTCCTTTTAGCAGAGGTTCCCATTATAGTATTTCATGACAGTTATTTAAAAAGTATGTATTTATTTGCCATCTGTTTTGGTCAATCTTGCTACAAAAAGACACTGAAGTAGACAATTTTCTTCTTCAAGCTGAAGACAATGCCTAATTTAGAAAGTCTTTCGAGATTGCACAGTGAAAGGTATTATTTAATTAAATATAGAAACTTGTTGCTTTTAAAGAAATTATTGAAATCTACGCAAAGAAAAATGTTAGCCTATCAAACATCAATGAGACTTGGCTAGAACAGAATTCAAAATCTCTCAAGCCCAATCACAGTGCTCTTTGCTGTTTTATTGCCCATCCCTGAGAATAAAGATTCTAGTATTTAAAATTTTTTAATAAAGTAAATACACTTTACATTGATGAGAATGATGCTTAAGAATTGTTTTTCAAAATATAAAATAAGCCCTATTTTATTTTGGTAAAGAAAAAAATATATATAAATGCTCTGTGCAAATACCACCAATTCTAAATATTGCTGTTTCAGTCAATTTTAATCCTCTTTAACTGGGTCATTCCTATTTTTTTTTTTTTTTGCCATTGGTACTTGTATCACTCATTTCATTATATCCATTATTTTATAATTTTTGTTAACAGGAGCATTTAACTGGTAATGGAGCAAAAGTACATATAAAATTAAAGGAACTCTGGAGTGAGATCTGTATTTCCCTGTGGTAAAAGAGTTTTACTGGAAATAATCTGAATGCCATCCAAGAAAGGCAAAAGTACCTATGAAAGAAAGAACACACATGGTAAATGTCTTCCTTATTGTCTTTGGTTTAGCCTTCTTGGCCAAAATCTTCCGTAAACTTCTTTAATTTTAACAAGTCATGTTCATTGACTGTGGGTTTCGTGTTAGATAGTGACCGTAACATATCCGACTGTCAGGGAAAAAGAAGGAAGAAGTATTAGTAATGGCTTCAATCAAATAAAAACCAATACATCATATTATTACTAACTTTCCATCTGAAGTTAAATCAAAGTATTTGCAGTGTACTCTAAGCTACTAACAATAAACTCTCATTTCTTCTGAAGTACATCTTTTTTTTTTTAATTTTTTTAATTTATTTATGATAGTCACACAGACAGAGAGAGAGAGAGGCAGAGACATAGGCAGAGGGAGAAGCAGGCTCCATGCACCGGGAGCCCGGCGTGGGATTCGATCCCGGGTCTCCAGGATCGCGCCCTGGGCCAAAGGCAGGCGCTAAACCGCTGCGCCACCCAGGGATCCCTGAAGTACATCTTTGATCATGTTCTTCCTTTGCACAGCAACTTTAAACTGCTTGCCTTAAAAAAAAATAAACTGCTTGCCTTATCCTGACCACAACTTTCAATGCCTCCCCATTACCCATCGGAAGTATAATCTTCCTAGCCTGAGGATCAAGGCCCTCTAAAATACATCTCTGATCTCTTTTCTGGTCTTAACTATTTTTTCTTAAAACAAGAGTTCACTAAGTGCAATTCAAAAGGAATATAGTCATTCACTTATACTAACATGAAACACAACACAATTTAATTAAAACCAACTAATCAGAATATTTTTTAAAAGGTGTTATTTATTTGAGAGCGAGAGTGTGAGCACCAGTCGGGGAGGAGGGCAGAGGGGGAGGGAGAAGCAGAGCAGGGAGCCAGACTTGGGGCTGGATCCCAGGACCCTGAGACCATGACCTTAGCTGAAGGCAGATGCTTAACTGACTGAGCCACCTAGATGCATGCCCCCAGGATTTTTAACTGTTAAAATTACGATCAAAATGGGAAGAAAACATGCTAGTATCAGGGATTCATTAAAAGATTAACTTCTAGGCTGTGTCTCATAAAACAGTATGAAAAATGGTCAAGAGAACAACATCTTTAAAAAATAATATAGTGGAGTGCCTCGGTGGCTCAGTTGGTTCAGAGTCCTACTCTTGACTTTGGCTCAGGTCATGAGCTCCTGTTCAGTGGGGTGTCTGCTTGAGATTCTCTTTCTCCTCCTCTCCCTTCCTGCCTCCCTGTGCTCACTTGCATGAGCTCTCTAAAATAAATCTTAAATAAAAAATAACATAGCAAGGACTGAAAAAAAAGTTTCTGAAAAACTTCTCAGAGAAGCATTAATACATAAATACATCTATAAATATATACTTATGCACATACAGAAATACATGTATGTTTATAGATCTATGTGTACGTTTCATGTAAATAAATTTCTCCTCTAGAAGTTACTATTCATTCTCACATAACGCTCTTTTGAAGCAGAAGATTTAAAAAACTGTGCTCACCAATAAGAAAATACAAAAATAACAAATGTAGCTTTTCACAGTAAGCTTCCGATAGCTTACAAAACAAGTTTTAAGAATTATTTTAATCCCGGCAGGCCTGGTGGCTCAGCGGTTTAGCACCGCCTTCGGCCCAGGGTGGGATCCTGGAGACCCGGGATCGAGTCCCGTGTCGGGCTCCCTGTATGGGGCCTGCTTCTCCCTCTGCCTGTGTCTCTGCCTCTCTCTCTCTCTCTGTGTGTCTCTCATGAATAAATAAACTCTTTAAAAATGAAAAAAAAAAGAATTATTTTAATCCCTCCAAAATAAACTATAGAAATATAATTTTTTATCATAAACACTTGGTTTCAGGATTTTTTTTTCTACAAGCACTACATTATTTAAACTTTCTATAAAGGTTGAAGAAGTAAAACAGAAAACGTCATTATAAAAACTATGATTTATGCATTAAGCTCTGAGTATTTTATAAAATCTTAGATTCAGAAAAGAAATTTTACCGATTCTACTTTTTGGTAAGTCTTGACAATAATTTATGTCATATAGATAAGAATTCTGGTGATAGTATCCTAGCTATAAGACCTACAAATGTAGAAACCTATGGTTTTTGAAAAATAGCTTTTTCACTTAAAATTAAGTATTTAGTATTTAATTAAAGTAGATTAGTATTTATTAAGTAGTATTTAGTATTTATTAGTAGTATTTATTTCATTAACTTAAAATTATTTAGTATTTATAAACATGCTCGATCACACCAACATTTTCTAATCTCACATGACTGGAAATGTTTGTCTCACAAATGACAAACTATGAATTTTTTTCTTAATAGCAAACAAAATGTCAAACCATGCAAACAACTGGTTCCAAAAGTTTATCCCCAGGGACGTCCATCCATGTCATTTCAATGGCACCAGGGTCACCTGGAGAACAGGGTGTTAGCAGATCATCTACTATTTTGTTGGGATCAGCTCGTGAAGGTCCGCACACCTGGAATAAACAGTAATCTGAAATATTTACTTGAACAAATTAACTTAAGATTTAGGCCATTATCAAGAAACTTGAAAATGTACTATTTTGTATTTTGTTAAAATGTTTGCTTCTAAAAATAAACAGATGAATACACAATAAAATGTAATTATCTTTGGGTAATGGGACAGATTTTGTTTGGTGTTAATTTCTTCTTGATGCTTTCCTGTATTTTGAAATTTCCTATGATAAACTACGTGATCACAAGGAGAAAATGAGTTTAAGTCAAAAAAAAAAAAGAAAAGAAATAGTTATCTGTGGTGAAGGGTTCTTTTTTCTCTAATGCTTATTAAATGGTCTTAGTCCAAAAAAGGGGGCATCTTCAATAATTCTCTTAAGTTTTCTCTATTTTCCAAAACTGAGAAAGTTCTGATATTTGGAAGATTAGTGTGAAATCACTGAATGTTTTCTCAAAAAAAATTTCTCTTTAAAAATAAGTACAAAATTAAATGCTATGTGTAATTTCAATGCTATTTTGTGACTCATAACGGATTTAAAATATTAATATTAATAACGCCCCGAGAAAGAACCCTTGGGACAGGAGTCACATGCAAGTATTTTTTTAGATGACAACAAATCTATACTAAATTGGAGGCTGATTTCACATTTAATATTTTTTTTGACAATGATCAATCTTAAATATTATGTCAGACTTAGGGCAGGTTGCAGAAAAATAAAGATTCTAGGTTTACTTATTATGTGTATTTTATAATCTGTCTTTCCCAACAGAAATTTTAGCTGCAGAGATTTTTGTTTTTTGTAATCCTTTGTGCTGCCAAAGAGAGCACAAGGGATTTTTGTTTTGTTTTTTGTTTTTGATTGTAGTACTTTCTGACTTATCTCTGGGCTCAGAGTAGTACTGTAGACGTTTGATAAATAAACAGGCAATCTTGTTTTTGCTAATTGAAATAATTAGCCTTAAAAATGGGAGTCAAGGATGGACCCACTGAGAGATCTACTCGCTGGTGATGGAGAAGGCCAGATGTTAACGCTGATTTGGCTGCTTCACCTTTATTCTCCTAAAAAGGACCTGGCTACAGGGTCATTTAAGCTGTCCCTGGTGGTCACGTGGAGAACTGAATGAAAAGTTCTGGGTAGGAAAGGACTGAGTTCTGAAGAATCTATAGTTTCTAAATGGTAAAGAGAATTTAAAAGAAAATACAATGGCTAGAACATAAAATTGCCCCTGAGCCTCTCGTGTTTCCCTCAGTAATGAGGTGGCTGTAGGGGGAAGGGCTATTTCCTGGACTACTCAGGTACCATGACAGAGGCGCTTTACAAGAATACTTCATTTCATTCTCACAATTGTACTTTGAGGCAGTGTTATTGCCTTTATTGTAGAGACAATAAAAACGAGACTTAAATGGATAATATAATTGCTCAAGGAGACCTAATAAGTAAATTGTGGAGTCAGGCTTCAAATTCAGGTTTTAATTCAAATTCATCATTTTTTTAAAAAATTTATTGCAGGACAACAGACACAACATATGTAACTTAGTCATAATATATCAGTTTTGTCATTACTGCTGGATTGAGTTTGCTAATAGTTTTTCAGGATTTTCACCATTCAAGTTCATGAGTAATTCGGGATACTGCTGTTCCAGCAATATGGTTGGTCCAAATTACCTCCTCCACTTAAATATCAAGATCACAGTCTTTTTACAATGAATGCTCCATTCATTCAAGCAGACAAAACACTGCATGCGAAGCGAGGCTTCAGATTCTGAAGCACACGTGACCGAGAGGAAACTCACACTTCTGCACCTCTCTGGTGGGATCTCGGGAAACTGTGTTAGCACCCAAGTCCCAGTTCAATCACATTAACATCTGAGTCTCAGACTAATGATCAATGGGTGGTAACAGGCACCTGTTGTAAAGTTTTTGGGAGGACCAAATGACATAGGGACATAAGGAATAGAACACAGTGCCAGGCATATTTAAATATTAGCTATTAGTATTTTTCCTTTGTTAATGAGGTGTAAATGCACCAGATTCTGTGCAAGGATATTCTAGTTACACCAGCAGTAACTATATATTTAAAGTTTCTACACTTATATAAAAATAACAAGTACCTCAAAAATCATTGCATAAAAAATTTTAAAATGTAGGACTATTATTAACAGCCATTAATAAATTTTGTGGGAGAACTTATTTTCAATGAAATCAAAATGTTAATTCTATAAACCCACTAGTTATGAAACCTTCCTGAAATTCTTTGAAGACAAATCAATGATGGTCTTAAAACTTGACTTTTTAAAAATATCTGAAAGGATGGATCAAAGCTCCTCACCTTTTTAAAATGAGTAGCTGACTGCACTTTTCTTACAGGCTGCATTAGTGCATCACGCACAATGATACTTATGTCTGCACCCGAATAACCGTCCGTTTTCTTCCCGAGTTCTCGGAAGTCTGTTTCTGCTAGACTGTTCTGAGTGGTCCCTAAGTGCAGTTTGAACATTGCTGCTCGGGCATGGGCCTCAGGCAAAGGAATATAAATTCGTTTCTCAAATCTTAAAATGAAAGAAAAATTACATCAAGATTACTACATATATTTAAGTTCAATTGAAAATTCAAATTTCTCAAGAAGAAACAAGATGCTCAGATATTCTCATTTATACAAAGCTAATCTGAGTAAATTAAATGGGTCCATAGCTTAACCATATGTATTTAGATTAATAATGGGAAAATATCCAAACACATTAACAACTAAAAAGGAAAACTAAAATAGCCAGAGAGCCAATTTGAAGTAATTTATCCTTTCTCACATGATTTTTGGGTTACTTTGGCCATAGTGTTAATAATGTCTAGAATTCACAACATGATATGTCCCACAAGATTAGTTTCCTACAGAATCATACTCTCAACTCCCGGTCAAGGGATTTATATGGTTAATCATACGAAATAAGAGATGACAAAATAGTTTCTTAAATTCAAAAACAGTAAAGCTACTCAAAATCTAATAAACATGTTTACACAAAATGCCCACTTTATTATAATGGGTACATTAAGAATAATTAATCCTACTAGCTCATAAATGCTGTTTTATGAACAATAACTTTACTCGCTTCTCAGAATTTTAGCTTTAGAGACAGAGAGGAAGCAATAAGGGACAATTTAAATGGACTTTTCTTCCTTCAGGTACCTCTCTGTGGTCTTGAGAATTTTAAATTCCCATGATCTCTAGAGATGAGTTTAGAATTAGCACATTTTTCCAAAACAAACAGCAGATTGATTGCCTTTCTTAATATGGAATGGTAATCCAGCATCCTGGCAAACTATCAAGTGAACAGGATAAAAAGCAGCAAGAACCGGTGCTAATTTTTACGATGCAAAATTCAATGAATGAAATAGGGAATGGTGTGCGTGAAAAGTAATGAATCTATAAACCTTTCCTGTAGCTTAAGTTCAATATGCAATTTAAAAATTATAGACATAAATTTTTTAATGAAAATATATCTTAGTTATCTATCATACTTTAACTTCTATAAATGTCATTTTGCTAACATTTTACATGGAAATTTTCCATTGAAATAGCAAGCTACATTTGTAAGTTTGTGAAGTATCAGTGCCCATGAAGTTTCATTAGAATTAATAATAAGCATTAGGTAATACATTTTCCAATGTGAAAGACTCTGTATATGGGCATCTCTTATCTTCAATATAGCAACCAAGGAAGCAAACAATCACGAGCCTCTCTTCCCCTAACACAGGGGCCGACAGGATTAGGGTATCAAAAAAATTCTGAAAAGTTCTCAGAATGCCTTTTCGTTGGATAAAAAGGGAACTGTTATGACTTGTTACATCCACAGTTAAGAAATAAGACCTTCACTGTATCATCAGACCTTCTTCTGATGGCAGAATCCAGAACCCAGGGTATATTTGTAGCTCCCAGAACCAAAATTCCATCATTGTCTACACCAACACCTGTTATGAAAATAAGAAATATTTTAAATAATTTGTCATTTTAGTGTTTTTGTTTTTTTTTTTTCAATCTCGTCCATATGTTCTGTTAAGAATGTAGTATTTTCAGGATGCCTGGTCGGCTCAGTGGTTGAGCATCTGCCTTTTACTCAGGGTGTGATCTTGGGGTCCTGGGATCTAGTCCTGCATCGGGCTCCCTGTGTCTCTGCCTCCCTCTCTGTCTCTCATGAATAAATACATCTTAAAAAAAAAAAAAAGAAAAAAGAAACCCAATTTAAAAAAAAAAAGGGGGGGGGGTTTCGTTTCCAAAGGCCAGGTAAACAAAGGCAAAAAATGCACTACTAGGACTTCATCAAGATAAAAAGCTTTTTCACAACAAAGGAAACAGTCAACAAAACCAAAAAGGCAAAGGACAGAATGGGAGAAGATATTTGCAAATGACAAATCAGATAAAGGGCTAGTACCCAAAATCTATAAAGAACTTACGAAACTCAACACCCAAAGAACAAATAATCCAATCAAGAAATGGGCAGAAGACATGAAGGGGCATTTCTCCAAAGAAGACACAAATGGCCAACAGACACATGAAGAAATGCTCAACATCACTTGGCATCAGGGAAATACAAATCAAAACCATGAGATACCACCTCACACCAGTCAGAATAGCTAAAATTTAGAAGTCAGGTAACAAAAAGTGTTGGCAAGGATGTGGACAAAAGAAAATCCCACTGTTGGTGGGATTGCAAGCTGGTGCACTCTGGAAAATAGTAAGGAGGTTCTTCAAAAAGTTGAAAATAGAGCCACCCTGCAACCCAGCAATTGCGCTACTAGGTATTTGCCCCAAAGATACAAATGTGGTCATCCAAAGGGGTACCTACACCCAATGTTCATACCACCAATGTCCGCAATAGCCAAACTACGGAAAGAGCCCAGATGTCTACCAACAGACGTGGGAGATATAAATAAATATAAATATAAATATAAATATAAATATAAATAAATATAAATATAAATATAAATATAAATATAAATATAAATATAATATAAATATGTATTTATTTATATAACAAATTACTACTTAGCCATAAAAAAAATGAAATCTTGCCATTTGCAACGACATGGATGGAACAAGAGGATATTATGCTAAGTGAAGTAATTCACAGAAAGACAATTATATGATCTCACTCATATGTGGAACTTAAGAAACAAAGCAGAGAATCATTGGGGAAGAGAGGAAAACATAAAACAAGATGAAATCAGAGAAGGAGACAGATCATAAGAGACTCTTAATCACAGGAAACAAACCAAAGGTCACTGGAGGGGAGAGAGTGGGGTGATGGGGTAACTAGGTGATGGGACATTAAGGAGGGCACATGATATCATGAGCACTAGGTGTTATATAAGACTGATGAATCACTGAGCTCTGCCTTTGAAACCAATAATGCATTATGTTAATTAGTTGAATTTAAATAAAATTTAAAAAAGAAAAAAAAGTGTGGTGTTTTAATGGTAAAGTGACCCGAGAGTCTCTCTGAAAAAGCTGTATTTAATCAAATATCACATTATTCAAATATGATGCAAATATTCCCGAGAATCAAATCTTCTAGATTGCTGACAAATACCATTCATATTCTTCTCAAAATATTTCTTAAAAGATTTCATTTGAAGTTTATATGTTCCTTTTGCTGATACTGTTCGTGGTAGGTTATAAGTGAGTATGTGGATCTCCTTACTGTTTATGCCAGAGCCTTACAGATGATTACAATGGGGTGCAGATTATGTGTGCATATGCAGGACAATCAGAATGAAACATGGCATAATGAAAACACTTAGTCAGCTAAAATGGAGAAATTTGGCTCGAACTTTTTCCATTATTGTGATAACAGCAGTTATACAATAAGTAGAAAATATTTCAGAAGTCAGTACCCCTACCTTGCATTTGAACTAGGAACTCAGTTTTAATTCTACGGGCAGCTTCGCTTTCATTTTCACTTCTTGAGCCACACAGAGAATCAATTTCATCAATGAAGATAATGGAAGGCTTATTCTCTCTGGCAAGTTGGAATAAGTTCTTAACTAGCCTAAAAATAAATAAAAGCTTTCAGTTTCTTAATAAAAACAGTAAATGACACATGACTTAATAAAAAAAAACTAAAATAGAACACATACAGTATTATAAGAACTCTTAAGATTCAATCATGTTTTGGTCCAGAAAATAAAAATGGTACATACAGTTGGATAATTCCATTTATGATTTACTAAACTATATTATATGTAACTACATATGTTATCTTTTCCTATGAAATGAATTTCAAATGAGGGACTGATTTCACAGAAAAATGAATACTTATGTCACTTCTCTGAATGTCTATGAATGATGTAAGAAACCTATTACTTTATAGACTGATATAATGATTCCAGGAAAGAGAAAGTAAAAAAAAAGAAAAGGTCAACTTACTACTTACTTTTCACTTTCACCTAGCCACTTAGAGACAAGGTCAGAGGAAGATATTGAAAAAAATGTTGAGTTGTTTGCTTCTGTTGCTACAGCTTTGGCTAAATAGGACTTTCCTGTTCCAGGCGGTCCAAATAACAGAATTCCCCTCCACGGTGTTCTCTTGCCTAAAATTTGCATTAGAAAAATAACATGAGAATCTCACAACTGTTGATTTCTGTTACTAGAGATATAATTCATACTGAAGAATATTGTGGAAGAGGTTTTCACTCTACAGCTATCAGAATAAAAAACTTTTTAAATTAATCAAACTAAGATAAGTATGTCTTAAAAGTATCTCATTTGCTTTTCATAGGGAACACTTTGTCAAATGCGTTTGCATTGATATAATCTTTCTAGCAGGAAGTTCATTTACTTCACTCATTCATTCAACCACTATGTATTAAAACCACAATGTATAGACAGAGAACTATAAACACAAAAGGATCTCTGCCCTCCCTGGGCTTACAGTCTAAAAGGCACTTCCTGATTGTCTGCTATCTGCAACACTCAGTATCAGAATACTGTAGGATAAACTATGTCCATACAGTGAGGGCAGCTGGAAACATTTTCTTTTAAATATTTATGACTATTGAGAAATGAAACTAACACAGTCTGGTTGATCTGTCCCAAAGTTCTATTCAATTCCTGATTCCACAGGGAAGCATAGTCTAGTATTATAGAGAGCATATCCTTATTCAGATGGTTGGGTAATAAGGAGACTCTACCACTTGAAATCCTAGTTTTGTGAAAATATAACAAGTGAAGAAATCAACTCTTTGTATTTCAATTTTCCTAATAGGAAATAATGCTGCCTAAAATAAAACTGGCTGAGTTACATTTGGTAAAACCATGAAATAAACATTTAAAAAATTTCTAGGTTGAAACTGGACGGAGACATGGTAGCTATGTAAGAACGATATACAGATTACTAATGGCAAAACTAACTACTGTTGTATTTATTGTTATGAAAGCCTCAACTCTGAGTTGAATTCTATCTTCCCATTTTAAATGTCTGAAATTGTAAGTCCGTGTACCCTTAAATGTGGTATATGTGACTGGTGGCAGATGGAGTACTTTTTAGGTAGCATACAAATACTTTTTATTTAAATACATTTTTTTTTAAAAGACTTTGGGAGACAGTGAGCATAAGAGAAAGCATGAGCAGGGAGGCTGATGTGGGGCTTCATCCCAGGACTCTGAGATCATAAATTGAGCTGAAGGCAGATGCTTACCTGACTGAACCACCCAGGTGCCCTATTTAAATAATTTTTAAAATGTGTATTAGAAAAATATTAATTTTTCAATTTATAGTAGACACAAAGCAAAGTTTTAAAATGAAGTTACTACAGAAAAATAAGAAAGATGATTAGTAAGTTCAGTTATAGGCAAAATGATCTATAGTGTTAGGAGTCAAGTGATCACCTCTGCAGAGTAAAGAACTGGCAGAGGGACTTGTGGGTGGGTTATTAGTATTATCTCTTGATATGTGTGATGATGATTACATAAATGTACTTTCTGATCATTTATGAAACTGAACACTTTTAGGTTCCTGCTAGTCTCTATGTCTATGCTGTACTTTGATTTAAAGGAAAATATTTAAAAAATAGTAATGGTACACGTATATGGAAATAATCAGAAATGAGATACATAAATGACTTGTGTTTGGAAAATATTGGTGGTAAGTAATAAAAAATGAACTCAGTCATGCTTTTGTGCCTTATAGGATCATGATGTCAACTTTTACACCATTAATTTTGTATTTCTGAAGTTAGGTTGTGAGTCATAGGTGGCCTGGTGGACAACCAGTGGCCCACAGGTTCTTTCCTCATCACTACTCTATATGACATCACCCTCTGGACCTAATTCAGTTTGAGGCCAATGTCACAGATTTGCTCTCTACACAAATCAGCTGGTTTCTAAAAGGGATATCCTGTTGCACTGTTAGACCGCGGGTATAGCCATACCATAACAGAGGCAGGCTATCAGTCACAACAAGGACAATGTGAGGGAATGCTTCAGCATATACAGATCACCTGCTGCTGGAGCTGTAACTTCAACTACACCACGAAGGTTGGCTTAGCAATATTCTCCTCACAGGGAGAATGAATTGTCTCCAGAGGATAGCTACTTTGTCTGAAAATATTAAATAATTCTTGCTCTTTTTAAAAAGTGGGGGAAACTCTTATAAAACTAGTACATGACCACTGGAAAAACATCAGATGAAACTTCAAAGAAAAGGTAAAAACCATCCATAATCTTATCTCCTAGGCATAACATTTTTATGTCAATCTGTCTAATTTACTTCTCAGCTCACATATTTATTTAATAAATGTGAGTCATACTACACATATTGATAACTTGTGTTCTGATATTTATGTATATGTGGACATCCTTTCATGTCAATTATAACACAGATCTAAATTTCTTAATGTAGACATACCCTGTATTTGAATGAGTGCACAGTATTCCGCTGCATATTGGTGATTTAGCCTATGCTTTTCTGGTTGACATCCGGGTCTTTTTGTAATATATGTATATTGCAAATACATGTACGAAATAAATACCTTTGTGCAGAGGTACATCACCACCTTATAACAATTTGTTTAAGGTGCTAACATATAATATGGTGACAAAAATCCATAATGCTCTACCTCAGCTGTCAATGTGTTTTTAAGGAATCATCAAAAAACCTATTTCACAGTCATCTTACCTGTAAAAAGATGAGGAAATTTAATAGGTAATATCACAGCCTCTTTAAGTGCCTCTTTGGCTCCTTCAAGACCAGCAACATCGCTCCATTTCACATTTGGTCGCTCTATAACAATGGCACCTACAAAAGAAGTATATCATCTTTAAATTAAGGAAGACTATTGCATCAAATGTAGAAGACAACATGAAATAATGACATTCAAGAAATACATTATAAAACTGGAAAAGTTTTATCTATAAAAAACCTTATTGAAATCATGTGATTAGGAAGTAATTGTGGGGCAGAGTCAGCAGGAGTCAGAAAGCTGGGCTGGGTGACTGGCTAACCTAGGGTAGGTCACTTAACTTTTCTATTTCTGCTTCCTCACTGTAAAATGAAAAGAATACTATCTGCCCAAACCACTTAAGATGGGTTAGTGGAGGGATAAAATGACATAATGAATATTTGTGTGTTTGGAAAATCACGAAATATTTTACCACGTGGTTACAATGTTTGAATGCACTGATTCTGAAGTACTGAAAGTACCTGTTCAATGGCGGTTGATCAACTACTTCTTTTTAACAAAAATACCCAGTGATCTAATGCTCTCCTTAAGCACCAAAATAAAAAGATACTTAATAACTTTAACTGGTGATACAGACAAGACAGATGGATGGATGGATGGATGGACAGATAAATAGTAGGGAGAATGAGAGGGAGCGGATGATGAAGGAGAAAGAGAAAATGTGCTCCTGTAGATCTCCAATCCTTTCCTGAGATTTGTTAAATTTTCTTTTTGGCTTCTAAATACCTACTTAAATTTTTTTTTACATTAAAAAGTTATCTGTATGATTTAAGTTTTCAATACAAGATATTCAGAAGCCACAGCAATTGTTGCAGTAAGAGTCCACAAAAGGTTTCCTCTAATATAGCTTATTAGCAAAAGTTTTCAATTATCTTTTATCAAAAACTTTTCAAAAGCTGATTCTAAGGCGATGTGTAATTTTTTTAAGTATAGCAAAACATCACCACTTACACAATCCACTGATTACCAATGAAGTTAGTTTTATGGGTATTTCTTCTTGCTATGAAAGATCATTTATTATTATAAAAGTAGTTATATTACATGACCTACTTATATTATGAAAATCTTTAGCTATAGATTAAAATTAAATGAAATCTGGATGCCTGGCTGGATCAGTCAGAGGAGCATATGACTCTTGAGATTATTTAAAAAAATACAATGTTAAAAAAAAAACTATAAATACTTTCTGCATTCTAAAAGTTCACATTAAGTATAAATTAGAGCCAATTCACCTTTTCTATGTTCCATTCAGCTTAGTATCCCAACATGAGAAAATATTTGTATTATCTGATAGGATTTTGTAATAGTTAAAAAAAAAAAAGGAAATTTACTTTATATATAAGCAGAATCTGGTCAACTTAAGTTTTTTCTAGGTATTAATATTCTAAATATGCCAAAACTTATCTTCACATTTAACTAATATTTTTCAAAATGTAAAGGTCATTTTAGAATATTTAGTGATAAAAATTATTTAGATAAAAACTAATATTATTTAATAAAAGTAGTAATTTAAAAAGGGGAAAAGGATTATTGGGAATAAAGGCCAAACAATTTGTTTCCAATTAGATAAATTTATCCAGTCTTTGATTATACTCATGTTATTAAACCTCAAAAGTCACTAAGCATCAAAACAGCTAACAGAAAACTCAAATAATAAATTCTTTAACTTTATTTTTTTAAGATTTAATTTGTTTATTCGTAAGTGAAACGCAGAGAGAGGCAGAGACATAGGCAAAGGGAGAAGCAGGCTCCCTATGGGGTGCCTGATCCGAGACTCAATCCCAGGACCCCAGGATCATGACCTGAGCCAAAGGCAGATGCTCAACCACAGAGCCACCCAGGCGTCCCAAATTTTAAATTTTAATATATAAACATTGCTCTTAAAGTCATAACTTAAAACAGAAATAGAAGACTTAAAATACTCTTTCAGGAAAAAAGAGGAAAGATTCAAAAAAGGATATTATACAGTGAAACCCACAAGCAAACTATTAAATGAAGATGGAAAAAAGAACTCTGAGATATGATAGGCTAGGACTCCTTTCAAGCTCCACTTCATTCTGAGATTCCAAATAATTTCCTCATTTAAATGTTTTCAGCATTTGTATTTTTGTACATCTCTGGTTCTTATCATTACCGAATTTGAAAGAATGCCCTATTAAAGAAGAAGAAGAAGAAAAATGCCCTATTAAAAACTGGTCTGTACCTTTTCCTGAAACTAAAGATACGCTCCAGCTTTTACTTTGTGGGGGAGAGTGGGAAACAAAACCAAAAGGATGGAAAAAAAATACCAAACACCTTCTGCCCTAGAGCCGAAGTCAGGCCACTTGGCTCAGACCGCTGGATGGTCCAGCAGAACTGACTATGAAGTATGTGTCCCCACTGCTGCGGGCAGTGGTGGTGCAGCAGCACTCAGCTTTTCCTTTTGGACTTTATCCACCACTGAAGTTCTCATTCATAAATGATCCTCACTAACTGTAGTGTTTTTGAGATATTATGCTTATAGTATTCTCCTATATATCCCAGTGGGGCTGGTAAAACAAATAATAGAATAAAAATGAAGACACTAGTTAGTATGGCAAGACTAAAGGACTGGCTGAGCAAAGTATATTCATCATCCACTAACCAACGCTGTGCCTATACAATGGAAATCTTCTCAGCCATGCATTCTTTTTGGCAAGATTCAAAGTAACAAAATACAAAATATTCAACCCAACAATTAACATATCAAAGAACAATCAAATCTCAGTACACAAAGCCAGCAATTAAAAAGATGCCATTTTAGATACACATAGCTACTACCATTTACTGAGGCCCTAAAATTTGTCAGATATAACCTGGCAGTTTTTACACTGTTATAATATTCTGTCTTCCCAGAAATGAAGGTATTAGTAATTTCCATTTTAGAGCTGGGGTATTCCTCTCTGAGAGGTTCAGGAACCTGCCCGTGATCAGATAGCTTTTCAGCAACAGGCTCTGGAGAGGATTCCAGATCTGAATGGAACCAAAATCCACACCCTCTCATCATGCACTATACTACAAGCACAGGAGAATGAAAGGCTTTTTATAGGTGTAGAAGGTAAAAACAAAGCTGGAAGAGATAAATGTAAAAGGTAACACTGAAACAGGATAAAACACAGATGAGAAAGTTCTAGAAACATGAAATAAATCATCAATAATAAGCTACAGCAATAGCAATAAAAGCCAAGTGAGTCCCAATTCACTCTGTTCCTCTGACAATTTGGAAATTTTAATCCATCAGATTTTACAATGTGCTAGAAGTATAAATGCTACCTTTTCTAAAAGGAGGCAAATAAGACAAAATGAAAAAGAGTAAGTTGACTGACAGGTTTTTAAAGGCATATATATAAAAACCAAACAGTATTTTTACTACACGGGAAAAACCAACCTAGTAAAGACCCTATCAGGTAAATTCTATGAAAATGGACAAAGTCAGCATGTGACTACTGGGAACCAAAGCCAGTTCTTGAACCTCATTTGAATACAGGGGAAAAAAATCAATTCAAACAGATAATTCACTATGAGGTTTAAAACAAAAATAAGACAGTATATTTAAAAATGAAATCTAAAGCAACCTTGAAGTTGATTCTGTAGTTTCTTTTTTTCAGGATCATCAGTTTCTCCTTCCCCATCACTGTCATTCCTAATAAAAAGAATTGAATATATTCAAGTGATCACTCATTGCTAGCAAAATAAGGCAAAAATGAAGGAAATATTAAACTGAAATATCTATAACTTAAGTAGCAAAATAAGGCATTCACATTAAAAGTTATACTTATTACTTTTAAGAGTATACTAAATAAAATAGCAAGCAGGCATATTATCCATCAATATGGAATCATGAACAGGAAAGGGGCAAAAAGACCAGAATGAAGGAACCAGCTCCAAGTTCCCATGACATACCAGCTCCAAGTTCCCATGACATACCAGCTCCAAGTTCCCATGACATACCTATGTTATGTACAAATGCATAAACACATGCCCCCACACCTCATTCCACAAAAGACTTAAGATGAATTACAGGAGAGTTGTAAACTACATAAAAATACCAAATCAGGAAAACTATGTATCAGAAAAAGAAGCCATAACCAGGAGAGAAAAACCCAGAGCATTAATTATTTAAAAGATATAAAGTTCTATAATCCTTAGTCTGGGGGTTCCAAAGAAGAGATGAAGCTTTTGATGAAAATGAAATGAGACCAAAAGACAAGTAAATCAACCACAGTATTTCATATCTGAGAATGTATTCTGAAAAAAATAATTTAAAATGAGTTTAAAGCTTTGACTACAAGGATAATCATGCCTACACTGTTCCCAAAAGGGAAAAAATCAGAAATAAAGTATGTTCAATCATAGGGATTAGCATATGACAGACTATGCCGCAATCTTTGAAAATGAAGCTGTAGAAATAGTTTACTGAGACGTTTATAATACACTGAATGAAAAATTGATAAAGCAAGAAATATGGCATTACATCATTTTTTTTAACACATAACATATACACGGAGATTAAAAAGCTTGACAGATTTTTTTTTCCTCCAAATGGGACTAGCTTGTTTATCATAGGATGGTGGGGTTATGGGTTAGGTACAGACTGCCAAGTGATTCACTTGACATTCACTCCAACCTTGTTCTACCATGCTTTCTTGTACAATGAAGACCGTACTTATAAAAAACTGTCCCTTCTGGGCCTCCTTGCAGCAAGGGCTCCACATGAAACCCAAGTTCCTCCAAGAAGTGGAGGCAAGCTTCGAGCGAAAGCCCTGGCTTGCTGAGGCAGCTGTGGCAGAGGTCCTACTAGATATGGAATCCAAGCTTAACTCCAGGCCCCCACTGCAAATCTGTAAGGTTAATACTCTATAATAAATCCCTTATTGCTTAAATTAGCCAACATGGATCCTGCTATTCAATATAGAATTGGCATCTCCCCACTGGGTAGCCATCTCAGGAGGGGACACTACAGGGTCTTCAAGCAAGACCACAAAAGCCTCAACTCACAGGGAGATGACATTTCTGCTGGCAAGGGTGTCTCAGAAAGAGTCGGGGGTCCAGGTACTCAAGGTTAATGCAATTTTTCCCAATAGTTTTATTTTAATTTTGGAGCCCCAGTCTTCCATTAAATGGCCCAACCTTTATATTTGAAACCCTAAAGTTGAATCTATACTGAAATTCAATAATCCATAAGATCTACTAGGGAACTTCAATAATCCATAAAAATCAGGTGGGGTCTGATTTTCATTATCTCAGTGCTGTAGGTACAGAAGATAAAAATATTCTCAAGTGTCACAGGAACTCCCTGGTTCCCTGACCACATCTTGAAAAGAGAATATAAAACCTTGAGCTTGTAATTCTCTTCAGACTCTCCCATGAGGTTTGAAGCAGGCAGTCAACTCTAGTTCCTATGTTCTTATGTCCTTCAAGATGGCATTTGGTAGTAGCCACAAAGCCCCTGAAGCACTGCCTTCAAGACATTCCATTCCTGATGACCACAGGGGATTATCTAAGTAACTCCTATCACTGCATACCATGGACTCTGAGTATCACATCTTCTAAAACTAACCAGAACCTCCTGCCTTCAAACCCAACCAGGCCATATAACCCCATCCTAGAATCTCATTTCTTATATGCAAGAGACTACACATTCCAATAAAACTTTATTTTCAAAAACAGGCAGCAGGTCAGATCTGGCCTATGAGTCATGGATTGCCAACACCTAGTTTCAACAAAATGAGCAGATTTCACAAATTAAATGTAATTTTATCTTTTAATTAGATATAATAAAATCTAAGACTCTAAAATACATACCCCTTCTCATCAGCTGGACTTGGCTGTCCCTCTTTCACTGGCTTCTGTGGAGTTTTCTCTTTCTTTTTCAGATACTCCTTTAGTTTCTCTGCTCTATCAAGATATTCTGTACATTTTGCCCTAATACTTTGCTTGGCTTTATCACCCTGTGCTTCATCTATTAAAGGAAAACGAGAGAGATTTTTCTATTAGTATTTTACACAGACAGGTTGAAACTCTTAGACATGGTATTGAGACAAGGACAATCTATTTTGGGGGAGGGAGGAAGAGCATCTCTAGTTCATCGTAGCCAATGATCATCAACTCTTTTCTGCTTCCTCCAGCATGGTTGGAGGCCAACAGCATGTCTGAGTCAGAAAAGAGATTTGAGCAAGACATTAGGATATTTTAAGTTAATGGTAAATAATAAGAAATTATTTAATATTTTGTGGGTTTTATATACTTCCTGTAACATTTTGTGCAGATAGTTGAAAGCTACTTGTCTCATACAAAACCAATATAAGACAAACAGAAGTAAAGCAATATTAACCATTTCCATTAATGTCTATGTAAACTTTATTTCATTGTAAAAAAATGACAAATCCTATATATCATATATACCAATAATATTGTAAATCTATTACATAAAAAACTCTGTGAGAGCAATTTCAAAAGCCAACCAGCAAAGCATAGGACTAGCCCCACATATCTTATGTTACGATTCATTCTTAGTTTTACTTTTATTTGCCAGAAAAACCTCAAAATGAAATAGAGAAGCTCAAAAGAAAATTCTAAATTATCCAAATGCTAAAATTATTTAAAAATAACTTAAAGACTTTTTTTTCAAATGCTCAGCATTATGTTTAAGATCAATGAAGGCAGTATTTTTTTCCATCTGTCCCTCACTGTCATACCCTAGTGCCTACAACAATACCCGGCACACAGTAAGCATGGAATACATATTTAAAAAATATACGAATGTCTCCCAACCAATTTTTTAAAAAAGTATTTAAAAGAGTGTTTTCAAAGATGTTTAGAAAATGTCAGGTACATAATCTGGGTACATTACTAGTAAAATAAAAACTATTTCCAACAACTATATGGTATTTTAATATGTTTAGGTATACAAAGTAATAACTATGATAGCTGTGCACATTTGTTTGCTGAGTACTTAAAAACTGTTAACAAGAAAGGGAGAATTTTTTGCAAATGGATGGTTTAGAATTTTTTGGTGTTGCATTTTGATTTTTATAAATGAAATAGAATAATCTTTTCCTTTAACGTTTTAAAAAGCAAACTATGGCCTTACATTTAACTACGTGGAGAAAATACTGAACAGCGTGTTGGTAGAGCTGAAGAGCTTCCTCATAGTTCCCAGCTTTGTCTTCCTGGGCTGCTTTGCTAGCAAGATCTACTGCTTTCTGTTGGAAGGGAGGTAAATCATACCATCAAAATCACATAAGCATAACTTTGAAGTAAGTGATCATACTGAACGTTTTCTTTTTTTAATAAAAGCAACCTTAAAACAAATCCGTCTGTTCTGGGAAATTCTCAAATCCAGTGTTGTTATAGATGAAGCATATAACAATAGTAAAATGTAAATAGCATAAAACCCCTTCAGAAGCAACGGGGCAATGAAATATCAAGAATCTGAAAATACCCAAATCTTTTAATCTAGCAATCATCTAAAAGGTTTACTGAACAAAGATAGTAACCAAAGAGGTCTTTTAAGAAAAACAAAACCAAATCTGAAAACTTTAATTTCAAGCAGCAAAAAGACACCACACAACTGATTATAGAATCATTAAAATATTAAAAAACATTCACAGTAATATGATGAAATTTTTAAAAAAGACACAATACAATTTTCTAAAAACGATTTTATTCATGAGACACACACACACACACACAGAGAGAGATAGAGAGAGAGAGAGAGAGAGAGAGAGAGAGAGAGAGAGGCAGAGACACAGGCAGAGGGAGAAGCAGGTTCCATGCAGGGAACCTGATGTGGGACTCGATCCCGGGACTCCAGGATCATGCCCTGGGCCGAAGGCAGGTGCTAAACCGCTGAGCCACCCAGGGATCCCCAGGCATAATACAATTTTTACATGTAGCATGAGTTCTACTGTTTGAAACAACAGCAAAAACAAACAAAAACAAAACAAAACAAAACAAAAAAACAAAAAAAAAAACCCACCCCAAAACAAAACTAAAAATAACACAGGAAAAAGACGGAAAGAAAATTTAACAGAGGCTGTTAAAAAGCCTCAAGTTTTTCTCTTTCTACTTTTTTGCATCTTTTAAAAATGCCTATAATGAACATGAACTTTTGCAATATTAAAAAAAAACCCTCCTAGAAATAGATCCATGCAAATATGCAAAAGCAAGTCAACACTAGAAAAGACAGTGCTGGAGCAGTAGACATCTATAAGCAAAAAACAAAACAAAACAAAAAACACTTTAAAAATCACATATGGGGCAGCCCAGGTGGCTCAGCGGTTTAACGTCACCTTTGGCCCGGGGTGTGATCCTGGAGACCCAGGATCGAGTCCCAGTCAGGCTCCCTGCATCTCTGTCTCTCTAGTCTGTCTCTGTCTCTCACGAATAAATAAGTAAAATCTTAAAAAAAAAAAATCACATATGCTCTTAAAACAATTTTCTCTGGCTGAAAGTAGGAGATAGGAGGCAGAAGGAAAGGTCAGAAAGAATAGAAGCAGGATGAAAATTCAACCACACTGGCATGGAAGAAAGTGGCAATGAGTCAGAATACGCAAGAGGCTTCTACAAGTGGAGAATCACCCTCAGTTGACAACCAAGAAAAAGAACCTTAGTCTGATAACCACATGAAACTGAAATCTGCCAACAAACTCAATGTGTTTAGAGCCTTCAAAAACAAACAAAAATGTAGCCCTGCAGACACCTTGGTGTAAGCCTGGTAAAACTGGGCTGAAACCCAACTGAGCTATGTTGTACCTGGACTTCTAGCCTACAGAAACAGAGATAATAAATTAATGCTGCTTTAATTTGAAAAAAACAAAAAAACAAAAAAAAAAAGCAAAAAAAAACAAAACTCACAATGCATTATGGACTTAAATATAAAATGTAAAACTATAAAATCTTTAGAAAGAACAAAAATCTTTAGCATTTAGAGCTAGGCAAGGGGTTCTTAAACTACATACCAAAAAGCATAATATATAAAATGAAAACACTACGGTACGGGCATAAAAACAGACATGTAGATCAGTGGAACAGAAGAGAAAGCCCAGAGATAAACCCACACACATATATGGTCAATTAATTTACCACACAGGAGCCAAGGATATCCAAAGAGAAAAGAACAGTCTCTTCAATAAATGCTGGGGGTGGTGGTGGTGGTAACTGGGTGGCGCAGTCGGTCAGGCATCTGACTCTTGCTTTCGGCTTGAGTCATGATCTCAGGGTTGTGGGATTGCCCCCCCCCCTTGTCAGGCTCTGAGCTTGGTGCAGAGTCTGCTTGGGATATTCTCTCTCTCTCTCTCTCTCTCTCTCTCTCTCTCTCTCTCTCCATCTGCCCTTCCTGCTCGCACTCTCTTTCTCTCGCTAAAGTAAATATTTTTTTAAAAAATGGGAAAAGTGGGAAAACTGGACAGCAACATGGAAAACAATGAAACTAGACTACAATCTTACACCATCCATGAAAATTAACTCAAAATGGATTAAAGATTTGAACATAGAACCTGAAACCATAAACTTCTTGAAGAAAATATAGGCAAGGAAGCTCGGTCTCTGGTGATGACTTTTTGGGTTTGACACCAAAAGCAAAGGCAATAAAGGCACAAATAAACAAGTGGGACCACATCAAACCTTCCGCACAGCAAAGGAAAAACCATTAACAGAATGAAAAGGCAATCTACTGAATGGGAGAAAATATTTGCAAATCGTTTATGTGTTAAGGGATTAATATCTAAAACATTAAAAAAAAAAACCCTCATACAACGCAATAGCAAAAGAACTAAGCGATTCAATTAAAAAATAGGTAGAGGATCTAAACCGACATTTTTCTAAAGACTGAACAGAAGCCCAACAGGTATGTGAAACAGCATTCAACATGACTAATCATCAGGGAAACACAAATCAAAACTACAATGAGCTATCACCTCACACTTGCTAGAATGGCTATTATCAATAAAACAAGAAATCGCAAGTATTGGTGAGGGCATGGAGAAAAGGGAACCCTTGTGCACTGCTGATGGGACTGTAATTGGTGCAGCCACTACGGAAAGCACTATGGGGGGTTCCTCAAAAAATTAAAAACAGAACTACCATATGATTCAGCAATTTCACTCCTGAGTACTTATCCACAGAAAATGAAAACATATAAACTCAAAAAGATATATGCACCCCTGTATCTCAGCATTATTTTATGCAGCATTATTTTAAAATAGCCAAGATATGGAAACAACCTAAGTGTCCACAGACAGATGAATGGATAAAGAAATTGTGGTATACACATACAATGGATATTATTCAGCCATAAAAAAGGGAAATCTTGGCATTTATGACAACATGGATAGACTTGAGGGCATTATGCTAAATGAAATAAGTCAGAGAAAGACAAGTATCATACGATCTTACTTACATGTGAAATCTAAACAAAAAAATCCACGAACAAAAACCTAAGTTCATAGATAACAGATAAGAGACTAGTAGTTACAAGAAGTGGGGAAAGGTGAAATAGGTGAAGGGAGTCCAAAGATACAAACTTCTTGTTATATAGTACAGTATGGTGACTATAGTTAATAACACTACATTGCATACTTGAAAGTTACTAAGGGAGTAAATCTTAAAAGTTCGCATCACAGGAAAACCATTTTTGTAACAATGAAAGGAGACAGATGTTAAACAGATGTATTGTGGTGATATCTCACAATATATACAAATAATGAGTCATGTTGTACATGGGAAATGAGTATATGTCAATTATACTTCAAAAAAAAGAAAAATGATAAATGTTTCTCATCAAATTAAAAAACTTTTGGTCTATAAAAAATCTGTTAAAGGATGAAAAGACAAGCTACAGAATGGGAGAAATATTTACAAACTATATATTCAGGAAAAGACTAATATTTAGAATATAGAAAGAACTCCACATACTCAATAGTTTAAAAAGAATCCAAGTAGAAAATCAACTGAAGAACCGACATTTCACCAAAGAATATGCTGATGGCAAATCAGCACCAAAAAGATGTCTGAAATCATTAGCCACAAGAGAAAGGCAAATTAAAACCAGCAGGAGATATCTCAAAAAATCTATCAGCATGGCTAAAATAAAAAAAAAAAAATAGTGACCATAATACCAATTGCTGGTAGGCACAGAGAGAACTGGATCACTAATACATTGCTGGTAGGGTGGAAAATGGTACAGCCACTCTAAGAAACTGTTTGGTTTTTTATAAATGTAAACATGCAGCTACCATATGAACCAGAAACTGCACTCATGGGTATTTATCCCAGAGAAATGAAGACTTGTGTTCATACAAAAATCTATACATGAACATTCCGGATGTCTTCCAACCAGAATGGAAAAACAAACTGTGGCAAACCCAAGGCATGGAGTCCTACTCAGTAACAAAAAGGAACTACCTTGATACACACAACATGAATGAATCTTAAGAGAATTAAGCTAAGTGGAAAGAACCAATTCCAAAAGGTTATATATTGTATGATTCCATTTATATAACTTTCTCGAAATGACAAAACTAGAGACAGAGGGTATATTAGTATTGTTGGGAAACAGGGAAACAGGATACATGGTGAGGGAAGACAAAGAGAGGTGATTATGGTTCTAAAAGGGCCATAGGAGGAATTCCTGTGGATAGAATTATTCTGTATCATGACTGGATGGAGGAAACTTACCTATGTGATGAAACTCTGAACACATAGACACACACACACAAGATATACGTGAGTATAGAGGTGTGCCTGGGTGGCTAGTCAGTTAAGTGGCTGCCTTTAACTCAGGTCATGACGTCAGGGTCCTGGGATCCAGCCCAGCTTCATATTGAGCTCCCTGGGGAGTCTGTTTCTCCCTCTTCCTCTGCCCCTCCCCTCATTTGTTCACCCATTTTCTCTCAAATAAATAAACAAAATCTTTAAAAAATACACACACTCAAGTAAAACTGGAAAATCTGAGTAAGACTGGTGGAATATATCAATGTCAACATACAGGTCATGATACAGTACTGTAATTTTATAAGATGCTACCACTGCAGGCAATGGGTGAAAGGAACACAGGATCTCTCTGTATTATTTCTCACAACTGCATGCAAATCTGTGATTATCACAAAATAAAAATTTCATTAAGAACTATTTTTAATATTTAAAAAAACACACACACATATATAAGAACAAGCATGGTTTATTAAAACATTCCACCTGGATTCAGCTAGGTGGTAAAACTGTATTCAAGAGAAATTGAGAGCCAGTAGAAAAAAGGATCACGGTTATGCTATTTTAAAAATAAGCCTATATTAAGAAAAAAAGTCATTCAAACATCAGTCATCTCAATCACGTGTGAGAATATTGTATTTTGAAGCAGTTACTATGGATTGCAGATAATGGAATGAAAGCAGTAAATGGGAGGAACAGGTCTTCCATATGTTGTAGCAGGAGGGGGAAAAAGAAACGGTATTTTAGAATTGAGAAGATGTAGTTCTACATATTTCACAGTTCACATAGCCTGAACTTGAAGCAAAATTTTCAAAAGCTTGGTAAATGAGACAGGATATAAAGGGTGGAATCAGAGCACTCATCCACGTGACCCACTGGTGGTTTGGTGCACCTGGTCATATAAAAATGAATGCAGAAGAAATAAATTCTTTCTTATTCTAGCTACGATTTCCTTCTACTATTTTGAATTGCTATGCCACTCACCTCTTCAGCTACACATTGCCCTCATTCGCAGTCAGTCCTCTTTTTGGCACCACACTGATGCTTAAAGGAAAACTCTTACAGTCAGTATTAATAATATAGCTCCAAATATGGTACTAATGACTTTTAACCAGCCTTTCTCTGATGGACACGTCTGTATTTGCACTGTCCAATATGGAAGCCACTATCTACAATTGGCTTCTGAGCATCTGTGGCTAAAGTGACTGAGAAGTTTAAATTTTGAGTAAAATGTAAATAGCTACATGTAGCTCCTGTACTAGACAGCGCATGTTAAACCCTTAATCAAAGATGATGATTTGATAATACACATCTGTTTCTCTCTTGCTGAATACTCCACCCTTGTTCCTGTTAAGGTTTTTTTTCATCTGAAATGAAATTAACTGCATCTTGTATGGTTTTGGAGTGTCAATTATTCTTAATCCTGCCCATTTCCATTGCTGCCATCCTAGCACAATCCACTAACACGTGCATCAAAATACCACGTAGCCTCCTAAGTGGTCAGCCTGCTTCCACACTCCACACCCTGAAGTTCTTATGCAACCAGTGATGGATTCCCACTGCAGTCAACAAAAGCCAACTGCTGGGTCCTGGTCTACCAGGCCTTAAATGACCCAGGTCCTGGCTCCTTCTGGGTTGCATTTCAAACCCATTAGTCTACCTTCATTCAGGCAGCCTGTGCACTGTTGATCCCTCTGCCTAGAAAATGCTCTTTCCCCCACGGGTGCATGACCATCTCCTTTGCATCACAGATCAATGCCAAATCCCCAGAAAGGCCCTCTAACTTACTGCAGAGGCTGTACTCCCTCAGTCCCTGCTTTCAGCTCTCCCCTCACCCTATCCCATCACTGTGCTTTATTGTTACATTTATCTGTGGATATTCACTTCTTGCCTACCTCCTTTAATATAAAGGTAAGCTCCAAGAGCAAGGAACTTCATCTGCAATGCTGCATTATCCCTAGTGCCTGGAACAGTGCCTGGCACACACTGGGTACTTAACGAAATTGCTGAAAAACGAAAAAAATTCCCAATTGCTTTCTCAAAATCTTCTTCCTTTTGGTTATTCTACCTCTATCATCTCCAACAACTTTTCCCCACTGGGTATTTTCCTGTCAATGCTGTGTCTTTTTCCTATGCTCTGGAGACCATTCCCACCATCAATCATATGTCACTCTACTGCTCTCCCCAACCTAATCTCCTCGCACTTTTTTTTTTGTCTGTTGGGGTCTCCCTCCGCATAAAAATGTCTGTGAAGCCCTACCTCAGATTCACATCTACAAAACACAAACTAAAACACACCTGCTCTCCCTCATTCCTTGGATCCTCTCTAGTTACCACATTACTCATCTCTTCACCTCCATAGCAAATTCCCAAAGAGAACCCCAAGTTCATCATGGTTCCTTGATTCTTCCACGGCAATGCTTCCCGTGGACTGCCAAGGTCTCATACTTACCTCACTCTCTCTCCACAGTATTGAACCCTTCTAACAGAAACCTGGATGTGGCCTCCTCCTTTGGCCTTCATGGCACCATTCTCTCTTGGCTTTACTCTGGACTTACAATGATTCTTTTTCAGGAGCCCTTTCTCTCTTTTTAAATGTCAATATTCCAGAGTTTCTATCTGGTCTTTGTATTTCCTCATCCTATGAACTCTCCAAGATGCCCACAACCTCTGCTACCATCCATATGCCATTAACTCTCAAACCCTTGTTTCAGCCTGGCCCTCCCTCTCTAGTTCTACACATATGTATCCAACTGCTCATTCAACGTTTCCACTTGGTTGTCCCCACAGGCATTTCAAACTCAACAAGTTCAAGACCACCTGCCCCCAAATATGCCCCTTTTCTAATTATTCCAGAACAAATTCCTCCCCATTCAGATATCCAACCCAGGGATCTGAGAGAAAACCCAGACTCCTCCTGCCCCTCTTTCTAAATGCAGAGCCAAATTCTTCCTCTTTAAGCTGTCTCTCATCAATCTTTTCAATTCTTTAATAGGTACTACACTACTTTGGCCCTCACCATCTCCCACCACACAGAACCCCGCCTCCTAACCTGTCTCCCTTCTTCTAGGCCTGCTACCAGGCAAGTGCACACATGGTTGTTTCCTTCTAAAACAAAAACCCAAGCATATTTGCTGATTTTCTATCTACGGTAAGATGAGGACCAATCATCTCTGTGTGGTACACACCTCTCCATGGCTTACCTAGGCCTGTCCTCCCACCTTACACACCCAGTCCCAGTCATACCAAACTAGTGTGACAATCCAGACAACTCAGACTTCAGGCCTTTGTTTACGGTGTACTCTCCACCTAGAATACCCTATCCAACTACCTCTCTGTAAAAACTCTAGCTTCTTCTCCAAGCATTGACACAGTCATGGTCCTCTTGCTGCAAAGCCCTCCTCAACACCCCCAGGCAGCCTAGCCTATGCTTCCTCTAAATTTTCACTGCCTCTGGTACATACTTCCAAAGATCACACAGTATCCCCATCACCCAGTTGATGTCTTCTCCCATAAGAATGTAAGCCCTTGGAAATCAAGGGTGATTTACTACTTTTATGATTCCCTAAGACTTAGCAAAATGTATGACACATTCAGGACCTAGTAAACTTGAGTTCTATGCATACTGCATTACTTGCAATTTCTCTCAACCCTCTCCAAGATTTATTACACTTCTAGACTGAGGTATATACATATTTTTCTTTAGCTGAAACACATCCCATTTTTTTTGTCCAAAAAGGCATAACTTCACAGTGGAAAATAAAACCCCAGAAACTTACAAGCAAACAAACCTGGATTCAAAGCTAACTTCAGTACTAATTAATTACATGTCCAGGGGGCACTGAGTGGCTCAGTGGTTGAACACCTGCCTTTGGCTCAGGGTGTGATCGCAGGGTCCTGGGGTCGAGTCCTACATCAGGCTCCACACAGGAGCTTGCTTCTCCCTCTGCCTGTGTCTTTGCCTCTCTCTCTGTATCTCTCATGGATAAATAAATAAAATCTTTTTTAAAAATTTTTTTTCAATTTATTTATTTATGATAGTCACAGAGAGAGAGAGAGAGAGAGAGAGAGAGAGAGAGAGGCAGAGACACAGGCAGAGGGAGAAGCAGGCTCCATGCACCAGGAGCCCGATATGGGATTCGATCCTGGGTCTCCAGGATCGCGCCCTGGGCCAAAGGCAGGCGCCAAACCGCTGCGCCACTCAGGGATCCCAAATAAATAAAATCTTTAAAAAAATAATTTTATGTCCTGGGTTAAATCCTAACCTCAATGGACTTTGGTTTCTTATACTGTGAAACTGAAGTAATACCGAAGAGTTGTTCTGAGGACTAAATGAGATCACACCAAACACCAAGCAATTAGCGTCAGTACCTTCCACATTACCCAAGTTCACATCTCCTCTGTGCAACATTTTTTTTTTTACATTTATTTACGATAGTCACACACAGAGAGAGAGAGAGAGAGGCAGAGACACAGGCAGAGGGAGAAGCAGGCTCCATGCACCGGGAGCCCGACGTGGGATTCGATCCAGGGTCTCCCGGATCGCGCCCTGGACCAAAGGCAGGCGCCAAACCGCTGCGCCACCCAGGGATCCCTGTGCAACATTTTTTATCCTCGAAGAGTTAGATACGCCCTTCCTTTCTGCCCTCCCACACTAGCCTCTAATTCTATTAGAGCATTACTGTGTTATTTTATAATTTTAATTTTTAATGATCTGCATTTCTCTATTAGATTATAAGCATCCTGTTATGGGAAGTTTTGCCTTGTTCGGGGCAAAAGTCATTTGTTATCTAAATATTCTTCATCCAAATTTCCTAGGTTAGAGGGGTAAAAGGCTGAATGAGAAGGGGCACCTGTGACCCAACCACAAGAAAACTGTAACTCCACAGCCCTCCCCGTTTAACACCAGCAACATGCCTTTAGTATGTGTCCATCTCCAACTGACTCACTGAGGAACATCCAACAACCCAATTCAAATATGACGCAAACTGAGTATAGAATGAAAGTGCAATTATTACGAGGGAATAAAGATATCAGTAAACGAATTAAAATTATGTTGCGGAATGTCCAAATTACATACAAAGTCTTGACAGATGAAAAGTCAGTGGAATAAAACGAGTTAACTGACAAACCAACATGGATGAAGACAGCGCTTTAAAAAAAAAAATCGCCTTTGATATTCAAAGGAACAATACTTTTATCAAAGGAATAATACTTTTTCCAAGACATTTACCAAAAAGGCCCTTTCTGAATGGGGCTACAAAACAACAACAACGATGACAACGTTAAGTGGTGACTGTTCTATCTTAGTAAATGCAAGCCTGTTGGAAAAGATACAAAAATCAACACATGACCAATTCTTGATTCTAAGGAATAAGTCACAGTTGCAATTACAATGTTATGAGACATATAAGACATTTACTTTCACTATCTTTTGGGTCCATTTTCGAGATAGAAGTCCCAGGAAAGCTCCTCACTCCCCCAACCCTTTTTTTGGTGAAATGTTGAGCTCTATTTCAATGGATCTACTTTCAATGGTGTTTTTTGGGCATCAGTTACCCCGGCTTGAGCAAGTCCTCCATTATCCTTGCAGCTTGTACCAGACACTCAACTAATGTCTGATCCACTACTCCGAGACCAAGCCAAGGATTCAACACAGGTCTTTTATGCTGATCTTTTCCCCAAAATGACTCGGGGGACCGGGGCTCCTTGAAACTAAGTCTCATTCTAAATACCTCTGAAACCTCAGGTCCATTCTGGGGGTGGGAAGCACGATTTCTCAAATTTCTCTTCTCGATGGATTCCATACAGGTAAAACAACTACGTCTAACAGCTTAGGAGTCCAGATCATGTACCAAACCCCGTACTCGCTGCGTACGGTGAGGAGGTGGAGCCACAGAGGAGCTTAAGATCACTCCTGATTTTGTAGACATTTTGGGGAGCCACAGTAAGGCGCACACTAAGGCACAGCGCAACGGATTCATGGATTCCTCCAATTCCAAGGCTGTCCTCATAGTAGTCTTCGCCTGACAGCTAAAAGAGAAGGGCTCTGCTATACACGAGCTTGAGGGACGGTACGACTAAGACCACCTCATCCTCCACTGGTTCAGAGCCGCGCTTTGCAGACGCCACGTTCCTTCCTCTCTCTCAGTGATTGGAGCGTCTGTGCCTCTCATTCAGAGCTCTGCCCAGTTGGTTCCAAAGACGGGAAAAACAAAAAACAAAAAACCAAAACCCCACCCCACCTCAAGCAAAGCGAAGCCTCACCTGGCCGGTGGGCGCGGCGGACCCCGGAAGCCGGAGCGAAGAGCCCGCCTCGCCCACCTGCTGCGGGGCGCCGGCACCGCCCGCCTCCGCCCGCCACCGCCCGCCACCCGGGCGCGGCCGCGTCCTCCCCCGCCCCCACCCCTACCCCCGCGCCGCCCCTCGGCTCCTGCTCTCCAGGGGGCGGGAGAACGGTGATAAATACCTGGAAGTTGGCCGAGGTGGATGCCATGGCGGAGATCCGAGGCGGCTCTCTGGGGGAAGAACGAGGACAGAGGAAGCCAACAGCGGCAACGTCGAGTCGCGCCCAGGGTAGCCCCAAACGTGCGCAGGCTGGTGGCTCCTGGACCCCGAGCCCTTTCGGGGACCCGCTCCAACACCACACGGCCCTCCGACACCGCCCGACCCTTCTCACAAAACTTCCGCAATTCTAAGCCCCTCGGGGCTCTCGCCCCGCCTCTGGTCTCAGCTACTTCCGCTTTCGTCATCAGCACGCGCGCCACCCAGTCTCCAGTCACCCCGGTCTCGCCTCAGATCCCAGGTCTCGCGAGGACGCGCGCTACGTCCCTGAATCCTTCTGGGTGGGACCTTGTGGAAGAGAAGCTGGGCGCGCGCGCCCTGCGGCTCTGACCTGGCGCCCGAGAGGCCACCTGGAGTTCGTTAAGATCTGTTCTCCTTTCTTCTTTTTCCAAATTCTGGCTCTTTTCACTCCACGTCATGGAGCGTGCTCTGTAGGTCTACGACTTTGAGTGAAAAAAAATCCCAAGACCCAGCGAGCGGTTGGGCCCCTGGAGCCCCTTACTGCGCCAAAGGGGGCAGTTCGAGCCCCTACCTCGGGACTGTGGAGAATGCTGCTAGCGCCATAGCACCGTGTTGGGCAGTGAGGCCTCGGTAAGCTTCAGGGCTTAGTGCTCGACGCTTTACACCCCGTTCAACAAGCGTTTCTCGAGGGGTCGTCTTGCTTTACGAGGCCCCGAGAATGTTAAAAAGATACGTATTGCCGCTGCCTTCAAGAAGCCCACGGTTTCGGTGGGGAAGCAGGCTCCCGAACACAAATCTTGTGAAGCTGGCAGCTCAGGTGCCTTTTTTCCATCTTTAAAGGAAGGTTAGCGGCCTGAGAGGTGAAGTGTTTTGTGGGAGAGCCCATCTCAGGGATCAGTCTCAGAACTAAAACAAGACCTCTTCTCGGCCTTTCTGTTGTTTGTGGCCCAAAAATCCCCTTTTTCTTCTTCCTTTCAGAGTTAAGATTCCCAGAGGGAAGTGGAATAGATACTTGATCGTTCGTTCCTTCATTTTATTTCCCACTCACTCTCTTTCCAGTCACCTGGTGTCTCCTAAATAATGAAAGTACTTCCTTTTCCCTTCCTACTAGGTATTGTCAACTACTGAGTTCTTGAAATCCCACCTGTAGGGAGTCCTAATATTCTTTTCCTGTCTCCTTCACTGTCTCCCCTTCTCACTCCTCTCAACCTGCAGAATTGCCTCAAGGGTCTGATGTCCTCTTCTCTCAAACTAATTCGTCTCTGCTCATCTTCTCCCCTTCCTGGGCTTCAGATCTCAATAGAATAGAAATGGCTTCAAGTCTAGATCTCTAGGCCCATGCCGTCCTCTGCCTAGCACTCATAACCTCCCAGAGATCTCCAAAGACCACAGTTTTCCCACAAGACAAATTCAACACATTTGAAGCCAGGTTAATGATCTACCCCCAGATTTCCTTCTGTGGTCTCCTTCTCAGAAGATCGTCACTAAAGCTCCATCATCCAGTCTCAAAGCTCAAAGCCTTCCCTCTGCCTGCATCCACCAGTGCATCTTTCTACCCCTCTATCCCTTTCCACTTACTGGTAAGATACTGAAGGGATCGCTCCCCTTACAGTGTCACATAAATAGACATTTAATAAATATTAAACCTTTTAACTGAACTGCTTAAAATAAATTTATGGTTCCTTAGTGACTATCAGATAAACTTGATTTTCCCTGAAGATACAACCGCACTCCAATTTATCTTTCATTTCAATCCCTAAGTGCCTATGAAACACCCACTAAACACAAGTCTACTAGGCACTAAAACATGACAAAGATGAATATGATATGGTCTTTACCATTCAGGAGTTTACAATTTAGTGGAAGACATGGACACATAATAGGGGAAAGAGAATTCATTGATATGCTTATTGAGTACCACCATGTGCCAGGCTGCTTGAGATGTTGGGTGTGAACCAAACAGCCAAAAATTCCTCTTTTATTACTAATAAATCATATTAATATCATATACCTCCAATATGCAATGAGAAGAGTATCATCTGTGGTATTTTCAAAAATCCATAATTTAAATCTACTTATGAGAAAACACCAGAAAAACGCAAATTGAGGGTTTTTCTACTTCTACAAAATTCCTAAGCAGTGCTCTTCAAAAGTGTCAAAATAATGAAAGACAAAGAAAGGCTCAGAAACTGTCACAGATTGCAGGAAACTAAGGAGACATGACAACTAAATGCAATATGGGATCCTGGATTGGATCCTGGAACAACAACAACAAAAAGAAACAGTAGTGGAAAAACTGATAAAAATACAAATTAAGTCTGAATTTTAGCTAATGGTATTATACTGATACAAATGTCTTAGTTTTGATAAATATGCAAGATAAGAGGTTAACAGCAGGGAAAGTTGGGCTAAGAGTATATGGAGTTCTCTATATGTCTTTGCAACTCTTTTGTAACCATTATTTAAAAATAAAAGTTCAAGAAAAATTCCTGCTCTTTGGAAGCTTGCATTCTAGTGGGATAGAAATGTATTACCTTTTACATGTTTAAAAACATGTAAATCTAAACATGTTACATGTGTCATGATTTATGAAGTACTTTCACATACATTATTTTATTTCCTAATTCTGTGAAGTAGCTCTTAAGTATCCCATATGAAGAAAACTGAGCCTCAGAGACATAGATGTTCTCCAATCCACACAGCTTTTTTTTTTTTTTCCCCACACAGCTTTTAAGTGGCAAAGTTGAAGTTTGATCCCAGGTCACCTGACTCCAGATTGAATATTAGAAACAGTGCCAAGTGGCAGAATTGAGGAAGGCAGTACCATGAGGCCACAGAAGAAAGAAGGCTTAATTTGGAATTTCATGAGCAAGATGTCAATTAAACTGAATCTTAAAATCTTAGACTGATTTCAACAGAATCTATGCCATTTCAGCAGAAGACAAAGCATGAATAAAGGCACAGAAAGTAGATACCAGGCAGGTTTGAGGGATGGCTAGAATGTAGGAACCAGGAGGAGATCTGGGGCAAGGAGTAGCAGGAGAGGAAGCTGAAAATGACAGGTACTCAAGGCTTTGAATGATAAGGAGTTTGGACTTTGTTCTGTGGGGAATAAGGATTCATTGAGAGGTTCCCCCACCCTTTCTCCTCTCTAACATTTTTCCTTTTTGAAGAAAGTTGATTAAGTACAGTCCTGATTTAATCCAATATTGGTTTTCTGAAAATGGATCTCGAAGTTGTTTGTAGCATGCACCAGGGAGAGAGAGGAGGCTATTGCAACAGTGTTAGGTTTTAGAAAACTTGGTGTACTGAGCCAAACGGTGTGTGTCCCATTCCAGAAGCCCAGCACCTATCTGGACTTTGATTAATACATCCTCTCTCCCACAATTGCTTTCACCACAACAACGTGGTTAAAATCATATCTATTCTTCAAGTGCTAGTTCCAATGTTAGTTCCTTAAGAAACCTTCAAAACATTCCTGAACTTTCCCAGCACTTTTAACCTTAAATTGTCTTTAGATAATGCACACTAAGTCTCTAATACAGTGCCTAGAGCACTGCAGGTACTCAAAAATTGTTAGCCTCACTCACATAGTGTCCATCTTTTCTAGACTATGAAATCACCAAGGGCAAAGACATCTTACTCACTTTTGTAACCACCCCCCGCCATGTCCTTACTCCCTGCATATACAGAGTATGTGCATATATAGCCAAGATTTTTGTTGAACAAAATGAAATCTCCTTGCCTATGACTTCAGGTTTTGGAGATTAAGTTCAGTTCGGTATTAAGTGAATCTTGTGGATGGATTCAGGCTCAGCAAGGTCTTTCATCCAGCCCATCCAGGACCAAGTCCATCTCATTCAAACCATCTTAAAGGAAATGCCTAATATTGAAGCCCTCACTCCATGCCTCACACAGCCACTCAAGTCCACCCGGAAGTCTGGTCCCAACCTGTTGAGTCACCAGCTCCCTCCCTGACCTGGAGCATAACTACAAGGAAGGCAAAGCACAGATAGTTCTGATCACGTGAAAGAAGTGACTCGGGCAGGAACCTGTTCTCCATATCAAGCAGCATACCTTTCTGAATATGCTCGGACTGGAGACCCAGCCCTTCCTCAATAACTGCTATTCATTTTATTCATATGAAGCCACAGAGAGTTTCTGGATTGATAATGTCAATGTCCATCAACCTTATGAAGGAGGGTGTGTGTCCATTGAAACAGCCATTCATGGTTGTTGATAACCTATGAGCAGATACAATATAAGGCTTTTGTGCAAAAGAAAAGATGAAGTGCTTGTCCTCAAGAACTGTACAGGCTATCAGACCACTCCCTGACTGTGAATACTTGGAACACAGAAAATGTGCTTAGGAAGAATTGATTTCAAGCTCCTTTCCCCAATCCTGTTCAACCCAAGTCTTCTGAACAGTTTCGTCCAAGAATGCCTCCTCTGCTCTCGTGTAGATTCAGTATTCAAGTAGTTGCGGCTGAAGACTGGAAACAGTCAAAAACCTCTTCTTTTCCCCTTCAGAGAGTATCAGGTGTGAGTTATATTGTTTTTTTTTTTTTCCGTGTTCTCCCTCTTTCCAGACCCTTAGATCAATTAATTACAATTAATTGCTCTTTGCCACTGTAATGGAAAAAGCAGCATTTTATAATCTTACACTCTCTGGTACATTTACAGATAAAATGACTTGCTTCATAATGATGCAGTGTAGGGATAAATATGTTGGAAGTGTGTGTGCGTGTGTGTGTGTGTGTGTCACACAGGAGTGGCCATAACTTACTGCCTTGATGACTGTTATAGCTGGGAATGGGTGCAGGATAGAGGAGTTGTCTGCTTCAGCAATATCTTACTTTCTACCTGTTTAAAATTCTCCATAATAAGGGACTTTTAAAAAATTTTATTTCATACTTGTATTGCACTCTGTTCAGATTCTTTGTCCAGTTTTCTGTTGTGGTGCTCACCTTTCTTTTTTTTTCTCACCTTTCTTTTATTGATTTATTAAGTCCTTTGTAGGTTAAGGAAGTTATCGTTATATGTGTTGCAAATATTTTCCCATTTTGTTCTTTGTTATTGCTTTTTTTGGCATGAAAACCTAAGTTTCAACACATTTATTTATCATTCTTTTCCTTTTTATTTTTTGTTAAGTTTAGAAAGATCTTACCCACTACTAGATTATTTAAAACAATGACACTATACCTGTATCTTTGTATAGTATTTTTGACATTAAGTAGTATTTTGACAGTATTATTATTTAGTAGTATTTTATTGTTGCCTTAAATCTTTGACCTCTCTGGAACTTATTTTCGCGTAACAATTGATGTCAGGATCTAGCATTGTTGTTTTATTTATTCCAAGTGGGTAGCCAATTGTCCCAATATTATTTATTTAAAATCCATTGTTTTCTCCACTCATCTGTAAAGTTATCTTTAGCATATACCAATTTTCACAAGGATTTGTCTGAAATCTTGTTTATTTTTTCAAAGACTTATTTATCTAAGAGAGAGAGAGAGAGAGAGACAGAGAGATGAGAGGAGTAGAGGGGGATGGAGAGAGAAAATCCCAAGCAGAGTCCTCACTGATTGGACAGCTATATGTGGGGCTTATTTCCACGACCCCGAGCTCATGAGATCATGACCTAAACCAAAATCAAGGGTCGGACTCCTAACCTGTTGAGCCACTCAGGGGCCCCATGAAATCTTGATTATGTTTTAATGATTCCTTTTCACCCTCTTTTCACATGTCAGGAAAACTGTTTTTATTACAGTAGTTTGATAATACACTTCAGTATTTTGTGGAACTGCCTGATTCATTCTAAGCAGAATGGAAAACTAAGGGTACAGGCTCTGATGTTGGAATGCTTGGTTCAAATCTTGGCTTGAATGCATATCAGATAATTACCCTTTCTGGGATGCTGTTTTTGCTTCTGTAAAATGAAGATAATACTCCCTGTCTAATGGGGCTATGTGAGAATTAAATAAACAACCTAGCATGTAACAGAATTTGGCTTGGAACATGATGGTTAATGCCCACTAACTGTTAGCTATCCATAATTTTCAGGATATCTGTATTTTCTATTGCTGCATAACAAATTACCACAAACTCAGCAGCTTGAAACAACACACTTATCATCTCCTAGTTTCTGTGGGTCAGAGGTCCTGCCTGGTCTTGCTGGGCTTTCTCCTCAAGGTCTCACAAGCCTGAAATGAAGGGGCAGGCTGGGCTGGGTGTTCTGAAGACTCAACTAGGGAAAGATCTGCTTTCAAGTTCCCTGAGGTTGTTGGTGGAATTCATTTCCTTGTGTCTATGGAATTCATGATAGCTGGCTTCATCAAAACCAGGAATACACATGTATGTGTGCATGTGTGTGTCCATGCACTCACGCACACATGCCCCCCCCCCCCACAATCCCTGTTGTTTCAAGTCTCTGACCTCAGAGAAGGCTCAGACCCTCTTTTAGTAGGGTTTACCTGATTAGGTCATACTCACCCAGGATAATCTCCCTTTTGATTAACTCCCAAGTCAGTGAATCAGGGACTTTCACTACATCTGCAAAGTCTCTTCACTTTTGCAATTTTTGTTCTCCCTATAAAGGAGATAGGAGAAATAACTACTCTGTTCTTGACATAAGAGAAATATATAAGATTTCATATTACAAATACTACATTCACAGGCAGCTATATAATTTTTGTTGGTAGTCTATATATCTCTACCTCTATATGTATAAATATATAAGATTTTTTACAGCACTATGATAATTATTATATTCATTAAGGTAACAAAAATAGATAATAAAAAATGGAGTGGCTAAAGATAGATGCTTATAAAGAAAATCTTCATGATAAATCACTGCCTTGGAAAATTACATGGAGCAGAAGCATTTGGTTTAGGAAGAGGAATCACATCTGTACCTTTGAAATATGCTAACGAATACATATTCTAGCAACAAAATTAACTTGGACTTAGAAGCTCTTATTGTCCGTTGAGAGTTCCTTTTCTAAAATCTCATTCTTGTTTTCTTTTGAACAGGCAACATTTCCCAAAGATTGCTATCACTAAATCAACACAGAGATCTAGGGGGAGAGTGTTGGGGTGGAATCATTTTTAGTCCAAAAATCAGCCTCCATTTACTTCTCATGGATTAGTTCCAGAAGAAGGACTTAGGAGAATTTAGGTTCAATCTCAGAACAGCCCCCAGCATCGGATAGTACAATCTCCCAAATAGCAACAATGCCATCATCAAGCTAATGACTGTCTAGATTAGCAAAGAAAATTTGCATTTTGTTATCTAAATGAACACTTTCTGTGGAATTATAGTCTAAATCAGTTGTTCATTGTCCCATTTGATTGCTAAATTAAGTCAACTCCACAACAAGATTAAGCAAAAATAAAATGAATACATCACAAGAGTAGCAATTATGTGTTGTACCAGAGAGGGCTTGAACATGATGTCTGTTTAATAGTGGTGTTGTTTTTTTTTATCTTCTGAAAATAGTGTAAATCTCCCTCCACTCTTTCAGAAGCTCATTAGTATCGACTTCAAGCAAATCTGTCCAGATCTTCAGCTTTACTTCCATTTTCATTTTCTTCCTTTTCAGACTTAAATCTGCAAAGATTTTCAAAAAGATATCATTGTGTCAGAAAAAAAGGTTGTGGTTTTGTGTGGTATATGTAGAGAAGCCTCGTGATTTAATTACTAGCTAGACATTTAGTAAATGGCAGTATGGTACATTTCTGAGTAACAAATGAGGATAGTATTCTGGGTAGAGGAGAGTGTGGGGGCCAGGAATGGACCCTAATTCAATCTGACCACCCTGAGATTGAATATCAACAGGCGACTTCTTTGCGATACATCAGTTTTCCTGTTTAGTATTTAAAAACAAATTTGAAAATGACATATCAATGGTGAGATGACAAACCAAAAAATCGCCAAACCTAAGAAATGTTTTAGTGAAAGCTGCTGTTTCAATGCATGTGAAGGTCAATACTTTAACCAGATAGGACGTTTAATTCCCCATCCTTACTCTATTTGTAACTGTGTTGGACTTTGCGATCAAAGCATGTGACATGGAATTCTTATTTATATGTGTAAATAGATGTAAACCCAGAGATGCTAAGACAATAAGTAACACGTGTATGCTAGAACCCAACAATGTTTTTCTTAAAAAAATTTTTTGAGTCTCATTGACACACAATGTGACATTGGTATCAGGTGTGCAGCTTAGTGATTCAACAACTCTATACTTTATGCTGTGCTCACCACGGTGTCCCTACCACCTGTCATCATACATCATTATGGTATCATGGACAATGTTCCCTATGCCTTGGACCAACAACTCAACCAACTGGTGCTGATTGAACTTCAGTTAGGTGTGCAGCACCCAAATCTGGTATTTAGATGAATCCCCATGAGAAGTCAAACATGATCCTTTCTCCCAAGAACTGCTAACACAGAAAGATAAAGCAGTTGCGAATAGGAAACAATCTTCAGAGGTCAAATGCATGATAAATACATACAAATATGCCCAATGAGTTAAAAACTTGTGAGAAATGTTGGCTGCGAGGATAGTAGAGATAGTTGGGCTTGAATTGGCATAGAGAGCAAATTAAGATATAATGAAGGAATTTACATTTATTCATATAAAGACACTCTGTGCTCCTGAAGAGAGTTATCCTTTTGTATTATTCAAATTATAATTACAAAATGGGAGTCTTGAAAGCTTAAGTGTTTATTCATAATCTTGGCCAAAGTCCACCCTAGAAGAAGAGTAAGGATAGGTTAAAAACCACAGCCAATTCAATTATTTAATTTCACTGTATTAAAGCTCAAGATTGCCAAATGATCTCATTACCAAATTATATCCTAAGGTCATGCTGGGAAAATAAGCGAATCTATGCCAGACAAACTACTCCCAAGGGCAATTCCTGGCCAGTGATGTTGTGAAGTTGCAAAATGGCTATGCTTTTCATTGGATAAATCCGTCCTCCACCCTTGGTGTTCTAGGAGAGTTCCTCGATGTACCTAACCTAGTGCAACAAAGCGTGGGGCCTCTCAGGTACGTGTGAAAGACAACTGGTAGCAGTCTGAAGAGCAATTTTGTAATAGACTTTATAAAGAGGCAACTCAAGTCTATAAAAATCATAGAAGAAAGCAGCAAATTGGCAGCGTTAATGATAGGTGCTTTCCATATGTTGTTTTGATCAGGTATTCACAGGTTGTTAAAATACTATAGTAAGAGATGGCATGCCTGGAGAGGTGATAAATAAAGTGTGAAAAGATGGAAATGTTCAGCTTTGATGGTTCATGTTTTTGGGCCTGTTTTTGAAATGGTGGGACTTCATAGAAGCAAAAAAGCTCAAGTTCTCTCTTAAAAGAGAAAGGATACTACCCCTATCAAAGCAAGGAGTACCCTTAAAGAAAATGGTTTTATTGTGCCAGTGAGAAATTCCAGAAAAGGGATATTATAAGAGCCTCCAAGGGGCAGATTTAGGTCAGGGGAAATATATACCTTGGAGAGAGATGGAGACGTTAACTTATTCAGAAGTCCACTCGCTTCAAAGACCCCAGAGTGTAAAGTATCATGTAATTGATCCAAGAGGACAATATGTCAATCAACAAATCTAAATCCAGTTGACTATTATGTGAAAGGCATCTAACCCTCCAAGCTCCTTCTAAATTTCTCGAATGAATAAGGCCAGCATTGTGCATTGATTGTCTGACTAATGGGTATTACAAGACAAATATATTTTAGAAGTGCCAACAGTGATGTCATAATTTTATAGTGTGGTGGAAAGAGCTCTCTCTGGGCTTGGATTCTTGATGTCCCGGGTGTTAATCCTGACTGTTCCAGTCAACACCTTTGTGGCTTTTGTTAGAAAGTTAAAACACGGGTTCTGATGGAACATGGTGTGATTTAACCAGAAGATCCTAATTCTATACTCAGCTATGCGACTCCCATGCTTTTAGACCTTTTAGATCATTAGCTTCTTTTGCCTTTGGTTTGCTTGTTTGTGAAGAGGTTGAGCTAGATCATATCTAAAATCTCGTGCTGCCTTAAACCAATCCCTTGAAGCACAGTGTGATTATATTACTTGAAATTACTGTGGGGACGCCTGGGTGGCTCAGTGGTTTGAGCATCTGCCTTCAGCTCAGGGCGTGATCCCGGGTCCGGGGATCGAGTCCTGCATCGGGCTCCCTGCGAGGAGCCTGCTTCTCCCTCTGCCTATGTTTCTGCATCTCTCTGTGTCTCTCATGAATAAATAAATAAAATCTTAAAAAACAAAGAAATTACTGTGGGTGCTTAGACTTGCATTTCGGTTAACACACCAGATTACTGCAGCACTGAGATATACTAGAAAGTACTAGAGATTCTGAAGGGAGACCTGAGGTCAAGCACTTAGCTGCTCTGAAACTTTAAAACTGGACTAATAATTCTTCCTTTATGGGGTTCCTGCAAAGATGGGAGATAATGAACTCTGATGTCTGGCTTGTAGCGGACATTCAATAAATGTGGTGCTTTTAATTTTTCCCTCTATGAACGACTGATGCCAGGGTGCAGCATTATTCCTGTGGGAAAATGAAATGTCCAGTATCACAACCCACAGCTTCTAGGGCATCCCCATGGCTGACAGGCTATAATGCTATCTTTTGTAATGTAGATGGTGATTAGGTAGGAACTTTTAGAAAAACTTACTAATGGGCTCCAGTGGGAGTCCATTACTTTGCAAAGGTATTGGATGTTGCCTTTGTAATGTCTTTTACTCAGATCTTACTGTTAATTCTGACACTTAATGCCCATGGCTTCCCCAGTGAGGCCAGCCTTGGCCGGTCCTAAGTTCACGTGCAGGCTCTAATAGGAGTCAGCTTGGCGTTGTTTTCTTCTATTATTCTTTTCAGGCCTCTCTTTCCACCACTATCCCTGGCACGTGGGGTCCCCCACGGACCCTGTGCTTCTGCATTTTGCCACATCTGGATACTGCTGGGCTTGCTCTTTCCTTTCTCTCAGGCAAACAGAACCACCCACGTGCTTCTGCCGACCTTGGCCACTTCCTTTCTTTTTTTCTAAGATTTTATTCATGAGAGACACACACAGAGAGAGAGAGAGAGAGAGAGAGAGAGAGAGAGAGAGGCAGAGACACAGGCAGAGGGAGAAGCAGGCTCCATGCAGGGAGCCCGATGCAGGACTCGATCCCAGGACCCCAGGATCACGCCCTGAACCAAAGGCAGATGCTCAACCACTGAGCCCTGGGGCTGCCCTGTTCATTTGCACCAATAGTGATCATTAAAAGGTGCAAAGTTAGAAACCCTTTCTCTGTTTTTTTAGAGACCCTTTACATTTGACACACTTGTTTTAGATTCTGGAAGTGACTTCGATTGATTAACTTATCCCCTTTTTGAGCCCTGTCACTCTTGTTCTTGGACCTGGAACTTCTTGCTAGGGCTCCTGGGTGAGCTTTGATAGTAGTGTTTCCAGCTTGGAGGGTTTCACTGGCAAGGTCCTGTCTAAGGCACTGTCCCTGTTCGCAGAGGGTTTGTAGTCTGTTCCCACATGGAGAGATCAGGAGCAGCCAGTCCCAAGAGAGAAACACGAGCCAAATGTTCTAAGCAGCACAAGCTGCAGGAGGGAGAAGAGATGGCTGTGGGCTGAACCAAGCTGGCTGCTCAGGGCAACATACTCTGGAGCTGGCTCTTGGTGGTGAGTTGGGAGAGGCCTGGCCGGGTGCGGGGGTGGAGGGGGCAGGATGGCCTGAACATGTGGTTTGTGCAGATTCTTCCCCAGAGAGGTCCTACAGGAGATTCTTACTTCCTAATCCATTCATAAGCTCATCTTTGCTGTGGATATTCTTTTTAGCCTGCCATGCCACAGAAAAGCAGCTGTCACGTACTGCATGTGTGAGCTTGGCTAGATCACGTGTCTGACTGAATTTTTTCAACAGGTACAGCTGGCATTAAAGGTTAATGTGACAATTAAGAGGGAACCCATTTTACTAGGAGGGAGCAGGCCCTCGATAAACATGAGATGTCACCTCTTCCTCTGCTCCACATAAGTATATCCATGAGAGCTGGAATTGGGCCATATTTATCTCTATGGTTTATGAATTTTATATTAAAATTTATTCACAGATTAATGAACATATGTAGCTGGGTAAACTCAAATGTAGTAGATCGGTACATTTCCTAGCTCTTTGTTGTTTCTGGAATATTTCTGTGATGGACTGAAAGAAAATAAAAAATAGTTTTAAGGAAATCTTGTCAAATGTATAAGCACAAAAAGGAGAAGATTGTGTCTGGGGTTTTTGGTGGCCCAGCTTCCAAATGGCCTTTGCTTGTTTAGGGGACCCCTGGAGTTTTAGTGTTCTAGGGCTGTCATAACAACGTATCACCAACGTGGTGGCTTCAAGCACTGGATTTATTTTTTTAAGATTTTATTTATTTATTCATGAGAGACACAGAGAGAGCGGCAGAGACATAGGCAGAGGGAGAAGCCAGCTCCCTGCAGGGAGCCCGATGCAGGATTTGATCCCACAACCCCAGGATCACAACCTGAGCCAAAGGCAGATGCTCAACCACTGAGCCACCCGGGCATCCCCAAGCACTGGATATTTATTCTCTCACCGTTTTGGGGGCTGGGAGTCCAAACCAAAGTGTTGGCAGAGCCATGCTCCCTCTGAAGGCTCTGGGGAGGAGACTTGCTTGCCTTTCCTGGATTCTGGAGCTGCCTGTAATCCTTGGTGTCCCTTGGTTTGTAGACAAATCACTCTAATCTCTGCCTCTGATGTCCCATCGTGTTCTCCTTGTGACTGAGCTTCTGTGTTGAGATTTCTATTTTCTTATGAGGACTCCAGGATCTTGGATCCAGGGCTCACCATAGCCAGTGTGACCTCATTTTGATTTGATTACTTCTGCTTGTCAGCCTAGAGGCTGGGGTAGAGAGGGTGGAGGGGGCAGTCTCCCTGGGGGGTAGAGCGTGAACTCACAACCTCAGCTTGGGTGCTCTTGTCTGAGCTTTTGAATCCTGAGCAAACAGGTGGCCCTATGTGGCCAGTGGCAGCAGCTCACAGGGGGGGTGAGTGGGGAGGTTTCTGGTCTCCTTTGGTTCCCACTTAATTCCTGAACTTGATTCTCTGGCTTTCCCTTCAGTTCTATAATTGTCCTAATATCCTCTCAACAAATTCCCTCTCCTTTGTTTAAATTTGACAAAGTCAGTTTTTCTTTTCGCAGACAAGGACTCTGAGTAGCAGCAATATCAGCAAACTAATTTATTGTCCAAATCTTACCATAAAGTCTCAAGGAGAAGCAGAACCCAGGGACAATTAGCTTCAAAAGAGTAACTGCCATTAAGAACATTAGTTATGACAGGACATTAAATATTGATTGACTACCAAGTCACCTTTTGTTTGTAAATATTTTCTACAAATGACAAAGGATAGAGCTCCTTTATAAATAAAGTAGTTACATCAGAAGATTTTGGAATCTGACTCCTCAGTGTCTAGAGATCTGAAGGAATTAAAATTATTTTTAAAGTTGTAATTCAAAAGGGTTTAAGGAAAAAAAAAACTAGAAGAGTTGAAATACTGCTTTTTATTATTGCTGGGCTGTCAGAACAGTTCCCTAATGTCAGATCCATGTGCGAATTTTGAAGAAATTCTTTGACTCAGGGCACCTGGGTGGCTCAGTTTTGAGCATCTGCCTTTGGCTCAGGTCGTCATCCCGGGGTCCTGGGATCCAGTTCACCATTGTGCTCCTTACAGGGAGCCTGCTTCTCCCTCTGCCTATGTCTCTGTCTTTCATGAATAAATAAATAAAATCTTTTTTAAAAAGAAAAATTTCTACTCAATATTAATTAATACATTTTATTAGTTCAATCAATCTAGCTGTTAATTAACAATCTGAAGTTGGTTAAAAAGAATTTCTATTTCCAACAGTACCGAGATTTCCCATCCTCGGCGTGGTGCGAGGTCCCTCTAGTGGCTATTTGCAGAAACTACAGTTCCTACCTAGGCAGCTGACACGGATTTAATTAAAAGCCGGCAGTTTACCATTCCCCTCCTGAAAATCGCCAGGGGTAGTAGCCTCAGGGCAAGAACAAGAAAAGGCACTGTTTAGGAAAACAACGGTTAGGGAAATCTTGGCCAACAGCTCTCTGGGTTGAAATGAAAAATGCCTCTCTGTAGAATAATGTTGCCTAATAAAAGTAATTCAAGGCCCCATCTATAATTTTAAATTTCCTAGTGGCCACGTGAAAAAAATTAAAATGAAACAAGAAAATCGATTTTAATGATGTATTTTTATTTAACCTAATATACCCAAAATATTATCACTTCAGCATGTTACCAATATGAAAATGAATAAGGTGTTTGTTTGTTTGTTTGTTTACACCATTGTTGCACCAGGCTTTTGAAATCTGGGGTGTATTTTGCACTTGAGCTCATCCTGATTTGGCTAGCCACATTCCAGATATTCAGTAGCCCCATGGGGCTAGTGGCTAATTAGCACAGGACTAGAGAAACTCCAAAGGCAAGAACACGAAGGACATGGCCTCAGCTGTTTCATAATTTACAATTCACAGCTCAGGGCGGCATCTGACAATTTGCCCCAAATCTGTTTAGACAAGGACCATAAACATGGATGAACTGACTTCAGGAGCCTAGAGCCTAGAGATTCATGTTTCCTGTGCGTCGTTGCCAGTGGAGCCTACGTTGTATAAGGGTGCTGGAAAGTTCGTTTGATGTCCTGCACCAAGAGCTTTCAAACGTTTAAACCCTCTCGGCTGACAGTTGCATCTGGGAGGATGCTAAAGATGGACAGTCAGTCAGTACAGGTGGCGTGGGGGCCACATTCCTATTGGATGGTCCCTAATGGCTCTGGGACTCTCCACCCAGTATGCTTCTGTGGGCTCTTGGGATAACTGCAACCCTCAGCTGTAGAGCTGTACCCAAGCCCCATGTCTGGGCCCAGGAACCCAGACAACCTGGAGACTGCTGGTCACACGCTTGGCTGCTTTCCCTACCCTTCCTGTGGGCTCTGAGGCTGGGTGGGCTAGTTAAACATAAGAGGCATATATAAAGCTAAACTCACGAATCAACATATGTAATTTAACTAAAATAAGCCTGTAATTAAACCAATTAAATTTACTATTGATCTCGAAGCTCTTTGTCCTCAAGGGCATTTTGGTTGGGTCTAATTAGAAGGAGCCACGGGTTATGGTGGAAGGGGGTGGCGTTTCTAACAGTATATATGTCTTTCTGTCCCAGAATGGGAGTCTACCCCAGGGAGGTAATCAAAGATGCAGACCAAGAGATCCACAGGTGAAGCTGTTCAACATGGCCTTGTTTTAGGAGGGAAAAACAGAAGCACCTTAAACATTCAACATTAGGTGTTTGCTTCCGTGTATCCCCATATGATAGACAATATGCAGCTTTCAAAGTAAGGCTTCATGAATGTTTTTCCTCTTTGTTTTTGGTTTTGGGTTTTGCCAGTGATACCCAAGGGTTCTGAATGGCTTGTTATAGAAGGTGTCAGCCCCCCACCCCCACCTCCACCCCACCCCACCCTGGCCCTTTGCTTCCATCTTTCATCTTCCTAAAGGTCCCCTCTTTCACCTTTTCTGAGCAGGCCATTTTAAAGATTTATTTATTTATTTGATAAAAAGAAAGAGGGAGAGAGGTGGGGAGGGGCAGAGGGAGAGGGAGACAGAGAATCTCAAGCCGACTTCCTGCTGAGTTTTGAGCCGGCAATGGGGCTCCATCTCACCACCCTGAGGTCAGGGCCCGAGCTGAAACCAAGGATCAGAGGCCTAACAGACTGAGTCACCCTGCTGCCCTGCCATTTAAGAATGTACTTCTAGTTCTTCAAAGAGCATGCACAATGCACAGATTTCTACTTCTGGATTTTTCAGCTTTAGTTATTATCTTTCAGCTTTTCACTCTGGAAAGTGAGGATTTAGTCCATTCTCTTCCTATCCCCACCACAAAAGCTCCCCTTTGCCATTTCCTCTCTGAGAGTTTCTGTCCCTCCTCAGACTGGGTTCCTGTGCTCAGTTTACCCCACACACTGCTCTCCATCTTAGCTCTTGCCCCACGTTAGATAATAAGCATTCACTGGATTCCTTGCTCCATGGGGAATCTCTGAGGATAAGGTCTTCACCTTTCTGGCCTGTGTCTTAGGTGTTTAATACATCCCAGATGACTTTCAAGGGATACATAAATTAAACAAGGCATCTGGCAGTCTGTCGGCTGCTGCTGCAAGAAGAGTATGGAACACCAGTGACCACAAAGCATCCCCACAAGGAATTCTAGACGAGGGATTTCCATCTCTCCACACTTGTTACTATATCTTAACCAGCATCCCTCTCCCCCGACCATCCTCCCCTGACTCTGCTTCCACAGTGAGGTTGCTCTTATTTCCCCATCTTTATATTGGCCAACTTTGTCTACAACTGGGAGACCTAAAAGTAAATCAATTAAGGTCCTTTAAATAGAGAGCTCAGTGAGAATTGTGTCTTCTCCTTTTTTTTTTTAAATTTATTTTATGATAGTCACACACACAGAGAGAGAGAGAGAGAGAGAGAGAAGCAGAGACATAGGCAGAGGGAGAAGCAGGCTCCATGCACCGAGAGCCCGACGTGGGATTCGATCCCGGGTCTCCAGAATCGCGCCCTGGGCCAAAGGCAGGCGCCAAACCGCTGCACCACCCAGGGATCCCGATTGTGTCTTCTCCTAAAGAAAGAGAAACAAGACAGTTTTAAATTAGGACAGTTTAAAGACTCAGGACAAAGCCCAAAGTTAGAGGTGGGACTTTTATTTATTTATTTTCAGAAATGTGTCCCAAGTAGAAACTGTGATAGAGCAGAGAGGGGTGTGTTCCAAGACAAGCCACCCATTTACTTTTTTTTTTTTTAAGATTTTATTTATTTATTCATGAGAGACACAGAGAGGCCGAGACACAGGCAGAGGGAGAAGCAGGCTCTGGGCGGGGAGTGCGATGGGGGACTCATCCCAGGACCCTAGGATCATGGCCTGAGGGCCCAAGCCAAAGGCAGACAATCACTAAGTCACCCAGGCATCTCGACTTTCACTATAAGTTAATTCATGTTAGACGTTAGACCAGAATTTTGTCAGTGGTTAGATTGCCTTATTGAGGAGCTTGCACATGTTTGTGGAGGTTTGTGAGTAGAGTATCTACCAAATTCTGCTGAATACCTAGTATAAGACAGGGACCATGCCGGACTGTGTGCATAGATGCAGTCAAAAAGACGTGGATCTTACAGTCCACTTGAGGAGATAATCACAATAATAAGTAAATAGTAAAATAGATGATCACAATTATGAGTACAATAAAGTACAATAAAGGATGAAGAGGATGTGGGGAGGAGGTGGGAGGGGGAGTCACGGAAGGTGTCTCTTGAGAGAACTGGATGAAACTTACTTCCCCCGGGGAGAAGACTGTAGGGATGTGGTGTCATGGTTTAAAGTCAAATTCCAAGTACTTTAATGCATGGAGATAGAACAGGCATAATAAGGAAATGTTTACAGATACAAAGTAAATTATGCATTAATGTGATGAACTTTTGTGATCCTGGGGTCCTGGGATGGAGTCCCACATTGGGCTCCTTTGCAAGGAGCCTGCTTCTCCCTCTGCCTATGTCTCTGCCTCTCTCTGTGTGTCTCTCATGAATAAATAAAATCTTTAAAAAAATGTAAGTTGTTGGATAATTGAATTTAATTATAATATAGAGAAAAGAAAGTCTGGCTACTTAGAAGTCCGTTCAGCTAACATTCAGTCATTCGGAGGGGGCATTCCTGATTTATAACTTTGCCACTCCCAGAACGAACTCAGCCATATTCATCTTAGCTTTCCAGGCACTGTTCCCTCCCCCAGGGTGGATATTAGGATGTGATGGGTTCACATGGAAGTGTGTAGGCATGGAGGGGGCGGCCACGGCCTGCCCAGATGTCCTCCCATGCCTACACACACACTCTAGGAACATCATTTCCCCTGGCAAGTCGCCCCACTGGCAACCCCAGGGAGAGCCCCTCTGGCAGCCTGCTGTCTCTCTGGGTCTCTTGCTGGATTTGAGGCTCAGGTCTTGCCTGGTCTTGGATTCTGAAACTTCAGTGAGAGCTTTATCGTGTGCTCTTTCTTCTCCTTCCTGACTTGCCAAGGGGAAGGCAGATTGCGTGGCTCCCACAGTGACAATGACCATCTTCCTTTTCAAACCTCCCTCCTCCTTCTTCCCAAATGAGAGGCTCTTCTGTTTTACTGGAGTGGGTGTGGGGTTTGGGAACCCAGCTCTATTACTCCCCCTTTCTCATCTTTTTGGCCTTATTACTCCTTTCAACACTGTTGTTCGTTAATTCAGCCCCCAAGCTGGGGCTGCAGGGCAGGCCAGAGAGGCAGATGGAGGGGGAGCCACCTGCGATGACGTCTCATGAGCCCCCTCAGTTCACAGGAGAAGCAGGCATCCTAAAGTGGTCCTGGCTGGGGAGAGTGGGTGGTTGGCTGGGGCTGACGGGGGGGGGGGGGCGTCTGGGGAGAGCTTGGAGGTCATCAGGACAGAGCCCACAGCCTGGGAAACAGCAGGGTCAGAGGTCAGCACCAGGAACCAGTGAGGGAGGGTGTTGGGACTCCGGGGAACTGAGTCAAGATGAGTGTTGTGCTAGCCACAGTGGAGGAGTTCCAAGGGAACAGAACTTAACCCGTATTCCATTTTGTGCCATGGTTCTAAAAATTTTATTTATTACTCTTTTCATGTTTTCCATTCAAGCGTTATTGTTGAAACATGATTGCTTATTTTATTTCTTGGGCATGAAAACTTGCTTTCTTTTATCCTGGAGTAAATGCGTAGACATTTGAAAGCACAATAAATTAAGAGCATGTGGTAGCTTATAAAAATATTACTCGCCCTTCCCAAGCCCAGCATGTTTGAGTGGGTCAAGCTGAGTGTCTCTTTTAAATGTGCTGTCTGAGTGGGGCAGCGGTGATGTCATTCATTGGCAGTAGAGCCAGGAGAGCCAGTCGTCATTGAGGCTGACAGACGTTAGAAAAAAACGAGTCCCCAGGGAAACGTGTTGCTCTTCCTCTCATTCCTTGAGTTGTAAATATGTCTCTGGGAATGCACACATATATGCGTTCCTTCTTATCACCACATAAATATTTATCCCGAAGTTGGAATGAATGTTATGATGGATCAGTGTGGTCAGCATTCATTCCTCAAAGGTACTGTTCAGGAATTCCATTCCTGGGGTGACCAGGATCTAAAATAGGATTCTTTTAAAAACTGTCCCCCCAATTCCCTCCTTGCTCTTCCTCAACGTGTGAGCTCATTGTATCAAGCCAAGATTCTGTGAGAACAGGGCTTGCCCCATGCCGTGATGAAACATTCTTTTCAAATGTGCAACAGAAATACACTCATTCATACCTGCCTACAATCTGGTGGTTCTCTTGCAGGGGCCTGTTTGGGCGATCCTCTCCTGGATCAGATCCCATGGGAGCTGTGCCCATATCCTGGGCAGAGAACCTGTGCACTCACATCGGCATCCAAGAGCCAAATATCTTGTCTTATGAGGAAATGAGCAAGTTCTCCTAGACATTTTATGATAATAGTGTGTGTTGGGGGGGGGATGGCTGATGGAGGTGAGAGGTGGCACATAATTTCAGTTTGTCCCACTACTGCCCATATTAACTTTAACTCCTTGATTAGGCCTCTTGTTTTAATATGTTACCTTTTTGGAGCAGTGTTCGTTTCATAGCAAAGTTGAAAGGAAGATGCAGAGATTTCCCCCATACAGCTCGTCCCCACACATGCACAGCCTCCGCCATTGTCAACATCCCTCACTAGAGTGGTACATCTATTACGATTGGCCTATCAACAAGGACACGTCATAATCACCCAAAGTCCATAGTCTGTGGTTGTACATTCTGTGGGTTTGGATAAAGGCATAATGACATGCATCGATCATTATGGTATCATGCAGAGTATTTTCACTGCCCTAAATATCCGCTGTGTTTTGCTTACTCATCCCTCCTCTCACCCACCCTCTAGTAACTGTTGATCTTTTTACTCTCCCCACAATTTTGCCTTTTCCAGTCTGCCATATGGTTGGAATCATGGTATGTGGTCTTTTCAGATTAGCTTTTTCACTCAGTAATATGCACTTACGTGTCTCCCATGTCTTCTCATGGCTTGGTAGCTTTCTTTTTAGCACTAGATAGTATTCCATTGTCAGGATGGATCATAATTTATTTGTCTATTCACCTAAAAAATGTTTTGGTTGCTTCCAAGTTTGGGCAATTATGAGTAAAGCTGCTATAAGCATCCATGTGCAGGGTTTTGTGTGAACATACATTTTCAAATCCCTTGGATAAATATTAAGCAGTGAGATTGCTGGATTGTATGGCAAGAGTATGTTCAGTTTTGTCAGAAAAGGCTCTGTCGTTTTCTTATAATGTCTTTGATTTGGGCATTAGGGTAATGATGGCCTCATAGAACGGGTTGGAAAGTATTCCTTCTGCTTCTATCTTTTAGAAGAGTTTGTAGAAAATCGGTATATTTTCCTTAAATATTTGGTAGAATTAATCAGTGAATCTACTTGGTGCATTCCGTTTTGGAAGGTTACTCATTATTAATTCAATCACATTATTAGATATAAACTGACTCCCGTCTATTTCTTCTTGTGTGAGTTTTGGCAGATTATGTCTTTCAAGGAATGGGTCTGTTTCATCTAAGTTATCAGATTTATGGGTAGCGTCTCTTGGCCTCAGTATACCCATCTGTTAAACAGGGAGGCTAATTGCTATCTGCTTTCTTCATGAAGAAGCAGGATCATGGATTAATTAGCATGGCCTTCTGACAACAGAGGCACTATATACATAAAGGCTTTTTTCTCATTAATAATAATGATCTTGCATTTTCTGTCCTTTCATTGACTTAACATGAAGACTAAAATTTATTTCTCTTTTGCCTCAAAGAATCATGAGGGTTAATGGTGCTTATAGGTAGGTGCTTTCTTGTCCTCACTTAAAAGGCGCTATGCAAATGATAAATTGCAAATACTAGCAAGCAGCAAGGTCAGATTGTAGGCTTCCTTGCTCACTGCCTGGCTGAGCAAATTGAAGTTTTTAATTTCTTTGGCTCTCAGTTTCCTCAACTGCAAAATAAGGAAAATAAGATTTTGTCTATTTGAAGGCAGTGACTGATCCAGTCCATTTCTTTTTTCCTTTCTATTTATATTTAATTAATTCAATTACTGATACACATACTTAAAATCATGTTATACAAAATAATACATTAATTTTGAAATATCACATTTTCCCAAATTCACAATCCTGAAGTAATTTTATTCAAATTCTTTCGTATACATTTGCATCAGTGTCTTCTTTACCATGAGAGCCACTTCCTGAGACAGAGTTTTCTAGAACATATGACAGCTTTCATCTGAATTGTCTGAAATGCTGGCTTTGTCTGACTGCACTTTGAAACTGCAAGCCTGACAGGCTTTTTCATCTGTTTTACAGGTGTTGTAGCTGTGACCTCAACTATGTAACTACTGTCTTATTGCTCACTTTTGAAATTTAATTTTCATTTTTATCAAAATAATACATATGCATAGTTTAAGAAGTCAGATGGTGTTAGCAAGCTCGCTGAAGGAAGTCTTTACTATCTAGAAACAATTCTCCCAATTCTTTTGCCTCCGTAATCACATGGCCCTCTTCCTGGTAGACCTTCCTGTCTTCTTCCCCGTGTGTGTGTTTTTGCATCCAAATTTCCTGCATCTTTTAAGGACACCAGTCATACTGGTGTGGGACCCATCCTAAAGCCCTCATCTTGACCTGATTACATCCACAAGGACCTGCCTAACTTCCCAATAAGGTCACATTTAGTTATTGGAGGGTGGGATTTCAAAATATCTTTTTTGGGGGGGCACAATCAACCCACAAGACCTAATGACTTCCTTTGATGGCAGATGAGAATTTTATCTCTTATACCATCACCCTCTTTTTCCTCCTCAGATCCTCCCAATATAGTTACATCACAATTCCTGGTTAAATCCACACCATATTTTCATTCTTATAAGGATGGGAATGATCAAAATTATCTAATGATCCATGAATTCCATGGATCATCATCTGAAATCTTTCTGTGCTTCCAGAAATTCCTTAGGACCACTCTCAGTATCTTGGGAGATGTAGCAGACAGTATTTTGTTAGCTAAAAGCACAGTGGATAAATGTCTAGTTTACTGCAGAGTTTAACTTGTAAGAACAGAACCAGCAACTCCTGGAGGGAACACAGAGACTGTTGACCATCCTGAGAACAATTGCTCTTGTGTCATCCTATGCCGAACCCCTGCTGCAGTTGTGCCCTAGGGAGAAATAACATTTGTTTCTGGTGGAAAGAGGGTAGGAGAGAATGCTATTGGGTCAGTACTTGTGGGAAGAAGACTTCTCATTTGAGCTAGATGTTAAAGGTGAGTAAGTGTTCACCAGCAGAGGGAGGGGAAATGGGATGTTCCAATTACCCTGGATGGAAAACAAATGGTTTACTGAGGGAACAGGGCATTCCCCTTGATGAGAATAGCGGCTCTAGATGGACTTGCTAAAAGTGAAGTCAACACAATTCATCGAAGGATCAATCCACTGAAGAAATATTCTCAAATAAACTCAATGACTATATACGTGTGGACATATACATATGTGTATATATGTATGTACGTGTGCAGATATATTTGTGTATGTATATATGTAGATACACGTTCTAATGGATATATTGAATATATTAGTGAATCTATTCTTCTTGAACAAATATATTATTGTTTTTCCCTTTCTCTTCCTAAAGCTGGAAGGGTTGAAAGAGGTTCAAAAGAGAGGGCAAAGGTGGGGAATCCCAACAGACTAACTTACATTCCTTCCCGAATGACTAGGCAGCTGTGTCTCCTACATGTTCTTTCATGTTAAAATGTGAGAGTTAAATGGGTTTAGGAGTATCCTCATCCTGAATACAGATTCTGGATCATGTATCATCTAGTTTGATCCTTTGTATCTGTGATAGAAGAGGTGGAAATCTAGATGAGTGATTCCCAAACCTCAAAAACACTTGAAGAGACACAAAAGCAAGATAATCTTTTCTGGGGGTGGGGCTCAGAAAAATGTCTTTTCAACCAGATTTAGGAAGCATTGGTCACCCCAGCCTCCTGCTCCCCAGCCCCTCCCCTGCCTCCTTCCTGGTTTTGAATTTTAGTACATTCTAATTATGTGGGGAAGTTGTTAAAAATGGAGATTTAGGGGCTCTTCCCAGAAATTCTGACTCAGTAAGTGTAGGATGGGGCCCAGCCCTGGAATCTTTATTTTACAACCAAACCTGGTGATTCTGCTGGATCACAATTTGAGAACACTCCTTCCTGTCCAGTGATTCTTAACCCTGGCTGCTATTTAGAATAGCCCAGGAGCTTTTTGCTAATATTGATGCTTGGGTCCCCGCCTCCCTCCCTCAGATCAATTACACCAGAGTTTCTGGGGGCGGGGATTGAGAACTGTCTTTGTTAAACGCTCTCTGATTAATTCTAACATGTAGTGTGGGCAAGGAGGATCCCAGCTAGACAACAGAAGCCTAGGGTGAAGTTTGCATTAGACTGCAACACGGACAAAATGGTGTTTACTTACAATTTAATGCATTTAAATAAATCTCACAACAATCTATGAGTTTGGTGTAATTATCCCCATTTTATAGATTAAAAAAAAAAACAACCCACGCCTCCAAAAAGTTGTATAATTAATCTGAGGTCATATATCCTGTGAATATTGAAACCTGCATTGGATTCAATGCAGAGGTCCAAAGACCTCTTCTAATATAGTTTGCTACCTCCTTCCACCAAGAGATGCTATGGAAGAATGAAGAATAATTTTTTTTTAAGAATTTGATTCAGTTTTGAAATTCAAATGAACTGATGATCAAAATGCCTTCATGGAAAATTGCCCCCATTAAAAACTATTTTTAAACATTGTTTCATAACCTAGGTAGGTCTCATGCATGTACTGTGATGAATGATCAACCAACCAGTTGGATACAACTTTGTTAATGGATGAAGACTATGCTTAAAAAAAAAAAAAAAGACTATGTTGCTGATTTATCAGGAATGTTGTTCTGGTAAAGGAGGGTGAGGAGTAGTCTCCCCCACACATACCAGTGACTTGCACTCACTGTGGCAAGAGACCCCTTCCAGATAAGTCAGTCAGTTCCTACCAAGCTGGGGCTGCCCAGAACAATTGCTCCTTCTTTCTTCCCATTTAATAATTGTTTTGAGTCTCAATGCAACATAATTTAAGTATAATAATTTAAAGAAAAGACTTAATCACTTATGTCCTCATTTGCAGTGTTTGTTTCATGTCTGACCTGGCACAACATCTATGGAGGGGTGTGACCCCAGCAGTCATTCTGCTTCTTCCTGGCCTGTGACATCACCGGCTGCTACACTAATGGGGCTTGGCCTTGACTTTGGGCAGATTCAAGCTTACTCACAGCTTCCAGTAGCCTGGGGCTATTCGGACACCGCTTTTAACTGCCCCACCCATGGCTCCAATAACTCCTGATTTAAGAGAGAGGCTCTCTCTGTAGTACTCTTTTTTATTAAATATAGGAATGTTGTGTATTTTGTGCATTCACATAAGATTGTATTTTTTCTGAGTGGGTCACAACCCACAAACTTTGATTTTGAAGGTAGATTTTGCGTTTGAAAGAGGGACTAACATTCTAGGTTTTAGGTTTTTCAGTAGTGCTCTGGAATGATTCCTAGAATGCTACTGAGAAGCATTGCTCCTGTATGATGTTGCAAAACAAGCTACTTGCCAATGTATCTTTGCACAGTGTGAATGTCTCGTTCCTCCCCTGGGTGGTCCGCAGGGACACCTTCGAAGCAAGGGCTGCAGGGCTGCCCCCAACACGCTCCCTGTGCCCGCTCCACCTTTCAGTGACAGTCTGGTTCATCTTGGTGGGTTTCTTACCATTCTAGACCCTCTAAAACAGCTGTTGATTCTTTCAAGGAGTGTCAGCAAAGCACGATTTTCGTTTAACCTGCGACTGCTTCGCTACTAGCCTTTGTATGTTGCTCTGACTTTCCTAAGGTATTCTTTTATTTTTTAAAATATTATTTATTTACTTATTTAACAGAGAGATAGATAGAGCCAGAGAGCATAAACAGGAGGGATGAGTAGCAGAGGGAGAGGGAGAAGCAGACTCCCCACTGAATAGGGAGCCCAACCTGGGGCTCAGTCTGGGGCTCCATCCCAGGACCCCAGGATCATGACCTGAGCCAAAGGTAGACGCTCAATCGACTGAGCCACCCAGGTGCCCCTGGAATGCCTTTTTAAATAACTACTTTACTGAGATATAGTTCACCTTAAAATTCACTCTTTTAAAATGCACAATTCAGTTGCTGTTTTTGTTGTTGTTTAGTACATTCGGAGTTGTGCAATCATCACTACTACCTGATTTAAGACATTTTTATCAACCCTAAAGACACCTGGCACCCATTCATGGTCACTCCCCATTTCATTCCAACTTCTCCTAGGCAACCACTAATCTACTTTCTGCTGCTGCTTTTTTTTTGTTGTTGTTTTTTAAGGATCTATTTATTTATTTTAGGGAGAATAAGAGAGCAGTGGAGGGGCGGAGGGAGAATAGCTCAAGCCGACTGAGGGTGCGCCTTCCTGGGGGCTCGATTCCATGACCTGAGATCATGACCTGAGCCAAAATCATGAGTCATACACTCACCCAACTGAGCCACCCAGATGCCCCTCTGCTTTCTGCTTCTTTAGATTTGCTTATTCTAAGCATTTCATATGGACAGAATCACACAATATATGGTCCTTTGTGATTGACTTATTTCACTTAGCATAATGTTTTCAAGCCTCTTCGTCCATGCTGTAGTGTGAATCAGTACTAGCTTTCTTCTCATGGCTGAATAATATTGCATTGTATGAACAGACCACATTTTATTCATCCATGCATTAGCTGGTGTACATTTGGGGTGTTTTATTTTTGGCTATTATGAACATTGCTGCTGTGGACACTTACGTTCAAGTTTTTGTGCACATATGTTTTCATTTTGGGGGTGTATATACCAGAGGATGAGATTGCTGGGTCGTGTGTTTGGTATTTTGAGGAACTGCCAGACTGCTTTCCAAAGCAGTTGTACCATTTTACATTCTAGCCAGAAATGTCTGAGAGTCCCAATTTCTCTACACCTTTATTTATTTATTTTTTTAAAAGATTTTATTTATTTATTCATAGAGACAGAGGCAGAGACACAGGCAGAGGGAGAAGCAGGCATCATACAGAGAGCCCGACGTGGGACTCGATCCAGGGTCTCCAGGATCATGCCCTGGGCTGCAGGCGGCGCTAAACCACTGCGCCACCAGGGCTGCCCTACACCTTTAATATTTATTATTTTATTATTTTCTTTTAAATTATAGCCATTGTAGTGGGTCTGAAGTATGGTTTTTATTTGTATTTTCCTAATCATTAATGAGATCGAGCATCTTTTCATGTACTTACTGGCCATTAATATGCCTTCCTTGGAGAAATATCTATTCAAATCCTGAGCTCACTTTAAAAAAAAAGTTCTTTGCCTTTTTTATTGGAAGATAGGAATTCTTCATATATTTTGGATTCAAATCCCTTACTTGATTTGCCAATGTTTACTCCCATTCTGTGAGTTATTATTATTTTTTTGTCTTTTCATTTTCTTGGTGGTGTTCTTCACAGCACTAAAGTTTTAATTATGATGAAGACCAATTTACTTATTTTTTTCTTTTGTTACTTGTGCCTTTTGATGTCCTAAGAGACCATTGATTAATCCAAGGTCACAAAGATTTCCTCCTGTGTATTTTTTCTAAAAGTTTTATAGCATTTGCCTTAATATTTAGGTAATCTGGAGTTAATTTTTGCATTTGGTATGAGGTAAGGGGCCCAACTTTATTCTTTTGCATGTTGTTATCCAGCTCTCCCAGCACTATTTTTTGAAAAGATTCTTCTTTCCCCCATTAAATTGTTTTAGTATCTGCATTAGTCAGCTTGGGCTGCCAGAACAAAATACCATAGACTGAGTCTGAGTGATTTAAACCACAGAAATGTATATCTCATAGGTCTGGAGGCTGGGAAGTCCAAGATCCAGGTACTGGTTGATTCGGTACCTGATGAGTTTCTTTCTGGCTTGGAGATGCCTTCTTGCTGTGTCCTCATATGATGGAGAGAGAAAAATCAATCTTTGTCTCTTCCTCCCCTTGTAAGGCCACTGATTCCTTATGAGGGACCCATCTATTGGAACTTCTATAACCTTAATTTCCTTCCATCTCCAAATACTATCATTTTGAGGGTTAGGGCGTCCACATATGAATTTTGGGGGGATCACAAATATTTAGTCTATAACATCATTCCCCTGGCCCTGTCAAATTCATGCTCTTCTTGCATGCAAAATGCCTTCATTCCCTGAATAGCTCCAGGAATCTTAACTCATCATAGCATCAGCTCTAAAGTGTAAAGCCCAAAATTTCATCTCAGCATCATCTAAATCAGATACAGGTGAGACTTGAGGCATGACTCATCCTGAGGCAAAATTCCTCTCCAGCAGTGTATCAGTGAAACAAGACAAGTGATATATAATGATGGGAGAGGCATAGGATAGATTTTCCCATTCCAAAATGGAGAAATGGGAAAGAAGAAAGGGTGATGGGTCTCAGGCAAGTGCAAAACCTAGCAAGGGGAATTCCATCAGGCTTTAAATCTTATAACAATAGAGACTTCCTTCTCACAGTTCTAAAGGCTAGAAGACCAAAATGAAGATACCTGCAAACTCAATGTCTGATGAGAGGGCCCACTTTCTGGTTCATAGATGGCTGTCTTTCCACTGTGTCCTCATGTGGTGGAGGGGGCTAGGGAGCTCTGTGGGGTCTCTTTTTATAAAAATACTAATCTCATAAATAACACCGAACCCCACACTCATGCCCTAAGCACGTCCCAAAGGCTGCACCTCCTAATACCATCACATTGGGCATTAGGTTTCAACATATGAATTTGTGTGTGAGGGGACATAATATTCAGCCCATAGCAACTGGCTAACTCAAGTGCTTCTCTGTATGACAAACAATTCTAATATAAATATATATATGTATATATACATGTATGTATATATGTATATAATATATATTTATATATAGTTTTTCTTCATCATTCTAGACTTTTCTTTAACACTTGGATGTTTTCTCATACTATGAATTGCTATATATTTTGGCTATAGGTAAGATTATCCAAAAGTACCACACACCTTAGGTGAAAAAAAAAAAAAGCTTACACATATCAGATTTTAGGTGTTAACAAACATGTTCTGGATCTTAAGAGACACTGAGAATCTGTGAGTAATCATGGTGACTCCCTACTCCTTTCCTTACACAATGATCACAGTTCCATTGATTTATGACATCCCTAGCTCTTTAACTGTTAACATTCTAACTACAGCATTATAAAAGAGGAGACCTAGATTTTATTTCCTTTATGTACCCAAGGTATAATCATTTGTATTTGTCTCAGAGAATTCTGAGAAAACTCATTTTTATATGGATAAAAGATTCCTGTAGGTTTTGTGTTCTGGTTTTAGATTAATTTTTATAACACATCTAGGTGTTATTTTGATCAAAGTTATACTTACTATATGCCATGTTTTATCTAGAATATCTTCTTGAAAGGGGAAGTATTGGTTTCTGCTCTTGTCAGTAGTGCTGTGGAGTCTTAATTATAAAAGCTATGTATGTTAATTGAAATACATTTGGAAATATAAGAAAATGAAATGAAACACAGAAACATTCTATGAGGTGTGAGTACTTTTGATCTTGCCCAAATCACATTGCTTTGGTTACTCTCCATCCATTCCAGAACTTCATCTTGATACTTCTGTGGGGTAAGGAGAACAGAAATGGGGAACAGGAGCTTGATTTCCTCAGAGCTAGACTTTGGATGGAAATGACTGGCTCCTGAGTATGCCACACCCTACTCTTGTTTGTTGGAGGAAATGGTTCTTCAGACCGTGACCCGTGGATCACCCTGGTTTCTTCTTGTCTAGGTGGGACCCCCTAATTCTTTGCCCTGGAGTTCTGCTTATTTGAAAATTCTACCTCAGGTTCAAAACATTTGATTTGATGTTCCGAATTCTTTTGCGTTACTGTATAAAGTGAACTAAAATCACAAGTAAAGTTTTAGCTTTAAAATTCCACTTATTCTAAGGTTGCTCAAATTGATTTTTTAAAACTTTTCAGACTTAATGGAAAAATTACAATGATAATTCAAGGTATACCCTTATATTCTTTACCTAAATTCTCCAAGTGTTATTATTTTACCTGATTGCCTTATTGTTCCCTCTCTGCCTCTACCACTTGAGAATAGTTACAGACGTGTAGCCCTATTACCTCTCAGTATTTCAACATGTGTTTCCTCAAAACCAAGACATTTTCTTCCATATCATAGTACAAGTGTCATAATCAGGGAGTAATCATTGACATAATACTGTTATGGTTTTTTCCCTCAAATTTTTATTTAAATTCTAGTTAACATATAGTATAATATTGGTTTCAGGAGTAGAATTCAGTGATTCATCACTTATATATAACACCCAGTGCTCATCATAAGTGTCCTCCTTAATACCTACCACCCATTTAGTCCATTCCCCATCCACCTCCTATCAACCCTTAGTTTCTCTATTGTCTTTTATGATTTGTTTCCCTCTCTCTCTTTTTTTGTTCCCTTCCCATATGTTCATCTGTTTTGTTTCTTAAATCCCACATATTAGTGAAATTATATGATTTTTGTCTTTCTCTGATTGATTTTTACCTAGTATAATACACTTTAGTTCCATCCACATTGTTGCGAGTGGCAAGACTTCATTCTTTTTTGATGGCTGAGTAATATTCCTTTGTGTGTGTATATGTGTGTGTGTGTGTGCATGCGCCTGTGTGTGCAGCACATCTTTTTTATCCACATGGTACTATTACCTAATGCACAGGTCTCATCCACATCTTTCCAGTTGTCTTAATGTTTCAATAATGTCAGCAGGGAGTCTGCTTGTCCCTCTTCCTTTCCCCTCCCCCCACTTGTGCGCCCACTCTCTCTCAAATAAATAACATCTTTAAAAAAAAGAAATACACTATGTCCAACTGTGTCTCCTTTTGTGATGATATCAACCATTGATGATCATGGCCTACTTGTACTAGTTCACTCACAGTTATATGGTGGTGCTCTGATCCCATCATTTCTTTATTCACTAGCTGGAATACAACTATAAAGTGAAAATTCTTTATCAATTGCTTAGTTATGAGATTTGCACAGAAAAGACAAAATATATGTTAGGTTCTTTCCCTTTTTTTGCATCTGTTCTCAAAACAGTAAATTGATTAAGACAGTATGTTCTTTAAGACAGTGGAAGAATGTAACTATGGATGGCGTTTGCTCATTAGCCAAGAATTAACCATACAAACTCTTTATGACAGTCTCATCTTTCATTTTCCTGAAGAACGTGCTAATGCAAATGGAAAATTCAGCATCTTTTGCCAGACAGCGAGCATCACGTGTCATGTGGCCCTTTTCATCTTCAAAGCATTTCAGGAATAATTATTTCTCTCTTCTCCCTAACAGGCAGGTGTTATTAACCTCATTTTAAAGATAAGAAAAGGGAGACTTGAAGAAGATACAAGAGCAACCTGCCTCAAGCTAACAGGGCATCATGGAAGATGAGAATATAATTTGTGTATGGCTTAATGTAGAATTTCATGCTGGGAAGAAAGATTCAGAAAGAGCCAGAGAAAAAGAGAGTAGAGACCACTGAGTCAGTTCTGACACAGTGGACTATGGAGGGTGCAGAAATTTGAGGACCTGCTGTGCCATGGGTATTATGAGGGAAGCATTTGACATTGTAATGTCTGACGCATGGCAGCTGGCGAGCAAATGTTTGTCAGATGACAAAAAACAAATATCTTGCCACATGTGGCCACTATGAATATTCTTTTAGTGTGACAGGGACTGGAAACTCTCCACTAGATTCAGACCCCTCAACTATTGTACATCTGGCATTTGGAAGATGCTATTTTTCTCTAATTTAGTCTATACTGGTTTAGTGTACTGATTAATTCTTGAGTAAAGGCAAGATAATATTTGTGTTAAGTTTTGAACATAGTTCCTGCTGATAGATAACATTTAATTGTGAGCCTTGATCAAACAAGAGATGATATAATTCTTGGGAATCAGTCTTCTTAACACCAGGGTTGGCATTCAGATCTTTCTTTCTTTCTTTCTTTCTTTCTTTCTTTCTTTCTTTCTTTCTTTCTTTCTCTTTCTTTCTTTCTTCTTTTTTTAAAGATTTTATTTATTCATGAGAGACACACACACACAGAGGCAGAGACATAGGCAGAGGGAGAAGCAGGATCTCTGCCAGGAGCCTGATGCAGAACTTGATCCCAGGACCCCAGGATCACAACCTGAGCCAAAGGCAGATGCTCAACCACTGAGCCACCCAGGTGCCCCAGCATTCAGATTTTTCATCGTAGAGATGATGAAGTTAAAATAATACCAATACCTTGGAGCTGGAACATACAGAATTTGTGTTCTCCACCCAGGCTAATTGCTCCACCAACCTGTAATTGCTTAGACTTGGACAAGGTTGCCTCATCAGCACAAACATTGCTGCCAGTGGTATGAGAGCGAGGTGAAAATCAAGGCAACAGAAGGAGTTTTTCAAAAAGAAGAAACCCAGAAGCCTCCTTCTGACATTAGTTTTGTCTTATAGTCACCTAACCACCTCTCTTAAACTAAAATCCAGCTGGTGAGCCTAATGATGACCTGAGAGCTTATCTCCTCCTTGAAAAGAACTACAAATACATTCCAGGCACTCCAGACTTTTAGTTCAGGAATCAGATGCTACATGTAAGACTTCCCAGGTGAGAAATCTCAGTTTAATTTGCACTTCCTGTTTCTTGTCTCTTTTTAATTCTCAATTCATGTGCCAATAAACCCATTTATTGACTTATTTTTTTTCTTTTTTCTTTTTTTTTTTTTTAAGGAACTGCATTCCTTCTTATCTTTTCTCCTAACATAAACTAAAGCTAGCTTTGATGTTATGGCTGATCAGCTGTTTAAAGGCATCCTTGTAATCTTTTGGATGGGTAAAGAGGAGGGAGGAGGGATCCTGCCCATCTAACACGGCCTCCTCCTACTCCAAATCTACTCAGAGCCTTGCTTCACTTTCCTTAGGCTCCTCCTTCTCTGGCTAATGATACCTTCCTGTGAAGTCACGTATGTTAACGCTAGTTCGCTCATTGAATCCAGGAATACTAGAAGCTTGAAGAAAGTGGGTTGAAAACTAATATGAAGGACACATTGTTTACACAGGGAGAGTGAATACATCATCCTTGTAATACTAACAAGTGGTGGAGCTGAGAATATAATTCAATTTAGGGGTGAGCAGCAATCATGGCTCTGTCATAGAGGGAGGTGTAGGAGACTCCCATAAGGGAGGGCAGCCATGACTCCCGCCAATGAATGGCCCTTTGCTCCGGGGGTGGGAGGGAACTTGATTCTAAGTGAGTCAGGGTGGTGGTTTGCCTTTGCAGTGAGTCTTTGGGCTTGAAAAGAAAACTGATAATAGATGTCAGGGGATTCATCTTTGATTCATTTATTTTCTTCTGTTCTTGAGCTATAATTAGGATTCTACACTTATTTGCTACCTTTTGTGTGTGTGTGTGTGTGTTTTTTTGTTTTTGTTTTTGTTTTTGTTTTTGTTTTTTTAAGAAGTGGAGGCAATGTGGCATTTGTACAGGCTTGGCCTTTGGAGTCTGAGTTCTGGGTGTGAGCTTAACTCCATCTCTCCCTAGTAATTACTTAAATTTCTAACGTCACTTTTCTCATTTATAAAATTGGAATCATGATATGTAACTGACTTGAAAGAGATACACAAAATTCCTTTGGGGGAAATCCTGGGTGTAAATAAAAACTCATAAGTTGCAAAGTACTAATATGAAATTTAACATGAAATATTAAAAACTCATAAGTTGTAAAGTACTAATATGAAATTTAACATGAAATATTAAATACATACTCCCTTATTCAAAGTCTTAATTCTCCTTTCTTACTATTAGTAAATTTCACTTTTATTTTTGTTTTTCATATTTTTCTTTTGCTGTTGCTCTTTGCTATTTATAAGAAACCCAGACCTAAATGTAGAAAGGGAAGACCTCGTAAAATTTTGGTGTTTGTATGTTTGTGTGTGTGTGTGTGTGTGTGTGTGAGTGCGTATGTCTGTGCATGCATGTGGTACAAACAGTGATTTGTGGTTCCTCTAAAATTTTTCTTGACTTAATTTTTTTTCCATTTAAAAAATAATCTACACTTTTTTCCTCTATATTTACTATCTAGGTAACACTAACTTTTCTGAGATTTGTAACCTCATGATAGGTTTTAGTGAGTAAAAATCACGATAGTTAACATTTATTGGACTTTTATTGGTGGCAGGCAATATTCAAGGCACTTGATAACATGTTCTCTCATTTAGTCCCCATTAGACGAAGAGTTGCTCATATCACCTCATATTACAGATGAGGAGACTGGGGTGAAGTGAGTTTAGCAATTGTCCAAGGCCATGGAGTCAGTAAATGGCAGAGCTGAAAATCAGCCAGTCTCATGCCAGAATCAGCACTAACCATTGGATGGCCTGTGTCAGTGAGGAACCTGACAGAAGCCTGTGATTTTGAAGGGATGATCTGTGAACAACCAGTCCTGAACCACTGAAAGGAATTCAGATTCCAGGGCCTAGACATATTGAATCACAGTGTCTGGAGATTTGGATCTGGAAATCTGCACTTTGACTGTACTTCCTTTCCTGTCCCCCTCTTCTCGTCCCCCTACTACTCCTCTCCCCCCACCCCCATCAAAATTCTGATGCACAACGGTGTCAAAGAACCAGTAATGTAAGCATTTTGATCTAATTACATAGAAAAAGAAAACTTTGATTTATTTACTATATTTTTTAATTATTTAGGTTTCAAAATACCAAAATAGCAACTCTCTTTCTTGGAATTGGACATCAGTTGCTTTCATGACAGTCATTGTCTGCTCTCAACATTGCTACAGATAGCTTATTGCTTTCCTACTATAGATTTCTGCTCATGAATAGTTTTTACAAATTTATGGTATGTTTATGTAACATTAGTGTGCAAAGTACTATGTGAGTTCTAGGAAGGGGAATAGGAATGTAGAGATAAATAAAATGTGGTCCTGCTGTCATGTGGTTTGGGGTCTACTGAGAAGCCACGCTCAAATGCACATGATATGTGGGTGTGACTGAAGGGATACACATACAGAATGAGGCTCAGAGAAGAAAGGTCAGGTTCAAGTATCACATTGCGAGGATTTGGAGCTCCAGCAAGCAAATCTCAGGGTCCTCCAGGACTGGGGGAAATGATGACACTGGATAGAAAGTTTCACCTTTAAATCTCATCTCAGGAGGTAGAGCCCTGAACTAGAGTTCTCATGTGAGGAGCCTGGCATGGTGCCTTAGATACATAGTGTGGGTTGATTCATATATTTCTCCTCCTTCCCCCAAATTCCTTGGAACTCTTCTTGAAAATTTCCTCCTTTAGCAAGTGAAGCCAGTTGACTTCGTGTTTCTAAGAGACAAATTCTTATATTCACTGTCTCATTTAGTTGGTCCTGTTATCACAGAACTAATGATCATGAGAGGAAGGAGTGCTTCACGTATTTTACACAACATATTCCGTAGTACAGATGAAATGGATGCATTAAAATTCAGATTAAACCAAGAGGATGGTGCTTCTAACAAGAGTGCAGTGTATTGGTTGAGGGTACCACTTGGATTTAAGCCAGAATCTGGTTCTACCATTTACTATAACATTGTGACCTGGGGGAAGTTATTTTGTAGCCCTGTCCCTCCTTTTTTTTATTTATAAAATGGAATAAAAATAGAACTTATATAAAATGGGTTATTAACAGACAGGTAGTGAAATTCTTACATCACTTTTAAAAATGTGCGTATGAGAGAGTGTGGGGTTAAGTTTCACCATTTGGAAACAAGGGATTTGGACTTGGTGATGGCCAAGTTTCCTTTAGAACTGCTTGTGGACTTCTCCTTGAGAAGTCTCCTTTGAGACTTCTCCTTTAGTTGCATCATGTAGCCAGATACAGAGCAATGCCTGCAACTGAGTCAGCATGGCCGCTGATCCTGCGGGGGAGGAGGTGGGAAGAGGGAGAAAGAGGGCCAGGCCTGTTCTCACTTGTGCTCTCCTCCTGGGGTGGGGATCCTTTTGGAGGTGCTCCAGGGTGTTGGGCTCCTGACCTCCTTGGCCTGGCTCATCTAGGGAGGGGTTGGGCCTGGTTGCTAGACTCAGATGTGACACCAGTTTCTGCGGGGCTGCTGAGCGGTCCTGGACCTCTTTAAAGGATTCTCTGGAATTTCTGCTTCTTAAAGACACCTATGTCTTTGTGTTTGAGTTGTGTAGCCTTTATTGTACAGCATGGGTAATCATTGACTACAACTAGAGATTTATTATGCAAAGGCCCAGTTGTGGCGGACAGCTTTTTTGAAAAGTAACTTGTGAAGAAACATAACTTTCAATAATAAGAAATAATATATGATTCTAGGAAATTGGGCAGATACAGGGACGCATCGAAAGAAACTAAAAATCACTTTCAATTTCATCAGCTGGAAAGAATTACTGTTAAATTATTTGATGCATTGTCTTTAAGTCTTCTGAATATACACACGCGTCATTTGTCAACCTTAAGTGCATTAAAGCAAGAACCAAAGTCTCTAAATACGAATATATATATATACCTTCTGATATGCAACTTAATCTTGTGAGTGCTACTCTTCAAAAACATTTATTTTCCTTATAGATGGATATTCAGGGGCACCTGGGTGGTTCAGTGGTTGAGTGTCTGCCTTCGGCTCAGGTGGTGATCCTGGGGTCCTGGGATTGAGTCCTGCAGTGGGCTCTGTTTATTTATTCATGAGAGACACACAGAAAGAGGCAGAGACATAGGCAGAGGGAGAAGCAGGCTCCTTGACAGAGAGCCCAGTGTGGGACTGGATTGCAGGACCCTGGGATTGTGCCCTGAGCTGAAGGCAGACACTCAACCACTGAGCCACCCAGGTGTCCCAATAAATAATAGCTTAAAAAAAAGTGGACATTCAGCTGGTTGCTAGTTTTCTGTTATAAATAATATTACTGTAGATATTTCTGTACATTAATCATTTACTTTGTCAATTTTTAAAAAGATTTTGTTTATTTATCCATGAGAGACAGAGAGAGAGGCAGAGACATAGGCAGAGGGAGAAGCAGGCTCTCTGTGAGGAGCCTGATGGGGGACTCGATCCCAGGACCCTGAAATCACACCCTGAGCCCAAGGCCAATGCTCAACCGCTGAGCCACCCAGGGGTCCCTTTATTGGTCAATGTTAAGAAAGATTTCTTTTTTTTTTAATTTTTATTTATTTATGATAGTCAGAGAGAGAGAGAGGCAGACACAGGCAGAGGGAGAAGCAGGCTCCATGCACCGGGAGCCTGATGTGGGATTCGATCCTGGGTCTCCAGGATCGCGCCCTAGGCCAAAGGCAGGCGCTAAACCGCTGCGCCACCCAGGGATCCCAAGAAAGATTTCTAAAAGCTGTATTATTGGGTCAAAGGGGATGAATATTAAAAAGGTAATATATTGCCAAATTATTTCCCAGAAGAGCTGACTAATTCACATTTCTATCAGCTGTATTGAAGTTCTTATTTCTACTGGATGTTTTGGAAAGATTGTATTTTGATTCTTATATTTGTTCCTTTTGTCTTGTAAGAATTACATATAAAAGAAAACTTATAAGATACAAATATTTGAAAAACTGAATGAGAAGTCACTGGATCACATAACTTGATTACCTAATGAATTTAAATCCAGTCATTAATGAACTAATATATTTAATTTTCATGTCATTTTTATGTCACATTCAAAGCATTCCATACTATTCATTTCCCAGAGTTGTTGAGCTTTTTTTGGTTAGTTAAGGGCAAGTTTCACTCTGTGACCTTTACATCTACAGGGAATGTTAGAACCAAGAGTCCAGCCCCTCTCTCCTTTCTACATTGCAGGAAGCTGAGGCCCAGGGAAGCTAAGTCTCTTGCTGATAATTAATACCTACTGAGCCATGGAGTGTGGCTCAGAATTGACTCTGAGGTGAGTTGAATCCTCTTTCCCACACTGTCACATTCTTTTCCTTTATATTCATCAACCGAATATAAGTGATTTGATATTGAATTTTCTGCTTGGATATACCTTGACATTCAGTATGAAGAATTGCATCACTTATGCTATCTGGTTGTGGTTTAATTCTGGAGTCTTGCTTTACCTTTTTTTTTTTTTTTTTCCAGTGTAGGTTTTTTCCCCCTGTAACTTTGCATCTGAGTAGAAATTTCATGTGAGTCATTTTCCATTACAGGTTATCATTTAATATAAAATTTCTTCTAGACAGAATTTTAGCCTTCTCTAGATGTTGATAAGTCAAAAAGCATGAAAGACGTGTTAGGCTGTTGAATTCTTAAAATGGACATAGTTTAGGTAAACGATTATCAATCTAGGTTTTTTTTTTATAAAGATTTTATTTATTCATGAAACACACACACACACACACAGAGGTAGAGACACAGGCAGAGGGAGAAGCAGGCTCCATGCAGGGAGCCTGACGTGGGACTCAATCCCTGGTCTCCAGGATCACGCCACCGCCGAAGGTGGCGCTAAACCGCTGAGCCACCGGGGCTGGCCCAAATCTGGGGTTTTGAACACATTTTTGTTTCCATCTCAATCAGAAACTCTAAGGTAAAGTTGCCTTAACTTTCTAATTTCAGTTTTTCAACGTATGAAAAGAAGGTGACTGTCTTCAGGGACTAGGTGGGGCCTTATTGTGTGATTTCTGTGAATAGCTGGAAATGTGCATGGTTCTCATTATTCCTCTGTTGTACAGGAGAACTTGCAGATGAGTCAGTGGGAATCATACCTATCAGCAGTGAAAAAAAAAAAAAACAAACACTTGATTTGTAGGTATCTGAGGAGAGAATTCAAGAATTTTTGACTGAGGCAAGATGGCGGAAGAGTAGGGTCCCCAAGTCACCTGTCCCCACCAACTTACCTAGATAACTTTCAAATCATCCTGAAAACAAATGAATTCAGCCTAAGATTTAAAGAGAGACAGCTGGAATGCTACAGAGAGAAGAGTGTGCTTCTAACAAGTACAACTTGTTTTTAGCCACTCTGCACTGAGAAAAATTACTAGAAAGAAGAACTCACCACAAAAGAAAGAATCAGAAACAGTACTCTCTGCCACAGAGTTACAGAATTTGGATTACAATTCGATGTCAGAAAGCCAATTCAGGAGCACAATTATAAAGCTACTGGTGGCTCTGGAAAAAAGCATAAAGGATTCAAGAGACTTCATAACTCCTGAAGAGGCTCCTTCTAGAATTTAGATCTAATCAGGCCGAAATAAAAAATCAATTAAATGAGATGCAATCCAAACTGGAGGTCCTAACGATGAGGGTTAATGAGGTAGAAGAAAGAGTGAGTGACATAGAAGACAAGTTGATGGCAAGGAAGGAAGCTGAGGAAAAAAAGAGAAAAACAAAACCTTTCCTTAAAGGTTAAGGGAAATAAATGACAGCCTCAGAAGGAAAAAAAATCTATGTTCAATTGGGGTTTCAGAGGATGCTGAAAGGGATAGAGGACCAGAAAGCATATTTGAACAAATCATAGCTGAGAACTTCCCTAATTTGGGGAGGGAAACAGGCATTCAGATCCAGGAGATAGAGAGACCCCCCCCAAAATAAATAAAAACCGTTCAACACCCCAACAGATAATAGTGCAACTTGCAAATTCTAAAGATAAAGAGAAGATCCTTAAAGCAGCAAGAGACAAGAGATCCCTGATATATATGGGGAGAAGTATTAGATTAACAGCGGAACCCTCCCACAGAGACCTGGCAGGCCAGAAAGGGCTGGCAGGATATATTCAGGGTCCTAAATGAGAAGAACATGCAGCCAAGAATACTCTATCCAGCAAAGCTCTCATTCAGAATGGAAGGACCTTCCAAGACAGGCAGGAACTGAAAGAATATGTGACCTCCAAACCAGCTCTGCAAGAAATTTTAAGGGGGACTCTTAAAATTCCCCTTTAAGAAGAAGTCCAGTGGAACAATCCACAAAAACAAGGACTGAATAGATATCATGATGACACTAAACTCATATCTTTCAATAGTAACTCTGAACGTGAACCGGCTTAATGACCCCTTCAAAAGGCGCAGGGTGTCAGACTGGATAAAAAAGCAGGACCTATCTATTTGCTGTCTACAAGAGACTCATTTTAGATAGAAGGACACCTACAGCCTGAAAATAAAAGGTTGGAGAACCATTTACCATTCAAATGGTCCTCAAAAGAAAGCAGGGGTAGCCATCCTTATATCCGATAAACTAAAATTTACCCCGAAGACTGCAGTGAGAGATGAAGAGGGACACTATATCATACTTAAAGGATCTATCCAACAAGAGGACTTAACAATCCTCAATACATATGCCCCGAATGTGGGAGCTGCCAAATATATCAATCAAGTAATAACCAAAGTGAAGAAATACTTAGATAATAATACACTTATACTTGGTGACTTCAATCTAGCGCTTTCTACACTCGATAGGTCTTCTAAACACAACATCTCCAAAGAAATGAGAGCTTTAAATGATACACTGGACCAGATGGATTTCACAGATATCTACAGAACTTTACATCCAAACTCAACTGAATACACATTCTTCTCAAGTGCACATGGAACTTTCTCCAGAATAGACCACACACTGGGTCACAGATCAGGTCTGAACTGATACCAAAAGATTGGGATTGTCCCCTGCGTATTCTCAGACCATAATGAGAATTATGGCCTTGAAATGAGAACTAAATCACAACAAGAAGTTTGGAAGGACTTCAAACACGTGGAGGTTAAGGATCATCCTGCTAAAAGATGAAAGGGTCAACCAGGAAATAAAGGAAGAATTTAAAAGATTCATGGAAACTAATGAGAATTAAGATACAACCATTCAAAATCTTTGGGATGCACCAAAAGCAGTCCTGAGGGGGAAATACATCGCAATACAAGCATCCATTCAAAAACTGGAAAGAACTCAAATACAGAAGCTAACCTTACACCTAAAGGAGCTAGAGAAAAAACAGCAAATAGATCCTACACCCAGGAGAAGAAGAGAGTTAATAAAGATTCGAGCAGAACTCAATGAAATCGAGACCAGAAGAACTGTGGAACAGATCAACAGAACCAGGAGTTGGTTCTTTGAAAGAATTAATAAGATAGATAAACCATTAGCCAGCCTTATTAAAAAGAAGAGAGAGAAGACTCAAACTAACAAAATCATGAATGAGAAAGGAGAGATCACTACCAACACCAAGGAAATACAAACGATTTTAAAAACATATTATGAACAGCTATACGCCAATAAATTAGGCAATCTAGAAGAAATGGACACATTCCTGGAAAGCCACAAACTACCAAAACTGGAACAGGAAGAAATAGAAAACCTGAACAGGCCAATAACCAGGGAGGAAATTGAAGCAGTCATCAAAAACCTCCCAAGACACAAAAGTCCAGGGCCAGATGGCTTCCCAGGGGAATTCTATCAAACGTTTAAAGAAGAAGCAATACCTATTCTACTAAAGCTGTTCGGAAAGATAGAAAGAGATGGAATACTTCCAAATTCGTTCTATGAGGCCAGCATCACCTTAATTCCAAAAACAGACAAAGACCCCACCAAAAAGGAGAATTATAGACCAATATCCCTGATGAACATGGACGCAAAAATTCTCAACAAGATACTAGCCAATAGGATCCAACAACACATTAAGAAAATTATTCACCATAACCAAGTAGGATTTTTCCCCGGGACACAAGGCTGGTTCAGCTCTCATAAAACAATCAATGTGATTCATCACATCAGCAAGAGAAAAACCAAGAACCATATGATCCTCTCATTAGATGCAGAGAAAGCATTTGACAAAATACAGCATCCATTCCTGATCAAAACTCTTCAGAGCGTAGGGATAGAGGGAACATTCCTCGACATCTTAAAAGCCATCTACGAAAAGCCCACAGCAAATATCATTCTCAATGGGGAAGCACTGGGAGCCTTTCCCCTAAGATCAGGGACAAGACAGGGATGTCCACTCTCACCACTGCTATTCAACATAGTACTAGAAGTCCTAGCCTCAGCAATCAGACAACAAAAAGACATTAAAGGCATTCAAATTGGCAAAGAAGAAGTCAAACTCTCCCTCTTCGCCGATGACATGATACTGTACATAGAAAACCCAAAAGCCTCCACCCCAAGATTGCTAGAACTCATACAGCAATTTGGCAGCGTGGCAGGATACAAAATCAATGCCCAGAAGTCAGTGGCATTTCTATACACTAACAATGAGACTGAAGAAAGAGAAATTAGGGAGTCAATCCCATTTACGATTGCACCCAAAAGCATAAGATACCTAGGAATAAACCTAACCAAAGAGGTAATGGACACTACGTACTTTTTAAAGATTGTATATATTTAATCACGAGAGACACAGAGACAGGTAGAGACATGGGCAGAGGGATCCCTGGGTGGCTCAGCGGTTTAGCACCTGCCTTTGGCCCAGGCCGCGATCCTGGAGTCCCTGGATCGAGTCCCACGTCGGGCTCCCGGCATGGAGCCTGCTTCTCCCTCATCCTGTGTCTCTGCCTCTCTCTCTCTCTGTCTATCATAAATAAATAAATAAATCTTTAAAAAAAAAAAGTGACACGGGCAGGGGGAGAAGCAGGCTTCATGCAGGGAGCCCGATGTGGGGCTCGATCCCGGGACTCCAGGATCGCGCCCTGGGCCAAAGGCAGGTGCTAAACCGCTGGGCTACCCAGGGTTCCCCAATATGAAGGATCTGAACCAGTGCATGCGGGCAGAAAAATGTGAGACTCCACAAAGGAAAGGTCCGACTGACGCTTGAAAGTCATCTTTATTTATCCACGCAGTACACAGGCTGGGTTTCAGGAACGAGGCTGAGGTGGGCGCTGAACACTCCGTGTGGCGATCATCTTCTCCCAAGCTCCGCACTTGAGCACTGTGGAGCGCGATATCGCTCTGCACCCTGACGTGGTTCAGCCTGCGGTCATCACGTTCCGGGCTGACCCAGAGAGGAGATCGTGGGCATCAGAAGGAAGCCCCCGGGGAGGGAGGGCGACCTGGGTTCAAAGTCCGCGGGGCCTGGGCCAGCACCCCCCAGGGGCTCAGCACACGTTCGTCGGATGAAAGAATGGATGTTGTGGACATGGTTACATGGAGAAGCAACAGCAAGCGCTCTGACACATCCATCCTAGAGAAGCTGTAAGATGAACTTACACAATTAACTGAATGGATACAGTTTCCTCAAATTTACCAGGAGGGCAGAAGTTGGAGGTATTTGAGTGTGGCTTCCCCAGTGTCCCCACATTGGGAGTGGCGTGGTCTCATGTTCGGGGTGGGGGGGAGCTATGCTATTGGAGTGGGGGGCAGGGGGCCCTAATTTACATTGGGGCTGATGGAGCTCTCTCAGGCTCAGCTCCCCTTGTGGAGGTGGGGCGTCCCCACTGGACCCTTTGGTCTCCCAGTCTGCTCTCCCGGGGTGATGCCCCACAGGCGAAGAGAAGCTCCAGTAAATGAGTTTTTTACTAAGCTCTTCCTTCCATCCCTCTCTCCTTCCTTCCCTGCTTCCTTCCTTCCTTCCTTCCTTCCTTCCTTCCTTCCTTCCTTCCTTCCCCCTCCCTCCTTCCTTCTTTCTGTCCCTTCTTCCTTCCTCCCTTCCTTTTTCTTGCCTTCCATCCACATCTCCCTCCCTCCCTTGCTTTCTTAGAACTGAGCTATTTACTCCAATCCCTCTGCGGCAGCACTGTGGCAGAGCCACCTGCCCGGACTAGAGTTGTAGAAGGGTTGAAGGCCACGTCTCAAGTAGAAAGGTAGAAAGGCAAGAGCTATGGGAAGTGGGCTCTTGTGCTAAGTCTGGTATTTTCTAGGAAAATTATTCCTACCAGTTCTTAAAGGAGTCATGGGTATTCTTGGCTCTTTTGCCTGTCCTTGCAAAGTATCATCAGCTTCTCACGTTTCCTAAAATTATGTGTTAGAATTTTGATTGAGATTCCACTGAATCTATATATTGGTTTATGAAGAGGATTTTCATATATATATATATGAAATATATATATTTAGTATATATATGTCTCATCTGTTTATTTGATGCTATCCTCTGGAAAGGATATGGATGTATACTTTCCTTCTAGGCTTTGGTGCCTGCCATTTTCTGGGATTCAGAGGTTCAAGGGTCAGAGCTTCAATGACAACATAATGGGGGGGCCCCCTTCTTTTTTGCAGGAGGCATTTCTCAAAGGCAGAAAGTCCATTTCCACAAATCCTAGGGTGCAGAACAATAGAGTCTTGGAGGAACCAGACCAAAGAACCTTTAATCCTTCTATGTCTATAATAGGGGTCTTGTGCTCTGTGTGTGAGTTCTTAGAGATCACCCATTCTTGCATTCACTTTCATCCAGGGCAGATCAATAGGACTCACCCGTGTAGAGATCAGATGACATGATTTCCACTCACTCTTCTCTACCTTGTGTCCCTCGTCTTGCTGTTTGCTCTGTGGTCACAGACCAAATTCCATGGAGAAACCAGTTATAAAGGTAGAATTCATTCAGGCCTAATTAGGAAAGAGAGGAAAGAAACTGGTTTTCTGGTAAAGATGATCTTGCTAAAGGTATCTCTGGCATCTGAAGGCGAGAGAAGCGAGAAAAAAAGAGCGGGGGTTGAACGTTTTGGAAGGAATAGAGCCGGATTTGGGTGGGGAAACCTGTAGGTTAGGGCGGCAAGGAGGGACAGCACTATGAATAGGAGGTAAAGAGATAGGCTTATGAGTTGAGAAAGGTGGCCAAAGATGGCTGAATCTGGTGTTCTGTGGACGAAAAGAGTTACGCAAAAGAGGAAACAGGATTGAACACTAGCATTTCTTCAAAACAAAAGGAAAAATGAAATGAAATGAAATCCTTACAACATGAAAAGAAAAAAACTCAAGTATTTTTGAGTCCTAGCTATAAGCCAGATACTGTCCTAGTCATTGTCATGAATGAGGCAGCCAAATGCCCTGATGATTTATATACTTTTTGTAGATACTGTAGACATTGAACAAATAGAACAAATGGAACTATTAAATACAAATTGAGGAGTGCCTGAGTGGCTTAGTCACTTAAACACCTGTCTTCAGTTCAGGTCATGATCCCAGGGCCCTAGAATCAAGCCCCGGGTTGGGCTCCCTGCTCAGCGGGGAGTCTGCTTCTCCCTTTCCCTCTGCCTGAAGCTCCCCCTGCTGTGCTATCTCTCCGTGTGCCAAATAAATAACTTTAAATAAATAAGTAAATAAATACAAATTGAAAGAAATTTAAGGAATAGAAACTTAATATTTATGATGCCTAAATGAAATAGCCCATAAACTATTTTACCAGTAGGATACAAGATGAGATTTACAAATTAAATACTGTACATCCAGCAGTCCCTCTGCTCCCTCCCGCCGCCAAGTCTGCAAACACAGTACAAAGAGTTGCTTTATATCCCTCACTCATTTTTCCTTAATGTTAACATCTTCCATTACCTTACCAGAGATATCAAGAATAAGAAATTGACCTTGGCACAGTCTTACTAATTAGACTACAAACCTTATTTGAATTTTACCCATTTTTCCCCACTAATCTCCTCTTTCTGTTCTAGGGCCGTACTCAGGGTTTCACAATTTTTTTCTTAGTCTCCTCCATTCTGTAAATTGTTCCTTGGATTTTCCTGCTGTTTCATGACCTTGGCAGTTTTTATTGATCCATCATTTTACAGAATGTCCATTAGTTTGGATCTGTCCAATGTATTCTAGTTGGAGTCAGATAATGTATTTTTGGTAAGAAAATCAGAAGAATTGATGTTGTATCCTTGTCTGTGCACCACATGTGGGTGTTCAGGATGTTGATATGTTTTATTGCTGGTTACGTTTACCTTGGTCACTTGGAGAATGTGATGGTTACTAGGTTTCTCCATTGTAGTTACTTCTTTATATCTTTGTAGTTAATAAATACCTTTGGGGAGAGTTTTTGGAGACAATGTAAATCTTCTATATCCTCAAACTTTGCTCACCAACTTTAGCATCTCCTTCTGCTCTACATTACTCTATTACCCATTTGGCCCAATCACTATACTCTTGGCCTTATTTTTCATTCTTAAGACTCCATAGCACTTACAATGGAGTGTGGTTAAGAGACAGTGGAATGTGAATATACTGTACATCCGCTACCTATTAACTGGTTCAGATAAAGATTTAACTGGTTCAGATAAAAAATTTTTACTGATGTATAATTAAATTCCCCAACTGGACTCTCTGGACCTCACTTTGGATATTTTTAAAGTGAGAAACTGTGCTCTGAAAAAAATTGGGAGCAAATTTTAACAGTAATTAATGGAATAGGATCTCCCCTCTTAAATCCCTTGAAAATGTAGACATTACTTTTACAAAAATTTACTCAGTGGCATAAACATTAGAAATTATAGGTAATCATAAAGAAAAAATTCATTAAGTCTTCCCTTAACTCTAATCTTTGTTAAGATTATGCCAATATCCTTCAGTATTTTCCTATGTATATACACATACACACACACATATATATATACATGTATTTAAATTTCTATTTTAAAATGGATCATATTACATATGTCATGTTAAACTTGACTTGTGTACTTAATATACGTTGAATAATTCTTAAGAACAGTCCAGTATTCATTTACAGGATATAGCAGGATTTGTATAAATAATTCCTTATTGTATATTTTCAGTTGGCTTACTTTATAAGTTTTAAGTGTATCAGATGATAATTGGAGATAATATTTGAGGGTTATATGTCCCCTTGATGTCTAATATCCACTTTCTAGGCTTTCTGTGTGCACTGCCTTCATGAAGAAAGAGTATGCTATCGAACAGTGCTGAGGTTCCTCAATGGATTTTCTATACAATAGCCTTGAAAGTCAAGCTTTTGTTTGCATATACTTGAATTTGAGAGACTGGACTCTTTGGATCTCCAAGATTTGGCACTAAAAATATAGGGTGCAAAGCATGAGAGAAACAGAATATGCAGTTAATTTGACACGTGTGTACACATTTCTGCTGAGTACGTGTACAGGGCTGAAACAGCTTGTGCATAGACTTAATCAGTTTTATTTTTATTTTTTTATATAAATTCTTTTTATTGGTGTTCAATTTGCCAACATATAGAACGACACCCAGTGCTCATCCCATCAAGCGCCCCCCTCAGTGCTCGTCACCTAGTCACCCTCACCTCCCCTTTCACCCCCCCCCCAGTTCGTTTCCCAGAGTTACCAGTCTCTCGTGTTCTGTCTCCCTTTCTGATATTTCGACTCATTTTTCTCCTTCCCACTTTGACCACACCTGCTTCCCATGCATCCTCTCGGTGCCCAGCCCCTGAGTGCAGCACAGCCCTTTGATCGATCTTTGCCAAGTGAGGGGCAAAACTACATGTTCTCCCAAGGCCTAGGGACTCCTATGGCATTTCTTCTGTATGCTATTTCCTGGGATTACTCTCCAACCTCCCACCCGGGGGCATGTCCCTGGCTGGTGAGCCTGCTGAGGGGCCCAGAGGGAGGGGCACGCACATGTCATAATGGGCATTGAGGCAGGGGATGACGTGAGGGCTGGCGTGGGACATAAATAATGGGGTAAGTCTGACCTTTGTCCAGTTACTCATTTGGTCAAGATGAGTAACTAGCCAAACGCCGTTTGGAGAAATGACAAAAAAGCTGCCTCGGATTTCTTCTCGACCCCAGGCTCCACCTACGCACTCTATTACTTCTTCCTCCCGACCCCAGGCTCCACCTACCCACTCTATTACTTCTTCCTCCCGACCCCGGGCTCCACCTACCCACTCTATTACTTCTTCCTCTAGACCCCAGGCTCCACCTACCCACTCTATTACTCCTTCCTCCCGACCCCAGGCTCCACCTACCCACTCTATTACTTCTTCCTCTCGACCCCGGGCTCCACCTACCCACTCGTTCCTCCTCCCGACCCAGGCTCCACCTACCCACTCTATTACTTCTTCCTCCCGACCCCAGGCTCCACCTACCCACTCTATTACTTCTTCCTCTCGACCCCAGGCTCCACCTACCCACTCTATTCCTTCCTCCTCCCGACCCCAGGCTCCACCTACCCACTCTATTACTTCTTCCTCCCGACCCCAGGCTCCACCTACCCACTCTATTACTTCTTCCTCTCGACCCCAGGCTCCACCTACCCACTCTATTCCTTCCTCCTCCCGACCCCAGGCTCCACCTACCCACTCTATTCCTTCCTCCTCCCGACCCCAGGCTCCACCTACCCACTCTATTCCTTCCTCCTCCCGACCCCAGGCTCCACCCACCCACTCTATTACTTCTTCCTCTCGACCCCAGGCTCCACCTACCCACTCCATTCCTACCTCCTACCGACCCCAGGCTCCACCTACCCACTCCATTCCTTCCTCCTCCCGACCCCAGGCTCCACCTACCCACTCTATTACTTCCTCCTCTCGACCCCAGGCTCCCCCTACCCACTCTATTACTTCTTCCTCTGGACCCCAGGCTCCACCTACCCACTCCATTCCTTCCTCCTCTCAACCCCGGGCTGCTCCTATCTACTCTATTCCTGCCTCCTGTCATTGTTCAAAGCTGTTTCCTCTTTTGTGTAACTCTTTTCGTCCACAGTACACTCCCCAGCATTGGCCACCTCTCTCAACTCATAAACCTATCTCTTTCCCTCCTGTTCATAGTGCTGTCCCTCCCTGCCGCCCTAACCTACAGGTTTCCCCACCCAAATCCGGCTCTATTCCTTCCAAAACATCCAACCCCCGCTCTTTTTTTCTCGCTCCTGTTCCCCGTTATTCCAATTCCTCCTTTGCTCCTACTCCCCCTTCCAGCCATTCATAGACTTGAAAGTCTTAATATCCCCAACATTCCAGCCAACTCCAACCAGACCTCCGTGATTCACAAATCCTATCCTGGAGAGATGATTTCCCTATGAGTGGGACGGTTCTGATATCATCCAGAATTGCCAGAACAATCGATCCCCAGGAGCTTGACTTCGTGAATGTTGGGAACTCAAGACAATGCCAATCAACATTTAGCTTGGAGGGTAAGCCTTGTCCATGATGGCATTTTCACCCACAACATGGTTACCGTACTATTCTCTGTATGTTACCTTCCTCCTTGTAAATCGCCTTCAGATGCCAGAGATACCTTTAGCAAGATCATCTTTACCAGAAAACCAATTTCTTTCCTCTCTTTCCTAATTAGCCGGCCTGAATGAATTCTACCTTTATAACTGGTTTCTCCATGGAATTTGGTCTGTGACCACAGAGCAAACAGCAAGACGAGGGACACAAGGTAGAGAAGAGTGAGTGGAAATCATGTCATCTGATCTCTACACGGGTGAGTCCTATTGATCTGCCCTGGATGAAAGTGAATGCAAGAATGGGTGACCTCTAAGAACTCACACACAGAGCACAAGACCCCTATTATAGACATAGAAGGATTAAAGGTTCTTTGGTCTGGTTCCTCCAAGACTCTATTGTTCTGCACCCTAGGATTTGTGGAAATGGACTAGGGACTTTCTGCCTTTGAGAAATGCCTCCTGCAAAAAAGAAGGGGGCCCCCCCATTATGTTGTCATTGAAGCTCTGACCCTTGAACCTCTGAATCCCAGAAAATGGCAGGCACCAAAGCCTAGAAGGAAAGTATACATCCATATCCTTTCCAGAGGATAGCATCAAATAAACAGATGAGACATATATATACTAAATATATATATATCATATATATATATATATATCCTCTTCATAAACCAATATATAGATTCAGTGGAATCTCAATCAAAATTCTAACACATAATTTTAGGAAACGTGAGAAGCTGATGATACTTTTCGAGCAACACTCACTGAAATAGAGACCAGAAGAACTGTGGATACAAGCCAAGATGAGATTTACAAATTAAATACTGTACATCCAGTAGTCCCTCTGCTCCCTCCCACCACCAAGTCTGCCACCTAGTGATTAGAAGGGAACTGCAGCAACACATCTAGGGTCCTTAAGCAAGTGTCAGTTGGCTCAGTCTACAGAGCGGCTATGGCAGAAGCAGAGTTAGAACCCAGGCCTCTAAATTGCCAATGTAACCCTCCCCCCAACTTTCACAAATGTACCAAGTAGCATTATAACAATGGCACAGAGGACAAGACATAGACTCTGAAGTAATCGGCTTGGCCTCGATTCTTGGCTCTGTCACCAACCGTGGGACCCTTAGGCAAGTTCCTGACATTCTCTAAGTCTCAGTCCAAGTGACCAAGTGTCATCACATATAGTTGTGGGGATCAAATTGGTAAAATATATAAAATGGTGCCTGGTATATAGTAATATCTCAATAAATATTAGTTCTCATCATTGTTGTCATCATGGTCTCCCACAAGCACACATTATGTTTTATATGCATCTCATGTTATTGTGTCACCCACTAGAATGAGCCCAAGGCACACTAATATTGTACCTTAGTGTAAGAGAGTTACCTTAGTTAAAAGCTGAATAAAATTTAGCTGTAATTGGAAAATCTGGTTACATTAAATAACAGTATGAAACTTTGTTTTAGAGATCCCAAGGGAAATACATCGCAATACAAGCATCCATTCAAAAACTGGAAAGAACTCAAATACAAAAGCTAACCATGCACCTAAAGGAACTGGAAAAAGAACAGCAAATAAAACCTACACCCAGCAGAAGAAAGTTAATGAAGATTCGAGCAACACTCACTGAAATAGAGACCAGAAGAACCATGGAACAGATCAACAAAACCGGGAGTTGGTTCTTTGAAAGAATTAATAAGATAGATAAACCATTAGCCAGCCTTATTCAAAACAAAAGAGAAAAGACTCTAATAAAATCTAATAAAATCACAAATGAAAAAGGAGAGATCATAACCAATACCAAGGAAATACAAATGATTTTAAAAACATATTATGTGCAGCTATACACCAAAAAATTAGGCAATCTAGAAGAAATGAACGCATGTCTGGAAAACTACAAACTACCAAAACTGGAACAGGAAGAAATAGAAAACCTGAATAGGCCAATAGCCAGGGAGGAAATTGAAGCAGTCATCAAAAACCTCCCAAGACACAAAAGTCCAGGGCCAGATGGCTTCCCAGGGGAATTCTATCAAACGTTTAAAGAAGAAGCAATACGTACTCTACTAAAGCTGTTCTAAAAGATAGATGGAATACTTCTAAACTTGTTCTATGAGGCCAGCATCACCTTAATTCCAAAAACAGACAAAGACCCCACCAAAAAGGAGAATTATAGAACAGTATCTCTGATGAACACAGATGCAAAAATTTTCAACAAGATACTAGTCAAGAGTATCCAACAGTACATTAAGAAAATTATTCACCACGACCAAGTGGGATTTATCCTTGGGATGCAAGGCTGGTTCAACACTGTAAAGCAATCAATGTGATAGATCGTATCAACAAGAGAAAAAACAAGAACCATGTGATCCTCTCATTAGATGCAGAGAAAGCATTTGACAAAATACAGCATCCATTCCTGATCAAAACTCTTCAGAGCATAGGGATAGAGGGAACATTCCTCAACATCTTAAAAGCCATCTATGAAAAGCCCACAGCAAATATCATTCTCAATGGGGAAGCACTGGGAGCCTTTCCCCTAAGATCAGGAACATGACAGGGATGTCCACTCTCACCACTGCTATTCAACATAGTACTAGAAGTCCTAGCCTCAGCAATCAGTCAACCTAAAGAAATAAAAGGCATTCAAATTGGCAAAGAAGTCAAACTCTCCTTCCTCACAGATGACATGATACTGTACGTAGAAAACCCAAAAGCCTCCACCCCAAGATTGTTAGAACTCATACAGCAATTTGGCAGTGTGGCAGGATACAGAATCAATGCCCAGAAATCAGTGGCATTTCTATACACTAACAATGAGACTGAAGAAAGAGAAATTAAGGAGTCAATCCCATTTACAATTGCACCCAAAAGCATAAGATACCTAGGAATAAACCTAACCAAAGAGATAAAGGATCTATACCCTAAAAGCTGCAGAACACTTCTGAAAGAAATCGAGGAAGACACAAGAGATGGAAAAATATTCCATGCTCATGGATTGGAAGAATTAATATTGTGAAAATGTCTATGCTACCCAGGGCAATTTACATGTTCAGTGCAATCCCTATCAAAATACCATGGGCTTTCTTCAGAGAGTTGGAACAAATAATCCTTAAGATTTGTGTGGAATCAGAAAAGACCCCAGCCAGGAGAATATTAAAAAAGAAAACCAGAGCCGGGGGCATCAAAATGAGATACCACCTCACACCAGTGAGAATGGTGAAAATTAACGAGGCAAGAAACAACAAATGTTGGAGAGGATGTGGAGAAAGGGGAACCCTCTTGCACTGTTGGTGGGAATGTGAACTGGTGCAGCCACTCTGGAAAACTGTGTGGAGGTTCCTCAAAGAGTTAAAAATAGAACTGCCCTACGACCCAGCAATTGCACTACTGAGGATTTACCCCAAAGATATAGATGCAGTGAAATGACAGGACAGCTGCACCCCAGTGTTTATAGCAGCAATGTCCACAATAGCCAAACTGTGGAAGGAGCCTTGGTACCTACCAAAAGATGAATGGATAAAGAAGATGTGGTCTATGTACACAATGGAATATTCCTCAGCCATTAGAAATGAAAATACCCACCATTTGCTTTGATGTGGATGGAACTGGAGGGTGTTATGCTGGGTGAAGTAAGTCCATCTGAGCAGGACAATCATTATATGGTCTCAATCATTTGGGGAATATAAAAAATAGTGAAAGGGAATAAAGGGGAAAGGAGAGAAAATGAGAGGGAAATATCAGAAACAGTGACAGAACATGAGAGACACCTAACTCTGGGAAACGAACAAGGGGTAGTGGAAAGGGAGGTGGGCGGGGGGACGGGCACCGAGGGAGGCACTTGAAAGGATGAGCACTGGGTGATATGCTATATTTTGGCAAATTGAACTCCAATTTAAAAAAAAAAAAGAATTTTTGACTGAAATTTATCTTCTTGGAAGAGAAGACAGAGAGGGAAACAGAGAGAGACAGAGAGAGAAAGAGAGACTGAGAGAAAGAAAGAAAGAGGGAGAGAGAGAGAGACAATTCTAAGCAGGCTTAACAAAGCTCCTTTGAATGGTTCCTGGGAGTGGCCGGGTGTGTCAAGCCATCCCTCCGCCAAAATGCTGAGTAATCAAGTTGTAATGTTTGCACTGTTTCAGCGTATAGGTAAGAAAAAGCACCAACAAAACCATCTCCTAGGTTATTAAATATTTGGACTGATGATTGTTTTTGTTGAATTAAAGAAAATTATGTCTGATAAAACTGATGACTGAATGGATAATTCATTCTTTAAGCTATATTTCTCTCTCTCTCAAAAAAGTCTACTCTTTAATGCATAGTCCATCACATGGCTTTGTGGCAAATGAAAGAGAAGGAAATTGGAACTTATTTGGGCAATTATAGAACAAATGGTACTTCCTACAAACAGCCATATCACTTTCCACTAAATATTTGTAATGAAATATTTATTTCCAGCAGTCAGAATTCGGTTCGGGCTTCCTTGGCATTGCTGAATTCCTGTTGCTGGAAGCATTTCTGTCCAGGTTTGACAGGCACTGAGCAGGAGTGTTGCAGAGGGGATTCAAACATCAAAAGGGAGAACGGACAAAGCTCTCTGATATAAGCACAAGTCTCTTAAAGTCTTTGGGTCACAGTGGCAAGCATGCAGCTGCTATTCAATAAACTATTGTAGTGAATTAGATGTGACTATTCCGCACCAGCCTTTTGGCCATTGTGATTATTCCGAGCCTGTGCCTGCCTGAGGAATAGGCAAAGGGGTGAAATGATAATCATTAGGGAGCACTCACCATGTGTCGGATGCTTCCTATGTATTGTATCTTCATGTATATGTGTATTTCATTTTACAAATGAGGACACTGAGGCCGAGTGATTAGGTGCTTTATCTAGGATAGTACAAGCAAGAAGAGGCATTGAGTTTCCCAATGTCTGACTCTGCCTCTCAACCCACATTTTCCCACGACACCTGGAGAGTGTAATTTTTGAATGGCATCCTGCCCACCTCACCCTCTTATAGTTTTCTTACTTCCATTTGCTCCACTTTCAGAGTTCAACTCACTTGGTTTATGACTTGATCCTGGTTAATAATAACCAGGGAAGCTATCAATCAAACTTAGTTTGGCTAAATGGGGTGCTCTCATTCATCTAGACAAGCATTTATTGACCGTATACTGTCTATTAAGTCTGCACCACGTGTTGGTGTTACAAGAATGAATGAGGCTTGGTCTTTAAGATTCTCATAGTTGGATAGGAAAGACTATGCAATAGACAGATGATCATGAAAGAGTGTAGTATATGAACAATAGGGAATCTTAGGAAGCAGAGCAGAGAAGCCATTGGCTCAGTTGCGGGTACTTTGCCAAGAAATTTTGGTAGGAAGGGTGTAGGTCCCACCGAATGAAGGAGCCACAGGGAGGGAGGAAATCTGGAATCTGCACAGAGCAAGGCTCCACAAACAGCAGAGCTGTGTCATCTTAATCACTGGGAACTTCATCAGGCACTCTGTCCTGTCAATTCAGTAGTACATATTTTGCTAAGCATAATTTATTTCATTTATATTCCCTCTTCTTTTGTGATTGCCATTCTGTTTAGTAGGTAGTACCTCTTTGGCATTCTAGCAGTATGAGCGATTCCAGTTTACGTGGGAAGGTGGAGGTTAGGGAGCTTTCTGGGGCACCACCCTATTTGAGAAGTATGAATCATTAGGACCATCACATATTCCTTCTATTTCATATCATATTTCATCTTCTGGTCCCACGTGGCCTACCAGGGTTGCCCTTATGTGTGTATGTATGTATGTATTAGCCCAAGGCAGGATCCACCGACAGCCCTTCTTGCCTGAGCATGTTGGAGGCCTTTGGAAGCTGTGCAGACAACAGCAACTTCAGCCTGAATCATTTTTTTCAGTCATGGACCAGCTGCCAAGAGGCATGAGTAAGAGCTGGGAGAGCAGAAGTGGGAGGGCGGCAAGAGGGCAGGCTGGGAGTGGTCACAGAGGGAGTGGTGCCGGTTCAGGTGAGTGAGTCCTGCCTCTGCCCCACAGAGGGTTGCTCCTACATCAAGGTCCTTTCACAGCCCTCACTTTCTTTTTCCCTTGCTGTGCGTTTTCCAGGATAACTGTGACTCCAGGTAAGCAAAGTGTGGTAGCAAGGCTGGTGATTCTCTCTTCTGGGAAAATTCTTAGAACAAAATAATGATTTAAGCTGATTTGAGGTGGTGAAGGAAGTTGACGTAATGGTTATTATCAGGGATAGGCTGTGGGCTGTAGTGCTGCTGCCTGCCGTCCCCACATGGGCAGCACTTTGAGCTCTTGGTCCTTTGGAAACCAGGAATGCCATGTAGGGAGTGAAATCACTTAGCCAGATGAGCTATGAATATGAAGAAATAACATGGCTAGGAAGTTTGGGTGGTGGTGGTGGGGGGGGCGGGGGCGGCTGTGCAACAGTGATTTCTGGAGGGCAAAGTCTTTCCGAGGACCTTTTTAGCACTGTGTGGGGATTCAGAATGAATTTTGTAACAGTAGTTTCAGAAAGGGCATGGCACTGAAAACCTGGAGAGACTCTGAAGGCATTTGGGGGTCCGGCCCTCCTTCCTGGTTGGGTCAGAGTTTGATTTTGGAACGGTTCTTCTTTTTGGCATTTTTAAGTACCCAGTCAGTGTGCGCTTCCTAGCAACTATGTTCTTCCAAGTGAGGAGTATCCTCCCTTCCTATTTCTGGGTTTCAGGACACTTGAAACAAGTTGCATATTTCAAATGTGTGTTCTTGGGCAACTTTCAAATAGGTTGGCTCATAATTTCTTCCTGATAGACACTATGGTTTTTATGGCTTCATTGACGTGTATCATACTAAAGATCAATTTAACAGGCTGGGCTGTTCTGCTGGCTTGTAATCAGATTAGGCACAGATTCACAGAGCTGAGGGTTTAGCAACACTCTGGCTCAGCCCTTCACTTTGTGGATGGGGGGGGGGTTCACAGAGGTGAAGTGGTATCCACAGTCACATAGCTTATTAGTGGGGAGATGAAGTAGAATCCAGGCCTTCAGACTCACAGCTTGTGGACTTTTCCACGACCCCACAGGTACTCTTAATAACTTCTTCACCTTTGCATTACCAAATGGGTTTTGAATAGAATCAAGCAGGTCTCACACATCAGTCCCCATCAAAATGTGCAAGTGTTTGATGGGTTCCTTGATGGGTGGAGAGATGGAAGCTTGCCTGAAGAAAGGATTCTCCATATGACTCAGCAGGTTTATTTCTTTGCTTCCTAACGCCTTGAATCCTGCTACTTCAATCCCTCTGCTTGACTTTGAAGATATGCAGTCTGAGCAATTTCGGTTACTCTGGTGCGGCAAGCCCAACTCTAGTTTACTGTTAAGCAGCAATGGGAAGGCTCAGTGGTGAAGATCAGGCTTTTAAACAGAGTATCTGAGCACAGCAGAGGCTCCCCTGGCATTAGCAATTAAGTAATTGACCTTATTACTAATATCTGAGTTGTCCTCTCCTGCTAACAAAGCACTTTGCACAAACATCTACTCATTTCATAACTTCATTTAATCCTCATGAGATTCTTTTCACACTGCAGAAGCTGCAAGATCCCCATTTTCTTAATCTGCCTCTGACTTTTTCTTTTTATGAGTGTAGACAGCAGAGACAGTGTTTTTAGGCATTCCATTATAGTTATAAAAACCTTGCCTAGGGATTGGCTAGACCAAACACTTTGAGATTTTTTTCCATCACATTTTTCTTCATTGGTAAACTGAGGCTAGCTAGACCTAATGATATCCACAATAACATGACATAGTGAAAAATAGTTTTTAAGGAATGAAAAAATTATGTATGTAGCCATGCACCCACGTGTGCATGTGCGTATGCATATGCACATGCACATAGAAGAATGGATCTATAGGTGGGGTGGACTTATCTTGTTCAAATACAGCATGTTTGAGTGTGGAAGGAGCACTCTTGCTAATAATGTTAGGACAACACAGATAAGCCAGAACTGTCCCAGGCAAAGAAGGGCATAGGTCAACTTATCCATAAAGTCTTTATCTCATTCAAATGGTCTACAGATGAAAAGTTTGAGGACCATTGGCTTAGATGCATTAGAAACTATAGGAATCTTTATGCAGGAGCCAGTAACCAGCTTATAGGTCTAGAGAAGTGAGCACACTCACACTGCTCACATCCTAGTGTGTGTGTCTCTATCGCAGGATTACCTGCAGTCTCTGAATTGGGTCCATTCTCTCTGGCACACATTTTTGCATGGCTAACTTCTCCTTCATGTGACTTACTTGGATATTACTGTCTTGGGGGGACCTCACTAAGATTTTACTGTGAGTGAGCTGCTTCCCCTGAGGGCTCCCACAGTAACTTGTGCCACCATCCAAAAGCTAATCACACTATCACATGTGTCATGCCACATGACAGACAGGTCCACAGTGGCAAGAACCATGTGCATGTTCACTTGTGATTTCTTAATGTCTAGCTCAGTGCCTGACACACATGAGGGATGCAGTTAACACTTGTTAAGTGAAAGAAATATCAGATGAATAGTTTGCAATGTAAATAGCAGAAAACAAACAAGAGCTTCTTGGAAAATGGGGAAAAAAGTTTTGTGTTGATTAAAAAAAATGTGCAAAGTCTCTTGGTATCTCTGAAGGAGTAATTCAGGACATGTAGGATTTTTGGAACTCAGAAGACTTCTGAGAGAACACATGCCAGCCAAGACCCAATCACTGAGAGGGAAGGTGATGAGGTGTGGTGAGGAGTACCCAGCAGGCAGCTGGTGGAAATGAAGGTCTGGTTTTTCCACTCTCACTCTCCGTGTGGGTGGCCTGGGACAATCACTTCATCTCTGCCCGCCTTACTTTCCTCATCTGTAACACGAAGGGGAGGAGCCAGACTAGATCCATTCCAAGATCTTGTCCCACTTGAGAGGTTTATGATTTTAGGATACAATGCACACAACAGGCAACTTGGCAGTAAATTCTGGAAACGTTTTATTTGTTGCATTTGCATTTATTCTTAAATTTCCATCTCCCTTTTCTCTGGTTAAGATAAAAGTGCCTTTTAAAGATTTAAGTGACTAAAAGAGATAGTGGTTTCTATTTTGGGGCTGTAATGCAAATTTTCTTTGTTATAATTGTCATGGGGTTTTCATGAAAATGAAAGAAGTCCTCTCTGTAACAAAACCAAAAGAGTTGCAGTGATGTTAGCACTCTGAGCACAGGTCATTAGACATGTACGTTTATTATGTAAAACTTGCTTATCGCTACTCTTTTTTTTTTTTTAATCTCTACTCTTGTACCCATAATTTTTATAGCATTTGTGACCCAAAATTGTCCATGTAGGACCTGGTGTGTTTTCCTGGGCTTGTATTGCTAACATTGTTGAGAACTGTTTGCATGCTTTGTCTGGCAGCAGACTCAGGTGGCAATCGGCTGTGGCCAAAGTCATCCCTTGGATCCACCTCAGACCAGATCGACTGTAAGTGTTTTAGGTCAGTTAGTACTAATCACCAAGCAAATGATCAAATTTACCATGCAGCATCTGGTTGATTACTTGGTGATTGTCCCTACAATTTCCATGTACAGACATTTTCTGCTTCCTTTATCAAGCATCAAACAATGTTGTTGTCTCTGGGACCTCAAATATTGAGAGCTGCATGACCTTCCCAAACTTTGGAGACTTTTTTGAGAAAGGAGCTTGTCAGCACATGGATAAGAAGGCACACCTGTTTGGACTCCTGCACTGAGGATTCTCATGCAAAGGAACAGTCTTAAAAGGGAGGGTCTGCCCCTGTTGTGAAAGCTTCAGCTGATAGACATGCACTGATTTGCATTTTTCAACAGGGACCTGACTCTAAGGCTTGAATTGCAACACAGTGTTAATTATATTGTGTAATCAACCACCACGATCTTGTATTCACATAGAACCATTTAGACTAAATTTATCTTCAAATGCCATAAAGCATGAAAGAATGGTGCTTCACTCAAACAAAATGGACATTTCCTTACCGTTTGATTCACTCCCAGGTGCTTGCAGTCAAAATTCTCTTAGCAGATTACTCCAAGGCCTTACACACACAAAAGAAATCAGACTTGTTATCAATTATGCAAAATGATTCTATTTTCTCTTCTGGGACAGTAGGAAATACATGCTGCAAAAGGACTACTGATGTCTGTTTAAGCAGAGTTGGTATGTTTTCATATTATTATTAATGCGATTAGGTCTCAGGTTGTAAAAGCTTTGAGAAGTTCGCAGTGACCTGGGATTAGGTTTTTCTTTTTGTGGAAGAAATAGCTCATTTGGGCATCTCTCTCTGGTGGGGAAATTACTCATGTTGAATTTTAGCTGTAGATGAAGTTAGTACCATCAACGTTCAACTTGCTGTTGGAGAAAGCCAGACTTCTTGTCCTAAAAGTCTGTTACACAGATTCCCCAAACCTTTTGTGAAGTTTCTTTTAATCTACCCCAGTGGATGTACTGGTCCAAACACCCTGTACATTTCCTTTACTGTCTCATTGCCCTCTGCACACCTGATGCTGGGCTGCTTCTCCTGGGAGTGCGAGGTCATCCCTCACAGACCCCACCTCTGAAGAGAGAGGAGAAGGGGGTGGGCCTCAAAGACGTGTTAGATTTAAGGTTACCTGGTGGTAGGTTTTCAGTGAGAACATGGACCTCAGCTCACTTGACTGTTCTTATCAGGGACATCAAACGAAGGAGGAAGAAATCACTGGAGATGACCAGTGAGCACGAACAGGTCAACAAAACATTTTTTTTTTTTTTTTGCTAATGAATTTGCTTTTACAGACTCCAAGATATATTATAATCTTTTTAAATCCATTCTACACATAAACTACATGTCCCAGAAAAGATAGAATTCTGAAAACATATTTGTAGGACAGGGGTACATTCCTTGTTCTTATCCTTGCATCTTTGAATTTTGAATTTCTCTTTGGGGTTAAGGTACATAGTTGCGATCCATGCATTGACTCTAACAGCTCTTTAGGTCTTGTTGGAAGGAAGCCCTCCGTCTTGAGTGGTGACATACCTTGTCTGATGCCAGGGAGCATGTCCTACTAAAAGTCCTTCAATGTCATGTTTGCTTTTTGTGTCTGTGTGCGTGACTGCACAGTGCCCGATGGCTCTGGGGGTATGCTTCAAGCCTTGGCTTGTGCACTAGTCAGCCAGGGCTCGTAATATCCTTCTATGACCCTGAGACACATTCTACCCTGGGCTTAGGGAGAGCCTGGAGAGTCCATGCAGCTCAGCTCTGTTCTAGAAAGGGTTATGCCCTGACTGCTTGAGTTACCCAGGTGCCTTCTGGCTTGATCGTTCACTACTGGATTGGACAGAGAGGTGGACCTTTCAATAGAACAAGAATTCTCAAACTTTTAAATTTTAAGACCCCCTTAACACTCTTAAAAATTACTGCAGATCCCAAAGAACTGTTTTTCTTTTCTTTCTTTTAAAGATTTTATTTATTTATTCATGAGAGACACACACACTCACAGAGAGAGAGAGAGAGAGAGAGAGAGAGAGAGAGATAGAGGCAGAGACCCAGGTAGAGGGAGAAGCAGGCTCCCCACGAGGAGCCCGAAGTGGGACTCGATCCCGGATCCTGGGATCATGCACAGAGCCAAAGGCAGACGCTCAACTGCTGAGCCACCCAGGCATCCCTCTTTCTTTCTTTTTTTTTTTTTTTTAAGAAAAATAAAGCATTGTATTTATTGTTTCTTACATAAATTACTTCCATTTTATGACTAGGAAGTATCTAAGGCCGGATACAAAGATTGTGGGAGAAGCTACTACAAGGTCTTACTTGAAAATATACTATCATCTGCTGTAGGCTTTCTTTTCCAGAACTTGATGATGAAGGGAAAGACTGGGATTGTCTAAATTGAAATTTTATCAGATAAGGACATTGCATATGACAGTCCATTGAGTGAAAATGAGCGATCAAAATGAATGACTGGTATTGCCTTCCACTTTGTTTTTTTAAACAACTTCTAAAGTGATTTTGATTTGAATTATTTCTTTTTTTTTATAAATTAATTTTTATTGGTGTTCAATTTACCAACATACAGAATAACACCCAGTGCTCATCCCGTCAAGTGTCCCCCTCCGTGCCCGTCACCCATTCACCCCCACCCCCCGCCCTCCTCCCCTTCCACCACCCCTAGTTCATTTCCCAGAGTATAAAGACTTCTACCTCTTTCTTTTTTTGATGTCGCATATATCTATCACTATTTCCCAAATTAGAAATTAAAACTGGAGAGCTTTGGAAATATTTACTAATTTATTAAAAATGATGATAATGTAATCATGGTATATTAGCACGAATCACGTATCTTTATGAAAAACAACCACTTTATAAAGGAAAAAAGTGCAGTAAAGAAGAGTACATTGTTTTTTCATTTCTTCAAATCTCTTTAATATTTGGTTTAAGAGAAGACACACCAAACAGCCTCTGGAAAACTCTGTTGCATATTTGTGAGAGATTGAAAATGAAAAGACAAACAATGTTTATATGTTATTATGAAAATTAAGAAAAAATTATTGAATCCTTGTGCCCAACAAGGGGCTCGAACTCACAACCCCTGGGGTCAAGAGTCGCATGCTCCACCATGAGACTGAACCAGCCAGGTGCCCCTGAAAATGGACCCACTGACAGGGTCTCAGGGGCTGCCAGGGGTCTCTGGACACCACTTAGAGATCCTGCATCAGAATAAGAGTCCTGAGACAAGACTAGGCACCTGGTCACTGTTTTCTCCATATTTTTAGCCGAACCCACCTCCTCTCTTTTCTTTACCTCCTATGTTACTTGTTGCACTGCTCACATGGCATAGGCAGCCCCACATTCTACTTATTTGTCTCTGTATCTGTCCAGAGAGATTGCAGACTCAGAGGAGGAGGGACTCAGTTGATACTTCTAATACTTTGGGTCGTGTCTTCCACATGGTAGGTATGTACTAACAACAAAAAAAATAACAGCTCTACTTGTTAAATATTACTATGTGCTAGGTGCCCTACGAAGACATTACTACTTGTACTGATCTCCTGGGGCTGCTGTAACAAAGTGCCATAGATTGTGTGGCTTAAAATGACAGAAATGTGTTTTGCCACAGTTTTGAGACCAGAAATCTGAAATCAAGAAGCTGGCAGGGTCCTGCTCTCTCTGCGAGCCATAGGAGAGAGTTTGTCCCATGCTTTTCTCTTAGTTTCTGATGTTGCCAGTGATCCTTGGGGTTCCTTGGCTCGTAGAAGCATCACTTCGATCTCCGCCTCCGCTGTCACGTGGTCTTCTCCCTGTGTGTCTTCACACCATCTTCCTTTTGCACAGGTCTCTTGCTGTGTCTTTTCTCCTGTTCTTACAAGGACTTCGGTCATATTGGATTAGGGCCACCCTAATGACCCTAACTTGATTAAATCTGCAAAGATCCTATTTCCAAATAAGATCTCATTCACGGGTACCCAGGAAGTGGGACTTCAGCATATCCTTGAACTTACTAAATATTATTTATTAAATATTAGAAAGTTCAAGTTACCATGATACTTACTGAATATTAAGTTGAACCATGCAGAACTGCTGTGATTTGACTGTTTTTTATCTGCAAAAATGTCAATTTTATATGGCTTAACCTAAATCTTAATTGACACAAAATTGGTAAAGAAAACCAATGGATTTTGATCAGTGTTGTCAACTGTTTGGTCCACTTGTTGAGAAAGAGGCATGAATACCAGGATCCTGACAATGGCCTTTGTGGCTGAATAGGCCTGAATTTGGAAATTCCGGGCAGAGCAGTACACACAGAGGATCTCACATACTGGACCATTCAGCTCTTAGGACATTTTCCCATTGGCTTTTAAACTTGCATTTATTGAAAGTTCCTTCTTCTACCCAACACCATCATTTTGTGAGAATTCTTGTTGCATTGGCAGAATGTAATTGAGAACACCTTAAAGATGCTTTAAATATTTTATTTATTTAATTGAGAAAGAGAGAGAGTGTGCATGAGAAAGAGAACATGAGGGGCAGGAGAGGGAGGGACAGAGGGAAAGGAGGGAAAGGGAGAAGCAGGGAGCCCAACGTGGGACTCGATCCTGGGACCCTGGGATTGTGACCTGAGCCGAAGGCAGATGCTCAACCGGCTGAGCACCCAGGTGCCCCTTAAAGACACTTTAGAAATAACTTCATCCTTGTCCTTTGCTCCAGGCCCACAATGGATGCTCTACGATTGGCAAATTCAGCTTTTGCAGTTGACCTTTTCAAACAACTGTGTGAAAAGGAGCCAGCGGGCAATGTCCTCTTCTCTCCAATCTGTCTCTCCACCTCTCTGTCACTTGCTCAAGTAGGTGCCAAAGGTGACACAGCAAATGAAATTGGACAGGTAAGCTCCATACTTTGTTTCTGCTTTGAGTACAAAAAGGGTTATTAGAACATGTGGGCAATGCCTAGGGAAAGTGAATGGAGTCTCTTGGAGAAAATTACTCAGGATTGAGAGTTGTCCCATTGCTAGCACCCTCTTAATCAATTTTTAAATGTGAAAGTTCATTAATCGGTCCTGCAACCCACATTTACAAGTAGCACGTTGTGATGGAGAACCTGGGACCGGCTAGGGAATCACAATATCTATACTAACAGATGGCCTTCGGCAAGTCTACCTGTTACATTATAAGGATCAATCAAGATGGTGTTTGTTAAATGTGCCACTGCAGATACCCCTTGTTTTATGCATGAAATTTATTTACAGCATCATGCTTTATTTTAAGATGTAGGCTCAACTGCATTCTACTCTATAGTACATTCCACCCTATATTAATATATTCATATTAAATAGATCTGTGCTTATATGTTGATACAGAAATAACATTTTAAATTTTCTACCTTCAAATAACAGGGATGAATAAGAAGATGATTGTGCTTTCTTATGTTTCAGAATACTCCCTGGGGCTTGAGTATCCCATTTGAGAAGATTGGATTAAAATGATGTCACCTCCTACCCCATAGTATATAGTTGTATGCATATGTGACTGTACATGTGTGTGCCTGTGTATTTTTTTTTTTTTTTAGAGTTTCTGTTTTTGGGTATGGTTGATTATCTAGGTTTGTAAAATCCTTAGACCCTCAAATGAGGTGATCTTCCAGATTAGTACATTTTAAGTAGTCATTTACCTTTATTTTGGTTTTTCATTTTTTTCATTGTGATATAGTTGACATATAACATTAGTTTTAGGTGTACAATATAATGATTTGATATCTGCATATATTGTGAAATGATCACCGCAGTGAGTCGAGTTAACGTCTATCTGCACCTTGTAACAAAATTTTTTTTCTTCAATGAGAACTTTTGAGATCTACTCTCTTGGCAACTTTCAAATATACAATATAGTATTATTAACTACAGTCACACTGCTGTATATTACATTCCCATGAATTATGTATTTAATGCCTGGAAATTTTTTCCTTTACTCATCTTCCCCTCTTAGATACTGGGTGGATGTGCTTCTAATTCCATTCCAGTATTATTCTTATGTTAATCATTTTAGGTTCAACAGATTTTTTTCCTATTAACTCACAAGCACTTAAAAAAGGAACATCTTCGGGGATCCCTGGGTGGCTCAGCGGTTTAGTGCCTGCCTTTGGCCCAGGGTGCGATTTTCTCCCGGGACTCCAGAATCGAGTCCCACATGGGGCTCCCGGCATGGAGCCTGCTTCTCCCTCCTCCTGTGTCTCTGCCTCTCTCTCTCTCTCTCTCTCATAAATAAATAAATAAATCTTTTTTTTTTTTTAAAAGGAACATCTTCTTATATATATGAATCTCCAGAAAGTATGACCCACAAAATATTATTTGGGTCAGGATGAAGAACTTACACTCAAAACTGAGTTGTGGGCAGAAGAGCTGTCTCTTCTCATGCACCCCTCATTCCTGACTCCCCCACCCCTCCATCCCTACCCCATTTTTCCTTTTTCCTTTCTTATCTCCCATCAGAGAAGGAATGATAAAGAGAACCTCCCAGTAGTGGGTCTGTTCTCATGAATAATAATAAAGCTCTTTTCAGCTCCTGCAAATGTTTTCCTGGTAGTGGTTACCTGGGTTCTTTAATTTTCTGGTCTTTTTACTTGTCATTAGGCCTGAGAGTTATGTACTGCCTTGGACCAGCCAGTTCAACTGGGCAGTACTGAGGCTTTGTGAGTCACTGGCATAATGTGCCCATTTAGTGACATTACCTGAGGTGGGGCAATCAGGACCATTATTATGAGTTAGTAGTGAGGGGAGGATCACCTTACACTGACATCACGTTTTGGAATACTATGAAGCAGAGGAGCTGATGGGCTATTGGTTGGAACAAAAGAAAAGTTAGGAACAAAAGAGAAGAATTCAAGCCTTCCAGAAGATAGCATCCTAGTTTTAAGTGACTTAGAATATTACAAGCAAAATAATAATAATTAAAGTTTTTAAAGATTTATTTATTTATTTATTCGAGAGAAAAACATGAGCTGGAGGAGGGGAAGAAGAAGAGGGAGAAGCAGACTTCCCCCTGAGCCAGGAGCCCGATCCCAGGATGCTGAGATCATGACCTGAGGGGAAGACAGATGCTCAAACCACTGAGCTCCATTATGATCAGAATAATTAGTAACATTTTTGAATCTATATGATGTTTTAGGTGTTTTACATACAATGTCTGTAATGGTCATACCAACTCAGAAAAGTAGGTATTCTCAGTCAATTTTACAGATGAGAAAGTGAAGCTCTGAAAAGCTGGGCAAGATTATATTTCTAGTGAGCACAGGCTGAGATTCCAGGGCAGGGCTGTCTGACGGAAGCCCCTGAGGGCAGCCAACCATGTATGGTAGCTGCCTACCATCAGTGATGCACCAGCATGTTCGGTTAGACTGACTGAAGGGACTGAAGACCCTGGCTAGAGACACCTGTCTCCCTGAATCTGATACCTGTCTAATGATGGTATCTCTTGGTATTAGTCTCTCTCTTCTTGTGTCTCAATTGGATAGAAATTATAACCCAGCTTTGCTCTTACCCAAGTTCAGAAAGCTTTCTGTTATGAGCATTAGAGGCATCATTTTGAAGAATGGGCACCATATCCCCATAGTTGAATAAAGAGAAGACTATCATTATGGCACTGTTTCTCAACTAGGGACGGTTCAGCTCCCTCCTGTCCCAGGGACATTTGGCGATGCCTGGAGATGTTTTTGATTGTCACAAATGAAGGAAGGAGTGCTACTGGCACCTAGTCGTCCAGGGATGCTGCTCAGCATTCTATAATATCCAGGACAGCACCCCCTCAACCACCCTCCCCGCCAAGAAGAACTATCTAGCCCAAAATGTCAATAATACTCAGGTTGTAAAGCCTTCCTTTATGGGGACAATTGAGCAGAGAGGTACTGATCCCTCCAGGCGGCTGACCATTGTCCTATATCCACTGCAACAGGAAGAGGCAATGCTTCCTGGGTAATGGATTATTTTTCTCCTCACAGGTCCTTCATTTTGAAAATATCAAAGATGTACCCTTTGGATTTCAAACAGTGACATCGGATGTAAACAAACTCAGTTCCTTTTACTCGCTGAAACTAATCAAACGGCTCTACGTGGACAAATCTCTGAATCCTTCCACAGTAAGTGGGTTCAAGCAATTAGCCCAATTCCACTCTTTTATCAGAGGTGGTTAGACCTACAATATTGTTGTCAGTGAAATTCACTTCTAGGATGCTCATTTAGGATTTCAGGCTTATCAAAATAAGCCAGTCCTAGTAGTGAATGTGTGTGTGTGTGTGTGTGTGTGTGTGTGTGTGTGTGGTCTCTCAATCAGATGGGAGGGGGAGCACCAAATACGGGCGACTCGATCTGGTGGAGGCTGGTGGCTTTGGTGGTGAAAGAATTCACCCAAGGCAGCACAAAGGAGGTAGAGGTTTATTGCACACACCTCAAGGGAGTGGCAGGCAGGACAGCAAGGGAGAGACTGCACCATGAGGCAGTGGTGGGCAGGCTGAGGAGGTATGGAACCTATAGAATCTTCCTGTCTTGGTACCTATGTCTGGGTGTAAGTAACCCATGGGTTGCCTAGGGCTTGTGGATATCTTGCAGAGTGTCGCCTAATGGGCCTGTTTGTATTTATCCAGGAAGGAGGGGTTCCCTGCAGGTCCCACCTTTTTCAGGTTTCTGTTGCTCAAGTTGGTTGCCTAGAAGCAGCCTCTAAGGAGAGAGGGTGAAGATAGTGGGAATCACATCTAGCTAGAATCACTTCGCAGTCACATCACGGCTCAAAATACAGAGGAGCAGTGGGTTTCCCTCATTCCTCTCAAACATGCCTAAATCTCACTCTTCCTCCTAGCTTCCTCAGAGGGGAGTAGAGAATGGGAGTACTAAGTCTCTAGTAAATGTATCTCCACAGATGCAAGACAGCTCATGACTTAAACCTCTTTCTCCTTAAACAGCGGGGCAAATGGCCTGGGTCAACCTTTTAAGTTCTCCACCGCATTTGTTCACGTGCACCATGTTCTCTTGATGGTTCTCAAAAATCAATAAGAAAAATAGCAATTGCTCGAATCAGTCACAAATTGGTTTTGTTTGCTTTCCAGGGCTGGTCATGTGGGCATCTATCCACGGTAGCTCTCGGCATTTAATTTCAGCTGTTTCTTGAAGGAATCATATATAAAGTACACTGTAATTTCCTGACATTTGACCCCAGAGGATATCATAATATTTTTACAATCTGTATTTGAAACACATAGCCAGCCTCCTAGACTACTACATAGAGGTTCTTTCTCTACGTTACTGATACAGAGTTGATTCTGTTTGTGTTTGCAGGGTCAAAGTTTCAAGCTTTCCGCATCTGATAGGGAGACTGCCAGTTAAATATTTTATCATAGTTTTACTACTTTCTCTTGTAGCTGTTTGTTTTTCTGGTCAGGATCTTTGAGGTCATGAGTTACTAGGTATTATTGTGACTTTATTCTTATTGTGTGAAGACATACATACAGTCTTCTTTTCTGCCAACAATTACCTGGGGAATTAAAAAAAAATATGGAGTTGTGAGTTGGGGTTTGAGTATGGAAACATTTTAAAAATTCTCTAGGTGGTCCTTAGGAGATGCTTAATACATTGTATTGCTAGCCGTGAGGATGGGAAGGCCCTTTATGTTGCTGAGGTTCTGATCTTCTCCGTGGCCCCAGCTCTCTCAGGTGATGGCAATACTCAGTCCCAAGGTGGGGTTGCTGTTAACAGAAGTGAACCAGCTAAGGCTGTAGCTGCTTCGAAGGAATTCAAGGAAGCCCCTGTGCTTAGGACATTCAATCAGATATATTTCATTGGGTTGAACTTCCATTCTACATTTTGAATTATTTCAACCAAACTTGTAATTGAAATAAAGTTTTTAAAGGCTACTTATTTACGTATTAAAGATTTTATTTATTTATTTTTAGAAAGAGAGAGAGCAGGAGGAGGAACAAAGGGAGAGAGACAAGCACACTCTGAGCTAAGCATGGAGCCCAACGCAGAGCTTGATCTCATGACCCTAAGATCATGACCTGAGCAGAAATTGAGAGTCAGATGTTTAATAAACTGAGGCACCATGGTGCCTGGAAAGAAATTTTTTAAATGACTGCTTTCCATTTCCCCCTGCTGGGTGTATATCAGTTGCAAATTTACTGGTAATAGAAGAAACAAGTGTGATCAGAGGGGTGCCACCTGATCAGAACTACGTGGGTGTTTGTTAAAAGTGCAAATTCTGCCTCAGATCACTTGAAAAGATCAATAGGGATGAGTTTTGGGGTTTTGTGTTTCCAGCAGGCCTGTGATAGAATCACTGCTGTGTTCTCTACAGGACGGTGTTTCAAAGTTAAATGTGAGAAGAATCACCTGAGAATCTTGTTGAAATGCACATTCTGATTCAGTAGGTCTGGGATGGGGCCTGAGAGTCTGCATTTCTAATTAGATCCCAGGGGATGCTGTAGCTCTTGATCTCTTGGTCCTTGGACCATACTTTTTGTAGCAAGAATCTCTACAGTCTATTAATTTCAGTGAGGATAGGAGTTTTCCATTCACAGAGTTCTCTTTTCTGTACATTTCTTCTCTTCTCAGATATATATAAAATGTACATTTTAATGTTTCTAAGTTGGAATTTGCGTTATAAATTTTTATGTACGTTTAGTGTAGTGTTCCTTTTCCCTCCCTGAAAGCTGCTACTACATTGATGGAGGAAGTTTTGCTTCTAGAATTGAAGAAGCGAACCAAATTATACGAGGAACATTCATTGATTTCCACAGAAAGTTCCCATTTGTACAGTGATACAGATTCTGAAGGGGTATTCACTGATCTTGATGTTTACAAATCCTTTACTTAGAATCACAGAAGGATGCAATGACTTGACCATGGACTTTAGGTACTTTGTGATTTTATGAGCTGGATGTTTTTCAGGAGTTCATCAGCTCTACGAAGAGACCCTATGCCAAGGAAATGGAAACCGTTGACTTCAAAGATAAATTGGAAGAGACAAAAGGTCAGATAAACCAGTCAATCAAGGATCTCACGGATGGCAAGTATCCTTTCCTTACTTGGACCCTGTCTTGTCATGAATCTTTCTGCAAAGCATAAAATTGAACACCTGGAGGCTTCCTCGGATGTTTTTCCGTAGTCAGGCGAAATTCTTGCCCTGCCAGCCATTTCAACCACAAGGATTCCTAGGCATGTCCTACATCATCTTGCCCTTGGCAGGAATTCCTGGTGCTTCAGTGTTGGTCCACCTGGCTGTGCTCTCCAGCCAGCCACCAGCTCCCACAGGCCCTGCGTGGTTTTGGGCAAGTCCAAGTCACTGGCCGGTTTCTCAATCTGGAAAAAAGGGCTAGGGCTTTAACTTGATCCCTAAGGCCACCTTTGGCTCAACAATTCTACAAATGTATTAAGGAAAAAAGGACAAAAGCTCCTAGGCAATCCAACATGTATACATAAAAACCCAAATAAAGCAGAGGGGGAAATTTGTGCTCAGATCTCCCACTCCCCCTCCAGTCTGCTCTCTGTTAGTCCAGGGGCTTCTCCTGCTGCAGCTGCCTGGACCTGCCCCTGGCTCAGGGCTCCTCTCCTGCCCATCCCCCTTCCATTAAAGTTCTCTGGGAGTTGTCCTCCTTGCTAGAAAGGAATTGCAGCTAAGATGAGTCTGAGTGCTGAGGGCCTATCGGGGTCTCCCTCCCCCCAGGACTCCTTGGGATACAGAACCTAAATGTGAAGGAGTGATTGCACAGATGGACCTTTCAGGTTCTGCTACTGCCATCTGGGGAGGGACACACTTCTGGGGCAGGGGGGACTTGCTTCCTGTGGGCATGGCTGGAGGGGTCCTGTTGCGGTGCTAACTTAGGAATGACAGTCCACACGGCAGCTGCAGAGTGAGGCCATGGACAGAATTTGGTGTTGGAGTCATTTAAGACCTGGATTTGAATCCGAATGCTGCCACTTTGAACTGAGTCACTTGGGTAAAGAACCTCAGTTTACTGAACTGTAAAATGGGGCCTGATTAATTTTTACATGGTTGTTGTGAAGATCGAGTTAGATATATAGGGTAACAAATAATATATGATAACCAAGATAGTGTGCGGTAGCCACGGCTATGCAGGCATGCATGCGAATGTATATATATATATATATATATATATATGTTATTGAAATGATGCTTCTTTGCCTTCCTATGTAAAGAGAAAACTGGTATAAGTAACACCGGGGTAAGCACAGTTTAAAAATTTATAAGCAAAAAGCAGTTGCTGTTTGAATTACTGTGTAACAGTTTTGCTTCTAGAATTGCCAGATAATGGTATTTTTTCTATAAGGGCTTAAAAAAAATCTTTATACATTTAAGATTTCACTGGAGAAGGTCACTTCATGAAAAAAAGAATCACCTACCATTTCCCATACTTCTCTGGTCTTCACGTTCCTTCCTTAACATGATTATGTATTCAACACGTCATGTACCATTGGCAGGACTGGTTACACAAGCTTGGTGCAAAATGCAAATGCAGGGACTCTTATTAAAAATGTATTAAGGATTTTCAGGTGACAGAGGAGCATGAGACCAGAACAGAGCCCTGCACGCACATGTCACAGGTCCACGAAGTGACCTTGAGCCACAGTGTGAAGATCCCAAGGTTTTAGGTAATTGAACATCTCTCAGAAAAAATGTCCGTGCTATTCACGCGTTTTATGAAGGCATTATCAGCAGGGAGCTGCTGTGGCTGTGGCGGACTGGATCCCTGCAGTAGTGACAGCGCTGACCTTGATTCAGACAGGCATCTGTGTCTAGGGTGAGCCGAGCTGCAGGGAGAAGAGTGCCGGGCAGGCCTGTCTAGATGTGCTTTTCCAGCCCAGTGAGCCCGGAAGGCTGCTCGGCTTCCCTGAGCCCCAGTTTCCAGAAGTATAAGATGGGGATGATGATCTGGGCCTTGCAGGAGTACTGCGAGGTCATGCACGTGAAGAGGTTAAAATTGCACCCGTGCATTTTCATTCCAGAGCACAGGCTGTGGAGTCGGAAAGACTCAGCTTTGAATCCTGAATCCGACCTTGCTCGTGTGTCACCTTGGGCACGTGACTTAACCACCAAGTCTCAGCTTCCTCATCTGTAAAATGGGGACAAGTCGGTGAAATCGTGCATAGGAAACATCCAGCACAGGATGGGCATTCGGAAGCGGTAGCTCCTGCTTTTCCTCTGGCTGTTCTTCCTTTCTTTTCCTTGTCTTCCCCTCTACTGCCTCCTGGTTAGGGCTCTGGTAAGTGTTCTGGGGACAAGGTGCAAGGAGAGAGAGGGGACCCCTTCTGGAATGAGGCTGCCGGCCTGCGGAACCACGCGCCATGACAACTACCCGAGTGCAGACGTGTGTGTGGATGCCAGGTGTAGCTTGGAAGAATAACCTGCAATCTGTGCTTTCCCACAACTGTTTGCAGGCCGCTTTGAAAACATCTTGGCCGACAACAGTGTCAGCGAACAGACAAAGATCCTCGTGGTGAATGCTGCCTACTTCGTTGGGAAGTGGATGAAGAAATTTCCTGAATCCGAAACCAAAGAATGCCCGTTCAGGATCAACAAGGTATGTGGGTGGGCAGCGCGTCGGAGGCTCCCAACCCGAGATGTGACAAATTCTAGCAACTCACAGGACCATAGGGATTCACTCCGGTGAGGAAAATTGAGGCACAGGAGCAGCTGTGCCTTTCCTGGGACTCACAGCTGGGAGGTGGATTCTAGACAAAGAACCAGAATCCAGAGACTCTCACTCTTCTCCAGAACATTTAGACTGTTTTGCTGGGGGTTGGCTGTCCCCCCTGGGGAGGCTGGCAAAACCCAAAATATGTTGCGGATGGTGGCTCTCCCCCAGGGGTGGCTGGGCCAGCCCCAAACGTGGTCCGGGGAACAGCCAGCAAGTGCACTGGGGGCTTTGGCGCCCACCTCCCCAGATGTGTAGTGTCTGCATTTAGGAAAGTGCGAATGGGTGGAAGGGAGGACGAATGTGTGCTCTTCCTTTATCGTTATTCAGCCATAAAGCTGGCTCATGTCACATCCTGGAGACTCAGACTCTAGGAAGAGAATTAATAAGGATTTGAAGTGTCATTGATGGTTCAGTGTTTTCTCTGACCAAGTGGTAAAACACTGCTGCTCAAGGCTGCGTGGGATATGCCTTCCTTTTGGATGCAGACTTTATTTCTTTTGCATTGCTTTTGTAGCCCTTGAACTCTTCCAGTGAGGTTACTAAACCTTCCCCCCACTCCCCACAGGTTCCCTGGTGTCTCCTTTAAGGTAGGCTAAATTGGTGAAGTTGTGTTATTAAAAGTTTAGTATAGTGCCTATTCAGACAAGGTGAATACACACACACACACACACACACACACACGCATTTCTTGGAATAGTCTTTACTTAGTCCTGGGCTCAGAAGATAGGTCTCTCAATTTATGTTTCAGAAAATGGGATTATTGTGTCCATATTTAGTGCTGATAAGTGAAATAGATGATGGTGTTTGGTGGCCACAACAGTATGCAAATTCATATGACTAGCAGGCTAATTGATGGAGATTTTTAGACAAATCTATATCTACTTAAAGAGAAATAAATGGAAAAATTAGCAGTTAATTTCAAAAGCAGTATGTTTTTCTACCACAGTTCTGTTTTTGGTTGTACATAGAATTAAATCTTCAACTATTTATCGACCAAATATTTGGTGAACAACTACTACGTGCTGGGATATACCAAGAAAATAAAACATGGTTTCTGCTTTGACTATAGTCTAGTTGGGCAGGGGCCGGGGGGTGGGAAGACAGTCACATAAGTAAATATTCTAACTATGTAACATGTATTGAAATAGAAGTATTACACAAAGTAAAATATGGTCTAGCTCTGCTTGAAAGAGGTGTTGGGGAATCTTCATTTGAAGATCCCAGATAAAAGTTTTATTGCAATATTCTCCCCTAGGCCTGATAAGAAGTTTGAAATTTCCCCTAAAAGAGATTCACTTAACAGGCAAATATCCTATAGGAGGTATAGATCGAAATAAGAAGTTACACTAAATTACTATCAGTCTCTTACTCTTTAGTATGAATTGATTTTCCTTCAGAAAATCAGACTTCTCTGTAGCAGAGACACAAAGTCAGATATTAATGGGGACAGAAAGAAGGAAAGGCCTGGAGAGAAAAGCCTGGGCTCTAAAGCCCCCCCTTTTAAAAAATATTTACTTATTGATGAGAGACACACAGAGAGAGGCAGAGACATAGGCAGAGGGAAAAGCAGGCTTCTCAGAGGGAGCCCGATGCAGAACTCGATCTCAGGATCCAGGATCACGCCCTGAGCCAAAGGCAGATGCTCAACTGCTGAACCACCGAGGCGTCCCTAAAGGCCTTTTTTGAGAGTTATGGAATGGGTTGGAGCTGGAAGGGACTTAGAGAGAATTCTGTAACTTAATATTCCCATTTAAAAATTATGAAATAATTCAAGCAGAGAATTATAGAAAATAATAAAACACACAGCAATGTACCCAACAACCAGCTTTGTGAATCTTTAGATTTTTGCCTTGCTTATTTCAGATATTTTAGAGAAAAAATATAGCAACAGATGCACTTGCCCTGTGAAGCCCCCTCCCATGTCCTCTCTTCTTTCCCAGAAGTAATGATCATTCGGATATGTCCTATTCCCTCATTTTACTGACAGGGAAGCTGAGGCCCAGAGATGTGAAGTGACTTCACAAGCAAGATCACAGCATCTGTTTATGTCATATCTGAGGCTAAAACCCAAGGTTCTTTTTTTTTTAAGATTTTATTTATGTATTCATGAGAGACACAGAGACAGAGGCAGAGACACAGGCAGAGGGAGAAGCAGGCTCCCTGTGGGGAGCCTGATGGCAGAACTCGATCTCAGGATCCGGGATCACAGGCATCTGCTCAGATCAGCGTGGGCAGTTGTACAGAAAGAGGGTAATAAAACCAAAGGGGACCAGGGGACAAAACAAATGTGATGGTCGTCCTGCTATCTGCTGAGTTTTCTCTATTAGGGATTCTAGTAGGAAGAGCTGCGTAAGTAGATTCATGGTTGGCACTAGAACTTACTTTCAAGTCAGCTCCACCAGGAATGATTTATAGAGCTTGTAATGATGAGACCTATGAAGATGAAGTCTAAGTTTGCCTGTATTTTCAGTCATATTGTCTTATTTTAATGTTTTATATAAGCAAGTACAGTATTATGTATCATTCCTGAAATACACTGAAATTAGGCATGTGAATGACATTTTGAAGAAAGTCATTAACTCTCCAGGGGCTAGTCTGTGATGGTTTGGGTCCAGGTGAGGGATTGCACCATAATGGTCTGAAACTATAACAAGAACAAATGTCTGGTGTGTGTGTGTGTGTGTGTGTGTGTGTGTGTGTGTATTTATGCTTGTGTCACTTGAAAAGCAAATGGTCCAAATTTCTCCTTTTACAGACGGACACCAAACCAGTGCAGATGATGAGTATGGAGGCCACGTTCTGTATGGGCAACGTTGATGGTATCAATTGTAAGATCATAGAGCTTCCCTTCCAAAATAAGCACCTGAGCATGCTCATTCTGCTACCCAAGGATGTGGAGGATGAGTCCACAGGCCTGGAGAAGGTGAGGAGGGAGGCGAGTGTTCAACATGAAGGCTCCACCTGCCTTGACATGGAGCCATGTGGGCCACACTGTGTGTGGCTGTGACACTTCCCTGCCTTACACGTCACTTGCTCTGTCATCTCCAAGGGTCTTGTGGTGCTTTCCCTTTGTCTTTAATATTAAAACAGTCAACATTTACTTGGCACTTGTGATGGGCCGGGAGCTGTGAAGCCCCATATGCACCTGCTCACTGGTTTCTCATCTATGCATCAAAAGCTATCCCTGGGCTATTGTTGACCAAAGATGCTGAGGCACAGCAGGGGAGGGGTGACTGGTCCATGGTCATGTAACTTGTCAGTGGCATGTAGAATTGGAACCTGAGCCCAGGAAGTTGGAATCTGTGTTCTAAATCTAGCCTCCAGTACCTGTTATTAGTGTCTTGTGTTAGTGTGGTATTTGTTACAACTGATGAGCCAGTTCTCAACACATTATTCAGAGTCTGCAGTTTGCTTTAGGGTTGACTCTTTGTGTCATACATTCTACAGGTTTTGAAAACCTCTTTTATTTATTTTTTCAAATTTAAATTTAAATTAAAAAAGATTTTATTTATTTATTCATGAGAGCAACACATAGAGAGGCAGAGACACAGAGAGAGGAAGAAGCAGGCTCCCTGTGGGGAGCCTGACTCGGACTCAGTCCTAGGACCTTGGGATCATGACTTGAGCCAAAGACAGACAGACACTCAACCACTGAACCACCCAGATGCCCCTGAGAAGCTCTTTTAATGCATATACATATATGAGATTTTATTATGCTTCATCCTTTGTGTAGGTTATTAGAGGCACAAGGTTTAAATAGAGGTTCATTTACTTGTGAATGGTGCTGTAGCTTCCCCTCTATGCTGGCAGCCCCATCCAGCTACCCTGGACACCTACCTAACCCCCCTTGTCCCCCCTACCCCCAGCCCTCCCTTCCCAGCCTTCCCAGCTCCCCTTCACCTGGGCCTCTGCCTTAGGCCAGGGAGAAGGATGGGCTCTTTGAAGGACCCAGAGGTCACCTGCTTTGTTTCCAGTCATGCTTCAGTTCCCCCTTGACTTTCCGGGGGACAGTCTAGATCTGAGTCAGTCTCTGACCTGCTTGTTGCTTTAGTGATTGTTAAACTTTATCCGTCACTGAACTTCATTGCTCTTTTATTCACTGCTCTTTCTCTTTCTCACTCTATTCCATGTGTTGGTCTCTTTTCTTTTACAATCCTTGCACTCTCCCTTTTGGGAAACACCTTCATGCCGGTTTTTTTCTGATTAAAGTACAGAATGGAAGAAACTGATCTCTTGGGCCTCGGGGAAATTCAAGAATATGTGTAGCGGTAGTCTCCTGGGGCTGCCATAATGACCTGCCACAAACTCAGTGGCTTAAACAACAGGACTTTATTCTCTCACAGTTTCAGAGGCTAGAAATCTGAGCTCAGCATGGGTTCCTGCTGAGGGCTGTGAGGGAGGCTGTTTTATGTCTCTTCCCCAGCTTCTGGAGATGAGCTGGCAGTCTTTGACATTCCTTGGCTTGTAGATACTTCACTTCAATATTAGCCCGTCTTCACATGACTCTTCTTTGTGTGTGTGTCCAAAATTTTCCTTTGTATAAAGGCGCCGGTCATATCAGGTTAGGGCTCATCCTATTGAACGCGTTTTAATGACAGCCATAGGGATCCTGTTTCCACATAAGGTCACATTCTAAGGTACTGTGAGTTAGGAATTCAATATATGAATTTGTTTTTTTTTTTTGGGGGGGGTGTACAATTTGACTCATAACACATATATAATGGAGGAGCAAAAAGCTTTTTTTCCCCCCTCTGAGTAGTCTTTTTGAGTTATGGGTGAATTTTCTTCCCTCTCATCATTTCCAGATAGTACGTGGGCAAGAGAATATACTTTTTGGCTCCAAAATTCTAGTCACTTATGTCAATCTTTTGGTCCTAATAACTTGTTGTAAATGAAACTGTAGTCACTGAAAACATAACTACCCATAGATGAACAAGAGAATCCAATGGTACCCTCCTCAACTGAAAACAAAACAAACAAACTTGTGCCCAGTCCGTGATCTTGCCATGTTACTAATTTTTATGGGTTTCAGGTGAGTAACTTCAATGCAGAGATGCCCCATGATAGAGTAATAGTCAGGGTATTGTAATACTAGAGTAATACTAGAGTAATTAGTATTTAGTAATACTAAAATTACTAGAGTAATAGTCAGTCATTTTCTGTCCTACAGGCATTTCTCCTCTAGCCAGTGGGGAGGTTGGCAGGGCAAGGAGCAATCTAAGATTTGCTCAATGAAGAATTTTATGACTAGACCATTTTATGCGTCATTGCCTATCTCTCATTTCTAAAATCACCAGCTAAAATGGATGCATTCATCACCCCTCGTCTTCAAAAATGACCATAGACAGTTCAAGTTCTCATTTTAGAAAGAGTCACTTTAGCTTTAATTTGAGTTACTAATTTTGATGCCATGCCAAGGACTTGAGTATTCTGGATCTCCTAGTAGAGAAGTTAAAATAAACATTCAAGAAATAGTCTGTATAAAAACCCTTCTAATTTTATATTCATTTCTCTATTACTTATGCAACATCATCACCCATGCATTTGTTTCTACTCTACAGCTTCAAAGAAATGCCCTCAGACATTTTAGTTTGAACGGACCACTGTTGGAGGGTGGGGTGCAGAAGAGCAGTGCTGGGGGGCTGGGTGCATCTTTGATAAGGGAAACTAGTCACATACCCAAACTGCAGGGCTGACTCCATTTTCGGTGGTCCATCTGCACTGCTTCAAAACTAGGCTCACAATGGCTCTTTCTTTCTTTCTTTCTTTCTTTCTTTCTTTCTTTCTTTCTTAAGATTTTATTTATTTATTCATGAGAGACACAGAGAGAGGCAGAGACACAGGCAGAGGGAGAAGCAGGCTCCCCGCAGGGAGCCCGATGTATGACTTGATCCCAGGACTCTGGGATCATGACCTGAGCCAAAGCTCAACCACTGAGCCACCCAGGTGCCCCTCACTTTCTGTTTTCAATCAAGCAGGGTCTTTTACTACTATGAATACAAAAATAATTTCCTCTCCTTTTGGTCCTGCAGGTTGAACAACAGCTCAACTCTGAGACGCTCTTGCAGTGGACCAATCCCAGCACCATGGCCAACGCCAAAGTCAAACTCTCCATTCCCAAGTTTAAGGTGGAAAAGATCATTGATCCCAAAGCTAGTCTGGAAAACCTAGGGCTGAAAAATATCTTTAATGAGAATACGTCTGATTTCTCTGGAATGTCAGAGACCAAGGGAGTGGCTCTCTCCAATGTTATTCACAGAGTATGCTTAGAGATAACTGAAGATGGTGGGGATTCCATAGAGGTGCCAGGATCACGAATCCTTCAACACAAGGATGAATTCAATGCCGACCACCCATTTATTTACATCATCAGGCACAACAAAACGCGAAACATCATTTTCTTTGGCAAGTTCTGTTCTCCTTAAGTGGCAGAGCCCAGGTTAAGTCCCACCTAACTTTTCTTTAAACTCTGCATCCAAAGAATCACTTTCTAAATACAATAAATTGTTCATATTGCTGGATCAGGAAGCAGCTGGTACTTGACATGTGTAGCCCTCACATTAATAAGCCCTTCTATTCCAATCCTTTCTTTTATTCTCCCCCCATAACCCCACATAAAACACAGTTCTTTTAATGGAAAGGAGTTACCTTAGAGGAAAAATATGTATCTGTTACTGGCCGAAGTATCTAGGGTTATGGGCAGGAGTGCAGTCTTCCACAACAAAAATTCTGGTAAGGAGGATCTAGAGGATTTTAAAGCTTCGCCTTCCTTCACTGGGATGCAGAATATTCTAGACATTCTCACTTCCCTGAAAGGCTATAGAAACTGGCACATGAGATCCACAAATCTTTCCTGGCTCCAGCGAAACTTGGGCACATGTTTAGGCTGCTGTAGGTCTGCAGCTCCTTTTGCTTAAACTCTGGTACCCGTGTTTTCTTCCAACTCTAACTTTTTGGGATTTTAGAAAGCTAACATGTTGCACATACTATTATGGAAGGAACTTCATTGATAGAGTCTGGGACAGCACCCTAGAAACCAACACCTTAATATTTCTGCCAGGAAACAAAGAATATTCACACAAAATGGGTAAAGACTCTGAGCAGCCCATAAGTGTCAGGTTTTACTGCCAAATAACTGTGCCACCAGCTTATGAAAAATCTTTCTGTTTTCAGAACTTCTTGAAATGTTGGAAGGGAATTACAGTATAGTAGCTGAAGTGCAGCACCTTGAGGGGAGGTTAGGTTTTATAAAAAATCCACTTTAGACCAAAAATCCACCTGGTCTCTTGGTGGGTGGCAGGCCACCGCATGGCAGGGAAGGCTGACAGGTCTAACAAGGCTTTGGGTGTCTGACAATCAGGGACTTCAAGCACGAGGGGGTGTTTAGAGTAGCTGATGAAAGAGAGTTTTGGGTGTTGAAGGAACTTGTCCCTTCGTCTAATGAGATAGTGGGAAGGGGAAAGGAGCTAATCGTGCCTTTGGAAAACAGAACAACAGCAATTGGAGTCTTCTCACTGCCTTGACACGTGTGTTTGGGGTTAGTTATGGTGCATAGCTAGTTAGGAACTTACATTTGTAGTCATTTGTGAAGCTGGTCTGTTACGTTCTCTATGCTGCAAGTACACAGGTTCATTCACTACCAAAAGAACACATGTGCTGAAGATTTCGCCTACGTCTTCTCTGGCACTCATTGTAAATAGGTTCGATTCTTTTCTTGCTCCGAAGGTTCAATACTGAATTTCTTTTATGCTCCTGACAATAAAATATTATCAAGCTACATGTCTTATGTTTTTCCTGACACCAGATTTGCTATTTTGAAATGGAAACCAAGCCATCATTTAGAAAAACATTCCTGTATGTAGATGCTTTTTGAGGTGACTGATGGAAAATAAAAAGGAGTAAGAATAATTACTGTCCTTATTCCCTTGTCTTCCTTTCTTCCTGCCCACTGGGCTGGCTTCCCCCCCTCCCCACATTCCCTTTCATGCTATGGGAGAGGACCAGAGGGTGCTGGGATGACTTACCACTTATGCCAAAGTACGCAATGAAACGAGAGGCCTGGCAGGAGGACATAGAACTTTTATCCAGTGGAAAAGTTCAGGCCCAGCCTCAAAATCTAATTTTATTAAGTAAGCTGCATATGCTCAAAATATTTGTAAGTACATTTTCCTCAATGTAGGTTTTTTAAAAAATCAGTTATGATATCCCTGGACCTAATATTCAGCATGCTTTTTCCTGTCCAGCTGCTGTGCTCGAATAGAGTGTGTCCCCAGTTGTGATCATCGTTGAGCACAAAAAGTGACAAATGCTCGCCAACCGACCAAAAAGAAAACAACCATTTGTGCAGGGTTGCAGGGGGGAGGTGTGTGTGTGTGTGTGTGTGTGTGTGTGTGTGACCCAAACCAGGTTTGGCCACTCTTGGCTCATCATTCCCTCTTGGCTACGAGAAACAGAAAGTGTGGGATGATCACGAAAAGGTCTAGTGAGTATTTAGAGGAGGGGAGGGGTGAGTGCCTCTTTAAGCCAAGTGTTCAGGGACCTGAAAGTGTCTCCTGGAATTTGGAAACCACAGACACTTTTGATTAACTCTTGCCTGGGAGACTCTAATCCATTGGTTTTCAACTAGGGGCAGTTCTGTCCCCAAGGGGACATTACATTATGGTCAAGAATTCTCAACATTTGTCCAGAACAGGCCCAGGGCAAAGAATGCCCACCCAATGCTGACAGCACCAAGGTTGAGAGAGCTGGGACCCTATCTACAGGACAGATAGATGTGGGTTGGGGGGTTCCCTGAAGCGGAGCAGAGAGAAGTAGCTGCAGAGGGTGTGCTGGGTGGGTACCTGGGGTCAGCTGCAGTGCGGTGGGCTGGGAGCCAGGCTTGAGTATTTTGAGACTCTGCTCAAAAGCTCTGCCCAGTGAGGGTGTGTGGTCTCCAAAGAACCCACCAGAGCATCCCGTGAGAAAGAGGCAGCATTTGGTGCCTCTTGTGCTAGATTCCAACTGTACCAGTGAGGCAAGGTCCCCCCCTTCCTCCCCTCGCCCCCCAACTGGGGCATTGTAAGGAGGAGCAGAAGAGCAGGGTGGGTAAATGTCAGGGTTGCCCACCTCCACTTCCTTCCCCTGCGGGTTGGTGAGCCCGAACCAGACCCCAGCAGTGGTAGATGGAGAAGCTTTCAATCAAAAGAGGGTCTGAAGCTCTGATTGAGAAGAATTCAGGGCTTTTTCATTTCTGAAAATGTCTTTATGGATGCATGAAAGTGACGGGAGAGGTGTTTATCGAGGGCATGTGGTTTAGGGGCTTAGGTCCAGGGCAGGGGACGGTGTGGCAGCGTGGACTTGAGTGGACAGTGCCATTTCCCCAGCACCTGCCCAGCCTAGTTGGCCAATAAACCAGTTACTCACTTAATCATCACAACAACCATATGAGGAGGAAATCGCAACCCTGTTTTATAAATGAGGATGGATGCGTAGTCAGGGCAGGGGCACAGAGCTGGTGGCAGCTGATGGCCAGATTTGAACCCTTGCAGATGGAGTCGAGAGCTCGAGCTCTGACCTTGATGCCACCATCTCCTCCCGGCACTTAGCTGGTGACAGATGGCCCCCTCACGTGCCTGAAGACTTCCTCTCTCCTCTGTATCGTCTCTATTTTGGAGTTCCCAGATGTTTGTCTTATCCTAGGGGTCCTTTTCCTGTCAACCCAACCTAGATGCAACGGGCTCAGTTTGGTACATTTATAGAGCATCTTTTATGGGCCAGGTGGTGTAGGCCAAGGGGCTTTGTGGATGTTACTACATTTACTTCTTCTCACAGTAACCCTGGAGTTAGGGGCTGTGACCATGTATTTTAGGAAGAAATATGGGCTCAGAATTGGGTAAAGCCTCCAAACTGGTGGTCAGCAGAGTATGTTCGTAGCTCTGTCTGACCCCAAAGACTACACTCCTTCTACTGTGACTTATGGCCCTTGGACCCCAGGAAGGCTCCCCCTGGATGGCTTTGCATCAACTCGTGCATCACATGGGACCTCAGGCCACTCAGTGTTGCCAAAGCAAAGTCTGTCTCTGTCCTCCAGGAAGACGGGGCAAGACAAAACTGCTCGGCTGGTCCCTGCGCTGGTCCCCACCAGGACACCGGGAGCAGCAAGGCCTCTCTCCTGCCCTGTGGAGCTGCAGAGGCAAACAGAGGCATTTGTTGGCAGGGTAGCATCTCTCTGCTGTGATGGATGGGTCTGGAACACAGTGACAAGGAAGAGGGATTTCAGAAAGGCCTGGAGCTTTAGTCCAGATGGGGAAAGACAGAGAGAGGGCAGGGAGCCCCAAGGGAGAAGCACAGACTTATTGTCTATGTAAGAAAAATGAGGTGCTGTATGCGAGGCTCAGTGTGGTGGACCTGGAAGGAAAGAGCAGGAGCCCAGATTCCGTGGCTGCACAGCGGGCCTAGCACCAGGCGGCCTGACGACGTCTGTGTCCAGGGCTGCGGGGCCCATGCCAGAGCTACCTTGCCATGGCCAGTTACAAGGTGGGGACATAAAAATATAACTTGGATGTATTTAGACACACACAGACTTGGGAAATGGGATTATTGAGCCATATGCAAATATTTAGCCAGTTTTCCAAAGTGGTTCTCCCCCGTTCCTATCTTTTATTGGTATTAGTATTACTGTTATTATAATTATTACGGTAATAATGGTAGTAGTACATTATAATATAAAATAATGCTGGTAGGTTGTTACTAGTATTCTTATTATTAAATAATTATTATTAATGATTATTTTTTCAATTATGACTTTTATCAACCCCACTGCCATTTATGAACTGGGCACCGGGCTAACCATGACATGTATTGTAATTCAGCTTCCACAACAGTCCTGAGGACCAGCTTGAGGGGAAAGGAATTGAGGTTTCCAAGACGTGAACAAGCTTGCTGAACACATGTGGCTGGTAAACTGTGTTGCGAGGATGGAAACCCCTGCTCTGGGGACTCCAGAGCCCCTATTTTGAATCGCAGTGCATTTGATTCCATTAAATATTTTTACTTGATGAATTCAATCATTTACCCTGAAGGGCAGATTTTATTCTCTTTCTGTTAAAGATGAAATATTGTATTAAATATAAGGCAAATGAATGTAGGTAAAGATAAACCTTAGCTGAGGTTTACATAGGAAGCAAAGCTTCTAGCAATGTTTATTTTTCAAACATTTGTTTCCATGTAATATATTTTTTAAAAATTCGGAGCTCTTTCCTCGGGGGTCATATCGGTCACGTGTATGGCCTTTGCTTGCTCTTCACACCAGATTTGAAAGGCTTCTCTGTTGTAGTTTTAGCTCTTACCTGACACTGCTTCTGCAGCATTCTTGCCCTCAGCCCCACCCCACCTGCAGAGGATTTAGTTGATGGGCGTATCCCTGTTCCAAGGCGTCTGTCTCCGTTCCCATCCTCTGCCCCACAAAGTGCCTCCAGTATGTGAGAGCTTTCAAGGAGGGGATCAAAGTGTGCTACTAAGAGTAAATGACTGCTCCTCACCCAGGTCCTGGAACAGAATGAGTAGATGGTGTTGTTCTCCATTTGAGATGAGATAGGTACAGATGTGTCACTAGAACTCACCACCTTTGAGGAGCCTTGTCAGACCTGCGTAGCTTGGACTGAGCCCTGCCTGTCTCTACCGCTCCTTTGGGCCTCCTACCAATAGTAAATATTAATATATACTTTTGGGGGACACGTGGGTGGCTCAGTGGTTGAGCATCTGCCATTGTCTCAGGTCCTGATCCTGGAGTCCTGGGATCAATTCCCACATCGGGCTCCCTGCAGGGAGCCTGCTTCTCCCTCTGCCTATGTCTCTGCCTCTCTGTGTCTCTCATGAATAAATAAATAAAATCTTTAAAAAATAATAATACATACTTTTGATTGATGGGAAAAGAGCATCTGATTGGGCAGGTAATTCAGGTGCTTGGGTTGTTTTGCTGTCTCTTAGAACTAACAAAGCCATCTTTGCTGACTTAAATTAATATTTCTGAAATGAGTCTGGAGGTCAATAGCTCTGTGGGGGCGAGAAGCTGCTATGAAAATAGGAATATGTGCTTAAAAAGTCATGCATACGTTGTGTTGAACAAAGTTAAACAGGTTCTGCAGTACTTTCTAAGCTTTTGAGAAGTCGGTATGCCAACTCTCTGGGGGAGCCTTGCCCCTTAAATTTGTGTGACCCTAAGCCTGCTAGTTACACTCTATTTTGGAGGACTATTGTTTCATGGTGCAAGTTTTGGGAAAAGTAAACTTACCCAGGACATCCAATTGAGGATAAAAATCCAGACTCCAGTTAAGGAGAAAAATCAGGTTCCAGGTGGATGCTGAGAAAAGAGCACTGGCACAGGAAGCAGGAAGCCTGGGTTCCAATATCAGAGCCAATCACCCCTTCAAGGGCTCAGGTGCTACTTGAATACAAGAGAGAGGCTTTATCTCAATGATCACTGAGATTCCTACTGATGGCAGTAAATCCCCTAGAGCCAAGACAAAGCTTCTCTACCTGAGCCAGACCTCACTCATCCATCTATGTAGACCCAACCACCACCTCCAGCCTCAAGAGCATGGTCAAGGTGTTATTCTGTATGTTGGTAAATTGAACACCAATAAAAATTAATTTATTAAAAAAAAAAAAAGAGCATGGTCAAGGGTCCACCTGAGCTGACTCTTCTCTTTGACATTGGGAACCAAGGTTGGCCTTCCCAAGGTGAAGGGCTATTATTGCTCTTGGCCCCCCACTTAGGCGGGGGACAGAAACACCTGAGGCGGAGACTTCATGCCAATTCTAGGACCTCACATTAGTGGTCAAATGATTCTTCTCCAGTAGTCCCAGAAAGGAAGTTACTGAGGCAGGAAAAAAGTGTTAAGGCAATGAAACCACCTGCTTTTCCCCAAACATCACATAGTTTTGTTTTTCTTGCTTATAACAAAGACTTGGCTCTTTTCCTACAGACTACTCTGTCTCTTCCCCTTCATTTGCATGCTCCCTACATGAGTGCCACTGCATGTGGTTGTATAGGTTGATAGCTGCACAAGGGCACCCTAGTGAGAGGGTAGGGGGCTGACAGCAAGCTGGGCTTCCATTCACATAGCAATGCACCAGGGTGTGGGGCTGCATCAGTCTGAGGAAGGGTCACCTCTCCTGAATTCACACAGAGGTGCTGTCCAGGCCAACAGTGGCCCTGTTCAGTACTTGGTGAAATGTGCCAAAGAAAGCATCATCACGTCATCATTATTTCCCTTATAATTACCATTGCTGATAACATCATCACCACTTCAATATTTTACTTTGTTAAGATGACGATCCTTATGTAAAATTAGGCCAATTAGAAGTAGATGGATTTTCCCTTGTACACTGTTGGTGGGAATGTAAAATGGTGCAGCAGTGTGGGGGCTCCTCAAAACATTAAAAATAGAACTACCATATGATCCAGCAATCTCAGTTCTGGGGATTTATGCACAAGAAGTGAAATCAGGATCTCAAAGAGGTATTTGCACTCCTAAGTTCACTGGAGCACTGTTCAAAACAGCTAAGAGACAGAAACAGTCTAAATGTATGTATGTCAAGCACTAGTTACAATGAGCATCCTGCTTGCTGTGCCTACCAGCTGAGACCTGACTCAGCTTTTTGGTTTCACCCTGGCCCCATCCTCGGTTAGCCTTTGTCCAAAGGGGGTTCTTACCATCACCATCTTCAGTTCTATCACTTTTTAGGGAAAAATGCATGGATAAAGGGAGTTTTATGCCAAAGGACCAAGCTCGGACACTGCAGGAGCTCAGCACTTCATGCCCTGCATGCTAGTAAATGGGTCCTCTTTCCTTTCCCAAGAGCCTGGTTTTGATTACTAAGTTTGACCAAACACTGAAGGTAGGTCATGGGGAGCTGAGATGAGCTGTATTCCCCTGTCCTTAATTCTTATTCTTTGCTGACTGAGGAAAAAGCAAAAACTAAATGGGTAGGGTAATTAGGTCAATGGCTTTCCAGGTAGAGAACAAGTTTTCCCATTCTTGGCAAGGCATCGTCGCCAAGTTGCTGGCCCGAGAGTCAGCCTGCCTGAGCTGGGGAATGTGGGGCCATCCTGAGCGTCATTCTCTTTGCCATAAAATTAATCCCAGTGGGAACACAAGCACTAATGATGGAATTACAATAGGCAGTGAAAAGGCTTGACACTTCCATTTTCAACAATTTTAAGTGTATCAGGCTCAATAATGAATTTCTTCCTCCTTCTTTTTAAAAATTGTATTGAGTATCCAATAGGCAAGACTGCTGCTCACCTGACTATGAAACCACTGAAGTGGGCTACCATTTCCTGCCACCATCTTGTCCACAAAGTCATCAAGAAAATCTTCATTAACTCAATGGTTCATTTACTCATTTGATAAACAGTTGTGTTAAACACTGGTCAAAACGTGGGGAATGAAAAGTATGAATAAGACGCAGAGGCCACAGTCATGTTGGAAATGAGCAACTGGCTAGGATAGGGTAGAGAGTCTTAGCACAGACGGAGGACTTCCAGCCCAGGTGCTGGAAGGGATCCTCCAGCAGCTGAACGAGTTTTAGTTTTATTTTTTTAAATTTATTTTTTGAAGATTTTTAAAAATTTATTTTTGTGTGAGAGAGAGAGAGAGAGAACATGGGGAGGGGCAGGAGGAGAAGCAGGCTCCCCGCTGAGCAGGGAGCCCAAAGTGGGGCTTGACCCCAGGACTCTAGGATCATGACCTGAGCAGAAGGCACTTAATTGACTGAGCCACCCAGGTGCCTTGAACTGAGTTTTAAGGATCAGCAGGCATTACCCAGGTGAGGAAAACAAGGGAGGGAATAGTATATGCAAAGCAGAGAGGGAGGAGGTTGGGTGGAAGGTGTATGAGAAACTCCAGAGAATGTTAGCTGCTAAGCTCACTTAGCATAATGGCCTCAAGGGCTTGCTCCATGTGGTCGCAAAAGGCAGGGTCTTCTTTTTATGGCTGGGTAATATTCCATTGTATATATATGGACCACATTGAGAAGGGACTTTTTATGCAGCACTTTCAGAAGTGTCATTTTTCATTCATATTCATGTGACTATTTTTCTAAATTAATGAACCAGTTTTCAGTTCCAAGTTTTTTTGTGCGCAGAGGCCAAGTGAAGCAACAGCTAGAGATATGTTGGTTCCAAAAGCAGAAGAATGCCCCAATTATATGATGTGAGCTTTGTATCAGTGTCACAAGGAGTTTCAAATAGAAAATAATTTGTGTCAATTTCAACCATGGGTCTCTTTTTCTTTCATAGCTTTTAGAATTTCCATTTATCAAATGAAAAACATCTGACATGAACTCAATTGTAAATTTAGTTAAATCATTCAACAGTGAAGATAAAATCATTTTTGTAGTGATTACAGAAAGAAATTTTGGTGGACCTCAATATTGTAATGGAAACAATTTTCTTTCCTAAATTAAAAAAAAAAAAACACCCCATGAGAAAGCAACAGACTTGAATTGTGTGTGGTGTTCATAAAATTCATAATGGTCTCCAAAAATATGCTGTGCTACTCTATCAAAACAGAAGTGGCAGTTGTAAAAATTTATAAATTTGTAAACATACACACAGTAACTACAGAATTTTTGTGATGCCATCATCAGATGGAATTTGGAAATGCTTGATGTAATTGAGGTGCAGGTGCAGAAGCACATCTGGGTCCGGGGGTTCCAAACAGACCAAATTCAGCCACTTGCTGCTGACAAAGTCCAGAGGTAAAGAGACGAGGGTTGGTGAAACAAGAAAGGAAGTTATTTCAGTGACGCCAACACAGGGAAGACAGTGGGCTAGGATCTCAAAGACTGTCTCCACAGTGCTAAAATTTCTTCTAGGTTTATAAAGGAAAATGTGGGACAAAGGTCGGTGGGTAGATGCAGGTGGGCAGTGAAGGTCAGGTTGATCATTGTCTTGGGGTCAATCACAGTGGGTCTTGGCAGCTCAGGGCAGCCCTTATGGCTTGATGGGTTAGTTTCAGTTCCCATCCGGGGATGCTTTGCCTGCTGGGTCCTCTGTCTCAGTGAAGAGATATACTGGAAAGAACTTAATCAGTTAGAAAGTACAGACCGAGGTGAACATGGAGGTGGTCAATGTCTTCTTTCACTGAGTCTGTGAAGAACTATGCCGTAAACCAAGTCATGCTCTCCTCATGCCCATGTCTTAGGTTTTGTTCTTGTTTTCTTACAAATGAATTCTTTACCTTTTGGTTGCATTTTGTTTACCATCAGCCGGAAGTCCTTAATCAAAACATCCCCAAACCTCAGCTTTTGATGCTTTTAGCTAATTGCAAGTATTGAAAACAAAACCTGCAGACAGGAGGACATTTATTTATTTATTTATTTATCTATCTTTTTTATTGGAGTTCAATTTGCCAACATATAGCATAACACCCAGTGCTCATTCCATCAAGTGCCCCCCTCAGTGCCTGTCACCCAGTCACCCCCATCCCCCGCCCACCTCCCTTTCTACCACCCCTTGTTCGTTTCCCAGAGTTAGGAGTCTCTCATGTTCTATCTCCCTTTCTGATATTTCCCACTCATTTTTTTCTCCTTTCCCCTTTACTCCCTTTCACTATTTTTTATATTCCACAAATGAATGAGACCATATAATGTTGTCCTTCTTCGATTGACTTATTTCACTCAGTATAATACCCCAGGAGGACGTTTAAATTAATTTTGGAAGAAAAAAGGAGGAACTGAATGTATTTAAGAACAAGAGTCACTCAAATGTGTATAAGATTTAGTTTTGACTGCGCTTTAGAATATCTCAGCTTGTGGAAAGAATCTTTGGATAGAACTTGGATTTTCATTCTCTATACATTTCTATTTTCTTACCAGAAATTTTATTCATCATAAAATGCAACTTTGAAGATTTCTGCCAGTTTTATGAAAGAATTAAAAATGAGTCCTATTGAGAAACGACATTCGTCAGAAAATAACCTGTGACGCAGGTTTGGAGAGCAGTACCTCTCCAACACTGTTTAAATGATGCAATAATTATTCTGCTTACATTTATGCTATTTCTTTTAATACTAAGATAATCATTTAGTGGAGGTTTTTTTCATTTTTCACATTTTGCTTAGTGTGCACAGATGTCATGCCATTTGAAAAAATAATTTTAGTTTTGAAAATGGATTTTGTATAGAACTATTTTCAAGATCCACCCATAAAATAAAACCAGTTTGGCAGCCAAGTCAAGACCTCACATAGCTACATCTCTGCCTGTGTCTGTCTGTCCATCTTTCACCATTTCTGGTGTCTTTTTTTACTCTCAGATTAATTGTAGGGTCACACTGTTTATCAAAGACAATGTGGAAAAAAAAATTGCTTTCTCCTGAAAGTGTCAGGGAAGAAGACAAAGAGAAGGAAACGTGGGATATGTGGTGGGATCGTCAAAATACTGTCAAGACAAGGGCTCCTCGTCCTTGTGGTGCTTTGGCCTTGTGGTGCCTCGAGGCCTTGTGGTGCCTCGTCCCTGTGTTGGCCTCGGGTGGGGTGTATCTTCGGTGGTAGTGCGAGGCTGGTTTTGGTGGTTATCTCAACCCGGGCACCATAGGCTGAGTTTGTGTCCATGTCAAGGTTGATGCAAAGGCTGAGTTCACGTTGAGGATGGGCATTCGGGAGAAGAAGATCCTGGACCTCGGGGTATCCGAGAATTTACACAGGCCTTGGGAAAGCAGTGGACATTCTGCAGGGGGAGGAACGCAGATTTGATCCAAACCTTGTCCTAAGGAGCAGGGAGACGGCAGGGACCCCTGGGTCACAGTCTGGGTGGGACAGTGTTCTGCGGGTTACACAGTCCTTGGGAGGCAGCGCCGCGTAATGAGGCCGCTGGCCTGGGAGCCCCGAAGCCAGCGACTGGTCCCAGCTCTCACTGGGGAAGTCAAACTTAGTTCTTGTGGCCTATGCTTCCTCTGTAAAATATGTCTTGAAGGTTCGTCCGAATCCCAATCCAACGTGATTGATTATTAGTTAAGAAAATCGGTCTTGGGCAGCCCTGGGGGGGTTCAGTGGTTTAGCGCCGCCTGCAGCCCAGGGTGTGATCCTGGAGACCCGAGATCGAGTCCCGCGTCGGGTTCCCTGCGTGGATTCTGCTTCTCCCTCTGCCGGCGTCTTTGCCTCTCTCTCTCTGTGTATCTCATGAATAAATAAAAAATAAAAAAATAAAAAATAAAAAAATAAGAATAAATAAATAAAAAGAAAGAAAAAAAGAAAAAAAAGAAAAAAAAAAAGGAAATCGGTCCTCTCCCGGCTGCTCAGCGCACCGTCCACGAGGTGGCGCTGCTCGTCACGCTGCCGCCCGGGACTCCCGCAGCTGCCGCAACCGCTCGAAGGCTCCCTCGCCAGGCCCTTGCACCTGCTTCTCCAGGACGTGCCCCAAGTGCTCTCTTCTCTTTGCCGCCCAGGCCCAGACACAACACCCTTCCACTGTCCCCCTGCCTGCCCCCGAAGTGTTAACGTTCCTTAGCGTCTCACTCCGGGGCGCCTTTGGTTGCCTATGACAATTACCTGGCCTCGGTCACGAGCTCTGCGCTGACCGCGCTCCAATCCGTATCTGCGGGGCCTCCTTGCGGAGCTCCGGCCACCAATATCCACGCGCCCCGTGCACACCTACATGTCACACGGACACCCCAAGCTGAATTCACCTGCCCCTCTTTCCCTGTTCTCTTTCTTTGTGATATGGCTGTACCATCACCCAGAGGTCCTAACTGGACTGCACATTTTCCTTTTTTTTTTTGAATGTTTTTTTTTTAATTTTTATTTATTTATGACAGTCACACACACACACACACACAGAGAAAGAGAGAGAGAGAGAGAGGCAGAGACACAGGCAGAGGGAGAAGCAGGCTCCATGCACCGGGAGCTCGACGTGGGATTCTATCCCGGGTCTCCAGGATCGCGCCTGGGCCAAAGGCAGGCGCTAAACTGCTGCGCCACCCAGGGATCCCTGAACTGCACATTTTCCACAACGATTCTCCTCCTTTCCCCACACAGCCAATCACTACATCCTGATATCTGTCAAATTCACCCACTATCCTGATCCAAACTCCTTGGGTAATAGAAACACAGCTCTATCTGGAGTGTCTCTTGTCTTTCTTTTCCCTTATCCATTCCCCAGTGTGGCCACATGCACATATGTTGCATGTACACACACATATGGAAGTGTACGACACACATATGCATGTATGTATACATGGGTATATGCTTGCATGAAGAGAGATTTATAAAGACATGTATACAGGGGCACCCGGGTGGCTCAGTCGGTTGAGTGTCCCACTCTTGATCTCAGCTCAGATCTTGATCTTAGGGTCTTGAGTTGAAGCTCCCCATTGGGCTCCATGCTGGGCATGGAGCCTACTTAAAAAAAAAAAAAGAAATGTATATAAATATATATGTTTATTTACATATTGCCTCCTCCTCACCCTGGTGTAAGGTGAATGAAGGCAGAGATCTCGTCCACTTTGTTGGGTGTTCCATCTCCAATGTCTACACCAGTGCCTGGTACATAGTAAGTGCTCAGTATTTGTTGAACAGATATTCCCCATTGAACAGATAATTATGGCTGGAGGAATGCTGTATGATGGTTGTCTTAGATATTGTCTTAGATTTTTTTTTTCATAGTGGGAAGAAAGAAATACTCAGATCAGAAGAGTCTCTTTTTTCAGAGCCTCCTAGGGAGGAAACCAGGTTGAACCAGTTTCCTGGCCAGAAACTCCAGGTCATTAAAAATTTCATTCCACAGCCTCCTCCCAGCTGCTGTCCACGGGGAGGCGCTGCTCTAAAGTGTTTGCCCAGGGCTAAGAGGAACCAGGCCACACTCAGGAGCTCTGTTTTTGGCCCAAGAGATCATGTGTCCATGACACATGGGCTGGGGGTTGTCTGAGAGACATGACACAGGTTTCCATCCTCCTGATTTTGATAATAAATATGAGATCAGTTATTTTAATGTGTGGGTGAGTTAGACACTCATCCACCTTAGGAGGGATCCAGCTGGGCAGGCCCTCAAACTGAGGTGTATTGAGGACACTTAGAGTCTTTTTCTCTTTCCAATCTCTTTCTGGCACTGCCTTGAATTCCCATGATTGTGTCACTCCTCAAGGGGCACCTGTAAAATAATTTATTTTTTTTAAAGATTTTATTTATTTATTCATGAGAGACACACAGAGGCAGAGACAGAGGCAGAGGGAGAAGCAGCCTCCCTGCGGGGAGCCTGATGCCGGACTCAATTCCAGGATCCGGGGATCACGACCTGAGCTGAAAGCAGACGCTCAACTACTGAGCTACCCTGGTGCCCCCAGTCAAGTTATTTTAAAGCATTATCTAATGGGAGAGGCAACTCATTAGCAAGGACATATATAAGCACAGGCTGGTTTATGTGATTATTTCATTATCATTCTCTGCTATCTTGAAAGGTGCTGGTTTGGTTGAGGGTGTGTGGTTAATAAACTTGAATAGACTGGGGGCAACGTGGGGGAATCTGGGCATTTGGAAGCTTGGCAGAGGATCCTTGAAAATGAGAAAATCGTTTCCGGGAATAGGAGAGGCAGAAGAGAAAACCTTCTATTTTGTAATTTTGTTTGGGTCTGGTTCTGCTCATAAGACTGCTTTCAAAATCTATGGATTTTCGTATTTCACATTTCATTGCTTCTGGGAATTTCTCAGCCATGTCTCTTCAAATTTGCCCCTCATCCATCTTCTGTATTTTCTGCTTCTGAGACTTAAAATAGATGCATAATTTCTTATTCTATGTTATGTATCTGTTAATTTTCCTTTTACACTTTCCACCTTCTTCTTTACACTCCATTCTCAGTTACTTCTTCATATCTGTCTTTTATCTCATTAATTCCTTCTTCAGTGGTGTCTAATATGTTCAACCCTCTATTCAATATTTAATTTCAATAATTTTTAAATTTCAATACTTATATATCTCATTTCTAAGATTTCTGTTTGGCTCCCTTTCAAATATGCCCGATCATATATGATGGTCTTACCACTTGTTCGTTTGGGGGACTCTAACGTTTTTTTGTTTTTAAACATTTCATACATGGCTATTTTACATTCTGCATATGATAGTTTCAGTAGCTGAAAATCTTGGGCCTAAATCTGTTTTGTTTGTTTATTTCTGCTGACCTTATCTCATGGTGGCTTATTTCATTGTATGTTTGGTGATATTTTATTGTAAAATCAGAGTTGGTTGATATTAATCTGCAGGAATACTGGAGGCATTTATTCTCAAATGATCTGCATCTTTCTTTTCTGAGAGCCAGGGAGTGCTGCTGATCCGTAATTGATCTAGCATCCTTTCAGCATCCAGGGCTTAGGATGGCAGTCCAGGAATCAAATATCCCACTTTTTGAATTTTCTTATCCTTTGAAGCTCAGATTTCAGCTCACAGGTTTTTGTTGTTGCTGTTTTTAGATTCTGGAACCGCGCTGTCCACTATGCTAGCCATTAGCTCACTGTGGTTAGTAACCTTAAGTAAAATTAAACATACAGTTTCTCAGTCACACTAACCACATTTCCAGAGATCAACAGCTACATGTAGCCTGTGGCAACCACACTGGACAACAGAGATATAGAATTTTATCATCACCGGGGACATTTCTGTTGGATAGTGATATTCTTGAACATCACTTTCACATCAATGCATGAAAGAGGATGCTTTCTAAGAGTAAGCTGTTGTGTAGAGGAAGGAACCTTCAGAGTTCCTAGTATTTTCAGATTACCCAGTATTTCATACTGCCCAAGGCATAATACAAAGATCATCTTATGCATCTTCCTCCGGAGAGCAGTGCAATAAACAAGGCAGAAAATAGCAGAGATTTTTACTAGGAGGTAGGGTACGGCTATCTCATTTATTAAGAAGAATCACTAAGACAGCCCTGTGGCAAGTGTATCAGAGGGAAGAAAGATCAGAAGCAGGAAGTGCAGCCTGGAGGCTCTTGCAGTGTTCCAGGGGAGAAACGTCAAGGCCTCAGCTAAGTCGGCGACAATGCAGGTAGGGAGGAGAAAAGAGCCATGACATTTAAGTGAGAGTTAACACTGACAGGGTGTTTTGGATACAAGAGAAAAGAGGAGGAGAGCGGACTATGATTCAGGTTTTCGGTTGAACCAGGAGCCAGATGGTGATGCTGTTAATCAGAATGGTCAATGTTAGAGAAGGGACAGTTTAGGGGAGGTGATGAGTTCACTCTGGGCCATGCGGTGTTGGAGGTGCTGAGCCTAGCGCAATGGTGTTTGGAGGTACTTTGGCACCACCTACAAAGGCCTACAGGTCACACTGTAGGGGTTAAAGGGAGCCCCCCAGCCAATATGTACTGAACACTAGGAGTGAACAAGAAACCTACTCTGATCCCCCTTCTCTGATACTTGAGCCGTTTGGCACAAAGGAGAGCCGAGGACAGCTCCAGGACCTGTTCTGTGACAAATGCCATCAGCTTTAGCCTTGTGTGCATGTTAATCATAAATATCAGAGCTTCTCCTCTTTCAGCCCTTCTGGGACTCATCCCATGCCCCATGTTCTTCAGATCTGCCCCCACAATCTGGGATGAGGAGACCAGAATATTTGGGAGGGGCCTGCAGAGTCCGCCAGCCTCGGGCCTAAATGAGAGGGCCTCAATGCTCTCCCTGAGAGCACCCCCATCTCTCTGTAGGTGAGAGCCCAGCCCCACTCACCTGACGTAGCTTGGGGGCGCCAGCTGTGTGGCTTGGAGATGGTGCCCATCCTGGCTGAATTCCTTAGAACCTTCTCCAGCCTCGGCAAAATGCACGCAAAAGGAAAACTCAGTGGAAACAATCCTGGGATGGTTGTTGTCTGTTGAGAATCTTTTGTGTACCGGGTATGTGCCAGATGCCTCTAGACTCTACTGCATTTATCTGTAGCACCAAAGCCCTGTGGTGTAAGGACTGGTATCTTCATCCTCGCTTAGCTTCTTGAACTTTTGATAATCGCCTTTTGCCTCCTCCTCAATCCCACCCCTGCTCTCTCTTAGCTTGACATACCAGTTGATTGCCTTGCCAGCTTTGTTCCCTAGATTCCAGCACCACGTGGTGCATTATTGCAATTCAGTGATAAAAATAAAGACTCTCTTTGATGTCAGGGACATGGGTTTGCTGGGTGGAACCCAGTGCAGAAGGCTGGGTGTTGGTGGGCTCATTTCATTTGCTGTCATGAGATGCTTTATCGCTCTTCCTGGGAATACTAGAAGTTTTGTGTGCATCAGAATCTCCCCAGAGCCTTGCTAAAAGGCAGATTCGGAGGCCCCATCCTTATGAGTTCTGATTTATTATTTAAAGTGAGGCTCACAAATGAGGATTTTGAAACAAGTACCAAAAGTAATTCTGAGGCAATTTTTAAGGATTCCACATTGAGAAGCTGTGTTAACGCCATGGGGCTGTGCATCTTTGTAGACACTTTGCTTCTCCGCTCCCTGCCGGTCCAACCAAGTGGATCACTGGAGGGCTGTCTTCTAGCCCTGGGGGCCTTCTGTCCTCCAGACCAACATCTTCTCCCTCAGCTCAATGCTTATATCAAGCTGTATCAGTCAATATAATCAGTCAGCAAGTACTTATCGGGTTGCCACAGATTATGTAACACTTCATGCTCATAGACTCAGGCCCTCCCTCAAGCCTTTAGAGAGGCAAGTATATAATTAAGTGAAGTGTGTTCAGAGAAGGGCAATAATTAGAACAGTATTTTTCAATGGGAGGGTAGATCAGAGAAGGGAGGAATGAGTCGATAAAGTCTTATGGAGGTGTAGACTCTGAGCAGTTTAGAGACTCAGATTATATTGATTAAACATTTACTGGTTAGCTACTAAGTGCCAGGCACTTCCATATACACTGCTTTTGTTATAAGAAATAGAATTCATACTTAAGTACTTATGAATAGAATTCATACTTATGAGCATCTTCTCATTGGCAGAAAGAACCAATAATTCTTTATAATCATTAGGGTTCCCTATAGGAGCCCTATAGACTCAAGCCTTTCATCACCAAATTGTAGCCTGAAGGGTATAGTGTGCTTGTCCAAATGTGTAGTGGTAGGCCGGGGTGGCAGCTGGGGTTTGCCAAACTCCAAATACTTGAGAGAGTTGGGCATTTGTCGATATAAACACAAACACATAAATAGATTAAGAGCATTTTCTTGGGTCCTTTCATTTTCTCTCACTTTGCAGAACTTGGGATCTTTAAGCCTCAACACTGAAGCTTTTCTTAGATTCTGGTCCACAGATGAGTCAGTAATTTGTGCCAGCCTCACAAGGAAGAAGGAAAAACTGCCAAAGATGCAGGCCGAGTCTGTGGTTTTCAAGCTTGTTCAGGAGTGAATCATCATTATAATTTGCACTACTGTTTTTTTGGATGAAAAACACAGGCATAGAGTTTTTGAGGCAGCCTTGATTTCAGAGTAAGAAAGACCTGGGTTTGAATTACACTATTTAAAATTTACTGTTTAGAGACCTTCAGCAGTTCACTCCACCTCTCTGAGCTTCCATTTCCGGACTGTGACATATAGAGAACATTCCCTGCCTCTTACTGAGGGTTACATGAGATAAACAATTAAAACGCCTTGTTTAGTGCCTGGTGATGGGAAACATTCAACAAATATGTTACTTCTTCTTTCATTGTCCAAAGTTCAATGCCATCTGATACCTATTTCTGTTAACTTTCAATTATTGTCAAAGGTTGAATAAATTATTATTATTTTTTATTTTTTAATTTTTTTAAATTTTTATTTATTTATGACAGTCACACAGTGAGAGAGAGAGAGAGAGAGAGGCAGAGACATAGGCAGAGGGAGAAGCAGGCTCCATGCACCGGGAGCCCGACGTGGGATTCGATCCTGGGTCTCCAGGATCGCGCCCTGGGCCAAAGGCAAGCGCCAAATCGCTGCGCCACCCAGGGATCCCTGAATAAATTATTTAAGCCACATCTATTAATATTTTATTTCTGTGGATGGGGGACGTGTTATTTAATGGTAGTTGAGGAACATTTTGACCCAACTTGTGGCACCCAGGACACTGCGGGAGCACAGCTTGAGAACCTCCAGCCAGTGTGATTTTAGGAATGGTTTTGTTTCATGTGATATGGACTTGCCTGCCCTACAAACCTGTCCTCACCCCTCCCTGCCCTCATCCTCAAGATTAGGGTTGTTTGAGATAGAAGAGATTATCTCCATGGTAGATGCAAATATTCTTGAGGCCCTAGCATGAAAGAGTTTGCGGATGGGCAGCTACTACAAACAACACTGTGCTACCTCTAAGGGTGGCACAGATTCTGGCTTCTGGGCTCTGTTGGAAAATGAGCATGATTGCAAAATAAGAACAATGGCAATGACAGCAGCAAGGGCAAACCCCAGCACCATTCTTGCTTTTCAGGGACCAGCATGTTTGCAGTGTGCCCCTAAGCCTTCCTGAGCCTGAGAAAATTTACCTTTGGTGTAATAGAAGCTCCTTATTACATGACTTCTTGGTATATCATGAGTTCTCATCTCTATTTATTAAATGAGTGCCTCTGAAGTTAAGTTCTTATGGTTGGGGGTGTGTAAGAAGGTTGAATCATGAATATGGCCTTTAATGAGATCTTTCAACCTTGGCATCTGGGTATGATCACTGGCCAATCTGGTTGTTGTCCTCCCCTTGAATTTTCATGTAAACAAATATGGCACCCTATTATACCTCACACCAATTTCAATTTCAAGTCTGAAATTCCAGAATGTCAAGGCTGAGAGTTCCCATTGCACAAACCCTTAATTTTAATGATAATTAAATGGAGGCACAGTTTTTAATCCCTTTGAAAACATGTTAATACAGATACCTCGTGACATTAATGAATAGGTGCTGATCTTCACTGCTGACCCAGACCTGGGGTTGTAAAGGTTAGTTTGCCTAACTCCATCCATAATGGGGTATTTATAAACTTTGGCAGCCTCCTACCTTCTCTTTGTAAAACTGGTGGATTTTTGCATTTAAGACATTTGTGCACCTTGTGACATACTTTTTTTTTTCCCCAAAGAAGCACCAAGGTTCAGGTTTATTTGCATCTATATAATAAACATTTATTTGAAAAGAAAGGCGTGTAAGCTCAGTTTCTGATTTACTGCCCTGCTTTCCTCTCAATTGCTTGGTTTTCTGGTTCATTGTAGGGAACTCCAGAAATTGCAATATACCAACCACAGCTATTAATGGTTTTTAGATTCTTTCTTGTGTCCTAATTTTTTTCAAAGCCATGGTTTAGGCCAAGCTTTTGTTTTATGTTTCCATTTTCAAACCAGTCATCTAAATTGTGATTTGAAAATTTAAATTTCAAAGGCTTTTGCTTCCAAAAGCTATTGGAAAAATGATGGCGAAGTTGCAAAAATATGTTTTTTTAAAAAAGATTTTGATATGACTGAGAAACTTACTATGGAATTAGTAATCTGAAGACCCATTTGATTGAACATCCTTTTGGTAGACAGATAAATCAATTTGTAGGAGCTCATCGTTCTTTGTATCATCCAAAGCAGCTGTAAAATCCATAGTAATTCATACTCTATTTTGGAAGGAGACAACTCATTAAAAAAACAAAACCATTTGTGGAGACCTGTAGAAACTTACCAAGTGAGAGGACTCTGAATTTTTCGTACTCTATCTTCCTGCCTTATTGTGCTATTAATTATACGCAGGTCTAGATTTTCCAAATCACTTGCTACTCAAAAACAAAAATTGTTTTGTTCTGTGAGATTTCATGAACAAGCATGCTGTTGGTCTTCACATTAGAGCTAGACTGTGGATTTTTTATTGTACTCCTGTGTTCTGACCATTAACTCTGTTGGAATTCACAAGCTTTCTCCACCCCCAACTCTTTTTTCCAACACAAAGTATAGATATTGAGGAGACACACAGCTGAGTAAAATCTCCAGTAGTTTGTACTCATTCGTATTCTTTTTTTTTTCTTTTTTGAGAGAGCGGACACACACATGCATGTGCGGGGTTTAGGGGAAGGGCAGAGAGAGAGGGAGAGAGAGAATCTTAAGTGGCCTCCCCACCCAGCCCTGGGCCCACCTGACATAGGGCTGGATCTCACAACCCTGAAATCAGGACTTGAGCCAAAATCAAGAGTCTAAGGCATAATCAGCTGAGCCACCCAGGTGCCCCTGTACTCATTCATATTCTAATATAGTATCTCTATACTTAGTCATCAGTACTTGTCTTTTGAGTTTCTTTTCTAGACTGGTAAGACTTTGTAACAGCACTTTTGTCTTACTGGGTTTCTCCTGCTGTAATGACTGGGTGGCTCAGGAAGGTAAGTACCTGTGTTCAAGCTTATTTGGAAATTGAAACCAAACTATAAAACATAGGCTCATTCATATCACGTTTTGACCAACAAACTAGAACAGGCCAGAGTCATATAATCATGTGCAACACCTTAGATTTTCTAGGAACAGAGGCAAAGTCTCAAAAAAGTGACAACCTTTTCCTTAAAAAATTTCAGATGAGAGTTTGAAAGCAAAATATACATAAGCTATGCTTATGTTAGTTTTTTTTTTTTTCCTAATGGTTTACTGATTTTAAGAACAGCTTTTTAGAGTGCCTGGGTGGCTCAGTTGGTCAAGCATCTGCCTTCGGCTGAGGTCATGATCCCAGGATTCTGGGATCAAGCCCCACATTGAGCTCCCTGCTCTTCTGGGATCCTGCTTTTTCCTCTCCCTCTGCCTGCCACTCCCCCTCCTGGTGCTCTCTCCCTCTCTGTCAAATAAATAAATAAATAAATAAATAAATAAATAAATAATAAATACATACATACATACATACATAGATAAATTTTGAAAAAATGGCCTCTTAGAATACCAAGTTATAAATATAGATGAAATGCTGATTAGAAAAATCACTATTTTTTTAATAAATTAATTTTTATTGGTGTTCAATTTACCAACATACAGAATAATACCCAGTGCTCATCCCGTCAAGTGTCCCCCTCAGTGCCCATCACCCATTCACCCCCACCCCCCGCCCTCCTCCCCCTCCACCACCCCTAGTTCGTTTCCCAGAGTTAGGAGTCTTCATGTTCTGTCTCCCTTTCTGATATTTCCCACACATTTCTTCTCCCTTCCCTTATATTCCCTTTCACTATTATTCATATTCCCCAAATGAATGAGAACATACACTGTTTGTCTTTCTCCGATTGACTTACTTCACTCAGCATAATACCCTCCAGTTCCATCCACGTTGAAGCAAATGGTGGGTATTTGTCGTTTCTAATGGCTGAGGAATATTCCATTGTATACATAAACCACATCTTCTTTATCCATTCATCTTTCGATGGACACCGAGGCTCCTTCCACAGTTTGGCTATTGTGGACTTGGCTGCTAGAAACATTGGGGTGCAGGTGTCCCGGCGTTTCATTGCATCTGAATCTTTGGGGTAAATCCCTAACAGTGCAATTGCTGGGTCGTAGGGCAGGTCTATTTTTAACTCTTTGAGGAACCTCCACAGAGTTTTCCAGAGTGGCTGCACCAGTTCACATTCCCACCAACAGTGTAAGAAGGTTCCCTTTTCTCCGCATCCTCTCCAACATTTGTGGTTTCCTGCCTTGTTAATTTTCCCCATTCTCACTGGTGTGAGGTGGTATCTCATTATGGTTTTGATTTGTATTTCCCTGATGGCAAGTGATGCGGAGCATTTTCTCATGTGCATGTTGGCCATGTCTATGTCTTCCTCTGTGAGATTTCTCTTCATGTCCTTTGCCCATTTCATGATTGGATTGTTTGTTTCTTTGCTGTTGAGTTTAATAAGTTCTTTATAGATTTTGGAAACTAGCTGAAAAATCACTATTTTGAAATAGTTGTTGTAATAATTGATCCAAGGAAGAATTATTAATGAGTGCTAAAATTTGAAAATGTTTGATAAAGACAAGGATATTTACATTTTTAAAACATCTCCTTCCTTTTTGTTTTTATAATAATTATGACTATGTAAGAGAATGCCATTTTTCTTAATAATTATGTACCAAAATATTTAGGGGTAAAGAAGCATGATGTATGCAACTTATTCACCAACACTTCAGAATATGTTAGTGTGGATATATGTATATGTAGGAGAGGAGAGAATTACAAAGTGAATGAGACAAAAAGTTACTGATTGGTAAATTTGGGTAAAGCATATATAGTTATTCTCTGTAACATTCCTGCAATTTTCTCCAAGTTTGAAATTAATTCTAAATAAAAGTTTAAAAAAACTATCTTTTTAGAAAATTCATAAAGAGAAGGCCGATTTGATTTAATAAAAATTAAAAATATCTATACTTTGAAAATATAATCAAATTTAAAGTTCAGATGACAGCATGGAAAAATATAATGGCATTAGTGTATGTTTTTACATCAAATGAACATCTATAAATCAAGAAAATATAAATAACTCAAATTTTAAGTGTAAGACATGCAATAGTGCATTTAACAGAAAAAATAAATGCCAACGAATATGAATAGATGCTTAATTTATAGCCAAAGAATTAAATCAAAATGAGGGTAACCCCACTTTTATCATTTTAAGCAAATTTATAAAAATCGATAACGTTAGGAAAAATTGGTGGCTTCCTTTTTCTACTTCCATGAAAGAAGTGTGGATGGACTCTTTCATATTTTTCTACTCGCAACTCGTTCTGCCCAATGAGGATTGGTTAGATTGGGGAGAACCTGATCTGCATGGGGCTAAGCTAATCAATATATTATGTTGAGAGCTCCCATGTTCTAGACACTATGTGGAACACGTTATGTACATATATCATTAAACCCTTAAAACAGGGATCCCTGGGTGGCGCAGCGGTTTAGCGCCTGCCTTTGGCTCAGGGCGCGATCCTGGAGACCCGGAATCGAATCCCACATCGGGCTCCCGGTGCATGGAGCCTGCTTCTCCCTCTGCCTGTGTCTCTGCCCCGCCCACCCCCCCTGTGACTATCATAAATAAAAAATTAAAAAAAAACCCCTTAAAACAGATCTATAAAGCTGGAACTATTAGTATTTCTCTTTCATCAATATTTTAGCTTTATGATATATTAAAATTAATTGGCCAATATTAAAACTAATTGACCGAGTAAAGGAGAAGGAGTTGGTAATTCACCAAATAATACTGGGAACATTGGCTAGATAGTTAGGGATATTTGAGTATTTGTTTATATCCCTACCCCCCATCATAGACCAAAATAAATTCTTGATGAAACTAAAAAGAAAGAGGTAAAAAGAAAACCTACAAGAAACTGTAGATGAGTAATTACCTGTTCTCCGGAAGGGGAAAGACTATAAACAAAAAACACAAAATTATCAAGGAAAAGATACACTTATCAGATAAAAAGACATCTTTTTTCAGGATCAACCAGTATATATCTATATCATGGATTGATTACCAACGAGGACTTATTTGGAGAAAATGGCTAGGGCCCGGTTAGAAAACTAGTGTGCCAACATTCGCAGGGGTGATATTGAAGGTACTCTGAGGCTCTCCCACTAAATTTTATATTCCTCCAAGGAGGGACTGTGTTCTTCTCACCTTTATGTCCCTAGTGTCTTGTGCTCACCTGGTCCATCCTGTGCATTCTGTTCTGTGTTTTGATAGACTGAGTAAATAGAACAATGGTATTCAGGTGTGGCCAAAGTAGTATGCTAGAAAGACCGGTGACATACACGGGTAATGAGAGAGCTGGAACAGTTTGGTGCTTTGAAGCAACTTGATTGAGTTCTACACCCATGTTTCTAAAGTCACTAAGAATGTGGATGAATTGTATAATTATTCTTTGGTGCCCAATAAATTGTTATCAGAAGTTGGGGAGACTAAAGCAAATCAATAAAACTCTAATTTTCTAGACAGTCAGCTACAAACAAGTTATCAAATAAATTATCTGAATTACATATCATCATATGGAAACTCCCTTGTGTATAGTTAAAAAAAAAAATCCATGAAGGGACACCTGGGTGGCTCAGCAGTTGAGGGTCTGCCTTTGGCTCAGGGCGTGATCCCGGAGTCCAGGATTGAATCCCACATCAGGCTCTCTGTGGAGAGCCTGCTTCTCCCTCTGCCTGTGTCTCTGCCTCTCTCTCTTTGTGTCTTCCATGAGTAAATAAATAAAATCTTAAGAAAAATCCCATGAAGATAGATTACATTTATGAAATTCCATATAATGACTAATCTTCTGAAATATTTTATTACTATTATTTAAAAGTAGTATTATGTTTGTGCACTTAAGGATGAAGTTTAGAGCATGAGGAAGCCCATTTGGCTGAGTAAAGGGAAAAAGAACAGCAATGAAAGATGGAGTGGTATGTCATTGTGGTTTGGATTGGCATTTCCCTAATGATGAATGATGTTGGGTATCTTTTCAGGTGCTTATTGACCATTTTGCATATCTCTTCTGGAGGGATTTCCGTTGAAATCATTTGCCCATTTAAAAATTGTGTTATTTATTTTGTTGAGATGTAAAGGATTGTTTATACAAATTCTTTTCCAGATACATGATTTGCAAACATCTTCTCCCATTTTGTGGGCTGTCCTTTCCATTTCTTGATGGCATCTTTTGCAGCACAGAAATTTTTAATTTTGGTGAATTTCAGTGTAGCTCTTGTTTCTCTTGGTGCTATTTTTTGGTGTCACATGTAAGGAACCATTGCCTAACCTAAGGTCATAAAGATTTACTTCTATGTTTTCTTGTAAGAGGTTTTTAGTTTTAGCTCTTATGCTTACATCTGACCAATTTTGAGTTAATTTTTGTGTATGGTGTCAGGATAAGTCCAACCTAATTCTTTTGTTTGTGTGGTGCTCTGGATTTAATTTTGAGTAATAGGAAAAGATCTCATTGGTATGTTGGAAGCTCTAGGGATGTGAAGGCAAAAGTTAGGGGTCGAAGGTAAGGATGCAAGGACTCCTGGAGTATGGAGCCTAGGTTTTGTAAATACAGATTTAAAAACTCAACAAAACTGTATCCTTTGCTCTGAGGCATTAAAAGGGAGTATGGCTCAAAAGCACTAAAAACGAGGATTGTAGTGGCTGTTTCACAAGTGTATACTTATCTTGAAGCTCATCATTTTATATACATCTTGTATGTACAGCTTTTTTTTGTATGTCAGCTATAGCTCAATAAAGTGGTTTAAAAATAAATAAGTTTGGAATTACAAAATAAAAGGACAAGTCAGGTCAAAAGGAATATGATTTCCTATTGTGATCAGATCTCTTGAATTATTGAGCAGAGGACAAATAAATGTTGGGCTCAGCAAAGTGACTGGTGATGCCCCTTGTTATATCATGGATGAAACAGAGATGTGATCTTCCCTGATCCCTCTGCCACCAACTTTGATTTGTGGCTCTCTTCTTTGCACCCTAACTTCTACTGTTAGTCCCCTTTCTTTGTGGCACCAAAATTTGGAATTGACATGTATTTTGAGTCTATTTGGACCTTTCTTTTATCATCTGGTGTTGGAGAAAACAGAAGGCTTAGTAAGTTTTGCTGACCACACCAATGTTACACAGTGAGGAAGTCTGACAAGAAGAATTTCTGCAAATATCCTGGTGCTTCCCTTAAGTTCGAGCATGATTATTAGATTGAACTGATGCATTTATTTTCTGTTGTTGGGGATTGATTGATTGAATGAATGATTTTAATGATTTTATTTAGTCATTAGAGACACAAAGAGAGGCAGAGACATAGGCAGAGGGAGAAACAAGCTCCCTGCAGGGAGCCTGATGCAAGACTTGATCCCAGGACCCCAGGATCATGACATGAGCCAAAGGCAGACGCTCAACCACTGAGCCACCAGGTGCCCCTGTTTTGGGGGTTTATACATAACCAACTGCCCTTAGATTTATTAGTTGTCTAAGGACCTCACAGTATCTGAAAGGAGAAAGTTCACTGGAGACAAATAAAATGAAGCAAACCCCTGACTTAACAGATAGTTATTTACTCCTTCCTCAAAAGTCCAAGGTAACTGAATTAAATTTTATAGGAATAAATTCTTGAAAAATTTTCCTTCATTTCTGGCCACTACTTAAACTATCTACACTCTTGGAAAGGCTGGGACTACAAGCTATTCTCTCTGTAGGAAAAAGATCAAGTTTCTACATATACCAGGGTCATTTCTTTTCCCTTTGCATTGTTTCCTTTTGGTGACCACGCTCTTCTCAGGGGCTCTCATAATTGCTCACAGCAGCCATGGCCAAGACCATTCCAAAGGCTCAGTCAGAGCCGGTAAGAAGGTGTGAAACCAGAAAGCATATGTTCTCCCTTCCTGTGCAGTTTTTCTGTACACCTAAAAAAGCTCTCAAAAAAATCTATTAAAAAGTGGGGTGGGGGAATGAAAGAGTGCACAAAATGGTTACAACTTCTTCAACAAAACTAAGTAAGCTCCAGTAGGTGCTGCATGTCACAGGGTTTTTAACCACCATCATCTCCAGAAATAGGGAGAGGGCTCTAGGATGTGGAGGAATGGAGGGCACCAGGAAGGGATGTGTGGGGACACCAAGGACTTTGTTTTCTTGTCTGGCTATGTCAGGAACTAATGTTTATCCTCTCCATCTTCTCCCTCTCCTTATTCCACACACTCCCTCTGCTTTCAAATAAAATGCCAGTAAAATCCTGTCACTCTATTTGGACACTCACATTGATGTCTAGTGTGTGGCTTATCTAAGTGATTTCTATTCCTGGAGTGCCCTGGGAGACAGATGGCGGTGGAGTGGTCGTTCTCCCAGAGACCCCCATGGTAGAAGAGAGAACCAATTGGGTAACTTCATGGATAACCCCCATGTACACTGTGTATTTTCAGTCTAATTTTGTGCACTAAAATAACCAGATTAAGTTTGTGTGGCTCATATTCTAAATTTTGAAATGGCATATCCTATGTACATTGTTGCTGGCCACCAGGGGTGCAGAGAGTTGCTACAAGGTGGAAAATGCAAGAAAGCTAGGCTCCAGCCATCTTCAGTGTTCCCTTAGGAATACTCTGAAATTAGGTGGTTGAACCTCGTTCTCATCCCCAGGGGAGAGACTACTCCAAAGATGCTCAAAACCTGACTTGAAGGAAGGGCATCTGGGTAGTTCAGTGGTTGAGCGTCTGCCTTTGTCTTGAGTCATGATCTCAGGGTCCTGGGATGCTTCTCCTTCTGCCTATATCTCTGCCTCTCTGTGTCTCTTGTGAATAAATAAATAAAATATTTTTAAAAAATCTGACTTGAAGGAATAATAGATGGTCTAAATAGTCACTCATCTAGTTGTGCAGAGTAATGATTTGTGTAGAAGGCATAGTAAAGAATGCTGACCTTTTTCATTGTTCTCTCAGGGACCTTTTTTAGCAGGGAGAAGGTTTGTCAGGATTCAGGAGAGGAAAAACTGGTTAGTAAAGAACAGTGGAATGGCAGGTCCTTCTATGGTGGAATTTCTCTGTAATACATTTGACATGGCATAGTCAGGCATAAAAATGTTCATAAATTCTATCCCTTAATTTAATATTTAGATATCTGTGCTAAAAAGACCATCTGAGATTTAGATAACAGGCTAAAACCAAATGTTTTTAGTAGCAGTATTTATATAAATTGGAAACCACCTAAATGTTGAATTAATAAAAGAATGGATGAGTAATTTATGGCACACTCACATAGTCATTAAAAGTAATTCTTATGAACAGAATTTTAAAATATGGAGAAATAATTAGGGTGAAATATTAAATAAAAAAAGCAAGATATAAAACTACAATGTAGTGTGAATTCAACTATGTAAAAATGGAATGTATAGAAAAAAAGAAAATTGTAATTTAATGGGCTTGTAATTACCTTTATTTTTTATTCACATACTAAATGTCTTTAATTTTCTCAAATAACATGCATTATTTAAAATTCATTTATAGTCTACTCTCCCAAATTTCTTTTTTTTATGTTTTCATTTATTTATTTGACAGAGAGAGAGAGAGAACACTAGCAGGGGGAGTGGCAGAGGGAGAAGGAGAAGCAGGCTCCCCAGTGAGCAGGGAGCCTCATGTGGGGCTGAATCCCAGGATCCCGGGATCATGACCTGAGCCGAAGGCAGATGCTTAACTGACTGGGCCACCCAGGTGCCACCCAATTTATTTTTTAAAAAAGATTTATTTATTATTTGAGAGAGCAGGGGGAGGAGCAGAGAGAGAGGGAGAGAATGTCAAGCCCTAATGTAAGGCTTGTTCCCAGAACCCTGAGATCATGAGCTGAGCCAAAATCAAGAGTCAGATGCCAAACTGACTGAGCCACCCAGGCACCCTCACTATCTCAAATTTCTGACCATCCTTCTAAGTCAAAACTTTTATTGCATTTATAGTTGTGTTCTCAGTTACACTATTATTCTGTGGGATCAATATGACTTATGTAAGGAACCCAATTTTGTATTTGTAATTTATATGCTACTTTAAGTTCCTTTTGATTCTCTGATTCTCTGGTTTGTAGGTTAGGAGTTCACAACTTTAATATTCCACGAACTGCAGGGTTTTCTTCTGTAATGGGATTAGGTCTTCATTTTTGATGTAATTACAGATAGTATTTTCTCCTCAAATTATGATTCTCACTCAGTCATGGCTCAAGGATAGGTTTTCAGAGAACATCATGTATACTGTTCTGTTGTCACTCAATCAATCCATTTTCTGGGAGTGGGCTGGGACACACTAAAAAAAAAAAAACATTCCTCTTGGGTTTTGCGTATTCCATTTACAAACCATGATCTCATGGAATTTTACAGTGCTGAAAGTTCTCTGTAAGTTTTTTGGGGAGAATAAGGAACAGAGCAGGAGTCCAGGCCTTTCTAGCCTCCCTTTTTAAAGGTTTCCTCTGTAACCTATGGTTTCCTGGAAAATAGCTGGCTGTGGGACAGCTTATAAAGAGAAGCTGTGCCAGTGGAATGCTCTATTCTCAAGGAGGGATAACAGATTTAGAGATAATCACTTCAATCTAAAATTTGTTGAACTAATAACCATAAATGTGTCTCCTCTCCCACCCCCTGTCTTATAGGTTAATCATTGTGATTCATGGTCATAATTAGAAAGTCATAGAATTACTCAACACCTATCCTTACCAGTTTTCATAGGCTGTAGGACTTGGCTGCTCCCTCCTCTGTGTGATAATTGAATTGACTTCATCAGAGCACAAACCTAAGCTGGGGACAGTCCTCACTGGCTTCCAGGTATGTATCGGGAGAGGGCAAGCATTTGGTGGTACAGGAGCCTTTGGGATAGTTGTTCCAGTGTTGAAGCAAGATGTTTGAGGATCTTTATCCTTGGCATAGAGTGCAAGGCAGGTGCTACTTTATCATCATATCATCCTGCTACTTTCTAGCATCGTTACTGCGAGCAACTGAATGTGTCTGAGTCCCAATTCTCTCATTTGTCTGTTGGGAAAATAATGTCTTCCTCTTTGGCTTATTGGAGAGCTGAATGAGGTAATGATGTGGAAGGGTCTGTGACATATAGGGTCCTCCGTAAATGCTTATTACATCTAGATGCAGGTAAGACAGTCTGGGTTGTAAGCTCCTACTGCACTAGGCACCATGAGTCAGGAGCAATCATCCTTTTGTTCACTGGATATGCCTGACACATGGTAGGCACTCAATAAATAGTTATTTACCAAATGAATGCCTGGGCTATTATTTTACTGGGATACTAGAGAGGTCTAGAGTTTTGCTTGGGATTAAGGTCAAATGCAAATGAATATTTTTAATTTAGGAAACTGTATTTCTTATCTGTATTATAACATTTGTTTTGTGTAAGGAGAGGTTATATATCCAAGGATATAAAAATTTCATAGGTGTTAAAAATGATGATGTTTTGTCATTTAAAGCAAGGATCGACAAAGTTTTCAGTAAAGAACCAGATCGTAAATATTTTAGATTTTACAGGCCATATGGTCTCCTTACAACTACTCAGTTCTGCCATTGTAGCTGGAAAGCAGCTGCAGACAGTAGTAAATGAATGGGCATGGCTGTATGTCAATAAAAATTTATTATAAAAACAGGCCGTGGACTGGATTTGACCTGAAGGCTCTAGTCTCTGAAACTTGATCAGAAGGTGGAAGCCCTGATTTACAATTGCAGAAGAAATAGATGTCATATAGATTTGGCTAAGAAATGAAAAAAAACATTTATGCTGTACTAATTCTATATAATTATACTAATAATAGGAACATTTGTATAACAGGAGCAGGGAAAGACATATTATTATTCCTTTTTTTTATAGATGAGAAAATTGAAGTGCCTAGAGGTATTTGCTCTAGATGTCAAGCTAGTAGGATTCAGAGTAGGGTCTGGAGCCTCTGATTGTCACTGTGCTGCTCTTTCTGTGTTGTATTCTTTGCCATCTTATAGCTTTGGTCATCTTTGTTCTCTGTGTCTGTCTCACTGGGGCAGGCAGTTGGTGTTGTTTGAAGCCTGGAGGCTTCAGTTTGGGATCGAGGAGAATGGAGGGCTTTGATGGAAAGGGTGATTGCAAGTTTTAAAGCAAACTTTTGTGTATTTTGGTCTTTATTATTATTGTTTTTTGTTGTTTTAATGGTATATATATGTATTTTTTTAAAAAGATTTTATTTATTTATTCATGAGAGAGAGAGAGAGAGAGAGAGAGAGAGAAGCAGGCTCCACGCAGGGAACCTGACACGGAACTCGATCCCGGGACTCCAGGATCACGTCCTGGGCTGAAGACAGGAACCAAATCACTGAGCCACCCAGGGATCCCCTGTATTTTTGATTTTATATCTTGTGGCGCAGGCTTTTAAATATGAAGGATAGGGATCCCTGGGTGGCGCAGCGGTTTAGCGCCTGCCTTTGGCCCAGGGCGCGATCCTGGAGACCCGGGATCGAATCCCACATCAGGCTCCCGGTGCATGGAGCCTGCTTCTCCCTCTGCCTGTGTCTCTGCCTCTCTCTCTATCTGTGTGACTGTCATAAATAAATAAAAATTTAAAAAAAAATAAATATGAAGGATAAAATAATGAATGTGTGCTCAACTGTCTACTTTGGGTAAAAGATTTATTTTTCATTAGTTCAAAGGCCTACTATGCTGATATTTTCCCAATGTACGTTTTGTTTCCTCAGCAATGTGAGGTAAAATTAGATGGAAAAAGAGCCTCTTTAGGATATTTCAAAAAGACTACTTTTATCATAACAGAAGATGTTAATCATATTGTTTCGTGTCACAAGCTGGCAAAGACTTTGGTGAATCATTCTGGCATTCCTGAATTTTACATCCAGGAAGAAAAGACCAATTACTAAAGAGTTAAAAGATTGGTTCATAACTCTTGATGAGTTGTAACATACCTAGGAGGAGCCATCTAACTCTATACTTGATGAAATCATGTTCTTACAGCCTGTTGACACAGAAAACCTTTCTAGCTTGCCTTGAATAGCAGCGCTGTCAGGTGAGTGACCTCCAAAACTCCTTTAAACTCTAGTATAATTCTCTGACGCTTTAAGTCACTGATAGTAGAGAGATTGACTTTCTTCACTCAGGTGAGATTGTGTATGCAAAATCACAAATGGTGTTGGCATGTAGTAGACACTCAACGAATTCTCACACCCTCCTTAGTGATTCATTACATTACCTTAATATTTAGCTACAAATAGTGGTAGATTTCATCATTAATGATTGAACAATCATACCACACCAAATTTTTAGGCTTGTAGGGCACAGTCATCAGTAGTCAGATTTTGTTGGATTATTTGAGAGGATAAACAGATTCAGTCCTGGATTAAAAACAGTCTAACAAGCTTTGAATCTGCTCAGGCACCCAGGTGCCCAATGTGGTACGAATATCAGCAGCCAACTACAACAAAAGTGTCAACCCCAAATCCAGAAAACCAGACCAAAAAAATTACCTTACTGTGCGTGTGAATAGTATCCTTTCTGAAAGGTAATGCTGGACAGCAGCCATGTGAAATAGTTATTGATCAACTAACATGAATTAACTGATTACATATTAAAATTTTCCAACCCCTATAAGTCCTAACCAATGATGATATTCAACTGAAAAATTATGGTTTTCAGAATTTTGTGGAAGAATTTAGAGAAAAACCCCACAAGCATTTTTCAAATGAAATAGTGAGGAGAATTAACAACATATTTGTTTTCTATGTTCGCTATTGATAATCGAGAGATCTTCTTGATGCTCAGCTATGAATTTTCATTGGTCAACATCTTACCTTATAAAATGGGCTTTTACTTGTTTCATTTCACACTAGCTGCATAAGTAGCCTACATTCTCCTTATACGTATAGTGTAGATAAGCAGTTTATGTTCTCCATAATAGCAATATCCCCACTTTAAAAAGTTTTCTTTCAAATTTCTCTAATATAATCATATTTGTGGAATTGAAGCTCAGAAATACTGTTGTCTGAAAAGAAGCTAGCAAAGGGAGACAAAGTCTGTCAAAAAGGGAACCTGGCCAGAGAGGAGTCCTCATTCTGTCCCTAAATCATGTCAATTTTGCAAGTTTTCGCGCTTTCTCACTTTCCTCTAGTTACAACATTTCTTCCCGATTCATGGACCCCAAAACAGCCTCAGATGTTATCTCAGTTTTATTTATTTATTTATTTAAAAAGATTTTATTTATTTATATGACAGAGAGAGAGAGAGAGAGAGAAAGAGCAAGCACAGGCAGGGGGAGCAGGTGGGAGCAGAGGAGGGAGTAGGCGAAGTAGACTGCCTGCTGAGTAGGGAGCTTGTTGTGGGGTTTGATCCCAGGACCCTGGGACCATGACCTGAGCCGAAGGCAGATGCTTAACTGACTGAGCCACCCAGGTGCCCCTCTGGCTCAGTTTTAAAACTTTTGTTTTTTCAGTTGTGGAATATATTTGTCCCATGAAAACTTTATTAGAAGCCTGATAAGAAAAAGGGGAAGGAAGGAAGGCAGAGAGAAAAGGAGGGAGGGAGGGAAAGGAAAAAAATGAGGTACCTGGAGCTCTAAAATTCCTTGAAGAAATGAATAGGACAAATAGAAGAGCAGGTCACATGGTGTGGAGGCAAAATTGGACAGACTTTCTGGAGATATTGGCACACAGTTGATCAGTTCTTTGCTTCCTAGCAAATTAGTTTTCTTCTAGAAAGCACTCCTCATGCCATCTCTGTCAGTAGACCTTGATCATTTCCACCCACTGATTGGTATTCAGCTATTCTAGTTGATAAACTAAATAGTAACCCTCCAACTCCAACCCAGGACTGCTAGAGGGCAAAAAAAAAAAAAACCCACAAATAAGCAACAAACAATTAATAATAGCTTAATGTGCATTTTGCAGATTCTGTGTAATAAGCGAAGAAAGGGTAGAATAACACAGAAATTGAAGTGTAAGAGAATGTCCAAAACAATGGTTATATGAAGTAAAATTGTTTTCTTCTCTAGTGTAGCGATTTGAGTTGAAAGATGTGGGGCAGCCCCGGTGGCTCAGCGGGTTAGCACTGCCGTCAGCCCGGGCTGTGATCCTGGCAGACCCAGGATCGAGTCCCACATCGGGCTCCCTGCAACGAGCCTGCTTCTCCCTCTACCTGTGTCTCTGCCTCTTTCTCTCTGTGTCTCTCATGAATAAATAAATTTAAAAAAATCTTAAAAAAAAGAAAGATGTGGATCAAATATTATGATGAGTCCTCTGAAAAGAGACCCAATTGGAAAGAGTAAAGAAAACATACACATAGTAAGTTAAATATTTAACTCAGTGGAAAGCATAGAACGTGTGAAGTTGTTTAAAAATATATATACCATATGTTTGTCTTCTTCTTCTTTCCTCTTTAATCAATCAATGACAATTTTACCCTGGATTCCAAAATGGCACTTGGAAAAGTGCCATGGTGGGAGGGGTAAAGTTCCTATATTTCCATTCTTGATGGGGTGTGGATTGAAACTTACCTGCCCAGCTGTTAGCAGCAACTCTAAAGGCAAGAAGGTAAATGTAAGCATTGCCTAATATCATTCTTAACAATGAACATCGCATTGGAAAATTATTTTAAATCCTAGAAACCCAAAGGGGATTTGATTGAAACCAAAGGATATGCTATTCTTATGAAGTAAATGTCTTTTTAAAAAGAGCAGTTTGTTTTATGATGTGTTGAATTTTTTGTAAATGTGGCAATACTTGTTGGGAGATATTAGAAACATCTGTGACTTCACTTGTCCCCCAAGTACCCGGTCAGATGTCTGATGTAGTTGATTGATTTTCTAAAAATGTGGATGTTTGAATAATTTTAAAAATCTTTACATACTTGACAGATTGAATTTTATCTTTTTATTATTCCTATAATATAAAAATGGTATAATATTTAGAATATCTGTATTTTAAATAATATGAGCTTACATTTCTCTTTTGCAACCTGAGTTGGAAATGCTTTTGATTGCATCTTTCACAACTATTTATTTGTCTTTAAAGACTGCTTATCATTCAGTTAGCTTTAACTAGACCTGAAAATATATACTAGCAGTATAGCATTTATGTGTGTCAAGTTGGAATTTCATTCTTGGGTTATTAATAGCTTTGTGGGAATTATGAAAATCATAAGATATGAAATATTTTGGGGTTATATATTTTTTTCCTATTGTGAAGGAAAGAACCCCAGAATATTTTGGGTTGTTAGAAAATCTCTCATCGAAAGTTTTACATTTCATCTTAAAGGAAACCAATTTAACAAGTGAACTATTTCTAATGCAGAAAAGTAATCAAAACTTGATTCCACTATGTAGCATCTCTATTGATTGAATGTATGCAGATTGAGTATGAAACACTGAATTATCATCTATAATTTCAAACGTTAAAATTATTTACAGGGAAAAAAGGCAGATGTTAGCAAATAAATCCATAAAAGATTTGAAGCGCTCTTATGTGCCACAATTTGCATTCTTTACTGATGAGATACAAAGATGAATATAAAACTTGGAATCAGCCTGCAAGAGAATTATGCTTTGGAAGCAAAGACAGAAATATAAAAAAATAATTACCTAACAGAGTGATAAGGGAAACTGAAATATGAATGTTGTGTGTTTAATATCTATATACCTAAGCTATGATCACAAGATTAGAAAGCACATGGAAAATAAAGTCAACTGATTTGTCAATATTGTGGGAGCAAAATTCAAATTTATTGTGCAGATTGTAGAACATCATTAATGATACCTGATATTTTGTCATCTGCACGATAAGTTTGAATATGAGAGCCAAAGTCCTTTTACTTCATTAGAGGTTAAATAATGGATCGCTTACTTGGAAAGTGTTATAGACAAAAATATGATAATATTTCTATTGATATCAAAGTGAGTTTTTTCTTTTTTTTCTGAATAAAGATTGCCAATTGCCCCCCCCTTCAAAGTTGTGGTCAATGGGAGGTGATATTGGGGAGAATAAGTATGAAATGACCTAAGTCAGATCTAATTTGGGATAAAGTTGTTTGCAATCATGAAGTTCCAATCTATATTTATGGTATATTTCCAAAGGTTTCAATGCAATCTGAAAAAGATTTTAGAGTAAATGTTCAGTCTAGAGAAGCAATCTCCCAGTAGATCAGAGGAGTCTTGGAAGGACAACCTGAGGCTGGAGATGCCCCATAGAGGTGAGGTAGTTCAGAGCAGTCCTGATGGACACTTGGTGTTGGCCATTGGTCAGAGACACCAGTGAAACCAATGATACATGTTTTATTATTTTATTATCATTATTTTACCTTATTATTTTCTTATTTATTATAAGAACATCTTCCTGTCAGGAAGCTTTGTTGTGGGTTACTAGAGCCGTGGTCTTGGAGAACACAAGTGTTACCTTCTCCGGATGGCAGCATGAGGAAAGAGGGTAACTGAAGTGACAGTAGCATTAAGTCGTGCTACTTAATGATTGGCTGTAAAGAGAGGATAATTTCTAATTTACAGGATTGTTTGAGTATTAGGGACAACATTTTGAAATACCAGGCACATTATAGACATATTAAATGGTAGCTATTATTATAAAGTCATTGTAGGTGGAGTAGTGCTAATTCCTTGAGATGAATGGATTTTTGAGGGATCTTGCTATTTTAAAGATTTAAAGATTATTTCAAGTGTGTTTGGAAATAATGATGACTGATGTAAATTATGTACAAGTTTCAAGTTGTAGCTTATTAAGAAGTAGCTGACATCAGCAGTTCAGCTTTCAGACTTAGACTTTGCCAAATAGTAAGTTCTTTGTGTGGTGGATGTTTTCCAGAGTGGATTTACAGTACCTCCTGTTGACGTTTGGGGAGCATCCTAATTGCATCTGGAGGCTGAATTTCATTTTGAGAGGTTATTCCTCAATTTTCCATGTAATCTTAGTTCTTGCGTTAAACACAAATAAATTTGCAGTGCCTTAAAATTTGCTGCCATGCTTAGTAATACATCTACAGTACATTTTAACATTAAATTTTAGACATACATATAAAATTTATGTATAAATATATACATACATGAATATATAGAGAGGTTATATGTTACTATATTATCATGGACTCTTCTTCTACAGCTTCTTTCACTCAAGTTTGCACTTGTGAGATACGTGTTATCATGGGGTGACGATAGTTCACGCAGACTCATTGGTGTGTATGTTCCATTGTATGACTGACCCACAAATTGTTATTTACCTTACTGATGATGGACATTTGGTTTGTTTCTGAGTTTGGGCTATTATGAAAGTGTTTCTATGAACTTATTTATTATACACACCACTAAGTTTAAAGTCTGAAAGTTATTTTGCTACATACCTCTAATATCTGATACAGGTACATTTTCATATAATGATGATTAGATCTCTACTTTCCATTTATTGTTAAGCTGGTCCCATTAGTAAATCCAGTGGATTTGGAGATGGGTTTAGTTCTACTCTTCTTAAATTAGTCCTGATAAGAAGGGATTTTTGATAAGGACAAGAAAACTGACCTTCGAACTTTTTTTTACTTTATTTTTTGTTGTAACAACATAACATGGCTTTTACTGACCACCAAAGTTCATGAAGAAGAACAATGTTAAGTGGCTTTAAAAATGTTGAAAGTATTATATTTTTAAATTGTCTGCTTGAGTATTATTAGAGTAATACTAGAATAAGTCTTGATAAGTGCTATTTAAAATTTTTTTCTTATATAATACTCTTCTGCTTTTCCATTTCTTTTTTTTTGATGATTTTATTTATTTATTTGAGAGAGGGAGGGCGAGTGTGTGAGCCAGCATGGGGGGAGGGGCAGAGGGAGAGATTCTCCAAGCAGACACCCTGCTGAGCATGGAGCCTGACACAGGGCTGCCTGACACGGGGTTCCATCCCATAACCCGTGAGATCATGACCTGAGCCAAAACCAAGAGTTGGACACTCAACAAACTGAGCCACCCAGGTGTCCCCACTTTTTCCATTTTATTTTTTAAATTAATACTGGACTCCTCAAAGCTCTTACACCACCACTGGAGCTGCTTCTATTGCTCTATCTGCTCTATGAGATGGTGAATTTCTCAGAGGCAGAGATTGGGTCTCATTCAGCTCATCCTATTATCGGCAGTGACCACACTCATGGGAGAACTTTATAAATGGTTATTGGGTAATTCGGTTACTGTCAGATTTAGCCAGTCTCTAATTTAAAAACAAGCAAAACAACAACAGCTTTCAGAAGGTAATTACTGGATGCCATTTCAGTTAAATTATTAAATGCTCATTTTTCTTTATTTTAGAGTTTTCTATAACACCAGGAAAGGTTTCCTGAAATAAATGTTTACATACAGTCATCCAATATCAACTACACCTTTTTGGATATCCTTCGACAACTACCATTCTTACCCCTCCCTTGGAAGTTTGGGCAGAATTAAAGCTACATAGACTCTGGTGGAAACTTAGAACCAACCACAGGGTAGAACCAGATGGGGCTCAGAAAAGGGATTTGCTGCTGGGTGAGAACATGAGAGTAGCTGGAGCCAGGTTAAGGAACTCATGAAAAGTTAATAAAATTTAGTGTAGATTCTCTGTTCTTTATGCACCAACAGGAAGAGAGAGTTTAGGGGTGCACTGGAGCTCCCAGAGTGAATAAGGGTAGCAGTAGAATTAGAAAAGGGTGCAAAAAACAGTGTATTCTAGAAAGCAGGCCTGGGCATGAAGAGGTCTGAGCCTTGCTTTTCTCTTGGCCAGCTTTGTGATTGTGCGGAAGTCACTTTGTTGCTTCTGGCCTCAGGTTTTTTAGTCTCGAGAAGAATGGAAGGAGTTGGCCTGCATGAACAATCATGTCCTTTCCATAGTAGGTAAGACTCTGGTTGTTCAGCTCTGTGCAAGTCATGCCAGAAAGGAACACCCTTCCCCTCTAATGCCAGGGGCACATCCTCACAAAGAACCGGGGTAAATAGCTGGAACGTTTAAAGAGCCAGGTTGAGATCCTTCAACTTTCAATCCAAATCCCATCTTTTCCTTTCGTATTGTGCTCCTAGTCTTTTACAGTAGTAAACAAATAGCCAGAATATCTGATGCCTTTTCCTTTGATGGCAAAGATTTTGATCAAATAGCCACCTCCATTATATGACAAAGACTTTAAAAATATTAGAATTAAAAAATATATTAGTATTTTTTTATCTGAAAATTTGCAACTTCACACAAGTCTGTGCACTTACCTCAACTCAGACCACCTTGAATTTATCTGATTTCTCTACTTCCTCAGTAAACTTGTTACTAAATGGGTAATTCCAGCCACTGTTGTAAAGTGAACATGTTGGATGTGAAGATATTTTTCCAGATAAAGAATGTAGATTCCTGAGGTGTGAAGCATTACTGAATTCCCAGGCACACTCAGGACATACATGTCTTGGAAAATACCTCCCTGAACTCAGCTTTACCACACAAAATGAGAAATACTTATGTCACTTACAAATTCAGCAGGGAAAAACATGTAAGCATAAAATGGACTCTAAGCTGAATGGGGGGGGGGGAAACACCAATATATAGTGGGCATGTGTTTGGCCAGCCTGTCCTATATGGAGTGAGATTTAGTAGAAATGGTAGATACAGCACAGAGAGCACTTAGTTTAGGCCAACATGTGTGATGCGATTCTTTGATTCTTTTCTCATCTGGAAAGAGGGAGTGACAATCTACCCAATAAAAGTAAGCTAATATATATAAAACATGTCTGGCACTATTTAGAAAAATATATATAATGTTATTTTTTTTTTGTTTTTTGTTTTAAAGATTTTATTTATTCATGAGAGAGACACACACAGAGAGCAGAGGGAAAAGCAGGCTCCATGCAGGGAGCCTGATGCGGGATTTGATTCCGGGACTCTAGGATCATGCCCTGGGCCGAAGGCAGGCTCCAAACTGCTGAGCCACCTGGGGATCCCCTAATGTTATTTTTTCAAATGAGGTTTTATAGACTAAAAAAGCCAATGTTAAACTGAGAAGATGCTAAAAGCAGTGTACACTATTCAATTCAATGCAATAATAATTTCTTAATGCTTACTATGTGCCACATGTCTGATGATAAAAAACACAAGTAAGTGGGCTTACATTTCCATCTTGGAAATACAAAGAAAGAAAAAAAAAGGCATTTCCTTTGAGAGGGATAGTCCAAGGTGAGATCTACATAATATTTTCTTGATACTTTTGGAACAGATCACTGGAAGGACAAGGAATCTGTCCTCAAGGAGTCACTCTCTTACTTTGGTTCCATATTACCTGTGACTCTACCCTGTCAAAAGAAAGTATTCAACCTAATGACTTCTAAAACCCAACATCTTTCAAGGTCAATGATCTCTTGAACAATATTGATGACTGGGTGAAGCACCTCAGGTCCTACAGATTGCATGTGGAATGGGTCAAAGGAGGTGAGAAGGTGACAAAGGATATGACTCATGACAAATTTGTTGGGTATATCCTCAGTCCTAAGACATTGAGGGGAGAGTGCTGGAAAGGGCTTAAGCAGAAACAGGTATAGCCTGTGGAGAAGGAGGTGGAATAAAGGTTTCTTTTTTTTTTTAATTTTTTTTTTATTTATGATAGTCACAGAGAGAGAGAGAGGCAGAGACACAGGCAGAGGGAGAAGCAGGCTCCATGCACCGGGAGCCCGACGTGGGATTCGATCCCGGGTCTCCAGGATCGCGCCCTGGGCCAAAGGCAGGCGCCAAACCGCTGCGCCACCCAGGGATCCCAGAATAAAGGTTTCTTGATTGCTAACCTGACCATGAGGACATGGTTGCCTGTAACTTTGTTTTACTTGAATAAAGGCAGTCCTACCACAATAGAATTCTGTCCCCCAAAGACATGTCTAAGACCTAATCCCTGGTACTTTGAATGTGTTCTTATTGGGAAGTGTGGTATTTGTAGCTGTAATCAAGTTAAGATGGGGTCCTCCTGGATTCGTGTGGGCCCTATTCCAGTGATTGGTGTCCTTATAAGAAAGGGGAAATTTGGACTTGCACAGAAGACAGTGAAGAACACCACATGAAGATGGGGGCAGAGATTAGTGATGCCTCTACAAACCAAGAACACCAATGGTTGCTGGCAACCACCAGAAGCTGGGAGAGAGGAAGGAAACAGACTTACCCAGCCTCCAGAATGAACCAATCCTTCCAACACCTTGATTTTGGGCATCTGGTCTCCCAAACTGAAGAAGAATACATTCCTGCTATTTAAACCACCTGGTTTGCAGTAATTTGTTACCACAGCTCTAGGAAAAGTAACTCACATCACTGAATGAAAATAGATCTCTGTCTGTATCAATATCAATATGGAAATCAATATATATACAGCAGGATGACGATGGCTCTAGTTTTCAAGTTTTTAATAACGTGTTGAATCATTGTATATGATTATATTTCACGTATGTAAAATGAGAACTATTGATTTATCTTCCTCTGATCATCATGTTCTCTCTCTCTCTCTCTGTTTTATTTTATTTTTGGTTTTAGACTGTTGTCAGTTTCAGGATGGATTCTCTTGTTGCAGCCAACACCAAATTTTGCTTTGATCTTTTCCAAGAGATAAGCAAAGATGATCATCATAAAAACATCTTCTTTTGTCCCCTGAGCCTCTCAGCTGCCCTTGGCATGGTCCGCCTGGGGGCCAGAAGTGGCAGTGCAGAGCAGATCGACCAGGTATGGATCTAGTACCTCTGGGTCCACTCTCTGAGTCAGACCCTTGTCCCTCTTTGACAAGCCATGCTGCTCACTGAGCCTGGGTCTTGAAAGGAGGCTGCATCTGCCTTGGAGCATTCATTTACGTCCTGCATGTTCTCTCTTCAAGGCTCTGCCTCCTTTGTAACACTTCTCCAGCCTCCTCAGTCTCAGCTTTTCTCAGTCACCTTCTCTGTCTCTGTCTGTGTGTCTGCAGGTCTGTCCCTCTTCCTCTCTATAATCATCCATGCTGATATTGCTAGCAGTATTTTTAATGTGTGTATGTGTCTTCTCTCTTTCTTTCCATAAATAAATATTTAGTAAGCACCAATTATGTACCCAGTGGCTAAAGATCTTGGAGTCCTCCCTGACTCCTCTCTTTCTCTCCCCCTTTACATCAAACTCTAACTCAACCTCTTTTCTCTTAATATACATCCAGAATGCTGGCACTTCCTGCTACGTCCCTGAGGCCTGACCCAATACCATCCTTTCTAACCTGGATGCAACTTCCTCATGGGCTTCCTTGTTTTGTTTCTGCTGACAGTTTGTTCTCAATCTATCTGCCAGAAAGATCCTTTAAAAACCTCACTCACAGCCTATTTCATCTTTTCAAAGCCTGGACTTCCAATTTGGCTAATGACAGGAACCTGAGTCCTTACCGTGGCCCATGAAGGTCTGGTATCTGAATTATAGACAGCTAGGTGACTCTCTCTATCACCCTGTCCCCTCCCCACTCCTCCAGCTACACTGGCTTCCAGATTCCTTGGGTAAGCATGCCCACTCCTGCCTCAGAGCCTTTGCTCCATTCCATTTGCCTCATGGCTTTTCCCCCAGACAAGTGATCTATAACTTACTTTCTCCTTCAGGACCTTGATCAGAATTTACTTCTCAACCAGGCCTACCTTGAACTCTCAATCTGATGTTGCATCTTGACACCCAACCCTGTAAAATTCCCTCTTCGCCCAGCTACTTTCCCCCACATGACATTTGCCATCTTCCAACACAATGCGTACAATAATTCATTACTATGTGTCTCCCCTACTAGAATATAATCTCCCAGATGGCAAGATACTTTGTCATAGAACAGTGCTTGGCTTATAGTAGCCATCCAATCCAAATTTGTAGAAGGAATGAATGAAAGTGACAAGAACAACTTGCCGAATAAACTACAGGCTCCTGAGGTTGGCCTTATAACTTCCCTGGATCTCGCACATGTCACAGAGGTTATGTGCGAACCCCACTGTTGCCTTTAATATGGAGGAGTTGAATTCTTGGATTAAGGTAGAATGTGTTTGGGGTCATCATTTTTCCTTATTCATTTACTTTGATTTAGAATATTATTCCATTAGCAAAACTTAACTTTAGAGTGTGGTTGGCATCCTCATCTTCCATGAGGTTTCAGATGTTCTTTCTCCAGGCACCTGGCTTTCGCTTGTTCAGGAAAACTGTGCTGAGCAGTGCAAGATGTGCATTTGTATCTTACCTTTCTGCAATGCTCTGTGTAACTTGTCTTTTGCTGTTATCACTTGCTTGTTTGATTGGAAGGTCTAGATCACTGCTAACACAAATATAATTTGAATCTCATAAGTAATTAAAAATATTAGTAGCCATGAGAAAGTAAAAAGAAATGAGTGAGACTAATTTTAATAATATTTAACTCAATACATCCAAAATATCATATCAACATGCAATCAATTAAAAAATGTAAATGATATATTTTACTCTTTTTTTTTATACCAAGTCTTCAAAAGTCCAGTGTGGTGTTTTACACCAACAGTCTGCTTGGCTCAATAACCACATGTGTTTCATGGATACCTTGATATTCTTTTAGTTTGATTACATTCACTCTTAAATGCGGACCTGAGGGTAGCATGCAGTTCACTTTCCTTCCATTCCACTTCACAACCAAGTCAAGAGAAACATCCACTCCCCTTGGAACTGTTGTTGTTTGACTATGTAATCATTGTCCCTCTCACACTATAAAACTGTGTTTGAAACAGACTTCCTGCTATTCATATTTTCTAAGAGACTCCCATAATTGTCATCATGCAGGTCCTACACTTCAATGAATTTTCCCAGAATGAAAGTAAAGAACCTGATCCCTGTCTGAAAAGCAAAAAACAGGAAGTACTGGCTGACAGCTCTCTGGAAGCGCAGGAAGAAATAAAGGGGTCTCTGCAGGTGAGCCACTACAAATTCCTGTCCCTTTTCTTATGAACTGCTCCTTCTGGCTGTGCTGTATTTGGCAAGGGTTACTTATCCCCAAATATTAGGTCCTGGCTGTCATCAGCGGCAATGGCAAGAGCAGGAACACCATATGACCTCCAATTCTTTTCTGATTCTGTGTCTTATGTGTTGTTGGCTGTAAGCTAGTTTCCTAAAGAGTAGGATTTCATATCTTCTGCTCATCATGATAAAGACAGTTAGAGCAAAGCTCCATTACTTATCTACTTTTACAGGGCACAGGTCCCCAGGACGGAGCATGGTTGAGGATGAAGGGCAGTTAGGGGTAGGAATCAGCTGTGGGAGTCTTATTTCTTTCTCCAGTTTTCCCCTTTCTAGTTCATGGGGTAATCTACTGATGCACAAAACTTTTATTGGTTGTCTCATACCAGGAGTGGGAAAGATATTCTCCAGGTTATATATTCCTCTACCTTAGAATGCTTAAGAGGAGGGCAGAGAGGTGGTTGTCTTTTTCTTCTATCTTTTTGAATATAGAGAAAAACAAGGTGCGCTGATCTAAAATACAGTACGCACTGCTGAGTCCCCGGTGTATTGTTCCTGGATGACCTTGACACCAAGTGGGAGCCGTGATCTTCCCCTGGGATCACTTCAGGCCCTCCATCCCTCTCTTCCTCTCAGCTTGCTCCCCCACATGGTAACAAAGTGAAATGACTCATTTCAGGATCAGGTCACATTTTCTTTCTTTTTTTGTTAGGAGGAGTCTTCCAGTGATGAGAGTGGACTGCTCAGTTGCTACTTCGGGCACCTTCTCTCCAAGATAGACAGGATCAGAGTTGATTACACCCTAAGTATTGCCAACAGGCTTTATGGGGAGCAGGGATTCCCCATCTGTCCGGTGAGTTAGGTGCGGCTGATGATGAAAACTATCACACAGCATACTATTTAAAATCAGTTGAGTAGCTGGATCACTCAGCTGGCACCTCTGGACAGGAGGATGTGCTGTGGACCGGGGGGGCTCCCTGGGGTCCCCTGTCTATTGTCCTTCTGGGTTTCAACGTGAGCGGTGTATGAGGCCTATTGGGGGGGGGAAAGAGGGTCATGTCACTAATAGTTTTCAGGGCACGCGTGGGTTTGGTAATGGCCCTGTGTCTTGGGATGGTCTTTCCCAGTAAAGATGCCTAGCAAATGCACTTGGTAGCTCTTCTTTCCATCTCTCCCTCCGCCCCCAGCACTCCCCTAAAGTCCCCTTTCAGGCCACCAGCGGGCCACATCTCAATAAAACTGTACTCACGTAGCAGCACCGAGATGCGGTGGAAGGAGACTGCGTCTGGAGCCAAAAGGCTCATGGCTTGTCCCTGTGGCTGAGCAGCGTGTGCCTCCAGCGAGGCGCATCTGAGTCCAGGCTCCAACTTCCTCTGCCACTACCAGAAGGAGCCACATACTTAGCAAAGGACACGAGGGGTGGGACCACAGGCAAATGTGTGATGCAGTTGGTTAGGCTGGTCCGGGGAGGGCACAGGCTTAACCTCCGTTGGCCAAAATAAGTATGTTCTCCCGCAACAGAAATGAGATTGTAGATGCTGCTCTTTTTTTTTTCTTTTAAACTAGCCTTATTGAGTTATAAATTCACATATTATATGATTCATCTATAAAAAATGTACACCCGAGTGGCTTGGGTATATTACTTATGACTTTTCAAAAAATTGTGGTAAAACATAATGTAAGAGTTGCATTTTTCACTATTTTTGAAGTATACAATTCGGTAGCGTTGAGCACATTCACCATGTTGTATAAGCATCATCCAATTTCCAAGACGTTTTCATCACCCCAGAAACTCCAGAACCATTAAGTAGGGTTTTAATTGCTAAAAATAGAGGCATTATATAGCTAAGTCTCTCAAGTTACTTAATATTCATGTTGCAGTGTCTCCATAAATGGGTTATATCCAAGGAAAAGGTATCTGAGGGAAAGGCTTGTGCCCTTGTAACTGTGGACTGCTTTATGAATCAGCATTCTTTTTTCTTTTTGTAAGATTTTATTTATTTATTTTTGAGAGAGTGTGAACAGGAGGAAGGACCAGAGGGAGTAGGAGAAGGAGGGGAAAGAATCTTTTCTGATAAAAAAAAAATTCATTTATGAGAGACATAGAGAGAGAGAGACATAGAGAGAGAAGCAGAGACATAGGCAGAAGGAGAAGCAGGCTCCCTGCAGGGAGCCTAGTATGGGACTCTATCTCAGTACCCCAGGATCATGATCTGAGCCAAAGGCAGACTCTCAACCAGTGAGCCACCCAGGTGCCCTGAGGAGAAAGAATCTTGAGCAGACTCCATGCTGATCGCAGAGACTGACACGGGGCTCCATCTCACGACCCTGTGACCATGACCTGAGCTGAAACCAAGAGACGAGCACTTACCCAACTGAGCTACCTCGGTGCCCCGTGAATAACCCTTCTATATCCTAAATTGTCACCAGAATGAGTGTAAGGCCTCTGGCTAATTGAAAGTGGGCATAGATAGAGACCACATGCATCCTGTTTAAATAACTGGGCACATCTCTCACTTGGCTTCTCTTGACTGCCTCACGCCTAGCTATCAGCATGGTTATCTGATTTCATTGCATTCTTTCTCTTTATTCCAATTTAATAGGAATACTTAGACGGTGTGATTCAATTTTACCACACGACCATTGAAAGTATTGATTTCCGAAAAGAAACCGAAAAGTCCAGACAACAGATTAACTTTTGGGTTGAATCTCAGTCCCAAGGTAAGAAAGCCCAAACACATTGTAGCTGGTGTTCTTTTCCACTCAGAAGGAGAAAAGTCAGGCCAGTGTCTGAGACTGCTAGTCTGTCACGACCAGGCGCTCACTTACATGGACCACGTTCAAGGCCATTTGGCAGGTGCAAACAGTCAGACACTTAGCTGCTGCGCTGCTTACTGTTGCTCTTTTGCTCCAACAGAAAAGGTGAAATCCTTTCAGCCAAGCACATGCCAGCAGGATGTTAACTATTTCCATTTTGTTAAAAAAAAGATCAGTAGAAAGATTGTGAGGAGAATCTATTCAGTGGGAAATGGGGACATAATAAAATCCCAATTCTTATCAACCTTTCATTAACTATATAGGTGTTTTCTGAGTTAAGGAGGGTGTAGAGATACCGATGAGAAGTGAAACTTGAAACTTTAAGTTCAATGGAATAGTTTTTTTTAAATATGAAACTCCCCTGTCTGAACTCATCTTGGGAGAAGCGACTAAATCCAAAATTATTTCTCCTTGCTTGGTCCACATGCCACAGAAATTCCTGTTCCTTCAAGGTTCCACTCAGTTGCCAAGAGGAATGTGCGTTCATTGAAAAAAATCATACTAAGCCACAAATATCTCATTTCTCCTAGTTAGTTAACTCTCCTAGAGTATTTTAAGTGTAGGTGATGTCAACATAATCTATTATTATGGGGTTTAAGTGGAAGTGCTACAGTAGGAAGCTTTACTCATCTTTAAGAACTTGGCATGTATTCAAATAACCGATGGATTGGTATTTTGCGGTGGAAAGGAATGCTGGACTATAAATGGATGACAGCATGGGATTTTCCAGGTCACTTGGGGGCTGTGTTACGGTGAAAAGAGCCTCAGAGCTGGGCCAAGAGCTAGAATCTGGCCCCAGAACTGATCTCAGCCAGCCTTGCTGAGTTTTGACATGTGGCCTTACCTCTTACTGGCTGTAGTTTATTCCTTATAAGAGAAGATAGCAATACCTACTTCTCATGGTTGACATGAGATGGAATGAGAGAGGACACACAGAAGGCCCTATTCATATATCCTGACTAGGCAGGGATATAAAAACCATATAAAAATTTATATGCATTTTTGTTTGTATTTAAGCATATGCCTTTTGCTGTGATGAGCGCTTGAGATAGGAATTTTACACAATAGTTCTGTTTCTCAAAGAGGTTATAATATAATCAGGTGGCAGGGGCTACTCTGAAAGTTAAATCATGACACAGGATGTCCGATAGCAAGTTCCCACCACAGTGGTTCAGTGAATCGAAGGAAATTCCCTCTGTTTCAGTGCTTTAGAATGGGTCCCTCTTGGGGTTGAGTGATGGCGTTTCTCCCCCATCACTTCCGCCCTCACCTCCACCGCACCCAGAACTGTGAGTCCTGTCATTTTCTTGGGTTAGTTCTCTCTTTCTCTCTCTCTCTCTTTTTTGTAAATATTTTTTTTATTTGTTCTTGAGAGACACACACAAAGAGGCAGAGACATAGGCAGAGGGAGAAGCAGGCTCCCCATGGGGAGCCCGATGCAGGACTTGATCCCAGGACCCCGGGATCAGGGCCTGAGCCAAAGGCAGACGCTCAACCACTGAGCCACCCAGGCATCCCTCTTGAGTTAGTTCTTGAATCAGACATGCCATAGCCTTGGGGATGGGAAGCAGCATTAAGGAAAATCTGTCTACATGAATACCTCTGATACAACTCATATTCAGGATATTCTCTGAAACCTTTTTTAAAGGTAAAATCAAGGAACTTTTTGACAAGGATGCTATTGACAGCACAACAGTGCTCGTGCTGGTAAATGCTGTTTACTTCAAGGCCAAATGGGAAAAATATTTTGACTCTAAAAACACAGTTGATGCACCTTTCTCTCTAAATGAGGTAAGATATTACAGCACATGGTTTTCTAGACATCCCACTGATAATTCCACTAAGAAGTACAATTTGCAGGATGTATAGTCAAATTTAGAACTTAGGTCTCTGGGTTACAGCATACAATATAATAAGAATATTTTGTTATTAGCAAAAATCAGTACCTGAATTTTGTTGACCACCTCATTGCCAGGTACTGTGCTGAGCATTTTCCACTCATTATTTCACTTGTTCCCTAAAATATCATTATGAAAATGGGTGTTATTATTTCAATCTAGGAGTTGAGGGGAAAGAATGCAAAGGTTAGGTTACTTAGCTAAATTCATGCATTGGCATTCACATCTGTATTTGTCTCAAGAAACCCGGGATCTTAGCCCAGACTATAGAATGGAGGAAAGGAAAGGATTGCATCCCACTCCACCATCTGTTAGCTATGTCACTCTCACAAGCACTGTCCATCCTCATCTGTAGACTGGTGACCTCTCACAAGGTGTCTGGGGTGGTGCCCTGTATCTGATGGAAGCCTAGGAAAAAATGTTGTCTTTTAATAGTACATGATTATCGTTTAACCAAAGTTTCAACTGGCGCTGGGGAGGTCATTCAGGCTAGTGAGGGCAAGGGGTCAGGTGAGGCTAAGAGACTGGGACTGGGTGGGGCAGGCATGGAGGGGGAGCACGTGGGGCTTGTTTCCCTGGCTAGGGTAGGTCGATGCCTGGATGGACAGTTTACCAAGAAGTGACCTTAGGAGCTGAAGAACCTATTAAAACCATGGGAAAATAAAGTGTTGGCAAAGGAAGGGCTGACTGATCAGTGGGCCCAGAGTTCATAGGTTAGATCACTGGCATGACTTAAAGCTTCTGGTGAAGACCCTTCTCATGAATGGAGCCCTGTTCTCAGAAGAGAAGGAGGCCACGTGAGCATGTGAACTTACTCGGGCAGTCCTGTGATTTTCTGTCTTGTCCACTGCAGAATGAAAAGAAGACTGTGAAGATGATGCACCAGAAAGGCCTATTTAGAATCGGCTTCATAGAGGAGCTGAAGGCACAGATCCTCGAAATGAGGTACACCAAGGGGGCACTCAGCATGTTCGTCCTGCTGCCTCCTTACTCTGCAGATAACATGAAGGGCCTGGAAGAGGTAAATCATCACTTGCACATCTCTCCAAAATATGTCATTGTCGATCTCTGGAGAGGGGCCCTATTTACCATTTACCTTTCTGAGGAAGGATGGCACCTCAGCTAGCAGATGTATCAGAGAGGATATCAGAATCTGAATTCTGTGAGATAGTTCTTCCTCATTGATTTAGAAAAGAACAAATGCCAAAAGCATTGGATAGGACTCACCTCTCCCATTGCGTAGCTCTTGGCAATTGTCCTCTGGACCAGACCAAGGAATCATCTGGACTCAGAGGGATGTGAGAATTGCTACAAATGAAACTTCTTTTCCTTTTCTCTGAATAGCCTGATTTCAGTCAATCTCTTGATTGAACTACTCTGCTATGGGTCACATCACGACCCTTCAGCTGAAATCTGGTTTTGTGTGCACATGCCTTGAGAGAGTGGAGACACTGACACCGTAATAGATTGCTCATGAGGTGTGAATCAATGAAGGCTATGGAGGCTTGGCTGTATACTGTTCTGTGCAGTGAAGAGTTGGAGACAGAGGGAGAGAGAAATACCTGGATAGTGATCACAAAAATGGCTGTTATTCAAAATGTATTGTGTACTAGTGCTATGTTAAATATTTTACATACCTTATTTTGTTCAACCCTCGCAATAGCCTAATGATATTCACTTTATTTTTTTAGAAGAGGGGATTGAACCTCAGAATGTTAAGGCTTGGCCAAGCTCACCCAACTTAGTTGACTGACCTTTGCTGGGCTTTGACATTCAGATACCAGATGACACTAGAACTAAACCATCCTATGACCTCTAAAGAGGAAAGAGGTTTGCTTTGAGGAATTTAAATGAAATCAGAATATTTTGAGGCTTAGGGAAGGACCCAGAAGATTGTTATACTGGCTGTTGAAATAGGCTCAAGCCCTTTGAAGTAATTGGGACATCCTCTGCAGGATCATAATCTGACCCTAAACATTATTTCCTTCCTCTTATAGCTTGAAAAGAACATCACTCATGAAAAAATAGTGGCCTGGAGCAGCTCAGAGAATATGTCAGAAGAAACAGTAGCGGTTTCCTTCCCACAGTTCACCCTGGAAGACAGCTACGATCTCAATTCTATTCTACAGGACATGGGCATCACGGATGTCTTTGAGGAAGGGAAAGCTGATCTTACTGGAATCTCTCCAAGTCCCAATTTGTACCTGTCAAAAGTTGTCCATAAAACCTTTGTGGAAGTGGATGAAGATGGCACCCAGGCAGTTGCTGCCAGCGGGGTTGTCGGCATGGAAAGGTCCTTATCTTCTGGGGTGACATTTACTGTTGATCATCCCTTCCTCTTTTTCATCAGACACAACAAAACCAAAACCATTCTCTTCTATGGCAGGGTCTGCTCTCCTTGAAAGGAGCACAGTGTCTAGTACCTGGGAGCTGGAAAAAAGTGGTGGTATGGTCCCCCCTGGCATAACATGGGCATTTGTGTTCTCATTGATATCCAAAGCTGAACAAATTTTATCACAGCTCTATGCCTCCTTCCTCCAGACACTGGCCCGTGCTTGTCCTGATCCTTCTCTCACTCTGTAGCTGACTTTCATCTATGTCCATTAGTATCGAAGACTCTGGCTCCTCCTTAACCTTTCACCGCACTGAACACTCAAGCATATCATTTCCCCTCTGTGACCTACAGGTCAATGTTATCAAGAATGTTAAGTTCCCTACCTCCTTATGAAGGAATCCTGAAAGTTCATTAGACCACTTCTAGGAGAGGATAAACTCAGAAGCCACTTTAACGTGGGCAGCAGGAGGAAATGTTTAAATGGAATGTGTCTTAGAAACTCAGCTCTGTTTCTACTGTAGTTAAAACCATGGCCCATTGCTGGGCAAGATGTCCTGCCTCTTCCTCATAGAAGATGCCCCGTAAGGTGTTTCTCCTCTGGGAGAAAGTAAGAGGATTTATTACTGAAGAGGATTTAAGTGAGAATACAAGGACAGAAGCCTGCCCCGGCCAGCACTCATTCTGCACTGACAGGATATGTTTTGTGAATCTGACATTGACCCAGGAGAGCGGCAATAGATTTAAAAATTAGTCTCAGCTTTCCTTATTGAGTCTTCTAGGCCATCATCATGAAGCACTATCCTGTGTGTCTCCTTCACCCCCTTCCTCAGAGAATTCTCCTCAGTAGTTACCCCTAGATACCCAGCATGTTAGGTAGGACAGGGGAGTGCTGCCTTCACCTCGGGCTGCTGGTCTACCTGGCCCCCTCTGTCAGGAGTCTGGCCATGTGGACCTATTTCCTCCTGGAGGCCTCATGCCTGGTTACATTCTGAGAATAGGCCTGGGTCTGGGCATGATGCACATGGAAACTTCTGTCAGGAAAGCCCTTGGCTTCATATCAAGCTCTAGTCTACTGAAAGCCTGATGCCTGAGTGTTCAATACTCCAGGACCTGGGACCTTCGTTCTCTGATATGTCTGTCTGAATTCCTGATTTCTGCCTTAGCTGAATGCTCTGTAATGCCTACTAACAATGCCTAACTCTAGGATGTTGCCACTCATTCTGTCAAGGTGAATTCCTGGTCTTGGTCATGGTTCTGTTTTCTTGTCCCACCCTATGAGCATCATCCTCCTAGTTGCCACTATGTTGGTTAAGTGTGGCTGTGGCAGTTTTTGGAGGAGGAGGTACGTTAAGTTCAGCGCTGTCATGCTGCCTCCCCTCCAGCCCCCTTTTCCTCTACATTAATAATTTCTTTGTGCTGTGAGGGACCAGTTCCATATTCCCCATATAGACTTCTCATCGTCAAGGTTGTTTGTGAGTATAGAAAAAATTCTCATTGATAATGTAAGGCAGCTTGAGGTGGCTCTTCCAAGTCCTTGCCAAAGAATGCATGTCCCATGGTCAAATTTATGTCAGGTAATCAAATACATAGTCTCTTCTCTGTTTCCTTTTGGGGTTGATGTTTTGAAGATTCTGTGCCTGGCCTGTCATCACTGTTGGATACTGAGCTGGAAAACTATGACCTATGTGGCATTGTCTGGCCTTGCTTATGTTCTTATTCTTTTCCTTGATAAGCACATCTTCTCATTTGTATTGGTGTCTCTCAGAATTTTAATCACAAAAGGAAAAATGTATCTATTTACAAAAATGAGAATGAGATTCTTAAGTCTTTCTGTGAATCAGTGAGCAGACTCTTTACTAAACTTCCATTGATTAAAATGTTTTTTCTTAGTAAATAAAGCACTTTTGTTGTTAGTTATTATGTGTATACTATTTTATGTGCCAACTATTTTAGTTACCTAAGCCTGACTTTAAATACTTTCATCCAAAAATATAGAAATACATAATCTATAAAGCTAACCATTCATCTCAATGATGTCAGAAAGATATCTCTTGTGCCAGAAAATCGTTTCCAACTTTCCACCAGAATTACATGTGAAGGCATACACAAAAGATGAAAGCTTGCTATGATTCTAAAACCTAGGAGTGATAGCCAATGGATCATCACATTTGGAAGACATTTCTGCTGACTACAAGTTAAGAGCAGGACGGCAAGCCTAGTCAAGGGGTTCCCGGTACTGTGTCACTCCATGTCAGTCTGCTTTGTGCCCTACCATTACTGCCTCCTCCAGGGTTAAGACACACAAGAGCTCTGTCAGTTTAAATTCCAGACATCCACTTCTCTCCTTTGTCCTTGCTGGGATCTCCTAGCCTCTGTCTTTCTTGTCATTTTCTTTCTTCCTGCAGCCACTTGAAGACTGAATGAAACTCCCTCAATACAATGCACAGGAAAGTGAAGAGAGGTATTGGCACTTTCTACCCTGAGCAGTCTAGCCTTCACAATCGAGTATTTTTGGTGGGGCAAGGACAGAAAGAACCCTGGTGGTAATGTTGTTGGATTCGTGTATTTCATTTAATCCTTCCATTTGGAGTGTCAGAGAGACTACATGGAGAGGAAAGCATTCTAACTTGGTCCAATGGAACTACAATAGATGGAAGCCTATGAGAAACTGGGGATCATGCTCAAATCTAGGAGTTCTTGACTCTCATTCTTGCGCCAGTGAGATTGACCCTTTAATATAGCAGCCCGAGACACAGAGAGCATGCAAATCCGTGTTCTATAAGTGCTAGAAAACCAACCTGAGTGTGCAAATCTGGGGAGTTAGCTCTTCTGTTTCTAGTTGAAGATTCCTTCTGCTTAGCAACATTGACAGGTGGGACAAATGAGGCAATGTAGATTCCTAAACAACTGATTCATTTACTCTGACTACAAACATTCTGAGAAGAGAACCAGGAATGTGTTATGCCCAACAGGCCCTCTAGTACTCTGCAGTTCACAGGCTCTGTACATTCTGTTTTATTTCAACCTCCTTATGATTTCATACATTATCTAAAGCATCTTTACCCCTCAAACTCCTCCCCCGTTTTTCTTAATGCTGAAGCAAGCCTGAACATACATTGTTTCATCCCTGATTGCTATTTACTTCTTTTGCATGTGTGGATTTTTTTTTTTAAACTACAGTGTCATTAACTTTAGGTGGAGGCCCTATGATTGGGATGATGGGTGCCATGTGGTGTGTCAGTGGGTTTCTTTGCTCCATAACTGAAGGCCAATGTCAAATGTGTTCTTCATCCACATTACTTGTGTTGTGTTCTTGTTTTCCCAAATTCATTGTCTTACTCTTTTATTTCTTTGCTCAAATATAACAACACATGCACACCTCTTACCAATGTGTTCTATTTACTTAATATTTAATTTAAAAATTCTCATATTCTCATACACTGTTTCCCTTCTAAATAATGTTATCCATCATGTTCATCAAACAATGTTTTAGCTACAGATGGGTGAAAGGATTTGAGAAGAAATCAAATGCACAACAGTGGAACTGGTGGAAACTTACACACCTTTTGTTGATACACACGGGTTCGAATAGATCATTACAGGACCAGGGTTAAGTAAATGGGAAAAAAACATATAGGGCCGTGAAAAAAATAGTGCCCAATAAGGAATTAATATATCATGCTAAGGACAAAAAAAAAATGAGGCTTCAGAAAATGATTTGTGGCAAGAACCAGAAAAGAACCTTAGAAAACTTTGATAGGTTTGAAAAAGGCAGGCATCTGTGGAATTAAACAGAAATCTATGAAGATAAACTGTAGATAAACTGTGACAATGGAAAGAATTGGATGAGATATAAAAGACTGCCAGGGACCTCAAAATACAATAGCAGAATTTAAATAGATTTTAGAGGCAGTAAAGAAGCAGAAATGGTGCCTGGAAAATTTATTTAATGAATAGAGTGTATTTCAGTGTTTGTCTTAGAATATTTAGGAAATAATAGAAGAGAAATTCACAGCTATGAAGAACAGAAAGTAAACCCAAGAATTATGGCATTTCTGAGAAAGCATGTATATTAATTGGCACTAAATTAATAATCAAAGACACAATTACAGAGGACTTTCTTAACTTGGATAGTCACCTGATCACATGGATTGATTTCCAAGAGAAGTAAGCAAAAATGCACTTGCTAAAACACTGTAAAAATAAAAGATTGAGAAAATAATTCTGTTAACATTTGGGCAAAAAAGAATATAGTTCACTTTTAAAGAATAATCAGAGGCTCTTCAGACATTCATGTTGTGTTGAATATCTGAAAACTAGGAAACCTAGTCTACAGGTTTGAGGGGAAAATATACAACTGAAGAATTTCCTGCCCAGTCAAGTTGTAAATGCAACAGAAAATCCTTTCTAGCTATACTGATGCATTTAATCCCCAGCACCAGTCACCATGCTATAAACATCATAAGAATTAAAATTCAGCTCATGATGCTTTCAGTAGAATCCAATGCAGTCAAAGGCTCTAAGGATAAGGAATTTCATCAGTAAAAATATGATTTCAACTGACAATCAAAAAAGAAGAGAAATTCTTAATTTTAAATTCTAATTATGTCCCCAAATTGTGGGCAGCTGAGACTCTTCTCTTTTGCATTTTTAAAAAAATGTTGGGTCCATGCATGAGGTGAGTTTCAATATCCAGAATAAGACTACAGTCATGAAATTGGAACAGTAATAGTTCTTGATATTTGTCAAGTCCTTATGTGTACTGGTATTGATCAAAGACCTTAGTATGTGTTAGCCCATTTATCATCTCAATCATCCTCAGAGATAGGTTATTATTAGTACCTATAGTTAGCAGATGAGGAAATTGAGGCACAAAGTCACCCAGGTTGCAGATGATTGAACTAGGAGTTTGAACCTGGCAGTCTGACTGGATGTTTTACAGTAGATTTCTAACCACTACCCTATATATCCTTTCAGGTAGAAATAAGAATACAAGAGGCCATTTATTTACATTTCTTTATTTTGAAGGCATGACTTTTGAGGGCCAAGGACTCACTCAACATAAGGTTTTGGGTGCCAGTGTGCTTTGAGCTTCGAGGTGGAGATTTTATGGAGTGGAAGGAGTATGAGGTGGGCAACCATCGTGGTGGCAGGTTTGAGTTCTTTAGTAGGAGGTGCCTGGCAGGTGTGCATCTTCCTGCCCTGGCCCTTTGCTAGGGAGTGATTGACAGAGGTCTTTGCCCCCTGGCTGTAAGTTGGTCCACTTGAGTCACACAGGCATAGCCATGCCCCTAGGTGACTGTTACTATCACAGGGGAGGACAAGTTCCCAGACAAGAAGTATAAGCTGTTAGTATCCTTGCCAGGAAGCCCATGCAGAGCCTCCCACTCTTAAATTGCTAAAGCAGGCAGGGGTAACTGCAAAACAGTATTCATAGTCCGATGGGGAATCTCAAAGACAGAGATAAGCGTATCATAGAGATTACCAAATGTCTGAAGGAAATAATCACATGAAAGAAAGAAATCAATCTCAACTGAGTTAATAGATCAAATAAAATATGGGACAAAATATAAAATAAAAATAGGAAGTTAAGATATTAGTTTAGAATTCCTGGAAATAAGCTTAATTTTTAAAAAGGTCAGTAAGTCGCCTGAATACCAGAATGAACATAGCCAAAGAGTCAGTTGGAAGACTGAACCTCAAAATTCTACAAAACATAGAAGAGACACCTAAAGAGGTGGAAAGCAGTTATTGATGGTAAGAGCCATGCCAGGCAGTTAAAGAAGCTTCAATATTCATCTGTGAGCGTTTCAGGAACAAAGAGAGCTGAGTGGAGGAAGTACTCAAAGTTATAAGAAAAGAAAAATATTCAGAATTGAAAAAAATTCATGCAGATTGAAAGGGCCCATTGAGAGCCTACACATCCATACTGTGGCAAAATTCCTGAAGATCAGGGAAAGAGAGGAGTATTTTAAAAGCTTTCTGAGACAAAAGAAATAGAACTCATAAAATGGAATGAGATGATTGAGTTTGGATTTCTCTTTGGCCCTGCAAGAAGACACAGGGGAATATTTTGGAGTTCCAAGAGAAAGGAAATGCAACTAAAGTATGGACCCATACAAACTGTTAGTTGCAGATGACAGCAAAATACATGAGCAAAGGCTCTGAGCTATCTGTAAACTTCAACCTGAAGGAAGTTCTACTGCAAAAGAGCCTTAAAAGATGAATCAGAGAAGGAAATGTGAGCCATGAATAGCCATGATGCCAAAAAACAACAACAACAAAAACAAAAAACAAAAAAAAGAAAGAATAACATGTGACTTAAGTTTAAATTAGAATTTATTATTAAAAAAATGAGGATTCACATGATCTCAACATGAGAAGTGGGAGATGGGGAAGTTGAAGAGCGAAGTGAGATTAGCTCTAGACATTAATAGAAAATTACGTTTATATTTGTGTTAAACTAAAGGTTAACCAGTGGAAGAATTGAGATAGGATGCACAATTGCTAAAACATTAGGGGAAAATGAATGAAAAATGCTTGATCAATTCAAAGAAATATCACCAAGAAGAAAAAAGACATAAGAAAGCACAGTGTATACAAAACGTAAAGCAAGGTGGCAGTAAGTCCAAATATGACTAGGTCCTAGAAATGTGCTTGAGTTAAATTGCAGTTAAGCATCCAACACTTGATTTCAGCTCAGGTCATGATCTCAGGGTCGTGAGATTGAGCCCTGAGTTGGGCTCTGTGCCAAATTGCACAGTCACAAGACAGTCTGTACTAAGAAAACAAAGATTTATTTATAGACTATTAATAGGGCACAATAACAATACGAGGATTAGAATAATGGTAAAGAAAAAATACCAAAGAAACATTAACAGAAGAAAAGTGAGAATAATAACAATAATATCAGATGAAAAATTTAGTCATAGCCCCAAACAGTAACAGGGACAAAGATAATCAAGACACATATTTCCTTTTGTTGTTGTTCATTCCCATTCTGATTTTTTTGCAATTACGGTTTGAAGCATTCTTTGTATTCATAATTTTTTAAAAAATATTTTATTTATTTGTTTATTAGAGAGAGGGAGAGAGAGAGCAAGAGAGAATGAGTGAGCATGGGGAGGAGCAGAGGGAGAGAGACAAACAGACTCCGTGGTGAGCACAGAGCCCGACTTGGGGCTCCATCTCACAACCATGAAATTATGACCTGAACTGAAATCAAGAGTTGGATGCTTAACTGCCTGAGCCATCCAGGTGCCCCCACAATTGCTTTTTAAGTGGTATTTAACACATAGGGTAAAATGCTACAGCTTTTTTTTTTGGGGGGGAGCTCCTGGTTGATTTCTTGGGGACCATTTTTATTGACTGAAAAGTTTTGATTTTCACTATTTTCTTCTTATAGTAGTTTGCACTTTTGTTGGGCAACTTTTTCTGTTCATACTGAAATGTGTAGTTTTTGTACTAAAAATGACAGGTTACTTTAGGAAAGTGATGTTTCTTGGTTCAAGAGTGCCCTCTTCTGTTGGTATAGTGAAGCACAGCTTCTAAAACAAATGGTGTCTTACTGCTATACTTATTGATCTGAATTCCGTGCACAGATATTTGAAATTAGGTGGCTTCCAGTAAACTGGTGGAATAGTTCCACCAGAAGAAAAAAAATATTGGTAAAGAGAGATTAACTCATTATGCATAGATTTTGTGATTATCTTTCTAAAAAATCCAAATGAGTTAGCTGACAGTTTACCAAGTAAGAAAATTCTTCAGATGGTTGGTTAGCTAGTTACCCAAAATGTAAAAAAAGGGCTTCTGATATACCTGTAATAACTATTTTTAAGTTCAGCATTTTATTTAATTCACAGAGTTAATTCTAATTGAGATTTTCTTTTTATTCATTTATTTACAGTATGTATCTCCCCAGTAGAATATAAATCTGATGAGAGAAGGGATCTTTTACATCTTATGCATTGCTGTTCCTTGGTACTTAAACTAGTATCTGACATAGAGAAAATGCTCAAATACTTGTTGAATAAATGCATGAATGGAAAAAACAAGGACCCTATTCATGAGAATATCAAAACTATAAAATATGAGTAAGTCTAAAAGACATGTGTTTCTGTGTGCTTGAGTAATGCAAATACGCAAATAATAAAAATATAAACAGAGTTCAATGATTCATCAAACAGTGGACATCCATGCAACTACCATCGGGTAAAAGATATATGACATTATCATCACCCCAAAGCCCCCTTGCATCAGTTTCCAAGTATTACTTTCTTCATTCTCTTCAAAATATAACCAGCATGTTGGCTTGCAGCCCTGTAATTTAGTTTTGTCTGCTTTTACACTTCATATAAATAAAATCATACAGTCTATATTCTTTTGCGTTTGGCTTGTTATCATCAATATTGTTTTTGGTGCTCATCCATTTTGTTGTCTAAGCTTTAGTTCATTCCTTGTCATGGCTGTGTACTATTTTATTGTGAGACCATAATTTATGTCTATGTTCTACCATCATATGTATCTCTTGGTGCCCATAAGTGTGCATTTCTGTTGGGTGTATATCTGAGGTAGAACTACTAGGTCATAAGGTACGTGTATGTTCAACGTCAATAATGCCTTTGATTAATGAAAGATTTACCTTTTGCAGAGTCCAATTTATTAACCTTTACTATTCGTGCTCATGTTGTTGTGTTTCATTTAGCTCTGCAGGTCATTTAGAATTGATATTTTGAATATGGTATGAGGCGGTAGTCAAGATTTCTGTTTTCCCAGTGGATGTTCAATTGCCTCAGCATAATTTATTGAAATCACCTCTTTTCCCCAATGTTCTGTAGCATAATTTTTAAAAAAAAAATCTAGTATGCATAATATGCACAGATATATTTCTGGGCCTTTCTTCTGTTCTATCCTTTGGCCAAACCACATTTAGTTATTTAATGACAAGTCTTGCTACCCTGATAGAACAGGTCTTACCTCCTCCTTTTCCAAGAGCGTTTTGGTTATTCTTGGCTCTCTGAAGTAGGTAATCAATTTTTTGAAAAACAAGACCTCCTGGGATTTCTTTTTTCTTTTTTTTTATGATAGTCACAGAGAGAGAGAGAGAGAGAGAGAGAGAGAGAGAGAGAGAGAGGCAGAGACACAGGTAGAGGGAGAAGCAGGCTCCATGCACCGGGAGCCCGACGTGGGATTCGATCCCGGGTCTCCAGGATCGCGCCCCGGGCCAAAGGCAGGCGCCAAACCGCTGCACCACCCACCTCCTGGGATTTCAATTAAGATTGCAGTGATCAACTTTGAAAGAATCGACATCTTTATAGTATGGAGTCTTAAACCATAAATAAAACATATTCCTCCAACTATTTAGGTCTTCCTAATTCCAAACATATATATATGGAATTACATATATATATTATATATATAAGGTCAAATATATATATATTTTATATATAAGGTCAAATATATATATATATATATATATTTGACCTTTTTCTACATGGAGGCTTACCTATCTTTCATTTTTACTAGGAATGTGATAGTTTTTGGTGATCTCTCAAATGATACATTTTAAAAAGATCTTCATTTTCTAACTGTATGTTGCTAGTTTATAAACAATATTTGATTTTTTAATTTTTTTAAAAATTTATTTATGATAGTCACAGAGAGAGAGAGAGGCAGAGACATAGGCAGATGGAGAAGCAGGCTCCATGCACCGGGAGCCCGACGTGGGATTCGATCCGGGTCTCCAGGATCGCGCCCTGGGCCAAAGGCAAGCGCCAAACCGCTGCGCCACCCAGGGATCCCAATATTTGATTTTTTAAAAAAAATTATTTTATTTATTCACGAGAGACACACAGAGAGAGGCAGAGGGAGAAGCAGGCTCCATGCAGGGAGCCTGACGTGGGACTCAGTTCCGGGTCTCCGGGATCATGCTCTGGGCTGACGGCGGCGCTAAATCGCTGAGCCACTTGGGCTGCCCTATATTTGATATTTTTAAGAGTGACCTTGCATTCAGTAATTTTACCAAACTCACTTTTAAATTCTTATAATGTACATGTCAATTCCTCTGTGAATGATAATTTTATTTCATTTTGGGTCTTGAAACTTAATTAAGTAAGTAAGTATTCAATTGCCTTATTACATTTGCTGAATTCTTCTTTTCCCCCTATTCTTTCCCTCCAGGCTTGGTTCAATTTCGAATGGGAGCAGGGATAGTGGTCATACTTGTTTCATTTTTTATCACAAAGACAAAACTGCTTTTCCATCTCTATTTCTCCATTCCTTTCTATCTATAAACTCTACTGAGGGACATGTAAGATGAACATATTTCTGGCTCAGTATGTGAAGACAGCAATTTCTCCCACATGGATGTATCAATTGTTCCCAATCTGAATTCCCAGGAGAATTTTCATAGACCTTGGCACACTGGTGGAAAAGTTCATCTAAAAGGGAGTATGTGCAAGAATTGCCAAGGAATGTTTAGAAAGCAAAAACAATGAGGGAGCTTGGACTGAATATGAGGACATATGGTCTTGGTCAACATCCCTAGACATGGTGCTGCAGACGGGGATTCTTGTGGGAATTTTTTTTGGGTAGGGAGGGCAGGAGAGGGTTTCCTTGAGAGAAGCAGGACAGGGAAGGGAAACCTGTTCATCATTCATGAGGTCTCAGCTAGAGATTGGATTCACTGTGATCCTATGGCTGAAGCTCTGGAGGACAAGTTACACCACAAAATGAGTCCTATTTTGATGCAATGGAGCTATCCTGCCCTTTGATATCCTTATGCCAGTGGGTTATAGCTGAAGTGTGTCCAGGCTGGGGGTGGTGTGCTGCTGGCTCTCATTTGAATTGTCAACCAAAACAGCACCTGGGTGCCAGGAGCACTGGCTGGCAAAGGGAATCTGGTTGGGACCCAGTAGCAACCATTACATTATAGGCTTGGAGAAGAAAAGGGTCACATGCAGTGTCAGTCACAGATGTGCAAAGGTTGTGCCAAAACTTGGGATGGTGGGGAGTCCACAAGTACTCTGGTTCAGGACTTAATCATTTTCATGTCCTCACTCAGAAGCAGTGGAACCACTTTTACGTTTTTTTTTTTTTTTTTAGATTTTGTTTATTTATTCATGAGAGAGAGAGAGAGAGAGAGAGGCAGAGACACAGGCAGAGCGAGAAGCAGGCTCCATGCAGGGAGCCCGATGCGGGACTCGATCCCGGGACTCCAGGATCACGCCCTGGGCCAAAGGCAGATGCTGAACCACTGAGCCACCCAGGAATCCCCCACTTTTACAGTTTCTAATTGTCAATGTATTTTCTATCTTTGGGACAGTTTTGATACTGGGAGGAAGGGCTGATGAGATAGAAAGTTAGGGAAGGGCTCAATGATTGACAGCTGTGATGATGTTGAAAATTAGGTTTAAGAACAAGGATGAGAATTTGTAACTGGAAGGGGGAATTTCGGAGTTTGGTGATTTCCAGCAGGAGCTGTTCTTGGCAGTGATGACACTCACAGTGGGGCCATGTATGTGGATCATAGAGGAGAAGGAAGGGGAGGGTCAGGAAACTGAGAGATGTTCCAGCATGGACTGGGAAAATATATAGAGGGATGATAGGGTTAGAGCAGACAGGAAGACCTTGAATGTGTGACATGGTGGATGGAGGGAGATATGGTTGGGGTGGGCAAAAAGGGGGTAAATCTCTAAAGGGATCACAAGGTGATTGAAGGAAGAAGAGCTTTTGAAGGAGCAAGAGTAGGAGACTAGGCATAGGGACCTTACTTCCTGATTCCAAGATATGAGTGGGTGTCCCAGGGAAGACTGTGTGGTGTGTGGACCTCAGGGGAAAGCCAGAATTCCCTGTAAAGGGCCTGGTAGAGGAAATGCCTTAGGAAAAAGTAGAGGGCTTGTGGATATAGCTGAGCTACACACCAGAGGGTCTGGGTCACAGAGAAAGCAATCAGAAGACATATACTGATAGGGATGTTCAAACATAGAACATTATTGCCAACTCAAAGATTTCATATCATTTTAAGAAAATAGCATCATTTCAATGGCATCCAGGGTTAACTCCATAACAAAGTGCTGATTCTTTCCAAACCTTACTCAATTGGTGTATCTTCCAGTGACAATGAGAAAGAAGAATTAATTAAGTACTGTTTTGAGTTTGCTTAAAGACCTGTAATCACAATATTAAAAAAAAAACAGAAGCAAATTGAGATTGTTGAGATTGGCACAGACATTACCCATGCCCTTAGAAGGTGCATCACTGAATTGCTTCCTTCAGTAGTCATGCAGGTGAGAGGGAAGAGCTCAAGTGTCCTTCTGGGATTTGTTTCTTGGCAACAATGACAAATCTTCACACCCTTTATCCAAGACTAAAGCTGAGAATAATCCAAACATTGTTTCTTTAAAAAAATTTTTAAATTTCAATTCAATTTAATTAACATATAGTATATTATTAGTTTCAGAGTAGAGCTGAGTGATTCATCAATTGTGTACAATACCCAGTGTTCGTGACATCACGTGCTCTTCTTAATCTCCATCACCCAGATACCCCATCCCCCTACCCCCTCCCATCTAGCAACCTTCAATTTATTCTCTATAGTTAAGTTTCTTATGCTTTGCCTTCCTCTGTGTTTTCCTCTTATTTTAGTTTTCCTTCCCTTTTCCGAAATTCATCTGTTTTGTTTCTTAAATTCCACATGAGTTAAATCACATGGTATTTGTCTTTCTCTGATTGACTTATTTTGCTTAGCATAACACCCTCTAGAGCCATCCACACTGTTGCAAATGGCAAGATTTCCTTCTTTTTGATAGCTCGGTAATATTCCAAATTCCATTTCATTTGATAATATTCCATTGATAGCTGAGTAATATTCCATACATATATATATGTTTATATATATCATCTTCTTTATCCATTCATCTGTCAATGGACATCTGGGCTCTTTCCATATTTTTGCAATTGTGGATGTTACCGCTATAAACACTGGGATGCAGGTGCCCCTTCAAATCACTATGTTTGTATCCTTTGGATAAATACCTAGTAGCAAGCAGTGTTTCTTTAGTGGACTAGTAGAGACAGTAGGGATGTTTCAAGATTAACAGGAAAAACTGGAATTTGAAGGTGTAATTTTTTATTGAGTTTTTTAAATTTCAGAAATAGTGTTGTTTTCCTGAAATCAGTGAGCTTGTTGGATGTTTATGAATTATTGGTCCTTAGCCCAGTGTTTGGCACAGAGTAGACTCTCAAGAAATGTTTACTGAGTCAACTAAAATGAGAGCTTTCATAATTCATGGAAAGAATGCTTAAGAACAAGAGTGGTGTGTGTGTGTGTGTGTGTGTGTGTGTGTGTGTTTAGCTGCCTGCCCAAATTTTTCTTACTAATTTTTCTGGTTCTTTTCTAGCAAAATAGTTCTCTTTCATTTTCTTCTTTGCATTTGGCATCTCAAAATAATGCAACTCCTAACTGCTAAGTTAACTTTATTTCAGAGACTGGGTTTGTCAGGACACAGCCTTGTACATCCACGGTAAGTATGCTTTAATTCAGCTTTTTGTCAGGCTATAAACTAGTGGTTTCCAACCTTGTCAGCACATCATAATCACCTGGGGTGATAACAATTCTGATGTCTGCTTCTTTACTGATTTAGTTGTCTGTGGTAAGGCTTGGGCAATGTTTTTGTTATTTTTTGTTTCCCAGGAGACCTGAGTGTGTATCCAAGGTGGAGAACCAGTGCTCCAAACAATTCTTTTCAGAGGATCCCCGAGATCACTGGGGATGAAGGCCCTTTTACAATCTTTCCACCTGGGTCATAATTCATTCGACTTGGCCATTTTGGTCCTGGGTTGAGCTCCTGCTTTTAGTTTTATTTAGCTGTCTGGTTGATTTTTATATCTTTATGCTTGAGCCTCCAAGATCCTTTATAATGGATTTTGGAGAAGTTAAAATTTAAACTCTATTTCTCTATGTCATAAGGCACAGCCTTTTTGAGTACACAAAACCATTGCTGACAGCAAATGCATAAATTCATGACCATGAGTGGAAGAAACAGAAAAGCCAATCCTCAGTTTTGTCATAAACCTTGCATGCTAATTTTTATTAGGGAATTCGTCATTGAGAAACCAAAGGTTGTTTCACTGGAACTGCAACGATAATGACTAGGGAGAGGCAGAGAGAATGCTATAAATTCAAGATCTCAACAACTCATGTTACACATGCTTCTTTTGGTTCCTCGCTCAAGCCGCCTCTGCTTCTTCAAAAACCAGGTAAGTTCTTTCTTCAGTTTCATCTGAAGACTTCTGTGTCTTAAGAACACTGATGTTTGTTGATTTGAAGAAGTACTTTTATTGTGCAATTTTCCTTGGGCTGGTTTTATTTACTGTAGAGCCTGCACAGCCATGACAATATATCATCATAGTGTTTGACAGTAAGTTAATTTTATTTCTGAGTTAACTTGCAAGGAATCCCTGCAAAGAAATTTGGGGTTGAAATGGAAGTTTTAACATCAAATGTGGAATGCCTTAGCAGGGATGGGCACTTGCTCATCAAAGTAACCCCTTCAAAGTATTTAGGCTTTTAAAACATTTTATTCTGCGTTAGTCTCATTCTTGTTTTAGGATTTTTCTTCAAGCCTTTATTAATCAGTTATAACACAGCTGGTGGGGAAGAAAATAGGTGTTTTATTTATTTTTGTAAATATTAACTGCTCTTTAAAATTATTTTTGTGTGTGTGAGATAACAAAAGTCGTATGAACTCATGGCACAAGCCTGAAACAATATAGAAAAGTATAGAAAAGAAAACACTCTCTCTTTGCTCTTTAGGGAAAATTCAGCCCAGAGTCAAATTTTTATGCCGTTAGGGATTGGGGTAAGAGAATAAATGCATTCTGCCACGCTCTGCATTCGATTTAGAATCATCTGAGAAATAGAAAGTATCACAGAAGGAGCCACTGTTGGCTTCATTATTTTAAGGCTGGATTGGAGAACATTGCTTGGACCTGAGGCCAGTGGGGATTCCTAGGCCTTTCCCTGGCCTGGTCAAGGGCCAGCAGCTGGACAGTTAGATAGGAGCAGGCCAGGGCTGGGTCTGCCAGGGGGAGATTAACACTGTAGGAGGCAGCGGGCAGGCAGGTGCAGGCAGGCTCTGGCAGAGAACAAGAGAGAAGAAAACCATTTAGGCGTCAACCCTGCTGCCTGGAGAAATGAGAACAGAAACACCAGCTGATGCCAGATTGATTCATGTCTCCTGTCCAGAGAAGGCCAAGAAAAGGCAGAGAAGCAGATAACAGTGACTTTTCCCTGGGAGGATGAAAATCTCTATTTTCTGAATCAATGCAGGGAGAGGAAGAGAAGCAGGAAGGGTTCCTGTGACATAATGCAATTCAAATAAGTGTAATGTTTTTATTTGGTTTTGGTTGTCGTTGTTCTAGATCTTGCCGGAATCTTCATGGATTCACTTGGTGCAGCATACACTCACTTTGGGTTTAATCTCTTCCAAAAACTGAATAAAATAAATGATGGCAACATCTTCTTTTCCCCTGTGGGCATTTCTGCTGCCATTGGCATGCTCATCCCAGGGGCCCGAGAAGCCACCGCCATGCAGTTGCAGAGGGTAAGGAGGTTCCCATTGCGGTCCAGCATGTCTCTGGGGGTAGCCCTCTAGCATTACCTTGAAATGGGGCCTGGCAACAGAGAATGAATGCATAGGAAGACACAGAACAATTTCAGATCTATTAGGGCAGTCCTCCTCCTTCTCCAAGTACTGTCATGCTATCTGCTCCCTAGTGCTTGAAATTCCTTTGAGTGGGGGCTGAGTGAGTGGCCTTCTCCAAAGTCATTAACCTCATAATTAAAGATGGAGTGTGAAGAACAAAGCCTACTGGAAGAAGTTGCAAAATCCCCACTAGGCTATAAATGAGACATCAAAGGTCAATACATGAATGGATAAACCACTGTAGGTGAGATCAATGGGCAGTCAAGACCTCTGCAGATTTTGAAAGGACAGAGAAATGTTACCTGTTTACCACTAAGGTTTCTTTAACAAACATTTTGCTGTCTTCAGACTGATTCTGTGTGAGGGTTTCTCTATTCTGATCATAAACAATATTTTCTGTCCCTTCCAGATGCTTTTCTCTGAAAAAGACACAGGGAGCTCAAGGAACAAAACCGAAGAAAGAGAGGTGAGGAGACATGTGTTGCTACCTTCAGGATTTGGCTGCTTTGTGATGTGGGCTCCCTGGGAAAATGTGTAACAGAGCTAATAGTTCACACTTATTTTTAAGGAATTACAATCACTGCATCCAAGTAGAGTTGCTAGTATTATACAATAATAAACCCTTAATATTAAGAGGAGACTAACTTTTAAAAAAGAATATTTATTTATTTACCTGAAAGAGAGGGAGAGAGAGCATGTGCGGTGGTGAGGAGAGGGAAGCAGATGGAAAGGGAGAGAAAGAGCCCCCCATGGGGGCTCATTCTCCGGAACCTGAGATCAGACGTGAGCTGAAACCAAGGATCAGACACTTAACTGACTGAGCCTCCCACGTGCCCTGAGACTTTAAAGCACATTGACCACTCTGATGTAAATGCCCATAGATTAAATGTAAATGCCACTTTGGGGCGGAGTGAATGGATTTAGGAGTTGAACAGATTTGAGTTCAAATCCTGACTCAGTCACTTCACAGCCATGCTACTTTGGGCAAGTTATTTTCTTTGAGCCTCTATGAAGTGGTCAGTGGAGTATCTGGAACACACTGGCGACTCACCCAGCAATAATGGCGGTGGTAGGAGGCAATACTGTTACTACATTCCATTTTTATTTTAAGCCCCCTTGCTGATATTTTATTTCAAAAATATATTAGCATAGGACCAATGACTTCTTAGGGTCTCTTCCAACTCTAGGGTTGTAGTATTCCTTGCCTAAAGGACGATCTGCTCAAACATGGGGAAGTCTGTAGGTCAGGGCTGGCATCTGGAGATGGTTAGAGACCTAAGGAGGAGCACATCTGCCTGACAGTAGTTGCAGCTCAGTCCCAGACGCTCATAAAATCATGGCTCCAATCTCCCAGCAATATGAGCTGTTCATTTCACAATCCCACATGGCCAGGTTGTCTGGCTGGCTCAATGGCAAGTGGAGAGTCAGGCTTCTTTACAAAGTTTGTGCAACAGAACTGGGTCAGACAGCTGCTCCACTGTCCACTCAATCAAGGAACACGGTTATTCTCAGAGCACTCTCTCTCCCAAGGATGTAGCCCATACAGAATCTGTATGGGAATTAGAAAAAAGAACCCCCTCTTGGACAGATGCCCACTCCTGGCTTGGTGATGGGGATGAGGGTTGAATTTCAACTTTGTACAGGGCACAACTTGTACAGCTCTGCATAGAAATTATGTCCCTTTCTCAGGACTTTTCTGGGAGCCACAAAAGTACAAAGACTAGAATCACTGACTGAAAGGATATGAGGATTGGGGCCTTCTTGGAGGGTCATCTACTCTAATCTCCTTTTTCAATAGATGAGAAAACAGATGAGTAGAGTAAGCTGCTCAAAAATATGATAGATGTACATTTGATTATCACATGAATTCAGAGTATTCTGAACCTTGCTTTTAAAAATTGAAGTTAGGAGTGTCTGGTGGCTCAGTTAGTTAAGCATCTGCCTTTGGCTCAGGTCATGATCTCGGGGTCCTGGGATCCAGCCCCGCATCAGGCTCCCTGCTCAGTGGCGAGCCTGCTACTCCTCCTGCCTCTGCCCTTCTAGGGCACTCCTGCCCACTCATGCCCTCTCTCTCTCAAATAAATAAAATCTTTAAAAATTTTTTGAAGATAAAAATGTTAAGATATTGTGTACAAAAAGTAGTAGGAATTCTTATACAATTCTGCAATTCTGAATACCCTTTAATTCTCCCCTTCAGTATAAGTTATAAACTATTGACAGATTAGCGGATGCCTCCAAGTACTTTCCTTGAACACATCCCCATCCTCTCCTGAAAGAAGTTCCATTGTCCTGAACTTGGTGTTTGTTATTTCCATTTAGGAATGATTTCATTGCACATATTTTTTAAAAATTATCCTTTGCAACCTGATTATTTTTGGCTCAGGAATGTATTTACAAGATTCATCTATTTGAGGTGGATACTTGTAGATCTCCTTGATTCATTTTCATGACTGTTGGTCCATTTGCCCTGTTGAGTGATTTTTTTTCATCCTTCCTTCCTATTACAAACAAATGACTCTTCCTCTTTTCTTTGATTATTTACTTATTTGACAGAGAGAGTCTGAACAGGAAGAGAGGCAGATGGAGAAGGAGAAGTAGACTCCCTGTTGAGAAAGGAGCCTGATGTGGGGCTCAATCCCAGGATCCTGGGATCATGACCTGAGCCAAAGCTGATGCTTAACTGACGGAGCCACCCAGCCGCCCCACAAATGACCCTTTTTATACAAGTCTTGTAGTTTACCTGAATGAGAGTATCTCCGCCCAGAGCTTCTAAATATGGCAGCCATTGAATTGGCTATAGAGTACTTGAAATACATCTAGCTCAAACTGAGAAGTGCTCTAAGTGTCAAATATAAATCAGATTTATGAGAAAATAGTGTTGAAGGAAAGCTGTTTTACTACTCACAGCACTTCCAACAACAAATGTGTGGATTCTTTCCCTCACATTAAACAATTTTGAGATTAACTGCCAGGAGTCAGAGCAGACCCCACACATTAAGGGCTCCATTCTACAAGACTTGCCCTACTTCAGGTTGCAAGGAAGTGGGTTCCCAGAACACCCACACTTCTGTCCAACTTGGCTACAAATCAGAGGATCACATTGCCCACTACTCAAGTTTCATAATTTGCTATAATGGCCCACAGAACTCAGGGAAACACTAGTTTAATATAAAGGATACCAATGAATAGCTAGATGAAGAGGTATATAGAGTGAGGTCTCAAACTGTCCCAAGAACAAGAGCTTCTGTCCCTGTGGAGTTTGGGGTACATCACCCCCTACCAGCGCATGGATGTGTTTCCCAACCCAGAAGCTCTTTAAACCCTGTAGTGTAGGGATTTATGTGAAAGCTTTATCATAAAGGCATGATCAATTAGGAGCTCTATCTCTAGCCCCTCTTTCTCTGGAGGATGGGAGATGGGGCTGGAAATTCCTAAGCTTCTAATTACAGTTTGGTCTTTTCTGGTGACCAGCCCTCACCTCGAAGCTATTCAGGATCCCACTAAGAGTTGTATCATTAGAACAAAAGATGCTCCTATACCAGGAAATTCCAAGGGATTTAGGAGTTCTGTGTCAGGAAATGGGATCAGAGAACAAATATTAAAACAAAAAATGTTCCTGGTACCCCTATCACTCAGCAAATTACAAGGTTAGGATCCAGAGAAAGAGACCAAATATACATTTTTAAAAAATGTCACAGATGTAAAATATCTCATTTTTATGTGTCATTTTAATTGAAATGATATTTAATAATTATGTATTAATATATAATTATTATGTTTTTGTTGAAATGATGTTCTAGATAGATTTGGTTTGATAAAGTATAATATTAAATTTGATTTAATCTGTTCCTCTTTATTTTTAAGAATGTAATTGTTTTTTAGATTTAATTTATTTATTTGAAAGAGAGAGAATGAGCAGGGGAGGGACAGAGGGAGAAGCAGATGCCTCACTGAGCAGGAAACCTGATGCAGGGCTCAATTCCAGGACCCTGGGGTCATGACCTGAGCAGAAGGCAGACACTTAACTGTCTGAGCCACCCAGGTGCCCCAAGAATGTAATTACTAGAAAACTTAAAGTTATATATGTGGCTCACATTTTGCGGCTTGCATTATATTTCTATGGGACAGTACTGGCCTACAGTATATATCTAGGAGGTAGGGCTTATGTATTTTGACTTTATTAAATATTAACAAATTGTTTGCCAAAGGGATTACACCAATATCTATTCCACTTAGCAGCGTACATTGGCCCATTTCACACAGTCGTACAGAGACAGTGGGACCTGAAACCCCACTGGCCTTGAAATTCCTAGTCATTGACATTCATGTACAGTTGACCCTTGAAAAACATGGGGTTGAATGGCACAGGTCCTCTTAGATGAGGATTTTTGTTTTGTTTTGTTTTGTTTTTAAAGATTTTGTTTATTCATGAGAGACACAGAGACAGAGGCAGAGACACAGGCAGAGGGAGAAGCAGGCTCCTCACAGGGAGCCCGATGTGGGACTTGATCCCCAGATCAGGGATCATGCCCTGAGCCAAAGGCAGATGCTCAACCATTGAGCCACCCAGGCGTCTCAGGATTTTTTTTTTTTTTGGACAGATATAACACAATACTGTAAATGTATTTTCTCTTCCTCGTGATTTCCTTTTTTCTTTCTTTTTTCTTTTTTAAAGATTTTATTTATTTATTCATGAGAGACACGGAGAGAGAGGCAGAGACACAGGCAGAGGGAGAAGCAGGCTCGTTGCAGGGAGCCCGATGTGGAACTCGATCCCGGGACTCCAGGATCACGTCCTGAGCGGAAGGCAGACACTCAACCGCTGAGCCACCCAGGCATCCCTCATGATTTTCTTAATAATATTTTCTTTTCTTGAGCTTTCTTTATTGTAAGAATATACCATATAATATATATAACATATATTGTGTTTTGATTTTGCAGATTGACAAGACAGAAGAGATACATCACCAATTTCAAGAGTTTTTGAATGAGATAGGCAAACCCACTAATGATTATGAACTAAAAATAGCCAATAGGCTCTTTGGAGAAAAGACATACCTCTTCCTTCAAGTAAGTTTTGCTGTGTTCACCACATCTGTGAGTAGTATTGGTGAATGGCCAATGGCCCTTTTAGGACTGTATGCCCCAGAGGCTGCCCCAGCTGACTGCCTGGCTCAGCCCACATCCCTGGGTGTGTCCTCTTGCCTGTTCTCCAGACATCCAGGCCCTTTGGGAGTTTTTAATTCTGGCAGTCTAAATGAGTTTTACCTCAATCCTGTTGCACGTGCAAAAAATATGCATGGAAGTACTCAAAGTGATTTGCCCAGGTTCTAAAGTTTCCTGCTAACAATGTCGGTCATCTTAATGTAGAGATTACATTTATTTAGAGATATTGGAAATGGATAAATTGAATTTTCAACCTCTTTCTATTCCTTCCCTATTCTTCCTAAAGAAATACTTAGATTATGTGGAAAAATATTACGATGCTTCTCTGGAACCTGTTGATTTTGTAAATGCAGCAGATGAAAGTCGAAAGAAGATTAATTCCTGGGTTGAAAGTCAAACAAATGGTAGAGTATGGATCAGTCATTTATCATAACACACTTCTTGAGTACCTGCTATGAGAGAAGACCTGAGCTTGATACCGCATGGGATACCAGAGTGCACAAACTTTTTTGGGGGGTGCAGACTTGAGATAAGTTGTTCAGGGTTAGAAGGGCGGGACACGGCATGAAGAGTAGGAAAAGACACTACAGATGGTGGAGTGGTCTCAGGAAATGGGAGAGCCAAGGGGCACCAGGGAGGCACCACAGGTAGCCATCTTCATGGAACACATAGTGGAGAATGATTTGCACGTGGCTGTGGATCACAATATCTCTGGGGCTCCTGAAATTGGACTCATGTCTGTGTTGGATTCACATCTTTTCCTTTATATCAGAGCTTTCCTTTCTGAGTCTGGGTCCCTAAGTGGAAATGTCACAGAGTGTTTTCTTTCTCTTTGTCAAATGAGAAACATTCAGCCTCCTTCCATCAAGACCTGCCTTTACTACCTACAGCCAGGGCTGCCCAGGCTTCATCTCTACCTGAGCGTCATGCAGGGGTGATAACACCTTTCATCCCCATCCACAGCAGAGAACTTGACAGAGCCCTCACTTCATTCCCCCTCCTTATTTCCTACTATGAGCCAAGCGCACAGGAAATACTGGAGAGTGCTATTAATATGGAAATATACTTTGGGGAATAATCATTGATACTTTAGTGTTAGAGTTTCAGAATACATTTAAAAAAATTCCAGTTATCATGAAGACATTATTATTTCACAATGCATTTTTGTCTTCATATGTAGTCCAAAAAATGAAACAAAATTTGAAAAAGCAACAAAAAAGAGGGCCTATCAAAGGGTTGATTGAAGGATTGTCAGTGTGGAATGGGCTAAACCCAGAGACAAAAGCATTAACTCCTTTTCCAATAATATAAGAAATCTTTAAGTTTTGGGTGGTAACTCTATCAAATGGGTAAAAATAATAACAGCTAACACCTACTGAATGCTTCTCATGAGCCAGATGATGTTGTAAGTGCTTTACACATATTAAGTCATCTACTCCTTGCTTGCAAGAACTCTATGAGGCAGGTTTTATTCCTGTTTTACAGATTTGGAAACTGAGGCACAGCGAGCTTAAATAACTTGCCTGAGATTCCTCAACCTATAAGAGGCAAAACTGGATGCTAACAGAGGCAATCTGATCCAGAGCTCGAACTCTTAACCATCACACCTCAATTTATCCAGTGGGATAAATAGGCGATGGGCAAAGTGAGAACCTCCCTACGATTCTGGCAGCAAACATTTTGTCGGCAAGGCCTTCAGGTGCTGACCTGGCTGAGTTTTTAATGATGAGTCAAGTCCGTCTGCATCATATTTGCCATGTATAGCACTTGTGATTTTTGAGGATGGGCCAATATTTTTGTTATTGTTTGTTTGCAGAAAAAATCAAGGACCTGTTTCCAGATGATTCTCTAAACAGCCTCACCAAGCTGGTGCTGGTGAACATAGTTTATTTTAAAGGGCAGTGGGACAGGGAGTTTAAGAAAGAAAACACCAAGGAGGAGGAATTTTGGCTGAATAAGGTATGGTCCTTAATTTATTTATGCAATGTGTTTACACCTGGAATGTAAAATCTAATGTCATATTTGAGCAAGTGTACATGGTGAATAGTAAGGGGGACCCTGAGGCTCTGATCTTTAGCATTGTTTTATGTTGAGCTAATTATTTTGGTGAGCTAACTCTGTTGTCTTATGCTTCTTTTGACATTGTGTGGTCTGTTACTTTGTTGCAGAGTACAAGCAAATCTGTGCCAATGATGACACAGTGCCATTCCTTTAGCTTCACCTTCCTGGAGGACTTGCAAGCCAAAATCCTGGGGATTCCATATAAAAACAATGATCTAAGCATGTTTGTGCTGCTGCCCAATGACATAGATGGTCTGGAGAAGGTAAAACCTTTCGTCTCCCCAATCTTGCTTTTATTTCCCGAGGCTTGGCATCCCAAATCTTGTTTCTGGGTTAGCCTGGAAACAGGGCTTCTGATAGGGATCTGGTGTCTGGCAGTGCCAAGCAGAAGATATTTCTCATTTTGTGCAGCAGCTATAAATGGATGTCTAAAAAGGAGCATAAGAGGGTATCAGGTTTATTGAAAACAATCCATACTAAAATATTTGGGGATGACCTAAAATGAATATTTAAGGTCAAATGGGAGTCCTAAAGATCAGTAACCATTCTGAGAAATGGTTACTCTCTATATACCTTTTCCCCAGAAAGTTGCATTTGCACATACAGCAAATTTTGCATCCTGTTCAGCAGTCTATTAGAGCTCCTGAATTTCTTTCTTGGACCTTTAATTTCTTTTTAAGTTTTTTTTATTTTTTTCATTTTGGAGCAGTTTTAGGCTTACAGAAGAACTGAGAGAAAGGTACAGGGATTTCCCATGTATCCCCTGCCCCTACACATACATATCTCCCTTCATAATCAATATTACTTACCAGAATGGTAATTTTTTCTAACCAGGAATGAACCCAAGCTGACACATAATAATCACTTAAGACCTTTGATCTTGAAGCTCTTGATTAATTCCTTTGACTTAAAACTAGAATAAGATACCACCTAGAATGGGTCCAGTACATGGAAAACACTCAATAAATAATAGATAGTATATTATTATAATACTAGATGCTATTCTGTTGCTGTAAAACATCTCTAGCAGCATTATACATTGGAAAAATTGGGGACAGCAAAATGACAGTAGGTATGAAAGCTTCAAGAGTATTCATACTCTGATCCCCAAATCCCAGTTGTGGGGATTGCCTTAGGGAAATAATTCAACAGAAAAAATATTGCCTTTCTTTATTCATGAGAGACACACACACAGAGAGAGAGGCAGAGACATAGGCAGAGGGAGAAGCAGGATCCCAGTGGGGAGCCGGATGTGGGACTCCATCCCAGGACCCTGGGATCACAACCTGAGCAGACGCTCAACCGCTGAGCCACCGAGGTGTCCCAAAAATTGCCTTTCTGAACGAAATCAGGAATTTCTGCATTAAATGTACTAGGATACCTAGTTTAAAATTCATCATCATCATCATCATCATCATCATCATCACTGTTATTCTGTGATCCACAGTATCTATCAGCATCTATCATGCTGGATACATACCAGATGACTGTAAAATGAACAGATGAGTATTTGGCAAAACTTATCAGCTCAATGGAAACATTATCTATTAGTTTGAAGATATTTGGGAGAGATACAGATCTGTGAAAAAGTTTACATTAGAACAAATAATATGGACATTCAGGGTGATTACACCTATGTAAATATATATATTATATAATATAAAGTATATTAATAATAACATTTTAATTATATATAATTCATATAAGTATACAACTTAATATATATAAATTATATATCATATATTCATAAAAGACTATAGAGGAAGAGTTAAAAATGACATGATATGTATTAGATTGGTAGAATAAGAATTTATTTCTCATCTTTAAAAATTCACTTAACACTATTGACTTTTCATGTATACACAGATAATTTAAATAAAGAAGTATAAGTCACCTGCCTGCTATTTAAAGACAAGGGTCTAGTGAAATAAAATGGCTATATTTATTAAAATTAATTATTTCTAACTGATACAAATCAGTGTCACGGTGTTTCCACTTTGTATTGGGATAATCATACCACCTTCCCCTCCTTTTTAATTTTTCTTAATAGATTCTAGATCAAATAACTCCAGAAAAATTAGTAGAGTGGACGAACCCAGGGTACATGGAAGAAAGGAACGTGACCTTGCACCTGCCCCGGTTTGAAGTGGAGGACGGTTACAATCTGGAGGCCGTGTTGGCAGCCATGGGGCTGGGGGATGCCTTCAGTGTGTGTGGAGCTGACTCTCCCGGGGTGCTCTCACACTCCAGGCTGCACGCACAGAAGTTTCTACATAGGTCCTTTGTGGTGGTAACCGAGGAAGGCACAGAGTCTACAGCAGCCACCAGTGTGGGCTTTGCCCTCAGCTCTGCGCTGAGCTGTGAACACTTTCATTGCAATCACCCTTTCCTGTTCTTCATTAGGCACCATGAGTCCAACAGCATCCTCTTCTTTGGTAGATTTTCTTCTCCTTAGGACTCTCTTTGCTTTGGCAGAAAACCAGCGTTGGAGTTTTGTTTAGACTATGGAAATAGCCCAATCTTAAAAATATTGTTTTACTCGCTTGTATTCTAATCTCACCATCAAAATCAGTGATTTAATGACTGTAATAGGGTGTGTGTGTGTTTGTAATTCTCTTTGAGAGTGAAATGTCCTTTAGTTTGTGCCATGTATAAAGTGAGTTAAATCGAGGCTCATTAGTAATCTCCTGTTGATTTCTTCTGAAAGTAAGTCAACTTCTCATAGCTTTGTGCACTAATTCGTGAGAAACAGACTCTTCAGTAAAGACTGTGGACTGGTGTTTCTGGGAGTCTCTCTAGTTCTAATAGTTTGACATAATGCACAAATAAAATCAAAGAATAATTTCCTCAATTCATGTGATATTTTTTTCTTTCTCAGAAGTGTGGCCAACTGCAGAGAGGAGAATTTAGAAGCACGTTAGCAAAGCATAAATTAAAGCTTAATGCCAGAACAAAATAAAACAATGTGTTAGACAAAGAGGAGTCCCATATTTTCACCCTCTCTTCTAATGGAGTATTTTACCTGCTGTCAGTTGTGTGAGCATTTTGATATTGTGAAACAAATGTGATTTTGAGAAGGTAAATATTAGAGCTGATCAATATTTTTACCCTGTAATTTTTTCAAGTGACAATAAATATTTGGAATGACTTTTAGAAGAGTGTTTTCTTTCTTTTTTGCCCATTTACGTATTTCTGGTTATTTTGCAAGTGAGCTGTGGGCACTACCAAATAGTATTTTCCTGAAGTTGCTGTTTGAGAGGTTCTCAATCTATTGCGGATACTCTTTGTTGGACCTACTCTTTTTTTGAGTTTTTAACAAGATCCCATTACTGATTTATTTTTTAAGAGCTCCATTGAGCTATAATTTACCTATAATAAAATTCACACATTGTAAATGTACAATTCAATAATTTTGTTAAGTTTCTACAGTTGTGCATCTACCATCACACTCCGGTTTTGGAAAACTTCCATCATCCTAAAAACTTTTCCTTATGCCTTTTCCCACCCCCAGTCCCAGACAACTATTGATTTGTTTTCTGTCTTTATAAAATTTTATTTGACATTTCATATACATGGAAAAATAAAATAAGTAGTTTTTTGCATCTGTCTTCTTTAACTTAGCACAATATTTTCAAGGTTCATCCAAGTTGCAGCATGAATCAATATTTTATTCTTTTTATGGCTGAGTAATATTCTATTACATGGATATGTCAGATTTTTTAAATCTATTCATCAACTGATGAACATTTATAACATCTCTATTTTTTTTGGCTATTATGAATAATGCTGCTATGGACATTTTGTATACAAGTTTTGTGATACAAAACTTCTCTTAGGTATATACCTAGGAATGGGATTGCTGGGTCTTATGATGTCTTTTTGTTTGTCATTTTGAGGAACAGTCAAATTGTTTTCCAGAGTAGCTGCAATCATTTTTACAATCCCATAGCAAAGTATGAGGGTACCAATTTCTACTTATCCTTGCCAATAACTTGGTATATTAAAAATTTAGCTGTCCAAATGATTGTAAAGTAGTATCTCATAGCTTAGTGGTGTCTTTTGAAGTGCAAGTAGTCTAATGTAGCAATATTATCTTTGAAAGATAATGCTCTTTCCCTAATTCAAGTTTACAAAGACTTCCACCTGTTTTCTTCTAGAAGTTTCATAGTTTTAACTCTTCCATTTAAATCCACGGCTCATTTGTGTGTGTGTGTGTGTGTGTGTGGTGAGGTAAGGGTCTAAGTTGTGATTTTTTTTGACTATGGATATACAATTAACACAGCATCATTTATTAAAAAGACAATCCTTTCTGCACTGAATTGTCTTGGTGTCTTTATCAAAAACAATTAACCATAAATATAAGGTTTTATTTCTGGGGTCTCAATTTTGTTCTATTGAACTATATGCCTACTGATATGACAATACCACATTGTCTTGATTACTGCAACTTTGTAACAATTTTCGAGCCAAGTAGTGTAATTACTTTGTTCTTTTCAAGACTGTTTTGGTTATACTAGGCTTTGTGCATTTTTATATAAAATTTCGAATCAGCTTGTCAATTTGTTTAGAAAGCCTGTTGGGATTTTGGTAGGAGTGGTATTAAATTTATAGACCAATTTGCTCATTATTGAGTTTTCCAATTCATGAACATCAACTGTCTCTCCATTTCTTTAGTAATTTATTTCTTTTAGCAATATTTTATAGATTTAAGTGTACACAGCTTTTTTTCATGGAATTTATCTAGACAATTTTTGATGCTATTGTGAATGGAATTATTTTCTTAATTTGTATATCAAATTATGTTGTACACCTTAAATATATACAATTTTTATTAAAAATAAAATAAAGAATAAAAAGAAGCATGAATATAAGATGTTTAAAGGACTTTAAAAGGAGGGGGGAGTGTTAATGGGCATTTTGTTGAGTAGTACTTTTTCTAATGCAGAAGAATTATATCAGCTGAAGAACTGAGAAATTTATATTTACAAAATCTGAACATTTGGGGCCAGATACCTTCCCTCCTAAGGTTTAAGATGAGAAGGCTAAACCAGCTCTGCTCCTTCTAACCACCACTGGATGGCCACTAAATAAACTGAAGTGTACTTAAAAAGGCAAGGGAGAATGAGAGGAGGTAATTTGTCCAAGTTATGAATAATATGCCTTTAGGAAGTACAGTGGCTCAAAATGAAAGTAGGGGTGCACTGATAAGGAAAGAGGTGACAGATGTATCACTAACCATGGTTGTGGTTCAGGGGCTTGATTGGTGTTTGCCCACCAGCTACAGTTATGAGGCTTTTTCACTCCACACATCCTTGACCAAATGTTCAGAATTTCTCGCTCTCTTTTTTTTTTTTGTTTTGTTTTGTTTTTTTGTTTTTTGTTTTTACAAGTGTCCTCAATGGAGCTGGGCATGTCTACAAGTAGACGATCTTGGGGGAAAAAGAGCCAAGTGATACACTGGAGCAACATCCTATTTGGCAAACAGCAGAGGAGCTGCTGGTTAAGCCCCCTCTGGTGCCAATCTGGGTAAGGTTGCTAACCATTAGCACCAAGTAACCACAGTACTAAAGGCCCTTGAAATGTTAACGTGATCCAGGGTTAGCCAACCATTATAGCTGATCTTTTAGCTACAGTAACTGTGTAAGGGGTGGGAAGGTGGCCTGGGACTTCATATAAAGATGGAGGGAAAAAAGCTGTCTTTGGGGTGACTAGCTGGAATAGGATAATCTGGGTATTAGCCTAAGTCAAATGCTAGTCTTCTCCTGATGTGGGAACCTTTCCTTTAGTAGGAGAGGATGAGATCAATACTGAAAACAAGTGATCTGAAAAATAGAGGTATCTATCATGTATTTACCTACTTTCCTATCATGTATCTATGGAGAGATAACTTGATTCACTCTGTTTTTTTCACATTTCTACTCCACCCCCTAAAAAAAGCTGAGTTTTGTTACTGGGTACCTGAAGAATCCTGAGAAATATATGACCTCCTTACATGAAAAATTGAAAAATAGCAGGCAAATTGGGACAATGTTTTGGGGGATGCCTGATGTCCTGGTTGTTTTGTAGAATTGATTAAAAATATTTTCATCTGCTACAGATTTTGGGAGTGCCAATGGCATAACTGACATACTACAGTATAGAATAAAGAAAGAAATACAGTAAGATTAAAGAAAGATTTAAGAGCTGGTTTAGCCTTCTCATCTTAAACCTTAGGAAGGAAGGTATCTGGCCCCAAATGCTCAGATTTTGTAAATATAAATTTCTCAGTTCTTCAGCTGATATAATTCTTCTACAGAAAGATTAAAGAAATAAAGAAAGAATACAGTAAAGAATAGAAATCTTGGTTGATATTCTTGCTTAGATAGAAAACTATCTATTATAAGGAAAATGAGAAGAGAAAAATCTCAGTTAAATCTTTTTTAAAAATCCACGTAAGAATTGCTTTTCAAGTGAAGCCTTTGCTTCTTGTTCTCAGAATGAATTGGATAATTCACATCAGCTCTAAAATAGGCAAGTTGGTATGATTTCATCGGAAATATCATTGCAATTGATCAAACTCTGGGTATAAGAATGTATTTACAGATAAACACAAACTCATCAGAATGAACTCTGAGCTCTATGCACAGGGAAAAAGACACCTAAGATGACTGGAGTTTCAAATATATTCTTTTGCGAAGGCAATTCAGGACAACATCATTTTGGTTTCCATGCTGATGGGTCACATTTGCAGAAGTATTGGGGTCAAATGTAAACTAATGTTTGTTATCTTCTTTGGAAACTGTTTCTGACAAAGGGCAGAATAGATGAAGGAATGGGTTGATGTTGTGGATGCATGCACTATGGGAGAGCAAATAGGAAGATTTTTTTTTTTCTAAAAGATTTATTTATGGGCAGCCCAGGTGGCTCAGCGGTTTAGCGCCGCCTTCAGCCCAGGGCCTGATCCTGGAGACCTGGGATCGAGTCCCACGTCAGGCTCCCTGCATGGAGCCTGTTTCTCCCTCTGCCTGTGTCTCTACCCCTCTCTCTTTCTCTGTGTGTCTCTCATGAATAAATAAATAAAATCTTAAAAAAGAAGATTTATTTATTTTAGAGAGAGAGTGCAAGGCAGGGAGGGGCAGAGGAAGAGGGTGAGAGAAACTTTAGCAGACTCCATGCTCTGGGTGGAGCCCAATGGGGGGCTCGATCTCAGGACCTGAGATCATGACCCAACCCAAGCCCAAACCAAGAGTCGAAAGCTTAACCGACTGTGCCATTCAGGCGCCTCAGGAAGAGGCTTCTGAATAAGGGCTCAAGAGTCGGGTTACCTGAATTTGATGCCTAGCTCCACCACTTACTAATTGTGTGACTTTAAGCAAGTCATGTAAGCTTCTCTACTGCAACTTCCCCATCTGTAAAATGGGGAGATTACTCAATAAAATAATGCCCTATCTGGTTGTTTCAGAAATTAAATGAGACTGTTTATACAAAGTACTTAAGAAAATGCCTGGCACTTAAATGCTCAATAAATGTAAGTTGCTGCTGCTTCTTCCCATTTCTCCTCCTTTTCCTCTTTCTCTTCCTCTCTCTCCTTCTCTTGCTTCCTTGATTGTTATTGTTCCTCACAGCTCCTCAACTCTATACATTGTTATTGATTATAGTAACTGAATATAGAAATTCTATCAGTTTTTTTGTCCCAGCGGGCAAGAAACGACACCATTTAACTAGGATTTTTGAAGATTCTCGTTTTTACTAGCTTTTTATTTAGAATAATTTTAGATTTTAAAAAGTTGCATAGATCATACAGTGAGTTTCCATATACCCCTCATCCAGTCTCCTCTAATGTTATCATCTCACATTACTATGGCACGTATGTCAAATCTAAGAAATCAGTGTTGGTCATCACTGTAGCAGCCAGCATTCTAAGATTCTACCCCATATACACATAATTTCTCCTAGTTACTCAATAAAACACTAACCAGGTGTTAATGTGAAGGGATTTTGCAGAAGTAATTAAGAATCCAAATTACAATAATAAGGATAAAAAGATAATAAAAAGAATCCATAGCAGTTGACTTCAGGAAAGGAAAATTATCAGGGTGGGCTTGGTCTAATCCCACGAACCCTCAAAATCTTGCTCTAGAGCCCAGAGACAGAGAAGTCAGAGGCAATGCCTGAGGGATCTGACAGGGGCAAAATTTCCTTGCTAACTTTGACCATGGAGAGTTGCTCTGCTTCCTCACCCGTGGTTGGTATGGCCTGGCTTCTTCACTACAGATGTTCTAGTGGGCGCGTGGGTATTAGCTCATTGTGGTGGTAATTTATGCATTTCCTTTATGGCTAATGCCAGGCATGTTTTCATATGCATATTGGCCATGTGGGTATCTTCTTTTGCAAAGTGCCTGTCCAAATCTTTTGCTTGTTTTATATTGTCTTACAATTATGGAATTCCAATTGCTTTTAATATTTTCTGAATAAAACTTCCATGTCAGATACATGGATTGCTTTTCTTTCTTCTCCCCTGCCCCCCTGCCCCATCCAGTTGACTCTGTCTTGGGGAGATGGTCCTGAGAGTGGTGGGTGCTACCCTGGGCTAGAGGAGGTAGGGCCTGAGGGTCAGTTAAGGCCCGTGGCGGGTTAAGGGGGCTAGGGTCCGAAGCCCCTGGAATGCGGTGAGGCCAGGCTAAGGCCCCTGTGGTAGGCTGGGGTAGGTGCCTCGGCTGCCCAGAGTGGAAGGCATGGAGCTGGGACTGGGCCATGGCTCCAGGGCCATGGACCCGAGCCACAGGGCACCCCAGGGCACCCCAGGAAACAGGGCACAGCGTCATGTGACACAGAGCATGACACAGAGGCTCAGGCTCATGAGCAAGCACATGGACGAGTGGGCACAGATCACAGGCCCGAGGGGCAGCCAGGCCTGGCCGCGCACATGGATACAGCGGTAACAATGTCAGGGCTTGGGGACACATGGTGCAACAGGACACGCGGGCTCAGTGGCCACAGGAGGCTGATCCAGGCACCTAGTGCAAGGCATAGGGGAAGAGGGGCTCTTGGCACCACTGCTCTGTAGTCATGACACGAGGGCAGCGGGGGCTGGTGAAGCCGCCTGGGGGTAGCCCTCCCGCCGCCCCCCATCCACCCCTGCCCCCCGCACACCCTCTGGGCTCAGCCTTCCACACTTAATTGCGCTCCCGCCTTATCACAGATGACCAACGGGATGCCCGCGTGCAGGCGCGCCCGCCCCGACCCCAGCGGGCGCCCGAGCTCCTGCAGAAGGCCCGGAGCCCGCCTCACTCCCAGTGCGCAGGCGCGGTTCCAGGCCACGTGGCCCTGAGTCCGCAGCCTGACACCCCAGGGCGTGTTCGCGCGAGAGCTGGGAATGTCGCGAGAGGCGCGGCCTCGCCTGGTGGGGTGGACCTCGGGACCCGCTGTGCTGGGGCGCCCCGCCCGGAGGCCCTGGAGGGGCCTGGACGCGTCTCCCTCGGGCCTTGCTCCCGCACGGTCTCCGCGGCCCCGGGGGAGAATCCTCTGGGTCTGGAGTCGGGCAGCTGTGGTCCTGGTGAGCTCACCGCGGTCTCCGGAGGCGCGGGACCGCCTGGGCCGGGGCCACCGTGAGCCTGCTGAGGGCGGAGCAGCCCGGCCGCGGCCGCCTGGGGAGGGAGCCCTGGAGGACCCCGCACCCCCGCAGTGCCCCGCAGTCCCCCCGACGTCCTCCCCCCGCAGTCCTCCCGCCTCAATCCTCCCCCCTCAATCCTCCCCCCGCAGTCCTCCCCCTCAATCCTCCCCCCTCAATCCTCCCCCCTCAATCCTCCCGCCTCAATCCTCCCCTCAATCCTCCCCCGCAGTCCTCCCCCTCAATCCTCCCCCGCAATCCTCCCCCCTCAATCCTCCCCCATCCCCCCGCAGTCCTCACCCCTCAATCCTCCCCCTCAATCCTCCCCCCGCAGTCCTCCCCCCTCAATCCTCCCCCCTCAATCCTCCCGCCTCAATCCTCCCCCCGCAGTCCTCCCCCCTCAATCCTCCCCCTCAATCCTCCCCCCTCAATCCTCCCCCGCAGTCCCCCCCAATCCTCCCCCCGCAGTCCTCCCCCCGCAGTCCCCCCCCTCAATCCTCCCCCCTCAATCCTCCCGCCTCAATCCTCCCCCCGCAGTCCTCCCCCCTCAATCCTCCCCCCGCAGTCCTCCCCCCTCAATCCTCCCCCTCAATCCTCCCCCCTCAATCCTCCCCCGCAGTCCTTCCCCGCAGTCCCCCCCTCAATCCTCCCCCGCAATCCTCCCCCCGCAGTCCTCCCCCCTCAATCCTCCCGCCTCAATCCTCCCCCCGCAGTCCTCCCCCCTCAATCCTCCCCCCGCATCCTCCCCCCTCAATCCTCCCCCCTCAATCCTCCCCCCGCAGTCCTCCCCCCTCAATCCTCCCCCTCAATCCTCCCACCTCAATCCTCCCCCGCAATCCTCCCCCTCAATCCTCCCCCCTCAATCCTCCCCCGCAATCCTCCCCCAGCAGTCCTCCCCCCTCAATCCTCCCCCTCAATCCTCCCCCCGCAGTCCTCCCCCTCAATCCTCCCCCGCAGTCCTCCCCCTCAATCCTCCCCCTCAATCCTCCCCCCGCAGTCCTCCCCCTCAATCCTCCCCCTCAATCCTCCCCCCTCAATCCTCCCCCTCAATCCTCCCCCTCAATCCTCCCCCGCAGTCCTCCCCCCTCAATCCTCCCCCCTCAATCCTCCCCCCGCAGTCCTCCCCCTCAATCCTCCCCCCTCAATCCTCCCACCTCAATCCTCCCGCCTCAATCCTCCCCCGCAGTCCTCCCCCCTCAATCCTCCCCCTCAATCCTCCCCCGCAATCCTCCCCCTCAATCCTCCCCCCTCAATCCTCCCCCGCAATCCTCCCCCCGCAGTCCTCCCCCCTCAATCCTCCCCCGCAATCCTCCCCCTCAATCCTCCCCCCTCAATCCTCCCCCCGCAGTCCTCCCCCCTCAATCCTCCCCCGCAGTCCTCCCCCTCAATCCTCCCCTGCAGTCCTCACCCCTCAATCCTCCCCCTCAATCCTCCCCCGCAGTCCTCCCCCCTCAATCCTCCCCCCTCATTCCTCCCCCGCAGTCCTCCCCCTCAATCCTCCCCCTCAATCCTCCCCCTCAATCCTCCCCCGCAGTCCTCCCCCTCAATCCTCCCCCCTCAATCCTCCCCCTCAATCCTCCCCCCTCAATCCTCCCCCTCAATCCTCCCCCGCAATCCTCCCCCTCAATCCTCCCCCCTCAATCCTCCCCCGCAATCCTCCCCCAGCAGTCCTCCCCCCTCAATCCTCCCGCCTCAATCCTCCCCCCGCAGTCCTCCCCCTCAATCCTCCCCCCGCAGTCCTCCCCCTCAATCCTCCCGCCTCAATCCTCCCCCCGCAGTCCTCCCCCCTCAATCCTCCCCCTCAATCCTCCCCCTCAATCCTCCCCTAATCCTCCCCCCTCAATCCTCCCCCTCAATCCTCCCCCGCAATCCTCCCCCTCAATCCTCCCCCCTCAATCCTCCCCCGCAATCCTCCCCCAGCAGTCCTCCCCCCTCAATCCTCCCCCTCAGTCCTCCCCCGCAGTCCTCCCCCTCAATCCTCCCCCCTCAATCCTCCCCCCGCAGTCCTCCCCCCTCAATCCTCCCCCCTCAATCCTCCCCCCTCAATCCTCCCGCCTCAATCCTCCCGCCTCAATCCTCCCCCCGCAGTCCTCCCCCCTCAATCCTCCCCCGCAATCCTCCCCCCGCAATCCTCCCCCCTCAATCCTCCCCCAGCAGTCCTCCCCCTCAATCCTCCCCCCGCAGTCCTCCCCCCTCAATCCTCCCCCCTCAATCCTCCCCCCGCAGTCCTCCCCCCTCAATCCTCCCCCCTCAATCCTCCCGCCTCAATCCTCCCCCCGCAGTCCTCCCCCCTCAATCCTCCCCCCTCAATCCTCCCCCCTCAATCCTCCCCCCTCAATCCTCCCGCCTCAATCCTCCCCCCTCAATCCTCCCCCGCAATCCTCCCCCCTCAATCCTCCCCCTCAATCCTCCCCCGCAATCCTCCCCCCTCAATCCTCCCCCGCAATCCTCCCCCCTCAATCCTCCCCCGCAGTCCTCCCCCTCAATCCTCCCCCGCAATCCTCCCCCCCGCAGCCTCCCCCCGCAGTCTCCCCCCCTGCAGTGCCGGCGGCCCAGGTTCACGTGTGCGGGCGCTCAGCGGCTTCTGCACGGGCTCTGGGTGGGGAAGGTGTTGCAGGATGTCAGGCCACCCTGTCCCCCGGGACTCGGCCGGGTCCCCGCGCCCCATCCCCACTGTCCTGGTGCTCAGGGGGCCCGGGGTGGCGCGCTGAGAGACGGGGGGCCCCACAGTGGGATGGGTTACATTCACTACTTTTTTCTTTTATGGTTTCTGTTTGCACAACACCCCCCCCCCCCACTTTTTGGTTGTAGTTAAGAAACCTTTGCCTACTTCAAATTTGCTAAGACTTTTTTTTCTAGAACTTTTATGGTATTAGCTTTTACATTTAGACACTTGATTTATTTTTAATTAGTCTTTATTAAGTAGAGGTTAGGGCACATTTTTTTTTCCTGTGGATATTCAGTTGTTCCAGCATCATTTCTTGAAAAGACTATTCTTACCCCAATAATATATATGTGTGTGTGTGTGTGTGTGTGTGTGTGTCTAGGTTCTCTGTTCTTCCGCTGATCTATGTATTCATCGTATGCCATGAGAGAGAGCACAAGCTGTAGGGAGAGAGAGAAGCAGGTCCCCCTCAGAGCAGGGAGCCTGACATGGGGCTCGATTCTAGGACCCCAGAATTATGACCTGAGCTAAAGGCAGATACTCAACTGACTGAGCCACCCAGGTGCCCCAAGGTCGTTTTATTTTTTAAAAAAGATATCATATAGTGGGGTATTGTGATGATTGGAGAATGGGCCCTTCTCCAAAAAAAGTGGTTGGACGTTGAGACTGATGATGCCAGGCACATACCAAGAAGGAATGAAGGGATTTCTGGGGCGAGCACGGCATGGTCCCAGGCTTCAGTGCTGGGAGAGCTTTTATTGTGCTTAGGAATTGGCCCTGGGCAAGAGTTCTTGAGCAGTCCTGGCCTGCTTCTTCTGCACTTCCTGCAGGTGCCAAGGGAGGGAGTTCAAGGGCTTTCTTACCAGCTAACCCAGAGGAGGGCCATGGGCCTCGAATGCTATCAGCAGTCAAATACCAAAAGTGGAGTTGGGCTCTATTACACTGGGTCTTGCTTTTTTCATACAGTCTCACAATTTCTGTCCTTTAAATAGAGTGTTTAGATCATTAGTGTTTGCTGTAACTATCCTCGCCTTTGGGTTTAAATCTACCATGTTGCCACTTGATTTCTACTTGTCTCATTTGTTTGTTGTTCCCTTTTTCTTCTTTTCCTGACTTCTTTCTGATTTGGAATTTTTAGTATTATGCTTTATTGCCAATATTGACTTACTAGTGGTTGCTTTAGAGTCTAAACTGCATATTTAATGCTACACTATCTTTAGAAAATACCATTCCTTTTGAAATTGTTAATGTGACAACTTTAAGAGAGTGTACTTCCATTTTATCATCTCATCTTTTTTCTTATTGTAGTGACAGATTTTATATCGGTTTCTTATAATTTAAGTTCTTTTATTTTTTAAAGATTCATTTATTTCAGAGAGAGCATGAGCAGGAGGGGCAGAGGGGGAGGGAGAGAATCTCAAGTAGATTCCATGCTGAGGGCGGAGCCCTGTGTGGGGCTCCATCCCATGGGCTTGAGATCATGACCTGCACCAAAAGCCAAGAGTCAGATGCTCAACAGACTGAGGCACCCAGGCATCCCTGTTTCTCTGTTTCTTTTCTTTTTTTTTTTTAAATTTTTATTTATTTATGATAGTCACACACAGAGAGAGAGAGAGGCAGATACATAGGCAGAGGGAGAAGCAGGCTCCATACACCGGGAGCCCGATGTGGGATTCGATCCTGGGTCTCCAGGATCGCGCCCTGGGCCAAAGGCAGGCGCCAAACCACTGTGCCACCCAGGGATCCCTGTTTCTCTGTTTCTTATAAAACTTGTAGTAGATTACTGTTGTTTTTGCTTTAAGCAGTCAATTATCTTTTAAAAATGAGCAAAAATATCTTTCATATTTATCCACAGTTTACCATTTGGTCACTCTCCAGTACTTGTGTTGATCTAAGTTTCTGTTGGTATCATTTTCTTTACTGCTTGATGAAGTTCTTTGGGTGAATTGAAGCAACTCTTTGGTGAGAAGTACGGAGGTGATCTGACCTTTAAGGGGATATATGATGAACCCGTGGGGACATAATATTGGACTTTTCTTGCCTTGCTTGAAATTCCGAATTCCTGGATAGAAAGATGAAATAGTGAGCAAACATAATTTTTATTTTTTAAAAAGATTTTATTTATTCATGAGACACACACACACACACACACACACACACACACAGAGGCAGAGACACAGGCAGAGGGAGAAAAAGGCTCCATGCAGGGAGCCCGATGCGGGACTCGATCCTGGGACTCCAGGATCACACCCTGGGCCAAAGGCAGGCGCTCAATCACTGAGCCACCCAGGGATTCCCCCAAACATAATTTTTAAACCTCTGGTACTTAATAGTACAGCCATAGCCATATGTAGCTCCATTACATTTAAATTAAAGTAAAAAAAAAAAGTTTCCTGAGTTAGTTCTATAATGGTGCATAAAAAACTACTCTAAAATATAGGAGCTGAAAATAGTAAACATTTCTGATCTGATGTTTCCTGTGGCTCCGGAATCTGTGTAGAGCTTAGCATCAGAGGTGTATAAGAAAACAGAACCTCCTTTCTTTAAAGCTGTAATTATCACACACGTTTTCTTTTAGTGTCCTGTGGCAGGATTCTGATGGGACGAAGCATCCCATTAGTAATTGTAGAAAGTGTTGGAGAACTATAATTAAAAATAAAGTCTTCTTCCAACCCAGAAATTCTCTTAACAAAGGTAATAGAAATATTGAATAAGCATTAAACCAGAATGTGTTGTGTATCACAGGCAATTCGCTAAGAGACTGGGAAGGCAGAAGGAAATCACATCCTGTTATAGAGCCAAGCAGATGTGACCTGTAACATAAAGATTCTGAAACAATAAACAATCACTGGTCCTCAAGTAAGAGGACTTGACAGCCCCGTTTGTCACATACAGTTCATCCTAGATTCATCAGATAATTGAGGTGACCATCTGTGTTAGCTAATTGGCTTTATCCAGAGGAAAAACAAACCTCCTATTTTTAAGAGAGAGGTAGTTTTGAAGCCTGGCCCTCTGACTTAGGGGCCTAACCTCCTACAGAAACTGGGAGATGGTGCAAGCTCCCATGAAAGTTTACATTTCGAAGAGATGGCTCCCAGGTCCTTGAGAAAAGGCCTCCCTCAATCCATGAAGCCAACAAAAGGCTTAACTAGTCTTCAAAAGCATATAAAGAGGAGAAAGTGCTCAGAATTACACATTTTCGTAGAGTAAATGTTGTGAGAAAAAGGAGAGGACAGGAATCTCTTATTTTTAACAGGAAGACTTAAGCCTCTTGTTTTTAATTTGCATTTGTCCTTACAGTTGTTGCATTGACCTTGTGTTTTTTCATTTACTATTAAGGCAGTTAGCCACAAACTGATTGTCACAACTGTCACTCAAAATTTTATGGAAAACAATGTGTCATTAATATGCTTTCAATTCTCTTTCTCTTTGCGTTCATTACGTGTTTATCATTGTGTTTACTATCTTGAACTGGTGTTACCGGATGTTTGGAAATAGTATCCACCAAACCCGCTTATTAGAATGACAAAGTATAGAAAATAGCAAATCTTTGTAGACGGTAGGATAATTACAGAGTACTCTGCTGTATTTCATATGAGTCATGTCTTATTCTAACAGCAGCGATTTAAATCGTGCTGTGTGTCCCTGTCTGGTGAATATGTACATTAATGTATATGATGATACTGCTCTAAAGCTATACTAACATCACACTAGATCCTATAACATATTAATCATAGTTATTTTAAATTTCCTCTATGATCGTTTTTACATGATGCATCATGTCTGAGTCTGGTTCTGTTCATTGCATTGTCTCTAGACAGTGGGTTATTTTTTTCCTTTGGGTGTGTGTTTGTGGGTGTGTATGTTTCACAATTTTTATTAAATACCAAACTTTGTGTGTGCTACAGTAGAGATGGAAGGAAATAGCATTTATGTCTGGAAACAGGCATGCCTCTTTTTTTTTTTTAAGATTTTATTTATTTATGAAAGACACACACAGAGGCAGAGACACAGGCAGAGGGAGAAGCAGGCTTCACGCAGAGTGTGTGGATGCTCAACCGCTGAGCCCCCCAGGCATCCCCAGGCACACCCCTTCTGCTATGCAATTAGTGTGGGCTGCAGGGTCTCTCTAGCCAGGATTTGAACTGAGTTTGGATGTCGTTGCTAAGATTGTCTTCAGTTTGGTCCTGGGTTAAATTCCTGGGTTTATCTTGTGTTTAGGATTGGAGGCCTGATTGCTGGATGATTTTTTTTCCGTGTTTTTGCTCTACCCATAGCCTTCAGCTTTGCTATGCAAAGCATGACCTCAGAGGGGGCCTTTCTGCCTCCTTGGTGCTGGCAAGCCTGGGCTGAGAACAAGGGGTAGTGTTCTCTCTCTAGAGGCTGGAGATCTCTTGTGGTCTGGGCCCAGGAGAGTTTCAGGCCAGTCTCCAAGTGGAAGAGGCTCTTTTCCTGTTCCCTTACACAGTCACATGCGTCTTCACCTCTGCTACAAGAGTGGGGTCTGCTGCCTTGTCTCAGTGGCCAGTGCCTTTTGATTCTTGGGAGAGAAGAATCAGGTGTGGCTTTTTGCCTTTTCTGCTGTGGCAGTCGTCTTCCTGTCGCAGACCCATGCCCCTGAGGATGCCCTGCCCTGTCTTCCTCTTGGGGCCCCAGCGAACCTCTGCAGTGAAGCCTGAGTGAGTTTGAACTCCTCCCGTGTCTATGGCTCCCAGGGTTCTGAGTCCTTGTGCTGCTCACACTTGGCCTTTGCTACTTGTCTGAACAGAACTAGTCCTCCTCTGAGTTCTGCCCCGGGCAAGTCAGTGTTTCTGTCTGTCTGTCTCTTCTTGGAGGTACTTCTCTTTCCTTAGATTTCAGGCTGGGTGGCTGGCTGGCAACTGCAGCTCTCTGATGGGTTCCGGAGTTTGTGTCTTGTCCAGGTTTTCCTGCTAGAGTGGAACAGCCCTCTTTCTGGCTTTCTCCATCACAGTGGAAGCTGGGGGTTGTGGGATTCCTTGGGATACCCATCTCCTCTGTGTTCCTGAGCTCTATCAGGCCCAGGAAGTTTCCTGCTGCCAACCCTGCGTGCCCAGTCCTGTGGCAGGTATTTCCTGAGAAGGCATCATGCTGTTTTCTAGATGCAGAGTGAGGCTCTGAGGAGTGTGTTGCAGCTGAGCCCTGGGGTTGCTCTTGCTTTTCCTCACTTCCTCCCAAGCCTTCTGCTACCTGGCTGCTTTCCCCCTCTGCATCCATAACAGGAATTTGTGAGGCTGTGAGTTATACCTCCCCGTGACTACTGACAAAGGGATTTGTTCTTTCTTTGACAGATTTGACAAAGATTTCTGTTCTTTCTTTCCCTCCTCCCCTCCTCTCCCTTCCTTCCTTATTATAATTTGCACAGGAGAAGGAGTAAGATCCTGATATAGTGGTATATGCAACATACTGATGTACTTTTCATGTTGGAAATCCCATTATCATTTTTTTCTGCTCTTTCATTGACCAGATGAGTTTCTCATTGACAGCTTGATCTATGAACTTAAGCAACAGGAAGGAGTTCTCAGGGATAACTACTCATAATTGGTGGTGTAATTCCCTTTATAACTCAATACATTGACATCCTGGATTTGAAATATGTAAATCAGACAGTTCTGAGTTTGAGTCCTATGAAATTCTTCTCCAGGAAGCATTTCCTGTTTCTCCCAAACTGTTGTACACAATCCAGGCCTCCCAGAGTGCTTGGTGAAACTCTTTCATACTACCAGCTGTATTGTATTGATGTTTTTCTATTTACAGGAGTCTCCGCTGCTAACTGTAGTTACCTTTGCGTGCTTAGCACATCGACCAGTGTCTGGAAATGCAAGTGCTCAAAAGTCTGATCAGTTCCTGGTTCTTGCACATCTTATATCCAGTGTTCCATCCACCAGGTTATTGTAGGAGTAGGGACACAGCATCTAATGGCAACTTATCAATGAAGAACATAACTGTCCTGCAAAGGTGGAAATGTTTAACTGCCATATAATCTGTTCGGTCAGGCTACAGTACAGTTAGCGCGGGGCTCATTGGTGATGCCAGGGGTGGGTGGGTCTGCAAATGGATACCCTCAGGCTTAGACAGTCCATGCTTTCTGGGGACAGCAGATCAGGATAACAGAAGGCTGGGTGGGCAACATGACATGTAGCATTAAATTGATCAACCCAGTGGAGGGAAAGAAGCAAAATGATGCAGCCTAGTTCAGAGTCAGGAAGCTGCAGTTTCCATCCCAGCCCTGCCCTGAACTGGCTGTGGTCTCAGAGAAGGCAGGTTATTTTTTGGGAATTTTATTTTTTATTGCGTAAGTGAACAGAATTATAGAAATGATCTCAAATATCACTTCTAACACTATCGGGGTGGCTATTCCCCATGAAATTATCTGCTATCTAATTATGTTGGAAAATAATTCAGACAGAAGGATTTTAGCAACAGAAACAAATTTTGTTTACGTCCATTTCTGAGTCATTCTCCAACATGCCAACATTAGGGTCAGGCAACTAAATATAAAACTGGGCTTTGGAAATAGGCATATGGCTTCAGGCAGTTTAGCTCATCGTTTTGGGCTTCAATTTCTTCATTTTAAAGGTGAGTTTTATGAGACTTTCTACTTTATTGAGCTGTTGTGGAGATAAATAGAATATGTGCTTATTAAAGAATCTAGAACATGGTGTGCATCCAGTTGGTATGCGCTGCCATTTTCTTTGCCATCATATCACCACCACCAGCACCACCACCAGCAGCAGCAGCCTCCTCTAACTTTGCTGGGAAACCAAATCATGGCCATCTTGTTCTTAGCCACTGTGTTGGAATCCAAGCTGCTGTTTTATCAGCTCTAAAATGTTACTGGATCCCAGGTAGAGCAGCAATTCTGTCCCTTGACTTATATCTCCTTATCAGTATTTGGAAGTGAGCATTCCAGGACACCAGTATATGCATTAAGCCCATCAAGGGTATTTAAAAGTTCTGGCTTACCAGACTTATACAGACCAATCCCCTGAGTTTTAAAAATATTCACCTATGATCCTATATTTGTGATGCATTCTTCATCTTCAAGGGGAATTTACCTCGTTGCCACAGTGAAAGCCTGTCATTGCAGGATGTGTTGGCAGTTACTGTTCTAAGTTGTCTCAGCAGGCATCGCCTTTGAGGTCATTGATGGGCCACTCTTGCCATGTGTGTCATCACGACCACAGAGAGGTGCAGATGCAGACAGCGCTCCATTTGCCGTATGCAGTTTATCTTCATTTCACTTTGACCACTAGAAAAATGTACCAAAAGTGGAAGCTGTTGTTTTTCTTAAAATTATTGCCAGATAAAATATATAAGTAAAAGAGCCCTTGTTAGGGAGAACACAATTGTGTTACTAGTCTCAAGTGAAATATGAATCATCTTGGGCCAGTTTTAGATTATGTGTGTTGCTGGTTTTTACCCATTTGGGTAGACAATGATCAGGAATAGAAACAATACCGTCTTAGATGTTACGATTCTAGAAGGCGAGGACACACACACACACACCACAACCACTTGGGACTGCAGTGAGTTCTGATTTCTTGTATCTTTCATAAAATGTCTTCCTGAACTTACGAATTTGCCTTTTTAAATCGGATCCTTACATTTTTCAGATTTCTAATTTTCTGATTGCCCACCAGCTATTTTCTGCCTGGCCTCAGCTACTTCCATGGAATATGTTGCATCATATTTATAGTCGAGTTCCAGACCTTCGACTCTGCCTTGATCATTAATGTCGGGGCATTTTCCCAGTTCTGGGAACTGCTTGTGTTCTGAATTCAATTCCCTTATTCTGGCCTTTAGGATGCTTGGTTTGTTCATTTATTTTTTGCTCACCCTGTATATGAGAACCCACTCCCTAATCTAGCATGGCATACTTTAGGTACAGAATAATTGTTTGTTGAATGGCCTACACTCTACTGCACACAGTGAGACACATAACACATGTTTTGGATGTTTACACCTGCATCAGGCTCTCTGCTCGGTGGGGAGCCTGCTTCCCCCTCTCCCTCTGCCTTCTGCTTCTCCTGCTTGTGCTCTCTCTGTCTCATAAATAATAAAATCCTCAAACAAACAGACATATTTAATTAGGAAGTTTTTCCCACTGAAATACATCCAGAGCCAGTAGTCAATGTGTTTTGCCAGCTAATCAAGTTGCAAAGCATTCATCCCACCAGAAATTTCCATTGGACTCTTACCATCAGTATCCTCCACAGCTCCAGCCTCAGGAAACCACTAATCAGCTTTCTGTCACCGCAGGTTGGACTTTATGGTTGTGGAATTACTTACATTATGTGCTCTTTCTGCCCCACTTCTTTTGCCAACCACGGTGTGGGGGTTTCATCCATGCTGCAGCAGGAATCAGTAGTGTCTTCCTTTTTATCACCGTCTGTTTATCCATCCACCTGCTGATGCAAATTTGAGTTATTTCCAGTTTTTGGCCCCTATGAGTAAAGGTGCTGTGAACATTTACATATAGTCCTTTCATGGACACATGTTTTCGGTTCTTTTGGGTAAATATTAGAGAGTGGAGTTGCTAGATCATATGTTAAGTAAATGTTTACATTTCATATTCAAACTGATTTCCAAAGTGGTTGCATCTTTCTGTGTTCTTCATCAGTGGTATATGAGAGTTCTTGTTATGCCATATTCTCTCCAACACTTGTTGTAGCCAGTTTTTAAAATGAAAATGAAACTTTTGGCTATTCTACTAGGGGTAAAGTGGTATATTCTGTAGGGGAGGATCCTTGAAAGCATGTAAATATCCATTCCTTATAAAACTTTTAATTTAGCCATTTATTTTATATCAGTATGGACTCATTATATTCTGTTTTATTCAATGAATGGAATGCATTGCTTTAAAGATACAATATTTCAGTGTATCAGTTTCTCTATATATGGCCACAGTGCAGGGTAGTTGGTTCTCTGACTGGCCTAGAATATAGGCAAAGCTCTTTAGTTCTCACAACTAGATATGACTCTAATGCCTATGAGCCTTTGTCTTAACCTGTTTGCTTTTATAGAGTTCCTTTTGAGGGACGCCTGGGTGGCACAGCGGTTAAGCGTCTGACTTCAGCTCAGGTCGTGATCCTGGAGTCCCGGGATCAAGTCCCTCATCAGGCTCCCTGCATGGAGACTGCTTCTCCCTCTGCCTGTGTCTCTGCCTCTCTCTCTCTGTGTCTCTCATGAATAAATAAATAGAATCTTAAAAAAAGGAAACCCAAATAAAATAACAAGTAGTTGAAAGTTGTGTCTAAAGGCATTCTGACAGTCAATTCTTTAAACCCCCCAGAATGCTATGCCAGTTTCAACTTAATTAAATCATTAGAAACTAGTTCACACTCATGGTGACACTCTAAGTTTATTTACTGCCTACAATTTTCTTTTAAAATGCGCCTCAAAATCCCTGGTCCTGGGCCAAACTTCTGATCTTTTTAGATACCTCACAAACTCCTTCCTCTCATTTCTATTCTTCAACCTCTTTAGGTATCCCAGTGCCTCTGTGTTCATCAAGGCAACTGCCTCCCACTTGCCTTCCCTGTCTGGCCTGTTCACCGCATGGTTTATAATGTTACCCACTGGCTTGCCGGTCCATGAGTTCCCTTGACCAAGTCTCTATACTTCTATGGTGAAATATTTACTTCCTCTGCTCTGTTCTTAGGTTCCTGAATTGTGCTGAAGAAAATTGAGACCTTGTTCAGATCCTCCAAAATTCATGTTTTATGAAATCAGCAGGGATTCAGTACTGACTGAGAAGGATTTGGAATGAATACAGTCCCTTAAGCAAAGCTGTGTTCTAGAAACTAAAAATTGTCAACACTTGGTGTTTGTATATTGATACACTTTGAAGTCCATTCTAGGCCCTCCTTTTTTATCACTTTATAATATACTCTCTCCCTAGGATCTATTCTTGCCTTTAGCTACCATTTTTTTTAGCCGTGTTTTAGAGTTCCTGAATAAACATGGTAACACTTTCATGTTGAGCATAACATATTTATTTTCTTTTGTTTTTTCTTTTTATTTATTTATTTTTAAATTTTACTGAAATTCAGTTAATTAACATATAATGTTTCGGAGGTAGAGTTTAGTGATTCATCAGTTTTATATAATACCCAGTGCTCATGGCATCACATGCCTTCCTTAATACCCCTCACCCAGTTACCCCATCCTTCCACTCCCCCCTTCCAGTGACCCTCAGTTTGTTTCCTATGATTAAGAGTCTCTTATGGTTTGTCTCCCTCTCTGATTTCATCTTGTTTTATTTTTTCTCTTTTCCCCTATGATCCTGTTTTGTTTTTTAAATTCCACATATGAGTGAGATCATATGATAATTGCCTTTATCTGATTGACTTATTTTGCTTAGCATAATATCCTCTAGTTCTATCCACATTACTGCAAATGGCAAGATTTCATTTTTTTTTTGATGGCCGAGTAGTAGTCCATTGTGTGTATGTATGTGTGTGTGTGTGTGTGTGTGTGTGTACACAAACCACATTTTCTTTATCCATTCATCTGTTGATGGACATCTGGGCTCTTTCCATAGTTTGGCTGTTGTGGACATTGCTGCTATAAACATTGGGGTACAGGTGTCCCTTCAGATCACTACATTTGTATGTTTGGGGTAAATACTCAGTAGTGGAACTGCTGAGTCATAGAGTAGTTCTATTTTCCATTTTCTGAGAAACCTCCATACTGTTTTCAAAAGTGACTGCACCAGCTTGCATTCCCACCAACAGTGTTAGAGGGTTCCCCTTTCTCCACATCCTTGCCAACATCTGTCGTTTCCTGACTTGTTTATTTTAACCATTCTGACTGGTATGAGATGATATCTCACTGTTGGTTTTGATTTGTTTTTCCCTGATGCCAAGTGATGTTGAGCATTTTTCATGTTCCTGTTGGCCATTTGTATGTCTTTTTGGAGAAATGTCTATTTATGTCTTCTGCCCATTTCCTGATTGGATTATTTGTTCTTGGGGTGTTGAGTTTGATAAGTTCTTTGTGGATTTTGGATATTAGCCCTTTATCTGATATGTCATTTGCAAATATCTTCTCCTATTCTGTTGATTCCCTTTTGGTTTTGTCGATAAAGCCTTTTCTTTTGCAAAAGCTTTTTAGCCTGATGAAGTCCCAGTGGTTCATTTTTGCTTTTAATTCCTTTGCCTTTGGAGATGTGTCTGTCAAGAAGTTGCTGAGACTGAGGTCAAAGATGTTGCTGCCTGTGTTCTTGCCTAGGATTTTGATGGATTCCTGTCTCACATTTAGGTCTTTTATCCATTTTGAGTATATTTTTGTGTATGATGTGAGGAAATTGTCCAGTTTCATTCTTCTGCATCTAGCTGTCCAATTTTCCCAACACCATTTGTTGAAGAGACTTATCTTTTTCTATTGGATATTCTTTCCTCCTTTGTCAAATATTTGATCATAGACTTGAGGGCTCATTTCTGAGTTCTCTGTTCTGTTCCATTGATCTGTGTGTCTGTTTTTATGCCAGTACCACACTGTCTTGATACTTACAGCTTTGTAATAGAGCTTGAATTCCGGAATTGTGATGCCACTCATTTTGGTTTTCTTTTTTAACATTCTTTGGGCTATTTGGGGTCTTTTCTGGTTCCACACAAATTTTAGGATTATTTTTTCCAACTCTGTGAAATAAGTTGGTGGTATTTTGATAGGAATTGTATTGAATGTGTAGATTGCTCTAGGTAGCAGAGAGATTTTTAACAATATTTGTTTTTCCAATTCATGAACATGGAATGTTTTATTTCTTTATGTTTTCCTCAGTTTCTTTCATGAATGTTCTATAGTTTTCTGACTACAGATGCTTTCCTTCTTTGATTCGATTTATTCCTAGGTATATTATGGTTTTGGTTGTAATTATAAATGAGATTGACTCCTTAATTTCTCTCTCTTCTGTCTCATTGTTAGTGTATAGAAATGAAGCTGATTTCTGTGCATTGATTTTATATCCTGCCACTTTGCTGCATTCCTGTATGAGTTATAACAATTTTGGGGTGGAGTCTTTTTTTGGGTTTCATTTTAGAGTATCATGTTGTCTGCAAAGAGTGGAGAGTTTGACTTCTTTGCAGATTCAGGTGCCTTTCACATCTTTGTGTTGACTGATTGCTGGCGCTAGGACTTCTAGTACTGTGTTGAACAACAGTGGTGATAGTGGACATCCCTGCATGTTCCTGACCTTAGGGGAAAAGCTCTCTGTTTCTTCCCATCAAGAATTATATTCGCCATGGGCTTTTCATACATGGTTTTTATGATATTGAGGTATATTTCCTCTATCCCTACACTGTGAAGAGTTTTGATCAAGAAAGGTTGCTATAGTTTGTCAGATGCTTTTTCTGCATCTATTGAGAAGATCATATGGTCCTTGTACTTTCTTTTATTAATGTAGTACATCACATTGATTGATTTGTGGATATTGACCCACTCTTGCATCCCAGGAATCAATCCCACTTGGTTGTGGTGAGTAATCCTTTTAATGTACTGTTGGATCCCACTCTCTAATATTTTGGTGAGAATTTTTGCATCCATGTTCATCAGGGATATTGATCTGTAATTCTCCTTTTTTGGTGGGGTCTTTGGAGCATGACATATTTAGAGCTTCAGATCATATCCTGCATCTGAACTCTAGACTTGTATATTCAAGTGCTTATTGGATAACTATCTGGATGTCTCAAAAGTAATTAAACTTCAACAAATATAAACCTAAACCCAGGATCTTTTCCTCTCTCCAAAACAGAATCTTTTTTTTTTATCCAACCCATTGGGTAGGCCAGAAAATTGTATATCATTTTTGGCTTCTGTCTCTCATTTCTGTCATATATATAATGTGTTGCTATAATCGTGTGTATTTTACTTCCTGAATAATTCTTACAAATCTGAGCTAACATCAAGACTTGGATGCTCAATCAGTGGAGCTATCCAGTCGCCCCTGGAATTGTATCTTTATTTTCACCTTGCACAGCACTTGATAGTATGTACAAGTGCTAAGTGTATCATGAATTTTATTTCCTACATGTAATTCAGCAGTGATCAAAAACTTTAATCCAAAAGAATTCAGTTTTTTATTTCAATTTCTTAGTTCTACTCTGGACATTCTGATGGCTTACTAGTTAATCTCACTGTATCTACAATGTTCTTTCTTCTCATCTGTTTATGTCTTAATAGCCAGAGGTGTATTTTAAAATTGCAGATATGATGATCTCATTCTTCTCTTTGGAAAACAAAAAGATGAGATCTATAATGGCTTTTGATTTATTTTAGAATAAATTAGAAAGCGGTTAACATGGTTAATAGAAACTTTCAAAGTTTGGTACCAACCTACCGTCAGCCTTATGATCTTCTGCTTTGAATGCTCTTTCTATATGATAATGTATTTCTAAATTATCTTTCCTATGTGTGGTGGGCTGCTTGTACTTTGTTGAAAAGAGAAAAAAGGAAAAGCAGCAAATAATATGAATAAATAATTACTTTATTGATAATGTATTTCATAAAATAAAAGGAATTTAGACATGAAAGTGTTCCAGATTATCACCTAAATTCAAATAAATGTGGATATCTAAGTTAATAAGTTTGAATAATAGATATGATTTCTGAAATAGGAGATATGATTTCAAATTTAGTTAGAAGATAGAGTTTTAAAATATCTTTTTTAAGATATTTTATCTTATGTTCAACATTTGTCCAAAGGGGAATTTTCACTGGGAGATGAAGTAGGTTTACATGTTTGTAGAAGGAGAGAGACAGACAGGCTATTTCCATTTCAACCATTATATTCTTAGTGATGACTGTGAGATTGGAAAGGAAAAAAAACTAAAGAGAATCTGTTGTTTCTCGCAGTGCATGTACTGGAACAAATGTGAATTTCCTCCTCAATAGAGGCAGGCTAATTGCATCTAAGGGGAAGAGACTCTGCCCAAGAAGAGGATGCTGTTGGTCTTATTGTGCTTGATGAAGAACAGGAAAGGGTGATCGCAATGAAAAGGATAGGTTGGTGCTGATTTGGCAATAACTTCTACGTCTGTGGAGGCTGCAGCCTCCGTGCCCTCTTCGGTGACCTCCACAAAGGACTTGTGCCTGACTTTAGACACCACAAGATCCTGCCTCCCTGTCATGCCTGAGAAGTTGGCACTCTTTGTGTTGAAGGCATCCACCATTCCCAGGGCTTTCAGCGTGGCCTTGAGCTCATAACTCTCTTCTACTTTGAACCGGGGTAAGTGTAAATCCACCTGCCCATTGCTCATATTCTGTGAGCTCGTCCACTCTATTAGTTTCTCAGCAGTGAGTTGATCTTCAAGCTGCAGCAGTGGAAAAAGGGAATAGCTGACATGATTCTCAAGGATATTAAGCACGATTTAACATTAGATTGAATTGTAGAAAACTTTTATTTAAACAGTAAATGTAAATGCAGAAGATTCAGTTTATCACATCTTGTCTGAGCAGTCAAAAATAACAGTCGTGAATATATATTATACAGTCGAAAAACATACTATGTATTCAGGACTGTGTTATATTTATGTACATATATGCATAAATATCTATACATGTATATATATGGATATGTATGTGTATATATACATAACAGAATTATTAAATAGTTATTTTGTAAGAGATGAACTATGTATCTCTGTTTTTTATACTCTACATAGTTCCAGACCTCCAGACCTTCCATATGTATGATATGCTTCATTTTCAAATAGACTTCTCTTGTTACTATCCTTGTGTACATAATTTTGTATACTCTAATTGAAATAATTTTTATAGTGTAGGTACAACTTTTATTCCTTTTTCTTGCTTTACTTATTTGTAAACATTTCTCATATAGGTATATATTTCTCTAATCAAGTTTAAATTATTACACAGTATCTAAATTGATATTCAACGTATATATCTTTACTTAATTAATATTTTTAAGCATTCACTACGTGTCAGCCCCAAGTTAAACTATTGATAATACAAAGATGCACCAAAATTTTCAATGTCTTGAGCCACTTCTATCTAAAAGCCTTTGCCTTGTTTGGATTGCTTACCTTAGTTAAAGTCCCAGGACTGGGAGTCCTTATGTCATTGATAAGGGGAATTGCTGAGCTGAAGTCTGACATATTATGGCCCTTCACGTGTGTTGTCATGTTACCTTCCCTGAGGATCTCCAAATCCCAGTGTTAGCATGATAGCTATTTTGTGTGCAGCAAGTTCCCTGTGGCTTCAACAGCACGGCAAGCTATTGGAGTCATTGGAAAGCTGCCATGTTTGGAATGTCCTCAATGTGCCAGATACTCTTCTAGATATTTCTAAGTATTACCTTCACTATAACAATTTTAAGAGGAAAATTATAATCCCCCCACATCTTAATTTTATTTATTTATTTTTGATTCTGAGCAATGAGGCTCCCAAAGGACTTTTGAGCTCCTAGGGATTGAATACTTCCAAATTGAAAAGTAAGCATCAAAATAAATCTCTTGGTCCATTGTCTACAAAACCACTGTGATTTGATATTTAAAATGTACCTTTCATTATGTTAATTTACTTGTTTTGTTTATGAGTGAGCTTACAAATATTTCTATGTGTCACCTTCATATGAGTGTTCATTTCCTTGTCTTCTAATGAATAGACTGGAATATATTAGAAGTTCTTATGGTTGCAAAATATTAATGTGTGTGCCTAAGTATGTTTCTTTTGAACTGACATTCCATAGTTTCATCAGAATATTAATGGGACCCTTGATGTTGAGATTTTCTATATATTCCATATGACACTGTGTTATTTAGGATATTTACTTTTTGGAACACACAGAATACCAGATTCTACTTAAAAAGTTCTTTTTTAGGCTGTATGCAGAGAAGTACTCTGTACTTGAACTCAGTCAGCCACCACCACCAATCTGTGAGCATTGCTTCAATGAACAGCCCATATAAGGATTGTACTACTAGGAAATCAGGCAATAGTAGAAAGAATTGGAGACATAAGATTTTACCTTCTGCAGACCATCTACTTCGTGTGGCAGCAGCAACATCATGCTTAGATCTTTGCCTTTGTATGGTATTTCTAGGATCTTGGCTTGCAAGTCCTCCAGTGAGGTGAAATTAAAAACGTTAGATTGTCTCATCATCTGCACAGGTTTGCTTGTGTCCTGCAGTAATTAACGTGGCAGACAAATGCCAAGTGAGGCATTAGTTAAAAAGAAGATAATACTATTGAGATACCAAACACATCCTCTTTCTAAGGGATGATATGTGAAATTTGTGAATTGGAAGCAAGAGTTTCTTCAAGTATTTTTATCTAAAGTAAAAAAATAAAACAGGAAGAAAATACAACCATGACAAATTCATTTTTTCCCTGCCATTGCATGTGCTATTAGATATGAGTTTAAATTTAACATTCCATGTATGAGTGTGTTACATATTATAAAGAAATTACAATACCTTGTCCAGCCAGAATTCTTTCTCCACTGTGTTTTTTGTATCAAATTTGGTGTCCCACTGTCCTTTAAAATAGACTGCGTTCACCAGAACCAGAATGGTATGGTTAAGAGAGTCTTTGGGAAACATATCCTTGATTTTTTCTGCAAAAGGAAAAAAAAATCAAAGGTCTTCTGTGAAAGTACAAGTGGTTTGTCTGGAAGATGCTTTGAAAGTTACAGTGGATCATTCGGGCAAGTCACTACTTTAGGGACTGTGAGCAATAATTTTTGAGTTGCAGCTTTCCTTGTGATGCCAGCCTGATGGAGTTATCCTTGCTGGAGATACCCCATCTTGTTATGGGAAAGGTGTTCAGATTCATTGTCTTTGGGTGACTTCAGTCATCTCACACGGAATATGGATTTCAGCTACTCTTGAAGCACCTCCATTCCTAGCTTCCTTCCCTCCCTGAATTCTTCCAACCACACCCCCCATTCTTCATTCCTCCCACCCTTTCTATTTTTTCAATGTTGGGCTTAATACTCTGAAGAAATAGGGCTTGATTGTTCTTGAGGACAAATGGCATGAACTCTATAACCCGAAACACATGCCCTGTGCTGTCAGATATTACTGTCTGGGGTGTCTTCTTCTCTATTCTGCACTTTGAGAATTTAAAGGATGTGAACCCAAGATGGGGTTGGAGCAGAGACTTGGGATCCATGAAGGTACTGTCGTCTGTGATCATGAGCAAACACCAATTGCCAGCTGTATTTCATTGTAATTATCTTTCTGTCATACAGAAATTCCTTTTGTTGCTTTTCACCTTTACCTGGACCATTCCATCATCTGCAATGCTCTCCTCCAGCCTCTCTGCAAAGCCATCACCCCCACCCCACTGGCACCCCAGATGCTGTCAAGAACAGATTTCACACACAGCAGGGACTCAAAAAGAGTGATTTTTATGGGCAATCTCTCATACTTTACCATTAGTTTGGCTTTCCACCCAGGAATTTATCATCTTACGACTTTCTTCTGCAGCATTGTTAAAATCAACAGATTCCACACTGGCTAGGTAAAATTTCTTAATGTTATCCATGTATTCCTTTGACGGAGAAGGAAGAAAGGAGGAATTAAGAGTAATTCATCAGTAATTACGTATTCCCAAGTTAGTTATCTTCAGTCTTGACAAAATACAGTACAGGAATCTAGGCCCTGAGAAATCTACTTTTTCTTGCCCATGCGTATTTTATACAGTTCACATGTGGGTAATTTGAAATGCAAGTACAGGCTGGCACAACAGTGAGGTCTTTGAAAGGCAATAACTTCTGGACATAGGCTGGGTCAGAAGAGGCTCTGGGTTGCAAACTGCAAAGCATGATGCTCCAAAGGAGATGGTGTGTTTCTGGGACTCCTAAGCAGTACTATCAAACCTTAGGGTTCTTGCTTTTGCTTATATCTTCCATTCTGGGCATTCAGTGTACCCCTGGTACTTCTTCAACTTCCCTTAGAACTCACCAAGCCTGCACTCTCATCAGTATCCCATTAGTCATACATTTCATGGGTCATTGTCCACCAAAATTTACACTATGTGACTGAATGGTATCAGATCATTGGGGCATCTCATGACTTCCTTTGCTACTGAATCTCTTTTGGGTTGATGACATGATCCCTAAAACCGGACTTTATATTGGTGGGTTGTCAAGTTCTAGGATATTTCATTTAAGGACCTGGGATTCAGGTTAAAGGTATAACAAGCCAAGTGAAACTTACTTGAAGAAATTGATATTTTTTTTCTCCATAGAGCTTGTTGGCCATATTCAGTTCATATACATCAGTGGGTTTCTTTAATTCGGTCAGAAGCTTTTGAAATTGGTGGTGTATATTTTCCGTCTTTTCAACCTTCAAATATTAAAAAGTAAGCTCATTGCATTCTCTGTCAATGTAAATATGAATACTAGCCCCATGTAAACTGTTAGACCCAAAGCTATACTTTGATAGTCCTGCAGGTGACATTTATTGTTATTCCTTGATTTTAGGTGGATTTACTTAAATATTCTTTAAGATCCTTATAATTCAGTCTCCTTCAGGAAATTTCTTTCTGCTCTGAGTAAGTAATCCAAAATTTTCACTTATGAACTATAGATGTAGCACCATTCCACCATTGGATTATCTTCTAATTGGTACAAATGGGTTAGGTAAAAACTCCCCAGCTAAATTTAGGCTTCTTAAGGGCTAGAGGCACATTTCATTTTAATAGCTATCAGTCATATAATAATGTTGAATTTGTTTATTTCAGTTATATTATGACATGGAGCCCTTTACACTACTAGATTGTATTTCTTCTAAGACCTGTTGACTATGATCAATGGCTCTTCACTCATGATAGTCATACTCTCTCTCTTTTTTTTAAATTTATTTATTCATGAGTGACACACAGAGAGAGGCAGAGACATAGGCAGAGGGAGAAGCAGGCTCCTTGCAGGGAACCCCCTGTGGGAATTGATCCCAGGACCCAGGGAGCCAAAGGCAGATGCTCAACCACTGAACCACCCAGGTGCCCTATGGTGGTCATATTCTAAGTGTAGGAATAGTATGTGCCTGGTAAGGGCTTTACATTTGTATCTCTCTTTATCCCTATTCAGATGAAAACAAGAAACTCAGAATTAAATAGACTTTCCAAAGAGACGCAGGTGGCACAGCCAAATTTTGAACCTAGGCCTGTCTGAATCCAGAACCTTCTACTTGCTAGCCAAGAGTTTTGGACCTTAAGTTTATAAACTCTGTATCTCATCTAATCATTTCCCAAAATATGCTTGGAGGCATGCTTATTCCTGTTTAGTCCATTAATGAATTAATTAAAATTATATTATTTTAGCAAAAGTATTGTGATTACTGTAATTATTGTTACTCTGCAATAGTAATGCATAAAATTTATCAGTTTCCAGTAATCGAGGCACTGTTGTAATGTTTTCCATCTGTTTATATGCATTGAAGCAGATTATTTTATTACTCCCAGCTTCCTGGGATGAGGTCATGGTGCCTTAGAACAGTTGTGTCTTGCTCATGTTCCCCATTGGTTAACAGCAGAGCAGGAATTTGAAGCTCTTTTGGCACAGTGCTGATCTCCCCTCAGGAGACAAAAGTATGAAATAAATAAGAATGTAATATGAAACGAGATGCAACTCTGTCCAGTCTCTTTTACCTAAGAATTTCCCTAAAAACGGACTTTTCACAGTTTATCTGAAATGCCTAGCTTAAAATATGAGCCTCCTGGATATGCGATTCTCCTTCTAGACTCAAGTGCTCTGTGACTCACATGATCTGTTGTAGCTCTTCCTGTTGTGCTCTCTGTGGCTTCATTAAAGTGAAGGACCTGGAAGAGACAGGAAGCGGGATAAGAAACCTACTCAAAAGATCTGGAAATAAATTAAGAAAAAAGTAAAAGAAAGAAAGAACCCAAATCCAAACAAAACAAAACTCCCAACCCCAAACGCAAACCCAAATCCAAACCAAACCAAACCACTAAACAAAGGAAAAAGAGAATAGAAAACTTCATTGCAAGCATTTGCTCCTTGAAAAGCCACAGCAAAGGCACTTCAGAGAATCCTGTGTCATTATTCATTGATGAGAAAACATGAAATGTTTTGCATGAATTTAAGTCAGCATGTCACTTCTGCCATTACTCTTCCCTTTAAGCCTTGCCTCTGTTTGTTGTGCAATTGTGGGAGTTCATCTGGGCTATCAGAGGAAATCTAGGTCCAGGGAAGTGAATGGAGCAGAGCCCTGGGGAGGGCATGTGCCCCCCCCCCCAAAGCTCTGTGCTCACCCAGTCATGGGAATGCTTGCTCAGCCTCCTGTGCTACACAGCCAGATCTGGGGCCATCTGCACACAAGCCAACAGAGAAATCAATCTAAGCTGGTGACCTGTGTAGGAAGTAGACACCTACCTTCCCAATTTCAAGTGCAGTATTTTCTTTGGCACCTAGGTAGGTCATGGCTAATGCTGATGAGATGGAGAGAGGCGAGAAGAAGATGTTGTCACCCTTTTTTGATGTTTTGAACTGTTGGAACAGATCAAATGCAAAGCGGGTGTTTGCTGCACTGAGTGAATTCATGGCAACCTTGGTGCGATCTGGAACTCCTAGGAAAGGATCAGATTCATTTCATGACTTTCCTGAAGGAAAGATTAGTTTGTAATGAAATTATTTCTTAAAAGAAATACTTATATTTGGGTTGTGGGATTCTGGCAACTAAAATTTTTCTTCCTTCTACTTTTCAAACCTCTTTCAGTGTATATGTGTAAATTTCATAACTAGACGACTATCAAAATTACTATTTAAAAAAACTTTTGTGAAAAAGTACTAAGACATCTTTATCTTTCATTGCTCACTGGCACTCCTAGGCCTAGGTAGAAAGTGCTTTATTACTGATATCAACACAAAGATTCAGACAGCTCCCATTTAGGCACCTCTCTGCCTTTTCCTTCAGGGTTCTCTGGGTACCAGAGACTCTCTCCCCAACCACACAGATGCCCAAGGGAGCATTTGTTTAATCAGAAGTAAATAAGTTAGATGAACGATAAATCAGCTGAAGAAGATGTTCTAGTTTTACCCCAGCAGAATAAGTAAAACCCAGTCACACAGAATGAGATCGATGCAGGATAGAAAACACACCATTACCATATGTTCAGAAATGATTCCTGTTATTAAGCTGGAGCAGTACTTACCTGTGTTCCTGGAGGAAGCAGAGGTGGGCAGGGAGCCTTGTCAGCCTATGTGTGGTGAACGGTGAGCTCCAGAATATATAGCACTCTCCTGCCACCTTCTATTACTCGTTGTAGTCGGTATTTCAAGTAAATCCACTTTTGATTTCTTAACCAGGCTAACCATCATGTATATCAACTCAAAATATTTATGGGAATAAAGCATGATCATTCCATTACTGTACTTCCTTTTCCCCTGCAGCAAAACACTGCGGGCCTGTGGTCATTGGCTCTTATGAAATGCATGTAGGTGTCTTTCCAATACCAATGAGGATGGAGTTGCAATTCCAACTTCCTGACATGCCCCTGAAACATTTATCCGGAAACAACCCTTAAAAAATGTCTTCTCTTAGATGTGGCTGTCTTTAAGGCCCATTTCACACATAAACCATAACAAAGTTTATATTTTCTATCTTTAGTTCTTTTTTTTTTTTTTTTTTAAATTTTTTTTTTGTTTTATTTATTTATGATAGGCACACAGTGAGAGAGAGAGAGGCAGAGACATAGGCAGAGGGAGAAGCAGGCTCCATACACCGGGAGCCCGACGTGGGATTCGATCCCGGGTCTCCAGGATCGTGCCCTGGGCCAAAGGCAGGCGCCAAACCGCTGCGCCACCCAGGGATCCCTCTATCTTTAGTTCTGAAAGGTCTTGTTCAACCTGTCAATTTCCTTAGTAATTATTCTGTATAACCAGGAAAATTGCTCGAGTTCTGTCTAAAGCACTACTGACAAGGGTCCCAGCAATATGTAGAGAACAAGAATCTGTTGCCTTCTCCTAAAGGCTATGCCTTGATAGCTGTTCTCCTTGTTACCACCCTTGCCCCCTTGCAGCCAGTCCCAAATTTTCCCTGTGTTTTAAGGACAGTGGGAAGTTCATTTATCTTGCAGTGTTAACATGCTCACAAGGGGAAGAACAATGGATAAAAACAGACCATAGGGTGTGGAAGCATTCTAGTTTTTTATATAAATATGAATCAAAAATAAATTGTCTGAGCTCCAGAATCATGACATTTCTCTGTCGCTTGCCCATTAGCATACCAGCTTCATATTCATGGACTGGATGCCATAGTCAACTACCCGTAAGAAAAATGAGACAAAGGTGTTCTTTGAATGCCGTGTTTAATTCTGCTATCACGGGATCCTTATCCCCTTCATGTGCATGGTGTTCCCACAGGTAGAATCATATCAAAAACTTGATTTTTACAGAGTGGGGATAGGTATTCACCCTTTTACTCCTTAGCAGTTTATTAAGGCGGATCCCTTTGTTATCTCCATTGCACAGATGACAGAAGTGAAGCACAGAGCTGTTGAATAAAAGCTCAGGTTTCTACAGGTGGTGAATTGCCCAGGTGAGATATCAGGCGAATAAGCTGACTCAGAAACCTGCATGTGTATCCATTCCCCATATATGTTACATACACTCCTTGTGTTTAAATGAAAATAATTTTTTTCTTCTGCGCTCTCAAAAGAGATAATGTCCTTCTACAAAATCAGAAGGGGTGAGATACAGTCAAATACTACTGTCACCAGGAGACAACGCTGGTCTTTCAGATGCCGTTTTAGGGCTCCATCCTGGGACAGCCAAGAACAGTGAGTGAAGTACAACATAAGGGTAATTTCCTCGGGGTGTGAGGCTCAAGAAAGAATCAAATCATGCCCTACTTTCCCTTCCCCCAGACGGTTCTATCAAGCTGGGATTTAGTAGAAATGAAGAGAGAGGGTGGGAAAAGAGGCAGATAAAGGAAAGTGTTTTCTCCACAGAGTACACTGTACCCTGAGGCATGGCTATGGGAGGGGGTGGTGGTGTTGTGGGGTATCTAGCCCAAAATCTGGCCTGCCTTGGGGGTAAGTGGATGTTTGTACCATAGATAAACTTTTTATTTGAGAAGTAATTCACATACTGTAAGGCTCACTTTTAAAAAACATAGTAGTCACTAGTTATAAATACATCAACAAAGTTGTGCAGCCATCACTGTGACTTAATTCCAGAACAATTTCATCACCTACCCCCAAAGAGACCCCTGTATAGATAGCTCTCCCTTACTGCAGTCTCTGGAAACCACTAATCTACTTTTCTCAATGAGTTTGTCTGTTCCAGATATTTCATATAGATGGACTTGCATGATATGTGGCCTTTTGTATCAAGTTCCTTTCAATTAGCCTGGTTTGTCCATGCTGTATCATGTAGTGGTGCTTTATTTCTTTATATGACTAACGAATGTTCTGTCATATGTTACTACCACCTTGTGTAATCCATTCATGTGTGAACTGCACATTTGGGTTTTGTTTGCTCTTTGGCTATTGTGAATAATGCTGACATGACCTTTCACATAGAAATTTTAGTGCAGATGTATGTTTTAATCTCTCAGGTCTATATACCTGGGAGTAAAATCAGTGTGTCATATGGTAAGTCTATGTTTGATTTTTGAGCTCCAGACTGTTTCCCAGTGGCCATGCCATTTTATACTTCTACCACAATATGATGGGTTATGTGTGGGAGTTCTGATTTTCAGCACACCTCTCTAGCACTTGTTCCATAGTGGGTCCTTTCTAATACTTGCCATGGATAGGGTCTTGGTCTTTTGTCTTAGCACATCATGAATTCACAGGAAGATTCATCTACAGCAGGGTCCTAGAAGCACAGAGGGTGGAGATAGGAGGTAGAGGGTGAATGGGATTTTTGTTCCTAAAACTGAAAGTTTTTTTTCTGGCAGATGTCCCCACTCTCCCCTCCACCATTGCCCTCCAGGTTATGCTGCTCTTAGGTCTCCTCTGTCCCTCTGTGTGTGGTGAATCCCTGAATGGGATTGTTATATAACAGATCTCCGAGTTGAGACTGGGTAGGGGTAAGGGAGAAAGCCGACTGTTGGGGCTTTGATGAAGGAATAGGTCCAAAGGTAGAAGAAAATGATGAGAAAAAGACCCACGGCGAAAAATCACAAACATGAGGAATAGGAGCTTCTCAGTGAAGGTGGTGTCACAGGCCATTGTCACCAGATAGAAGTGAGGGTTCCTGAAGCAGGAGTAGGAGGAGTTTCTTTGGGCTCCAAAGAGAAGGATCTGACCCCGTAAGACAGAGGTAAGATGCTCAGCATGGGTGTGGAGGGAAGAAATTTGGTGACAAAGTGGCATAAATTGGCCTTTAAGGGAACTTCTGACTAAGGCTGAAATCTCCTAAGACTAAGTGACTAAGACTTGTCATACAGAAGTAGAGTCTAAGGACAAGAGACTAATTATAAGGACCAAGAGTGCGCTTACATTTAGAGAGAGCTTGGGCTCAATTGAGAAATCATTTCATACTTGTCTTCTGTTCCCGAAAAGTGTTCCTATAATTGACAGGATTATGATATCCTGATTTCATACAGTGTCATAAAAGACTCAGCCATTTTCAGAACTTTCTGCATGTGATTCCTTGCCAACTTGTGTCTTTGCGTATTTTCTAAATGATGCACCAACATCATTGGTGACAGGAGTCCAGAAGCCCAATAAAACTTAGGAGGAACATACACCTTTGGGAACTATCCTGCTATTTCTAATGCCTTTATAGGTTGGTTAGGAAATACGTCCTTGGTTTTCCTGAACCTTACTTCCTTGTGAAGGGTGTGATTGTTAAGTTGCACATCCTAGGGGAATTTTACTTCTTCTTCCTGCTTATGAAGCATGTGGTGTATCTGTTTACAGGGAAACTGGTTAGTGGAGAACAATGAGCATCCAATGACTGCCAAACACTGCCAAACACTGTATTCCCTGCAGATACAGATACAGCTATGTATACATTGAATAACATCAGACTAGGATTAATTAGCTTTGTAAAAAAAATTTCACAGAGGAGAACTCATTCCAGTAAGATTTATAAAGGTATCAATTAGGGAATGGTCTCTTGTGTAAGTATATCATGGAAGACAGATTTACAGTAGCTCCACCCTTTCCCCCATTCCCACACCTCCAGCACCAGCCAGTACAGTCATCCTACTTTCAACTAAATCCAGCACTGTTCTTTGTTGTTCTCTTATAACTCCCTCCCTGATTTGTGTGGGCATTCCTGTTCTTTGCCAAGAAACCCCAGTGTAGGCTCTTGCCTTTCCTATTCCTCTTTGCTTTATGTGAAATAATGGTTGTTCCCCATGACTGCATGTCACTAGATCTTTTCTCAGAGGCAGCTTTTCACTCCCCATCTTCATACTATGAAGTGAGGAAACGTTTTCTCTTTCTTTTATTTCCACTGCTTTTTCTAGCCATTGTTTTTTTTTCCTGTCTCAATGCCCTATTTTTAGTTTTCAACCATGAGGGTATGTCACCACATGCCCAACTACCATATTGTGTGTTACTCCTTACTATTCATTAAGTCTTCAGTTACCTATTCACCTTTTTGTGGTTTTAGCTCTTCATCCTAAATCCTCCCAGTATTCCCGGTGACTTCAAAACTTCCATTTCATAGTCAACAAATGGAATATATTTCTATTTTATTTTACATATGTTTTAATTGAATCTCCTTTCTGAAAATCTTCTCATGTCTTTTGCCCTTTTGATCATTGGATTCATGATGTTTCTTATCTACTTGAATATGTTTTTTATATAAAGTAATATTGATGTTGATGCTGTCTCTGGAGTACCAATGGGGAGAAAAAATTCTAGAGGGGTGAAAAAACTCGAGTACATGTGATGTAGGTTTGCTGGGGATTTTATTTTGCTTTTCCAGCTCTACCCTTCACTCTTTCAACCTCCTGTGGGCTGCAGGAAGCTGAGTTGTAAGGTGACATAATCAGTGTCTTGTCATCTGACAGACACTTGCATTGGGCCAGTGGGAGGCAACAAGTCTTCCAGCTTCTTCTCAGCTCCATTGCCAGGGAATGGCTGCATTTCTTTACCAAAAGCCACAGATACTATTGGACAGCCTTTTTTGCAGCTCTACCTGTTTTCTGGGTTTTGGTAACCATTCCTCCCCTTACTATTTAGATCTAGGAATGGCAGTGTCTCCCCATGGTTGCTCACCTTGTGCTATTCACCATTCTTTCTTGGTTTCTCTTAGCCCTGACCATGCATTGTATAGTTTCTTTATCAGACTTTACTGAATTATCCATTCTGACTGTGTCATTTGTTTTCTGCTAGGCCCTTCACTAATAGAGTAAGTAAATTGCTTTAGGAAAAATATCCTCAGATGGAATTCTGGTATCAGGTTAAACATATATTGAGAAGCACACGCTAAGAGGACATGGGGCACTGGCCTATGGCATATAGTAGCATCAAGTTATCACTGATGGAGGCAAGACACAAAGTGCAGGCAGAAGAAAAGGTGTTGGGATATCAGGTAGCCATGGTGCTTAGTTGATGTAGCAGCAACTGGTTATAAAGATTGTGGGATCAGCTGCTTACTCATGATGAGCTTTGGAACACAAGGAGAAATATTTTTTTCTGTGTACCAAGTCTAGCAGTAACCAGCTGAAATCTGAAAAAGATTTTCCATGGATCTTGACAAGTAAATACTGGAAAATAGAATACATTTGCAGTGATAAGATACATCACCTTTCTAGGAAAATGCAATTAAAACAACAGTGAGATTAACACCAGTAATAATAGTTAGGATTGGTGTGATGTGAAAGAAGAGATTATTGATGAGATGTTGGTGAAAATGTTAGTACAACCACTTTGGGAATATTTGGTGGTATGTGCTTCAAATTCAGCAGTTCTGTGTTTAAATATATATATCTTAGGTGTACTAGCATGCTGTGCTTAAGGAGAGTTAATGACCATACAATTGGCAATGGCAAGAAGCAGAAACAACTTAGATGTTTATTAATTAAAGAATAAGGAAAGGGCACCTGGGTGGCTCAGTTAAACATCTGCCTTTGGCTCAGGTCATGATCTCAGGGTGCTGGGATCGAGCCCTACATTGGACATTTTGCTCAGTGGAAAGTCTGCTTCTCCTTCTCTCTCCCTTCCTCCCCCAGCTCATGCTCTCTCTCTTTCACTCTCTCTCTCTCTCACACACACAAACAAACAAACAAACAAACAAACAAGATGTTTAAAAAAAAGAATAAGGAAAAAAATATGCTAGGCTAATACAATGGAATATCCTACAGCAGCGAACATAAATGAACCGGATATTCATGTATCAGGAAGGATTGATCTTCAAACATAATGTGCAGTGAGAAGTATCATATTGAAAAGGATGTGCAGTTATCATTTTTTTGCAGTTGGGTGGGGAAAGTAGGGAGATTGATCATTGAAATGTAATTCTGGGGAACTAGAGGCCACACTTGCTTCAGAAATGTGGGAATGTCCTTGGGTGTATGATATATTGCCCATTTGTGATTGAGGATAATTAGGATTCAGAGCCAACTGCTCTTATATAATTTGTAGAAACAGTGAGCCACATTAAAAACATCTGTGGTTTGTCCTTTCAGGCTTGAGGTTTGGCTAGATGGTGCAGATTATTCATCTGTTTCTGAGTCAGCTGTACCCCAACCCCATTATGCCCCATAAACATTCCTGCTGAAGTCCTTTGGTGGTTTCCTCAGCCTTTTGATGGCCCCTTATCCAGTCTTTGACAGTGAATTTTCTGAATTATTTTTCACTGCTGACTCATCTTCCTTGGAATTCTATCTTTAGTTCTCTACATCTCTGACCCTCTTCCGTCTGCCACCCCTCAGATGCAGGATTTTGCATCTCCTTGGGGGTCTTCTGAGGGCACAGTTTCTTTCCAGCCTACCTGGGGCCATCTTGCCACTCTAACTGCTTCAGTCTATGAGTTCCCTGGTCAGTTTCTCTCAGTTTAGGGCTTTCCCTTCCTTCCTTCCCATCTCTAGTGCCATTCATACATCCCTTTCTTTTCATTAGTTTTGGATTGATATTTATAATTTTGATTGATATTTTACATTATTTTAATCAGTTCTATTTTTAAAATTTCATTCTGTACTTTGGCATCTTGTCAGAGAAATTATACTGTTTTTCACATCTATTATGGGCTCTGTTGATATTTTGAAAATTTTTTTTAATTTTTATTTTTTTATTTATTATAGGCACACAGTGAGAGAGAGAGAGAGAGAGAGAGAGAGAGAGAGAGAGAGAGAGGCAGACACAGGCAGAGGGAGAAGCAGGCTCCATGCACCGGGAGCCCGATGTGGGACTCGATCCCGGGTCTCCAGGATCGCGCCCTGGGCCAAAGGCAGGCGCTAAACCGCTGCGCCACCCAGGGATCCCCCTCTGTTGATATTTTGGTAGAATAAGTGTGTCTTTGGACTGTAGGGAGAGATCATTTTTTCTGTGCACCAAGTCTAGCACTAACCAGGAATAACTGATTGATTATTGGCTGCTTACATTTGGATGAAAACTTCTTTAATAAATCTTCATCTTGAATTTAGGGATGGTTACATAGTATGTTTGGCCATCATATTTTTTAAGATTTTATTTATTTATTCATGAGATACACAGAGAGAGAGGCAGAGACATAGGCAGAGGGAAGAGCAGGCTTCCTGCAGGGAGCCCAGTGTGGGACTTGATCTCAGGACTCCAGGATCACTCCCTGAGCCGAACGCAGACACTCAACCACTGAGCCACCCAGGCGTCCCCTTACCATCATATTTTTAAAGCTTCTTCAGTGACTCATTTTCCATGCAATGGGTTCTTAGTTATTTTCTATGACCTTTAATAGGCTAAGTGAGTGGGCTCCAACACAGTGCCAGAAGTTGGAACTTACAGACAAGGGAGGTTTGCTAAGGTGCCTTTACATTTGGATGACTAGTGTGACTTGGTAAGCCTCATACCCTGAGCCAAAATTCCAAGGCCATCCTATCACCATATACTTCCCATCTCACTACCTCTGGAACAAGCCTCTGCATTCCTGGAATGACCCTACCTTTAACATATGTCTCTCCAGGACTGCCAGGAACAGTTACCACCTCTTTAAGTTTCCCAATTGCCTAAGCAGGATACAATCTACTTCCACAGGTACCAGTAATTATATACTACTGTACAAGAGACTCCTGACCTTGAATCATTACAGTAATGTCCTCCCTACACTATGAGGATCACTTGACAAAACTGTTAATTAATTGTACTTTCTGTAAAAGAATTGTTCCTGAAATTCAGGACATTAAATCAAATTTTATTTACAATATAATTCCAGTGATGTTTGGGAGTATATGTATGTACTTCTTTGAAAGTACTTTTTTAAAAAAAATGTTGAAATACTGGATGCTTGCTCTGTTAAATTAAGATAATTCAGAAATATAGGGAGGAAAGTACAAGAGAGAATTCTTCCTCCACTCTCCATCAGGGTAGTAGATTCCATCATAAAATACCTCAAACTGTGTGGATTAAAATAACCAAACTTTATTTTCTCACACTTCTGGAAGCCAGAGCTCTAAAATCAAGGTGTTATCAGGACCACGCTTCCCCTGGAGGCTCTCTGGGAGAATCCTTGCTTCTTCTAGCTTCTCGGGGCTCCTGTTCCTTGACTTGTGCATTTAGTCTCTGCCTCTGTCTTTATGGGACCTTTTTCTCTATGTGTCTCTTCTCTTCTTATAAGGATGGTGGGTGGATTATATTTTATCTGATTATAAAGAGGAATATAATTTCATTTTGTGTTCATTTAAGTCATAGTTTATTCCAACAAAGGGTAAGCCCTGGGCTAAATGGCTTCACAGGAGAGTTTTAGAAGATATTGAAAAAATTAACACCAGTCTTTTTCAAACTTTTCCAATAATTGAACTCGAGGGACACTTCCTAACTTACTCTGTAAGGGCAACATTACCCTGATATCAAAGCAAGAGGGACACTATGGAAAGAAAAGTACAGGCCGATATCTCTTATGAATATTGATAGAAAAATCCTCATAGAGTGTTACCACCTGAATTCAGCAGCATACTAAAAGGATTATACATTATGACCAAGTAGGATTTATTTCTGGAATGCAAGAACAGGCTATATGAAAATCAATCAATGTACTATACACCACATTAATAGAACGAAGGGGGAAACACCATGAGACCATCTTAAATGATGTAGAAAATAATTAGACAAAACTTAGTACATTTTCATGGTATATATATTCATCAAATTGGGAATAGAAGATTTCCTCAACATGATAAAGGATATTTATGAAATACCTACAACTAATATTGTATTGCATAGTGAAAGACTGAAATCTGTTACCCTTTTTCCATTTTTACTTAACATAGTATTGGAAGTTCTAGCTACAACAGCTAAGCAAGAAAGATAAATGGAAAGCACTCAAATTGGAAGGGAAGAAGTAAAATGATCTCTATATTTAATATGACATGACCTTGTAAGTAGAAAACCCTAAAGACTCCACAAAAAAGTCTGTTAAGACTAATAAATAATTCAGAAAATTTCTAAGATATGAAATCAATAAACAAAAATGGTTTATATTTTATATTCTGAACAAGAAAAATCTGAAAAGAAGATTAAGAAAGCATATCCATTTACAACAGTGTCAAAAATAATTAAATACAGAATTAACTAAATAGGCAAAAGATTTATAGAATGAAAACTATAAAGCATTGATGAAAGAAATTAAAGAAGACATAGATAAATGGAAAGATGCCCTGTGTTCATGGGTAAGAAAATTAGCATTGCTAAAATAACAATATTATTCAAATCTATGTACAGCTTCAATGAAATCTCTATTAAATTCTAATGACATTTTTATTTTTCACAAACAGTAAAACCCATCCTAAAATTCATATGTAGTCTCAAGGCATCCCCAGTAGCCAAAACAATCTGAAAAAGAAGAATAAATTTAGAAGTTGACATGTTCTGGTTTCAAAGCATACTATAAACTTGTAGTAGTGCAATGTGGCATAAAGACAGACTAATACACCTATGGGGTAGTGTAGAAAACCTGGAAAAAAACTTTTGAATATGTGGTCAAATGACTTTTGACAAGGGTGTCAAGACCATATAATGGAGGACAGGACAGTCTTTTTATTTATTTATTTATTTTTATTTTTAAAAATTTTTTATTTATTTATGATAGTCACAGAGAGAGAGAGAGAGAGAGAGAGGCAGAGGGAGAAGCAGGCTCCATGCACGGGGAGCCCGATGTGGGATTCGATCCCGGGTCTCCAGGATCGCGCCGTGGGCTAAAGGCAGGTGCCAAACCGCTGTGCCACCCAGGGATCTCCAGGACAGTCTTTTTAAATGAACGGTGCTAGTAAACTGGATATCCTTGTGGAAAAGAATCAAGTTGGGCCCTTACCTTACACCATATATAAACATTAAGTCAAAATGGTCAAAGGCCTAACTGTTAAGAGCTAAAACTATAAAGTTCTTAGGAAAACACATAGTAGAAAAACAAGACATTGGATTTAGCAATAATTTCTTTGACATACTACCCAAAATCTAGGCAGCAAAAGAGGAAATTGATAAATTGGACTTAATAAAAATTTAAAACTTTTTTTACATCAAAGGACACTGTCTAGAGAGTATAAAGCAATCCATATAATGGGAAAAACATTTGCAAGTCATATATCTGATAAGGGATTAATATCTCTATATATCAAGAACTACTAGCACTCATTAACAAAAAACCAAAACCCAATAGTAAAATTGCAAAGGACTTGAATAGGAATTTTTCCAAGGAAGATATACAAATGTGCTCCCAGAAAATAACAAACGTGGCAGGAATGTGGAGAAAAATAGAACCCTTGTGCATTGCTAGTGAGAATGCAAATGGTGCAACTATTGTGGAAAACAATTTGAGGAACCACCATATTGATGATGGCTGCACAACAATGTGAATGTACTCAATGCCACTGAACTGTAGAGTTTAAAGTGATTAAAATGGTAAATATCATGCTGTGTTTAGCACACTTACACACACACAAGTCATGTTTCTGATTCAAGTTGTTCTCCCAACAGTGTTTGCCAATCTTTTTATCATCTTGGGTCAACTCCTCACATTTTCCTCAAAAAGTTCGTTAACTTTGTATACTTTATAAATTCTCTATTCATCCCATAGCATTATCACTTTCAGTTGATGTCTTTTTCTCCTATTTCATTAAAGAAAAAAGAAAAGGATATTATTTTAGAACTTCTTCAATTTCCTATCATCCTCTAAACTTCAGACCTTTTTTATATAAATTTATTTTTTTTGTCTTGTTTTTTTTTATAAATTAATTTTTATTGGTGTTCAATTTACCAACATACAGAATAACACCCAGTGCTCATCCCGTCAAGTGTCCCCCTCCGTGCCCATCACCCATTCACCCCCACCCCCCGCCCTCCTCCCCTTCCACCACCCCTAGTTCATTTCCCAGAGTTAGAAGTCTTTATGTTCTGTGTCCCTTTCTGATATCTCCCACACATTTATGCTGAGTGAAGTAAGTCAATCGGAGAAGGACAAACAGTGTATGTTCTCATTCATTTGGGGAATATGAATAATAGTGAAGGGGAATATAAGGGAAGGGAGAAGAAATGTGTGGGAGATATAAATTTATTTTTTATTGGTGTTCAATTTACCAACATATAGAATAACACCCAGTGCTCATCCCATCAAGTGCCCATCACCCAGTCACCCCCACCCCACGCCCACCTCCCCTTCCACCACCCCTAGTTTGTTTCCCAGAGTTAGGAGTCTCTCATGTTCTATCTCCCTCTCTGATATTTCCACTCATTTTTTCTCCTTTCCCCTTTATTCCCTCTCACTATTTTTTTATATTCCCCAAATGAATGATTAAAAAAAAAAACTCATTGGCCAAAATGCTAAACATAGAGTTACCAAATGAGCCAGCAATTGCAATTCTGGGTATATACCCAAGAAAAAAACGAAGACATATGTCCACACAAAAATTTGTGCATAAATGTTCATAGCAGCACTATTCACAATAGCCCAAAAGTAGTAACAACCCAAATGCCCATAAACTAATGAATGGATAAACAAAATGTGGCATATCCATACAATGGGCTATTATTTATCCATTAAAAGGAATAAAATGCTGATACAACATAGATGAACCTTGAAGATATTATGCTAAGTGAAAGAAGCTAGACACAAAAGTTCACACTTTCATTTATCTGAAATATGCAGAATAGGTAAATCTATAGGGATGAAAAGTAGATTAGTTGTTGCTAGTGGCTGACAGGAGAGGAGATAGGGAAGTTACTGCATAATAGGTATGTGGTTTTTTTTATTGGAATGATACAAATGTTCTATAATTAGATAGTGGTGATGACAGTACAACTCAGTGAATATACCCCAAACTGAATTGTACACTTTGATGGCAAACTATATTGTATGTATGTAATGTGAACTGTTTTCTATCTCAATAAAGCCATGAGAAAAAAAAAATAAACTTCAGACCTTATGTGCCTCTCATCCTTCCTCCTCCTTCTTGTCCTCTTATTCCCATCTTCCATTTTCTCAAGAACTTCTTTCATTAATAACACACCTTTTCTAAATGAGCCTCTATCTCTAGTGGAGCCCCCCTCCCCCGGTGTAAATATATTGAAACTCTCTCATTCTTTTTTTTTTTTTTAATTTTTTATTTATTTTTTATTTATTTATGATAATCACAGAGAGAGAGAGAGAGAGAGAGAGAGAGAATGGCAGAGACATAGGCAGAGGGAGAAGCAGGCTCCATGCACTGGGAGCCCGATGTGGGATTCGATCCCGGGTCTCCAGGATCGCGCCCTGGGCCAAAGGCAGGCACCAAACCGCTGCGCCACCCAGGGATCCCGAAACTCTCTCATTCTTTTTTTTTTTTTTTTTTTTATAAATTAATTTTTATTGGTGTTCAATTTACCAACATACAGAATAACACCCAGTGCTCATCCCGTCAAGTGTACCCCTCAGTGCCCATCACCCATTCACCCCCACCCCCCACCCTCCTCCCCCTCCACCACCCCTAGTTCATTTCCCAGAGTTAGAAGTCTTTATGTTCTGTCTCCCTTTCTGATATTTCTCACACATTTCTTCTCCCTTCCCTTATATTCCCTTTCGCTATTATTCATATTCCCCAAATGAATGAGAACATACACTGTTTGTCCTTCTCCGGTTACTGTGGCCAAGTTCAAAAAGGGTGTTGCCTGAGTTCTCCTCTGGGATTTTGATGGAATCTTGTCTCACATTTAGACCTTTCATCTATTTTGCGAAACTCTCTCATTCTTAAGCAAGCAAACAAACCACTTTCTTCTAGCCACTCCGTGCACTAAACTTCTTTTGTCATTTAACGTTTTGAGAGTCTAGACTCCAAATTTTCCTTCTTTACCCACTGCAAATCTAGTATCTTTTCATCTATTTCAACAGCATAATTTTTGCTTAAGTTCATTATAGACTTTCTGATTTCCTAATCCAGTAGACAATCCCAGGGTTTATATCTGTAGAAAGGATTTTTCTTGTGTGATCTGCAGATCCTGGAAGTTCCCCAGTCCCCGACATCAGAACCAGTTTCATAAAAACACCAAGACATCATTTGCCTTTTTCACTGTGTTGAGATTCACATAGATAGTGCAAAAGCAATGATTTCTAAAACTGCTGGCACTTTAGTGTGAATCAAAAGGTTATAGCCCCAAACCATACTAGTATATGGATTCTCCCCTTAAAGATACGCAAATACACACAAATGCTGTTTTTGACTTAGTGGTATTTTTAATCATTAAAGTATTGAATTGAAGACTTTATTGAATCTACCTTTGAGTACACATCACTTAAAATTAGGTGAGGTGACATGGGATGTATGCATAATGTAACTTTTAATTTTTTTAAGTATGGGGTTATTCTTTTTTTTATTTTTTTATTTTTTATTTATGATAGTCACACAGAGAGAGAGAGAGAGAGAGAGGCAGAGACATAGGCAGAGGGAGAAGCAGGCCCCATGCACTGGGAGCCCGACGTGGGATTCGATCCCGGGTCTCCAGGATCGCGCCCTGGGCCAAAGGCAGGCGCTAAACCGCTGCGCCACCCAGGGATCCCAGTATGGGGTTATTCTTAACAACAGATTTAATTAAAAAGTGTTCTCCTGCTATATTTCCAGAGACAATAGTTACTGTGTGTGCTTTATAGAAATGTCACCTTAGTCCTCATTGTTTATCAATTTCATTGAGCTATAATTTACATAAAATAAATCCACACACTATAAAGTATAGTGCAGTGACTTTTGACAAATGTGTAAGCACCACCCAATCAAGTTGTAGAGCATTCATCTCAACCAGAAATTTTCCTAGGACTGTTTTACTGTCCATTTCTTCTCCAGTTCCAGCCCTAGGAAACCACTAAGCTTTCTGTTCATTTTGCCTGTTTTAGGACATCATGTAAGTGGAATTATATAATATGCCCTCTTTCTCTCCCACTTCTTTTGCCTAGCATAGTATGTGGGAGGTTCAAACATGCTGCTACAGGAATCAGTACTTTCTTCCTTTTTTTCCACTGAGAACTCTTCCATTGTATTACCATTCACTACAGATCTGATAAAAATTTGAGATATTCCCAGTTTTTGGCTGTTATGAATAAGTTTTCTAGAACATCTGCGTACTAGTCCTTTTGTGACATATGTATTCAGTTCTCTTGGGTAAATTCCAAAGTATGCAATTACTGGATCATATTGTGAGTAACCAATGCCTGTCTCTTTGTACAGATGAGGAAAGCTTTCTCTAGAAGTGAAATTGCTCAACCTTGAGAGATTTAAAGCTTTCTGAAATGATTATCACCAACATGGCAGTGTTGGGAGACCCCAGACTTGACCACCTCCCACAGAGATTAACAGTTAGACAGCTCTCCTTGAACAAAAGCTCACCATAAAAAGAGAGATGATAATCACGTAGTGTGATTGGAGGTCTTAGCCAATGCTGTAGTGGGAGTCATTTTGCAATATGTAAGTGTACCTATTTGTCCACTGCCCACTAAAACACCTTTTTCTAATATGTGTAAAATGATACCCTCTTGTTCTTTTAATTTTCTTGTTTTGTTTATTGGTGAGCTTGCTCATATTTTTCATGTGCTAAGTCTGTGAGCTTATTTCTTTGCCTTAAAATGCGGATTGAACTATATCAGAAGGTCTTATGGTTGCAAAGCTATATGAACGTATGTACAGGTATTTTTTTTCTAAGGTGAGTTTTCACAGTTTTCATCGAATATTAATAGGTTAGCGATGTTAACATTTTCTTAATTTCTTTCACATCAGAATGTGATATTTAGAATATTGATGTTTTGCAACATTGACAGGTAGCCACGTCCTTAAAAAATTCTTTAGGCTGCATTTAGAGAAGAAACAAGATATCATCCAATTTTGGGATTCATGACAATTATGTTCTTTAGTCATCATGAAACACTGAATTAGTGAATATTGAACCATTCATTGCTCCTACGGGAATTATAGGGCTATATTCCTGTTAGTCCCTGGTCAAGTATTTATGTTAACAAATCAGTACACCTTATTTTAGGTATTTTTCTGCTTATATATACTCTCATTCAATGTATGTTGTTAAGTCCTTAACATTGATATGGGCAACTGCACTGTAAAACCTGTACAAACTTATCTAACGCATATTTTCTGTGATCTTGGCTTGCATGTTCTTCAGTGAGATGGAATTCAAGGAATCAATTGTGTCATTTATATGCATAGATTTTCCAGTCCTGCAGTAAATTAATGTGGCATACAAATGCTGAATGAGGCATAATTTAAAAAATTGTATCTCTCCTTCTAAGAGATAAGCTAAGAAATCTGTGGAGAGAAGTGAATATCTTCTGTTTTCTTTTTTTGAAATCATAAGTAATAAATGTGTTTTATTTTTTTAAAGATTTTATTTATTTATTCATGAGAGACAGAGAGAGAGAGAGAGAGAGAGAGAGAGAGAGAGAGGGAGAGCAGCTCATGCAGGGAGAGAGAGAGAGAGAGAGAGAGAGAGGGAGAAGCAGGCTCCATGCAGGGAGCCTGACATGGGACTCGATCCTGGGTCTCCAGGATCAAGCCCTGGGCTGAAGGCAGCGCTAAACCACTGAGCCACCTGGGCTGCCCAATAAGTGTGTTTTAAATTTAAAGCATATTTTGGTTTCCACAGCTCTTTGTTAGTATAGAGAAATATGATTAACTTTTATATGTTGATACTGTATCCTGCAACCTTGCCAAGGTCACTTATTAATTCTAGAAGTTTTCTGGAGATTTCTTGGGATTTTCTATATAGATAGTCATGTCATCTGAAAATAGGGGGAGTTTTCTTTCTTTCCAATATATCTTTCATTCTTTTTTCTTACCTTATGAAAGTGGCTAGAATATCTAGGATTGTGTTGAATAAGACTGGCAAGAGGGACATCTTTGTTTTTGTTCCCAATATACGAGGAAATATTTCAATCTTTCACTATTAAATTTAATGTTATCTGTAGGTTTTTGGTAGATGTACTTTATCAAGTTCAGGCCATTTGCCTCTATTTCAATTTTGCTGAGGTTTTATCATGAGTGGGTGCTTGATTTAGTTAAATGTTTTCTAGATCATTTGCTTTAATCATAGGGTTTTTCTTCTTTAGACTGTTGATATGGTGGAGATTTTTGAATGATGGACCAGTCTTTCGTACTTGGAATAAATTCCACTTGGTAAAATTATATAATTCTTTTTGTACATTATTGGATTTGAGTTGCTAATATTTTGTTGAGGATTTTTACATTTATGTCCAGGAGAATTCTTGGTTTGTAGTTTTCTTTAGTTTTTGTTGTTGTTGTTGTTGTATCAAGGTAATCTTGGCCTAATGTTATGAATTGAAAAGTGTTTTTTCTCTCCTAAATTATTTTTATTTTCTATTTTTTGTCAGTTTTTTTAAATGTTTGTTGAAATATTTGTCATGAAACCATTTGTATCTGGAGATTTAATGGTAATAAAATGATTCAGATGATCTGTCTCTAGTTTATTAGCTTATGGTTATTGTAGAATTGGGTCATTTTTTCTTTTTTAAAGATTTATATATTTATTTATTAGAGAGAGAGAGAGAGAGAGAGAGAGAGAGAGTGAGAGAGAGGCAGAGACATAGGCAGAGGGAGAAGTAGCCTCCCTGTAGGGAACCTGATGCAGGACTCCATCCCGGATCCTGGGATAACACGCTGAGCCGAAGGCAGATGCTCAACCACTGAGCCACTCAGGTGTCCCTGGGTCATTTTTTCCTAAATTGTCTGAATTATCAGTATAAAGTTGTTTGTAGTTTTCCCTTATTATGTCTTAATGGCTACAGGATCTGGTAAGATATCCCTTGCTTTATTATTGATATTGATATTAGTCTTTTTCTCCCCCATTTCAAAATTTCATTGTTTTGAATTTCAGATAGTGTTATAACTTGTTTTTTTGTTATAACTTGTTTAATCAATATGATTTATTTATTTAAAGACTTATTTATTTATTTTACTGAGAGAGGGAGAGAGAGTGCATACTTGGGGGTGGGTAGTGGAGGAGGGAAAGAGAGTCTTAAGTAGATTCCCCTCTAAGCAAGGAGCCAGAGACTCATGATCTCATGACCCCATGACCGTGAGATCAGGACTTGAGCTGAAATGAAGAGTTGTATACTTAACTGACTGCACCACTTAGGTGCCCTTCAGTCATCAATATGATTCATAAAACTAATGAGGAGAAGGCTGTTTATTGTATAAACCCATATTTCTGTTGTGTCCATTGATATTTCTTCAGGATGAGGCAAGATTCCTTCTTTTATCATTTTCTCTTTGAAGAACATTTTTTTTAAGGAAGGAATTTTTTTTTTTTTTACCCTTTAAGAAGAGTAGGTCTGCTAGTGAAAAATTCCTTACTTTTCCTGCATCTGAAAATGTCTTTATTTCTTCCTTATTCCTATTGTTTTGTGGGATGTGGAGCTGGTAATTGGTAGTTCTTTTAGCAATTGAAAAAGCGTGACACTTCCCTTTGGTCTCCATGGTTCCAGATAAGAAATCTGCTGTCACTCAAATAAGTGTTTTTCCTACAGGTAACATGCCATTTTCTTTTTCTTGCTGATTTCAAGGTTTTTTTTCCTTTCTCTTTACTTTTCAGAATTAAATTTTTATGTATCTTCACATGTATTTCTTTGTGTTTATCTTATTTGGGGTTTATTCAATTTTTTTTATTTTGGAGGTTTATGCCTTTTGCTAAATATGGCGTTTTAGCCACTATTGTTTAGAACATTCTTTCAGTTCCACTCTTTTCTCTCTCTCTGAGATGCTGATGATACAAATATTGGATCTTATGTTATTGTCTTGAATGTTCCTGAAATCTGTTAATTTTTTTGGTCTATTTTTTCTTGGTAAATTGTATAAGTTCTATAAATCTATTAAAATTGAGTAAATTTGGGACATCTTGGTGGCTCAGCAGTTTAGCGCCTGCCTTCAGCCTAGGGCATGATCCTGGAGTCCTGGAATGGAGTCCCACATTGGGCTCCCTGCATGGAGCTTGCTTCTCCCTCTGCCTGTGTCTCTGCCTCTCTCTCTTTGTGTCTCTCATGAATAAATAAATAAAATCTTTAATAAAAAATAAATAAAATTGGGTAAATTCTATTAGATTGTTGTTAGGTTTACTGATCCTATCTTGTCTTCTCTAGTCTAATATTGAACCCATTCAGAGTGTTTTGTAGTTTTGTTATTGCATGTGTTATAATTTCTTTTTAGTTCTCTTTTATAATAATTGCCATTTCTTGAAATTTTCTAATTTTTCATTTGTTGCAACAGAATTTGTAATTGTTAGCTGAAACAATTTGTCTGATGTTTGGTTTAAAATTATGTCAGATAATCCCAATATTGGATCTATCTGCTATTGATAACACTGCTAGGTGTTATTTGGTTACCTTTTCTCATTTACTTTTAATTTTTCTAGTCCTTGATTTGATATGTGATTTTTAAAATTTAACAAAATTTAAAAAATCAGTTTCAGAGTTAGAATTTAGTGATTCACCAGTTGCATACAACACCCAGTGCTCATCACATCACATGCCCTCCTTAATGCCCATCACCCAGTTACCCCATCACCCCACCAACCTCTCCTCCAGAAATCCTCAGTATGTTTCCTAGAGTTCATCATCTCTTATGGTTTGCCTCTCTTTCAATTTTCATCTTATTCGATTTTTCCTTCTCTTCCCCATGTTCATCTGTTTTGTTTCTTAATAAATTCCACATATGAGTGCAATCAAATGGTATTTGCCTTTCTCTGACTGACTTATCTCACTCAGCATAATACCCTCTAATTCCATCCATGTTACTACAAATGGTAAGATTTCATTCTTTTTGATAGCTGAGTAATAGTCCATTATATATATGTACCACTCCTTCTTTATCCATTCATCTGTTGAGTGACATCTGGACTTTTTTCATAGTTTGGCTGTTGAGGACATTGCTGCTATAAAGATTGGAGCTCATGTACCATTTTGAATCACTATGTTTGTATCCTTTGAATAAATGTCTAATAGTGCAATTGCTGAGTTAAAGGATACTTCTGTTTTTAACTTTTTAAATAACCTCCATACTGTTTTCCAGAGTGGCTGTACCTGCTTGTATTCCCATCAACAGTGTAAGAGGGTTACCCTTTCTCTGCATCCTTGCCAAGGTCTGTTGTTACCTGAGTTATTAATTTTTGCCATTCTGACTGGTGTGAGGTGGCATCTCATTGGTTTTTGATTTGTATTTCCCTGATGTTGAATGTTTTCATGTTTCTGTTGGCCATTTGTATGTCTTCTTTGAAGAAATGTCTGTTCATGTCTTGTGCCCATTTCTTGACTAGATTTTTCATTTTTAGGGTGTTGAATTTGAGAAGTTCCTTTTAGATTTTGGATATTAGCTCTTTATTGGATAAGACATTTGCAAATATCTTATCCCATTCCATAGATTGCCTTTTAGTCTTTTTGAGTGTTTCCTTTGTTGTGCAAAAGCTTTTTGTCCTGAACTATTGGGATTTCATCAAGGGATTGATTTTTAAATCATATCCTGGGTCTTTTGGCTATTGTTAGAGCCTGGGTCCTCTTTAAATCTTTTATTTTAATAGGCAGTGATCCTGTTTAGATTCGTCATACAAGTCCTGGCCAAGTTCTGTGGGCTGTGATTCTGATGAAAATTTTATTTTCAGAGCTTTTGCTGTGCTGTTTTGGTCCCGTTGATACCTATTACAGCTGAGTGTCCCATTGGTAATGGCTGGTACCACCTGAAAAGGTGAAAGGAGATTCCTAGGCAGGATCACCTAGGGCCTCTAGATGAGAGAAAGGAATTTCTGAAGAGTTTCCAGCTCACAGGGATGAAGAGCACTTCCTAGGACTGTCTATCTGTTTTGGTAGGATCCTCCTTGCTGGTGCTGTCTGGCTATCCGGTGTCTCTTGAAAAGGGAGGCAAGTGTCAGGTCCCATGAGCAAAAGAGCATTTTCCTTGGCTGATTATTGTTTGCAAAACATCCAGTATGTCCCCATACCAGTGACTTAGCTATTGTGAGAAGGACTCCTATTTAATCAGGATGAGGAATGAGCATGCATGAGCTACATTTTATTATCTGGTTGGGGGTCAAGATTTGCTGTATTTGTTTCCCTTTTTCTTTTGTGTAAAAGGATATAAGATGATTTGCTGCTATATTTTCCCCTAGTCTTCGAGTCACAAACTGGCTTGCTTTTTCTTAGGAACTTTCAGGTCAGGAGGTAATTATTTTTGGAGTATGCTAATATATTTCAATGAGAAAGGCAGTAGGAGATACCCCAGAATTCCATATAGGGTTTATTTGGGTGGACAGAGGCAGCAGTTAAAAGAAAGGAAGATTCAGATGTCAACAAGGTAGAGAGATCTAATTGGTCAAGGTAGAGACCAACTACCAACTGGTTGTATTCCTAGTCAGGCCCCAAACAAGTATATCAATTATAAGCTTCCTTTTTTTAATCTTCTATAAGATGAGCAGTTTGTCCTAAATGAACTTTGGGGTCTCTTTCACCTTTCATGTGGATAAGCCGAAATGCATCCATTTAAATGTAGTTAAGGGAGGATGATAGGCCAGGTATCTTCCTCCACACACCACAAATATCTCCCAGCAGTTGACACTAGGTTTGGGGAAGACAGGGCTTAGAGATCAGATCTGGTATATCTGCTTGTACCACAAACATATGATCATTTGTTCACTAATTATTTATTTGTTCATTTGGTTTGTAATCACTAATTAATCCAGTATGTTTTGTATGTTTACTCTGGGCCAGTTTTCTCATAGCTTCCGTAAAAGTAAAATGAGACCATTTCTACCTTGTGTTGCTCAGCCACTCATTTGGCACCTGCCAATAAACACACATTCAGTAATATGAATTAGTAATTTGAGAGGCCAAGATGTAGAATGTGATTAGACTCAATATGCAAGATAGTAACATGGATTCTCCATGAAGCTGCCTGGAAAATCTGGGACCATTGTTTAAACACAATAGATCTCAAAGCCTTAGGACTCTCTGCCCAACACCCCTGGTCCTCCTGTGTGAGCAAGCTCCAATGATTCTGCAGGCTTTTGTTCTTTAATACATTGAGCAAACGTGAACTACAAGGGCTGTCATCTTGTTTCTATTCATTGTGCTGTGTAATTGGAAGAAGCAATTCTAGTTTGCCTCTTCCTTGTGAAGCAACCAGTTAGGCAACAGAGTAGTCTGACATTTGCTCCTGGGATGGTTATAGAATCTCAGGATTCAGCACTTACAGACTCTCTTGCCTGGTTAATAGCACAGTATCTCACTTCCTGGAGGCTGGGGCTGGTACCATCACCTGGGACAAGCAGGTAATCAGATAGCCCTTAGCTCCAATCATAAACTCTTGGAATTAAAAGGACCATACAAGCAAAATCAGCAGCAAGTATAAATTAAATTACAAAATATACTAAGGGTGAAAAATAAGCTTTTAACACAAGAAGCAGCAGCATAGGGTCTTCAGGAGGTCTGATGAGCTGTGACCAGCTTAGCCCTCCAAGATACAGGGAGAGACCTCCTGGGGCAGAGAAAGGGCTACAGAAGGTTCTCCTCTCTTTTCTTTCTTCCTCCCGTCCTTTCCCTTTCCCTTCCTTCCTCTTCAAATAAGACTCAATTGTGTACGCAAGCCTCAGGTAATAACAGCACATAATATTCACCGTTTTCTGCTCTCGTCATTACTCAGTATGCTGGTTGAAAATCTAAAAATAACAACACAACTGTACAGTAACTCCCAACTGTCAATGTATTCTCTTTGTAAGGCTTTCTTTGCAAAGCTGAACTTTGCTTCCCAATCCCACTAATAAGAGCACCATGGAATGCAATCTCCAAGGAACATGGAAATGGAGAGAGTGATGCCAGGCCAGGGTGGAGGGCTTGTGATTTTTTGAGAGACTGAGAAAGTCAGAAAGCAGACCAGCGTGTATGTTCTTAAATTCAGGGCCCGTGGCTGTCAGAGGAGGAGTTTAATGGAGTTCACAGATACACTAAATATTCCTAGTTTTGGCACACGGATGTTCCATTTCACTTCAGACCCAATCAACCGCTACTCCAGCCAAGGCCTAGTCAGAGAGGCAGCTAAATGGGGGCCACAGTTCCAAGACAGAAGCTGCAGAGTCTGTAGATGCATGAGAGAGATTTCCTGGGATAAAGGGCAATTAGCAGCAGACAGTAAGCAGCTGTGGAAGAAAGCACTCATCTTTATAATTGGTGAAGATACTGCACTGAAAAATCTGAGTTACTGATGGAAACTCAGAATTTCCTGTAATTAATAAGTAACAGGGCTTCTCTGTTACTATTTTTACTACTTATTTATTTTTGTATTAAGAACATCAGAACCTTCTGAAACGAGGGTGGAGGAACATTTGCAAAACTTGGATGTCTCAATAGAATCAGTCCAGTCCAGTCCAGCCCAGCTCAGCGTTCCCATATAGTCACTGCAGGACAGATCCCTGATGTCGGTTGCTTTGTGGTATTCTCTACTCGTTGTGGCACGCTGGAACAGTGCCTGGCTCATAGCAGGTCCTCCATAAATATTGATTGAATATCCAAGGAAGATTTTTGACAAATTCCTAGTGAGGAAGACTTAGAAATGAAGTCTGGAGCCACCATTTGTCATTCCTCCTTTGTCACGCATAATCATGTTTGCCACCTTAACATGTCCCGCAAAATGAGATCAGCTAATCATGGCCAGATTGAAGGATTTTCTAGTAAACACTGAGCTGGCTTATTCTCAGAACAGGCACAGCATTGCTATTGTAAAAAATTAGTAGACTTTTTAATAGAGCAAATTTAGCTTTACAGAAAAATGGGGCAGAAAGTACAGACGGTTCTCTCTGTACTGGCCACAGTATTCCCTGTTGTTCACTTGGACTAGTGTGGCACATTTGTTATAGTTGATGAATGGATCTTGATACATTATTATTGACTGAAGTCCACAGTTTACCTTAGAGTTCACTCTCTGTTACACAGTTCTGTTGACTTTGTCAACCAAGATGTGATCATGTCACATATCCACCGTTATAGTATCACACGGAAAATTTTCACTGCCCTACAAGTTCTCCACATATTTATCCCTCTCTCCTGGACCCCTGGAAACCATGTATCTTTCTGGTTTCTATAGTTTTGCCTTTTCCAAAATGTCAAATACTTGGGATCGAACAGAATTTAGCCTTTTCAGATTGGATTTTTTTCACTTAATCATACACATTTAAGATTCTTCCATGTTTTCTCATGGCTTGATAGCTCATTTCTCTTTAGTGCTAAATGATATTCCATTGTATGAATTAAAGGACGTCTTTGTTGCTTCAGTTTTTGACAAGTAAGAATAAAGCTTCTATAAATGTGTGTAGGTGTTTAGTGGACATAAGTTTTCAATTCATTTGGGTAATAATACCCGAGAGTATGATTACTGCATCACATGGTATATATAACTCTGTTTAGCTTTGTTTTTTTTTTTTTTTAGATTTTATGTATTTATTCATGAGAGACTCACACACAGAGAGACAGAGACACAGGCAGAGGGAGAAGCAGGCTTCATGCAGGAAGCCCGATGTGGGACTCGATCTCGGGACACGGGGATCATACCCTGAGCTGAAGGCAGATGCTCAACCATGGAGCCACCGAAGGACTCCTCTGTTTAACTTTGTTAGGAAATTACTGCCAAACTGTTGTCCCGAATGGCAGTGCCATTTTGCATCTCCAACAAATGAGAGTTCTTGTTGCACCATATCTTCACCAGCCTTTAGTATTTGTCAGTGCTTTTGATTTTAGCCATTCTGATAGATATGAAGTGTTGTCTCATTGTTGTCCGAATTTGCAATTCCCTAATGGCAAATAATGTTGAGTACCTTTGCATATGCTTATTTGTCATCTATATACCTTCTTTGGTGAGAAATGCTCAGATCTTTTGTCCCATTTTCAATTATGTTATTTATTTTTCCTATAGTTGAGTTTTAAAGAGTTCTTTGTGTATTTTGAGTACAAGTTTTTTATCAGATCTGTTTTTTTTAAAGATTTTATTTATTTATTCCAGAGAGAGAGAGAGAGACAGAGACAGAGACACAGGCAGAGGGAGAAGCTCCATGCAGGGAGCCCGACATGGGACTCGATCCCGGGTCTTCAGGATCATGCCCTGGGCTGAAGGCAAGCACCAAACTGCTGAGCCACCCAGGGATCCCCCAGATCTGTGTTTTGTAAATATTTTTTTCCTAGTCTGTAGGATTGTCTTCTCATTTTCTTAACAGCATCTTACGCAGTGCAGAAGTTTTAAATTTTAATGAAGCCAACTTATGAGATTTCTTGCTGGGATAATGCTTTTAGTGTTGTATCTATAAACTCCTTGCTAAACCCAGGGTCATCTAGATTTTTTCCTGTATTCTAGAAGTTTTATAGTTTTGATTTTACATTTAGGTCTGTGATGAGTTTGAGTTAAGTTTTATGACAGGTGTAAAGTTAGTGTCTAAATTCATTAAAAACGATTGACCAGTTATTCTGGCATCATTTGTGGAAGAGATTATTCTTTCTCTGTTCAGTTACTTTTGCTACCGTGTCAAGTTCAGTTGCCTTTATTTGTATGGGTCCATTTCTGGCTCTCTGTTATGTTTCATTGATATATTTGTATATTCTTTCACTAATAGCACATTGTTTTATTGATTGTAGCTTTATAGTAAGTTTCGAAGTCAGGTAATATCATTTCCCTCCCAAAGAAGACTGTTTTTCTTTTTCAGTATTGTGTTGGGAATATGTAAGAACTAGTAGGTAAATAAGGGTTGGAGAATCAAATGCACAGCATAGTGATTATAGTTAACAATACTGTATTATAAACTTCAAAGCTCTTGGGAGACTAGATCTTAATTGTTCCCACTACAAATAATGTGATAATTATATGGCCTGGTCGAAGTGTTAGTTTAGCTAAAGCTACAGTGGTAATCATAATGCAATATATAACTATATCAAATCAACATGTTGCACACCTTAAACTTATACAGTGTTATATGTCAATTATATTTCAATTAAAAAAAAGAAAGAATAAGCTTCCCATAGCTTTATTCTTATACTGAAAAAAGTATTGTATTGGTTATTCTGGATCCTTTGCCTTCCCACATAAACTTTAGAAACAGTTTGCAGATGTCCACCAAGTAACTGCCGGGGATTTTTGACTAGGAATGTCTTGAATTTATAGATGAAGGTGGGAAGAGCTGACCTCTTAACAATATTGAGTCTTCTTATCTATGAACATGGACTATCTCTCCATTTATTTAGATCTTTGATTTCTTTCATCAGAACTTTTTAATTTTCCTCATAAAGGTCATACAATATTTTGTTAGATTTGCATCTGAGTTTTTCATTTTGGGGTGTGTTAATGTAAGTGGTGCTTTGTTTTTAATTCCAATTGTTCACTGCTAGTATATAGGAAAGAAAGAACTGACTTTTCCACGTTCACAAAACAGAATTTTTGACACATTATAATGTTTAAAGCAAGTCAGAGAGGGAGAGACTACAGAAGGTATGGATATTGATAATTTCATTGAGGACCACTAATGTAAGAGATCACCACACTGGAGAAGTCATTCATACACATGAACTGTTAGAGAACCGCCAGAGCCTTCTTCTGTTCATGCCCTAACTTTTATGGTATTAGTGAGGTCCTACAAGTCAATTTCTAGTGTGGGCAGAGGGAGGCTTTGTGGGATGAGACCCAAAAAGACTAGTGCCAGTGCTGAAAACTTCTCCATGCAGAACTAGGATTTGCAGTGTATTTCCCAGGTGCTTTTTGATGTGTCAGGGCCACTAGGGTTTGGTGACTTTATCCCAGTAAATTATGTCTGGAAGAGTATTATTTTAAAAATTAATTCTAAGCCTAACACCCTTTGGGGATATTTTAAACTAATCATTTTGAAGAGGAAAAATAAATAGGAGACCAGTATATTCTATTGTAAGATGTATTATATAGATAATCAAGATTGTGTGGTCTTGGCAGAGAAATCATTGCAAAGATCAATGGAATAAGGACTGAGAACCCAGAAATAGACCCATACAAAGAGTGGCTCAGTAGATTCTTGACAAAGGTTCAAAAACAATTTAATGGAAAAAGGATAGCCTTTTCAACAAATGGTGATGGATAAATTGGACATCCATAGATTCCCCCCCTCCAAAAAAATAAGGGAAAAAGGAAAGAATCTGAAATTCCACATATGAGTGAAATCACATGGTATTTGTCTTTCTCTGACTGACATTTTGCTTAGTATGATACCCTCTAGCTGCATCCACATTGTTGCAAATTTAAGAAACAGAGCAAAGGAACATAAGGGGGAGAAACAGGCAAACTGAGAAATAGACTCAACTATAGAGAACAAACTGAGGGTCACAGGGTGTGGGGGTAGGGGAATGGGTTAAACAGGTGATGAGGATTCAGGAGGGCACTTGTGATGAGCACCGTATGGTGTGAAATGGAAATGTTGAATCACTAAATTCTATACCTGAATATTACATTGTATGTTAACTAACTGGAATTTACATAAAAACTTGGAAGAAGAAAAAAGAAAAAAGCTTGACCTGAATCTCACACAAAAATTAACTCAAAATTAACTTTTAAATGTAAATGTAAAAATTAATAAACCGTTAAGAAAAAAATTGAACATATTTGGGATCTAGGGCTAGATAAAGAATTCATACTTGACAACAAAAGCGTGTTCAATTAAAAAGATCAATAAATTGGATTCATGAAACTAAAAACATTCACTCTGTGAAAGGAGATGAAAAATCAAGGTATCTAACAAAGTGCTAGTTTCTAGAATATATGAAGGCCTCTCAAAGCTCAGTTTTAAAAACCAATCCCATTAGAAAAGGGCAAAGACATGAAGAGACATTTCAAGGAAGAGCATAGTTAGATAGCAAATAAGCACATGAAAAGAAGTTCCATATCATTAACTGTTAGGGAAATGCAAACTGAAGCTACAGTTGGGTACCACTACACATTGGTTGGAACACCTAAAATAAGAAATAGCACTGGCAAGGATGTGGAGAGCTAGCTCACTTATACAGGCCGGTGGAATGCTAAATGGTATGGCCACTCTTGAAAAACAGTTTGGCAGTTTCTAACACACACACATACACATGAAACCCCCTAAACTAACCATGAAATTGTGACCCTCAAATTAGGCACTAACCCAGGGAGATTAAAGACTTACATTCACATGAAAACTTGTCTGTAAATATTTACGGCAGCTGTTATTTGTAATATCTACAGACTGTAAACAGTCCAGATGTCCTCCTACCAGCGAATGGCTAAACATACTGTGGTATATCTATGCCATGGGAATTACTCAGAACTGGAAAGGAACAAACTATTGAGAAAGGCAACAATATGGCTCGGGCTCCAGAGTATTACTCTGATTGAAAAAAAAAGGCAATCCCAAAAGCCTACATACTGCAGAATTCCATTTCTATGACATTATTGAAATGATAAAACAGATAATGGAGAACAGACTAGTGCTTACCAGGGCCTAAGGATGAGGCTAAGGTAGACGGAGTATAGTTTTAAAAGGGCAACATGAGGAATTCCTGTGGTGGAAATGTTCTGTATCTTGACTTTATTAATGTCAGTATGCTGCTGTGACATACTAAGTAGTACCAAGGTGCTATCATTGAGATAAACTGGGTACAGTATACAGGGGAACTCTCTATATTATTTCTTAGCAACCACTGTGTGAGCGAGCCTACAATTATTTCAAAATGCAAAGTTTAATTTAAAACAGGGCACTATTATTAGTGTATAATTTACACATAGTGAAGTGTTCAAAGCAGTCAGTTTTAATCAGTTCTGACTACTGCGTGCACTCAGGTGCATGCCCCTTTCCAGTCAACCCTGCCCCAAGAGGAACAATCACTGTTGTGGTTTTGATTTTTCTTACTCTTTGTGCTTACCATATGCACTTACCGTACGCCTGTGTTGTTTTTTTTTTTTATTCCCTTGGTCTGGTTTCTTTCACTTGGCATAATGCTTTTCAGATTGACCCAGCGTTACTGTTATGTCTTGGTAAATTGCTTCTTTTTAATGCTTTGTCGTGTTCTAGTGTACAGATTTGTTGACCTTGTAGTGTTTAGCCCTTATATTTAAAGGTACTGTCAACATTCTTATAAAAGGTTTGTGGTGGAAACATGTTTTCATGTCCCTTGAATTAATATTCGGAGGAGAAGTTGTTAGATCATAGGATAGATGCAAGTTTCACTTTTCAAGAATCTGGCCCCTTTCCCCAAGTGACCATACCATTTCATACCCAACCAGCCCTATAGGAGAGTTCTGATTGCTCCACGTCTTTTTCAACATTCGGCATAGGCAGTCTTTCTTATGCACTCATTCTAGTGGGTATGAAATGATATGTCTTTGTGCTTTACTTTGCATTTCTCTGGTGAGTAATGATATTGAACACTTTGTTCTGTGGTTCTTGGCCACTCATACACATTCTTCAGCGAAATGTTCAAAAAGCACTCTTCTTTTAAAAGAGTTGCTTTATGTCAGGGAATATTGGCCATTTATTTCTCTTTAGCTTTTTTTTTTGTTTGTAGGTGTTTGTGTGTTTTATATACATACACTTTTTCAGGTGTATGCATTGTGAATATTTTCCCCCAATCTAGGACTTGCTGAGTTTCTCACTAGGGTCTTGTGATGAGACTTACAAGAGTTTTTAGACCAATTTTTTCTTCGTTTATGTTTCAAGTAGTGAATTCTTCTTGACTTACCTGAGGAAATATTGCAAGCATATAGATGAAAGTATGGAGGCCTATCCAGAGATGAAGGATCCATCTTTCTAGTACTTAAAGTTGCCTTTTATAGTTGAAAGGCTCTTTCTGTGTCTACTAGAATATAAAACAATAGCATTGTTGATTATTTTTCTTGGGTCTAGGCCTCATGCTCTTTCCATTTTGTTGCAACTAGGTCTTTGTCAAGAGCTAGGAAAGTGCCCTAGGTGTTGTTTTCACAACTCTTGATTTTCACATGACATGCCTTCTTTTGAAAGAGCTGCTTTATGTCCTGGAAAGTAAGAGTTCTAGTTTCATTGAAAAAGTCATGATTTTTTGAAATGTCCTGTCAGAAACTGAAACTTTTGGAAAAAAAAAAAAGGGAGATTGGTTGGATGATTACATTCCAAGGATTCAGGAAGCCTTAGAGTGGGAACTTACAAACCACAGCAAAATAGAATATCTGTTAGATATTACCTGTTAGAATATCAGTCTCATTTTATATTGCAAATCATGTGTGGTTCCAGCCTCACTGGGAGTCAGTGAGAAAGTCTTTTATGTCTTCTTGATCCACTTTTCCAGACCTTCATGTCTTGCCCCGTCTCAGTCTGAAACATACCCCTTTCCTCTCCACGCAATAAAAAGATGAGAGGTTTAATTTAACAAATGGTTATTGAATACTTACCAAATTTCAGGCATTTAGCAAAAAACATGGTCTCTGTCCATAAGGAATTAACATTCTAGACAAAACTTTTTTTTTAATAAATTAATTTTTATTGGTGTTCAATTTACCAACATAGAGAATAACACCCAGTGCTCATCCCGTCAAGTGTACCCCCTCAGTGCCCATCACCCATTCACCCCCACCCCCCGCCCTCCTCCCCCTCCACCACCCCTAGTTCATTTCCCAGAGTTAGGAGTCTTCATGTTCTGTGTCCCTTTCTGATATTTCCCACACATTTCTTCTCCCTTCCCTTATATTCCCTTTCACTATTATTCATATTCCCCAAATGAATGAGAACATACACTGTTTGTCCTTCTCCGATTGACTTACTTCACTCAGCATAATACCCTCCAGTTCCATCCACGTTGAAGCAAATGGTGGGTATTTGTCGTTTCTAATGGCTGAGGAATATTCCATTGTATACATAAACCACATCTTCTTTATCCAGTCATCTTTCGATGGACACAGAGGTTCCTTACACAGTTTGGCTATTGTGGACATTGCTGCTAGAAACATCGGGGTGCAGGTGTCCCGGCGTTTCATTGCATCTGTATCTTTGGGGTAAATCCCTAACAGTGCAATTGCTGGGTCATAGGGCAGGTCTATTTTTAACTCTTTGAGGAACCTCCACACAGTTTTCCAGAGTGGCTGCACCAATTCATATTCCCACCAACAGTGTAAGAGGGCTCCCTTTTCTCCGCATCCTCTCCAACATTTGTGGTTTCCTGCCTTGTTAATTTTCCCTATTCTCACTGGTGTGAGGTGGTATCTCATTGTGGTTTTGATTTGTATTTCCCTGATGGCAAGTGATGCAGAGCATTTTCTCATGTGCATGTTGGCCATGTCTATGTCTTCCTCTGTGAGATTTCTCTTCATGTCCTTTGCCCATTTCATGATTGGATTGTTTGTTTCTTTGCTGTTGAGTTTAATAAGTTCTTTATAGATTTTGGAGACTAGCCCTTTATCTGATATGTTATTTGCAAATATCTTCTCCCATTCTGTAGGTTGTCTTTTAGTTCTGTTGACTGTATCCTTTGCTGTGCAAAAGCTTCTTATCTTGATGAAGTCCCAATAGTTCATTTTTGCTTTTGTTTCTTTTGCCTTTGTGGATGTATCTTGCAAGAAGTTACTGTGGCCAAGTTCAAAAAGGGTGTTGCCTGTGTTCTCCTCTAGGATTTTGATGGAATCTTGTCTCACATTTAGATCTTTCATCCATTTTGAGTTTATCTTTGTGTATGGTGTAAGAGAGTGGTCTAGTTTCATTCTTCTGCATGTGGATGTCCAATTTTCCCAGCACCATTTATTGAAGAGACTGTCTTTCTTCCAGTGGATAGTCTTTCCTCCTTTATCGAATATTAGTTGACCATAAAGTTCAGGGTCCACTTCTGGGTTCTCTATTCTGTTCCATTGATCTATGTGTCTGTTTTTGTGTCAGTACCACACTGTCTTGATGACCACAGCTTTGTAGTACAACCTGAAATCTGGCATTGTGATGCCCCCAGATATGGCTTTCTTTTTTAAAATTCTCCTGGCTATTCGGGGTCTTTTCTGATTCCACACAAATCTTAAAATAATTTGTTCTAACTCTCTGAAGAAAGTCCATGGTATTTTGATAGGGATTGCATTAAACGTGTAGATTGCCCTGGGTAACATTGACATTTTCACAATATTAATTCTGCCAATCCATGAGCATGGAATATTTTTCCATCTCTTTGTGTCTTCCTCAATTTCTTTCAGAAGTGTTCTATAGTTTTTAGGGTATAGATCCTTTACCTCTTTGGTTAGGTTTATTCCTAGGTATCTTATGCTTTTGGGTGCAATTGTAAATGGGATTGACTCCTTAATTTCTCTTTCTTCAGTCTCATTGTTAGTGTATAGAAATGCCATTGATTTCTGGGCATTGATTTTGTATCCTTCCACGCTACCAAATTGCTGTATGAGTTCTAGCAATCTTGGGGTGGAGGCTTTTGGGTTTTCTATGTAGAGTATCATGTCATCGGCGAAGAGGGAGAGTTTGACTTCTTCTTTGCCAATTTGAATGCCTTTAATGTCTTTTTTTTTTCCTTTAATGTCTTTTTGTTGTCTGATTGCTGAGGCTAGGACTTCCAATACTATGTTGAATAGCAGTGGTGAGAGTGGACATCCCTGTCTTGTTCCTGATCTTAGGGGAAAGGCTCCCAGTGCTTCCCCATTGAGAATGATATTTGCTGTGGGCTTTTCGTAGATGGCTTTTAAGATGTCGAGGAAAGTTCCCTCTATCCCTACGCTCTGAAGAGTTTTGATCAGGAATGGATGCTGTATTTTGTCAAATGCTTTCTCTGCATCTAATGAGAGGATCATATGGTTCTTGGTTTTTCTTTTGCTGATGTGATGAATCACATTGATTGTTTTACGAGTGTTGAACCAGCCTTGTGTCCCGGGGAAAAATCCTACTAGGTTATGGTGAATAATTTTCTTAATGTGTTGTTGGATCCTATTGGCTAGTATCTTGTTGAGAATTTTTGCATCCATGTTCATCAGGGATATTGGTCTGTAATTCTCCTTTTTGGTGGGGTCTTTGCTAGACAAAACTTTTACATGCAAATTTATTTAAATATGTATTCATCCTTTTTTGCTGTACTCTTATGTTTGGGAAGGAGCATCCCTCATTTTGTGTAAAGTTGGTTCTTCTACCTGCATTGCATCTTGCCACCTTATATCTCCTTGGGTAGCTTTTTTTAATCAACTTTGCTTATCAACTTTTCTGTCTTTTCTTTAACAATAACCACTTGTCTATTTTTTTCCTTTATTCAGTACATACATTTAGTATCCAAATCTGCATCAGGCTGCCTTGTGGACCTTAATTCTGTGTCTAGTTCAAGTAAATGTCAATGTATATATAAATATATATAGTCAATATATATATGTCATATATATGCCATATATATGTCAAATGTATATACACACACACACACACACATTTGAGCACTTTACATGCTCAATTCCACAGCAAGTAAAGTGGCTCACAACAGGTGTCCAACACATCTAACCCATGACTTGCCCGTGGGCGGGTTTCAGAGAGAAGCTGCCAGGCTTCTCATGTGAGGAGGAGTATATATATACACACACATATATATATACACACACATACAGGTAAATACAGACAAAATACAGAAACCCAGTTAAATTTGAATTTCAGACAATGCTTTCTTTACTGGAAATATATGCTATACATAGTATAAATTTGTTCCATATGCTTGAGATATACTGTAAAATTATTCATATAACTAAGAACCCTGTATTTTTACTTGCTAAATTTGGCTACTTTACAAAGTGGTATGAAAAAATGCAAATGAAAATTCCAGAAGTCAACATTCTCTATCCCTTTCTATCTCCCACATAGAGCAGGTGCTTCCAAAGTCCTCCACACCCTCTCTTCTATGCTAAGCTCCCAAGAACAATGAACTCAGTCTAAACAGGATCTACTTTGTCCAGTTCCTTTCTTTTTTTTTTCCATCCCAGCAGAGCCTCTCAATTCCACCATAAATCTCTTGCTTCTTTGTTGTATACTCATACTCACCCTTCACTTGTTATCTCTGCTGAAACCAAAGAGCTGGTCCTGGCTCCACTGCTCTTGTGACTGCTCTTGTGACCTCCTTCCTCTGGGAAGGTTGTACTTATCATTCATTGTTTTTTCCCTGGTTACAGTAGGCTAAAGTTGCAGGTAAAAAGTTCTGCAGCTTTGCTTCCTCTAGCATTCTTATGTCACAACTTCTCTTCAAGTGTGTGTTCTTTTCTAATAGGTTCTGCAATGTATTGCAGCCTAGATTCTTCCCTGGGAACACCATCAAAGCAACTTCTGTTAAGATTCTTATGCCCTCTTGGTTGCCTCTAGGGTAGTTCTTGAAATTTTCCTATAACTTCTGATAGAGGCCATCATCAGGATGGCCTGCCCATGGTGAGGGAAATCCAGCATGTGTACTCTGTTCTCCAGCCCATGCTAATGTCCTAGGCTATGAGATCCAATAAAGAGCGCTCTTACCTCACCTCAGTCCTGAAAAATAGTGAGAGAAAGTTGAAGAACTCAGGCAGACGGAGGACACAATATTTATTACAGGTCAGGATATGTTGAATGACAGGATTAGGTATGAGCCAGCAGTAGATTTTAATTCTAGTCTGCAGAATTAGACAGACATACAACCTAGTCATAGAAATTACTGGACCCTCAATGTGGGGCACTGCACCAGGAAGAACCTTGGGAAGAGGAAAGGACCAGAGTGTGCTCTTCTCCTGGATAGCTAGCACTCACGTTGAGGAGCCTGGCAGCTTCTCTCCGAAACCCACCCACGGGCAATGTCATGGGTTAGATGTGTTGGACACCTGTTTAAGTGCTGTCCCACTTTCTAATCTAGGGGCTAGTAAGGCTGTCAATTCTGCACAGGCTTGAATGCCTTTGTACATTGCAGCCTGATACCTCTGCTTACCTCTTGCTTCTATCTCCAGGGCTTTTCTGATGCTTTGGTGTGGAATACGCATGCTTGACATGTGTACAAGTTCAACCTGCATTAACAGCCATTAGGTCACCTTTGATCAATGGGGATGAAAGCTGGTAGATAAATGATTCCCTCCTTTATCCTCTACGTGGACATTTCTGAGATACATTTTAGAAGGTCCACAGGATCAGGTACCAGTGGTCAACTTACAACAACCCTTATATAAGCTTTCCCTCTTTTCCTGTACCACTGCTTTCTGTTCTATTCCCTGAGATCATTGCCTGCATTAATTCCAGACACGCAAGACTTTGTCTAAGGCTCTGTTTTCCGAGAATCCAGGCTGAGACACTAGGGAAGGAGGAGTGGGTGAGAGAGTAAAGGGAGGCAGAGTATTATGTGAATGGATGGCCTTCTACGGGGGAGGAAAAATCAAATGGAGTACAATAACTTCTTCTTTAGTGGGGGAAATAACAGGCCTTCCATCTAAACTAAGGGAAAAAGATCTTCTTTGATCACTTCAATTCTTAGATAGCAAGAAAGCTAAGAAAATAAGTCTTTTTCTTACTAGATCTGAAAGGAGATAAAAATGAGCCGAAGAGGGGGAGGATGGGCCCTAACCATGGATATGAAGCTTTCAAGAGATGGAAACTCCCAGTCAGAATGGGCTCACATAAAAAAACACTTGGCTCTGAGCAAAAAAAAAAAAAAAAAAAAAAAAAAAAAGCTGGAAAGATTTAGGACTCTTTTTAGCTCTGTGTGATTAGTTGTATATAATTATTTTTATGAGAATCTTATAGGCATAGTGGATATTAAGGCTGTAATTTTTTAATTTTTTTATTTAAATATCATTTGCCAATGTATAATATAACACCTGGTGCTCACCTAATCATGAACCCGCCTTAATGCCTGTCACTCAGTTACCCTATCCCATCACCCACATCCCCTTCTGCAGCTCTGTTTGTTTCCCAAAGTTAGGTGTCTCTCATAGTTTGTCTTTCTCTCTAATTTTTCATAGGGCTGTAATTTTAAACCTACTTCCTCTGGTTCTGTTCTTTTATAATGGTTGAGGTTTTTTTTTAATTAAAGATTTTAGTTTTTAAATGATCTCTACACCCAACGTGGGACTTGAACTCACAGCCTTCAGATCAAGAGTCTTGTGCTCTTCCAACTGCACCAGTCCAGGCATCCCTAGAATGGTTGAGTTGGACTAAAGGAGAACATATTGCATACCTAGGATGTGCAAAAAAATCACTGGCCATAAAGGATTTTCTGTTGTCATAAATATAGTGCAATCTGGCATCATAGTAAGTTTGGGCAATGGTGTCCTCCTGAAGAGGCTGGGCTGTGTATTACATGGGTAAGAATAGCCTCTGGGAAGCTAGGCTTGTCTCATAGTGCTGATTCTGGCTACTGCACAGCCCAAACAATTTCTGTCTTCAGCTTTGATCTCTACCCCTAATCTATAATCTTTCTTGCATGGGGCTGAATCATACCTCTGAACTCACTTTAGGTAAGGATGGCTTGTTGCTCTTACCAAGCTTTTAAACTGAAACCACAGAATAAATTCTGCTTGAGCTCATTGTTAAGTCCTTTTTATGGGATAGGAATTACCTGCCAGGAGAAGCTCCACACAAAAACATACACTCCATGCAGGAGAGCTCGGGAAATCTTGGGATGATTGTGCTTCAGGCAAGGAAGCATCCATCATGGCTAGAATCTTTCTGTCACTGCTGGGATCTTTCTTTTTGAATAACTGTGTACCATGCATACATACTGAAACAGAAATCTTTGGAACTTTGAATGTGACACTACCAACTTGAACGTGCCACAGTTATTCTTTTTAGAAAGAGAGCTTATTTTCTTAAATAGAGATTAGACTGGCAGATGTTTCCTCATTAGCAGGGCATAAGGAGGTTAAGAATTAGGCACTTCTCCAGAAAGCACTGGCCATTCTGGGAGTCTCCTGGATGCACAGTGGCAGGCTCTGGGTAGCCTTTAGAGGGACTTCCTTCTCAGGGCTGTCCTTTCTGCCAGGCGGATGTAGAGCTGAATCACTAAGGACACAATGGAAAGGGAGGGGCAAAAAGTGAAGGCTTTAAATTTCCTCTCCAGGGACACAGCTCCCATCTCACCTGCCAGATTGTCCACTTCACCCTGGAAAGCAACAAAGGTAAAGAGAAGTATTTCTGTACTTCGTTATTTCAGCTGTGCTTATTGTCCGAGAGGAGCAAGATAAGAGCAGTAGAATATGGCAGTTGGACAGGTGTGTAATGAGCTAAATGAGGGTGAAGATTATTCTTTGATTGAGTGTGACTTTTGCTGATCTCTCGATGAATACATGCTTGTTAATACATTCACAGTGAGGATATACATTTTTAAAATCCTTGAGGCAGGCTGACTTAATTTCAAACCTCTGATTGGTTTAGCAAAATAGATCTCTGTTGATATTTTCTCCTTACTAATAAACTTACTCAGAACAGAGTTACACATGGTTCTGGTCTCTGCAGGATGAGCCTTTTCTTAGTTCCTAGAAGATCTGAACTGCACTGGAGTGGCCTATGAATGACCTGACGTGTTGGGAAGAATGCCTACTGTGTTCTGTCCTCTCACAAAATTTTAGTGACGGTATCCCCTTTAAGACATGTTTCTTCCTCACATTTCCTGACTGCTTTCTTTTTTCCAGAAATCCTTCTTAAACTAGAAGGGCTGCAACCTTGGACATCCTTTCCCTGTTTTTCTCCCATGACAGCTTCCAGGTGGCATATTCCTTTTGCTTAGGAGGGATTTTTCTCCATCTAAAAATAGACAGGAAGGTGCACTAAAATTTTTTCTGCAATTCCTTCCTTCTCTGGGAGCTCACTTCAAAGTCCTTCTACTCCTGGGGGCACTTCAGCTTCCTCTCACTTCCTAGGTGGGGCTTTCTCTGGGGTCTGTGCACCTGCAGTAGGATTCTGAGTTTCTTGGGACTTCTGTCTTCATGGGATCCTTTTTTCTGAAACTGACTGCATAATATTAATTAGAGTAGAAATTGTAAAATATTTATACTGCTGATTTCTCTAATACACATCCATTGTTGGGTGACTGTGCAAGACATGGATGATTTCACGGGTAGGTTTTCCCTGCCCTCAAGGAGCGCTAAGTCTAGGGAGGAAGATTAACATACTCAGTGAATAAGAATCTGTAAATTCATCCACATATTTGTGTCTCAGTGTCTCACAGAGACAACTACTCAGATGTAGAGGAAATGGTCAATTAAGGTTGCTGCATAAAATCCGTTGAACACCAGAATAACATGGACACTCTTGTGCTAACAGCCAGAGGGGTGGAATTTTGGAAAGTGAATGATGAAAGTAGGGCTCTGAAGAGCTAAGTTAATGATAGTGAAAACTCTGTCTTGCAAATAACCGTGCCAAATACCAAAGTTCATGCATTAATTCTAAGTATATATTCCCAATAATTTTTGAGAAAAATCTAAACCGAAAGCTTTTCTTCTTGGTTCTGTGAATTAAATGCATGAAGAGCTAGATCTTACTGTGAAGTGAGAAATAATACTATATTTAATAACCATTAATTATCAGAATAAGCCTATTAATGCCTTGTATCTTGAACAAAATTTCTTAATTTTTCTAGTAAGACGCTATTCTTATAGGGATAATAATGGTAATGCCATAAAAATAAAGCCATTTTACCTCAAATAAAAGCTTATCTGAGTAGAATCCAGTGGCAAATGGGAAGATCATGGGTTTCAGAACAGATGGACCTGTGTTTGAATCATGGCTCCACCACTTACGATATGTGAATTCCCAAACCCTCACTGCTATCTCTGGAAAACTTGGGTAATATGACCCATCCTGTAGGACTTAAACTCTGAATAATGTATGCAGTGCTTGGCACATACACGAACCCTGTGATTCAGTCATTTCCTTTACAGAGAAATCTCACACAGGTGTGTAAGGGTGTGTGTGTGTGTGTGTGTGTGTGTGTGTGTTGTGTGTGTGTGTGTGTGTGTGTGTGAGGATGCTCATCATAGCTCTGTTGATGATGGTGTGCAGGAGGAGGCCATATGGTTGTCTGTCACTGGGGAATGGATAGGAAAAATGTGAAGGCATGAAAACACAGTTCTTACAAGTAACAGATAATGTTTCCCGAGTAACATGGATGAGTCTTAAAAATGTAGTACTCAGTGAAAAAAAATTCAGTGTAAGCTCATTTATGAAAATGAAAAATGCATAAAGTAAGGAAACATATTTTTAAGGACTCATGTAAATAAAAGAATACACTTTAAACAAATTGTAAGTGTTGCGTATGGGAGTGGAAGAGAAAGGAAATGAATTGGGTTGAAGTCAATAAGCAAAGAAGAGAATTGTGGCCCAGTGATCACTGTGCCAAGAACTGAGGGTGTGGTTACTCAGTCCTCTATGCTTATGGTTAAAAAACAGAGAAGAAACAAACATTAATATAAAAGTGCAGTGCTCCCATAGGTGGTCAGTATATTTCACATTCTTTTCCTAGGTGCCCCCAAAACTGTAGGGCTACTGGAACTCTGACATGCAGGCAGGCTTTTTATAATGACAATGTGACATAGTTTTAAGAAGAATAAATTTACATTTACTTATAAGTCTGAAGTCTGAAATTGCATTCTAGAACCTGACTCCATTAGCTAACTCCATTAGAATCAGCATGAAGAGCATATGGCTTGGACATGCTTTATTATTGGACCAAAATTGAAACCATTATTAAAATAACTAAATAAAGAGCTTTCAAGGATATTGTTATTATTAGAGCTGTTACAGAGAGCTGTATTAAAATTAACTTGAAGAACAGTGTCCTCTTAAAGGCACATGTTAGTATTCTCATTAAATAAGATTAGCAAAACCTTTGTATTATACCTTTAAAAAAACTGTCATAGAGAAAAGAAAAATACAGTCCAGGCTTGTTATAATATGACTCTTAGGCTCTATTATATTATGCTGGGTGGTCTGATGATTGGAATAGGTAGCATCTAGTCCTTAATGATTATTTTAGGACAACCAGTTTCAGTTACAGGGATGTGTCATCACTTTTTTTGCCATATAAATTTGGTAGGTCATTATTTTGAAAGTTCACAAGTAACACGTTTCCTTTCAGTCTCTTGTTGCCTGAGAAATGCTGAGCTGTGCACTCTCCTCCCCACCCCAGATCTGAGGCCTTCCTTCACCCTAGGCTTGGCTTTGTTTGGCTCTGAAGGCACAAAGCACTGTGTTTTAGTGAGAGGTGTGACACTAATGCCTAAATCAGTAACCAACAGAGTCACACCCCAGAGAACACACTTCCAGCAAGCTCAGATCAGATATGTCCTGGCTGAAAACAAGGCAAGTTAGTAACTGAAATAAGTATTCCCCAGGCAGAGATAATAGACTGGCCATCTGTCATAATAGCCTGGAGAATATAGGTCTAGACTTGGATTCTACAAGAGTGCACAGCTGTAATCTAGAAGACGAGAGGAAGAAGAATGAAGTACTTCAGACTGCTGGGGGGACTAAATGAGGGAAAAGATGTAGCTGTGCTAGAAATGTGTGAATGTGAGGTAGGTGGATAATCAGTTCCTGGCAAACAAGGGTGTATAAAGAAATCCCTAAAGTAAGTTAGGATGCCTTTAGGTGCAAGTAACAAAAGACTCAACCAAAGTGAGTTAAAATATAAGGAAACCTCCTCTTACATGACAAGAAATCCCAAGGTAGGACAGATTTGGGGTAGCTTAATCTGTCTACTAAGTGGTGTGTCAACAAAGACTCTGGTTCTGTCCACCTTTCCTCTCTGACATCTGACTTAGCCTCTTGGGGCTGGCACATCACACATGGTCACACAATAGCTGTTGTGATAGTAGTAACATGAAGACACAACAACCCTGAGAGGAAGAAGAGGGCTGGCCTGAGAGTCTTTTATCAAAGGAAGGCCTCTTCTAGAAGTCCTGCAGTGACTTTTTGTACTTACTGGCAAAAATCATGGCAGCTTCCAATCCTAAAATTCTACTTATTTCCCCAAAACTTGATTGAGGAATAATTGACAAATATATATTCAAAGGGTACAATGTGATGATATCATACACATAAACATTGTGGAATGTTTCCCAAGATCATATCCATCACCCCATATAGTTAACTTTGTGTGTGTGTGTGTGTGTGAGAGAGAGAGAGAGAGAGAGAGAGACAATGCTTAAGAGCTACTCTCAGCAACTTTGAACTGTACATCATTTCCATATTTTTAACTTTAGTCACCGTGCTGTACATTAGATCCTCAGAATTTATAACTTAAAATCTGTACCTAATTAGTCACTCATAAGGGATAGACAATTACCTCAATTGACTTAAGCCAATCAAGGCTTGCTCCTGGGGCCGGGGGAGCATGAAACCTCCTCTGAAGTACATGCCTAAGTGAAAGCTGCTTCATGAGATCTGTGTCGTCTTAGCACAGAAGGGAAGGGAAGGGGAAGGGCTGAACAGCAGGCAATCCATTTTTTACTGTGCCATCTGGGGAGAATTTGAAGGTATCCACAAAGAGAAAAGTGTTCTTCTCTTGTGAGGCCATGAAGATGGGCAGCCTAGTGGGGCAGCATCTCATTTGGCTGAACTTGTGTAGCTCAAGAATTTTTCTATACAAATTCCAGGATGAGGGAGGTCTAACAGCATAGACAGTGAGTGCACAAAGACCCGATTCCTTCTCATTGTTCACTGCAGAACAATGTTAAATGTACACAAATGGCACTGAGACAGCTTTGAATTACGGGTCGAAAGGAATAAGATCTTCCATTCATTAGAATCTGCAACTACTGTGAATTCCCGCCTCCAGCATTTACAGATCTCTCAAAAACAATGAATATGTAATTTTTCATGAAACAGTGTGCCCAGACTTTTATATTCATGAAATGTAGTAATTGAACTCTGTAGATTATCTGTACTTCCAAGTGATATTCTGAGATCTTTCCCCCCATCTGTTCTCAGGTAGTGTTGAGCATAAAATGGATACTCTCAGCACAGCAAACACTGAATTTTGCCTTGATGTGTTCAAAGAACTGAACAGTAACAACGTAGGAGATAACATCTTCTTTTCACCACTGAGCCTGCTCTATGCTCTAAGTATGGTCCTCCTTGGTGCCAGAGGAAACAGTGCAGAGCAGATGGAAAAGGTATGGAACACAGTGAAGATTTCCTCATGGCCTAGAGGTCATCCATGCACCCCTCTGGGTCAGCCAAATAGTCACATCTCTAGAAATTCTTCCATCTTGTGAAAGAAGAAACATCTGGGGAAATAATATTTCTTAAAAATGAATAATGGCATAAATAATGTAATAATTATAATACAAATATCCTAATACATGCAACACAGTCTCTTCCTTGCCATCAGTGCTCTCACACCTACACTTCTGCAGTGTACGTTAGAGTTTATTTTTCCAGTGATTTAAATATTACAGAGAACACATGTGTGGTACTATTCTTGTCCTCTGGAATTGTAAACTGCACTAAAACTTAATGGGGACGCCTGAGTGGCTCAGCGGTTGAGCGCCTGCCTTTGGCTCAGGGGGTGATCCCAGATTCCTGGGTTTTATTCCCTCATAGGGCTCTTTGCATGGAGCCTGCTTCACCCTCTGCCTGTGTCTCTGCCTCTCTCTCTGTGTGTCTGTCATGAATAAATAAATAATATCTTTAAAAAAAACCCAAAACAACAAAAAACTTAATGATACTTTAAAGGCCCTCAAGTTTTAAAAATTATTCATCAGTACATTTGAAGTTCCTAAGAGTCCTGTGTGGCAGGTAGGGGTTGTTATCCCCATTTTACAGATGGGGAAACAGAGAGACTAGGAGAAAAGGGGTAAGTTTTCAGGTCACACAGGCAGATGTATAGTGATTGTTCCATTGTATGTATTTTTTTATAATAAATTTATTTTTTATTGGTGTTCAATTTGCCAACATACAGAATAACACCCAGTGCTCATCCCGTCAAGTGCCCCCCTCAGTGCCCGTCACCCATTCACCCCCACCCCCCGCCCTCCTCCCCTTCCACCACCCCTAGTTCGTTTCCCAGAGCTAGGAGTTGTATTTTTAATTGCTGTGGAAAGTTAGATGAATATCGCTTCACAGCCCTAGGATACTTACATATTGTACTGTCATTTGCCCTTTATTTCTTTACTCCATATTTTAATGCACTTTCATGATTTTCTTTCTCTCAAAATAGGTATTGTATAGGGACACCATGTAACGTTTTACATGACCCTGGATGGGCACTGTCCTAGTGAGCGGCCTGAGGATGGTAGGAGGGAGCAGAAGAGCCTGTGATAAGAGCTCTGTCCCTGGAAATTGACAGAGGGTGGTGGAGGAATATCTGTCTTGTGCTCAGTTTCTCTAGCATGAAACAAGGATAATAGTATCCACTTGTAAAGCTGTTGAGAGTTCAGTAAGATACATGAAGGCTTAGTTCAGTACTTAGAATATGACATCACTAAATGTTAGCTATTGTTGGTCTTTATCTGAAATGGAAAAAGAGATGCTTGTAAATATTCACTTTTATATACTCTGTTGCTTTTGATGCCAGTCAATCCCTCTTTTTCTTTCCTAGGTACTTCACTTTAATCATATGACACAGTCACTAAAACCAGAGTTCAAGGACTCAGCTAAGGTATGATAATATCATTGCTGAACTGTCAAATGTTCTAACAGAAGAGCACCAAGAAATTATAGTACGGGGGTTAAGGAGCAGAGCCTCTCTTTAGTCCTTAAGGGAGCTAGCAGTGTCTCGCTTGGTCTACTCCTTTGGTCTTCCTGATAATCACTATGGCCTATAGAGTTAACAGTGATAATAATGATGGTAACAATGATCAAGTCCCCCAGATTTTATCATATGATTTATTATCATCCTTGCTCAAACTTTATGTTCTTTTATGGACTGTGCCATAAATCTCAATATGGGATTGAGTCTGCCAGCCTCATCAAAAAGTGGTAGCTTTTTGTCAGTGGGAGCACTAAGAAAGGACCCTGATGTCTGCCTATAATTAGACCCCCAGGAAAACAGGGCCTGAGGCTGCCCAGCCCATGTTGCCTGGGACCATGGTCCCTGCTCTTTTCTAGTAGGAGAATTCCTTCTGACATGAAAATTACATAGAAGTCGCACATGAAGACGGTAGTGTGTTTGACCATGATTGATTGGGAAAACACGTAAATGCATATAGGTTCACAGAATAGTTGCTTCACAGAACCCTGCTTGTTGTGAGGAAATGAAAGCTCGTAATTTGGGAAACTTTGCTTTAGGAAATGTAGGCCTACCCCTATAATGTCCTTGAGTTCAGTTGCATCAAAACTGTAGGTCTAACAAAATTGCTCCCATGAGGGTCAGATGGGTGAGTGAGGTCAGGTCACTGAAATGCTGAAGTGTCTGGTTACATGGTTTCATAGAAAACTGAGACATTGAAAGTAGTGTGATAGAGAAGAGATGATTCGATAGGTACAGGGACAGCAATATAACTTGGATCATCATCCTGAAGACCCCACTGCAATCTCTTTATGAAGACTTGTGCTTCTGGACTAACCTATTTGGGCCAGCAAGCACTTGTGTGTTTTGCAATAGCTTACAGTTCTGCACACAATCTGTGGGAGTAAGGTCACAGAGTGTTGAGATTAGTGTGCTAGAGGAAATCTAGAGAAGGAACATGCTTTAAACTCTCCTACTCCTTGTTTGTTAGTATTCTCTACTCTTTTATTCAGAGGCAATCACCTTGCTCTCTCCTTATGTTTTCACACTATTTATAACCCTCTAATGGCAAGAAATCAAGCAACTTAATACTCCATTCTTTGTTTACTGATGCTTCAGTGCAGCCAAGCTGGAAGGATTCACTCAGAGTTTGGAGTCTTATTCTCTCAAATCAACCAGCCAGACTCTAACTATACCCTCAGCATGGCCAACAGACTCTACGGGACAACGGCGATGGTGTTCCATCAGGTATGTTCATATGGAATGCTGGCCCACAGCTCTCTTGGCATCCTCTAAATTCCAGACCAAAAAATAAGTGAAGAGTGAGAAGAGCTACATGAAATTCATCTTTAAGAGATTAAATTTGAGCTGACTTAGAGTTTCAGTGAAATGGTTTTGCCAAACTCCCATTTAAAGTTGTGAAATATCACATAAAAATTTTATTTCTGCAAAAACCACCGAAGTTGTCCAAGAAGCAAGGTCATGGATGAAGCACAAAACAAAGTAGTTAAGAATTCTCTTGTGGATCAGAAGAAAAATGAGTTACATCTCCTGTCCCTTTTTCAAAGGTCCTTGATGGCAGGGTACCAAGAATCTGGAGAGTGCACTGGACTGGGAGCCAAGAGATCTGAATTCTATTCCCTGTTAGACATATGACTTTGCACAGGTCACTTTTATGTTTAAAATGAGAGCATTAGACTTAAGTTCTTTCTAGCTTCCAAGATTCTAACACTATAACATTTCCCAACAGTATTGTAATATACAGTTTTATTGAGTGCTTACTGTATGCTGTTCACTGTACTTAATGCATTACAGGTATTATCACATTAACTGTCACATATATATAAGTACAAAATTACCATTCTAGAGTTGTGAGGCAGATTCTGAAAAGTCCAGTTGACAAAGGTTACAGAGATAATTAAATGGCAAAGCCTGAATCTGACCCTTGACCAAATCTATCATCTTGTTTTAATTGCTGTGTCATCCTGCTATGATTGAGGTGGAATGCTAGCTGGAGTGACATAATTTTTATTTGACCTGTTTTATTTACATCTGAGCCGACGGAGAGCAGGATGGAGTCCTGAATGTCTAATGTTCTTCTCTGGTCTGGTAACACATTCCGTGTCTTATAGTTGATTGTCAGAATTTTTGCAGCTTGGGGTAGCCCATCCCAAACTATAGGTATTTTGGAGGTATTTCCTTCTACTGTCCTAAAGGCATAGAGGGAATATTTTATGGGGTACCTGCTGCTGAAGTGGTAGGGATGGATAGTGATGGTTCCTGAAATTAGAACACTCCTCTCACCCCTCTGCCTCCCCAAAATAGTGATCTGGGTATAAATAACAAAGAAGTGTGGATTTGGAATAATGATGATCCTATCTATTCCTGAAGCATGAAGCTCCTCATTAGTATCATGAGGATTGTCATAATCTGTTGCATGCATGAAATATTATTATTCCAGGATTCTCTCTGGAAAAACTTTCATCTCATGGGCTAAGGGCAGTCACTTCAGCATGTTCCACCCACAGTTGGACCAGCTGAGGACAACAGGCTCCGAGTTTGCTGTTATCAAGCTTTCTTTTTATTCTATACTGGATTTAGGGCCAAGAGAACCCAGTTAAACAAATGGCAAGCCAAACTCCAGGCAGCCACTTTCATACCTGCCATAGTTGTAAGTCTTATATCATCCTAATCAGTTCATGGTGGAGCTCTGGGTCCTGCTGGACTATAGGAGGTATGTTCCCAAGGTCTCAAGAATGGAATGGCAGGTAGTTTCATTTGGGTCCGTGTAAATTTGGCTGCTGCCTTGGCAGTGAGGCAGTGGAAAGTTGCCATATCTAGGAATTAAGGACCATGGGTGAATATCAGTGATAAGTCCAGAATATCATATGGTGGGGGGGAGGATTTGGGAACTTGGTTAAAAGGAGGGCTAGGCTTTAAAAAAAATTTAAAAAAGGAGGGCTAGGTTCTTTATACTAGATTTGCACACTATTTTTCTTTGGATGGTATAGGTGAATAAAATAGTTTTTTAAGATATTTTTGTTCACATTTTATATAAAGTTGAAAATTACGTACAATTACATACAACAGAGAATATTATTATCATTTTATCTCTAGTGGCTTTTGGGGAGGTTGATACACACACACACACACACACACACACACACACACACACACACTGTGGGAAGACCTAACTCTCCGTTAGACCTCAAACAAGCAAAATGTAATCACTCTGATCCTTACTCAGGTAATCACTCTAGATCTCAGTTTTCCAATCTAGAACATAGGGCAGTAACTCCCATTTGTCTGCTTCGAGAGGACAGAGTAGTGAGAGTGAACTGCCACTTGCCATTTTGCTTTGAGCATTTTAGAATGAAGAATGCCAGTGATAAGATGGAAGAAGCAACCAGAATTTCTGAACATTCCTTTTGGAAAGCTTTATTTAAATCCATTTGTTTTATTATGAATAAGTACATATGGTTTCTGCTTCCTTCCAGACATATATACATGAGCTGCTTTTATCTCCGTTGTAGATTTTAGAACACAGAGAGCTGTAAGCTTTTGCTTCCCTTACACTATTTTTGTGTGATTATTCTTTCTTTTACAGCAATATTTAACTTGTTCTGAGAAACTGTATCAAGCTTTGCCGCAAACTGTTGATTTTGAACAGTCTCCAGAAGAAACCCGGAAAACTATTAATGCTTGGGTTGAAAGTAAAACTAATGGTAAGAGTAAATCCCACATGTGTCTCCCAACCTCATTCACACTGTTTTGATAAGCTCCCTGAGTCAGTGCTGACAAGGAAGCTGGGTGAAGTTCAGGACCCAACATAGGCAGGTCCAGGATGGAGGAAATGGGGGAGTATTTTGGAATATTTGTAAATGTCCTTTACAGTCATTTGTCCTGATTGGGAGCTAAGCCAAGTGACTCTGAGAATGAGAAGAATGCTCTTTCTACTTTATAGAGTGTTGTACATTCTGCAATTAAATTTAATGAAATTTAAATCTACCTTTCACGATTTTAAAATAAACCTTCTAATTGTCAAATATTTATTTAAAGCAGGTTAAATATTTAATTTTAAAGATGTATTCATTTTATTATTTTAAAACATCTAGTTAAGATTTAAAGAAAAACAAATAGAATAATATAATGAATCTTTTCTGACCCCTCAGCTGCAGGATTTATTACCCAAAGCCAATCTTATAGCTATACCTCACCCTTTGCCCACTACCTCTTCCAGGACAAATCCCAGGTACCATCTTTTTTTGTCAGGTTGTTTCCTCTCAAAAATATTAGTTATTTAAAAGAAAATGCCACCACACGATTATTACATAGAGAAAATTAAAAATAATCATTTAATATTAACAAATAGTGAGTTTTTCTGTTTCCCCAATTGTCTCTTCTGTTTGAATCAGGACCCAAATAATATTTATACTTTGTAGTTGGTCAGTATGTTTCTTACATCTTGATTTTTATTTTGTATTTTTTTAATTTTTAAAAAGATTTTATTATTTATTTGAGAGAGAGCACATGCAAATGAGAGAGAGAGAGAGAGAGAGAGCGCAAGGGGAAAGGAGGGACAGAGAGAGAATGAGAATAGACTCAATGATGAGCAGGAAGCCCCATGTGGGGCTCGATCCCAGGACCCTGAGATCATGGCCTGAGCCCAAGGCAGATGCTTAACCAGTGGAACCACCCAGGACCCACATCTTGATTTTTAAAGTAAACTTTTTTTTTATTGAAATACATGTACTTATGGAAAAGTTCATAATTGCTGTTCGATGAATTATCACAAAAGTTCATAATTGCTGTTCGATGAATTATCACAAAGCAGAAATTGTCACAAAAGTGAATGCCCTCAGGTAACCTCCTTCCACCTCTACCAGGTCAGAGAAATAAAACATCGGTTACTGAGAAGGGCACACTCCAAGGCCACTTTTGTGTCTCCTCCCAGAAACTAACCCACCCTGTTCCCAAACATTAAGACTTCTCTGACTTCTTTTATTATATATTAGTTCTGGCTATTTAAAAATTTCATGTAATTGGAATCATAAAATATATATTTAGGGTTTTTTAGGTTTTTTGTTTGTGAGATTCATTCATGTGACTACAGGATGGCATGATTTGCTCATTTTCATTGATGTCAGTTTTGTTCTCTTAAAATACCTAAATATGTTAATCCAGTCTACTGAGTCTTAATGAATGCTTGGGACATTTTTAGTTTGGGTCTATTATGAATAGTGCTGCTATAAGCATTACGATATATATCTTTTGGTACATATATTGTATGTGATTTTGTTGGATGGATACCTTGAAATGGAATTGCTGATAATACAAGGTATATATATACCATTTTGGTACTTATGTTTTCAAAAGTGGCTTGCTAATGTACTTGCCCAAGAAATTAATGATAGTTTTATTTATTCCTCAACTTTGCCAACACCTGTTAAGTCTTATTAACTTTAGTCATTGTAGTTAATTTAACTTAATTTAATTTTATTTTTTAAAGATTTATTTATTTATTCATGAGAGACATAGACTGAGAGAGAGAGGCAGAGACACAGGCAGAGGGAGAAGCAGGCTCCTTGCAGGGAGCCTGATGCGGGACTTGATCCCAGATCCCAGGATCACGACCTGAGTCAAAGGCAGGTGCCCAACCACTGAGCCACCCAGGTGTCCCGTAGATTGTTTAATTTTAATTTGCATTTCCTTTATGAATGAAGACATTGGGCATTTTTCATACACTTCATATCTTCCTTTATAAAGTGCCTATTTGAATCTTTTGCCCATATGTAAGGATGGTTTGTCTGTTTTTCTCTTACACATTTTTTAAAAAGGATTTTATTTATTTAAGAGAGGGAGAATGATGAGGAGGGGTAAAAGAAGAAAGAGAGAGAAGCAGACTCCCTGCTAAAGCAGGAAGCCCTATGGGGGATTGGATCCCTAGACCCAGAGCTCATGACCTGAGCCAAAGGCAGAGCTTTAATCAACTGAGCCACCCAGGCACCCTGATTTTTTCTTATACATTTTTAGGAGTTGTTTGCATTTACTGAATATATGTGCTGCAAGTAATTTCTACCATTTTGTATCTCCCCCTAATGGTGCCTTTGATGAATAGAAGTTCTTAATTTGAAAGAAAGAAGTAAAATTTATCAATATTTTCCTTTATCATCAGTACCTTGGCATACTTTTAAATAAATCTTTTGTGCACTCCTAGCTCATGAAAATATTTGTATAATTATCTACTAGAAGCTTTGTTTCACTCTAGTCAAGATTCATTAAAAAATTCATTTTTTCATTCATTTTTTCATTCATTCACTCCACATGGACATCTAGTTGACATCGCACTATTTATTGGGAAGATGATCCTTTCACCATTACACTACAATGTAAACTTTATCATAAATCAGATGACCACATATGTGTGAATCTGTTTCTGGGTTCAGTGTGCTTCATTTGTCTATTTATTCTCATGAAAATACCACCATTATAGTGGCTTTGCAGTATGTTTTGATAGCTGGAAGTGTTAAGTCCAATGTTGATCCTGTTCTGGGGCTGCCTTGACTTTGCCCGAGTTTTTGCATTCCATATATATTTTGTTTATTTATTTATATTTAAGTAAGTTGGCACACATTGTTACATTAGTTGCAAGTTTACAACATAATGACTCAAGTTTATACATTATGCTATGTTCACCATAGTTATAGCTACCATCTATTCCAATACATAGCTATGAAAATATCATTGACTATATTCCTTATGTTGTGTTTTTTATTCCCTTGACTTACATTCATTCCATAACTGGAAGCCTCTATCTCCCTTTCTTCTTCACCCATTTTGCCCAGCCCCCAGCCTGTCTCTCCTCTGGCAACCATCAGTTTGTTCTCAGCATTTGTAGGTCTGATTCTGCTCTTTGTTTTATTCATTTGTTGTTGTTTTATGCAGCTATAAAAAAGGAAGAGACCATGCCATTTGTGACAACGTGGAGGACCCAGAGGGTATTAATGCTGAGTGAAAAAAGTTAGACTGAGAAAGGCAAAATATATGATATCACATATGATATCACCATAAGTGATAAATCCATACGCATTTTAAAATCAACTTGTCACTTTTTGTTAAATATACTGGTTGAAATTTTAGTCGGAATGATATATATTTATCTATAGACTTGGAGAGAACCAGCATCTTTATAATATTTAGCTTCCAATCCATTTCCATGAGTTTATCTCTGTGTAGGTCCTCTTTAATTTTTTTCAATAACATTTTGTGTATCTCCATGTTAATGTTTTGCATGTCTTTTGATAAATGGTTTTCAGATATTTGAAATGTTCATGGAATTTTACCTAGTACCAATTATTTTAAATTTTATTTGTTCATGTAGAAATATATAATTGGCTTTCATATGTTAATATTGCTGAATTCTCTTAATTCTAGTTTATTATTTTAGATTTTCTATAAATACAGTCATTTCCTCTTCAACCTTTCTTGCTTCTTTTCTTTTCTTATTGGCTAGTGACTGCAGCTGAACAGAAGTACTGATACTGGGGCGTCCTTATGTTGTCTTGTTTCTGGACTTCTAGCTTGTTTCCAAATGGTTTTTTTTTTTTAATTTTTATTTATTTATGATAGTCACACAGAGAGAGAGAGAGGCAGAGACACAGGCAGAGGGAGAAGCAGGCTCCATGCACCGGGAGCCCGACGTGGGATTTGATCCTGGGTCTCCAGGATCGCGCCCTGGGCCAAAGGCAGGCGCTAAACTGCTGCGCCACCCAGGGATCCCCAAATGGTTTTAATAATATATATTTAGGTATAATGTTTGTTGCAGGTATTTATATGAATACATTTTTTTCAGATTAAGGAAGTTTCTTTCTACTTCTTGTTTGCTAAGAATTTTTGACACAAATGACTAACCATATTGTATTTCAAAGTCTTTTCTGTATCTATTGAGGTATGATTTTTCTTCTTTTTTTATACTAATTTAGTGAATTACATTAATTGATTTTTAATGTCAAACCAAACTTTTAGTCCTAGAATAAACCAAACTTGTCATGGTATATTATACTTTTTGCTTTATACTTTATTATCTCTAGATTTGATTTCTTAATATTTTTCTTAAAGATTTTGCACCAATGCTCATGAAAGGATTTGACCTTAGTTTTTTATTTATTGAATTATTTTTGTATCAGTTCAGGTATCAAAGTTATACTCACTTTATGAAACTAGTTGGTAAATGTTTCTCCTCTTTTTCTGATTTCCAAAAGAGAGTTTATGTAAGGTTAGTGTGCATTTGTCTTCTTTAAATATTTGGAAGAACACACTTGTGAGCCCTCTGTGCATGGTGTTTTCTATGTGGGAAAATTTTAATTAGAGATTTGATTTCTTTAATAAATAGAGGCCCATTTCTATTTTCTGTCTTCTTGTGTAAGTTTTTGCAAGGAATATGCCCATTTTATCTGAATTTTCAAATGTATTAGCATAAACTTGCTCATAATAGCCTAGTATTATCTTCTTTATGTCTTATGGATATATAGTATTGTCATTTTATTTCTGGAAATCTAAATTGTACATTTTTCTTTTTTTTCATATTTCTTTTTTCTTAATTAGACTTACGGATTTGTAGTTTTTTAGTCTTTTCAAAAAATCAACTTGTATTTTCTCTAATAAAGATTTTTTATTACATTAATATTTATGATTATCATTTATTTCCTTCTTTTTACTATGTTGGTATTGCTATTCTTTTTTTAGTTTCTTGAGATGAACAGTTGATTTTCAGATCTTTTTTTAGTGTGTGCATTTAGAACAGTGGCTTTGCTTCTAGGTGTCATTTTAAATCCATCTCATAATTTTCCATTTGTTTTATTTTCATTATAATTTAGTTCAAGATATTTTCTAATTTTCGCTGAGAGTTCTTCTCTGAATCATGGGTTATTTAGAAATGTTCCATTTATTTCCAAAAATTTGGCTATTTTCTAGTTGTTTTTTTAGTTATTGAGTTTTAGTTCTGTTATAACCAAAGAATATAATCGTTCAATTATTTGAAATTTATTGAGACTTTTTTACAGTAAAACAAATGTTTTGATTTTGATAAAATTTTTATGTGCACTTAAAGATGTATATTCTTTAGATATTGGGTGAGATGTTTAATTTTATCAGGCCAACTTTGTTAATTTTGATGTCTATGTTTGCATATCCTTGCTTATTTTTATTCACTTTTTTTAATCATTTACTGAGAAAGCTGCATTAAAATCTTCCACTATGATTGTGGATTTTTCTCTTCCTCCTTTTAGTCATGTCCAGTTTTGCTGTGCATATTTTGAAGCTGTGTTATTAGATGCATAGATATTAAATTGCCATATCTTCTCAGTGGATTGGTCCTTTCTTTATTATGAAACACCTATACCACCTTGTCAGATACTGAACTTTAGTAATATTTTCTTTAGCACTGAGAGACCAAGAGTAGTTTTTAAATTTCTAGTATTCACTCTCTTCTCCTAATCTAGCTTGGGGCAACTTTTGAAACTTCGTTAGACCTTGAGGGAAAAATTGTTCAGAACTCTCTGTTGAGCTCATGTGTCCATGTTTCTCCCAATCGCTGGGATCTTTAGCCTTTCAGTGTTGGTTGCTTGCTTCTTTGAACTTTGTTTTTGGTCTTTCCAACCCTTTTATGATGTTGACAGTTTTACTCAGCTTCTCTGTCTCTTTTAGTCACTTTCTGTTCAGATTTTCACCTCTCCATTGCTTATGTTTAGCAGTTGCTTCAGAAACAACCCAGTGTAGAATTAAAAAAAAAAAAAAAGTATTCAGCTTTCCTTATCTTCTTGCCAGGGATATTGGTCTGTTATAAACTGCACTATCAAAGATATCTCTTTACATTTGTTTTTATACTTTAATAATTTCTCTTTTGAGCTTTTAGTTATTTCCTTTTCTTTTTTCTCATACTTTCCTGCATTTTCTCATAGTCTAGATGATGATGACTACCCCTTGAAATGTCATTTAATAATGTTCTCTGTTTTTATATTTCTCATAAATTGGCAGTTAGACTTAGAAACTTGATAAGATTCTGGTGATTTTTGCTTGTTTGTTTGTTACTTTTGACAGATATTCTTCATTGGAGGTGTTGTGTTTCCATCAGGAAAGAAAGAATGTCTGGATGCCTCCTCTCCTTTTTTTTTATGTTAGTGGCCTCTGATGATAATTGCTTACATCCATTATTTCATTAGGGATTTTAAAGTTACAGTATTCCAATATTTGCATTCTTTATAAGCTGGAATATTTCTACATGAGAAATTTCTCATAAAGTGTTTGGTTGTTCTAAGTACAAAGAAATTAATATTAGAAAAACAATAAAAAAGCTAGATTCTTTCTCTTCAATATCAGCTCCAAAACAACTTTTTTCTTTCTAGTCAGCAAGTTTTATTTTTTTTTTTAAGATTTATTTATTTGACAATGAGCGAGTGGGGGGTGGAGGTTGTTGCAGAGGGAGAAGGAGAGAGAGACTTAAGCAGACTCTGCACTGAGTGCAGAGTCTGATGCAGGACTTGATCTCATGACCCTGAGATCACTATCTAAGCTGAAACCAAGAGTCAGTTGCTCAACCAACTCCACCACCCAGGGGCCCCAGCCAATGAGTTTTCTTTTAAAAGTATCATTATGAATTCATAAATTTAAATATTTTGAGATATTTCAATTTACTGTCCCCTTTTAGTTATGGGACTATAAATTGGAGTCAAAAGTCCTTTTGACACTGCCCTTGGAAGAATTTGATATCTACCTTGTTTCCAATTTGACCAGATGTTCCAAGCTCATGTCCTACTCCTGACCTAGAATTTCATGCTTCTTGAGGGAATCCTGGATCATTTTAATGATACATGATATTTAGAGACCGTAATCTGGGTACAGGAGTACTCATTGATACCAGCTTGATTCTTTATAGGCCTTCTCAGTGAATACTTTTTTCAGATTAAATACAGCTTAATTTCTTACTGATATGACCAGTTAAAATTAAGACTCATATGAGTTTTACTTAACACCCCCCCTTATACCTATTTTTCTTTTATCTTGTGTCCAAAATCCCAGATTCCAGTGTCACCAATATTATTGCAAAATCACATCATCCAACATAAACACGACCTCAAAATAACAATACTAATAAAATATAACAGTAGCTTAAGATATTTTTTACAGTTCTTTTTTGTCCTTAGAGTACATCTGTCCCACCAGAGATATACAAATTCCCATGTTGAAATAATCTCTCTCTGGGTACTTGTGCCATCAACTCATTGTACCAGTAGTTTCTGAGGTTCATGAATGTAGACAGTCTTATTCCTTGATTCCTTGAGAAATAAAATTAGGATGAAATAATATCTAAATATTAAATTAGAGCTAATTGCATTTATGAAGAGCATGTCAGTAATATAAAATAAATACTTCTTTGAGCCTAAAGACCACATTTCTAACATATTTGTATCTTATTATTTCATTTACCAGTTATGAACTCTCAACAGTATTTTATTGATGACAGACTGATGGATGTTATTCAAGTTTAGTAATAGGTGACTAGATTGAAATATGTATTTATTCAATTCTTTGTATTATGTTAGAAAATGCTTGGAAAGGTCTACAATTTTTTCGGATCTGTTAATTTACTTAGAACAGTAGTGAAAAGATTTAAGTTTAGAGTCTGATGTTCCAGATATCCCTATGTTTCCTCTTGATACATTATGTTCCAAAAAGGTTTTATAAATTGCAGTGCACCAGAGTGCACCAAGAGGGTTTGGTGTTCAATCTAATTGGTATATTTACAAAGTAAGATACACCTTGTATATTTTTATAAATTCTGATTATCAAATGTGTATTTACTTTAAGTCTTGGTATATACTTGTGATACACTAATTGCTAGTACATTGTAAGAATGAATCAATCTTTTGAATGCTTAAAATATTTGGATGTGGTGAGTTGCTGGAAAGTATAAAGCTTGATAAATATTAAAAGGAAGCCATAGAAATTATTAAAATTAAAAAATAAGTAGTAATATATAGGAAAGCATTGGATATAACTAGGTATAAGACAAGTTGGTCATTAGCTACTATACTAACTACTTAGTATATTGGATGCCATCTTCTGATTAGAAATAACAAAGCATTCAATTCTTGGACATAAACTTCATTTGACAAGGACAGCCTCAATGGCCAGGAGATAAAGCAGTTCTCCTGGCATCTCAAATTTATAACTAGTCTTAAAAAAGAAATGGTTCCAAAAAAAATAAAAATAAAAATAAAAAATAATAAAATAAAAAAGAAATGGTTCCAAATTTCTAGTAACTTTTCAACTCTATAATCAATAAACCCAAGTTCAAATCCAAGTACATTAACTGTTTTTTGTTGTTGTTTGTTTGTTTTTATAAGGAAAAGTCACAAACCTCTTTGGAAAGGGAACAATTGACCCTTCTTGTGTAATGGTCCTGGTGAATGCCATATATTTCAAAGGACAATGGCAAAATAAGTTTCAGGAAAGAGAGACAGTTAAAATGCCTTTTCAGCTAAATGAGGTAAGTATTTTGTTTTCAGACTGATGATAAATTCTGAAGAATGCAATAATTATTAAAGGATGATTTAGAAAGTTTTAGTGAAAATACTGGTCTAGGTTTCCATAGGTTTCTGTGATTGTGTTCTCTCTGAATTTTATTTTCATTTTTCCTCGTGAGGTGACAGTAACCTTTCTCACAGGGCACCTAACTGGAGCCTTCGAGCATTGGGGCCGCCGTGGCAGAGAAGAGAACCTGTTCTCTCCTCACTGTTCCCCTATCCATGCATGCTTTCCACACATGCTGTAGGCTGTTTTCTCAGCACAACAAAACTATACTATTTTTCTCCTAGACAGTCTCCAATTGGATTAAAAAGGAAAATGTTCCCATGATGTCATTTTTCCACATAAATCATTTTAAATGTTGGCTTTGTTTTGGTGAAACATTATTATTATTATATTTATTACTATACATATGTATTTTATGTATAGGTGATGATATGTATTATTTGAACTAGTCAGGCTCTAACAGTGACTTATTTTAAAATAAAAAAAATAACCTTCACAGAGAAAAGTAATATGGGGGCACTTGTTTATATTTTATCCATGCCTTTAGTGTTAACGCAGAACTGTATGTTAGGCAAAAAAATCAGTGTACATACCTGTACATGCACATATAGAACTAGTCTACCTAATTATAACCTTTGTTTTTAAATAGGGTAAAAGCATAATTGTGGAAATGATGTATCAAACTGGAACATATAAATTAGCCTTCATAAAGGAGCCGCAGATGCAAGTTCTTGAGCTGCCCTATGTTAACAACAAACTAAGCATGATTATTCTGCTTCCAGCAGGCACAGCCAGTCTAGAACAGGTAAAGAATACTAACACGTGAGAAAGCATCTGTGCTTGTACCTGCTCTTCCCAACTATGTGTACCCCATGATGCTGATGTGCTCGGTTCCTAATTCAGTCACACTCTAGGTTCAGTGGTATTTATTGGCCCAGGAGCTGTGAGAGGGGATAGGGACTCTGGTCCCTGCCTTCAGGACAGTGTATTTTGGGGGAATAATCTGTTCTTAAATAAAAGAGGGCGCAAGGAGGCAAAAGTACCATCTTGTACTAATACCACACCTACGGTTTACTTGACATTTGGGAAGCATCTTTCTGTGGTAATGAGCTTGTAATGCTCGTTAGAGTCTTAGTCCACAGAAATCTGCTTAAACCATCTTCCTCCCATTGAGTTTTTCCAGCATTTTATATAAATGCTTTCATGAGCTAACCATCCTTATTACCATTCTGGTTTTGTGGGGGGAAATGAGTGCCACAGACATTGAGGACAGGTCATGATGGTGGCAGGAGTTTGGGTCTAATACCCTCTTCCTGGTTGCAGCCAAGGCTACCCAGCAGAGAAGCAGGCAAGCCACTAATATGGAGCGACTGCACTTCCTCCCTGGCCTTGCTAGGACTTCCCATGCTCTGCAGGAAGGAGAAACAGTTTCTTAAGAGACCAGCTGTGCTTCTGGGATCTTGAGGAAGCTGCCCTTGCCCACGGATGGGATGGCCACAGTCAGAGGTTTCTAAGTCAGGGAGTGCCTGATTGAGGTTATAGTGTGGCACAGTTGGTTGGGGGATAGGGAAGGCTTCTTGGAACACCTGGGTCGGGATGTATGCATTTGGACCTCTAGGAAGAGAGGCATGGCTGTGGCCATGAGAATAGATGGGATACTGCTGTGGCCAATTCAGAGGGCCTTGGACCCCTGGGTGCCTGTGGTGGGCTGCCATGGGAAGATATTTGGAAGCACAGATAGCATTTTGGGAGCAGTTTAGAAGTGGTCTTTATCATCTTGTGATACATTCATTTGTTTGTTTATTCATTCATATACCAAACATTGCATGTTTACTCTATGCTGAGAATTCTAGTGGGTTCTGAAACACAAACATGTGGTTCCAGCACAGAGTTATAAATATCATATAATAAGTACCATAATACACAGCAAAAAGTCCTGTGGCAGTAGAGAGAGTAGAGAATGAGGGGATTAAAGAAAGTTCCTCATAATCTTGATGCCACACACTGGAGGAGTAGAAGTTGAATAGGTGGAATTAGGGTGCCCCATTGTTCTAACCAGAGCGAAGAGCTCATGCAAATGCCTGAGACATATGAGATTGTGAAACAGATTTGCATCACAAAGTCATGGTAACTTGGATTAGGGTAGAGAGAGGCAAAAGGAAAAGATAGTTATGAAGAAAAACCACCTTTACTTTATGTCTGATTGTATATTGTCAGGATGGAGTGAAGGTGACAAAAAGTTTTCAGCTTTTATAGTTGAATGATGGGATTTGGCCTGCCAGAAGGCTGGCTGGAGGGTTTCAAATGCCCAAGGGGAGAGCTTACACAAAATTGTGACACTGGGTGGAGGGCGAGAAGCCGGGTTGTGAGGCTGCATGGCTAGGTGGAGGCAGGAAGAGTGTGTAGAGCTGAGCTTCAGGGGTAGTGGAGTGGAGACAGTAGGGGGCAAAGGAGAGAAAAGTGAAGCAGAATGAAATGAAGAGATGCTGGGCGTCACAACAGCCAAAGGAGAAGTGAGTCCATGATGGGGGGTATGATTCACAGTTTCTGGTTTGAGAACCGAGAAGAAATGGTGAATTCATCCAGGAGACACAAGGGCTCCAGAGGCAAGAAAGGGATGTAGGTGAAGCCTACAGGGAGTTAAGGCAGTGGACTATAGGATACACATTTGAGGCGTTGACTTATGAAACATGGATAAAAGGTAGACGATAGAACAGGGAAGATGTGGCTAAGTGCGAGATTCTTTTTCCTTTTTTTTTTTTTTCAGAGAGGACTTCAGTGCATTTCAAAGTAGAAAAGAAAGCAATACATTGAATCATTCACACAAGGAATTATAAAACCAACAGCATTTTATACACGTTTGGCTCCTATGGGCTCATCTGTGTTTTGCCTTGTAGATAGAGAAGGAGCTGAACACGAAGACATTTAACAAGTGGACCAGCTCTGCTAACATGGTGGAAAGGGAAGTTGAAGTCCACATTCCCAGATTCAGACTTGAAATCAAGTATGAGCTAAAGTCCCTGCTAAATTCTCTGGGCATGACAGATGTCTTCAATGAGATCACAGCTGATCTTTCTGGAATATCACCAGTTGATGGCCTATATTTATCAAAGGTCATCCACCAGTCATATGTGGATGTCAATGAAGAGGGCACAGAGGCGGCAGCAGCCACTGGGGACAGCTTTGTTGTGAAAAGACTCCCCATCCGGGCTCGGTTCCTGGCAAACCACCCCTTCCTTTTCTTCATAAGACTCAGCCATACCAACACGATCCTCTTCTGTGGCAAGCTTGCCTCTCCCTTAAACAAGCAGGCTTGAGCAAGGCTCAGAGTCACAGAGGAGGGGCAGGGACAAACCCATGACTAACAGCAGTTCATCCCTCACACACCTCTGTACCTCACTCTGCTCATCTGCAAAATGGGGCTAGGTTTTCTCTCAACTTAGACCTTGAATTGGTGGACCTTAAGATTATGGAAATCATGGAAGAAGGTACATTTATGAAAAAGCTTCTCTGGTTCTGTTATCTTTGGGGCCTCATGTAAAGGATATCTGGGTGACAATCAAGTCAAGGAGACTAAATTTAAAGGGTTAGATTTGTTTGACTTGTATGTCTCTATGATCTCTTGACCAAGAGGAATCTACCTTCAGAAAAGCAATTTGAGGGCTTCAACTTTGGTTCGATTTTTAAATATAATTTTCCTTGCATGTACAACATCATGAATTTTAGTTCAAAATTCTGTATTCACTGTAATAAATACATAAATTGCTTTCACTTCTTTAAAGATTTTTAATGTACCACAGCAGTTAAATGATTTACGAAAAGAGACTGAATAAGGAGAGGTCTATTTAAGTGAACATTTTCACAGAATTATTGGCCAGGTGTTTTCAGCCCTAAATTGAAAAACAGATTTTTCTTTTTGCATCCCTCTCTCCCTTCCTTCCTCTCTATTTTTTTTCCTCAATGAGTAAAAGTTCAGAAATAGCAAAAAGCAAATCAATAAGAGTTCTATTTAAAAAGATTTTTATTTAAATTCTTTTTAAAAAGCTAATTCTTAAAAAGAAATCCTCCTTATAAAAAAAAAAAGAAATCCTCCTTATTTTCTCTTCAAGATAACATGAGGTGATAATCAGATAATAATGGTTGTCATACATTTACTGCCTTCTCAGTGCCCTCTTGGTAAATGCTTCCTTCCAGACTTTCTCAGAGATGTGAGCAAAGCAGAGGAGCCCTTCAATTCTCCCTTTCCTAACTGTCTTAGAAGAGGCAGTCCAAAATCAGCCACAGCTTCCTCCTGAGGTGCTGGGACACCCTCTTTTACTATTGACAGTAGTGTCAGCTGGTGATTGTTTTCCTTTCCCATCAGGGCACTGAAAGATGGGGCTGACTTTACTTTTAATAATAGAGATGTTATAAAGAAGCTGTCTTGCTGTACCTGCTACCCTACTGATCCTTTATAAGCCCACTTGTCACACGGCAGAAAGCCAAGAAGCCACCTCGGCCTGCTTCACAGAATTACCCGGTAGTCCCTGGGCACAGTGGGTTAAGTGTAGTACAGTGAAGAGACTTGAAGCAACAATGATGGGTGGGGGAAAATAAGAGTATCTTGGCATCTACTTCTCACTTTAAACATCGTGAAGAGACAATGAATAGTACCGGTCCAGTGAATGCTGGGTCCTTTGACATGAACCTGACATGTGCTGCACAAGAGCAGAGAGGTACCATGTAGACTGAGCACTTTGGGCATGACCATCGCAGAGCCACATGACACTCACTTGGGCTGGCCTCCATCTGTTAAAAAGACTTAGAATGAGTGCCCACTCCCAGGCTGCTGTCCTGGAACCCCAAAGTCCTCCTGGAGGAATGGGAATTGAGCTGATGGTCATCATTAGAGTCACAGCAGAGCATGCTTCTCACAGAAGGGCCTTCAGAAGCACTATGTAGGTGCTGGGCTAGGAAAGGAGGATTCAGTGACTAAATCAGCCCCTGAGAAGCAGAGCTGGATTGATGCTGGAATCAGGATCTGGAGCCTCTTGGTGAATGGAGCCAAGAGCTTTTTAGGGCACCCGGGCTGGGATGGGGAGAACACAGCTATTTTCACTCTTCAAAGAGCTAATGTTATGCATCAGTTATATCTCAGTAAAAAAAAAAATGGACAAAGGACCTGAATAGACATTTCTGCAAAGAAGACATCCACGTGGCCAACAGGTATATGAGGAGATGCTCGACATCACTAATCATCAGGGAAATGCAAATCAAAACCACAATGAGGTATCACCTCACATTGTTAGGATGGTGATGTCCAAAAGGAAAGAGAGAACAAGTGTTGGCAAGGATATAAATAAAAAGGAACCCTTATGCACTGTTGGTGGGAGGGTAAATTGGTTTAACCATTCATTACTGGCCACAGTAGAGAGATTCCTCAGAAAGTTAAAAATAGGACTACTGTATGATTCAGCAATCCCATTTCTGGGTACATATCTAGTGAAAATGAAATCAGTATATGCAAGAGATAGCTGCACTCCGATGTTCATTGCAGCATTATTCACAATAGCCAAGACAGGAAAACAACCCAAGTGTCCATCACTTAGAGCCATAAAACTATTCAATATGATACTGTACTGGAGGAGACATGTCCTTATATGTTTTTCTAATCTCATAGGATGCACAGCACAAAGAGTGAACCCCAATGTAAACTATGGATTTTAGTTAATAACAATGTATTTAAGTAATTACCAATTTAACTAATAATAATAATAATAGTATTGGCTCATCAGTTTTAACAAATGTATGACACCAATGCCATATGTTAATAATGGGGAATTTGGGAGGGGCAGCAAAGGAGGTACATGGGAAGTCTTTTTGCTCAATTTTTCTATAAACTTAAAACCACTCCCCCAAAACTTAAAGACGAATAATTTTTTTAAAAAAGGAAGTGGGAAAAAAAATAAAAATAAAAATAAAAAAGGAAGTGGGGGAACGCTTGGGTGGCTCAGAGGTTGAGCATCTGTCTTTGGCTCAGGGCGTGATCCCACGGTCCTGAGATCGAGTCCCACATCAGGATCCATGCATGGAACCTGCTTCTCTCCCGCCTGTGTCTTTGCCTGCCTCTGTCTCTGTGTCTCTCATGAACAAATAAATAAAATCTTAAAAAAAAAAAAAAAAGGAAGCGGGGAGGAAGATCTCCTTTACCTGGATTTCAAAAACAAAACAAAAAGCCTACTTTTATCTTAGATGTTTTCTAAGAGTATTTTGTTTTATTTCTGTCAGTTTTATTCCCTTTCATGCTTTAAAGCTTTCTGAGTTTGTCAGTGGTCTTTTCCCCCTTCTTATTTTAAGAAACTGAGCCTCCGGATGAGTGTTTGGTATACACAGTGTGACAGTGACTCAGACAAAACTGCTGCTTTCCTAACCAAGTTCATATCCACACCTTAATGCCCCGGGAAGCCAGGTATTACCCCACGGCCAGTAAATAGCATCAAAACAACCGGAGTCATGGTGCATCAGTGGAGCATAGAACATCAAACTTTTCTTGGGTTTCTCTGATCCGAGTGGCCTCCTCCATGTGAAATAGTTCAAAATTAAAAGACCAAATGAAAAAAATCACCACCTGGATAGTGGTACAGTGAGAAATTTGTGTATTTACTGGTAAGTATAGCTTTTTCCCCTTTACTTCTAAATCTCTCATTTTTTTCTCAGAAATTTTCAGGAGCATAATGGAATGGCAGGCATGAAGATTTAGTGGAGACCATCTTGGGTGGGGGAATCCCTACTCAGATTTCTGCATTGAGGATTCTTGCTCTTCCCTGTGCTGTCCTTGAAGTCCTGGATTAATGGCGTGACTATAATCCTGGTAGGACTGGCTCATGCCTGGCTTACCTCTACTGCCCTTGTGTAATAATCAATAGTTTCCTATTTCATGCTCTAAAGTGTCCTGGTTTGGATGATTAGTATATGGCTTTCCTACCTTAAAATTACTGGATATTAAGTCATGGTCTGAGGTTATCCTATTGAGTAGCTGTTAGTTACCTACGGCAACAGAGAAAGAGCTGCTGGTAGGAGGCTCCAGTTCTTCTGGTAACAATAACACTGATGCTCGACCAGCTCTCAATCTTTGCTTTAGTGTCCCATGTTCCTTTGATTCTCTTCCTGAGGGCACCATCCTTCTTCTTGCTGTAGGATCATTCTGCAGGGGTTTACTCCTTATTTGTCTTCTTCTGAGATAAGCTTCTCCTTTTATTTCTTTCCATTGGTGGCACTTGTTTCTTCTTTGTGGCGGCAGAGAAAGCAGAGCTCAATGAGGCACTGAGCCACCCTCAACCAGACCCAAATAGTCACGTATACCTCCAGCCAACACCAGATTTGCTGTCCAAGAGTGAATGGCTTTAAAAGATTCTTGTCATTTCATTATTCATTGATATCCTGGCTCATTTCTTGAAGAAATATTTCTTGAGCACCTACTAAGTTCTAGGCCCCATGTTAAGCCATATCTATCTATCTATCTATCTATCTATCTATCTATCTATCTATCTATCTATTGAATATCAAAAAAGCCACAGTACTTGTCTTCATAAACAGAGAAGACAGACTTCAGAGCAGTGATGACACCTGGGTGTTAGGTAACTGTGAGAAGACTGTTATGAGGACAAGTGATGAGGATGGAGTGATGAGTGGGGGGCTCCACGAGCCCTATAGCCATTTCAGGGAATGAGGACTTTCTTCTGAGGAAAATGACTTGCTCAGTTTTGCATTCTGGAAGCATCACTTGGGCTTCCACAAGGCCATCTTTATAATGGGAAAGACAGATTATAAGCTACATAAAATACATCACAAAGGAAACTTTTCCATGTTAATAATCATTTTGGCAGAACTAGCAGAGTTTAGAGGTGCAGACACAATGACTGCTCATGGTTTATTTTGGTTTTATGTAGATAGCATCTTTGACAATTTAGGTGTGACAGCGAAGGTGTCATTAAGATGCTTAATTGGGTGATGGAATTGTCCAGTAATGTGGACATGAGTCAGAGTCACCCACAATAGCTCTGATATGTCTATGCCAAGAATCCCCCAGCCATCAAGAATTCCCTAAGTATCAATGTGGGAAAAGACTGTGTGTTAAGAGGCAATAAGGCTGTCGGCTGACATTCACCAGACTGGGATTTGGCAGGATTTCAGGTTCTACATGTGGTCTACAATTTTTTTAAAATATTGCTTTCTGTTAATTAAATCTTTGTAAGGTCTTGTAGAGCATACATCAGACTAACACACTCTTTCTGCACTTGATCTCACTGGTTATTGTGGATCCTCAAGTTTCACCTCTTACTTCCATAATGCTCCAAATGCTCTCTGGGATTCCCCACTATTCCCTTCCTTGTGGTTGGCTCAGTATGGAGTCTGCTTCCCTCTCCAGTGCCATAGAAGCCACCTGTGATGTTGCCAGTAGATCCACAAAAGTGCCGTCCTCTGTTGGTGCTGTGTCCAGAACTGCAATAGATTAAGTATCCTTGGGTTCCTGGACCTCTGCTCCTGTCCAGTGGGCCCAAGGATTTGGTGTGAGGAGGCAATGCAGTGCTCATAGTGGAAGTTGGGGCTGGAAAACTCACTATCTGCCATGTCCCATGCCACTATTCCAAACAGAATTGTGTTGCTCCCCCAGTCTTGTTGAAGGATGATGCAGAGGATATTTGGACTCTCCCATCAGACGTTTTTTGCCCTGGGACTCAGGCTCTAGTGTGGGAGGAACATGACTTGCGCATATAGGAGGGCTGCTTGCACAATTGCCCTTTATCTCTAAACCTGGTCCTTGAGTCAGGGATACCCCAACTGTCCTCCTGAATATGAATTCTTTCCAGGGTGCTCTTTGGGTCCTCATGCAAAGAGGCTCCAGCGGGCTCCCTCATCACTTCTTCATACATGCCTATACCACCCAGATTCCTGTGAGGGCCGCAGGTCCTTCTGGGACCCTGGGCATTCTCCTAGTCTTCACTTACAGATATCAGCCTTCAGACTTGCAACCTCATTACACACTCACAATCCCTCTTCTCTCTTTTGCTTTTCTCATTAGCATTTATCACTCTTGTTTATATTTTATTTATTTGTTTATTGACATTCTTCACTAGTATATGCAGTTTATAAGGGCTGTTTTTTAAAAAAATCTTTTTTGTTGTTGTCTCAATGTCAATAATGCCTAGAGCATAATATTTGCTCAATAAATGTCAGTTGAATCAATTAAGGAATTAATTCCTTAAATACTTCAATGTTCTTGTGTTTACTCTGTTCTTGATTTGGAAAGTGAAGAACATTCATTGATCTGAGTGATATATGCTGAATGGGGGCTAATGCAGTGAACTTGGCCCACAGCAGAGCACATCTGACAATTCTAATAGGATTGTTCTATACTTAAATTAAGGTGACCTCAAGCAACAATGTGGAAAAAATGTTTTATTTCTGCATACAAAGTCTCTTCTGATAAAGGAGGTGAAGATAAAAGAGCCTGTATACTCCCACATGAGATGGTTTAAGATACACCTTGTTTTTTTTTTTTAAGATTTTATTTATTTATTTATGAGGGACATAGAGATAGACACAGGCAGAGGGAGAAGCAGGCTGCCTGAAGGAGCCTAATGTGGGATTTGATCCCAGGATCCTGGGATCACGCCCTGAGCTGAAGGCAGATGCTCAACCACTGAGCAACCCAGGCACCCCAAGATACACCTTGTGTTGAGCTGGGTTCCCCAGAATATCTAAGCCACAGTTTAGGAGACTTGTGACCACTGAAGTCAGCTGACCCATTGCAAAGTGGGAGGGAAAGAAGGAGGGAAAGTCCAACCTGTCTAATTGAGTACAAGGTGTTGATAATAGAGCTGAACAGTTTACTGGCTGCCAGTTTGTTAGGACACTATTCAAATTAAGTAAAATTGTTAAAAATGGTAAAGAGTCTTCTGGGATCTCTAAAACAAAGTTTCATAGTGTTATTTAATGTAACCAGATTTTCCAATTACAGCTAAATTTTATTCAGTTTTTACACTAAGGTACCTCTCTTACACTAAGGTACAATATTAGTGTGCCTTGGGCTCCTCCTGGTGGGTGACACAATAACATGAGATGCATATAAAACATAATGTGTGCTTGTGTAAGACCATGATGACAATGATGAGAACTAATATTTATTGAGATATTACTATATGCCAGGCGCCATTTTAAATATTTTACCAATTTGATCCCCACAACTATATGTGATGACACTTGGTCACTTGGACTGAGACTTAGAGAATGTCAGGAACTTGCCTAAGGGTCCCACTGTCGGTGACAGAGCCAAGAATCGAGGCCAAGCCGATTGACTTCAGAGTCTATGTCTTGTCCTCTGTGCCATTGTTATAATGCTACTTGGTACATTTGTGAAAGTTGGGGGGAGGGTTACATTGGCAATTTAGAGGCCTGGGTTCTAACTCTGCTTCTGCCCTAGCTCCTCTGTAGACTGAGCCAACTGACACTTGCTTAAGGACCTTAGATGTGTTGCTGCAGTTCCCTTCGTATCACTAGGTGGCAGACTTGGCGGTGGGAGGGAGCTGGATGTACAGTATTTAATTTGTAAATCTCATCTTGTATCCTACCGGTAAAATAGTTTATGGGCTATTTCATTTAGGCATCATAAATATTTATTAAGTTTCTATTCCTTAAATTTCTTTCAATTTGTATTTATTTACTTATTTATTTAAAGTTATTTATTTGGCACACGGAGAGAGAGCACAAGGAGGGGGAGCTTCAGGCAGAGGGAAAGGGAGAAGCAGACTCCCCGCTGAGCAGGGAGCCCAACCGGGGCTTGATTCTAGGGCCCTGGGATCATGACCTGAACTGAAGGCAGGTGTTTAAGTGAGTGAGCCACTCAGGCACTCCTCAATTTGTATTTAATAGTTCCATTTGTTCTATTTGTTCAATGTCTACAGTATCTACGAAAAGTATATAAATCAGCAGGGCATTTGGCTGCCTCATTCATGACAATGACTAGGACAGTATCTGGCTTATAGCTAGGACTCAAAAATACTTGTTTTTTTTTCTTTTTTTCATGTTGTAAGGATTTCATTTTTCTTTTTGTTTTGAAGAAATGCTAGTGTTACAGAAAAGTTGCAAACACAGTACAAAGAGTTGCTTCATATCCCTCACTCATTTTTCCTTAATGTTAACATCTTCCATTACCTTACCAGAGATATCAAGAATAAGAAATTGACTTTGGCACAGTCTTACTAATTAGACTACAAACCTTATTTGAATTTTACCCATTTTTTCCCACTAATCTCCTTTTTCTGTTCTAGGGCCGTACTCAGGGTTTCACAATTTTTTCTTAGTCTTCTCCATTCTGTAAATGTTCCTTAATTTGCCTGCTGTTTCATGACCTTGGCAGTTTTTGTTGATCCATCATTTTACAGAATGTCCATTAGTTTGGATCTGTCCAATGTATTCTAGTTGGAGTCAGATAATGTATTTTTGGTAAGAAAATCAGAAGAATTGATGTTGTATCCTTGTCTGTGCACCACATGTGGGTGTTCAGGATGTTGATATGTTTTATTGCTGGTTACGTTTACCTTGGTCACTTAGAGAATGTGATGGTTACTAGGTTTCTCCATTGTAGTTACTTCTTTATACCTTTGTAGTTAATAAATACCTTTGGGGAGAGTTTTTGGAGACAATGTAAATCTTCTATATCCTCAAACTTTGCTCACCAACTTTAGCATCTCCTTCTGCTCTACATTACTCTATTACCCATTTGGCCCAATCACTATACTCTTGGCCTTATTTTTCATTCTTAAGACTCCATAGCACTTACAATGGAGTGTGGTTAAGAGACAGTGGAATGTGAATATACTGTACATCCGCTACCTATTAACTGGTTCAGATAAAAATTTTTTACTGATGTATAATTAAATTCCCCAACTGGACTCTCTGGACCTCACTTTGGATATTTTTAAAGTGAGAAACTGTGCTCTGAAAAAAAAGTGGGAGCAAACTTTAACAGTAATTAATGGAATAGGATCTCCCCTCTTAATTAAATCCATTGAAGGTGTAGACATTACATTTACCAAAATTTACTCAGTGGTATAAACGTTAGAAATTATAGGTAATCATAAAGAAAAATTCATTAATTCTTCCCTTAACTCTAATCTTTGTTAAGATTATGCCAATATCCTTCAGGATTTTCCTATGTATATATATACACACACACACACACACACATATATATATACACATGTATTTAAATTTCTACTTTAAAATGGATCATATTACATATGTCATGTTAGACTTGATTTGTGTACTTAATATACGTTGAATAATTCTTAAGAACAGTCTAGTATTCATTTACAGGATATAGCAGGATTTGTATAAATAATTCCTTATTGTATATTTTCAGTTGGCTTACTTTATAAGTTTTAAGTGTATCAGATGATAATTGGAGATAATATCTGAGGGTTATATGTCCCCTTGATGTCTAATATCCACTTTCTAGGCTTTCTGTGTGCACTGCCTTCATGAAGAAAGAGTATGCTATCGAACAGTGCTGAGGTTCCTCAATGGATTTTCTATACAATAGCCTTGAAAGTCAAGCTTTTGTTTGCATATACTTGAATTTGAGAGACTGGACTCTTTGGATCTCCAAGATTTGGCACTAAAAATATAGGATGCAAAGCATGAGAGAAACAATATGCAGTTAATTTGACACATGTGTCTACACATTTCTGCTGAGTACGTGTACAGGGCTGAAACAGCTTGTGCATAGACTTAATCAGTTTTATTTTTAGTTTTTTAATATAAATTCATTTTTATTGGTGTTCAATTTGCCAACATATAGAACGACACCCAGTGCTCATCCCATCAAGCGCCCCCCTCAGTGCTCATCACCCAGTCACCTCCACCTCCCCTTTTACCCCCCCTAGTTCATTTCCCAGAGTTATGAGTCTCTCATGTTCTGTCTCCCTTTCTGATATTTCCCACTCATTTTTCTCCTTTCCCCTTTATTCCCTTTCACTATTTTTTATATTCCCCAAATGAATGAGACCATATAATGTTTGTCCTTCTCCGATTGACTTATTTCACTCAGCACAGTACCCTCCAGTTCCATCCACGGCAAAGCAAATGGTGGGTATTTGTCATTTCTAATGGCTGAGTAATATTCCATTGTGTACGTACACCACATCTTCTTTATCTATTCATCTTTCGATGGACACCGAGGTTCCTTACACAGTTTGGCTCCTGTGGACATTGCTGCTAGAAACATCGGAGCGCAGGTGTCCCGGCATTTCATTGCATCTGAATCTTTGTGGTAAATCCCCAGCAGTGCAATTGCTGGGTCGTAGGGCAGATCTAATTTTAACTCTTTGAGGAACCTCCGCACCCTTTCCCGAGTGGCTGTACCAGTTCACATTCCCACCAACAGTGCAGGAGGGTTCCCCTTTCTCCACATCCTCTCCAACATTTGTGGTTTCCTGCCTTGTTATTTTTCCCCATTCTCACTGGTGTGAGGTGGGATCTCATTGTGGTTTTTTTTTAAAAATTTTTATTTATTTATGATAGTCACAGAGAGAGAGAGAGAGAGAGAGAGAGAGAGAGAGGCAGAGACATAGGCAGAGGGAGAAGCAGGCTCCATGCACCAGGAGCCTGATGTGGGATTCGATCCCGGGTCTCCAGGATCACGCCCTGGGCCAAAGGCAGGCGCTCACCCACTGTGCCACCCAGGGATCCCCCTCATTGTGGTTTTGATTCGTAGTTCCCTGATGGCAAGTGATGCGGAGCATTTTCTCATGGCCGCACCACAATTTGCCTAAGTCCTTATTGACGTGCATCAAGGTTGTCTCACATATTTCTCTAACTCTAAAAAAATTCTCACCTTGAACAGTCTTACAGGTATTGAGAATCATGGGTATTATTTTGTATCTTCCTCATTGTATGACATTTTTTTCAGCAGCATTCATCAACATCAGAATGTCAAATTGTTGGAATCTGTCATTCTGGGGATTTTCTGCCCAAGAAAGCAGAATAAAAAGATCTGGCAAGAGAGCACAGACTATGGTAAGAAAATCATTGAAATTAGGAATCCTAGATTCTGAAGTAGGTGAGGAGAGAAATCAAGATAACAGGAATCAGAATCCATAAGAAGAAAGGAAGAGTCAGTGGTTGTAGGCCCCATGAAGTAGGAACAATTCAGTGATTACATTGTAAGCTCAGGAAGTAGTAGTCAGAAAATGCAATGTATGAGTACATGGTTTCAGAAGTGGGATAATTCTTGGGTACTGGAAAACACCAGGTATGGCCATAAGCAGCTAAGGTAGAATGGATGGGTGGATATTATTGATAAAGGAATCAAAGGAGAAGCCAAAGCATTGAATCTACATGGACACTGTAGATTCAACAGGATCATCTAGATGGACACTGACGTCACTCAAGATGATGGATTCAAGGGGTGCCAGGGATGCTCAGTGCGTTGAGCATCTGCCTCTGCTCCAGATCATGACCCCTGGGGTCCTGGGATCAAGTCCGATGTCAGACTCCACACTGAGTGGGAAATCTCCTTCTACTTCTCCCTCTGCCCCTACCCAGCTTGTTCTCTCTCTCACTCTCTCTCCTCCTCTCTCTCTCTGGCTTACTCTCTCTAATAAATAAATATTTTTAATAAAAAAAGATGATGGCCTCAAGACTAAGACTTTTAGATAAGCACAAGTTTTTCATAGAAAAAAACGGGTATCTAGATCTGGAGTGCCAGGGAAATGGTGAGTAGCAAAGTTTCTATGGAACAAGAGATTTCCTAATGAAGAAGAGGAATAATAGCTTGAAGGTGTCAGAAGAAACAAGGAAATAACTCTACATCCACACCTCGAAGAACTGTAGAGTTTGGGAGGAAGGGTACCTATCTAAGACATATGCAAAGGAAGCAGTATTTTCAAGGAAAATCCAGGTTACAGTTAAAGCCAGGAGATTCAAGAAACAGGAAATCAAGAAACCGTCTAAGGAAACAGGAAGTTTTCCAGGTATTCACCTGGACTTCTTAATAATATCACTGATATTCATGGAGTGACCTAAGTGATGTACGAGGGCTTTGGAGAAGGGAGTAAGTTAACTAGCTGGAGGCATGCGCTTCCCACTTTGACCACACCTGCTTCCCATGCATCCTCTCGGTGCCCAGCCCCTGAGTGCAGCACAGCCCTTTGATCGATCTTTGCCAAGTGAGGGACAAAACTACATGTTCTCCCAAGGCCTAGGGACTCCTATGGCATTTCTTCTGTCTGCTAATTCCTGGGATCACTCTCCAACCTCCCACCCGGGGCCATGTCCCTGGCTGGTGAGCCTGCTGAGGGGCCCAGAGGGAGGGGCACGCATATGTCATAATGGGCATTGAGGCAGGGGATGACGTGAGGGCTGGCGTGGGACATAAATAATGGGGTAAGTCTGACCTTTGTCCAGTTACTCATTTGGTCAAGATGAGTAACTAGCCAAACGCCGTTTGGAGAAATGACAAAAAAGCTGCCTCGGATTTCTTCTCGACCCCAGGCTCCACCTACGCACTCTATTCCTTCCTCCTCTAGACCCCGGGCTCCACCTACCCACTCTATTACTTCTTCCTCCCGACCCCGGGCTCCACCTACCCACTCTATTACTTCTTCCTCCCGACCCCGGGCTCCACCTACCCACTCTATTACTTCTTCCTCCCGACCCCGGGCTCCACCTACCCACTCTATTGCTTCTTCCTCTAGACCCCGGGCTCCACCTACCCACTCCATTCCTTCCTCCTCCCGACCCCAGGCTCCACCTACCCACTCTATTCCTTCCTCCTCCAGACCCCGGGCTCCACCTACCCACTCTATTACTTCTTCCTCTGGACCCCGGGCTCCACCTACCCACTCTATTACTTCTTCCTCTCGACCCCAGGCTCCACCTACCCACTCCATTCCTTCCTCCTCCCGACCCCAGGCTCCACCTACCCACTCCATTCCTACCTCCTCCGGACCCCAGGCTCCACCTACCCACTCCATTCCTACCTCCTCCCAACCCCAGGCTCCACCTACCCACTCTATTACTTCTTCCTCTGGACTCCAGGCTCCACCTACCCACTCCATTCCTTCCTCCTCTCAACCCTGGGCTTCCTCTGTCTACACTATTCCTTTCTCCTGTCATTGTTCAATCCTGTTTCCTCTATTGCGTAACTCTTTTCGTCCACAAAACACCAGATTCAGCCAGCTTTGGCCACCTTTCTCAACTCATAAGCCTATCTCTTTCCCTCCTATTCATAGTGCTGTCCCTCCTTGCCGCCCTAACCTACAGGTTTCCCCACCCAAATCTGGCTCTATTCCTTCCAAAACGTCCAGCCCCCGCTCTTTTTTTCTCGCTCCTGTTCCCCGTTATTCCAGTTCCTTCATTGCTCCTACTCCCCCTTCCAGCCATTCATAGACTTGAAAGTCTTATCCTCCCCAACATTCCAGCCAACTCCAACCAGACCTCCGTGATTCACAAATCCTATCCTGGAGAGATGATTTCCCTGTGAGTGGGATGGTTCTGATATCATCCAGAATTGCCAGAACAATCGATCCCCAGGAGCTTGACTTCGTGAATGTTGGGAACTCAAGACAATGCCAATCAACATTTAGCTTGGAGGGTAAGCCTTGTCCATGATGGGGTTTTCTCCCACAACATGGTTACCGTACTATTCTCTGTATGTTACCTTCCTCCTTGTAAATCGCCTTCAGATGCCAGAGATACCTTTAGCAAGATCATCTTTACCAGAAAACCAGTTTATTTCCTCTCTTTCCTAATTAGCCGGCCTGAATGAGTTCTACCTTTATAACTGGTTTCTCCATGGAATTTGGTCTGTGACCACAGAGCAAACAGCAAGACGAGGGACACAAGGTAGAGAAGAGTGAGTGGAAATCATGTCATCTGATCTCTACACGGGTGAGTCCTATTGATCTGCCCTGGATGAAAGTGAATGTAAGAATGGGTGACCTCTAAGAAGTCACACACAGAGCACAAGACCCCTATTATAGACATAGAAGGATTAAAGGTTCTTTGGTCTGGTTCCTCCAAGACTCTATTGTTCTGCACCCTAGGATTTGTGGAAATGGACTTTCTGCCTTTGAGAAATGCCTCCTGCAAAAAAGAAGGGGGCCCCCCCATTATGTTGTCATTGAAGCTCTGACCCTTGAACCTCTGAATCCCAGAAAATGGCAGGCACCAAAGCCTAGAAGGAAAGTATACATCCATATCCTTTCCAGAGGATAGCATCAAATAAACAGATGAGACATATATATACTAAATATATATATTTCATATATATATATATGAAAATCCTCTTCATAAACCAATATATAGATTCAGTGGAATCTCAATCAAAATTCTAACACATAATTTTAGGAAACGTGAGAAGCTGATGATACTTTGCAAGGACAGGCAAAAGAGCCAAGAATACCCATGACTCCTTTAAGAACTGGTAGGAATAATTTTCCTAGAAAATACCAGACTTAGCACAAGAGCCCACTTCCCATAGCTCTTGCCTTTCTACCTTTCTACTTGAGACGTGGCCTTCAACCCTTCTACAACTCTAGTCCGGGCAGGTGGCTCTGCCACAGTGCTGCCGCAGAGGGATTGGAGTAAATAGCTCAGTTCTAAGAAAGCAAGGGAGGGAGGGAGATGTGGATGGAAGGCAAGAAAAAGGAAGGGAGGAAGGAAGAAGGGACAGAAAGAAGGAAGGAGGGAGGGGGAAGGAAGGAAGGAAGGAAGGAAGGAAGGAAGGAAGGAAGGAAGCAGGGAAGGAAGGAGAGAGGGATGGAAGGAAGAGCTTAGTAAAAAACTCATTTACTGGAGCTTCTCTTCGCCTGTGGGGCATCACCCCGGGAGAGCAGACTGGGAGACCAAAGGGTCCAGTGGGGACGCCCCACCTCCACAAGGGGAGCTGAGCCTGAGAGAGCTCCATCAGCCCCAATGTAAATTAGGGCCCCCTGCCCCCCACTCCAATAGCATAGCTCCCCCCCACCCCGAACATGAGACCACGCCACTCCCAATGTGGGGACACTGGGGAAGCCACACTCAAATACCTCCAACTTCTGCCCTCCTGGTAAATTTGAGGAAACTGTATCCATTCAGTTAATTGTGTAAGTTCATCTTACAGCTTCTCTAGGATGGATGTGTCAGAGCGCTTGCTGTTGCTTCTCCATGTAACCATGTCCACAACATCCATTCTTTCATCCGACGAACGTGTGCTGAGCCCCTGGGGGGTGCTGGCCCAGGCCCCGCGGACTTTGAACCCAGGTCGCCCTCCCTCCCCGGGGGCTTCCTTCTGATGCCCACGATCTCCTCTCTGGGTCAGCCCGGAACGTGATGACCGCAGGCTGAACCACGTCAGGGTGCAGAGCGATATCGCGCTCCACAGTGCTCAAGTGCGGAGCTTGGGAGAAGATGATCGCCACACGGAGTGTTCAGCGCCCACCTCAGCCTCGTTCCTGAAACCCAGCCTGTGTACTGCGTGGATAAATAAAGATGACTTTCAAGCGTCAGTCGGACCTTTCCTTTGTGGAGTCTCACATTTTTCTGCCCGCATGCACTGGTTCAGATCCTTCATATTGGGGAACCCTGGGTAGCCCAGCGGTTTAGCACCTGCCTTTGGCCCAGGGCGCGATCCTGGAGTCCCGGGATCGAGCCCCACATCGGGCTCCCTGCATGAAGCCTGCTTCTCCCCCTGCCCGTGTCACTTTTTTTTTTAAAAGATTTATTTATTTATTTATGAGAGAGAGAGAGAGAGAGAGTCAGAGACACAGGAGGAGGGAGAAGCAGGCTCCATGCCGGGAGCCCGACGTGGGACTCGATCCCGGGACTCCAGGATCGCGGCCTGGGCCAAAGGCAGGCGCTAAACCGCTGAGCCACCCAGGGATCCCTCTGCCCATGTCTCTACCTGTCTCTGTGTCTCTCGTGATTAAATATATACAATCTTTAAAAAGTACGTAGTGTCCATTACCTCTTTGGTTAGGTTTATTCCTAGGTATCTTATGCTTTTGGGTGCAATCGTAAATGGGATTGACTCCCTAATTTCTCTTTCTTCAGTCTCATTGTTAGTGTATAGAAATGCCGCTGACTTCTGGGCATTGATTTTGTATCCTGCCACGCTGCCAAATTGCTGTATGAGTTCTAGCAATCTTGGGGTGGAGGCTTTTGGGTTTTCTATGTAGAGTATCATGTCATCGGCGAAGAGGGAGAGTTTGACTTCTTCTTTGCCAATTTGAATGCCTTTAATGTCTTTTTGTTGTCTGATTGCTGAGGCTAGGACTTCTAGTACTATGTTGAACAGCAGTGGTGAGAGTGGACATCCCTGTCTTGTCCCTGATCTTAGGGGAAAGGCTCCCAGTGCTTCCCCACTGAGAATGATATTTGCTGTGGGCTTTTCGTAGATGGCTTTTAAGATGTCGAGGAATGTTCCCTCTATCCCTACGCTCTGAAGAGTTTTGATCAGGAATGGATGCTGTATTTTGTCAAATGCTTTCTCTGCATCTAATGAGAGGATCATATGGTTCTTGGTTTTTCTCTTGCTGATGTGATGAATCACATTGATTGTTTTACGAGAGCTGAACCAGCCTTGTGTCCCGGGGAAAAATCCTACTTGGTTATGGTGAATAATTTTCTTAATGTGTTGTTGGATCCTATTGGCTAGTATCTTGTTGAGAATTTTTGCGTTCATGTTCATCAGGGATATTGGTCTATAATTCTCCTTTTTGGTGGGGTCTTTGTCTGGTTTTGGAATTAAGGTGATGCTGGCCTCATAGAACGAATTTGGAAGTATTCCATCTCTTTCTATCTTTCCGAACAGCTTTAGTAGAATAGGTATTGCTTCTTCTTTAAACGTTTGATAGAATTCCCCTGGGAAGCCATCTGGCCCTGGACTTTTGTGTCTTGGGAGGTTTTTGATGACTGCTTCAATTTCCTCCCTGGTTATTGGCCTGTTCAGGTTTTCTATTTCTTCCTGTTCCAGTTCTGGTAGTTTGTAGCTTTCCAGGAATGCGTCCATTTCTTCTAGATTGCCTAATTTATTGGTGTAGAGCTGCTCATAATATGTTTTTAAAATCGTTTGTATTTCCTTGGTGTTGGTAGTGATCTCTCCTTTCTCATTCATGATTTTATTAATTTGAGTCTTCTCTCTCTTCTTTTTAATAAGGTTGGCTAATGGTTTATCTATCTTATTAATTCTTTCAAAGAACCAATTCCTGGTCCTGTTGATCTGTTCCACAGTTCTTCTGGTCTCGATTTCATTGAGTTCTGCTCGAATCTTTATTAACTCTCTTCTTCTCCTGGGTGTAGGATCTATTTGCTGTTTTTTCTCTAGCTCCTTTAGGTGTAAGGTTAGCTTCTGTATTTGAGTTCTTTCCAGTTTTTGAATGGATGCTTGTATTGCGATGTATTTCCCCCTCAGGACTGCTTTTGGTGCAACCCAAAGATTTTGAATGGTTGTATCTTCATTCTCATTAGTTTCCATGAATCTTTTAAATTCTTCCTTAATTTCCTGGTTGACCCTTTCATCTTTTAGCAGGATTATCCTTAACCTCCACGTGTTTGAAGTCCTTCCAAACTTTTTGCTGTGATTTAGTTCTCATTTCAAGGCATTATGGTCTGAGAATACGCAGAGGACTATCTCAATCTTTTGGTATTGGTTCAGACCCGATCTGTGACCCAGTATGTTGTCTATTCTGGAGAAAGTTCCATGTGCACTTGAGAAGAATGTGTGTTCAGCTGAGTTTGGATGTAAAGTTCTGTATGTATCTGTGAAATCCATCTGGTGCAGTGTATCATTTAAAGCTCTTGTTTCTTTGGAGATGTTGTGTTTAGAAGACCTATCGAGTGTAGAAAGCACTAGATTGAAGTCACCAAGTATAAGTGTATTATTATCTAAGTATGTCTTAACTTTGGTTATTACTTGATTGATATATTTGGCAGCTCCCACATTCGGGGCATATGTATTGAGGATTGTTAAGTCCTCTTGTTGGATAGATCCTTTAAGTATGATATAGTGTCCCTCTTCATCTCTCACTATAGTCTTCGGGGTAAATTTTAGTTTATCGGATATAAGGATGGCTACCCCTGCTTTCTTTTGAGGACCATTTGAATGGTAAATGGTTCTCCAACATTTTATTTTCAGGCTGTAGGTGTCCTTCTATCTAAAATGAGTCTCTTGTAGACAGCAAATAGTCCCGCATCGGGCCCCCTGAAAGGAGCCTGCTTCTCCCTCTATTTGTGTCTCTGCCTCTCTCTCTGTCTCTCATGAATAAATAAATAAATCTTAAAAAAAAACAGGGATACCAGAAGTTATATTAAGATATTATTGGCAAAAACGCTGAAGAGTGAATTCCCAGGGTGGCTTTGTTATGAATCAGCAAATAAAATAGGATTCTTCTGCCCAAAAATGTATTGGATATCCGACCACAGAGGATCCTGCACCTACCTCAAGGCTTTGAAAAACAGTAACCATCACAAGAAAAAAGCAAAACAAATCAAAACAGAGACATGACAGCATGAGTCCTCCCTAGCAGGCTTGTCCATGACTGAATTTCATCTTCTGCCCTGACATTTGCATTGCTGAATTAACAAATATAAATATTAGTGACACTTATAAAGGGATCCAAAAGTTAAAGAATGATCAAGACCTCCTCACAGAGCATAAAAGATGTAATTGAGAGAAATAAAAGAAAATGAATGTGGCAGAGCATACTTTATGGATTACAAAACTAAATGTTGGAAATATGTAAATTTCCTAAGATTTTTCCATAGGTTGGTTGTTTTTGTTTTGTTTTGTTTTGTTTTGCTATTCTAAACAAAATCCAGCAATGTCTTATGTGTATATACTTGTAAATTGATTAGCTAATTCTAAAACTTATATAAAAATAAAGAGGGCCAAGAAGACAACGTTGAAATGTAAAAACAAAGTTGGAGCTTTACATTAGCAGGGGGCAAACTATAACTAGGGAAATGCAAAGAGGTATTAGTGCAGGGATAGACTGACAGACAGGAGAGTAGAATACAGAAGACAATACAGAAAAGCCAATTTGATCTTGATTTAAAACAAAGACACCAGTAACTGAGGGAGGAAGGGGAGGGAGTATGCATATTCATACTTCTTTTAAACAAATGAAGTTTAACCCATACTTCACAGCATTCCAAAGATAGATTCTAGAGAGACAGATTATAGTTCTTACGGAAAATGATTCAACACTAAAACTTCTAGAAGATAACACTGGAGAATATCTTATTAGTTAACTTGGTTTAGACAAAAATTTCTTGAACAGATCACCAAAAGCATTAGCTATAAAGAAAAAGATTGATAAGTAGATTTCATTAAAATTAAAATTAAAATCTTTCTGGTCATCAAAGAGAGTGAAAAGCCACAAACTGGTAGAAAGTGTTTGTAATAAATAGTTATGACAAAGATCTGTTATACAAATACATAAAGGAGTTCTATAAATCGATAATAAAAGGAAAAACAATCCAATATAAAAATGTGCAAAAGATTTCAACAGGAAGTTCTCAGATATTCCAGTGGAAGTATAAAGTGGAAAAAGTACTAAAACTGATTGAGGGGAGGGCACGATGGCGGAAGAGCAGGGTCCCCAAATCACCTGTCCCCACCAAATTCCCTAGATAACCTTCAAACCATCCTGAAAATCTACGAATTCGGCCTGAGATGTAAAGAGAGACCAGCTGGAACGCTACAGTGAGAAGAGTTCGCGCTTCTATCAAGGTAGGAAGACGGGGAAAAAGAAATAAAGGAACAAAAGGCCTCCGAGGGGGAGGGGCCCCGCGAGGAGCCGGGCTGAGGCCGGGGCGAGTGTCCCCAGGACAGGAGAGCCCCGTCCCGGAGGAGCAGGAGCTGCACCAACCTTCCCGGGCGGGCGGAAAGGGGCTCGCAGGGAGGTGGAGCAGGACCCAGGAGGGCGGGGATGCCCTCGGGCTCCCGGGGACACTAACAGACACCTGCGCCCCGGGAGAGTGCGCCGAGCTCCCTAAGGGCTGCAGCGCGCACGGCGGGGCCGGAACAGCTCGGAGGGGCTCCGGCGGCGGCTCCGCGGAGGGGGCTGCGGGGCCCCGGGAGCAGCTCGGAGGGGTGTCCCTGGTACCCCTGGGTTTTAAGAGCATTTTTGTAGTGCAGCTACTCACTATGAGACCTGTCTTCTCACATCAAGAAATCCCCTTCTAGGGGCCTTCTGCCCTTGTCTCCTTGTTCAGCCACTCTGCTTTTCTTTCTTTTCTTTTTTTTTTTTTTAATATATTGTTGTTGTTGTTTTTAAATATTTTTTTTATGATAGTCACAGAGAGAGAGAGAGAGGCAGAGACACAGGCAGAGGGAGAAGCAGGCTCCATGCACCGGGAGCCCGACGTGGGACTCGATCCCGGGTCCCCAGGATCGCGCCCCGGGCCAAAGGCAGGCGCCAAACCGCTGCGCCACCCAGGGATCCCCTGTTGTTGTTTTTTAATTTTTATTTATTTATGATAGTCACACACCACACAGAGAGAGGCAGAGACACAGGCAGAGGGAGAAGCAGGCTCCATGCACCGGGAGCCTGACGTGGGAGTTGATCCCGGGTCTCCAGGATCGCGCCCTGGGCCAAAGGCAGGCGCTAAACCGCTGCGCCACCCAGGGATCCCCACTCTGCTTTTCAATTCCACCAGTCCCAGGAACAAAAGAGGATCCATGTGAAGCCATTCTGTGTTGGTCATGCCACCTGATCATCTTCTTTCACTTATTTCTTCTATTTTCATGTTCAGGAGGGGAGTGCAGGGCCCTATCAACTTATTCCCTTTGAGTCACTGCTCCTCATGAGGTGATTTGCAAGTGAACCCTGGCTATCTTTCCTTGACATTTCTGGTACTTAAATAACTCTCTTCCCTACCATCAATGATGTACTTTTTCCTGTTAATTTTTTGAATGTAATGTAATTTCCATTAACATTATATTGGGGATGGGATGAGGGGTGGGAATTAAATGTTTTCAAATCTCATCTTTCCCCACAGCTTTAAAACTGTTTTACTAGTCAGTACATTAGAATATAGTGAGCCATGTCTTCAAAACTCTTCCACCTACTTCTTTTTTTTTAAGATTTTATTTATTTATTCATAGAGACACACACACACACAGAGAGAGAGAGAGAGAGAGAGAGAGAGAGAAAGGCAGAGACACAGGCAGAGGGAGAAGCAGGCTCCTCCATACAGGGAGCCCGACGCGGAACTCGATCCCAGGTCCCCAGGATCACGCCCCGGGCTCCAGGCGGCGCTAAACCGGCTGCCCTTCCACCTACTTCTGATGTTGGAATCCCTTAAGGAGGGACAAACCCTTCTCTCCAAAATTGGATGTCCAAGTACAAATTTCTCCGGAAAAGTGATGCTAATAAACCGATTGAGATTTAAAAGAAATGACAAATATCACTGCTTTTGTGCTAAGAGCAGCTTTTGTTAGTGGGGAAGGAGTCAAAACAAAAGGGAGATTTAGAGGGGCATTGGGCATTTGAATGGGAAGGGACGAGGCAAAGGGATATACTTATACCCTAAGTCTAGCCTTGACAATGTATATGACTTTTCCTGTATCCATAGGTAGGTGTGTGTGTGTGTGTGTGTGTGTGTGTGTGTGTGTGTGGTGAGGGGATGCATGAGATGTTGTTTCTATAAAGGACTAGTGACCTTCAGATAGCTTATCATGCCGTGCTGCCTGCGGTTCTTGCGCTTCCCCATCTGGCAGTTAACCCATGGGTCAGGGCATCCAGTAAGATGGAGACTGAGTATCCCCAACGCAGATAAATGGAAATAGAGAATAGAAGTGGTTCTATAAATGCTGATGGTGGCTGACTGTATTTACCATGAACAGGGAAGTCTCCTTATTTCAGCACACAGATTCTGCATCTCTATGCTCCACCGTCACAGGGCCATGGCTATATTTAACAACAAAGACAAAGCGACTGTAATTTTGTGACATAAATAGGATTTTCATTTTCCATACAGATCATGGTGAAACGCAAATACGAAAAGACCTTCTCCAAAAGATAATTTAAGAAATGTCCACATGCGTATGAAGGATATTTATAGTCATGGCCAACCCAAAATCCCACTTGGACCACAATTAACTTAGCATATATTTCTCAAGTGCTTACCAGGTTTTTTACAGTGTATTACATCTTTGGGATTTTAAGGCAGCATGGCTTGTTTTCTTGCTCAGGAAAAGGTCTTGTAGGAGTGACTTAGAAGTGACAATATAAAGTTATATATAAAAAGTGGAGAGAATCCAGTAAAATATATGATGAAAGCATATTATTGAGAAGGAAAAAAATCAATATGGACTCGTGATAATATGAAAGACGGTGAAAATGGGAAGATTTTGAGGTGGACCTTGAGTAATAGGTAATATGTAAATAAAAGAATTGTATACATACAGTTCTCATACATCCTGGATTTTCCCAGGGCTGCCTCAATCAGTTATTACAATAATAACTGCATTTATTAAGTGACTACTATATACTAAGTACTTTGCATATGTTACCTAGAATCCTCCCAACTATACATTTCCTAAAATTCTCCCTATTTTTCAAACAAACAAATAGGACATATAGAGCTTGCCAAAGGCCACGTGGGTACAAGGAGCTGGAATTTCCAGTACACCACACCCTTCTATGGTCTGTCATCCAAAGTGCACTTCACAGAAGACATACCCTGCTGTTTGGTTCAGATTATATGGTCTCTGCTGTGTAGTGGATCGTCAGCTTTTCTTCAAAGTTGCCCATTGCCATCTGTTATTGGCAAAAACCATTCATGCGTTGCAAGCTTATCATGAGATCTGGGACTTGAGTCACTTCATCTTTCAGGACACCATTTGAACTCTAGATAATGACTGTCATGAGAATTGCTAAAGCCCAGGCATTTGGTCAGTCCTGGGCAGAGGACAGGATTGTCTAAGTTTTGCACCTGGTGCTTGGCCCCTCTTGGCTCTGGCTTACCCTCATATTTAACCCCTCCCTATGTTCTATTCTTCTGGCTCCAGCTCTTGGCTCTCAGCTGATCACCTGCCCTACATCCAGGCACATACAGTTTAGATGGGAATGTGGAAGGAGAGTCCTTAGAATGTTTTCTTTCTGTGGTTGGTGTGGTTGACGTGCTCATGATAAAATGGTAGCATGAATAACAGATGCCAAGGCACTGCTCTAGGCTTCCTGCTGAGCAGGGGGATGATGCCCTGTGCCTTCCCGAGCTGGACAGGTGTGCCTCCTGGGTATCCCTTCCATGATTTTCTTTGTAGAGCAGCCTGGGAGAGGGGAGAGACTTCTGTGCATTGCTGTCACTACTGCAGCGATTGTCGCCAGCCTCTCCCTCAAGGGTTGAGCCAGTGGGAATTCTGGGGAACTTTCCCTGGATCCTGGTAGAGATGAGGTGGGAGGAGTGAGGACTCAGGAGGGGAGGAGGAAGGAAGAACCTGAGCCCAGCAGAGCAGGTGGCAGCACTGCAGTGGGAGGAGGTAAGTGGTATTCTTATACGTGCTGGGTTATTCTAGAGTATTCTCAGACACTAAAAAGGATCGACAACCCCAAGGGCTGTCTGTGTGAGCATTCATCTGCCTTCAAAATAACAACTTAACCTCCAGCATCTGGGCTTCTGGCAGTCGGACAATGCCTTGCTTGGTGAAATCCTGTCTCCTGTGCTTCCCTGAAGGCATCATAAACTCCCTTATCCATTCTCTACTCTCATCAGGGTTGTAGAGTGATTTTAAGATTAGAATGATAGTGGATGGCAATTTCTATCACATTGGCCAACATATCAGATAAAAGAAAATCAGCTTTGTTCTTTACCATATGTGAAAAATGCCTACCAAATGCTGAATAAATCCAAGCTTCTGAGAGATAATAACTTATACACTGAATATACTTAACGCTTGCATCTGGATTTCCCATCCCCTGGGTGTAACAATAGTACTGAGTAAAGGTGTGAATGAATGAATGGAAATTTACCAGCCAGTCTTTTCTACCTTTTTTTTTTTTAAGATTTTATTTATTTATTCATGAGAGACACAGAGAGGCAGGCATAGGCAGAGGGAGAGCAGGCTTTCTGCGGGGAGCCTGATGCGGGACTTGATCCGGGGACTCTGAGATCACACCCTGAGCTGAAGGCAGAGGCTCAACCCCTGAGTCAACCAGGCGTCCCCTACCTTTTTTTTTTTTTAACAGCAAATGATCTAAACCTGTCCCGATGACTAGTTGCCTATCAGCTCCCAGATCCAAAACAAAAGCTAGAAACAATAATACTTGATAAAAATTCCCCCCCAAAGTCTGCTAGGTGTTAGACACTCCCGACTGATGATATTTTCATTATTATCAGTGATACTTGGCAACTTCAGCAACAATGGGGAAAGACTTGAGCTTGATGTTGGTTTTAGGAATGTTAGGTGCTTTTGAGTACTTGATAAACTTATTCAGAATCAAAAGTTCTCAAAAAAAAAAAATCCAAAGCTGGGTACAGCTGAGCTTTAGAATATCTCTGTGCTCTAAATTTTGTCTTCTTTAGTAATTTATAGTCTGGACATCTCTGCTCGTATTTTTGCATTCAGTAAAGATCAACTAGCTAGTGGGCATCTCATGGGGCCCCCTATAAAGCATGAGACAGAGGAGAGGAAGGAAAAGGACTATTTGTATTTGTGAGGCCCCAACACCTGTGATGAGAACAGAAATAGTAACAGCAGGAAACCTTGCATTTAATCACAGTTGTAGCTGGAAGATTTTGATCCAAAGTCTGATAGGGTTTTCAATGCTTATATTTATACTGATAAATAACATTTTTCAAAAGATTTTATTTATTCATGAGAGACACAGAGAGTGGCAGAGACATAGGCAAAGGGAGAAACAGGCTCACCATAGGGAGCCCAGTCTGGGACTCAATCCCAGGACTCTGGGATCATGACGCTTAATCACTGAGCCACCCAGGTGCCCCGATAAATAAAATAACATTGATTCCTCAACAGGGATGAAGTAAAACTATTCTGGAAGTTTTTCTTAAAAGAGAGGTAGTAAGTCTCCCATTTGTCTGAAAAATGCTTAGAGATCTACATGGGGTGGAATTAAACCTAAGTTTCAGACTAGACAAATGTGCTCTTTTCTTCATGTTTCATGAATGAAGATGGAGTCTGGGTTTGCTCCAAAGCAAACACAGATTTCCTCCTTTATTCTTTGAGAATTAAAGAAATGATGTTTTCCTGCCTGAGCTGGGTTATGTTGCCATGAGTGATGCTCCCTGGAACACCTGCAAAGAGATAAAAGTTCCAGGATCATGTTTGATAGGGACAAGCCCTGTGGTCTTCGAATGTTCCCCAGAGGAGTAAAGACAGGCATAAGGCTGGTCCTCCAGGCCGTCCAGAGAGAGAGGCTGGAGCCACAAGGACAGTGACTGTCTGCACCTGAGCCCTTCCCTCCAGCTCAGTCGACCTCACTGGCTTCTCTCCTTCTGCCAGAAGGAGGTTGAGCATCTGTCCCGAAAGCCTCCTGCAGCCGTGCCCTCTCCCCCAAAGCTCTTTCCAAGTATCTCCAGCCATCACAAAGTGTGGACTACTAGGGAGAGGCAGGAATAATATCTTAGGAACTTCCTTCCACCCACAGTGTTTACACTGAAGCGTGACACTGAGGTGGCATTTCAGGCCATAGTTAGAGGCTTCCTGGGTTTTTTTCCCCTACTTCTGAAATGATCAAAAACACTTTTTTCTTTACTGCTTCTTATTTCTCCCCTTTAAAAAGTTTTTTTTTCCCTTTGAGAATTCAGAAAAATTTGGGGTGGGAGGAGGCATGAATAGGAACAAAAATCAGGGATAAGATGAGAAGGATCCGAGTTCCTTTGTACTGGTCCCCTTGGTATATAATTAGCCTGTTTTAATGGCAGACACTGGAGTTTGTGGGTTGACTGAACGAAATTCACTGGCCAGAGTATCATTTTGAAGGGGAGTTAGTGAGGCAAGTGGTGCTTAATAGATGGTCACTTTGAAGAATTTTCAAAATCTTTATTCGATGATAGACAAGAATTGTCACATCACATTGTGGTCTATGTATACAATGGAATATTCCTCAGCTGTTAGAAATGACAAATACCCACCATTTGCTTCGACATGGATGGAACTGGAGGGTATTATGCCGAGTGAAGTAAGTCAATCAGAGAAGGACAAACATTTTATGGTCTCATTCATTTGGGGAATATAAAAAATAGTGAAAGGGAATAAAGGGGAAAGGAGAAAAAATGAGTGGGAAATATCAGAAAGGGAGACAGAACATGGAAGACTCCTAACTCTGGGAAACGAACTAGGGGTGGTGTAAGGGTAGGAGGGCAGGGGATGGGGGTGACTGGGTAGCGGGCACTGAGGGGGGCACTTGACAGGATGAGCACTGGGTGTTATTCTGTATGTGGGCAAATTGAACACCAATAAAAAATAAATTTATTATTAAAAAAAGAATTGTCACATCACTAATAAAAAGTATACAGTTCTGTATAAAGGCCATTGTAGTGGTTGACCAATACCTTATTACCCATCACCAAAGGTGGAAACAAATGGGGACAGCATTCATTGGGATGAATATTTATGCACGAACCTTTGAAGTGTGCAAGTAGGAGGATTCTCTTGTCTGTGCACGAGATGTTATGTAATGAGAGCATGCCTCAGGGGATGCAAAGTAAAGACCAGAGCTGTTTTCTCAACATGTTGCTGCCTGTTAAGGTTCCGATTATGAACGTTGCTGTGTGTCAGGTCCCATAAAATCATTATGTGGGGCGAGTGTATGAAATGTTTCAGCAAAGTGGTTGGCGGTGATGGCCATCTCTCTTCATGGGGGACAGAGAACCGATTTATGAGTGGCGTGCTCCCAGCCACACCTGGGGGACCTGTAGAGGGATCCAGTGACAACATCACAGTCTTAACAGAATCCCAACTTGGTCTCCTGCTAAAGGTTGTGAAAGCCATGCAGATGTTCGTTTCATATGACAAGGTGGGTCTGGGCTTCCACTGCCTTCCAGTTGAAATCTGGGTGGAGGATAAACAGAGGTTCCTGCTTCCATGGTCAGTATTTTTTTTGAGAAGCTGGTGAAGAAGATTCTGAGAGATTAGAAGGTATTAGTTCCCTCCGGGTGCTGGGCCTGGCATTGTGGCTTCCTCCTACATTTTAGATTTTTCTATTTCCAGAATCTCGGGTGGACTCAGTGTGAGTGTGTGTGTGTGTGTGTGTGTGTGTGTGTGTGTGTGTGATGTGAGGAAATGGAAAAACTTACAAGGACTCTTAGTTCTTTATAGTTGGCATTACCATGAACTCAAAGTCTTTCTCAAATTCTCTACCTCTTCCCATAGTGGTCTCCATTATCATTTTGAAAGTTTCTGTTCAACGTTAAGAGTTAGAAACATAGTAAGTTCATCTTTTTCATCTAGGAAATTAGCTGCAAGGCAACAATTTAGATTTTGGATTTCCTGATTTTTATTGAGCCAAATGATTGTGTATAAATTCTATCTAATACAGCATGTGTGCCCTTGGAAAAGTAACTGAATAGCTTGAGATTAATTTTCAGCTGAAAAATAGGGATAACAATAAAATAGTGGTATCAGTGCTTGTGAAGATCAAAAGATGGCCTCATTTGTTATTATCTTTTAATAGATTTAGTTGGTATAATAGTGTTAAGTTATAAAGTTGCATAGAGGTCTGTTAAGAATCAATTGTGTGGTTTGCCAAAGTCCTTAGTCTTATGTTTGATTCCAGAGGGCCATTTAATGCTTTAGGGTAGGAGTCGGCAAACCTTAACTCTCAGTCCAAAACAGGCTTGCCACCTGATTTTGTAAATAAAGTTTTATTGGAACACAGCCATGTCCATTTGTTTACTTATTTGCTATGTCTGCTTTCATGCTACAACCAAAAAATTGAGTTGTGAAAGATGGCCATATGGCACACATACCCAGAGTATTTACTCTCCGGTCCCATACAGAAGAACTTTGCCAACCTCTGCTCCCAGGAGTTCCTGATGAAATAAACAGTCTCCAAACTTCTAAAGTGCAATGCTTAATCCTTCACATAATTGTAAATCCTCGGCACCACACTTAGCAAATATTGCTCCCTTCAAGTTCACAGGCTATTTGCCTTTCTGGCAAGTTTTAGATTCCGAGGGATCCTTTCTTGTTTGTTGTTCATCCCTCAACCACAGGTGGCTCTACCAGGAGGGTATGTTGCCCACATGTTCTAGTAACTGCTTCTTCAAGCCTGGTGTCAGTGTCACACCGCCACATTCTCATAGCACCTGCCCCAACCCTGTCATACACAACACTTTGTACAACTCCGATTGCTAACTTTGTGGTCCACATAGCAAGCAACAAATGGCATGATTGGTGTGACTTTAAAATGTTCACAGATAAAGATCCCTGGAAAGTTTAGTAGTATCAGGCCTAGGAATGGTCCTTACTGCCTGGCCACACCCAGAGCCAGACACCATCCACAGAGATTAATTCTTTTTCCTCTGATATTTGTGCATTTCCTGGAGGGTGAAAAGTGGCACATGGGGTTTAAATTGTATAGTGAACACATTTTTACTGTCTAGAAGAGATTAGTTAATATAAAGGGAAGCAAAAAAATCATGAGCTCCTTTCTTAAAGATGCTACCTGCTTCACTGAAGCACTCAGAAATATAACCAGTGTTTAGAAACTGGCTCTAAATAACAAGGACTTGGCCATTATCCTCTGGTCTCAAATGCTCTGCATCTGGCTCCTGGAGAGATTGTGGTTGACTGTGGAGAGGTGTTTTAGGAGCAGTTACAGGGAAATACTTCTTTATGGCCTGGGCCCCTTTTCATGAACAGATAGATACTCATATCATCTGGATTTTTGGTATATGTGACATAGAGAAGACTCTCATGGAAATCCTGGTGCCTGGGTGTGATAGGCCCACTCCCTTCTAGCATCTTACCGTCTCATCAAGATGAACAGCCACTGTGAGGCTCCCACTCTCCACTTTGGCACCAAGCCCAGCTCTTCTTCAAAGGCCACCTCACAGTGTGCGAATTCACTCAACAGCAAAGAGCAAGAACTTTGCATTGTGGCTAGGGTCCAAGAGTTTTAGTATTAAGCCCTAAATATTTAAGAAAGCTCTCTAAGGGATGTTAAGACTTGATCAGAGTCATCACTGAGTGTGGACCCACTTCTCGGTCAGTGGCTATCAAGCAATTGTTACTGATCACATGCATGTGTGCACACACAAAATAATTCTTGCTCTTATTGTGAGCAGTGCTCTGTGATCTACCTTATTCTATTTGTCTGTTCTCATGTGTCCTATCCTATTCCATTGTATCATATACTACTGCCTTTCATTTTTAAAAAGATTTTATTTATTTTGAGAGAGAGAGGAGGGAGAGAGAGGAAGGCAGGGAGGAGCTGAGGGAGAGGGAGAAAGAGAATCTCAAGCAGACTCCTTGCTGAGCCCAGTCTCAGGACCCTGAAATCATGACCTGAGCCATAATCAAGAGTCGAATGCTTAACTGACTGAGCTACCCAGGCACCCTTCTTCTTCTTCTTTTTTTTTAATGCTGATGTCTATCCCTTAAATGTATTTCATCTCCCACAGTGGATTGTAATCGGCAGATTGAAAAGCAATGTTCTAGGTTGTATGAACATTACTGACTCTTGCCTACTAAAATTGATGCCTGGGAAACAATATGATATTTTCCTTCTTACAGAAACATGACACAAAGACCTCTGTATCATCTTTTAGCTTTCACAACTGGATGGATTATTTCAAAATCTTGATTTCCTTTTTATTTCATTCCCTAGCTTTTTTCTTCCTTCTCCCCCCATGCCTGCCACCCCAGGTCCATTTTCTTTCTGCCTTTGACCGCTAGCTCCATGGGTGCCTTGAGGGCCTGCCATGTTCTCTGTTGTCTCTGAACCCTCCTGGGTGTGACTCTGGCTTCCTTTCTGCCCCCCTTCCCCCAGACCTGATCAGTTCCAGTTTATCTCTGCTAAGTTTCTCTGCTTCCTCTAGTTCTCAATGAACTTTCCTGGTTGTTCAGACAGTACTCCCATGTGGCACTTTTCGTGGTGCCTTATAATTGCTCATAAAGCTTCTCCTTCCCAAACTTTGGGCTCATTGAAGGCAAAGACAGGATTTTTAAAAAATTAGCCTACCACAGTATTCCCACTGTATGGCATAAGGCCCAGCATCTAGTAGGTTATTGATGCAAATTTGTCACATGAATGAATAGATGAATGAACTACTGACTGGAAGGGGAAAAAAGCCACTAAATGAAGGACTTGAATGGGCAACCTTATTATTATTTTTTTAATGGGCAACCTTATTAAAATAAGTTATATTATCATTAATATTCTTTGGTTTTGTGTACAATGTGGAAATATCCCTGGAATTTCCTCCTGAAACAAGATTGTGAGGTTTTTCTCTTATCTCTGGTGGTATAGTCTTTGTATTTGGTTTCACATCATACCTGCCCAAGATACTACACCATTCCTGAATCTGACTTATAGATTGTTATGTGCATTGGTATGTGTATCAAGTAGCAGGAGACACAGTGGCTTCCTAGACATATTTATGGGCTGAAAGGAAATGGGACACAATTGTATATATTAAGGATCCTAGCTTCAGGCACATTCATGAAAAGCTGCATGTGCCAAGGATCCGATTTGCATGGTTTTCATTGGCATGGTTTTGAATTGTGTATGTTGGCTGTCTCAGCCAGTACACCTGGTGGTTGGTGCATGCAGGCAATTCGGTTTGTTCTCCAGCAGATCAAATATTGACGATGAAGTCTTTTCCCTTGTAATGGCATTTTCATCTCAAATATTATATTGATTTAATTTAATCCTATATCTATGGAATTCATTTTATCAGTATTCAGCTAACATTTAACTTTAATATGGTTGGTGGATTTCAACTGACTCAATGTGGGAAGAGCCACTTCTCAGAATACTCACCAACAAAAGGAGATTGTTTAGTCCTCTTTTATTTCTGTAATTTACTGAAGGACTATCTTTAGTGTCTGCTAAGATAGAGGTTATTGTGGTGATATAACAGACACAGACATTGCCTTTATGGAGCATAAAGTGTAAAGGAAAAACAGACATTCAACAAATACATAGGTACATCGTCACAAGTTCTTATAAATACTATAGGGAAGGTCTCTGAGTATAGGAGGGAGGGCCTGATTCAGATTACATTTTGAGGAGTCCTCTTTGGAAAGGTGATATGTATGCCAGATATTTCTTCGTGGTGATAGCAGTAAGAAATCTTTAAGAAGGAAAAAGCTTACTCTTTTAAATAACTGAAATATCACTGTTTTGGAGCTTAGGGAGTGCATCGGGTCCCTAGGGCTGCTATAACAAACCACCACAAACTTTGTGGCTTAATTAAAGCAATATAGATGTATTGTCTTACAGTTCTGAGGATGAGAATTAGAAATCAGAGTCAGCAAGGCCAACACTTGCTCTGAAGACTCTAGGGAAAATCCTGGCTTGCCTATTTTAGCTTCTGGTGGCTCTAGACTTCTTTGCCTTGTAGATGCATCATTCCTGTCTCTCCACATGCCATCTCCCCCTGAGTCTCTGTGGCTGAAATATCACCCTCCTTTGTCTTATAAGGGGACTAGTCATTGGATTAGCACATACCTGGGTAATTCAGAATGATTTCATCTTGAGAGTCTTAATCAAATCTACAAAAATCTTATTTCCAAAAAAGATCATATTCACCTCTACTGGGGGTTAAGAATTAGGTATATCTTTTGGGGAAAGAATACAATTCAACCTATAACAGGAGTGAGGAGGAGAGTATTAGAGAAGAGGTGGACAGTGGACATGGCCAGATCATGGCAAGATCAAGAATACAGGAAAGTTTTTGAAGGGCTCTCAGCAGGGAAGTAACATGATCCACCTTATGTCTGAAGACAGTTGTCCTGGATGATGTTAGAGATCATATTGGAGAGGCAAGAGTGGAAGAGGTGAAGGCAGTTAGGAACTATATTGCCAGAGTTCAGATGAGAAATGATGGTGATTTGCATGAAGGTAGTCCATGAAGAAATGATGAGAAGCAGACAGATCTGAGATATATTTTGGAGGAGGAAGCAGTAGCACTTGGGAATGGATTGCATAAGTATGAGGGAGATGGAGAAATCAAAGATTACCCTCAAAATTTTGTAGTGAACCACTAGGCTGAGAGAGCTTCCATTTATTGAGATGGGGAAGGCTGGAAAGGAAGAACAGGTTTGGAAAAAGATCATGAGGGCAGATTTGTAGGTGAGAGGTTTGAAATGCTTGTGTGATGTCTAGTAGACATTGGAATATAGGAATTAAAGGTGCTCTTTCATCTGGAGATGCAACTTTGGGAGTCCCCAGTGGTGGGTGACCATGGAAATAATGGGAGTGGGCGAGATCTTCTGGAGAGAGTGGGAAAAGAGGGATCAGAATTTAGAGCACAAAGCAAATAGAAGGAGCCAGCCAAGGATACTGAGGGTGTTGTATAGGCCCCACTAGACTTCTACCCACCTCTGAAGAAGATGGCTGTGGAGCAGGGAAAAGTGTAGGAGATTTAGAGGCCTGAGTTTTGTTACACTTGACACTCATTTGTTCTATGTTGAGCATCTGTTCTCTTTACAACCAAGTGCTATGAACACTATTACTTTTTAAAATGGTTATGTAAAGTAAGGATGTTACTAATCTTTGCCTCTCCATATATGAATATTTAGGAAGAGAAGAGTCACTTAATATGATGAAATATTTCACTACATTCAGTGGCACGTTCTATATTAATTTTATTTTTCAATCATCACATATTTGATCATAAGACAACTGTATAAATATAATAACAGAACATTTAAAAATAAATATTGAATGACTCTCATGCCTATAACATCAGAAGATAATTGTGAATTAAGAAGTTGATGATAGGGATCCCTGGGTGGCGCAGTGGTTTAGGGCCTGCCTTTGGCCCAGGGCGCGATCCTGGAGACCCGGGATCGAATCCCATGTCGGGCTCCCGGTGCTTGGAGCCTTCTTCTCCCTCTGCCTGTGTCTCTGCCTCTCTCTCTCTCTATGTCTCTATGAATAAATAAAATCTTAAAAAAAAAGAAGTTGATGATATTTGTTTGAAGTTAGGTCATATCCTTATTTTTAGATTCCATCAGAAAAAAAGGGGAGGGGGCCCAACTATTGTGGTCCAGCTACAACTCTGGGGATACGGTTGGTTAGTCACAGACTCGCTTTGTAATTATGGAAAGGAGCTGAAGAATGGATGAAAATCTAGCTCTAGAAGGGGACTGGTCATCCTAATGAATGTCACACAAATCTCTGCTTTTTATTATCAAAATGTTGATGTAATTTTTCTGAACTGCTATAGGGAGTTGTTGAAATCTTTGTCTTCTCCATGCAACTTTGTGCTTCAAACTCTCCTAGTGCTTATTTTATTTGAATAAGCATAAATAATATGCTAACAAATAGAAACAACTAAGATCGCTTCCAGAAAGTAATCTGGTCACTAGAATAAACAGAACTACAGGCTTTCTGTTATGTTATTAAATATTTAAAAATTTTCAACCTGAAATGATTTTATGTTTGAGGTGGTCTAATTTTTACTGCTTTAAAAATTGGTAAACAGTTCACTTTAAATTTATGAGTAGTTCTAAAAAAGGCTTATTGTATTTTAAAATAATTCTGGGGAAGTCACAAGCAGAACTAAATTTGGTAATGTTCAAAATCATCAGATGCTTGACATAAAGGATGATTACTTGTCCAAATTTTAAGGTGTTATGGGAATATAAAGCATTTATGTAGAGCACATTTTAAAAGAGAATCAGAGAAAGGGATTTGGGGTTAAAGAATCATAATGTAGGTGAGTTGCAAGTTGTAGTGATACCTTTGATTTGGGTTCATAAGGAGAAATCGGTGGCCATTGGGCAGAGCACACTATCTGTTTTCCTTTGTTAAAGATCATGTTCTTTGAACATGCACTAAATTATTTTACTAAATGAAGGACTAATTTTTGGTGACTTAAATTCTGTCATTTCACCATGCCATGCTTTGAGAATTCCATGACTTGGGAACATATTCCAGGTCAAGGAACCCAGTAATGAACAAGTTTGACCTGTGTTTCTAAATAGGTCACTATAAAGAATTGCATGACAATATGATTACAGTTGTGTAGTATTTCCCAAGTTATGAAAACAGAAACTGCATGCCATTTACGTGGTATGAACTGAATTGAAGGCAAGCCCAAGAGTGAAACTTAACCAACCTTCAGGGTAAAAGAAAATTCTCCCAAGACATGGACTCTGATGAGTGATGAATGATCTGATACATTTGGATGAATTTTTCTCAATGACCTACAGCCTTGGTCCCAATGTCTGAAGTAGAGTAATGTGAAAGCAGATTTGGTTAGTTCATCTAAGGAGATGCTGCCTCTATTCTTCTGTAGCTTGTACCCCAATGACACTGAGTTTGGAGCTTTCACAAAGCCACGTTTGTTATCTGTCTGATTCATATTCAGATAAATATGGAGTGATTGAATAGTTTGGCCTTTGGAGGAAGTCAGGTCTCTGCTTGTTTGGAGTTCTGACTGTCCCCACTTCTTTCTACATCGCATGTATGCTCTTTTCCTGCTTCTCCCGAGCTGCTGATGGAAGTGTCCTCTTACACTATTCTTCCAGGAGTGACTGTATCCAAGAACCAAGGCTATTGTCCTTTTTTTTTTTGAAGATTTTATTTATTCATAAGAGACACAGAGAGGGAGAGAGAGAGGCAGAGACACAGGCAGAGGGAGAAGCAGACTCCATGCCTGATGTGGGATTCGATCCTGGGACTCCAGGATCATGCCCTGGGCCAAAGGCAGGCACTAAACCACTGAGCCACCCAGGGATCCCAAGGCTTTTCTCCTTATGGGACATGCAACTCATATTTTAAAAATTAGAGTAATTGGTTTCACTGTACTCTGTCGTGGGGTGTTTTTCTTGGAAAATAATTCTAAGATTCGTAGAAAATTCAAGTGAATGAAAATGGTCAAGAATTTTTTGAAAGAACTTGCCTTAACAAATACTGAAATACACTTTTGTTAAACAGTTTTAATTGACAAAAAATAAACAGACAAACAAATGACATGGAATTGAACTCAGAAATAGACTGTTACATACTTGAAATTAGCTTGTGCTGGATGAGAACCACACAGGCAAGAGAGATTAAAGAGATACTACTAATAGGATAATTGGTTATTATTATTAAATATGTAGATCTTCATTTTATAAAAAAGAATGATAGAAGGAAACAAATTAGCAGGAGACACGGGTAGTTAGGTATTGGATCTCAGAGCAAAGAGCGAGTTTCTAAACATAAGGGCAGTAGAAAAAAATCACATATTTTTAATTGCATAAAAATTTTTAAAAGGAGTGGAGAGGAGAGGAGGGATGAGTAGGCACAGCACAGGGGATTTTTTAGGGCGGTGAAACTACTCTGCGTAATTCTATGTAATGGTGGCTACATGTCATCAGACGTTTGTCCAAACCCATAGAACATAAAACGGCAAGAGTGAACTCTAATATACACTATAAACATTGGGTGATAATGATGTGTCATTGTAGGTTCATCAGTTGTAACAAATGTACCACTCAGGTGGCAGATGTTGATTCCGTGGGAGACTAGATCTGAATGGAGGCAGAGCACATGTGGGGAATCTCGACCTTCCACTCAGTTTTGCTGTAAAGCCAAAACTGCTCTAAAAAATAGTCTATTTAAAAAATAACATTTTTTCTATGTGTATATTGTCTGAAAAAAATAAATTGTCTGTTCATGTCTCTTCTACATTTTTCTACCAAGTTTTTGGTCCTTTGCCCTTCACATTTAAGAGTTCTTTACGTATTAGAAGTTGGCCTTTTATCTGCGATGTATGTTGTCAGTTTTTCTATAGCTTGACTTGTTTTTCAGTATTTTCGGACGTGCATTAATTTTAATTTTTTAGTCGACTTTATTAATATTTTCTTTTATTGTCTCAGGATTTTGAGTCATTGTTAGAAAACCTTTTTCTTCACAGAAGTTAGAGAGGAATTGACCAATAGTTTTTTTTTAGTACTTCCATGATTCAGTTTCTTTTATTTAGGTCTCTAATGCATTGGAGTTTATTCCTTTGTGTGTAGGGTGAGATATGGATCTGATTTTATCTTTTTTTCTAAATGACTACCCACTTTTCCTAGGATTGTTTATCTAAATATTCATCTTTATTCCATTGATATGGGATGTTACCTTTATTGTATTCTAATTTTCCACAGGTATTTGGGTGCAACCGTAGACTTTCTTTTGACTCTCGTGTGCTTCTTTAATGCCTGCTACTTGATTGAATTTCTTTTGTTTGATTTGCTTTTGTAACTGATTATCTGTGGCTTTCCAGATACACTACTACAATATCTAAAAATACAGGATTTTTTTTTCAGTCTACTCTTATTCGTCTGATTGTGTTCTCTTGTCTAAGTGAATTTGCTAACACCTTCAGTGCAGTGACATGTAGTAGCAGAGAGAGTGGGCATCTTTTTTTCTTGGACTTTAAACTTTTTTTTTTAATCAGAAATGGGTATTGAGTTTTGTCAGTGGCTTTTTCATCATATATCGAAATAATCATGATATTTTTTCCTTAGATTTATTAATATGGTGTATTATAGTAGTAAATTTCCTAATATTGAACTAACCTTTCCTCTGTAATAAATCCCACAATGTACTGATGTATTGTTTTCTTAATGTGCTATTGGATTCTATTTGTTAATATTTTGCTTAGTATTTTTGCATTTATATTCATGAGTGATGTATGTCTCCTCTCTACCCTACTGTCCTCATCTGTTTTAGATATCATTCAGTGTTCCTTCTTTGAAGGAATTGGGAAGTTTCCTTTCTTTTCAGTGTTCTAGAATAATGAGTCCTAGGACTATCTGGCCTTTGTAAGTTGGTAGAATTCTGCTGTTAAACCATCTATACCTGATGATTTTTGTGGAGTAGGTCCTTAATAATGTTATTTCTCCAATGGAAATCAGTCTGTTTAAGCTTCTCAGCTCAAACTGAATTTTAGTAATCTGTATTTCTTTAGGAAATTATCCAGTTCATCTAGATTTTCCAATGTATCTGCATCTACCTGTATATTTACTTATTTTCTATTTCTTACAAAAGTATTGGAGATTGCTAGTTGTAGCATTTTCTAATAGCTGGTATAAAATCCTTATTAGAATTCCTACACTTTTATCATTTGATACTGAAATCCATCGATCATCTTTTGTCATGTGAATTGAGATTTTTCTGGTTTTTGGTATGATGACTAATTTTTTATTGAGACCTAAACATTTTGAGTATTATGTAATGAGACTCTGGTTCCATTTAAATCTGTTTTTGTAGGTTTTAATACATTTATGATCAGAGAGTACATTGTAGGCCACTCTGGTGGGCTGTGGTTTTAATGTCAATTTAGTTGTAAAACTCTTTGCAGTGCTATTTTGGTCTGCCCCACTGTTGCATTATCCAGAGGCCTATGTGGAATGCACCATAATTCGCTTCTCAGAATATTCACTTTATTGATTCTGTTCAGTTTTACAGATGAGTGGAACAAGGGTGTGCCTGGGACTTCATATACAAATATGAAGAATGCTTTTCTCCGTGTCCTGCCTCTTTGTGATCCTCCTCAAACTCTCTAGTTTGGGGGGGGGCTGTTTGTTTGCTGGTTATTATATTCTTCATTTTACTTCCTTCAGGGTGATGATAGTTGACAAGATTCTACCTCACAGACTGTGTTCTCAGTGCAAGTAGGAAGGAGTAGGATTTTATTATCTGTGTCTGCAGCCACCACCAGTGAGTGGACAGGCATGTCACACTGCTGGTATAAGGTGGGGATATTCACCATGGTTTCACCCCTCTGTCTCTGCAACAACTGCACCAATGTTGGGAGGGTGGTTAGGGGTGCTACTTCTCTCATGACATTTGTCTATTTAGGTGGATAGAATTTAAAGGGCTCGGTCCTTTAGGGCTACCTTCTTCCTAGACCTCTGGCTAGAGAGAACAGGCTTTGCTTAAACATTTTTTTCCTACCTGTGTTAAGAGTTCCAGAGTAAGAAAGGAAGAAGAAATGTGTGGGAAATATCAGAAAGGGAGACAGAACATAAAGACTCCTAACTCTGGGAAACGAACTAGGGGTGGTGGAAGGGGAGGAGGGCGGGGGGTGGGGGTGAATGGGTGACGGGCACTGAGGGGGGCACTTGACGGGATGAGCACTGGGTGTTATTCTGTATGCTGGCAAATTGAACACCAATAAAAAATAAATTTATTATTAAAAAAAAAGAAACTTAGGCTGGGATATATAGGAGGATAAAAACCCGGAAAATTTAACACTACATTGAACCTCTAGTCCTGAAGTTTTAGCTATTCTTCCTTCTTTTTTCCCCTTTCAGAGTCTTCTCATGGTTCCTTTATGGCTTTTGTTCAGGGATTTTAGTTGTAATTTGTAGGGAAAAAAGGAATAAGGTATGACTAGAATTGGAAACCACTGTCAATGAGGTGGTGGTGGTGGTTGTTGTTGTTGTTTTTGTAATTTCAGTTTCAATTTTCCCTTTTACTCAGGAGTGAATAGGAGGATTTTTACTACCCATGTGGAAGGGGCTTTTGTGACTTGTTTTTGTTAGTTAAACTCTAGTTTTGCTGCAGCGTGATTAGAAGGGATTGTTTATACTATTTTCCCTTATTGGGGTTATTGACGGATGCTTTCTTGGTGACCCAGAATACGATGGATTTCTGTGGATAAGCCATGGGCATTTGAGATGAGTGTGTCCTCTAGTATCAGGGTATAGAGTTTGTAGATATCCATTAAGATTTACTCTGCTCACTATGTTGTTTAAATTGTTTAGCATCTGACCTTATTTTTTTTTCATTGCTCTCTACATACACCCCCCCACACACACACACAGAATGTTACTGCTTTTCACCAGAACAAAGGGAGATGATAGTCTCATGAAATGTAGTCAGAATGGGAAAAAAGCTGAACTTCCAAGAGATGTATATGTACTTTGCATGGCTGGGAGGAGTGGGTGGGTCTCATGTCATTAGGTGTTCTGTGGATGGGGATAGTGCGAACTTGTACAAAGGAGGAAGGGATGAATAGAAAGTGGGCATAGTTGTGGTCAGGATTTGTGATGTAAGGAAGGATATTTAGTCACTGCTATGAGTGAAAGTTTGGGGATGAGAAGAGATATCTAAAAAGGATCTAGGAGGGACTTCTTTATGTGGCATGCTTTGTGAAATCCTTAGAATGGTCTCTTTAAGGAAGCCTAAGTAAATGGAATGGGATTTGTGTTTTCTCTGAATGTGACTTTTTGCACAGACTGGATCCCAGGGGTCCCAGTTTTTATTCTTACTTTTGTTTATATTTTATTCATAATTAAATTAACACAATTTTAAATGAAATGATAATAATAAATGTTTTAATATTTCCTTTATCTTCATAGATTTGCCATTAGTTTATACTCATTTAATATGTTCTTTATGTTTCATATACCCATACATAGTTTTTTTATTTAAAGACCAGAATCTCTATATGCTTGACGTCTCCACTCAAAAAGGCACCCCTCTTTAAGGGTTTGCATGGGTTGGGAAAGTATTACTCCCAAAATAGTGAGGAAACAACTCCGTGTTGAATTGGTTTATGTTAGTTTCCTATGAGATCATATGGGATTCTCTGTTTCTCACAGGCCCTTATAAGAACTGATGGGCTGCCAGCTATTGTGGGCACATTCATGAGTAAATTGATCAAAGCTTAATTAACTGGGATTATATTAATTATAATGTATAAATGAATATTTTCCATGAAATATGATGATACTCAAATTGGGGTGAAAAAATAATTCAGGAAATCCAAAAGGACCATTTATTGCATTTATTTGGCAGTTGACATTCTCTGATGGAAAAGTGGACTCTAATTTGCTTTTTAAGAAACTAGAACTGGGGGTGCCTGGATGGCTTAGTTAAGCACTTGACTCTTGATTTTGGCTCAGGTCCTGATCTCAGGGTTGTGGGATTAAGCCCTGAGATGGGCTCTGCACTGGGTGTGGAGCCTGCTTGAGATTCTCTCTCTTTCTCTCTCTCTGTGTCCCTCCTCCTATACCCCCCTTGAGGGCTCATGTACACAATCTCTATAAAACAAAATTAAAAGGAAAAAGAAACTAGAACTGTATTTTATTTGGGTAACCTCCCTGTCACAGTCTGTTCATAAATATCAGAGAACTAAAAGAGCTCAAATAGGAAAGGTTACTAATAAGCAATAGTGAGGACTCAGTTCTCTGGAAAACTACCATTCATTATTCTGTTGTTTGTGGCCATGACGACGTGATGAAATGACTTGGCACAAATGAGTGAAAACTGATAAGGCCTCCGATATTTGAAATTCTGATGAGAAGAGATTGTAGAAAGTTCCAATGACTGCATTCATTTAAATGTCTAAGGAGAATACTCCATCACTGTATTTATGGCTGGGCGAGAGCTAAGATTATTCATTTCTAAATAAAAGAGGGATGAAGAAAGTGGAAGAGGTAGAGACAGAAGGAAAGATAGGGTAAATACTGACATGTAAATAGGACATGTGGAATAATGGAATTGTTTTGTGCCCTGCCCATCGTGTAACAACAGAGAATACACTAAGAAATAAAAATAGACCTAACATTCAAAGCATTTAGGATGAATTAACCATGAAATTAAGCCATGGAACTTGCTGCTGCAAGGTTTTAGTCAAATAGATAATTTAGATCAGAGGATTAGATACGGTAAACACAGTTTGAATTAAAATTTCAATGTCGGCAATTCAGAACAAACAAAAACACCTGGCAAAACAAAATGCAAATGACTTCAGCTTACAGAGAATATCCTAATCTATTTTTTTAAATCCTAATCTATTTTAGGATGTGTAGGAAATTTCCCTTACATGATGTTTTATTGCTATTCTTATTGATGGGCTTTAATAATAACCTCCAAAAGTAGTGTTCCTGAGGAAGAGGCAAGAAGGGATGCAGTATGAATTCATTGCTTTTCAAAGGAAGAGTCGTCATGGTATTGTAACCAGGGGTTTTCCCCATCTCAGTTGTGAAAAGAGAAACTTGATGGAGAAAAGGTTAAAAAAAATTCATACGTCAGTAAATAGGAGACCATTTAGTGAGGGGAACACGCATTTGGGAGGTCTGCAGATCTTCCTCCCCTTTCTCCTCCTCTTGCTTCTCCTCTTGCTCTGCCTTTCCACGGGCTGATCTGTCCTTTCATATTTATTCAATAGAACTGAATCCTTGCTAGCCCACCAGTGAGAAGTCAGCAAGCACTGGATTGAAGACTATAAACCTGAAACGAGGGGCAGTTGGGTGGCTCAGGTCATGATTCCTGGGTCCTGGGATCAAGTGTGCATCAGCCTCCCCGCAGGGAGCCTGCTTCTCCTTCTGCCTCTGTCTCTGCCTCTCTGTGTCTCTCATGAATAAATAAATGAAATCTTAAAAAAAATAAACCTGAAATGAAAGGCAGATCTTTTTTTCAAGATTTCATTCATTTAATCATGAGAGACACAGAGACACAGGCAGAGGGAGAAGCAGGCTCCCTGTAGGGAGCCGGATGCAGGACTCGATCCCAGGACCCCGGGATCATGACCTGAGCCAAAGGCAGACGCTCAACCACTGAGCTACCCAGGCACCCCGGGAGGCTGCTCTTGTCTAGACTATTGGTATACCTTGTGGAGTGTTGCCTGCTTGCTCTGGGAGCTCACTAAGGAGCACTTGGTGACAAAGAAGAAGATGATGATGGGTGTGATGCGGTAGAGGGAACAGTGAAAATCCATAAATGCAGTCCTCAGGGGTCTCCTGCAGGCTGAGCTCTCAAACGTGACCGCACATGAACATTGTGAGGCACCCAAACTGGTCTCCTTCACCTTCAGGAGGTCAGGACACGAAATGTGGATTTCTGGTTTTCAGCACTGTTTATTCTCTCTCTCTCTCTCTCTTGTAACTTGATTTAATTGTATACTATTGCTCTCTTCATAGACTGTCATTCCAATCAAAACTTTTAAATTATGTTTTACCGTTTGTGGAGTTTTTGAAGCATATGCAGAAAAGGGGGAAAGAGTCTACAACAAACCCCGTATCCACCAGCCGGATTCAACAGTAAGCAGCAGTGGCCAGTCTGGTTTCATCTCTGCCCCTTGTTTCATCTCTACACCTTTCTCATTCGGCCGCAACATGGGGTGATTTTTGAAACGAATCCTTAATAAAGTAGCATTTTTAATGCTTTCAGGTCTTTCTGATGTGAACATCCTCTCCTGGAGGACCCTTCCCATTTCTCTTTATTCTAAAAGAGCCCAGCTCCCTCTTCCCCATCCCTGCTGCCATCACGACGGCTTCAGCCTGCAAGGACCTCAGCCTCCTTAAACTCCATACACTCTGCATTTCTCATTCTTTTTATGCATTTTAATGTCTTTTAACTCTAAGTGTACTGAAAATTCCATGAGGACAGGGATTTTTTTTTTTCATTCCTTGTATGTGCCTTTACGGTTCCTACTTTAGTATCTGTCTATCAGAAGGCACATGATCAAGAGTTTTTGTTCTGTTCTTTGGAAAAATCGGCATTAATCCCTAGGCTACTCCTCATAGAGAACATGTAGAGAACCACTATAGACCAACACCCTTTCCATTAGTTTTCTGTCACTGCAGAAACTGTGTATTCTTAGCCCAACTACAGAGCTTTAACCAGAGGTCACAGCTTCCTCAACCCATACTTCATATAATCCTGAATTTACTCCTAGTACCTGCTTCAAACCCTTCTCAAGTGGAAGCTGTTTATTTCCTATGAACTCCTTGTCTGAGGCCAGGAGGAGAAGATAAGAGCTTTTCTCTGGCTCCCCACCAACATCTTCAGAGAATTTTTCTATCATCTTCTCCTATTGCCCTTTCTCCTTTAAAACTCTAAACACTTAAATCCACCCTTTCTCTCCAAGCCTGGCTATTTCCCATCTGCCAGACTCTTAGAGCTCTAGAGGACTTTGGCATCGGGGTCTTAGTTCCTATTCGTGATCTTTCTCCCACAATGTCCCTGGCTTGACATCCATTTGGTATACTGTCTAATATCTAGCCTCTTGTCCTCCTCAGAAGGCCGCTTCTTTGAGCACATGTGGACCTTGTTACCTGCTAGAGTGGATCCACTTCAGAGTTTTGAGCTCTTTACCCCAGTCACATTTACTGATCTTTGTGTGGCTCAAATTCCCATTAAACATGCTTATAACATCTTGCCTTCCAGCATAATGATGTGCAAAATCTTACGGTCCACCTTCTAGGTAGCCTGCCAAGGTTCACTGTGCTTGCGGCAGGTACAGGAATTTGGGGCTGGAGCCCCATGTGCCGATGTCCATGGTTCTGAAATCATCTCTATGCTCTGGGAGATTGTGAAGAGGCTCATGCTGTATTATGCTCTGTTGAACCTGGACTTCATGATCCAGCATTTCAACCACACTCTCATTAACACTAAATTCAAATCCACCTCGTCTGCGTTTATAATTCAAAACCCAACCATTTTTTTCTCTGTGTTGCTATTGGGCTTCATGCTGCTACTGCAGAAAAGTCATGTAACCATGCTACTTGATTCTTCTTCAAATATTTAATTCTAGCCATAGCATAATGCCAGGTTTTTAAAAGTTCCTGTAGGGGCCTGGATCCTTGCTTTGCCTTTCTCATAAAGGTAGAAATTTCTCAGGGGGCCTTCTCAATGAGCTTTTTTTCTTCTTTCTCTGGACCCTTTGTCTGGTAATTTCTTTCTTGGTTTTAATTACCATTTAGGTGTCAAAGACTCCCAAATTAGCATGTATATCACCAAACACTTCTCTCATATACAGACTTGAATTTCCAACTACTTTTTCCAGCTGGATGTCCTATAGGCATCTCAAATTCAATACATCAAAAACAGAACCTGTTCTCTCTTCTTCTTCTGTCCCGTATCCTCTGAATTCCTTGTCTCTGTTGATGACATCATCATCCATCCAGGCAGCAAAGCCTGCCATACCTCCACTCCTCCACACCACTTCACTAGGTATTTGCCAGCTATTTCTAGAACACATCATGTACACTCATTTCCATGGGCTTTTACTCGGGCTGTTCTCCCTCCCTGGAATGCTTCTCCTCTTCATTCCTCAAGATCCAGATCAGATGCTTGCTCACTTGTGAGGCCTACAAAGACTCCTACTTTCAATTAATTATTTCTTCCTCAGAGCTCTCACTTATTTGCTTTTCTGTCATAACATTTTACCCTAGGTCATTTCATTAATTCAATAGCATTTTTTTAAGGCTGAGTATAATACCAGACACTGTCATATACATGAAGGAAGAAAGAGGAATGATTTTGGGTCTAGATAGATTACTTTGTTTTATTCCACAGCCTTCTGATTGGAAAGGTGGGCATTTTATTCACTTTAATTTATGCCTTCGAAGAGAAGATATGCTTAGCAGTTCACTTGAGGGTAGTAATAGGAGAGTATGCTCCAGATAAAGCCTTCATATGAAATGTTAAAGATAGAAAATTCAGTAGTAACAGTGAAGAAAATGTAGACATATTTGGGCCATATAATGGTTTGGTAATTCCCCAAAGTGCTTACTTATAATTATAATTTAATTGAAGCAAGGAGTCTATCAAAAGGATGTTTGTGTGTGGGTATTTATGGGTACCATGTATGAACAAAACAAAACAAAACAGAAAAATCTCTGTTTTTCACCTGGTCCCAAGGATAAGCATCCGCCAAAAAACTGTTGAGATGACAAATCTTGGGAGACGCATTTCTGCTAGGTGCTTTGTCATAAAGTATAATATGAGTGAAGAAGAGACCTTATTCCCATTTCTTCATTGGACCAAATGAAGGTGTTGATCTCCCCTTTGACAATTGTGAGGACACCAGGAAATAGTATTCCTGGTGGGGACACCGGTGTTCCTTCATTGAGCAGCAGCAAAGATGAGGGATCCTCAAGGATCCGGGAGATTGAGGATGTTGATCAAGGTACCAGAACAGAAGAGAAATATGGAAGGCTCATGGTGGCTTTAGCCAACAAGCAGACTTTTTTCTTTGGGAACCCTCAAACATCATAGCAGGCTTCAATCCTGGGTAAATAAGTGAAGACAAGAGACAGTCAAATTTAGTCAAATTTATGATTCACGTGACTTCATCTGTACTCATGAACTGTTAAGACCTATGGAAATTTGGGTTATCATTGTATGGCAAGAGAGAATTGATATAACATGCCAGTTCCTGTGGCTCAGCTTCCTTCTCAGACATGTGTCACTTTGGGATTAGTTAGTTCTAAATAGACTATTGCAAACACAGTAGTAGGAGGGTTGTCTGAGTTAAAGTGGAGAAGAAAACATTGGTGAGACTTTAATTATGGTTGACTCTTGATAATTCCAGGAGGATTATCCAGTTTATGTGTCACATAGATCCCTTACCTTTTACCTACTGGCTATTTTACCACTAGAAAGTACTTTATGCCTACAATAGGCGGATGATAGAAAGGATATGGAATTAAACATGCTCCATGCACTCCGAATGCAGAGAATAGGAAATCCACTTGTAATCCTGTTTTCTGTATTAACAACAATCATTTCCATCAGAAAATTTATTGAAACTGCTAAATCAAAATAAGTGTCAAGGATTATTTATGACTTTATTTTTCTCTACTATTACATTACTCATAAACCATCATGGAAGTGAACAATGACTATTTGATTTTGGGTAAGCTAGCTGGATCCTTTTCTTACATGGAAAGAAACAAAAATATAAAATTGATAAGCCACTGTTAAGATTATGGCCTCTTCAGATTCCAATAGCTTTTTAGAGTAGAAGACCCAGTCTTTTGGGTAAGCATTGGCTATCCTCTGGAAAACATTCAGCCCACAGAACTAGGTTTGCGGTTCCTTCCCTGCACAGCAGATGCATGTGGGTACAGCACAGAGCTCAGCCATGTGATTCTAGTGCTGGGACTGGAATGTGTGCCCCTGTATGGTATGTTCTAATGGCAAAGTTGTCAGCAACCAATTGATCCTAACCTACCTTTGCCTACACATGGCCACTCATCAAGGGGCAAACCCATTTCAATGAAATGTAGCCTGTATTATAGCAGGGAGGATCAAGATGTTGCAGATGTGGCTTTCCATTGCCAGATCAGAGGGTGGAGAAGAGTCTGGCTGGGTAACAAGAATGAACTAACACCCCAAGTTTCAGCTTCTCTCTGGGGCTGCTCAGTTCAGGTAAGCATCTGGAGAAGCCACATGAGATTACAAACCCAACAGATACATTTCTGGAAAATTCCAGGCCAGAAAAAAAAAAAAAAAGAAACTGGTATAAAGAGTAAGTGAGAGAAAGATGGAGGACGGTACAAAAAGAAACCACTTAAAATAGTTTGAAGTCCAGATGAACATCTGAGTTGGAGAAGTGATGAAAATATTGTATTAAGCTCTATTTTAGGCTCTTATGCTAAGCACATCTTCACGGGATAATGTTGAAAGGAATTAGACTACAAGAAATCAATGAGAAGTTGCAATAAGATTTTATACAAAACTCATGGAAAAAAGAAAAAACAACAACAACAACAAAAAAAAAACCAAAACTCATGGAGTCCCTGCTGTCTAACTTTGGTTTACTGATGATCCTTCTCACAAATAGAAGGTATATTTTGAGATAGGCTGGTAAATACTCTAGATCCTGAAATTTTTTGTATGTTTACATTAAAATCAGTGGCATTATAAAGAAGAGAGTTGGGCAGATTACCCCTTCAAATCTGATTCGTGTACAAACTGAGTGAACCCCATAATGACCGCTTTAGTCAGATACTATTTTGAAACCTGGTGCAAAGGCTAAACGCTTATTAACTTCTTTAGGGACAGTGCTTACTCTGAGTCACAGGCAAACCATCCCACAGGCAAAATCTACACATCAATAAGCAGGTGCTGGAGCAGGAAGGGTGTAGACTACACCTATGGACAGTCTTTAAAACCTAATTCTCAAGTTTTTAGGGAAAAAGTTCTGGTTAGAAATGCTTGTTTCTGGGACGCCTGGGTGGCTCAGTGGTTGAGCATCTACCTTTGGCTCAGGGCATGATCCCGGGGTCTGGGATCGAGTCCAGCATCGGGCTCCCTGCCGGCAGCCTGCTCCTCCCTCTGCCTTTCTCTCTCTGTGTCTCTCATGAATAAATAAATAAATATTTTTTTTAAAAGAGAAATGCTGTTTCTTTTAATTAGATAGTGGTCAATGAGGCTTTCCACTTGCCTCTTCTCTGTCCCTTTCCTAAGTGCATTGGGAAAATACGTAGGACTGAACAGTCCAGAGCGGTGTGGAAACACTTTCTTTATGAGTGAGAATGCATTGCTTCCAGAAAGGAGATCAGAGTTTCATCACTGTGTATGTATACCAGGATGCTGGCGTGAATATGTTACTGATTTGCATGTTTAAAAGGTTGTTCCTGTTTTTGCTACTGTAGGTGAGAGCTAAGCTCACTGCTAAATCTCAAGAAAGAAGGCCAATGTGGCCAATGATCACATGCAGAGCCTGAAATTTCTCCAGGTGCCTTCTCTGGTGGGATTGCTAGGTTTGGGGATTGCTGGAGGGAACACTGAGACCCCTGGTCTCCCAGCATGCACCATGCCTGTCTGGTGTCCAGTTTCATTTGGCATCCTATTCTTTACCTCACTGCCACTCTGTTTATCTTAAGCTCAAGGCCCCCCGCCCACCCATCCTCCATCAAAATTTGCCCTCAGGAGTAGATGAGTTATCAGTTAATATACAATGCACTTGATCCTATTTCTGAGGCATTTTATTCCCTTATATATTTTAATCGACTTTTTAAAATTATGAAATGTAACTTGGATACATAAAAGTGCATTCAATATATGCATAGAACATTGCCAGAATCTCGGAAGCCTCCTCCTCATCCTTTTACGAACAAAACCTTCCCTCCTCCTAAGAGGTAAGAGCTAATAAAGGTCATTATTCCTTAACATAGTCTGCCCACCTATGTAAACATCCTTAAAAATTCAATTTTGCTTGGCCTGATCGTCTCATAAGGGGAATCATAATGTGTGTATTCTTTTGTATTTTACTTTTTTTTCAAAGAGTTTTATTTATTCATGAGAGACACAGACAGAGAGAGGCAGAGACACAGGCAGAGGGAGAAGCAGGCTCCACACAGGGAGCCCAACATGGGGACTCAATCCCGGGTCTCCAGGATCACGACCAGGCAGAAGGCTGCGCTAAACCACTGAGCCACCCGGGCTGCTTTGTGCTTTACTTCTGACTGTGGCTTGGAGACCCCATGTGTCTTGTCATGGTGATTTCAGGCATCAGTGAGCAGATGAGGACATATTTTGGGTGTCAGCAATACATTTTGTGTGTCTCAAGATAGTTTGAATTAAATGACCATGACCTGGTTTGGAGCACACTTTGGGGGTGTGCTAGATAAGCAATGGTCTGGGAACTGTGGCTGAGAGGGGGGAAATGTGTCCCAGTGGGCATCCCACCAGGACTAAGGGGGTCTCAGGATATAGGACTTTAAGCACTAAAACCAGGTAAGTCTCAGGCAAACTGGAACCAACCGAGCACCCTGGTTCTTCTGTTCATGTAGCAACCTCCATGCCAACAGATGTCCCCTCCCCAGATTTTAACACTGAGCTTGCACTCCCAACTGCCCATTATTCCTGAAAGTGGTCCCCATTCGTCCTGTGATGAAAATCTCCTTGTATTATTTATCACTGTGTTATTTTCAGAAGGATGGTGCTATCACACTAGAGGGATAGTAGCCCAAAAAACCCCAGATTCCAGAAGGTAAAATGATATATAAAAAACAGTTGAGGCGATCCTACTTTTTATGTTGTATGTAATCACATGTAATACACTATAGCAAGGGCAAAGTAAGCACGGAGGGGAATTAAAATTATTGAGGGCCTATCCTACACTAAGCACTATGGTGGTATGTTTTCATAGTATATATGGTATAGTATATAGCATCTATATGTGTACACATACATTCATGTGGGACTTTTTTTTTAAGATTTTACTAATTTATTTGAGAGAGAGAGACAGAGATACATCTCTGTTCCAGCTTGGCAACCCTATAATGAGAGAGAGAGAGAGAGAGAGAGAGCATGAGTATGAGTGGGAGAAGTAGGCTCCTCACTGAACAGGGAGCTGGACATGGGGCTCAATCCCAGGACCCTGGGATCATGACTCTAGCCAAGGGCAGATGCCCAACTGACCAAGCCACCCAGGTGTCCCTGTTCATATGTTTTTAAATAAAAATAGAATTGATCTGAATTCTGATTTTATGGATAAGAAATTGGAGGCTCAGAGTAAGTAAATTATCAGTTCAAGGTCACATGCTGATAGGGTTGCCAAGCTGGAACTTAACCCTAGGTCTAGTATTTTATCCTTCATCTAATGCAAGCTTATACGTGATCTAAGAAACGAGGAGTCAAAATGAGACCACAAAGCTGATCAAATAGACCAGCAGTGCCCTCTTCACCCTGCCCCCCTCCCTGCTTCTCACATAACAGGAAAAACAACTCTCAATGCTTTTGTTGTTTAAAACCACTTGATTGAAATATGATTGACTGCGGGGTGATTTCATGGGTGTAGACATATCTCCAATCTCAAGTGCTTTTAATTAATTCTGGCTTGTATCTTCCTCCAGACATCTAAATATCATGCTAATGCTTTTTTTTTTTTTTTTTTTTTTTTTTTTACATTTTACTTTTAAGGACTATCTGTAAACTTCCTTTCATGGAAGGAAGATGTGCCTCTTGGATAACCTATTTCCCACCTGACCCCTACCGACAGTTTCCTCCTAGCATCTTTGCAGAGATCTATCAATAGCCTTGTTTAGCTCAATACTTAATATTTAAATCATTACAATTAAGAGAATATTACCCACGGCTGAGCCAAAAAGTGTAGTAGCATATACATTTCACTGTGTCATCTTTGTTTTCTCTTGAGGTAATAATTATATATATTTTTTGAATTTTGTTTTTGTTAGTGTTCAGTGTTCTGCACTAGCTTATTCATCTGCTGGAGGTAGGTCTCTCCTTGATTGTATTGTTCAAACACATCTAGCCCTCTGATAGGATATCGACCTTAGAGTGGATAGGAAGGAAGGGGTAAAAAATTTCTTAAATTAAAATAGACCAGAAATAAACAAATAAGCTTTGGGGTCCCTTGGGGTATTAGATCTTCAAGTTGGACATTTGGGATTTAAATGATCAGGATATTCCCTTCTAGCATTAAAACATGCAATTAAAATGAAGGCAAGGTGGGCAGATGCTTGTAGGAATTAATGTATAAGGTAAAGTCAGAAACACTGTAAAGTAAAACCCAACCAGTGCAAAAAGAGTGAGCTCACCTGCTGTCCTCAAACACAGAAATCCCATCTCTTAGCCAGTGCAGTGCTTGCTTCCTCCACTGTGTCCCCCAGCTCTTTGCCCCCTCTCCTTCTGGGAGGGGGGCACTGATGACCTCCTGTGACAGTATTACACACCTTGGAGTATGAATCCTTGAAGCTGAGGCTTTGTTAGATACCAAAATCCAAGGAGAAAGTAGAATTCAGCAAACAGCAATAACAAAAACCAGTGATTGAATTTGAAAAGCATGCCTTTCATATAGAAAAATACCGAGGCACCTGGGGGGCTCAGTGGTTGAGCATCTGCCTTTGGCTTAGGTCATGACCCCAGGGTCCTGGTATTGATTCTGTGCATCAGGCTCCCTGCAGGGAGCCTGCTTCTCCCTCTGCCCATGTCTCTGGCTCTCTCTCTGTGTCTCTCATGAATAAATAATTAAATCTTTTTTAAAAAAGAAAAGTACCAGGTGTAGCACAATATATGAATATTTACATATACTACATAAAAATACTATGTGATGCTAATATCAAGTTAAAATTTCATGCTAAATTATACTTATTAGAACATCTATTTTGACTACTTTGAATTGGATCTGTAGCTCATGTGCTACACATTTCTCTTAATTTACTTTATAAAGGGCCTTAACATAATTACATTTTAATGCCATTATTTAAAACTTCCATGGTCATCACAAAAGGAAGTAGGGAGTGTCTGAGTCAGAGGCTTTATATTTCAGAGTAATGCAAGGAACTCTTTCAGACTCACCCAACCAGCTGCTAACTTCCTCTATGAAGAGAGTAAGGTAAATATTTCTAAAGCCCACAACTTAAAGTCTGGCCAGACACTTTGAATGAGAGTAATGAGGGAGAGAGAGAGAGAGAGAGAGAGAGAGAGAGAGAGAGAGAGAGAGAGAGAACAATGGCTGTTTCTCTGTACCTGAGGGTCTGAACTCATCAAACAATATCAAAATCATTGCCTAGTTCTGCCCTCAGCTTCTCTATCTTATGGCTTGTCTATGGCTGACTTTATGTGGTGTCATGGGGAGAAGGGCAGGCACCCCTATGCAGGGGATCGGAGACAAGTAGAACACATCATATTCCATTCTAGAATAGGTAAAACAGCACTTGGGGAATTGTGTACAAATCTAGATTCTATATTTCCAGTGTTCTTATTTAAGAACAGATTGTGATTTTTAAATAAAGCATAGGAAAACCTAAGTTTTGAGATTAAAATTCAGCTTTAAAAATCACATAGCAATGTGTTCGTCTACTTAGGGATTTATCAAAATTTGAAACCAGGTTTTAAGAGAAATGGAAAGATTTGAAAATACTTCTGTAGAGAAGTAACTATTGATAGCATTACATTTGACTTCTATGATAAGAATAAAAATTAAGCATGCTCGATATTAGTTACTCGTTTTTTCCCCCAATGTTTATTTAATTTAGTAAATACAGGTTTATTTTTCTTCAATAATGTACCATGAAATAGGATTATTTTTCCTTGTACAGATGATAACCTTGGATTAGGTAATATTTTGATCATTTAAGGCACATAATTTATCAATCAGGTATAGTATGCTTAGGTCCATAAAATACCATTATGATTTCATGTTTTTTAAATTTTGTTTTGTCTCTAGCTTTTCCCATGCTTTATTTCAAAATTATTTTTCTTGCCTTTTGTTAGTCTTTAAAAAAAGATTTAGTGAGAACGTATGTATTCTTTTGTTTTGACATAAAAAAATGTTGACTCTAGGAAGGAAGGGGTAAAACATTTCTTAAATTTAAATAGACCAGAAGTAAACAAATAAGCTTTGGGTTCCTGTGGGGTATTAGATCCTCAAGTCGGACATTTGGGATTTAAAAACCTTCATGAATCTTTGTTAATTTGTGTTAACTTGCAAATCATAAATTACATATCTGTATTTTAAACTAAGATATTTGTGTAAAGAATGTAAGAATATAGTATGTTTTTAGTGGGATGAAAAAATTAATCTGAAGCCAAGTTCTTTCCTGATTTGAAAAGAACCTTCCTTCATTGCAATGTCTGGACAATGGCATGCTTGGTGGTATCATACTGATGCCTTCTGTGGCTTAATATAATTTATTTTCCTTTTTCATTTTGTTTAGTTATTTAACTGGGACGCAAATTATTGGATACTTGTGCATGGCTTGTTTGAACTTAATTTATTTCTGTTGGTACTTGTTTATTATTTTTTTTAAAGTTGCAATAAAAAGTAATTAGAGGAGAAAGGAAAATCAGTTTTGGTATTAATGCTAATATTTATTAATCTGTCACCTGATGGAACCTTAGGAACATAAAAAAAGTAACATCTTTTTTAAAATTTTTTTAAAAATTTTGTATATTTTTTTATTGGAGTTCAATTTGGCACCTTTAAAATATTGTTTATCTATTTGCCAGTGGGATTTAGATTTTATATCAAAAGAGAAAGAAAGAATCTTGCTTTCATTCTGGGAACTGGAGTACACCAGCATAGAGAAAGATAAAAACAATTATGTGAAGTGGAACATACTATTTGGTATTTTTTTTCAAAGTGCATAAACATGCCTGTACAGGAATATTAAAGACTTATGATATAGTACCGTTTATCATTTTAAAAGTCATTGCTTAAGAATTTATACGGTCTAGGAAAGTTTCAGATCATTTTTTTTTGTTTGTCTAGTATGGTTTCTCTGCCATAAAATTTATCTAACTCATAAAAATGTGTACTCAGTTATTTCAATGAGCAAATTCCTGTGTAGTTTCTCTTTTCTTCAGTACAATGATAGCTTTGTGAAAAGTTACCAGGATGATTAAAAAATTAGAACTTGAACATTTGTGGTTATTACATAGAAAATGATTGAAGGAATGATTTTTAAAAACATGAAAGGGCTCCCCCTTTGCCCAGAGGGTAAAATAGTAGGACATACTTTTTATTAAATTTTTTTTTCAAGATTTACTTATTTATTTTAGAGTGAGAGGATAGAGGGAGAGAGAGAGAGGCTGTGGAATGGGTGGGACAGAGGGAGAGGGAGAGAGAGTATACTCTCTCTCTCCCAAGCAGACTCTGTGCTGAGTATAGAGCCCAGTACAGGGCTCGATTCCACAACCCTGCGACCACAACTTGAGCCAAAACCAAGAGTAGGACGTTTAACCCATTGTGCCACCCAGGCGCCTCAGTAAGAGATACTTTTGTAAAGCACCAAGAATTGGGACTTGGCCAAAGAAAAGTACATTGAAATTTTGTACTTTGGGATATGATACTAACCAAGTAACTTCCAGACTACACTGGGCCACACAGGTAGATCCCCAGAGAGCGTCATTTTTAAATCTTGCAGGTCTTAAAGATTCAAATTACATTGAATATAGTATATCAAATATATCAAATAAATTATATAGAATATATGAAATAAACTCACAATCTTCCATGAGGCATAATTTTCATTGTAAATATTTGGAAATGATTATTACAATTTTGCTTTTAAAGTTACTTTCCTAAGAGTGATTAATTTCATTTACTATGCTTTTCAGCAAACAATATGAAGTCTTAGAAACTGTTTGAAGACAGAGAATGTAGCATACAATTTCTCTCCAAAATTAAGAAACTTCTAATGAGTACAAAATTTAATATAAAAGTCAATAATGTTTCAATTTAAATATATTTACTTCCATATTCACTAATTTCAATTGTTTCATTTAAAAACATTTTCTTAGAAGCAGTACTTATTTTTCCAATGTAGAATGTGATTTTGAACCCCTGGAAAGTTTGGAGGCCTTGTCCCTGACATACCACTCGCTGGATAAAGCTGCCTTCCATCTTTCATCCTGTGTCCTCTCCTTTTTCTGGTTCCTTCTCTCCTTTACTAGAAGGGGCTTCTCCTGTTCTCCAATAACAGCGGCCACTACTCATCCCTCTAGTTTTCATGGACTTGATATGAAATCATTAAATTTCCTGGATAATTATTAATAAACCATAGATGTTCTTTCTTGGACTGAAGAGGGTTTGGAGTGTGAATGATTTTTTCACCCTGTATTTCTGGGGACATAACTGAAGAGTGGGACCTGTATGAAAGTAGATGAAATTGACCTTGCAAAACAGCATCATTTATGGCCTTGTGCCTCAGTGATGTTCTCAGGGCTTGGAATTCCAAAGGGAAGAATACAATTCCTCAGGAACACTCTGGAAATGTCCAATTTGTGGTCTTTTAGGAAAAACGAATTTATTACGAGTTAATAAAGAATATAGAGCAGTTTCATTCAATTCATTGACTGTCCACAATGAGTCAGGCATTATATACTAGGGTTGTTTCTCATTTGTTTTTAAGCTCAAGTTTCCATTTGATAAAATAAAAATTCAAAACTTATTTTAATGTCATTTGTAACTTTGAAAGGCATTAAGTTTTTGTGACTTCAACAAAATCAACACAATGGCGATTTTAGAATATTATTCTTTCAAGCCATGAATATCTCCCTCCTCTTGACTTTCTTCCTTTTCCGTACCTGCTCCCACCTCCCACTCCCAAATGCTTTGATGTTATGGTGTGGTCTTTTTACACCTGTAAGGGTGGAAGGACACACAGTTTTCTGTCCTGTAGGTTAATCATCTCACCTAATAAGATGCAATTTAGAAGCTTAGAGAAGTTAAAGACTTGACTCAGGTCACACAACTGTTACCAACAAGGTTGGGGTTAGGACTGGGTTCCATAAGGGTCCATGACTCTTAGAACCTGCCACTCCATTAGGCATAATATCACAAAACATTCAAGGAAAATAATTTAGAGGATCCATATGAATTCATTCAGTCTGAGACAACCCCATCTTTGGTGTTGGGATCACTTGAGTATTGTGGAAAAAGTCTGCAAAGAAATGCTAAGGCGGATTGTTGAAGAATTTCATGCTGGTGGCAGCCCTATATATTTCAGAAACATTATCAAGAATATGAAGACAGTCTCATTTTCATCCTGGATTGTAAATTTGCTGTTATACCTCAGGTTCTCCAGTAAGAGAGACCTCTGTGTTGGAAAGTCCTGTGCATGTTTGTGATATGTAATATGGTTAATTACATTCTACATTCCAAAAAAAGTTAGAAAATGGTGTGAAAATAACAAATACAGGATCAAAGATCCATAATATTTGAAGTTAGGACAGTCTTAAAAAGAGTTAAGGTATATGATTACTCTAAGCACATGTATGGCAGCTATTCTGGAGAGAAGGAAGGAAATTATGTGTTAAATCTCCAAATGTTAACATTTTTTAAAATTACAGATTTAGAAAGCAAGGACTATAGTCCTGTTAATAGACTGTCTAATGTTCTAATCTTTGTTTTAGTGCAAAGAGCACTTTTGCTCTATTTCAGCTTAGAAAGCTGGGGTGATGTGATTAATGGTAGAACCCAGGAATATGTCTGCTTAGGAGTTGAAAACAGAACTCTCAGATGCCTCTGATGATTGAAATGCCACATCAAGGAGAACTGGAAATATGTCCTGGATATGAGTGGGAGAACATAGGCAGAAACATAGAAACACTGCACGAAAGAGTTTTGGTGTAAAACAAAATGAGTGTCTCATGATGCTGTTGACAGAAGAGATAGTTTTAGTGTTGGTAACAAGGATACTGGACCAAGGGAAATTTTTCTTTTTGTTCTAACTTATTTGACGGTTACATCCAAGACTGAAGAAATGAAGCTTCAAATATAAAAAGAAATGATTTTAAAAAACCATCATATCACCCAAAATGTCCTTGGAACTCATTCCATTTGTCTTTGTTCTCTAGGCGGCACTTCGTTCCACAATGGCCTCTCTTGCTGCAGCAAATGCAGAGTTTTGCTTCAATCTGTTCAGAGAGATGGATAACAATCAAGGAAGTGAAAATGTGTTCTTTTCTTCCCTGAGCATCTTCACTGCCCTGGCCCTGGTCCGTTTGGGCGCACGGGGTGATTGTGTTTCCCAGATTGATAAGGTCAGTCTCCATTATGCCATCACCCATGATTTCTGCAATTAATCATTTAGGGCAAATTGTTTCCTACAAGAGCATATTCTACTGCAATGGTCCCATGTAAATGAAGACATCTCAAAGAGTCCCTCTCCGGGTGTGAAGAAGTCTCACTGCTCGTAGCACTTGTTTTTGATATGAGAGACAGCAGGAACATACTCAGAACTGTCGCTTTGATTCTTTTCTTTAGTATAGTGGTTCTCGAAATGCATTTCCTAGACCAGCAGCATCAGCATCACCTGGAGAATTCGTTAGAAATGCAGATGCTTGGGCCCCACCTGAGACCCACTGAATCAGGAACCATGGGGATGGAGTTCAGCAATCTGTGGTTTAATAAACTCCCCAGGTGCACACTAAAGCTTGGGAAACCACTGCCTAATAAACAAATTAGTAGTCAAGTAGATAAGAAAGAAGAACAAGAAGATACCAATGAAGTCCCACTTTAAATATGAGTGACCTGGGTACCAAAGACATAATAGTACATTCCAGATAATAGCAGCCTGCCTGCACGGTTATCACATTGTCATCAACACCTTTAGAAAGTACTTTTTAACTAACCCATGCACACTACCCTGAACCATGCTGTGCAGGGAAGTGAAACAGTCATGGAATTGCAGTAGCTCAGTAGCAGGTGAGATGCCAGGCCTAGGCTGGTCTTTATCATCCCTTCCTGCCCGCTGGTTCCCCCCATATTCTAGTTCATAAAAGAGAGCTAGGGGAAGATTGTCTGCGTTGCAACCTTTCACAACTAAGCACTTGTTGAAGATTGTTCGTGCAGATACTTTAAGCTAGGGTGATTTGTTTCTCCCTCTGGATAGCTCACTGAATATTTGTTGCTAGGGAAATAACCGCAGAGTCTCAGAATGCCTTTTTTCCAAGAGCTGGAGTGATTCCCAGTTGCAGTATGTTGAACACCTTTAATGAGCTGATAACAACTAACTGCTGAGGACTTCATCAGTGTTAGGCTGTGGGATAGGTTCCATGGGTACCTTATTTGCTGCTCACAATAACACTGACGTAGGTACTATTACCCGGATTTTGTGTGTTCCCATACCATCTTAGCTAGTAAGTGGCAGAGCTATGTTTCAAATTCAAGGTGATATCCTAAGTCAGAGTCTCTAAACCTTGGCCCTACAGACATTTTAAGGCAGATAACTCTTTGTTGTGAGTGGCTTTTCTGTGCCCCGGAGAAGGCTTAGCAGCATCCTTGGCCTTTTCTCGTTAGATACCCACTAGTGTACCTCTCTTTTGTCGTGACAATCAACAGTGTCTCCAGGTATTGCCAGATGTCCCCCACGAAGTAGAATCAACCCACAACTGAGAACTATTTGCCTTAAAGCCGCCAAACTGAGATGCAGCCCTAAGTACATTATTGAAAAGCCTCAGTTATTTTAAAGTTGGGATTTTGATCAACAAATCTAAAGCCTTTGGGAAAGAAAAAACTTAGCAACTCATAAAAATGTATTCATTCATTAGTATAAATACATAATGTTTTAGAACCTAGTAAGGCAACTTGATGTCATGGAAACAGATCATTGGCCTGCGAGTTAGAAAGTTAGATCCAAATTCTGATTTGGGAAAATTAGTTCACCCGTGTGGGCCTCAGGATCCTTACCTGTAAACTGTGGGGGTTGCTTTGGTGGCATCCACCTAAGATAGTCTCCAGGTTGTTCCTGTTCCATATGTTAGACAAAGATGGATCGGCTCCACACCCCACGCCTTTAACACAACAGAAGGCAGTTATTTATTGTTGTATGATTTCAGTTTAGGAACATTCTCAGGCTATTGCCTGATTCATTTCTTGAGGTCTCCTTGCCCCCCAGCTGCCATGTGAACTCGGGTCAATAGCTCATGGGAGGTGGGTCACAGTGAATTCAAAGAGCCTTTCCTACCAGGATCTGCTCTTTTTACTGTCACTGGTGGATTCTGTACCTTTCCTGAGTTACTTCTTACAACCCTTGCTATTATGACTTCCTATAAGAAACATGTAAGAGGGGAGAAAATGGCAACTGTAGAGACCGAAACACTCATATAATTCATTTGTACAAATATTTAGTTGTCTGCAGTATTCCTTCTTGGAAATTGTTAGCCTTCCCCTACAGCCCCCCAATCCTATCCCTTGTAATACCTGGCACTTGACTGGTATATATATAAAAGAGAAATCCAGCCTCAATCAATTTATTTATAATTTATGGCATCCATTCATCTGTCTCTCTTAAGTGTTACCATGGATCAGTGGTCATTTTTGCTTTTGATGCTCAGATGGTCACAGTTGGGCCAGTAGAAATCTCTTTAAATTTGTCATTTTAAAGAAATCCTTACAGATGATTAAATCTTTGCTAACTGACAACATGGTGTTCTGGGCCTATCCTGAATTTTCTTGGCTCAAGACAGGCCAGGTTACCTACTCTCAGTGAAGCCCTGGTTCCTTTATTGGATAATAGTAGGATAATAGTATTGAAATCTAGAACTGGCACACATGAGGTTCAGTGGAGTTAAAGTGACATACCAGCTACTTGCCATTTAAGTGAAAGAGAAGAAAAATATATTTATTTATTTATGAGGTCCTGTGTTCAGGACAATATTTTTTCATTTAGCTCTAATATTACTCTACTTCATTATTTTGATATAATGGTTTTTGTTTTATTTTATTTTATTTTTGGAGTAAAAACTAAGTCTTATTTATTTTTTAAGACTGAAACACTAGGAGTATATGTCACAGCTTTGAAACACCAAAGACAGGCTCTATTATCGTTTCAAGAAATAAGTTGGCAAAAATATAGCTAGGTCTTTATCAAAATGATAAGGTGCTAGAGCTAGGGCAGGACCACTACGTGATACAAAGGCCCCAGGCAAAAGTGGTACTTGGTAAGGGGTATGGCTTCCCATACCCAGTGTAGCGTCACCTCTCATGTTTTTGCAGGGTCTCCTAGCTGAAAGATGTACTGTGTATTTCAAGAAATGCATATCCACATCTTCTTGGCCGGAAACAGATATCCACAAGTAACTGTTCGAAGTTCAAAATTCTTATTCAAACTACCTCTCCCAACTCCACATCTTAAATCAACTTAATGCCCTCGTATAATAAAACAAAAACCAAGTAAAATAAAGACTAAGAAACCTTTTTTCCCCCTTCTAAATTAGTGACCTCATGGATTTTGTTTTATAGCTTATGGAAAATGATTTGGTGAAACTTCTGGTAAAACAGGGTTGGCAGCAAACAGAAACACCTCTGCTTACACTAATATAATCGTTTTTATTTTTATTTTTTTTAAAGATTTTTATTAATTTTTTCATGAGAGACACAGAGAGAGGCAGAGACATAGGCAGAGGGAGAAGCAGTCTCCCTGCAGGAAACCTGATGCGGGACTCGATCCCAGGACTCCAGGATCATGACCTGAGCCAAAGCAGATGCTCAACCACTGAGCCATCCGGGTGCCCTGGTCATGGTAGTTTTATTGTTAAATGTCTAATAGCTTAGAATTTTTGAAAATATAAAAATATATATATATCACCTCAATATTGTACCGGTCCAGTTTACTAAAAGCCAATTAGGAATATCAGAAGAGACAACTAGATTTTATCAAAATAGAGTAAAATTAGAAATGATCAAAGAACGATAGTAAATATTTATACTTGTTGAAGCTTTTTTCAAAAACTTCACAAGAATGACTTCTGGGCATTCATATACTTTTTTATAATATTGGTTTCACAAGAGTTAAACCAACTATAAACTTGGTTTCAAAAGAATTAGTTCTGAAAAGACAGCATTTTTGAGTCCTGACACTATACCATGATGTTTTATGTTTCTGGTACTTCTGAATTTTCCCAAATACCAGTCTATCTAATGCCAAGGCAAAATGAGAAAGGGGCCTGATATTTTTCATGCTCCACAATGGCATAGAGCTTGGAGGCGGGCGGGATGATATCTGGATGCCAAGGATGGTGTCTCAATGCCTGCAAAGACCCCATCAGTGAATTTTAAATTGACTACTAATCTGATAAGATTTGCCTTGTTGCCTTTGCCTTATCTCTTACTCTACCTCAATATTAATTATTATTCTAGAGTAAGAGGATGTAGAAACTGAGGTAGGTTCCAATTCTCTGTGACCTATTAAGACTAATAGTGACACTCCTAGTCTTCATACGATCTCATATGTCTTACTGAGCTGTTCCATTTCTTCCTAGCCAATAAGATGGTGCTGTCAGTTAGGGGTTTGAAGTCTTGAAGTTGATTGCTCCCACAGAGGCACTGATAGCAGCATTGACTTAATTAAATTCCCATACATGATTTCTTTACCCAGTGTCAAAGTGGTCTTTCACCCCTTCTCCCTACTTCCCTACTTCTACCTCCCACTAGCTTCAAATATGGCACATATGACCCCTTAAACCTACACCCTTCTACAGAAAATCTTAGCTGTCTCGGTGTATCTGGGAGGCAGCGCACACTCAGTTTGCTCCAGACAGTTGCATAAATGACCACCATATACATAGTATATTCTTATCACTTCCTAAGAGAGAAGCTGTTTTGCATTTCAGAACCTGTGGATGTAAGGGCCTGGGGAAATTCAGGTAAAGTGCAATAGAAAATTAAAGCTTGAGCAGAATAGCAATTATTAAAATAATAGGATTAGGAAAGCCACGTTGGAAAAGGAAAAACCTAAAACTACCCAATTTCAGATAATCGCAGGATCTTCTTTATTTTTTCCTCAAATAGTCGCAGGATCTTAAATTACATCTCTCAAGTCCCAATTTAGCTTCACATTTAGGACTTCCTAGATATTCAGTAACTACGTCTCCCTTTTATGTCTTGATGCCTACGTATTTAGCCTTAATCTTGCCCACCACGTAGCTAAATAAAATTTCTTATTTGATTCTTTTTGATCCTTGTCTAGGTTTAATCAGTGAGTAACTGTTAAATTGCTCCACCAGAATGAGCAAACCAAAATAACTATCAAGCACAATCCATTTTGTAGCCATCGATTTATTACCTCTGCCAGCTTGTGGCACTTTCCCCAGTGAATAATCTGTGTCCTAACCAAGTCAATAGGGGGGCTGCACCTGTCACGTGTGCCCTGTGTGCTTCCAAATACACACACAAACACAATCATTGACTATGAAGTCTCTTCCTTAACTTTATTTTGTGGGGTCCCCTACTGTCGAGCAGGACCTAACTGCTTTCCTTGCTCCCCGTTTGCAGATGCTTCACTTCAACACAGCGTCAGGATGGGGAAGCTCTTCTAACACTCAGGTAAAGACAACATGCCAAAAAAGAATGTGAGATTAAATTTAGAGAAATTACCATCTCACCGATGTAGTTAATTATGCTTAGTGTCCTGTCAAAGCCAAGGACTATGTCTCACTCAGATTTCCACAGTGTGGCATCTTAAGTACGAATTTTGATAATTTACTTGTTAATTATAAATTTACCAATATTTGTGTGTGTGTTGGTCAGATTTTGGCAGATTTTGCATTTATCCTTTGATATTCACAGCCAATTTATATTGGTAAAATGAACTATTTAGTATACATACAAGGTAAATTCATTATCTGCTGTTAACAATTTTGTTCTAAGGTTAATTATTTTGGTAAAATTTTTAATTAATGTTGATTACAGATACTATTATGAGAAAGGGCCAGAAATTGTAAATATAGGTAGCATTGCTGCTTTTACAAGCATCATAATTTTTCAATTCTTTTCTGGTATAATATACATGTTTTATTTCTTGTGTAAGTAAGAGTGCAGTTATATTTGCAGTCCTGTAATACAGTTTTATGAATCTTTTTAATAACAGCCAGGACTTCAATCTCAACTGAAAAGAGTCCTCTCTGATATAAACACATCCCATAGGTATTACGAGCTCAGCATTGTCAATGGTCTTTTCGCAGAAAAAGTGTTTGACTTTCATAAGGTAAGTGTGGTCTCCTGCATCACAGGTGATTTCTTCTCTGGACACTAGTCTCGTTCAATCCATTGTCTGCAAAGGGACTTGTGTCTTTCTAGGGAGCCTTACAATGGAGATTTTTTTTTCTTTTTCTTTTTCTTTTTCTTTTCTTTTTTATTTTTTTAGATTTTTTTTTCTTATAGCTGCTAATGATGTTCCCAGATGTCTTCGAAATTTCATCACTCTGTTTTCAGAGTGCAGTTCACTTGAGCCAAGTGATCCCCATACTCAGGGTCAGCAGACTTCGAGGCTCCAAACCCCTGTCCTCTGGCGGTGATGCGGAGCTGTAACCGGGTGGGAGGAGCAAGCAACCCATTTAGGGTTTTCTGTGGGCAGCAGAGGAAACAGCTTTTCCTCTGAGCTTCGTGTCTCCTGGGATGGCTGTGGATCCCCAGGGCTGAGTCCCCCCCTCTGTTCTCAGCCATGCTTTCATCTGTCCTGCCAACAGTAACGTTGCGGTGAGATCACTGACCCAAGGGCCCCTTGTGTGGGACTTAGGATAAGGCCAGGCAGCAGCAGGGAAGTGAGCGGAAGGCAGAGGATTGGTTCACTCGAGGTCAGCAGGCGAGTTTTCATGTTACTTTGTGGTGTCTGTGTTATCACTGCATTCACCACCCAAAGACCAGTGTGACCCAGACCACACCCTACACGCCACTGGGCTCAACCCACGCTTTAGAGCCACCATCGCTGGGGCGACCAGGCAGGTTAGTACTATTGAAGCAGATGCAAGGGCCATGATTTTCTGGGCGTGCTTCTTCTCCCTTTGAGTTCCCCACTTGTCAGACGACCACAGAGCTTTGCTTCATGACATCTCTGGGCTGATCTCCACTTGCCTCTTGGCCAGCTGTCTGTGTTCCACCCAGCCATTATTGTCTCTCCAGTCACCCACACGGATTCTCTGCCTTCCTACACCACTCCCAAACCCTTTGGCAGCTGGCCAAGTCTGAAGCATGAGGCCACTTTGTGTTTTAATCTCTCCAAAGGAATCCTACCGAAGCTTTACAGGGGCCACCCTCTGTGTTCAGCTGCACATTTTGTGCCTCTTTTCCCACACATGCTGCAGAGTCCCTGAGGGACTGCTAGCTCTTTAACCTGGAGGTTGATGTGTATGTCATGTTACTATTTATAGCACATTTCCATGTTACTTTATCTGGCACTCAGTGTGTGCACCCAGCGCGGTGAGGGTGACATCCGATCACCAACATGGAAAACAGACACTGCCATTTCTACCGTCCCAAACCTTTATAAACACAGTTAGTTACTCTAAAAACTACTTTGCACTGAAAATGTAACTATTGTCGTCAACGTTCGGTTGTCAGACCAGTGCAAAGATAGATCATCTCCCAAGTATTTTTCCTTTTGTTGTGTAACAGTTTTTTACTCATATTTGAGTATGGATGAGTCCAACAGAATTGCTAAAGATAATAATAATGTATGAATTGTCTTTACAAAAAAGTATGTAGAAGACCCAACCACCATCTCTGTTGCCTTCTCCTCCCTCTTCCCCAAATCTGTGCTACATCTGTCTTGGTTGGTCGGACCTCTGTGAATGCCATTCCTGCCCCCCAGCTCTGCCATCATCTCGGGTAACTGAAGGTTCCCCAGGGACGCTGAAGAGGACACCCAGCTGTGAGCACAGTCACGGTGCTCACAGTGACCCTCCCTCTATACCACTACAGTAACAAATGCCCAAGCCACACCCTGAAACTCATCAACGCCCAGAACTGTTGCACTCCTGAAATCTACAACTGGAGTTGCCTGTCAGTGGCCACATCATTCCATGCTTCTTGTTCTTTCGTTATTTCAGCCCCACCCTACCTGTTCTTCAGCTGCAGTGAGTTATGCAATTTTTTTAATCTCTCTGTCGTCTCTCAACGTATCAGCTCTCTCTTTCCCCCAGCAAAGCCCCATCCGGATCAGTCCCATGACTTCCCCCAGCAGCTGTTCCTTGGCCACCCACTACCCGACACTTGTGCTGTGTGTGTGTCTGTGTGTGGTCACCAGCATGATGCCACTGGCTCCCAGCCCTGCTAGGTGTTCTCTGTGCTGCCCAGCAGTCAGCTGGGTGCTCAGTAATTTCTTTCTCTCATTCCTCCCAACACTTACTGAAAGCTCTTCTGCCTCTCTCAGTTTCCCAACAAACCCTTGTGGCCACCCTCAGTTTCAACTAGTTCTGTGCCATGAGCTCTAGATCTCTGATACGTTAGATCCATCCAGTTGGTCCTGGGGCAGGAGAAGGGCCCAGGGCTATGGGTGCCCAGGTGAGGACCAGGAGCCATGGGATTTGGTGGAAATGTCCCTGGGTTTTCTTCAGCACACATCCTGTCTCCCCTGGTCATCAGAATTACGACAGCAACAGGGTGTCAACCATGGCCTTCCGGTGTGTGGGTGGATGTCTGGGTCATCTGGGATAGCCCGAGACCTCAGGGTGACACCCCTGTGCTCCTCAGAACTGCTGCTCTGGGCTCCATGGGTGACTAGCCAGCGGAAGGGACCACCCGCACACCCACTGCTGTCTGCCTGGCCAAGATCAAACACTTGACTCGGTCCTAATTTTACAATCGTTTGTCGTCTTCACCTCAAAAATAGACTTTCCATACTTGGCACAAGCACCTTTAAATTTCAAACTTTTTTTTTAAGATTTTATTTATTTATTAATGAGAGAGAGAGAGCAGCAAAGACACAGGCAGAGGGAGAAGCAGGCTCCATGCAGGGAGCTTGACATGGGATTCGATCCCTGGTCTCCAGGATCAGGCCCCAGGCTGTAGGCGGCGCTAAACCCCTGAGCCGCCTGGGCTGCTCCCCCCCCTTTTTAAAATAGGAATTTACTTTAGTACTTAAGTGAAAATACATGTTGTAATATACATAGGATAAATATTTTAGTTCTGGATAGGCAATTTGATCTTAAAATTAATGGAAGAATTTTCAAGAGACACAGTGTGGCTCTTTCTTAACGATGAACATATGATAGAAGTTTGCGGAACAGACTGTATATAGAGAAAAAACCTAGACTTGTGTTGTTTTGTATTCCAGCTTCTCTTCTACAGGTAGAAGCACATTCACCACAGAATAATGTATTTTCTTATTTAAGCAATAAATTCCCATCTCCACTTGTCTTCTACTTGACAAAGAAAACAGAGACCATCATGGGTGATCCATATCACCGACTCACACCCGGCTCCCTTTCCTCTTTCCCTTCATTTTCAGAGGGAACACTGTTTAATGGATAATTTTTCCATTTCTTCTTGCCACCTCACTCCCCACCCAAGTTTCTTGGTGATATGTTTCCGTCAGTATTTTTCCTGAACTTCCGTCACTCTACTGTCTTCGCATATAAATGTGCTCCAGAGACAAATCTTCTAAATTTTTCTCTTCTTTTTTTTTTTAAAGTTACCCCATGATTCTCTTCTCATTTTTGTGTTTCTCAGTCTGACAATCTAAACTTGAAAAATCAAATTTCTTCAGAGTGGTAAATCTAGGCAGGATCCATTTTTTTCACCCTCTCTCACTACTCTAGCTATTGCACACTAGCTTCTACCTTCTACATTCTCCTGAAGCTGCTCTTACCAAGGTGACTGATGGCTTCCAATGGACACCAAGCTATGGACACCAAGCTATGGGCACCTCGCAGTTTTGGTCTTACCTGCCTCTTTAGTATTCAACACTATTGGAGCTCCCTGAAACTTTCCCCTCTCATAGTTTCTATGGCATTGATTTCTCCTGGTTTTCTACCTTCTTCTTCATCTCATTTTCCTTTGTTTATCTTTATTCCTTCACTTATCTCTGAAATACTGGTGTTCGTTAGGGTTCTGCTATCAGACCTCTAACACTTTGAGTCTACTCTTTTACCCGGGAAGAGGTGATCAACTTGAAAGTGTGTAGTTCCTTGACTCTGTCCTCCATAACTCCACAGTTCTCTGTGGCTGTATGATGAATCATTCCTCACCCAGAGTGCTATGCTCATCTCTCTACCTGCCTACTACAAATCCTCAGGGTCTATGGATTCTTCAGCACACCATCTCTCCTGTCCCCACATATTCTCCAACCCCTGGGTTCTCTTTCAGTGAATGACTTACCAAGTATTTTGATCAACTCTGACTTATCCCTTTCCTGGAGCTTCATAGTGCATCAGAAAAGAAGACCTAAGAGGTTTTCCTTCTACTTTCAAAAGAAAAGTTATTTTGAAATAATTTCTTTTTTAAAAAAGATTTTATTTATTCATGAGAGACACACAGAGAGGAGAGGCAGAGACACAGGGAGAGGGAGAGGGTCCATGCAGGGACCCTGAAGTGGGACTCGATCCCAGATCCCCGGATCACACTCTGAGCAAAAGGCTCAGAGTGAGATGCTCAATCACTTAGCCACCCAGGCGTCCCTTGAAATAATTTCAAACTCACATAGAAGTTGCAAGTATTGTAGAAAGAACATTCCCCCCCTGGACCATTTGAGATGCTTTATCATATTTGAATAGTTTCATGTAATTCCTACAAAAAATGATATTCTTCTAAATAATCATGATACAACCATCAAGATCAGGAAGTTAACAATTTACATTAGTATCAGCTTATCAGCTTATCTTTCAAACCTTTTGAGTTTTACCAGTCAGCCCAACATCATCCCCTCATAGCAAAGGATTTAGTCAGAGTCATGCACTATATTCTGTTGTTGACTCACTTTTAGTCTTAGTCTCCTTCAATTTGGAACATTTCATAGCCTGTTTTGACTTTCATGATCTTGACAATTTTGATGATATTCACAGTGTCCAGTTTTAGGCCAGGTATATTTTAGAATGCCCTTCAGTGTGGGTTTGTTTGATGTTTCTTCATAATTAGAGTTCCATTTTTCCCCAGTTTGACTGAAATATGATTGATATTGATATGTAATATTGTATAAGTTTAAAGCGTATGGCATGTTGATTTGATACACTTATATATTGTGCGAGGATTATTGCCATAACATTAGCTAACACTTGCACCAGATTTGATGGAAACATCCAGTGTTTTGTTTTATTGTGTTATCCCTATTGCACACCAGCAGGATTCTGATTTATCCCATTGCTTGTCCTGCCATCTTTGATTATGTGATTACACAGATATGCTGGGTTTCACTGTTGTGAAGTTCCTCCTTTTCCCCTGTTGTTAAGTATTTTGTAGGGAACTGCTTTCAGGCTGTGTAAATATCTCATTCTTGAGAAAACGTATTTATTTATTTGTTTGTTTATTTATAGCAATATGGACCCATGGTGTCTTTTGTTTTAGCCAAAAGGTTATAATCCATCATATTATTTTCATGCTCAAATTATTTCTTCTATTGGCATCTGTGTTTTTTTTGATAGGCCCCCTTCATTTGAGCACTCTCTGGCACCATGAGATGTTCCAATCTCATCTTCTTTTCCTGTTTTAGTCCTAGAATCAGCCATTTCTCCAGGAGCCCTAGTTCTTTTTAAGGAAGATACATGCATATATTAAATGCGTGTTCATCTCTTTACTTGTATCTAATGAAACTCATGAGTTCCTATTGGTATCTCCAATTTCCATTAATACACCACAGGGTTCATTTTTTTGTTTTCTGTCTTCCTATGTTTGTTTATCTCTCTTCTCTAATAGTGAGAAGTCTGGCTGACATTATTCTTATATATTTACTTGTTTGATCCACCTCCTTCTATGTAACCAATCTCCTATCACTGATGCTGTTGCCCCTCCCAGTGTGAAAACACCTTCTTCATCCCATGAGAGATCTGCCCCTCCATGTTAGGCTGTTTCTCCACGAGAATACTTCCTCCCTCCACTTAGTCCCCCACACCCCATGGTGAGCTGCCTACCACAGAGATGTCACTCCCACTTTTTTGTGCTTTGACACCCCACATGGATGCCCATCTCACACTATTTAAGATCTAGTATCTGCATAAGGACTCCCCTCCTCAGGGATGCCTCAGGACTTTGCCTGAACTTGAATTCCAGAGCTGGGCTTCCCTGACAAGGCAATGTGTTCTTCATCTGCTTTGGCCACTCAAACTTTGTGCTGAATGGCTCCTCACTGTGATGGGGCTATGCCATCCAGCCCTGCCACAGTGGTCCTCCCCATCCTGAGATGTATACCTACCTAGATTCGCCCCTCCTTATGGCTTTGAGTCTGAATGGTTCAAGAAGGAAATGGAAGGGTAGGGGATAAGAAAAGAGCTAGTTCCACCTTCTAGTGCATTTCTAACATTTGTCTTGTCTTCCCCATGACCCTGGAAATTGCTAGTGCCTCGGTTCAGGACCTCTTTACATCCTTCAGGATAAACTATTAGGACACTTTAACAAGTCCTTCTATTTCCAATCAGTTTTATTTTCTGTGCTGATTTCAGAGTCCCCTTTATGAAATGTACATTTAAATATTATTCCTCTGTTTAAATGCTTTAAATAACTTACTCTAAAATAAAATGAAAGCTCCTTGTCAAGGGCAACAAGACACTCACGCTCTTCCTCTGCCCTGGCTCCATTTCCATCTTCTACACATGCTTCCATCAGCACAAATTCCTGTTGGTCTTCTGAGTGTCCAAAGATCCTCCTACTCCTCTGAGGGTACTATTGCTTGGAGTGCTCACCTTTTCTGCTTGTTCTCATCAACTTGACTTCTTTTCTTCTTTTTTTTTTTCTTTCTTTCAAGTGCAGGCAAAGTCCAGGGGCTTGAGCTTCCTTTTTTAAGTACAAGAAGTAGCCTGAAAGCCTTCTTAATGTTTTCAGTAGGAAGGGGGTGACAAAAGCAAGAAAGATAAGCTAAGACACTGTTGAAGTATTTATAGTGAGAAAGCAGTGGTAAAGCCAAGGGAGTGGTCTTTAGATGTAATCCTAATCAGCCTCTCCCTAATAAACATAAGTTCAAATAGCATGCTTGCTGTGCAAATTCAGTTTCAGGTTCTCCAGCTCCTGTCTTAGCCATGTTCTCATATTTCTAGCCATATTTCCTCATTTTTGAGTGAGGAATGAGTCTTTGAGTTAGATGGTGGAAATGAAGAGATGAGTTCAAAAACAGATTTCTTATATGCTTAGTTGATGGTGATTTATGACTATAAGAACTGTGTATTACTTATAGAACTGTAATTATTTATATTTATAGGACTATATTGAGTGTGCTGAAAAATTATACAATGCCAAAGTGGAACGAGTTGACTTTACAAATGATGTAGAAGATACCAGATATAAAATTAATAAATGGGTTGAAAATGAGACACATGGTGAGTGCAACCCTATTTTTCTATAAGATTTGTCAGTGATATGTGAATACTAACAATAGTCAAGTTTAAAGCTGGAAGTTTTGGGGCACCTAGGTGGCTCAGTCTGTCAAGTGTCTGTCTTTGGCTCAGGTCATGATCCCAGGGTCCTGGCATAGAGCCGCAAGTCCTACTCCCTGCTCAGGGGGGCGCCTGCTTCCCCCTCTCTCTCTGCCCCTCCCCACCTGCTCCTGTTCCCTTCCACTTGCTGTCTTTCTCTCAAATAAATAGATAAAAAATCTTTAAAAAATACAGGTGGAAGTCTTTTGTAAGATATGCAAGGAACAGTTCCTCCTAATCCAAAGTAATAGTTGCTGTTATTGAATATTGCTCAAGCACTGTTGGTGGGAAGACACATTGGTGCAGCCACTATGGAAAACAGTATGGAGGTTCTTCAGAAAATTAAAAACAGAATTATCAATATGCTCCAGGAATTCCACTACTGGATATTTATCCAAAGAAAATGAAAACATTTATTTGAAAAAATATATATATATGCCTGTGGCTATTGCCCCATTATTTCCAGTAGCCAAGATGTAGAAGCAACCATATGTTTATTAGTAGATTAGTGGATAAAGAAGATATATATATATATGTTGATATATATATATATCAAGATATAGATAGATAGATAGATAGAAAGGAATATTACTAAGCCATAAAAAGAATGAAATCTTACCATTTGCAGCAACATGGACAGACCTAGAAGGTATAATGCTAAGTGAAATAAGACAGAGAAACACAGATATTATGATTTCATTCATACATGGAATTTAAGAAACAAAACAAAGAAAAAAGATACAAACAAAAAACTGACTTAAATGCAGAGAAAACAGGTGGTTGTTATCAAAGGGGAGGTGGGGGGGAGATGAAATAGGTGAAGGGGATTAACAGTACACTTACTTCGATAACCACTGAGTAATGTATGGAACTGTTGGATCATTATGTTGTACACCTAAAACTAATATAATAGTGTATGCTAACTGTACTTCAACTAAAAAAAATAGAGTGGCAGTTATCAGGGTCTGGGGCTGGTGCATGAAGGAGAGTTGTCCGATGCATTTAGAGTTTCAGTTTTTCGAGATGAAGTAAGTTCTGAAGGTGTGATGCACAGCAAGGCATATATAGTTAATACAACTGACCTGTTAAGATGGTAAATATGATGCTGTATGTTTTTTAATCACATTGAAAAATGGGAAGCAAAAATTCCTCACAATTTTAGCACCTCAGTAAATCACAGTTTCCTTTTCCCATTTTCTTTTTTTTAAATTTATTTATTTATGATAGACATAGAGAGAGAGGAGAGAGAGAGAGAGAGAGAGAGAGAGAGAGAGGCAGAGACACAGGCAGAGGAGAGGGAGAAGCACGCTCCATGCCAGGAGCCCGACGTGGGACTCGATCGCGGGTCTCCAGGATCACACCTGGGCCAAAGGCAGGCGTGAAACCGCTGAGCCACCCAGGGATTCCCCCTTTTCCCATTATCTATTTTAGTCCTTGGCCTCATGCACATAAGTTGACCTAGTTATGTTTGTAGCCTATGTTCACATCTATGTCTAGATTTTTTTCTTCATACTCTATCTCCCACATTTTTACAGACTACTTTGCAATTTTCATGACTATCTAATTGCAAAGAACAAGTATGAAATAAAGAATGTAAACATATCCTCAGTAGCTTTTTATATATATTATATGGTGGAATGATTTGGGATGTATTGGTTAAATAAAATATATTATTAAATAAAAAAGAATTGCTTTCATATTTGTCCACAATGTGGTTCTGAGTATCTTAATAATCTGCATGCTTTATACTTTTCAGAAATCTTATCTATTACATTATCTCATTGGATTGGGAAACAAACCTATGAAACAAATATTGACTTCATTATGACCATTTCATCCATTAGTGACAAGCTGAACTAATTTACTCAGTTATCCTCAATATCTTATACCTGTGTAGTGAACAAAGACTAGAAGACTATAGAACATTATTTTCAGTGACCACAACATAATATTTCATTATAATGATCAATCCAGTATCTTGCTGTTTTTTCTTAAAGAAGCTTATTGAACTTATGACATCCTACTATATGTGAAATATATTTTTATATCATTGCTTCTTCTAAAAGATGCATACTTTATCTTTCATTTTAAAAGCCTCTTCATTTATCAAAATAATATTTGTGGCAATGGTAGTACCTTTCAGAAAAAATACATTGCTTTATTGGTAAGTGTCTTTCATACATCTAAAAACCGATTTCCAGCTGATGTTCTGGTTGAGTCAAAACAAATATGGTATTTTATAATCAACTGATTATAAGCCTGGTCATTTCTTTACTTAAGGCTTGACCCGGATTTATACTCAGAACAATATACCTGTATTTGCTGAGTCTGGTTCTGTCTCAAATATATGAAACATGTGACTTGCATTCTTAAAAGGTAAACATTCAACATACTACAACTGGGAACAAGAATACAGTGTCTCAATTTCCTTTTGTTCATTCATCATTACCTCAGTAGAGGATTACTTTGACCATTAGCCACCACAAGTTTCAAATACACTATTCACAAACTAACACTGTGCCATTGCTTTTCCCAATAACTGAATGGAATTCTATTTAGTGTGTATTTTTTAAGGGTATCAGATTGATAACACCTTTTTCCGTCTGGACCAGTTATTTATTTCTTTTCCTTCTTTTTTCATGCAAATATATGTTAAAATTATTCTTAGTTTGATAAGCATTTGTTCTCAATACTCATTTGGGGGGAACACTTCAAAATGCTGCCAACATACCAACAAACCCACCCAGGTCTTATCACCCCTTCCCCATCCTCCACACATACCAGGGCAGTCCTTTTGAAAGAGAAATCTGACCCATCATGACGGTGTTCTTTCTTATCTTACAATGAATACTGAATAATCATTTTCCATTGCTTTCAGGATAATCCAAAGTTACCACCAGACATGTAGGCTCTTCATTATTTGGTCACTGACTGTAACCTTTCCAACCACTACTTTCCCTAATACATCAGAATGAGTTAGGATTTTCCCAAATATGCTGTGCTCTTCCAGGCTTCCGTGTGTTTAAATAGACAGCCTCTACTATATGCAGCTTCTCTCTGCCTCCCCTTGGCCCTCAGCTCCAGCAGAAGGTCAAGCCAGAGATGAGAGCCCCTAATCTGTGCTCCTACAGCACCCTGAGCACATGGCTGCAGTACCAATGTGTATGGCTCTGTTTGGTTGTTGCCTCCCCTGTGCTGGACCGTGAACCCAATGAGGACAAGGACGGTGCCTTTCATGGTTATGATTCAAGTATCAAGAGTAGGTTTGACATCCAGCAAAAATCTTAATGTAGAATGAAAGAAGTAATTAGCCCAACAGAATGGAGTTGAATTATATTTGGAGGGCTGTGATCTCATTGGGGCAGTAAAGTAGTTTGGTGCTTACAAGCAAGGAGGGCCCTTGGGGAATTGTCTTTCTGGGTTGGAATCCTTTTGCCGTAACTTTCTTGTTGTATGATGTTGTATAAATTATTCCATCTCTCTGTGTTCCATCTTCTTCAACAGGAAGTGAAAACAATAATAGTGCCTGCCTCATAGAGATTTTGTGAGGATTAAACCAAATACTGTACATAAAGTGTTCAGAGAGTACTGGATGGAGTGATTGTTCGTAGATTATTACTAATATCATTTATTATTAGAATTATGTCATAAGGAAAATATCATGTTCAGCTTGTCTTTTTTTTTAAATTACATTAATGGGGTGCCTGGGTGGCTTAGTCAATGGAGCATCTGCTTGTTGATTTTGGCTCAGGTTGTGATCTCGGAGTGGTGAGATCCATGCTCAGTGAGGAGTCTGTTTGAGATTCTTTCCCTCTGCCTCTACCCCTCCCCCTGCTCTGCCTCTCTCTCAAATAAATAAGTCTAAAAATATAAAAAATAAAAATTACATTAAAAATTAACATTTTTTTCTCCATTTATTTGTCCAAAGGTAAAATCAGGAATGTCTTTCAAGAAGATGGCATAAGCTCCTCTGCTGTAATGGTGCTGGTGAATGCCGTGTACTTCAAAGGCAAGTGGGAGTTGGCCTTCAGCAAGAATGAAACCTTAAATTGTCATTTCAAATCTCCCAAGGTATGGAAATATTTTTAATTTAAGAAGTTTTTTTTTGCCAATAGTATTCCTTTGCAGAAATTATGGTATTTATATAGACAAATGAAGGATTCCTCATTTCTTTACTTATTTCTTCTACTGCTTACCAGTGCTTTATGGTGAATTGCTTATAATACAACTTATTTTCCTGATAATGCAGTTTATGGTACATGACTGGAAGTGTCCCGTAAGTCAATATTTCTTAAAATACATTCAAATTTTAGAAAAGTAATAAAGTATGGATTCATTTAAAAGTATTCTAATATTTGGATGCCTATGTCATCAACTTGAAAATATGACAAAAGTGTGCTTTTAGTTTTTTGTAATTCTAACTGTGGGGTGGATAGTTCTAGTCATTTAATATCAATGATTTTCCTGAGGCAAAGCAAGGATGTGTGTCTTTTTACAAAGGAAGAAGTTATATTTAGTAAAGTTACACATTTCCAAGTGTCAGTCTTAACCAACTTTTATAAAACATATATTCTTGTGTGTGTGCGTGTGTGTGTGTGTGTGTGTTTGTGTGGTTACCAATTTGTACACAGTAATCTAATAGTAGAAACATCAAAGGCTTTGGAGTCAAGTTAACTCAAGCACTATAGACCTTCTTATCCTCACAAATGAGGCGATTCCACTAATTGATCTCAAAAGTTTCTTTCAATCACTCAGCCTTTTGAGGCAGAGAAACTCAGGTTAACTTAAAATTAGTTTTATTTATTGAAATATTCTTCCTGCATTTTTCCACATCAGAAATTTGAGACGTAGGAGTACTGAGAGCTGGTGGAAATAAAAGATCACTGAATGAGTGATAAATATTACTATGAATACTCTCGATATTTTTCTTTCATCAAAAGTAAAATACAGACAGTACTATCCAAATCACAAAATTTAAGAATGAAGTCTTATAAAAAAAAATCTATGGTGGTCATTTTAAATTATAATGGGATTTAATGATTATTCATTACTTATTATATAAACATTTTCAGGTAAAACACTAAGTGCAAAGCAGTGTACCAAGTGCTAGGTATATTAACTCATGTAATCTTTTCAACAGTTCTATGCAGTAGAGATTAGTTTTACCCTCATTATACTGGTGAAGAAATAGAGGCACAGAGAAGTGAAGTAACTTGCCCAAAGTTACACAGCTGGGAGTTTTAAACTCAGGCAGTTAATCTCAAAGTCTGAACTGTGAACCACTGCTTGGCAGCAGGTCAGGAAAAATCTATAGGAACAACCAAAAATTGAAGCATCATTTTCATTGTATAAATGAAATAAGGAGGGCTTATAAAAGTTTTTTTGCAACTTGACTTTCAGTGTCCTGGGAAAGCAGTCTCCATGATGCATCAAGAACGGAAGTTCAATTTGTCTGTCATTAGAGACCCACCCATGCAGGTTCTTGAGCTCAAGTATCATGGTGGCATAAGCATGTACATAATGCTGCCTGAGAATGACCTATCCCAAGTAAGTTGCTACTACCACTTTCACCACTGGGGAATTAGAAGATTTTTAGGATGTTATTGATTGTGTTTGTATGCATCCACTTAAAAATTTCAGGTTGTAAGAATTCTTGCATTACGATTTTCATTTAGTTTCATTGTAATTGTGTTTTTTGACATGAACAGCAAGAGGAATGTCATAACGTTGCTATTGATAAATCTAAAGTAACAATATAAAATATTGGTACTCATATTAGGTCAATAATTCGTTTGAGGGACGCCTGGGTGGCTCAGTGGTTGAGTGTCTACTTTCGGCTCAGGGCAGGATCTGGGGTTCCTGGGATTGAGTCCCTCATCGGGCTCCCCACAGGGAGCCTGCTTCTCCCTCTGCCTATGTCTCTGCCTCTTTCTTTGTGTCTCTCATGAATAAATAAATAAAATCTTAAAAAAATAATTCACTTGATAATCTTTATCACAATTAGATTTTGATTCCAAATAATCTACAGTAGTAGAAAAAAGTAGCCCATATAAAACAAACAGCAGATAACTCAAAAGATAGATTTGTTCTTTTACTCATTGTCTACTTTTTTCTTTTCCATAATAGATTTTCTTAAAGATGTTTGGGTCAGTTTAGTATAAATCTATATTCCTACATTATCCTACAGACCTATATAACCCTATGTAACTAAATAATGGGGATTTGGCTTTATGGTGAGCTAAATGAGGAAAAATTCAAATTCAGAATGAGAAATTGTTATAGATTAACTATAAACTGGATCACTTACATGCATAAAATTTAAATTAGACAAAATTTGATTATATAAATTTAGATCCTTGATAAGGATAGCTCTGAAAAGCTCTTTAGGATTCTAGTGAGACTGAATTTGAGAACAGATATCTACCTATAAGATTTGTAAATAATGTGCATGAAAAATCTTCCCTGTATAAGTCTGGACTAGTCTCTCTGATCAATTGTCAGTATTCAGGAGTTGGTGAGCTCCACTTGTGAATTGTTTGGGGCAGCAGTGGTTCTGGAAAGAGAGCCATGGGCTCATAGCTGTGTAACTGAGGTGCCCAGCCAGGCAATTCATCACATTTCCTTACAGTGTCTTGAGCTTCCCTTGTTGCATGTGTTGAGTAGGAGAGTTGACTTGGACCCAAGCCCCCCAGATGGTGTAGGTAATTGTACTGGAAGGTACAGATCACCTAAATAAACCCTGGAGGCTAGACCTCTGGGCTCCTTGCCTTGGGCCCCCTGGGGTTCCACTGGCTATTCCTGCAAGCTATGTAAACAATACCATTTCCTATTACTTTCATGATGGAAAATGGTCAAGAAACACTGGCTTAAATGACCACTGAGCTCCTTTCTCCCTCTGATGATCCTTGCTACCCTAATTCCTTCACCTGCCCACTGTTCCACTTTGGCTATATTTGTTCATATGCAGACTAGAACAGAAATGCCTCGAAATACAAGTAAGCCACACCTTGTCATAGCAGAGTGAATTAAACATGATTTGTTAAAGAGTGCTTTAACTGTGTTAATAATTTCCCATTTTCAGATTCCCCTGAACCCATTGACATTCTTACATGCAAATATCCAGGAGAGGATAATTACGGAAAACCATCTATCTTTGTGGTTGGTGTTTTATCTGTCTCTTAAGCGTATGGTTCTGAATTGCTTTTTCAATATTCCTGCAGATTGAAAACAGGCTGACCTTTCAGAATCTAATGGAGTGGACCAATCCAAGAAAAATGAGCTCTCAGTATGTTGAGGTGTTTCTTCCTCAATTCAAGATAGAGAAGAATTATGAAATCAAACACCATTTAAGAGCCCTGGGGCTGAAAGACATCTTTGATGAATCCAGAGCTGATCTGTCTGGTATAGCTGCAGGAGGCCGTCTGTATGTGTCCAAAATGGTGCACAAGTCCTACATAGAGGTCACTGAGGAGGGTACAGAGGCCACTGCTGCTACAGGAAGTAACATCGTAGAAAAGCAGCTCCCCGAGTCCAGGGTATTCAGAGCTGATCACCCATTCCTCTTCATCATCAGGAAGAATGACATCATCTTGTTTAGTGGCAAAGTCTCTTGCCCTTGAAAATCCAGTTGGTTTCTATTATAGCAGTCCTTCCCATGTCAAGGAACCACCACAGGAGAATAGATTTGAATGTAATGGAAGCACGTGGTATTTCCTTTGTGTTTACTTTCTTCTCATATTGATCAGCGGATGACTTTGGAAACTTGACCCTTTATGGACACCTGGTTGGTTGTCCTGACCCTGCTTGAACCTTTCTACTACCATGTGCCTCACTCATCTCTAAGTTCTTTCTCTTTTTGCCCCAACTCATTCCTACCATCTTGCCACCCTCCCCTCCCCCGCCCCTATAGCCCCTTGGACCCAGAGCTGAGCATCATGTCTGGGAACAGTTGGTGATGACAAAGCAGCCCTAAAGATTTGTCAGAAACTCTATAGTTATCCTGGTTACTCAGTTTCATCATAGATGAGCTTCGAAGGAAGTCCAGCTGCTGGATGTAGGTGTGAGGGATATTCTTTCCCTGCTGACCTAGAAAGACATTAGAAAGCTTCCTTTCACACACCCGATTTGAGATCAGTGTTGAATTTAGATGCCAAAAAATATAGATTTGGGTTTGGGGGACAACTAAAATATTTCATTAATAATTTCAAGTTCATGTCTTTCCATCTTTCCTTGATATAGACTTTTTTTTTCCCTTGGTAGAGACTTAACATGTACATAGTTTTTCAAATATTATGTATCTTTGAACTACTGCCATTTGTTATTTATGGTATATATTTCATGAGCTGTGTAGTTTGTTCTCTGTTTATCAGAATAAATAAATACAACACGGCTGTACCGTGTGATTGTTTTCTCTGACCAATTGTGAGGGCACCAGCCTTTATTTGCTAGGCCAAACAAATCAGCAATGAATAAAAAGAATATTTTTTAAATATAAATCTGATCTGGTTCAATGTTGCTAATTTGTTACACATGAAAGTTACTTTAACAGATACGTAGACTCATAAGGTAATTTTAAGTACTAAAATTTAAGTTCATTAGGGAAAGGATTTGCATATATGAAAATTTGTAGTAAGGTGTAAGTAACTTTGTAAGACAGATCAAAAGTAGAGAATAAAAAAAATAGAGAATCAATAGGCCAACCTGAACTCACTCAGGATTTTAGAAACAGTAGCAGCCTATTGGATTATGTTTTTATCACAAAAGACTTTCACTTGAATAAGAACTGAATAAACCTGGAGTAGTCTATAACATGGCCCTGTGGTGCATAATATTAGACCTGGCAGGTACTAGATTTTCAACAAATGTGGGATGCGTGAATATGGTATGAATGAGTTAATGTGACATGATTTGAGAGATGTAGAAGTTTCTGACCAAAATAATTGCTAACCTGCCACACCTGAAATAACTATTGTGCCTTTCAGAGACATTTATGGTGGGGGGCAGTGAAATTTAACTGGTATGCAGTGGTGTGTGTGTGTGGGGGGGTGGGTGGGTGTGTGTTTGAGGGACTGATTTTTCTGATTAACCATTCGCACCTATTGCCATTCAAAAATGACATACTTTTAAGATACAAGAAGAGGGTACAGGAGCATGCATTCTGATGGTAACCATGCTGTTCAGAAGCATGGACACTCTTCACTGCTGATAGCGTTTTCTGGACAGCCTTGGCAGAATTCACAGCTGCTGAGGCTTGAAGCAAGCAACACGGAGAATGAGAGTTTGGTCAGTGAGGAAGTAGTGTGGAAAAATTGGTGTGAGCTTTCCCTACAACTTCAGTTGTTTGGTCTGCCCATATGTCCACCCCATGGTTAAGGGCCCCAGCTCATGCGGAGAAGGGCTACCTTGTCTAGTCGTGATCTAGGCTTAGTTTGGTGTTACTTCCAGAAGCCTGAACAGCTTCTGAAACTGGGGCTGTTGTGGAAGCACTTTTGCTTCCCATGAACATTGTGAATATATCTGAGGCTTGGTGACAGCAAAAGAGACATCTGTTGAACTTCTCTTAGTATTGGGCTTCAGGCTTCTTGGGGGCAAGATTGGTTTAGTATCCCAACATCCCTAGAACAATACTTAATGTATGGTAGGCACTCAGTGTGTCTTTAGAGTAAATGTAGCGGGTGGCCCTAAGGGTGTGACTTGGGGTGGAAATGAAACCTCAGTGACCACTTCAGTAGAAAATCAAGCCATTGAGCTTGAAATCAATTTCCTTTCATACATAGATGACTTTTTATCTTTTAGGATCATGTGTGTTTCAATCTGCTTATTTTAACAATAGGTATTTCCAAAATTCTTCTCTTACTCAAAATTCTCACTATATATGATCCCGTCTGAACACATGGCTTCTGTAATAGCTGATGACACTTAGCTTAATGCTTAATTTCATCCAAATTCATGACTTCCCCCTGAAAAGTCCACCTAAATGTCCTGGAGTAAAGCTAAACATGTCTCAAGCTAAAACACATCACCATCTTCCGCATGATCTTCTTGGGGACCCACTTCTCATTAAGGACAAATATTGTCTAAAACTCTCATCTCAAAACATCAAGGTTATCTTTATATAATTCTTCTTTTTCACACTGGGACTCTTCACTGGAGTTACCACTAAAACGTCTCTTGAATTTATCTCCTTTTCTTTCTTCCCATCAGTACTGCTCGAGTTTAGACTGTTCACATCTGTAGTTTGTATCTTATCTATTCTCTCTGCCTTTTGTGACTTGTATTTCCCTCTCACGCTTAAGCCCAAAGTGATAAGGCTTTCCATATTTTCATCTATATATGCAAGTTATCTTCCTGAAACAAGGATCAGAGCAAGTCACTTTCTTATAAAACACCAATGGTTCTTTACCACCTAAGGACAGAGTCTAAACTCCAGCATGGCCCTTCAGGCCTTCGACAATTTTCCACATCCTCCCCTCCACCTGGTTTTGCCACTCTCTGCCAAAGACTGAGCTCAACATATCTTGGACTAATTGACAACCAAATCCACTATTTCATGCTGTTCAACCTGTCCTCTCTGAGTGGCACATTCTCTCCATCTTTGCTTAATACCCATTGAATTATTCAAGCAGCTGACCACATTCATGTTCCCTGGGAAGATCTCCATTCAAGTGGACTCATAAAACACACTGGGTATCCTTTTACAAGAGCTATGCTCAAATTTCTTGCTACATTCTGTTTATATGTGCACACATGTGCGTGTGGGTGTGCTCATGGCTTGCTAGATTATAAGCTCTTTAAGGGCAGACATATGGTGGGTATCCTGTCCTTATTTTAAATAAATAGATTCCCTTTAGGTTCCAAGAAAGGAAAAAAAAAAAACCAAAACAACCAGAGAGCATAGTGCAGAGACTCTGGCCAGCACCAGTTCCCACTCCCATCAGCCCCTCCTTGAGAGCATGATGTTTTCCACCAGTCACATGCCAAAGCCTATAAAAAAGCAAGATCTCTAAGGTGAGTGAAAGAGCATTGTTGGATCTTCTGTCTCTTCAGGAACAGGAAGAAACTTTTTTTTTCTCTCATTTTCACTCATTTTTCAGGGAAGAAGAAGAGCAGTGTCATCATCTTCTTCAATACCACCACTGATTTATCATTTACAAAATGTTTTCACAGACTTCATCTCAATTCTCCTTACAATCCTGTAAGATGGAAACTATTACGACTATTAGTGTTATTTTCATTTCATAAGGAAAATTAGGGCCAGCGAGTTGGGCAATTGCCTAAGATCATGTGTGCTCTTTCCATCCTAACATGCTGCCTTGAACCTCACAAATCTCACTTATGCCCTGGCTCTGCTCAGGGTTCTCTCATCTTGTGCTCCAATGCCTCACATGGCTCACCTCTTCTTTGCTATGCTTGCTTGCTGACGCCACCTGTCTCTGATGAGCTCAGGCTTTCCTGAAACACCACACCTCTTATAAATTTGGGCAAATCCATAATTACATGACTCTATATGCTTCAATTTGGGTCATTTATGCTTTTTATGATTTAGGTGATTTAATTTGACCACACACTATTTGGCCTAATAAACTTTTTGAGAGTTTATATAGGAATGATAATGATGGTACAAACTCTTTTAACCATAAACTCTCCTAAGTACAAATTCTCTGAAACAAGGGATGGTTATCTTCTGCTCACTTTGTAATTTCTCTCCAACACATTGCATACCCCTTCACTGACTGATAGGTTCTACTCAACAGCAGAGAAAAGCAGCATATGTGTCTGTATTGATGTGATCAGATCAATACTGATCTGGCTATCTTTTGACACTAATATTTCATTTCTGTCCTTACAGACATCTGGGTATTTGTAAAGACCCAGGACTAGAACAGCATTTGTAAGCATAATCTTTCCTTTAGATACCCGCAGCATCTTGAAGAAGAGAAGGCCACAGTGAGCTTACTTAAAAGTGGCAAAGTGCTGGTTATCAGAACTTAATTGTGTCCTGAGATATTCGTTTAATACTCTTTTCTTCTCCTTGTCTCATGCCTGTGGCGTTGTGAACCAAAACAAGAATACCACTGAACTTGGAACATGAAAAATCTTTAGTGAAACCAAAGTGACTAATCTTTTATAAGTATTGAATTTTATTACTGACTTGTAATTTGAACAAAGCAAAATAATATACCTTGATATATTCAGTGCGTTGGGAGGCAGAAAAAAAAGGGAGCAGAATGGAAAGCATGCAGGGGGAAGAGAAGACGGGGAGAAATGTTTTCTAGATATTTTTAAAACATTCCATTTTTAAAAGTAAAATTTCTCTCCACCATGTGTCTCTTCAGACAAGACTTGTCAATGCTGTTAAGTGTTTGAGTCGTAGGCTGGATGGAACTATCACAAATTTTGCAAATCGTAGCAGTGTGATAAGTTCTATGAACGAGGGCAGAGATGCTGTGGAAGCATGAAGAAAGGGGCTTCTAAACCAGTCCTGGAAGGATAGGAAGACTTCCTGGAGGAAGGACTGTTGTAGCTCAAATCAGTAGGAATGAAGAGGTAAAGGGACTGGGAGGAGAGGGGAGGAGGGGTCCAGTAGAAGCACCAGAATGTTCCAAAGCCCACAGATGAAAGACCACGGGCTCCTCTGCGAGCTGCAGGGACAGCCACAGGATGCAGAGGGCAGGGCTGTGAAAGGTGGGCAGAGAGGAGTGGGGAGCAGGCGCTGGCCCTGGCACCACTATGTGGAGTTTGCCTTGTTCTAAGTTTTGTGCCTAGGCAGGAAGAGCTTTGAGGAGGGAAGTGACGCTTTCAAATTTGCATTTTGAAGGATTGTGTTTGCTGTGTGGGTACTGAGCTAGAGTGCTACTAGACTGTTAATGGGCAGAACTAGGCAGTGTTCCACCAGGGAAGTGACAATGGTCTGGACCACAATGCAGGTCATAGAGTAGACACATGGGAATGAAGCCGACAGATTTAGGAGGTGGCCTTTGAATGAATGTGGGGTCAGGGCTTTGTGACAATGAATTTGAGGGCAAAATATAAGGACTTCCCAAGATTCAGTCTAGTGGTGACATTCAACAGAGCAGAGAGGGTCGACATCAGAGAAACGGAAGGCTGAAGTGTCAGGGTGCCTGGCGTGAGGCCACTGGGAGCCTTGACTGTCATGATCCTTGACTTTTTTGAAGTAAATGCTCCCTTTGAGAATCAAAGTATCAAAACACGCACATGTATAAGAACTTACATATACATATTTAAGTTCAAAGACCTCTTAAATCTCATCCATAGATCTGCTAGATTAAAAATCATTGTTATATATACCTAAGTTAGTGCAGTCAGGGTGGAAGCCATCCACTGTAACACAAAGAAAACTACAAGAGCCATGGTCCACTAGATGGGTACAATTTCTGTGGAATTAGGGTTCCAGGGGTGACCATATACAGTGATTGGTCCATTTAAACATCTAGGACAATAAGAACACACACGCTCTCTCATCTGTTCATCAGAGTCTTTATAGAGACAAGGCTTAATATGCAAGAGAAGCCAGTAAATGTTCTTTTTGTTAACTACATTTTTAGGTAATAATACCATAGAAGTATCGAACATGCTCAGCCATCTCTGCAAATAACCTCCTGGTTCTGTTAGTAGCCAACCAGTGAATTATTAACTTTTTTAAAAGTATCTGTTCCTTGGATCTCTTGAGGGGAACAGCATCTATCTATAGATGAAGTCCTGTGAGGGTGATAGAATTTTTTTTTTCATTGTGAACCCTTCCTCCTCCTTGAATCCAAATCCTCGTGAGGACTGTATATGAGAGAAGTGAAGTTCTCTATATTGGTGGGCAAAATGATTCAAGGTGTGTTTCTTTGAGAGTATAAGAAGATTTTAAGAGTCATTTAAAAGTTCATTTCTATCCAGAGCATAAAGAACACTGACCCTATTCCTTGCTCCAGAGTCCCTACGCAGGTCTTACACTCCTCAACAAGTAACACCAGGTCTCCTGCATCCCTTTTAGATCTTTACCCAGAAGTGAGGATTGCAACCTGGAGGTGAGCTGACTCTTGAGAATATGGTCTGAGCATCCAGGACGCTTCTTGCTCATGTTAGAAGTGATTAAGTTATATCATTTCTTCCCTTTACCTTCTGAGAATCTGATAACCCAGTGGAACGAAGGGGCATTTCTTGTGCACCATTGCCTTTACACACTCCAAGTGAAGCCGAACACGGCCAAATGGTCTGTTACGGTGGGCATTTGACAGTTCTGTTTTGTAAAGACCCTAATCCTAGTTTTTATTCCAGTGTGTCCAATGATTTTATAAAATTCATTATAAAGTTTTATAAAGGGAACTCTTGGATTTGTGTCCTGTAGTAACTGTATTTGGTGTCTGTTTTTATGTTACCTATACAAATCAGTGGTCACTTAATGGAAAAACAAAGGACCTAAGTCCTGCCTTCCCCCCTGCCCTCTCATTTTCGTTGCCTTGGATCCTCTTCTTCCATTAATTAACCTCTTTTTCCTTTGGACATATTTGTAGTTTGATATCATTTTTTAAAAGTAGAAGCTTTTTATGTATATATATGTGTGTGTGTGTGGTTTGATAAGAGGAATTACTACAAATGGCTGGATCTGACTTTAATTGAACCCAATTAATGCCAGATAATTATTGGGGGCATTCTTTATGAAAAAGGCAAAAATATGTACCTTTATTTTTAGCAAAAAATACTTTTATAGCATAGTAATTTAATGGTAAAATTAAAATAAAAAATGCTTAGGGAATTCAGATGAAGATGAACTCAACCAGGAGGCCTAGTATCAATATACGGATGAAATCTATGGTTGAACACAAATATCCAGAATTATCTTTTATATGAGTTACTTTTTGGTAGTAAATAACTTGAAAACACTAATCCATTCTAGTCTCTTCACTGTGCTAGGTGGACCTTTAGTTATATTAAACTTATCTAGGGCTTAGATTCCTCTTTTGCTAGATGAGAGAGTTGGGCTAGATCAGCATTTTCCAGCCATAGGGTAGAACCAAATAGTGGGTCGTAAAAACAATTTAGTGAATTGCTGCCAGTTTTTAAAACATGAAAAATGAGAAAATAGGAAATATCAGAATGCGTCATTAACCCCAAGGGGAAGTATTTTTTGCAAAACTCACGTTTCCATTTTGAATATGAAGTCCGGAGTACAGTGTAAACAGTACTTTATTGTTGGGGTTAAAAGTCTCTGAAGAGATGCTCTCTAAGTCTCCTCCGCCTCTCAGACTCTAGTACACCAGATGGGTCTCTGTCTGAGTTTAAGCTGCAGCTGATCTGTGACTTGCTTCCCATGGGAATCCTGCCTACCTTTGCCTTGAGATGTTTGAAATCCTTACTCAACCTGGGTTGCTCCATCCCTGGATGCCTCTATTCCAGACAGAACAACATTTCATCATCTTAGGAGTCAAGGGAAGAAACCCACTTCCAGGTCCCCAGACAACAATGCCTCCTCTCTGCCTTTTAAACACTGATAATTTGTTGTCATAGGTAGAGAGTATGTGTATTACATACAGGAAAATTAGTTTTTTTTAACATCTAATATATTTTGTGATTATGAAATAGCACTCAATTTATTGTATAAAATCTACGGTATTAAATGTTTAAGTTTTTCCACATCTCTTGGGTCACTACATTGACCAGAGAAGCAGTGTATTTTATATTGCATATATCAGGTGGCGCATTCTCTACCCTTGATATAAAAACTTTAAATCACTTCACATTGCAAGGAGAAATGACTTGTGTAACCAAATTCTGAGAAGATGAGAGGAGCAAACTCTGTGCGCTGAGTACTCTGTGCATCCATGTGTTGCAAACACAGCCGTGGGCTCACAGAGCAGAATTTCAGCCAACCTGAAGACAAGGTAAAAATGCCAACTCTAAATCATTGTACCTTCTTTGACATTATTTTTATAACTACTGATAGCTTGTCTCAGAAAGTATAGGAGAAAATATTTACTTGTAATCAAAGAAAAAGGGCAGCGTGATGTGCTATGGTTTGGGGAACCATGGTAGGGGGGCAGGAATGTAAAACCAGGCAGTGCGGTTCTCTTTTCTCCTATTCATACTCACTGAAGGAGCCTTTTGATGTCATGGTTTCCAATAGTGGTGAGAGCCATTCCTGTCACCAATCTTTATTCCCAGGTTAAGGTGAGGACCTTTATGATGCCTGAACTGAGGCCGAATGAGAGATTTGCTGGTAAATGGCTACAATACCTAAGAGGAAACTATGCTATGTGGTGCCACATTTAGATCCTCTTTTCCTAGGTTGTGTTATTGTCTGGTAAACGAGATACTGGACTTCGAGTTAGGAAAACAGGATGTTCACTGTGAATTGGGTGTTTTCCAGCTGTGTGGACTTGAGTAAGCCCTGTCACCCTTCTAGGCTCACTTCAGTTTCCCCATCTGTAGAATTAATTTTGGGACCCAATGCTTTCCTTCTCAAATCTATGACTCTTCCTTCAATTAAATCCATAATCCCTAGAAGGGGGCAAGAAGATGATAGTATTGAATAATGTTCCTAGTTAGAGGCGTTTTATGTATTATCACATTTCACACCCACGAACACCTTGTCAGATGACTCCTATTTTATAACAGGAGATCTATTTTATAGATAGGTTCAGAGAAGTCAAGTAAGTTACTCACATGTGTAGCAGAGGGTAAATTTCAAGCTTGTCAGATTTAAAGGTTCTCTGTTATCAAGACCCATGATTGGCCATTTCAACGAATTGTCCCCTCAGCAGAATAATCCTATTTTTCAGATTCTTTGGAATCAATTAGGATTAACTGGTATAGCCAGAGCATAGTTTTTGATTGTAGATTGTCTGTGTGGGTTACCAGGAGGTAGACTTCGCAAACAGTAGAGAGAGGAGGCAAAAAAACCCCAATGGGTCAGCATCTAGCAAACTCTGAGGAACAGATCTGAGTTTGTGAATCTTAATTCTAATTTCTTGTGCACTTGAACCGCATCTGACTCATATTTTTCTCTAGAATACACAGAATATTCCATTTCCAGAACATACAGAAATACACTGGTGTCTTAGAGGACTTTACTTCCATGTTGATGGGAAGAGAGTGGTAGCTTTAAGTAAGTGGTAACACTTCTGGTCCCTATGAAATGTCAGCTGTCTAGCAAGCCAAATTATTTAAACTTGATTGTCTCTGTGTAGGAACTATTGAGGCTGTTTTATTGGAACCACACCCCTGGGCTGGGAAAGTTGCTTCTGGGCCTCCGGATATTGGCAAGACATTGTAAAGTTAAATACTTCAGCAGAAAAAAAAATGATGACTTTTCTATTTGTATCCTCACTCAAACTCAGCAACTACATGTTTTCCTTTTCAGTTGCTTTTATTTTTTATTTTTATTTTTTTAATGATTTATTTATTTATTCGAGAGAGAGAGAGAGAGAGAGAGAGAGAGAGAGAGAGGCAGAGACACAGGCAGAGGGAGAAGCAGGCTCCATGCAGGGAGTCCGATGCAGGACTTGATCCCAGGACTCAATCCTGGGACTCCAGGATCATGTCCTGAACCAAGGGCTGCGTTAAACTGCTGAGCCACCCAGGGATCCCCCCCTTTTCAGGTGCTTTTAAAGGGAATGTACCACATTGGGTTCTTTACCCTTTTAAAATGTACGGATGAAGAAAGCATCTTCCTAAAACATTTGGACTTTCCTCGACTGAGATACTCCATTTACATGAACAACAGACGAAGGGAGAATTTCACTCTGATGTGAATCTTAATGGAAGCCCCTAAAGATGTCTACAGTACAATAAAACAGCCCAGCCCCCAGAAATGTAGACCTGCAGCCTCCTGTATTCAAAACCCTGACCTGGCATCCCAAGCAGGCCCAGGAGCAGGGACAGGCAAGCCAGGTTCCCAAAGGAGCAAAATTTAAGGAGGCACTCATTCTTAGGAGCCAGCTCTGTGTCCGTGTGACTCCGAGTGTACAGTGCTTTCTGAAATTTGGCTCAGTGAGTGGGTCATTCTTAATGTGGTGCTCGCTGCCAGGGACAAGCCACATGAGCAGAAGGTCAACACAATTAGGTGAGTACATCCTTAAATTTTGCACCCTAGGATCTTCCCTCATCCTAGTCCCAACATGGATCCCAAGAGGTTATAGATTCCAGGTGGTTCTTCAAAGTAGCCCACACAGGGCACAGAAATGCAGAACATGGTTCTATAGTATACGAGGTCCCATTATCTGGTTCTACCAAACACCAGGTAGAAGCAAAAATGCTGATGAGAGCTCTCCATTGTTCTCTAACTTCATTCCTCTAGACACTGCTCAAGGCAAGGGAGAATTTAGTGAATGAAGAAGGAATGGTAGACTGTCCTTCTTCCAGGAATGCTCTGTTTACTGGACTTTGCACAGGTGCCTTGGAAATATTCAGAGCTTCTAACCCCTTGTTTGGTTATGAGCAGCCACCTGAAGATGTCAAGCCAAGTAAGCTGTGTCATCCTCACAGACCCTAGAACAGGGAGCTTTGTCTTTCTTGATAAATATTTGACGAAGGCTTTAGAGAAGAAAGTGGAATAATAATTCTCTAGGACTCTAATGTGCTTACTTAAATTTCTTCTGCTCTTAAAACATATATAAAATAGTACTCTCCTTACATATGTTGATGGAACTGCCAACCCACCATGGGGGGAGGGTGTGCACTTTGAGATGTTTCTCCAGTGATGTGAATGGATTTTGGCTCGTGTGTCCTTACTCTCTCACCGAGTAAGCCTCTTTTGTGCACTCTTGAAAGACTCAGTGAGGTCATGTGTCTACTGGGATCAAAGCTATAACCTTGACCTGTCATTACTCTGACCAAGTGAACTAAACTAACAGGAACAATAATGACAATATTCACTGACATATCTGACCTTCTGCTCTATGCAGCCACAGTCCTGAGTATTTTACCGATATTACATGATGTAATCCTCATATGAGTCCTGTAAGAAAGCTGTTACTTAGCCAGCACTGGAGAGAACATAGCTACCGGAAGAGCTGAACTCTCCCAGGGTCATAAAGCTAGAAGGTGGTGGAGATGGAAATGCATTTTGTTCCAACATCTGTGTTCTTTTGGCTCCCATAAAACTCTCTTAGAGCATTTTGATTTCATAAAATGTAAGTAACTATTTCCCTAAAGTGAAATAAACCACTATGCGGTGGTGGTTTGATGTACATTTTTGTACATGCTGTTCGTTTCTATCTTAGAACCCAGGTAAAGAATGAGCTCACTCAGTGCAGCAAATGCACAGTTCTGCTTTGCTGTTTTTAACGAAAAGAGCTATGACCACACCACTGAGAACTTTTCTCCCTTGACTTTGGGACCAGAGGCCACAGTGCATCTCAGATGGAAAAGGTATGTCATACTTGCAGCCACATCAGGAAGACAATCACCCGATTATCTTGTGAAGACATTGCCCATAGATGCTTAACTCTGTAAATGTAAAATGTCCACTTTCACTTTAGGTTCCCTATCAAATTGGCTCTTTCAAAAAGGGTTCAAAAGGTAAGATTTCCCATAGCTCTCTTCTGAGGGGCAAGGGAAAAGTGAACACAGCAGAGGCCAAACAGGGGAGGCACGCAGCGAGGCAAACCTGACCAACAGCAAAAGTGGGAGTCCCCACCTCCATCCTCACTAATATGCATCCTCCCAGGGCCTTCCTCTTATGGGTCCCATTAGGAATATTTTCAAGGATTTATAATCTCTACAATTACATTTTCAAAGAGATCATGAGTGCTTTAATTCAGCCAATAATTCTGGGTGACTGGAAGAAATATTTCTTAGTAGGCCTCTGTCAACATGCCTAATTGTCTCTCTGCTTATTATAGAAGAAATGATTAACTAGTGGAATAAGGCTTCTCTCCAGTCAGGATTTAAAGTGGAAATGAATTTGAAAAGCTGGAGTCAAACTCTGAATTTAATGATATATTTAAACTCAAGAAAAATTAAATGTAAAAGCTCTTGTGTTCAATTTTATCCTATTTCCGTGAATTGGGAGACTAGGTCCCGAAGTGTCTTACCCACAGTAGGTGCTCAATAAATCCTTGTTTGTGGAGGAGGAGAAACAGTAGAGCAGGAGGATGCTGAGGGCTCTTTACATGTTGTGAGAAGAGTACGTACAGAGTCACCTCTTCCTGTCACCGCTCCATCAAAATGAGAGATGACCTGCTGGCAGGAGGAGGGGGGTCCATCTACACTGGTGCTTGCTTCAGGTTTTGCCACAAGAGGGATGGCCTTGCCCACTGCTGAGGGCACAAGTCAGACAGTCTGGAGCAGAAATCATTCATTGTCCCTTCTGGCAGCCAAGCGGCCTGAGTTAGCAAAGAACCAAAGAATTCAAAATTTTTCCTTGCTGCTTGCCCTACAAAAATGGAGAAAAATCCCTTATATTTTCATCCCCTTAATGATTCTCCCTTATAACATTCAGACACTCAGCCAGATGCTCACAGTTGCTGCTCTTTTGGTGAAGAGGAGGCGGGCCACTGAAGCTACAGCAGAGGGCGCCACTCATGTAGAGCCCACGGATTGTGGAACAGCCCTGACCTGTGATACGGGAAACTGCCAGGTCAGCTCAGAGCAGCAAGGGCTCACTCTCCACTCTACGCTTCCATCTCCACTGGAAACCAGCAGGCTGCTCAGTTCTTCAAAGTCCTACTAGAAGCCTTTTTTCAAACATTTAGAAAGTTCGACATTGTAGAAAGTTCTTCCTAACCTTGAGCTAAAGTCTACGTCTCCATAACCATTGCTCCTTTCATCTTCTTAAGAGACATACATAAAAACTATGTCCTCTTGCACGTGTATTTTAAGAAAGTTGAAATACCTCCTCGGTATCAGCTACTTCTTTATCCCATTTCTACAAAGCAGGTTACATGTACTCACCCTTTAAATATTTGAAGAGAGTTGCAATGCTTTATTTCAGTTGTTCTCTGATAAAGGTTTTAAGAAACTATGGTTACACCTTGGGTTAGTCAATAGGACTTTTGGAGGCTTATTAACTCTTTGTGGAGAAAATGATAGAAGCTACTGGAATCTCAAAGGGATACTGTGAACATCAAATCAGATACTATTTGTGAATATAACTTGACAGTAATTACCTGTTATATGAATTTAATCATTATCTTTGCATGCTTGTGAGTAACTAGCAGTTTTAACTGTGCAAATGATGTTAAGATCAGTCATTAATCCACACATTCATTCTTCATTCAACAAATACTTATGGCCTTCCTACTATGTTTCACAACTGACAATGTAGGGATGAACAAAATGAAGTGAAAACACAAATGAATAAACTTGTATTATTATTATTATTTTTTTAAAGATTTTATTTATTTATTTGAGAAAGACAGAGATAGTGACAGAGAGCATGAGCAGGGAGAGGGGCAGAAGAAGAGGGAGAAGCAGGTTCCTCACTGACCAGGGAGCCCAATGTGGGGCTCGATTCCAGTACCCCAACATCATAACCTGAGCTGAAGGCAGACTCTTAACCAACTGAGCCAGCCAGGTGCCCAATTCTGAATTATTCTTAAATATCTTTTTTAAACCTTCAACTTGCATTCTATCACAGTGATTATAAAGGTAAATATATATTCAAACACATACACACCTAGTGCCTGCACCCCATCCCTCACGCTGTAACACCCAGACTCCTGCTTAAGAGCAGATGAAAGATTTTGGTTTTCAAACTCACCTTTCCTCTTTGAAATAATACCTTTCTTTAATGAGAAACAGATAAGAGAAAGGTGCAATGAATTACAGAAAGTTCATAAAAGGTAAACAGCTTACCATTCATGGCAAGACATTGATTTCCTATGGCACCATGTGGTCTCTTGTAGTAGCATTTGAATAGCCTTTGAGAATAATTCTTTGTTTCCCATTGTAGGTGCTTCACTTGAATGAATTAACAAGAACTGCAAATTCTTTAAACACAATGGTATGTATATTTCCTATTTCTGTTTTCGTTTCTCTTGTGGTAGTTTATCTTTAGTCTATGAGGAATAAAGGTTTAAGGTTAAATAGGTTAAATAAGGTTTAAGGTTAAATAAGGTTAAAGCAGGTTATTTATTCCACATATCCTTTGAGTCTAGAATATAGACGCATATAGTCAAACTCCTGCACATGCAGTGTTAAAACTATCATTTTGAGTTTTGGAAACAAAAGATGATGACATTGTCAAAACATTGAAGGAGAGACAGTCTAAGAAGGGTTATTCCTTTCCTTGAACAATAAGTGCAGAAGGGAGTTTAGAATCAGAGCGACTTCATAATGGAACCCAAAAGCTACCCAGACAGTAGAAGTGCCTGGGTCATAGAGAGTGCTCAAAATATATAAATATATTATTTTTTGGAAAGGTAACTAAAGATGGCTTATCTTTATAAGTTTTATTGTTAAATGCTTTTCAACATTAGTAATTTCTAAAAAAACAAAGTAATGTATTCCTTCATTTATGTAAGGGGATCTATAGGTTTTTTGATGTGACATTCCCATTATTATCTATGGTGGGCTACTAAGATAAAATTTCATTGCCCAGAATTCTTATTTATTACAAAATATAGCAAAAATATTTTCTCTGATGCCAGCTGTACTAAAATTAATATGTCCATATGAATGTGTGCCCTGGGCGATCTTGTGGAGAAGACAGGCAAGCTCTGCTCAGTGAACGTTGTCCCTCATGCCCATGAGGTGATGGTGACACATCGTGGCACGTGCTCTCCAAGCATGGTCTCATTGTAAGACAACACAGTCAGTGAAAAGCAAAAATTCCAATATGTCCAAATAGTGGAACTAGTAGACTTTGATTGCATTTTTTTCTGGAATTGCATGTCTTAATGCAAATGCAAGATCCTCTTGAATAACCTCAGCTGATACCTAAATAAATGGGTGATACCAAGGGTCCTGTTCATGTATTTTCTAACTTCATCATAGTGTGAACAAGAAACAAAGATCCTTTCACACATTCAAGCACTTCCCTTGGAAATCAATACGTCCAGTCAAGTCCACATGGCAAGTGGGATGCTTGCAGAAGCAGCCCATCCATTCCTCCTGGGGAGTTAAAACATGTTTCCATAAGTAAGGTAGAAGCCTTTGCTTCTTTCCTTTAATTTATTCTAGCACTCTTTGTGTTTTCAAAACTGCAGGAAAATAAAAAAGATATATATTGAGATAGATATTGCTATATAAAGAACATACAATATATTTCATAGATGTGTTTATTTCATATAGAAGGGTTAACATTCTAATTTTCAGATGCTAATTTGTGACATGTTTAATCATCTTTCAGATAAGCCCAGATACATAGTTTATAATTAAAAACAACAACCCTGACAAAATTTTGATATTGGTAATAAAAAAGGAATTAACATTTTAGAACCTAAGATATCTGACACTAATTGCTGAGGACACTCATTCTCTTGTCAGATTATCCTAATTATGTTGTGTACCCTCAGAAGCTGAAAAGAAAGAGAAGTGTCTTTGTCATTGAAATAACATCCTATAATAATGTTAGTTTTACTTCATTATATGCCTCAAATATGACAAATGTATATATTTTTATTAGTTGTGCTTAGTCCTGCATACTTGCATTTTATATATTTCTGCCTTTATTAACGTATGATTTTTACTATGTATGGGGTAAATGTATTAAAATCATGATTTATTTGCTATGTCTCTTCTTTTGCTCACTTTATAGGATTATTTAGACTATACTGAAAAATTATATAAACAAAAACCTGAAAATTTGGATTTCAAAAATAATTTAGAAGAAGCCATGATGCAGATTAACTCACGGATTGAAAATAAGACAAAAGAGACCTAAGACTTCTCCCTCTTTATCTTCTCCTTCCCTTCTTCTTTTAGGAAAAATTTACATTCAGTGAAATGCTCCAATTTAAAAAAGTACACTTGGACAGTTCTGGCAAATGCACGTGAAGACACAAAACATGCCCATCGTCCTGAAAGTTCCTTCATGCCACCAAGCAACCACTGATTTGATTGTATTGTCAGAGGTTAGTTTTGTCTGTTCTAAAGTTTTAAATAAATGCAAAAATAGAGTATGCACTTTTTGTGAACTGCTTTTTTCTTTTAGCATATATTTTTTAAATATTTTATTTATTTATTCATGAGAGACACACAGAAGGAGAGAGAGAGAGAGAGAGAGACCGGCGAGGGAGAAGCAGGCTCCATGCAGGGAGCCCGACTTGGGACTCGATCCCGGGTCTGCAGGCTCACGCCCTGGACTGAAGGCGGCGCTAAACCTCAGAGCCACCCGGGGCTGCCCTAGCATATTATTTTTGAGATCCATTCAGATTTTTAGATATATTAATGGTTAGCAGCTTTTTATTGCTAAGTAGAATTCTTTGTACGAATATACCACAGTTTGTTTATCCATTCTCCTGGTGATTGACATTTGAATTGTTTCTGGTTTGGGGTTATGGTGAATAATGTTGCTGTGAACATTTTTGTTAAATACATTTTGTGTATGTATCCTTTAATTTCTCTTGTGTACTTTGTAGTAGAATTGCTAGGTCTTAGTCTAGTTGTTTAACTTTTTAACAACTGACAGTTTCTCAAAGTGATTGAACCATTTTATTTCTTTTTCAAGATTTCTTTTTATTCATTCATGAGAGACACACACACACACACAGAGGAGAGAGAGAGAGAGAGAGAGAGAGAGAGAGAGAGAGAGAATGAGAGAGAGAGAGGCAGAGACACAGGCAGAGGGAGAAGCAGGCTCCATGCAGGGAGCCCGACGTGGGACTTGTTCCTGGGTCTCCAGGATTAGGCCCTGGGCGGAAGGCGGCGCTAAACCGCTGAGCCACCCGGACTGCCAGATTGAACCAATTTACATTCTCACTAGCACTGTATGAAAGTTCCAGTTGCTCCAAATCCTCTCCAATTTTAGTGTTATAAATCTGTTTCATTTAACTATTTCAGTAGGCTATAGTAGTATCTCATTGTGACCTTAATTCACATTTCTCTGATAACTAATGACATCGACTATCATTTTTCATATGTCTCTTAGCCCTTAATGTCTTTCCTTATTAAGATTTTTCAATTAGCTTGTTTTCTTTTGATTGTTGAGCTGTGGGAACTCTTTACTAACAATTATTTGGAGACAAATAATTTTGTCAGATGCATATATTGCTAATATTGTCTCTTAGTCTGTGTCTTGTGCATTTATTTTCTTAACTGTTTTTTTGATGAACAGAAGTTTTTAATTTTAATGAAGTCCAATTTATCATTATTTTTCTCTTACGGCTTGTGCTTTCTGTATACTCTCTAAGACAGTTTTGCTTATCCTACGGTCACAAAGGTATTCACTTTTTCTTTTCCATTAATTGTTTTAGTGTTTACATTCAGGTTTATGATGCATCTCAAATTGACTTTTATGTAGGAGGTGAAATAAGGGTAAAGGCTCTTTCTTTTTTCCATGTGAATAACTGGTTGTTTCAAAATCATTTGTTGATAATCTAAAGACATTTTTCCTTTCATAAAATGAAAACCCATGACAGTTACTTATTAATTTTACTATTGAGAAGCGAGGAGGCATAAAAAGCATAAAATCTTTCTTCTGCAATTTCCCAGTGATCTCTTTTGCTTGATTTGAGCAGAAAGTCATTGTCAGATGACAGTGGTGATCCATAAAACCACCTACTGTGACATTCATGTTTTCAACAGAAGAGGAGGAGAAATGTCACAGGAAACCCAAAGCTGAATGGTTAATGTGTTAGTATCTCTACACCATCTCTTTCCTGGGTATCTCAATCATCATATGAATTAATTCAATTTTTTAACTTCAACAGGATTCCTAACTTTTAAAATCCCTTTCCTATCTGTTAAATGGTGGTGCTGGTGAATACTCTTAAGGATACTTCATCTACATCACAGACTGTTCTGAGTCTTCACATTTATAACATCTACTATCTCATCTAATTCCAGTGGGAAGAATTCCTATCCTATGACTGATCAGTCATGTTTCTCTCTGTAAAGGTGAAATGCAGATCCTCTTGTCACCCAATAGCCTCACAGCGTCCCATCATCAAGTGCTGGTTAACCCATAGCTGTGCCTTTCAGAGAGACCACACTAAAGCAGTGGCTTTCAGGTTGGATGAGGTAGTCTCATGTCTTTATTTTACTCTTCAAGGTAATCCTCAACAATTTTGGCCTTAAAATATGTTGAATTGTTTCTGGCTTTAGGCATGTAATTAATTTGCAAGCAACTATTCTAACTGCATACTCAAACAAGAGCAGAGTTAATTTACAAAATGTTGCTTTTGCTATTAAACCTTTCTTCTAAATTCTCCATATTTTTTTTTACCCTACCTGAAAATACAAACACTATTTTTTTTTTGGCATGACAAGTTGTAAAATTAAGAAGTATAACATATAGACCTCGAGAAGGTTTAAATTTTTTTAAATTTTTATTTTTTTATTTATTTTATGATAGTCACACACACACACACACACACACACACACACACACACACAGAGAGAGAGAGAGGCAGAGACACAGGCAGAGGGAGAAGCAGGCTCCATACCGGGAGCCCGACGTGGGATTCCATCCAGGGTCTCCAGAATCGCGCCCTAGGCCAAAGGCAGGCGCCAAACCGCTGCGCCACCCAGGGATCCCTCGAGAAGGTTTAAAGCAGGTTTGGGCTTTGGGGTAAACTTAAATCATTACTAAACAATTCACTTATTGCCAACTGGAAATGAAGTAGGTGATAACAAGGAATTAACACTTTCAGAACTAATGGGCAGGTCATTTGGAAAATGGGTGTGATCTTCAGTAAAGCCAAACTGTTGAACAATTCACAATCACAAAAAAAGGTTTCAGATGTCGTCTTGCTCCTACCTCCAGTCTATTCTTCAGTTTTTTTTCTTAGTGTCCCACAGGTGTCCAAGATATCAGGCTGCAACCAAAATAAGACATGTTATTTAATAAGAAATAATGGATTTGCATAACTCAGTCCCTAAAGTATCAAATGTGTTTATTCTCTCAAATGTACTAGCAACAAATGCCTGAAATTACTGGTCAATTTAAATTTTGTTATAGTCAACTATAAAAATAAAGAGGGTTTATAGTTCTGAATAAAACATTTTTATGCAAAAGAAATAGTGAATGACTTTAAGGAAAAGAAAATAACCTTCAAGCCAGAGTAGTCACATCTGGAAGTATCTAGTATTCTCTTTCTAAAGAATATTGTCAGCACATATTGGGGTCATAAGACATAGAGTGAAATTATGTTCCTTTTTATTGCTGATGGGTTTTTTTAATGCAGAATCCAGTGACACCTTCCTGATGATTCTGATTTGCAAGAAGTGCTTGAGCATTTGCATTTTTAAATAGCCCCTGTAGGTCATTCCAAGGATCAGCCCAGTTGGGGGACCCCAGAATAAGGAAAATGCAGTGGAGATTTTAGCAGGATTCATAGAGAGATATTTGAGGGGTAAATATACCCAAAAGGGGGTGCGTCTACCATAGGAAAGAATTAGGCAATTGGAATCTTTAATTTCTCAGTAAAATCTGGTCCATTTGATTTACATACACAATGCAGGTATCTTTATGTCATGTTACCTAGTCTGTCATACAGACAAACATAAAATATGGTTGGGGTCTTAACTAAATTTCCTTAAAGGAGCTTCATTATATGCAACTCACCTAGCACTTCACTACATTCTTAGCTGTTTTGGACTGCTTTGTACCATGCAACTTGATGCTACAGATTAGTCCAGATTAGTCACATTTTACTTGATCTGGAAAGATTTCTAAGTTCTGTTCTTGAAAGGGCCTATTTGACTTTTAAAAAATTTTACCGATAAGATCTTTTGGTGCATTTTCCCTGGCTCTTTGAAGTGAATTAACTGCTTCTGGGCATCAAACACATACAGTTGAGTGAAAATAACATATTGAGAGACAAACACTCTGTACTTCAGGGCCTGCTTTGTTGAGAGGACTCCTCCTTTCAAATCATTGCGACAGTGATCACTCAGATATTTCTGCGGAAAGATGAACAGATTTCGTTTTGGTCACGCAACATGGGCAGTGATGGAGGATGACTATGAGCCTGAATTTCCCATGCCTGAAATGGAACAGCGAGAAGAAATTGGCTTTGTCATTTTCCTGGTTTTTCCTTCTACAGCCCCAGAGCAAAGCAGAGCAGAAAATGCAGCCACAACAACACTTCAGACCTGGCTCTGTAAGGGAGCCTTGGGCACAGGTCCTCGCAATGCCCACCGCCACCAAGGGCCACCTGAGCATGGTCGTCGTGCTCTGCAGTGAGGATATCAGCCTGGGACAGGGGAACCATCGGCCTTCGCAGCCAGAGCCACAAGAAAAGGCACTGCTTGAGGATTCCATGCCGAAGGCTTGGGGCTTTAAAATGAGCACCTGCACAACTACTTAATGCAGTGCGATGTCCACTTAAAAAAATAAGCAGAGGCCCCAAATGAAGTAAGTACATGCCCTTGCACTGGGATTTGCCGCTTCCACTTGTATAAGTTTTAGGCTTTCAAAGCAGCCATGCACATTTCCTCTTTCATCCCTCACAGCTGGTCATCGGTTTATGTGTATTTTTTAAAAAAAATACTACGCACTGACATCTCTTTTGGCCCTGCTGCCAACCAACTAAATTGATTTTCACCAACATCCGAGGCCTAAATGCACAAACTCAATGCTTAGGCTTTTCCCTGCGCTTCCTTCTCAGGTACTTTCCCCTGAGCCCCACCTGGATGTTTTGCACCGCACTGTGCTGGTGTGTTCTTGCTCCCAGCATTGAAAGGATCTCTCCCCTGTAGCTTTCTTTAAATTCCTCTCTTTCTTCCTTTTCTTCTGCATTTTATGCATCTTCCAAGTTCACATTGTCCCTACCTGTTTCTCTCTGGCTACAGACTTCTCATCCTCACCTTCAACATTTCTTCATCCCTGGTGGCAAGGATCCTCAGACACTGGCAGCCCATCAGGGGGAGGAAACGCGGAGACCAAGCCATGATTTGCTCAGTATTTCATAGCAACTCATGTCTATGATGCCATGATAGCCCAGTTCCCTGGCCTCTCAGCCTCTTCTGGCTTGATGTTTAAGTTGTTCAGACGCACCATGAATATGGGTGAAAATCAAAATCTCAGTCCTTATATAAAAATATATTTCAACATAAGAAATGTGATTGCTATGAGCTGTGAAGAAAAATAAGACAGACAAAATAAAACCTTTCTGATAAATGAGGTTTGAGTTACAGCTAATTAAAATTATTAATGCTAGATAGATTTATTTTTACAGACTTCCTTTCCCATGGTTAGACAGTGCATGAATGCCGAGTCTATAGGTGGTGACATTGAAATCTGACCATGGTTTTTGCCACAAACTCACTACAGGGCTGTGGGTTCAGCAGTTAATATCTCCAAACCTCACTTTATACACACTATGAAGACGTTACGGTAAATGATTCCTATGGTTCCTTTCAGCTCTCAAATTTGATAATCTTATGAAAGTTCAGTGAAATGGCATCCATCTACTATAAGCTACATGATTACATTGTCAGTACCTTGTGGTGTGCTTCAATATCCTTAGTATGCGTCATAAAATTGGAACATATAGAGTAATGTTAAGATCTCTGAGAAGTAAGCAGATTCTGAAGTACAATCATAGTTGGATAAAATGATCTTAAAGAGGGAAAGGGTGGAATTAGTAGGTCTTCATGGTCAACCAATTTTTTCCTATAATGATACCTCACATTAATTCATCTCTGTGCATGAAGACAGTCATTCCTGGTTTCGTAAATGAGTTTGATTGGAGGCAGTATATGGTGGATGTCAATTCCATGCAAAACAATTTTTTTTTTTTTTTTTTTTTACTGCTAGAGATGGCATTGATTGATGTCTGGTCAGCCTACTTCCTGATAGATTCCATCCCCTCAAATCTAATGAGCTACAAAAACACTTAAATCTCCTCCCCGCAAGGACAACTGGAATGAGGAGAAGCCAGAGAAGGTGCCCTGTGAAAAGCAAATGAGGAAAGAGGCCCTGCATTAGGGAGTGTGTTGGTTGTCCTACAATATTTTGTGGCCCTGTGAAGAACGAGTGGATAATGTTGTGTAGCTCCCCGAGTGAGAACAAAAATGAATAGGTGGGAATTACAGGGAAGGAGATTTATGGTCAAATGGGAAGGGCCTTTCTTGCAAGCTTAGCTGGGCAACCATGAGCCTGGCTGTTTCATAAAGAGGTGCACTGACACAGAGCTTCTCAAGTGGGTGCTTATTGGTGTTGCCAATGCTGTGAGACACCCTCCTCGGAGATCTCTTTCAAATGTAAGATTATTTGATTCTAATCATTTGCAGATGTTGCGTTGATCTCTATGGATGCCTAATAAGAATGTTGGTTTGAGTCGAGGTAGAAAAGTAAGTTGGTCAGGCTAGAATTATAATTTATGTCATCAAAATCAGAGGATGTCATGTTCCAAAGGAGTCTTTTTAATGTGGATGAGAGAAAAGGGTAGGAACTTACATATAGTGTGCAGTTATAATACATGTTGTACTATTTATAGAGGGGTCATAAAAGGAAGAAAGTAGAAATGCCCTACGATGATTTATTTGGGCATGTGCCAGGCACTCACACGTGTGACTTCATGTAATTCTCATCAAACCCCTAAGAAGCAGGACTTACTGTTTCCTCCATTTTAAAGATGCGAAACTGAAGCTTAGGCTTAGTAACTCAACACAGAAATAAAAAGTGACAGACTGGATTTTCAAACCCAGAAAGTCTGACATGAGACCCCAGACCTTGACCACAATCCACCCAGACTTATTTACTGGTTTGTGTTGTGAGACTCAGAGTCAGGGCCTCTGTGGTGGAAAATGAAGCAGAGAGGAACAGAAAGGAGGCATTTCCTTCCTTTCCTTTCTTGTGGGCATGGGTACAATTTAGAAATAACATTTATAGAGGATTTTCAAGTTGACAAAGAAGTTTCATACTTGAAATCATTGCATAGGCAAGTGTGCTCATTCTCTTTCCTGTGTTTGTCTCCACATAGCTTCCACTTCTCTTCATCACACTCTTCATTCTTCTGGCTTTTAGGTGCTCATCATCTCAGGTCCCTCACCAGGGAACCCTGAGAATGGAATGGAAAGAGCCCAGGATTCCATGTCGGAGATTCCAACTGGGCATCGAGAAGCCAACAGGGTTTGGGGGAGGCCCCCACCACTTGGAGCTCAATCTCCTTCCTATGCAGAATGGACTTTCCAAGTCTGTCTCCTTCAGTAGGCTGCTGGGAGACTCACAAGTTAACACACAAGTAAGGGCTTGATAAATTGTTAACTTTAAAATTATAGAAGTGCCTGGGTGTTCAGTAGGTTAAGTGATTAAGTAATCCAACTCGTGATTTTTGGCTCAGGTCACGATCTCAGGGTCCTGGGATCGAGCCCAGTGTCAGGCTTCATGCTCAGTGAGAAGTCTGCTTGAGGATTCTCTTTCTCATTCTCTTTCCCTCTGCCCCTCCCCATGCTTGTGCACTCCCTCTTTTTCGCTGAAATAAATAAATAGATCTTTAAAAATAATACAATTACATGCTGCCAAAATTGCACAGCTGTCTGGGAGCCCTGCACAAAGAATGCTCTTTAGGGCCTCCCTTCCTGTGTTGTGTCCCTCTGCTTCCTCCCTCTTAATTTTGCTCCTTCTTCATGTTATCTGCAGGCTTGATTATCTAATGCCAATCCCTTCCTTACCTCTGTGGTGTCATTTTGCAGGCATTCTGCATTTCTAGTTTTTATCTGATGGGAACGATTCAGAGAAATGGTTTTGAACACTTTTCTTGGATTTTTAAAATTTGAATTGTATCTCTCCTTTTAAGTGAGTTGGGGACAACTCCTTCAATCCCTTTGCTCATGTCAGAGCATTGTTTTTTTAGCTTTACCATTTGAATTTAAATTTATTGATATAATAAACCTAATATTAAACACTTCCCTTAATCCATTTAATTGGAAACTCATATCAGGTGAATCATTCCAGTGATGCTGATACATTGTAATGAAATTGCTTCTCAATCTCCACTACCTCCCAATTTAGATTTTAATTGCTTTAGGTTAGATATAGCAATTATTTTGACAGGACTGAATAAAAATTCTGTAATGTGTAACCACTGAGGAAATATTGGTGATGTTGTACTATTAAGAATTTATTAGTTGCTTAGAGTGTTTTCCATCGAGTCACTTTGCACACCCTCTGTGGTTGGTGCACCCTAATAACACATTCCCAGAATTTGTTGTAAATACCTTCCATTGTCTAAGCAGACATTTGAGTCATCATAGTTTCCAAATGAAGTACTGTCAGAAGCAGCCAAAGATGTATGAGAAGACAATTAATGGTGGACAAGCCAAGGAAGTAATAAATAAAAGGTGGGGAGGAAGGACAAGGTATATAGTAACATAGAGCAACAATTTAACTATAGGGTTTTTTTTTTTCATTGTAATGTTGAGATTTTTCTTCTTTTTAAAAGTTGTATGTCCATGCCTATAATCGATTATGCAGGAAAAAGAAAAAAAGAAAAGAAAGAAAAGGGAAAAAAGTATAATTGGGGAAAGTGGGACTCACACAGTTCTGTGAAATGTTTTCTAAAAAAAAAATAACATTCTAAGAGTCTCATCTTTAGTTCAAACAGAATGTATAGAGGCTAAGTACTAAACTATTGTATCTCTAGTGTAAATAAAACTCCAAAGCCTTTTCTTGCAGGGACATGCTTCTCGAAGATGTGGAAGCCAACTTTGCTGGAGGGAGCCCTTGGATTATGGAATGCCAACCCTTGCTCTCCCAAGTAGAATTTTTTGTTGTTGTTTTAATACGGTGACTGGTTTCACTCATGAAAAAAAGTGTTATTGATAAAAAAGAAGAGATATCTAAATAATTTTAGTATTAATTTCATAAATGAATTTGCTAACTGCATGGATATGTCCTCAAATGATTTCATTGATTGTATTTTCTGAATTCTACATTGGGTTATATCATCAGTTACCTGAGCAGGTGCCCTGCTGCATTAGTATTTTTTTCTCTTCAAAAATTCAAAATATTTTGACTTTTTTTTTCATATTCTTGCATTTCAATACTGACTGGATAGTGTGGGACTGTAGTTGTGTCTTTACTGTACATTCATTATTTTATTCCTCAAATTCCTCTGCCTTCTCCCTCCGAATTGCATCACTTCACCCCTCACAATGCACATTTCCATACTCTGTCTCATGAGATTTTTCTGTCATTTTCTACTCTTTCATTTTTATTCTGTTAGCCATGTTTCTTTCTGCTTTTCCCTCGGGGAAGTAAATTTTTCTGGGTCTACTAGAATATGACTAATTCCCTTATAGACTTAACTCCCTCCTCAAACTGATACTAAATGATGCCAAACATGTAAGAATAAACATTTTCTTTTCACTATAATGCGTGACAGGTTAAGATTAATCATAAAATCTTTACTGAATGTATAAGTAGTTTGACACCTTTGATTAATATATTTTGTTTTAAACAGCATACAATCCATTTGATAGAAGGAAATACATGCAATCAAAATTAGATCACAAGTTCTATTTCCTGAAAACAGGTATAGATAAGCATGTTGCATACAGGACACACCAAAAAGTCACATAAATTAACTACCACCCATAAATACATTAAATTTCCTAACATCCAAAGACAGAAATTGTAAATAGAATTATGTGAATTTCACCTAATGAGGACAAGTCAAAATAAAACAGAAAAATATTTGCCCATTAAGAGAGAGATAATACCTGTGTAAAAGAAAAAAGGAATACATCTAAAAATCCATAACTAAATTTTTTAAAATAGAAATCTAAGGGAACACCTGAGTGGCTCAGTCAGTTAAGCGTCCGACTCTTGATTTCAGCTCAAGTCATGATCTTAGAGTTGTGAGATAGAGCCCTGCATGGGGCACCACACTCAGCCGGGAGTCTGCTTGAGATTCTCTCTCTCCCTCTCCCTCTGCCCCATTCCCTGCTCATGCATGTGCGAGCATGCATGAGAGCTCTCTCTCTCTCTCAAATAAGTAAATCTTTTTAAAAATTAGGAATCTAAATATTGTTTAGTACTACTTTTAAAAAACATTTATTTTGAAAATAAATGCTTTTAAAAACTGGTTTCTAGTAGATAAGATGGATTAAAGAAAAATGTCTTTACCTCAAATAAGGAAGATATGTTTTAAAAGAGTCTGAAATGTGTGTGTAATATACATAGAAAAGCAAAAGTGACCATGTAGTTCCATAATGGCATGAACCATAGGTTCAAAGAAATTCCTTACTTCATACTTGATAAAAATATTTCATTTCTATTCATTAGACTTTACATCTTTATATGCCTCACCTTGTATATAGCTTATTCAGTCCCTCAATATACACCTATACTTGGGTCTATCCATGAATTGAAAGTACTAATGAAGTTAGTCAATAAGACAGCCATCACCCATTGCATGAACATCCATATGGAACATGGTGCCACCCAAAGATTTCTCTCTCCACCTTCAACATAGCAACAAGGAGATTCCATTGCACCAGAAAACCTCAGCTCCCTCACACAGCTATTCTTCTAGGGCAGAATGCCTGAGGGCTGTTCTCTGTGCAACTCTGTTGTAGCAGGTATATGCTGCCATTTTAAGAAAAATTTGGCATAAGACTAAAAACAAGATTTGAAATGAAGTATCTCATGAATTAATCTCTTTGATCTTGACATTCAAAAATTGCGAACAAGGAATGAAGGGAACATACATGTCAAAATAATGAATAAATCATTAAGTTGAACACTTAAAATAGCTTCACCTGATTCTATCTAAGACCAAGACATCTATGCCAAAGGATCGGGAGTAAACACTTGTAACTAATTTTATGGGAGTAATTACAATTTCAGAGCAGAGAACTGTATATTTCCATATGGGGAATAATATCGTTTGAGAAATAAAATTTAAATGTTTTTGTGAATTGTTGTTTAGAAGCAAATATTCTATTTAGGATTTTTTTCTAAAACAGAAAACCAAAAAAGCTATGGACTATAATTCATATGCTATTTTATTGTTTCCTATTGAAACATATATAATTTTCTAGAAAAGAGCCCTCCCTCTACTTCTGTGGGTATTCTACAAAATTTTAACAATCCATGCCATATACTCTACCATAATACTGATGAGCAATTTTAATAGAAACAACAAAACTGTAGGAGTAAGTTATAATACTAATAGTAATGATAATGATGATAATTTAAACAAAAATAAGAGGAAAAGCATTTATTTGCTTCCAGTTTTAAGTAATAATTTTATCTGGGTCATGATTTGCTTAGGTCGGAGGCTGGCAGTCATATTTCTGAAATTGGGTAGGGCTTTTGATCTATGAAGACACAGAGAAGACATAAAATAAGAAGGCTGACATGAGGCAAATGACTTGAATTTAATAGAGTACTAGTTAATAAAGTGAGGAAAGATGTTTGAAGCTACCATATATTAATACCTTACTTAGCACACAGATTTTAAAGATAACTCAGAATTTATTTTGTGTATAGTTCTCTTTTTTTGCAACAGACTCTAGTAGAATATGTAAATAAGAATCCACATTCTTAGTCTTGTTATATTATTATATATTGTTATATTACAAACTTCTTATTTAATATGTATGTTATATATCTTACATTTTATTTTTATTGTCAAATATTTTGCCATGCTAGTTAGGGAATTGGGTTGGACTACTTAGGTATATAAATAAGAAGAAGCAGTGGGGAAAACTCATTCTTAAAGCATTTTCCATCTAGACTTTACTTAGGCTGTTTACCGCCTTGTAATATTCCACTTCAGCTGAGGCCATTTGGTAAAAATTCATTTCAGTTACGATTTATATGCTAGTTTTAGAAAATACAGGGATTGGGATAAGAAAGAGAATTTTCACACATATAATATGTTGAAGCTTTAAATGTTGTCCTGTTCTAATTATAGCTATCACATAATAACCAAATATTTATCATCCAGGAGTATGAAGTGGGTACAGCCACCCATCAACATAATCTGGAATCAGACAAGACTTGGGAAGTTTAGGAAAAATGATCAAGAACACTGAATAAAGACTGGATTTCCCTTTACTAAAGTATTATTGTAGCCTCCAGGTGAGAATAAGAGAAAACTGCTTCTGTGTAAAGTATCTTGTCAGGAACCTACCTACCTCCTCCCACATGCAGAAAGGAAAGAGTAGCAAAAAGAACCTGTTGATTTAAACCAAAATGTATACAGACTTTCATTTTCATGTGTAGAAACAACACAAAAATTCATCATACTCATAAATTATTTTCCCTCTGTTTAGCACAGTAGTAGTTCAGTTGGATAAAAACTTTGAGTTTTCTGTATTTCATAACTGGAAAATGATAGAAATGGAAATGTAGTTATTGCTGTGGTTGTTTTTAATGGTCTTAGGCTCTAAGAACAAACTGGTAGAGAGAGCCCTTGAACTCCAAGACTGCCTTCTTAAGAGGATTCTTCAAAATGACCAAATCATTAAAAAACTCCCATCTATAAGGTGGTGGGCAGAAATATGAATACAGAAGAAAATTCAAAAAAATTTTTTTCTGGTGGGGGAAAAAGACACAATGGCTTAATTTTAATGGAAAGCAATATGTTTTAAGAGTTTCCATGAATGAAATGTTGCATACCATGCATTCATCAAGCAAAGTGCTTTAACTGGCAAACACACCTTTCCCATAAATGTGTGATAAATACACATTAGCTATATGTGAGTGGGATGTCCTCTATTTAACAGGACTTTTTAAAGTTATGGAATCCTTTTAGAATTTTATAAAAGCTATTTTTTAAAAGATTTAATTTATTTATTCATGAGAGACACACACAGAGAGAGACACAGAGAGGCAGAGACACAGGCAGAGGGAGAAGCAGACTCCATGCAGGGAGCCCGACGTGGAACTCGATCCCGGGTCTCCAGGATCAGGCCCTGGGCTGAAGACAGCGCTAAACTGCTGGGCCACCAGGGCTGCCCTGATAAAAGCTATTGATCTTTACTCATAAAATGACACACTTGCATCATTCACACAAAACGTTTCACACAATTTCCCAGACCTCTAAAGTTGTACATGGATCCCAGGCTAAGAAGTGCTGGTGTATGTAGCTTTCTCTTTATTAGTGCTTCTTGAATCCATCCAGGTGGCAAAGCAACTGAATATTATAATAATCTTTGTGAAATATTGCCTTTTTAAAATCTACTATACAATCTAGAAAAAAGTTATATATGTCTATGGGATGATCCTTTGATCCTTTGAGATAGTGAATATGCTCTTCTCCATAACTTTTCATTTCAACTAGTGGTTTTAATGTACTTTTATGATTCTTGCTGGAATGTAGCTACTATATATCTATAATAATATATTTTCTCTCATTAATTTGTCCCTTGTTTAAATTAGCCTAAGATATTTTATCCATTAGCTTGTTATTCTTTATCATGCACAAATTGCCCTAAATCTGGCCATTGGAAGATGGCCAACACCAGGTTATTTTGACATGTCCTCATCCCACTTTGAGTACTTCCTTACTGTTTAGTCCAATAAGGTATCTCAGGATTATCCTGTACTTTCCCTGTCCTGTTCCTGAAATCAGCCAGTTCTTTGAGAATCTCTAATTCCTTTAAGTAAAGAGTGGTATTTAGAGAACTAGATTTGGGTGCCAGGTGTACTCCTTGCTTTATGAGCATCTTCATTTCTAAGACATTTAGGTAGGCAAAAAACATTTAACATGATATGATATAATATGATATATGCTATGATATATAATATAATACAATACAATATGTTCATGCATTCCCTCTGGTAGCCATGTATCAAAGTCAAATCCAACCCTGCAGGGTTTTCCCTCACTTTGCCTATTTGTGAATCATTCTCCCAGAGTGAAAGACCTGCTTCTCAGAAACTGCAATATATTTACTTACTTCCTAAAATCCATACAGAAATTGTTTTAGAAACAGTTTGGGACTCTTTTTAACAAGGCGACAATTGCCTAGGAAGTGACATTTCATGAGTTTTTACTGACCCCTAGTGTTTTCTTCACTGCATCTGTACTTTTCAAATGGTTTTCCAGGAAGGAGTTGCCTGGTCTGACTCAGGTTTTCACACCTCAACATGAATGGAATTTTCTGCCAGATGATTCTTTGTTGTGGTCGATCGTCCTGTACATTGAGAGATATATAGATTTGGTGGCATCCATTGTCTCTGCCAACTCGATGAGAGTAGCACCACTTTCTCCCAAGCTGTGACAGTCACAAATGTCACAAATGTCTCCAGACATTACTAACGTCCCGACTGTCCCTAAGTTTCTCTTTAACCACAACACCATCTTTGCCGCAGAAAGGAAATAGAAGTGCTGCCAAGTTTGTGGATTTTTTTTAAAAAAAGGAATAAAGAGATTCAGATCATTCAGGGCAAAGCTCTCAACTGAGGAATCAGGATTTTAGAGGCTTGCCTGATCCAAGAAGGGGCTCTTCTTGACTAGAACATACTATCAGCCAGATTGACCTGGGAAGAATTAGACTATACAGCCAGATTCCCTGACCACTATGATCCTAAGCTATAGGAAATATTATGTGTCATTTTAACAATCTTGTGGCCCTAGCAGATTTCTGAAGTGGACCAGCACTTTAGCATCATCTTGGCTCCATGAAGAACTAAGAAGTGAGCATTCCAGAGTTCTGTCATTTTTTTTTAAAGATTCATTTATTTGAGAAAGAGAGAGAGAGAGCAAGTGGAGGGGAGAGGGCAAAGGGAGAGGGAAAGGGAAACTCAAGCAGAGAGCAGAGCCTGATGCAGGACTCGATCTCACAATTCTGAGATCAGACTTGAGCTGAAAATAAAGAGTCAATTGCTTTGACAATCTGGAGCCCTACAATACCATTCTTGATAGGCCATCTGTGTTGATGTGGATCTCAATTGGTTGATCAGGGTCTCAGTTGGTTCCAAATTCCTTCCCTTGTCTTGGATGTTCTAATTTCTGTACGATGGAAATCAAAGAATTTTTGTTTTGTATTACCCCTTTTCCTGCTTCCTCCAAATAGCCTGACTGGGAGCCCTTTCTAGTCTGGTCCATCAGTCTCCTGTAGGATGTGGTAATCATGGACCCACACCCTCAAAAATATTGCCTCATTTTCAAATGCTGAAATCCTCTTTCTATAATGCTCTTGCAAATGTCTGCAAGGTTTTTTTTTTAATCTATCCCTATTAAATTTTATATTTGTGGACTTGATATATACTTGAATGTATTTTCCAAACTATTCTTCTTAGATTCTTGCCATCTGCAAATTCAAACAACTTGTCATCACTACTTTTGATAAAGCCTTTCAATAACATATTCAATGACACTGTGTGCCCCCTTAGTGGGATATGCCAAAACATCAGCCATAGCCTGAAATTGCTTATATTACTGAACAAATCTGCTAGGGCCTTACCTTTGGGTTAAGGCCTGAGAGGACCACTACATCTGAAACTAAGTGTGTGCTTTATGTTGGCTAATTGAACTTAAATAAAAAAGAAAAAAATAACAAAAATGTAGTATCTTTCAGTGATAATTAAGCTTTGAAGGTAGCAAGACCAGGGCCTGAAGCCAGGCTCCACTGCCATGGGAATTTGGAGACTTACTTTGCCTCTCTGGCCCTCTGCTTCCCCAGTAAAAATAGGAAGACTAGCACCAGCTTCAGAGTGTTGTTGTAAAGATTAATATGGTGGCACATATAAAAGTACTTACCATTGTTCCAGGTACACAGTCAACCTTCAATGAATACTTGTTCTTTACTAAATTGTTCCAACATCCCTTCTGGCAGAAAATAACCCAAATAGCTAGATGTGCCTGTTTTCTCCAAGGTACTTCTGGCTTAACATCTGCATGAAACCAAAAGTTCCTAATTTAAGATCCCTTTTAGGCTTCCCTAAAGAGTTCTCCTCCCATTGAATGTCTGTCAACTTACTCACTATAGGGGTACGCTTTCTTTGGACAGTGGTGGGGCAGGAGGCTGTCATACCAAAACACACCAGTTTTTTATTTGATGCAAGACTAAATACACATACACACACTTCCTCCAATACATCTTAAGGCTACTTCCCACAGTCCAGGTGAGCTAGTATGTTTACCAGTTTGAGTTATTTTTCTGGAACAAGGCTGACCTCTAGAGGACAGGTGATGAACTTATACCACCAAGAGCCAATGTCAGCCACTAGTAAATTAAGGAGTATTAATGTTGTTTAAGGAGTCTGACAGATGCTGGAGTTGGCATGAGGTGAGTGAAGGATCTTAATTCTGCATTAACTGATGAGAAAAATTTTGTATCTCCTTGATCTCAAATGCATATTTTTTTACAACTTTATCGACATGTTATGTATAATAAGCTGCATTTGAACACTATTTGTCCTTCCAATCTATGAGCACGAAATGTCTCTCATTTCTTTGTGTCATCTTCAATTTATTTCATCATTGTTCTATGGTTTTCAGAGTACAATATATAAAATTTGCATAATATATATTATATATTATTGATCTGTTCTATTGTGGTTTTTTTTTTATTCCCTATCATTTATTTCTGCTTTAATCATTGTTATTTCCTTCCTGCTGCTGGTTTTAGGCTTCATTTGGCATTTCTTTTCTAGCTCTTTTAGGTGTAAGGTTAGGTTTTTTATTTGAGATTTTTCTTGCTTCTTAAGGTAGGACTGCATTGCTACCTACTTCCCTCTTAGGACTGCTTTTGCTGCATCCCAAAGGTTTTGGGCTGTTGTGTTTTCATTTTCATTTGTTTCCAGGTATTTTTAAAAATTTTTCTTCTTTTATTTCTTGGTTGACCCATTCATTGTTTAACCTGCATGTATTTGTGGTCTTTCCAAATTTTTTCTTGACTTTAAGTTTTATAACGTTGTGGTCAGAAAAGATGCATGGTATAATTTCAGTCTTTTTGTATTTGTTCAGGCCTGATTTGTGACCTAACATGTGATCTGTTCTGGAGAATGTCCATGTGCATTTGAAAGGAATGTGTATTCTGGTGTTTTAGGAGGGAATGCTCTGAATATATCTGTTCAGTCCATCTGGTCCAGTGTGTCATTCAAAGCCACTGTATCCTTGTTTTCTATTTATCCATTGCTGTGAGTGAGGTTTTAAAGTCCCATACTATTATTGTATTATTATCACTTAGTTCCTTTATGTTTGTTATGAATCTTTTTATATATTTGCGTACTCCTTTGTTGGGTGCATATTTACAACTCTTAGATCTTCTTATTGTTTTTTTCCCTTTATTATGATATACTGCCCTTCTTTATCTCATTACAGTCTTTGTTTTAAACTCTAGTTTTTCTGATGTAAGTATCACTACTCTGGCTTTCTTTTGACATCCATTTGAATGATAAATGTTTCCCCGTACCCTCACTTTCAACCTGCTGATGACTTTGGTCTAAAATGATTCTCTTAGGGATGCCTGGGTGGATCAGTGGTTGAGCCTTCAGCTTAGGACATGATCTCAGAGTCCCGGGATCAAGTCCCACATTGGGCTTCCGGCATGGAGCCTGCCTCTCCCTCTGTGTATGCTTCTGTCTCTCTTTCTCTGTGTTTCTCATGAATAAATAAATAAAATATTTTCAAAAAAGTAGAAAAAAATTGAGTCTCTTCTAGGCAGAATTTAGATGGGTCTTGTTTTTTTTTTCTTTCCCATTCTGACACCTTATGTCTTTTGATTCAGAGTAATTAGTGATAGATATATATTTTTACCATTTTATTACTTGTTTTGTCATTGTTTGGATATTTTCTCTGATCCCTTTTTATCTTTCTCACTTTAGATCTTTCTTTTCCACTCAAAGAGTTCCCTTTAATATTTCTTGCAGGGCTGGTTTAGTGTCACAAACTCCATTAGACATTTCATACTCATGGACTGGGAAGAACAAATATTGTTAAAATGTCTATAGTACCCAGAGCAATCTACAGATTTAATGCAATCCCTATCAAAATACCAACAGCATTTTTCACAGCGCTAGAATAAATAATCCTAAAATTTGTATGGAACCACAAAAAGAATCTAAGTAGTCAAAGCAATCTTGAAAAAGCAAAGCAAAGCTGGAGGCATCACGATTCTGGACTTCACATTATATTACAAAGCTGTAGTGATCAAAATAGTATGGTACTCACAAGAATAGACACATAGGGATGCCTGGGTGGCTCAGCAGTTGAGCATCTGCCTTCGGCTCAGGGCGTGATCCCAGGATCCGAGATCGAGCCCCACATCAGGCCTGCTTGTCTCTCTGCCTGTGTTTCTGCCTCTCTGTGTGTCTCTCACAAATAAATAAAGAAAATCTTAAAAAAAAAAAAAGAATAGACACATAGATCAATGGAACAAATAGAAAACCCAGAAATGAACCTGAAACTATATGGCCAATTAATCTTCAACAAAGCCAGAAAGAATATCCAATGGGAAAAAGACAGTCTCTTCAACAAATGGTGTTGGGAAAACTGGACAGCCACATGCAAGAGAATGAAACTGGACCATTTTCTTACACTATACACAAAAGTAAATTCAAAATGGATTACAGATCTAAATGTGAGACCTGAAACCATAAAAATCCTAGAGGAGAACACTGGCAGTGACCTCTTTGATATTGGCCATAGGAACTTTCTAGGTATGCCTCCTGAGGCAAGGAAAACAAAAGCAAAAATAAACTACTCTGACGTCAACAAGATAAAAACTTCTGGGCAGCCTGGGTGGCTCAGTGGTTTAGCGCCACCTTCCGCCTAGGGCCTGATCCTGGAGACCCGGGGTCGAGTCCCATGTCGGGCTCCCTGCATGGAGCCTGCTTCTCCCTCTGCCTGTGTCTCTGCCTCTCTCTCTCTCTTTCTGTGTGTCTGTCATGAATAAATGAATAAAATCTTAAAAAAAAAAAAGATAAGAAACTTCTGCAACAATGAAGGAAATCATCAACAAAACTGAAAGGTAGCCTATGGAGTGGGAGAAGATATTTGCAAATGACATACCTGATAAAGGGTTAGTATCCAAAATCTATACAGTACTTATAAAACTCAACATTCCTAAAATGAATAGTCCAGTTAAGAAACACTTTTTGTGATAAATACCAAGTATTGTATGGAAATGCTGAATCACTATATTATATATCTGAAACTAATATTACACTATATGTTAACTCACTGGAATTTAACTAAAAAACAATAAAAAGAATAAAAGGAAATTAAGTCTATCTTCAAAACAAAAAAGCACCACATATATAAAAGGAACTATTTGATTAGTTTACATACTGTGTACATGCAGCATAATCAAGGTACCAAATATTTCCATCAGCCTCTAGTATTTCCTCAGGTCTTTTCAATCCATCCTGTCTCCATCTCTATTCTTAGACAACCGCTAATCTGCTTTCTATTGCTTTAGATGAGTCTGTTTTTACTAGAATTCTGTATAAATGGAATAATACAGCATCTACTCTTTTGTGTCTGGCTTCTTTTACTCAACCTAATGATTTCCAGATTCATTTAAAGTCATGTGAGTCAGGCAGCCCGGGTGGCTCAGTGGTTTAGTGCCGCCTTCAGCCCAGTGTGTGATCCTGGAGACCCGGGATCGAGTCCCAGAGGGCTTCTCCCTCTGCCTGTGTCTCTACTTCTCTCTGTGTGTCACTCATGAATAAATAAATAAAATATTCTAAAAAATAAAATAGTAGATATATCACAAAAGAAAATAAGGCAGGTGGCCAATAAGTACATGAAAAGATACTGAATATCAATAGTTCTCAGAGAAATGATAAATGTGTATTCTAATGCCTCTGAAATTGGGTTCCATCTTACAATTAATGAGCTTGCAAATGATGTACTTCTTTTTGTACACAATTAATATTTTTATTTTTAGATACTATTATTTAGTACCAAGGTTTGGTAGTGTTCTAAGCACTGTGCACACATTATTTCATTTAATCTTCACAAAACTCTATGAAGAGGCGCTATAATTAAACTCATCTTTGCGGGATCCCTGGGTGGCGCAGCGGTTTGGCGCCTGCCTTTGGCCCAGGGCGCGATCCTGGAGACCCGGGATCGAATCCCACGTCGGGCTCCTGGCGCATGGAGCCCGCTTCTCCCTCTGCCTGTGTCTCTGCCTCTCTCTCTCTCTGTGACTAACATAAAATAAAAAAAATAAATAAATAAACTCATCTTTGCGAATGAGTCAATTGAAGCTCAGCTTAAGTAACTTGCCCCAAGCAGCTATTAAGTGACAAAACCAGGCTTGGAATCCACTATCTACCTCTATAGCCCACGGGTTTAAGTATTAATGCTGTTCTTTTATTACCCCATTGATGGTAGATTTTCAGGGGAGAACATGTAAGAAAACAGAACCCTCCCTAAGTCCTGATATTACCTTATTCCATTACATTTTGTTGGACATTAAATGAGTCACTATAAGTTAAGTACCTAATATTCAATAGGTATACTACATAAATGCTAATTCCCTTTCTTCCATCTATTTTGAGACCTTTTCTTAAATTGCCAAAATACAGAGCATGAGCTCTTAGAGGCTGGTAGCCATGAGAAATAAATTGCCAAAATATATATTTGAAAATTACATGATTCATCTAATTTAAGGCAGGTTTTATTTATCCCTCTTTTCTTTCATATATTTACAGCTGTCTTTTATGTGAAAGCACTTGAATGCTACAATATTTTTTATCAATGGTTCTCAGCCAGGCATGGTTTTTATCTCTCAGGTGACTTTTGGCAATGTCTGGAGACATTTTTGTCAATTTGGGAGTCTGAGAGGAGAGCCGATAGATCATGGAAGCCAAAAATGCTGCTAAATATCCTATGGTACAGGACAGCCCCCACAACAAAGAATCATCCAGCCCAAAATATCAGTAGCACCAGGTTTGGGAAATCCCACCTAATGCAAGCATTCTTTGTTGACATCAGTTAGGAATAGTGACTTGCTGTAGGAAATTAAAGAGGAGGAAGACGCGGTCCCTGTTAGCACATTGAATCCAATCTGATGAGGGAATTTAAAAACAACAGCAACAACAACAATGGTAGGGGCACCTGGGTGGTGCAATTGGTTAAGTGTCCAACTCCTGGTTTTGGCTCAGGTCATGACTTCACAGTCGTGAGATTGAGCCCTACCTCCAGGCCCATGCTCCACTTGAGATTCTCTCTACCTCTCCCTCTGCTCCTCCCATTCATGCCTAATCTGTCTCTCAAATAAAGAAATAAATCTTTTTTAAAAACATCTAATGCTAAGAACAATATAATGAATGCCACGATAGACAATAATAGAATGTTTTAAGGCTTTCAGGAAGGGAATATAACTAGATAATCCAGTCGAGAAAACCAAGAAGTGCTCTGAGAGGATTAAGTATGGAAATACCCTTCTTTCTTAATGAAAACAAAAGTGGGTTTCCGCATGTATGGTAATAGAAGATAATTCCTGGTTGCCAAACATCATCTACCTTTTGATACTCTGAAACTTGATTAGGACAAGGCTGAAACTGTTTTAAGAGACTTAAGAAAAAGTGGTATAGTCAACTGAGTAGAGCCATGTGAAACTAGACGGTGTGTCATGCAGTATGCTTGCTCTCTGGGGCTTGGAGGTGCATCCCCTGCTGATCTCAGGCTCTCTGGCCCTCAGTCCCTAACACCCACCACCCCAAAGCACAAATCCAGGAATTGGAATGCCCTTAACTCTGCCCTGAGAGAATGGGAGTTCCAGCTCTGATCCTCACTGGCTGTGTAGCCTAAATGGCTTCTAAAGTGCAGTTTTCTCCTCTGAAATGGAGAAACAATAGTACTAATGCATTGGTTATTGTAAACATTAAACCAAGATTACATGTAAATCCCTCAGTACTGTGAATGCCTGTGGTTGCTACTCAACAACCGTTCTTATGCAACAACAGTTATTTATCACTATGCTGTTGTTATTGTTATTATTATTTTTTTATTTTTATTTATTTATGATAGTCACAGAGAGAGAGAGAGAGACAGAGACAGAGACACAGGCAGAGGGAGAAGCAGGCTCCATCCATCGGGAGCCTGACGTGGGATTCGATCCCAGGTCTCCAGGATCGTGCTCTGGGCCAAAGGCAGGCGCTAAACCACTGCGTCACCCAGGGATCCCTGTTATTGTTATTGATTCAATAAATCTGGTGCTCTCTTCATTGGAAAAACAGACTATATATAGGTATGAAAATAGGGGAAGCACAAATAAGGAAGCATCAATGGAAGAGGACTATGGGCTGAAGCGGGAAAGAGGACATGCTTCCTGGAGGGCTCCCCAAGAAGGTGCCCGCATGGATGTGGAAGATGGCTTAGGGTAGCCATGGAACTTGATTGAGCACTATGAGAAATAGTTCAATGGAATGAAAATCACTCAACATTCACTGGATACTTGCTTTACTTGAAGCAAAGTCAACTACAGTATACTGTAAAATCATAGCCAAGAGTGTAAGACAGACAAGGAAACCACCATCTGTTTGGATCTGGGGTACTAGTAGGGAACCAGGTGTGTGGTCAGGGATCAGGGGAAGTTCTCAGTCCAGGAAATGGTTATATCGAGGGCAAGGAACAAGAAGAACTGAAGTCAGATGTGAACTGTTTACCTAAAAAAGAGCAAAAGGGGAAATTTAAGAATTGGAAAAAGAAAGAAAGAAAGAAAGAAAGAAAGAAAGAAAGAAAGAAAGAAAGAAAGAAAGAATCGCTAAGGTCCAAGGAAGCCAAAAAGCAGTTATGAGAACTGGAATATGGAGCCAGAAACTGGGAGTCAGGAAGGAATACACAGGTTTAAACAAGTTAAGAGTAGCTGGGTGAGGTGGGGTGGGGAATAGGGAGAGGTGATTACTCTGCACAGCTGTTTGTGCCCATAGATGAGTTTTATGACCATAATAGAACACTCTCCAGTTAAAATAACCTAAACCCCTATTTTAAATTGAATTAAAAATGTGTAATGATTTATTAACTTCATCATATAAATTAAATAATAAAAAATAAAATAATAAGTTAATAAATTGTTACAATAATGAATTGTTAATGCATGAGTCTTCACACAATGTTCCCCACCCCTGCTTCCCTCCATTCTGTCTGCTTCTATTAGGTGGGGAGCTTTCTTGCTTCATGGATTCACTTCCAGGCAGGAGAGGCTGAGTAATGCATATAACAAAGAGGAAATGAAAAGAAGCCAGAGGGTAAATGAACTGATACAGTCCTTTAGGGCTGATAAAAAGGAAGCGAGGAGACAGGCCAATGACTTGTCATCTAGCAAGGGGTTCTGAATGGATGATTGACGCAGAGCGGGAGCTGGAGCCATAGAAGAGGGGTGAGAAGAGAATGGTCAAGGGACTTACCAGGAGGTGCTCTGGGCTGCTGGGGGAAACCCTTCAGTGTTCTCCCAGGAGATCAAGGCAAAGGGTACAATTGCTTGATTATTTCTGGTCACTGCACTGTCAGGACAGGCTATACTATGGGCCACACATTTCTGGTGGTGTTGTGGTAAACACGGACGGGCTTTATCTGGGTGGAAGCTGGGGGAATGGGCATCAAAGGAAGACCCAGAGACACAAACACTCAGAAAGGGAGAGAAAAAGTTAGCTTTAGGCTTCCTGAGGAAATAATGTGCAAAATTATCATGGTTTCTGAATTTCCATGAATCCATTCACAGCGAGGAAAGAACTTTCATACGCTCCTATTATAGTCACAAGGGCCCTGACATAGCTTCAGATATCAATACGGCAAAATTCATAAAGACTCTAGTTTCTCCTAAGGGGTCCACGTTTATTCAGGGTCTTAGTCTTTGAGAGACCATAGCCAGATCTGACAGTGTTATTAACGACCTCAGGATGCCGTCTGTCTCTCCTCGGACATGAGGTGCATAATCCCAGTGGAAGCAAGGAAAAGTCTCAGTCTTTGTTTCCACACTAATGAGGCTTCATAGTCTCTTACGAAAGCATGAAGGAATAATTAGAAGTAACTAAAGTGGGACAAGGCTACGAAAAAACACTAAACAAGAGAAAATTGGGTGAAGAACTAGTGGATGGAAACAGCAACGCAAAATATAAGACAGAGAGACTCACTTGCCATTCCCAGAGAGTGTTTTAAGCAAACATCCTTTGTCACCCACTTCATTCCTTTGTAAGCCAACATACGATGCTTCAAACTTCTCCTCAGAGATGGAAATTGTCACTACAGCAAAACATTTGTTTCACCTTTTTTAATGTTTGGGTGTTTCTTTGATCGACTGTGTCTATAATTTCATTATTTCACATTGTGTCCGCATGAGCCATGATATACTCTGACTTTCTGCCTCATTTCTTATTACGCTATGCAATAATTTGAGGGACCATAATAAGATTTTGTGAGCATTTTCTTCAGAATGCTCCGTGTAAATCCCGAAAGACGATGCTCGAATCCACATGCGTCTGCCGGGCCTGCATTCCAAACATGTTGCAAGAATACGTGCACCGTGGGGTTGCTACACCATCCAGCAGCTGTGTGATGTCCTGCCATTGCAAATATGCAGGAAATGGGCTTGCGTGTGGAGCCATCTTCCTGTCTTTCCTCATGATTAGAAAGCTGTATTACCAGGGAGGAGTGCCGGGTCAGCAGCTCTGTGTTGATGTGGCAATTTACTAGATATTCTGGTGTTCCTTCCTGGAGTGGGGGTGGGAGGGGGTGGGGGGTGAAAGGGACTACGACAGCCATGCCAACTACTAAGGTCTTCAGTTCAGATCTATGTTGTTTTTTTTTTTAAGATTTGTATTCATTTATTCATGAGAGACAGAGAGAGAGAGAGAGAGAGAGAGAGAGGCAGAGACACAGGCAGAGGGCGAAGCAGACTCCATGCAGGGAGCCTGACATGGGACTCGATCCTGGGTCTCCAAGATCACGCCCTGGGCTGAAGGCAGCACTAAACTGCTGAGCCACCCAGGCTGCCCTAAATCAACTTTCTTGAGAAATTTGATTCAGTCATACAAAGCATTCTGTTTGCCAAAACTAAAACAATTTAGTAAAGACTTTAGTGTCCTTTATTCAAGGGAAACAATGGGTGCATCACAGGCAGTGGAGCACCGCTCTGAAGGGAGAGGCAAGAGTGAAGTTTATGGCGCCTTAGGAGAGATGGGTAATAGGGCAGGACTGGCTAGGAGGCTGGGGATTACGTTAGAAGGCCGGCGGGTCCTGTTTTCTAGGGTAAGGTGAGCTAGCTAAGGCTGACTGGCAGCACTGTGACTTGTCTGTGTTGCTTTCCTTGACAGGCATTTCCTTTTAAGTGCAGGCTGACTTTGGTTTAGATTTGTGAGGTGGGCCAGGCCAGTGGGTAGGGCCTCCATTTGGTGGGCCCAGATATATAAATTACCTTCATCAAATTAAAATTGACAAAGCACCTACCACATGCCAGGTGCTATGCTGGGTGCTGGCACATAGCAGCACAGTCCCTTCAGGTGGGGTTTTTCTATTATTCATCTCTCTCTTGGAGAAGGCCACCTGTTTTAGGTTGCATTCTCTCTGAAACAGACCCCAAGCCTATGATTCTTAGAGAAGTGATTTCCCTTTGGGGGAAACTAGGAATGGCTCAGGGGGGCCAGGATGAGGAAGGAGAAACAGCCAAACGAGGGTGGAATTTCAGGTGAAGTCCCAGACTTGGCCTGACCCCACGGGGAGCTCTAGAATGTAACACTCAGAACATAGAAATTGGGCTTTTGTATTTTCACATCTGTCAGCTACTGGCTGTGGGCCTTTCTTGGGAGATGTAAAACTCACAGGTACTCCCAGTTCTCATTACTGAAGACATGGCTTTGGCATCCACTGGAAAGTTTCTGAATGTTCCAGATGCAAGCCATTAGCAGCAAGTGGACAGAAGCTGGGGATGAGCATACAGGCAAAGCCCCAACAGTGTCCACCACACTCACCAGTGGGGGAGGTTGTAGACAGGACATAAAGAAGGAAAGAGCACCCAGAGCTTTGCTACTTAAAGTGTGGCCTCAGAGCAGTGGCATCTGGTCTAACAGGGATCCATCAATGAGGAACTTGTTAGAATGGTGCAATCTCAGGCCTCATCCAAGACCTGGTTTATCAGAATCTGAATATTAAGATCTCTGGGAGATAGGTATGCACATTAACTTCCAAGAAACTTGGCTCCAGAGTGTTAGAAAAAATGATTTACTGACCTCCCTAACTAGCAGGAATAAGCATCGTGATTAGAGCTACAATATGATGGGCTTGCAAAGCTCTTTGTCTCAGGTCCTCTGGCCCAGTAACTGAAACCAGGGGCAAGAGAATGCATTCCTGGCTGAGAGCAGGGCAGTACCTACTTGGCTACCCTGAGCCCTATCACGCCAGGCTTGCAGGGAGGTGGAGGAGAGGATGAGGAGGAAGGGTTTGGGTGCTGACATAGGAAGGGAAAGTATAAACGAAGGCAAGATTTAGAGCTGACCCCACAATTTAAGCTTGAAAACATATTGAAAAGTCGCAGCAGGTAAATCACTTGACTCAGATATGCATCATTAAGGAGTCATGACACAACTCATGCATGAGGAGAAACCTCTGGGGTAAAATATGTTGGTCACCAGGAGGCCCCCAATAGTACAAAAATGTCTCTTCCGCAACACTGAAAATTCCTGCAATCAGAGTCACAATGCCATCAGTCCCCTGACACCATCTGCGGAGGGACACATGTCTGGAGGGCTGCTTGCTGGAAGGTTTGGGACATCTGGTTAGAGACACAGATTACAGACACTCATTTAACCTCAGGACGTTCCTAAATCACGTGAGAAAATAACGGTTTTCTTATTTTGGCTGCTGTTGGTTTAAAGCAGTTAAGTTAGGAAGATGAAGGGAATTGAAGAGAATATAACAGCAGTAGATTTTTGGACGCTAAAAAAGTAGATTGATTATTATGGGTGATAATTGGCTTGGAAGAACCAAGAACATTGAGTCCTAGAGAATGAGCAATGGGGAAGGCTGATAATCAATTTCATGTGCCAGCAGAATGTCTGTAAAGGCTGAAGAATTAGCAGCACTAGGATGGAAGCTTGAAGCAGAAACAGACCAGTGGGACAATTGATAGTCGGTTTGACATTCAGATCCATTCCCACCACCCATGCAGCCAGTGCTGCCCCTCCCTGCCCAGGAAGACTGGCAGGTAACTGGAGGCTGATTCTCTAGAGACAGTGAACCAGATGGTCGCCTTCAGATAGTAGTACACTGGACATGGCTAAGATCAGGGTTGCTGTAATGAAGTAAGAGGAGTAAGTACAAGTTTAAATTCTGAACTGTGCAGGTCCCCCTGGGCCCCAGAAATCCAGTAGTCATTATCTTGCAGCTAGGAGGAGGCCAAAACGGTCTTCTCTGGGCATCTGAAGATAATAATACTGGGGATCGCCCAAAGAAACAGCCTAGCTAGATCATTTTACATTCTACATTTCTCTCCTTTCCTCCCTGGTTCCTTTCTAAACAGAGTTTCCACTTAACTTTTTGATGCCCCACTCTAAAACAGTAGACTGACAAGTATCCCCATGCGTTTAAGAAAGGCATCTAAAATGAAAGAACAACATAAAGCATTTTCTGTGTTAGAGATGCTTCTCTCAACAGCTGTCCGGAAGGGCTGGGAAACAGCCCAGAAGCTAAAAGAGTTTAATGTTCAAGGAAACAACTTGGAATGGTGTTCATGTGTTGTGTTGTAAACTGGAGAGTTAGTAGGGGTTGATATCACGAGAAGGGGCACGGGGGGGGTGGATCTGAACATGGGGAGAGGGGTGTCAAGATGTCGAGGAGGAGGAGAAGGTGGAGGGGGTGATGCGGGGTGGGGTGGTCTTGCGGAGGCTTGCCTGGGAAGTGCGGGGCGGAAGGCCGAGGGTAGCTCGGGCAGCGAGGGAGGCCGGAGCGTGGCCGGGTAGGGGTCCTTGGGGTTTCAATGTGTGCTAGGGTCGTGGCCAGTCTGCGGGGTGGGTGAGGAACATTCTCGCTGTGGAGTATCCTGGGGGGAGTTGGGCCTCTTGGTGGGTGTAGGAGGCCATACCACGAGTCGTGGTGTCACTGGGGTATTGGGGGTTCGTATTGGTGGGGCGTGTTGAGGGCTTGTTTGGTGTGGTGGTGTGGTGGTGACGGTGTGGACGGGAGTTGGTTGGTTATATGTAATTTCTAATTGGAGTTGTGTTCCAAGGGCAGGTGATGTTCCTTAGGGATGCTCTGCTAGAGCTTGGGTGGGTGCTGATATGGGAGCGGCTCTTAGTGTCGCTCTGTCTCCTCCTCAACTTTGAACTTAGATGAACTTAGAATCTGCCTTGACACAGATTCTAGGCATCATCCCATGTTTTTCGCAAACATTTCAGTACATCTCACTAAAGGTAAGGACTCCTTAAAATCATAAAACAATATCTTTATCATAACTGAAACATTAAGTAATTTCTTCCTGCCATCAGAAAGCCCATCATTCTTTAAATTTCTCTACTTGATTCTTAATTTTCTCCTTTTGTAGTTGGTTAATTCAAATCAGAATTCAAATAAGTTCACAAATTTCAATTATATATAAAATCTCTTTCAATCTAGATTTCTTTTTATCCTAAAATTACAAGTTTTGAAGAAAATTATTAACCTGTCTTAAATATATTCCCATGAAATTCCATAGTTTTGTTGGTGTATTCTTTAGTGTTTTTCCCTTTAAGTATCATTTTAACTCATGAATTTTAATATACTTGAAATGTTTAAATTCATTGCCATTATCATTTCTTTTTCATGCTCAAGTTGCCTTATTTTTGGTTAGTGGGAGCTTTTTCATGTTGGTTTCTGGGTCCTTTTGACATGACCCTAGTAGTCTTTAATGGCTTCTTTGCTTTCTGGCATAACAAGATGTTTAGACTCATCCTGTATTTTTCCTGCCCCAGACCTAGAATCAATTATTTTCTTCAAGTAGCCCTAGTCCTCTATAGCAATAAAAGTTTTAGAAGCTACTATAGGAGAATATTTTTCTAACTCTGAGATAGGAAAAAATGTCCTTAAAAAGACACAAAATGCTAAGCATGTAAGAAAATACAGATATATTTAACAGCATCAAGAGACATCTTAAAATTTGTAAAAATGCCAAATTAGAACATTTTTGCATCATATATAATCAACACTATATAGAAAGAACTCTGATAAGTTAGTAGGAAAAAGAAAAAAATCTTCCCCAAACTTTCCCTGACCAAAAGTAAATTTCAAATAAAAATTTCACAGAAGAGGAAATCCACATCATCACAGTGTTAGGAAAGGATGTTTAACCTCTTTGGCAATCAGGGAAACGCAAGTTATGACATATCATCTTATCTGTGGTAAATAGTCAAGAGTTAAGAAATGTGACAATATTGAGTGCTGTCGAGGTGCATATTGGGGATGTTTTTGTATAGTGCTGATGAGAATATGTATTAGAAAATCACATCAGAAGACAAAAACTGGAACCAAGTTAAATATGTACTGATAGGATAATGGATAAAAAATTTGTGATACTCTTTCATTCAATTAATTGCTATTCAGTGGAATAGCAGTGAAAAAATGAACTACACCTAGAAACCACCTAAACCACCTGACTTTGAGAAACATAAGATGGAATGGAACAACCAAGATGAAAAAGACATAGAATATGTAGGATTTTTTTAAAAAGTTTGATGTTGTGTTGTATACACCCTCGAGAGACTCTTGCATTATCTGTGTATGTATGCAGACTTACCCTAGGGCAGTAGTCTGCAAACTACAGCATATGGCTCACCATATGTTTTTGCAAGTAAAATCATATTTGAAGACTGCCACACCCATTTATTCATGTCTGGTTTCCCACCACAACAGGATAACGGTAATAGAGACCATATGGCCCACAGAAACTAAAATATTTGCTATCTGGCCCTTTACCAAACACATTTGCTGGATGCCCCCCACCCCACTTCTCTAGAGTATGTGCAAGATAGTGCCAAATTTTAATTAAGCTTACACACAAGCAAAGATAACCTATTATTTTATCAGATTTTCATGGTAAGGATATACAAATACAACTAGAGAATGATGAATAAAAATTCAAAATTGTGTTTGCCTCAGGTAGCAATCAGAAAGAAGGTAGAGGGTGAAACTGGGGAGAAACCCATGGTAAATAGAAATTAATGGCACTATTCCCTTCTATGTATTAAATAATATATTAAAAATATAACAAGAATACATTTAAAAAACAAAAATAAATAATTCCAGAAAATTTCTTAGAACTGAATGACATAATCTTCCAGATTAAAAAGGGCCTGAGTACCAGTAAAATTGGATGAAAGTAAGCCCATCCCAAAGCACATCATTATGAAATTTCAGGACATTGGAGACAGAGAAATTCTGTAAGCTTCCAGAGATCAAAGGTAAGGTCATATATACAAGATCAGAAATTAGAACAACCTTTGAGTTTTTAATAGCAAGGCTAAATTTGAGAATATGGCAGAAAATACCTATTGGCATTTTGGACGGAAAATGCTTTTTAGTCTAGAATTCTATACATCACCAAACTAGTAATTTAGTACAGAAGAGAGAAAACGCATTTTCAGATGTTCAAGATCTAAAAAGCCTCACTCCCCGTCTCTTTGCTCAAGTTGTTGATGGAGCATGTGCTCCCTCAAATCGAGTCAGTGAAACAAAAAGAGGATGACAAAGGATGTTGGAAAAGAGAATCCAATCCAAAAGAGATAAGAATAAAAAAAACCCCTCAGATTCTAGGTCATCACAAGAGGACAATAGACTTTCAGGAGCATTGAGAGCAACTGTTTTGGTCTGCACCAGATCAGAGGCTCTGAGCATCATCATTTTTAAAAATGTAATTGATTCGATATCTCAAGCATTTGAATGTTTTTTTTTCCAGTTTTATTGAGAAATAATTGACATACATCTCTGGAAGTCTAAGATGTACAGTGTGATGGTTTAATTTACATATATGGTGAAATGATTACAAGTTCAGCTAACATCCACCTTCTCCTATAGATACAATTTTTAAAAAAAGGAAGACGAAAAGAATAAAGGAAACAAATTTTCTCCTTAGGGTGGTTGAATACTTAGCATTTACTCTCTAACCAATTTTCTGATATATCAGACGGCAGTGTTAATGACATGTCATGTTGTACATTCATCTAGTCCTCAGTTATTGTAAGTGGAAGTTTGTGCCTTCTGACCACCTTTTTTCAATTCCTCTTCCCCTCACTCCTGATCTCTGGTAAACACAAGCCTGATATCTTTTCCTATGAGTTTTTCTTTCTTTTTTTTTAAGACTCCATATATCAGTAAGACTATGTTATTTCTCTTTTTCTATCTGACTTATTTCACTTATCATAATGCCTTGTGGGCCCATCCATGTTGCAATGGTCCTACCATTCCTCATTTTTTATGGCTAACTAAATATTCCAGTGTTGTGTGTGTGTGTGTGTGTGTGTGTGTATATACACATATACAAACCACAATTTATCCATTCATCCATCAATAAACACTTAGATTGTTTCCATTTCTTGCCTATTATAAATAATGCTACTATGAACATGGGGGTGTGGATATCTTCTTGAGTTAGTGTTTTCATTACCTTTGGATATATTCCCCAAAGTGGAATTGCTGGTTCATACGGTAGCTCTATTTTTAATTTTTTGAGAAACTCTATACTGCTATCCATAGTGGCTGCACCAATTTACAATCCCACCAACAGTGTACAAGGATGCCCTTTCTTTTCTCCACAACCTCACAAACACTTGTTATCTCTTGTCTTTTGATGGCAGGGGGTGGTATCACACTGCAGTTTTAATTTGCACATCCCTAAGGACAAGTGATGTTGAGCATATTTCTTACCTGCCTTTAGTATATCTTTTATACATATTTCTTTGGAGAAATGTCTATTCAGGTCCTCTGCCCATTTTAAAAATTGGGTTATTTGGTTTTTTGCTACTGAGTTTCATTACTTCTTTATATATTTTGGATATTAACCCTTATCAGATATATGGTTTGCCAATACTTTTTCCCATTCTAAAGGTTGTCTTTCCACTTCATTGATGGTTTCTTTTGCTGTACAGATGCTTTTTAGTTTGATGTAGTCCAATTTGTTTTGTATTTTATTGCTTGTGCTTATAGGTGTCATATCCAAAAAATCAGTACCAAGACCTTTCTCAAGGAGCTTTGTTCCTATTTTTTTAGGAGTTTCATCGTTTTAGGTCTTCCATTTAAGTCTTTAATCCATTTCAAGTTAATTTTTGTGAGTGGTGTAAGCTATGGGTCATTTCATTCTTTTTTGTTGTTGTATTTTTTATTGGAGTTCAATTTGCCAACAGAGAGTATAACACCCAGTGTTCATCCCGTCAAATGCCCCACTCAGTGCCCATCACCCAGTCACCCCAACCCCCCACCCACCTCCCTTCCACTGCCCTTTGTTTGTTTCCCAGAGTTAGGCGTCTCTCAGGTTTTGTCACCCTCTCTGATTTTTCCCGCTCATTTTCTCTCCTTTACCCTATAATCCCTTTCACTATTTCTTATATTCCTCATATGAGTGAAACCATATAATGTTTGTCCTTCTCCGACTGACTTACTTCACTCAGCATAATACCCTCCAGTTCCATCCACATACAAGCAAATGGTGGGTATTCGTCGTTTCTAATGGCTGGGTAATATTTCATTGTATATATAGACCACATTTTCTTTATTCAGTCATCCTTCAATGGACACCGAGGCTCCTTCCACAGTTTGGCTATTATGGACATTGCTGCTGTGAACATTGGGGTGCAGGTGTCTCGGTGTTTCACTGCATCTGTACCTTTGGGGTAAATCCCAGCAATGCAATTGCTGGGTCGTAGGGTAGCTCTATTTTTAACTCTTTGAGGAATCTCCATACAGTTTTCCAGAGTGGCTGTACCAGTTCACATTCCCAACAGGGCAAGAGGGTTCCCCTTTCCCCACATCCTCTCCAACATTTGTTGTTTCCTGTCTTGTTAATTTTCACCATTCTCACTGGTGTGAGGTGGCATCTCATTGTGGTTTTGATTTGTATTTCCCTGCTGGCACGTGATGTGGAACATTTTCTCATGTGCATGTTGGCCATGTCTATGTCTTCCTCTGTGAAATTTCTGTTCATGTCTTTTGCCCATTTCATGATTGGATTGTTTGTTTCTTTGCTGTTGAGTTTAATAAGTTCTTTATAGACCTTGGATACTAGCCCTTTATCTGATATATCATTTGCAAATATCTTCTCCCATTCTGTAGGTTGTCTTTTTGTTTTGTTGACGGTTTCTTTTGCTGTGCAGAAGCTTTTCATCTTGATGAAGTCCCAATGGTCCATTTTTGCTTTTGTTTCCCTTGCCTTCATAGATGTATCTTACAAAAAGTTGCTGTGGCCAAGTTCAGAAAGGGTGTTGCCTGTGTTCTCCTCTAGGATTTTGATGGATTCTTGTCTCACATATAGATCTTTCATCCATTTTGAGTTTATCTTTGTGTGTGGTTGTAAGAGAATGGTCTAGTTTCATTCTTCTGCACATGGCTGTCCAATTATACCAGCACTATTTATTGAAGAGACTGTTATTTTTCCAGTGGATAGTCTTTCCTGCTTTGTCGAATATTAGTTGACCATAGAGTTGAGGGCCCATTTCTGGGCTCTCTATTCTGTTCCATTGATCTATGTGTCTATTTTTGTGCCAGTACCACACTGTCTTGATGATCACAGCTTTGTAGTACAACTTGAAATCTGGCATTGTGATGCCCTCGGCTCTGGTTTTCTTTTCAATATTCCCCTGGCTAAGACTCCACCCTAAGATTGCTGGGTCTCATACAGCAATTCAGCAATGTGGCAGGATACAAAATCAATGCCCAGAAATCAGTGGCATTCCTATACACTAACAATGAGACTGAAGAAAGAGAAATTAAGGAGTCAATCCCATTTACAATTGCACCCAAAAAGATAAGATACCTAGGAATAAACCTAACCAAAGAAGTTAAGGATCTATACCCTAAAAACTACAGAAGACTTCTGAAAGGAATTGAGGAAGATACACAGATATGGAAAAATATTACATGCTTATGAATTGGAAGAATTAATATTGTGAAAATGTTTATGCTACCCAGGGCAATTTACATGTTCAATGCAATCCCTATTAAAATACTATGGACTTTCCTCAGAGAGTTTCCTCATTCTCTTATGTGTAAGTATCCAATTATTCCGGTGCCATTTATTGAAGGGACTATCTTTTCTTCCTTGTCAAATATTAGTTGACTATATATTATTGGGTTTATTTCCGGGCTTTTGACTCTGTTATATCGATCTGTTCTTCTGTTCTTTTTTTTTCTTTAAGATTTTACCCATTTATTCATGACAGACACAGAGACTGACAGAGAGAGAGAGAGAGAGGCAGAGGCACAGGCAGAGGGAGAAGCAGGCTCCATGCAGGGACCCGATGTGGGACTTGATCCCGGGTCTCCAGGGTCACGCCCCAGGCTGAAGGCGGCGCTAAACCACTGGGCCACCAGGGCTGCCCTGTTCTTCTGTTCTTATGCTAGTTTTGATGACCAGAACTTTATAGGATAGCTGAAATTGAGAGTGTGATACCTCCTGCTTTTTATCTCATTAAATGTATTAAGATTTATCTAGTGAATAGAGGTTTGTGGTTGAGTTAGTAATAACTAATATAAAACTAAACACATTTTTAAAAGATAAGATTATTCAGAGTGTGAGGAAAGCAAAATGTACAGAAAGTACAATTATATAATATGCTCCAGCTATGAATTCCATGCACATAATCATAATAATGAAAACAGAGAATTTTGACCTAAATATAATTTAGTATTACTATATTAGAATATGGTAGGATGGGAAATGTGCACATGTGTAGTTCTAAAGGCCATGCTTATATTGCTACTTCCTAAAACAATTTTAGGAGAGATATGGAGGAAAATACTGAAAGAATTAACTAAAGGAAGTTAAAACTAATTCTTTTAAGGAGGGAGAAATCTGAGAAGAAAAATTTTGTACCTGTTCTGTTTTAATTACAATTTAAAAAATAAGTTACAAAAAGACACCATAAACCAAAGCCTAATGTATTAAATACAATTGTTTAACCAACCATCCTAGAAAGTATAGCAATATCTGGAATTAGCCTTTCCCTTAAAAAAAATTAAACAAGTCACATTGAACTCACGGATGAGATGCTATGTTCTTGGTAATATCTTTACCAAGATATTACATTCTGCAATCTTTCCATTCATGTGAAGCTGTTCCTCCACAAATGAGTGTTGTCTGGCAGTCAGAAAGGAAAGAAAAAGAAAAGAAAAGAAAAGAAAAGAAAAGAAAAGAAAAGAAAAGAAAAGAAAAGAAAAGAAAAGAAAAAGAAAGCAGCTTTTGACACTCAGAAACTAGTATGAAACTTCCAGGTCATTTTGTTCTCCTATTAGACATAAACTTTATTATGGGATACCAACCTCAGACAAGTTACTCTGAGACCATGAAAAAATGAGATAAAATTGCACGTTTCAAAATTTTATTCAAGTACAGACAAAAGCAAGGTCACTGTGCCACCCATTAAATACCAAACACCCCTGCCTCTTACCCAAAAATGATCGATTGCTACTTCTCTATCACTTACAGTTTCATCTTCCCTATAGACAAAATTTATTGAGATGCCAATCAAGGAATTACACTCCCTCCCTTTTCTAACAGCATCCGATACAGAGCAAATCCTAGCCATTAGTAAGGTGTGATGCTGGATGATGCCTTATCATGGGTAGCTTGGACAAGGGAGGGTCCAGTTTAGCACACTGATTGAGGACTTACCATTTGCTAATGACATCACTAGGCACTAGGCAAGTCAAGAATGAATAGGACATTGTCTCTGTCCTTGAGTTCCTAACAGCTCCTTAAACAATTCCAGAAACCTAGAATTATACATTTAAAAACTGAAAAGAACATGGAAGCTATTGTCCATGGAAAGAGCATTGACCTAAAACATTTGGGTTTAATTTAATATTTACCAACAATGAGGCAAATCACTTGACTACTGTTCTGTTTTCTCAGCTGTAAAACAATGATTTAACCTACTTAAACAATCACTGAAAATAATAAGATAATGTGCATTGAAATATTTCATAATTTGTATGAGACCACTATAAAGTAAAGGAAAGGAACGCCAAAGAAATGGAATCACCTACCCACGATCACATGACTATTATCAGATGTTAGTATAATACTCAAGCGGAGATAATTACCAACAAGATTTCAATACTAAAAATAGTAATAGTAATAGTAATAATATCAATTATTTATTATTAGACATTCTGTCTTACACTTTACATTATTCCATTTATAACAATACTTTAGTCTTGCATATATAATATATGGCTCTTTTTATATCTCTCTTACTTTATAATTTTGTGCAGAGCTCATGGAACTCATGAGCATTATTATATTTTACATTACTTTATCAGAAATTTTGAAAATGCAGGGATGTGCTTAACTTTCTATATTAATTTAAGAAAAAAGAGGATCTTACACTTCAAGATTATGATGCTGTATTAGAAAATCATGCAATATAATTTCAATATGAGTCAGGCTAAGGGGTTATGACTCTTCATTAACATAGTGTGATGACCAAAGGTTCCTCCTTGATGGTAAAGTTTTTCAAAAAATTTTTTGAAATGAGCTTTATGTACTCATGTTCAGGCAAACAGGAACTTGTTATGAAGTAAGAGTTAAACATTTGTAACCCTAGGAGTGGGTAAGTGGGTCACAAAGATGTACATACCTGAGTGCTGTGGAAATATCTAGAACTTTCCTCAAGTAAATGGTATGGATTTATTCTTTATACCTCCATATATTTGGGTTTCTTAGCATCAGTTGATGAAATGTAAGACTAATGAAGTACACAGTTCTGATTAATCAAAGAGCCACTGAACTCCAAGAAGTCATTATTATAGAAAACTTAAATTACTGTACTCAGAACTATACCCTGCCTGGGTACAAAATGAAATATCACTTTCATATTAAGGCAACAAGCATATGGGTACAAATATTGAAACAATCAAGAAATATGATTGAAATAGTGTTGGAAAAGTGGGAAGAGCAAAAATCACTGAAAAATTATATCCTTTTGGAGATAGTCATTCCTTTGACTCAGACTTCAGATAAACAGGCACTCCAAAGGAATAGATTAAGTATCTGGAATGAAATGTCACACAGGCACGCACAAAACCATCACAAGTCCTGACCTGATGGAAATCTGAGATGTTCTGATCTTTTTATGATCTCATTAACCTATTCAATGTCAAATACATAAATCATTTAAATTATTTCTTTCCCTGGAGCCAATATTCTTGCAGCCCTACTACTAGCATGGTGTTTAGCAGTATCTTCAACTTTTTTTCCGTTAAAAATTATGTATTTCTGTTTGTAGGCAAGTATTCAGTACAAAACTTAGAAAATTGACACAAAGTAAACTTCTTCTGTTGTGGTCTTAACCACCCCCACCCCTATCTTCTCATAGCTCTTAGCCTCCTTTCTGAGTGGTTGATACTTGCTCACCGCTTATAGCTCCTGGGGCCTCAACTCTTATGATGTCTTCATGCAAACCCTGGAGTAGAGGGGGTATTTTCCCTGCTATAGGTCTGACTCCTTTGTATCTATTACAGCTAGCTAGCCAAGATCAAGGTCTCTGTTCTTCTGCTTATGGAGTTCTATCTCAGCACCTGCCCCTGAAGTTCTCCGAACTCTTAGAGCGGGATCCCGATATTTATCTTACATTAGTTCATGAGACTCACCCTTAACTGCTCCCTGTCCCAAAAGATAAAGTTTTCTATCTTCATACCAAAGGAGGAAGAGAAGGAAGACCCATATTTTGAGGCTATCTCAGTAGTGCTAAGGAGGATCAAAATTAGGATACAAAAGTTTGTTTCCAGTTTAGTTCAAAAAACACTAAGTAGGCATCCCCAGGGAGCACACCTTATACCAAAAGTTGTGGGTATAAAAACGGAGATATACAGCTTCTGTTCTCAAAAACTTTACAGGGAAACAAATATATAAAAATGAACTTAATCCAGTGTTCTAAGTACAGTAATAGAGCTGATCACAAGTGCTAACAAATTTGAGCACCTATTATGTACTAGATATTAAAGACTATTTTACAATATTTAAATTAATGTTATTAGAGAAGAAGGCAGGGGCCAGATCACAGATGGTATTGGACATATGAATCCAATTCTGAAATATACATCTTATATTTACTGGGGACTCACTGAAAAATTTTAAGAAGAGGCATAGCTAGGTCAGATTACATTGTAAATATAGCAGGCTTATGACTTAAGGGACAAGACACTAGAGACTGAGAGATCAGACCAGAGATGATGGAGACCAAAGGGCAATAGTTTGAGAGAGAAGAGAGGAGCTCATCAACTCAAAAAATATTTTAAAACTAAAATTAGTGGGACTTGTTAAATGATAGATGTGAATGTGGATATAAGGAAAAGAATTGAAGATGTTGTTTCAATTTTGGTTTGAATGACTGGTAGATGAATGGGAAGTAGTTGAGAAATAGGTGGAGAATGATGGACCATTGGCAGTCAAGGGCGGTTGTCCGCTAGGAGGCTGCATTTGGTTAGCTCAGGATCTGGGGAGAGGTCAAGATTGGCGATAGAGTTGCAGCAGCCTTTTCTCTGTTGTCTGCTTTCCTCCCCTCCTGCTACTCTCACCCAAGCATCCCATTTGCATTCCCATATTCCTGTCCGCCATGTCCATGAATGATGACTAATTAACAGAGAGAGAACTGAGCCATCATTTCCCCATCCTTCTCACTTTGACACAAGTCTATATATGGCTGTCTTAACTTGGAGACTAGGTGCTCTGGTCCCACCCTGTGATAAAATGCATCACTGTCCCCCAGCTCATACTCTTTTCTTTTGACAGTTCCTTCCTAGAAATCAGAGATTCACCTAGTCATTTTAGATGGGACCAAATCTGAAATCTGTGTGTGAATCATTTACATATTTTAGTAAAAAGTGTCAACGGGTGTCTGGTCTTTTATCTACTCTTAATGAAAAAAAGATACAGAAATTCATAAAGAGGACAAAAGTAATTGACATCTGGATTTGGAATATATTCTATGACATGTCTTATTTTTTTACTTTCTCAATATGTTTTATGAAAGTTATCATTGAAATGTGTGACTCTTATTAGGCATACAGCATTGGCCTAGATGCACTGGGAACATGCTAGATAAAAGAGAGACTAAATTAGCACTTGTTAAGTAATGTAAATAATCCACTTATCCAAAAATAATCCACAAGGATAACAGAGAGCCAAATGGTGCATGCAATTGTGGTTACATGAAGCCGGTGTTGTATCATTAGATCCTTGAAGGAAATGCATCACTATAAGCACAGAGTTTCATCTGATGTATAGGATGAGTGAATTCATGATTCATGATGCATTCTGAGGCTGCTCTGCAAATGTGATCTCTCTTTGCATGCTTTTGGCATGACAGGTTTTAGGAAGGTTATTGGTTTTCTTACACAGCTGAATCACAGAACACTGGATATGTGTTCCCACGGCCTACCAACTATGGAATCTATGTTGGGATTATCACTTGGCAACAAGATAAATACTCTGACTGAAGTGTTACACTCCCTAACAGAGCTTGTTTCATGTGCAAACTTTCTCATACTCCTGGCTGGCCCAGGGCAATATCTTAAAATAGATAAGGTTTGCTTTCCGTTGCCCTGGATCCTGGTATTGTCCCTTTCTATGGCCTGGCTCACTCTCATTCAAAACCTTCTTGTTCCTTTCTTATCCTCTTCACACACCCCAAGACTCCTGGCCTGACCGCCTCTCCCTACTCTGTCAAAAGCCTTTTTTTGTAGGAATTTAGAAATATGTATTATTTCTCCCAGAGCCATTAACATGACTTTTATTGCTAATAATAGAAGATGTTTATTCTCTGATAATTATATTTCAAAAAGTATATACTGCATGATGTCTTAGCCAAGATGACCCCAAATTCACACCACGGAGGTGGCCACTCTCACATGCCTTGGGTCCTGCTCATAGCAACAGCTGCTTAAATTTCTAGGGTGAACCATGCTACTGTAATACTCAGGCTAATTAATATTAATGATCTGTTATAAAAACAGTGTTTCAGTATATTTAATGGAAAGTCATTAGTAAAGTAAGACTATTAGATGGCATTTTATGTCAAAATGGGACTTTCTTTTTGACCTACAATTGTACTGTGCTTTGGATAATTTCAGTGGTGACATTACTGATGCTCTTGAGAGGATACATTTGTATATTTCCCATCTACCAGCAAATCCCATGGAGAGGGTAATTCTGGAAGCACCAGTGGTTGTTCATTCAAAGTGGATAAGAGAAAAGAAATAACATGGCAACGTGCTTAGCATGAGCAAGTCATTCAGCAAACAGTGAGCACCTTAATTTGAGCCAAGTGCGTATCTCAGTCATGGGGAAGACTACCGTGGTTTCAGAACTCATGGTGCTTACTGCATACAGGGAGACAAAGACCCGGTGGTTAAAGCTACTCAATCACATTTGGACAGGTGCTTCAGAGAAAAAACACAATGCATGTAATCTCCCAATTAGAATATTAGAACCTTACTTGTTTTCTTATTTTCGGTCTTATTTCTCTTTAGATATGTTTCATTGTAGTGCTACTGGGAAGAGAATAAACACCTCCATATAGATATTTTGATCATATATTTCTGGTTTTAAAAGTAATGCATGCCTATTGTGGAAAATGTGGGGAATTCTTTTAAAGTTAAGAAAAAAAATTGACCAGCATCTATAAAGTTACTACAATCACTGTTTACATTTTGACACATTTCTTTCAAGTCATATTTCTGCACATACTTTACTTATATGGCTGAGGTCATATTGCATATATAATGTTATATCCTCTTTACCACCAGAAGATAAGAAAATAAGCTGCTAAGAGTCATGCCAGTTCTACCATTCTCAGCTTTGGTAGAAGTGATCTGACCTAGAGCTGTTGTAAGTACTGTTTGAAGTTAATTGAGAGACTTAATCTTATTTATCTTATAATGGTAAGACTGGTAGTTACTACTAATGGTAGTAGCTCTGCTCTTCTAATCTACCTACTGATTGGGCTCTTGCAGTGGTTTCTTGGTAGGGGTCTCACCATCTGAGTTCTTCTTCTACATTTCTTGGATTTTTTTTCCCTTTCACAGTTTTCACAAGCAACTTCCCCTCTCAGGAGTTTATGTAATATATCTTTAGATTAGATCTCAGTCCATTCTGGTGTCAAGTCCCCCCTGTGAGATGCTGTCACCTTTCCCCCTCTCTCCTTCCCCTACAACACTGACCACACCGGGCATATCTCAGGAAGCCAGTGAATGGCCATCACTTCCCACTTCTGTAATTTTAGTGCTTTACCCTTTCAAATCTTTAATTTTTTCATTTATCTATATTCTTTCTCTGAGGCCCCTAACACACATGTATCAACCCTTCCTCTCTTTCCTGCGACACCACCTACCATTGGTGCCACTCATTTTGGCTTCTAATCATATATTGCCTTTTACGCTTCATCTGATAGTTTGATGTGTGACCATCTTCTCTTTTTTATACCGAGCCCCCCAAATTTCTCTAATCTAGGAGGGAAGACAACTTCCAAATTTGGCCACCCACAAGTACTCTATTTTACCCACTAACCCACTCTGTCAAACACTCACAGTATGAAAGACAGTATGCTAAGCACTTGACAGACATTGTCTGATCTATTCTTCACAAAAGTCTGTGTCATTTAGGAATAATATAGACTTACTATTTAGCATCTCAGGTAACAATAAGAACAAAAACTAGAGGTAGGTAGTTTCCAGCATTGACTTGGGAGTGCTCTGAAGTCAGGGCTCTGGTTTGGCATCTCTGCAAACCTCTTGGCCTTCTTCTCTGGTTGACATATGGTGGCAACATTTCCTGGCATCACATCTTCACACAGCCATGCTCAAAGTCTGGTAGAAGAGGATGGTGTAGGATAGGGGAGGTTCTCTTTGTATGTCTCTCTCTTATCAGGAAGGAAAAATTTCCCCCAGACACACCCCAACAGACTTATTCCAAACCTTGTTGACCAAGATTGGGTTATATAGCTACCCTCCAAGACCAACAACCAGGCCCTCTTTTCCCAAGACAAGGAATCTCTGATACCTAAGAAAAATCAGGAAAAAGAAAAACAAAAAATGGATTGCTTTTGCAGAGGCAATGAACAGTACCAGCATCCATTAAGAAACAAGCTCAGAGAGATTGAGAAAGACATTTGTGCAAGATTATACACTCGTAATTGACAGAAAATTCAAGTCATACCTTTCTGAGTCCCTCAGAATCTAAATCTTTGCTCACCATACTAAAGAGCCTTTCTAGAAAATTTTAGCATTTCACTCAGTCAAGGGATATTTTGTAAGTACCAACTTGAGACTCAGCACTGTTCTTGCTGCTGAAGGGGCATCAAGTGTAGAATCTATGTAGGAATAGAAGCCCACTCCAATGAAATGTCTAGAAGACATCTGATTAATTAATTAATAATACATTTTTATATTGTAGCTCTAAGAGGTGCAGTTCTGTGTAGCAGGAGTTCACCGAGGATTGTGTAAGTCAGACCAGATGTCATAGAAGCTGTAGAGTATGAGTAGAACCTCACAGATTTGGGTCAGTGGGGAGAAAGAAGGATGGCTTTCCTGTTGAGAAGAATAACTTGAGTGAAAGCAATCAGGTAGAAACAGTGGAGTCTGAAAAGTGAGCAAAGCAAAGGGTGACTAGGGTTCTAGCTTCATCTTCTATTAGCTCAGCAGACTGTTGCACTGGCTCAAGAACAGTTGAACAGATTGGTCCTGTAGACATTGCCAGAAGGGCCCTCCAGGGGACGGAGTCTGGAAGGGGAGAGATCGTTAGACCAGAAGTGGCACCTGCTGATCACTTGCCGAGGCAGAGACCTGGCCGAGTACCTGGGGATGTAAAAATTAGCAAAAGGGTCAATGGCTGCCTATGAGTTTCCTTTGGTGTTACGGAGGAATTTAGGATTTGAAAGATCATTACTGAGGGTGGGATTCCAGCTTTTTCTTTGTGTGAGCTGAGATCTTCCAGCAATTAAAAAAATCAAATAATTTGGGTTTTGGCTGCCAGATACAGACTCTGAAGAATACGCCTAGCCCATTGTCCCTCTGATAATAACGAGGGGTTTGGGCTAAGTAACCCCCACTCCTTTGGACAGGAAACCACATGAGTGAGATGAGATCAGGGAATATCTGGTTCTTTAAACCACAGGCAAATGAAGAAGCTCATGCCGGGCTTAAACCCACAGACTTGGCATCACTGACACTCAGGTTGTCGACCCAGCTCTCCCAGCACAGACACGGAGCTCCCCAGGGCAACTGAGAAGAAATACAATGCTTTTACTTCTAACCTTCCCTTCCCTTTGAGGATTTTCTGTACATAGAAGTAAAGCAAATAGAAGAGAAGCCACCTTTATAATGTGTTGCACTTTTTGATTAGTTCTAACAATATAACCTTTTTTAGACTTAAATTGTCTTTTATCATACCTATTTTTTAAATCTGTTTTTGTCCTCAAATTCCCTTGGCTGTATCAAAACACTTAGTGATTTTTTTTTTAACTTTGCTTGCTTGCTTATTTGTTTGTTTGTTTGTTTATAGAGAGAGAGTGGCCATGTGTGGCAATGGTGGGGAAGAGTAGAGGGAGAGAGAGGGAGAGAATCTTAATCAGACTCCATGCTCAAGAGGAGCCCAAGGACACAGGGCTCAATCTCACGACCCTGAGATCACATCCTGAGCTGAAATCAAGAGTCTGGTGCTTAACTGACTGAACCACCCAGGCACCCCTACGTAGTGATTTTTTTCAATCAAGTTTTCAACATGATAAATTAAAAGTCAGTATCAAGTACACAGATTTTCTCTGTATAATAAAAGATAAGATCTGTGTTGGAAACAGGGGCAAACAGAAAGTTCTTTGGGTGTGGTTGGTGACGGGAGATTAGGGTGGAACCCAGAATTATTTAGGAAATTATAGTTTGAGATATCTAAGACAATTTAAAATAGAGAATCTCCAAGAAAGAAAAATAGTGGTTCTCTTTTCCTTTCCATGCCCAAAGAGTCGCTTCAGGGGTGTCTAGACTCAGAGAGAATGGATTCTGTTGTCTTTAAATATTGCCAAGAGCCCACCGGCCATCTCTGCACAATGACAGAAGGCTTATTGTCGAGTTCGGCACTGTCCTTGGGCACCGGTATAGAGGGGGACACTTGAAACGGGCTGACAGACTTTAGCTAATTTTAACAGGCATGTGTAGGTATTGCCAAATTCTTAGGTTTCTGGATGATGTCATCCTCTGGACAAATTTCTTAAATGATGCCTTAGCAAACAAGCATTTTTATAATAGTGATGTCTTTCTGAGTAAAATGTTGAATCACTCAAAGGATACAGATTAGAAAGAGAAAAAAAAAAGTTGTGTGGGAGGGGCAGAGCTTTATAAAACCAGTCCTCTTCATGTGTGCACTCCGACAGCTCTCTGAGGACGGTTTCTTGTCAGCAGCGCCTCTGGGAATAACCAGGTATTTCAGTGATTTCCGTGGCCATGTGAAACAGGCTTTCATTTTTCCCCCTCTTCCTTTGTACTGGTATTATTAATAATGAAAGTTAAAGTGTGGGATGTCTTTAGAAAATGAGTAGAAATGTCATGGTGTTTTCTTGTTTAGATTATTTTTAAGTGAAACTATTTTAGTTCAAGAGTTGACCTAATTTATAGTAAGGCTTAATCTTGAGTCTCAGAAGCCAGCTGATGCCTGTGTAACATTAACCAAAGTGCACTATCAGTGGTGATGTCGATTTTATCGAACGGGTTAGAAAATGTATATTCTTTATTAACTAGGATTTTGACACTGAACTGGATGGAAATGGCTATATCGATTATTAATTGATATAATTCACGTCATTAAAATGTAGTAATTTAAGCAATGAAAATAATATATAAGTATCATATAAATATAATAAAAATAAGGATGACCGTCATTACCTAAAACTATCAGAAATTGCAGAAATTCAGCAGCAATCTGGGTTGGGTCTGTTGAACACCCCATTATATTTATTGAATTTAGTCAATAATTGGTCAATTTAATGGAAGAGAAAAATTTGCCAAACTGGTTGTTGGACTGACTGAAGTAATAGTTTGATAAATAATTTAATGCCCCCAGACATTCATTCATTATGAAAGTCATCAAATAACAGGAACTGCTTTTAATTGGGGAGAGAATACTAAGTTTGGATGGGATGTTTCCTTGAAGGTACTATTTCCTCTTTGTTTTCTTTGATTTTTGTGGTCACTTTCTAAATATTTGCACTATGCAGTCGCAAAACAAATTGTTTTAAATGCCACAGCAAACTCCAAACTAACATCCAGTGCCAATGAGAAGCCCAGCCCCACATATGCTCTCCATTTATTCTTCCTCGTGATAATATTAAACCTTAATTAGCAGCATGATATCTGGAAGTTAATGAAGTTGTAAATTTTGAGTAAGAAACTCACAACAGGTGTTACCTGTTTCGGGCAATTATGCTATTTGACACCATTCTGTGACTTTGATTTTACATTGTGTCAGGCAGATTCCTACCCAAAGGTAAGGCAGGGACTTGTCTGAGAGGAAACATGCTATATGTGGGCCTTCATAGATTACTAAGACCACAAACTTCTCAAACTTCATGTGAAAAGCGCCAGACTCAGAATCAGAAGGCTGAGATTCGGTCTAGGCTTTGAAGCTAACTAGCTGTGCAGTCTGCATCTTCAGGTTTTGGTAACAAGAAATTACTAGGTTTTCCTGAGCAAGTAATGACACAAATTAAATGAAAACAATGCTGCTGAAGGAATTTGGTAACTGCAATATAGACACGAGATCCTATTTTTTAATGTTAGATGTAGTTAATTGCACCTTACTTAAAAGTATAAAAACTAGACTATTTTTAAAAGAAGTAAATGCACCTGGGACAATTTAATTCTGTCCTTCTTTACTTGTTTCATTTATAAAGTCACCAGAAAGCTATCAAAAGCCTCTCTAATAGTTTAACACTTAAATTTTGTTAGTGTCAGTGACCTACTACTACGCAAGATACTATAAAGAATTCAGTCTAGGAGAAGGCTACAGTTACTTGTCTGGCGCTGAATCTTTATTTAGTTTTTTTTTTTTCACAAGAGGATAGAGATGTATTTTATTTATGAAATTAATTCTCAGTTTGTTTCCAAAATGTTACTGAGATAACTTACAAAAACGATCTGCCCAGTAAGACTAATTAATATAAAGACAATTTTAAATCAGTAGAAGGACGAGAAAACAAATGTCTGAGTCACCCAAGTTAACCTAATCTCTGTGATGAAACAAGAAAATACAATAGTGGTTTTTCTTTTTTCCTCTACTTAATAAGCCTTCTAGGAGCATTGTGGACTTACTACCTTCCTATTTTTGTTTCCTCTTTCTAGCATTTCTCAAGCTAGTAAGCTTCCTAAACTCTTACACATAATAGTGAAGTTCACCTCCAGCAGGAGAGGCAGTGTAAGGCAGTGGGTCGAGTGGGTTCCTGCAGCAGACCTAGGATTCAATCCCTGTATCATTCATAGAAGCTCTGTGACCTTATGCAAGTTATTTAATCTCTCTGAGCATCAGGAGGTTACCTATAAAATGAAGATAACAGTAGCTACCTTTATAGATCCTGTGAATGAGAAGAGGTAGCTTCAGGGACAAATTTTGCTTAATTCACAATTTTGTCTTGCTAAAATACAATTGGGTGGTATTTCACATGAGCCATTTTGATTCAAATTGCAACGATTTTCTTAAAAAGTGGTCATGAGCCAAGTGTTCACCTAAGACAGCCTGGATTAGGGAGGGACGTGGGAGCTGGCGCTTGTCAGGAAGCCTGCTGAGTGAGCCATGCCCTACAGATGCAGGACGTCCTTCACCTTGGAACCTCCCTCAGCCTCTCCTCAGCTCTGGGAAGCCACTGTCACAAAGTTTCCTGTGGGATGCTGAGTGTCAGCGTCATTTGGTATATTTATATATTTTGGTAATTATAGGGTGTGTTTTAAGCCACATTGAAAGCATAACACACAGCCAGAGAATGATCACTGGCCAGTACCAACAGATACCCGCGCATACCTTGGGTGTGTCCCCGCATTCCGCTTCACACAGACACTTGGGTCATGGAAGGTGTGTCTGTCCTTTATCTTCAGGTGGTGACAGGGTGTGTGTACGTATGATCCCCGCAGTGCTGCAATGGACTGCCCTACTGGGTGGTGGCAGGAGAAGCAGGTGGCGTTTCCAGCATGGCCCCTCATAATGTAGGAAGCTGTTTCACTGCAGGCCATTGATGGATATAGGTGTGTGTGTGTGTGTGGGGGAGGTTGGTACAGGAGTTAGGAGCTGGGTAAAAAACCAACCGTCAGATGATGAATCTGAGACACTCTTAGAAACAGGGAATCTGAAAGAATTGACAATCTCACCAGGGACCAACAAGAATATGTGTGCATGTGGCATATGTTTGAATAGGTGTGTATTTGCCCATGTGGGTCCCCGATATTTGCAGATGCAGCAGAGGTTGAAATCATGTCCCTGGAGCCACCCACCTGGCTTCCATGCCTCCTGCCCCTTATAGTTGGGTGACACTGGTCACTTTTCTGATCCTCTGTGCTGTAGTTTCTTCCTTCGTAGAACATGAATAGCAATGCCTTTCACATAGGGTTTTGGCAAGAATTAAATGGTTGGTAAAATGTTTAGAACAGCATCTGTTGTATAGTAAGAATCTAATGAATGCTATTTATTGTCATTGCTGTTATTATGGTTATTATATGGAACGTCCCTACTCATCATTTAACTGTTTGTTGCATCTCAGGATCAACTACATAGTTCACAGGATCCAGTGCAAAAGGAAAATGCAGAGCCCCTTGTTCAAAATTATCAAGAATTTTAAGTTGGTGACAGCAGAGCATCGCACCAAGTGTGGAGCCCTATAAGGCTGCACAGGTCATAGGACCATGATGCCATCCAGGCTCTACTTCATGTTGTCCCATGAAGGAAGAACAGAGAGGGAAGCCCTGTCCTGTGCAGGGTACACCTGTACTACTTGGCTGACATCACCCAAAATGTTGTCATCTTTTAGAGCTTTTTTCTTCCTCGCTTTCTTTCCAGATTGAAACAATGGAAGACCTTTATGTGGCAAACACCATCTTCGCCCTCAATATTTTTAAGCATCTGGCAAATACTAGTGCCACCCCGAATCTCTTCTTCTCTCCATGGAGCATCTCATCCACCATAGCCATGGTCTACCTGGGTGCCAGGGGAAAAACTGCAGACCAGATGGCCAAGGTGAGTGTCTATTAAAGCTCCAAATTAGGACTGGGTCCCACCTGAATGGAAGTGTAGAATTGTAATTTCACGCTTCAGACAGCTTGATGTTATCAAGGTCAATGGTTGTCACATGCTATTACAACACAAGTTCTCTAGGTTCAAATCTGCAAAATAGCTAAACCACAAAAACTCTCAACTGTGGATAGCAGAAAGCATACTGCAGTTTCTTATCTCAGAAGGCTGGAAATAGGGACCATGTCTTACATTTTATAAGATTATATTTATACTTTTCAAAGTATTTTGCATGCTTTATCTCATTTGGTTTTAAGACAAGCATCATCTTATAGATGGAAGCCTAGCAGCGTGAATGGTGCACCTGCCAGGGTCTCCTACGGTTTCCTGATGCCTAGTCCATTCAGGCTCCTTCTGTGCCTCTCCCACTGGGCTGTGTTTGCTCCCCACACATGTAAAGAATTTCTCCTTTGGTTTTAAGAGCTTTTCGTGAAGAGCTGTGGTCACCACACTATTGAAGATGCAAGGAGAGGAGCGTGACTTCAGAGGGCCCCAGCCATACTATCAACTCTGTGAGGTCACATCAACAAAATGAGGGGCTGGCATGATGGCCAGTTTTCAAAATCAGGGTGGACAGGATGTGGGGCAGCATTGTGAGGTATTGGTGGAAGGACTCTGTGAAGGGACTCAATCAGGGGACTGGACCCAGGGCCTTAGAAATCCATTGACCTGCTTCCACCACATACTTCAGTGTTCCCATGAGATGCATTCAGCACATTTAAAATGCACACGTTCCTGTTATGTCCCAGGTCAGGGAGCCAGATAAGGTCATCATCTAATGATTTTTTTGGATTCATGTAGCGACAAACACTGACGTTGTATGCTCGCAGTACAGGCTCTGCTTTCTCACGGGTACACACTGTATGTTCAGTTACACCAAAATGCCTCCGGCCACTTTTAGGTTTCCCATGAGAATCCTGCCTGATGCATACGTCCCTCGCTGGTGCACAGTGACCCATTTACAACCTGCCTCTTATGAGGTGGTTCACTGGGGGGGGGGGGGGGTGTTGGCCAATCTCACTGCAGGAGGAAGGGAGGTAAAAGCCCTCACTCCCTGTGTGTGTGGAAGTTTAAACATCAAGGCTTACAACGAAACAGTTGCTCAACTCTAATACCAGCACCATGTGGCAACACTCCTTCCCCTTTGTTCTCTTCCCCTTGGAGAAAAGAAAACGTGAACTGCATGGTGAGCTTTAGAAAACATCAGGATCTTGATTTTTTAAATGTAAAGGAATCAGAAGCAATGTTATTTGAGGGGGGGATGACAAATGAGGTAGGGTAGGGTGTTAAAATAAAAAACAAATAAATGTTGATACCAGAGGCAAAGGAACATATTGGTCACTCCGGGTCCAGCCAGCTTTTCCGTATCTGGAAAGAGCTTGAAGCACGTGGGTCTATGCAAAGATGTCATATTGTTTTCCTATAACTCTGCTGCCTGTGCTGATTTTACAATTCAAAGGAAAATTGGGTTAACTCCCTATTGAAAGGAAAAGAGAGGCTCGTTGGCTTGGAGGAAGAAGTATGGACTTTGGGGACAGCCCAGGCAGTGTTGAGTGGTGGCTGTGGCATTCCTACTAGGTGTGTGAGGGAAGGCGTGGTCTGAGGCTCAGCTTTCCCATCTACAAAGTGAGAATGCAAATGCCCAGCCTGCATGATGGTTGTGCAGATTAGAGATAACCTGTAGAGCGCCTGGTAGCTGTACCTGTTCTAGCAGCTTGTGCTCCTCAGCGCCTTCGCCAGGCACCTTTTGAGGAGCGTTTTGTGAATTTGCCCATATGATGCATGATCCTGTGAAACAGAGGCTATGATCACCACATTCATCTTACAGACCAGGGAGAGGCCACATAGCTGGGACTCAGTGTTGCTGGGCAAGGTGATAGTGTGGAAGTGGAGACAATGAATACATAAAAGAGATGAACTCCTAGAGCACATAAGTCTGTAAGAGATTGGTGTGCACAAGGAGCGGTCCTCCCAGCTCTTATGTTCTGGATGAGGCCCCAGACCTGCCCGGGCTCAGTTGCCTGTCTGGGCACTGTGCCTGCCTCTATCTTGTGACCTCCACATGACCCAGGGCCCCCGCCCATCCCCCATTTCTGTGGGGGCTTTTGCAATGATCCAGGAAGGCTTTGCAATAATTCAGGAAGGCTTTGCAATGATTCAGGAAGGCTTTGGTGCTAGCCAGGAGACTCCTGATTTAAGCATCAACTTCCTTTGAAGGGATGCAAAGCAGAAAAGCTGTTTCAGGAAATATTCTTCCCTTATGTGGGGGCAGAGTAGGGCCACTTGATATATAATTTGATGAGCTGAGAAAGATCTCACAACGCCTGACACCTTTCCTGCCAACCCAGAAACTCACTGCCTGGCTGGGCAAGCCTACTTTTCCTTTGTTAGCAGAGTCCCCACCATCAGTCTAGTTACCAGATAAGTTCCTCCTCACCCTGGGCCCCCCAAGGGGTATCCCGCAGGACCAGCAAGACCCAGAGGATGTTGGAAGTTGGGTGGAGGGCCAGCGTGGGGGTGCTGAGACTGGAGAGGCCAGGCTGGGAAGCTGTACTTTTGGGAAGGAGCCTGAGGCAGCTTCCTAGGGGCCAGCCTTCACCTGCACAGCTTCCCTGTGTTTTCTGGATCTGCCACTCACAATATAAAGATTGTATATATGTCATCTGACCCGTTGCCTGTCCCCCACATAGATGTTGGTTTCCATGTGTAATACGGTATGTGCAAATATTTTATGTGATCCCTGTTCATATTGATTAACTGTTTTTATGCTTAAACTGACTTTTGACAGATGAAAAGTGTATAATATATAAGGCCATTGAAAAGACAGAGAAATACAAGGTCATGAACTAATCTTATTACTTTCTTCACAATACTGGCATTTTTTATCAAGGCCATTTATGGGTTGGATGATAATTTAGATAATTTAGTGAAGAGATTGTAAATCACCTCATAATAACAAAGTGTTGTCTAGATGGCCAGTCTATGGATTAGTATAAAATAACCCAAGCTGTTTCCTGTGAGGAAAATTCCAGTTGCTGACACTTATATATTATGTATAAAGAGTATCTGCTTGTTCCCGAGACACAAAGGCAGGGAAGTAGACAGGACCAATAAGAGATACCTGAGAGCTGCTGGTTTAAAGGTGAATAATCTGGCAGGAAAGGATACAATTAACTGTGTTCTGTCTAATTCCAATTATAGGTGTTTCAGTTTGACAAAGTTGGAGCCCCTGAGACCCCCGTGACCCCAGAAAACCTTACAGGTTGTGAACTCATGCAGCAGATCCAGAAGAGCCCTTATCCTGAGGCTATTTCGCAGGTATCTAACTCATTGGTTCATAATTTATTTTGCATTTTATTTCTAGAATCTTCTCATCTTAAGGTCACCATGGTAGACAGGGAAAGAACCTAGTACAACTTCCTCCATTCATAGAAAGAAAACAAAAACTCAGAGCCCTTAAACAAATATCCTCTGAGCACACTGATAAGTATGGGCAGTGGGGGAGTAGAACCTAGGCTTCATGGCTTTTAGGCCAGAACTGTTTCTAAATTCGATCACACCGCTCCGCCTCTGGTTGGGGATGTGCAATTCATTCTGAAACCATTGTGGCAACGAGAATGCACATGCCCGGATGCAGATTTCCAGGTGGCAGAAGGTAAAGAGTGACAAACAACTGAGGAATGGGATGACGTCATGAGAGACCATGACCCTCAGATATCCCTCTCCAGCCCCTCTATTTACCTATTTATCACCTGTCCCTGTATGTATATATATATATATATATATATATATATATGTATGTATCTATTTCTCACCTATCTCAGGTACCAATATCTCTTCTTGGTACTCTACTTCCTTCAGCACCAGCTATCTAGATAACTTACAGAAATTGGGTATAGATATACTCCTATTGATTAGCAACTTCCATAATATGTTCATGGGCTGGAGGGGGGGGATCCCGCATAGCTTCCTTCTTGGAAGGCTGCTCCATTGGCCTGTTGCCCAGGGAATCATGGGCCAGAGGAGGTGGAGAAGGCCTCTTCAGTATGGAGGCTCAGTCAGGCCTCCTTTGACACCCGGCAGCCCATCTGCAGGGCCCCGACCTCTGCCTCCTGGGCATGACTGTACCCCGTATCTGTCATCACACTTACAAAGGGGGGGGGGTTGAGCGGATTGGAAGCCACCTGCATTCTTGTGGCTTCCTAGAACCCAGATTTCCCACTGCACAGACCACCCTTTAGTTGTAAAGTGGATACTTTCAGGTGTTATATTAACTTTTCCTTTTTTTAATTTCTTTAACTTTTCCTTTTTTTATATTTATTAACTTTTTCTAAAACATTTCTAAGGTAACGTTTTAATAGAATAAAATTCCTTAGAGACCCTGAGGTTTAGGAACTCCTCAAAGAAGCCTCACTTTCTTCTAGGATGTTGGTCACTTGCTGGTTAAACACAATCTGTAGGTGCAGCTAAGTCGGAAACAAGGAAAACCTTACCTTAGGAGTTTTCATGCACTACACGGAAAGTATTTCCTCAGAGATTCCTCTAAAGTGTCAGAAAATAAGTAGGGGCACGTGGGTGGCTCAGTGGTTGAGCGTCGGCCTTTGGCCCAGGGGGTGATCCTGGGGTCACGGGATCGAGTCCCACGTCGGGCTCCTTGTGTGGAGCCTGCTTCTCCCTCTGCCTGTGCCTCTCTCTGTGTGTCTCTCATGAATAAATGAATAAAATCTTTAGAAAAAAAAAGAACATTCAAAGTATACATTAATACAGCATTTTACTGTGGCATTTAAAAAAAAAAAGTCTGCTTAACAAATAATCCTGCTGGGCGTCCTGTGCTCTCTAAAGAGCGCCTCGTCTGTGTTTAAGGCCCAAGCGGGAGCCGCACTCCACTCCGCCTTCAGCTCCCTCAGCGCCGCAGTCAGCGCAGCCTCAGGGGAGTACTTACTGGAGAGCGTCAACAAGCTGTTCGGAGAGAAGACTGCGAGGTTCAAGGAAGTGAGTGAAACCTGTGGCTGCAATGGCTGGGCCCCCACCCGACGACGTGCAGCGACCCTCCAGGCTGAGAGAGCGGCCATCCCGCGCCCCGGGTCACGGCAGCCGCTGCGCATGCTCCGTGGTGGGCGCTCCCTCAGCGGCTGCGGAAGCCCCGCGTGCACAGCGAGCGCTGGAGCTCGGGGAGCGCTGGTTTCCAGAGCCTTCCCGCGAGCCCTGCCTTCCCCTCTTACCAGTGGCCGTAGTGCACAGTGCAGGAGTGCAGATGAGTGTGGGCAAGGGGGTCCCCGGAGCACGCATAATCCACACCGTTTCCTCTTTCAGCCTCCCAGCCCCCCTTCCCCTATCTCGGGCCCCCCCCCTCCCTCCCCCCAAGTCTTGGGCAGGAAGCCCATGATTTACAATGACACCAAGTCTTGTTCAGCTTATATTCTGTGTCACCTTTGGCCTATTTCTTGCTTTAAAGGAATATATGCGACTCTCCAAGAAATACTACTCCGCAGAACCCCAGGCAGTGGATTTCCTAGAATGTGCTGAAGAAACCAGAAAAAAGATTAATTCCTGGGTCAAGACTCAAACCAAAGGTACAACCAAAGCAATATTTCCTGTTCTTCTTTTCAGTTAGAAACCTCCCATCTAATTTTTTAAAGAAATCATTCCCTGCACTTAGCCCTAACTCCCTTAAAATTCACCCAACCGTAGTTACTTCGGCTAGTGCAGCGTTGTTCTTGTTCAGCTGAGGGGTGTTCTAAGTGAGAAAGGATAGTTGAGGCCTCCTGCAGGAAGACATCTGTTCCGTACTTACTAATCTGATTTTGGATATTACCTAAGAATGGAAGATGAGGGCAGGCAGAGAGGATTTCCAAGGCAGGAAATACCAGTGTTGAAATAATTGTGCTGTATGTACGGTGTGGACAAAAACAAAGAAAGAAGATGTGTTCCTCCCCCACCCTCTCCTCTTGAGTAAGTGGTGCGAGACCACTGGCAATGGAAGAGGCAGGATCCGAAAAGTATTTTAACTGGTATTCACCATTCACAGCCAGTCTGCTGTGAGGTCTTTAGGTCCCTGCTGATGCAGCTCATGTCCCTACTTCTTTCATGGGCTCCTGTCTCACCATGTGGTTTTTACCAGGACTCAAACTTAATTAAGTCATCCATTCATTGTTACTGAATTCAATCCTTCAGTCAACAATGGTTTATCCAGCACTTACAAGAGCCAGGCACCGTACACGCAAAGGAGGATAAAAATGGAAAGGAGACAGAACCCCGCCACCCTAGAACTCGCGGCCTAGGGGAGGTGTTCAGTTCAATCGGCCATGGCTGCAAGGTGGTCATACGTGCTTTTATGGGGGCACACGAGAAAGGCCCTTGCCTCCAATGTAATGACAGGAAGGGTCTTCTGGAAATGAGAAGTGTTTATGTTGTGATTACGAGAATGGGCTGCAGCTGGTGAGGCTCAGGGAGAGAGTTCCAGACAGAGGGCTCAGTTGTTCCAGGATGCAGAGGTGAGGGAGCTTGGCCCTCTGGGGCAAGGAGTAGAGACTGGCTGGACTTGAATGTAAAGCACAAGGGAGGGGATGAGACTACAGAGGTGAAGTCACGCACTTGTCATGCTGTCACTATGTCCCCAACGTCCCCACATGGGAACAACTTCACTGCCCTCCAGCTGGCCTCTGCAGAGGATCTTACTCTTCACCCTGACTTTTGAATTCTTAATAATCCAACCGACTGTGCTTGATGACTGCTGGCTCCCGAGCTCTCCATGGCATGTCAGCTGCTACTTCCAGGCTTAGTTTTTCTGCATTCCCTAACTTCAGAGTTTAAGGGGTTCACCAGAGTCCTAGCCTTTCTTAGCGGTATCTCCCAGCCACTCGCCTCTTCTCCACTCTTCTGGAGCTTTGTTAGCTTCATGACTCCTGTTAAACATTTGCTTTGTACAGCCTTCAACTGTGACTGAACTGATTTTATTTTGCTTGCCTTGCCATCCCATATAGACTATAATAATTTGAGGGTAAGGGCAATATGTCACCCTTCTCCTGTGTCTCCACAAAAATTAGCACAGCCTTTGACTGATCATGAAAATCCTTCATTCTTCCAAATCTCCAGGTAGAATAATAGGACTTAAATAAGTAACTGCTGACTAGCAACATGTAGACAGATTTCTAAGAAGAAAAATATAGAGATTACTGCAAAGGTGAATTGCTTGGGTATTCCATAGATTTATGAGCTGATAGGACAGAAAGGTCCTTGGAGATAATTTACCCAAATTTGCCCCTTTTTTTTGTTGGACCCCGAGTCCCTGAGGGGTTAACTGGCTCATTCACAATCCCACTACCAGTTAGTGGTGAAAGTGGGGGTTCCTCTTGTTCGATCCTTAGTCTAATTCTGAATTCTTCATTTGGGTGTTTAAAGAATCTGTTAGACAATTTAGGCAGGAAGTAAATTTTCATGTAATTCCTATGGTTTAAAACTTTGTTTCAAGCAATAGTTTGGTGTCTTGGTTTCTTGGCGCCCATAATGGGAAAAAACACATGAACTGAGTTCTGTAGAATTTATAAAATATTTCTGTTCCTCTGAAAATAGTTGATTACTTTTGTTCTTCCTTTCTATAACAGATTTTGCAATTACTGTCCTAAAATACTGACAAACCACAGACACAGAGGAATGAGGGAAAGTGAAGGTTAGCAGAAGTGAAAGTAAAAGCTGCAACATTCAAGAGATGTGGAGGTTCTGCTTTTCTGAGAACAGCACCATTTTTTTTTTCTCTTTACGCATTGTCTTCAGTGGCTGTGAAGGAAACAGTTGTATTGCCAGAATGCCTCGTGGTCCCCTGGGCTGACTGCTTTACCATATTTTATAATAATTTGAGGGAATTGTCTATTTTATTTGTGATGATCACATTAGTGCTGTCATTCATGTCACAAAGTTAAGTGAAGCCATAGGAATTGTCATTAGTCACCAAGAATTTCTTTTTTCCTTTTTTTTTTATATATTTTTTATTGGAGTTCGATTTGCCAACATATAGTATAACACCCAGTGCTCATCCTGTCAACTGCACCCCTCAGTGCCCGTTACCCAGTCACCCCATCCCCCCACCCACCTCCCCTTCCACTACCCCTTGTTCGTTTCCCAGAGTTAGGAGTCTCTCATGTTCTGTCTCCGTCTCTGATTTCCCACTTGTTTTCTCTCCTTTCCCCTCTAATCCCTTTCAATATACTTATATTCTTCATATGAGTGAAACCATATAATTGTCCTTCTCCGATTGACTTACTTCACTCAACATAATACCCTCCAGTTCCACCCACTTCCAAGCAAATGGTGGGTATTCGTTGTTTCTAATGACTAATATCCCATTATATACATTTACCACATCTTATGTCGATGGACACCGAGGCTCCTTCCACAGTTTGGCTATTGTGGACATTGCTGCTGTGAACATTGGAGTGTAGGTGTCTTGGTATTTCACTGCATCTGTACCTTTGGGGTAAATCTCAGCAGAACAATTGCTGGGTCGTAGGGTAGGTCTATTTTTAACTCTTTGAGGAACCTCCACACAGTTTTCCAGAGTGGCTGTACCAGTTCACATTCCCACCAATGGTGCAAGAAGGTTCCCCTTCCTCCACATCCTTTCCAACATGTGTTGTTTCCTGTCTTGTTTTTTTTTTAATTTATTTATTTATGATAGTCAGAGAGAGAGAGAGAGAGAGAGAGGCAGAGACACAGGCAGAGGGAGAAGCAGGCTCCATGCACCGGGAGCCTGATATGGGATTCGATCCCGGGTCTCCAGGATCGCGCCCCGGGCCAAAGGCAGGCGCCAAACCACTGCGCCACCCAGGGATCCCTCCTGTCTTATTAATTTTCACCATTCTCACTGGTGTGAGGTGGTATCTCATTGTGGTTTTGATTTATATTTCCCTGATGGCACGTGATGCAGAACATTTTCTCATATGCATGTTGGCCATGTCTAGGTCTTCCTCTGTGAAATTTCTGTTCATGTCTTTTGCCAATTCATTTCATGATTGGATTGTTTATTTCTTTGCTGTTGAGTTTAATAAGTTCTTTATAGATCTTGGATACCAGCCTTTTATCTGATAGGTCATTTGCAAATATCTTCTCCCATTCTGTAGGTTGTCTTTTTGTTTTGTTGACCGTTTCTTTTGCTGTGCAGATGCATTTTATCTTGATGATGTCCCAATGGTTCATTTTTGCTTTTGTTTCCCTTGCCTTCGTAGATGTATCTTGCAAGAAGTTCCTGTGGCCAAGTTCAGAAAGGGTGTTGTCTGTGTTCTCCTCTTGGATTTGGATGGATTTTTGTCTCATATTTAGATCTTTCATCCATTTTGAGTTTATCTTTGTGTTGGTGTAAGAGAGTGGTCTAGTTTCATTCTTCTGCGTGTGGCTGTCCAATTTTCCCAGCACCATTTATTGAAGAGACTGTCCTTTTTCCAATGGATAGTCTTTCCTGCTTTGTTGAATATTAGTTGAATAGAGTTGAGGGCCCATTTCTGGGTTCTCTATTCTGTTCCATTGATCTATAAGTCACCAAGAATTTCAGTTGACTGGGGATATAATGATGAATCTATGGAAGCTGGTCAGATCACATTGACCTTTGTATTAGTCTTGTATCTGTCGGTAGGATTGGTAGCAGTGGAGGTGGGCACACACGCCTGACCAGTTTACCAGTTTGTGAGCTTGACGAGGTTGCTAACCTTTCTCAGCAGGGGGTCTTTTTGTGTAAAATGACACTACTGAGACCCCAACAGAATAGTTATGAGGATTAAGTAAAATGATGTATTTGAGCCTTTGAAAAATTATAGAGCAGGTATTTACTATACCCGGGCTGTTTCTTAAGCCATTTTGTTGTTGTTGTTGTTGTTGTTGTTAACTATCCCACTTGGATGTGATAATTTCTGAGACCCTTCCTTCCCTGGCATGCTCATGTATTCCCTTCTCTGCACTGCCAAAGTACTTTGAGTTCTGTTGTAGAATTTCTGACACATTGTTTCACTGCTTATTTTGAACACCTCTTCCAACATTCTCTTCCCTCCAGGGCAGTTCTTCCTTTCTCCTCTCTTGTATCTGCCTGACTTCTGCTGTAGGTGTAGCATGACTTCAAAAAAAAAAAAAGTTTTTGAATGAGTCAGTGGGTCAGACTCATAGATTGTCTGGATCAGATCTAGAAGGAGCTCTAAACTTTGAGAAACTTTGAGAAAACAAAAAAGGAGGTGAAAATTTTCCAGTTTGATAGGCATTCTAAATTTTAGATGCATTACTTCTTCATTTTCTCTTGGACTTTGCAAACCTTCCAAGAAATTTAGTCTGCTTTACTTAAGCTTTAGATACATTGGGAGAAAAACTTGAGCTTGAGGTCATTACCTCTGCAGAATCTGACAAATGTACATGCTGAGTTTGATGGGGACTCAAGAGATTCAAATCATAATAACGTCGCAGTTCTTGGTCATGAAACCTAAACATGTGTCATGTTTGCTGTAGGCAAAATCCCAGACTTGTTACCTGAAGGTTCTGTAGATGGGGACACCAAGATGGTCCTGGTGAATGCTGTCTACTTCAAAGGAAAATGGAAGACTCCATTTGAGAAGAAATTAAATGGACTTTATCCTTTCCGTGTGAACGCGGTATGAGACAAGATGGACTTTTCCTAACATATATTTAACACCTTGGCCAAGACAAAGAAAAAAAATTAGAGACCACTCATGCTCCTACATGACTTGTTAGTCATAAATTATGCACTTTGAACAGTTGGTTGACTCAAGTTACAGAGTACCACTCAGTAATTTTCTGAGAGGCTGTATGAGTAATGTTGAGACCATGGGCTTTAGAATTACATAATTCTGGATGCAGATGTAGGTTCTACTGATATTTATCTTCCGTGGATTCCATTTTTTGATCAGTGGAATTTGACTATTGTAAGGATTCAATGAGATTTCGCAGAGTTCTTGGCCCATGACAGGTGCTGAACAAATATTTTAGTATTATTATAATTATTATTATTGTCCATCTTAATAATAGATGTAATCATGATAAAGCTTATAAGATCAGAACAGCTGTGAGGGTATAAATAGTTTATTTTGTTGATTTTTAAGAAGATATTTCTTCAATACTAAAGCAGAACCTATTTCTCTTCTATGTCTAATTATAGATCTCCTGACATCTTAATATCGACTTTCATAATTTACTTTTTAATAATTTTAGACTCAGCGCGTTCCTGTACAGATGATGTACTTGCATGCAGACCTGAACATTGGATACATAGGGGACCTGAAGACTCAGATTCTAGAACTCCCATATGCTGGAAACATCAGCATGTTCTTGTTGCTTCCAGACGAAATTGCTGATGTGTCCACTGGCTTGGAGTTGGTAAGCCATTCTAGCTTGTATTGTTTTAAACCTCTGCAGCTAAACTTACCTTTCATGACAAACATGTCTACAGGCATAGAAAATGGTGTGCAGCACCTCACAGAAACATGTGAATTGGTTGATAATAAATGTTCATGTCTCAAAGTTTAATTTAGACCGTTAATATATGTCATACGTGCTACATTCATGCAAAAATTTTACCGGTGTATAAAATTTTTATATCACCCACCATATGGTAAAGTTAAAGTCATTGATTTTTAACATGATATTTTTAAGTTATTTGCCTTCTTTTCTGAGCACTTATAGGCTTTTCTTTTTAATGTTTTAATTTGTAGCTGGAAAGTGAAATAACCTATGACAAATTCATTAAGTGGACCAGCAAAGACACGATGGCCGAAGATAATGTGGAGGTGTACCTCCCCCAGTTCAAATTAGAGGAGCACTATGAACTCAGATCCATTCTCAGGAACATGGGCATGGAGGAAGCCTTCAGCCAAGGCCAGGCCAATTTCTCAGGAATGTCCAACACAAATGACCTGTTTCTGTCCCAAGTGTTCCATCAAGCCACAGTTGATGTGAACGAGGAGGGCACGGAAGCAGCTGCTGGCACTGGGGCCACTCTGTCAGGGAGAACTGGCCACGGAGGCCCACAGTTTGTGGCAGACCATCCTTTCCTCTTCCTTATCATGCACAAAATCACCAAGAGCATCCTCTTTTTTGGCAGGCTTGTCTCACCCCAAAATTGAAAAGTTCTGTTTCTGCACAGGATTTTGTAGTATGAGCTGTAAGTCTCAGAATTGCAATGAGTGCCAAAAATTTAGAGACTTTTTTCCTACACATTTCTGCTCTTTTCTGAATAACTTCTACTACACAATGATAAGTACAGAAATAACTAGACAACTATCCACCTTAGCATTGCAAAGCTGACTAATCATTTGTTCTCGTAAGTAGAAGGATGTCCCAGTTAAGTCTTCCTTACTATGGGTTTATTTTATAGCATTAACTTTAACTGTATTATTTATTATTTTATATAATGGTTTTAATTATTGTTCACTGTCAGTTTTATGTAACTGATATAGTTACAGAAGCGAGTGATCAGTTATTTTTCTAAAATATGCATTTACTTGTTTGTATAATGAGGGATGAGTAGTTGCTCTTCCATGCCCTTTTATAATAAATACTTAGAAGAAAGCATTGAAATATATGTGTATTTTTAGCATTATTATTACATAGATGTGTCTATAACTAATGTAAAATTGCAAATATATATAAAAATAAACATGTTTCCATGCAACCATTTGTTTCTTGTCATTCCACTGCGTCATTAGTTCCTAAGACCTGTCATACCTTGATTCCCAGGGATCAGGAATCATGCTTCATTTTGTGGGAGAACAAGGAAAAACAGAATAAATGCTATAAGAGAATAACTGCCCCTGCTGGGAGCCCAGTATTAGGAGTCAGATGGGGTTGTGTGTAAAATGGTTTAGAGCTGCCTTCTTATAGCAGCAAAAAAAAAAAAAAGCAACTCAGAAAAGTTTGAGTCAAAGTCCTTTGGGGATATTCATGTTTAAACCTCAAGGATAGTGGGAATAAACACTTGGTCCAGTGGTTCAGACATAGAATCAAGATCAAGGATTGAGCTGAGAGTTCAGGGAAGAGGAGATGGGCTGGGTATACGAGTAAGTGGGAGGGACGCCTGGGTGGCCCAGGGGTTGAGCATTTGCCTTTGGCTCAAGTCATGATTCTGGGGTCCTGGGATCAAGTCCTTCATTGGGCTCTCCAAAGGGAGTCTGCTTCTCCCTCTGCCTGTGTCTCTGCCTCTCTTTGTGTCTCTCATGAATAAATAAATAAAATCTTTATTTAAAAAAAAAGAGTAAGAGGGGAACCACAAATGTCTTCCTTTAGAGGTGTTTGCTTCAAATAGCACAGAATGCTTTTGAGTGGATCAGAGACAGAGCAGATCATAGCTTAAGTCATGAGAATGAAGACAGATCTGGTTTGGGGTATCCGAGCTGGCTACAGAGCCTGGCTGCGGGAGTGCGGCTGGACTCTGAGAGTGTCTCCCAGGCAGCACCTTCCCCGTGACACAAGGCAGGGACGGATGACCCACTGGAACATGGTGGCTAAACAAGTAACCCCAGGCCCTTGACAGTCCCTAAATCTCAGTGCTAGCACTTATGAGTCATCTAACCATGGGCCAGGAATGGTGCTTCTTTATGATTCAATTTTCTTTTGGTGTAAACTAGAAAAACCAATGCTTTTCTCATAAGGTTGCCATGATGGTTAGATGAATTTACATATCATAAGCAATTTGGAGAATGCTGAGCATGTACGGTATTTAATTAGTACTAGTGCTGATATTTATTATCTTTGTCAGAAGTAAAACTGTCTCCCAGTCAGCTGGTCAAACATAGAATCCCTGGAAATTATTTAAAAAATGAGTCCTTAAGGCTTGCATTGTGGTTTGCTTCCTACAAATTAGACATTCTTAAAAATTAAGAGTTCTTACTTCTTTCATTCTCTTACATTTAGATTCATTTTTCTATGCTCTTCAATAATTAAGCAATTCAACACGTAGTAGCTTTTGGAATCATCATGCCTCATTGCTTATCTATATGTCTCACGCTCATAATGGACTTAGAAGATGGGTGTGGAATTCTAGATTCAGAGCACTCTTTAACACTCCAGAGGTACGATTCTTACAGTCTTCTGGCACCAAAGTGGCTAATAGGAAAATTTATGTCAAGATAATTGTTGCTCCTTGTAGTTTTCACATTTTTTTCCTTCATGGTGTTCTTGATATTTCCTTGCATTAAGTATATTTTTTAATTGTTCCTCAAAATCTATCTTGTTCATCAGATATTTTTTCCATCTGGAAATGTGTATCTTGCTTCAGTTCTAGGAAACTCTCAGCCATTGCTGTGGACTGAATGTTGGTAGCCCCTCACCTCAACGTAAATGTTAAAGCCCTAATTCCTGATGTGATGAGATGAAGGGATCAGAGCTTCCTCTCTCCACCATATAAGGACACAGAGAGAGGCAGCCTTCTGTGACCTGAGAAGAGGGGCCCTTATGCAAAACCCAACCATTCTGGCACCCTGATCTCAGATTTCTCTAGAGCTATGAAAAAATGTTTGTTGTTTTAGCCACCCAGTCTTTGGTATTCTCTATAGCAACTCAAACCAAATAGGACAACTATTATCTACTCATTGTCTCTGTCCATTCAATTCATGCTCTTCTTCTGGATTCCTGTTAGAATAATATTGATGCATCTGGGATTCTCTCTGTTTTGGAAATTTTTGGAATACCTAATAAATTCATGTGGTTTAAACAACAATATCATTAAAAGGCTGAAGCAAAAACTATCCCTCCCACTGCTCTTCCCCATTCATACAGTTCCTATCCTTAAAGCCCCATTAGTAATGTCTGTATGGATTACCACATATACATAGGCAGGTCATAAATAACAACAAACAAAATTGTGTTGATAATATTACATTGTTAGCTTAGGATACTATTTTAATTTTTATTTTTTAAGTATTTTATTTATTTATTCATCAGAGACACACAGAGAGAGGCAGAGACATAGGCAGAGGGAGAAGCAGGACCCCAGGATCACAAACTGAGCAAAAGGCAGACTGAACCACTGAGCCACCCAGGTGTCCCCCCAGGATACTATTTTTAATTGGGGTAAGTGGGAAAGGAATCTGGAGAAGGTTTGGGGGAAACAAATAAGTAAAACTTAGTTTGTGACTTTAGAGAAGATGAAAGAACTTCTTGCCTGGTTTGGCAGTTTCTGTGTTGATGCATTTAATGCAACATGAATAACTAGAGCACGTCTCTGTGCATTGATATAGCCCAGGTCACTCTTGGGTGAACTGCTGCCTGGTGAGATGAAGCCTCTCTATCTACAGCCTCCATGTTAGAGTCTGGAGGCACCCATAGATATAATTATCTACTTGGCCCACATTAGGCAGGTGCGATAGAATTTCTTACACAGGTCACATTCCCTAGTGAGGTCAAGAGAAAAACTGTGCCCTGGGGTCCCCACTAACATTCAAATGTTTTCTGAGCCAGTTTACCAGTGAAAGGAAAGTGCAAAGTGTATGAAGAACATTCCAAATCTTTGATAAGTGGAGAGGCTCCTTCTTTCCCTCGATCCCTCTGAATTATCCTCAGTCCCATTCCTCTCTCTGATCCCCTTACAACCCCACCATGGGCAGGTATTCAGTGGTAGAAGATAAAATGGTAACTGTTGTTTTTCCTGCCCAATAAATATGAAGGAGTGAAGGAACATTCATAGGAAGAAATAAAAGAAAATTTAAAAATGATGAACCAGCATCTGACACAGTGTCCCTAAAACATTGATCCAGACCCTTTGTCGCTGGGGTGGGAGACTGGATATGGGACTGGTTGGAATTGTGCCTGGGTCCCGCATCAACCCATCAAGGGAGAAGAGCACCAACATTTGTTGGATGCCTCTTGCACATGGCACCTGAAGAGCAGCTTTATTTTATTTTTAAGATTTTATTTATTTGAAAAAGAGAGAGAGAACATGAGTGGAGGGGAGGGGCAGAGAAAGAGAGAGAGGGAGAAGCAGATTCCCTGTTGAGCAGGGAGCCAGACTCAGGGCTTGATCCCAGGACCTTGAGATCATGACCTGAGCCGGAGGCAGATGCTTAACCCACTGAACTACCCAGGCGCCCCTTTAGAGCGGCTTTAACAGTTTAACTGCAAATATTTCACCTCATATTTTCCATTTTACTGCCCATTATTATTCCACTAATTTTGGAGCCTTTTTTTTTTTAATGAAGGCAACTGGGGAAACTACTATAACTGCTGCCAACTGGCAGACTAGAGGAGAGAGCAAGCAAGGAAAGTGTGAGTTACAATTTGTCAGAGTTCAGGTCTCCACACGCAGACAGACATGGAAAGTGTGGGTAATTAAGTCATTCAGGCAAAACCTTAACTGTTTATCTCTGTCTTTTTATTTGAGTTCCTGGCCAAGCCAGACCTTAAAGGAAGAGTGTAAGGGCTTGTAAAAGTGAGTCAGAGGGTGGAGCTAAGAAAAGGGAGGAGCTAGGATTTTTAAAGATATTTCTACAGTTAGAAGTTACTTAACTCAGCCACAATCGCTTACTGAACGAACCACTTGCCAATTCTGCTCCAGCAGAAGAAAACAAGGTATTGTACGCATTTCTTTATTTCAAAATGTTTATGTTTTCCTTTTTTACTGAAGTGCCTACCTGAGTGACAAATGATCAAGGCTCCGAAAACAGAAATAATAGATAAAGCTTCATCCTCCTGAGAATTCTATGCAAGTCAGATGGATTTAACCCCGGACTGGTTCCAAGTTTGTATGAGAAAGAGGGCAAAGAGAGAGAGAGGGAAAGAGAGCATTCATTTAAAAGGAGGTAGAGAAATGGTTTCACCAGGATGTGAGGCCGTGAACGGAATCTCCTCTTGTCACATTTTTAGATTGGCCACCTCTGTGTCTGCCAACATAGGCAAAGAGAAATAGAGTATTCTCAGAATAATTGAGCCCAACCCATTCTAACCCTTCAGGAGAATAGGCTTGGCAATATGAATTTGGTCCCAGTCATTAATGAGTGGAATTAATGGTTTGGTTCTCTTCTGTTCCCACTCCACATCCCATCCTGGCCACCATTCCCTGGGCTGGTAGCTTTCTTCTCTTCCATCAAGTAGCCTCAACCCCAGCCTTCCACTATGTGCTCAATGTTAAAGACCCCAAACTATTGCTTCCCTTAGAAAATGGCTTTGGGTAAATGTAGAAGTGCTGAGGGGAGATGTCATCCTCTGGAAGGCACAGCTCCACAAGGTGGGCAGTGTAGTCTTGTTGGGCAGTCAAGGAACCTTGGGTATCCTTTTATGGAAAAAGGGGTGAGTATCCTTCCCACTTCCTCCTCCTCCTCACCATTTTCCCTCCTTTCTTCTTCCTCTTGTTCACCTTCTTTCCTCACCCAGTCCTTCCCTTTTACCATTAAAATCTTGAAGACAATGAGATGCAATGACAAAAACAATCGTATTCAGAGCCCAGAGAATGGGATTGCAGCAGTAACTTTGCTCTTAGCTGGCTGTACACATTGGGCAGCACATGTAAGCTCTCTGGGCCTTAGTTTCCTAGTAGATAGAACAAGGCAGTTGGACTAAAGGGGACTCCAAGGTTCTTTGCGATTATGTGTATGATGGGACGTTTTGATGAATGACACAATCCTTTTATTACTTTCATAATTCTCCAGCTTTTCCCCTAAGCCCTTGAGAGATTCAAATTTTACATACTTTACATACATATATTTGCATATATTACATATATAAATATATATGTGTATATATATATATATATATATAAGCTGACACATCTATAATTCCTGAAAACTGCAAAGAAAACTTTTTTTTTGAAAATGGCATAGTAGGTTTCTGATCTAAATGTTTATAATCTCTGAAAAAAATCATTGTCTAACCCTTGTATGGATTAATGAATTCTTATAAAAATTCATCCTAGGGCAGCCTGGGTGGCTCAGTGGTTTAGCACCTGCCTTCAGCCCAGGGCATGATCCTGGAGACCCAGGATTGAGTTCCATCTGGGGCTCCCCGCATGGAGCCTGCTTCTCCCTCTGCCTATGTCTCTACCTCTCTCTCCCTCTCTCTCTCCCCCTCTCTTTCTGTCTCTCATGAATAAATAAATAAAATATTTTTAAAAAATAATCCTAAAATTCTGCATCCTTCAGAAAGCACATTTCACACTTGGGTTAACTTTTACTAATGGATTATCATGTCTATATATTTTTTGTAAGAAAAAAAACGACAGGGATTGTCCCTTTATTTTCTGGGCAATACCTCATATATTAATGATTGATGATATTAGCAAGAGAATTAATGAAGCTGAACATAACTGGGTATTAGCTTTCTACAAGAAATGAGCTCTTTCATTAGATAAAAGTATTGTTTTCAGGAATTTATTACATTCTACCTATGGTTTAGGTAAAAAGATAAAAATCTCAGGCCCTAAGATTTTACTTTTTCCTCCCTTCATGGTTAGTATGGTTTCGAGGAGCCAAGCATTTTCCATATGAATGTGATTCATGAGTTCTAAAGAGATAAAGCTTAATGTATAGGCAATAAACAAAGCATTGTTGAATGAATATAGCTGAAAAGAGATTAAGGAGGTTATTTCCAAGATGCCACTAGATCTATCAAGAAAAAATACATACTGGCAAGTTTTGAACATTTTGAAAGGGTGTAGATTTACTACAAAACTAGAGTTGTTTCTTCTTTAGTCAGGTAATACTAGCCTAGGATTATCATCATCTTTAATAATAGGTAGGAACTATGGCTGAAGCAGGATTTAGAGGATGGGAAGTTCTTTGACTAGGTATAAGCCTATGGTTAGGAGGGATTTTAGCAGGAAAATCTGCTAATCTAATTCATGATGAAATCAAAACTTGGCGTACATATGGCTCTCCCTTGATTCAACTATTTGACTAGAGAGAACTCTTGACCTTTCTAAAGTTCTAAGGGTCAGGTAATGCCAGTATAAGATGAAGTTCTAGGTAACATAATTTTTTTTTAAATGAGAAAAACTGAGATATTTTGTTCAAGAAGACCAGTTTCAGAGGGACTCAAGTGAATGGGAGTAAAGGCAAAGAGCCTTGATCTCCCTACTTCTCTATGAGCATTTCCCACTATACTGTATGGTTTCAAGTTTAAATGAATAAAAAATGGCGTCTGAAGCCCAAATAATGAACATTGTAAAGAAATAATAAACAAGAATTTATATGCACACATTTTGTGTTAAGTCCTGAGTGGGGTGTGGTTGGAGAAATAGACAATTTTACTCTCAAGGAACTTAGCTGGAGTTGGAAAGACATAAACATATGAAGACAGAAGTACCAGTGGGATAAATGTCAAGCAAGGGGCAGAAATGATGTTGTGAGACTTAACTTCTATGCACACGGAGATCAGGAAAAGCTTCTAAAGAAAAAAGAGAAACTTGAACAGAATTGGATTCCAATAGAGTAAAGGAGGAGCAGAGCATTCTCGGAACCAAGAAGAGCATATCTAAAGGCATGAATGAATAAATAAGGTTCAAAAATATAAAAATATGAGTGATTGATAAGTGAGAAAAAACATAAAGTGTCTTGAAAATATGTCTAACGATTTCTCAACTACTGTGTAAAGTCAATAGTCAAGTTGTGCATTGAAAAGCAGCTCAAGCCTGACAGTGTGAAAACCTGCTTCCATTGCCATTGTTATTGTGCTTTTCTCAACAAGGAGCTGCCAACTAACCAGCTTTGTTCTCTTCTGCACCTTAGCACGAAAATTTGAGCAGTTCTCTTAAACTCTCTGGATTTCAGTTTTCTAATATGTAAATTAATAATGTTGGTATGAAAGTTTCCTCCAGCCCATTTGGTTGTTATGAATAGGTACCCGTGTAAGAATAAATGGAAATGCATGCATATAAAATGTATGAAAGTATATACATTAAATATACTATGTAAAATCAAATTAGATAATATATATTTTTTTCATTTCAAGAGGGAGTGATTGAAGAAGATAGTTGGGTCAGCCAACAGTAAAATATAAAAGTAAAATAAATGGAAAGGATTATTAACAAGTTTTCCATCTCTGCTTTATTTTTCTTAGGTTTTCCCAATGGACTCTCTAGCAAAATCAATCAACCAATTTGCCCTGGACTTTAGCAAAAAGCTAGCTGAATCAGCTGAGGGCAAAAATATTTTCTTTTCTCCCTGGGGCATCTCGACCTCGTTGGCCATGGTATATTTGGGCACCGGAAGTACCACTGCAGTCCAAATGGCCCAGGTGAGCAGAAGAGGGCAAGCATTCTTTGTGGCCTGTAAACAGAGTGTTTCCTTAATTTTCATCGTCATTTGCTTCCTGAAGTCCAAATAGCTTACATTTTATAGCCATATCCTTCAAAATAAAAGATACTCTTAAACGTATTATTTTAGGATGTAAAAAGAAGTCTGGGAAAGAGAATCACCTGGAAAATTGCTGCTTGAAAAACCATGTAAGAGCTCGTGTTCCCTAGCAAGATCAAATGATAAGGTTATCAAGTTTGATTCAACACCAAAAACAATTTTATTTTGATTATTAATATATTTCAAGAAGAAATGGCTCATACTTTATTTTTAAATTTTAATTCCAGTGAAGCTACCCTACAGTGTTATATTAGTTGTAGGTGTACAGTATAGTGACTCAACAGTTCTGTACATTACTCAGTGCTCATCATGGCAAGTGAGCTCTTAATCCCCTTCATCTATTTCCCCCACCCTCCCACCTACCTCCTGTCTGGTAACCCTCTGTTCTCTGTAGTCAAGAGCCTGGTTTTTTGTTTGTCTCTTTTTGCTTTGTTTATTTGTTTGGTTTCTTAAATTATACATTTGAGTGATACCGTATCGTTTTTAAATGGCTCATACTTTAAACAATAGAATTAGTCATCATCTTTCCAATCTCAGAAGGATTTTCCTGGAGACGCAAATAGAAAAATCAAGTGAATCCAGCCTTTTCTGTTTTGTTTGGTTGTTTCTGTGCTCAATCCCTGGTTGTCTGAATGAATGTAGAGTCCATTGAGAGCATTAAAATAACAAAACAATAGTATTGTATAAGTAATTATTGATTTGCTGTAAGCATCTTCAAAGCATTGTGTGTGTGTGCACGTGTGTGCCCAAGTATAGCCATGGATAGCAAAAACATAATTAAAAAAGCCACTTGTATATGTGTGCATGTGCACAAACATAAATATATGTGTCAGTTTTTAAAACAGAAATAGAAAAGAGCAAATTCAGCCCTAAGTCATGCAATAATCAAAAGGCCAAGTGATAGAATTTCCACTCAAGGTGGCACCCTCAGGGCCAAATACAGAAAAAGGCACAGCCAGTAATTCTGAATGAAATAGGAAGAATATATATTTTGTCAGTTTGGGTCTAGGATGTCATCCTTACTCTTTTAGTTCACAAGATATTGTGTAGTTTACAACAACAACAAAATCCTGGTTCACAGCAAATCCTGGTTCACCACTAGTTAATAATTGTTTATTACTAAGATAGACAATCTTAGATGGATTCCAATTTAGGTCAACTTCATATAAATATATTGCTGTGTGTTTCATGGACTTGCTTTATTTAAATACTATTTATATATCAACAACATCGGTTTGTAATTGAGACTGAGTCACTCAAGCACCCCATCACTATGTGTCAGCACAACCTTTGGTAAACTAGAGTTTTTTCCTTCTTGTGAGCTGGGTCCAGGCTGTGGGAGATGGAATAATCACCTTATTTTTCTACTGTTGTACAAGTCAGGGAAAGCAAGAATGTCCACATCCTTCTAGTTAACTTTCAAATGAAATGCTGGGGTGACCACAGAGACGGTGTCTATAATTGCCAAGTGGGGTAGACAATGAGAACAAACACTTAACTAGAATAAATGACTAAAATCCCCGAATTCTCTAGATAATTGGGGCAACAGTGGCTTACTCTTAAATTGTCTAAATGAATCTCTCAATTGAACACCTAGTTTTCAAAAGAACTTTAGAGAAAAAAATAAAACATGGAATACAAGAGATTTTTACCTCTAAGGATCTTCCCAACATCATCTTAAATGTCCTATAAAGAGAATAAGAATAAAGACACCAGGTATTGTTAGGGATTTACCCCAAAGATTCAGATGCAATGAAACGCCGGGACACCTGCACCCCGATGTTTCTAGCAGCCATGTCCACAATAGCCAAACTGTGGAAGGAGCCTCGGTGTCCATCGAAAGATGAATGGATAAAGAAGATGTGGTTTATGTATACAATGGAATATTCCTCAGCCATTAGAAACGACAAATACCCACCATTTGCTTCAACGTGGATGGAACTGGAGGGTATTATGCTGAGTGAAGTAAGTCAATCGGAGAAAGACAAACAGTGTATGTTCTCATTCATTTGGGGAATATGAATAATAGTGAAAGGGAATATAAGGGAAGGGAGAAGAAATGTGTGGGAAATATCAGAAAGGGACACAGAACATAAAGACTCCTAACTCTGGGAAATGAACTAGGGGTGGTGGAAGGGGAGGAGGGCGGGGGGTGGGGTGGAGGTGAGTGGGTGATGGGCACTGAGGGGGGCACTTGACGGGATGAGCACTGGGTGTTATTCTGTATGTTGGTAAATTGAACACCAATAAAAATTAATTTATTAAAAAAAAGACACCAGGTATTTAAACAGGAGTTTAAAAAATTTATTTAAAAGCTGTTGTTGGAGTGTATGTTCTCATTCATTTGGGGAATATGAATAATAGTGAAAGGGAATATAAGGGAAGGGAGAAGAAATGTGTGAGAAATATCAGAAAGGGAGACAAAACATAAAGACTTCTAACTCTGGGAAATGAACTAGGGGTGGTGGAGGGAGAGGAGGGCGGGGGGTGGGGGTGAATGGGTGACGGGCACTGAGGGGGACACTTGACGGGATGAGCACTGGGTGTTATTCTGTATGTTGGTAAATTGAACACCAATAAAAATTAATTTATATATAAAAAAAAGCTGTTGTTGGCTTACTCCATCCATTCAGTTAACACATCATTTAAATGAAATCAGAGCCCCCCTAGTTAATTAATTATACATTCTGTAGTGATGGGAATGACTGCCTCGTATTTGCTGATAAGTATTTCATATAATTATGTATTCACAAAGCATGTTCACTTATTGCCTTTTTATTTAAATGACAGGTGCTTCACTTTAGCAGAGACAAGGACCTCAAATCTTGTCCTGAAAGTGAAAAGAAAAGAAAGATGGTATGTCTTATTTTTAATATACATTTGATAATTAAGCAGAAAACACTTGCAGCGCATGTATTTTAGTGGCTATTTTAAGCAACTTTTGATAGGGAACTTTTCTTAGAAAAATATCATAAAATTATGGAACATTTTCAAAAATACAAAAATTTGTACACTTTTTTGGAAGGGGTGTTGTATTCATTCCCTTTCTCTCTCTCCATCTTTTTTTCCCCTTCAAAACTTCCCCACCTTCTAATCTGTTCTTGCTTTTTCAAACTAAATGTGAAGAAAACGATGCCCCAGCAACATTTAAAGTCTTGCCCTGCTAACACTGAAGAAAACATTTTTTTGTCCACCATAAATTGATTTCAGCTTTTGTTTGCAGTACACCAAATCATTTAGGTATAGGGTGTTCATATATACATAGTTCTTGTTCAATGTTTTCATTTGACTATTTGACTAATGCCTTTTCTTTTAAAGGAATTCGATGTGGGCAAGGTTGAAGAAATACATTCTCACTTCCAGACTCTTATCTCAGAAATCAACAATCCCAGCACATCTTACATCCTTAAAACAGCCAACAGGTTATATGGAGAGAAAACTTACCCATTTCACACTGTAAGTGCAAATATGTTGTTTTAAGCTGGTGGGAAAGAAAGAGCCATGTGAGACCAATCAGGAAACTCTGTACATTTCTCTACTGATCCCAGGATAATTTAACGGACGTGGTCGGCTTTACTGGTAAACAATCATATAGACCACCAATACGTGTCTAGTTGTAAAGGAAACCAATAATGGGTCTCAAGCCAGATCTAGTGAGAAGATCATTATGCTCAGAATGAAGGGGTGCACCTCAGCAGACGAACATGCATAGAAATGTGGGTTGTGTAGGTTAGCATGTGTTTCACAGGAAATGGAGCAAAAGATGTCAAGTAACTTAGTAGGGTCAATCTGCAGGAGCAGAAGGTGGTGCTGGTCCTAGGAGTGAGGCAAGAGACTGTGTGTGTCCTCAAGTGCAAAGCTGACTTTGAGATCAGACAAGTCAGTCACAGCATAACTTTAGAGACTTTACAAAAGACTCTTAACATGGAATAAAATCAACTTCTCCCCTTCTCAGATGGTTGAGACCCCACAATGCAGACCATGCTTTTGTCCTCAGTTCAGATTCAAGGGCTCCTCAGAGTGGTCAACCCTGAACCAGGCCAAGCATTGACTTCTTTCATGTTAGTCCATCACATCCTTTGGCTCAGTGAGCAAAGAGCAAGGAAATTGCGTAGGGTAGAGGGAGAGCAATAGAAAAGATAAAGCTTTTTTGTGATAACAAGCAGTACTGTCCCTGCCCATAGCCAGTGAATTCTGGGGAGTTCAGGACTTGGACTTTGTTATTACTAAAGACAGAAGAGCATCCAGACAAGGCCTTAAAGACATTTCTGTTACTGGTAGTCTCGTGCATTCGGGTTTGGTCCAGAAGTAGGAGGTATTTGAGTTGGGTGGGTACTTAGAGATGAGAAGGATGCAGAAATACAAAATGATACGTCTTTTAAAATGTTCACAAGCTCTGGATGTGCTCGGAGAGGTTGATCAGAACCGCTGAGTTGAGACAGGGAATGATGCCTTGTGAATCTCTAAGCTTTCCTTTCTTACTAGGTGATAATTTCTACAGAATTTAGACTTCCTAATCTTCAAACTGCTGCCTGGAGGCTAAATTAACTCACACTTTTTATTGCACACAATTCCTCCATAGAGTAATAAACTGAAGGAGTATGAAGGACAGCAGTCCTGAGAAATAAATTATGCTCTCATGGCAGTGCCCTCATAGCAACAACCCTATAGCCTGCTTATGATGATTGCCACCAGGCTGGACATCAAAGGGTTGCGAGGATGATGTCAGCTTTCTTCCCCCAGACAGGCTTCTGAACCTTTGGCCATGCTTAGCAATCTACAGTTTTCCACAGGGGCCCTCCACAGGTTCTTGGGCACTAGAGTCCATAGCAGGCAGCTGCCACACCTACAGGCTTCACGTTGGTTCCTGCTCTGCTGCAGAAAGCCAAGTGCAACTGCTAATATGTCTTAGTCACTGGAGTCAGTCCTGAGATTCCTAGAGTTCTCTTCATTTTCATTCCAGCCCCATTCTACAGGCATGAATAAAAATAGGAAAGGGTTGGGGCACCTTGATGGCTCAGTTGGTTAAGCATCTGAGTCATGGTCTCAGGGTTGTGACTTCAAGCCCTGCATTGGGTTCCACATTGGGTGTAGAACCTACTTAAAAAAAATAGGCAAGGGTATAGAAGCCCCCAGAACTATGGGAGGCAGGCCTTCCTCCACACCTGGACTTCTACATGGCTAGTCAGTGTCCAGCTAACTTTAAAGAGGGGAGCCCTTAGTTTTTGACCAAAAACAGAGTATGGAAAGACAGAAGGGGACAACAGGGTGAGGGTTTGCAACTGTCCTTCGATAGACTGGATTTCCCAGTTTTGGACAAACTCTGCAAAAGGAGATTTTTACCTCTATCTTCCAGAAATACTTAGAAGACATGAAAGAATACTTCAGTGCAGAACCACAGTCTGTTAACTTTGTGGGAGCTTCTGGACAAATTCGAAAGGAGATCAATTCTTGGGTTGAAAGCCAGACGGAGGGTAAGCTTTCACCAAGGTGTTTGGCAGAGGGTCTTTGCTGAGCATTGTTGTATTTTTTTGAACTTGCATTGTGTGGAAGTATGTGTATTTCTTAACTAGAACTATGGACACATTTTAAATATTCAGAATATTTCTTTCTATCCATGCCCATGATTTTCAGATCCACAGTTTTCCCAATCGGTCGTATCTAAAACATACATGTCAAGATACCCATTTTACTAAGTGGACAAGAAAATTCTCATATCCCAATAATTCCAAAGAGGAGCCCAGGGACAAAAAGCAGGAAAATGCAAGGGGGAAAGTTGACATACTGCTATATTTGTGATTTCTAAGGAAAAATAGCTAGTAATTAACAACAAAATTGTGGCATTAGATGTAATCTTAAGTAATTTTCAAAATCAGATCATATTAGAGTAGTGGGCTAAGCTGCTGCATCTGAGAGACCTGGAATACAGTGGCTTAATGATAAAGTAGAAGCTTATTATTCTTTCACATAATAGTCAAAAGGCAGATAGATAAGTATTCTGTTTCCTGAGGTGATCTGGAGACCCAGACTGGAGGGTCAGCTGTGCCACCCTCAAAACCTGGCTTTCATATTTAATGATTCTTGCTTTTGTCATTTAATAGCCACCAGGAAATGGGGAAAGGAAAATTTCTTTGCTTTTTAAGGAGATGACCTGAAAGTTTCACACATCAGTTGCACTCATATCCTAAACTCAGTTACATGGCTGTATGTTCCTGTTCTGATTTGCCTGAGACTTTCCTGGATTTAGCACTGAAAGGCCTCTCAGGCCCAGGCAAACCAGGATATAGCTGGTCACCCAGACTTGCTGTCATAAAGATCAATAAGATGTAGTTTTTAGCTGGGTAGCCTTGTGCTAACCTAGAGGTGAGTGTTCTATTTCTTTAATTTTTTTAAATTTACTTTCTTATTGAAGTTTGATTTGCCAACTAAACGTCTTTAATTTTTGAAAAAGATTTATTTGTTCATGAGAGACACACACACACACAGAGGCAGACACACAAGCAGAGGGAGAAGCCGGCTTCCTGCAAGGAGCCCGATGTGGGACTCGATCCCAGATCCTAGGATCACGCCCTGAGCCGAAGGCATTCGCTCAACTACTGAGCCACCCAAGTATCCCTAATTTTTTAATTTTAATTTTAATGCTTTTATTTTTTCTTTAAATTCTAGTTAGTTAATATGTAGTGTAATATTAGTTTCAGGTATAAAATTTAGTGATTCGGTACTTCTATAGGACACCTGGTACTCATCACAAGTGCCCTCCTTAATTCCCATCACCTATTTTACCCATCCCCCACCCACCCACCTCCCCTCTGGTAACCATCCATTTGTTTGTTCTCTGTAGTTAACAGTCTGTTTCTTGGTTTGCTCTCTCCTTTTTCCCCCTATGATCATTTGTTTTGTTCTTAAATTCCACATATGAGTGAAATCATCTGGTATAAAGAAATCATCTTTCTTTGACTGACTTATTTCACTTAGCATAACACCCTTTAGTTCCATCCATATCATTACAAATGGAAAGATTTCATTCTTTTTTATGACTAAGCAATATTCCATTGAGTATATATACATCTTCTTTATCTCTTTATCAGTTGATGGACACTTGGGCTGTTTCCAAACTTGGCTATTGTTAATAATGCTGCTATAAACATAGGGGTCCATGTATCCCTTTGAATTAATGTTTTTGTATCTTTGGGTAAATACCTCATAGTGCAATTGCTGGGTCATAGGGTAGTTCTATTTTTAACTTTTTAAGAAACCTCCATACTGTTTTCCAAAGTGACTGCACCAGTTTGCCTTCCCACCAACAGTGTAAGAGGGTTCCTCTTTCTCCACATCCTCACCAACACCCTGTTGTTTCTTGTGTTGTTGATTTTAGCCATTCTGACAGGTATGAGGCAATATTTCATTGTAGTTTTGATTTGCGTTTTCCAGATGCCAAGTGATGTTGAACATCTTTTCATGTGTCTTTTGGCCATTTGTATGTCTTCTTTGGAAAAACGTCTATTCATGGCTTCTGCCCATTTCTTAACTGGATTATTCATTTTGGGGATGTTAAGTTTTTTAAGTTTTTAAAACTTATTTTGCATACTAACCCTTTATCAGATATGTCATTTACAAATATCTTCTCCCCCATTCCATAGGCTGCCTTTTAGTTTTGTTGATTATTTCCTTTGCTGTGCAAAAGCTTTTTATCTTAATGAACTTCCAGTAGTTTATTTCTGCCTTCCTTTTTATTCACACAACACTCGGTGTGAAAATTTACTTTGACATGCATCACCCTGCTAGTGAAGTTAGCTGCTGCAGCCTCCCCTACTAGACTCAAGGGCTCAAGTGCAATGATGCTGCCTGATGGGATTTTCAGCTTTAAGTCACTAACACACAGCAGGCCTGCTAATAGTAGTTGTTCAGAATGTTAATGTTTATCAAAATACACTGAGGAACTTGGCAGCCCTGAATTCTCAGTTCCTTTTTCATTGAACTAGTGACTCAAAAGCCACATGTGAGGCAAGAGTGACTGTTTTACTTAACTTACACCTGATTTAGATTCATTCAAAAGCAAGCTTGTTTTTAGAATTATAGATCAGCTAGGATTTGCTGAGTGCTTATACTGTTTCCATTGGCAGGAAGACCAAATGGGATTGTACAGGCAAACGTATGTTGTCACATACAACACAAATTCAACATTGCAGAAGTGGCTGCAAGAATGGTCTGAGTAAACTAAATCTGAGGTCTCAAATTCCTAGCTCAGTGACTGTTGCGTTGACTGGAAGAGAAGGGGAGCCCTACAGATAGAAAGGCTAAGAGCAGTTATCTACTGTCTTTGAAGAAGCTGAGCTTATGCAGCACCAGACAATGGCCCTCCTCTAGGCTCTGAAAAGATTTATGCACCAAGCAAAGTTTTTTAGAGCCTAGAGGAGAGCCGTTGTCTGCAGCTGTAAGCTCGGTTCTTAGGCTCCTTGCCATGCTGCCCCAGAATAGACTGTCCCTCAAGGAACATGACCAGATCCATCTCTCTAGATCACACAGTTGCCCAGGAGATCTTCCTGCAGTGATAGACATGTGCCATAAGTCTGCAGTGCCCAGTGTGCTATGGTCACCTGTACTATCCACATGTGACTATGGATGAGTTTAAATGTGGCTAATGTGACTGAGGAACGGAATTTTTAACTTGAGCTCTTTTTAATTAATTTATGTTTAAGTAGCCATGTGTGTCTAGTGGCTACCATATTTGACAGCACAAAAGAAGTTTTGCTTTTGAGGAAGAGCTGAATTAATAATCTGAAATTATGGCGGAAAGAATAGACTTCAGATTACAGCTACTCTATAGTCAAGATATAGGGTAGATACACTTTGAAAAATCCTCTGTTGTCATACTACTCGCAAAATGAGAGTTCCTCCAAAATTAGCTAACCCAGGGCATGTTAGATTTTTCACAGGATCTTCTATGAAGCCTCTATTTCCCACATCTCATGACTTCATTGCTCCAGCTGGCCCTGCCGGCTCTGTCTTAGAAGTGGAATCTTCCAAAGAGGAAGAAAGCTGTAATCCTTCTGTATTCTCTCTTTACACATTAAACACAAATATCAGTTGTTTGAGGGCTATTCAATACCAAGTAAAGTAAGGAATTAACCAGCTACTCAGGAACTTTGACTTTGTCAGGGCAGAGTTCTGCACATCCTTAAGAAAAAGTTGCTAAGAAACTCTTTGGCATGACTACATTCCATCTGAATCACCCGAAAGAAGCTTCTTTCTGTAAGCTTTGAAATAGGCCTGGTTTCAAGTAGCCATATGCACTACTGGGATATACATGGCATTTAGAGTCAAAGTCTCAATAATAGTGTCAGGCATATGTTGCACATTTTTTCCTGGTTTGTTTTCTTTACAGCTAGAAGCTACTTAAAAGTGGATATTGGGGAAGGTTATTATCTACATGTTTGTAATCTCGAAATCTATTGTGTGCTTGGCACACAACGGGCACTCTTGTGTCACATTAATAACTGTGCTCAGCAGGATTTACTGTGAATATCTTCGAAGACTGTCCTTCTCGTGACCTCAAACTACCAAGGGTGTGTGCAATAAGTGAGCCAGTAGGTGGCACTTTCGCTCTAAAGAGTAAACAAAATCATGGTCCAATTTTTCTGTTACTTTAAAGTTGTATTTAACTACACTTTGTACATTCTTTGTAAAATAATTATATTTTACATGTCCTAATGCAGCCTGGGCTCAAAAGGTTGGTTTCTTTGAAAACATATGAACCCAGAGAACAATACAATACAACTAACATCATTTGGATTGCAACCAACTTGAGATAAGTCTGTGCAAAACTTAGTCCTCGAGATGTTCTCTATTTGCATCTACAACTCTATCAAATGATAGAGTAATTAAAAATTACACAGAACTTTTAAAAAAGTAAACTTCCATGCAAAAATAAAGTTAAATAAATAATGTAGACGGCCTCCCCATGTTGAATCATCAAATTTTAAATTAAGTTTAATATACTGTCATTAATAAGATCCAAAAACAACACTAAAATGTTTCAGAAAGTTTTGACATCAGCATTTAAATCACATTCAGAGATGCCTGGGTGGGTTGGTCAGTTAAGCGTCTGCCTTTGGCTCAGGGCATGATCTCAGGGTCCTGGGGATAGAGCCCTGCATTGGGCTCCCTGCTCAGCTGGGAGCCTGCTTCTCCCACTCCTTCTGCCCACCATCCTATCCCCCCACCTTCCCACCCCCCTCCCCCCACTCATGCTCTCTCTCTCTCTCTCAAATAAATTCTTCAAAAGAAATAAAATAAAATTCAAATTTAATTGTTAAAATCAAAATGTTGGTTTCATAGATGAGGGAGGTGTTGTTTTGTTTTGTTTTGTTTTGAATAGACATAGCCAAGTCATGCCTCAAATCGACTGGAATCTCTAAAAGTGCTGTCGCCAGAACTTAAAAAAAAAAAAAAAAAAGCCACTCCAGTGCTTCTGATGTGCACCGGTGAGGACTACGCAGGCAGGGTGTGTGGTGACGTAGAAGGGAGCCCATTTACTGCATGTGCACATCTCTCCCCAATCCCCTTTTCAGAGACTTCATGCTGGTAGCTTAAAATCAATATGGTGGGAATATTTACACCACAGAAGTGGGCTATAAATCAAGAATCTCCTTCTCTCCCACCCCTACCTGGACCCAGTTTACCAGCAAATTACTAAAAATGGAAAGCCGGAGCTCTGGATTTCATTTAATTGTTGTTTTATTATATTTCACTTATGTATTATTGTTTTCCCTACCTACTTTTCATTTGTAGAAATAAAGGGAAATCAAGAAGTTAAATAGGCTTAACTTTAGTTGTTTTTCATTATTTCCAAAAGTTTCATTACACATGTTATATCTAATCCTTTTTCTAAAAAAATGCAATTCAGCTACCCCATTATATCCTAACCCCACTGTGACATGGGTATCCTTGCTCACTGCACTAACCTGCAAGCTAATAGTTTTGCTACCCATTGCTGGCATGCAGAGAGGTATAAAAGGCCAATAGATCAAGTGGATCCAAACCAGTGGCGCTCAGTTCTTGCTGTTCGTGAAACTAAGTTTACTAATTCTTAAGCCCAACCCCAGATGAATTAATTCAGATCTCTGGGAGTGAGGCTCTGGCATCAGTATTTCTAAATCCTTAGGTGATTCTAAATCACAGTCAAGGAAGAATAATTGCTGTAAATGGAATAATTCCCTCAATCCCATTGACACTCCCCTTTTCCCAAGAAGCTCCATTGCTCTTGATTTGTGAGCTTCCGACTCCCGGATAACACTTGGACTTGCTCAGTAGCCCTCTGGTATTGGGGAGTGTGTGTGCACACACAAGTGTGCAGGGTTTCACCTATCAGCCTACCCCATCTGTATTTTCTCTTCAAAATTCAAAGTTCTTTTTCAATAGCATGTTTTCTTAGCTGACATTCCTGTTGCAGAATTATTCTTTTGAACAAATATTTGTCCTAGAAAAAATAATATTTTGACCATGTACTCTAAGGCTTTAAAAAGAGAACTGTACACAAATCTTGTAACCTAGTTAGCAAATTTGTTTTTAATAGGAGAATGGGTTAGCCAGTCTGAAGCTACCTTATGTATATTCTAGGATGGAGCAGATAAATAAATATATTGGAAATAATAAGGTCCAGGTTTCTCACTGACAAAGAAAGGAATTGCAAATAAGGAAAAGCAAAGGTGAGCATGAACTCCGTGGTGCTGGATTGAAATAGGAGATAGCAGTATGACTTCCTCATCTTTAATATATAAGTAGAAAGAGAATTTGATATAGAACTATTGACAGATGTGTGTATAATATATGTATTTCCTAGCTTTCTCTGCTGAGCGATGACACTCTAGTGATATCGCGCATAGCTAATATCCACATCTTGATTTCTAAAAAGCCATTCTTCAAAAAAGTAACCAGGGCTTCTGGAAGAAATGCCAATTCTAGGTCTGGGACATGGAAAGCACCAGATAAACCTTAGGACACATTGTGGTACCAGAATGTAGGGAAGCGCTTAAAATACTTGGGAACATGTCAAAAGGGCATGGGAGCCACCTTGAGGAGGTTTCCAATAACCAAATCGGGGATGATTTGAGCAACAAAATAGGCAATGATAGTAATAGATCATAACCCATAGAATAAAGCAAATATCCATGAGTCTATATTGATATAAATTATTGAATACCTAAATAAAAGGAAGATATGAAAAAGTTCCTCCTCATAGTAGAATTCTAATTAGTAAATGTAGAAAAATAGTGGAAATTGAAAAATCATCCTTGGGCAAACACCACAGTCATAATTGTTTCAGGCAAGATTAGCCATGAATGCAAAAATTGATGGGCAAAAGTTTGATGAGAAACGGGAAATTTATGTGGTCACAAAGTAGCTCCCTGAATGATACTTGGGAATTATAAAGGGTAAAAGTTGTAATTTTACAGTGAGAAACCTGTGGGATTCAAATCATCAAAGTTAACATCACCCATAATGGGAAATAGGAACATAATATATTTCCTGGTATGATTCATTGAGAAGCACAACATTGCTCCTGTGGTTGTGTTGGTTGCCTAGGGCTGTCATGACAAATTACCACAAACTGGATGGTTTCAAACAATAGAAATGTATTTTCCCACAGTTCTGGAGGCTGCAAATCTGAAATCAAGGTATTAGCAGGGTCAAACTTCCTTTAAATGCTCTAGGACAGGCACTGTTGCATGCCTCCCTCCTAGCTTCAGGTGGTTGCTGGCAATCCTTGACATTCCTTCGTTTATGGACACTTCAATCTCTGCCTCAGTCAACATATAATCTTTATGTCTGTCCTATGTCTGTGTTTTCACAGAGTCTTGTCCTCTCTGTGTGCCTATGTCCAAATTTTCCTCCTCTTGTGAGGACATCAGTTATTGGATTACAGCTACCCTAATCCAGTATGATCTCATCTTAACTTGATTAGATCTGCAGAGACTTTATTTCCAAATAAATTCACATTCATAGGAGCTGGTAGTTAGGGCCTAACATATCTTTCTGGTGTGTGTATGTGGCGGGGGGGAGGGATACAACTGAGGAGAAACATCAGACAAATCTGAACTGAGAATTGAGGGGCATGCTACCAAACTTTTTCAAAAGTGTCATAGTCGTGAAAGACAAAGGAGGAATGAAGCACTGTCCCAGATTCAAAGGCACAAAGATGGGCAATGAGGGGGGCGCTTGGCAGGATGAGCACTGGGTGTTATGCTATATGTTGGCAAATTGAACTCCAATAAAAAAAATTAAAAAAAAAAAAAAACCAAAGGCACAAAGATGGAATGACACTTAAATACAACTTGAGATCTTGGATTGACTTCTGGTCCTGAAAGAGGACTTTTTGGAACAGTAGATGAAATTTAAACAGGACCTGTTAGTAATATTCTATTAATGCTAACTTCCTGGTGTGGCTCATTGGTGGATATAAGATATTATCACTTAGCAGTATTTCATAATTATCATTTTTGCAAGTGTGGCATATTGCTAGGATGTAACTATACCATTTGCAATCTGTCCTTTTGTTCTCGTAGGAAAAATCCCAAATCTCCTACCTGATGATGCTGTGGATTCTGCAACCAGAATGGTCCTGGTGAACGCTCTTTACTTTAAAGGAATCTGGGAACATCAGTTCTCAGTCCAAGACACCACAGAAAAGCCTTTCAGAATAAACAAGGTAGAAACTTTTTAATAGTCATCATGGCTTTTTACATGGCTTCATAAAGGAGATTCTGTTTGAAATTCACTCTTCTGGCTGAGTATATGTTCCTATGAAGTCTGGCTCTTACCAGGCCAGAGATGGCTGAGCTAAAAGCCAGGTCCATCCCACCTGAGAATTCCTCTTCCTTTGTTTTTTCTTCTCTGAAAATAGGCTATTCACATATTTTATCACTTAGTCCTTGTTACGACTATGATAGAGTAGATAAGGTGGTTATTTTATTTGTTTCAGGTGGTAAAGTGACTGGAGCCATGCCTAAGTTAGACATCTACCAGAACTCTAACCTCAAATCTTCACTATTAGTTCTGTTTTTGCTCTACTAGACCAATACTCTCTTCTATGAAACTCTTACCCTTCCATAAGTAAAAGAAATACAAATTAAAAAATCTCATCTCTTTCATTAAGTTTCCTCTTTATGTTAGGACACAACACGCTTGTTTGTGTGATAGGAACGCACCGATGACAGCAAGAAGGGAGACTAATAAGAGGTGACAGATAGATTGCAGAGAATCCCAGGACTGGAATGTGGCTGGGCCTTAGAACTTGAGTGGAAACAAGGAGTCGGATGTGGTCAAGATTCAGTCTCTATCTTTTCAGCTCTGCTTCTCCCATCATATTCTTCCCTCAGGCTGAAGTCTTTCTCTTCTTTCCCTTTCGCAATGACAGAACACAGCTACTCACAATGCTGCCTCTGTTTTAGAGACCAGTCTGATCTCATTTTAAATTCCTAGGAAAGGAATTGATTAGCCATCATTGGTTAAAGCTATTTAGTCCTTGGTGGAGAGGGTGCAGTCTTCTCACATAAACAGTGCTGCCAAGGACCTATCAGGGTAATCCTGGGGATGTGTGCCATGGGCGGCCCTCAGACAATCAGTGGGCTAAAGATAGGAATGGACTAAACATACAATGGGATAGGCTAGCCAGAAATGAGCTGGATAGTTGCCTGGCTTAGTGTATCCACGAGGAATTTTCAGTTGCAAGTGATACATTAGCATTGCACACCAGCTCCAGGAAAACGGGAATTGTATTAGCATTAGTCACCTAACTAAGATGAACCAAGACATCCAGGGAGTCTCAAACCATAATCTCAGTTCTCTATCTCTCTCTGCCTCCACTCCCACTGCCGCCAGTCCCTCTGGTGGTTGCCTTTATTCTCTAATACTGAAGATATGATTTCTCTATATGACCAGGAATATGGTTGCCTTGTCGTGAGCCTTCGAGCTTCACAACCCTGGTAGATAAAGCCTTTGCTGCTGACTCTGATAGAATGCTCCCAAGGAGGTCTCTGTTTTGTGCTGTTCATGTGCTCATCCCTGAAAAATCACTGTGTCATGAGGTATTCTGAATGGACAGGTCTAGTTATATGACCACTACATTAGCAGAAGGGTGGGACTTGGTGATTAACAGCTCCACATAGAATAGACAAAACAGTATGTCTACAGCATCTGAATTGCACAGTTTTGTTTTTGTTTGAGCACGAGCTTTACTAAAAATAGACATTTGTAAAGAGCATTTTTAGGTTTGCAGCAAAATTGAGAGGAAAGTAGAATTCCTATAAACTCCCCTCACATAATTTCCCTTATTAACCTTTTGCATTAGTTACAGTTAATGAGCCAATATGGATACATTTTTATTAACTGAAGTCTACAGTTTACATTAGGGTTCACTTTAGGTCTTGTATAGTTCGATGGGTTTGGACTAACACATAATGTCATGTATCCGCCATTACGCCAGGTAGCATACAGAATAGTTTAACTGCTGTAAAAAATACCCTGTACTCCCCCTGTTCATCCCTCCTTCTAAACATCTGGCAACCTTTTGGTCTCTTTGATCTCTTCACTGTCTCTCGTTTTGTTTTTTTCTGGCATGTCATATAGTTGGAATTGTATAGTATGTAGCCTTTCCAGACTGGCTTCTTCCGTGAAGCAATATGTATTTGAAGCTTTCTCCCTGTCGTTCCATGGTTTTCTAGATCATCCACTCTCCTGTTGAATAATATTCCATTGTGTGGATGTATTGCAGTTTGTTTAGCCAGTCACCCTATTGAAGGACATCTTGGTTGCTTCCAATATTTGGCAATTATGAAAAAAGCTGCTATAAATATCTGGGTGCAAGGTTTTGTGTGGACATATGTTTTTAACTCCTTTTGGTAAATACTCAGAAGCACATTTGTTGGATCCCATGGCAATGCTATGTTTAGCTTTGTAAGAACCTGCCAAACTGTCTCCCGGAAGTGGCTTCCACTTTGCCTTCCCATTGATGGGGAATGACAATGCCTGTCACTCCACATCCTTGCAAGTGGTTGATATGGTCAGTGTTTTGGACTTTGGCCTTTCTAGAAGGTCTGTAGTAGTATCTCATTGTTCTAATTTGCAATTCCCTAATGACATATGATAGAGCATCCTTTCATAGGCTGTATGTATTCCTTCGGTGAGGTATCTGTTCTTATCTTTGGCCTATTTATAAAATTGGGTTCTTTTATTATCATTGAGTTTTGAAAAGCTCTTTATATATTTTGATACCAGTCCTTAATCAGATATGTGTTTTGCAAACATTTCCTCCTGGCCTATTGTCTTTCTGTTCTCTTAATAAATTTCAGTGTTTATGACACCAAAATACTTTCTCAGATGTTCACAGGTGAAATACCCCTTATTCAGTTTTCGAATCATCGACATTTATATAGTTTGCATAAGATTAGATACTTTTTAAAGTGTCCGGTAGGATCCAGCTTGCTATAATTTACAGGGGTTGCTGCAATAGCATTATAAATAGAGACTTCCACATCACTTATTGATAATGTTATTGATTGGTAGACAAAGTCTTGCCAATTTAGAATTCAAATTTTCTATTTCCAGAAAGTAAGGTCTAAATAACTTTATTCAGCATTTTGTCTAGAATCACCAATTTTGCCAGTGTCCCAGAGTACTGAGAACTAATGATGATACAAAACAAAATTAAGGATTTGCTGAAACACTTCCTCAGTGACCTTGCTACTTACTTTCTGTAGAGTACAAGCAAACCAGTGCTAATGATGTCCATGAAAGAAAAGCTCCACATTTTTCACATTGAAAAGCCACAAGCCATAGGCCTTCAACTCTACTATGACAGCCATGACCTCAGCCTGCTTGTACTGCTGCCAGAAGATGTTGATGGGCTGGATCAGGTACAGTCTGTCTTCTGGGAAGGTTCTGGTATTTACCCCTCTGGGGAGAAATATAAGACCTGGTCTCCCTGTCTGTTCTTTGATTCCTATAGAGGAAGACAACCAATCTACCTTGCTCCCTAGGGAATTTACCTTCACAGTGGCATTTAAGCTTTATAAAACTCTTTAAGTTTGGTATTACTGTTCCTCAGAAAGGTTAAGTAATCTATAGGCTCTAGCCCTGTGTAGTTAAACAAACAGCCACACGAGCAACAAATACGTATATTCTCTGTCAGCCACAGAGCTGACCTCACTCTAGGTCTTTCTTCTCCCTCTGCCAGGGCCTCCCTAATTGGAGGTTAATTTTTTTAATCATTTGCGTTAATCTAGTTTTAGATACATATTTTTTAAACAAGACTCTATTTAATTAAAATGGATTTTTTTTTCAAGTTTTGGAAGTCAGAATCTTGTTTAAGTCCTCAGTACTACCTTCCAGTATTATTTAAGTTATTTATCAGCCAAATTTCTATGAAGTCTGATATAATTTTGGTCAGACCATGTGTCTGAGCAATCAGTATATTTAAACTGAACATTAGTTTCTCATGCAATAGGCAGCCTGGCTTTCATTGCACCGTGTATAACTTTTCATGTACATCACTTTCTTTATACTTCTAAGTGTCCACAGCCCTGCTGGAATGTAAAAGAAGTTTCCAAATTGTATCATAAAATCTAGAAAGACTGGTAAAAATAAGACCAAGTGTGGACACTAAACCATGAGAGTCACACCCTTATAAGATAAGCCTTTCTTCCTAAGAGTGCAGGAAGCTAAATATGTTGTCAGATTACTATGTATATCATCTACAAGTATGTCACTGACCGCAATATTCGGGTGTAGAAAACTCTCAAAGTAGCAAAAGCATGTGTCTTGAAACAAACATGTGACTCAAAAAATCAAGCATATTTTTTCTTATATATACTTATGCATATGGATGTATACCTCATATATATTATCTTAAAATTTCTAAATGTAATAGGAAAAAACACTGTCAAAAACTAGACTGAAAATAGACATTACTATTCAGATTTGGAGATTTTCCTTTCTTTACTTTTCCTTCACTTTTTTTTTTTTTGGTCATAGTTTATGGTTACTAATTTCATATTGTCATGATTATACAGACATTTTATTTTATTTTATTTTGTTTTCAGAGAATCATCTCCCATGTTAACATAACAAATGTATTTTTGTTCCCTGGCACATAATTTATTCTAAAGTTTATACTTTAGTGTAGATAGCACCTAAATGCACATTTACATTGATGCATTTCTGTGTGTAGTTGATGGCACAGAAGTACTGCCATTTTGAATCAAGGTCAAATTCTCCCGTGTCCTGGGAACGACTGTGTTGCAAAACGAAGATTCTGTGTGAAGAATCTCATGACACAAAGAATTTCCAAATGTGTGTGCTCTGTTACCCTGGATAACAGGAGTGATGGTAATTCCTCTGTGTAATCCCTTGAGGTCTCACTCAACCAATATTTCTCACTGACTCTCTCCTCCTCATTGTGTACCTGCAGCTGGAAAGGGCCATCACCTACGAGAAGTTGAGTGAGTGGACCAGCGCAGACATGATGGAGTTGTATGAAGTGGAGCTGCATCTCCCCAAGTTCAGACTGGAAGAGACTTATGATCTCAAGTCAACCCTGAGGAGTATGGGGATGAGCGATGCCTTTAACCAGGGCAAGGCTGACTTCTCAGGAATGTCAATGGAGGGAAACTTATTTCTGTCCAATGTTTTCCATAAGTCTTTTATAGAAATAAATGAACAAGGTACAGAGGCTGCAGCTGGCAGTGGGAGTGAGGTGAGTATTCGCAGCAGACTCCCCCCCATTGAATTTAATGCAAACCATCCATTCCTCTTCTTCATCAGGCACAACAAAACTGCTAGCATTCTCTTTTATGGGAGATTCTGCTCCCCCTAAACCACATTTCTCTGTCATCGAACAAGACCATCTTATGGTGTAAAAAGTGCACCAAAAGATGGGAAAACGCAATTATAATAAAAACCAGTTTGTGGCTTGCATCTTTTTTCACATTTGAATGTTAGTGAATAAACCTTGAAAGAATGCATTTTAGTGATTTTATCATACCTATATATAGCTAGAGGTAGAGTTTGCCACTTAACATCTTGTCTTCAAGTGACTTTTATTTACATTTCAGAAGTACTATGTTATTCAATTGAATGCTATACAATTTTTGAACTACTTGGTCACTGTATTATCATTGTCACATATTTCACATACCTCACTGGGTCAAGAAAAATCTTTACAAAGGTGATATATGGATAAGCAAGAATTTTCTCAAGAATATAATTTTAATAGTTCATAAACTACCATTGTAAATTTAAGGCCCTCCCCTTTCGGCTGAGTATTTAAAAAAATACTTAAATGTTGACATTAATGGAAAAGCCAGTGAAATCCAAGTGAAATATGGAGTTTGGTTAGTAGCAGTGTTCCAATGCTGTCCTCTCAGTTTGAACAAATGTATACTGATAATTAGATGTTAGCACTGGGGAAAATGTGTTAGGAGTACACAGAATTTCCTGGATTATCTTTGCAACTTTTCTGTGAAGCTAAAAGTATTCAAAAATAAACATTTTGTTGAAGGCATTTATCATGTGTCAAAGTGTAGTCATATTAACATTCCCTGCTTTTAAAAATCTTATGAAGTGGAAGAAAAAAATTTTTTAAAGATTTTATTTACTTATTTGAGAGAGAGAGAGAGAGAGAGAGAGAGAGAGAGAGTGAGCATATGAGTGGGGGAGGGACAAAGGGAGAGGGAGAAGCAGACTCCAGTCAGAACCCTGAGATCACGACCTGAGCCAAAGGTAGCCGCTTAACCAACTGAGTCAACCACGTGCCCCAGAAGAATACATTTCTAATTGATATAAATATGTATTGAAAGTTTTTAAAAGATACTTAGTCATGCTAAATCTCTGTAAAATTGGCTGTGCTTTTCCTATTTTCTTTAAAAAATATTCACACACAACTGCTTATTGGTAGTCTCATCAGCTGTTATTCTAAGTTTAGATTGATTATATATTCTAGGTTATATTTTTTGATATTCATCTAATAAAATGAAAGACTAGATCTAATATGAACAATATAAAGTAGTATAAGAAAATGTGTTTTCTGTATGAAATCTTGGTTCAATATTTAGCATAAAAAATGCCTTAGCTCCAAAGATAGGAAATTGTAATATATATGACATTTTATCATATCTATGCCTTAGCTTCAAAGATAGGAAATTGTAATATATACAATTTAAAAAATCATATCTCTATGAAATATTTTGGCTCCATCCATTATGTCTCACACTAAGTAGAGGAGACAAGTTCTTTGTGTCTCTGCTCTAGTAAATTAAAAGTTCTTAAATATCATACCATTTAAGACCATTATAACATTCTCAGAGACCAACGAGGAGAGAGCATTAAACATAGTATTTTTCAAACAAACAAGAGAGGAAAAAGGATGATACTAGAAACTTCACATGAGTAAGAATGAGATTACCCATTCTTATCTTAGTAGAATAAGTCTTGCAATCATTGTACTATTTTGTGTAATTTTTTTTTATATGTTTGAGTTTTAGGAGAGTCTAGTTCACTGGACTTGTAAGTCTTGATTTATTAGATTTATGGAAGTTCAAATGTTTGCAAAAGTGTGTGAACTTTGTAAGTTTGCCTTTAAAGGTATTTAAAGCTTAAAAAAATCAGACAGATTATGTTATCAATGTCTAAATATTTAAGAAAAAAATAATGTATTTGCTATTTAAGCAGTGTGCTTTAATGTCCGAGAAAAATTATTTTTACTCCATTGACAAATAATAAATTGCCTGCTAGCTAAAGTATAACAGGAGGGAAAGTTGTACCCCGCTTATGAAGTTAAGCTGTGGGAGGGAAAATCCCACAAACTTTCGAGAACCTTGCCTGTACTGGTTGGTGGCAGACTAGGAGAGGAAAAATTGATGGATTGTTGAATTTCTCATAGGGGAGAGCACATGTGAAAAAACATTGATAAGTTTTGCTTGATATGTAGAACATTTGGAGGCACATTTGCCATCAGTATAAAGGAAACTGGGGAAGAAGGAAATATGAACATAAGGAAAAATGGCTTTATGAGAAAAAAAGGAATGCACTCTAAGTACACTCGTTAATCTAGCAACGAATACTATAGTTGCAATAAAGTTAACACTCAGGACAAGTGAAAAAGTGTGAATGATGCCAGAAGACTGAATCCTCAGCCCCTAAATAGGAAGGGAATACATGTCTAGAATTGTTAAGTCAAGAATGGGAGTATAGCCATATTATTTGGAAATAATATGAAGATTGATACAAGGAAAAAGAGTGACTGCTCCTGGGGAATTGGGAAGACTGAATAGGAATCCACTGTCTTTTCAATTATCTCCTCTAGTTTTTTCTGATTTTTTTTAAGCTAAGCGTATGTACATTAATTTCATAAAAGGAAAAAGTTTAAAAACTGTCAGAAAAACACAAATAACAGAAAAATGACTTGTCACTCAGAAACACACGAGGTACAGAATTTCTTTCTTTCTCATCGATCTATAGATTATGCTCACAGGTAACTTTACTCCTAATTTACTCTTAATATCGCATGCTCCTGTGGCAATATTGTTTTGTTCTACTAATTTTTCCATTCGTATCCTATCAGGGATGTGAGAGAATCTAATCTCTTCTCTGTTGTTGGGAGGTTTTCTCCATGCACATGAAGTAAAAGAAGAAGAGGTCATCATTCTGCAAAATATTTTGGCCCATGTTTGTGAGTTTTACTTTCAGTGAAATTCTTTGAAATTCAATTTTGGATTCAGAAAATATCAATGTTTTCATGGTAATTTCTTTTCTTCTTCCTTATTCCATCCATCCTTCTTTTCTTCTCTCTTTTTTTCTTTTTCTTTCTTTCTTTTTTTTTTAAACACAATTCTGGAAGTAACTGGTACCCAATTTACAGCATTGCTTATGGAGAATAAGAATACTTGCAAATTTTATGTTTTAAAATAATAACTTTTATTTCCTCTCTGCCACTTCCTCCTTTTTGGAAGGCCATAGTGTAGCACAGTGATTAGAACAGCGAACTCCAGAGTCACACAGACCTGGTTTTCCAATCCTCTCTGTTCCTTGGAGCAGTGGGATCTTGAGGACCAGAAACCTAAAAAGCTAAGGTTCCATGGTTTGCTCAGATATTCGTAGCCCCTACCTCCCAGAGTTGTTCAGATCTTGCAAGAGAAGTTCTAGAATAGGATCTAGCAGATAGTTTATACTAAAAAAAAATATTCAATATTTTCTTCAAGGATAATACTTCATCTAATGATTGCCATTGCTTTTCTTATTTCCTTCTTTGATTTTCAATTTTTAACTTTGAGCATAGTTGACACACTCTTGTTACATTAGTTTCAGGACTACAAGAGCCACTGCCTTTCTTTGTTGCAAATTTGCTAATGTACTTTGTACATGTTTTTCCTGGGGTTTGGTTCTTTAAATCAACTTTTCTCTTGAACTATTTAAGTGGCATTTAAAGATTTTTTTCACATATTTTCTTATTTTGTCATTCATCTTTTAATTTTATGGCACCTTTTTGACATGGAAATCAAATATTTTTAGTCAAATGCATTAACATTTTGTAATTGTTTACAAATGACTCATTGTGAATGGGTTAGAATGCTCTGACTGGTAAAATTGTTAATTTTGTAAATATTTAGAAAAGATGTCAGAGCAGTCAGGTCCTGCTCCCTACAGACCTCACCTATTCATCTACAGGGATTTCTCTACTGCATTTCCTGATGTTCTAATTCAGCCTTTTAATTCACCTCTTGTTTTTGTTAGTTAATTAGTATTAGTTTATTATTATTATTAGTTACTTGTTATTATCAATTGCTTTTTAAAAAGTCTAGTGTTGGGGATCCCTGGGTGGTGCAGCGGTTTGGCGCCTGCCTTTGGCCCAGGGCACGACCCTGGAGACCCGGGATTGAGTCCCACGTCGGGCTCCCGGTGCATGGAGCCTGCTTCTCCCTCTGCCTGTGTCTCTGCCTCTCTCCCTCTCACTGTGTGCCTATCATAAAGTAAAATAAAAATTTAAAAAAAAATAAAAAGTCTAGTGTTCCAATGTACTGATCTCTCCTGTGATGCTAAGTGGCTGACACTAGTAGAACACCTACAGTAAAAAAAGTGTTGTGAAAAAAAAATGTTTTTTTAAATTCATGAGAGACACGGAGAGAGAGAGGCAGACACAGGCAGAGAGAGAAGCAGGCTCCCTGTGGGGAGCCCACTGCAGGACTCAATTCCAGGACCCCAGGATCAGGACCTGAGCCAAAGGCAGATGTTCAACCACTGAGCCCCCCAGGTGCCCCTAGAAAGTTTTTTTTTTTTTTTAATGCCATTGACTGATTGCCTTTAGGTAAAGGTATTGTTAGGTTTTTTAGTAACTAAATGGAAATGAGACCACCAAGGCAAGCGAGGGTCCGAGAACAGATTTTATTGCAGGCACCCTCGGGCGAGGTTCCGCGACTCACAGAGGGGAAGAGTGAGTCGGGGAAGTCGTGCCAAGACAAGGTGGCAGGGGGTTTACATAACGTTGTAAGGCAGAACGGTTTCCTATTGGTCGGCTCATATGCAAAGGAAGGATTGCAATCCAACCAGAGTGACCCTCACTATGCAAAGGAAGGATTGCAATTCGGTCAGTCAAAGGTGACTTCCTCCTCTGGGGTTTGAAGGGCATTGGGTCCGGTTGGGTAAGTCCAAAGGAGAGGTCTAAGGGTCTGCGTCAAGCTGTCAGCAGGTCATTGGTCCATCGGCGTCCCAGGTGGAGGTGGTGACAGGAACCTCAGCCATTTGGGGTATCCGCCATCTTGAGGAGTTTCTCTTCCCGCCTGGCCCCAACAGGTATATTTTAGCTATGAATGTGAAATCAACTGCTTGTGGAGGATTGCAAAGTGATCATTTGAGAACATCCATTGGGATGTTTTTCCATCGTGATAGGATTTCATTACTAGAAAAAAGATGTTAAAACTCTCAAACATGGGCACTTAAAAAAACTTGCAAATATAATTTTCTAAACTTCATGAAAGTCTTCCAAACAGAGAAGATTTGGTGGGCTTCTCACTGTTCAGATATGGAAAATACAAGTCGGAAAACATGAGTTTGCAAAGCCAATGATTTTCAGGAGGATAAATAGATTTTTAATACTTAGATTTCAACCAGACATCTTTGCATAGTTAGTATGTGAATGCAAATCAAATGTCAAGGTTTAGTCAGCAGAACCAATGATGATGACTTTATCCCATTTACAACCCATTTCCTGAGAAGCGTTTCTCTCTGACAGCAACCAATCCAAGTTTAGAAATAAACTGAACTTAAAACCTGGTCTTGGGACCAGGCCTGGGTGGTTCAGTGGTTGAGCGTCTGCCTTTGGCCTCAGTGTGTGTGTGTGTGTGATCCTGGGGTCCCGGGATGGAGTCCCGCGTCGGGCTCCCTGCATGGGGCCTGCTTCTCCCTCTGCCTGTGTCTCAGCCTCTCTCTCTCTCATGAATGAATAAATAAATAAAATCTTAAAAAAAAACAAAACTGGCCTCTAAGTTACTGTATTTCAAAGCGTTAAATTAAGGTTAAGACACATATTCAATCTCGTGAATTTCATTAAATCTTGAAATAACTTTTTGAGTACTTAAAAATGTGTATTTCTAATAAATGTTTTTCTTATTTGAAGTGTTCGTAGCGTTTATAATAGTACTTAGCCTATTTGCACATCTAAGTCTGAATACGGATACCAGAGATGCATGCTCGGGACGCTGGACTGAAGTCCTACCGAAGCAGTTTGGAAGCCAGGGGCCCTAAGAACCTTTACCCTCTGGCCTTGCTTTTGGTAAATTTCCAGAGTGGAGGGTCGCTTTTATTTTTTTTTTAAGGTTTTATTTATTTATTCATGAGAGACACAGAGAGAGAGAGAGGCAGAGACCCAGGCAGAGGGAGAAGCAGGCTCCCCGCAGGGAGCCCGACGCGGGGCTCGACCCCGGGTCCCCAGGACCAGGCGCGGGGCTGCAGGCGGCGCTACACCGCGGAGCCCCGGGGCCGCCCGTGCACCCGCTTCCGCGCTCATGCACCGAACGCGGAGCGCGCGGCCCGGGACCCAGGCGACCGCGGGGAGGCGCTGCTCAGCCCCCCCCGCCCCCTCCCGGCCGCGGGCGGCGGCACCCGGACGGCTGAGTCCGCCCCGGAAGCCCGGCCGAGGTCAGGGCGGCCGCCAGCGCGCAGCGAGCTCGGGGAGCAGCCGCCGCGGGAGCCGGAGCCGCAGGTACCGGGCGGAGGCGCGCGTCCCCGGGGTCCCTGGGGTCCCGGGGCGGGGGGGCGGGGGGACGGGGGGCCCGTGCCCGCGGGGCCGGCGGAGGCACCGAGCCGGGGGGTGGGGCGGACACGCCCGGGCCGGAGGCGCCCCCTGCGCTGCGCGGAGCCCGCGGGAAGGGAGAGGCGCCCCCCGACCGGGGAGCCCCCCCCCCCGGGAGCCCGGCCCGGCAGGTGCCCGTCCGCGCCGCGCCCCGAGGAGGCCGCTCCCTCCCTCCCGCCGCGCTTCCCTCCTTCCTTCCTTTGCCCGGTTTGTCTCTTCCGTAGTCTTTGCTCTCCGTCCTCCTTTTTCTTTCCTTCCTCTGGCCTTCAGTGGCCGCTTCTCCTCGACTTGGAAGCCGCTCCCTTGCCTGTTTGCGCCTGGGCGGCGGCCCCAGGAATCAGTTTAAGGGACTCCCCGGCTCCCGCTCCCGCTCCCGCTCGGGTGAGGCCTTGGGGCGCAGCAGCCTCCGCCGCCGCCTGTGCTGCCTTCCCGCCCCCCCACCCGCGCCCTCCCGCTGCCCTCGCCCCCTGGCACACGCCCTCCCAGTCCCCAGGGGCACCCCTCATCCTTGGCCCTTATCATCTTCCTCTTCCTACCTGCAAATACTGGAAATTCTTAAAAACTAGGCGAGTCGGGCACGTCGGGGGCTCAGGGGTTGAGCATCTGCCTTTGGGTCAGGTCGTGGTCCCCAGAGCTTGGGATCCAGTCCCGCAGGGAGCCTGCCTCTCCCTCTGTCTGTCTCTCTCTCTCTCTCTCTCATGAATAAATAAATAATCTTAAAACAACAACAACAGCAACCTAGGTGGGTTTCCCTGTAGGCCTCTCTGTACCTCGTAGGTTCATCCCATTTGCCTAGGATCTCTGGCAACCTGGTGCTAATGGCCCGGATCTCTTGCTCTGGGACTTCTCCCGGCCTCAGGAACCTGCCTGGACTCAGCAGCACCCCTCCCTGTCTCCCTCACAGGTTCCTAGGTACCTAGGTGCTCTGCATGGTCTACACATCTCAGATGGAATGTATCACCTTCCTCATTCCATGTGGCTCCTCAGATAAACCTCCAATGGTTCATGGCCGGCCCAAAGTGTCAATTAGCTAGGAGTCTGCTAAAAGATAAACTGAGGCATATTGAAGAGTTGAGTTCACTTGAGCGCAGATTAGTTCGAATGGGGCAGCATCCCGTCTGGCAGTGGAAGGATCTGAGGAGCTGTCCAGAATCGAAGACTTCTAAGCAGAAGGGGAGTGGGACTAAGGAAGTTATCCTGGCAAAACAGAGGGTTGGTTATTGCAAAGTTATCTTCCATTAGGGGATGGCAGGGGACTGTCAGCAGGGGACCTCACTAGGCGGCTCCTGATTCACAGGTTTAAGATCCCATTTCGGGGAGAGCCGAAACTGATGAAGTCAAGACTCTGGATCTGGGGCTGAGCATAAGCAACTCCACCTGGGGCCTGTTGTTTTTTTTGGCCAGCCTCAGTGTCATCCTTGACTCCTGTTCCGTGTCCCTCACGTGCCCCTCATGTGATGGGTCACCCGGCCCGGGCAGTGCCACCCTCCACCCTGCCCTGCTCGTGCTTCCTCCCTATCCCTCAGCCACTGCTCAATGGCAGTAGGCAGCCAGCAGCTTCCCCAGCCTTTTTCCAGGCTCAGTGGTGAGCCGCTGAGTTTCTAAAATCCAGTGTACTCATAGAAAAACATTTGTTTAAAAACCATACCTGGGATCCCTGGGTGGCGCAGCGGTTTAGCGCCTGCCTTTGGCCCAGGGTGTGATCCTGGAGACCTGGGATCAAATCCCATGTCAGGCTCCCGGTGCATGGAGCCTGCTTCTCCCTCTGCCTATGTCTCTGCCTCTCTCTCTGTGTGTGTGACTATCATAAAAACAAAACAAAACAAAAAACAAAACAAAACAAAACAAAACAAAACAAAAAACCATACCTGGCTTTCCGGACCATAGCTCAAGGTCAGGCTTCTTGTCTCCAGCCACCCTATGTCACGCGACCACAGAGAGCCGGCGCCCCCGCCCCACATCGCCTGCCCTGCACCTCCTGCCACCTTCTTTCTCCTGCCAATCCCATCACCGCGGCCTAAACGTCACCTCCCCCTTCCTCACCTCCCAGAAGCTCTTGCCCAGCCCCTGAAAGCCAGCTCACCCCTCGCCTTCTCCTGAGCTTTTTAAAAGAGAATTTATTTCACTTCTCTGTGGGCTTCCTTAGGACTTTATAGATGATCCAGTTACAGAGCACAGGGCTGGCTTGAAACCACCCATCTATGTTTGTGTGGCTCCCTATAGGCTGGAAATCAGACCTTTCCACATTATTGTGTTCTTATGATGCAGTGGGATGGTGACACGGGTACCCAGGGGTGTTGTTTCATATCATGTTGAAATTCATCCCTTTTTAGATTTATATCGGGCAAATTCCTCTTTGTTTCAAGCCCAGCCCTCTCGAAAGCTTAATGTGCACATGAGATTGGGTCATCACAAAGTAATGGGGCATCACGAGGAAAGAGAGTCATAGGGTTATCCTGTTCTAGCTCCTGCCTCTTTTATGGGTGTGACCTGGACACACCCCCGAGGCGCCCTCGGGATAAGTGTGTGCCAGTGTGTCATCGCTGATGGATGGGGCAGATGCTGATGGGAAATACCCTGCTACTGACCAGCACCTGCCCACGTGGAAATGCAATGAAGGAAGAGGAAAGATGGAAGGACCCAGAAGAAGGCATTTGCCATTAGGAGCAGTTAAAATGTACAGTTGGCATTGGTGTGAATTTCCAGTACACTCCTTTGCCTGTTCAGGCAGGACCATACACATACACACACACACACACACACACACACACACAGCACTCACACGCAGCCGCCTAAGTTTAGGCTCAGGTAGGATCAACTCCAGAGTTGTGTCTATCACCTCCACTTTACCTAATTCTCTCCTCCTTTGGATCCCTTTGGTGCCACCTGTGCTGGGCCCCGTGCTGTGCAGTTTGCGTCTCCCTCGGGCTCCTAGCTGTTCCTTTTCTGAAAGTCCTCCAATGCCAGGCGAGGAAAAGTGCTGCCGGAGGTGGCCTGCAGGCAGGCTGGACACTGCTCCCTCATGGGACTTGCCCACTGCAGATGCATCAGCGTTCCCACACCTGCAGCCCTCGGGTTCAAGCCGAGCAGCTGAAGGTTCTGGAGAGGCTTCCGGAGAGGAGGACAGTGAGGTACTTCCACTGTTGTCCTCTAAGAAGTGACCTGTGAAGTATAGCATACCGCTGTGCAAGCTTTGCCACTATTGTATTCTCTTGGTTGATGTTGTATTGATTGATTGATAGATGGATGGATTTATCCATTTATTCATTTTAGAGAGAGAGTGTGAGCAGGAGGAGGGGCATAGTGAAAGGGAGAGGATCTTCAAGCCAAGTCCCTGCTGAGCGGAGCCTGACACAGGGCGGGGGGTGGGGGTGGGGGACTTGATCTCAGGACCCTGAGATTATGACCTGAGCTGAAACCAAGAGTTGGCTGTTTAACCTCCCGACCCACTCAAGCACCCCTTGGTTGATATGTTACATCATTTCTTTTAAACCTGAATTTGCACTGGTTGGGTCTGTTGTAGAATCTATATTTAGACTCCAACCTTATACTTTTTTTTTTTTTTTTTGGTTGGTTGGTTTGACATCACACTTTTTTTTTTTCCTTCCTAAATCAGAGACATCTTCTATCTCCTCTTAAAAAAAAAAGCCTTAAGAAGAAGCTTTCAAGGAACCAGTCAACCCTGGGGAGGCTCTGGTTGAAACAGTTGTCTCCCTGTCCTCTTGCACCTACTAAGCTCCTCTTTGCTCTCCTGCCCCTGAGACATCCAGGAGACCCCCGCCTCACCCAAGGCCTAAGGAGATACAGTTGCAGGGGCAGAGTCTGTGTCCTGCCTGCATTCCTTGATCCATGGCCTCGTGTCATTCTGACCTTTGCTTCTCTTGTCGCATCTCCTTCTCTGGCTCTGAGCCTCCTGCCTTCCTCTTAGGAGGACCCAGGAATTATGCTGAGCCCACCTGGATACTGGAGGAAATCTCCCTGTCTCAAGTCCTTGATTCAGTGAATCATATCTGCAAGGCCTCTAATGCTGTGCAAGATAACAAAGGTTTGGGAGGTTGAACGTAGCTGGCTGTGGGGGTGTGGTTATTCTTCTGGCCATGCCACTGATCACTGACAGGGGTGCTGTTGGCCAGATGACATAACGGTGGGCTTGGCTTATGTGCTTCCGTGTTGTCCTTTTGATACAGACCTTCCCTGATGGATGATCTCTATGAAGCAAATGGCAGTTTTGCCATCAACTTATTAAAAATGTTGGGTAGAGAGGACAGCTCGCGAAATGTGTTCTGCTCCCCTCTGAGCATCTCCTCTGCCCTGGCCATGGTCTTCATGGGGGCCAAAGGAAACACCGCTGCCCAGATGTCCCAGGTATGTGTGCCTGTCGCAGAGGAAGAACAATGGGTCGCTTTTTTTCGGTTCTTTCACAGAGCTGGTCATTTCATACATCACAGCAGCTGATGGAAGCCAGGGCAGCTGGCAGGTGGCTGGTGGGTGGCAGGAGGCACCCTGGTGAGGGAAAAAGAGCAGCTGGAGGCAGAAATGGGAATTGTTTCAGAACCTGCAGCCTACCTTGACAGCGCACCTGCAGGACCTTGACCAAACGAGTCATTATGTCACTTTTGCTACTAGATCAGAGCATCAATATGTGATAGCAAAGTGGTGACTTTGATAAGTCAGGTGAGCTATAATTCTGTCCCACGGGAAGTCCGAAAATTTCACCTTTGTTACATTTTAGATTTTTGCTAACGTCAAATACCCAACTGAGATGTAGCTGTTTGAACCAACTTTCTGTTAAGTGGGTTCTTTCTAGGGTATGATTAGGCATAAGCACAAGTAGAAAGCACCACAGTGTGGACTTTTGTCTCTGAAATCATTGGGAAGGAACGTGTAATCTGATTGAGCTGAAACGGGTCCCCAGGACCTGAGCTACAAAGGCAGTAGTGGCAAACACTTTAGGGAAGTAATCTCTAACCTTTTTGTTAGCTTAAGTTTCTCGGACAGTCCCAGAATATGGCCAGCGCCCAGGACTTCCCCATTGATAGCAGGGGTATGTGGGCACCTTCTGGAAGTGCCCCTGGGGATGGCAGCTGGGGGGGGGGGGACGGGCGGGTGGTTTCTTCCAGCTGCCTGGAGGAGGGAGGCTTTGGACGAGGGCCATTGGGAGACAGAGGAACAACCTTAACTTCCACTCTGACTTGACATGGAAGTCACAGGGTGGTCTGCAGAACATCTGAAATTGCTGCTGACGTAGTCTCTGTTGATTTCTGCTCATTCTTGTCTTCCCTGGGTCATGCCAGATTCATTCCAGCTACCTATTTGTTCTGTTGTGTCTCCCTCCTGAGTCATCACACCCGCCTTTCTAAGTGGGTCAATCTGCCAGGGCGGTGGTTTACGCCCTGGCACGATTTTGTCTTCCAGGGAACATCTGCCACTGACGGGACAGCTTGGTTGTCCTAGCTGAGAGGTCCTCCTGACATCTAGTGGTTAGAGGCTAGAAATGCTCACAATCTCTTAAAACACGGAGAATAGCCCCCCGCAATGAAGTATCTGACCCCAAATGCAACAGTGCCCAAGTGGAGAAGTGCTGTGGGAGAGTTAAACCAAACCCCCTTCAAGATGGGGGAGCCGTTGTGATCTTCAGTGCAGGGGTTGGTTTGGAGATAGCTCTTTGTGGGAGCAAGATGGCAATGGCAATGTTACAAGGCCCCATCCTTGTCTGTTACCAGGCGCTTTGTTTGAGCAGAGATGGAGATATTCACCAAGGTTTCCGGTCGCTCCTCGCGGAGGTTAACAAATCCAGCACTCAGTACTTGCTCAGAACTGCCAACAGACTCTTCGGAGAGGAGACATGTGATTTTCTTCCAGTAAGTTGTACTCACATATTGATGTCAAAAAAAAAAAAAAAAAAAAAAAAAGGCAAAAAAAGATAGACACTGCAGAAGAACAGAGATAAAGTATAATTCTGGTGCCTTAAATGTGCCCAGAATTGTAATCTTCTGTAATTTTGAATTTTATGATTGCCTCTGGTCTTTTAAAAAGTTGTTTTTGAGAGATTCTTCCCAAATGTCAACCTCAATATGTGCATCCTCCTGCACCCAGACCTGCCTCCCTGCCCCTTGACCCCCTATGTCGCAGTGACCACATCGTCCCCTGTGTGTATACAGCAGTCCCCAGTCTCACCTCTGGTTGTTGGGTGGTTCCTGCAGGGCCAGTTTCTCAAGGCCTCTTAAATGTGTCCCCTCTTCGAATCATCGCCACCACTGCCTGGGTCCAGTCCATTCTCACTGTATTTTCTACACCATTAAATTCTTTCCTGATGGATCTCTCCAAGTCCAGCCAGGTTCTCCCATACTAGTGACACAAGAGTCTTTTTAATTAAAATTGGTTCATAAAAGTGAGGCTTTTTGTCTGTGCACTTCCTATTTACTGAAGCCTATCATTCCCAAGCTCCCCAGTGCAGTAAAAGCCTGCCATCACGCAATAAGTGAGGGCCAAAAAATTATGTTGCATACTCTGCAGAGTGTGGCGACCTCAGATCAATGGAGTCATCTGGGCAAACCCGGCCATCTTCCTGGCCGGCAGTTCCAAGGATGCCTCTGTCCGATTCAAATACATCCCTGTCCTGGCTGCTGTAGAGGTCACCTGTTTGGGGCTTAAGTAGCATTGGAGAATGTTCTGGGTCTTCTAGGACAAGCACTAATGATCCCAGGAATCTTCTGGTTAATTGATGTTCATTTTTAAACGTCATCCTCATCTTTGAGTATTGTAATTGGGGGATCTTGGGGACACAGGGACTCACCTCCCCTTTTTGTCAGTTGCTTGGCTTCTCTTTCTCTCCACATTTTCTTTCTTCTGTAGAAGCTAAAATATTTGAGGACAGGAGATGGGCGGAGGATGGGAGCCAATTGCCAGGCACATTATATCTGAAACCAAGTTTTTGTGAGGTGAGTTATCTTTGGGTTTTCACGCATTGGGTGCAGGCCCTTCCTGACTTGAACTTACATTTCAGAGCTCATCCCCTGCCACTGTTTCCCCTAATCCACCCCTCAGCCCTGGCACCCCCAGGTGTGATCTAGGCCTATCCATTCCACTCCTGGAGGATCTGTTTCCACTATGCAGTATTCTCCATCGTTCACAAATTCAGACACCTGTGGTTGGTGTTGGTGACACAGAAATGGGTAAAAGGAAGTTAGAGTGCCTGGCAGACAGAAAATCAAACAGGAAGTCAGCATGGAGCAGAAGCATTGGACAGGACCATTCATGGGCTGTTCCGTGCATGCACACCACCATCTGCGTTCTCGAAGCCTTTGGAACTATGTGTGGACCTCTGTTGTTTCTCCCAGTGGCCCGTGAATCAGCTGGGGGCCGATGTCATGTGTCCTCCCTGGTGTTGGGCCCTGGGCAGGGGGTCAGCCACGGCCTCTGCGGTCTGCACACTTTTGCCAATCGCTTACATGAGTCTAACAGCGCAGGATGCCCCACTCAGAGGTCGTGCTTGAGGGGGAGCATGGTGACAAGTTTGTTGACGTGGGACCTGGGCTGAGCAGGACAGACCCGTACTCGTGTTCATAGGCCTACAGGGAATCCTGCCAGAAGTTCTACCAGGCGGAGCTGGAGGAGCTGTCGTTCGCCAAAGACACCGAAGAATGCCGGGAGCACATAAACCACTGGGTGACAGAGAAGACGGAAGGTGAGAGAGGCCCACCAGCCATGCGGCTGGGGTATTTTTCTCAGGTTTATGAGGTCACGGAGTGGTCATTTCCAAAAGCTACGTCAACAGAGTGAGAATCTCAGACCCTCTCCCCTTCTGGATTGTGCTGGAAACTGCCTGAGAAGTGCTTCCTGTTTGGGGTGGATGAACTGGGCTGGCTCAGAGGTTGGGACTGACACCAACCCCATTCTAGCAAGCTTTTGAGAAAGAAACAGGGATCTGCTGGGGGCACCGTCTATACTCAACCCTTTCGTCATTGTAGCTAGGGAAATAGACTCATCAGCACTATATGGATTCACTTTTTCTCCGTAACTGATGGTTCCTTTGCTGATGGTCCCCGTCAGCCTTCTGGGTGAGGAGGGGAAAGCCCTCGTTGTGCCCCGAGGTCAGGATGATGTTCGGGTTAGGTTGCAGCTGAGATGAGGCCACATTTCACATCATCCCCCTGTGGTGACGAGGACAGGCTAGTTTTGTCTATGGGGCTGTCCTCCCATTGTCACGTGACTGTGGTGGAATTTGCTTTCAGGGCAAGAGCTTCTCTGCCTTTGGTCCAGATTCTGGAAGGGCAGCTCATGAGGAACCTGCAGCCTCCCCTGCCCAGACCACCCTCTGTCTTAGCAGGAATCCTTCTGCCAGTGCTTGGCTAGAGTTCACAGGGGAAGGGCATGCTTTTAAGCACTCGGAGTACCTGACACAAGCTAGAAACTTCTAGAAGTGTATGTATGGGGGGGGGTGTTAAATCACATATTTCTTCATGTGCTCATCTAGCCTGCATTAGTACATCCGTTCTTTTTTTTTTCTTTTAAAGATTTTATTTATTTATTCATGAGAGACACACAGAGAGAGGCAGAGACACAGGCAGAAGGATAAACAGGCTCCCTATGGGGAGCCCGATGTGGGACTCGATCCCAGGATCCCAGGCAAAGGAGATGCTCAACCACTGAGCCAAAGGCAGACACTCAACCACTGAGCCACCCAGGCGCCCCACATCCACTCTGTCTTTATGGTGCACCCACTCCATGTCAGACAGCAGCTGAGCCCACGATTGTACTGAATGCCAATCAAATAATGATTGTGGGAAGGGTACAGCCTCTCACGTCCTCCTACGTTATATGTGCAGTGGTCTCTCGCTTTCCCGTTGATCCAGCACTGCTAGCACTTCACTTGGGGATGCCAGAAGCTTCTACATACATCACACTCCCTCCCTACATTACTCACTTCCTCTTCATCAGATTGACTACCATTGTGTTTCCCCAAGATATCAGCGCCATAGGGGACATTGGGCATCACCTTGTCCCTGGTCTCATTGGATAACTTAATTTGGGCCCCTTTATTGCACCCCTTAATCCCGTCCCCCCATTCACTGCCTTCAGGAGAGCTGCTTTCATCCATTTACGGGTCTGTATTCTTTCATCCTTCAGAAGCTTCTCCTTGCCTAAGTGAGATTTGAAGCTTAGCATAGAGCAATTTTCTCAACCAGAGTAGCCCCCAGGTGACGTTTGCCAATGGCTGAAGACATTTTGGTTGTCACAACTGGGGAAATGCTACTGGTGGAACATTCTACAATGTCCAGGACACTTCCCACAACAAAGAAGTATCTGACTTACAATGTCAGTAGCGGCATCAAGGTTGGCAAGGCAAGACTCTTGGGCTATTGGCTCAGCCACTTTCCACCTATGTGACGTTGGCAAAATGTCAGGCAAATGTCTTGACCTGAATTTCTAGATCTATAAATTGAGGGCAAAATGATAGCTGACCTGCCTGCTTTGAGATTGCTGTTTAGGGACAAGCAGTACATGTCATGTGTGTGCGCAGCACTACATCCCATCGCTCTTTCCTCAGACAGCCAGGAGGGCAGGATTCCAGCCTGGCTATCAGCCAAGCCAAGCTTCATATGTCAGGAGCATTGTCAGAAGAGAATGTTTATTCCCCTCCCTTCTCCCCCCAAATAGCGATAAACTTCTCTCATATTCTTTGCAGGGAAGATTTCAGAGATCCTGGGTGCTGGGACGGTTGATGCACTGACTAAGCTGGTTCTCGTGAATGCCATCTATTTCAAAGGGAAATGGCATGAACAGTTTGACAGAAAGAACACAAGGGGAATGCCCTTTAAATTCAACCAGGTAGGGAAGTATTTGTTGGATGCACTGCTACTACCTTAATGTGATATGCTGGGAAAGATTGTGGGTGAATAGGAAAAATAATTGATTTCATACTATATTTCTGAATGAATTTCATACCCCCTGTATATCTTTTGTTGGAGAGGGGAAGAGAAAAGGTAAAATCATTTTTATATTGACAGTTTTGTGTTCACATCCTTTGTAAACCGATTTGTCTTTGGCCCTATTATTTAGATCGAAAGAAAATGTCCTCTAACCCTTGGCATTATGTTTGTCCTGAAATATCACTGTATTGACGTAGACACCTTCTTGCAATGTCAGTGACAACTATGCCTATATATTCACTTATAATTCACAGCCATACAATTCTGAACACAAAAAAAGTGTTAACAGATGTTCAGGCTAATTTTGTCTTTATTTTTAGATCTTTTTAAAAATAAAAATTGTATATAAGGTGAGTGAGATGATGATTTGATGTAAAACATATAATGAAATAACTGTTGTGGTCAAGCCAATTAACATACACTTTCCTTACATGGTTACCGTATTATTTTTGTGATGAGAGCACCTGAAATCTACTCTCTTAGCAAATTTCCATATTCACTACAAGTATTGGTAACTGTAGTCATCATACTGGACATCAGATCTCTAGACTTAAAGCCTAACTTTAAAGACACTTTTGTCCCTTCACTGTTAAGTATGATAATAATTGGCGTCTAGCAATTAGCTTGAAATTTCACTTGCATCAACTTGATGATAGGATATTGCATGCAGATTTAAAAGTCTAGAATGCATTTGATGCAAGCTTTAGAAATGGTGGACACAACAAATCTTGTCAAGATCCCCTCTCCAAGAAAACCAAAGCCATAAAGCCATATAATTGAGCAATAAAAATATAAGTCTCTGTGGCCTATACATCTTTTCTAACCACATCCTTCAACCACAAAACCTGATTTTTAGTTAATTCTCCCCTTAACTTGGATAAATAAAGTTTAACTATAAGGTTGCTAGGAGTGTTTCTCTAATGCATCTTTTCAGAAAAGAAAAACACAACTTCTTCTGGAAGTAATGTAGGGTTTTGTCTCTCTCTATTCATCAATTTTATTCTCTCTCACTTGGTAATGGTTGATCTGCTGGGACAATAGCATGTTGTATTCGATACTAATATGTAAGAATGAAGATTTTGCATCTATCAGCTTAATGTGCAGAAATAGTAATTCTCTTCTCTGTACCTGGGGGTTCTGCAGATTAGATATATCTTATCTTTAGTAAGCTGTGCTCATTTTCCAGCAATCTGATTTTAATTTCGTATTTTCATTAGGAGAGAAAGACGGTGCAGATGATGTTTAAGCAGGCTAAATTTAAAATGGGGTATGTGGATGACGTGCACACTCAGATCCTGGAGCTGCCCTACGCAGGGGAGGAGCTGAGCATGGTCATTCTGCTGCCAGATGACAACACCGATCTCGCCGAGGTAAGCCCTCGCCAGGGAGTCTGAGCATCTGCAGAGACAGCTTGAGCCCATTTTTTAATGTTCGTCCATCAGATGGCATTTGAGGAATTCCAGTTGAGGGTTTTTAGGAGTATTGAATGAACAGCATTTCATGTCTTGGTGAACATGTGTTTGCATTTCTGTTGAGTATGTATCCAGGAGTGGAATTGGGCGAGGTCACATTCTGATGAAGCTGAGAAGAGAGACTTCAAAAATTCTAAGAATGCTATGCTTCTTTCTGAAGGGAGGGGCTAGTTGAGGTCCCAATAATTATTGAAGTAAAGTACTAGGCACGGACAGGGATTAATCTGGGCACTGTTTGTTTTCTTTTCTTATTTTTTTTTAAAGATTTTATTTATTCATTCATGAGAGCACAGAGAGAGAGGGCGGCAGAAACATAGGCAGAGGAAGAAGCAGGCTCCATCCCAGGACTCCGGGATCACACCCCAAGCCAAAGGCAGATGCTCAACCACTGAGCCACCCAGGGATCCCTGGGCAGTGTTTCTCAAACATGAATGTGCATAGGAAACTCCTGGGTGTCTTATTAAAATGCAGTTTTTGATTTGGGGCTGGGGAGGGGTGATGGTCTGAGATTCTGCATTTCTAACAAGATTCCAGGTGATGTAGATGCTGCTGGTCAGGGAACCACACTTTGAGTAGCAAGAGGCTCAAGTACAGCTGAAGAATTTTCTTTAGACAGGAGGAGGGGGCTCTCTTCCCATGAAAGAAAAGGAACGAGTTCATAGTGGGAGGAAATAAATTTGTAGGGAGGTCCTGACCAGTAGTGTGCTTATTATCTTGGCTCTCTGGGGATGGGAAAGGCTTCATATATAATGTTGCATCTGGTTCCCTTAGTGTAAATCCTCCCATCTGGCTGAGTTTAGGCTACTGAGGGTCTAACAGTTGACTCCTGCCAGAGTTACAAGCCGGCACCAGCACACAAACGCACAGGATGACGAGGGTGGGGCCTGTGCAATTGCCCTGGTTTCTCTTTGGAATCAAGAAAGCTCTTGGCATGAGTCGAGGGTGAGATCTGTCACAGCTGCTTTAGAAGAAAATTAGGAGGGTCTGGGAATTCGAGCTAACATCCAAACAACCATCACTATAGAGGAGCATCTGCCTGGACTCCAGGTGGTGAAGAGAAAGGCGAGAGGCAGTGGAAGCCCCTTCTTCCTTTCTTTTTTAACCGTGGCCAAACAGAGTGAGTGATGGGTCTTGGAGGTTTTGAAGCGAATGCCAGGGCAGGCCAAAGACCAACAAGAATGGCGGAAGCCACAGTGTTGTTGAACTCTCTGTTTCTGCTCTCACCTCCACAGAAGCTGAGTCTTCCTTCCTGTTCAGATGGTCCCTGGTCTTCCCGCTCTGGCCCATCAGAGTTCTGAGCCATTCTCTGTCTCTTTTGTCAGACAGTCTCTAATTCACTCTGACGTGCATCACACGCATACAATCACTTGGTTTTGAGAACTTGCCAAACTAAAGGACACTTGAAATGAGATTGGTACAGATAAAAAATAAAACACACAAACAAAAAAAAAAAAACCCCACAACTCCCGTCTCAGGTGTTTTTTGGTTATTTTCTTCATATAGCCATAAAGCAGGGAGAAAGATGAGAATTTGAGGGAAAAGCTTGGTATGTGTACAAGAGGAAAGTCTCTGTACATTGTCTTGGACCAGGACTCATCTCGTTGCCTGTCAGGGGGGTGGTGGGTGCCAGGCTGTTGTTTCTACGTTTTAAGATTTGGCTCCTTCTTACTTCAGGTGGAAAAAGCACTTACGTACGAGAAGTTCAGAGCCTGGACAGATCCAGAAAACATGACTAAGAACAAAGTTCAAGTTTTCCTTCCCCGGTTGAAGCTGGAGGAGAGTTATGACTTGGAGTCTTTTCTTCGAAGTGTAGGCATGATTGATGCATTTGAGGAGGCCAAGGCGGACTTTTCTGGAATGTCAGCGAAGAAGAATGTGCCGGTGTCCAAGGTGGCGCACAAGTGCTTCGTGGAGGTGAATGAGGAGGGCACGGAGGCGGCGGCGGCCACGGCCGTGGTCAGGAATGCTCGGTGCAGCAGAGCCGAGCCAAGGTTCTGTGCAGACCACCCTTTCCTCTTCTTCATCATACACCGCTGCACCAACAGCATTTTGTTCTGCGGCAGGTTCTGCTCCCCATGAGGAGGCGCCGTGGCTGTCCACCGCCCCCCCTCCTGCCCACCTGGCCTTCGGGCACATTCCTTTTGACCGAACTGCTGTGGTCATTTGAATGTCAAAATAAAGCGTGTGCCCCTGGGAAGTTTGTGAGTGTCCTTACCAAATATTCCGTGGCCCCTGCGAAAACTGAGGCGTCAAATGTGTGAAGTTGGGGGCGGAGAAGGCTGTGGCTGTTCTGGAAGGTTCAGGCAGCTCCTGGTTCTCATCGACTCTGCCCTCACCTACCTATCAGAGGATGGCCTGTTCTCATTTTTGCGGGTGCCCTGAGGAGCATGTCGAGGATTCGGAAAGCAACCCACTGAGTGCTTTCCCATCCTGCAGTGACCTCTAAGCTCTGCTCACCTCCACGGCCAGAGGCCAGAGCCTGGCCCCACTGTGTCCACAGCCAGAGGTCAACAGCACAGAGCAAACCCTGCAGCCTGGGTGGCTGAGATGAGGGGCCTCTCCCCTGTCAGTGTCACACAGACCACCTGCATGTCCCAGGGCTCACACTGTCCCCTGTGAAGACAACTCCTTCACATGGCCTTGCCATAAACCTTCAGACCTGAGCTAGGAGGCAGAGCTTGGAACCATGTAGTGCCATGTAGTCTCCTCCATTCCCTTTCCTTCTGAAGCACCCCATACACACACACCAGACACCTTCACATGAAGCACCGGCCAGGAGCAGTGTCCCTCTAGTTAACCACATATGCTCACGTGTGGCTCCAGCACATCGTACTTATGCATGGGCCTCCCTATGGTATTTTTTGACTTAAAAAAGGATTTGTAGGAGCACCTAGGTGGCTCAGCTGTTGACTAGAGGTGAAGCCACAGGACTAGAAAGCTTGCATCTTTTAGTTTTAATCTCATATCCACTTCTAATTTTAAAAAATCTATACCTTTATTATGGTATAATTTATCCAGAATAAGCTTTACATATTTAACATGTTACAGTTTGATAAATTTTGACACATATATGCACCCATGAAACCAAACCGAGGAACCAGTGGGCAGGTCCCAGGCCACGGGAAGTCCTGTCAGTTAGCCCTCTGAGGTCTGTACAATGACAATGAGCTAAGGAGACCTGTCAGCCTTTACTCAGACCTCTTGGATTTCCAAATGAAGGAGACTAGGGTTCAGGTTGGGATCCCTCTGTCCCCAAGGGGATCAGAAGCACTGTGTCAAGGTCAGAGTTCAGTGGTCTCAAATCTCTGGGCTGGGGGTAGCTCAGGAAGTAGAAATGTTTCATACCACAGCTATTCTATATAGCTGAAACCTGGCCCAGATGGGGTCTCAAAACTGCATAGGTCCTAAGAGGGCCCCTCTACATCCCAGGCATAACACTCAAGAAACTAATATGAAAAGTGATTATGATAACAGGACCCACTTCATAGAATTGTCGAGAGGACTTAATGGGTACATAAAGAAGTTGGAACAATGGCCTGGCATAGTAGTAGCCAACATGTAATGGGTGACTATCATTATTAGACAAGACTCAATAGCATTTTTGGTGCATCTAAAAAGCAATTGTTAGAAAATATAGTTAATTATACACTAAAAAAAAAGTTCTCAGCAATAGTAACTTAAGCAAGACTATTATGTTGAAAATTAAGAAATGGTGGGTGCTTGGGTGGCTCAGTGGTTGAGCATCTGCCTTTGGCTCAGGCCGTGATCCCAGGGTCCTGGGATCGAGTCCAACATCAGGCTCCCCATAGGGAGCCTGCTTCTCCCTCTGCCTATGTCTTTGCCTTTCTCTGTGTGTCTCTCATGAATAAATAAATTAAAATCTTCTTTTAAAAAAAGAAAATTAAGAAATTCGATTGAAAGTCATTAAAGATGGCCAAAAGAAGGAGACATTTTATATCATGAATGGAGAGACCTCGAGTTGAAAAGTCATCAGTTTTCCCCTACTTGTCCTATAGATGTAACATAATTCGAATCCAAATTCCAGCAATGTTTTCTGTGGAACTTAACAAGTATACTTAAAAATTTATATGAATAAGCAAAGGGCCAAAAATACCCAGCACACATCTAAAGAAAAAGATCAAGTTTCAGAGTTTTATAAGGTTTTAATAATATAGTGCAGTGTTTACACAGGGATAGACCAACAGATTAATAGCCCAGAAGCATACTCATTCATATACGAAAATGGGAAATGGGACAGAACTGGCATTAGAGGTCAACAGGGAAATAACAGCCCAATATAATGTGCTGGAACAACTTCCTACATAAAAGGAAACAAAATTAATTATTGAGAGATTAAATACCAAAATCCAAAAACCAAACTTTATAAACTTTGCAAGAAAATATAGCAGAATATTTTATGACTTAAGGGAAAGAGATCTTAAAGGATATCTGAAAAGCAAAACAAGGCAAACGACTGACAAAATCAACTACATTAAGATATATGTGCTTCAAAATACATTTAAAATACACCATAAAAATTATTAAAATGTAGGCTTAAACCAGGAGATGGGAGTTTAACATATTTAACCATTAATATGTTAAATTATAACATATTAATGGTTAACATATTTATATGTTAAATAATAACATATCTATATGTTATATAAACATATAATGTTTAAATATATATGTTTATATATTATAAATAATAATAACATATTTATATGTTATAATTTAACATATTAACGGTTAAATATGTTATGGTTAAATATGTTAAATATACAAAACGTATTTTCATATTTTCATGGAAAAGTCCGTAAGAAAATGACAAGCCAATGGAAAAATGGGGAAAGACTTGAAGCTACTTCACAAAGAAGAAAACAGAAAAGATCAATAAACATAGGAAAAGATGCTCAATATCATTAATGAAAGCAAATTAAAATAGAAATGAGGGGTCAGAGGGATGTGTGACCATGGAGGAAGGGCAGAGCAATGTTGTTGGCTTTGAAAGATGGAGGAGAGGGTCCTGAGCCAAGGAATGTGGATGGATAGGCTGAAGGAGGTAGGGAAGGGGATTCCCTAGAGCCTCCAGAGAGGAGTGTACCCTGTGGGTACCTGATTCTAGCCCCACCGAGACCTGCCTTGGACTTCTAACCAGCAGAGCTCTCACATTATGAATTCACGTTTTAGATCTTCAAGATTGTTAAATAATTTGTCACAGCATCAACAAGAAACTAATAAAGTATTCAGCACTGATGCTTTTCTTTTGCAAATGACAGAAACACATTTCTGTCTAACTTAAGAAGAAAGTAGTTTATTCTCTCCTATCAAGGTTAGAAAAATACCTGAGGAATAACTAGGACGGTAGACTCAAGTGTCTTGGGCTCACTCTCCATTTCTGACTTCGTTGTTTCTTTGTGTGTTAGATTCCTTCTTTCTCCCCACAGAACTTGAGGTGGATCTTCATCCCTCAACTCATCATCCATTGTTTGGATTGACCCTTTTGTCACTTAGTAATCCTAGAACGGACAACAAGGACAAAGGAGCGAGGATGTACTGACGTCCTGGCTTCTTGCAAAATCAGACAGATGAACCACAGGAAGTTATTATAATATGAAGGTTGGAAGATCACCAAGTGTCTGTTTTCTACCCGACCTGTTTTGGCCTTAATTGGGCAGTGATATGTGTTAGTTCATGGCTTCGTTCCATCAATCAAAGATAAACATGACTAGAAAAAAAACTAATTTAAAGTAACATTTAAAAGCATTTGGACCAACAAAATTATTACAAATGAAGGTTGCCTACTCTATTGGTTTTCTTTTGCTGCCTTGATGAGTGACCAGTGTGACTCAGAGTCTTGAGCAATGTGGATTTGTTGTCTTGGGTTTTTGGTAGGTCAGTAGACTTGGCTCGTCTGCACCAGTCTTGTAAGGTCTACGTCAGAGGGCTGGCAGGGCTGCCTGCCTCCTTTGTGGCTCTGAGGAAGAATCCATTTCGGGGACATTCAGGTTACTGGCAGCATTGAGTTCCATGTGGTTGTAGAAATAAAGTTCTTGTTTCCTTGTTAGTGGTTGCCAGGATCTTTCTCAACTTCTTGGCTGCCTCCTTCTTCCATTTTCCAAGTCAGCAATGGTGGTCCACTCCATCTTGTGTTTTTGTAGGGCAGGAAAACTTGACCTTTACCCATCTTAGGTTTTCACTGAGACTCTTTAGCAAAAAGACAGATTAACAAGGGAAAAACAGTTCACTGTTGCATGTATTTGTATACACTATGCCAGGCATCCCACTGCTAGTTTGCTACTAGAGAAACTAAATGTTCAAGAAGTATGTAAAATAATGCTCATAGCATTATTAGTCCTCATAGTAAGAAAAAATGTAAAAAAAAAAACCTCGGAAAAATGTTGAATTATTAAAATGTGTAAGTTATGTTGTATTCATAGAGTGGAATCAGGGTCATCACCTTGCTTAGCTCTGGGGCACTATTCACATTGTTAGCACCTTTCATATAGATCATAATGTACTGGTGTCTTTCGGAGGCTTACAAATTTGTATGGAATACCATATATTGGGGAAAATGAATTAATCACAGCTATCAGCATAAGGCATAATGCAGAGCAAAAATAACAAGTGTCAATTGCCTTTGCACAAAGTTAAACAGTAAGCAAACTGATCATTATCCTGTTAAAAGATACGTACATGTAGTAAAGCCATAAAAAATAAAGGAGGTCTTAATGCAAAATATAGGATACTATTAAATTCAGGGAAAGAATGTGATAAGTCAAGTCAATAGGAAACTTCGAAGTTATTCATGATGCTCAGTTTCTTAAGCCGGGTAGTAGATATTAGATGTTTATTAAATTTACTATTAATCTTTAAATATATCCACTGGTATATCCATTGTGTTGTACGCATGATACATTTCACAGTAAAAAGAAATTTAACAAAAGAATGGAGAAATCATGGTATATAATACAGTATGATAAAAAATGCAGTCAGCTAAGAAAAAAGACTGTTAGGTTTAATAATCAAACTAAATGTAACTTCCCTATCAGAAGACAAAAATCTTTCAGACTGAAAGTAAGGAACAGTATTTAGCCAAATGTGGTTTTTAATGATCATATCTCAAATAAAGTGACATAAAATGAGCAAGGATATATCAGGCAAACTTAAACAAAAGGACAGCAGGAGTCAAGCTATTAATATCAGAAAAAGTAGACTTTAAGGGAATGAGTTGAAAGGAAGAAATGCTGTCATTTGATACAGAGAAGGATACAATTCACAGTGAAGATAATATTTAAACTTGCCTCTTTCAATAAACGTAGAAAAAACAAATAACAAAAACTAGATGAATAAATACTACACTGTACCTCACACTAAGAGTCACGCTTGTACATCTTTACATTTCCAAAAGCAAGATGTGTCTCGACGTCATTGTCAATATGTACCTGTTCTTAGTCATCGTTTTTATTTTTTTCACTTCAAGTTATTGTTGGTGCTATATGTGTTGCATAGAGTTGCCACTAATTTTTGAAAATTATATTATTACTTGGCACTAAAAAATACTGTGAATACCAAAAATTATTAACGTGGAGCAGTGATGGGAAATTTGACCTTAGAGAAGCAAATCCTTATGTTCGGTGGAATTGGTAAAAATTCCCTACTCTGTTGCAAAGCAGTGACCGTGATTTAGAGAACCTAAGAACGGGCAAGTAGAAGAGGCTGTGCTATAGGATTACTCATCACCTGCCCGCATCAAATCTTGCAGAAAGGGTGTCACCGGTTTGGAAGAGAATCCTAAAGATGCTAGCTAGTGCTCGGTCTGCTTGTGTTTGGTTGTTTGGTGATGTTTGGTAATGGTCACATGCCAAAGTTCTTGATGGCATAATAAACAATACCATGATCAAAAAAAAATGAACATCTGTGCTTTTAAGTCCTGTAACTATTTAAAGAGCCAAATTCTGAACAGGTTTCAAGGTTATTTTGTAATTTATTTTATAAATATTTAATTTTATATATGAACAAGTAGAAGATATAATACAATCTACATCTAAATACACCTAAAAGAATTCTTTACATATTTATAAAATAAAAATTCAAGTGAAATAAGGTATTACATCATAATGTGATTGGCATAACATTTATTTCCTTAGCAATAGAAGAAATAATAATGCAATTTAGAGCTGAGATCATTTTAAAGTTGATGAATTGTGGTACAATTGATATGATTATTTTTTTCCTTTCCTATCTTCCCTTCTAGAGTGCATGAGCATCTAGTGTGGAACTTTCTGAATTGATCACGTAAAGCTCAGGTTTTCTGTTTTTTATTCTTAAAGCCAGAGAGATTTCCTGAATGTTTTCTCCTAGTCCTTCTCTTGACTTTTTTTGGATAATTATGTTGTAAATTTCACAACCATACGTACTTTCTTGCCTTTTGATAATTTCTTTTCCATTTCAGTCTCTGTGTGTGCACACGCACACGTGAGTTGTGTGTGATGACTTCTTGAATTAACTAATAATACTAATGGGAATTTTTAACATTCTTGTCTAACTTGTTTCCTCCAGATCAACTCTTCTGAGTATCAGCATTGTTCTTTCTATAGTAAACCAATGATAGTCTTCCAAGTTCCTTGTAAAGTTTCTCCGTTCCTAGCATTAACAAATAATTTTGATTATTGGTGTAGGCAACTCGCTTCTATCATCTCTACTGTTACATGTGTCTAGGTAAGTCTATTTCCTCAGTAGGCTTCCCTTCAAAAAGTGTGCTTCATTGAGATGCCTCACATGTGTTCATTAGTGTGTCAACCAGCATCTGAACCAGAGGGTGTACAGGCAGAGAAGCCTGGTGTGGCTGTCCCCGTTCTCACAAGCCCCACTCTCCTGCCCCCTATCTTACCTCTCTCAAATTTCAGAATCAGAGGAATTCTACTCTTGGACTCTAGTGTCCATATTAAAACCTCCTCTCCCAGGGCAGATTTTAAGCATTTCTTTACCAAAAAGTTCTTGCTCTTGTGTATTCCCCAGGGAGCAGCTCTGGATTTCCCATCATGCTGTAGCAGGAAAGTGGGAGACAGGGAGCCAGCGGGAACCCCTGGAGGTCTGTCTTCCTCCGCCCTCTCTCCCTCAGTACCCACTGAGTCACAATACTGAGTCTGTCTGGGCCCGTATGGGGCACAACGAGCATGACCCCGATCATATCAAAGCCAGTGAGGCCAATACGAGGTGCCAGCATCTGGTGACCTTGACCTTCATCCCTGATCGGGGCCACCTCAATAACTTGGTAAAGATGGATTTGCAGAGAGAAGACTTCAGAGGCTGTCTCCCTGGATGGAGAGGAAGCAATTACTAACCACTCAGAAGTTGCTAACTAGTGATATGACCTTGAGCAAGTTATTTAGAGTCCTTTGGGTTCAGAGTCTCCTCCTCTGTAGTGAGAAAGGGTTTGCCCAGAAGATCCCTCAGTGCCTTCCAGCTTGAACGTTGTCAAATAAACGCGCCGCACAAGGCTATCTGGGACCACGCGCTTTACTTTCTTCATTGAGATTTTTTCATTACTTTGTAAGCTTTTGTTATTTCAAAGATGACTTTCGTTGCTAGAAATCTAAGTTGGCTCTAGTGTGCTTGTTAGAGCGACACCTTTTTCATTTCGGTTAAAGACTTTGATGACAGTTTTCCAGCGAGAGCATGGCAAAATAAAATCATGTTTTCTGTTCTAACATTTGTTTCATCTTCATCTTTTGTCAGTGGAAATATTGCTATTTGTCATTTCAACATTTTCCAGTGACACTTCTTCCCTCATTTGGGGCCTTTGAAGTTTCTCTCAATAGAATGAAGGCTTTCGCTAACAGTTCGCCAGGGCTGCTGCTCCTGATAGAGAAGGGGGCCTGGGCAAGCCAGCTGGTGTTTGCATCCAGGTCTCTGGGCAGTCTCCCTTCCCCATAAACAGGGCAGCATTCAGTTATAGGACCAGGCTGTGGAGGAGGAGAAAAAACTGCTCTGGGGCTTAGTCCACTGGTGCTTTATTGCTGCTGTTTAGAAGTAAGCTCATTTATATTTGACAGACCCTACGTGCGTCTTCCTGAGGAGAGGCCTCGAGGTCTTGGTCTTGGAGGCAGAAGGGACAGCTGAGCCGGTTATCACTTCTTGACAAGCACAGCTGGTGAGTGAGGCATGCTGTAGATCCTTCAGCTGGGTGAGGCCTTGCAGATCCAATGGGTCACAGAGCATTCCAGAAGGTGCATAAAGAAAGCTTTCTAGCTGCCCCCACTTCCGTCACTTCCCCCCAGATCCTGAACTGGGGCAAGTGTTCTTGTCTTTTCTTTTTTCTTTTCTTTCTTTGTTTTTTCTTCTTCTTTTTTTAAAAAATTATTTATTTATTCATGAGAGACAGAAAGAGAGAGGAAGAGAGAAAGAGAGAGAGAGAGAAAGAGAGAGAGAGAGAGGCAGAGACATAGGCAGAGGGAGAAGCAGTTTCCATGCAGGGAGCCCGATGAGGGACTTGATCCTGGGATCCCGGGGATCACGCCCTGAGCCAAAGGCAGATGCTCAATGGCTGAGCCACCGATCCAAGTGTCCTTGTGTGTTTCCTGAAAAACAGATTTGAAATCAGTTTTTTTGTTTTTCTTTTTTTGTTTGTTCCTGGTTTGAAATCAGGATTGTTCTGGTTGAAATCAGGTTTGTTCAGTTTGGAATCAGGTTGGTTCTACAGAACCCAGAACCTCTGATACTTCTGCTTTCAAGGGGAGATTGAAGTAAGGATCATTTTCTTACCTTTAGGTAGCTAGCGGGGAGAAATATTATCGGTGATGAGTGCAAGGGACAAGCAAATTTTGTTATTGGTAAGGGTGACAAGTGATTAAGAAGGGATTTATTAGAAAGTTACAGAGATTCAGTATTTGAATAGGAAGGGATTTTAGGAATAATCTAAATGCCACCTCTGCTCAATGGAATCTAAGATCTAGAGGGTCTGTGTGCCTTGCCCAGCACCCAGCACTGAGCACCCTGCCTTACACATCATAGCAGTTTATTAAACAGTTTTGGAATAAGTGTCCTGCATCACAAATCCAGGTAGTGGTGGTCCTCAATTATGTGTGTGGAGGAAAAACAGGAAGCATGAGACTCCAGAAGAGTCTCTGCTGTTTACAACTCTTCCTTTCCCTTGGCCTATTCTGAGCCTTGCTCTAGGCCCTAAGACTAGAGGTAACAGAACTGTTTTTGCATCTCCTCTGTTTATAGAACATCACCTGCCAAGACACAACAGGAGAACCTGATCACCATCCCTGATTGCCAGCTCTCTGCTACCCCCACATTCGATCAATCCAACACCTGGCACCCCACCTGCCATTTTCCCAACCCTGCCCCTGGTTCTTCTGCTCCAGGCTCCTCTATTCCCTCCCAAATCTAATCCATAAACAGGCATTAGGGTCATAATTTTTAAAAAGTAGGTATATTCATACCATTCTCCACTTTTCAGCACCTTCATGGTAAAATCCAAACTTGTTTAAGTGACAGGGCCTTTTATGGTATCTCCCCTCACTACTTCTCTAATCGCATTGTTTCCCATTTTCTCTCTCACATGTACAGGATAGTTCAGCTGTAGCGAGCCTCACCCCATAGTGTGATTTCTATTCCGTGCTGCTTCATATCCTCCCATCTGTGGATATTGGCCCAACAGGGTGTTTCCTCTCTGCTTCTTGCCATCATCTACCCGCCCACTAGAGCACTTTGCAACCTGGAGAACCTGGCAGGGGGCCCCCAGGTAAAGGTAAGACGAGAGGAGTCCAGCTCTCTGAAAGTGATAACGGATCCTTCTATAACCAGGCTCCCTTTGTACCAATGAGTTTAGGTTTCCCCACTTTAGGGATGGGAAAAAAAGTTACTAATGAGAGATTATAAACAAGGGGCTGCTAATCATATACTTAATAAGCAGCAAAGGAATCTTTGATGTTACTCAATTAACCTTCCCATCCACATCCCTTACTATGAGGGGCAGCAGGTAACTCTGCAGAATGCATAACACCTGCCTCCTCCTTATTTCCAAAAAGACAAGCTACATTAATTATGCTCATTTCCATACAAATCATGGTTGTCCATATGGAATTTTTTGTTTGAGCCTGGGATGGAGACAAAATTTTCAATATAGAAGCACTGGTTGTAATTATAATTGAAAAACTTCATCCACTTAGAGCCAGATTACAGATGATGCTGGTCATGACAAACATTTTCCCAGGTAATTTTTCTCAGATATTGAAAATCGGAAAATATTTCCACTATGTTACCACTTGGTGTCGCTATTACTCTGCATGTCTTGACTGACCCTCACTTTCCTTTTCCTGAAGCATAGATAAATGACAACTTGTTTATTTTAAAGAAAAACTTTCAGGGTACACTGGAATAGATCAATCAGAATTCAACTGAAATTCCTGACTTTCAGTTTTATCTTTCCTAACTTAATATTAAACAACTTTGGGTTTGTTTCAGTAGACATATTCCAAGAAACCAGTCTGGTATTAAAAATAAAAAGCCTCATCTTGGTGCACTGAACAGCATAACAGAAGCAGAAGGAAACCCTTAAAATATTGTCTAGGGCAAATCAATGCAAAGTGAATGGAATTTTTAGAATTGATTTCTTACAACTAGCAATTTGATTATTAGTGTCACTCTGGTTTTATTGTGCTGGAGATGCTGTAAGCACTTGGGGCCATTGAAGTGGGTAAGACAAATAATATCGATCGAATATTTGTGGTGTGAAGACATTGTGTTAAATGGCTTATAAAGTCTATAAAGTGTATAAATTCTATTCATCTTCATCTTTGTGACCATTTAAATTCTTTATTTTTATGTAACGCTTTGTAGCTTGCAAGGCACTTTATCTTAACGACTCCCAGGAGGCAGAGGGCAGATGTCAAAAATACTCAAGGAAGCCGTTAGAAATAAAGGAAAGGTGGCGAAGCATCCATGACTTACATATAAAAGGATATCAGAGGTTATTGGACACATCTTGATATTTGACTGCATGTTTTCCACAGTACTTCCTAAGATCATTAGATTTGTTCATGGCTTAAAGAAACATTAAAAAATAAAGTCAAAGAGCCAATGAATGAGCACGTCCAGTTCTTCAGTTCTAAAGATTAGAACCACCATTCAGGGTTGTATCCTGGCTAGGTGAAAAATCAAGGCCAGCCAAGGTGGGTGAGTGTCCACTGCATGGCAACCATCAAATCTTTATGTTACACAGATGGCACCTTGAGGTCTGGACCCATATAGCCACTTATTGGAAATTGTTTATCAGATATCTGCAGGCATCCAAACTGTGCATATTTTCACATAAAGACATTTTCCACCCCTACATCTGCTGCACCCTACCCAGCACCCTCCTGATTTCCCTTGTGTGATTCCAGGCTCACCAGATGGTACAGCCTTTCAACCCCATTGTCCAAGCCAGAAACCCAGAAGTCACCCTAGACTTTCTTCTTCTCTTGCTTCCCACATCCACTCACGCCTTCCTGTTTATTTGCCCTGTGAATACTGATGTCTCTCACAATCTGTCTTTGCCTCTCCATACTCATGGCCAATGGTCTAGTTTAAGTTCTCATCATCTCTCTGAAAACGGCTACTTCCCCAGCTTCTCTCCTCTCTCTGCCAGATGGTTGCCAGAACCAGCCAAGAAAATCTAATCAAGTCTTACCCCTGCTCCAAATTTTCTAATAGCTAACCCTTAACTACAGGATGAAATCCTCTCTTTCATGTCATGTAAGATCTGTTCCCTATCTACCAGCACAGTACTCGTTAAGGCTTGAGCTACAGCAACACTGAACTGCCCGGGAAGTGTTCCATCAATTTTGGTTGTATTAATAAAGAAATAAGTGACAGAGTGATTGGATGGCTAATGGATTTACACCTTAAGCTGTCACTTATCACATCACTATTAAAGCTTCCTTTTTGGGGTCGTGAAGTTTTTATTGGGTTTAAAAATCCTCAAAAACAAATGATGAAATGAATGCGTGAATGCATGTGAAAAGATTTGCGAGTATCAAGATGTAATTTTCTAGTTTAAACGTAGACTTCTGGTTAGGCCTGTGCTTAGAATCTGGGGTGTGGCCAGAGGATGCTGCAGGTACCCTTGACTTTCTTCCCAAGGCGGATCGGGGCCATTGCTGGGAGGACTCTGCTCCTGTAATTCTGACTGCCACAGGCTGCTGGTTAACCTTGGGTAAGTTCTTCTACTTCGATTTCTCCTAAGCAACGTTAAAATAGCAACATTAACCTACCCCCCACAGGCATGTTAATAAGTACGTTTTCCCCCAAAGTGCAATGTACGAATTTTCATTAGTCATAGGGCTACAATAATAGTTAATTGTCCCTAGTTCTCCTTGTTATTTACTGCTCACTCAAGCAAAAGAAGTTACTGAAGAGACTGGGCAGGGGGGATGTGTGGTGGCAAGTTGAAAAATATGCTGATGTACCAAATAAGTTGCCAAGAGAATAAAAAAAATGTAATCAAGGCTGCAGAAGACCTGATTTCCATTCCAACGAATCATTAGAGATTCTATTGCAAACTCATTTTCTTATCTCTTATCTCTAAGTCAGCTCCTCTGCCAAGGACTTAAGGACTCAATTTATCATCTCCCTTAACAGGTACCTTGGCTGCCAGTGTGCCTTGGCTCTGGATCTACCCAACTGATTTACAGCAAAATTGATCCTGACTCAGAATATTTGTGCTCTGGGTTTTAAATGCAAATGCCTAAGTGCTGAGGTAATAGATAAGCGATAGACAACCCTTATGCTATGTATCTACAACTTTTACTCCAATCTCCTCTTCTGAAAGGCAAATGTTACCTTTAGAATCAACCAAGTGTATCATACCACAAAATATCCTTCCCTTCTCTCTCCTATCAGGACATGCAGAGAAAAAAAAAATAAGACAATGGAAACATTCAGAAGGAAAAGTCTCTAGAACATAACAATCAAAGCAGCTTACCAAGGCTTGTATCTCAGTTGACTGACTCAGTCTTTCCAGTATACTTTTGGTCAGTTGACAGGACAACCACACTGACTGATTCTACACAATAAAGACAGAGAAACAAATCAGTATAATTATATTGAGCTTCTCAATAGAGATGAATCATCATGGCATGAGAAATATTAGAAAGTCCAGAAATAGGCCATTAAAGAGACTTCCACATTCCTCCTTTGAAAAGTACAAACCAAGTAACCATAGCGTATATCTAGTCCAGTTGTAGACAACATGGGACCCTCATCTCCCAAGCATTTAGTCTAGAATTTTTTTTTTTAGCTCAGTCAATATTTCCTTTATAATATGGGTCCCTCTCTTGATGTTTTATTTCCCAATCAGGTTAACAGCCACCTCAAGCACCTTTTTGCTCTTTTCCTCTGTTGCAAATTAGTTAAAAATCCTCAGGATACAGAATCATTAATGCATTAACCTTTATATGTTGGGATAATCCAAGGAGTGATTTTGCAAATGAGAACACTGAGACTTGCAAGGTTTGCCCAGGATGCATAGATTGTGCCACAAACAGCTATGAGATTCATTCAAGAAAAGCAAAATCAAATTTGAAGGTGCAAGTTCAACATTCTTTGGAAAATAATACTCATTCCAACTATGATTCAAAATAGAATACTGATTTACCTCACGTATGTGCTGAATCATATGAGTGAACGTTTTTGTAGGTTGAAGATACTGTAGTGTGGTGGGTATATTCCACTCTGGGGTGTGATTATCAGAGAGCAGGAGTCCTTCATCCTAGCTGAGCATTTACAATGATAAGGTATCAGATATAGCCTCTTTTATTTTTATTTATCATTTTTTCATTCAATCCACATTAGACATCATTGACTTTTCTTCCCACCCCATGTTTAATCCATTACCATCGGGCAATTTTAGCTCCTTGATATTTCTGCAAAGCCTTCCTTTTCTTTCATTCCTAATATTTTTTCCTTAGGTCAAGGGTTGGCAAACATTTTTGGTTAGTGCTAGATAGTAAATATTTTTGGCTTGGTGGGGGCAAACAGTCTCTGTCATGACCCCTCAGCTCTGCCACTGGCACACTGAAGCAGACATAAGCCATATGTAGGTGAATGTGGTTGTGTTCCAATAAAACCTTACGAACGTTTTGCTATTATGTTTCGTCTTGGGTTACTGCAATCATTCTAATCTAAATCCTTGATCCAGTCTTCTGCTTCTCATCTTTGATGTCACTTCCTTCAGGAAGTCCTCCTTGACCCAAGACTGGAATAAGTATGTCTCCCATGTACACCCACTAAAGGAGACAAATTAGATCCATTTTTGTATTGTGTGGTAAGATCACCCTCTTTCTTGGAATATCAACTAGAGGACAAAGAACTGTTTACTGCAGTAGCACAGTATTGGGAGGCACAATATATGTTTGTTACGTGGGTCCACGTATGTGTAAATACTTCGGGGACGGGTGTAAATACGATCTAGCCAGAATGTGAGGATCGTAACTAATGCATCTAGCACATAAACATTTATGACTGACTTTACTATGTGTTATCTCATGTAATTAATCTTCTCACTCACCTTGTTAAGACGGTCTTTCAAAAAAATCATCTCTGTTTCACAACTGAAAAAGAGAAAACACTCACTGAAACTAAAAGATTTGTCCAAGACTAGAGGATAAATGATCATCAATACAGGTTTGTTTTGTTTTGTTTTTGGTAGGGAAAGTCTTCTGCTTCTCATGCTTTGGAGGTGGGAAGAAAGTTACTGTGCGTCTTGAACCCCTCAAGAATGTGATTTAATATCATGCAAGGTGGCACTGTGTTTCTCAGTCTGTGCCATCTGGGCCTAATTTTCTGCTTAAGTATGTGGACATAGCATAGTGTCTATTTCGATAATATGAAGGTAATTCCCCCAAACCTGCTATAGTCTGACTCCCCTGAAGGCTGGACCTGGGATGCAATGCCATTGCCTTGCCGGTGACCGCAGAGAGAGAAGAGGACAGCTCCCAGCAGGACCTCGCCTGGTTCAAGTGAATAATTCATTAGGATTGCCACTGGCTGGGGAACATCCTTCTTCCACTGATTAGTCGCTTTTATCCACCCATTTATCTTCATTAAAGACTTGTTTCCTCTCAAATACTTGTCTCCAATTTTCCCATTTAAAGCTATTTTCCCCCCCTGGCTTTGAGCTTTTTCTGCTCATACCAATGTTAACCACAAATTCCCAATGCGATGAATGTTTAAATCCTAAAATTGCTCTCACTGTTGAGACATAACCAAATTTCACAGTGTTAGGTCTTGACATCATTAGTGTAGGGTATATACTGGTCAACTATTGTGACCCCTCACTACAGACTTCCTTTATGTGAAGATTAATGATCAGTTTTCCTGGCCAATGACAAGTTTCATTTTACATAGCTGAACGTCTGATTAAGTCCATTAAAAGTAACTTGGCAAAGTGAGAATTTGGTTTCTCACATTCTAATATTATTTAAAAATTACATATTCAATAGTCAGTGTCAATTTTACTTTTTCCCCTCTGTATTTCAGTGATATTGAGGGAAAAAGAATAAAGTTAGTTTTGTTTTGTGTGCTTTTCTTTTTTCATATGCTTGTGATTACTATGATTCTGGTGCCCTGATCCTTCTGTCATGCACTGAATTCTAACCCTATGATTTTACTAATAATTAATATGATTAGTGGAAAAATGACCACCTGTTACTTTCTGAGCTCGTTCTTTCTAATCTTTTTCTGAAGATGGGTACCATGTTGCCAGTATCCAATCTATTATAAGAGTTTTGAAAAATCATTGTAAGTTAATTAAGTTTCTTGACTAATTTCGTTAATAGCCTAGGGCATTTGTCATTCAGTCCTATTGCTTAATATATGTCTATGTTTTCTAAGCATTTTTTTCACTTATTCTTTGAAAATAGCAATTTTTACAAAGTCTTCATTAGTTCCTAATTGTTCAAATTTATCTTCTTCATTACACCTGCTAAAGACCAATTTTAAAATGAGTTCATTTTCCCTGCTATTTTAGAGGTGTTTTTGTATCTTATATCCTTTGTTTATTACAGGGTTTAAATTATTCCAGTATATTTTGCCTTTGGTTTTGGGAACAGCTAAAAAAATCCTTTGTGTGTATTTAGCATAATTCATAATAACTAAACTAAGACATTTTGAGAATAAAGGTTTTTTTCCTTCATTAAAAAAGTTATGCAGGTTACATTTCTTCTACTTCTTGTTAAATAAAGCATTAAACAGGCTTAGCTACTGAAGCTTGTAACTCACCTAGCTTTTGTTTTAAATATATCTTACTACTCATCAAACCAGATGATTTACTCTAGCATATGCCAGAGGATTTTCTCACCACCCCCCTAAGAAAATGTGGTCCTAAGTAATGACATTTTAATTCTTTAAAAGTACTTAGGCAAACAGAAGAACCAACAACAACAAGAAAAATACTGTGACAATTTTTTTTTAATCTCGATGGAAAGTTTTTAGTATTTGGTATTTTAAGTTTTTTCATCTGCAGCTTTTGTCTCCATCTTAGTATTTGTATCCGAAGTGATTCTAATGTGGAAAATTTAAAAATTGAAAAAAATTGAATTCAATAGATACCTGCAAAATTGTGTTTTTATTTTTCTTCTTATAGATGGTACATTGTTGGGGGCAGGGTCTGAATACCCAAGTCCGACTTTCCATGTCAAATAATAGTCTCCAGAAAATGCTATGAAGTTCTGGTGTGTCATCAACAAGGTTGATGGTAGTGCTAAAACTGATGTGAAACATCAGAAACTTGAAAATAGAAGACAGGTAATGATAAAGCGAAGAAACTTTTTTTCCCTAAGTTAATTTTCCATCTCATCAGCTGCGAATGAGAAGGCTGGGGCCAGTCTCCATCCTGCAATTTCAAGCCTAGGCTGACTGTTTTGCATTACTGCACAAGATTCCTTCCCCCCTCTGGGGTCCCAGATTCACTCCCTTTTTGACTCCAAGTCAAATATTGGTCTCTCCCAGTGCTTTTTTTTTTTTTTAAGATTTTATTTATTTATTCATGAGAGACACAGAGAAGTAGAGACATAGGCAGAGGGAGAAGCAGGCTTCCTGGGGGGAGCCCCATGCAGGACTTGATCCCAGGACCCCAGGATCAGACCCTGAGCCAAAGGCAGACACTCAACCACTGAGCCACCCAGGCGTCCCACTCTCCTGGAGCTTTTGCCAGAACACACAGGGCCCCATGACTTCTACGTCTACTGGCGATTTCCAGCACATGCCTGTCCCCTCTGCCCCCCCCCACTCCCACCCCCCAACTCCCACCTTGTTCTTCTCATTCTCACTCCCACAGATCTCCTGGTGCGTGGTCCAGCCTTTCCATCTGGAGGAGCAGATTCTGCTTCCCTCACAGCTTCTCTCAGAATTGACAGTTTCACTAAAAACAAACAAAATAAGCCCCAAACTAAAAACAAAACAAACAAATAAAACGCTTAATAGATTTCCTCCCAGGGCCCCTCGCAGGACACATGCCAGCATCCCTCCTGCAGGTGGGACTCATTGTGTCTCTCTTGCAGGCTGCACACATCACCATGCTGGGTGTAGCCGGGGATGATGAAACATGAAGCACTCATTGTCTTCTCGGGTGCTCCCTCAATAGCCACTCAAGACTCAGCTCTCTGCTGTGACTTGAACACCGCCCTCCCCTGTTCCCACATTCCCACAGTCACCTCTCACTGGTTACTCCAATCCCAATTCTTTAGGTTGGCACAGTCCCAAGGATGCCTTTAGTCCCAGAGTCCTGAGGGACATGGGGTGTCCAGAATGAGGCCATCTGAACTGAGGGTATGTTTCTGTGCCCCTGGGTGTCTCCTTGTCTGCTTGCTCTTGCCTTTCTGTCACCCTTGCAGAGCAGCAGAGGCTACTGGGTAGGGAGCGATGGCTGGTTTTCCTCACAGATGTCACTGGGAGCCCTGTTGTGTTGTCTCTTCCTCCCTCATGCTCTGAGCACTCTGCTGTTCCTCAGGGTTGGTCCTCCTCTGACTGGCTGACTGTCACTGAGAGCTGGGTTTTGCCTGGCCCTTAGGTCCACGTTCTCAAGTTGCCTCCCAAATGTGGAATGAGGAGCTCTGGATGAAACTTTCTAGTCATCTATGTTGGGTCAGAAGCATTTCATCTGGGAGCTCAGAAAACCTTGGTGTGGAGGATGTCACTCTCACTGCCCCCATTCTAGGACATGTAGATTTGGTTATTCTGAACCAAGTTGATTGTTAGTGAGGCTTGGCCCTTTGGGTCTCTGTTTCCTCGTGCAGAATCAGAGCAATTCGTGGTGAGCCCAATCCTTCCCTGACAGCAGGGAAGGGCTGTGTGGTCTGTGAAGGTTTGAATACCTATTTGATGGTAAATAGCATGCCTAGGGTGGCATGCGGAGATATTTTTTTGATTGCTAGTAATATCTTAGAGTGGCTGGCAGATGTGTTATTTCCATAGATACCACAGGGCGGAAAGTGGGTTAGGTACTTTCATGCACATACTGGATGTCAATGCTGTGCTAAAACAGGAAAGCACTATTGGTGATGAAGCATAAAGTACTACCAGATGCAGAGGCTAATGTTAGTGGAAACCAGTGCATAATGCGGTAGAGAGCTGACTCTTCGTAGAAAATAATATCCTGCTCTGGATGTTACAAGAAAAACTTGAATTAGTTTTAAGTCAGTTGCCTTGGAAAATATATATGTCAGGCTGGCATGAGGATGAATGGTGGTGGTCTATGGGGCGCTATTGGAAAGGAGGTTGTTTTGAGCCCAGCACATCTGAGCCTTCTTCCATTCAGAGTCACCCCACTATGTGGCTAGAGAATGCCAGTCTTGTCACTGATCAGTGAGAGAAACCAGAACTGACCTCTTGAACCCAATGAAGTCCCTATCTCCCCTGCCCTGCTCAGTGTCTCTGTTTCTTTCTGTACCTTAGACAAGGGTCATCTCTAAATACAATATGAGGCTCATGGCCAAATTCTACATAGTCCAGTCATCCTGGCATCCTCAAGGAATGATTGTGTGTGTAAGCTGAGGGGATCAACATTCTAGAATGTTTTGGCATGGGACGCTCATGTCTATGTTGGCATGCAGTGACAATATCTGAGCATCATCCTGAGGAAGAAAGACCATTCTCTCCTTCTGGCATCTAGAGAAACTGTTTCCAGGCTAGACGTTTTGGGGGGTCCTTGAGTCACTAGAGTGCCTGGAACTGCCAGCCATCCCTGTCGCTGTTGGCTGTAACGGCGAAACACGTGATCCTCTGGCCCTGAGCAGGCTTTTCATTTTCTCTCCTTGGAGGGTCATCAGTCACATTGACTCACTGGGTTGAGGGAACCCAAGGAAGGTGCTAATTGTCTAGGAAAGAAGGAAAGACATTGTTACAAAGTGAGAGTTGGAGTTCAGAGACATTTAATCAGAGTCGTAAATGGCTGGGCAAGCAATTTATTGTACTGCTCGAGACATATCAGTGACTAAATCACTAAAACAATTTTTTCCCCCTGGTATTTTTCTTCTTGTGTCGTGCTCACCAGAGAAACCAGATTATGTTATCAAATAACCCATAAAGGTTGTATTTCAACATTCTGTGCTAGCAAAGTCATGTATCCTCCCTGAACCTGTCTTGCCAAGATCTTTGTGAATGGAACTTGCCAAAAGAGGTTATATCAATTTGTTCTCTTTTACTGACTAATGACGGAATACAAGAAACTAGCAAAAAGGAAAATTTATCGCTTCAATCATTGCTTGGTCTAGGGTCTCAACTGATTTCATCAGAGTTCGGGTTGTCCTCCATTGCTGGGCTCTGACTTCTCTTGAGTAGCCTTCATTCTCTGATCGCACGTGGTGGCTCCCAATGTTTCTTGGCTCATGTATTTCCAGATTAAAATTTGTAGATGTGGGAATGAAAATCTTCTCCAATAGACTCAGAACAAGACCTCTGTGGCCAATGGACCGTGACTGGATCATACTCTTGTGCGGACACCGTCTGCTCCTATGGGCCACATGCCCACCGTAGCATTAAGGAGGCTTGAAATGGGGGGACATATGGTTTTCTGTGGAAAATCACAATATTCGAGGGATGATTTTCACCCATCACTCTGCTGTTTAGATGGGGCAAATTGAATGATGATGAGATGACAAATGGGAGCTGTTAAAAACAGGATTCAGTCCTTTCCAGCCCTTTCCTGCCAATCCTCTGTGTTCTTCACTCATTCGTGATGAAGCAGAAACCTTCCCTCTTGATTCCACACAGCACAGCAGCACATAGGTGTGACAGGGAAGATCCAAGAAAAATAGTCTTACAAAGGTATTACAATGAAAAACAAAACAAAACAACCCATAAAGCAAAACTGACTGCATCAGGGGAGACTCAGAAGGTGAAGTTAAAATCCAGGAACTGGGGCCTCAGCCCTGAAGGCCAGCAGCTCTGGCAATGCTGCTCCCAGCCCTGTTTGCTCTGCCCCAGGCTGGGAGCGAGGAATTCTTTTAAAAACTTTTCAGACTCTGCACATCTGTCTGCCTGAGGGCCCTGGGGCCTGGGGGAGCAGCTTTGACAGGCTCTTACCCTCCTCACTAACAGGAGCCTGGCTGGGCTGCAACGAGAGGGATCCAGCAGCTTGTTGCCTCAGGAGGGGCCCTGTCACCCTGTCACTGTGACTCTTATTTCCCCCACGGGGAAGCCTTGATGGTAGGATTTTATTTGACTGTTCATTTACAATTGAGATGCATTCATGAGCAGACGTGGTTCACGTGCCAGGTGAGTGGTGGAAGCCACGGACCCCATAGAAATGAAGATTTATTTTTCATGTGACTGTCTTAAGCAATTAAATAGAAGGGGAACACCAGAGAAAGAGTGTGAGGAAGGAAGGAGGCTGTGCTTTCTCTTTCTCCTGCACTCTCACAGAGTGCGTGGGGCTGCCTTGCTGGCTGGTTTGTGTCCCAGCTTATGGGACGAGATGCCAAGCCCGGGAGACTCTCTGGGCTGCCAGGAGGCCCAGAGATCTGAGGAACAGGCCTCCCATGCTGACTTGCTCAACGATGACCCTGCATGAAACCTGCATCCCCTCAGAAATTCAGTATATATATATATATATATATATATATATATATATATATATATATATATACTGTGACAAATTGATGGCTCAAGTGCCACCTAGCTCTGAAATCTTGAGTTCTTCAGTTGGATCTTGATGTTGTCTTCATCATTATCACCATTGCTACATCCAGGGCATTGTATTAAACCTTTATATAACCTGAGTTATATATATAGCCGATCCCCTTGTACCCTCACTTCAACCTTGCCAGGTTTATATTATTAGCATTGAGTTAGGGACAAATGGGGCTAGGCAGGGCTAGGTAGGGGGCCGTGCAATCAGGCTCACAAATATCTCAAAAATGTGGAGATGAGAGTAAACCAGAGATAAATAAATCAGACCATCCTGTCCCAGGTGCCTGGTGGTGGGGTCTTGTTATAACAGCTGCTTATGACCAACAAAGTATTACCGGATCCTAAAAAGGAAGTAAGTCATTAAGATGTGATCACTAGTCCTTACTCAATGGTGATATCAATAGATATGTTAAAAGATTTAGGTTCCCTGGTTGGCTTTCAATAAGAGACCAACCCTACAAGCCCTCAGTGGCAACGCTGTCGGGACCCCACTCACTTCTGAGAGTTTTCTCTGTGTCTTTAATTAATAAACTTCTATCCTCTTACTCACTCTCCTGTGTCCATGAGATTCATTCTTTGACTCCGTGAGACAAGAACCAAGCTGTCCCATATCAGCATCATTTCACAGATGAGGACACTGTATCCCAGAGCAGTTACACGACTTACTCTAAATTACCTAGCTGTGAAGAGGCATAGCCAGGAAATAGAGCCAAGATCTCTTTGATTCTGAAGTCCACGATGCCTACCCAGAGGAAGGCTTTTTTTTTTTTTTTTTGCCAAAGATGGATTCATTTCTTTAGATTCATGCATTAATTTATGATAACATTTCAGTCAAATCTACCCCAAATCAAAGACAGACCATTATATTTTGAACCTGAGACAATTGGCTCTCATAACAATACCTATTAGCATATCTGTAAGAGGATAATAGTGATACTATTTGTACCATAATTGATGAGGCAAGTGAAATTAGTTGAAGTAAGAAGTGTTTGGAACCTAGCTGAGCATTGTTGGTACTAAAAGGCTTATAAATTCTTTTCTCCCTTCTTTATCAAACAAGGGTATGATCCTAAGAAAGAAGCCGTCACTTTGCTATTGTTGCACCGAGCGAATTTCGATTGGGTTTCTAATCATCTTTTGTTAGGATTTGTGAATGAAAAAGCTTGAGACTAGTAACAAGTTCAGTCTGAAGTCATATATGGCCTAGACGTGGCTCTCAAATCAATGACAAAGAATCTTCTGAGAGATTAGATGTATTCCCTGAAAGCCCTAAGGGCATGACTAGAACGTGTGAGAGGAAGCCAGGGATGTCAGCTCAATAAAAGAAACAACTTGCCAACAATTTAAACTGTTCAAAGAATGAACAACAGTCTCAGAAGACAGTGAGTCTTCTATCATCCTAGGTCTTCAGACGCACAGGGAAGAAAGAGGTCCTTTGTTGGGTAGGGTTACACCTGAAGACCTTTAATAACCTTCTCAGTACTAAGACTCTGCTTCAGAGATCCTATGAATCTGCTAAGACGTAATGGTGCTATTGATGGGATTTGAAGTGCTGGGGTTCGGAGCCAATGGCCAAGAAAGAATTCTTGAGATGTCTTTGGTACAAAAAGGTGGTTTTGTTAAAGCCCAGGGAGAAGACTGGGGGCAGAAAGAGCTGCAACGGGGTTGTGAGGGGTGACTGATTATATAAGATTTTCATCCTATGGTGGGGAGGGTGATGTTAGGGCTCCAGGAAATTGAAGCTATAGGTTTTGGGAAGTTTGGCTATTGATAAGATTGCTTTTTGCTTGTGAATCATTAAGACAGTGGCAAACTGATAGAGACTCATGGCCTGTATGGCCGTGATATCTTTCACTTAACCATTTGTTTTTCCCTTTCCTTTGGGACAGGGAAGCCAGCAGTGCTTGAGGAATGTCACATATGTCCCACCTGGGGGAGGGAGGGTTGCAGGATGTGAGCTTGTGCTTTGCCCTCAGCTTGCCTTCTGCTCTCTCATCATTGTGGAGTAGCCAAAAACCTTGGGATGCATTTTTTAAAATAATATATTTACCCATTCATTGTGTGTGTGTGTGTGTGTGTGTGTGTGTGTGTGTGTGTGTCTACTGAGCCCTAGCCTAAGCAGCTTGAGGGATTTAAGTAAGATATATTCCTTCCCCATGATGAGCTAATAGTCTGACAAGGGAGGGACACATGTAAAATAGAAAAGGCAATAAAATTTGACTGATGATGTTATGTTGGAAGACTCTATAAAGCATAATGGGATGCACACGTGGAGGTAATCAGTGCTTTCTGTTTTGGGTTTAATAGCTTGTTTTCTTTGTCATTTGGCCTACTCTTTTGTTTTGAACATTCTAATTCAGCCACCAGCTTTCTCTGAACCAGAGATAGCAGCTCTGCAAATAGCAGTCCAGGGGAAAGGATGTTCCTCAAAGCCAGCAGAAAGGAAACGGACCTCCCGCTGGTAAGTCTCCCTGGAGATACTATTTGTGATTTAGTAGTGTAGGTGGGGTCGGAGTAATGAGAAAGTGTGGGCTTAGTCTGGGATAGGAGATCAATGGAGAAAAGACAACCAAATGATAGTCAACACTAGTAGGGACTCCCTGGTCCTTCTGTACTTTTTTTGATTTGTTTCTAAGGATAGAACCAAAGCATCTACTGACTGCAGAATGATGCAGCTTCGGAGATGCAAGGCACAACTCTCAAGTCACTACTCTCAATGTAACATGTTGTAAAAGAATCTAGCACGAGGTACCATCACATAACCTGAGACTATTGCTGTCCTGACCTCCTTCTAAGTGTGATTGGATAGGAGAGGCTTTAGATAAGCTTTACTCCTTTACTCCTTCAATTTTTTGGAAATACTTTTATTTTTCTCTTTTGAGGACATCCAGAGAGAGAGATTTATTCTTGTTTGTCCAGCATCCACTGCCCACAGGGTAAGATCAAAGCCCATGGCTTAGTTACAGAAGGCTGCAAAGTCTATGCCAACTTCTTGTCATTCTTACCCTTGTACCCCAGCCAGGTCTTCACTGATGGGCTTACTGTCCCTCAGACATGCCACAACTTTCATAAATCCAAGTCTTGTGCATGTTTTTCCCTCCACCTAGAATACCCTTCCCAACTTTGCCGTTAGCTCGTTGGTGGTGGTTTCAGAAGAAACTGCATTTTTAAACTCTTCTCACTCTTCCAGGCAGAGTTACTGATTGTTCTATTTTCTGTGCTCGCCTAATTCTGTTCCTTTTTGTGTTTTGGCCTTTACCATGTTATACTGAAATATACTTTTACATTATTTCTGGCTTTCCCTTTTGACTATAATCATCTGGAGGGCTAGGACTGTAACATTAATTTCTAAATCTCCATAGTCTATTATGGTACTTGAGGATGGATATTCAATAGATGTATGAAAAATGAACAAGGTAAATTAGATATACCTAGGAACTAGGTGATATCTTCTCTGTACTCTCCAAATACCTATTTATTTCCTGTCATGGAAAGCACCATATAATGGATTTATTATGCTGTTGTGGAAAGAATACTAGTCTGAGAGCCAAGATACTTGAGCATATTGCCAACCCTGTCAGCTACCTGTTGAGCAAGCTTCAGGAAATCATTTAACTTGAAAACCTCCTTGGTTTCCTTATTGGTAGAGTCTGTGTTGAAGGAGACAGACTTGAAAGTCTCTACCCACTAAAAAATTCCATAATTCTGTAAAGCGGCCAATGGCCCAATAATAATGTTAAATCAATGCTATTAAATGTTATTATAGAGCAACAGGTATAGTGGTCATGGAGCCGTAAAGTCTTGATTCGCTTTCTGAATCTGTAGCCAAATGGTTGTGTGACACTGGATACATCACTTAATACTTAAGCTTTAGAATTGTCATTGAAAAATGGGAATGAGGGATCCCTGGGTGGCGCAGCTGTTTAGCGCCTGCCTTTGGCCCAGGGCGCGATCCTGGAGACCCGGGATCGAATCCCACATCGGGCTCCCGGTGCATGGAGCCTGCTTCTCCCTCTGCCTGTGTCTCTGCCTCTCTCTCTCTCTCTCTCTCTGTGACTATCATAAATAAATAAAAATTAAAAAAAAAAGAAAAATGGGAATGAAATGATAAGTTTGCTTTGGGACTGTTAGAAGCATGCAATAAGATAGTTCATGTGAAAGTACATTTCAAATTTGGTTTTTAATTATTTACCTCATACTTAGCTGTTAATTGTGTCATGGCAGCTATGATCAAAACACCTTCATCTCTTGACTGATCTGCCTCAGTAACCTCCTGACCATTCTCCCTGCTTCTAGAATAGAAATATTAACAATTAAGTCTGATCATGTGATTCCCTTGCTTTAAACCCTCCAACGGCTTCTATTTAAACTTGGAATAAAATCCTGCTCTTTACATGGTCTGTAGAGACTTCTGTGTTCTGACTTTTGCCTACTTCTTCAATGTCCTACCTGACCATTCCTATTCCCATGCTCAGGGCCACTGACCCATTGGCCCCCTAGTAAATGAGCGCATCCTGCCTTGGGTCTTTCTTATTTCTTTTGCCTTGGCTGGGTTCTCTCATCATTCTGCCTCTATATAAATATTAAATATTAGAAAGATAATTCCTGTCCACAGCACACATCTTTTTACCTGAAAGAACTGTGTATCTCTTTACCCTTAAGACTTAACAGATGTTTAGGGACTTGTCCAAAATTACTCAAACATTAGAAATTAGATCCCTCCCAAAAAAAAAAAAAATGATGTGAGAAAGAGCCCCCCTCCCCATTTAGAACCTAGAAGTTCTGTATTTTTTTTTTTTTTAAAGATTGGATTCAGATAGATTGGTACTCTTCTATTTCTTTAATATAAGAAGGGTCCCCTTCCAGGTTTGTGGAGTGAAAATTTACTAATGCAACTGCCACTAGGGTCACTGATCATCATTATATATATGGGTGGTGGAGCTTTGCATTTCACACTATTTTTCGTATTCTGCAAAGCGTGGGACATAGACTAGATTAATGCCTCAAGTGTGAAAGTAATATGAAAATTGGGACTGCATTTTCCAAATGGCATGCCAAAACAAAATAAAACCATGTGTTTCGTAGTCACCAGATTTTATCAGCAAGACAATTTTGTGTGTTTCAGAGATGAATGGGAGGAAAATACCTGACAAACACATTTCACTAATGATAATCTATCTGTGGATAGGTAAATAGATATGAATTAACTGCTTTTAAATGATTATGGGAGAAGCTTAAGTGGGCTACAGTGGGCATAAATCAATATCCACTCTTTCAATCTTTTTCATAGCAATTAGACTTAAGAGACAGTAAAAGTACTTTTAAATTAGTGGTGACTGGAGGGTAAGTAAGTAGCAAATGCCAGTATGTTGATAGGTCATCTGTCCCAGTTTCAAATACACAGTTGAAAGTTCCTACTTGGTACTCAGACTGACTTTAAAAATGTTTTTATGTTTATAATTTCAAAAGTCATTAGTATAACATTTAGAAAAGACAAATAAAAAAATAATAAAATGAAAATCACCGCCAGAGGTCACCATTGCGCATATATATATATATATATATATATATATATATATATATATATTTCTCCCCCCTACAGCTTAAATTCAGGGACTCCACTGCACACAGCATCTGAGCCCCAGCATAGGGTGAGATTAATCTCCTGACAATAGCAATCTTTTGCCTTATTTTTAAAGCACCAAAAGCCTGTCAAGGTTTACTCAATATGCCTTTGAAATGAGGAAACTGTGAGTGCTGTCCATTGTGTAGCTAAAGGGATGAGAATATAGTTCATGTGATATGAAAATGGACACCAGTCAGATGAGTGATAGTGCATAGAAGTCTGAGATGTTTCCCTTTCAGAGGACTCGTGTTACCACCACATGCAAAAATTTCTCTTTTCAGAGTTCTTTATGTTCTATTTCAATGAGGAATATGCCAGAAAGCCGTGAGGATAAAGGTTATTTTCTTTATATATTGTAAAACAAAAAAAATATCTGTATCTTCAAAGTAATAGCTAAATGTCTAATAATATTTTCTGGGGATGCCTGGATGGCTCAGTGGTTAAGCATCTGCCTTCGGCTCAGGGCGTGATCCTGTAGTTTCGGGATTGAGTCCCATATCAGGTTCCCTGCATGGAGCCTGCTTCTCCCTCTGCCCGTGTCTCTGTTTCTCTATCTCTGTGTCTCTCGTGAATAAATAAATAAAATCTTAAAAAAAATAAAACTTTCTGGTCGTCACATTCCCCTAAATGTTTTCTATTCCTTCTGGTGAAGTAGAATCTGTTAACTTTGAGCTTTCTGATTCTTGCTCATTACTGTGATGATGCCCTGGGGGTTAGAAGGATATGCAGCCTTTAAAAGTTGCCCTTAGAAAGAATGGGTTTTATACAAGCAAGGGGGAAAATGCAGGGAGTTTTGAAGCTGTTGGCCTCAACATTTTTCAGATATTGAAGTCTGTGGTGATTTTGTCCAACTTAGTAGAGGTCTTTTGGCATTATTTGGTTGACTTTACTTGGAAACTCCATGATCAAAAGTAAGCATTTGTGATGCATTTAGAAAAGAATGTTGTTCTGAATGTCTAATAATTTGATGTGTAAATCTACTGACATCCATGAGATCACCATCATTATCATGTACAGGAGCTACATCAAGTATCAGCACCACACTGGCCACCCAGCATGTTGGGAAATGCTAAAAGGACCACAGGAGGATGCTAATCTGCTGTCTCAAGTAACCTAGACAGCATTATAGTCACTTTATAATATCTACAAAACACAAAGCAATGTTAGCACACTTAGGGCTTACTATAATCTTTTTCTTAATTAACTAAATTTACAAATATGCCACTTACTTTTTATCAATAAATCATGAATGTTTTATAATCCAGAAGAGTTCAAGAAAGAAACATTGGGGCTTTAATCTTAGCCTGAACATGGTATATGGTATTTTCAAGCTGTTTCTCGAGAGCTTTGAAAAGTGGTTATGAGGCTTGAGTATATTAAACAAGGCTTATTTTCAAAAGTTCAAACTTTAATTTCTTCTTGAAAGTCTCTTAAATAGCAAGGAAATTTTGGCTGAACCTAAACATAGACTCCTTATAAACTTATTACTGCCTATGAAATTGTGAATGCTGGTAGTGAAGAAACTGAATAAAGATAAATAAAACTAAGAAAAAGAGAAATAATTATTCTTTCGCCTCTCAGAGAAGTAAAAGACCACTGAGAAATTCACCCTATAAACATTTAATGAAAAAAGTACTTGAGAGGATCTCTTTAGAAGTTGTTAGAAGAAAAATGATAAGAAATTTAAAGCCATTGTCAACAAGATAGTCACTTAAAGTCATCATACATGTATACACAACACAGCTACTAATTATTTATTTGCAATCCACTTACTGAGTATCTACAGAGTATCAGACATTAAGAAGAGTCCTGGGAACCAGCAAACACAGTAATGATAGTACTAATAAAGACACAACTACCATCCATCGAGAGCCTTTTATGTGCCAGGCACTTATCAAGCGGTTTCCATTTTGCTTTAGCCCCATTTTAAAGTCAAAGGACAGAGGATTACAGAAATTAAGTCTCTAATCCAAGTGTTCAGAGCTGTTTTACAGAACAGGCAGCTAAATTCTGATTTGTTTAGCTCAAAAGTTGTCCCACTATGTCATACTACTGCTCATAGAAATACACACACAAAAGCCAAAGCTGCTTCCCTTCAAAGGTCACAGGTCAACAAAGGGGCTGCAGATATATAAATAGCTACAAAACAATGCAATAGTTGCTAGGATCAGGTATATCTTTCATCTAATAGGCATTAGGGAGAAGGGAGCTTCTGCCTCTTGTGACCCATTCATGGAAGAGACGTGAGTGCCATTTTGAGCAGGAGTGTGAGTAGTTCACTACACATTGAAGGATAGGAAGGCACACACCTAAAAAGAATGAAAAAGAGGTAAGTGTCATTGCAAGAGGGGTAGCCCACATGGCTTAGTGAGCCTTTGTAATGGAGTGAATTTGTAGGATTGACCTGAACTATGTCAGAAGAAAAAGCGGGCCAAGAGCATGAGGAGGATCACATGTACATGCTAAGGAGTTGGCACTCGATTCTGTTAGCAATGAGGAGCCTTCTCCCTCTCTCTCTCTGCACCCCTCCTGCCCCCCAGGCTCATGCTCTTTCCCAAATAAATTTTAAAAATCTAAAAAAAAAAAAAAAAAAAAGATGGCTTTTGGGAAGATACAGTGATTCCCCACAGAGCCACTGAATGTTTTCTCTCCGGGGATGAGTCCCTCCTCTCACTAGAGGCATTGCAGGGAATGAAGAACAAGGTCTCTCTGGAGGAGAAGAGCGGCAGGTTTGTCAGTGGGCCCTATAGAAGATCAAAATCTCCTTGTCTGGAGCTCCTCAACTGTGACACCAACCCATCATGTGTGCAGCTCACCTGCATTGGCCCCCTGAGACTTGAGGGACAAGGAGGACGGGCCAATGTAAACATGAAATCCAGGTTTTCTGTTCTATGAATAAGAAACTGTCTCTGTTCATTTGGACTCAGTTTATGGTTCCTGGCCTCATTCATAGCTGGGTGCAGGCCACCCTACCAGCTGTGGCAGTTGGTATTACCCAAAGGTGGCTTGAGGGCTTACAATGTGAAGCCAGGAGAAGAGTCTCCACTTACAGAGTAGGTTTGAAAAGAAAATGAAGCCTTGGGAGTGTGAGATGCATGTGTGATTGCAGGCAGGAAACAGTAAGTACCTTTTTTTTTTCTTTAAGATTTTTATTTATTCATGAGAGACACGCACATGAGAGAGAGGCAGAGACACAGGCAGAGGGAGAAACAGGCCCCATTCAGGGAGCCCGATGTGGGACTCAATCCCAGGTCTCCAGGATCACACCCTGGGCCGAAGGTGGCGCTAAACTGCTGAACCACCCGGGGTGTCCAGTGCCTGGAATTCTTTGCGAATAAAAAGGTAGTATGAGACAGGAAGGATGTGGGAGAGATGATAGCTAGACTCTGTCTTAAATAATTGCAATGACTGGTAGATGGGTAATGATGAAAATGATGGGCGCTAATAGGGTGTTAAGCAAAGAGTAGAAGTAGGAGAAGCTGGTGGGTAAGGGCCCAGGCTTGGTGCAGAGGAGCAGCGGATCGTGGGCTACACGAAGCTCCAGGATTTACTGATCCGGAGGAGGAAGAGCATCACTGACTGCTCATCCCATACCCTCGTCTTTCTCGGCACAGAGTAGCAGAGAGTAGGGAACCGCACTTTGTTCCTGCATCCCCTTCATGATGGATGGTCTTCTGCCGGGACGTGGCCTCTGCCCAGTTGTACTGGTCACTTCCCCCCTTGCGGGGTGCGGTCACGCATCTGACATCAGGAGTCCAGCCATGCAGGGCAAAACCAGGCAAGTTGATGTCGGGGGCTTGATTTTTCACCCTTGCATGCTGCCAGCTGGGCTCAGGCTTGGCCCTTTGGGAAGATCATCACCATCTGCTTTAATCCCGGAGACCTGGTTTCTCCCGTTTCTCTGCTAAATAAAGTGCCTTGTGGACCTTTTTCCTCCATCCCAGTCAAAACAAAGGGGGAAGTAGAAGAATATGGCTCTTATTTTTCTGTGAAGTTTCGGGTTGTATTAAATGCGCTTTTTGAGATCCACTAACGACTTCAGTTTCTGGCATCCTAACACTTAAGGAACTTAAAGGGATTTACTGTAAAGACTGATCTGTAGGGTAGAGCACTGCATCCGAGCTGGGGCTCATTAAAAAATAAACTGTGAGTGAAACAGCTATTTAGGAATTGGGATCTTTATAGGGACAGAGACATAGCCCTAGGGGGACAAGTTTACAAAGCAGCCTTGAAGCCAAAGAATTTTGAATGATTTCAAGAGTTGCTTTAATAAGAGAAGAAGTTTTTCAGGGCTGTTTTCTGGTCTAGCATGAGCTCCATAAAATTTGTTTCTTTTTATTTATATGCTTGTTTGTTATTTATTCATCTGACAAGAATATTGTCCTTCCTTAAAAATCTTGGTGTTTTGTCTACTTTTCTAATTGGAGAAGTCAAGTAGGTGGTTTGAGAATTCTTACTGCTTATTGATTTCGTATTGTTTACATGAATGTTAAAGATGACATTTTGATTTTCACTAGGATACAGGATACAGATTTTCCTGAAAGGTGCTTTTAAGAAGAGTTGACTTTGCGTTTATTGCATTTACTGTAGTATAATTCTTCCCTTCATTTTATTCATCTTCTGGAAATGTCATTAGTGGTAAAAACTAAAAAGGCAAATGAAGATATCTGGGGAAGTAAGGTGCCCTTGCTTTTTCTCTGGATAAATTATACAACAAGGTTACTCTCCCAATTAGATAATGTCTTGGGAGATAACCAGTTACTTTCTAAATACAAGCACATTTGAATTTTAAAATGTAAGCTTTATAAAAGGTGATGCATTTTCAATCTCTGGGCTAAGTATAAAGTGTAGTAGGACAACGTGGGTGCAGGAAATACTACCATACAGGTCAAGAGACTTTTGTAACAGTGACTACAAACATATACAAATATCCATGCATGCATGCGTACATCTGTAAAAATTTGCATAACCCTTCAAAATATTTTTATTTGATTGTTTCATTGTTGAATTATTGTTTGAATTTATTTCCTTCAGTGTTCTCCCATTTTTTTTGACTATGGTGACTCCATTAATATTAATATTTTTGAGGGAGAAAGGGATTCAGAGGGAAGATCTTAGAAGTTTTGTCATTCTTAGGTTAGATGAAAAGATCTAGGACTGGAAAATTCTAACGATTTTAACCTCTGATTGCTCCCAAAGGATACACACTTTTTGTGGGCATCTAATGAAGTAAACACAAATTTAAAAAAATCCAGTGGCTAATATATAAATAGAATGAGAAATATATTTGTGTATTTAATCTAAATGCAAATTATAAACAAGGCCCTTAACTCCTCAATTCAAAAACTTTTCTCCAGCTGCTTTTGTAACTTTAACAAAGATATTAAACTACTTTGTACACTTCAAAAACTACTTTTTTTTTAATGTCATTTCTGGGAGTATTTATATTTTTCAGCAATATAAATCATAGTCTCCATTTAGCCTGACACTGCTGTTTCAGGAATATGGAATACAGTATTAGTTTCTGTAAAAATGAATTGACTTCACTATGAAATAAGGCTTTCTCAGTATCAGCCCTACAGAAATATATCGGTTACAGCTAAAATGTATGGTTATGCTTACGCTAAAACATACAGACATTATGAAACTGTATATTGGTTTCGGTAACAATGTATTCTTTCCAATGGATTCATGTGGCTTTCAGCAAGAATGTATTGATTTCATTAAAATGTGCTCCTTGAGATAAACAAAAATTCAGTTAAAATGCATTGGTTTCTGTTAAAGTTCATTGACTGAAGTGAAGAACATTACACTGTTATTGGGTAGCCTCAGGGTTTGGTGAGTATTGAATAGAGAAGCATACATAAGTAATAATAAAGGCTGGGGAAAACAAAGATATTATAAACTGTATAAAGATGTAAATATTCAACATGCGTTATTAGATTGAATTTTCTCACAGGCAACAAGAATTGGCTCAGGTACTTTTCACAAAGTTACTACAACCTCAGCGTATTCTGAATTCATAGGAACTCAAGTAACTTAATGCATAGAAACTCTGGTTTTCCCTCTATTTAAATTACTCCCCAGGAGGATATTAGGCCCATTGGATGCTCTTCAAGTCACATATTTCCTGAAAATTTCCACTTTAAGAAACAGGATGGTCTTTCAATGAGTTAATGCATTTTTCCCTCAACAGGATGGAAAATATCTGCAGAGAATAGACCACTCTCTGGGAGAATCCAGTTGATTTTGCTCAATCCCACATTGTATCTTCATACTTGTGGAAAGGGAGGAGAGGCAAGGAAGAGAGAGGAAGGGTAGATACAGTTAACTATATTTCTTATTTGGGGTTCTGAACAAACAAAGGAGAACAAAGATTCCTTGGGGTGAATTATATTTCAGCAGTATTAATTACAAAACCATCTAGCTTTCATATGAGCAGAATGGAGGCAGGCACATTTCATTTGGGGAAATATTTTCTTTATTATCATTTTATATTATCTGAGCCTTATGAGGCTAGAGTGGAAAAATTAAAAACATAAGCAAAAATAAAAATTGATTTAAATCACTTAATATCGGGATCCCTGGGTGGTGCAGCGGTTTGGCGCCTGCCTTTGGCCCAGGGCGTGATCCTGGAGACCCGGGATCAAATCCCACATCGGGCTCCCGGTGCGTGGAGCCTGCTTCTCCCTCTGCCTATGTCTCTTCCTCTCTCTCTCTCTCTCTCTCTCTCTCTCTGTGTGTGTGACTATCATAAATAAATTTTAAAAAATTTAATAAAAAAATGAATCACTTAATATCATTCATAAAAAATCAGTTTAAATCTGATGCCCATTTTTAACAGAATTTTTATGCTTCATAAGTATTGGTATGTTTACCTCTTTTAAAAAAATCTGATATTAAATCATATGGAATTTGTTCTAAACTGCTTTTCAATGTGTATAGAAAATTGGATAAAATGTAAATGTATAGCTAAATGAACAATTATATAGCTAGCATCTGACCAAGATGGCCTTAACATTCCCATCAGCTGGACTAAACTCAAGACAAAATTTTTTTCCTCATGATAGGTCCCTGACCTCCCTTTTCTTAGAGCATTTACTTTAGAAAACTTGTAAATTCTTTTTCTGCTCCTTTGAGTTGGAAATCTTCTATAGCCCAAGAATATCAGTTCAGGAAAGACCCAAGAACCATCCTCTGAAATGTAATCATCAAGAAAGACAGGTGGGAGGTAGGAGGCCAATTGCTGTATCAATTAGCAAATATAGATGGCCTAATCATATGACCAACCTCCCCATAATGTCCTCTAGTACATTTTCAGGAATTCACTCTAGTGTTGAAAAATCCCCTTAACTTTTGTTTCAAGGGAGCTGCAGTCCATCTCTCTCCCATATTGCAATAGACTTGAATAAAGTCCTCTTTGCCTATTTTAACTCCATCTAGTGTAATTTTCCTCTGATGTACCCATGCATGCACCATTCACAGTAGGGATTATAATATTGCCTATCTTGATCACCTGCAGGCCCTTTCCTATCCAAATCCCTACCCTCTTTTTATTAAAGGTAACCACTGTCTAGACTTTCCTGATAATCAATTCCTTGTTTTTTTTGGAAAACTTTTCTTTATACCTTTACCACCAAAGTGTGCATTCCCAAGGATTACTTCAATTTGATCTAGCTTTGAAATGTATTTTAAATACATTTAAAAACAGAAAGCAAATATTATTTTAGACTATCTTCTCTTGCCCACTACCATGTTTGAGGTCAATCCACACTGTTACATATAGCTGTGATGTGTTAATTTTAATTACTGTGAAGTATTCCATTGAATGGATAAGCCACCATTTATTTATGGTCTATTGGTAGACATTTGGCTATTTCTTCTTGTGGCCATTACAAAGGATGTTGCTATGGATACTCTTGCATATGAATCCTGTATCATGTGTGCACCCATTTATTAATGGTGCCTATCTAGGAGTGGAATTGGAAGATCGCAAAGTTTTTGTATCTTTGATATGAAAGAAATGTGTAAATACTCTCCTTTCTTACCTTCATTTCTTCCTCCTCTCTCCTTCCTTCCCTGTTTCTTTTTTCCTTCCTTTTCTTTTTTAAAAATTTGTATTATATTCATTTGTATTTGTAGTGTGTGCAGTTCTTTCTTTGTTTTTGTGATCCACTGATCTTAGTAAATCTGCATAGTGCTTATCCATCAGGTATGAAACTTTTTGTTCATTTTTCTTTCAAATATTCTTTCTGGAATTCTTGTGTGTGTGTGTATTTTGTCATGCTCATTACTTTCATCTTAGTACTTTTTGTTATATCATCATGGTCTCTTAAACTAATGCTCCATTTTTCTCAGAATTTTGTTTCTTTGGACTTATTTTAGGGTTTTTTTTTTTCCTGGTATTTATTTTGTTAACTTCTTTTGCTTTAATTGTTTCTAAGATGTACACTTTCAAACATATCCATTGAGTTCTTAATATCATTTATTTTTCCCTTTTAGAATTTCTATTTTGTTCTTTTCCAAATCAGCTTTGTTCTTTTAGAAGCTATGCTCCAGTTCTCTGCCAAAATACTTAAACTTACTGTTTATCTCCTTGAAGTTAGTAAGCATAATTATATGAAGCTTCTGCTTAATTATTATCTGGGAGCCTTGCTTGTTTGGTACTTTCTGGTTCCCCTTCATATCATTGAGTCTCCTGATTAGCCTGCTGTGTTTGATTATGAGCTACACATTTTATTTGCAAATGTGTTTGCAGATATAATTTCAGGCTTAAGATAACAGATATACATCTTGACCAAGAGACTTCATTTCCTCTCCTCTTGGCTTTCCACATGGTTTCTCCTCGGGGTTTAGAATAGGTCTTTTCTCTGCGTGAGGGTGATATTACTCCAGTGCAAGCAACCTAAGGAGAGAGAGATTGAGCCAGACCAAAGGTGTGCCACTCCTTATGATCTAGCTTTAGAGGTCCTATAGCATCACTCAGGCCATACTCCAATGGCACAGATGTAAAGGGAGGAACATAGTCCTAAACTATCATCAGACAGACAGGTGGAAAGGGATAAATGTACAGATGCTGCCATGTTGGGAAAATACATTCTGCCACAAAAGTGAACCCTGCTGTATACCTTAAACTTTATATCTCACACATAAAATTTTTAATTTTAAAACTTAAAAATTGTATACATATGTATATGTGCACACACATACACACAAGCATATATCTCCTAAATTAATCACTGGATAAATATTAAAACCAGTTTAAAAGTCATGTTACCAGGGGCTGTTTTAAAAAATCTTTTGAATGTTTGCTAATTATGGCCTCAGGGTCTACAACCCCCTCTCTTGTTAAATCTTAGTAGTATTATATCGTGTCTCCTGTCTGAGGGTCAAACATCTCCACTTTCTCTACTGACTGCAAAGCAGTTCTTGGGGGAGGTGCCTTAGTTTGTATTTCTTTATTAAAAATTTACTTTTTTAATTTATTAAGAAATATGGAATGTTTGTTCTCAGTTTCTGTTGGTAAATACAGCCATGTTTCCTTTGTGCAATAGATAGATAGATAGATAGATAGATAGATAGATAGATAGATGATAGATAGATTAAAAAGTCTGCCCATACCAACTATTAGCAAGGAGATGGAAAAACTGGTACTCTCATTCACGGATGGTTGCAATGTCAAATTACATAATTGCTTTGGAAAAACAATTTGGCAGTTTCTTAAAAAGTTAAACAGACACTGAACATATGTCTATTCTACTCTACTCTTAGAATTTGCCCAAGATAAATAAAAGCATATGCCCATATAAAAAAGCTCTATGATTGTTCATAGCTTCTTTATTTGTAATAGCCAACAATGGGAACAATTCGGATGTCCTTCAACCAATGAATGGGCAAATAGCTAGGATGGATTTGTATGATGGAATACTTCCTAGAAGTATAAAGAATGAATTATCGATATATACCACGATGTGTAAAAAAAGTAAAACAAGCCAGAGCCCTCTCAAAAAAAAAAAAAAAAGATTTATTTACCCAAGATTCTAGAAAATGCAAGCTAATCTGTATTGAGAGCAGATCAGTGGTTGCCTGAGGTTGGGAGGAGGAGCAAAGGGAGGCTTCAAAGGGGTATGAGAGGGACACCTGGGTGGGTCAGCAGTTGAGTGTCTGCCTTTGGGTCAGGGCACGATCCCCAGATCCAGGATCAAGGCTCACATTGGGCTCCTTGCAGGGAGCCTGCTTCTCCCTCTGCCTGTGTCTCTGCCTCTCTCTCTCTGTTTCTCATGAATAAATAAATAAAATCTTTATTTAAAAAACAAAAAACAAAGTGGTATGGGATGTTTTAGAGAGTTATTGTTTTATATTCATTATTTTGATGGTAATGATCTTTTCACGGTATTTACAGAGGTCCAAATTTGTTAAATTAAATATACACGTGTGCAATTTACTGTCAATTTTTCTCCAATAAAGCCAGTAAGATTTTTAAGATAAGAAAGTCACAATAAATCTGTATTGAAATTATAAATCCCAAATGAACAGCACCTTCTGCAGTTTATCTATAGGCTGGGATATAAGGTAGAGGGTTAATTGCCTTTCTTATTTTTTTAAAATACGCATTTTTACCAGATGTAGTGAGTGCATATGTGTTATATGAAGATTTTCTTTAACATTACATTAATATACTTCAACTTTTGCACATTGTTAACTGAATTTCCTCTTCCACAAGTAACTGGTTTAGTTTTTGTATTTTTCAGTGAACCTGTCACCATTATATTTCTGGAAATAACTTTTTTAAAGAAAGCAATTTATAGGACTAAAGCATAATTCCCTTGTTTAATACAGAATTCTTAATTGCATTTTATTCTTCCTATGTAGGAGGGGCTTGAAAATCTTCTCATAAGAGAGAAAAGCTGGCATATACTAGATGGCAGTAATGAAATAGCAAAATCCTATCATTAACCAAAGGAATAAGGCATTTATGGGAGCCACCAAGGAGCAAAAATTTGCCTTACCTAATATCTTTGGAGGTGAATACTTTTTTCTCTAAGCCTTTAATTTAATTGAAATAAATTTACTTTTCACCAATCGGTTTCTTGTTCATACCAATAACTCATATTTATTTCTGACTATTTATCAGGGCAAAAGGAAGTGTGGAAAAAAATTCAAACTTTCTTTGTCCTTTTTGCACAATTTGGCAAATTTCAGTCATGTTCAGGTTCCAGGCAGACAAGTTGCATGCCTACTGTACTATGCTCTGTGGTTATAAATGTCAAGAGATCAGAAATTTTGCTCCTGGTCATTGCAGAGCTGAAAAGCTTTCTGTTGTTATGGAAATATTTTGATTTCTAAGTCAAAGGACAAGTGCTTCTGTTTTGCTCAGATTATGACAGTAATCTACATGAAATTGATCTCTCTGTTCTCCCATTCTGCCTCAGAACACTTTGTGAGCTATGTAGTTTGGGATGTAGTTCAGTAACTCATCTGTGTATGTGAGAAGGACCTTTTGCCACCCAGCTGGTGAGTCAGGGGAGATTCTCTCTGTTACTCAATGCACAATAGCAATTGAAGAGTTCTTTGTAAGCCCCTCAAATTTCACATCCCCAAAGGCCTACTCTCTTGGTGCATAGAAGCTCCAGTGGGAAGACGTCTCTTGTAAAGGAGCACCAGTGATAGCCAGAAAGGGCAGTTGGAACATAATAGGAGTTCAAGCTGCCCGTCTGATATCTACCCACACTTGCTGTTGCTTATACAGTGAACTATTGACTGGACTGAGTGTTTCCATGAAAGGCCACTCTTAGAAAATTTGATCAGGATTTAAACCCTTCTGAGGTTGACCCAGTTGCATGTCACTGCTTTGTCTTGGACTCTTGACAGTTAATTACAGGAAGCCTGACTGTTGAACCATGTGCCTCACAGACCAGCTCAAATTCTCCAACAAAATAAATTTAGCTTCACTTCATCTGAATTAAAAGGTTGAAGCTTACATCAAGAAACTGGACTCTGCCCTCTGCTTTGAAAAATGAATCACATTTGGAGACATTATTTCTCTCCAATATTCAGTTGCTGAAATATGAGAGAGACAGAGAGAAAACACTCAAGTGAAAAGAAAATCAGGCACTAATTATTCAATGTGCTCTTCTTAAGTTCCAGTTTCAAGAAAAATGCACAGCCAGTATTTCTAATGGGAAATGAACTAACTTTGAGATTGGTCAGGTGTTCGCATCTGTAATTTGTACTGGGGGTTTCTGAGATCACAGGTCTAGAGAGATGAGAAGCAGCCAAGACAATAAGCAGGCGCTGCTGTGCTTTTCAGGTGCTCAGTTCTCCCTAGTATCCTAATTACGGACTCTGCAGGAAGGATTCCTTTTGAAGGTAATGTGAGCGCTGTATCCAGAGGACGCTAATGAAAGGGATTGGAGAAATCTGTTGTGAGGATGTCTTACTTATACGATCTTGTCCTTCAAGGGAAAGAGAATAAACATTTATTATTGAGGACCTACTGTCTGCCAGCCTTTGGGTTAGTGTTTACTACTTGAGACCGTTGTTCCTCCAGTCCTCTCTGATTGTGAATGTCTACATGAGGTCACCTTACGGTGTAAGGGGAAGTTGGGTGGCCTTTTGAGTCTTATGTCCTTGCACACTGTCAGGCGATCCACAAGGTTTCTTCCCCTCTATTATCCCTGAGGATCTCTACGGGCTGTTTCCCAAGCTCTCAGAGATGTGAACTACTAGTTACTATGAACATACTAATGCTCATCTAACAGTACAATTTTGGTCTTTTCTCACCAATAGCATTTACTGTAGACCAAATGTTTGTGTACCTCCAAAATTTGTGCATAAAACCTAACAAAGAAATCATTCTGCAAATGTTAGAAAGACCAAGACAGAGACAGAGCAAATGTTTTATTGTAAAATCAGACAGTTCATATTTGGTATACCTTTCAAGATTTGTATTCTAATATTTGATACATTTTTTTTTACACTTCATCTAGAAACAATGGTTTCATTATCAAATTTGATTCAACATTCCCCTCCTCACCATAATGGTAGATTATGGTGGGCTTGTTGAGGACATATCCTTAACTGTGGCTTGGCAGAAAAGGATATATTGTTTTCTTCTTGCTGATTATTTTGTTAGACTTTATATATGTAACTGTGAGAATCTGTCATTCTCATAAAATCTATACTTTTAGATCTTTTGCTCCCAGAGGATTTTGCCAAGATATTTGTAGAAGAAAACAGAACTCTAAAGGTTTGAAAACTCATTGACAAATGTTTTCCCTTATGGTCTAAGGCCTAAATCTCAGTAATAACAATAATCATGTTTAAAGGATAAAGTGATCTTCCCTTGTAAAACCAATCTCTCTCATTTAATGGACATGACTATCCTTTGTCCTTGAGAGGTGTCATTCCTTTTCATTTTGATATGCCCCTATGGCAACTCATCTTTCCATAACTATGACTGAAAAGAACTAGAATGAGAAAATGGTATTAAACACGAATGAAAAATAAAAATAAGACTCAAAATTATTAAAAAATACATCTAGTTTGAGACACAAATATTTTAGGGGAAATATTTTTATTTTTCTGAAAAAAGCAGTGTGTTCCAAGAAAGCCTATTTGAAGCAAATTATTTATCATGACTAAAATCCATTCAATGACTAAAATCCTTTCAGCACATATTGTATGAACTGTTAAAATATGGAAGATACTCGGTTAGTTGCTTCAAGAAATAAAAAAGTAAGCCAGATAGGATCAGTCTTCTTCAAGAGCAGACTTTCCATGATTTTTCTGTTACTGAAAATGATGTATGCCACAGTACAAATCTGTGTAGAAAACGAATTTATATAAAAATGAAATAGAACAAATTGGTCAAACTTCTGAAGAAATACCTAAGGTTAAGGATGATTTCTTATTTATTTCTGCATTGGAGAAAATTTTGTAGTGTCCTGCATCAATTAGTATCATGGAAGGTAAGCATTCAAAAGACAAATCTACTTGAGGAATGAAAATTTGATTAGGTGTTAATTTTGGCACAAGTGCTTAGATAAGGTCTTGTTTGTTTGTTTATTTGCCTTTGTAGATCAAATTGATATAGGTATGAGGACATAATTGTTTTTGCTAAAATGCAATCTTATATTTAAGGAGGCACTTAAGAAACACATATTTCAAATTATGATTTAAAAATTAAAGCATTGCAAAAATACTCCCCCCTCATTCATCTCCCATACCTCAAACCACATGGCCTGAATTTAGAAGATAGAGATCTCTCTATCTCCTGTTTTCCATTCCAATTTCCTGTTCCTATTTTTTCTGGTCAAATGCAGAAGATAAGTCCAGGGTGCGTTGTTGTCATTTGCCCAGTAAAATCCCCTCTATTCACTCAATTATTGATTGATGTGCAATAACTTACTCATTCCATTTTATCACCACTACCCATTTTGATTCCCCTTTTGCAACATAAGCAACTATTCTAATATCTTTTCCTTCATACGTGCTTCTGAAAAGGTATATTATGGTTTTTTTAACATTTTTATTTATTTATGATAGTCAGAGAGAGAGAGAGAGAGAGAGAGAGAGAGAGGCAGAGACACAGACAGAGGTAGAAGCAGACTCCATGCACCGGGAGCCCGACGTGGGATTCGATCCCGGGTCTCCAGGATCACGCCCTGGGCCAAAGGCAGGCGCCAAACCGCTGCACCACCCAGGGATCCCAAAGGTATATTATGTTTTGTGTTCATACATGTTTTGTGTTCATACATACATTTTGAATGTACATGAAAGCTATCAGGCTATATACATCAAATTCTGTTTTTTAAAAAAATATATTGTTACCCCGCCTTATGTTTGTAAGATCCATCTGTGTTGCTAACTGAGCAACTGGTCTGTTGTCCCTTTCTTCTCTATAGCACTCCTTACCAGTTAACCATCAATCTTAATCTACTTTCTAGCAACAAACAAACCTAATCTTGCCTGAAACTCCACACTTCCTCAAATAATGCTGCAATAAATATCCTTATACATGTCCCCTTAGGAGGGTGTGTGAGGAATTCATTGGGATATAAACCCAGGAGTGAAGCGCTGGATCACACTGCAGGCTTATATAAAATTTAACTGAATGTACCAGATGCTCTCCATAGGGGCCACGGCAGTTTACAACCCAACCAGTAGAGCTTGCCGGGCCCCATCTCCATGAGCTCATCAATTATCCTGCTTTCCAATTTTTGCTAATCTAATAGATGTAAAGTGATGTCTCTCTCTCCCTTTTTAATTTGCACATTTCTGATTTTTAATAAGTTTGAGCATCTCTTCATATATTCATATACTTCACTTTTAGGTTTCGTATTCATATACCCTTTGCTCATTTTTCTATTGTGGTTGTTCTCCATTTTCCTGTCCATTAACAAGGGTTACATGGTGTTTTCTAAATATTATTTCCTTGTTTGTTCGAGGCTTACAAGTAGCTTCACTGTCACCTTTCCTTCTGACTACAGCTGGAAAGGTCCCCGCTTTTAAGGGTGTGTGTAATTACATCAGAATAATCCCCATCTCAAGGTAATAACCTTAATCACTTTTGCAAATCCTTTTGTTTTGTCAGGTGACATACTGGCAGATTCTGGGGACTAGGATGCAGACATCTTTGGGGAGTCATTGTTCTACCTACCACAGAAATGCATTGCATTTATAGATAACTTTGGGGAGAAGAAAGCCTACCTCTCTTTTAATAAAGAGAGGTCACTGTGTCCTGTATTAGAATTCAACATTTTTTCCCATAGAAGTGTTGCATGTTCTTGGTTAATTCCTAGATTCCTAGTTTGTCACTCTTGTAAATGGTATCTTATCTTTTTTAAAAAAATTTATTTATTCATGATAGAGAGAGAGAGAGAGAGAAAGAGAGAGACAGGCAGAGGGAGAAGCAGGCTCCATGCTGGGAGCCTGACGCGGGACTCGATCCCCCCGACTCCAGGTTCGTGCCCTAGGCCAAAGGCAGGTGCTAAACCTCTGAGCCACCCAGGGATCCCCCTGGTATCTTATTCTTAATCTCACTCTTTAATTGGTTATTGCTAGTGTGCAAAAGTGCTATTATTCTTGTAAATGACTCCATATCTGGCAGGCTTGTCCAAGTCTCTTATTAATTCTAATAGTTTAACTATGGGAAAGTTCTCAAACTTTTCTACCTTCTCCATTTCTCTAACCAGGGGCCAGTCAACTATGGCTTCAGTGCCAAACTCAGCTGGCCACCTAATTTTGTAAATACAGTTTTATTAGAACACAACCATATGCATTTTTTTTACATATCATCTCTAGCGACTTTCTCTCTACAATGACAGACTTTGGTAGTTGTGACAAAGACTATAACCAGCCCACAAAGCCTAAAATATTTACTGTTTTGCCCTTTCCAGAAATAGTGTGCCAAGCCCTGCTGTAAGCCTCTTGTCCCTTCTCCACATGCCTTACTTAAACATGTGGGAGGAGTTTGTGTCTTTTATGGAGTGTTAAAGAATAGCCAAAGACCCAAAATATTTATCTCTGCCTGAAATCCATTACATCTCAGAGGACTTCCTTCAATCATACAAATTCAAGGTCATAAAGGTTAATACATCTCTTTTTAAAATTGTGACTGCTTCCAGGCTGTAAAATGTAATTTAGAAGCATCGGACAGGTGTTACAATGCAGGGAGACTTGGAATAGTCAATTGGGAAGATGAGACCACAGATACTTCGGTGTTGGGGGAGCCCACAGGTTGGATCCCATGGAAATGGAAAATTGATCACTTCAAACTTAATAGCTTCGCTATGTTGTATAGGCCGGGAAGCCCTCTGATTTAGAGCAATTAAATTCATATTGTAGAGCTATCCTATCTAGAAAGAAGGATAATAATGACAAGAAGGGGAATCAAGAGAGGCACTGCTGGGAAGAGCTTGAAGCATGCTTTCTATGCCTCCTGAAGTGATCTCAAATTGAAGGACACTCTCTTGCACTACTAAATGTGGCATACTTGGAGATTATAAATTAATTTTTAATAAAGAACTCTGTTAGTTGTTAAAAAAAAAAAAAAAAACAACAACCCAGAGACCTTAGAAGAAAGGACCTATGGGACAGGCACTTAGAAAAAATTGTTCATTCACTTTACCTTGGCATTTAAAGTCCTTGATAATTTGCCCATACATTAGTCATTCCTGAACATGGCTGCACATCTGAACCACCCAGGGTGTTTTAAAAATTACAGATTCCTTGAGCCCTGATTCTAAACCTATTGAATCAGGATCTCTGGAAGTATGATCCTGGAGTCTTTATTTTTAAAAAGCTTGCTAACAGATTCTTAAGTGTCTCTCCCAGCCCTGTTCTAAACTACCTCTTCAACTTTGCTATCTTGCTATCCATTACTACACTTCAGATATCTTTTCTTTCAAAAAACTGATTTGTCCTCCCCTTACCAGGCTTTTTTTCCCCTCGTCACCATGCATTCCCTTAAAATTCCCTCAGCCATGTTCGTCTACCTAAATACTCTCGGCCTTCCCAGCCCAGCTGATGGATCACAAATCTTCCATGATTGTCCAGGTAGAAGTGACCTTTCCCTTCTTGGAGTTACGGTGACCATTTGTTCTGCTATTTTTATGTCATTACATGCATTTTTCGTCTCTGCTCCTTGCAGGTAGATGGCTCCATGATTAAACAGCTTTGAGTCTGTCATACTTCCCAGAAGTGACTTGATACAGGTAGATATTCAAAAGATGTTTGTTCAACAAGTGATGATTAATTAAAGAACTGCGGCCATCCAGAAGACGACTCTGTTCCTATGAACAATAAAGAGGAAAAGGGCTCAAATATATCAGAAACCAAAATCTTTGCTTCTTTTCTACGAGATTTTTGTTTTAATGGATAATTTATTGGAAAAGACGTCTATGTTCATAAATAAATTTCCACTTGTTAAGTCACTTTCTCTTTCTCTGTGAAGAGCTACTTGGACTGGATTTTATTTAATGAGTGATAAGCATGGACATTGGTTGCAAGTCAGTGAAAGGGGCTGACCCTGAATAGCTGGGCTAGCTTGGGACCATGTGCCCTGTCAATGGCGTTCCTTATAAATATGCCTCAGCCACATGGGTCCTCAGACTCAGTGTCAGAGGTATACAGAGACTGAAAAATTCTGCATCAAAGAAGTAGGATTAATTGCAGAAATTTATATAAAAAGAACTGGTATGCTCAAAAAGGAAACGCATGATTAAAACTATCTACACACACTCTTTATGTTGGCGGGTTTGGAATACTTACAAACTGGGTGCTTGTCTTTTTTTACATAGCAAGGCTGTTAAGTGTCATGGCTGGTGGGGGGGGGGAAGTTTTGATCAGTAAAGAGACACGATACTTAATTACACAGTCCTAAAGGATTGCTCATCCACAAATTGTTGAATCAGAATCCTAGCTGTGTGCTGATGGGGTTGACATTCTCTATTGACTTTTTTCTTCTTTTTAGAAGCATGAGGAATTTGGACCAACTACAAATTTGGAGGGAACGAGTCCCGCTGACTGCTCTCACTGACACCAGTGATAGGTGTGAGGGGTTCCCAGACCACCCTCTGTTTTGATAATTGTCTAAAAGGATTCACAAAACTCATTGAAAGCTGTTATACTCATGGTTATAGTTTTTTTTTTTTTTAATTTTTATTTATTTATGACAGTCACAGAGAGAGAGAGGCAGGCGCAGAGACACAGGCAGAGGGAGAAGCAGGTCCCACGCACCGGGAGCCCGACGTGGGACTCGATCCCGGGTCTCCAGGATCGCGGCCTGGGCCAAAGGCAGGCGCCAAACCGCTGCTCCACCCAGGGATCCCAGGTTTTTTTTTTTTTTTTTAATACAAAATGATACAGATAAAAGTCAGCCAAGGGAAGAGCCGCAGAAGGCAAAATCCAGGAGGGGTAGGAATGTGCAGTTCTTGTCATGCTCTATCCAAGGAGGCCTGCACAGCATTATTTCCTCCCACCCATGATGTATGACAACACGCACACAGGACTGCCCACCAGGGAAGTTCTTCTTCTGAGCCTTTTGTGTGCAGTTTTATTTGGGGTCAATCACATACTGCCTGTATGGCCAAATTTTACTCTCCAGCTGTCCTGGAGAACCAGCTAATACCCTTAGCCATCAATTCCTTTGGAGGTTGGAACTGATATGGCATGGCCCAGAGCCCCATCATAAATCACAATGTTAGACTGTCTGATGGTCAAAGGCCCCAGGAAAACAAAGACACTCCCATTAAGAAGGATATTCCTGGGGCTGGGGGATCACCTCTCAGTACCTTTTCCCACAGTAAAGCTCAGACCTCGCTTTGGGTCAGGTTAAATTCTTCACTACGGGAGAGGCGTCAGGCTGCTCCTCTTTATCTGGTCTCTCCTTCCTCCTCTGCCTCATAATTTCTTGGTAGAACTTGATTTCTTGGAAATAGACCTATTTTCGAAGTAACGTTTGGCAGTGGTTAAGAAACAATAGTCACTGTCTGGCAGGAAGAGAAAGGGTATTAATACATAAGTCGAGCTCAATATGCTTCTGGCACGTATATGTTCTTTAATCTTTACAGCAGCTTTAAAGGAAGACGTTATTTTCTTTATTTATAGGATAAAAGAACAAAGCTTCAAAGTGATCATAAAGACAGTAAAGGAGCCAGAATTTGAAGCTGGGTCTTGCTGACTCCCAGAGGCATGCTTTTTTTACTCTGCCTGAGCTGAACTGGAGCTGTTTTCTCTCCCTCACTGGGAGTGGCTATTTCTCCTTCTGAGAGAATGATATGAAGGGATAAGGGCCTGGGTCAGCCTGAAAGTGACCATGAAAAACTCCATTTTCCTATCTGACTCCCCAGCTACCTTAGATGAAGAACTGGCCCTATGGGGGCCCACAGGGAAACCCCCTTGCCTGTGATTTTGTGCTTCTAATTTTCATTCTCTGGAGACAAGTAAAAAATAAAATAAAATAAAATAAAATAAAATAAAATAACTTACTAAATGCCCGTATATTTTTATCCTTTGCATAATGCACTGCAAAGGCGCTATGCTTGTTTCCAATTTTATGTATAAGCAAATTGAGGCTCAAAGGAACAGAGAGGGTGGAGGTGTGGGGAAGTGAGTACTGAACCCAGTACTGACTCCCACGCTGCTCCAGGTTACCCTGCCCCGCTGCTGCTTGGCTGCTGCATCCCAGCACCAAGCATGTGCAGCTAGCTACGTCCTGAACTAGTGGCTCTGCAATCACCAGGAGCAAACTCTCCCCCTTCCATGGAGAGGGACAGATTCTGTTCCAGTGTTGCGTGTCCCTAATATTTTCTAGAAGCCAGCCCTGTATGTGGTATCCAGTTTGGAGGTAAATGAAGGTCCTCATCCATTGTGTTTGTTTCCACCAGGAGCTTCCCTTTTCTACAGCAATGGAGTTGGTTAGACTGGGAGGAAGGGTTGAAGGCAGGACTGATCTATTTTTTAGGTTCTGACTATTCTATCACAGCCTTCCACGGGGGCAGCACCTCTGCAACCTTCATGAATTTCTAATTAAGCTTGGGATTTAATGCCTCCTTAGAACACAGTTTTTAAGTTTAGGGAAAATTAAGAGAAAACATTATTTTGAAACTCAAGAGTTGTACATAAAGCAATCAGTCCTACCAGGTTTTAGGGCTCAGAGCCCAGAGAGGAGTCTGTTGGTTGCATCAGTCTGAAAGCTGGATACCTGTGAGTCAGCCAGTTCATGTCAGTGTCGTCCTATAAATCACCTATAACCCCTACAAGAGGTAGAAGCAGCCAAACGCTATATTTAGTAGATCCTCGACTTGTAATTAAATGACAAAAAGAGAAGCAGGAGACAAGGTGACTAGGGAGACTATGACTCAGCAGGACACACGCTTTCTACTTTGGGACTCTCATACATTGTTATTTTGGGAGGAAAAAAATTGATTTGAATGAATATAAGTTTCCCTTAGGGATCAAGACATTTATTTAGGTAATGAGCATAAGGTCAGTGATATAAAATATTTTGTCAGAAAACAAATTTAAAGAGAAGTCCCTTCAAACAAGAATTTTGAAAATTCTCTTCAAAAGAGAATTTTCTGAAAAGATGTATTTTTTTTCTTGCATGGGTTTGAAAATGGTATTTATTGAATGATTTAAGTGATCTTGAGACATTTGAGTGAAGCCACCATTTTGGTTCCTTTGAGAGTGTCTCATGGGACTGGGAACTTTATCTTACAGATGCCTCAAATTTTTATACATAATAAGTCATGTTACTGTTTTATATTTGATTCCATTAGGTGAGATGTACTTTTAATTAATATAGTTCATATCGTACTTTATTATACTGAGGTACAAAGATGTAGCTTTTATTAACTTTGTCCATTACTAAGTCCTTTAAAGTATTTTGTATGTAAATACAAAATGTAAAGTATTACAATATGTAATAATCCTTAATGAATCTCCTATTAGTAATATTTTTATGATAAATAGTGCTTTTGGAAACCAAGTGTGGAAAAGGTAGTTTAGATTTAGATTGAGACTTGTAGGGAAAATTCTTTGCTTCAATGGGAAACCAAGCATGTTTTGAGCACATTCTGGGTCATCTGACTGATTCTGTCGGGGCTCTGGGTCTCTGTTTTTCCTTGAATATGTTTGACAACTGTGAAGGTTGTAACTGATAGCAATGCAAAATAATTTTTATTTATAGACATGTAAAAAAAATTCTGTCTGGTGGTTCAACTGACTTTCGCCACTACATGGAAAAAAGTCAGTTTGCTTTTTGTAAATTCATTTCAACAGTCCTTCACTACATGTAAATTTGTACTTCTTTTGCTTTTGAACTAGTTGTAACATCTGAGTGTTTTTCTCATTAATAATTAACTAAATACAATCTTTACCATGCATTCATTTTATTTTATTTTTATTTTTTTTGAAGATTTTATGTATCTTTTATGTATGTATGAGAGAGAGAGCATGAGCAGAGGGAGAGGAAGAAGCAGACACCCCACTGAGCAGGGCGCCTAATTTGGGGCTAGATCCCAAGGGACTCTATCCCAGCATCCCAGGATCACGACCTGAGGGGAAGGCAGACAATTAATGAACTGAGCCACCCAGGCGCCCCTACCACGAATTCATTTTAAATCTATATGAGAGTCACAATTTCATTCTATTTTTGAAAAGTCTCCTTTTCAGATTTCACTCAGATGGGACACTAGAGTGTCATCTCTAAGACGCTAGAGTGGTCTCTTCCCATCCTCACTGTATATTGAGTCATATTCATTGTTGCTTCTGTTGTAATATCCTCTGGTATCACTGCTGTTCAATCTGTCATTTTACTACCTAAATGTTCGCAGGTGTATGTTTTGTTTTCCCACTCCAAATGTCAGCTCTTTGATGGTTAACGCTTCTCTCTATCCCCTGCAGTGCCTAACATAATATGTTACACATAATATGTGATCAGCTTGATAACCACTAGTTGAATAAATAATAATGTTGGGCTTTCTGTTTCATCTGTTCTCTGTGGTCCTTGGCAAAATTACAAGACTTGGAACTCCGTCTCACAGGTTGCAGATATCCTAGCAGTCCCATGCTTCAAGTATGAAAAGGCAACTAACTGGGTTGTGTCTCAATGGCTTTTAATTTTTTAAATTGTTATTTTCTATGTTATTTTTAAATAACAGCAGTACTCAGTGAAAAGGAACCAAATCTATCTTAGGTTATGAATAGATTTTCATCTTTTCCAATGCCTGCTTTGTGAACTTAAATTAAATGTGGAGGAATTTTAGCTCCGAAGCCTCCTTCACCCAAGGTTTGAATGTCTGGAAGGCTCTATCCCAAGGCCGAATGTGGAGAATGAACATTCTCCTGAGAAGTAAACCAGTGGAATATATCTTCTAGAAACCTAAAGAGACGGTAGTTTGTGTATGTTTAGCCCTTAATAGAATACTTCGATATGCACTTTCATATTTGGTCTTCAAGGTAACTGTATTAAAGACAAATGTCCTATTTTTCTATTTTACAGCTGACTAAACCAAGGCTTTATCATGTTAAGTGATTGGAGGCTTGAAACTAAGCCTCTGATACCCTAACTCATTCTCATTTCACTAGTCCCTTTGTCTTGGGAAGGTCTATCCATAGGGGAATTATTTCATGGCAGAGCCTTTCCAGTATGCTATGGGTCTGTCTACATCATATTCTAAATTTTATGTAGAGTGTTTCCTGGAAAATTGTAAAGATATAAAATAACTGTTAGCCAAAACATATAGTTTTCTTTTTAAACATGGACGAAGGCCTAGGTTAAACTCAGATGTTGAGTTCTCCTGCCTTTTGCTTTTCTCAGAATCAAGAATTTAGCTGTATGACACTTTTATGCTGAGCAACTCTATTTAGGTGACTTGCTTTTCAAGGTCTGTTGTGATCACTGCTTAGCATAGTGATAGGAAATTCTGGATCTTTGGGAATGTGGCAGGTCCAAGATTGGTTCTGGATAATCTTTCCCAATTTTGTCACATATTAGAACCCTGAACTTTGGAATCAGAATCATTAGAACTGAGGTCGGGGAAGTAATTTTTATAAGCTTTCCAGGTGATATTGCTGCCTACTTTTTGGAAAATATTGCTCCAGGAAATTTAATTTAGGAAAGATCTAAGGGCCTGGGAACCAAATTGCACAGAAGCCAGAGAACCATAAGAGGTGAATGGGTGGAGGCAGAGTCATCCCAGAAGGCACTACTCTGACTCTAATGTCTTTGACTCTATCCTTGTATTTCCTCTGAAGTGACTAGGAGGACCAGGAGTAAAAGCAACCCCAGACCATTCTCCAGAACTCCCTAAAAGAATTTGTTCTTGTGTGGATCTGCAGAGACTTATGAATCCCTGGCATAGCACTGAGTTCATAGAACTCTAAAAATCAAGCATTGAGGGGGCCTATAAGATTTTTTCAATTAAAATTCTAGTTACAAAAATAATGAAAATAAATCCTTACTTAGAAGAGCTCTGGGGTAAAATATTTAAAAAAACAATAAGAATGAACTGAAACCAACATGTTCTACTGGGAGATATTAAAGAAGACAAGTAACTGGAGAGCCTGTCTTACTTTAAGAAGAAAGTGGAACACACAAAGTTCTTCAGTGGGGTCTGATGACTCTCACAGTAAAATCCAAAGTCCCTACCACTATCCAAAGGTGATTCATGGAGGGGCCTCTAACCCCTGTCTAATCCTCTCCTCCTCATCTCCCTTCCTTGACACTCCCCTACTCCCCTGCCTCCTTCCTCTTCCCTTTGATAAACATGTGGCCTCCTTCCTTGTGTCCTTTCAGGTCTGGATCAATACTGATTTCAGAAGCCTTCCTAATCATCTTAAATACAGTATCACCCCTATCATCTTTACTTTGCTTTATTTTTTCTCCAGAGCATTTAACCTCTAGCACTGCCCATACTCTGACTTCATGTTATGTATCTGTTTATTTATTGGTTTTGACTCTTTCATGCAAATGTACCATAGGAAAGGCTCTTTGATTTTTCCATTGCTGTGCTGGTATCCCTGGCCCATTGTAGCAGCTCAATTCGTATTCATTAAATGAATTAATGAATGGATTTTCAACCTACTCTACAAATTCAATGAGATCCCAATAAAAAAACCAAGAGATTTAAAAATCATGGTCAAATGATTAAAAATTCATACATATTAAAATGTAGAATATCCATACTTCTTGAGATAGAGATTCTACTTGCAAGCAATCATTCTAAAAAACAATTGAATGAATATTCAGAGATATCTATACAAGGATGATCATCACAGAATTATTCATAAAGCAGAAAACAGACAATAGTTTTAAGTCCATTGATTAAAGCTAGTTTGTATAATTTGTGGTTCATCAAATTAATGGATAATATCAACAGAGACATTACAATTAGTGGAAGATGTTATCAAATATAATATGTAATAGGCTATTTAAAACACATGCCGTGTGTATTTATATACAGGTATACACATACCATGGCTGTAAAAATACACACGGGAATATTAACAGTATTTGTTAATGTTGGGAGGGCAATCTTCACTTATTTTAAACCTTTTTCCTTTCCTATGATAGCAATTAATATTTTTTAAAATAAAAAATATTTTATTTTGAGAAAGAAAAAATATCAAGTCCCATTCCTTCATTGTACAGATGAAGAAATTGGTCTCAAGATACACATTGTGGGTTTGTGTGTGTGTGTGTGTGTGTGTGTGTATTGAAGATGGGAATAATGAAGTTTATCCAGCACAATCCATCTGGAAGAGACAGCAGGTTTGGTTTAACTTAAAAGCTGAGAGATGTTTTCTTTTTCCTGAACCAAATAGCTATTTTTGATGAACCTCAAGCTTAGACGTCACATTGCCTTGTGGCAAGACACTTGATTCAGATGTAGATATACTCTGCTAATAGAATGCATCTAGCTCAGAATACTAATGCAGCAAAATGAACCCACACAAAGAATCTCTTTCGCTAGCTCTCATCAATCTTGCTCATTTCAACTCCAGTCAAACCTATATTAAAATATTAATGCAAGGATTAAACTATCCAAGTACCAGGTCAGACAGATGGGAAGAAGATGAAAGGAAATGCAGCCAGATGACTGTGGCATCCTTGGGCTTCAGGTTGTAGTGTGGGGTGTGAGCTCTTAAGAGATAGCTATTTGCATAAATCAAAAGCCACTAGGAAAAAATATTTCTCAAAGATAACAACATTGGTAGTTACCTAGATTTATTTGCTGCCAAAAAATAGTTATTTATTATTAAATATAAATGGCCCTTGCTCGACACACTTGTTTCAATTTAATTCCTGAATATTTTAAAAGTGAATCATATACATATTAGGTTAAAAGAATTTGAATAGGGGCATCTGGATGGCTCTGTCAGTTGAGCATTTGACTCCTGGTTTTGGCTCTGGTCATGGTCTCAGGGTCTGGGGATCCAGCTCATTGTTGGGCTCTGCTCTCATAAGAAGTCTGCTTGAGATTCTCTCCACCCTCTCTCCCAGCTCCCCACCCTCCCCTCATGCACTCTCCCTCCCTCTCTCTCTCAAATAAATAAATCTTAAGAAAGAAAGAATTTAAATAGTTAAGTATTTGAGAAGTCAAATTTTGAGAAATCTAAGCTGTGAAAATATTACATGAGATTGTGGGATCGATTTGAGAGAAACATCTTCGGCAACAGGTGGCGAAAGGTGCCGCCTCTGAGTGGACATAACCCCGTAGGATGTATGGTGTGGCAAGCCCATTCTTTGGAGGAATTGGGGGAAGAGGGCAGTATGGACATAATGAGGGCTGAGAGACAAGGGGACCTCCTTTATTTCTCCTTGCTGAGGTCTTGAAAAGGGTACGTCTCAGCAAAGACAGAACATGGATTCTGTGAAGCCTTAGCAGGACTCCCCACTACCGGAGGCTGGAGCTCGCTTCAGTGGGAATCCTGGATTCCCTCCTCCATCCCTGCCTGCTTTTCCAGTTTTGCTCCCTCTTCCCCACATGGACTGTATATTCTTGTGTCTTTACAGCTTGACTCTGTTTTATTCTCAGCACAGTTTTAGAATTTCCCGTTCCCTTGGTTTACGCTGATTATTTACATTTATTTTCCACTTCTACTTCAGTTAACCTCATCTGTTCATTTTTTTTAGGCTTCTTGTGCCTTCTTTTACAATTTGTCTTCTTTTTAAATTCTTGTTTTTAACACATTTAGAAAAAAATGCGTCTATTTTAGCCCCATAGAAAAATGCATAATTTCCTAAGCCGTGTGTGATTCAATTCTCAAAAGTGGACTTTCTAATATTACTGTTTTCATTGTTTGCATTAACCTTTTCACTCCATTTCGTTTTCGTTTATCTTGTCCTTAAATTTTACCTTTAATCTTTTAGCCATCTGCTCTGCCTTTGTCACTCTACCTTATTTTTTTCTATTTTTGCTCTTCACCTCTCTCTCTCTCTCTCTTTATAAATAATTATAAAATGACCTAGAAGCAATTTAGCCAGAGAAGTGGTGATAACTAAACATGCCTCACCACAGACATGGGGGTGGGCACCCCACACTCTCCCTCTCCCTGCTGGTCCTTAATAAAGAGAAAAGTGGTGTTGAAGTGCATACGGGTACTTAGGGAGGAGGAACACATGTTTGTTTGCAATGCTTTCATCTCCCTGTTGATCCCACTTCTCCTCTAGTGGAGCATAAGAAGATCTTACTTTTCAGCATTGCCTAGAGCTGTTCCTAAATTCCTCACACTCATTATAGGGTTTAGAGAGAGTCTGTTTAGAGTAGTTTTTTTTTTTTTTTTGAAGATTTTATTTATTTATTCATGAGAGACACACAGAGAGAGGTAGAGACATAGGCAGAGGGAGAAGCAGCCTCCCTGTGGGGAGCCTGATGCAGGTCTCAATCTCAGGACCCCAGGATCATGACCTGAGCCAAAGACAGATGCTCAACCACTGAGCCACCAGGTGCCTCTTTTTTAAAAGGGACAATTATAAGCTTACTTGATGGCGACCTTAATTTGTTAGGATTTCTGTTTGGTGGTCTGAATCTCCCTGGAGCGTCCTACCTAAGGAGAAGAAAGACCCATTTTCTTAGACATGGACCTTGCTTCCAGGCAAGTTCCCACAGGGAGGAGGCCTGCACTGGGTTTCTCTCACTCCAAGGACATGCAAGTTTAGGGGTGGGTGGTGTCCTTGAAGCTCCAGGATCAACATCCAGGTTATTTTTTTTTTTCATTTGACACTTTTTTTTTTAAGATTTTATTTATTCATGAGACACACACACACACACACAGAGAGAGAGAGAGAGAGAGAGAGGCAGAAACACAAGCAGAGGGAGAAGCAGGCTCCATGCAGGGAGCGTGACGTGGGACTTGATCCTGGGTCTCCAGGATGACGCCCTGGGCTGAAGGCAGCGCTAAACTGCTGAGCCACCCCGGCTGCCCCAACGTCCAGGTTATTAATGGAAATACCCAAATTATGCATACCTTCTTCCCAGATGTCTTATGTTCCCTAAGAAAGTTCTCTTACTATTAAATGAATGCCTTGTTTTTCCTAACTTGGAGAGCAATGTCTCACATAGAGATAGTGACTCAAGAAAAGCAATTTCTACATTTAAATAGCTGAGTAACTTTGTCACTTTTCCCTATATGTATGGCATATCATATCAATTTAATTGCCACCTTCCTTAAAATAAGGACACTTTCTATCTTTTGTACTCCCTTGGTATCCATTTCATTAAGCTAGACACAATGGACATGTAAAATGTTACTGACCTCCTTTCTTTAGGGCTCCTCATTTTTGAATATTTTATATGTTGTACAAGGAAGAGAATGGCATTATTTGAACAGCATCTTGCATGGTGTGTCAATTGCCGTTTGCTCCATATTTTGGATTTTTTGGGGATGTTTTATATGATATACAAGGAAGAGAATGGCATTATTTGAACAGCATCTTGCATGGTGTATCCATTACCATTTGCTCAGTAATAAACAACCACAAACCCTCAGGGACATATTCTAGCAAACATTTCTCATGTATCTGCTGGGTTCATCCCATCCAGCCTGGGTTTGCCTCTAGGGCTGGGTACACGTAGACATTTGAGGTTGGCTGAGGCCGGGTGATCCAGGTAGGACCTGGCTGATGAAATGCCTCTCATGTGCCAGAAGCCAGCCTTCTCATGGCTGGTGGATGCACGAGAGAATAAGCTACCCCCTGCAGCTCTTTTCAAGCCCCTGCCTATGTTACAACTGCTAACATCATGTTGGGTAAGGCAAGTCTGCGGCAGAGCGCAGGTCAAGAGTCAGGGCAGGCCCCCCTGACCATGATGGGAGTGCACTGCACAGTTGTATACAAAACAGTGCAGACACAGGCAGGTATGAAGAATCAGGATCAAATGATGCCATCTACCGCACATGGTGTGGGCTACTATTGACTAGCTACCTGGAGAAAATCGTGGAGTTGCATTTCAGAAAAGCTGACACTGATCATATTCTGCCCACAGACAAGGACTTCACTGATTCTGGCTCAGACTCCTTAGGCTTCTCTGATAAATCAAGCCCCAGTCATGCCTTTCTTCACATTGTTGACTTATTTATTAATCCAGACACAGAGCTATTGCCCTCCTATTCACATCTACCTCCTTGATTCCCATTTATCCTTATCCATTCCACAAGGTACAGATCAAGACCCATCTTCCCCATGAAGTCTTCCTTCAGCTTCATACTGAAGCATTCCTGCTGGTTGTCTAAGCTCCCACTGCCCTTAGCATCTCCAGATAATGCTGAATTATAATCTAGATGCTGTTTTGCTCTGATCTCTTCATCTGTGTAATTCTTCACTGTCCAGACAGAATGCAGGCTCCTTGAAGAAGTGGGAAAAATTACAGCTTTGAGGACTGGAAATGTGAGTCCTGTGGTTGACTTGGTCATCAATGAGTTAGGGAAGCTGTTTTAGTCAGTGTCTCTGTATTGCCATCCTTAAGCTGGGAGGGCTAGAGCAGATCTACTGGAAGGCACTCCACTCTGTATCTTAGGTTTCTTTTCAGTTTACCATAGCATCTTATTTAGGAAGCTGTTAGATATAGGGTAAGTTTTTAATATATGTTTTTATTGATCAATAAATGATTACTTTTAAAAAATATTCTATTTATTTATTCATGAGAGACACAGAGGGAGAGATAGAGGCAGAGACACAGGCAGAGGGAGAAGCAGGCTCCATGCAGGGAGCCCGATGTGGGACTCCATATCAGGTCTCCAGGATCACGCCCTGGGCTGAAGGTGGCGCTAAACCACTGGGCCACCCAGGCTGCCTGTTAAAGGATTACTTATAAGCATACTGAGATACCTGAGGTCCACACCCCAAAACAAGACCCTACCCTTAACTGTATGAAAATGTAGAATTGAATCAAGTGTGGTAAAGAAAGTTAATCATAGGGGAGAATTGAGCTGGTCCAAATGTTAGTGTTAGTTCAATGATCTTTTATAGTAATAATCACTTAAAATCATGATAAACTTCATCGTTCTTCTTAAGGCTGAATTGTCAGCCTCTAAATTCTCAAGTGTTTGAACTTATCAATAGATTCATTACTGTAAGTTGGTGAAAATGGATATTCCAGATCAAAATATAGGTCAGATCAAATCCGACTGTGGTGGAGGGTACTCCAAAGCCATGGGGAAAAGAGGGTGGATGACGGGATAATGTAGATGGGAATGCTGCCACAATTTTCAAAAATGAAAAAAAAGAAAAGATCCTCTTGATAATTATAGCTTTGACAATATGTAAGGTCACTTATAAAGGTGACTATGATTTTTCATTTGGTTTTTGATTCAATAAAGCTACCCATCAAGGTAGAGAAAGTTTACACTCTGTTGCCTGCCTGCTATTGAGAGTGGAGATCTTTCTCCCAACCATACACTTTGCAAGCTAAATAGTATTATTCATGTCAAGTAAGATCGGTGGGTCTGGTTTCAGCATGGGAGAGTCTCATCCCAAACTGTGCTTGCTTGGAATTTCTCCTTGCTCTCTTAGCAGGCTACACACTATTTTTGATTATTTAGGTCTCTGTGATGTGTGCAGCACACAAGAGGTGACTTCTTATCTAAGTGCAGAAGCTGCCTGATAAACAGCAGGGATGAATAATTTATAAGGAAGCAGTATGGAAAGTGGCATTTCACACTTCTTTCCATGTAAAATGTCGCATGAATTCCAAACAGGCTAAACGGTTTGGTAGGAAACAGAAATCTAAAATCACTAGCGAGAGAAAGGAAAGAGGACTCTATAATGTGGTACTTATGGGATTACTCAAGAAGGATTCTGATTCAAATATTGCTCTCCATTGATTAATTGTGAAAACAAATTACAGCTTCTCAAATCGATATTAAGAAATAATTATTATATACATGGAAATAGCATCAATAAGGCAAATAGGCTTGGATTTTCTTCCACTCGATTTCAGTCAATTTACAGTAAATGAATCCTGAAAACCTGCATTTTTCATTTTCTAATCATGCAGTAGGCCCTTCACTAAAAGAGAACCCCAAAATGGGGCTTGATATATTATGATGCATCATATTGCATAGTTAGCATTAGTCCACTTAATCAGAAAATCTAATCAAATTGGGTCTCTGCATTCAAATCACCAAGCCGTTACTAACTCTTTATTACTGAAGATGGTTAGCAAGATTAAACTGAAACCGTAGAAGATCAAACTCTTAAAAGTAAGTTTGCATTTTTATTCCATTCAATAATTAATATTTAGTAAGTTGTTATTTTGGGGATGCAAAAATTTTAGAGTTATCCTGTTAAATTTTTTATTTATTACTTAAACTGGCTTGTGATAACATATCACTTTTTGAAGAACGAGAGTCCTCACAGAAATCTGTTAAATGTCCTGATATGCAAAATATTATAAGAACACTAGGGGGACAGAATAAGATTAAGTTGTTGCTTTTATCTTTGAAAACGCACTGCTCAATCTGGTGGAGGGCAAGAATGAACACCTCTGAGAATTAGAGACAATGAAATGAGTAACCGCTGGTGTGGTAGATTGAGTGAGAAGAGATCAGCCTGGCCTGGAACAGTCATGTAAGTCTCCATAAATGACCAAAGAAAGTTTATTTCTCAGCCCTTCTGCTCCCTTTTGGCCAATAAAGTTTTCTGGCCCCATCTCTTCATTTGCCCTGCTAGCAGCCTGAACTATGGCAGTACCGTTTCAGCCAGACACTCCTAACGCATTCCAAATGCTCCTATTTCATCAGTCTTCCCAATAATAGCAAAAAGCACCACCTTGTCTGGCCCCTGAACCAAATGCACAAAGTCCTTCTCGAAAGGCCCCTAACTTGCCCATGGTCACAGAGCCAGCAAGTAGTAGAGCCAGGACTCATACTTCTGTGCTTTGCTTCCAAAGCTCATGTGCTTATCCAAAATATATTGTAATCACACATGAATTATCCCATCTCCCGTGAGACTATAACTTCTTACTATAAGGTTCTAAGGAGAACAACAGCTCTGTGTCTTACTTATTTCTGTACTGCTGTTGCCATGCCCCCATCAGATATTCAAACACTATCTGTTAGGAAATTTTGGAAATCTTCTATCTTGAAGGTGAACAACCTAGTCAGGAAAAGAGAGCTTCTACCAGATGCATTGAGAAAGGATCCATAATAAGGAGAATTAGTTGAAAAGTCTTGTGAAGCCTAAACAGATAAAAAAAGGAGTTAGTGTTTATTGAGTACAGCATTTCAGCGTTCTAAGATGAAAGTTCTGGAGAGGGATGGTGGTGATGGTTGCACAACCATATGGATATACTTAAAGTCTCTGAACATGATAATAAATCTTATGCTAATAAAATGTGCTAATATGCTAATAAAATAAATTTTATTTTTTTACCACAATAAAAAAAAACTGGAGAAAAAAAAGGGACAGGAACTCAACCAGAAGTTGGCATTGACAGGGAGTGGACCAGCTGTAGGGCTAGAGGGACAAAGGGGAAAATAGTATTGCCAGGCGGGGAGGGACAGGCTGCCTGGGGTCAGCGAGGACCATGGGGAAACCAGTTGCCAGTGCAGCCTGAGGAATATCATTTCAAAGTCCGGAGTAGGGGAAAGGCAGGGGATGGATTTTTCAGAGCAAATAGGGACAAACGTGGCACAGGGTGAGATCCTTCAGGGAGCAAATGGTGGGTTGTAAAGCATAGAAATAAGTGGGGCATGTAGGGGGCAAAATGAAGAAGCTGTCTAGATTAGAAGAGACATGGAGATGGGCATATTTGGGAGCACAGAGACAAATGTTTCAATAAATAAAGGGAGGACAGATTGGGGAGATTTCTTTAAACATAGATGGAAGAATTTTTACATGAGATCACTAACTGTTGGGAAACAGGAAATATTAAGTGCTCTCTTTAGTAGCCTAGACAAATATCATGGCTCCATTATGTTCCCAAGCACAGACTCAAAGCCTACAAATCATGTAATGGAAAGTGGTGATATGATCTCTTAAATGGAGCATTTATTGCTCCATGTAACAGCCTTATGAGGGAGGCGTATTTATTACCCATCAGGAAACTGGGGTCTAGAGAGGTCAAGTAACTTCCAAGGTCACTCACATGGCAGGTGACAGAGCCGGAAGCTGAATGAGGCCATTAGACACCAGAGCCCACGTGCTGACCTGGGATCTTGTGCTCGGCTCTGTTTCAGCACACTCAGCCCTCCCGTTGCTATATTTGGAGATCTCTGAAGACAGATGGTCCAATGATTAGTCACTCCACAATCAATATGTGATTTTTAATTTTAATTTCCGAATGACTTTTTCTCCCTGTGCTTTATTTCTTTGTCCGAAGAGAGAACATCTGCTCTGGAACTGGTATTTATCTAAATACAATCTCTTTCCTTTTCACCCAAAACCACTTCCTAAGCACTGACGTATAAAGAAAAAAATGGTTTAGTTCACTAGGAGCAATCTCTGCCCTCAGGAAACTTGAATATGTCTGAAAAAGCTAACATTCCCATAGGGAAATTGTCATCAATTTCACCTCCTTTGTCATTTCTTTACAGCTTTTATTTTGATCAAGAGCTTTTTCTAGTTTCTGGGTTTTTTTTTTTTTTGTTTTTGTTTTTTTGTTTTTTTGTTTTCTTCCCAGCATCAAATGCATTATTTTTTTTTTTTTTTAAAGTGGTGGAAACTAGAGGGAATCCAACCTTTTTTTTATTTTTTTTTTAATTTATTTATTTATGATAGTCACAGAGAGAGAGAGAGAGAGAGAGAGAGAGAGGCAGAGACATAGGCAGAGGGAGAAGCAAGCTCCATGCACCGGGAGCCCAATATGGGATTCGATCCCGGGTCTCCAGGATCGCGCCCTGGGCCAAAGGCAGGCGCCAAACCGCTGCGCCACCCAGGGATCCCCAAATGCATTATTACTAGGGCTCTCATGACTTTTCCTCTGCTACATTGTGGTTTAGAAAAAAAACTTCAGGAGTTATTTGATTCTTCAAATTCAGCATGGTAGGGTTTTTTTCCCCTCCCTCTTTTCTTGGGCTTGGATGCTTCTAGAATTTTATTAGATACTAGATATGGTCAAGGCTTGGGTGGTTCTCCACCAAGGACCCAAGTGGATTCTCTCCACTTCATGAATTCACTGAGGGTTGCAGGCAGTTGTTATGCTGCAAGCAAGACTCATTCTCTTTATTTAAAGAGAGAAAGTCACTCAGAAATATTCTAAGAAATGAGAAAGTGTCAGAACATTTTTTTATGAGGGCCGTACTTGGGGTGATTTTGAGTTGGCCGTAGGGAAAAAGTAAACAGTCACAGCTCTCAGCCATTCCTTCTGAATAAAATCTTCTTTAGGATAGAGAACATGTCTTGAAGCACAGTTGGTACATTATTACACATCCAGTAGGTAATTAATTATAATATTTTAAATGGCTGTGGACGGCAGCCTGAGGCTCCAGTGCTTTTGGAAACAGATTTTGCATATCTACTGAATGGCATAATAGCTAGTTTCTGAAAATATTAGTCTTAGAGGAATCATTCCATCCATACTTTACTCTTTGTAATTACGTCTGAAACTTCTCCAGTGATGAGATTTCTTTTAATTTGTAAGTATCTAGAGATCAGGAACCAGGTTATGTTACTGATTATGAAAAGTTCTCAACTTCACCACATGAATAGACTTGATGTGCTCATTAATTTACTTAGCTTCTCTGGTTAGCAGCCATAAACCTTGTCCTTAACCCTATAAACCTGTGCTTGGGGTCTGGGGGAAGGGGGAAAAATCACTCATCATAGATATATCATTAGCATCTGCTTTGGGCAAGACAGTTTTCCATGATGGGTGTGGGGGAGGGGCTTAAAAATAGAGCCTACATTGACCTTAATCAGGGCAACCACCTGGACTATGCCTGAGGCTGTTCCTGGCTCTTCTTGTGTCAACTCTGTAGAGGTCCTCCGCAAACCAGGAGGGGCTGATCACCCCACTTGCCCTTGAAGAACTTACAATGGAATTGGCAAGAGAAGGGCCCATGAAAGGTGAGAAATAAAAATAAAGCACTCATCATTGTGAGGAGGAGGCAGTGATTTCCAGCTGAAAGGATTTGGGGCCAGGTGAGTGCAAATCCCTTGATATAACTGGAGCTAGGGGAGAAAAATTAAACGAATGGCATATTGGTAGAGAGGGTTGAAGTGATTTAAGACAAATGGAGACGATGTTGTTTGTTGTTCCTGAAAACCAGGGAAGAGGGCCCATCACTTGAAATTGCAAAGCATCTCTGCTGGGTAGAGAGCAACTGGGGCCAAATTAGGGGAACACTGAAGGCTGACTTAGTGTCCCCTTCTAAGAAGGTGGTACAGACCTGGCAGTTAAGGAGACCAAATCCCACAGAACTCCACAGATATTCCTTAATTTGGAGCTGTGAAAGTAGACTATGGGCAGACAGGGAACACACTGCCCTCAGAGTCACTTCTGCTCCTGGGAATTAAGGAGCCATCCTGTGCAGTTCCTGTTTTGAGTCTAGGGCTTCCATCCAGTGTGAGTAGAGTGAAGGGTGGGGCAAGGCTGTCCTCCAGGCAGTGCCCCCCCTCCCCCATCAAAGAGAACTGCCTGGAGGAGCAGTTTCCTAAGGAGGAGCCTGGATCTGCCGGCCCTCCATGGAGATGCAGATGAGCACGTCAGATACAGATGGCTGATCCCTGAACACACAGGTGGAGACCTCACAGGGCTGGCCTTGATGGCCTATAGTGTGGACTTTCTCCTTGGTTCTTTTAGGCTGCTGGTTTCACTCAACCAGTAAAGCAGATTTAAGTACAAACAAACAAACAAAATCTTTTGAGCTTAAAACCTGAGAGGAGATTTCTAACAGCAAAGCAGATGGACAGTGAGGAGACACAAGGAGAATCCTCCCCCTCTGTTTACGCGCAAACAAGAGGCTAGGAGAGAAGGCTTCTCTCTCAAGGATGTGTAAACTACAAAACAGCCGACAGGAGGCCTGTGCAAAGATTTTACAGCTCAGAATAAGGAGAGGGACAAGGGACCCAATATCCAGGAATAGAGCTGGTTTTGAAAAGATTTACTACAGGAAATAAATTATATTTGGGCAATACCTGCTTTATGATCTCAGTAAAATATAAGACAAGAGGGGCTTTTATATAAGAAGTGAAAGATGACATGGAATTGCACAGGCTGAAGTGAAACACAAGCTATCTGAAAGTCAAAGGAAAGGAAAATAATTTGAGAAAATCAAAGACTTCAAGAGTGGAATTTAAAACTGTATTGGAACTCGTCAAAGAACAGAACCAACACCGCAGAAATTCTAATTAGTGGATGAGAACACACACTCAAGGAGCTGGACTGAGCACAACGGAAATAAACAGAGGAATGGAAATGACGAGAGAAACAGAAATGACAAGAGTGAGCTGGTCCAGAGGAGGTTTGGGTTCCCGCACATGCATATTTGACATTTCCGAACCTGAGACTGATGCAAATACAATTATTTAAACATAAAAAATAATTTTCTGAGCTGAACAAAAACCCAAGCCTTCCTATAAGAAAAGCTCAATGAGAAGTTATGAAACACAGGCATGTTATTGAAGAGATCAACATCTAAATTTTCTCTCCATGAACATTTGGAATTTCAACAACAAAATGGGATGAATACGGACAGGGTTTTTAATGATGATGATCAAAAAAATACTAGAACTGAATAACTTTCCTATATACTCATCAAAATAATTTATTAAAGGTCAGAGTTAAAGAGCTACTACTACTACTAGAACTGCTAGTCAATAGCTAGAAATAAGCCAAAAAGTGAAGTGTTTAAATACATAAGAATTTTTAGGGAAAACTGGAGTACATGGGGATAGGTCCTTACTTTTAGATACAAAATTCAATATTGCATATGTATCAATTTGCCCCCAATTTAATGCAATTCCAATTAAAATTTCAACAGAAATTTTTTGGACCTTGGCAAAATGACTCCAAAATATGGAATTACCAATGTACAAAAAAAGAACAAAAATATTTTTAAAAGAGAAATAACAGTAACACAGCTGACTAAATAGAGAAGTCAAGAAAGAAAAACAGAAAACCCCAAAATAGGGATACACACAGAAGTTTGTAACATAGAAATCAATTGCTATTGAAATAAATGGGAGAAATATGAATCATTTATTAAATAATATTGAGTCTTTACCATTAGGAAAGTAAAATATTATTTAATTTCCTTATATTGTGGCACAAAATTAATTTTAGATCAATTACAAAACTAATTATAAACAATGATGCCATAAAGTAACAAATGTAATATGGAAATAAATGTATCCATACATGAATGTAGATTTGATTACATGGCATATCAAAATCTTCTTTATGTTATAAAACATAGTAAATTAGAGCAAAATCACACAATAAGCCAGTTTTTAATCCTATATGAAGAGCTCCTAAAATCCATAAGAAAATTCTGAACACCTTATTAGAAAAAATTTTAAAGGGCCTCTAAAGTTGATTTTTTTTTTAATTTTTTAAAATTTTTTATTTATTTATGATAGTCACACACACAGAGAGAGAGAGAGGCAGAGACATAGGCAGAGGGAGAAGCAGGCTCCATGCACCGGGAGCCCGATGTGGGATTCGATCCCGGGTCTCCAGGATCGCACCCTGGACCAAAGGCAGGCGCCAAACCGCTGCGCCACCCAGGGATCCCCTAAAGTTGATTTATAAGGAGGTAAAAATAATAGTGGTCAGAAATTGGGGGGAAGGGCATCTGGCTGGCTCAGTGGGTAGAGCATGTGACTCTTGATCTCAGGGTCATGCATTGGAGCCCCATGCTTGGGGTAGAGACCACTTAAAAACAAAAACCAAACAACCCCCCCCCCCCGCCGCCCAAATCCAGAAAACAAAATTAGAAGAGAAAGATTTTTACATGATTCTAATAAAATATTATTTTATTTTATTTTATTTCAAAGATTATTTATTTATTTATTCATAGAGACACAGAGAGAGAATGAGAGGCAGAGACACAGGCAGAGGGAGAAGCAGGCTCCATGCAGAGAGCCCTACACGGGACTCGATCCAGGGGCTGCCCTAAAATATAATTTTAAAATAACTTTTTTCATTTATGAACTTGGTGAATATTGAAAAAACTAAGAATTGTTGAGGATATGGAAGGAGCAACTGCACACTGTTGATGGAATTGTAAATTTGTATGTTTCTGGAAGGGAATTCAGAAAGATGTGTTAGTTGCCAATTTATTTATTCATTCATTCATTCATTCATTCATTCATTCATTCATTTGGGACACACAGAAAGAGAGAGAGGCAGAGACACAGGCAGAGGGAGAAGCAGGCTCCATGCAGGGAACCCAATGTGGGACTCGGTCCCAGGACCCCAGGATCACCCCCTGGGCTGAAGGCAGTGCTAAACCACTGAGCCACCCGGGCTGCCCAATTGCCAATATTTTTAGAAATACTTCTATGATTTGGTCCAGAAATCCTTCTTTAGTTGTTTTCTTAATAAGTAATTGGAAATATTCATTTAAGGTTGAGAATTTCACTATTATTTATAACGGTGGAAGCTGGGAATAATCTAACTGTACACCTTTATACTATTATTTAAGGAAATTATGACATATACTTATCATGGAATATTATGCAGCCACAAAAGAAAGATTTTCAAAGACTCTAATACCTAAATTAATGTGCTGTGAAATAAACTCATCTTGTATATTTTCAAATTTTTCTATGAGCTATTTTATTTATGTAATATAAAATTCTATTGTTTTTATAAAAACCAAAGAGTTGGCCCCATGACTGGAGATTCAGGAACAGTTATTTACATCAAAAAAAGCTTAAAATTACTACTTATGACAATGAATTTTAATTTTTTCAGAAATACCACTTATAACTTAGGAGAAAAAAATGTTAACTTAAAATTTAGTTTCTGGGGGTGGCTGAGTGGCTCAGTGAGTTAAGCATCTGATTCTTAATTTTGGCTCAGGTCATGATCTCAGCATCGTGAGACCGAGCCCTGCCTTGGGCTTCACATTCAACAGAGTCTGTCTGAGATTCTTTCTCCCTCTTCTTACCCCCTCTGGTGCTCTCTTTCTTTCACTCTCTAAAAAAATAATTAAGTAAAATCTTAAAACAAAAAACAGTTTCAGGTCAGAGCTTGCACAAACTATATTTTATTTTACATCAGATTTGTTTGTTCTTAGGATAGGATGATCTCCAAGAGCTTTTAAAATGTAGAGAATATTTGAAGAATTACGTCACATGGTCAGAAGAGGGAGCTTTTAGATTACAAAAAAAAAAAAAAGCAAAAAATCCAAGCACTCTATTATCAGAAGTATAATATTATTTCAAGTCTGCATATCGAATATTAATGAAAAAGTGTGTAGTTACAGAAATATTTCTTTATAATGGCCTAAAAAATCTGTTTTGTTTCATGATTTAGTGAGACATTAAACCTCATTCTTAATCGAGAGAATTTCATCTCACTCTAATGTCTGTCCTACTTGGCACATTTGACCTTTGTAAGTGTTGCTGACAATAAAAGCTTGGCTGACTGAGGTGTATACCTGTCTGCTTTACTTTTCTCTCTTTTGCGCATAGTGTGGTTGGTAAATGAGCCAAGGGACAAGATGGTGGACAGCAACAAGTCATGAACACTAACCACTGAATAATTTAAGATTTATTGCCTGCTATTTAATGAAGACACATGGGCAAAGTTCTCTTTCAAAATAGTTCATTAAATATAAAAGTTGAAAGTAAATCAATCTAACTGAACGCTTTTTATTTTTTTATTTTTTTAGATTTTATGTATTTATTTGAGAGAGAGAGAGTGAGAGCACAAGCAGAGGAGAGGAAGAAGCAGACTCCCCACTGAGCAGGGAGTCCGACTCAGGACTCCATCCCACAACTCTGGGATCATGACCTGAGCTTAACCAACCATGCTACCCAGGTGCCCTAAAGGCTTTTTTCCATATCAACATTCAGAGCTTAAAACTAGTGTTCCTTTTCCCAGTATGTGTGTGAACTCTTTATAAATTCAACCATGCTTGGAGTTTCTGTAGTAAACTACAGCACAGTGAGAACCAGGAGTTCTGTTATTATCATAGAAACCATGATAATGGGAAGGATAACCTATAGCGCAGGACGCAACAACCATGAGGATAACTCTTAAATTAGTGTTGACTGAGTTCAAGTTCTGCATTCAATTCTTGATTCTACATTGTAAGGGAGTAGAAAATTTGAAGTGAGATCACACATATTGTAAGCAGCATTCAAATTTGGGAAAAAAATATGACAAAACACAACAAACAGGGTTATTGTTTTCTTAGGTTAGTTATTTTAAAGAGAGAATTTGAAACGGTTACTCAACACTTTTCAAATATATGAAGGTTGATCATACCCAGAGGGTGAGACCAGATGTTCTCCCTCCTACTAGTGAAAAAAGACAGTAAATTGTGAATTTCGGTGAACACTGCAGAAACAAGGCAAGGGAGTAAGGGGGAGTCTAAGCATCTCCTGCTCTTCAGTGTGTGGATCGGTGCATGTAGCCTGGTTCTGGACAATGTTAAACGAGTCCTCTTATTTGCATTCCACTGGCTTAGATTACCCTGAGCCTTTTTTTTTCCCCCTGGATTTATGGGTGCCACTGATTTAATTTGACAAAATTGTTTGGTAGGCTCTCTTAGTAGGACATTTGAAGTTTCCTGCACCATAGGAAGGAGGAAAGGACGAGAGACAGGAGCAATCTGAGGCATCCAGTGCCTAGAGGGAGAGCAGGGTGTTTGGGCAGAGAGGAGACGAGGGCTGTTATTCAAATTGGTAAGAAGACAAGGTATTTTGCCTCTTTGGTTCACTCTTCACCTTCTTCCTATCACCAATCACTTGTGTACTTATTCTGTTTTAAGAGATGAAAACTTCTTGAGGAGTAGGGAATTCTTCTATTTTAAATACAGTATACCTGGGGACATTGTTTTTATTTTTTCTGTTTGTCTCTCTTCATGGATATGCATTCCCTGAATATGGCCACATTTCACATATGTGTGTGTGGTCTCCAAATCTGTGACATTAAACATTTATTTGGAAGCACCGGCCTAATGCCAAACTTTGGGTGAGATGTGATGGATGCAAACAAAGATGCCTGAGACACAGCCTTCGAGGTGCACAAGCTGGCGGGGCAGCCAGACATGTCAGCACATTTAAACACCGCTGAGAATAGGTTGGAGGTTCGACGGTGAGGAGCAGGGAGTCCTAGAGGTGGAATCAGGCTCCGGTAGAGGACAGATGCCTGTGGTTACAGAGTTGATCCTAAGCTTTGAAATGATCTCTCTGGGGAAAACCCAGTCTTTAGCCAGCCCATCTCCTCATGTTATTTGCTTTACCTTTCCTTTCTCCTGTCATAGGATTTCAGGGGGGACTTAACATGGAATGGGAAGAGTTGGAAGCGGCAATCCTTGGTTTTGTTAGATCCTGGGATCCTCTTTCCGATTGCGGCTGATTGATCTTGTGGTCTCCATCCTCCGAAATCGTTAATGGCACTGTCTTGGATACTGTCCTGATAGGTTCTACACGACCAAGTCTATCAAATAGCATAAAACATGTGTCGTATGGCTCCTTGTTAAGATACATGCGGCATTTCAGAACACAAATAAGTTAAAAGTTGTGCAAAGTTGCAAGACATTCCATGTTGCTCTGGCCGTCGATGTAAGAGAACGCTTAGTACAGGTGGGGACTCTGAGTCACAGTGTCTATTTATAATGCCACCCTACTTTGGCATGGAACACATGGTTTTAAAGGAAAACTTAATATCTAATTATTCTTACAAGATAGTTTGCTTGCTAACTCTAAGATTTAGTTTTCAGGGTTTTTTTTTTTTTCCAAAACTTTTTCTTTCTTTCTTTTCTTTCTTTCTTTCTTTCTTTCTTTCTTTCTTTCTTTCTTTCTTTCTTTCTTTCTTTCTTTAGTCACAGAGAGAGAGAGGGGCAGAGACACAGGCAAAGGGAGAAGCAGGCTCCATGCACCGGGAGCCTAACGTGGGACTCGATCCCGGGTCTTCAGGATGGCGCCCTGGGCCAAAGGCAGGCGCCAAACCGCTGCGCCACCCAGGGATCCCAACTTTTTCTTTTTTTTTTCTTGATGGAGGTGATGGTGATGACAGGAATCTCTGGCCTTATGAATATAAAGTAATGAGCTTGTTCGATGTAACTCTTCCCACACCCACAAAGCTACTCAAGCATGGTATTTATTTCATTTAATTGAATAAAGTGGAGCTCTTCTGTCTATGAACCTGTCTTGGACGTGTCAGCGAATGTCACGGGGCGTTGGGGGTTAGGGGGTGCTGTGTGTGTTTGTCTCTCGGGACAACAGTACGGACCCCATGCCAGGCATTGCTCTTCCCCAGGGAACTTTCCAGAACTACTAGAAGGAGTCAGATCAACCATTAGAAAATCAGTGCCTTCTCATCACTAGTTATTAGTGGAGGCTCAGTGTAACCTACCTTTACCCACATCCTTAAGCAACTGAGTGCAAATGACTGAAATGACGCATAAAGTCTTAGAATAAATTGATTTTGTCTCTTTCTCTGAAATCCAAAAGAAATGTTCTCTTTTTACCTGGCAAAGGATCTCCTATGTATTTATAGCATATGCATTTCTTCGGGGATTTCCTGCAGTTTAAAATCAGCACTTGAGAGATGTGTGCACAGATGTGCCCATACCTGGCTGTTTGCTTTTGTTCCTTCAGCGGGTTACCTGCTCCCTTCTGCTCCAGGGTGGTTTGGGTGGGAGGGCCATGACGCCCCATGGAGGGCTGCTGGTGAGAGAGTCATGACTGCTTTGCTTGGGAGAGAGTGCATTTCTGTCTCTATTAATTTTTTTTTCTGTCTCTATTAATTTTATACAGGGGCACAGGGGCTTGCTTTCCAGGTTCTTTGCAGGAGTGCTTGGCACACAAGTCCCATGGAACATCCAAATGGTGAGAATGCTCAGTTGATCATCAGGGGTGCAAAGTTGGATGTCCTCCAAGATGCCCTGGGTAACTCCATCTCTGCTCTTGCAAAATACTACTCACCTCCATTCTTGTGGGTTTAAATTCAATAACCTCATTTTATAGTTGCCCTGGTGGCAGAGAAGAGTTGGAGAAGCTGTATTTTATAGAAGGAAATGCAGCCAAGCACTGGGAATAATTCAGGGTTGAGGGAAGAGAATATGATACCCAGCTGTTGGGAATGGAACCTGTGCTTCTGTAGGAGCCACGTCAGGGCTAGTACTCTTCCAGGACTGCCCTCACAAAGCACCACAAACTGGCTGGCTTCCCACAATGGGCTAGAAGGGCTCTGTTCTGGAGGCCCGAGGTCTGAAACAGAGGTGTTGGCAGGGACCTACTTTCTCTGAGGGCTCTTTGGGAAAATCCTTCCTTGCCTCTTTACTAGTGCTGTGGTTGCCAGCAGCCCTTGGCATTCCATGGTTTGTAGATGCAATCCTCCAATCTCTGCCCCCTTGACATGTGGACTCCCCCTGTGCTTGTCTTCACACTGTCTTCCTTCTATATATGTGTCCGTATCTGAATTTTCTTCTTCTTTTCCTCCTCTTCCTCCTCCTTTTCCTCCTCCTCCTCTACCTCCTCCTCCTCCTCCTCCTTCTTCTTCATCCGCATACCGTGGGCTGAGCCCAATGCAGGGCCTTAACCCATGACCCTTGACATCAAGACCTGAGCTGAGACCGACAGTCAGATGCTCAACTGACTGAGCCACCCAGGTGCCTCTAAATTTTCCTCTTCTAAGGACACAGTCATTGGACTAGGGTCCATCTTAAGCCAGTATGACCTCATTTTAACTAATTACATCTGTACAAAGGCCCGGTTTCCAAATCAGGTTACATTCTGAAGTTCTGGAGGGTCATGAGTTTTGAAGGACACCCTTCAACCAGTACATCCTGTGACAGCATCTTCAGTTCCCTGGAGCTCCTTTGCAGAAAGTAAAAACAATATTCCAGCATCATTATCCAAAAGGGTGCCCATCTTGAGAATGGTGGGAATAGAAAGTGAGATTCTTCTGTGCTGTGGGTTATTTGCTACAGATGAACCTGACTTTGGATTGTGGCTGGCTCTTTGAGGCCACTAGGTATAATTTTTCAAACTGTGTTTTTTGAGCACAAAATGATTCCCCTGACATTTCCCCAAGTTCCCCATGTAACCCCACACCTGAGCTTGTGACTCTGTGAATCCTGCTCCCTAAGTCCGTGTGATAAACGGACAGTGTCGTCCCAAGCTCAGATGCCCCTCAGTGACTGACGTTCATTTCAGAAACATTTGAAACTTGTTCTCTACAGCCACAGAAACACACACTAGCACAAAACCCTCAGTGATAACCCACCAAAATGCTTTCCTGAGAGAATGCTAAGGCCCTATAAATTACCCTGTCTTTTCTATGTTCATTCATAGTTATTTCACATGATCTAGTGATTAGGAATACTAGTGCTCAGGGAATGAAAAGAATTAACAAAATTTAGCATTTTCACTGGTCACCTTTTCTGAGCTCCACGGCACTTTTCGATTCATTTTAAGTAGACATACAGGCCGTCAGCATTCAGGAATGTGCACTCTTGAGATTGCAAACCAACTGCTCCATATTGTGAAGATAAATACAAGGGACAAAATATGATGGCATCTCATATATTTACTATTTAAACAAGCAGCTGTAAAGAAATACAGGTATACCCTCAAGCAAGTAGCAGAAAAGACAAAAACATTTCAAGTTAGTATGGGTGGGTATGCCAGTGATTGATTTATGGTTGGTTCCTGCCTGATAGTTGCAGACAGGACAAGCATATTTTGTAGCTGATTCGTTCTCATAATTCCCAATACTTGGCACAGCTCTTGGTTTTACCCTAATTTGCTTATTTCTTCTTGGTGACATACTCTCTTTGTCACGTTCTACTTCCAATTTCTGGGATCACAACAATAAAAATGAGAATCTTAACATAAAATGGCACCCAGGTTTGACAACACGCATGCCATCTTCCTTGCTCCTTGTTGCTTCTATCCCACTCTTTCCTTATCAGTTTCTGTTTTCCTGAAGTAGAAGTCACTCAGTCCTGTGTGTGTAAATTTCTTTATTTCAATTAACATCTCTGTGGAATGAGTCCAACTCAGGATGGGGTGACAATATGTTACCTAAGAAGCTTGAGGTTATCGTTCCCATACTTGTTGTTTCTCTTGTTACTAAAAGAAAACTTGTAATTATTATGCTTTCACTTTTTCCTCTCATCCTGGTGGCTTTCTCTGTCTTCCAGATTCTTTAGTTTCATTAAACTGGGTCTAGAAATGTATTTGATTTTATCTATCCTGCCCCAGATGTGCTTTGTTTCATAATTAGAAAATTTATGTCTGTCTTCATTCTTTGTTGTCTTCTCCTAGAATATTATATCTTCTTTCTTTTCTGTCTTCTCACTTCCAGAACTAGTAATAAATGTATGTAAGGGTCGTTGTGTGTTTCAGGACATTTAAGACGTTCCATCCTTTTAGTGTTGGGTCCTCATCAAGAGTGAGAACTTTTGGGTGTAGATGGTATCAGTGTTGGGACTCACTGTCTAATGCCTTGTAGAGTAGATAACAAAGGTGAGAACACAGTTTATATTGCACATGGCAGGTGGTGATGCTCTTCTGGATGCATAGTGCAAGGAGGCACTATGGTGAGTAACCATTTGAAGTCTTCCTGTCTTCCTTGAATAGTGACTAGGTCCCTGAGGTCTGTACCCTCCCTGCATTCTCTTCTATACTGTTCTAAATGTGCTATCAGGAAATGCTGATTGACAGCATATTTCTTAGAAGAGCAGACCCCAGACTCATCTTGAGGCAGAGAACAAGGAGAGCTTATTTGGGTGTCCAGCCTGTAAACATTCATAGTAGACTCTGAGGTCCTCCTTAGGAATCTGGCTTGCAGCTTAATTGGTGACTCTCCTTACCTTTGGAGACTGTCAACCCACAGCACTCCATGTTAATCTCAGCTTTGGTTTGGAGTCCAATTATGACTGAGGTGATGGGTGCCCATAGTGGGATTTACTGTTGGGGTAGTCTTTTATTTTCTTTCACTGAGAGAGGGGTAGCCAGAGCTCTATAAACCTATAAAGAGCAAAACTTCCTCGGGAAAGAAGGATGAGTTGCATTTGGATGTCTCCTTCAGGAGGGGCTGCTCTCATTCTGCTTCCACATGTCCCTCCAATAACTGACCCTTCTGTGAGCCTGTCACTGTCCCGTCTGCCTGGACACTTGCCATGCAGCCATTTTTCCCAATCACTACAGCACTTCTAAGATTCTCTGTTCATGGTCCCCTACTTTACCATGTCAGCGATCACACCCCAGCCTTTAACCTCCTTCACAAACTCTGTGGGTGTCCCAAAACAAAACTTGGAGCCTAAAAGTCAGAAAAAAAAAAGTGCCGGTTCATGTGTGCTTCTGTCTTTCTACACAGGTTCTTGGAAGGAACATCATGCAGTTCCTTCTACATGCTGGTGGGGAAGGAAAATAGGGACCAGAGTTAAAATTCAGTTTAAAAAATGTTATCTAGGGGCACCTAGGTGGCTCAGTGGTTGAGCTTTGGCTCAAGTCATGATTCTGGGGTCCTGGGATCGAGTCCTGCATCAGGCTTCCTGCAGAAAGCCTGCCTCTCTCTCTGCCTATGTCTCTGTCTCTCTCGAATAAATAATAAATAAATAAGATTTTAAAACAAAAGAAATTGAGAACAAAACCCACTAAAATTATGTAAACACAAAATAGGTATATAAGTTTTACTTTTATAAGTTTTACTGGGTTGCTATGGCACTGGGTTCTCATTCCCCAATGTCTTCAGTAAAATGGAGTTTTAATCCACGCCAATGTTCAGTTCACATTTCTCAAAGGGGCCGCAGCCCATCCTGATGATATCAGGACCATAGTAAGAATTTCCCATATTACCCCAGGAGAACCTGGATTAGTAGGTGAGAGACGCAGCCCGATTTTCATTAGTTTGCACTTATTTTTACATGAAGCAAAATTAGGAGAAAATAACAATTCTGCGTGACATTGAAGAAATATAATTTAAAAAGGCTTCCTTCCTTGTGCTTTCTCATACTTTGCAATTGGCCATACCTAGACCTTAGTTTGTAGTAATGCACATAACATTGTTTCTGATGACATTCTGGCCTAATCAAAGGAAGGAAATGCTAGCAATTTGTCAACAGTTAGCCTTTGAGATTTCTACTTTCACAAACCCAAGCTCTGATTGGCACCTGAACTTTAGAAGGTTTATTTAATGCTACAGCACTTCAATGTTTTCAGGTTACCCGTCAATTCAGAATTTTCTGTATGTTCTATCCAGTGACCTGTTACTTACCTCTGCTTAGCTCCCTAATCCCATTGCTCCCGAGGTGAGGTTAGCTTTTCCTAGAGAGTTTCTGTAGACCCGGGCTTGTGGTGCATATTGCCTGGAAGCATGGGGACAGGCTGGCTGAGAATGCACCTCCACTCCAGCTCTCCTGGCAATGACTCCACATCTCCATCCAGCTGCTTTTTCACCAGAGCTGTTACCACCTAGATGCTTAAGGCTCCAAAGACAAATGCTCACAGTCACCCACTTCCTGTCCCATTCTTTTTCTGACATTTATTCCCTCATTTCTCCGTTGTCACAGAGTTTCTCAGTTACCTCATTAATCTTAACCATTTCAGTAAGTAAAACTATTACTAATGCTCATCAGTACCTATATTTACCCTTTTCTCCCCCTGGGCAAACAGAAGGCTGACTTTCTCGGGCTCTTCCTAGCTGAGTGTGGCCATATGTTTTATTTTAGCCATTGGATGGGGAAAGGAAGTGGTATGTGGCAATTTCAGGTCAATGACTCAATTGTCAATAAGAGAGTCTTGGCTCCATCCTGTTAAGGAAATTTAGGGGGAAGCCTTGTGTCAAGATAGTAGGGTCAAAATAATTAGGTGCTTTGGATTGCTGAGATGTAAAGGACTTTGCATGAATGTGAAATAAAGCTTAGGTGGCTCAGTGGTTGAGCATCTGCCTTTGGCTCAGGTTGTGATCCCAGGGTCCAGGGATAGAGTCTTGCATCGGGCTCCCTGCTCAGTGGGGAGTCTGCTTCTCCGTCTCCCTCATCCTCATCCCCCTCCCCTGCTCATTCTCTCTTTTTCTCACTCTCTCAAATAAATAAATAAAATCTGGGACATCTGAGTGGCTCAGTGGTTGAGTGTCTGCCTTTGGCTCGGGGGGTGATCCCTATCCTGGGATCGAGTCCTGCATTGGGCTCCCCACAGGGAGCCTGCCTCTCCCTCTGCCCATGTCTCTGCCTCTCTGTGTCTCTCATAAATAAGTAAATAAAATCTTTAAGAAAAAAAGGAAACAAAGGTTATTGTTGTAAGCCACTGTATGGTATTGTTATCACAGCATGACCTAGCCTCTCCTCTCCTTGTTGTACAAAGTATATCTACTTATTAGTTACGTTTTACAGATAAGAAAATTAAGGTCGAGAGAAATAGGAAAATTTACTTGATATTGCATATTCGACTGTTGAGCTAGAGTGTGACCCTGCCTGTTTTTGTCTTCCAAACCCAGCGACAGTAAAGTATTTTGGATAAGTGAACCAGCTAACTAACATCTCCTAGACTGACATGCCATAGAGGAATGGTGGCTTAGAGAAGCAACGTGGACTGCCTTTGGAGGTATAAATGAACACTTTCTGAAGGAGAAATGCTTGAGATAGTTTAAGGTGACATCTAAAGTTACCAACAAAGCAGTCTTGGGAACCTTCATTTTGGAGTGACAACTAAGTTTCATCCAAGCCCTTGTGTCTGTGCCTGTAGCCTACACTCTTTTTCTTCTGTGTTATTCAGAAGTCTAGAAAGATCCCTGCTGCCAAGTGTAGAACGTAGGACAAAATAGACAACAAGTACAAAAGACCCTTTGCTTTGGCCTGACACAAGCACCAGCTCATGCATTCACGCTACACTCGAAAACATTAGGAATAACTACAACCATTATCACCTGTGGCAAAGCACTTTGCTGTGGATGGACGCCCTGCTAATGACCTCCCAGCTTGAGCTGTGGCCCCGAAAGCATTTCTGGGTTTTCAACACCGGGTGACTAGTGTGTTTTTTCTACATTCTGATTAGTGCTTTAGAATCTCTGTGTGCTGCTTTCTGAGAACAGAGCGGGGTTCCGTTTTGTTAACTATTGCGGATATAGATGCTTGGCCATTGCAGATCAAACAGTACTCAGTCAACCCGTCGGAGGACAGACTAGGTGGGAAAAAAATATTACAAACTACCTCCAAATACGTAGTGTCAGTTCCTTAGCATTTAGTGAGTCAGGATGCTTTCCTTACTATGACATATCATGTTTTCCCATTTCATCTCTTTCAAGAATGACTAACAGAGCTCGCAGCTAGCCTTCCTTCAAGACCAGCTGTCAGGGTGAGATAGGAATTAAGGCAGGGGGTTTTCATTACAAGATTGCAAATTCCTTGGCAGGAAGGACTCGGCCCTCCTCTTCTCTGTCTGCCCAGACCCTTGCCTGATACTTGGCACATGGTAGGCTCTCCGTTAGCACTGGATGAGAGAATGGGGAACAGCTTTGGGTCTCACCCAGGCTCAAGGGGCAGATCAGCTCCCAACACCACTTCCTTTCTGCTGTTTGGAATGGGGATTCTTGCTGATAGAAGAGGAAGAAAAAGAAAGAACTGTAACGTGGTAAAAAGGAATATAAAAAAACGGAGGTCAGCTGGCAGATGCAAGTGCAGAGCACAGGAGTCCTGACCTCTAGGACCTCTGGCTCTTTCCCACGTGACTCTGCCTGGGGGAAGTGAGTGTCAGGGAGAGATCTGAGCAGGACTGTCATCCTTCTGTCTGTCCTCCCCGATGGCTGTCTGGTCCCCAAACCTGCTTGTGTAAAGTAGCCTAAGCTCCTTCACGGAAGTGTTACGGAGGCAATGTGTTTCCACACCACGCTTCCGAAGGATTATGAAAAGCAGGCTTTAATACTTTTTAATAGTAAAATTTAATTAAACTAAATGTACCTCAGGGAAGAATAATGTATGCAAACATCACAAAATCAAGCACCATGGTGAGAGAAAGTGAGAGCTTAATGTGGATGAATTCCAAAATATTTGGCTTAAGCAACAAAACCAACTTATTCTGTATTTCCCCTTAATATGTTGTGTGGATCTTTTAACAGTTGGTTGTTTAATAATAGTAATCTCGGAGCTTATTTCTCCCATCAGCCTGCCTGTGACAGTTCTTCATTCTCAGTAAACACTGCGATACAATCAGCCTGCTGCAGATGCTCCTTATTCTATTACTGTGGCATAATCATTTGGGGAAATCTGTGAAACTAATGCAAAATCTCACAAAGCTATTCAGAAATATGGATTGAAAATGGAAGACTGGAAAAATAGCTTGTCATAGCCCATTAGCAACTACACACTGCTATTTAAGAAATTATTTTTCAAACGTTTCCTTTTTTCGCACATTACTTTTAAAAAATCCAAGCTTGTTTGTTCCTGAAAAACAATGGGAGCATTTATCACAGAATGTTAAGTCAGATTTACCAGGCAAGTACTAATATTTGCCTTGGAATAAATTACCCAGCTTGACTTAAAGTTAGCCTGTGCATTTTTCTCAGAGAGGAAAAGTATTTCTCGTGTATTATTTGCATGGAGAACGATTTTTTTTTTAGAGGACGATAATATAAGTAGAATTCAACAGTATAATTTCAATTATCTTTGATGAGCAAAATTTCAGCCTTAAGTATGGGCCAGTGCTTCATCAAACTGGCTATTCATTATTTTTTTCCTTTCTCCATTGTTTAGTATATATTTATTCACAAATCTTGCCTCTTTCCATCTTCCTCTATCACTGGTGTCTTTCTCTGAGCATTGATCTTTCTTTCAGAAAGATCCTTCTATATTTTACTTCCCAGTCGATGGTGTTGGCTTCATATTTGAATACACTATTCTCTCCTGAGATGCTAGCAATTTTACTTCTTTTTTTCCCCAGCTCCTGGTTAAGAAAACAACAGGTTTTTGTTTTGTTTTGGTTTGGTTTGGTTTTTGTCGCTTCATACCCCAGGAAGGAAAAGAAGGCATGTGATGATACGTGGTAGTCACTCTGAGCCTGTTAATCCATCTCAGCCTTGTGCTGAGAGCTCTTGTGACAATTTCCTATAATTTATAGAATGGAAAACTGACACAGGGAGGTATTAAAAACCTTGTCTAAAGTTTATACACTAATACTGCAGAATCGGTATTCGAGACTGTTTCATTCTGACACTCAAGCTCCCAATGTGTCCACTCTGGTGGATCCTGACAGGACAGAGGCAGAAGCAGTGTGAGCATGGACTGTGCAGCCAGACCGACCCAGAACCACACCTGGCTCTGCCTCTTACTGCCTTGGCAATTGACTTAGCTTCTGCTTCTAATGAGAGTCAAGTTTTCCAATTTAAAATGAAAACCTGGTAGGTAGTGTAGTGCAATGCCCCGCTGTAAGACGCAAAACCCAAGATTATTATAACTATCACCCCAGACACAGTGTGGATATTTGCCCTGGGGAAGAGCCATAATTATTTTCCTTCATCTGGCTATTTCTTTAATGTTCAAGATTTCTACTCCCACCCCCCACCCCACTCCCTCTGACCCCATGGAAAGCAAACACTTATAGGGTACTTAGAGGAGCTGGAGTGTCAGATCTCTGTTGTGGGTGAGAGACTCACATCTGCCTCCTTCCCAGGACCAGGGAGCAGTGGGAGCGCTGGTGGCATTTGGGTCACGTGGTTCTGAAGCCCTTGTTCCACCCACAGGGACAGGATGGCCAGTGACACTCAACTTCAACCGTGGGTGGAGTGTGCGTGGACCCAATATGTATGAAAGAGGTAGATGATCCTTGTCCTTTGCTGCTGGAGAACCACCGAGTCATGATAAGAAGCTGTAGTTTCCCGTGATATCTCTCTGGGGACTCTTTAGACTTCCTACAGCACGTTGACATTCAGAATCCTCACCAATGTGTATTTCTATAGATATAGTCACAAATAACTATCAGATCTGAAGTAAAGATTCATGATTTTTAATGAGAAGCATATAAAAATGGGAGAAAATGTAAATTTCAGGGTCTGAAAGTGAAAATTTCTGAGAAAGTCCTCCCTGCCGTTCTCTTCAGTAATGTCTTATGACACCACTTTGGGAGAGGAAGGGAGTGCTTCATGTTGTTATTCCAAACTCCCCAGCATCTGAATGGAACAAAATGCAAGTTCCCTGTGTATTCTGATTTGATTATTCACATGTTATACCCTAAGTCTGTACTGGAACTTTCGGATATCTCCTTTGGTGCTTATTCCTAAGAATGTTTATTTGTCTTGTGGGTTTTGGGGTTTATTTTATTTTATTTTATTTTATTTTATTTTATTTTATTTTATTTATTTATTTATTTATGATAGTCACACAGAGAGAGAGAGAGAGAGAGAGAGAGAGGCAGAGACACAGGCAGAGGGAGAAGCAGGCTCCATGCACCGGGAGCCCGATGTGGGATTCGATCCCGGGTCTCCAGGATCGCGCCCTGGGCCAAAGGCAGGCGCCAAACTGCTGCGCCACCCAGAGATCCCTTGGGTTTTCTTTTTTTTTTTTTTTTTTGAAATTTTCTTTTCCTTCCTTCCTTCCTTCCTTCCTTCCTTCCTTCCTTCCTTCTTTCTTCTTTCTTTCTCTCTTTCAGAGAGGGCACAGAAGCCAGGGGCAGGGGGAGGAGCAGAGGGTGAGGAACAAGCAGACTCCACATAATGTGGAGCCCCACAGGGGTGATCTCACCACCCTGAGATCATGATCTGAGCCAAAATCCAGAGTCAGATGCTTAACCAGCCAAGCCACCCAGGCAGTGATCTTGTATTTTTTAATGCGTTTGTATGAGAAACTGTTGGGCATAGTGATGATAATAAGAGAAAAAATATATATAAGGAAAAAGGCTGAAAATTTTCCAGGCATTTCAAAACGCCCCTCCCCACCCATCTGTCCCCATGAGGGCTAGAATGATGCAGCAGTTTGCAGTCACATGTAGGTGATTTTGAAAGAACATGGTGCTCTGTCATCTAGGAAAGCAGTGTGCTAAGATTTAGGGGCATCTGCAAAGACTACGCTCACCCCCACCTTACCTCCAACCCCAATCATCCATCTTACCCACATTTCACACTGACCAATTTTGCTCATTTCTGTAGCATCTGTCTGTTGATAGGATACTGCGTTCCCAGATGTCCGCTGTACATATGCAGGTATATTTAGAGGGGTGATACATTAGTCTACCTATAAGCTATCAGCTAGGGTATGAATAGAGATTAAGCTATGAGGTGTCCTACTGAGAAAGTACAGAGCTGCATGAGGCATCATGGCTTCACTGAGGAAGGCAATAGAACGAGTTCTCTTTTCCAGGAGATTAAGCAACTTTTTTGCCCCACACCATATCACCATTCAGGGTAACTTTTAAAGGGGCCTCTTATGCTTGTAATGGTACGAATTGCTGCAGGTTCAGCTAGAGGGCAGCTCTTGGCCTCTCCAGTGAGCATATCCAGCCCTTCTTTGCATGTTCCCATGCTTTTTTCCCCTCTAAATTCAGAAAAGTGATATTAAGAGTCAAGTCATTCTTGAGAAGCTTATAGGCTGTAGTAAATGAAACTATCCATGGGTGTCAGGCTCATTCCTGGCTCTGCCCACTTCTCTTTTCTTTGCCCTTTGATAAATAAGAAACATAATTTCTCTAAGCCTTTGTTTTGTTTCTAATAGGATAGTGAGAATAATACCCATCTTATGGAGATTTTCCAACAATTAGATGGAGGAGAATTCAGGGAGCCTTGGGTTCTCCAGACTGAATGCATTCTATAAAAGTAATTACTGAGCGTGAATAGAGAGGCATCTGATTCTGGTCCAGGGGTGCCTCTGGTATTTGTGTGCATAAACAGAGCTTAAAGGAACCTCTGCCATCACCTGCTCTGGTGCTCTTGTTTTACAGATGAAGAAAATGCACGAATCTGATTCTGTGATGTTAGGAAACTAGTCAGTTAGGCTAAGTATCCAAACTCCCATGCTTTGTTTCATCCCACTTCTCTCCTTTCCCAGACCTCCAAACTTTGCCCACCCTTGAGCACTGGAACACAGAACAGGCCCCTGGTAAAATCAGCTGACTTCAAGGAGGAATGGTCTCTAATCAGGTCTCAGAACCAACTCAACCCCACACCCCTCCAACTCCTGATCTTTCTAGCCTCTTGACTTGTCCCTATGAAAGACAAGTGCATTCCTGCCTGACCATCAGACGTTTGCAGACCTCTCAATAGGAATATTCTTCCTATTATAATAGTCTCTCTGCCCCACTTGAACTGAGCCCCTTACCCTATTGGGATGATCCCCCTCCCCTGTTGCAATGGCCTCCCTCCCCTTATTGTAATGGTCTTTTCAAATAAAGTTTCTCTTTATTAAGTCCAGATTTGTTTTTATTTGCCATTTCCATTCAACAATTGTTGTTGAATAATCCAGACTCTGTTAACCCATAATTTTGCATGACTCAGTTTACACTTACTATCTATGCATTATTATCTGTCTTGCATCAGCCTAGGGATTATCTCCTTAAATATAAAATGAAACTACTTGGTAGAGACCCAGCCTTATGTATATATGTTTATATCCTCCTTCATACAGAGGACCACACTTTGCATAAGATAGTTTATATGCTTTTATTTATGTAATTAATTCATGAGGGGATATGTGAAGTACATATTTAACAGATACAACTTTTGTGCAAGTGTAGAAAAAAATGAATCCTAGATTCTGATCCTCAAGAAGGCATGGTGTAGCTGAGGAGCTAGGGATCTTTGTCAGATAATTAATGGTTAAGTGACAAAAGAGAACTATATAACATAATAACTCCAATCGAATGCAGACCCAGATGTAGCCTGTCGTTAAAAAATTCCTAGAAGGGAAAGGATTTTCAGTAAACCCTGAAACTAAGAGCAGAACAGAAGGAATTTGAGACATTCCAAGCAAGTGGAATGGCTGAGTAAAGGCTGGAGCCAGCTTGGCTGGTGGGGAATCATTTCGAAAGTGGTTATATTGAAATCCTGAAAATTTCATGAATTTCAGATCAGAAAAGAGCTTGATTTTTCACTTAGCATACTCTTTAACCAATTTATTGATTCATTGCAATTAATCATAATTATATCCAAATAATTACATATTGAATTTTCCTGGGTCAAACATTATGAGGATTGAAAGGTGAGATGAAATGGATACAGGTACTTTTACCGAACAGGATATGGTAAGAACTTCTAGGAATTCAGTTGTTACAGACTTCCTGCCTTATTGATGCAGAATTCATGATACTTTTTCACATTTGTTTTGATGGAAATTTGCCATAGAATGATTCCTCAGAGTGAATGGATGGAAGTTGTAATTCTCCCACGAGCTCTTCCCAGGACACTTTCTCTGTCTCCTCTTGCAGAGTGAGAAGGGTTTTCTTGAACTTCTTTGACAGTAGGCAAGAAGCTAAAAATGTTCTGGATTGTTCTACTTCAAAGACTGATCTACTACTAAAATCTTCTTTCTCTATGGCTGTTTTTTTTTTTTTTTTTAAATCTCCTATTACAGTCTTGGGACATAATTTTGCTTTTGCTTTTGGGTATGCTTATGCCATCTGTCAGATAGATACAAAAATTGACAGTGATGATTCTTTTCTATGTGCATGAAAATAACTAAAAGTGAAGAAAGAACAGCTACTGTGACAAAAAAAATGCATGAGCAATAAGCTTTGAGTCTTTAGTATTTTTATATGCTTCCCCCCTCCCAACCCCTGGTTTTGAGAAGCAGTTATATCTAATTATTTTCCTTTAAAAACAGATTTATGGCCATCGTGGGGGGTACCTCCCTATAAAGAGACCAAGGAAGTGAGTAATCAGACCTTGGCTGTGACAGGAGCCAACCTGAGGTGGAGCATAATTAGCAGAGAAATAAAGCCAATCATGGTGGGCTGTTCATAGAATAGATGCTCCTCCTCCATCCTCTCTTTAAAATGGCTTTGATTTTTTGTTAGTTTAAAGAGATTCTAAAGTCTGAATGATAGTTAAAGAAACCCTCTGCTTGACTGACCCACCAAATCTTTCTATTAACTGCTAAAGCTGGTTCAGATTAATGATCTAGTACCCCTGTATGAAGTGCGTGCAGTGATAAATTAAATGTGCACTGTAACTAGGGTATTCTTTTGTATTTTCTAGGCTTCATAGAGTTTGGAGAGAAATTCCTAATTAACACATTAGGGGTTGAGATGATAGAGAATAGTGTTTGATTCAGCACTAACTTCCTTTGGGCATCTGTACGACGTCTGGGGGACATTTCAGATGCTCAAGGAGAGCCAGTATACTGGTTTTTTTGTTGTTGTTGTTTTGTTCCTTGAAGGGAAGTTGTAGCCTCTTCAATCCTCCATTTTTCAGATTCTAGAGACCAAGGCATGAATGATAGCAATTTAGTTACCACATTCTATTTCTGGCAGAATTGTTTGTAGTTTAGCTCAAAATATCTATCTTCTTAATTTTAACTGGTTTTGCCAGTTGCCAGTTAAACCAGATTGCAAGTGAAAATGAATATCATCAAACACACTTAAATATTTCTGTGCACTATACAAAGCAGAATGTGGATGATTATAGACTACTGGAAAATGTGTTTCCACAGAAACTTTCTTGTAAATTGCTAGGAGTGTGTTCGACTTTGAAATTACTTGGAGATGTGTGCTCAAGATTTCGGTAAATTTTTAAAATTTTTATTTCACTTTAAAAGTGTATTATATTTAGGACATGGAAATTACTGCATGATACTATACTGGTGGACACATGTCATTATAGTACATTTGTCAAAACCCATAGACTGTGCACTCAGAGTGAACCCTCATGTAAATTCTAGACTTTAGGCGATAATGATGTGTCAGTGTAGGTCCATCAATTGTAACAACTGTACCACTCCGATGGGGGATGTTGTTAATGGAGAAGGCTATGCATGTGTAAGAGCAGAGAGTATATGGAAAATCTCTGTACCTTCCTTTCAATTTTGCCGTGAACCTAAAACTGCTCTAAAAAATAGAGCCTATTAAAACATAAAATAGAATCACTGAACTCTACCTCTGGAACTAATAATACACTATATGTTAATTAATTGAATTAAAATAAAATTTAAAAAAAATAAAACACAAAATAAAACAGTAATATTCTCTAAGGCTGTGATTTATATATTCCCCCATAGTTTAAATATAGTATGTAACATTCATGTTGTACACAAGGTAACTTTGAATGACTGTGTGTGATCATTTTAAACACTCCCAGATCATGGAACATTCACTATGACACTGCTGACCACCTTTGCCTGGTCACCCCAAGCACCTGCTCCAGTTTATCCCTTCATTACTTTTCACCTGAATTGTTGCTAGAGCCCAATAGACCTCTCTCCTTCCACTAGCTCCTTCATGATGAACTTAAAATTGCTTCTCTAAAATGGTCCCTAATTAAAGCACATCCCTTTGAGAGATCTTCAAGACTTACAAATTGCAGAAACAAGTCAGATCACTCAGCTTCTGCATGGGATGTCCTCTACAACTGGTCCCCCAAGCCCCATTTCCATTCTTCTTATCACACTCTGCCCCTTTTTCTGCTAACATATCCACATACTAACTACACTGTTCCACATGCTCCCCTCACCCTCAACTCTTTTTTTTTCTAGAATGTTCTTTTCTTTCACATTTCTGTATGTTAAGGTCTTATCATTCAAGATCCATGTGAATGTTACCTGTCCCTAAAAGCCTTCTCCAATAGTCCCCTTGCCCTTCCTCCCCACTGGCCCTATACATACCAGATCATCCTTGAGATTGTACTTCTCCAGAAATGGCATTTCCGATATTGACCTCTCCACAGCATGGCTACCCACTGATCAGAACCTAACTGGCTGCAAACATTCAGGATGTTCTGGTTGAATGGCCAGCCTGCAGTGTTTAGAGACTCTCAGTTGGCTTCCTTCAAGTGTTTTAGAAAGAATCCACAGACCTCTTTCTGACTCATATGCCCTCCTCTGTGAGTCTCTATCACAGCAGGAGTCACACTAGGCTAGAATCACACCGTGTTATGATTTCCATGCTTTGCCACGTAGAATGTCTGGCTTAGGTAGATTCAGTAAAAGCTATTGGCAAACTGAGTGAATTAAAAAGATATGCATTGAGGCCAAAGACCAATTTTAATCATCTTCCCATAACTGTTGATAGTCATTGCATCCATAAAGGGCTCAAGAAACATTTTTTGAATTAAACTGGAGCCCTTGCTCTCTAGTGAAATCTTGCTATTAATGGATTGACAACCGTGATGATGATGATGATGATGGCATCAAACAAATATGTAGCATTTACTCTGGGCTGGCACTGTCATAAGAGCTCTCTATATACTTACTTAATCTGCACATCAACCCTTTAGGGAGGTTCTATTATTATTCCTGGAACTTCAGGCATCTTATCATTGGTGTGGCTGGGCTTTTATCCTGGGCAGTCCTATTCCAAATCCTATGCTCTCTCGGAATTCATTTTTTAATGAAAGCAGATTTGATCTAAGGAACCTATGATACGAATGCGTTGTTTTTCTTCCTAACCATCCCCCTTTCCATTAACCGCTGATACTCTGGCTCTGCCCCCATTTCTCTGCAGAACATTTTCAATCAGAAGCTTGCAAATAGAGAAATCCTCTCTCTAGGACCTGTGATTGTTGTCCACACACTGAAGTATTTATTGTTTTTCCTGTCTTCCTTAAATAATATTTTCCTGCCTCCTGTGGGTTTGCCCCTGCATGGTTTCCCAGCTGAAGATAACTCTTATAAATCCACTTTTCCTCCACCCTGCCTGGTCACACAGATTCTCAACGGCCACCTTATTCCCCAGGCATCTGCCGCCACTAATACCCCAACATCATCCTCGTTTCTTATCCACATTTCTGCCTCCAGTTTCCAAAACAGAAGTTGGCTTTTTCTTCCACGATTAAAAAGGACGAGCCCAAAGGGTATCACTCCCATCTTGAATCAGATTCTCAAATATTCATCCCTTAAGTCATAATATTAACCGAGAAATCTTAGAACTATCCCAATGGTAATTTCTTTTATACTTAAAAAGAAAAATACGTATGTGTATTTATTGTATGTGTATCTATCTTAAATCTGCATTACATTATCTCTCACCTGTATTTACGTCTACACCTGCACCTGTACCTGAGTCTACATCTCTGTCTGTATCTTTAAATTTATCTTCTTATTCTGCTTTCCTCAGTTCTTTTACTCTGAGTCTGATCCTTATGACCTTGCAATTAGATGGTTGGATGGGGTCAATTTCCCATAAGGCCTCTCCCTTCCTCTGTTCTATCATCATTCATACATATATGTATTTTCATAGTAATTACACCAAAATGTTAATAAAGAACATCTCAGTGGTAGCATTATAGATGATTTCTATTCCATTCTTTTCAATATTTTTTCCAAATTTTAAGCAATGAATAAAGTTTCATAAAAACAATTGCAGTGATTAGACTTTTCATAAGAAATCATAATAGTAGCTGTTTTATAAAAACTCTAAGGAACAATTCTTTTAAAAAAAAAGATTTTATTTATTTATTTGACAGAGAGAGAGAGAGCAAGTGCACAAGCAGGGGGCGCTGCAAGCAGAGGGAGGGAGAGAAGCAGACTCCCCGCTGACCAGGGAGCCTCACAGGGGGCTTGATCCCAGGACCCTGGGACCATGCATGACCTGAGCCAAAGGCAGACATTTAGCTGACTGATCCACCCAGGAGCCCTCAATTACTTTTTTCTATAAACTCTAAGTGGGCATCAGATGTGCCCTTCTCAGCCACTCCCCCACATGTGATGGCTGACTCAGACTCCCCCACATGTGATGGCTGACTCAGACTCACCAAGGCCCAACCTTGGTGAATGAGGAGCTGTTCACTGAGAAGTGGGATTGCTTGCATTGCTCTTAATATTCATGTGTTCATCTCTTCCCTTGCTTTGCTGAGAACTCTAAGACCGCACCGTGTATTCCACAAATGTTTACTAGATGCATCTTAACCACCAAGTGCTCAGACGGAGTAAGTGAATGGTGGTCCACAAATCCAGCTCTGCTTCCTCGTTGCTTACAGACTTTTCAGCTTATATCCCTCTACCCTGAGCACAGGATGGGCACTCAAGAGATCTCTCTAATTTTAATTTAAGATGTTTACCCATCTACTGTATTAAATTGTCAATAAATTATAATAGAATTACTTAAATCTCCCTCCTCTAGTCAGGCAAGGGACATAATTCATAGATTCAAAAATTTTTTAATTTAAGGAGAAACGTTTTTATCTTAACACCATGCTACATATATCCCTGTTATATATCAGTGAAGTGGCAACCACTTTGAAACAAGAGCAGATGCCAAGTGTCCAAAATGATATGAAAAATCCTGATAACTTATCCCTTTTTACTCCCTCACCTCAATATTTGGGGTCCTTCTTCACTCTACTGTTGTATTAAAGGTATTGCAAAATAATTTCTACATTTCTGCTTTCTATCATACCTGTTTTCTAATAGGTATGTGTGTCTAGCCCTGTGGTAGGCATGTCCCATGCATTACTCATTAAATCTCACAATAATTACAAAACATAGTTACTTCTTTTCATCACCATCTTACAGATGAAATCGAGGCTCTCTGAGTCACCAGGTCCTTGCCAGAGCCACGCAGCTGGTAGTGAAATTGGGTGCTAGAGCCGGAGAGACCAACAAGCGAACCCCTTCCTGTCCCAGCACCCCCTTTACACGAGGGGTTCAGTTTTGCTGAAGGGATCACTAGTCTGGTTTTAAACATCCTTGACATCCTGGGTTATGTCTGTTGTGTGGAAATGGGTGAGCAAGAGTGTACCTGTTTTCAGCCTAAGGATCAACCCTCAGCTCACATTAGATTAACCAGGGAAGCAATATCTTATAAAGTCTCTCAGAAGCCAATGCCATGACCCAGGCTTTATGCAAAATTCTACCGGTTGTGTAGGATGGTTATTATCAGTAACCCGTGTTGCGCACGTGTGTCTCTGCATTCTCTCCCCAGGCAACCTCAGCCTCCTCAAATAATAGGGGTGCATCTTTCTCACGCGTTACACTAGTATTTCAATTTGATTCTCAGATATAGGGACTAGAACAGTCTAAAAAATGAGAGATTTGGGGCTTTGCTAATGGAATGAATTTGGGGAGGCTGGAGATTGAGTTCACTTTCACAGCTCGCTGAGGTAGCTAAGCTCTCTAAGGTAGAGTTAGGTTACTCTGGGAAGAAATATGCTTTAGTTCTTTCTCAGGGTTGTTCTTTTTTAAAGTTGCTATCAATGACAGCCAATGTCACTGCCTGATACTAATGTAAAGTGTCAGATTAAATCAAATAATAGTGTCTGTCTAATTGTTTTGCAAATGAACAACCCAAGTCAATGTAGCTCGACTTCATAGAGATTTAAATAGAAAAGTTGATTCTCTGAAAGCGTGATCTTTTCAAGTTTCCTGAGCTGCTTGTGTAACATAGACAGTGCCTAGCTACTCATCAGTTTGGCTCATTTGACCCAAATGAGGAGAATAAAAGACATATATTCTTAGACTGTGACACTGCCACCTGCCACCTGTCACCTGTCACCTCCAAGTCAGGATCTTGAGCTGCTCTCTAACATAAACTGAAGAAGTCAGTGAACCTTTACCTACTGCAAAATGTTATTTTATTTAAAGCTGCACAACCACAGCCTTGGATGGGGGTATTCGACATGATTGGCAGCGGTACTTGATGATTTACCTGGGAGCACTGAAATGAAAATCACAGCCAGCCATCACCTTAAAACTAAAAGGTTTTTTTTTTTTTTTTTATGATTTATTTTCTCTCTGGTGACAGGTGGAGCTTCCTATCCAACTCTAGACATACACACAGAGCAATAGGTACAGCTATGGTCACAACAGTTGCTAAAATATGAAAATACTTCTATACCAAGTGATAAATAATCACTGTACTCAGCCCCCTGAGTGAACTCTCTCCAATCAAAGACCTTCTCTTAGGACTCCTAGACTTTCCCACAATCCAGCAAATCAAAGAAATAACCCTGACCATGCAGGACTCTTCTTGGGCTCTGCACCAATTCCAAGTCCTGTGCCATTTTGTTGTTAAATATTTTAAATATTGCCCCTGAAATGAGTGGAGAATCTCAGCAGGCTGGCTTTTATACAGCATCAATTTAAGAAATACCCTTTTTATAGGATTCGTTGGATCTTTTACAAAACTGCAAGGAAAGATATTCTCTGTTATATGTCTATTGTCTCTCATTACAGGACTCACGTGATGAATTCTTTAATTTCTTTGGAGGCGCCTGTTTTTCTGGGAACACAATTTGCGTCTCTAGACACTCTTGTTTCTTTTAATCAGGCGGAAAGAGTACATTACAATACAGTTCTCGTTTTTGCTTTGTCTTTCAGAAATTCTGGAAGTTGAAATTAATACTCAGTAAAACAATAAAATTCTACAAGTACTTGGTACATCTATCTTTCTAGATGATGAATGGACTAATTTAAAATTTTTCTTTCTTTTAATATAATTTAATGTTAGAAGCTGCATCGAAATTTTGTGGGGGTGAGGAGGGTGACAGGTGGTTAAGAGAGAACCCCAAATGGAGCACGTTCTGTGGTCTACCATGAGCCATGGGGTGCGGCTACATTCCACGGTGTTGCCCTAGACAGCGTCCACGCTGCCACACTTCTCCATCTGAGCTCAGAACCAAACTCTCTCTTATTCCTGAAGATGACATAGGTTGGAATAAACACTGAAAAAACACATGTAATTGATCATGTTCCTGACTTGAGTCCTCCTCTGAGTTGTGTGTAGCCCTGCTGTTGACCCAGCCAAAAAGGGGAAAGGAAACTTGCCAATTATTCAGTTTATTATTATTATTATTATTATTATTATTATTATTCTACGTTTTGCCTTGTGTATTGAAATACTCTACCCATCTGGATCCAGCTCTTGGTATTTACTTAGTTCATGGCTGATTATAATCTTGCCACTTGCTTCCTTTTCCTCCTTCCTTGTGTCTGTTTCCCATGAACATGTCTATTTTGTAGAATTAATGGAGGCAGAAAGAAGTTTAACTCAAGTAGTCATTTTTGCTAAAGGTGATGCATAGCTAGTCTAAGGAAAAGTGGTGTGAAATGTTACACATTTTCGAGGAGACCAATTAGAATGAATACAGGTTTTGAATGTGCACGTCATTTTCAAGAACACTCTTTTTTATCATATATGCCACAGATGATGGGTCAAAATGAAAACTCGCCCTATTTTAATAGTTTCTGTTTACTTTCAGTAGTCTGTGCATTTCATGAATTTAGAGACAATATACTCTTAGTCTTTGTGATTTTCATTCTTTGTTCAAGATTTTGTACATGATATATGCTCAGGGAATGTTCATCCAATTTTATTTTATTGTAAAGCATGCATTGTATACTTAGCTCAATGAGAAACAAGTCCTTTTTCTTTTTACCACAATTTCTGTGAATAATAAGTCATATTTAAAGTTCTGCCCTTCTGCCAATCAAATGAATAATTATTATCATCCATCTGTCCTACCTTTCCAGTTATCCAATTAATCAATAATACATTACTTACTGAGTGCCAAATACATTTCTAAAATAATGCCTCTGTAAATAAGGCATCTTTTTAATGAATATTCTCACCTTCCACATTAGAATTGTAAGTAACCACTTTTTCTATGTAATGTAGCAAATTGAAATAGAGTTTTGCAAAAGTGTTATGGGAGCCAAGGGGATGGACTGACTCTGTCCTCAGAAATTTAGGAAGATCTTCCTAGAAGTGTTGCTGTTTGTGTTATAATTCCATGTACAAATAAGAATTTCCTGGGTAAAAGGAAAGGTAGCAAGCAGTGGTATTCCAGATGGAGTGAACAGCTTGTTCAATAATCTGGCTTATTCAAGAAACTTGGAAATGTTCAAGTGCCACGGTAGGGAGAGGTAGGGGGTAGACATGGAGAGGCAGAGGAGGGCTGTTACGAAGGACCTTCCATGCTGTCTCAGTCTGTTTGGGTGCAGTAATGAAATACTAGACTGGGTGCTTTAAACAACAAAGATGTATTTCTCACAATTCTAGAAGCTGGAAGTCAGAGAGGAGGGTGCCAGCATGGGCCCGTGTTGGTGAGTGCCTTCTTCTTGGCTTGTAGACGGTTGGTTTTTAGCTGTGTCCTCCTATGGTGAGGAGAGAGATGAAAAGATGGGGGGATGGAGGAAAGGACAGAGAGAGGGAACAAGCAAGATACAGGCCCTCCCAACATGAAGGCTCCATCCTCATGACCTTTTTACCCACCCCCTCTCCTGCCCCATTGCCCTCATCTCCAAATACCATCCCATGTGGGTTAGAGTTTCAACATATGAATTTGGGGGGAACAAAAGAGTGCAGTCCATAACACAGGCCAAAGAACTTGAGTTTTAGTTGGTAGGTAAAGGACAGCCAACAGAGAAGTTGGTCAAGCGTCTAAGTCACACCTGTTGGCTTGTGTTGGTGTGCGTGGACCAAGGCAGTGTGTGTGTTGGGGTCATCTCCCTTAGATTTTTGTTTGTATCTCATTTAATCCTGCTGTGCTGTGCTATCATGGGAGTGCATGCTGCAAAAATGGCAGTTTTCCATTAAGAAAATAGAAATAGTATGTTCTTCAACCGATATGTCTAAGTAAAAGGGTTCCTCTTTTAAGAACTTTAAATAGTAATATTCATGACTAAACCTTGGGAACTATGTGCTACTGTGTATTCAAAAAATATGGTGGTAATTTCTTTATCATTTTAGATTATAATGGAAACATTGGCCTTTGTATGCTCTGCCACAAATTTAACTTGCACCTAAAAAATATTCATGCTAGGGTTATGTGACATCTGCTGAAAAATCTAAATTACCCATTGACAAAGATTATTCAGATAGGAAAGGCTAAATCTATGTAGAAAAGTGAAACTCGGATTGAAAAACCTAAAGGACTGAATCGGGCAGCCGTAGGGGAGGGATGATAAATCATGCATTTATGTCAGAGGAAAGTGCCTGCTTCTGTATCGTTGGTGTGTCATGTGGTTCAGGTTTGAAATACAAAGCTAGTAATTTTTCTTTATATATAGCAACTGTCCATGAAGGGCTCAAACAGCCTCTACGTAACAGTTTTTCACAATATTTCAGTGGAATAAGAGATCACCTATGATTGTAATTTATAGATCAGGTGATTGCCAGAAAAGTGCTAGAAAGTTTGTGGCATCAGCTTGTCAGGGATTTTCTGCAACAAGCAGACTAGACTCAGGAGAAGGTTGTAGTAAGTGGTTGGGTTGCACAAGGCAGCAGACTGTGGGAAGACAGTTTCGGAAGTGTCATCAGAAATGGGGATCAGTAATGCTAGGATGGCCGGCATTCCTGTCCTGTTTGAAATAAAGAAACATACAAGTAAATTATGTACCCCAAATTAAAAATCACGAATTTTCCCACCCCAACACTTTGTCCAATGGGGTCCATTATACTATGTATGACCCATTGTGATTTTTTTTTGCATTTGCAATAGCAAATATTTTATTTTATTTTATAATAAGGGGTAAAGCCCATTTTATATAGAATGCAAACTTATTTGCTCAATATTAGTGTATTGTTATATTTACTTAAATAAGAAAATGAAGGGAATTGGAAGAATGTCTTACCATTTAGCTGATATTCTGTAGGAACTTCATTGCATTCAGACGTAAAAAAGTATCTTTTTAAATGATCTCTCCGAAAGAAAAATAGGCAGAATTATTCTACAGCATTTGCATGAACAAAGCAACTAGCAGTAGATCTATTGTTAAATAGATTAATAGATAATCATTAACAGCTTGAGAATTTTTCCCTTCTCCGTGGTTCCTTGTATCTACATGTGTGTGATGATACAAAAGGGATGCTTCATTATATCAATTATTTACACCTATTCAGTAATGATCTGTTTCTGGCTCTGTGCTGAATTCTTTATATGCATCATCTCTTATAAATCTCGGATAACTTTTCTTTACAGTTAATACCATTGTTCCCATTTTTACACAAGGAAGACAAAACAAAACACAAGCTGTGGAGCTCAGTGAAGCTGGCTGTAGACCATGTACCCACAGAGCGGCAGAGTCGGGATTAGAATCCAGCATAGCCTAGCTCTTGAGGGCGGGAGTTTAGCCACAGCTCCAGTTTCTTCTTGCTTCTGCCTAATTTCTGGGGTTGGCAAAAGCAGAAAAGAGAAGGTCCTCATTTCCTGCCAGAGGGAGGGAGTTGCTTGCTGGGCACCACTGTAGGTGAGGAAGGAGTTGAGGGCTCGTGCTCAGGACACACTGAGGGCTCTCTGGGTGATGCCTACCTTCCTCTTCTGGGAATGGCACTGACCCAGCAAGATATCACTCCCAGGACAGAGTCAGGAGGGATAAAGGCTCTGGCTGGGTGGCCAAGAGTGTTGACAAGCGGGGAGAATCAGCGAGTTCCCAGTATGCTTCTGTGGCACATGAAGGGATTGGGCAGCTGGAACTTCCGTCACTACACTGCAGGGGCTTGGCCAGAGCCTACTGGTGTTGGTGTTTCCACCTTTGGGTTATTTACATCCCTTTGCTCATATCTGGAAAGTCTGGGAGGACAGTCTAGGTAATAGAATTGCTTCTATGGGAGATAGGATCCCATCAGCCCTACCAGCGGCTCCCATTCCTAGCCGTGCCCTACTCTGGCCACTGTAAGGGGCAGACTGGAGAGGGTGTATAGATTGGGAAGGAAAGCATCTGCTGTGTTGACTTTACCTCGTGTGTATTACAACAGAGATTCAGACCAGAGGTGGATGGAGAAGAGCAGCCAGGGTAGAGGGATGTTTGAGGTTCTAAATGATTTTTGAGTTTTTAGAGCCAGGAGAAAAAAAGATATGCAGGACTCAACTTCCAGACTTACTCTTCTCCAATTCACCTTCCACTCCGGGGCCAGATGATGTTTCTGACCTGCAGGTCCTAGGGGACTCCGGGTTAAAGGCACCTGGTGAATAAAATCCAAATTGTTCAGGAGAACATGGACAGGCTCTTAAGTGCTGGTTCCTTTCTACCTTTCCATCCTGATCTTCAGCCACAGACCATCAGTTTTCTACATGGGCATCTTTTGCTTTTCCACTTTAATATTTTACGAGCTATGGTTCCTAAAGCAGCAGCAAGCACCTTTTCCTCTTGTATCCCACAGTTAAAATTCTATTCATCCCTCCAGGAACACCTTAAATCACACCTCCTTAGGGAAGTTATTCCCTATCTCCTTATTTTACACATGAAAAAAAAAAAGGACATTTAACATGTTGTTCTCATGGTTTCTAATATAATATTTCAAAATCCAAATTTAAATCTTATTCCTTCTTGTCTTAAACATTCAAATTCCCCTTTTCTTAGGATGTAGAGTAGAGCTTTACACGATAAGAAAACCAACCTCACATAGAATAGGAAGTATTTGGATAATTAGCATTTATTAAAGTATTTTTAAAAATTAATATTCATGTAATAAATATTTGAGTAGAGAGACACTATAGTTTTTAGGGCATTAAACAAGTTGAGGTTTCAGATAAAAGCTGTTTTATTTATTTCAAACTATATTAGATTCTTAGAGAATATGGAAGGTGATTTCAATATAAATATATCACACATCTTGTGAAAAACAGGATGTAGGAGAAACGCATTATATCACTTAAAACACCAAGGTGAAGCTAACATTTTCAGGGCATTCATATATGAAAAATCTGGCAGACAGAAAGAGTGGGAGATCATGGAACCTTTCTATACAGCTGGTAGGTGTTAGCAGAGGAAGAAAAAAAATAAAGTCCCTTATTAGTAACAAAACAGCAGGTGGGTTAGAGTTTCATAATTATATCCAGACATAAAGAAATGTTCTTGAGCTGCTCAAGATTTGTTTTTCTTCAATTCAGAAAATGTAACTTCTCTGCTTCCCTAGTTTGAGTGAGATTTCTTCCTCCCCCCCCCCACCCCTTTTTTTTTCCAGAGTAATGGTAGACAATAGCAACCCAGCTTGGACTCTTGACGTGTTCAGCATACCTTCCAATGTAACTTATTTCTCTCACTGAGCTGTTTCTTTGTGAAATGACTCCTCATTATTTATGCAAATTGGTTTTAAATGAGAATGTTTAACTAAAAGATTTGATCTTAATATCATGACAGCTGTTATAAATATGGGTGTCCAGGCTGTGCTGTCTTCTTTCTACTAATTTATTTACTTTTCAGAGGTATTACTTGTATCTTCCATATCTTCCTGAGGGGAAAGTGTGTGTTTGAAGTTTTCGAGAAAACTTTGGCCTACAAATTAGGGTGAAATGATGGAAATGAATGTTGAACTATCAATTATGAAGTGTGCATTCAGATTCTAGCTCTTTCAACATTACCCTGTCTCATCTCTCCTGCCTTTCTCTTTTGCCGTTCTATCTTTTGTTTTGAAGAGCTGTTTCGTCAGCCCTCATTTCTTCTTGAAGAGAAACTGCTTTATGAACAGGTAAAATTCAGTGTGTTCGTGGAGGGGGTGAGCCCAGGGTCTTCCTACGCGCCGTCTTGGACTGGAACCGTAGCTCTTTCAACGTTGATTGAAACCGTCAACAGTAGGCAGGCTTACCTCTCTGGTCCTGTTTCCTTACTTGCTATTGGAGAAATAATAGATAATGTCCATAGTGTTAATTTTCTAGGGCTAAGTACCACAAACTGTGTGACATATACAATCAATATTCATTGCCTTGCAGTTCTGGAAGCCAGGAGTCTGAAATCAGCTTGTCAACAGGGCTGGTTCCTTTTGTGGTCTGGTGAGAGGGAGGATCTGCTCCAGGCCTCTCTAATTTGAGGATGTCCATCTTCTTCCTGTGTCTCTTTATGTCCTCTTCCCTCTGTGTGTCCTTGTGTCCAAAAGCCTTCTCCTTTTTATAGGGACATTAGTTGTATTGGATTAGGGTTCACCCTAATGACCTCACTTTAACTTCATTACTTCTCTGAAAGCCCTACCTCTAAATAAGGACGCATCTAACCTGTAAACATGTCCCAAATCCTTTTATTTTCAGCTTTAATGTTTTGTCAAGGCCATATATGTGCTAGTCTGTACCTCTTAGGTTATTTTAGTGAAAGAAACACAAATGCACTTGGTTTCAACTCAATGAAAGGAATTTGTTAGTTCACAGAATCCAGAGAACATCAAGTGCCAGAAACCCAGCCCAGGCCCTTAATGCTGTCAGGATTCTCTCTCCATTGGCTCAGCTCTGCTTTGTATAAGCTCTGTTTTCTTCTTCATATGTGACTTCTCACATAACAAAAAACCTTAACTGCTGGCGTCTTACAAGCCTTCCCAGGGTGGGACCTGGGAGGGAGAGGCTTGCTTGCTTATCTTCCTTGGAGTTTGAACAATCACAGGGCAGGCCTCTGAGGGCCAGGCTTGGATCAGATGCTTATTACTTCATCCGTGACCCCGGAAGGGGGCAGCTGTGCTCCATTCACAGGTTAGCTGAGAGGGGAACAAATATCTCAGGAGTGCGGTGCTTCCTGGGGGAGGCAGTTCCATAAAATTTACTACAAGGACACTCTGGTAACCTGTTAAGGACGTCCCTCAGAAACTACAAACATCATACTTCAATTTTGAGCAATTTTGAACACCTATAATTCCTCAGAGGTTTACGGCTTGTTTCAGAAGTAGAGTTAAGTCACTTAATTAAGATCCAGAATTAAAATTCTGAAGTGGAAGCGTGTTTATTCTATATAATGCTCTCTTTGGGGGCCTGCCAATCAGACTCAGGGAGTTCCTAATCTATACCTGTGTGTTGTCAGATAGCCTGAACTTGCAGGGTTGAAATCAAATATACATTGTTTAGAGAGGAAAACCCATAATAAAGGTTGGATTTACTCAAAAATTTCTCTGACAGTTCAACATAAGTCATTAAACCTCACAGTAAAAAACGCAAACACAAATAATTTTTTTAAATACGATTTTCCTTCTTTCATCACCTTCTCTATTTCTCTCTTTTTCTATAGCCCTTGGTGTTATCTTAATTCCAGGGTATTACCTGATTTGGATGGGAAATATATATTTCCTCTACTACTGAAATTCTTTAGATTGCTTCTCTAAATGTCAGTGGTATTGGGCTTTCCCTGGGGGGAAAAAAAAAACCTGCTGTCAGGGAAGCAGTTTGCAGATCAAGTTGAGAACAGGAAGCAGGATGCTATTATTAGGCATGGAGAAGGCAGAGAGTTTGCTGGTTATGTAAGCGAGGGAAATGGTAGCGTTCTGGGATGGAGGGGACATTTGGACAATGGGAGATCTGAGCTCCTTTTTCCTTTCTGCTTTTCACCAAAAGTGAAAAAAAAAAAAAATTAGCCCAGAATTGAGCTCTAGTCTTTCCCTCTGTCTTCTGTCATTTGAATCCAATCCACCAAATAATAATGGTGTCTTGATTGAAAATGTTTCAAGGTTGATTATGAAATCTCTGGTTCAAGTCAGTGGACACAAGTGAGAAGTAAAACCTCAAGCACCTTCCTATGGAAATGGTATTTGTATCACACTCTGCTTTTGCTGTGTTACAGTTTATAAAACTGTGGGCAGCCTTTTCTCAAGTTGCTGTGTATTTCTTCATGGTTCATAACAATCTGACTGTTGGTTTGCAATTTCGTTTCTAATGAGAGTCTTTGGCATGTGAAAATGGGGACCTGCTTTCCTTCTAGTCCAGGGTTGGTTTGTTTCCTTCTCTCACCTTTTCCTTCGTTTTTCTCATTTGCTTCTTTTTTATTCGGCAGCCAGTCGGGTGCTTCTGTGGCTGTTTTCACACCCTTGGCCATGGCATCCTTAGTACTTAATTTCTGGCAGACTATTTCCTAATGCTTGTCAAGTTCCATTTCTCTCTCTGGGTTTTTTTAGTATATAAAGCTCAACCATCACTCATTGCTTTTTGAAGATAATGTTGGTTGTGAGCCTGGAAGGACCTGAATAAACTTGCAATAAATGACCCTATCCGAATGCAGAGAACAGTATGCACAGGGCACAGGCGATAACCAGTGCATGGAGACAGTATCAGTAAAAGCTGTCAGCTCCCCAGCAAAAACACCGAGAACTGCCACAGGCAACTCCTCATAATAGAACTTCCGCAGCAAACAGGTTTTTTTTTTTTTTCCCCCTTCGGTGACATTGTCCTTCCCAGTCTCCAAACATCCTCCCTCCATAGGCACTCCCCCTCCAATCAAGAACTGAAATTCCAATCAGCAGGCTGAAATACTAGTCAGCAAACCACTCAATTCTTAATCTCCTGAAAATTAAGGAACCAAATCTTGATGTGGGATAGATTCCTAGCAGCAGCAGCAGCAGCAAACAAGGTCATCTTTCTGTTTTCTTTCCTCAGAGCCCCCCTGTGCCTGCTGTTGTCATGAGGAACAAAATGGCGCCAGTTGGGAAGAACACGGAAATGAAGTCATACATGTAATCTCGTCATGTGAATAGGAGGATCCAGGTGGAGCCCGATACAATTCCTAGGACAGCAACTTTGGTGCTACTGGCCTGCTGTTCAATATGCAGCATAATACTAGGAGTCTGTTGCTTTTAGGTGCAAGGCCTGAGTGATTCATATACTTAGTTTCCCAAAAGGAGTCCAGCATATTCTGAGCACACACCATGTCTTTGGGTTGAACAAGTTCAAGAATCTCCCTCTAAAAAAAAAATTGTGCCTGTGTGTATGTGTTTCATCTCGAAAGATTTAAATAACTGCACAAATAAAGTTAAATTCAGTATCAAATAAATAAAAAATGGTATAGTTGCACAAAAATAGATGAAGCAAGTGATAGGTAAGGCACAGACATGGTTACAGGGCAGGTATGTCATCCATAAAAGGTCCCTCTTGTAGGGGGTGAGTGCAGGATGGCTATGAGCAGCTCTTGGTCTAGAAGATGGGTGGCCTCTAGAAGCTGAGAATAGCCTTCTGCCAACAGTCAGCAAGGAAATGGGACCTCAGTCCTAGAGCCACAAACACCTGAATTCTGACACCAACCTGCACGAAGGAGGTAATTGATCCTCCCCGGAGCCTCTTGGAAGAATGCATCCCTGTGAACACCTGAATTTGGGCTCATGAATCTCTAAGCAGAGACCCAGCTGAGCTCACCAGATTCCTGACCTACAAAGATGAGGAGGTAATGCATATGTGCTGTTTTAAGCTGCCATCTTGATGCGAATTTGTTAGAGTGGTAGTAGGGGACCCATACAGTAGGCAATCAGCTTGTCTTTAGTGGCTGAGTCAGTGACCTGAGATGAGCTGGGCTGGCTGGGTGACACATCATCTCAGTTATGGGGGACAGGATGGCCTAAGGGGCCAGGCTTGACTCAGATGTCTATTCCTGGAACCATCCGGATGAAAGGTTGGGAGGAATGATTTCTGCAAGCACACTCAGGGCCCCTTTACTGAGGGGAGGGGTGTCAGTTAGGCAGAGAAGGAACATACGATTTCCACAGGAGCACCAGGAACAGACAGGTGCCTCTTGAATGCTATGTGTCAGAATTGCCCTCTGTCCTGTGCTCAGGGCCGATAGCTCAGGAGACAGTGTGTTTGTTGCAGAGAAGAGCCTCCTGTGGACTAGGGATGCCGAGGCCAAGTTTCCACAACTGCCTTTATGAGGTGTGTGCATCATAGTCTCCCCTGGAACTTGGTCAGTATTCAGACTATGTAGTGGTCAGTGTATCTACAGCCTGCTCCAGGCCTAATGAAGTAGAACTCCTGGGTGTGAGGCTTGAGCACTTATATTTTAAAATCACTGCACAGGTGTATCTGCTGCAAGCGTTGGTCTACAGCAAGAGCTGGCCAGCAAGCTTTTCCCAGGAAGGGCTAAGTAGTAAATAGTTTCAGCTCTTTGGGCCATGTGGTCTCTATAGCAAGTACTCATGTCTGTTGCTGTAGAGGGAAAGCAACCATAGGCGATTCATATACAACGGATGTAGCCATGTTCCAATAAAGTTTTATTTACAAAAGCAGATGGTGAGTTGGATTTGACTCTGTGGCTGTTGTCTGTGACTCATGATCTAGAACATGAGAATCTTAATAGAGAAGCAGGCCGGGAGGGAGAGCAGAATTTCCTGGAAGGTCAGATATTGTCAAGAGGGATTATCATCACCTGGTGGATGGGGCATGAAGGATAAATCTATAATTTGTTTAGAGAAAGGAAAAGCACATGATGGAAAACATACATTTTTAAGTAAAGACAGATGTGCTGTTTATAGTCATGTGCACAATAACATTACATTCTGTTTCCCCGGTTGTCATTCATAGAGTGGAGTTAACAAAAACTAAACAAAATGAAATGTTATACTTAAAATAAAAAAAGAAGATGGAAATCCTGTCATTTTCAACAACATGGGCGAACCTGGAGGACATTACACTGAGTGCAAGAGCCAGTCATAGAGGGATAATACTGCACGATTCCAGTTATATGAAGTATCTAAAATAATCAAACTCAAATAAACAGATAATATAATAGTGGGTATGGGGGGAGGGAAGGAAGACATGAGTTGTTCACTTGGTATAAAGGTTCAGTTGCACAAGATGAATAAATTCTAGAAATCTGCCATATATACAACACAATGCCTTGAGTTAACAAGACAGTGTTGCGTACTTCAAAGTTTTTTAAGAGGCTGAATCTCATGTTGTGTTCTTACCACAAAAAAGTAACTAAAAGCCAGAGGCACACAGAAATTTTGGGAACGGTTAGATTTGTTTATTACCTTGATTCTGGTGACATTATCGCAGGTATTTGCATATGTCCATACTCATCAAATTGTACATATTAAATTGTGCACTTATTTGTGATCAGTTATACCTCAATAAGGCTGTTAAAAATGTTTAAAACAAAATTAAGGTTTCAGGTTTTAAATCTGGTAAGTCTACTGGTTTTGTCCTTTATAAGTTTAGAGGAGTGAGGAATGGAGCAAAGTGAATAAAAAAAATTGAAGAATAAATAAAAAATTAGAGAGGCATAAAAATATTGCCTAAAGCATATTTTGGGTTTTGAAATTTAATATCCAGAAGAAAAAGTATTAAATGGTTACCTAAGTTATTCGTTATTACATGGAGGAAGTACAAAGCAAGGGCTATACAAAATGTTTAGACGTAACTGTTATAAAATCACATAGGTTTTTTAAAAAGGTTCCTTTTGGTTTTTTAAAAAAGGTTCCTTTTGAAAGAGTGTGGATTCTTTTTTATTTAGAAGATTTTGGTTAGTGTTTGAGTCTTAATTTCTTCATTCTAGGCCTGGTAACCTTGGGCAAGTCACTTCAGTTGAGATAATGATAGTATCTAGCCTCCGGGGAGTTGTGAAGAACCAGAGACATTATTTAAATAAAGATGTTTCGTAAATGGTAAAAAGATCCTAAAATATAAATTGGTAAAATATGAGAATTCTCTTGGATGTACTGGAACTGGTGTCTTTGGAAGAGTTCTATTCTATTCTAAGATTCATTTATTTTTCAGAAGTGCATTTTTTTTTCCAAACACTTTAGTATGATATGCACGCACATGAAACAATGTGCTGTAGCATTATCTGCATACTTAAAATGGGAATATTCTCACTTCATGATTAATGTTAGGGTGAGAAGCTAGCTCAAAATATTTATGGCATGTTTAAGGCTGATTAATCTTATGATCTCACAAACCTGATTTGTTTCACAGTTTTGAGGCTAAAATAGGATGTATGTTATTGAGCTATAAAGGTCTTGGAATGAAATTTTCTCATATCTTCATATTTGTATACGAACAAGCATAAGAAATGGCATTTTGCTGGCTGAGCTGCAGCACACACCCTGCTGTCTGTGAGCATTGGCGGGTGTGGAGTTGGCATGTGTGTATATGTGTGTGTGTGTGTGTGTGTGTGTGTGTAGGGGGTGGTCCAACATTTCCCCCAACAATTTGGATACAGTTATTGATCAGTATGGGGCTTTAATTCTATAATTGGCAGGAGAGAAAATAGTTTGCTTGGGTATGGAGGCTATGTGGGGGGAAGAATAGATTGATTCAGTGGAGTTAGTAGCATGGCGTCTCATTCCAGTCTGGCTCTTGGATTCAGGCTAATCACAGGAATGAGGTCCAAGCTGTTGGAACTGTATTTACGAGAGGATTGTGAGCCTCTTGGCTCAAGCAAGTGACACAAAGTCGAGGAGACAGTCATTCTCACCACTTCTGAATGGAGCGTTGCTATTTGATGAGTCTCTGGATACCACGTGTAAGCTAGAATATGGGTCACAGGGACCCCTGTGCACTGCTGGTAAGAACCTATCCCAGAGTGGCTCCTCGGGGTGAAGCATAAATGTTAGGGTTTAGTGAAATAAAGATTGCTCTTTGCACATAATCCCCACCCCTCACCCCTTGTATATAACCAGAGAAACCTATGCTAAGTGTCAGAATAATGGAAAGCAACATAGTCTTCCAAACAAAGAAAAAGAATAAATAAATAGGATGGATACAAGCTATGGAATAACACAAAACAGTTGGAAGTAACTAATGACATGGACATAGGGCAACGGGGACAGATTTTTAAAATATTGTATTGAATACGATAAAAATCAGAAGCAGAATATAATCACATAGTTAACATTCATGGAAATAAAGACATTACATATTTTAAAGGATCAAACATACCCACAGAAATATACTAAGCAAAATGAGCATCATGAGGAGAAGGGAAAGAAAGGAGAAATTGAAACTGGAGCTGGAGTCTCTATGAAAACTTCTGGTAAAAACAGAGGTCGCAGATACATCTGGCTTTGGGTTGCATGGCTATATTATAGCTACGTCCTTTATTTCATTTTCTTTTTTAATTTTTTCAAACTTAAATTTTACTTAGTTAACATACAGTGCAATATTGGTTTCAGGAGTAGAAGTCCATGATTCATCACTTACATACAACACCCAGTGCTCATCACAGCAAGTGCCCTCCTTAATTCCTATCACCTATCTAGACCATCCCCCACCGTGTCCTTTATTTTAAAATGATCTGCTTGTTTCTATTTTATTTATCTACAGGATTCCCTCTATTTGCTTACCAAATCTGGATACGTTTTAAAAGGTTGCAATAGGAAGATTAGTACAATAAGAATATTAAGTACCTGTAGGTATCTGATTTGGCAGCTTGGATTCCATTATATGGTAACTAGTAGATGACCCAGTACCTGAAAAATACTGATGGTCTATATATATGTATATATGTAACTAAGATATTAATTAAGATATTAAGAAGATGGAGTTAAGGTCGCTGATCAGCTGAATTTAAGATAGAGTAGCCTGGACTCACCAGGTGAATCCAGTGTAATTGCGATGATTAAAAGTGGAAAAGGAGGCAGAGTTCAGAATTAGAGGCAGATGTAACTAGGGAAGAATGGTCATAGAGATACAGTAACGGTGGCTTTGAAGATGGAAAGTGGGGGCCATGAGCCAAACTATTCAGGCAGCCCCTAGAAACCAGAAAATGCAAGGAAATGAATTCTCCTCCAGAGCCCCCAGGAACAAGTGTGGCCCTGCTTAAATCTGGATTTCTGCCCTGGGAGACCCATATCAGATATCTAATTTATAGAACTATAAGATAACAAAAGTGTGTTACTCTAAGCCACTAAATTTGAGGTAATTTATTGCAGCAGGAACAGAAAATTAATGTACTTTCTGGGTGTTTGTTGCTCTACAGGCAATAATCACAGGCCTATCTAACGATGTGCCCTCAACTTAAGCTGCTTGTACCTGCTGAGAATATCATTTCTCCTTTTCCAGGGTCCACTATTTTCTAAAAGCCATTAATTTTTAGAACTCAGAAGGTAGGTTTCAGACTAAACTATTTGAAAAATACAGAGTACTTATTAGTCATTCCAAAATGAGGAAAAAAGTCAATGGAAAATATTAATATTTCATGGAAAGAACAAACCTCAGGCTATTCTTGATAATTAGGGGGAAAAGTTTTAAAAGAGAATTAACTTTCTTATTTTAAGTTAATATTACAAAGTTTTAGTCAGCACTGAATTAATTTTGTCCAAAATTATAGAGCAACCAAAATAATGTTTTTTTGTCTTGGTTAAGAAAGTTTTGGAATTGGTATTATTAGGCAAATTTGTCAATAATAGCAGAGGTTGATTATAAAGCAACCTATTTTTTTTGGGGGGGGGACACAGAATGTCTAAAGATGATGATGTAAATTTCCCAAGAAATGGCTCCAACTATGATTTTTTTCTACGTTTGCCATTTTTTAAAAACTTAATTAGACTGTGTATGTGTGTGAACATGTGATAAAACCTTAAGTCCAGTGAATGTGGCTGTAGGAAGCATCTTAAGTGACCAGTATCCCTTCAAGGTTGAACACAGAGATATTGTTCAACAGAATGATACAGATGTGGGGGGTTTGGATCCCACCTTGTGCTCTAATAATTATCCTGAAGAGAAGTGGCAGGACATTACTAGTGTGCATCAAAGAACAAACCTAAATAGACCCAAAAGATGACGTTCCAGTAGCAAAGATTTGGTTTGCCTTTCTTAAATTGCTCTTGAAATAGCCATAAATGGACAAACAACTAGAAAACACTAAGATGCCTCAGTCTTTTGAGAGACTCAAAAATAGAACGTGCTATTTGAGCAGAGTCATGCTTTAACACATGCTCTGGGTGGAGAGAGCAATAGAAGTGCTGAGAATTTCTCTGGCAGACTTGAACCTATTTTGAGAAGGGAGGCTTGAGTTTGTGTGTCTTTATTATATCGAACCACTGCTAAATTAATAATTAGTGAGCCGCCTGTTGAAGACTAAAGGCGATGCTTTTAGTTCAGCTTTACATATTAGCAGGTCCATTTGTATACTTTTCAGCTGTTTTTAAAGACAATTATTTTATTGCATTCCCTAAGTTTTTTTCTTCAAAAAGTACACATATAACTTGCATAATGGAATGCTGTGTAGTTATTGTAAAGGAACTTACTTGGTGTTTAATAATTTTGAATATCCCTCAACATCACTTGCAAATCCTTTAGGATATTACTAATGGTTTACTTGGGGCCTACGGATCCAGCATCATTCATTCCCTTCAGAAAATGAAAACTCATGGGTACCTTGAAGCTAACTGGATACCCTATAAAGAATCAGACCAAATGGGAGTGGTGGTATTATGTGGTAATTATGGTTATACAGTGATATTAAAAGGGAATAAAGTGTATTGAATGAGTTTATGTGAGTTATAAAGTATTAAGGAAATTTACAAGTATTTGCATATATGTATCATTTCCCCCAAGTAACTCCACAGAGCTATATCTGTTCTGTTTTCTGTTTTTAACACTGCAAGTAAATTGGGCTTGAAATTTACTGCTTTGTACAAATGATGCACAAATATGTAACTTCATTTTTTGTACCTAATCTCATCTTGCTCTCAAACCCCATTCTTGCTGAAAATGCCTGACCTTGTCCATGAAAGGAGTCAGAGTTTCTCAGGTTTTAAAATGTAGTTACTTTGGGTCCATTACTCAGAACTTTAGGTGTTATCTCCTGTTTCCACTCTTCCCAGGTTGCATCTGGATGCAAAAGGAAATATTATAATAAACTGATATGGGGGAAAGAGGCACCTTGCTGATTGGGTCAGAAGAGTGTGTGACTTGATTTCAAGATTGTGAGTTCAAGCCCCACAATGGGTATAGAGATTACTCACATAAATTTTTAAAAACACTAAAAAAAGATATGAGGGAAGGATGACCACAGTGGGGGGCTGCTTAAGTGCCCAGAGCTGTTATCATTCCTAGTTGGTTTTATCACCTCTGTCAAGCTCTCCTGTACCAGTTCAGCCTGCATCCATCTCAGGTTGATGCCCTTGGGCTGCACCCTCAGCTGCCCCACCTGGCTGACGGAGCATGCCAAGTTAGATGCTGCACCCCGTGCCTCCTAAGAGACAAGAGACCTTCCAGGCAACAAGCTTCCTACCTAGGATCTGCATCCACCCCCAAATGATCCCTGGGGATTTCTACTGCAATCTCTCTTCTGAGAGTCAACTCAGGGGAGAGGAGAGAGAAGAGAGTCAAGTCCTACCTTGTGCCTCTCATGCTCTAGCGCTGGAACCTACAGTAGCCAGAAGGCATTTCTTCCAGGGAGGTGAAAACTTTCCTGATCTTTTCCTCATCTGATATTCTTAGGTCTTTTCACTAGTACTAACTGTAAAATCATGCTCAGATTTGTAAGCTTTGCTCTTAATATGCAAAAGGTTTTTTTTTTTTTTTTTTGGCTCTTTATATAATCTTCCCACATACCATCATCCAAGCCAGGCTTTCAACTCTGTTCCTTATAAAGGAACAGAAGGATGTTTAGGGAGGAGCCCAAAGCCAAGCCAGGTTCTTTGTTCCAGGCTGCCTCCAAAGAGGTGGGGAGCCCAGGGGTGGGGAGGTCCAAATTTATGCTCCTTCTAAAGAGTTGGAAGAGAAAATTCTTCATCCATCTGGGCATATTCTCCTTCTTAGAATCAGACTTGAGGTTTTCCACATACAGCGGGCCACAATGTGGCTGTTGGTTAGTGTGTTTTATTTTCTTTACCTTCAACATTGTAGCAAAGAAGAGAGAGAGTGCTTTTGCAGCTACCCTGTGCAGGGCAGATGGGTTTCTCTGGGGCAGAGAATCTCTGGTATCCTGGAATGCCAAGACCTCAGCTAATTTCAGGATTCCTGGTGACTGGCTGGAATTGAACACAGGACAGGGTGACATTTGTAGTGCGCTGTAATGTAGGCGTCACTGGGAGAAGCTAGGAAGGAACATTGACAGAGAAGCTGCAGACAGGCTCATGAAGGTGAGGGCATAGGAGTCAGAGCTGTGTCATTTCCAGAGCAAACTCATGAGTAGAGTGGGTGGGCTTTGGGTGGCTGCTTGCTGAAGGGGTGGGAATGTTTGAGAAGTTCAGGCAACAGATATGGAGCAGGGAGCTACTTCAGCTGATAATAAATTAATCATATTTGCTTTCATGGCCACTGGAGGAAGGAATCAGTGCCTTGTAAAATGTTTCCATCATCCTTTTGGAAGAGGTGAATTTCTCACCATGTTTGCCCTTTATAGCAGGGAGCGTTTATCTGTGGTCCTTGAACTTCTGGGGAGCCCATCAATGGCAACCAGGGGTAGATTTAGCTCTAACATTGTGTGTACACTCGTGTACATGCACCTTTGTGCATTTTTGTCTCAGGAGAGATTCTAGTATTTCCAGCAGATTCTTGACAGAGTCCCAGAACATTAAGGTCATACATTAAAGGGAATGTTACACAAACAAGTAATATATAACCTGTTACATTAAAATCCTTTTCCCTGGGGCACCGGGGGGTGGCTCAGTCAGGTTTAGCATCTGCCATCAGTTTAGGTCACGATCCCAGGGTCCTGGATCAAGCCCCACATAGTCAGGCTTCCTGCTCAATGGGGAGTCTGCTTCTTCCTCTCCCTCCTTTGCTCCCCCCTGCTTGTGCTTGCTCTCTCTCTTTGAAATAAATAAATAAATATTTTAAAAAATCTTTTTCCCTTTTCCAGGAATCCCAGCGAAAGGAAGAAATGCCACTGATCATGGGGTTCATTTTCTATTTTCATGAATCACTTTCATGATAACGCTCATGCAAAAAATGTCCACTTGAAAGAGAATAACAAAAACCCTAAAAGGGAACACAAGCCTGCCTTTGGCCTCCTGTGAATACCCTCGGAGGACCCTCTAGACAAATTATTGAAGAATTAAGAAAATCTTTAAATCGTTGGGATTTCTTATAGGGACCCAGCTTTGGAAAATTCATTTGTGAGCTGAGAAGCATGTGTTAGGATGAGTAGTAGCATGTGATAAATAATTTATGGTAAAGGGCAAGTTTCTGTGAGGAATTAATGATTCATCCTCAGGAGGCCTTTATTTACTATAAAAACCCGAGTGCCTTTTGCTGTTATCAAGCTGAGAATTACAGGGAAATCGATTCTCCACACAGACTTTCCCGATGGTCCCAATAAACCATTAGGCCCTCCCGGCCTTACCTTCCTTGTCAGTAGCTGCCCTGCGGTGGCCAGCACCGTCCTCTCCACAGCAATTAGTGGTAATAAGTAGGAGCTCACACCATTGATGGTGTCATTTGTCTGGACAGTGTGCAAGCAGCAGTTATGAAATGCCTCACAGAGCAGAGTGCTTGTACTTGGTCCCTCCCTCCCATCAATTTTCCAGGTAGCAGAACCTAATAAGGCACAAGGCAGGTGACGCGGAAACAGGGGGAACTTGGATGCAGAGCTTTCTGTCCTGGTCAAAAGGATCAGACTTTGCTTAGTATGATTGCTCAGAATTCCTTCTTCCAGCACCCTAATTGGTGCTTCTCCTTGATTAACCCTGTTGGTTGTGAAAAAAAAGGGGGCATAGAGGGGTGAGAGGAGAAGGTACACGATCCTTTCTTACCTCTCTTTCCATAATGGTGTTATTGATCTTATTCATGAGAGACACACAGAGAGAGGCAGAGACATAGGCAGAGGGAGGAGCAGGCTTCCCGTGGGGAACCCGATGTGGGACTCAATACCAGGACCCTGGGATCACGACCTGAGCCGAAGGCAGACACTCAACCATTGAGCCACCCAGGCATCCCCTCTAACATTTCTTTTTGATTCTTTCTTAGAGTTTCCACCTCTGTGCTTTGAGCCCATCTCTTCCTGCATGTTGTCCACTTTTCCTATCAGAGCTTCGGGCATATTAATCGTGGTTGTTTTAAATTCCCCATCTGACCATTTCAACATCTTGCCAGGTTCTGAGGCTTGTTTAGTCTCTTCAGACTGTGCTTTTGTCTTTTAGTGTGCCTTGTGAGTTTTTTCATTGATTGCCAAATGTGATGTACTGGGTGAGAGGAATGCTGGCATATAGACCATTAGTGATGATGAGGATGATGATGGCAGTGAGGGGTCTGAGGAGGGGACGTGTTCTCTAGCCCTATGACTAGGTCTCAGTCTTTCCATGAGCCTGTGGCCTCGAGGTTGTGAATGTCACAGGTCCTCTCTCTCCTCCCTCCTCCTTTGGTGGGACAGACAGACCAGGGTGGTTTGGGTTGGTTATTTCCCTTCCCCCAGGGCAGTTAGGCTCTCCTAATACCCCAATAGTTTGGAGTCTGGTAAAACAGTTTCTCTTAAGGGCTGGCCTTGTTACAAAGAAGAAAATACTCTGGCATTTTTCAAAACTTACTTTTCCGCTCCCCCTTCCAGAAGCAAGAGAGGAATTGCCTTTGACCTGTATTGTGAAAACCTGGCTGAGCTTCTGGAGGCAAATCCACGGAACCGTGTGAATGTCCTGGAGGTTTTGTCAATCGGGCTAGTCCACCCGGAACCTCCAGCAATTTGTCAACTGCAGTTCAAGCTTGGTTCTTACAGGAGTTTCTGCTCCAGTAAGTTGTGATTCTCTTATCAGCCTGTCTCTCCAATTTTGGAGTCTCTTGCTTTCCCTGTGACTTCACTTCTCTTACAAATCTGAGGCTTGTTGATTTTGCAGTTTGGCTTTCTCACTTATTGGTACAGTGGAGTGGCAACTTCCAAGCTCCCTGCATACTTGACTGAAAACCTAACCTCTGTCTTTTGAATAAGAAATTTTAACACATTCATTACACTTTATAAAATCATGTTGGAAATCTCTGCTATAAAATGATCCTCTCTGAGCAATTCAGCCATAACTAACCTCCTGGTTTAATTACTCAGAATATGCAGATGGTCCTCAAGATCATGTCTCTAATTGGTTTCTCTATTATGCTTTAGATTTGCTTGCCCATCTTCAGGCTAGAATGAGATGTTTGAAAAAGTGAACCTCAGGCTGTAATGTCCAAAACTGTGGCCAGTATCTCCTTGCTGTTATCCTGGGATTGTCACTTGCTGCCTGCTTTTCCAGCAGCATCTATGTTCTCAAGTAGTAGCACTGACATTTACCCAGTTCAACTCTAGCCTCATTGACCTTGATAGGAGACTCTACATTGGTTTCTCACCCCTCTATCCCACCTTAGCTTCATTTCTCTTATTCCATGCCCTTTGAATCCCACGTTTAGGTAATGTCAACCAGCTTGTGGTTCTCTGTGCATATCATACTGTGCTTTGAGAATATGTCTAGGGTTTTTCTCTTCTATATGCTTATAAGGTTTTCCCCATATTTCTTCCCCATACAGCATATTTTCTCCCCTATGAAGCATTTTTACATGTCTGGGGGAGAGGAAGTCCTGGTGTGAACTCCATGGTGCATGCAAATCATCTGTTTAAATGCCCATCTTCCTTTGTAGGCTAAACCTTTCAAGAGTAAGGACTATGTCTTATTCATCTTTATAGTGTCAATGCCAAGCACGTGCTAAATGTTCACTAAAATGTCACTTGAACAAAGAGAGGGAGAGAGAATGGAACTAGAATCTATTAAGTGCAAGATACTTTGCCAGGTGTTTTGCATGAGTAAGAAGAAAGGAGGAAATTTAAATAATAGGGAGCAAGTTGTGTCTTATTTTCCTTTCACTTTCAAGAAGATATTTGTCTCCCTGTTTCTGAAGAGATGCAATTAAAATATATAGTGTTGGATACTTTTCTCTGCCTCCACACCATGGTGGGGCAGGAAGCAGTGGTACAAGAACAAGTGTTGGTCAGGCCACTCTAAAGTATTAGTAAAGAATATTTGCTAGCAGGTTTTTCTCTTTTGATCAGGCCTTCCTACCTTTCCTCCCATCTGTCTCCCCATCTTCTCGTTATGGTTGGACGGAGTCTAAGATTTGTTGCTCTATCAATCTCGTAGGCTTAAGGGAGGAGAAGGAATTCCTCCAACTTTCCTATTTCCATTTTCCAACATCTCCCCATGTTGCATAGAATAGGAAAAGTGTAAGACTGAATAAAAAATAAGGTACAAAGTTCCTCAGAGTATTGTTAGAAGTTATAGTTGATTAAAATTTGAGAATATTACTTGTAAAAGATTGTCTATGGAGAAAAGACCCAGAATATGAATTCATAAATAAATAAAATGAATAATCCCATTTCCCATAAGAGACAGATAAAAAAATGGATTTTTTTCTTAAAATAAGTTAAATTGCAAGGAAGGAGAATAGGACCAATTGTGAATTTAAATGATGCCCAAAGATTGCAATTACAACTGCATTTCTTTTAAAGAGTGAAATATTTCTTCAGTATCACAGATTAAATTTAATTTCAAACCTCTATAAGGAGAAGTTATTAAGTCAAAGGTGCCATTTAAAAAGGAATCACATCTGTACATAGATTTTTTTTTTTCTCTTTTGGGTCCTCAAATCACACCAGCTGATTCTGGATTGAACTTCAGAAAAGTTTCTCTAAATGCAAACACTTTTTAAAGACAATGTGGTAAAAATATTTTTTGGAGGATTGAGCCAGCAGAGTAGATATCATCACTTACCAAATGTTGGCTTTATTGACTGTAAGATTCTCAAATGTGAGAAAACATTTATAAACCAGCTGAGACTTAAAATCACCAACTCTTACCATCCAGTGGGGATGGGGATAGCTATCTTCCAGAATATATAGTTCTGAGTATATTTACCCTTGATAAATGTTCAAAAATACATTTTTGAAAGAACTGAATTCTATTTAAATAATATGAAGTGAAATAATTGGCAGAGCATTGGTATCTGCACATTTACTTAAAGAACAAATCATCTACAATCTATATTCCTCTAGAGTCTTCCTATTTGGAAGTTTGAAGAAATTGTTCTGGGCTTCATTTTGCTGAAACTTGTGAGTAATTACATCTGTCAAAATTTGTGCATACTGCCTCTGTAGTAAAACCTTATTTTTCTGGGATTGATAGCAAAGATACTCCAACATGTGCAAACTGAGCCTGATCCACTATGAACTTTCTCATAACTAGACCATTTCCAGAGCCCCAGTAATCAGCAAGTGAATTAGCAGGTTCATTTCTGTGAGTGTACTGAACAAGGGAAGAGAACATTAGTAGTAAGTGACATAAGCGACACTGTCTCTTCTCAGAGAACCCAGAATGTCTAAATTTTAAATGACTCAAGAGTTCACTTGGGTTTCTTTGCCCTCAGATATCTCTGCATCTCCTTTATGGATTCTTTCAAGTCACCTAACTTTTCCTATGCTTCTACTTTTTACATCTGTTTTTGTGAAAACCACTCCTATGGTCTCCCTCTTCTCCTGTACTTTTGGGGTGATTAATAATTGTGAGGAAGGAAATGTCAAAGCTTAGAGGTCAGGTTGGGGCCCTCTCAAAAATCCTAGGATCAACCCACAGAGAAGTATTTTCTAAATTTAAGGGAATTCAGAAGATAGTGCAGTAGTTGTATGTCGGTATTTTCACAGCTGGTTCTTTTGGAAATTCTTTGGGAAGAGGATCTGCTCTAGCTAAAGGTCATATTTTAAATACTCATTCAAAAGTAGACTGTTGGGCAGCCCTGGTGGCTCAGCGGTTTAGCGCTGCCCCCAGGCCTGGGCATGATCCTGGCGACCTGGGATCGAGTCCCACGTCAGGCTCCCTGCGTGGAGCCTGCTTCTCCCTCTGTCTGTGTCTCTGCCTCTCTCTCTCTCTCTCTCTCTTTCTCTCTCTCTGTGTGTCTCTCATGAATAAATAAATAAAATCTTTTAAAAAAAAAAGTAGTCTGTCTTTATTGAAGGAACATTGTTTGGGAATGGGAGTTTTGAGAAAGTTTTGGGAAAGTAGGATGGTATGAAATATTAGCTATTCTTACTTTTAACCTTAATAAGTAATAGATCTATTTTTAGTGGTGAAGTCCGTGTAAACCATGTTGAACCAAGTTGGAGAAATTTATGAGGAAATTGTGTGATGTTTTGCTCTGAGTTTGTGTTATTATCAGATCATGACCTTATAGGCAAAGAGACATTAGTTGAAAAGCATCTTGAAATTTCCAAGAATTACCATGTGACTTTGGATTTGTTACTAGTTGCTTTGTTAAATCCTCTCATAAACACATTGACTCATACTTGATTGGTTTCAAGTATCAGGGGAATGTGAACATCAGAAAGTACATGTGAAGTCAGAGGGCTACTCAATGGCTAAATGGGGGCTCGGACTCTTGTCTGGAACTCCTAGTGCTCCCCCATGGGCAGTGCATGCCCTGTGTTTATGACTTTCTCTAATTCCTCTCCTTTCTGTCAAAAATTCTGTTCGGAGAGCCCTGATTCTGGTGGTTGATAGCCTGCTAAGCTTATCATTGAATCCGTGCTAGTGTGCTACTGCATGCTAATCAGATCACCTGCTATTTTTCCAATATCACTGCATTTTAATAGAGATATTCTTCAAATAATTTATTAATATCAAAGAGTGGATCTGATGTTGACATCAGAGTCAGCTGGCCAACAGATAGGGCAAACACTTTTGGGACATGGGTCTCTTAGTGTCCTTGAAATTGAAGTATATGGTAGGCAATTCAAGGGAATTGGTTGCAGTATGAATTACTCTTTTACATGGATATTATCAAGAAGATGTATATGTGAATACTAGTCTCTTCTGTTATAATGTTATAGTCTGTATTCACAGGAATTTATGGTCTTGTTACTACTTGTACTACACATTTGGACAATTAATCAAAATGATTCCATTAGATTTATGTGGGGCTCCTATTCCCGTGGCCTCACTGCTTTCTAATGGCTTTCACTGGCCATGCCACATTTCTGGTGTTTGGTGATACACAAGTCATCTCATGTCTGGGTCTCATTTGTCTCATCTGTAGGGAAAAATAGTGGCACCTAAGGGTCTTTAAGGTTTTTTTCAGTTCTAACAATCAGTGTTTCAGTGTTTGTTCCACACTAATTGGCTTGTATTCAACCCACAAACTTTCTGCATTTCTGAAACGCACAATGGAATGAACAGTCTCTGTATACAAGCTCAGGATCAAAAAAATCTGATCCCAGGAACTTGAAGTTCTTGATTGCTGGACCACAGCTCATCTCTGACCTTGAAGAGCCATTGCTTCGCTGCCTAGGAATTCATTACTCAAAAGAGATTTGCTGTGACCCTACTTACTCTGCCTTTGCAAGAAATAAAGTTCTCCTATCTTGTTGCTAATCTTCCTTTCACGGTAGCACCAGAAATCTTTATTTCATTGACTCATGTGTGAAGGACCTTCCACATCTCCCAGTATTCAGTCACATCTGGGTCTGATGGATGAAGAATCATGGTCATGTGCCTTTTGCTCACCCAGAGATAATAAATGTAGCGTACTGTGTCCATATGCTAGAGATGTAGGTGCCAGCAGAACAGAGAGGGAAGTGGAACATTATAGCGCAGAGAGTTCACTCACTCTTTTTCATGATAATGTGTTTTTGACTGCCGGTGGTAATCTTACCGCTTCTTTCATTGGACTCTCTTCTCTCCCCCAACTCCCTACCTTATATTTTAAACTGCTATATAGTCGTTTAGATGCACTGAATTTTCATTCTTGAGCTTAGTGCACTGAACATTTCTACTCATGCATAAAAGATGCCCTGAAAATTCCCATCACGGCTACATAAGTGTTTATTTATTTTTTACTTTTTGAGAATCAGGCTCTGAGGTAGTGCCTTCAAGAGACAAGCATTTATAGTTTTGCTATATGATTTGGTTCAGTTTTTTTTCTTCCATCTTGTTTGTTTATCAGGAGTAAAAGGGGGAATTTAAGATGTTACAGGAAGAGTTTCCCTTGGTGGTTAATTTTAGGTATTTGTGAATAGATGAAATATATGGGCTTTTAAAAAGAAATGAAGCTAGGGGAAATAAAATGTATTATATATAGATCAGATGTGATAAGAAAACTCATTGCAAAGTTGATATGAATAATGTTGAATCACTAATTTTAAATTCAATGCAATCCAGATATGAAATAGGTAATTTAATCATGAGAATTCTATATTTTGATTTGGGATTCTGGTATAATCCTTAGAGTAAAAATGGATCATTTTTAATTATTTTGGTAAATTGCCTAGATCGTATATAAATGAAGCAAATAAAAGAAACACTTTTGCATCAGTTTAGAGCTTTATAAGCTATTTTTTAACTGTGTAGCTCTACTGTTCTGACTTCAAAAGATAAGGTGAAGAAATGAGGGTGTTTTATATTAGCACGCTAAATTTTAAAATGTTTTTTTGTTCAGGATATAAGAAACTCAAATACTATGTCTTTGTTTCTTTATAATGGAGAAAATATTTTGAGTTACTCTTATGGTGGACTATATTGTTGGCCTCCTCTGAAGGGTACAGTTAAAAACCAGACTGGAAATTTCCCCTGTAGAGTCTGTTGTAGATAAGAATAAAAATCCAGTTGTTTCCGATTAGAATTATGGAAATACATATGTGATATCTATGCATAGCTAGTAATCAGATGAGTTTTTAGTGCTTCTAGAAGTAAAGTGCTGAGTTTTCATGAAAAAGGAAGGGAAATGCCCACCTTGGGCTGACTCTGACCAGCTTCTTTGTACCTTATCTGGATGAAATACTTCCTTTAGGGTTGACTAAGATAGTTCTCCCAGGTATTTCACATTTATAGTCCCAGAGTATGCCACAGCCAAGCTCTCATTGCCAGAAAGCAAACTTCCCCATTCCATCCCAAAATTGTCTCAAAAAAGAAATGTTTTTCCATAGGACATCAGTCTATAATAACTAATATCCTTGTCCACCAAGAATGACAAACTGTGGCCATGTTCTTTCCCTCCTTCCCTCTTCACTTATTAGACAAGCAATGTTCCAGCTAAGGTATTACAGAGAGAATAAATATTTGAACAATTACTTGAGATAGTACAAAATTCCACTTGACATCTACAGGTTATCTACATTAACTAAAAATCATCCAAATTAATGGCATTATTTTTTAGAAATATTTATAAATTATATTTTAAAATGTCTATATTGCTTTTTAAATTGGACCACAACACTATATATAATATAAGCATTTATGTTCCACACTGACATTTCTGACGCATTTTTTTTGTGCGTTGAGTATGGAAAAAGATGAATTGTTTTTTGCAGAGGTGTGGTTAACCTTAGACTAGACTGCTAATGACATTGAAGTGGTTGAAATAACAGAAAATTCTTGGTGGAGAGATGGAAGATGCACCATCATAGAATCAACATCATTCTGTCAATATAAATCTAATAATGATCAGACGTGTTATACTCATAGAGACTGACAGCTTATAACAAAGCGATTCCATCAGTTAATTTACACATAATCACAATGGATGCTGAGAGCAAGGATTTTCAAAAGTCTACAGATGTGCTAGATTGAATGTCACTATAGATGCTACCTGGGGGAAAATATGCATGAGCCGTAAGAGTCTTTTAGGCAAATGATTCTCTGTCTGATGGAAGGATTCATATGATCAATGCTGTATTTTCTGTAGTGAAGTGTTACTTTCAATGTGTCTTCCATTGCTTGAGACACACTTTAGCTCATTCTCTCCCTCTACTTTGGAAAGGAAGCAGCCACAATAGCAGTTAATCATGATCTAGCCATAGACCTAAAAAAAAAAAAAAAAAAAAAAAGGAAGAAAAAAGAAAGAAAGAAAGAAAAAAAGCCCTCTCCTTATACAATTTGCCCACAAAGCTTTCAAAGGAGGCAGCCTGGGAGTCACCCAGAGTGAAAGAAATCAGAATCCAATGCAATGTAGATGCAATAATTCTCTATTTCAGCATACCTATCCACCAGGTTAATATAGCTATCATTTGTCACAAAAGGTTTTTTGGGAAACTAAATGCAGAGTTCTCCCTTAAGCCAGGAACTTACTTGCCTAGAAGGAAATTGCCAGGGAGGGTGAAGAATAAGCAATCTCCATGCCTCAAAAGTGTGCTCACCCTTCATTCTCTTGTATTAAAATAGAATAAAAGGGAGGGCTGACTCTTCAGCTGATCTACCCTGTCCTTGGGGTCTGGAATCCTATTAGAGAAGCCTTTATGGTTTTGTGTAACTTCAACTCTTTTGAGAGCTCTCCAGAGATTTCCTCCTGACCACCGTTCCCCTTCATCTCCATTCCCCACAGCACAATCCATAAATGATGTTTCGATGGTCCTTAAATCTCCCAGTCTTCATTGGCAAAGCATCGATGAGAGTATTTTTCAAAGAATTAATAGGTTACGGTATTCCTGGGAGAAATAACCTAGTCAATTAAAATGGTAAAATTGAAAACTTGTTAAAGAGGTCTGGTTTGCTTTTCCGAATTTAGAGTCGAGCTTGGGACTGGTAGGGTCCTTCTTAATGTCTTTTTGTAATTTCTTGCCCCTTTTGCTATTTTTCTCTCCTGGAATCTGAAAGCTCCACTAGGCAAGCAGTGCATTTGTCCTATTCACTCCTGCATATCTAGCAGCGCACAGGATTAGTTGATGCTTACAGATTTGTTATGTGATTGGAATGATAAGTGAACCCAGGAAGCAGGATATAGGGGGGAAGAAGTACTGTGAGACTGTGGATGTACAATTCTCTCCCCACTGTTCAGGATGCTTGGAATTGGACCAACCAAATGTTAAATAGGGAAAACTGCTTGCTCAAATTAGGGAGCATTCCCTTCCCCGAGTCAGGCCTAATTTTAAGTTATTGCTAAACAGGCAATGATGAAGAAATGGAGACACGACAAAAGATTTGAAGACAACTTAGAGGTTATTTATTTTACTGCCACCTTCGTCTCTACGTAACGCAATATTGCAAAACGTTCAGCAAGCCCCATGGCGGTGACCTCAGTCTTCTGTTTACATAGTTTTGACCCTTGCCTTATGAAAAGCAAGTTTTTGGGACTCCTCACCTCACAGCTTTTTGGACGATAGATATGGGACATTAAAATGAAACAACCCTCCCACCCCTCACCCCCCCGAAAAAAAATCTAGACATGAATTTCAGATTTCAACCCACCTATTCTGGAATCTTTTTGGCTGTAAAGATTGGCTTGATGACATCAAATCATAACCTTATCGCTTAATTTCTGCTAAATTTATAGGCCCTTCCTTGTTAATTATAACATTAGGCAGAAAGTTCATATAGATCAGATTTTCTGAGAGGACCTTCCAAACATTACATGTTCAGTTTGATGTAATGACACAAACTTTATTATTCTGCAAAATTTGACACACATTGCCGTGTGACTTACTTGGAAAACACCAGGTATTTTCAACTGCTTTCCCCAGAGAAAGGGTGAAATGAGTAAATATATGGTAAATATTAAGGGTACTTTATGCCTAACAAACCTCCATGCTGTCCTGGAATGCCACATCAGTGTCGTAAGAAGGATGCCTTTTCCATCTCTGACATTTGGTGAAATTGCTGCTGGGGAGAGCCCTGCTGGGGAGACCCTCGGGGAGGCACTATGGTTCCCACTGCAATGACAGCCCAGGGGTCAGCCCTGGCTACTGTGGCAGAGATCGCATCTGCGCACTGCTGGGTTCATTCTTACACACTAAGTGTTTTGGTTGAGCTAGAGGAAGAAGACTGAATAAATCTTAATGTACCCGTGGTCGTGGTCGTGGTCTTACCCACACCTCAGCAAAGTCCTGTGATTAATGCTAACACTGAGGTAACCCCTACACTGTGAGCTTCATGACCGTAACCCCAACAGCACCCCAGTACATGGCCAGCCATAGCAGGGCAGCACCCTCGTCTGCGTTTGCTCAATTTTGCAGCCTCACTTCTAGCACAGTGCGGGGCTCCCTGTAAACATGTGATATTGGCTGAATGCCTGAATAAGTGAAGGTCCCATGGAAATACATAAAGAACCACTGGATTATGTTGAAGTGGCTTTATTTCTGGCCCAAATCAGTATCAACCTACAAAAAGAAAAATCTAAGATTCATTTAAAATTTTTATTTTACTCTCTAGGGAAGCATAGCTGTTTTATTCCTGATATTTCTCTAGTGTACTCCTGCAGCTTAAAACATTGTAGTCAAGACCAATGGAAAAAAATAAATATAATACTGAAATAACAAGAGTGTTGTGTAAGATATAATTAGAATTTTCTCTGTGAAGTTATTTATTTGTGATTTGCTCTTCTAAAGAAGTTTTACACTTAATATGTGATTGGTGGCTAGATGTAAATTTAAATCATTTTATATTCCCCAATTGTTATGAGTTTATGCCCTAAGTGATAATGAGAGTTCAATGGCTGTGTGAGCCTAATCACTCAATTCAGACTGTTCCTTTGGGGGAACTCTAATTAGATTTTAATAAGAATAGTGAATTAAATGTGATATTAAGAGACCCTTTATATTGTATATTAATATATGTCAAGATAATAAGGTGTGTTTTAGGTATGTCACATATGGATAACAATGGAAAGGAGATGTAGTTTCAACCTGGCTGTCACCAATATTGATAAATCTCTATTTACTGGTGTGAAATATATTTTTTTTATTGCTCACATGCTTCATAATTATCAGCAGATGTGCCTTAAGAAGAACAGATTATTTCAACCAAAGTAAATAATTCATTAAGTTATAAATGAAATGCATATTTGGCAAGCCAAAGGGAAAGCATTAACCAATCTGGGTCTCCCTTCCCCCCACTGCTTACAAATTGCCTCAACATTCAAATCTATAAACCACTTAGCACTCGCCAACTCCTGCTGAGGCAAAGCTTTACCAGTGCTGAGTAATAGATTGTTCAGCAGCATAGGAAAATACATCAGAGTTAAGGAAAGAAGGATGGCCTTAGTGGCATTACAAAAAACACTCCCTCTTGCCCTGCTTCAGTCTGCAGCCTACTGATACAGAACACTGTAAACTCTTCTTCTTCAGTCGTGGGGAAGGGCCCGGGCTGCCCTGAGGAATTATGTCTGCGCTCGACCAGGGTTTTGAGATAGAAAATTAATGGACAGAGAAAAATTTGAGAACAAGAGCACCTCCTTCTTTGAGGTAAAAGAATTCCAGTACTTCTCTGATGCTGAAATAGATTTGGCTTCATTTGAATTCATGACACTTTAAATATGAAACCTGTACTTTGCAAATCTGATGTCTTGTGGGATGTCACAAGTGATTCTATGGATGTTAAACCAATCCGTGTATTTCTTTGAGCCAGGGTTACTTTCACACGTGTGTTGTAACCGGACTTTTCTACTTTTGCTGAACCATATTTTAAATGTCCGATTTTTACATTGGGTAGACATTCTCACGAATTCTGCTTAAAATGTACTCACTGCTATCGGGATGAAATTAAAAAGTGATACTGTAAGTAAATAATTACATTAATTATATAAATTTCAACTCAGGGTACGATGTGTTCTAGCAGAGATAACTAAGCTGATTTAATGGTCAGTGAAGTTGGTAGGGGGGATATGAACCAAGCAGAAGCTGACAAATGAGTTGGTATAAGCCGTAAAGCCAGCCTCGAGGTTAGGAATAGAATTGGAGCTCTCTGAGTCCTTGTACACATCTCTGTTTGTAAAGAGTATTGAACACAGTAAACTTGCTTTTCATTCACATTCAGGTGCTTAAAAATTAACCAGTGAGTAATGAGAGGATCAGGGCATGGTGTGAACACAAGGGCCCACTGGTGTCCATCTTTATTTGATGAAACTGCAGGAGAGCCTACAGTCTGGCGATTGCTCATTCCTCTCCCATCATCTGTCTCTGTTGTATGTGTTTTTTGCCTTTGTTATGATCCAGGAAGTTATTACTTATGATTGGTTTTGTGTCGTGTGTGAAGCAAATCGCACTCAATGCAAGTTTCAGCTGTTTCAGAGAAGAATAGAAACAATCAGAAATGAACAGACTCAACTTGTTCTTTCTCTTGCCATGATAACCAGGTCAATGTAAGTTATTTTTGTGGCTTTTAAAAAATATTGCAATTGCTGCTATCATGTCATTTAATTTAGGGCCTCTGTGGATCTATCACAGTTAGGGAATCCAATGTATCTTAGTTAATCAACTAGCAGAGTTGACCTAAAATTTGCAATTCTCTCTAATAGCTCATTGTCGAATATTCTTCTAGTAGTGCTGTCATGTCTTTGACTACTACACAGGCTCCTCACTGGTCCCCTGTCTCGGTCCCGAGTCCTTCCCACCCAGTATCCTCAAAACACCCAGTGATTTTTAAATGCAGGTCAGTTTGCAACAAGCCTCTGCTCAGAACCCTCCAATTACTTCCATTGTACTTAAAAACACATACATTTCTTTCCAAAGCCTCCACAGCTCTTTACAGCCTGATTTCTGAGCAGTCCCACTGCTCTGTTTCTGGCTCCACCCTCCACTTGCTCCTTCTAGTCACAGGGTCTCTGGATAGTCCTTCAATGTGCACTGGCCTCTTCCTCGTTGACATCTTTCGTATGATGTGACAAAACTGCTTTCTATTAACTTCTTTCAGGTGAAAGCGGAGTGTACTGTCGCAGAAAAATCCACCAGGTTACAAGGAGAGGTTACTTTTTTCAACTTTAATGATACATCAGGCCGTTCCAGAAGTCATTTTGTCCCCTTAAATAGAATCATTGCAGTGATTGGAGTTTTATGCCTTTGGGCATTCAAAACTTTATAATGGGAATATTATTCAAATTCTTAAATTCCTGGCTATTTGTATCATCTCTTCTACACCTACCTCAAAAAGGCTTGGGATTAGCTTTTGGAAATGAAGTCCATTAGAATTTCTCAAAATGTACTAAATTTAGAGCCTTGGTCTTTTCTTTCATCAGCAGGCTGTGGGTCTGCTCGCATGACACCACGATGTGGTAATTATCACCATGTTCGAGCTAGGAATGGATGGAATTGTAGATTTGCCACCTCTTTGTCTCTCTGTTTATCTATCTATATCCAGCATCATAAACTCTCTACTTTTAGAATCAAATAAAGAACCATAATGGTTAAGTTTTCAGAACACCAAGTACACATTTAGGAGAAAACAGTCCCTTGGACTGTGTCCCCACCAGTAAAAATGAATAAGCCACTGCGTATGCTTTAGTTTTCCACATTCATCTGAAGGAAGCTGATGTTTGCTTGGTTCCAATCTCCTAGGAAGATCAGGCAATTCATTTGATAGCATCTGTGAAATGTTCTGAGCACCTCAGCACAGGATGTTCCACAAACACGATATATTATTATAATCAGCATCTCTATCTCTCCTGAACCTAGTGGAGCATACTATTTGCCATCCATCTCACACTGATGTTGTAGGGATTAATGAGATAATATCTATAAGGTACTTAAAGCTCCTTGGAATCAGGGGGTTATGTAAGTACAAGGGAATCTGATTATTATTAACCCAATACATTATGTTGCCATCTCACTGTCCCTTTTCATCAAGAGGGGATGTAAATGATTTATCAAATTCACACCGAAACAGCAATATAACATTAAGTTGCTTTGGCAACTGGAGTGTGTGTATGTGTGTGTGCTTATGTGTATTTGTGTGTGTTTGGTGTGTGTATTTGAAATGTCATCTGAATCCAGTCTCTTAAGCAAATACATTTCCATTCTGAACTATGTTGGTTACACTTAACATAAAGAGATGTGATTAGAAGTTTGAGATCTTGTTTTATGAAGCAAAATGTTTTGAACCATACACTCCATTAGGAAGAAAAAGTAATAAAGTGAGATATAAAGTCATTTTAGTCGCCTTGTGACAAGACTGGATTGAACTGGTTTTCAGCCAAGGCTTTACCACATCTATAGACATGTTAGCAATGAAAGCCTGGCTTGACATTTCATAAACCTTACAAATATTTCCTGTTTCCCTTAAACTACAGTTCCTCTTCTTTAAGGAATTCAGTGTCCTGCAAATTAAAAACTAAATTTTGAATCAGAGGCATGGCACAAGGGTACTAGCATCTCAATCAGAAACAAATCAAATGATGTATACTGAGGACTTAGAATTAAGTGCCACTGGTGCTGTGTTTTGAGAAATTTGTAGGAAGGGTTCTGTGTGACAGACAAGAGCACTTGTGACAAGTTGGAGCGCCGGTGCACTTTGCTATCAACTTCTGTCCTGGTCTCTGTCTCTCTGTCTTTTAAGTCCTCTACCCTTTTCTCCATCCATTCCCCTTTGTATTTCAATCCATCTGTCTATCCATCTCTTTATTCCTCTTTCATCTCTCTGTTGTGATTCATTGTTAATAAACTAGGCTGTGTACCTTCAGTCAAGATCTACATCTGAGTTCCTGGCACTGCCATTCTACCCTTTGCCCTGCGTGTTTAAGGGCGTTAGAAAGTGAGCAAATCTGAAAATGAACATGAGCCCTCCCACCACTACTTGTCCCAGCCTGACCCCAATCTGCTCTCCCTCAAAGTCTTTCTTAAAAGTAAATGCACTCCAGAGTTCCCCCACAGAAACCTAGGAGACACCCCCACACACAGTGCTCGCCATTCCCAATTTTCTTTTCTTTTTTTTTTTTTTTTTAATTTATGATAGTCACACACACAGAGAGAGAGAGAGAGAGAGAGAGGCAGAGACACAGGCAGAGGGATAAGCAGGCTCCATGCACCGGGAGCCCGACGTGGGAATCGATCCCTGGTCTCCAGGATCGCGCCCTGGGCCAAAGGCAGGCGCCAAACCACTGCGCCACCCAGGGATCCCCCATCCCCAATTTTCAACCATTAACTTATCCTATTGTCTGTAATAGGATAATCTGTTTCCCTCTACCAGTCTTACCAGTTACGATTCTCAAATGTGCAAAAGCTTCGCTGTTTCATCGGTTTACTTTTTCCTCCTCTTCAGGGAGCCATCAAAATCTTAATATCAGGTGATAGTGTATCCAAGAGGCCTCCAGGGTGTCCACACCGGATTTGGAATATATTTCATGGTTATAATCTTCTCCTTGGTTCACCAAAGTCCAGTAATTAAATGTACATGTTAATTATTTTTTCTAGATAATGTTTGTTATGTGTGTTGTTACATTGAAAAATTAAAGTCTTTGGCGGAACATTTTCTACAGTAATGAGCATTTTTTATGGTAAATTATACACTTCTCTGCTTTCTTAAACAAACTATTCTGAACATAATAATTTAATATTTTCTTGAGGAGTTGGAATTGACATTTTGGATATCAGCTGTTTTCCTACTGTGTAATATGTTGATGCCTTCTATTGAGGTATGTAGGGCCTCCATTCTGTTCTCTAAATGGCCCCAGGCACCTGTACTTTAAAAGTTGGAGCTTCTATTACTGTCATGTTCAGATTTGATTCAGTCAGTGTGTCTAGGTGAAATTACATGTTTCTACAGGCAAGGGGTGGATCTATAAAGTTTTCTTCACACAGCTCTTGACATCGAGCTTACTCAAATAAGTTTTAGATTTCCTTCAATGGTAAAATAGTTTAAAAAAGTGAAGTTACTTTTTAATTTCATTTTTTTGGGCAAAAGGGAAATGCAAATAAGTTAACATAGGTTAATAATTTTATATTAGTCTTCCCTCGTATGTAATCAGGTCTGTGGGGGCATGTTTTAATCCACAGCATACTTGCGCCAATGGAATAGTGATCTATGGGAATAGCTCTACCAGTTATGGCTAATTTGAATAATCCTCCGCTGCTGCTGGGGAAACCCATTTTCTGGCAGTCTTAAATGTAGTTGGATGCTGACACTCCTTCCGTCCTTGTTCCCCTTGCAGATGCTGTCTGCAAGATTTGTCATGGAGAAATAGTTGAGTGTGAAAGAGCCCCATTCAAACAAGACTGCCCTACATTTTGATCCAGAGGAAAACAGGAGAAAACACACATGTATTCTAACTGGAAACTGATGGCCTTCTGTAATCAGACTTTGAGCCTATCGTTTCTCTTGATTTCTTTGAAGAAATGTCAATGTCCATTTGGGATGGCTTCCTATCACCAGTGTGAATCTAACATGACTTTCTTCTTCTTCATTGGCTTCTTCATCAAGCTGCAGAGTAATTAGGAGGTGGTGGCACTGGGTGTGTTTCCTCAAGAGTACACTGACTCCAGGTGTATCAGTGGGGATGCTGCATCATACAAAACCATATTTTTTAAGGCATACACAGCCCTACAGAAAAGGTAGCAGGTTCTTTAAGAAGATACTAGCATGAGGATCAAATTTCCCTGACTAAAGCCACTGACTACCCAGTGTAGACTCTGTTAGCTCACAGTATGTTGGTCACCCAGATAACCAACCTAAGAGAGTTCCATAGGTTAAGACTGATGGAGCCACCTGCCAGCACAGCGCAGTCCACACCAGCAGTAGGGGCAAGTTTTGACAGACTTAAGAAAAGTGCAAGGCATATTTTGTCAAGTTTTTTTCACTCCTGCCATCCTTCCCCTTCTTCCTTATTCCCACCAAACCCATTTCATCTTCTTAGTTTCCATTTTTAAAATATGGTTATGACAGCAGTGGTTTCAAGCAGAAATAACAGGGATTTGAACAAAGAAAACTGACAAAAAGTACCCTGGGACAGGTTTGCCTGAAATATAAATTGTTTTTATGGGCATATACCAGTTTTCTTGCCGGTCTCGAGCTGTCACTTTGGGTTATTTTCACTGTAGTCACTGAGGAGGTTGGCTGAAAAACAAACAGCTCAGAATGAATGAAGCAGAGAATGAGTGTGGCAGGAGAGTCCCTGGAAGGCCCAGCCCCCCACACACAGAGGTATTTCCCCAGCTCACATGCACGACCCTGTGCAAGCACATGCACACACACACGCACACACATACACAGCACACTTGCTCAAAATTCTCATTTTCTTTCTTTGATTATTCAAAATGAGGGAACAAAGACAAAGTTTCCATGAGTTCTCAGCTGTGAGCCAAGAGAAATCAAAATAGTTTTCTCTATAGTTTTAGAGTCTGAGTTAAAAGAGATGGATGATTTTTCAGCTCTTTAGCTAAGTCTCACCAACTCTCCTCTTCCCCATTCTCTTTCTCTATCTATTGCTCATCATTAGTGTGTTTTACCTTTGACTGCAGGGCAGACCTACTGCAGTGGTGCCAAACCTATTCCATTTATCAAGCAACAGATGGAGAATAAAGACCTGTGAAACTCGTAAGCTGGAATCCTGTCTTTCTGTCTCCCGAGATTTATGTCCATTACCTAGAGGCTAGGCTTACTGAGAGATGATCTTGTACTAATAAGCTTTACAAATGGTGGCTCTTCCGCTGTTTGTGTGTGTGTTTGGTTTCGTGTGTTTAGACAGCTGAGCAGACTATTGACTGTATACTTTCCAAAGAACTTTTCAAAACGTATCTTAAATATAAGTTTTGTTTCACATTCTAATTCCAGTGCTTAGTGAGCATTTTTCATCCCCTAGTGCATTTTTCAAACTAAATTAGGGCCTGAGTTGGAGTGCCTTCTTAATATTTATGGAGGCTTATAATGTGATAAGGGCCAAATGGGGCTGATCGCAGTAAATGCTCAATCAAGGTGGCTTTGTTCTGCTTAATTCTCAGGAAGTAGGAGTAGAATCTATGCCTCTTTGGTTAGGAACAGACCTCATATTATTCTAGTTTCCAGAGAAACAGAACCAATAGGGTGTGTGTGTGTGTGTTTATTTGTTTATTTTAAGAAATTGGCTCATGTAATTATGGACATTGGCAAAATCTTTAGGGTAGGCAGGTAGGCTAAAGATCCAGAAAAGAGCCAATGTTGTAGTTCAAGTTTGAAGGCCCTCTGCTGCAGAATTTGCTCTTGCTTGCAGAAAGTCAGTCTTTTGTTCTAGTCAGGCCTTCAACTGATTGGATGATCTCCACTTACATTCTGGAGGGCTGTCTGCTTTCCTGAAGCCTCACCAGTGGAAGTATTAATCTTGTACAAAATCAGCCTCACAGAAACATCCATAATGTCTAATCCCATATCTGGACACTATGGCAAAGCCAAGTTGACACCTAAAATTAGCCATTACGCTTCCTCTGACCAGAGGCTGATAGGGGCAATGGAGTCCTCCAAAGTCAGATATCCCTCTTTCCCTTTAAATGCATATATAAACCAGTGTAACCACACCTGGGTCAAGGTGTGGTGAATATTTATTTCCTCATAAAGCTCTGTTGTGATCTTCTCCAGTCAATCCTTCCCATCCCAAACCGAACCACCACTTTCTGACTTCCATCTCTGTGAATTAGTTTTGTTTATTTATGAACTTCATAGAAATAGAATTGTTTAGCATTTACTCATCTCTACTGCCTTTCACGTTTTTGGATTTATCCTTGGGGTTCTCATAACTTGGATGTTTTAATAACAACAAAAAAATCAGAATACGGGAATGTCGTGCTGGTTCCCAGGAGTTCCACTTTTGTTTCTTATTTTGTTTCTGTATGATCCACCAATCCTATGATTATCTGTGCCATTCTATGTCCCCACATTCTTTTGCATTCTAGACCTTATTTCTTTATTGCTAATTACAGAGAAAGTTTCCATTTCAAGATCTGCAATTGCTCCATATCAAGTCTGGAGGCTTCACTACTGTTGCATGAAGTTGAAATGCTGAAGGCTTTCCCTCCTCTCCCCCCATCAGCTTTTAATGTCCTCTTGTCTGTGCCCCCTTGCCCTGTGCTCTCTCTGTTGTACAGAGTTAGAGTGAGTAGAATTATATGGGTCACCACTGGGTTTGCCTGAGGGAAATGACTTCCAGATTGAGCACTACCCAAAAAGCATCTCTACTCCTCTGTGGATGTCATTTTTTTTAAAGCAATATTCCCTCAATGCACTAAAATCCAACATCCTTCCCATCAGTTTTAACCTTTGATGTTGCTGTCAGGCCCATTCTAGGGGGTAACACATGCTCGGATGGCTTTGTAATCCTTTGGATAAGCTACAGCTTTGCTGGAGCAGCAGGGTTGTAACTAGGTGTCTTTGGTTCATGAACCAACACTTTGCTATCCGTGGCAAGACTGATCAGATTCTGGGCTCATACCAGCATACCTCTGTGCAGAATGTAATTGTCCACTGACTCTGAAATGTCACACTGACTGATGTTCCCTGGGGAATGTCCTGATCTGCTTCATGAGTATCATGTAAACCCATTCTCAGGCCTTTGGAATCATCCTGAATTCTAGAACCACGCACTAGAGAAGGATGCCTTCAGGCCCGTGAACTCCTATCTCATTGTGTATCATTGCTCTGGTGTCCAGTCAAGTAGCAAAATCTAAGTAATTCCTGCAGAGGTCTCAGAATGATAGTCAAGGCTCATGTTTATTCAGATGCTCAGTGCTTGCACTGGCAATGTTATCTAGTATATTCTTGACGTTATGAGTATTTCCATATACGCTCTTGTTTACGCTTTGGAATTTACCCTGGGCTGAACTGTCAAAATCAATTCAGCAGAAAGACCAGTCTTATATCTTTAGCATCAAGAAGGAACAATTTTTAAGCTTTAAAGATAAAGAATTGAACATGATAAGAGAAAGCAAAGGTGATGACGTTTGTAGTAGAAACTCGTGTAAACACAGCCATCCATTCCCACCTCTTGGAATAAAGTGGCATAGATGCCAGAAAAACTGACAGCACACTTGTAGTGTGTGCATCATAATCTGTTCAAAAGCCTTTCAAAAAATACAGAGTGTGATCCCCAGCTGTGCTGAATTCTCTGATTAGAATAGTGTCTGATTCCTTTTGTCCTTCTTTCCCTCGCTCCTTTCCTCCTTCTCTCTCCCCTGTCTTCCTCACTTTCCTTCTCTGTAAGTATTTGGGTGGATCTGGTGCATACCAAGTATCCTTCTTGCCCTTGGGTTAAAGACCCACCTTTCCTGGAACCTGCTTTCCCCCTCTTCCCCTTCCTCCTCCCTTGTCCTCTCCTCCTGACTGTTTTCATCCCACACCATTGGGCTACACCTATGTGTGGCCTGATGACAAGAAAGTGGTGGCTCTCCATTGCAGCTGGCTACCCTGGGAAAACCTCATGAGAGATATGATGCTACCTCCATGGGCCTCTCTGAACCTGGGCTGGAAGTGCAGAACGGAAGGGGTATGAGGGCCCCTTGCTCACAACTGCATTTATTAGTCACAAGGAATCATGCAGCTGGTTCTTCCAGGTCGCCATCTGTCATCGAGACCCTTGCTAGCTGTTGATTAGACTTCCTGGATGTCAGTGACTGCACTGCTCACGCGCCAGCGATGCCTGAGCCCAGAGGTGGCAATCACCGGCTCTGAGCACATCAGCTTAAAGGAGTAATCACGTTAACAGCTCTGAGACACCAAGGCTGTCTGGCTCACTTTCAGATATCTTTTATGGCTTTTAATTATTTTATATTCTCATCTGCTTCCTGGAGATCACAAAACCCTTATTCAATCTCCCTGCATCTTAGTTATTAATCTGAACTGTAGACATTTCAGTACCAGCCCCTGCACCCTACAAAGACCTGGCTGTGGAACTCAACTCAGCTCCTCTGTAACCGGGCAAATGGGAGGATTGTTAAGTGCTGCGGTGAGCTAGTGGGAAGGTACTAAAGGACACTGGGGAGGTGAGTAGTCCATCCACTTTGGCTCAGTGGCACTTACTAACCTTGGGCTTCTCACCTCCCACAGAGATTGGGAGACATTTGGGAGACAGAGGCTTCTCTTTCTTAATGATTACTTTTCAAAGGGATCACCCCCAGGTCCTTGAGAAAGAAATTCCTGGGTTGCAAAACAGGCAAAAGGCCCTGGGAAGATCCATCAACATTTTAAAGGGACAGAGGAAATGTTGGCAATTACAAGTTTTCTAAAGTAAATGTTCTCAGGGAAGGGAGGTCAGGTGCCTAGAGTCAAGAGGAAGTTCATCTCAAGTTTCCTTCAGGCTCTCTTGGTGAAGCCCATCCACTCACTTTGAACTCTTGGTTTCCTTCACTCAGTACTTGTTGGTTGTGAGGAAGGATAAAAACTCTCTTTTCTACTCTCCCTGGGGAATGGTCAGTCTCTTCTCCTCCCCATCCTCTGCTCTCTTGCTAAGTGCACCTTTTGGTTTCCCTGAGGGACTTTCTTTAAATTTGGCCAGCCCCTTCTCAAATGGTGCTGGTATTTATGAACTCATACTTCACTTTCGTCCTAAAAAAGTATGAAGAGGCTCAATCTCATTACCTCTAGCCTTTATATTCTGAATTTAGCTTCTGGGCTCCTGAAGGACAAAGACTATGCTATGATTGAATTCCGATTTATTCACATCAATGGGCCAGTAAGCATTGCTTTGCCCCCAGCAAAGAAGAGCTCATTCCGTGACTCAGGGAGGAAGGCAGTTGACACTAAAAAGCAAAGAAAATGTGGAGTTTGTGCCTGTTTAAACAATAGAAGGCAGAGGAGTCTGCTTCTTGGCATTCTTTGAAGTCTGAATATTCACTGTGTGCATATGTTAAATGTCAAGCATAATTCACTCGAAATTTCAGCTCCAAAGAGATCCAGAAAGTGAGTATCGGTGTCTGCAGGAAACCGTGAGGGAGGCAGCTTGCAAAAGTGAGGAAACACTCGATGATTTGAAGTTTGAGGAAGGCAATGTGTCAAATGTGTAAACAAAGACAAGGGAAGTTCAAATAAACATAAACCAAACTGAGAAGAATGTGTAAAGAAGCCGATAGAGAAAGCTCTCCAATGGCTAGGGACCAAAGACTGCAGAAGTAAAGCTCAGTCAACTTTGCAGGACCCAAGGTGTCCTGAGACCCATCTCAGAGGAAGCAAGAGGTCTGCATCACTTTGCAGTTCTAAGGAGCCAGTCGCTTGCCTAATTGTGAGGATAAAAGAAAGAAAAATAATTGATAGAACCTCATGAGAAAACCTGCCACTGAAAGATTTACGTAGTTCTCAGAAGAGGTGAACAGAAAACACTTGCTCGCATCAGTAAACCCTGTGGACCTTATTTACCTGGAGCCCTGAGTTCCTAGGTAGGGGTTCAATGGCTGGGCTAATGGGAAGAAAAACATGTTATTGATGCTTTGCAAAATTTGGTGCTTTGCAGAAATAGAGAGAGTAACTGTTGACCTCTTGTAGTCATCATTTGGGCTGCTTTAACAAAATACCACAGGGTATATGCCATGGCTTAAACAATAGATGTTTATTTTTATTGTAATAATATGATAGTCTGGAAGCTGAGAAGTCTGATATTAGGGAGCTAGCACAGTTTCTTGGTTTCTTGGTGATGGTTCTCTTCCTTGCTTGTACATGGCCACTGTCTTCCATGTCCTCATGCAGTGAAGACAGAGAGATCAGTTCTTTGGTGTCTCTTCTTAGAAGGACAACGATCCCATTCACAAAAGCTCCACCCTCAGGACCTGAGTAGTGCCCAAAAGTCCCACCTCCACATACCATCCCACTGGGGGTTAGGGCTTCTGCTCACAAACTTGGGGGTGGGGACACAAATATTCAGTCCATAGTACCTCTTAAAGTAAACACCATGGGCTATTCTATCAAATTAGGCATACATTTTATGGTCAGGACCAGAAGAGGCATTATTTTACCACCTGTAATAAGTAATAATAGAAATAGTTGCTCTTTATGCTCCTTTTTTGTCCATCATTGTCCACAGTTGCTCAGTTCAGCCCATCATATCTGCCCAGACATAAATAACAATGATACTAGAAGACCCAAACCTTCAAGGGCCTCATGTGATTAGACCCTCAAGCAGCCTTCTCATTTTATCAGTGATGGAACGGGGGCCAAGAAAGAATGACAAACTGTCCTAAGTCAGTTAGGAAGTGACTGTACTGGCTTAGAACTTTTGGTCCTGACTCCCAGGGAATTGGTTTGGTTCATTTTTGTTAAGTTCACAGTGAAGTTTGGGATCTATCACCTACATGTATTTACCTCTAGTAAATTTATTTGGAGTATTCAAAGAATTAGTAAATTCCTCAGTGTATATGACAACACTCTCTCTATATGGGCCACTTTTATTTTTATCTGAATGTGGGTCCCTCTGTCTTGAAAACCCTTTTTATCTCTAGCAGTGCATTTCTCAGATATCCCTGCTAGTTTTTTTATTGTTTAGTCACCTTAGTCATAAAAGTATTCTATCTTGGCTATGACCATTTATTAATTGATCTTATTCATTAATAGGATTTATTTATTTATTTATTTATTTATTTATTTATTTATTTATGAGAGAGAAAGAGCGCCAGGGCAGGGGCAGAGGGAGACGGAGAGAATCTCAAGCAGACTCCCCATGGACCGCGGAGCCAGATGTGGGCCTGGATCCCAGAACCCTGAGATCATGACCTGAGCTAAACCTGAGAGGCAGACACCCAACTAGCTGAGCCACCCAGGCTCCCTAGTTATATCCATTCAAAAACTTCAAACTCCAAGATTTTATACTATCTCTGCAGAGGACAGACTTGCAGGCGCAGTTACAAGTTGTTTGAAGGTTGTGATGTGGCTTTCTTATAGTCCTCTGGTTGTGATGAGGAGGGAAAAGAGAAAAGGCATTTATTTGTGTCTACATAGAGTGAGCTGTGCATTTTCTTCTAGGCTGTCGCAATTGCTCTATCTTTAGGGATCACCCCCACATCATTGCTGATGTGGGTGTCGTATCCTGTCTCATGATGGAGCCTACTTTTCTAATGCTGATGAGGGCTGTGTCTTCATGGGCTTCTTATTCCTGGAGTCTCCTTATGCCGTCAACATTCTCAGAAGCCACTGTCAAGGTAGTGAAGGCTGATCACCTGATTTAGGTTTCCTTAGCCTAAGATAAGCACTTTCTTAGCATTTACTTTTTCAGTGTTCAAATTCTTCAAATATATTTCTTTACTCTCTGCAGCTTCCAGCTTGGGGCATGTATTCCACTGGTTCCCTGGCTCACAATGTTCAGGCAAGAGAAAAATCTCTCTGGTGGAATGGTTTGGGCATCTTCTCTGCTTATGGAAAAGGGGAAACATCCTTATCTGGTGCTCCACAAACTCCATTCACTTAGAAGACAGTCTTTTCTCATTACCTTATAATGCTTTTCTATTTTTCTATTTTTCTTGTATCCCAGAGGTGGGGGTGCAGGGGGCTGTAGCAGCAGGATAGCAGTGCTTATTCTGCCAAAAGTTTGCACCTTCCAGAATCTGTTTTGATGAATTTGGAATATGGAATATTTAGCAACTACACCTTTTATTATTGACTGTGATGTCCTGTTGACAATTATTAGAAATGCATATATATATATATATATATATATATATATATATATAGTCCCTACCTATATTAATTTGCTACATTCAGAAAATTTAACTTTTTCTACTTTGATGACAGTCAATGTTTTCTTGATTATAACTCTGATATGTGTAAGGGCTGGTGTATAATAATTTTATATTAATAGGTGCATCATTGTTGTAAACACATAACTTACTTTTAATTTTGCCACTTTAAGACATTACTTCCTGCACACTCCCGTGATGTATTTTTGACAACCTGGATGAATTTCAAAGTGAACTTGGAGGACTATACATATGAACATTTCTTGTTTTTCTGCAAGAGATTGATTGACTGCTCCTAAAAATAGAATACCAAGGAGAGAAAATGTCAGAAGTCATCTAGACTAGTCCCCAGCTTCCAAGTACTTAAATTTAGACCAATTGCAGCCTAAATTAAACTTGCTCTTGTTTTTGTCCCCATATAATGGAGGCCCCAAAACCTTCTTCAGGGCTGGTCCAGTCAGACATTTCTTCTATTACCTAATGTATGTCTCCCCTTGTGTGACGTGTGCTCATGTTTTCTAGTCTTATTATACAGCTTGTGTTGCTGTGGCTTTCTGACTCTTTTACATTTAGTTTCAGTGGTGGATAAAGGTAATCATCTGAATTCCCCTCAGACCTAATATCATGCCCAGAAGCCTCAGGCAAAGTGGATCTTTTCCAGACAGCTTCTAAACCCCGTGGGAGCTAAGGGAGAATGACAGAGGGCTGATAGAGGCCGACAGTTCCTTGCTCCCTCCAGACCCACAGAAGAAAAGGGGAAGCCCCCTTAGGAGGGAAAAGGGAGGGAACAAAAAGGCAGAAAGGACAAGCAAGAAAGAGAAAGAAACTGAGGATGTCAAGAACCTATGAAGCTGGCCCTCTGGCAGTCAAGACCAGCATTTTTCCCAGAATATGCAGAAAGTGGTGTTGGGCGAACCCAACTGGAACTTCCCCAACCCCTTGCTGCCCAGCCCCCTTCAGATCCTGCAGAGGGATGTTCCCTGAGCATCCTTTCCCAAAGGTGAGAGGAGGAAGAGGTATGTGGTAGTGGTCAGCCAATCCACAAGACTTTTCACTCTCAGTCAGTATGTGCATGCCTGATGCCCAAGTATCCTGGGGCCCACTGGACCTGGGAGTGAAGAGGCCAGCTGAAGATATCAGGTAGGGCAGAGGGTGGGTAAGAGTAGAATTTGTCAAACAGGGGCCCAAAGAAGAACATATGGGGCTATGAATAAGGTGAACTTAAAAACATATAGATCTAATTAGTTTTCGGTAGCTTTAGCTAGTTTTGGTAATTTTTGAAAGGGTCATTGAAGACCTTATATGGAGTTAATAGAAAGTTTTAATATATTTTAATATCTTAATACCATGACCTGCACTCTCTTTGGCAAGCTAAGAAACATTTGTGTCAGCCCAATATGGAAACTGATTATATTCACTTTTCAAATATTCACATTTCCTTTTATTTATTTTCCACATTTCCTTCCTTCTTTCCTTCCTTCCTTCTTTTCTTTCTTTCTTTCTTTCTTTCTTTCTTTCTTTCTTTCTTTCTTTCTTTCTTCTCTTCCTTCCTTCATTCCTTCCGTCCCTCCCTCTCCCTCCCCCCACCTCGTGCATATGTGGCTTTCATTCTGCCAACGTGATTGCCTTGGTAGAAAGGAGGCTGTGTGTTAAGAATGAATGGGCGTTTCTTTAGCTTTTAATAGTTCAGTGTCATGTATACCTAATGAAAGAAAGAATCTGAATTACTCTCCCCAAAGTTGTAACTTTATACCCAAAGTAGTTCTTTTTTTGTATTAAAGGTAAAAGAGGCTGGAGTAAGGAACCCCTAGTGTGTTAAATTTTTATTATTTCCAGACAAGGCAAAATTACAACTCCTATTTCTATTGCACTGGGGAGAATTTAAGACCTCTATACCTACATTTTTTAAAAGGTTAGGAAGAACTGTACACAGCTGACATTTCAGTGTATGATCAAAGTGTTCCTCAATCTTAAATATATACTTTAAATATGTCAGATACACCATCATCTGCTCACTGTAGCATGTAAACTTCCCCACACACCACCTGACATTACCTGACCAAGTGATTTCATTGTTCAGTGTGTCCTACTTTCTGCTTGTCAAACCATTCCATTTAGCATTATGTCTGGTAAGGAGGTTCTATTTCATACTGGTAACAGATTGTGTCTATGCTTATCTTTCAAATGCCCCTATAATCTTCAGATATTTTAAGTGATTGTCAACAGCCTTTCTTTGGTGGCCAAAAAGGAGAGCAGGAATTCAAACTTTGCAATATTTTGTGTCACATTGTGCCCGGTCTGATTCTGTATTTGGAAATTCTGAGAATTCACTGGGATGTTCAAATCACTAGCATCGTAGTTTCATTCCAAAGTCACATTCAAAATCAACAAGGAGTCTCTGAAAGACAGGAAAGAAGGCTATAAAGGAAAAATATCTCAGAGTCACGTTGCTTTAATCAATCTACTGAGCCCTGCCCTTTTTGGGTAAATACACTAATCCCTTTGAATTTCAGGTATCAAAACAACAAGATGGGCTAAGATTGCCTGAAACTTGGATGCACAGGGAGCTGACAACCATACGGAGCATCCTTTTACGTATGGACTTCTTTTCTTTGGTGAAATTATGTTTTTCAAAGAAAAACAAAGTTTGTTGTCAGAAAATTCATGCTCAACTGTCTTGGGCATTGTTTCCATTTCAGGGTGGGGTTATTTTGCTTAAATTGCACATGAATTGTTGAACATCATTTCAAAGGTGTCTATTCTACTTTATTGTAAGCCAAATGATACCCTTCTTTACAGGTGACAGATGAGCAGCACAGCTGAGGAAGCACAATTAAGGAAAGTGTACTGCTTGTTGGAAAGAATTGCCAAGGGACTGAGTGGAAAAATCAAGAACCCTCGAGAGGGACGTCAAAGCAGCTCAGTTCCCATGTGTCACATGCTGGAAAAAAGCCTTCCTTCTCTTTGTCCTCTGTCTTCCCCCTCCTGTGGAAGCCCACTGTTCAATTAAAAGGTTGCTCAGTTTAAGAAAAGGGAAATTCAGTTCAATGCACATTTGCTATGGGGCTGAGAGGTCAAAGCACAGTCATAATGACTCTGAGGCAAAATGAAAGTTTCCTGAACAGTAGACATTATCTACAGAGCTTCATATCTATGGACTTCACTGTATTTGACATGTGCACGTGCAAACATGTGCTCATTAGACACACAACCATGTAAATATACTAAAGCATTTGTCTAAGTTTGGGCAGCTATACCAGAAAAACCACAGGCTGGATGGCTCATAAGCCACAGAAACTTATTTTTTGCAGTTCTGAAGACTGGGGGTATGAGTTCAGGGTGCCAGCACAGTCAAATTCTTAGGAGACCATCTTCCGGGTTGTGGACAGCTATTTTCTTATCATTATCATATCCTCATATGGCAGAGAGAAGGAGAGAGCTCTCTGGGGTCCCTATTATCAGGGCACTGATCCCATTCATGAAGACTCCATCTTCATGACCAATTCACCTCTCAAGCGCCCTTCCACCTAATTCCATCACACTGAGAGTAAGGATTTCAACACATAAACTTTGAGAGAACACATTCAGCCCATAATTGTGTGAAATAAGATTTTAAAGGGGAGAGAGCACATTCATTTCAGCCCGGAAAGGAATCCTAGGCTTTTTCTGATCCTTGTTCGCTGTTTCTGGTGGGGAGCCCACTCCTAATTTTCCCCCACTTCTTGCTCTCTATTCTGCTTTTTGACGGATACAGAGTCAGTATAACAGCCTTTTGTTCAATGTGTTCTGTGTCTTAAAGGGAAGCAAACTAACCCTTAAGGTTGTCTGAACTGAGACACAAGAGGTAATTCCACTATTAAATCGACTGACAGTTTCTGCAGGATGCAGCGTATAAGAAAACCAGAGGATTGTATGTCATTCACGGGTCCAGTGTCACTTCTTTGACATGAAGTGGGTCTCTTATCTTAGTATTTGGATCTATTATGCAGGATCTGGTAAAAATAAATCAGGTGGTTTGCGAGCCGTTGCAGTGGTGTGGCAGACAGGGATGCAAAATCCTAGCCAGAATATGTATCAATCCTAGTAAGAGTGCATCAGCATTCCCTCTAGGCTGAAGGGGCTGTTGCAATCACCTTGCCACCAAGTAGCTGATTGGTCTCCTCCAGAGATGATATCATATTGAGGACTCAAGAGGTTATCTCTGCTGCTGACAGGTACAATATTCTTCAGCACCAGAAACTTTGGAGAGAGACAGCTCATCTTGATTGAGCTTTGTTTTTATTCCATCCCTGTCCCCATAACTACTTCATCCCTGGGCCCTTGCACAGGCCCTGGTGTGGCGAGGTTAGAAACTATCTGATCTTCCTGGATGGGTAATTTTGTGTGCTCAATAGTCAGTGTTCATCTGTGGCATATGCTGTGGTCGGCATTGATGGGAGACATGAAGATCCACACACTTGGTGCTCAATCCCATAGGTCCATCCAAAGGCCTCTTGCTCAGATGTCCTTGACTTTGCTCCTATGATAAAACTCCTTTAAAGCCTCTCACCTTCCAAGACATTTGCTTGTGGCCAGGAATTTGTATGTATACTTACTGCAGAGCATATCTTCCTTACCCAAAGCTGATGACTAAAATAATTCCTCGAAGTTGTGCCCATCAGGCTAGTTTCCCCATGATAGTGATTTTCAAGGTTTCTCCTGAGTCAACTTGTACTTTCCCAACTGTCCACTTTCAGTCTGTACCAATAGTTCGAGTTGACCCATCCATGGATAAGATCAAATTATTTTTTCATTTTTCTACTGGTAAGCTCCAGTGCAAGGAGTCTACCCCTCTTCCCACTTCACCTACTAGGCCATAAAGGAAAGCTAAAGAAGTGACGATAGTTTAAAAGAGGTGGGGGACATGGGATTTGTAACACTTGGTTTAAGTTTTTGGTGCTTTGTGGACCTGCTTGGCCTGAATGCAGAATTCTCTATTGTCTATCACATAACAATGCACCTACTCCACCTTGGATCACCTCCCCTTGGATGATCACTTGACGTCCCATGTTCCCACCTCTGTCTATTGGAGCATAGCAATGTGCTAAAGAGAGAAGCTTCGTGAATGGTGAAGTGTTCTCTGCCACAGAAGGCACGGTGTTGCTGGGACTCAGCTCTCTGAGGAAAATGCTGCTGGGCCAGTGCTGATATGTGTGAGGTGGGATTTGAGAATGTGGAGGAAAAAAATCTGTAAATAAGCCAACAGAGCTTCCAGGACAGAAGATCTTTGTACAGTGATGCTGGCAGGATAGTGAGCAATCTGGAAGGAGTGTGCCCCTTCCTTCAACAGCCTTCTGGCTGTCTTCCTGCCACTTACTGGGGACCACAGGCAAAGGAGAAATGGGTTTTGTAGAGTCCCAACACCGGCATCAAAAGCAAAGTTCAGAAGGGAGAGTTCAGAATGCCGGGCAATGTCTTAATAACCTACACGTATGACAAAATCATAAACTACAGATAAGGCCAAATAAATCCAAGTCTGTCCAAGTCTCATAAATCAAGATTTAAACCCCTTGGTGCTTTATCACCTGGATTTACGTAAATGCTTCCAGGCTCTGGAATAGGTGAGTGCCCTAATTCATTTGTTCATTCATTCATTAATTCACACTTTCATTCATTCATTCTTTCTCTGAAGCAGTTATTGTCCATCTGTATGCTACATACATCCTCTGGCTGGCTGCCTTGTCCTCAAGAATCTTTGACATGCATATTCCCTGCAGTTAAACCAAAGCAGCCAGACTTAGAAGGAGAACAAGGAAAAGAAAATAATTATGTAGGCCAAGAAGAAAGTTTCAGTGAGAAGAGTGCTCAACAATTTCAAATGCTAAAGAATGCTATAAATAGATGAATTAAAGGAGTACAACCATAATCTCTAAAATTAAATATTTGTTTCAGGTTAGAGAGAACAATTTACTATTATCAAGGTTATAAGACATTTCGGATGCATTATTAGTTGATAGTTTCTCAGAGAAGAAAGAAAATAACTTTTTAAACAAATATAGCCTGCATAAGAAATAAGAATGCGATTTGAAGAAGGAATCAGGAATTCTAATGGGGAGTCTACATCAAACAAGCTGTTCATCAGTGAAGAAAAAACCTGTCAGGTAGCATGTAAATACAGTTGAAAAGGAATACCTCCAGTTCGCTATTGATTGAGTCATTCTGGGACTCCTAAGCAGCATACTTTGCCTCTATCTTGTTTTGTTTCCTGTGCTTTGTTTGACTTATTGTTAACTTCTGATTTATTTTTATAATTATCTTAATTAAAAAATGTTTTATTCACCCCTAGGATCAAGGCAGAGTGTAATTTGTAAAAACAAACAGTTCAGCATGTGTCCCATAGTGGGGACTGGGGTCATGGAGAGAAGCAGGATAGTTTTTACTGATGTGGAAAGAGTGGCCCAGAGGAAGCTGGAGAGGGTGATTCAGAGTGAAGCCAGAGCCCCCAGGGAAGCCTTCTGCTGAAGAAGGCCCTGGAGGATGGCTTTTATTGTAAATGGCACCCACTCACACTCTGTGGCTTCTACACTGTTGGCTGGGAAATCTCTACTCCTGGGAGCCTCTAGGCGGTGACTCATCCCTGCTGCAGTACATCCTCCAAGACGTGTGAGGCACCCTGGACAACAAAGCCTTCACTTAGCAGAAATGAACCAGAAGTCAAAATAAGCCAAAAATAAGCCTTTCAGACTGACTCCTCATCACGGGGGTTATTGGGCAGTTTTCACTGCTTATTTTGATGTAATGATTGAAGCTAGAGAGTCCATTTTAAAATATTACAGACCAGGGCAGCCCGGGTGGCTCAGCGGCTTGGCACCGCCTTCAGCCCAGGGCATGATCCTGGAGACCCAGGATCGAGTCCCACGTCGGGCTCCCTGCATGGAGCCTGCTTCTCCCTCTCCCTGTGTCTCTGTCTCTCTTGCTGCATCTCTCTGTGTCTGTCATGGATAAATAAATAAAACCTTAAAAAAATAAAAAATAAAATAAAATAAAATATTACAGACCATTCTGTACCTGATTTGTAGCTTATAGTAAGCCGAGTAAGACAATGAAAGTTATGATGCCTTATTTTAAGAAGGGGTTTAATGTAAAGTTTTCTTATTTCCTCATGCCGATCTAAAATCCAGGCATTTTCTTCAATGAATTGCATTATTTTTTTAATGCTGCTAAAAGAAATGTGAAGTTCAATATCACATGGTAGTGAATACTTTGCTTATAGTGATAGCTTATAATAGAAACCATGTACCAAAGTATAAAATCTTTGATGTTGACATGCATTTTAATAGCAGTAGATAATTGTTTTAAGGCCATTAAGGAATGAATATGGGGGAAAGCCAATTTTCTTTGTAGTAGTTTTAGAGATAGACAGTTTTCAAAGTGGATTTCATAAAAAAAGGATGTTTGTAACTCTAGTTTCAGTCATAACATCTAAGTGTAGAAAAACCTGGAGGACAAAATAGATATAAGCCAAACCTTTCAAGAATCACTTGCTCTGCTCTTCAATGAGAACTACAGTTGTACAACTTGAAGACTAGAATTTTCGACAACCTATTCCCAGATTGTGACCATGTTAGTCAACTTTGCTGAGAAAGCATTGCTTCCTGAAATCCAGACCCACTTCCCCATCAATAGAACTCAACGACTCTCAGGTCAGAGATCTCCATCAAGTTGACTGAAGATCCAGATCCATGTTTAGGACACCCCAAATCACCCCCACAACTCCCACAAATTCTGGAGGAGCTACTTTCTTAGGATCATTTCTGTCACTGCATCCTGAACCTGTATCCATTATCTGTGTTTTATTTTCCATGTCCCCAGGAGGTGACACTCCGCTTCCTCACTGTTGTCACACATATGCCTTACAAACTCTCTCACACTGTTTATTAGGGTTCACACTTCCCTGGGGATTAGTGATGTTGCAGGGGATTCATGCCACTTACTTTCTCCTCTTTTCTCTCTTTTTATCCTTTAGAAAGAGGCACAAGGACAGAGAAATGGTGTGAAGACAGGATCACAAAAGAAATTTCCATATTACACAGGATTAGTTGAGTCCTCCAAAGATTCAGAGTCCACAGAACCTCCATCTCTGTGATTCCATCCAGGCCTTCCATCATCTGAGGATTTTCTCACAGAAGAAGTCTCTACTTGCTATGGGGACAATACAGCTTTCTCCGTTTCTTTATATCTTAAAAGTATCTACAAATACGATTTCTTTAGTTCTCATAGTATCACTTTAGATGGTGGGAAGCAGTGGAGTTTTCATATTTGAAAGTAGAAATACTAGCTCAGAGGGAAAAGACTTATGACTTCCTACCTATAGTTGAAGAGGAAAACCAAGGAGATTAAACAACTATCTTTTTTTTTTTTCCTGGTTGCATCCAGAATGTTTAAACAACATGTTAATGACCTCAGTGGAGAAGCCTCTCATTTTATGCCTTAGTCAGATATGGACATACACATTTCGGTTAAACTGGGTCTTTCCCTGACGGAAGAGAAAATGCCATCATCTCAGCAGATATAAATTTGAGGGCTTCACAATGAGTTCAAGTACGAAACTCCTCTTCTCAAGTACACCCGCAGATACTGGGTGGGGAAGGGAGGAAGCATGGTGTTCTCAGCCATTCCTTCTCTGGTAACACATTTTGGACCAGGATTAACATGGAAGCGTATCAGGGGACAGTGCAGTTGTACTTATGATGCAAACTATTTTTTTTCATGATGCTGTTATTTGATTTTAAATTCTGGACTCTGCTCCTCCTCTCTAGAGATATAACTCTCGATGGAGTCCTTCTCTTCTCTTCCATTAAAATATAGAGACCTCATTGCCATTCATTCTGGTATGTACAGATGACGACTATTTTTATGTCTATGTATTATATGTATAAATGGCTGTTTTTGTGTTCTGTCCTGACATGGAGCAGAACTTTCCGCATAACCAAGGTTTCCAGTACCTAAATTATCCACTGCTAAATTACCTAGAAAATCTTCAAATGAGGCATTCATATCTTCACTCTATTATTGCAAAATAACAAACTGCCCACCAACGGATGATACTATGTCTTCTGACTCCTCAGTTTGCTAGCTGAGAGAACCTCAGATCAGACCTTTCATTTATTTTATTAAAAAGAAAACTTTTGTAATATGTGTGTGTATATTTATAAATTATTTCAACCAAATCATTCTTGGATATATACATATATACATTTCTTTCAAAATATTGTGAAGTATGACTAATATAAAATATGAATATAGAAAATGCTAGAGAAATGCACTAGGGCAATATTGGTTTATACAAACCAGTTAGGGCATCATTCAGAACCAGTGTTAAGCCCTGGTAGAGCAGATACACTACTAATCTTTCACAAAGCTACTGTATAACGAAAACTTTGTGAATTCAGGCCATTTTCCCAGGCTCTTGAGTTGTAAATAGTTTTTGATTTTGGTAAAATTATCTATCTCTGTTTGCTTGATAAAAGAAACAACTCACATAAAAAGACTCACTGCACTATAAAATTTAACATATTTAATACAGTGAAGTTTAGGGTCACTGTAGTGAAGTCCAACAAAAATTTGTGGAAAGCTTATTTTGTCATAAACACTGGAGAATTGGGAATAAAAAGGCAAAGGTCTTTTTTTCTTAAAGATTTATTTGTTTGTTTATTTGAGAGAGAGAGAGCGAGCATGGGGAGGAGCAGAGGGAGAAGGAGAGAATCTCAAGCAGACTCCCTGACCGTGGAGCTTGATGTGGTACTTGATCTCACCACCCTGAGACCACGACCTGAGCCAAAAGCAAGAGTCAGATGCTTAATAGACTGAGCCACCCAGGTTTCCCTAGGCAAAATTCTTATAAATTAATGAGTAGACAGATTTTGTAATAATTTATATGACATGTTAAAACAAAGCAATGTTATAATAATGACTAGTATTTTATGAGCACTTGAAATGACTTGGATATTGTTTCTAAATCCTTCATCTATTTTTTTTGTCACTAATTCTAGCCCCCAGAAGGATCCCATGAGGTATATCTTATTATTATTCCCATTTTATAGATAAAGTAACCGAGGGACCAAAATTAGCCAAAATCATATAGCCAGCAAGTGGCAGATATGGTACTTGAATGCAGCGTTGTAAGTTACTTCATGCTCTGTCTGCACAACAGGCAGCGATTGATTCTAACCAGGAGCAGGGAGTTGGGGGAGAATTCACAAGTCAGGTGGATTAGATCTGTGCTTTGAAGAATGAGTATAATCTCATTCAATGTTAAAGGGAGAAGAACATTCTAGAATTACACAGACGAGCATGAGCAAACGCAAAGAAGTGTAGAAGTGATCCATGATTCAAGGGAGAGCATGTAACTTAATTGCTGCGTGGTTGGAGATGGAGGAAAAGATGGAAAACTGAGTGTCATTTCAAGAGGTTCTGTTTTTTCCAGGCCAACAATGGCATGATTTCCAAAGTCTGTGGATTCTTTCAAGTCTAACGCATTGACTTTTTTGCATTTCCATCATAAATATTCATATTTGGTAGCATCAAATCAGAGGCAGCATATACAATGTTTGCAAATGTTGCCATTCTGTGATGTGAAATGAATGAGTGCATGTGTGTAAACAGATACAGGTTGGCCGTATACATGATCAATTTTGCTAAATAAAGTATTATTTTTCTCTAGATGCATATGAGTAAGTTGAAAATACTAGCTTAGATATTGAGCAAACAGGCTAATGTACAATGAAATAATTTTCATCCTGGGTAAGCCTAGCTTCTTCACTTCATTAGTTTTTAATTAAACCTCTGTCTGATTAAGTTCTCCATCTCTTTTCCACAACCTTTCTTGTAAAATTTCCTTCATTTGGGCCTTTAGCAACCTCTAAGCAGGGTGAAAAGCAATATTGTTTAATTACTGTCTGGTAACTTTCTTATGCACATAATCTATTATTTTAGTTAAAATATACTGTAAAAAATGATCAGAAACGCAATTCAATAGGAGAAAGAGAGAATGTATAGCATACATAGAAAGTATAGAAACTGTGATGGGCCAGGACCTCGCAGAGGGCATGCGCCTTCCCAGAGCACCCCGAGTTCTCTAACACAGCCTGGCAATGGGTGAGAAAGTTTTGCTGGGCTTCTGAACCTGATTCTGATGTTTCTGAAGTTCAGCCAAAGGGGCATCTCAGTTTCCTCAACTAAGAACAGCAAAAGACAAGAAAGACCCATCCCATGAACTTCAGAAGCCCTGCCAGGCCCTTACCCTAGGCTGGGCATGTGGGGACCCTCTCTAGCTCTCCTCCTGCTGTCCCCCCTCACAGGACAAGGGACATGCCCTCCAGAACCTGCTCCATTTTTTCTTTTTAGATTATATCCCAGACCTCTGAACTCCGGCCCCAAAGTCTCTAAGCTGGATTCCATAGCCTGCTCAGCCCTCTCCCTGCTTGTCCTCCAGGTGGTGGTGGACTCAGCTGCTATTTGTCCACCCCCTGGCCAGATAGGCAGCTTGGGGGCAGCATCCAGTGGACTGTGTGTGTGTGTGTGTGTGTGTGTGTGTGTGTGTGTGTCTGTCTGTGAGGAACATGTAGCATTACATTGTGAGGTCCCTTCCTGGTGTAGGTCCTGGCTGGCAATGAGAAGAGAAGATGGAACATCTGCTGGTCTGAGGCTTTCATCACTTCCACACCCTTCCCCAGCTTCTGCAAATGTTAGAGGTGGGCATTATCCAGACACAGCACCCAAAGCTGAATCACATAACCTGTCTGTGGGGCACAGGCCCCTGCCCCCTACTTCCTTAAAAACGTTGAGTCTAACCTTTCATTCACTGACGCCCTTCCTTCATTTGTTATTTCTTCAGAACCACTCTGGGGTGCTGCTGGCTGGAATGGAGGGAGAATCCACAGCAGTACAAGGAACAAGGCTGGGAAGACGCAAGCTCCCGGAGGCCAGGGGAAGCTGGCTTTCCAGGAAGCTGGCTTTCCAGACGTGGGCAGTAGGACACTGTCACCTAGTTTCAGAGTGTGAAGACCAAAAGGTGCCCAGGGGGGCCACTGGGGCTTTCCCAAGAGAAGTGGCAGACGCAGCAGAGAAAGTCAGTGGGAATGAGGCCTGGCAAATGGGGTGTACAGGTTCCTTTGAGGATTGTTTTCTGTGAAGGGTTATGGGACCGTGGTGAAGTGGCTGGGGCGGAGGTAGGATGGGAGCAGACAGGCTTTAAATGGGGGAGATTTGACTGTATTCCAAAGAAGCCAAGACCCCAGTGGTTGGGGTCCAAGGGCAGAACAATGCATCGCATGTAGCACTTGCCCTCAGAGGGGGGCTCAAGCCTGGTACAACACGTTCTATTTCAGTAACACCATGTCTGGCTTCAGGTTAGCAGGAGGGCAATTTTTAGACAGCTAATCAATAGGACTGCTCCACCCCCTCCTCTTCTGATGATGTAATTATCCACAGAGCTCTTCCAAGAACGGCAGGCTGAGCTCTTTTCTCCCCACATTCAGCTGGTGGAGTCCTATTCCCTAAGTAGACTTCTCTTGTACCCTAAATTTTAATTTATTAACTGTTTCACCTGAAAGCAATCACCCTTGCAGTCAATTCCCCAAATAAAACATCTGCCTTTTCAATTCAGACAGCTATAAGTGAAGAAATACACCAGGGGAGCAGAATTATGTTCTCTTTTAGAAAGTAGAGATGTTTACAAAGACATGCCTCTGACACCAGCTGCTTGGGCTGCATCACGAATGAGCTGGCGTTGGCACCGGGAGAGAAGGTGAGCGCCGGTGGCTGCTGTTTCTCCTGCTCACCTGTGCAGATGCAGAGGCAGCTCCTGGCCATAATCCTCCCTCCTGTATTAATTGACCTTTTACAGAGGCTACTTGAGACCTGCAAGCTCTGAGGTCATTAGCTCTCACAGTGCTCTGTTTTCCTGTAACATCTATTTGCATGACATTTGTGGGTTTTAATATGCTTTAAAATCATTTATCTCCCTAGACCTTAAGGTACCATTTTGCAAGTCTGTTAAGAAGGCCTCAGAAGGGGGTGACGCTCATGCTCGCTTTTCCTCAAATCTTGTTCTAAGTACAGAAGTCTGGGGGTAAGTGGGGGTGGACATCTTACGCCAGGTAATATTTTTATCCCTCATAAGAAGGGTGCATGAGGCAGAGACCGAGGAAAAGATACTACTAACATATGGCTTTTCTCTATTCTTTTTTCCTGAGCATCTGAGCCCTCTGGAGGTTTTGTCTTTTAGCCATCACTTGCAAGCAAAGCTGGTGGAGATCCTGAATAATCGAAAGCACAGAGTTCCATAGGTGCTGTCTGTTTACAAACCTCTTCCTTTCCCAGGAGCTCTGCTGAGAGCACCGCAGGGCAGGGCATCTGTAATTACACCCCAGCTTTCACAGGAGCAAGTGCAGACCCACATCCCAGGGCTTCCAGGAACACTTCTTTCTTTCTGCCACGTGTGTACCTATACTTCCCCTGTCAGAAAAGTGAACAGGGGACAAAGATAAACCTCTGAAATGTCTCCTTTTCTGTGAAGGAAAAAAAAAAAAAAGACTCCTGTAATGACTAACCACCCAAGCAGCCCACACAATAGTGTGCAGGGCAAAGAAAGAACAGAACATTTTGTAGAGCAGAAGTGTCTCTGGGAGCGTTGGGCAGAAGAGACTAGAAAACAAAAATCTGTGCTATGAAGGGTCTAGATGATGCTTGCCTATCTCTTCACATTAAGAAATGATGCTTCGTAAAATCATCACAGGGCTTGGCGGGGTTGAACTCCACAGGTTCACAGGAATCTTTGCAAGGAATAAAGATTTTGGTGTCGGAGCAATCGCAACACTTGATCCGTTGCAGAGTGAAACCAAAAAAAGCAAGCTGCAATGTTATATGGGGAAGCAATATGGGGTTGATATGGTGGGTGAAAGGAGCCAGTTCTAGATGTGATAAGAAAAAGGAAGGGAGGGGGGAGGACAAATGACTCTACATGTTGTTCATTCAGTACCTGCCAACCCGGAAGGCAGGTGAAAAGTTTCACGAACCCAGATGCAATTGCAAAGCATCACTACCCTCTAGGGTAGACATGTTTACAGCTGTAGATTATCCAATTTCCTTATTTATGTTCTACTTCAATAATTTTTTAAAGTTTCATAACATTTTTAAGTGCATATAAAGATGATTTTTTAAAGAGTCATTTTTCGGGTAGGGAAAGAGAAGTGCTGTAGTCCACTAATGTGAAACAAAGGCCCTTCCTTCCTTCCATTGACTTCAGAAAACTCAACCGAGGAGTTCTGTAACTTGTGATAAATGACGGAACACCCTCAAATTTAATCTCACTTGTTATCTTTGCCTCAAATTGATTAGTCAGAGAATAGGCAATTTGTTTAGCGCCTTGGGTCATAGACATGCTACATGCTTCAGCTTTCTCATCAGCACAGAGAAGGCAATTTACAGAGCATTACCTGAATAAATCAAGTATCTTAGACTCAAGTGATTCCTTCATAGTTTCTGATCTAGACTGAATATATGTGTCCTCTCCAATTTCTTATGTTGAAACCTAATCCCCAATGTGCTGGTATATGGCCATGGGGCCTTTGGTTGGTGATCAGGTCATGGGGGTGGAGCCTCCATGAATGAGATTAGCACCCCAATAAAAGGGACCTCAGAGAGCTCCCTTGCCCCTTCCATCATGTGAGGACATAGTGAGAAGACAGCCTTCAGCCTTCTTCACAGCTCAGGAAGTGGGTTCTCACCAGACACTGAATCTGCCAGCGTGCTGGGATTTTCCAGCTTCCAGAACTGTGAGAAATACATTTCTTTTATTTATAAGCCACCCGGTCTACGGTAGTTTTGTATAGCAGCCCGTGCAAAGACAATTTTTCTTTTAATTAGTTTTCTTTTTCAGAGGAGACTTATGCTTCCGATTTCATATTTTCTGTCTCAGAGAGGTGGCTTATACTATTCTATTCCCAAATTAACCCATGATGGCTTACATGCATCCTTTTCAGAGTTTGGGGGGTCTTCAGGTGATTGTCTGGAATGCATATCCTGCCACTTTGAATTGTTTCCATTACCACTTTGCATTAAGAAATGGCCCGTTGAGATAGCCATCTCAGGGAGAAGGAATTTGTTTCCTTCTCTGAAGAAACTTCAGAGTGCAAATTCAAGGCAAGTTACAGGTATGGAATATGGGAATTTGGGAGCAGTTTCTAGAAAAATCTAAGTTTATTTTTCTCCTTCCAATTTTCTTTTTTCTCCAAGCAAGTCAGATTGCTTCTGTGTTAGTCCCATCCTCACTCGATCTTGGCATTCACAGCACTCAGAGAAAAGTGCATATTTAATCTTGACCCCTACTGGATTCCAAGGTCTATGAAGGCAGAGAGGATGCTGTTTTTCGTGTTTATTATATCCAGCACATTTTAAAGTGGTCAGTAAATAATTTCCTGAATATCATGGAAGCAAGCACTCTTTCTCATAGACTATTAGAACTAGATGTGTTTTTTTTTTTAAGATTTTATTTTATTATTTATTAGAGACAGAAAGAGAGAGAGAGGCAGAGACACAGGCCAACCGCTCCATGCAGGGAGCCGGACATAGGACTTGATCCCAGGTCTCCAGGATCAGGCCCTGGGCTGAAGGTGGCGCCAAACTGCTGAGCCACCCGGGCTGCCCTGGATGTTTTATTTTTTAAAAAAGTATTCATTCTGCTGTTTTAAAGTCTGTGTATGCTAATTTCAACATCTCTAACATGTCTGGTTTATTTCTATTGACTTTTTCTCCCTCCTCAACTAATGGATCATATTGTTTTGTTGCTTGTTTGTAATTTTTGATTGTGTGCTGGACTCTAGAGCCCAGGCTGGATTTTGTTTTCTTCTTTTAAAGAATGTTAATTGTTTTTCTGGCAGACAATTTCCTGCAGATCAGCTCAATTCTTTCAGGGCTTGTTGTTAAACTTTGTTGAGATGAGTCTAGGTAAGACTTACCACCAATGTATGTGGTGGTGTTCCTTTATGTGTGCCTCAACTCTTGGTCAAATTTTTTCACTACTGTGACTTTTGGTTTCCTTACCTCAAAATGCGGTTAATAATGTTGTAGTAGGCAGAATGCTGGGTCTCCCAAAGGTGTCCACAACCGAATCCCCAGAGCCTGTGAATATGTTACTATGATATGGTTAAATTAAAAATTCTGAAATGGAGAGATTATCCTGGATTATCTGAGTGGGCCCCGTTGTAATCACGAGGTCTTTAAAAGGGAAAGAGAAGGAGATGTGTTGAGGGGAGCAGAGGTCAGAACTATGTAAGGAAGAGGCCATGAGTCAAGGAATGCAGGTGACGTCTAGGAGCCAGAAAAGGCAAGGAATTGGATTCTCCTAGAGCCTCCAGAAAAGAATGTAGCCCTGTTGACACTCTGGTTTTAAGACTCCTGATCTCCATAGACTTAGGATAATAAAATTTGTGTTGTTTTAAGCCACTAAGTCTGTGATGATTTGTTGTAGCAGCGTAGGAAACTCATACAAATGCCTTCCTTGAAGTTTGTAGAAAATATCAGAGATAGTGTATGCTGTGCATTGGTAGTTGATGAATACACCAATACACTGCCTCTTCACAGTTACTGTGTGCTTCTGAGCCTGGTAGTAGAGTTCCCTGGCCTGAAAACATGGGCCATATTTACAAAAGGAATAATGGCTTAAAACATACATAATATGGTTTATATAGCTACTCAATGGGCATTATCAAATTTAAAACTCAGAAGGTAATCGGTGTAAGTTAGAAATGTAAATAGAGAATTTAAAATTGTAAAGATAACTAAAAAATTCCCTGTAGTACACATGAAAGAACGCTGGTTTCCGGATAACTTGACCCATCTTCTACAGGTGCAAAAGGAATAAGAACGGAATTTGAGATCCTATCTTTGGATTCTGCAATCAGGATCTTCTACCCACTTCTATCAGTCTTCCGCTGTTCCTGCTTGCCATGAAAGCCTGGTCTATAGCTCCCTTTTCATTGGCACCTTTTCTTTTTATGGCAAAGATAAAAATTCAGAGACAAAGACCACAGACTCTGTCTTCCTTTCGTCTCGCTATCCCAACCCTAAGTCCTGACAAAAGATGTTCTTTTAGTGAGTTAGAAAAATTTTTTTTTCCTTCCAGGGTGTTTTTTTTTTTTTTCCTCTTGGAAACCTTTCTAAAACTTGAAAGTAGCCTTCCTTCTTAATGCTATTCCTTCGTGATTAGGTATCACATAGTGGCGGAACACAAAATAGCCGGTCTGGCTTCTATTCTGTTGCTTCCTTGCTATATTGGTGGAACAATTCATTCAACCTCACTCAGCTTCAGGGTCCCCCTCTGAAAGTCCAATGGCATTGCTATATTACTCTGAAATGTTATTTTCAGAAGAACAGCTTTGAATGGTTCGAAAGCTTTTAAAACATTCTGCTTCCATTTAAATGCATGTTTCAAACCAGGCTTCCAAATGTCCAGTGATTCAAAAACACCTTTAGGTAATATCCTCAAAGTAAATTCTGGCCATTGATTGACAGAAATGAACTCCTAGGGTGTTGAAATATACATCTACTCTTTATTGCCACATCCACTCAAGCACTTCACAATGTGGAGTCAAATCTGTTAGAATAGCCCTTTGGACATGTTTGTCTTGTTGGATTCAGGATGTATTCATTTCTGGCTGCCAAGGGTGTAGTTTGCTTCTCTGTAGGGTGCTCAGTTTAAACTGACATCTGTTACAGATATTGCCTGACTAACGAAGCCTTTTTATTTTCTTAAAGCACGATGTGACCCAGGGCAGCTCGGGGATGAAAAAAAGAAAGACAAATAAAACAAGAAAGACCACGGTTTCACGCCAAAATAAATTTTTAAAGGGATGCATGATGCATTTTTTTCATTACAGTTTAGCAATGCGAAACACAGATGCTGTGCTGTGTTAATCCTTAAATCGGGTTTTCTGCAGGGGCCACCTCCTGTCGCCCCATTGGGACCCTTAAGCGAGACTTCTGTGCTCTGTCCACTTTAACAGGAAAGATCAGAGGCTTGAGATCTTTTATGAATTTCCCCCGAGGGAGAAAGTGGCTAGTTATACAGAGTAAATTAAACAGCCTAGGATATACAAAAGGGCTATCACCATTGTGATGATTCCATTTAGTGTGGCAAATTTGATTTCAGAAACCGTGCAGAGTTGTGAAGTCAGAGGTTAATCTTCCCTTGAGTCAGGCCCCCTCAACAAGCCAAGGTGATTCATTATTGACTGGGATGGTAAGAACAGTAGGGAAACAGCTGCTTTCTAACGCCTTACCTCCTGACTCTATTTTTAAGACTCATTTCAAATATTTAGGGTCCAGGTAGACGCCCTTGACCCTGATAGAAAAGATTAGTGAGTATCTAGAGACAAAAAAGTGGATCACCATAGTCATCACTGACGATTGTCAACACTAGTCTGTTCTTTTTAATTATATCACGTGTTCACATGTCATCCTCCTAATGACACTTGAAGGTGATAGAGTAACCCTGTTATAAAGATGAGGAAAGAAAGGACAGTGTGTTAAGGAACTTGGCTGAAATTGTCAAGGCAATAAATGGAAGAATCTTAACGCTGTTTGAACCTTGACTCTTGTTGTACCTGCTACGAAATAATATCATCACCATAAAACACTGAGGAAAAAATCTCTTTATGGCCCTTTGCAAGAAGAGTATGCTATAGCAGAGTGCAATATGATATCCACTTTATCCTTTCGTAGTCAATGCCTTTTCCTCACTCACATACCACCGTTGGAATTGAGAAATGTTTCAAGATATAATGGTATCATCTAGCCATTGACATAGAATTTCTTTTTATATCCAAGTTGATTTCTTTTTTAAAAAGATTTTATTTGTTTATTTGAGAGGGGGTGGAGCAGACACAGAGGGAGAGAATCCCAAGCCCATTGCAGGGCTCAATCTCCCGACCCATGAGATCATGAGCTGAGCTGAAACCAAGAGTCCAACACTTGATATAACTGAGCCACCCAGGCTTCCCTGTCCAAGCTGATTCTAAGATGTCAATTTAAATCCTTGAGGATGGGACTTGGTCTTGTTTTATTGCTGACATAATAAATGAATGGGAAAAAAAAATCACAGGTTCTATCCAAACTGGAAGGGTGATAACAATTCATTTGGCCATCTCTAAATGTTTCAAATACAATATTTAATTTTTCAAAGAAATACTACCTTGGAATAAATGTTAATTTGAGGCGGTAAGTGACAATATATATTTGCAGACTGGACACTATTTGTACATCAAATCCAAAGGATTCTCTCTCAGTGACTTGGGCTTACTGGTATGCCCTGGTGGAGAAAACAGATTCAATGGGTCATCCAACTAGCCTTTGCTTTGTAAGCTCAAGGAAACAAAGAATGATGAACAATGCCGAGAATCTCATCTATAGAGTCCTGGGATTGAGCCCCACATGGAGCTCCCGGCTTTGTGGGGAGCCTGCTTCTCCCTCTCCCTCTGCCTGCTTCTCCCCCTACATGTACTCTCTCTCTCTCTCTGTCAAATAAATAAATAAAATCTTAAAAGACAAAAACCAGGATTACATTTGACTTGGATTTTCAGGAAGAATATTATTTTGACATAAGAAGAAACAGAAAAGAAAATAAAGATCACTCCAGAGAGGAAGTAAAAAAATGTGATAATAATTTCAGGGGCATTATAGTCTTTTCTTAAATTAGATTTACCACTTCTTTCAAGATGACATTTTGCAGGATGTGGTGGGCACAGTGACTTTGCTCCCAAAGACCATGTCGATGCATTTCTGTTTACTGCACAGCAGCCTTAGATCTGAGAGCACCTCTCAGACAGAAATCATTTTTCAAATGCAGTGCAACATTTCTTTCCATGAGAGAATTTTATGTGTGTGTTTTTTTTTTTATTCCTCTCTGTTCACTTTGGGGATAATTGTTTGCATTTGTAATATGTGCAAGCTCAACATCTGCCTCCAAGTGAGCTCCTGTGTTCACTATTCAATGAAGCAATGAAGCAATGAAGCATTTGAAATGCAAGAACATTTCTCAAAACGTTTTTGCTTGTTAATAATTCTTCATGCTCGGAATGTTGCATCTCTTGCACCCTGAGCCTATTAATCTTGAAAATAACACAAGTTACATGGTTCTCATTATGTGCTGTTAATACAATAGAAAAGTGGAGTGAGTGAGAAGGGAATTCAGTGAACGATTTCTTGTTGGAATCTTTCAGCAAATATTTTGGGGCGTGGATCTTACTCAAGGAATGGAGAATTTTATTAAAGTAATATTTTATTTATTGGATTAAAAACCTAGACTGCCAGAAAACTTATTCTGAAAAATCAATAAGCTAAGAGTATTAATTTAGTAGAAAAATGAAGTTGGCCCATACCACATGAAAAGATATTCAACCTCACCAGTAATTGTAGACGGTAAAAAAATATAAAGAAGGAAATGCCCTTATCTTCACTTAAATTTCAAATCTGAAAAATGAAGGGCAATACCAGCACTCGTAAGGGAGGATAAAAGAAAGAGTACAAATTGGTATGTTTTCTGGATGGTAATTTCATATATTGTGCCAAAACTTGAAGAAAAAAGTCGTAATATGGGCTTAGCAATTCCTCTTTTTTGAATGTATCTTTAGGAAGTATTACACCTTTCTAAATACATCTGTACAAAAATGGTCATTGTTAAACATGTATCATATTGAAAAACTGAAAACTAAATTTCTTAAAATAGGGTTGATCTACTACAGGTATTACAGGGGTCCATGTAAAAGACCCTGCAATCCTTAAATAAGATATATGTATGTATTTGTATATCATATATTTATGGGCACATACTTATTGTCATAGATAGAGGTTTACAATGTTCATTGGGAAAGCTGTCGATTGAAAAATATTTGTAACAGAAATTACAAGCATGAGTTGTTAAAAATTATTTATATATATTTTACTGAGAAAAATTTGGAAGCATATACAACAGAATGTCAATAGTTGTTATCTCTGGATAATAGGATTTTTAAGTCACTTGTTTCTATTTGCTTATCTGCATTTTCTCAGCTTTTTCAATTAACATGTGTGATTTCTATAATACAAAATATGGGACATATATAGCATAACAACCAAAAGAAGAGCAGAGTTCATTTAATAAAAATAGGACCTGGATAAGATACAACTTGAAGTGTGAATATTCTTAAGATCAGTTTTCCTCACTCTTCACTCAACATTCACTCCCCCACTCTCAACCACTGTATGTAAGGGAAATATTCTACTAGATGAAGCAAACTAAATGAGCAGATGTGGATGAAACGTCTATGATAAATTCCATGTGCAGAAGCTATGGAGCAAATCTACAATGGCATATTGGCCAATTCAAGACTCAATTAACAGAAAATTTGCAATCTGGTCAAAATAAATGTTCAAATAAAATGGTAATATGTCTTACACTGCCTCATAACGAAAAATAAAATTTCATAAAAGAGATGAGTAGAAGGAATATTTTAAAATTTCAACTTTTCTTCCAACTCTCAGTGGGGCCCGAAAATGATTTTAATGGCACACAGCTGTAATTTATAAATCTAATCATGCCCCAACCTTGTCATAAAAGGATGCAGTGCCTCTCTGGCCCTGAGTCTAGTGAACTTGATGGGAATCAAGCTTCAACTCATTTGCTTTTTTGTGAGTCATTCACCAAGCATGTATGGACTGCCTGAAATATATGGAATGTACTCTCACAGTAGGGTTTTAGGCCCTGGAGGAGGATTAACATTATGGTCATGGTCATGGTCATCACGGAGTTTGGAAACAATCTGGAACGAAGACATCTGCATGAAATGTTAAGTAACAATACAGAGATATATGTTCTTACACATCCAGATTGCTGGTATAGGTACTTAGCAAATGGCTAAGAAAGCACATGGAAGCAGTTCTGATGAGCTGGATTTCAGGATAGAGAACAGAGGGGCAAAGGTCAGTCCAAAAAGAGGAATAGGTCATGTGAAGGGGGCAATATTTTAAGTTTCAATTATATTTTAGTTTAGTTTTGTGGGGCTCCATGTGTGGAAAGCTCCAAATTTACTGTAGACAAAGCATAATCTTCTCTTGGACTGTTGAATGGAGGGATAGGAAAAACGAATGCCAGGATAAAAAGGAATGTAAATAGTTGACTCTAAGATGGCATATTTGCTGTGTTATGTTTTATTTATTCATTAAACATATTATGAATGCCTGCCATGTCCCAGGAAGTATGCAGTGCGCTGGTGTGACAGTAGTAAACACATCAGACATAGTTCTTCACTCCTATAAAACTATTAAGAATATGGTTCTAGGGAAGTCCTGGTGGCCCTGCGGTTTAGCGCCACCTTCAGCCCAGGTCGTGATCCTGGACTCCCGGGATTGAGTCCCACGTTGGGCTCCCTGCATGGAGCCTGCTTCTCCCTCTGCCTGTGTCTCTGCCTCTCTCTCTCTCTCTCTCTCTCTCTGTGTGTGTGTCTCTCATGAATAAATAAACAAAATCTTAAAAAAGAAAAAGAATATGGTTCTGATAGGGGTGCCTGGATGGCTAAGTCTTTTACCTTGGGTCATGATCTCAGGGTCATGAGATGGAGCTCAGCATTCTCAGCATGGAGCCTGCTTAAGAGTGTCTCTCTCCTTTACCTCTGCCCACCCCACCCCCGCCCTCTCCCTGCATTTTCAATTTCTCTCAAAAAAGAAACACTTTTTATCTTGGTTTATTGAGATTTATTTATTTGAGAGAGAGAGAGTGCACAGAGAAGGGAGAAGCAGATTCCCTGCTGAGCAGGGAACTGATGCAGGACTCAATCCTAGGACCCTGAGATCATGACCTGAGTGGAAGATAGGCAATTGACTAAGCCACCCAGGCGCCCCCAAAATATGGTTCTGATAAAACTTTTTATGATTAATTTATCTTTCACTCTGTATACATATAAAGGCAGCTAATTAGTACATATGTGCATTAAAATAAAGTTAAAAATAGTGGAAGATAGAATCTAGATGGTAATGTCTCTTGAATGAGTCCATCATAGAAATAAACATTAATATAAATTCTTCACATGGATCTTTTTTTCTCAGTCAGATACTGTGATGTGATGGCTTTCAACTTTTCCTTAACGGAACCCACAGTAAGAAATCTATTTTATATCAAGTCTTGGTATACACAGATACAGATAGGAAACAAAAGTTTCATAAGAAAATAAAGAAGTGAAATTATGAAGTGTGTAGAAAAGATGGTCTATATAATAGATGGTATCAGAACATAAAAAACAATAAATTTGTCCTTACTTCACACTATGGTAGAAATCCTGGTATGGTAGAAATCAACCATAGTGATATTAGAAAGCTAGTTGCCAAATGAAAAATTTAACGTTTTAATTTAGAGGAGAATATATCAAGTAACCTTGAGCTATGGAAGATGTCTTAAACAATACAGGAAAACACAAACTCTACAGCAAAGGATAAAAAAATGGCAGCATTAAAGTAAAGACAAACAAATCTTTATATATCCAATAATCAAATGCAAAAAAAAAGACCAACACTTACACTTTGTGTAACCAACAAGGGCTTTTAAAAAGTCAACAATATATATATTTCTTCAAATTAAAAAAAAACACAATGAACAATACATATTAATGGAAAAAGTATATGAGCAGGTGATTAATATCAACAAATCCATCAAAATGCAATAAATCCCTAAAAAATTAAAAATGCTCAACTTCCCTACTGGCCAAATATAGAGATGCTATTACATAGTTATCAGTTTGGTAAAACTAGTTTCATAGTACAGGTACTCATTAGAATGTGAGTTCTCATATATTGCTGGTGGAAATGTAAATCACACTTGAGGAGCAATTTGGCAAAATAGAATATTAGAGATGTTCTTGCATATATATTTGAGTAGACATATACAAAAACACTTTTGCATCATTGCCAAATCAAAATGTGAGAAACAAGCTAAATGTCTATCAATAGGATAAATAATTAAATCATGACATATTGAACAAAGGAATGTTATATAGAAGTTAAAATCAGATACTTGCATCACTGTAAGTAAATCTCACGAAATAAGCCTGGATGATAAAAGCTGACTATATAAAAATAAAAGGGTAAAATTTATGTATTTCAAATATGCTCTGTTGTACTGTATTTACATGAACTGCAACATTTTTTACTATAAATGTTTGGTAACCATAAACCCAAATTCAGAATAGTGGTTGCTACTTGTGTTGGATGACCCCAAAACCATCCTCAGACTTGAGGGTCTGCTAGAATGACTCAGACCAAGAAAAGCTTTTATACTCATGGTTGTGGTTTATTTCACAGAGAAAGGATCCAGATTCAAATCAGCAAAGGGGCAAGACACATGGAGAGAAGTCCAGGAGAATCCAGGGGCAAGTGTCCCTGTGTCTTCTCCCTTGAGTGACAACACATGTGAAGCATTGCCAACCAGAAAAGTTCACCTGAGTCTTACTAGGTGCCTGAATGTCTGCATGAGACTCTAGCCCTCAGTGCTCAGACTTGAGCCTCCAGAGGGGAAAAAAAAAAAAAGGCCCTACCGATCAAATTGGTGCCACCTGATGAAAGACCTCAGCAACATAAAACCACTCTTATCAAATAGACTATTCCAAGACTCTCCTAGGAATCAGCTGAGGGCCAATCCCAAAGACAAGTCTTCCTTGAAACTGTGCAGAATTTGAGCAACACCACTTCTGCTGGGTTAATGCCTTCTCCCGTACTTCTAGAAAGGTAGGACAGGGCTGGAATCAGCAGAGGATACAAGGGCTTCAAGGTGAAATGGAGTTTATTCCTTAAGCTGGTTTAGACTGGGTAGACACGACTGTGTCTGTAAGGGGTTCCATCACCACCACCACAGTAATAACTTCTAGTCTCTACTGAGTGGCAGGGAGCATGCTGGGGGCTTCACAGGCACTAAACCCTTCCATCCTCACAACACACCTATCGCATCAGTGAAGGAAACTTAGCCAAGGTCACACGATTCCTAAATGGAGCATGAGGCAAGGGACAAGGCTGTATGAGTGCAAGATCTGCCTGTGTAACCATAAAGCTCTGCTGTGATTCACAGCCCCCCTTATCTCCAGCAATTTTTATGCTTCTATTGTGCCTTGTATATAACTTAATGGTTGCATTTGTCAGATTATGGAATGATTTGTGGCTATCTCCTTTACCAAGCGATATGTTCCTTGAGGTCTTATGGAATCCTAATACCCTAGTGAAGTGCCAAGTATATAGTAGGGGTTAAAGACATTTATTTAATAAATTACTTATAAGACTATAGATTTTACTATTTCCTTGAGATATATAATTCAGTCTTTAAAAAAAGTAGTGTATAGGAAATCACAGTGAGAAATGCTGATGGGGGTGGGTGGTTAAGCCTTCAAATACCTTCATTTTATTGTATTTTAATGAGAACACCAAATGATTCAGTCAAATGTATAAGCTACTGTTGTTGTTTATTTATTTGGGTAGTCACCAGATTATTTTCATGGAAATATATTAGCATTTCAATGTGGAAGTGGAAGCTATAAATTAAAAATCCAGTTACGTTTTTATTACATTTTTAACCAAATGAATAAATATTCGATAGTATTTTGATTATAATAATCTATAATACATATTAAGGACTCACATGCACTTGCTTATTTCTGTTTACTTTATAAACACAGTCCATACAAACACATTTCTATGTGTCTTCCTTCTTTCCTTCCTTTTTTTTTTTTTCCCCCATTTGCAAAGCTATTTTCACATTCTCTAAGAAAATGTCCGCTATAGATCACTGGAGAAAGAAAACATACAACTTTTACCTAGTTAGTTCCTGTTTTAAATTATTGAATTGCATTGAATGTAAAACGAAGATGTATCTGAGATACTGTTCAAGGCAGACCTACTCAGCATTTAACTTATCACCTTTTAAAGGGGTTGCCAAAAAAGATGTTGGCTTTTGACAAAATAGCCTTCTTCCTTATTTGTTACACTCAATCTCTACAAAAAATTATTACCTTAACTTTTCTTTGTTTTTCTTTCATTTTAAACACTTTACCTGCTCATGTTCTTCAATTTGGGGTTTATTTGACTTCTATGGCAAAGAAAATGACCCTTTCTTACATTAAATCTTGAGGTTGGCAATGTAAGTTAACAAATGCATTTCCAAGCACTTCAGGAGAGACACATGAATCACAACAATAAACATTTGAGCCTTAAACACTGACTCTTATTTTTCTTGTTTTTAGATTCAACACTGTTATGGCAAATAAAAGCCCAGGCCCTTGGTACCAAAATTAGTATTAGAAGAAATTCATTGTAAGAAAAGTGCCCTCGTGAGTAGGTACATAGGGTTAGTCCAATACTGTTCCAAAAGCAAATCTTGCTTCACATTCTAGCAAACACAAAAATACCCCACAAAGGAGGCAGACATCATCTTCTATCATCCCACCCTAAATGAAAGAAAGAAAGCAAGCTGAAAATTGTTAGAAGAGTTGATTTCACTACATGTTTATGTTAATAGGGTATTTGACTTTTGAATGCTTCATAAACCTTGTTATGCTCTGTGCTATTTGAGGGAGTAAAACAGCTGGAATGCTGCCAGAAGCCTTAATTGGAATCAGCTTAGCAGGGGCTGACAAGGTTTCCTGGTGTTTAGTTTCAAACTTATTATAAAAATGCAAAATTATGTGCCATTTATTTTCTATTCCTCTTTGGTTTATGCCTGTAAAGGTAAGACTTAGCTGCATTAGGAAATAAACTCATTTTTCCCTTGTCTGCCCTAGGCTAGTGCTCTGAATCCAGCAGCATGGGTATTGTTTTTGCTAATTAGCTATGGCCTCACTTCCGATGCAGCAGAGAATGTCACAGAGATCCTTCCCCCATGCGTTTTGATTATTGGTTAAATGATCGCTCAACTGGCCAACCCATGGTTGAGTTACTGAGCTATGTGGTCAATCTGTCACCAATGTGGTGGGCAAGGCCACAGAAATATGGTCAAAATCACTCTGGGGGGCTCTTAGTTTTCTCCTACCAAAGGGTCATATTTGCTGTTGGTCAAATATCACAGTCAGGCTTTTTGGTTTTATTTCAAGCCATGAGAAATAGATGAGTTTTATGCTTTCTGCCAATTTTTAGGGAATTAAATTCTTTTTATTTTGTTTTTTAGTTGGGCTTTTCAGTTTCAATTGGCTCCAGTGTTTCAACCTGTCTATATTGCTTATTGTACTCTTGTCTGGCATTGGAAAAAATAATTTAGTTCCTTAAAAAGAATGAAGTGTCTCTATGTGCTAATGACACCAACACATATATAAAACGTAATTCCTGTCTTGAGATTATTAATCTGTTTGGGATGCAACAGAAGTTTGAACAAATAATTTAGAATTAATAATGATGAGGTTCTGATTCAAAATGTTGTCTGGTTAGCTGACCCAGAGGCAGCCTACCCTAGCTGTTTACGAAAATATCCATGAAGGCATAGAAAAAGGATTAAAAACTCAACCTAGGTGTTTTCTTGTTCCACACTGGAATTCATAACTCCATCTTAAAAACAAGTTACAAGCCAAAAAGACTAAAAAGTCAACAACTTCTAGATTCATAAAAGAAAGGTGCAGACTAAGGGTAATCCACTGTCATCCATGACTGGAAAAACAAACAGGTGAATATGGGTGTCATGGCTTACTAGAGCAGAGACTCACAAGCAGAAGCCACCTTGGAAACCAAGACCTGGGTAGAAAACCTGAACTGTAATTGGTGATTGCTAGAGGCTCAGTGTAGATACCCCTGGGAGTCAAAAACTCAAGGGGGGATCCTGTCACCAGTGGGCCCCCACAATATTGTGAGATTTACCTCCAGGAACTCGACCAGATTCCCAGAGTAAATATCCAGGAAAAAAAATTTTGTTTCTAGCAGAGGAAGGGGTAAAAGGAATTTTGAAATATAGCAGAGCACTCTGTTCTTAAGTCCTGCCTGTAGGGCAGACTAGTTGACCAGAGCCCAACCTGCTGGGGTGTTTTCAGAGCCTGGCTGACCTGGGGAAGGAAAATACCCAACTCTAGGTTACTCTCACCATCCTGTCCCACCTAAGGGGAAAAGAAAAAAATTGAGAAACACTTGTGTTGTCCATAGTCCAGAGGTACAGGCTCACTAGAAAACCTTTCATATCCCTGGACGACTCTTGACCTCCCCTGCACCTCACTACCATATCACTAAAGGACTATCCTAAGCAGTTCCTTTTTACCCAGTACATCCTATCTGGTTATCAAGAAAAGATGGTAAGGCAAATAGCAAAATGAGACATCAGAACCAGACCTGGCAGGGACATTGGGATTATCAGACTGGGAATTTAAAACAACTATGATTAATATGCCAAGGGCTCTAATGGGTAAAGTCGTGTGCAAGAACAGATGGGCAGTGTAAGGAGAGAGATAAGAATCTTAAGAAAGAAACAAAAAGAATGCTAGAGATCAACAACACTGACAGAAATGAAGAATTCCATCTCTGATGGGATCATTAGTAGGATGGGCACAGCTTGATCACTCTCCCTCCAGTCAGGGTTTTGCTGCACCAGGCCTCAGCACAGGGGAACATGACTTCTGCATTGCAAAATCCAATGACCTCTTCTTTGGCTTTCATTTGACCCGGGGCATCCAGTAACATTTTATACTGCAATGTTCATTCCTGCTGTCCTGCTACATGTTCTTCATTTGGCTTTCAGGACACTGTGTTCCCTTCCCACCCCTTCATCACCCCTTCCCATTCTTCTTTTCTGGTTCCTACAACCTTTTCCTATCTCCTAATGTTGGTATGTCCCACAGCCCTTGGTCCTCTTCTCTCACTCTTTCTATTTATTATTCCCAACTTCATCCAGTTTTGTGGCTCAAGATACCATCTATATTCTGACATGTCTCCAAAGCTTATACTCCAACCAAACATCCTACTGCACGCCAGTCTCCTCTACCCAATTTAGGTCAGTGGTGGAAGGGGTGACATGGAGCATCTGTATTTCACGTAATTGTTCAAAGATACAGACTGATAGAAGTTCCACCACCTGTAAATGAGGAAGTCAGAAGGTCGTGCACCACATCTTATGCTTCATTCCAGAAGTGAGATGCATCACAGGAACACTTGAATGCCCTCACATACCTACCTTCAAGAGGCTTGGGAATATCCATGGGTGAGCATATGATATACTGCTACATCAGACTATAGGTGATACTCTATTTATAAGAAAGAAAGTGTGTGTGTATACACATTTATAAGAAAATATGTATAATATATAGTCTATATATTTATAGACAGGTATAGGCAATAGAATTATGTTTTCATTTCTGCTTTGTCTTTTTCTGCATTTTCTATTTTTCATAATGAACATTTATTTCCTTTGCAATAATAAAAATGTTAATTTTAATTCTACAACTAAAAGCAAATGTGGGGGCCAGAGTTTGGCAGTCCTCTGTATAACATTAGGCCTTAATGAAAAGGATAAGGAAGACGAGGGCATGGAGATGGAAAGACAATGGACACAGGGCTGGAGATTTACCAGGGAAAGAAATGTGGAAGATATTTGTGGAGAAAATTTTAAGAGAAAGGAACTAATTTGCAGAAGAATTCCTAAGTGCCATGGGGGAGGAAACTAGGAAGTGGATTTGGGACTGCTGGCCCAGCTTTGCTGGGTATGGCTTGGCTCCTGTGAGAGGGGAGTAGTGGTATATGTAAAGAAGTGATTCACAGATGTGAAGAAGCAGAGATAAAAAGAAAATGGTGGCCATGCAAATGGGGCTGCAGAGGTGGACAGAAATTATATTGTGTAGAAGGTGAAATGTACTGAGCTGTTATCCTAAGCAGATAAGCCTATGAAAGAAGCTGGTCTGGGCTGTAACCTCAGTATTATTAAGGAATGTATATGTGTACACACATGTTGCTAGCTCCAAGAGATAAAACAGGTAATCGTATAAAGTGCTATATACTTAGAGGAAAAGCTACATAAGTGATTGTAAGACGGATTGGTTTTAGGATGGTGATACCTGGATATGACAGAGGGTGATGCAAATGTCACTTGAATTTATAAGACGAGATTTGATACTGATTCTTTTCTTGGTGGCAGAAGGAGTGGCTCTTTCTGTCATCCCCTAGGTAGAAGCTGTGTACTGATACTGGCAGCCTGAAGTTGAGGTGAGGGCCATGTCTTGATGCAAAGAAGATGGATCCCACTGTCCAATACAGGGCAGTATATTTGATTCTGAAATTGGCATCTACTGATTCTCGGATAAATCTATTCATATTACTTGAATTTGGAATATATTTTTTAAATAATCCAACAGACCTTGAACAATCGCTAACACGAGGACACACCATGATCAGGAAAATGTCCTCTGCATTTGGCAATTTAAGGACAATTGGTCACTGTCTCCAGAAGAGTTTCAGAAGATTAATGTGATGGAAGCCACTTTGATAGGTTGGCTGAGGAGTAAATCTGAGGAGAGGATATAGGGAAAACTAGTGTGCACAGCTCTTTTAAGAGGCTTCACTTCAAAGGGACTAAGGGATATCTGTTCATTAAGGGAATGTGCAAGTGTGTATTTTTTTTTGTATGTACACATGGAAAGAGTTAAAAGACTTCCACATCAGGTATGTATTTCTCACATTAACTTTAAATATTTGTGTAAGTTGAACAGTTGTTCCTTTTGGCCCTTTTAGAATTTTGTAGATGTAGAAAATGTAGATTTGTCTTTACAAACAGTCTTCAAACTTATATTCATTCTTTAATTATTTTTCAACATGTCATTTATAAAGAGAAATAACACAGTTGAAGGAATCCAGATAAGAGGGGGTCTGCTGGTAACAGCACTTTTCTTTAGAAGCATTTTGTCTCTGGCCCACAATTTTGCACTTGGGCCAAGAAGGGCAGAGCTGCAGCTAACTCCACACCTTCTTGACTAACTCTCAATTGTTCTACCTTGAGCATGTGTCTTAAGGGTTCCACCTTCACCCCAAGTGCCTACAGAGCAGTCCTTCCAAAAACAGAGTCATGTTCCTTAGAGACTTCCTGGCAGATACATTTTTCCCATCTCATTAAACTACCTGTGAATTTTAGCTCCCCCCTCTAAATTAGCTTTCTGAGTATCTGACCAGCTCCTGCCCCCCAACATATGTCCCTCACCCCCAGTGCAATTTTGCTCACAATCTCCAAACTTTAGATTGTTGGATTTTGGTTGATTAACTCTTTGTTAAACACATACTCCTTTATTCATCTACCCTGTTAGCAAATCCTCTGGTTTCATATCTTGCAGGAAGTTTTAAGATGAGATGATAAACTGACTGAGCAAGAGGCATGGCTAGGCAGTCGTAAAATACAAGATCTAACGATTTCAGCCACTTTGCTTACAGTACTTACAACCAGGCTCTAGATGAGTGATTAAGCTACTATCACCAGTACATGGAGAGACTCTATGGCAAACATGAGGAATAATTCAACAGTCAAACACTGATAGTGAACAAGGGGAGAAATACCTTCAAATTATTCTGGCTATAAGAAATCAAGGGAATGAAACAAACCTGAGAGTCCAGACAGGATAAGCATGTGGAAATTATTTTCTTTTTCCTCTGAAAAACCGTATTGTTGTTTTTGCCCTTTTAAAGAGTACAAGCTAAAGGCCCCTTACTAAGACCTCGACCTGACATTGCCATTAAAGAAATGGATTATAAAAGAGCAGAAAACGCCAGCCCTGGAGGTTCTGTGAAAATACTGGTCATGGGGAATAGGAATTGGAAAGCAAAGACTGTTCGTGCCGAATTTATCTTCTCCGGTGCAAAGGCTTTCTGCTTCCTCTCCCCCTCAAGCCCATGGGTGGAAGCAATGAAATTCACTGACATAACTGGGCCAGTTGCTTTTTATTTCAAGTATGCTGTGAGGAATACTTGAAAGCAATCATCTGTGCTCAGTAATTGGCTGATAAAGCTCAATATCCTCAGCAATTACAGTCACTGTTCATTCAGGAAATCCTCCATACATCATTTGAAAGCAGGGCAAAATTGTAAATTATTCTAATACCAACCTGTGTAACACAAGTAGAACATACTGTTATAGTGTGGGGAATAGCTTTAGATGCCAAATGGAAATTCTAGTCAGAGAACACACAGGTCACTGCAGTTTCAAGGGGAACTGTGACGGACAGGAGTTTGGGGAGGACAGATGGACGCAGTGAATGTGGGTTAGTCCCAAAGCAAATTGGCCTGCAGGAGAGGTCACCCAGGGGTGAGATGTTGAGGGCCACGGTGAGATTTACAAAAAGAACAAACCACCACAGATACCCAACCCAAGATTCAGACTCCAGAAGTGGTGAACTGAATATGCCTGGAAAGAACATGATTGAGATGTGGAGAGTGGATTTCTAGAGTGACACAAACGAAACAGTAAGTGACTAGGTGTCTCTTAAGAAGGGCCAACTGAGTGCGTGGGTACAAAGCACAAGAATGAGAAGCACTTAATTTCTCATGTATGCATTTAGTGCAGAAGAGTTAAAGCTGGGTCGTATCAAGGTCAACTCTGATTTTTCAACTTAGAAGTCAAGTGTCTAAGGCATGAGAAGCTAAGAGACTTGTCCAAGGTAATACTACTAGCAACTGGTAGAGCTGAAAGGAAAACTGTAGTCCTGAAATTCAGTCATCTTTTTAACATAATGTGTGGCTTTCCTTCTCAGTGTTTTCCTACTCAGTGTAATTATTATTTCGTAGATATTAATCAGGTTTATGATCACCAGACCTGTTTTATGGGTCTACATTTTAGTATTTTCCTCGTCCACTTCTTCTTAGGACTATCCAATCAGTTAAATAGTCCATCAAAGATCCCTGCTTGTTAAAATATTATGAACAAGATTTTGTCCCTGCTGGACCCTCTTGTCTTTGGATAAATACTGTCTTTTGCTCTCTGCTATTCAGGGAGTCAATCTCACCAGGAATTACTCGGCGTCTAACCCCCACCATCATCATACTTGACCTTCATAGGGGTGATGCATGGAGCTTTGTGGAGCTACTTGTGTTTCTTCCCCAAGATATTTCTTGGTGAATTAATGAAAAGAATGTTCTTTGGACCCTCCAGGAATGTGTGTGTGTGTGTGTAGGGATGATTTTGCGGGATATATCCACTCCTATATTTTTATCTTCCTAAGTTTGGGTTTCCTCCTCTATCTTTATATAGGGACGATCTGGCCTCTCAATCAAATTAAATTTAACCCACTGTTAAGTCCAGGTTTTGGTTAAACAACCGAGAAAAAAAGTATTACAATTAGTGACACAGGCCAACACATTAAATCCAGAACCTCTAGTAAGTGCTCACATATCACTAAATTCTTTTTCACATATCAATAAATCTGATGACTAAATATTCTGTCCTCCTAGATCAAACTTCCTTAGAATCCATTCCCATATGTATTTCCTGGGTTCATGCCAAAAATAATGAGATAAATAAACAATAGAAGTTAACAAAGGTTTGCAATTCTCTTGGTGCATAAACTATTTCTCTCCATATTTGTCTTTGAACTTCTCACCCTGAAGCATACTGACATCTGATCTTAGCTGTGGGAAAATGGGGTGCCTAGAGTGAGTCTTGAGAAGAATTAGCATCTACTTGGAAGACAACTGCTCCAAGAGGGCTTGCAATGTTGTCTTTAAGAAGGTACTGGTGTTTGTAAAACTCAGGAGGGCAGCTTCTACTGCCAAGGGAGGCCGAAAGATCCCGTATTCTCTGCTTTCTCTCAGTCCATTTGTCAATTTTTAGAGTGTAAGATCATTATGAGGAATAAGTGTGTTTTTTATGTGTGTATATATCTGCCTTACCAGATTAAGTTTTTTGAGTGCTGAGATTATATATAATTCAGCTGTGAATCAGTGTCTGGCAGATAGAAGGCACTAAATAAATGTTGATGGAATAATGACACTGAAGAGGTCTATTGACTTCTAAGTGCTTTGGCAAATATCCACTGTTTATTATTCTGGAAATGTATAAATGTCCGCTTTTATAAGTCTGCTATGGCTCTCACTAATCTTTTCCCCTCTACCTCCTTGACTCTCTCTTTTTCTCTTTTACATGGGTCCCTGATCCGTGGTGCTGTACAGAGACATTTTAGTCTATTCTATGACTAGAAGGAAATAACTTACAGAATGAGTGTCAATTTGGGAAAAAAAGGTGTCCCCAAATGGGAAGACATTATTTCTTATTTTCTATTTTGGAACATCAGGACATCCACTGGCCTCAGGAAAACAAGCCGTGTTCCTTGGCACTCCTGTGATATGTTTGCCACAGTGCCTTAGGTCCATGGCCAGCCAGAATGGATGATGGCTATATCTGAATTCTTTATGGAGTTCAAAGGCTTCCTTATAATCCCACTAGAAATCTCCAATAGTAGCAAGTATTGCAGACTCCAGGAATTTAATTTTGACAAGTGCCTCTAAGCCTTTGGTGACATGTCTGTGAGAGAACCTGGGAACCTATTGCCCTTGGTGGGTCAAGTGGAGTCCCACTGACAGGGAGTTCTGGAGTCTGTTAAATTGGGAAAAAATTAGCAAATGAATTCTGAGACATTGTAGGGAGATGAAATCTTCAATAAAGAGTCTTGGAAGGAAATCACTCAGGTCTAATAAAGGGATGAGGCAGGAATAAGAAAAAGAAGACACCAGTACTGGTCCCATTCTTTCTTGCCCATCTGCCAGTATGGAACTGGGGACATCCCCCTGAATAAGGAGCAGGGCTTGAGATGGTTTTCTGCTAAAGAAATGTAAGAGGATGTTTTAGGGAAGTTTCTAGAAAATATTTATTTTCTCCCTAACAAAAAGGAGAAAGCTCTAATCTTGACTCTCCAGCCAGCTTCTTTCTCCTACCCCTTTTCCCATTTCCTCTCTTCAGATGTGGTCATGGTACTTGGACCTACAGCAGCCACTGCAAAATCATGAGGTAACATGTTTAAGAAATAAAAAAATTACTAAAGATGATAAACAGGAGGATGTGAAGAATCTGGATCATGTTAAGCTGCTATTCAGTAATAATAGCTTAACTCTGGCAATCATTTTCCTACACCTAAAAAGAGTGTTTTTTTTTAAATCTAAAAAAAAAAAATCAGTAAATATGGTATGCTATGTGATCTACTTGCAGGATCTTAGGAAAATATTCAATTTCCCTGGACCTCAGTTTCCTGAACTATAAAATGGAAATAATGAGTTCCTCACAAATATAAATCAAGTAAGATATGCAGGTAATGATGCTAGATGAATATAAATTTCTTCCCAAGAGAAATAAGTGTACTCTGCATAAAAATACTGCATTTCAGAACATGAGATTTTTTTTTTAAATGAGAGAGTGACATTCACATTTAGAAAGCAGGAACTCATGAGACAGTAATTATTATATTCATTCTTTCCAAAGATTCACTTATTAATCTTTAGCAAATTATTTAACCTCTCTAACCTATTCTTCCACATGGGTCAGATGTTACATTACATTAGAGATGTAATGCTTCTCCTACCTGAGGAATGGGGCTGTTCTGAAGATTGAAGCTGGCAAAATATTGAAAACTGAAAGGAAAATACTGTGATATGTAAATGTATAATGTTAATATATTATTAATATAATATATATTTGTATATGAGACTAGCATGTCCCTTTTTACACCTTACATGGAGTTCAAATACTGAACAATTACTTAACAATTTATCCCTTCAAAAGAAACTGTTCACCAGGGATTATTTTTATCTGTACATTTTCAAATATCTATTCTCAGGCAGATGAGGGGGTCAGATTATTTTAAATTTCATGATATTTTATCATTTTATTTTTTAAAGAATTATTTTTGTGTTTAGTATTAATAAAATAATAATCATATTTAATATTTTAAAATTACTACCTTGTGGCCCAGGTGGTCCTTAGGAAAAATTGGAAGAATGTATGAATAGAGAAAACTCTGAAGATACTTTACAGAATAAAATGTAACAGCAATGTTTTCCTTGCAAATTTGTTTTTTATTGTAACAGCAATTGGGAAAAAAAGAAATTAGATTTGTTTTGAAAAAAAATTCTATTTTATAACTATTAAGAACTGTCCAAAGTGTTATTTTATGTGGGAAAATTATTAGTTATCTCTATCTTCCTGAGACTGGAAGAAGAGGGGATATAGGGATGCACACATGCATACATAGATAAATACATACACGGATGTGTACACGTACATACACGGATAAATACATACACATGCATACACGGATAAATGTGTATTTATGCATATGCAGATGCTTCTACATATACATTAAAGCATTTTTTAAAAAATTGATTTATGATTTTTTATTTTATTTATTTATCCGTGATTTACACGGATGTGTACACGTACATACACGGATAAATGCATACACGGATAAATGTGTATTTATGCATATGCATATGCTTCTACATATACATTAAAGCATTTTTTAAAAAATATTTTATTGATTTATTCATGAGAGATACACAGAGAGAGGCAGAGACATAGAGCCACCCAGGTGCCCCACATTAAAGCATTCTGGTCTTTAGTAAGTAAGATTCTGTTGCTGAAGGTTGAGAGATTGTTATGGCATCAATTAGCTAATTAGATATCCAGATATTTGGTTGGTTTAGAAGTTGAGGTGCCCTTTTTAAGTTTGTTTGACCATTTTGTAGAGTATTATTGCATGTCTACCATTTGTACAAAATCCTGGATGATGTTATATCCATGTACAAGGGGCTGTAATCCTTTAATATAATTAGTGTTATTTTCAGTCTGGGCTGACAAAGTTCTAACGGCAACTGAAGCTCCTTCTCTTTCTCATCTTCCCCCAAGCAGTGTCCTTTCCAGATAGAGATGTCTTTCCAGATTTAGCCGCCCTTTCTTCTAACAGAGCTGACAGCCCCTGCTCTGACCATAAATGTTATTTTTAAACCTTCCTTTGCTTACTGTTACACGTTTTGATAAGGTCTTGACCACTAGGACAATTACTGGTTGCTGCTGCCTGTCTGTATTCCTATCAGACTGTTTCTAGTAAAGTTTCTACTTTTCTTATTACCTTCCTGTCTGCCTTGCACTCTGGAAGCTTTGTCATTATGAGAGCAAGAACTTAGCTTAGGCAGAAAAACTTATCCTCTCCAAAATCCAATCAAATTCAATCCCTAAAACATGATGATTACCACCAGAAAACAACTAAAAAATTACAAATTAGAATTCAGACTTTCCAGGGGTACCTGGGTGGCTCAGTCAGCTGAGCGTCTGCCTTCTGCTGGGATCATGATCCTGGGGTGCTGGGATCCAGCCCCATATTGGGTTCCCTGCTCAGTGAGGAGTCTGCTTCTTCCTGTCACTCTCCTTTCTCTCAAGTAAATCAATAAAATATTTTTTAAAATTCAGACTCTCTGTTTGACACCAGTTAGCTCATGGTACTGGCCTATTGTCTTCCTACTGGGGGGAAAAACCAATCAAACAGGGAGAAGCATCTGACCCCAATGTGATCCAGGTCATTAGGTCAGAATGCTATGCTTCATTTTTCTTATAAGTCTTGTTAGTTTCTTTGACGGTTCCCAGCTCCAGGGTTTTCCATTCTGATTCCATTTCGGCCCCCAAACCACCCAAGTCAGGGCTTGAAGAACACAGGTGCGGTCAGCCAGCAACAAGCACTCTGAAAACTCATGCAGAAAGGGTCCTTAGTTCTGATGTTTGAGCCTTCCCCGAAAAGTAGAGGTACAGCTCAAGGAATGTTCACATTGCACATAGCAATGAGCTGCTCTGTTTTTAAGCTTTACTTTCTTTAAATTGGGAAGTGTGCTTTGAACTCCATTCTTATATATTTTCCAACCTCTCTTACCTTTATGGATCATACTGATCTTCTGCAGTCCCAAGACCTCTTGACTGAAGAAAGGAAAGCCCAATGAATGTGGAGGAGTAATAATGCAGTTTAAATGCTGATGTAAATTTTCGAGTTTGGCATCTTTTAAAGTCTATTCCTCTCACTTCCCCTGGCAGGGGATTATCCCTGGCAACCCCCATCAATGCTGAGTGGAGTGACGCACAGATAGCTCATCAACATTAATGGGTGAATAAACCTTACAGTTTGTGAAGTACTGTAAAACCTATTAGAGAAGGGTGAATTGGTTAATGTATGTGCTAGGTTCTGAATCTACCTGAATCAAACCTCTTAATGGACTACTTATTTTATGCTTTGTGCCAATAAATAATTAAGTCTCAGCGTGAGCACCCTCAAGCAAAGCCAATTACTGATTAGTGGTGTTTGGGAAATGACGTCAAGTATTCTGTCCATGTCCACCTCAGAAATGTCTCTGTAGTCATCTTCAAAACAATTCCAAACAGAAATGATAGAATTCTCTTTATTAATGGAACTGAGAGGGACAGCTGGAAAAAAACCAAGTTTAGATGTGCAGTATTAATTTTACAACGGAAGGCAGTTTGTATAAGAAGCAACAACGAGGCCACATATTAGTGATTATTGCTGCTAATTTTGTGGTTTATGGAGCTTGGTTTTAATTTTTATATCCTATCCAATGAAGCATGGTAGATATTCATATAAGTTACTTTGCATGAGACTTATTACAAGGCAGACATAATTTCTTAGTAACAAGCTACTAGGGTCCACCAAGAAAATTATGATCAAGATTTCTGAACTTTAAGAAAAAAAAGAAACTATTTTCTTTTTTTATTTTCTCCATCAGTGGCAACAGGAGGCAAATTTCTATAATGTACATGTGACTTTTTTTCCCACTTCAGTGCTATTGTGTTGCAATTATACTATCCCTAGTTGGAATAGCACTGGCCATTTTTCCAAGGCCAGTTGTAAAAAAAAAAAAAGCAATATTATTGAGACAACTTTCCTTTCAGGAAATTAGCTTCTGCCTAAAATGTGCTACTACCATTTTTAACACAAGCTTTCTTAAGAGCTCTGGATATTAATAGCTGAGATTAAAACTGATTTCTTATAAAAGAAAATTGTTCCAGAGTTGATATAATTTTCTCAGGGAGTGGGAGAGTCTCTTTAACAAGACATGCAGAAAACAAATGTATGATTTCTTTTTGTGTGATGAATGGATCTTGGTTTAAGCATCGTTTCTATTAGCCGAAAGTGTCCCTAAAGAGATTAGTAAGGTTCCTGGCTTCTCCCTTCTTCTCTTGAAACTCACCCAGGAATAATACACAGAATAAGAAATTGAAACAAAGATTCCATGTTCTATGAACCTTGGAGACATCTGTAACCCCAATTCACAGTATGCAAGGAGAGAAAACTGATGATAAAGAAAGAGGAAATGACTGAGAGAGATGGATGAAGGCCAACCCTAAATGTCTGCAGAGGGAGACACTGATGGGCATCTAGTCTATTTACCCTATGGAATGCTGAAAGGCTTCTGGAATCAGAGGCACTAGATTAGAGCATGTAGGGAAGGAGAGATTGCCAACACTGTTTGTTGCAGTGTAGGTCTAAGGAATCTTCTATTCCCTGGGATCCCACTCCCACTGAGTGGTTGGCGCCCTCTCTAGACACCTCAGTAAATGTTCTTTTTGATTATAGGAATTTCAGAAAGCAGAGCAAACAGCAGAAATGAAAACTTTAAGCACATAATGCAAGCAGATTCCTTGGAACTGATGGGTGCTCACTCTCTGGTAGAGAGGCCTCTCCAGATGCCAGTAAGATAAATGAAAATAAAACGCACCAGTGTTCATCAGGAAACTTAAGAATATGCAGAGAAACAATGATCCTCAAAAAAAAAAAAAAAAAAAAAAACACCCCAAGACAGTAACAGTAAAAGCAAACACATGAAGAAACAAACAGACTTCGCAATACAAAAGCACTGCAAGCCCAGTCAAAAAGTAATGGACAAACCAGAAAGAAAGTATTTGCAATTCATACCACAAAGAATTAATATTCTTAATATATGAAGAGCTCTTAAAAGTCAAAAAGAAAAAGCCCAACTATACTATAATACAAAAATGATCAATGTCTAAATAGATAGAGGACAGAAAGGAAAATGCAAAATACTACTTACAATATGAAGAAAGGCTCAACTTCATAATAAGAGATGCAAATAAAAATTAAAATGAGATCTTTTTAAAATCTAGCAGGTTAGCAAACAGAAAAACTTTACAACTCAACTTGTAAAAGCTCGAGGGAGCTTTGATTGGTGTATAATTGGTACAACATTTATAGAGGGACAACAGTATCAAAATTATGTATGAATATACATGATGGTACAGTACTCATTGGTTCAATGGCAATATTTATTTATTTATTTATTTTTAATTAATTAATTAGTTAATTAATGATAGTCACAGAGAGAGAGAGAGAGAGAGAGATTGAGAGGCAGAGATACAGGCAGAGGGAGAAGCAGGCTCCATGCACCGGGAGCCCGATATGGGATTCGATCCGGGGTCTCCAGGATCGCGCCCTGGGCCAAAGGCAGGCGCCAAACCGCTGCGCCACCCAGGGATCCCTTCAATGGCAATATATCCTACAGATATATTTGCATACTGGTTCACAGTTTGGAACCACAAAAAATGAGCAAAAAATTGAAGCGTAAGTTATGAGTAAATAAATACATTATTGCCGTTAAATGGAATACTATACAGCCACCAAAACAATGTGTGCTCATATGGAAACGTCTTCAAGATTAAATTATTCCTGAATAACGCAAGAAGCAGACACCTGTGCAATGTGTTCTCTTCTGTATTAAAAAAGAAATTAAAAGATAAACTAATGTTTGCATTTACATAAACTGCAAAAATATATACGGAGCTATTAAAAGTGACTAACTTCCTAGGTCAGTGAGGGTTTTTTGCTTATTGTTTGTAAATGTTTTTGTAACCTTTGGTCATTTAAATTGTTTGAAAGTACTTTTGGAATACAATAAAATAAAATTTAAAAGTTAGTGTTTTTTTTTTTTTTCCAACAGTCTTTTCCTGATTACAAAAGCAACCTATTTGTTCAATATTTTCTTTTTATTATAAATAAATTTATGCCACCTACTATCTTGAGTGACCACCAATCTATTCTCTGAATCCACGGGTTTTTTTCTTTTTTGAATGCACATATGAGAGATCAAGGGTATTTGTCTGTCTTTATTTGGCTTATTTCACTTAGCATAATGCCCTTGGGGTCCACTTATGTTATTGCAAATGACAAGATTTCATTATTTTTCATGGCCAAAAAGAGGTGGGGATACTAGCCCCTTATTAGATATATAATTTGCAAATATTTTCTCCTCTTCAGTTGGTTGTCATTTCATTTTTCTAGTGGTTTCCTTTGCTGTGCAGAAGCTATCTTGTATCATATAGCCCCACTTATTTATTTTTGCTTTTGTTGATTTGCTTTTGGTATCAGATTCAATAAATCATCATTATGACCTATGCCGAGGATCTTACCTTCTGTATTTTCTTCTGGGAGTTTTGTGGTTTCAGATCTTACATTCAAGACTTTAACCCACTTTTGGTTAATTTTTGTGTATGTATAAGATAGTGGTTGAGTTTCATTTATTTGCATGTGGCTGTCCAGTTTTTCCAATAGCATTTATTGAAGAGACTGTCCTTTCCTCATTGTCATAAATTAATTGACCATATATGTGTGGGCTCTCTATTCTATTTTATTTCTGGGCTCTCCATTCTGATCTATTGATCTAAATGTCTATTTTTATGCTAATATCATAATAACTATAGCTTTTTAATATAGTTTATCTAAGGGAGAGTGATATCTCCAGTTTTATTCTTCTTTCTCAAGGTTGCTTTGGCTATTCAGGGTGTTTTGTGGTTGTATTCAAATTTTAGGGTTAATTTTTCAATTTCTTTGAAAAATATACCATTGGAGTTTTGACAGGAATTTCATGAAGTCTGTCAATTCCCTTGGATATTTTAAATTGACATTTTAACAACAGTAACTCTTCCAAATCATAAGCATGGAGTATCTTTTCATTTATTTGTGTCTTCTTCGATTTCTTTCATTAATGTTAAAGTTTGTGTTCTTTAACTCTCAAAGTTTAGTTATTTGGACCTGATCTGCTTTTGGAATCTATTCAAATGTATTGATATATATATAAAACTTTTACTTTGAAGAAGAAGTAGGAGTGGGTTGGGGGAATGGTATGACATCTATTGGCTGTCACTTCTCTTGGCTGGGGTTGAGTTTGACGGAGATAGGGTGGGAGAAACACAGTGCTTTTAATAAACCAAACAGCTCAGGTTCCAACTGGAGATTCCAATCAGTTATCCTATTAAAATTATACCTCCAGCTTGGAATCTGTATATTTTCTTTGTAGCTAATAATCAAGGTAATTTTTTCCAGCTTTTTTTTTTTTTCCAGCTTTATCCTCCATGGGTGCATTAAAAAAATGATAGGTGATTTGCGTTAATTCCCAAATATAAAATTGTACTGTAATATTGAATATGCTTTTCAAAGTGCAGGTATCTCTCCTCCTAACCCCCCCAATACTGAAATGACCTGTCTTCCATGTGTATATTGTTCACCATCCCTCTGTACCCCTACCTCATTTTAAGAATAACTGAATCATAGGCAAAAACCAAAAGAATCCTGTCCATAGTCAGCTTTGGGAAACTCTAGATCCAAGCTAGAGTTTGGATCCAACTCTAGATTACAAGAAGGGCATCTTCATTCAAGAGTTTTGTAGGGTCTACTCTACCATGGGCACCAGTGTCACTTCGGCAAATTGAGTGCCATCTGATGGCTTTGAGAACACAAGCACTTGGCACCTTTGCAATGCACAAGGGTCTTTTGAGCATGGCCACCATCTGCGGTGGGGATGGCGGGGGTACCTCACTGGGGAGGATCACTCCTGAGGGGAGAGCCTTCACAAGTCAGAACTAGAGCCCTGGGGGGATGCTGAAAACACTGTGCTGTGTCACAAGAGGGGTTAATTGCTGAGAAAGCGCGTGAGACAACAGTTGTATTCACAGAGAACAGAACGAGGAGGGAGGTTGATTTCAGTGAGGAGGTGGCTCTGACTCTGCATAGAAAGATGAGGGCAGGAAAAATGTAAATTAATGTAATCCTCCCCATTCTTCACTTGTATGCTCAAACTGGCAATATCTGGGGAGAGGTAATGTGTGTTTAAGAATGGAAAAAGTGGAGACCACATGAATGACCCATCCTAGAGAACTGGTTAAATATGTTATATATCCATGATAATTTATGCAGCTTCAAGTGTGTTCTGTTGGGATTCTTTTATTATGTAGAATGTTCTTAACATATTCTTAACACATTTCTCTGTCATTTATGGCTCTCTGGTTACAGCAACACCAGTAACAATGACAAAAGAATAGAATAAATAAAGAATAGAATAGAATAAAGATTCTATGAAAACCTAAGTGAAAAAGGAAATTTATTGGTAAAATATGGAGAAGCCTATGTAATTCAAGGAAAACTTTAGGAAGAGCAGAAAGCAGGGATGCTGAAGGGCTCTCAAGACTAGAAACCAGTGAGCTTCTTTTCAATCTGTTACTGTCACAAGAAATCATTTTTAACCCCTTTACAATCTCATTTGTTCCAGGAATAGTATTTCTTTCCTTAATTCATATCCTAGGCAAATTCTTAGCTAGAGGAAGACAGGATCTTCTAAAGCTGTATACAAGAGGAAAAGTAGAAGGGTCAATTCTCAAAAGAAAATTGGGGCACTGATCATAGAAGGAAGTGTGTTCATGTGTGTTTTATCAGTTTTCCTGGTTAAATGCCATTGCTACTGGCCTAGCTATGTGACCTTTGCAATGCATTATTCAGGGTTCTCCCAAGAAATAGTATATATATATATATATATATATATATATATATATAGAGAGAGAGAGAGAGAGAGAGAGAGAGAGAGAGAGAGGCCAGCTCAAGCGATTATGAGGGCTGGCAAGTCTAAAATCTGCAGTGGTCCAACAGACTGAAGGCCCAGCAAGGAGTCAATGTTGCAGTTCAAGTCCCAAGGCCACTCACAGGTGAAATTCCTCCTTGCTCAGGAGAGGTCAGTCTTTTGTTCTATTCAGGCTTTCAACCAATTGGATGATGAGGCCCATACACATCATTCAGGGCAATCTGCTTTATTCAGAGGTCACTCATTTAAATGTTAGCCACACCCAAAAACACCCTCACAGAAACAGAAGGGATAATCACACATCTGGGCACCATGACTCAACCAGGTTGATCCATAATATTAACAATCACAGGCAAATTACTTAAATTCTCTGTTTCTTCCATCCCTCACCTGTAGAATTGTGATCATAGTAACACTAATCTCTCAAAGCTGTTAACATTATTAGATGAAATATTAAATATAGAGCACTTAGAATAGGGACTCAATAGCTCCATAAAAATTTGAAGTCATGAGTAGCTATTGTTATTCTGTAATGAAGAATACCTTTTGCAATCAGAAAATAAATGCTTTTGGTGGCAGTGTTGGGACTTTCTTCAATGTTTATGGTTCTTGAAGTTTGGGTGGAAAATTTAGTTTGCAATGATTTGGACCTAAGAGAAACTTGGGAACAAGCAATACAGTATCACAAATATGCACATTTAACCGAGGCTTATAGGAGTCATGAGACTTGTCTCTCTCACTGCAATGTTTCATGATCCTCCCCTGGCATAAACTCTGAGCAGTCCAAGAGCCAACCATGTTCCTGATAATAGGAGGACGTAGGGCAGGTGTCAGAAGCACCACTGCAAAATTTGCCCCTAATTCAAATACTTTTGTATTCACGAGAATCTTCATCTTCTTTATGAACTGCTGGCATTTACAATTCCTTTTTAAAGGATGGCATTTGCCCAAGGCCACTGATCTGGATACTTATTGCATAAAGGAATTTGTCCTCCTAACCGGTATTAATAGAACAAACAAAGGCCACAATTACATAGATCCTACAATCAAATAGGATAAAATAAAGTTAAAACATTCTGAAATGTTAGGCTATTCCTGAGCGGTTTTGCTTAATCAACAGGGACAGATAGGCTGGGAGATGTCTGTAGTATTGCTCATACTCAGAGAGTCAAGGTAGGGGAATAGTCAATAGGTTAATTTCTGTGTCAGGTTCTATGAAATCAGTAGCTCCAGCATGGATTTCTCAATTGTGACTGATTATTACCCTATCTAAGCTTTCCCAAAATTTATTTTTATTTTTTTAAAGATATATTTATTTATATTAGTGGGGGTGGGGCAGTGGGCAAGGGCCAGAATCCCAAGCAGGCTCCAGGCCAAGCTCAGAGGCCAACACGGGGCTTGATCTCCCTGACCCCGAGATCATGATCCCAGCTGAAACCAAGAGTTGGACACTCAACTGACTGAGCCACCCTGGAGCCCCTTCCCAAATTTATTTTTAAAATAAAGCCTCTGGGTTTAGGCTTTTCTAATCTTTCCTCTATGGAAAGAATAGTAGATTGTACTTGCCCTCTTCACCTTCCTCACCTCCCTTTTTGTGCTCTAAGCCCTCCAGTCAGGTGTTCACAAACGTGCACCATTGAAACCACTCTTTTCAAGGTCAGAAATCTTACTCAGCTTTTGAGCACATTTTCTTTACCACTATCTTCTATTTGAAATGTTTATCTCCCATACTATGATACTGCACTCTCCGTGTACTGCCTTTATCTCCCTGGACACTCTCTCCATCATATTTTTTGCCTGTACGTGATCCACCTGGCCATGATGGAGAACCCTAGACTCAGCCTCTATCCTTCTTCAGCCCTGCTGCCTGCTGTCTTTTCAATCTCATCTAGTCTCATGGCTTTTGGATTCAAACTCTATGCTGAGTCTCAGATTTTACCACCATCTCCTCTGTTCCCCTCAAGCTTGAACCACATGCCTAAGCACCCATGGACATCTCCACTGAGCATCGTACAAAGCCATGCAGCTGAGCTGGCACGAGGCCAAGCACCAGCACAATGTATCTTTGTCCCTCTCAATTCGTTTCCACATTTCAGCCACATCATCTTCTAGGGTGTTAATCTCCCCTTCTTAAACATGTCTGTGCTGCCCCATTGCAATCAAAACAGATTCCAAACTCTATCCCATGATATCAGTGGCCTGACCCCAAAGTCCTCTCTGACTCTACCTCCATCACATCCCCTTGACACACTCCAGCCAACCGACGGTCTGATTCACAAATGCACTAAGTTCATTAAAAAGACAGCTCTATTTCCTCTAATACTGACAACACTTCTGATACCATATGTGTGGGCTTTCCACATAAAGCAAATCTGATACAAACTACTTAGAGTGTGTGCAGACCTCACATTTTAAGGCTCAGTACCACAAGGCTGTCCCCAGTTCAGAAATAATAGTAAGTCCAGGTCTCCTGGACTTCTGACTGATAGACTGTTAATCAGGGGTTCCCACAATGCCTTCTTCCAGTTGGATAATTTGCTAAAATGGCTCACTGAACTCAGGAAAACACTTTAGTATTACTGGTTTATTATAAGGGATATGACTCAGGAGCAGCCAAATGGGCATGTGGAAAGGGGTACAGAGTTTCCATAGCCTCTCAGGGTACAGCACCCTTCCGGCACCATGATGGGTCCACCTACCTGGAAGCTCCCTGAACCCCTTTGTTCTGGGTTTTTATGGTGGTTATGTGATGTAGGCATAATTGGTTAATTCATTGGCCACTGGGATTGAACTCAACCTTCGACTCCTCTCCCCTCCCTGGAGCTCAGGGCTGAGAGTTGAAACACCCTCATCACAGGATTGGTTCCTCTGGCAACTAGACCCATGCTCAAAGAGTCAGGTCTTTAACATAAATGCTGGTATGGTCGAAAGCAACTTATTATGAGTAATGACAGATGTGCTTCTGACCCCTATCACTGAGGAAATTCTAAGGGTTTTAGGATCTCCGTGCCAGGTACTGGAGACAAAGACTAGATATATATTTATTATTATATTACCATTTCATACTCTTTCTTTCCTCTTCCTTTGCAAAGTCCCTGGGACTTTGAATTTGTTCCTTTTTTGGAAACTCTCCCCTCTGGCTTTTATATGCCTGACTAGTCAGAAATGCCATCCCAGGACAATCCATCAAAGACCAAGTACCCTCTGTGATACCACTCTTCTTTATTTAGTCAAGAAAATCATCAATATCAGAAATAAGTTATGCAGCATATTTATTATTCATATAGTCTCTTATTATTTATACCTAATTAATTATATCACTTTATATTACATTATATTAATTATATATTATTGTTATCTGCTGCTCCCCCCATTGACAAAATATAAGCTCTACCAACTGTGTTAGTTTCCTAGGGCTACAGTAACAAAGCATCACAAAATGAGTGGCTTAAAACAGCAGAAATCCATTCTTTCACTGTTCTGGAGATTAGAAACCTGAAATCAACGTGTCTATAAGGCCATGCTCCCTCTGGAGGCTCCAAGGAAGAATCCTTCCTTGCCCCTTCTGCTTTGGCTGGTAGCTGGCAATCCTTGGCTGTAGCTTCTGCCTGTCTTCCTATGGGCATCTTCCCTCTGTGTTTGTCTCCAAATATCTCTCTCTTTATAAGCACACCAGTCAGTAGATTTAGGACTCACCCCAATCCTGTATGACCTCATCTCAACTTGATTACAGCTACAAAGATTCTATTTCCAAACAAGGTCCTAATCACAGGTTCCGAGGGTTAGGACCTAAACATAGGTTTCGCAGGGACATAATTCAACCATGCACTGCTGTGTGGTAAGCACTATGTCAGGTGCCTCGACCGTAGTAATTGTTCAATAAATATTGCTGACTGACGGACTAATGGACTGCATAGAACACTTGCTCCCAATCTGTCCACCTACATCAGTGCTGTGTGTAAGAAGTATAGAGTGAGGCAATGAGGGGATTTTAACTATGTGTTGAGATTTTCTGAATGCATTAATCTACATCAGGCAAAGTAGCTTAAAACACTATATATTGTTTCTGGTTGCTATTACTCTTACTTTTGGTCATGGATCCTTTTGTGTGGGTTATTATTCTTTCTGCTACTGTACATTTTTTGTACTCTTCAGGCTCCCAGATCAGACTCTGTCTGGGTCTCAATGACACACAGCTAGACTTTAAACATCAAACTAAATTACTATTTATGAAGTCACTTCCTTTATCGCCCCAATAGTTGCTTGTTTTCCTCATTTCTGCACCAACTTGCTTTTCCTCCACTGTTTTACACTGGTGTGATTTCAAACTGTGGACTTTGCTTTACTTGTTTTCTTCATGTTGTTTTTTTCCTCCCCCAGCCTGCTCAGCATTACTTAGGCTCTAGTTGCAGCCTATTTTGCTGACACAGACCCACAGATCCCCTACTACCTTACACCCCCTTGGGAATTCACAGTGCATGCATGGATGTTAAATCAACCCATCAACTTGCATTGCAGCATTTAAAAAGTAGCTTGTTAGATATTTGAAAAAAAAAATCTAGGCGAAGAAAACATTACAGTGTTGACTGTGTTTAGATTCTAAAGGTGAGATTGTGGTAAATTTCAACTCTTTCTTTCACAAATCTTTTAAAGTATGATTTCTATCATCTGGTTGCAGCTGCATAATGTCCAGTCCCAGAATAACACATCAACGTACCTGTTTCGATCATGTCACATAAATGAAAATAACTTACCGAGACCTAAGTCTGTCCCATCCAATATATTGGTGAGTTGATGGTGTTTAATTTAAACTGTCAACAACTAAAAAAAAATAAAAATAAAAAAATAAACTGTCAACAACTTGGATGTTGCAATATTATCCCCATTTAACAGAATATGAAAGGAAATTTTGAAAGACTATGTAATTTTAACAAATCTCACACAGCTAGGTAGCAGTGGAATTAGGACTTGGAACAAGCTCTGTCAGTCCCCAAAGTCCATTTATTTCCATTTAGCATGCCCTCTTCATTCAGCAGTATGTTTTAAGGAAGTACAGAATTTACACTGACTTTAAAGAATGTGTATATAATATGTCCAATGAATATTTAATAGATGGGTGTACTTGTATTCATTCTGAAATAAAGAGATGATGAATATTCTGATATCACTAGACTGTCTTTTCAAATGTTCATCTATGTTTTCTGCCACAAGGGGTTCAAACCCATCATTTTGTGCAACTTGTCTTTTGTATATGAACTTACAGGCTGAACCAAACTGCAATCTCCAGCTCCCATGGCCACCCCACTCTGTCCCTTTGCTACCCCACTGCACCTTACTAAATGCTTCTGCCCCAAGACTCATCAAATTCCTAATTTTTGTGTCACTCAGACAGAATTTGAACTTCAAAGCTCTACCTTTTAAGTTGCCTGGTCTGCTGCAGATACCTCCTCTCAAGTTTCTAAAATCCCACCATATTTTCTGCATGATCTGCCTACCTGGGACTTGAAAAGTGGCTTTTTCATTTTATTATTCATTTTTTAAAAAATATAGGAGCATGTGACTCTTAATTACAGTGGGAGTATTATTAATATATTGGTATCTCAAAGGCCTCCCCCCAAAGCATGATTAATTAGAGTTTAGGACCTTGGACAGTGGTGAGCCCATGGTGGCAGGGGAAGGCCAACTACAATTCTTTCTTTTTCTTTTTCTTTCTTTCTTTCTTTCTTTCTTTCTTTCTTTCTTTCTTTCTTTCTTTCTTTCTTTCTTTCTTTCTTCTTTTTCTTTCTTTCTTCTTTCCTTCTTTCGTTTTTTCTCAGCCTGGACAGACTATGGCATCTTTGTGTCTTCAGTGTCCCAGCATGCTGCCTAGAAAATAGCAAGTGGTCAATAATATTCATTGAATTTAACTCAATTAAGGACACTTTTGTGGAAAAGGTGAATTTCCAGAGCAGTTTGAATAATACAGAAGATTTGATAGGCTTTTAGAAAAAGAATGACATACTAAACACATTCCTCTTTTCTAGTGTGCTTTAAAAAGGAATAAAAAGGGCAGCTGGGGGTGGAGGAATAAGGTAGAAGTAAGTGCCTGGATGCAAAACTAAATAACATACACTTTAAATTGCCATTTGGAGAATTATAGAAACTCCCTTTTCTACAATAATTCAGTCATATCATTTCAATTTTGCCTTTAGAACAATCTTGCTGGATGCCTAAATTTATGTTTTCATCTTAAGGAATTTCAAATGGAAATATTGCATCCTATGAGCTGAGAGATAAAATTCAAGAATATATCTCTAAGAGAATGCATTATTTTATTCACATAAGTAGAAATCACAGTTCTTTAGATAGCAACTATCCTATGTTATAAGAGTGCAGAAAAAAATAAAACTTGAGGTTTCTAGTTTCATATCTATTTTTTTAAAAAACCAGAAACAGCCTTATAATTGCTCTGCTAGCTTATGTAGTGAAAGAGAAAAGCAATTATTTTCAAAGGGTATTTATTTTTCATAAAAGTCACCAGGAAACAAACACTAGTACTGGCATAATTTTATTGGGATTGAAAATATAGTCAGAATATAGCTGCTCAAATGCAGTTTAGGGAAGTTTGAACAGAAATAGCAAGCAAAACAAGATCAGGCCAAAACATTAAACATGACTTGGAAAGTTTAGAAATATATACATGCACACTGTAAGTTATACCAGAATCGCAGGATGTTAGAATTGAAAAAGGACACCAGAGATAAGGACCCAGACTCATTTATGGAAGGAATTTGCCAGAGTCAAAACCAGCCCTAGCTCTGCCAAAAGAACTGAAAGGAAAGGAGCTCAGAATATTTGTACTTGGAGTTCAAAACCACGCATCTCGGTTTTGTAATGCTTGATAATGAATGCAGAGAGATGATAATTTACTTGTTTTATGGTTTTCTCCCCTCCCTTTGCAAAATAAGCAGATTAAGCCAAACTATATGTACTACAGTGTCAGCTTCTTGAGGGCAGAGCTGCAGATGATCTTTTCCTACATCTTTACTCCCTGACATAAGGTCCAAGGCATATCAAGAGGAGTTGGATCTAGTAATCACTGACTACTTACCATACTAATTACCTTCATGGTGTGGTAAATATATTAGCAAACTATTACTGTTATGGGTTGGATTGGGTCCCCCAAAAAAGATTCATTTACATTCTAAACCCTAGTACCTCAGAATGTGAGCTTATTTAAAAACAGAGCTAGTGAAACAAAAAACAAATAAACAAAAAGAAAGAAAGACAATAAAGCCAGTGCAGCTATAATTAGTTCAGATAAAGTTCCACTAGAGTAAAAGAAGGCCCTTAATCCTACATGACTAGTGTCCTTATAAGAAGGCAGCCACAGAAGGAAGATGGCCATGTGAATTCAGAGGCATGGGGTGAACCCTGAAAATACAAAGACTGGAGTGATATGTCTACAAGCCAAGGAAGGTCTTGAGCCACTGGCACTAGAGGAACAAGGAAGGATCCTCCTCTACTGGCTTCAGAGGAGCATAGCCCTACTGACTTTTTGATTTCAGACTTCTAGCCTTCAGAACTCTGAGAGCACAAATCTCATCTGTGCTCTGTTTTAAGCCACCTAGTTGGTGGTACTTGGTTACAGCAGCACCAGGAAACTAATACACAAACTTAATCCTCCCTATGTCCTAGGTGGTTCAGGGGGCTCACATTTAATCATATAACTGATAAAGAAATTGAGTCCTCAAGGCAGAGTAAGATGCTGAGGGTCACAGTGGCAGGGCCACGTTGGCAGGTCACAGGCAGTCTGACTCCAGGACCCATGAATATTACAAAATATTTGCTGGTCAAGTGAAATAGTGCCTGGATGTGTAGTATTGCTCTATAGTGCATGGGCACAGGCAAAATGATTTCTTCTCAATATATTGTGCTAGAATATGTACTGCCAAAGTGTGCACATGCTAAATCATATTTTAAATAAAACAGCAAAACCTCCTGTAGTGGGTTTCATGACCACTGTACCCTACACCCCACTTCCTACCAATTAATTGCTAATTAGATGATTAGCTCTTATTCAATACTAATAGGATGTCTTGCATCTAATTTTTTTCAAACCTTTATGTGTAGAAATGTAGAAAATGGTACCGTCAGAGCTTTTAGAACCTGTGCACCTCTAAAAAAGTGTATTTCAGGGGCACCTGGGTGGTTCAGTGCTTGAGCATCTGCCTTTGGCTTAGGTTGTGTTCCTGGGGTCCTGGGATTGAGTCCTGCATCAGGCTCCCTGCAGGGAGCCTGCTTCTCCCTCTGCCTATGTCTCTGCCTCTCTCCTTATGTGTTTCACAAATAAATAAATAACAATCTTTTTTAAAAAAAAATCTCTATTTCTTTTTTCTTAAAAAAAAAAAAAAAAACTTGTTGCAATTGAGTGACAAAGTTTCCTTTTTGAAAATAGTAAATACACCAGTGAGAGTTAGTGGACCTCTCTATCTTTGGTCAAAGTGTCTGTTTGTGAGCATCCCGGTTTGGGAAACTGTGTCTATTGCTTTGCTAGGAAATCTTATCTCCTGCCCCACACTCTAAATAAGAAATTTTCCAGTTTTTTTTTTTTTTTGAAATTATAGGACATTTTCTATCTAGACCCAGGGAAACGGTCGGCATTGCAGGAGAACCAGTTCCTGAGTGGCGATCCTCAGGTTAGGGCAGAAGGGAAGAAAGCCGCAATGAAATGACTCCTACTGGTAAAGTGGCTCCCTGTCATTACCCAGTTAAGTGGAGAGATGTTCTGATGAGCTGGCCTAGTGTTACACGAGCAGCTGGGAGCATGACCAGAACAACTTCTGGTGTCCTTTTAAAACATCAAATGACTAGCAATTGTAGTGGCACTCAGTCTCTATCGCTCATATTTAAACATTTTAAAATCTAACTACTATTGAGGCCGTAGGAGTCTCAAGCCTTCAAATGAATAATTTTCCCAGTGCAGAGGAGAGGCCTCTTAGAGAAAGGTTGAAAGAGAAAGTTTAAGCTCCATTTTACAAAGGTCAAGCCACTTAAAGCTTTGTCAGGTGCAGATGGGTCCTGGACTCCCCTTTCAGGGGGCCTGGCAGGTATGGTGTCTTCAGGGCAGAGTGAAGTCAATGGGCTCTTGAGTTTTAGGCAAGTGGAAGCTCCTTCTCCTTTGCTTCTTCCCTGGGGACCACGAAGACTGCTGACGAAGACTGCTGACAATGGCTCATGTGTAAATACAGACCGTGAGGTCAGCAGATGAGGTTTATTAGGGAAAGTAAAAGCTGAAGGAGAGATCAAGACCATTCCTCAGATATTAATGACGACGTTATTACTCCATACAGTGTGGCAGCGTCATTTTAAAGTTTTGCTGGCTAGCTGGCAACTCTGTTGACTCCACCGGGGCTTATTCTTCTCATCATATAAAATGAGGAAGTGGTACATTTAGATCCCTGATCTTTTTGATTCTGTGAAACTGTCACAAAGTTGAAGGCCACATGGCAGAGAGGAAGAAGTCTGGAGCCAACAGAGCTGTCATCAAATGTCAACTGGGTGGTTAACTCGATGACATTGGACAAGTTATTGAAACTCTGATCTCTAGTGTCCTCATTGGTAAAATAAAGATATTTATATTGACCTGTGGATCTGTTATGAAAATTCACAGAAATAGTGAACATCAAGCAATCAACATCTACCTGTTGATAATGGTAACTTTTACTATGTTGTCTTTATCTGTCTAATCGTTTCCACTAGACCCAAAGAAATGAGCCACATTGCAGAAGAACCAATTTCTGAATTATGGCAAAAAGTTTTAGATTTTTTCAGGTGCAGTTGTGACTAGCTTCTACCATAATGCCAGCTTACTCCTAGTTTCCAAAAACAAGTGGCTGTTGAAAGCTAGCCACACACAATGCCCCTCAGGCACCCAGCTCTGTAGGTGGCCAATCACTCACACAAACCTTCCCAGTAGTCACCATGCTCTAGTAACCAGAAGAGAAGCTAATTATTCAATAAAATGTCTTAAAAATTAACTTGTTCTTTCAACAAGAAACAAAAGAAAAAAAAAAAGAAAGAAAGAAAGCCTATAATACAGAAATTATTGTTCCATTACAGAGCTGATCAAAGTGAGACTTATGGTAATTAAAACATTTTTTTCAGGGTGCGTGGGTGGCTTAGTTGATTAAGCCTCTGCCTTCAGCTCAGGTCATGATCCTGGGATCCTGGGATGGAGTCCTGTGAGCCCTGCATTGAGATCCCTGCTCAGCAGGGAGTCTGCTTCTTCATTTCTGTCTTCCTCTGCCTCTCTCCCTGCTCATGCTTGCTCTCTCTCTCAACTAACTAACTAACTAAATAAATAAATAAAATCTAGCCCCCTCCCCCCAATTTTTTTCCTAACATCATTCAGGTAAGAACTAGCAAAACCAGGATTGAAACCTTGAGCTGCCTGACTCCAAGGCTACTAATATCAATTGCTACATTATACTGCCTAAAATTGAATCTCGACATGTTCAACATGTACACACATAACCGTATAGAAGAAGAAAAACAACCTAAGCACCATGACAGTTCAGAGGAGAGATGGTCCTACCAGGTATCAGGTAATTGCTTTACATATTTGTTGATCTTTGGGTTTGCCTTGAAGGATAGGCAGATTTTTGACAGGAGAGAAAGGGAAGAGAAGCTTTAGGTAAATTAGCTGTAAGAAATGGCATGAATCATATTGTATGTTTATGTAATGTCCAGTAATTGGTTTCAGGTGAAGCACAGGGCAGGATATGGGGGCAGCTGTTAAGAGGCTGCAGAGAGAAATTATGGAGTCTTAAATCCCAGTCTGAGGAGTTTTGGTTTCATTGGAAATACAGAGAAGTGCCACTTGTGGTATGTGATCCAGTGAATGATGTGCTCAGAGTTTGTTCAAAAGGAAGGATCTGCCCAGGGTGAGGAGGAGAGAGGGGGAGAGGAGACACTCGTGGTGAGGAGCCAAGTTAAGGAACAGTTGCAGTAATTATAATGAAGGAAAAGAGGAAAAAGTCCCCAAGCATTTGTTATGCACCTGCTGGGGAAAGACACTGCATTAGACACTTAACTCACATCATATTATTACTTCTCATAGTACAATAAAGAGGACAAACTGACTCAGGGTTACAGGTGAGAGGATTGAGTCTTGGGGATGGAATGGTCAGATATGGTCAAGAGCAAAGACAGTATGAGAATCTCGGACTCTGACTCCAAAGGCCACTGGCATTACTGGAAAGGACTGGGCTGCGATGGAACATTTGGGACCTCTGGAACCATTAGCTGAAGACTACCAGGTTGCTTGTGCCTCTCTCTATACTTTTGAGTCATTTCCACATATAAAGATCCACTTTCCCAGAAACCTGGTGATCATAGCTACTTGCAACTCCCAAATTTTGCATCTTACTTTGCAGCCACTAGATGAATACTTACCAGATAACGTAGCCCCAAAAATCTTGTGGAGAGAAAATAATTCCCCAAGTTAGGTGCAGCATTCATCTCTAAACCAATGAACTCTAGGCAAAACAGCATGGCCCAATAGGAGCAGGACCGTTTGGTCAGGCCCACCTCTGGGGTTAGAGGACACCGTCACACCTATTTAATATGAAATCTCTCTCAGTAAACACATGGATGGAAAGAAAACCAGTTTCTGTTTAAAAACAAAAAAAGAAAGATACCAGATCGTCCCATTGGTAGCACTGTATGCATTCTTTCTATGAATAAATCATTTAGGAGTGAAATTTCATGGCCTGAATCACAGGAATATCATTTGAGCTGAAATGAAGGAGGTAGATGCAGTTGTCAGTAGCAGTCTGTATCAGAGACCCCATGATAAACATCTCCTAAGGGTCTGTCTTATAAAAGGGCTTGTCCAGCTAAGTGCCACTGATATTAACATGGCAGCTCTACTGCTTTTTTTTTTTTAAAGATTTTATTCATTTATTCATGAGAGACACACAGAGAGGCAGAGACATAAGCAGAGGGGGAAGCAGGCTCCCTGCAGGGAGCCCAATGAGGGACTTGATCCCGGGACCTGGGATCACACCCTGAGACTAAGGCAGATGTTCAACCCCTGAGCCACCCAGGCATCCCTCTCTACTGTTTTTATCTTTATGTCATGATGTTATCTTATAAAAGCAACAGATGTAAAATCAGTGAATGTTTTAATATGAGGATCAACTACCCACATATTACCATTCCATTAAAAAATGAGCCACATTGCATCTTCTCTATCAGAGATGAGGATTTTTCTAGATGCTTTGACAGAAAGCAATAAACTTTTTTTTTTTTGTTCCTAAGTACAGTAGCCTCCTAATCTATGAGGGATATGTTCCAAGGCCTCCAGTGGATGCTGATAGTAACAAACCCTATATATATATGTTTTTCCTATACATATATACACCAATGATAAAGTTTAACACATAAATTAAGCACAAAACTAAGAAAATAGAACAATTATGATAATGTACTATAATAAATGTTCTGTGAATGTGCTCTGCCCCTTTTGAAATATCTTACTCTATTGTACTCACCTTTCTTCCCATGATGATATGAGATGATAAAATGCCTGCGTGATGAGATAAAGCTAGGAGAATGATGCAGGCATTGTGACGTAGCACTAGGCTACTATTGACCTTCTGATGCTAAGTCAAGAGGATCGTCTGCTGTTCGGCCATGGTTGACTGCAGGTAACTGAGACCATGGAAAATGAAACCACGGAAATGGGGGGGGGGGCTGCTGGATATGTTGTTCTTTGAGGCTAAGTTTATAAGGGATGATACTATCAAAACACCAAAACCCATTTATCAGGATAAGATGTATTACCCAGAAAATCTAAGAACACATTCACGATCCATTTTGTGGAGAAGTTAAAACATTTATTTTTCAGAGTACTTAAAGATATCTTCATCCCGTCTAATTGGATTCTTTAATAATTATCTAATATGTTTGCTGAGTTTTACAGTATTGTATTTTCACATATATCATCCCTTCTGAGATCCACAGCAACTTGTTGAGGTAGTCAGAGAGGGCATTATTGTTCTCATCTTGGAGATGATGACATAGAGGGTCAAATGAACTGATTTTCCAACTTTCAGAGAGTATCAAGCTTGATGCTTACCAAGTTACTCTTTTCACTCTTAGGAAGGAAAGGAATGTGTTAAGGACGTTTCATAATTCATGGAGTCTCTGAAGTGGCTAAATACCCAGTTTTGATGGCTAGGTAGCCAAAACACTGCCCAAATTACACCAACAGACCCACTCCAGTGAGGACAATGGCATGATTACAACTTCAGGATGCAAATAGCACCTCTCATGCCTGAATTATGGCAGACATGGATGGACCCTGTCGGTTCTGAACAGTGTCACTTTGGGATGCAGAATGTCTTCAACATCATTTGCACCAGGATAGATTCTGTGCTTATAATGGACTGAATGTTCATGTTGCCCCCAAATTCAGATGCTGAAAACCTAACCCCCAAGGTGATGGTATTAGGAGTGAGGCCTCTAGGAGGTGATTAGGTCAAGAGAATGGAGCCTCCATGAATGGGGTTAGTGTCCTATGAAAGAAAACCCAGAGAGGTCCCTCACCTTTTAGCCCTGTGAGGACAGAGTGAGAAGAAAGCATCTATGAACCAGGGATTGGGTTCTCATCAGACACTGATTGTTGGCACCATGATCTTGGACTTCTCAGCCTCCAGAACTATGGGAAATAATTGTTTCTAAGCCACCTAGTTTATGCCATTCTGTTATAGCAGCCTGAACAGATTAAGCCAGTACCTCACCTACTTCTGCAAATCAGACCCCCTCAGATTCAGTGTCCTGTATGTACGTTTGAGTAATAGAAACTGGGTCATTCTGCTCCTGGGGTGACCAATCATCCCAGTTTGCTCAGGACTATACTGATTTCAAGACTAAAAAGTCTCACATTCCAGGAAGCTCCTCAGTTCAGGGCAAGCTGAGATGGTTGGCTGCCTTACTGTACTTCAGTTACCAGGGAGGCTGAGAAAGCAAGTTTCACTACCACGAAGGTAAATAATACCTTAAAACACATCAGAAGTACTCGACGTTATCAGGCCACCAAGAAACAATGAAAAATTCCACCACCCAGTGATGATGAATTGCTAATTCTAAGTTATTAATAGGAGCTTAAAGTATTAGAAAAATAATATATATTTAGTAGTCATCTATTTTTTTAGCTCTGGTCAGTGTAGATACTATCCACTTATCTCACTGATTGGTTCATGAAAGGTCATGAGTCTCAAATTGGTCTATGTGTGTTCTCCAGGAGTGGACTGGGTATACAGAGCAGGCTATCTGGGTTTCTCTCCTTGCCTCCATGGGAGAGGAAAGCAGGAACTTCTTAACAGGGGAACTGAGTGAACTCATTCTATGAAGAGGAACAGTGTCAAGGGCAGAGAGAAAGGGAGTGTTTGAGAGAACAAGAGAGCAGGAGAGGGAGAAATCGCTGAGACTGTCCTGTGAGTCCCTGAGAGCACTTTACTTCCTGGCATATCACTCCTTTTGTTTAAGCCGGTGTGGTTTAGCCTTAGGATTTTTTTCCTTTTAAGGTTTTGTGTTTTGTAAATGGGGGAGGCTAGTTGCAGACACATGTTGCCTCAATCTGTAGCTCTGGGAAAATAATTAGAATGACTCTAGTTTCAGTTGTCTAAGACACAGGTTCATGCACACAAAATTATCACCTGCTTTAAAATATGCAAGTGTGTTGGTTTATTACTCTTAGATTTTATTTATTCCTAATTAAGTTGTCTTATCACCAGCCTATTATATATTCCATTTTCTAAACACCTACATTTGTTTATTTCTCTGTATCTCACAAAGTATCAGGTCCTAGTCATAATTCCTGGCATCATGTATTCCAGCACACTCTACATTAGTGTTTTCTGAAATTATAGGAATAACTTCTATGATTAAGGTCTGTTTCTTACTTTGGGACCAAAATGCCAATGATCTAATTAACGTCTCAATTCTGCTCTTCAAATCTCCAAGCCTGTATCCATGAGACCTCTCTTTTTTGGACTTGCATTTAAGATAAAAGAATATGCTTCTCCTGAGCTGATGTCAGTGCTTAGATTTTAAGCACTAGAAAGTGAGAACAAGAAAATAGCGTAAATTTTGTTAACAAACACCTCTAATTTCTCTATGACTCAATTATTTTAGAAATCTTACAGTAAGATTTCTATGTACAATCTGCTAGGTCCACAATGTACCTGTAGATTGTCAAGCATAGATTTGGTGAGGAATAAACAATCTTGTTCAAAGGTCTGGTCCAGGGCTAGAGACTTACGTCAGAGTGAGCAACAGTGAGCCAAAGGTGGACTAAGGTGTTCCTGGCCAGTCCATTCAGCACTGAGGCAAATCCCCTTCCTAACCTACATCTCAAGTCTCCTAATGTTGGCTACTCTTGATTCGAGCCACTGATTATCAGACAAAAGAGGAGTAGATCTGTCATGAGGAACTCAAACCTGGGTGCCTTCCCTTGAAAGCAAAGAAACCCCCTTTTCAGCTTGTGTACTATTCCAATGGTTATAGATAAAGTTTAAGGTCCATATATAGCTCTGTCATGCCCTTAAAGCACCTACAGGGTATTAAAATCCCAGGATTAGCAGCACACTTTCCCTTTTTAGGCTTATGCGAATAAGAATTTGATAGATCATATATGTATATTATGTCAGTGCCCTACTAACAGTTCCTTCTGTTTTATAAAAATAGATTTGATTCTTCAGAGCAGTTTTGGGTTTGTAAAATTGAGCAGGAGGTTAGAGATTTCCCATATATCCTGTACCGTCACATATGCATACCCTGTTCCATCATCACCACTGTCCTCCAGAGTGGTACTTTTGTTAGGTTGGATGAACCTGCATTGATGTGTCACTATCATTCAGAGTTTATAGTTTATGTTAATTTTCATTCTTGCTCTTTTTGGTTCTACTGGTTCAGATGAATGTATGAATGACGTGTATCTGCCATTATGGCTTCATACAAAGTAATTTTACTGCCCTATACATCCTCTGTGCTCCATCTATTCATATCTCCCTTTGTAACTCCTGGCAACCACTACTTTTTTTTACTATTTCTATATTTTACCCTCTCCAGGATGTCATATAGTTGGGATCATACTGTATGTAAGTTTTTCAAATTGGCTCCTTTCATTTAGTGATATGCACTTAAATGTCCTCATAGCTTGATCATTCATTTCTTTTTAGTGCTAAATAATATTCCTTATCTGGAAGTACCACAGTTTTTCCTTTCACCTACTGAGGACATCTTCGTTGCTGCCACGTTTTGGCAATTGTCAATAGAGCTGCTTTAAACATCTGTGTGCGGGGTTCTATGTGGGCATAAGTATCAGATAACTCCTTTGGGTAAATACCGGGGAGCACAACTGCTGGATCATATGGTAAGAATATATTTAGCTTTGTAAGAACCCACCAGACTGTTTTCCAAAGTGGCTGTGCCATTTTGCATTTCCACTAGCAATGAACAATTTGTATATTTTTTTTATATTTTTAATTTGTGCATCCTGCTGAGTCTTTCTTGTCTAAAAACTTGATATCTCATCCTGTTTCCATCCAATTTCAACTGAAAATCAAACCTGTCTACATTTTATTTCTTCTTATGACTGCCAAACTGCTTTAAAGAAAAGTCTGCATGTGCCTTCTCCCTTCCCGCTTACTACCTTGAAAATCACACCATTATCTGGAAGTTTCTTTCTCCCGCAAAGAAAAAAATATAAAGCAATGGTATTGAAGGTAGTAATTATAATGGATTATTAGTTCTGATATTTTTAAATTTCCCTCTTACATTGGGCACCCTCTTGTGGAAACTCCCTTTTTTTGCTTTGAGGATACGATTTTCCTGATTCTCCTTTTACAACTGTTTATCTCCACCCTTCTTCCAACCTGTAAAATATAATTTCCTAGCAGTAATTTTTTCTTTGTTTTCATTCTTTTCTTCATTTTCAATATTGTGTATCTTAGTTACCATATGTTTCAGTTATTGCAAATCTGTGAACAAACTCTAACATCTTGATTTCCAAATTTGACCATCCACTAAATTCCAGTTTTACTTCCCCAATTAGATACTCAGAGGATCCCCAGATATAAGGCTTCGTATTCTTTTTTTTAATAAATTAATTTTTTATTGATGTTCAATTTACCAACATACAGAATAACACCCAGTGCTCATCCCGTCAAGTGTCCCCCTCAGTGCCCGTCACCCACTCACCCACACCCCCTGCCCTCCTCCCCTTCCACCACCCCTAGTTCGTTTCCCAGAGTTAGTTCTTTATGTTTTGTCTCCCTTTCTGATATTTCCCACACATTTCTTCTCCCTTCCCTTATATTCCCTTTCACTATTATTTATATTCTCCAAATGAATGAGAACATACACTGTTTGTCCTTCTCCGATTGACTTACTTCACTCAGCATAAAGGCTTGGTATTCAAAAGTGGATTGACACTTTTTTTCCCTTTAATCACTCCTACTATGTGCCTTCTATTTCTTTTTTTTAAAGATTGTATTTATTTATTCATGAGAGACACAGAGAGAGAGAGGCAGAGACACAGGCAGAGGGAAAAGCAGGCTCCCTGTAGGGAGCCCGATGAGGGACTCAGTCCCAGGGCCCAGGGATCACAACCTGAGCCCAAGGCAGATGCCCAACCGCTGAGCCACCCAGGTGTCCTTGTGCCTTCTATTTCTATCTGGGCCACAACCATTGCCATTGCCACCTGCCCTAAACCTCTAGGTACCTGGACATGAAAACTTGATACTTTAAATTTTTTTTTCCCTTTGATCCCACAAGGAATCATTTGCCAAGTTAAGTCAGATATGCTGCCAGTTACTTTCTTTTTTCCTCTCCTCCCTTTTACAAGCTTCTAGTTTTTTTTTTATTTCTCACCTGGAATTCTGCAGGTATCCTTCCATTCAGGGATTTTCAAGTGTGAGTTTTGCCAGAATGTAGGGTGGGGGACAGAACACGTCCTGCTAGGAAGTCCTGTCAAGACATTGTTGGCTGAGAAAAGGAGATGTTTGCAGTGTGCTGACAAGGTGCTTTATGAGACTTGGACATGAAAATGCTTTGTGTGGTGTTCTCCTTCATCTGTATCTTGGAATTCGTATATCCTAAGGGGACACAAAAGATCCACACAGAAGGAGGAAAAAAGCTTTAGATCTTCCACTTTCTATTGATACTGATTCTGTGTTCCAAAACAAAATAGAAAGAGAAGATAGGCTTTACTAGTGCCTAATGTATATCTCTACGCCTGCCCCTCCCTTCCTCTATGGGGGGAGCCACCTGCTACCTGGCAAGGCTGAGTAGTGGGAGCACCCCTGGAGGGATGCACACGGTGGCCTCATTTATTCCTTTTTTGTAACAAAATGCATTGTGTCTCAGGTACATGCAGATAATGGCTTCACAGATTATTTTATCTAGCTCTAACTAAACAAGCCCTCACAAAATAAAGTGCTTAAAAATGCCAGGAAAATTACAACAAAATATGAGTAATTAAATAGAAGCAAACCAAAAACCAATGGCAGAAACAATGCTTATCCTCTTCTTAATATAAGCTCTCTGTCACCTGTATTATAATACAACATAATGATAATCTAGCCAGACAGACAAGAAATAGGCCTCAAACTCTAAATGAACAAAAAGACTATTTGATATTTGGCTATAGCTCCTCTTTAGTTGGGGATGAAACTTGCCTAAGTGTATATGTACCTTGAGGTAGTAGCTAAAGATGACATGTAGCTGTCATGATCAGTAAGACAGAAACACAGCTAAGCCTAAATAACACATTCAATTATATATATGTATGTGTGTATTGTAGTGAGAGCAGAAGGATTATTAAACCATCAAAAATTTTATAAATACATCTTTTAAATATTGTTTATTTCACTTTTTAATTTCCATATTTGAAAAAATAGTATAGTATATATTAAATACATTTATAAAGGTAGACTTTAACCTTTCTACCAAAACTATGCGTGAAGAAAATGTCTGGAGACAAATGTCCTTTACCAACTAAGACAGAAAATCTTGACCCAAGTAAGCAAATTCATCACTCAGATTAGTGCCCATGATTAAAACTTATATTATGTTACATTTCAAATGATGTAATTTTTTTAAACAATATCTTTTACTTGCTGTTTGGCCAAAACAAGTTATTTTAAAAGTTCTAATAAAAGAAAAAGAAGAAAATATTCTCCTTCTCAAACTGGGGCCTGGGATAAAAAACTTTGAGAAACATTTAAGAAATAGTATTCTCAACGGTTTTTCTGTCTGTAGTCTTCCTCTTCTGTTTAGTTCTCTATTTGTGTGTGATTGTGTTTTGTGAAATTTCAAACATACGAGTAATGAAGAGTTTTAGCTTTACAGAAAATACAACACACACAAAAATCAAAGAGGTGAAGTAGAAACCTTAAATTCTAAATTTGAATTAAGAATATTAGTATAAACTCAATACCTTTTCTTTTAAAAAAATGTATCTTTTAACTTGGGCCATTAAATGGGCCTAAAAACAGCATGTCCATGAACAGAACAGACATTTTTCCAAAGAAGACATCCAGATGGCCAACAGACACATGAAAAGATGTTCAACATCACTCATCATCAGGGAAATGCAAATCAAAACCAAAATGAGATAGTATTTCACATCTGTCAACATGGCTAAAATAAAAAACACTAGAAATAACAAGTGTTGGCAAGGATGTGGAGAAAAATAAACCCTCGTGCACTGTTGGTGGAAATGCAAACTGGTGCAATCACTGTGGAAAACAGTGTGGAGGTTCCTTAGAAAGTTTAAAATAGAATTACCCTATGATCCTGTAATCACACTGCTGGGTATTTACTCAAAAAATACAAAAATACTAATTCAAAGGGATACATGCATTCTTATGTTTATAGCAGCATTATTTATAATAGCCAAATCATGGAAGCAGCCTGAAGTGTCCACTCATAGATGAATGGATAAAGAAGAGGTGATATATATATAATTAAATATTATTCCACCATAAAAAATAATAAAATCTGCCATTTGCAACAATATTGATGGAACTAGAGAGTATAATGCTAATGAACTAAGTCGAGAAAGACAAATATATGATTTTACTCATATGTGGAATTTAAGTAACAAAACAAATAAACAAAGGAAAAAGAAAGTCAAACCAAGAAATAGACTCTCAACTATATATTTTTTTTTAATTTTTTTTATTTATTTATGATAGTCACAGAGAGAGAGAGAGAGAGAGAGAGAGAGAGAGAGACAGAGACACAGGCAGAGGGAGAAGCAGGCTCCATGCACCGGGAGCCCGACGTGGGATTCGATCCCGGGTCTCCAGGATCGCGCCCTGGGCCAAAGGCAGGCGCTAAACCGCTGCGCCACCCAGGGATCCCCGACTCTCAACTATAGAGAACAAACAGATGGTGGGAGTGGGAATGAGTGAAACAGGGTGGGGGGGGTGCGGGGGGAAGAACAGTGGTGAGTCCAGTAGCAATGGGCATCCATATTGTCTAGATTACAGTCTCTAAATTTTCTGGAGAAGTTACTGATTTTAGATATTGCAAAAGAAAAGAACCAGATGAGCCTAGAACATCTTGTGCCAAAAAGTAAGAAAGTTATCAATAAAATCAAAAGGATTCCACTGCTACTGGATTAAAACACATCCATTCTTACATACTCAAGTGGGGTAGATGACATGTCAAAATCATCTCTTTGGTGACCTATGGAGGATCATAGAAAATCAATTTATTATTTTAAAAAGTGGTAAATAAAGAGAAGTAACCAAGAAATAATTTGATCTTACGTTATGTACTGTATCTCAGAGTAATGAAAAACCATTGATGGAAAAGTTCTTTTTTTTTTTTTCAATAGAAAGGCCAGCTATTAGAATATTAATGGGAAATTGGAACCAAGCAATGATCAACAAGCTAAAAAGCCAGTAGAGTTTTTATAATGCATAAATCACACTGACAACTCCCAAATCAACTGATTAATCTTAACGAAAAACAGACACTATGCCGCTCTTGATGTGGTTCAATAGAAAGTATACACCACCACCTATGGAATATTCTTTTTGAAACAAACAAGCTAACCTCAAACATCAATCAAATGCAATCAGCAAAATTTAGAATGTTAGAAACTTTGAAGGACAAATATCCCACTTTCTTCAACAAATGAATTTCCAAGAAAAAAAGAGCAGAAATCATAGATTAAAAACTTGAGAGGCATATCAATCAAATGCATTCTGGCACTATCAAGCAAACTCCAAGCAAAACCAAAACCAGACAAAATTATGGAACTTTGACCATTGACTTGATAATACCAAGAAATAATTTTTAGTTTTTATTGTGTCTTGCAATCATAATGTCAACAGTTTAAAAGTCTCCTTCTTCTAGATGCACATAGTGAAGTTTTCATGGAATTAAAGAGTATCTGAGATTTGCCTCAGAATAATCTAGGACTGAAGAGAGTGAGAGGAATTTTAGAAGAAGCAAAATTTACTCTGTATTAATTATTATTGAAACTTGGTAATGGCTTTATGGGGGCTTATTAATCTATTTCATCTATTTTTATATGTTTAGAATTTTCTGTAATTAAAGAACTCAGGCATACAAGCAGGTAGGAATAATAATTTCATGCTCAACCATATACATGTCACCTAGCTGAACAAGTACTTTACACATATCAGTGAAGATCTTGGGGTGCAATTTTATAAATAAGGGTTTATGTAGGTGTGGTTACACTTTCTGGATTCTTAGTTCTGTTTCTTATTGTCTTCCTTCACTGGCCAATGGTTTTCTTTGTTAGGCTGCTCTTTTACTGAAAGATTAGCCCTCATTTCTTCAGGCTTTCCATACAAGTGTGTAAGTCACCAGCTTGCAAGGATGGCAAGGTTTCATGCTGGCCTCTGAACACCCGTGGTGAATCAAGTCCCCTTGAGGGGTAAATGGTTGCTGATTCAGCTTTATCTACCTTTGAACCCTGTAGATTTCCCTTACTTTCTTGCAAGCTGGATATTCGAAAGAAAGTTTGTTATATTTTATTCAGCATGTTCAGAGATTTTGCAGACAAAAAGTTGGTAGATTATCTGACATATACTTTTCTAGAAACAGAAGGCAGTATCATATTTCATGTATACATATTTCATATATATTTCATTCATAAATGAGTCTCTTTGGAACACAGGCCTGTATAAAATTATGCATTATTATCCCACCGCCCCTTGTTTATTATTTGCTATCAAATAAAAGCATAAAGAATAATGTAGACTAGCTTTCAAGTTCCCCCAGTATATAATTCCCACATTTGTCTAAGATTTTATGTTCCACACATTTTCGTATTAGGCAAATTTTTAAAAATTTCTCACAAATTAATTTTGTTAATTTTCTCACAAATTTCTCTGTTTTCCTTACTCAGGCTCATCCATCCACTTGGGTATCTCTCTCATCTCTGCATGCCCCATTCTCACTTCCTGCAGAGGTTATCACCTCTTCTGCACAACTATCTCCAAATCTCTCAGATGATAAAATCTTTTGCTCTTCAGAACTCTCCTTCAGGAATTCATCTTTTTTTCCCCCTTGAAAGGCACCAAATTCTTATCCGTGTTTTTTTCTGATTTTATATTTATTGCTTAACCTTCTCAGTGTTCTGACTCATAATTCATCTTGGCATTCCAAGTTACAGACAATGACTCTCATGTAGGAAAACTTAATAATTTTTGAGGGTACAAATAAATATGTTACAAGAAAGAATGTCTATTACGTTAACAGTTGTATTTTTGCAAACCAAAAGATGCCTATGAACTGAGATTACCTGTTAATAAAATGTCAATGAGACTATAGAACACCTAGATAAATATAACTTTGAGACTATAGTACACCTAGATAAACATACTTTGTTGTTTGCTTCAGGAATATTTTCCTGGGAAAGAGAAGGCCGTGAACCAGTAAATATTTTCAGTGTTTGCTTCAGGATATGCCTATAGATCAACTTATTGGAGACAATATTCTTCACTTGGGCAAATGGCTATGGTCTTGTGTCCACTAACCCTAAATTATGTCAGAAATTGTGCCCACTCCCCATTCATTTCCTGTGTTAAAAGATCTGCCTTAAAATGACCTGAGATCAGAAACTAAGGCTCAGTAACTATCCCACTTCTGAATCCTCTCTTCTGAGACACTCTTAAGATGGCCAATGGTGTTTCCCTCACTATTTGGTGATATTTAGGGAGTTAGTTTGATCTACTCTATAAATGTTTCAGTCAATCTATGTTATATGCTATTGCAAAATCACATAACAATACATACTAAATTTCTCATAATCCAGGATGTGTTTAAGTTGACATTCATGGCGCTGATCTCAATGCTCAGAAATAGCAAACACAATTTGTTCTTGAAAACCTACTTTCCCCCTATCAAAATACCATGGACTTTCTTCAGAGACTTAGAACAAATTATTTTAAGATTTGTGTGGAATCAGAAAAGACCCCGAATAGCCAAGGGAATTTTAAAAAAGAAAACCATAGCTGGGGGCATCACAATACCAGATTTCAGGTTGTACTACAAAGCTGTGGTCATCAAGACAGTGTGGTACTGGCACAAAAACAGACACATAGACCAATGGAACAGAATAGAGAACCCAGAAATGGACCCTGAACTTTATGGTCAACTAATATTCGACAAAGGAGGAAAGACGATCCACTGGAAGAAAGACAGTCTCTTCAATAAATGGTGCTGGGAAAATTGGTCATCCACATGCAGAAGAATGAAACTAGACCCCTCTCTTGCACCATACACAAAGATAAACTCAAAATGGATGAAAGATTTAAATGTGAGACAAGACTCCATCAAAATCCTAGAGGAGAACACAGGCAACACCCTTTTTGAACTTGGCCACAGTAACTTCTTGCAAGATACATCCACGAAAACAAAAGAAACAAAAGCAAAAATGAACTATTGGGACTTCATCAAGATAAGAAGCTTTTGCACAGCAAAGGATACAGTCAACAAAACTCAAAGACAACCTACAGAATGGGAGAAGATATTTGCAAATAACATATCAGATAAAGGGCTAGTTTCCAAAATCTATAAAGAACTTCTTAAACTCAACACCAAAGAAACAAACAATCCAATCATGAAATGGGCAAAAGACATGAAGAGAAATCTCACAGAGGAAGACATAGACATGGCCAACATGCACATGAGAAAATGCTCCGCATCACTTGCCATCAGGGAAATACAAATCAAAACCACAATGAGATACCACCTCACACCAGTGAGAATGGGGAAAATTAATAAGGCAGGAAACAACAAATGTTGGAGAGGATGCGGAGAAAAGGGAACACTCTTACACTGTTGGTGGGAATGTGAACTGGTGCAGCCACTCTGGAAAACTGTGTGGAGGTTCCTCAAAGAATTAAAAATAGACCTGCCCTACGACCCAGCAATTGCACTGTTAGGGATTTACCCCGAAGATTCAGATGCAATGAAACGCCGGGGCACCTGCACCCCGATGTTTCTAGCAGCCATGTCCACAATAGCCAAACTGTGGAAGGAGCCTCGGTGCCCATCGAAAGATGAATGGATAAAGAAGATGTGGTTTATGTATACAATGGAATATTACTCAGCCATTAGAAACGACAAATACCCACCATTTGCTTCAACGTGGATGGAACTGGAGGGTATTATGCTGAGTGAAGTAAGTCAATCGGAGAAGGACAAACAGTGTATGTTCTCATTCATTTGGGGACTATGAATAATAGTGAAAGGGAATATAAGGGAAGGGAGAAGAAATGTGTGGGAGATATCAGAAAGGGACACAGAACATAAAGACTTCTAACTCTGGGACATGAACTAGGGGTGGTGGAAGGGGAGGAGGGCGGGGGGTGGGGGTGAATGGGTGACGGGCACGGAGGGGGACACTTGACGGGATGAGCACTGGGTGTTATTCTGTATGTTGGTAAATTGAACACCAATAAAAATTAATTTATAAAAATAAAAAAAAAAAAGAAAACCTACTTTCCAGTGTGATAATGTTGTATATAGGATTGCCATTTGAAAAAAAAAAAACAAAAAACAAACAAACAACCAAAAAAAGCTTTTACATAAAATTCAGCTTTTTTTGTACTGATGGAAAACACTAATCTTTTTCCTTCCTCAATTCACTCATTGGACACCAGTTGGTTTGATAGTTGTTTCTAGTTCACAGAGTCACTATTAAGTTGAGATATTTATTTTTGTCTATTTCAAGTCTCTTTGCATTGGAGATCTTATTGAAGCAATCTTGTGATTTTGAACTTCCTTATGAAATACAAAACAATGATCACTGTACTCAAATTATAAAAGGGACAAAGCAAGGACATCATATATTAGCTCATGACTCTTGGTTCTGAACTGAACTATGAAAAGGTTTTTGTAAATTTGTAAAGCACTCTACAAATGTAGTTTTTTCTAAGTCCAGAATGGAGCTCAGTGAATGACATTTAGGAAGAATGCAGTGATGTTTATTGAGAGAATGACAACTTCCAGTCTACAATCACAAGGCTTTAGAAATGTCTCTGAATAATTTGGCATCAGCTCCCATTTTCAGTGTAGTAAAATTCTAGTATCAGATCCTTCCTTAAGGACAGGAGGCATTGTAAGTCAAGGAAAGAGAGCAAAGGGATATGGGATATATGTGACACCATTTGTGAAAAAGAGGACATTGGGCTCGCAGGACTCCCATAGACTGTGTGTGACTCCTAGTCTACATGAATGGTACCCCAGACTTGTGCAGCAAATAATGTCACAGAAGCTAACTTTCACTTTTCAGGACTGGGCTGGTGCCTGCCCTGTCAGCATGGAGCAAGTAATCCACAAGTCTCATTCCAAGCTTGGGTTTGCTCAAAGATTTGCAGAGTTCTGTGGTAACTCTGAATGAGCAAGCCTGCTGACCCTTCTCATTCCTACCTGGCATGTACGTCCCTCGAGTGTGCAGAGTTCTGAGTGGCTAGTGCTCTGGGGTCAACCTGCTGAAAGGGTGGTGTTGGGAAAAGGGCTATCCACACAGATTCTAGTCAGGGATGTGAGGCGACAAAGAGACAGCCATCCACGAGGGAACTACAGCCAGAGCAGATTAACTGTGAAAGAAAGAAAGATCTGGTTTTCCTGTTAATGACTTCAATTATGAAGAACAAAAGAAGAGCAATAGAAAGTGTTGTTTATAATAAGATTTTTTTTTTCACCCAAATGGAACATTTTTTTTCTGGCTATCTCTTGTCCTTGTTTCTTAAGCTCTTTGTAAAGAGATAGTTACACATGAAATCTTCGCCATATGTGAATGTTCAGGATGACACACACACACACACACACACACTCACTCACACACACATATCCATCTTCAACACCATCCTGCAGCAACAAGAATGTCCTGTCTTGCCTTACAGAAGGACATCACACCATAGAGATGATGGGGAAGAAGAAATCACTTTAATTCCTTGGGTAGGAAGAATAAAGAGAGTGCATAATGAAATTATTTCTTTTTGACTTGAAGAGGGAAACCTGGACTGCCAAGAGTACATCCTAATATTAGTAGATTAATCTGTAGCAGGGTGTGGATGGTGCAGATGGTGGTAGGAGTCTCAGCAAAGGAATTGGTTCCCTTGGGGTCTCCAGAGAAAGTCGGCAAACTCCTTGCCATTTATTTGTGGAAGCAGGAGGAAGCGTCCACTACCAGCAGAAATATCTATCTCTATCTTCTTTAAAACTAGGGAGCATCATTTTGTTCCATCTGAGGGACAAATCCCTTATGATGCAGGTGAGAAGCTCTGGGAGGGCACAGGCAGTCCTTACTGACAGAGGGAAACAAAACAGAACACGAAACTATGAAATCACTCAAGAAATGCTTTATTTTCTCCTACTGTGTTTCTCCTGCCTTCCATTCCCACTGAATGCAATCAGAGCTATCCTTGGATTATAAATAATGTGGGACACGGTCATCTGCAAAACTTCCTGTGCTCTAGAGTGCACAGGACTTGATGTGAGTGAAGTTTAAAGCAGTGAGCATTAATTATCCAACATTCTACGCTGCATCTCATAGCTTACAAGGAATTTTAAAGTCACATTAACTTACTGGTCCTTTTTGTTTTCTTTACTGTCTCAGAAAAGCACCAAATGCTAAGCAAAACAACACACGGCTGAGAAAAAGGGAAGCAAGCAGTTCCTGAAATGAGTAATGACCTGAAGATGTGGGATGATTATAGAGACACGGGATGAGAGCACGAGGTGACTGGAGGCATAAGAATTGTTTCTTTTTTTTTTTTTTTAAGATTTTATTTATTCATGAGAGACACAGAGAGAGGCAGAGACATAGGCAGAAGGAGAAGCAGGTTCCCTGAGTGGGGCCTGATGTAGGCCTAGATCCCAGAATCCTAGGATCACAATCTGAGCCAAAGGCAGACACTCAACCATGGAGCCACCCAGGTACCCCCAAGAAATATGTTTCATCTTGATCTTATGGGATGCTGATTTTCTCATGTTCCACAGAAAGAATCAGAATGTCTATGTTTTGAACTTTGAACTTTGTAGGTCCTCATAACAATGAATACTCGTGGGATCTATTACACATTGGACAAAGTTCTCATCATAAGTCTTTCAATCCACTGGGGAGAGAGTGGAGCTATTATTAGACCTGTTTTACAGATGAGGAAACAGAGGTCCCCCCAAATCTACACACATCATCCAATATCCCATAGCGACTGAATAATAGAATCAGGACTTGGACCCTGGAGTCTGGCTCTAAGGTATGAGCATTTTTCATTCACATTGTGCTGCTGAAATTGTGGCACCTGGGCCAGTGGGATCCTGATCCGCTCTAGTTGGGTGAACCCTCACCTTCAAGAGTGCCCGGGGCTTGAACAATGCCAACTGTGGGTCCTAGCTGGTACGTGGAGTTTTCATATGATTTGATTCAACTCTCGTCTGCTAACTTCCTGTGCACCGACATGTTACCATCAGCGTCCTGTACTTAGATGAAGGCACACCCAGGCTGGCTTGGTTTTCCTGCTCTGTGCTACCCCAGCCTGGTGGGCCCCCGTAAATATTTGCCACGTGAATGAAGAGTAGTGACACCTGTTGCTGACTGATGTCCCCAGTGAAAGGTCTTGTGTCCTAAACGTCTTAGAGAAGAACCAAAATTTGGAGCAACACTCTAGCCAGACTTTTTGAGGTTTCTTATCGGTTTCCTGCTCACATTTGTCAGAGAGGATACAAAGTGGAAAGCAGGAAGACAAAGCCCCACTCCACCTCCACCTGCCACGGACGTTCCTGCGATAAATGCTAATAAGCCAGTGCGGTGACTCCATCCCCAATGCAGCTCCTGAATTGGTTTGAAAAGGAGTGGAATGACCCTTGGAAATGAGTTTAACTTGCTTTTTCACATGGATAGAAACTGTCAGTTTTCTGTCATCTAAGCTGCCCTGAGAGGCTCTTCCTGTTCTGTGTCAGGTGACACAGTTGTTGTGTTTTTTTTCTGATTTCATACAGCCTTTCTAATTTCCTTAGAAAGACGCTGCTGTGATGGACACAGAACCTGGCTCCTTCTTCCCCTTTTTGCCTTCAGCTCACTGCCAAGGTCCTTGTCTTCTCCTTGCTTTGTCTTAAATGCCTTTAATTTCCCCAAGAAATGGGAAGCCTGAGCCTGCCTCCCATCTACATTTGTCATTGTTCGGAGTAGATCTATACTCAGAGTTCTCAGAAGAGGCCACCTGGACTGGGGGGACAATCACGTATCCAAATCTGTTGAAGAACCAACACAGAACACCTCTGTGGAGCACCTGGGTGGCTCAGTGGTTAAGCATCTGTCTTTGGCTCAGGTTGTGATCCTGGGGTCCTGGGATTGAGTCCCATGTCGGGCTCCCTGCATGGAGCCTGCTTCTCCTTCTGCCTATGTCTCTGCCTCTCTCTCTCTCTCTCTGTGTCTCTCATGAATAAATAAATAAAACCTTAAAAAAAAGAAACACCCCTGTAAAGGCAAGACATCAGCTGCAGTGGGTTACAGTCCCAAGGTCAAGGGCCGATACCAAGTGGGGTGCTTCTGCCCTCCGCCTGCCTTCCTTCTCTTGTCCCAGACAAGGGCTCTGTGATGGACAGTCTCTTCTCCCTGAGGCTCAGGCCTGATCCTGCAGAAGGTGCCACAAGCCCAGACAATAGCTTCTGCTGCCCAGAACCAAAGGTCAAAGCTCATAGCTTTGTCTCTGTCCAGGTCTCAGGTCAGAGAGAGGACCACTTGGAGGGCGCTGCATTGAGCAGAGGCAGTTTCTTTTAAGACTGCTCAAGGTAAGGGCTCATTTCCTCAGTCTCTCTTTCTCTGTCCCTTTTCTCGATTTTTAAGAGGAACATTATCTGATTACTAACAAAGAGCTCCTCTCTTTAATGCATCCTAGCAATCGCACATGTAACTAGATCATACAATTTCAGGCAAGAAAAAGAGAATTGATGTTTTCAAGCACAAGGGCCAATAATTAACCGTAATTGTCTCTTCCTTGGATCTGTGATTGCTAGTATCTTCGGATGGCTTCCAATGTCATTTTATGGCTTCAGATACAGCTTCCCTGATGCTTTTGAATATTCCAATAAATACGGAAAAATTTTTCTTTGAACGGATGGTAGTGTTGTAGTCTTATTCAAATAAGAGAAAATAAGAGCTATTTTACACTTGGAAAAGGATGAATATTCCAGGCAAACAGTTCCGGTTATGGGGAGATGGGTGGGGAAGTGGGTTCCTATCCCCTGTGGATCAAGTTTGCAAACAGCGCTGGTCCCTGGGAAGGGCTCCTGCATAAATGTACAAAGCAATTATACAATGCAGGTATTTATCCTCTTTACAAACTTAGTGGAAAATGGGGGAAGGCCACCACTGTTAAGGGAAGTAATAGGGAAAAGAAAAGCAACTCCACACGCTATATGCTGCCCTCAATCTGTTCAAGAACTTCTCTGTGACCTCCAGCAGAGATTGAGGGCACCTGCAGGCTTACAATTCCCAACCCCACTTGTTGGGTTGACCTTATCCCCTTCACCAGCCAATCAAGTTCCCCAAATGCTTTCCTTTCGAGCTTCTCTGGTTGGTTGGTCTGGTCAGTAGAGTGAAGAAATACTTGCCTTCTATATTTTCACTGGTCAACGGTGAGACTCTAAACCTACATAACTGTGCTGCAATTATTGTCTGATCAGTTGTTGCCTGACCTTGGCAATGACTTTTTCAGATAATATTGTTAAATGACAGTGGCAGTTTTGATGCTAATGTTGACATTTCGCTAGTGTGCAAATTATTTTGGGGATCAGAATTGCTATTATTTTTATATGTCAGTCTCAATTTCTTTCCTTTATTTTTCTTCTGCATCTTTCACTTCTGTTTAGAGTCCCTGAATCCAAAGGAACTCAATTTTTCCCTGCTGATGTACGGGGTGTTTTTATTTTAACCCTGGACTTGTGATTTCACGGCAAAATGATTGCTTGCTAGTAGATGCTAACAATTTTCTCGTTTAGAAATGCTTACCAATCCTATTTTGATTTTTTTCCCCATTTTTCTCCCCTTCCCACCTGTGACAGTTTTTTTTGTTATTTAGGTGCATTTACATGATACCAGAACCTTTATTTATTAGGAGTTCATCTGCTCTCTGCTTCTGCTTCTCCTCCCGAAGTCCTAATCCTCTGTTTGTGACAACATAATCATTTCCACAGCAACCAATTGTGAAGTTGCAAAGCAAGGATTAGACTTCAGGTGGAGAATAAGCAACCAGGGGTTGATGGATTCTGGAGAAATAAAAAGAGTGCCATTTATATGCAAATCTCAAAGGTGGTGAAGGGGAGTTGAGAGGCAATGGGCAGAAGGGGAATGAATAATAAAGAAATAGCATTGTTTTAAATAGCCTTGGAAAGATGATTTTTTTTCTTCTGGGAATTGAGTGGGCCTTTTGCTGGAGCCGCAGGTTGACTTGGTTTACTCGTTTTGCTTTATTTATGTATGCATTCATTTTTAGTGCCCGAGGACTGGACTTGCAGCCCCAAATATGGGTGTTAAAAGAGGGATGTGTATGACATAGAACCTGCTTAGCAAATGTTCCTATTTTTAAAGTGACCTTCAGGAGTTTTCTAACCTTTATCCTGCATTTGGGGACAGAACACAACGGGGAGCATCTCAGCCTTCCTGTTTCAACTCAGGGTAGCAAGACACAAAAGGAATCATGAGGCTTATCTGCAGAGATTGCAACAAATTCACATGGATTTATGGGCTTCTAGGAATTTCAGAAGTAAGAGAGGGCAAGAGATTATCATTTTGATTCTCTACTCACTTTAAGATTTCTTCACCTGAGATTCTAGTTACCATGTTTCTTTTTTTTCTTTTCTTTTCTTTTCTTTCTTTTTTTCTTTCCTTTCCTTTCTTTTCTTTTTTCTCTTTCTTTCTTTCTTTCTTTCTTTCTTTCTTTCTTTCTTTCTTTCTTCTTTCTTTCTTTCTTTTCTTTCTTTCTCTTTCTCTTTTTAAGATTTTACTTATTTATTCATGAGAAACACAGAAAGAGAGGCCGAGACAGGCAAAGGGAGAAGCAGGCTTCCTGTGGGGAGTCTGATGTGGGACTGGATCCCAGGATGAGGGATCATGACCTGAGCCAAAGGCAGATGCTCAACCATTGAACCACCCAGGCATCCTTGTTCTTTCTTTTTTTCATGAGTGACACTAATTTACAATCTTTATTTCCAGGTTTTCCTGAATCCGGAACTCAGACCTATTACTGATTTCTCATGTTTGCAGAACGTTAGAACAACAAAGAAATGTGGCAATAAATTAATCTAGGAGTTGTGTCAAAGAAAAATTGCACCAAACAGTTACATACATAAAGAAGACTTTATTCAAGATTATTGTAGTAGTGGAGAGAGAGTTAACTCAACTGCTTTGAAAGGAGAGGTGAAAGGGCTTTTCCGTGCTGGGGTGAGCTAGTGGAAAACTAATGGAGGACAGTACTGGTGTGGTTAGTTAAACTATGCAGCAGATCATCTGTGTTTGCTAATTGACATTTATTGAAGTTAGATTCCTACTCTACCAGAGCTGCCAGATAGGGGCAATGTCTCCTTCAATAATTACATTTCAAAGGGATGTATCCCAGTTCCTTGAGAAAGACATCACTGGCTTGAAAACTTGGTAAAAAAGCTGGAAGAAGATCTGTCTACACTTTAAAAAGGAAAAGAAAAAAAATGCACAATTCTAATGAAGAAACCTCCCCCCCTTGTAAGTAGGGCCAGCCCTAATCCAGAGGCAGCCCATCCAGTCTTCTTCCTGAAATTTTAGCAACTAAAAGCATTCTGTTTACAATAAGAAAACCGTTCCCCCCCCACACACCCTGATTGGAATGTCCCTGAATAGGTTCATGTTGACCCTCCCCAAAATCAACCTGGATGCCATGCGACTCCCACGGTTCTTTTGTCTTTAGGAAGTTTCTTTCCTTTTGCCTTTTAAAAGACACCTGTAATTGCTAATCGGGGCTCTTTTCCTCTTCGGAGGCAGAGAGCCCGTTTGCGCAAACGTTCAATAAACCCTCTTGCTAATTGCATCTGCCTGTCTGGGGTCTGAGTCTCTGGGGCGTCCACCGGGCCACGTTGGCACCCGTGAGCCAGGGTCCAACATCTAAGATGTCTAAAGTCAATGGTTAAAGAAAAGGGAGGTCAAGGCTGAGAGTCTCAAATTGAGCCAAGCTAACTGACCAAGTTCTAGAGCCCTTACAGGGAGCCAGGGGGCAGGGCTGGGAGTACACTGTTGTGTCCAGTGGAGAAGCTCCCACCTCCCTCTACCATCATAACAGAGCATTTGCAATTTAATCTGTTTTGCATATAGGATTTCCAAGTAAACTTTATTTTAAGAAGAGTTTGTTGGTAAAGGAAGTTAGTAAACTACCAGTCAGATGCAGCGTTTGTTTTGTGGGTGGATAAACTAAAGCTGAGAAGGAATAGACTGAGGACAATATTGAACTTGAGTCCTGTGATCCTGGAAAATAGTGAATATGTGTGTTCAGGAATCCCTTGGTGTTCAGGAGTTGGCTTAGTGCAAGAAACCACTCTTAAACATATGACTTAGATAAGACCCATGGGTACCACCCTGGTTCCCATATGGCAAGGTCAAACACAAACTCTTCAAATTCCCATTTTTTTTGGCCTACTTAATGATTGGCTGAACTGTTTTGTCCCTGTGACCAAATTGAACAAAAAGGTTGTTAAGTAAATGTTGGTTGAGCTTCTCTTCTTCCCCAGGTCTCTGAACTTCACCCACTCTGAGCCTAAGCTGCTTACTGACCCTTCTTAAAGGTACATCCAGGAATAGGGTAGGTATAAGCTTAGGATAAAACACTTTCTGATCTGTTGGCCGATTCATTACATTCCCACACTGGTTGTTTCTGGCCTCCTTACTATTTACTCCTCCTTATACAAGAAAAGCCCTTTTCTCCCTGACCTTGGAGACCCTTGAAGATCTGCTCAGAGCATTATCCCCAAGGCAATGGGCCTCTTACCCAAAGTAATCCTCTAAGGCAACATCTCCCTTATAGCTAACTGTGCTTTTATTTGATAGTGATATGACAAATTCAAAGAGATTTTTATTTTTTTTTATTTTTAATTTTTTTTTCAAAGAGATTTTTAAAAGATTTCTTTTTGAGTCAGTTTTAGTAGTTGGTGTCTTCTTTGGAACTTGTCCTTTCTTGTACTGTATCTAATTTATTAGTGTATAATTGTGCATAGAATTTCCTTGTAATCCTTTTAATTTCTGTAAGGTCAATAGTAAAGTTTCATGTTTGATTTTAGTGATTTGAGCCTTCTCTCTCTATCAGTCCAGCTAAAGTTTTGTCAATTTTGCTAATCTTTTCAAAGCCTCAGCTTTTGGATTTGTTATTTTTTTCTCTATTGTTTTTCTATTCTCTATTTCACTAATTTCAACTCTCAACTTCATTATTTACTTCCCTCTGCTTTTTTTTTTTTTTTTTTGTATTTAGTTTGCTCTTCTTTTTCTTGTTTCTTAGGGTGGAAGTTTGGGTTACTGATTTGACAGCATTCTTCTTTTGTAAGTTGTTATTTATAGCTATGAATTTCCCATTATGCCTGGCCCTCGCAGAGTTTTGGTATGTTGTGTTGTTTTCACTCACCTAAAAGTCATTTCTAATTTACTTTGTAATTTTTTTCTTTGCTATTTTAGTTATTTAAGAAACATTATACGTGTTATTGTCCTGAATTTATGCTCATTGTTGATTTCTAATTTTATTCTAATGTGTCAGAGAATATGCTTTGTATAATTTCTATCATTTTTGAAATGTATCAGTAGTTGTTTTATTGCCTAATATGGTCTTTCCTGGAGAATGTGTCAGGTCTATTTGAGAGGATTGTGTTGTTGGCTGGAGTGTTTCATAGGTATGTCCGAAGTCTAGTTGGTTGATAGTACTGTTCAGGTCTTCTGTGTCCTTGGGATGTATGGGTGCAGGAGTGAAATACTGACAGTAAATGCCACAGAAGGCAACCCTGATGTCAGAATATGGAGACAGTTTAGTATTATAATATCTTTCCTCTTCTGGGATTTAATGTCTTTGGTTTCAGGATCCTGATATGAAACATATTGACAGAATGAAACAATGGTCCAAATCTGGTAAAATGAAACTTAACAAGGATATATATCAGATACTGTACTTGGGTTATTGCAACTGTATATGTGGGGATGCTAGTTCACCAGAATGTTCTATGAAACATCATAGCACTTCAGTTGCTCCTACAATCTTAGAAGGAGCCTACTATGGTGAGGAATGACCCCCCCCCCCAAAAAAAAGGAGGAGCCCATTTGGGCAATATAAAGAGAACAAAAGCATTCAGTTGGGGGGGGGTACCTGCTATCAGACCACATTCACATTTCAAAAGGGGAGTTGAAAGAATGAATTCTATTCGGAAAGAGGTTGAATATCCATGGATATAACAATTCTAGAGCCATCTCATGAGAAGTATTTGAAGGAACTCTCCACTCAAAGAAGTAGAACTTGATCAGGAAGCAAGTTTCATGGTATTACATTTGATTTATGAAAAGGATTTACATGTGTACATGATTTCACTCATATGCAGAATCAAAAAACAAAACAATGAATATGCAAACAAAAATCAGAATCAGACCTATAAATACCAAGACAAAGTGATGACTGCCAGAGGGAAGAGTGGAGGATGGACAAAATGAGGGAAAGGGAAGGAGAGATACAGGCTTCCAGTTATCCAATGAATAAGTCACAGGAATAAAGGGCACAGCATAGGGAATATAGTCAGTGATGTAATAGTGTTGTTAATGACAGATGGTAGCTATATTTGTGGTTAGCATAGCATAACATATAGAGATGTTGAATTACTATATTCTACACCTGAAATGAATGTAACATTGTATGTCAACTATACTCAAGTTTTAAAAAAAGAAAAAAAGAAACATAAAAGGATTTTCATGTTAAAAGGGGTAAGATTTTGTGTTCCTCAATACCTGGAAATATAATCTAGTTAATAAGTATAGACACAGATTTCAGCACAAATATTAGGGTTTTCTCACAATTCGATATGGTAGATGAAGGAGGTTTTCCTGAGGGTTAGTGAATCTTTTATAACCAGGGAAGGCTGGATGTTCACTTGTTTGGCTGTATTAGAATGTACCCTCTGTGGGATGTGAAATGTGGGACGTGAAATTGTTTCTATCATCCCTTTCTAATGGGTCATATGTGGTAGAGCTGCTAATTGTTTATGAAAATCCTTTTGAATTAGGGACAAATGAGGGTAGGCAGGGCTAGGTAGGGAGCCATCGAATCAGACTCACAAAAATCCCCAAAATGCTGATGTGTAAGGAAACCAGAGATGAGGGGACAAGCCAGACCACCCTGCCCTAGGTGTGGGTGGGGAGGATGTCTTTTTAACAATCGTCATCTGTGACCAACAAAGAATAACCAGACCCCAAGGAAGTCGAGCATTAAAGATGTTATCCTAGTCCTTACTCAAAGGTAATATCAATAGATAATGTTAAAAGGATTTAGGTTCCCTGGTTGGCTTTCAATAAAAGACCAACCCTACAAGCCCTCAGTGGCAACCCTGTCAGGATCCCTCTCACTTCTGAGAGCTTTCTCTGTATCCTCACTTAATAAACTTCTATCGCTTTACTCACTCTCCTTTGTCCATGAGATTCATTCTTTTACTCCGTGAGACAAAGAACCAAGCTCTCCCATATTACTTTCCTCCCATGGTAAGAAAGTCATAGCTGAGCATATGGTCTTATAGAAAAGACTACATGGAGAAATTTCTTGACAATGGCATGAGATTAGAACTAACATATGAAACTTCTGGGCTGTGCCCTTACACCACCAGATGTGCCTCATTCCCTTCCCTCAGACTGGAGGCAGAATGTGGCGGGCACATCCCTGATCAAGCAGATGACCGCCAAAGGGTGGCAGAGGCTCAGGATAGGGGAGGGAGGACTCTTTAAGAAAAAAAAAGATGGCAAAATTACAAATAAGAATTAGATTAGGGATCCCTGGGTGGCTCAGCGGTTTAGCATCTGCCTTCAGCCAAGGGCATGATCCTGGAGTCCCAGGATTGAGTCCTACATCGGGCTCCCTGCATGGAGCCTGTTTTTCCCTCTGCCTATATCTCTGCTTCTCTCTCTGTCTCTCATGGATAAATAAGTAAATAAAATCTTAAAAAAAAAGATTTAAAGGTAAATATTTAATTAGCACAGAAAGTTACAAATTAAAACAACAAACAAAACTGAGTATAACAAACATAAAACCACAAAGTCAACACTAGATTTTTCTCATCAGTACATCTGAAACACTCATAAACACTTGTTTCTATATATTTTTTTCAGCTGGGTTCTGTTCGTGGCTTCCTAGAAGAGTGATTTTCTAGTATCATTTTCTACAGAGAACAGAAATATAGGGAGGTACTTTTTCTAGAATAGTTTACTTTTTATTTTAAATTTTCAGAAAGGGAGAAAGAACATGAAGACTCCTAACTCTGGGAAATGAACTAGGGGTGGTGGAAGGGGAGGAGGGCGGGGGTTGGGGATGAATGGGTGACGGGCACTGAGGGGGGCACTTGATGGGATGAGCACTGGGTGTTATTCTGTATGTTGGCAAATCGAACACCAATAAAAAATAAATTTATTATTAAAAAAATTTTTCATTGTTTGAAAAAGTTTACTTTAGTTTCACAATTCCTTGTTGGTGTTGCCATATGAATATTTAAGATTGATGTCACATTTAAGAAGACATGGATCATGTTTCTTCCATGTATAAACTGTATGATTTCAGGCATTTCAAGTTTTCTTGTTCGGGAGTAGAATTTAAATCCTGGTTGAAATGATGAGACTCACAGACATTGTCATTGTGAGACTCTGATGAGTTCTATTGTGGCTGCATGCTCCTCAGGTAATGATGCCAGAAGGGTCTGTAGAGGGAAGTATATTGTGGAAGTCTTCCCTATACTTTAGAGCAATATGCTAAAGTGACTGCAAGCCTTATAAAAACATTGCAAAAGTGGAAAAAAAAAAACAGAACTCAACATTCCCTTAATAGATTCTTGAGTAGATTCCAAGAATTTCTATGGTTTTTGCCAGTTGACCAAGATGGGAAGGAAGTGTGATAGGAAGGAGAGGAAGAGGTGTTGGTCTGAACCCTTTGACTTTTGCAAATATTACACATATTACTTGTAAATCCATCACTTTGTCTCACCCCAGTGGGCCAACTTCAATTGGAAATCTACTCCTATCTTTATTTCCAACAATGCAATCCACAAGTTCTGGTCTTGAATGTCTCAGTATTATTCATTTCTTTTTATTTATTTATTATTAATTTTTTAAAGGTTTTATTTATTTCAGAGAAAGAGAGAAGGCATGAACAGGGAGGAGGGGCAAAGGGGAGGTAGGAGGGGCTAAGGGAGAGGGATAAGCAAACACCCCACTGAGTAGGGAGCCTGACATGGGGCTAGATTGCAGGACCCCAAGATCATGACCTGAGAAAAAGGCAGATGCCCAACTGACTGAGCCACCCAGGTGCCCCACAGTATTGTTAATTTCTGAATAAATGTAAAGCATTTAATATTTTGTCCTACTTCCCCAGCCTCCTGCCATTTATAGATTCTTGCTTTTGCTCCTTCCCTGTGGCACCTCTCTTAAATATGGGGATAGAAGAACTAAACTCTTGTCTTCAAACTGTAACTAACTGAACATATACCAGTTCCGAATAATTTTTTAAGGGAAACAAATATCTAGTGAGCACCTACTAATGTTCTTTGTTGTTGGCAATTCAGCACAAAACAAGATAGTGTCCCTGCCCTAATAAAGTTGGCATTGCAGCAGGGGAGGCCGAAAAGAGCCAAGAAGATTCAATATATGCTAAAATAATTAGTACATTTTGAACAATTGTAGTTATAAAGCCCATAAAAGAAAGCAAACAGAGAAAAGTGGTGGAGAGTGAAGAAACAAGACAGATTGGAAGTTTGGTTTATTGAAGCAAACCCAACTCAACCTCATTCAGCCTAAATGAACTCAAAGGTCCTTTCTTATTATATCATTTTCTGATTCCATGATGTAGTAGGGAAAAGAGAGTTTGTTCACTTGAGAGATTTTCAGTGATTTTGAATCAGTACATTCAGCCAAAAGGGTGTTAGATGACCTTGAAAATATTAATTTTCAGGAGTCATAAGGAAGGCAAAGACAAGTATAGCAAATACAGGTTGGTGATTTTATTCTAATCATCTTCTCTCTGCCCATGTCCACTTCTTTTAAAACAATAAATAGCAAAACAGTGAAGACGAACAGGGCAAATAGGACAAAATGTACTATTTTTGTTGCCACTCCCAATAGTGGCAATTTCCTCAAGGACAAGAGAAAAGCAGAAGAGCCTCAGACTAGAATTAGTATTCAGAACATATCAAGACATCCTAAAAATCAATATTTAAGGAGACTTCTAGAAAAATCGACAAAGGATATGAAGGAAAGTCAAATCAATAATAAAGATGCTGAACATCATTAATAATCAGAGAAATGATAATTGCATATATAATGATCCAACACATCATAAACATAAAATTGAAAAAAAACAGAAAAATTGGAAGAAGCATAGAAATCAAATATTGTGGGGGACTGAGGGAAATTCATTCGACTGCTCTCAGGAATTCCCTAGTTCTTGGAAACTACAGTTGTGCACGATATAGGGTAGAAATTTCTAGGACTATAACTCAGAGAAATCCTCATGTGCCACACACATGGAAACGTGAACAAGAAAGTTCACTGCTGCATAGTTAGTATAACAGAAATGAAGTTACCAAGTCCCCACCAACACGAGAATGGGCATATGAATTCTGGTGTTTTCAGACCACAGAATACTGTATAGCATTTAAAATGAGCTAGGTGGATTCATCTAAAAAAATGCATAATGCTTAGAAAAAAATTCGCAAGTTAAAATGATACCTTTTGGGGGAATCCCTGAGTGGCTCAGCAGTTTGGTGCCTGTCTTTGGCCCAGGGCATGATCCTGGAGTCCCGGGATTGGGTCCCGCATTGAACTCCTGGCATGGAGCCTGTTTCTCCCTCCTCCTGTCTCTGTCTCTGTCTCTCTCTCTCTCTCATAAATAAATAAATAAATCTTTAAAAACTGAAAAATAAAATGATACCTTTAGTATCACACAATTTATATGAAGTTTTAAAATATACAAAATAATTATCTGTATTTATATTTATATCTATATTGCACACACATGAAACATAGAAACTAAAATAGTGACCAAATTCAGGAACCAGATTGTTGGAGGTGAAGCAAGGGGAATGGGATCTGGTAAACACACACAGAGGGCTTCATTTATATCCAACATGTTATTTCCTTAAAAAAAAAAATATGGGACAACATTAAGATTGGATAAAGCTGGATTGTAAGCATTTGGGTACTTCTTTCATTTGTTGATATATTTTCTGTATGCTTGAAATGTTTCACAATGAAAAAGAAAAGGAGAGAAATTTGAATACATTTCTTTTCATTAATCTGGCACCCACTGGGGCCATGAGAGCCTTTCTGAGACTTCAGTGGAACATTTGTACAAAATATGGGGTGAGGTATGCCTAGTTCAGAACAGGAACGTTCCATGATTGGGAGCAGAACTTATTTCTTCTTGAAATGTATTATTTTGTGGTGAAGCAACTGAAAGCCTTTTTCTTAATCCTACAAACCTTTCGGATCCCATGAACAGTGAACTTAGTGGAAGGTAAAAGATCTTTAGGCTGAACACTGGATCCAAGGACAAGGAAGTGACTGGAAATTACTCTTCTGAGAAATCTGGTGATGAAATAAAGTCACGGGAGTAGTAGCCTGAGCCGGCAACAAGAACATTTTGCTTTGAGAAAAGGCTTGATATTATTTGTAGGCAAAAATAACATTAATTACAAGAAAAGCTCCATCTGTCAGAAGCATATTCATTAATGGATTAACAACAAAATTGCCTGGAAAATTTTCTTGCCAATAAAAATTTAAATTAGAATATTTACAGAGGAATAAGTTAGAGCATTTTTTTATCTTTGAAGGATGCTGAGCTATAAGACAAATAAGTAATTCGGTCACCCTCCTTTTCATTATAATAAATATTGAATTATATAAGTAAATTCCAGGAAAAATAACATAAATCCAAATCTAACATTGTCATTGAAATTAATTTGAAGCAAATATCTGCTTGGACAGCTGGCATATAACAGAATAAACATTTACTTCAAAGTGTCACAAACACATTGGGTTGTATTTAGTTAACTCCTTGATGAGTGATTCAGAAATAAAGGTCCCCTGTGTAAACCAGCGAGGAAACACTATAGCACCACAAAGACTGCTGAGGGCACTCCGGACAGTCATTAAGGAAATAAAGGCGATTGCAGATGACAAGATGCAGATATAAAAGTCCACATTTTTACTGAAATTAGGTCCTTTGGAAGAAAATCATATTTTCGCTTTTATTATTTTAGCGTCCTACTGAAGATGTGCATGTGTAACTGTAGGTCAGGGATAACTATGTGAATGTCACGGCAGTGGCATCCACATTAATAATGTACAAATGGCTGGAGAAGGAACACATTCAGTATGACAATTGGGCTTTTCCCCCCCAAACAATGACATATCACTGATAATTTTTTAAAATCTTAATTGGAAAAGTGTTTCTCTAAATGGGTGTATTACTTGAGTGTAATATAGACAGCTATTAAAACCCCTTCTAACCTTGGGTTGTCATGGAAGGAAGCAATCTTTATCTGATACTCCACATATGTCAGGAAGAGAACAATTTGCTTTATAGGTGGTGTCGCATTTACTCTTCATGGCAATTATCTATGATGTGTATTACTTTCCCTATTGAGAAGTTGAAAAAACCTGTAATGGTGCTCAACATGCCCTGAATATCATGCAGTTGGCAAATGATGGAACTGAGTGGAAGTCAAGACTACACATATGGTCTATGTTCTTTTCTCTATCTTATGGTTTTTGTTTTTTATTTTGAATAATGTTAGAAGGCATGTACCTTTTTTCTTTAACCTTTGGCTATAACTAATAATTACAGAATGTGGTGTTTGCATTGTCACTACTTAATTTTAACAAAATGCTATTGTTTACTTTTTATAAAGACCACTGGCCATACTCTTAGCCAGAAATGGGTCTTAATTTATTTAACTATAGACGAATCCAGAATAGGCTGGAACCAAAGTGGGCTTCTGGAGGAAGTAATTTAGGAGAGGCTTGAAAGATAAGTTTGAGTTAGGTAGGTGAAAGAAAAAAAGTAGAAAGATTTTCTAGGCACATAAAGTAGTGTGAGCAAAGCTGGGGCCATGAGATTACATGTAGCAAGGTAAGAAGTAAAGATAATTCATGATTACTAAAGTATGAAACATGGAGGAAAGTAATTTCAATTTTCTAGTTTCTTCTGTCATCACGGTCATGAGGAAAAAAAAAGAAAAGGACTTGAAATGATTCCATGGGTAACAGGGAGAAAAATATAATACAGTATAATACAATGTATAGGGATCCCTGGGTGGAGCAGCGGTTTAGTGCCTGCCTTTGGCCCAGGGCGTGATCCTGGAGATCCGGGATCGAATCCCACGTCGGGCTCTCGGTGCATGGAGCCTGCTTCTCCCTCTGCCTGTGTCTCTGCTTCTCTCTCTATCTGTGTGACTATCATAAATAAATAAAAATTAAAAAAAATACAATGTATAATTTAATAATAACTTACCCCTTCTCCTCTCTTTAACGGGTGTCCTAACACTGCCCACTGGCAACTCCCCTTCCTTTGGCTGTTAACCTCATCATATACATGGGTAACCAGCATGTTGGGAACTGTCGGAAGAAGAAACAAAGATCTAGAAAGATTAATGGAGGAGCAAAGTGGGTGAGAGTCTGGGTGGGTGAGCGTTTTGGGGAGTGTGACCTGGGCATTTGAAAGTGAGCAGAAGATTGTTGGGGAATCACAACCATCTATTTGAGGGGGTAGTAATTAGGCTGGTGTTTTTAATGACATTTTACTATATGATATTCAAGTTCCCTCTCACCCACTTATGACATTTTTCTGCAAGATTGTAGAAAAGTCATTGAGGGTTTTTCTCTTGGACTCTTTTTTACTAGGAATGAAACTCTTTCACATATATATATTATATATATATATTTTACACATATTTTAAGCTATTAGGAGTGGTTGTTTACTAATATATTTCCCACATTTTACCCAAAGAGTCCCAGTATTCTCTATTACTCTGATAATGTCCATGAGAAAGTCAAGTTCTTTATCAGAAGTGGTTAAAAAACGTTTCCAATAATTTGAACCAATAGTTCTGATTTCATTTATCTTCAAAGTCGATGACAAGGAATGCATCTAAGTAGTCAAACTACTTTGTACATTAAAACCTGAAAGAGAAGGGAAGACATTCCCCTGCTTATAGATACAAATACCAGTCCACATATTTGAGCTCAATTCTGCTTCAATGAACTGAAAATTGCATCTACTATGTTGAATTGCATTCAAAGCTTTGAATCATTTTCTCAACATCAATACATCTTCAAAGAAACTGGCATGGGAAAAAAAATCAGACATGCGAAAGTCATTGAATTTCAATCAGCAATTCATTACACAAATTTCAAATGTGGAAGCAATTACCTCTAAGTTTTCTTGGAATTGAACTTTATCAGAGAAATACAAATGATTATAAACAGTCTTAAACCATCTTATGGCCTTTAAAGAAATCCACCTCCTGCTAGAAGTATTCACATTTAGTTAGGACTGCTACTCCACCTGTGGGCTTTCTAAAGGAAAGATTCCTCTTTGTTGACAGACACTAAGTCTTCCAACTGGTCTCTTTTGCATCCTAATGTTTTATAGAGAAGGTGTGATGTATCAGCTACCTATATCTTTAAGTTCATTCCGGTGACATTCCTGTAAAACCTAATAACTACTTTTATTTGATCAGTTTGCTCACCCTATTTGTACAGATTCTGAAAGAATTGACAAAAAGGATGGGGAATCTGAGCTGGAAATGCAAAGCATTAGTTTCAGATTAGAAACCTACACTTTTGTGACCATACACAAAATTTCTTTCCTAAATTTTGAGAGTAATTGTGTCACTTTGAAGTTACCTCTGGCAGAAAAAGTAGGTGAAAGTAGAACATAAAGTAAAAAAGGTAGATGACATGTGCTTTAGGTGTCACATGGAGGCATAGGTGACCTGGGGATTGTTTAGACAGTTTAACCTGCTGTTTACTCTGGATATAAGGCCCCAGACTTAATGAAGCTGAATATTAACTTGAAAAATTTTGTCAAATGGAGATAGACAATCTGTCTGTGATGGAGCAGATCAGCCCAACAGTTTATGGCCCTCTGGGAGGGACATGTACCAGTATTGTAGCTGATCAGGGAATTTTAACTATCATATAAAAACCCCCACTTCTCAAATGCACTTTGAATCAGTCCTAACATTTCACTGGTTCTCCATTAATTAATGAATTAAGGAAATCTTTTGCATATGATCATTTTGCATTTGTGCAAGACACAGGATTATCTCTTTTATTTAAACCTGTGCTTTCACTCTCCCAAGAACAAGCAGGGTCAATGATAAACGTAAGATAAAGATAATGACCCAAATGAGATTGTCTACAGAAAGGGAGATTTAAGGGTGGGAATGAAGGGGAATAAAAGAACAGAATCAAGAACAGGTGGGATATTCATTATGGAAGTAAGAGAATCCTATCTGATCTGAACTTTGCCACTAATGAATTTTTTAAGTTTCCATCAGTCATTTAATGTTGCCAGCATGTCCTGTTTGTTTAAAAAGGGGGATATCTAATACACGAAGCTTTGCATTTCAAGGAAACAGAGATGATGAAGTTGCTGTGATAATAATAGAGCCATATGCAGGACAGGATTATGCATAACAGAAGTGGGATTTAGTGAGCAAGAAGTAAAATGCTAACATGTAAAGGCGTAGCAATGTGCTTCAAATCTCCTAGTTTGCTGGGTGCTGTCTTTAAATATCGAAAGATGTAAAAACAAAACTCGAACATATGATACAAATAACTTGTGACTGATTATCTTCATTGTATTTATTTTATTATTTTTTAAAGATTTGATTTATTTATTCATGAGAAACAGAGAGAGAGAGAGAGAGAGAGAGAGAGAGAGAGAGAGAGAGAGAGAGAGGCAGAGATACAGGCAGAGGGAGAAGCAGGCTCCATGCAGGGAGCCCGACATGGAACTCAATCCCAGGTCTCCAGGATCAGGCACTGAAGGTGGTGCTAAGCCACTGAGCCACCAGGGCTGCCCAATCTTTATTTTTTAAAGAAATTTATTTAGCTTTCAAAAAGGAAAACTTTTCCTAGAAAGTATTTTTTTTAAGGATTTTATTCATTTATTTCAGAGAGAGAAAACATGAGCGGGGGAGAGGGAGAGGGAGAGGGAGAGGGAGAAGCAGACTCCCCACTGAGCAGGGAGCCCTGACACAGGACTCCATTCCAGGACCCTGAGATCAGGACCTGAGTCAAAGGCAGACACTTAACTGACTGAGCCACCGAGGTGCCCCAATAATTTGGCTTTTCAACAAAAGCTCGATATTTCAGCAGTAAGTCTAAGAAAGAAGCTTTTGTATAGGACAAAGACTTATGTATCCCCCATATATCTTTGGTAAGAGGCTAATACCTCATTATTTATGGGGACTATGTGAGTTTATATATATATATATACACACAGACACACACACATATATACATATATATATTTACATATGATAATATGTACACTGAAAAACAGTGTAGGAGGCTGATTCAGTGATGCGAAAGTAGTATATGTCGGTGGAAAATGTGTCTCCCTGTGAAGCATGGGGAATGTGAAATGCATGTGATTTTTTTTTTAACTCTAAGGATAGTAAAATAGTAAGGGCATAAATAAAATACAAAAGGAAAGTGGTCATTTGTGTATTCTTAGATATACTAATATTCTCATACATTTGTGTAATGAAAGTTATGTTTTAAAAAAGATGTTCATTCTACACTTGAGTGTCTGAAAGTGCCTTTCTGTGGACTTCATACCCGCCTCCCAAAAAATCATCTGTGAGTATAGGATGCTTTACCTTAAAATTGAACATGTGATATGGTGGCCTGCTGGCATTACTGTTATAAAGGAAAAGTATGAAATGACAAATATTTTGCAAACAGGTAGACTTTTCCTGTGGCAGCACTTCTGATCCAGATGTAGAAGACTTAGAATCTAGAAGACTTTGAATAAGTCTTGACTTATTGAATAAGTGAAAAGTGATGACTTTAGTTTTAGTTTTATTTATTTTAGTTTTTTGAGTAAGTGATAACTTAAAAAATATAGGTTTGTTATATGTGAAATGAAACAATTAAGCTAAATGATCACAATGGAACATTCTAATTCTCAAACTTCACATATCATGACCATGTTTTAAACAGCTTCAGAATACATCGCTCATAGTACGTATTACATAAATATTTAGTGAATAATGAATGGATATTGAACAGAAATTCTTCCTTGAGAAGACCTGCATTTTATATGGTAAAATTTGCATGGTAAATTTTGATCCTTTGAAATTATGTAAGAACATCAAACTGTAGTATAAGAAATACCTACTGATGTTCAAATACAGGCCAATGTCTTTTAATGTATGAGAAATATTTTCAGAAAATTCTTGCTAATATTCAGGAAACTTAATTTTTTTTTGTTAAGACTAAAAAAAAAAAAAGATAAAGCCAAAAAACACTGGTGTTTTCTTTTCCCTCTAACCACTATAAGCTGAACCACGACTTATTATCAGTCAAGATGAGCTATGATTTTGCCACTTACCAGTAAACTATGTAACTTTTCTGAAGCTCTGTCGCTTTGTCTATGATGCAGAGATAACACAATCTACTTCTGATTAAAATATATTTGGATCTATATAAAGAAGGATCTGATATACACCAGGAATATAAGTAGTGCTTAATAAATTCAATTGACAAATTCTGTGAGGATTAAGGCAAGCATTATCATCAGCACCTGGGAGAGTAGAAGGAGGACACCATGGTGATTTTAAGATTCGAGTGGTTTTGAGATTTTTAGAAGAAATATTAAAATGATATAAAAGCCCAACAATGATTGGATCACAGTCTTCCTGACTCTGAGGACTTCCATGCTTGATGTGTCCAGAGGTTATTGTTGGATATACATTTGTATATTTTTAACCTTTATTTGTTCAAATGTGTCTGGATGTCATGAGAGGGATTTTGACTATCAAATTGAAGTGAAAGTTCAATACTTTTACCATTATAATTGCACTTTATTCTGGATAGTGCAAAACATCCTTGTAAAAATAGAATAATCACATATTTGTTTGAACTCATAGAAAAGCAAGGTCAAAGCAGAATATTAAGTATTTTGAGTCAAATATTAACAATAAACCAAAAATTGTAGTAAAAGGAGAGTAGTTAAAGCAGCAAATAATGTACAAAGGATTTTTCCATAGGTGTAACTTCTATTTTAGAAAACTAAAGTGGATGGCGTAGATTTTAGATGTTCAATAAAAAGCAAAGATACATGGATATATTTTAAAGCTTACAGACTTTGAAAATAAAGAAGGAACTTAGGTTTCATCTAGAGAATAAATAATACACATAAGAAAAAGAAACAAAGTGGAAAATGTACACAAATGGCCCAAGGCACTTTGTCTAACAGTAAAACCTTATTTTTAGAAATATAAAAACATATCATTTTTTCCTTTTCATTTCTGGAACTTTTTATGTGTACTTTGTTATAAGTTACAAAGTTCCCCTAAACATAATAAAGATGATGATGATGACAGTAATAACGGTAATATCCCTAGATGAAAATCAAAGTATACTACAAAACTTTATACATATACATCTCCAGTGTATTTCACTGGGGAGATAGATATTAGTTTATATCACCTGTAGGTTAACCCAGAAGAGCAATAAGTCACCTGAAGTGAAAAAACAAATTTGCCTCCAAGACCACCAATAAAACACAGGCCAAAGGAGATCTCAGAGCCATTTAAAAGACTTCAAGAACTTTGAACCTGTTCTTTGAGGATCATGGTATTTTGTGTCCCTTTCACCCTGAAGTGTTTTGAATTTTGGCAGTTTCAAATATGTTTTAGCAACAAAACATTTTTAAAATATGTTATTCTAGAGAGTAACAACGGGAAGATTTTTCTTATAAATGTCCATAAACAGTGGGAACTCATTGCCAAATAAAGAAGGAAGAAGTGCCAGTCGCTAACTATGTGTTAAAGAGTTGATGGACATGGCTGACCTAGGGATAGGTACTGCGAGTGATTAAATGATATCATTTTGGAGACATCAGACGCTGAAGCTAGTGTGAAATCCGTCACATGGGCATAGTGAGGAGAGTAAAAATAATGTTACGGGCTAAAAGATATTAAGAACCAGGAGACACAGGTTCAAATTCACCTCGACTGCATACTGTCCATGTAGCCTTCAACAGGCCTGTTAATCTCTTGGGTTTCAGGGAAATTGCTTTGCTTACATGAAGGGCAAACATATCACAAGGTCTCTTGAGGCACTTTTGCTGTTCTGCTCTGTGATTCTACCTTTTGATTTCAATGTTCCCAAGTGGAAGGGTTAGACATTTCTCAATTTTGAAGACTGGGAAAAACGTGTTGTATGTTTTCCCCTGTTTTGTCTTCAAGTCACCTTTAGCATCCGGGAGTAAGCAAACATAACATATTTTATATGTGGAAGGTAGACTTCCATGCCACCTTTTTGGTTACCAGAGAATTCCTAAGGATCTAGATACTGGAAGAGAGACTCATGTGGAAAGCGACTTTGTGACACAGCGGGAATTCTCACTTCCGATGTGCATTTGGGATAGGCCAGTCTGAAATCTGCAAAAGGAGAAGCTGGAATGAGCCTTCCAGATGGATCCTACCAAGAAAACTGAAGCTGCCATTAGGAAGCAAAAGGTACTCTAAGAGGCAAGTCATCTGGTCTGTAAGTTAGATGGAAACCAGCTCTTCTTCAACCTTTTAAAGAACATTCCCTGTGTGAGCTCTGATTTATAAATGATTGGGTTTGTAAATAAAATGGAAGGCTTTTGTCCTTCCAGATATAAAGTTATATAAATCACTGGGGAATGTTTTCCTTAAACTATGCAAACATGACATTTTTTTGGGGGGGAAATATTTTATTTCTTTATTCATGAGAGACACACAGAGAGAGGCAGAGACATAGGCAGAGGGAGAAGCAGGCTTCATGCAATGAGCCCAATGCAGGACTTGATCTCAGGACCCCGGGATCACAACCTGAGCCAAAGGCAGATGCTCAACTGCTGAGCCACCCAGGTGCCCCTAAACATGACCCTTTTGAAAAATTTTGGAGATAACAAAGATAACACAAGCTCCTTATATAATAAGACCATAGAATCTCTGAGCCAGAAAAGAATTGGTAAGTCCAAGCATCATGCAGTAGAAGTTCATAAGTTTTTAAGCTTGTTCGGGTTACGATATTCATCTTATTTCAAAATATTCTTCATACTCTCAGCTCTGCCACTGTGGAAGGCCAGTTCCAGACTTTTGCCTGATACGGACTTTTCTTTCCTGCTCCTGGGCCTGAAGTCTGCATGAACCAGTAGAATTTCTCCCTTGGATCTTTGTTTAAGAGACTTGAAGAAGAGAGAGTTGGCATGTTCTATAAAAGAAGTCTTTGAAAGTCTGAAGACTGTATGAAAACATTGTGCCCTAATGCATTCCTTACACCTAAATGCACATATTTCCCTACTATCTAGATAGTTCTTAAAGAAAGAAATCATGCAGAAAAAATGTTGACTTTGAGAATCAGATGGAATTTTCTGGTTATCAGCGGTTGTAAACAGAACAAAGCGTGAGAGCAAAACAATAACTTTGCAGGTTGACTCATATAAAAATGCAGCTATTGTTGATCATAGAGAACTATTAGAAAATCAAAGCCACGCATTGCCTGGGAAATACAGGGGGTTGAATAGTATCATCCAAGTGTGTTAAAGCTAAGTGATATTGACTGAGGGCTCAGCATACCTTATTAATTAAGAATTGAGCTCTGATGTCAGACTTTTGGGGTTCAAATATTGGCTCCATTTTCTAATTGTGGAAACTCTGAAAAAATAATACAAATTTTAAGTTTCCATTTCCCTGTGTGTATAATGAAGATGATAATATTTACCTTGTAAGTGAGGTAATGCATGTAATTTGCTTAATGCAGTGCTTGGCATATCATAAAACCTCAATAGATATTAACACAGCAAGAACCTTCTAAGTACATTACCTCAGGAAGTTCTCAAAACAACACCTTGAAGCAGGTGTACCGTCATTGTCCCCACATTATCAGTGTGAAAATTAGACCAGAGAGAGGTTAAAAGCTTGCCCAAGGTCACAGAAATAGCACTTGGAAGGGTTAAGATTCCACATACTTTTAACTCTGGTACAGTGCTGGAAGCTAGATAATAGTGATAAAAACCACAGATGCAAATGCCTCCAAAGGCCAGTCTGATAAGCCTTCATATAAGCCGTGAGTTGAGGGGTCAGCAATGAAAAAGACCTTTTCTGGACACGTCTTTTGGGAACCGAGATTATTACATGGAATATTTTGAATATTTGTAACACAAGACTCCTTGGTATACACACTGGGTGGGGAAGGGGTTCCATATTCATAAAAATATACGTGTGGGAGCCTGACCACCTGAACAACTAAAATATTGGTCTTTTTAGATTTGTTTAGTTTTTTTATGGAAGGCAGATTTCTATAATATTTCTGTGCGGTCAGCTGTGTAGCTCTCTATACCCTCAGCCAGAGAGCCCTGGAAATTACAGTTTGCTGAGCACCTGGGATGTGGAGCTGACAGCTATCAAGAAGTGAGAAGAAGCCCTGAAATATTAAGTGTTTTTTCACACATAGTACCTAAGGGCTGAATGCATGCTTCTCTACTGATGAAAATGCATTTCTTTCAACTCAAATGTAGCCATTTCTAAAATGTTCATCATTAAATATTGTAAAGAAAGGACTTCAACATTTTGCTCAAAAAAAATAGGATATAAACCAGAAAAGGTCAAGTGAGAGATTATCTTATTACTATATATTTATTTTTTCTATTTTATTATGAAAATGTACAAGTACACAGAAAAGTTGAAAGAATTTTACAGTGGACACCTTTATATCTACCACGTAGATTTTACCAATAGATTTGACTATAATTATTTTATCACGTATTTACGCACCCTTCTATCTCCATCTTTTTTTTTTTTTTGGATGCATTTCAAAATTGCCAATGTTAGTTTCCTGCTAAATACTTTTTTTTTAAGAGATTTTATTTATTTTTCATAAGAAACAGAGAGAGAGAGAGAGAGAGAGAGGCAGAGACACAGGCAGAGGGAGAAGCAGGCGCCATGCAGGGAGCCCGATGTGGGACTCAATCCCGGGTCTCCAGGGTCAGGCCCTAGGCTGACGGTGGCTCTAACCACTTAGCCACCCGGGCTGCCCCAGTTACCTGCTAAATACTTTACCATGTATACTACCCACTACAGTTGAATGTTTGTTTACAGTCTTTCTTTTGGTTTATACATAACAAAATTCACCAATATAGATCTCAAATATGCATTGACTGAGTTTTGCAACCCAAACCCTACCAAGATACACATATTACCACCCTCTCAGAAAATTCCTCTGTGCTCTTTTCCATTCATTCCCCACCCCCACCTCAGAGCAATTGCTGTTCTGATATTTTCCATCATAGATTGGCTTAACTTGTTTTAGAATTTTGTATAAATGGAATCATGCAGGAGCACCTGGGTGCTTAATTGGTTAAGTGACAGACTCTTGGTGTCAGCTCAGGTCATGACCCACCATCTCAGGGTCATGAGATCAAGCTCCATGTTGGGCTCTGTGCTTAGCAGGGATTCTGCTTGGGATTTTCTCTCCTTCTTTGCCCCTCCCACTTGTGCTCTCTCTCTTTAACACAAATAGAGGAATCTTTAAATGGAATCATGCGCATCTTTTCATCTGTGTAAGGTCCCTTCTGTGGAACATATTGCTCCAAAGTATCTTTTTGGAAGACAGGAGCATTCAAACGGAAGTGAAAGAATTAATACAGACCCAGTCAAATGAATATTTACATGCACTGCAATGGAATGATATAGATTCTTTTGTGTTTTCAGAGTATCAATCCTTTCTCTCTCTCTCTCTCTCTCTCTGTGTGTGTGTGTGTGTGTGCTTTTGGGGGTAAAATCATCTTGGGACACAAATATGCATTCTATGGAAAAAAGCAGGTGAGCAAGAGGGCTGATATTTACAGACCACCTAATGTGCACCAGATTTTTGGCACACATTCTTTCACTTAAACCTCATCCTTCTGGAGGTATTAGCTCCTCGTTACAGATGAGCCAGGCACTCCTTGCCACACCTTGCTGCCTCCCAGAGCTTCCTCCTACCCTGCAGGGGATGGGATAATCAGGGCTCCCCCAGGGTGAGCTGACATCCCTAAACAGCCTTCTTCTTATTTTCCAGTTACTTCATTTTGAGTCTTGCTCTAGACTATGTGACAATTAGTCAATCTGTTAAATTGTCATGACTTAATGTCCTATGAATGTTAATGTCCTAATACACTCTTCCCCATGCTACAAAATACATTTATTTTGCAACAAGTCCTCTGGAGACAGGGTATCTTTATCTAAAGGAGAAACTCTATAGTGAGAATTTCAGTGCTCCTTTATTTGGATGGATTGAGAAGATGTTTCAAGAGGCAGGCACATTTGCACATTTCTAATGTGTGTATTAATGAACCATATAACAGTTTCCAGACTGGTGCTCATTGTTTCTAGACACACGATTTTCCCACGTCCATCCCTAGGAACTCAGGTATTATAGACCTGGATGGAGACTGTAATTGAGAATTCCAGAACCCTCAGACCCATTCGGGTGGCCTGAAGGAGGCATATTTAGTATCCACAAGAACAATATATCTGGGATAATGGTTTCATCATTCTTTGGCCTCCTTACTTTCAATAAATTATTTTTCTACTCCGTCTCCCTCAGCTGTGGTCATATCCTTGTTCATCACAATAAATTCATGACTTTCCTGACCTTGATTTTAAGAATCCCACTCACTGATAACTACCTTCTGTCCAATCCGCTCTAATTTCCTCATTCCAGAGGACGCTTCAGCTTGTTGCTCCTAATTTTTATTTTCCTAATCACTTGTTAGCCCTATGGCATCGTCCACACTTATAATCGCTGGTCGCCCTCTCTGCTGTGCTTGTCTACAAGAAGCTCCATCCTGGTAAAAATGCAACTATCAACTCCTTTCCTACCACCTTATCTCCAGCAGCCAGAGAATATTCTGGCAGCATCTAGGGGCTCTATGAATATTTGATCATTGAAGAATGATGTCTGGCTGATGGGTGGAATTATGCAATTAGGTAAGGTTTATCTTGAATCTTTCATTTCCTCCAGAATGTCCAGAGTCACTGGGGATAAGGCCCCATCATACCAGTTTGTACCCTCTGGCTCTGATGTTCCCTGTGCCTTTCAACTGAGGCTGCACTCTGCAAGGGCTCCTGCCAATGACTTCAAAGTGCAATGTACTGGAAGCTTTCAGAGACCCCTCCTTTGGCAGTTGCTCAGAGCCCAGGGGGTTCCTCTCAGCAGTTTCTCTCACTTCTATTGGCAGCAACTTCCTGGAATATCTTGGGCTGATAATGGTGACTGTTCCAAGAAATTCCTACTTAAAACGTATGGTGTTTCTGGTGTCCGTCCAGGATTACTCCCCTCCTCCCAGAGCTTGTGGCTACATTCAGTCAGCAGAGTTCAATGTTCCTTGAGGGAAACTCTGGCTTTTTCAAAAGTAAGTGATTTTTCCCCCAACATCTTGCCTTTTGGGCACCTGGGTGGCTCAGCAGTTGAGCACCTGCATTCGGCTCAGGTCATGATCCTGGGGTCTTGGAATTGAGTCTCACAGCAGGCTCCCTACAGGGAGCCTGCTTCTCCCTCTTCCTATGTCTCTGCCTCTCTCTCTGTGTAGCTCATGAATAAGTAAATAAAATCTTAAAAAAAATATATTGCCTTTTAAGAAAATTCTTGAAGTTCCCCAAAGTGTTAAAGGGGGAGCAATAAATGGAATATCACAATGCACAGCCACATTGCGAGCTCTCTCTTCCGTCCACTGTGATGGAGGATGGCCTCTCTGAGGGAACACTCTATGGACTATCAAAGGTGGAGCTCACCCTTCCTTCCCAGCACTGTCTAAACTCAGACAGACATCAAGAGAGGTGGCCACTCTCTTGAGTGGGGAAAGGCACCTTTCCCCCATGTCTCTGCCCACAGGACTCAGGAACTGGAGTTTCAACAATAATCCTGGATATCTCATTCCTCTTCCTTGACTCTTCTCCCACCAAGTTAAAAGTGCAACAGAACTGCGTTTGTTAGCTCCAGACTGTATTATGTATACAATACAGTCAAAATTGTCCATCACAGGCAACAAATTTGAGCAACTCTTTCTCCTTCAGACTGGGGCTGTTTCCCAAATTTGCCTGATTAAAAAATCACCTAGGATACTTGTTAAAAATCATAACAAATTTAGAAGACAAGTCCAGGCTCATTTCCTGGAGGTTATGATATTAGGTGATTTTGAGGAGGAGTGGGCACTGAAGTAAGCTGTCCTTATGATGATCACAGATGATTCAAATAATGAGGCAAGTCTGATTAAGTTCTAGATCAGAAAATAGGAATGCTGTCATTTTGATCACTCATTTCTCATTCCCTCCCTCTAACTTTAGAAGAGAAAAGAGCTCCCTTCTTTCCTCCTTTATTTTTCTGTCTTGGGAAAAATGTGAAAAGTTGGTGACCAGAGGGCAAAAAAAGACAAGGGAATTTTAAAATATTTCAGAAGCTCAGTATCAATCCTAGATAAATGTGAACTCATTTCTGCTTTAGTCCATTTGGGCTGCTGTAACAGAAATACCATAAACTGCGTGGCTTATCAACAACATTTATTTCTCACAGTTTTGGAGCTGAGAAGTCCAAGAACAAGGCTCTAGCAGATTCGGTGTCTGGTGAAAACCTGTTTCACCAGGTGCATAGATGCTGCATGGGTGGCTGTCTTTGCTATGTCCTTCTGTGGCAGAAGGGGCAAGGGAGTGAGCTCTGTAGGTTCCCTTTATAAAAGGACTAGTTTTGGGATCCCTGGGTGGCGCAGTGGTTTGGCGCCTGCCTTTGGCCCAGGGCGCGATCCTGGAGACCCGGGATCGAATCCCACGTCGGGCTCCCGGTGCATGGAGCCTGCTTCTCCCTCTGCCTGTGTCTCTGCCTCTCTCTCTCTCTGTGACTATCATAAATAAAAAATAAAATAATTATAAAAGGACTAGTCTTATTCATAGGGGCTCCACTCCTATGACCAAATCACCTCCCAAACAACCCCATCTTCTGATACCATTACATTGGGCATTAGGATTTCCAAACATGAGCTCTAGGGGAACACAAATAAGACTATAGCTATAGCACTCATTTTCTGATTCATTAAATTTGCAAACATTTGCATAAATGATCTCAAATATTGTAAATGAAAAAAAAAAGAGGAGCACAAGTCATTGTAGAATAGGATCAATGCTTATCTGCATGCACAGTTGTTTAGGGAGTATGAGAGAGAGAGCTCTTCTTAACTGATGAGGGAAAGAATGGGAAGCCTCCATAGACTCTCCTTTCTGCTAGTCAAACAGCTGAACATGTAACTGAATCCAAAACTAGACTTCAAGTTGTGGTTGTGCTTTGCTCAATAGAGCTCTCAGAGAGAAATAGACTTTGGAGTGCATTGAAGTAGAAAAGGGTGGAAAAAGAATAATTAGGAACCTATTAGGTTATTGCAAGTCTTGGAAAGAGCTGCCCTTCATTTGAATTGGACTGCTAATGAGAGTGAAAAGGCAGTGGCCACGCAGAGTGGGGAATCCGCAGGGTCTGGACAAAACCCAAAACTATGCTGGTTCCAAGACCTTCTCATTTTCTTCACTTACCTCTTCCTACTTAGAGATAATCCATGAGAGGGGCAATCACACACCAGGTCACCATTATTCTGTGTGAATGGGTTTGGTTTTGTTGTAGATGTTTTATGAGTGGTAGGGATATAAGTAATATATTATAATATATTAATAGTCACAGAACAAATGTATAACATGTATATGTACATATACATATATACACACGTATTCACACTGTAGACATTATCAGAATAATAATTACCTGTATGGGTTGTTTTCAAAGAGCTTTCTGTATATATCGCTTCATTTAATTTAACCCTTGTTAGATCCTTCTGAGCTAAGAATTATAATTGCATTCATTTTCAGAAGTGGGAACTGAGACTGAGAGAGGCCAAGTGGTGTGTCCAAAGGTGGCACAATCTAGTAAGTGGCTGTGCCAGGATCGTAATTCTTGTATTCTGCACTTCCTCTTCTTGGTAATATGCTGCTTATCTTTTATTATTCAACATTGTCTTCGGGTCAATCACAAAGAAACTTTGAACAGGAATAATGTTCTCACTGCTCATCACAATTTTTTTTTAAGATTTTATTTATTTATTCATGAGAGACACAGAGAGAGAGAGAGAGAGAGAGAGAGAGAGAGAGGCAGAGACATAGGCAGAGGGAGAAGCAGGCTCCATGCAGGGAGCCTGATGTGGGATTCCATCCCAGGTGTCCGGGATCACACCCCAGGCTGATGGTGGCGCTAAACCACTAAGCCATTGGGGCTGCCCTGCTCATTACAATTTTGAGTCTGTTCTTTTCACATGAAACCCTTCAGGTGTCTGGTAACTTTAATCTCCATTCTTTTCTCATTTTTACAAGAAAACGTGTGAATATATTTATACTGAAAGCAGGGGTCCAAATATTGAGGCTGGATATTTTCCCCCAGAAGTAGTATTTTTATTTTAATTGGAGACAATGTCTTAACAAAAAGGAGTGTGTGTGTGTGTGTGTGTGTGTGTGTGTGTGTGTGCATGCTTAGAGAGGATGGAGAGACTCATAGAAACTTCCATATACATTTTTATCTGCTAATTCTATTTGTAGGACCAGCTTTGATGTGCTGATATTTTTCACTTTTGGAAAATAAGGAGAGGTACAAGTTCCAAGTCAGATAGAAATAAAATTATTTAAAAATAATGAAGTCTGCTTTATATAAGATTGCAAGAAACCAGTAACAGTATGGTAAAATTCTCCATTTCACACATACATTGGGAGGTGTCAATGTTTTCAGACCATAATTTAAGGACATGTGTGATTAGCACAGAATATATAATCTTTACTTTCCTTAGTGAAGGGAGTTATATTACTGGGGTTAGTATTAGCTTTCTGCACACGAACAAGTAAATTGAAAGATTGGATTATGTAAACTTATTTAGATTCTTCTCTTAACCCTTATACATATTTAAGTATGTTAGTATTTACTGATTAATAAATTAGATACAAGGTAGTTTAAATCAAGCAAATTGGGCAGCCCCAGTGGCTCAGCGGTTGAACATCTGCCTTTGGCTCAGGGTGTGACCCTGGAGACCCGGGATTGAGTCCCACGTTGGGCTCCCTGCATGGAGCCTGCTTCTCTCTCTGCCTGTGTCTCTATCTCTCTCTCTGCCCCTCATGAATAAACAAATAAAATCTTTTTTAAAAATATCAAGCAAATTGCTCACATAGTCATTTAATTTTAAATCAACTACCTCCTTATTTTTAAGGCAGCTATGTAAAGAATGAGGCATAAAATAAAGAAAATGAGGATTAGAATAGTTGAAGAATACAAAAGATAATATATAAAAAATAGAGAAAACTCCTTAACATATTTTATTTATATATATTTGATGTTTGCTATATATGTTTGATATATATAAATATATATGACATATATTTGGTGTTTGGCAGATCTGATTTCCCTAAAAAATTAATTTTGAACAAAATTGTTTACTTGTAATACATTTATATTTACGTTACCTACTAAAATATCTCATTAGGTTGACTTAATTCAATCTGAATTTAATATTGCCAAGCTGGCTTCTCAATAAAAGATAGCACACATGAAATATCATCAAGGAAACATTCTTGCTTTTATGGGTCCTTGGCACTTCACAGATATGGGCACCTTCCTCCGAAAAAAATATTGAAAATCATATTCTGTGACTCTTATTTAAAAGACAAATGTGGGGGATCCCTGGGTGGCGCAGCGGTTTGGCGCCTGCCTTTGGCCCAGGGCGCGATCCTGGAGACCCGGGATCGAATCCCACGTCGGGCTCTCGGTGCATGGAGCCTGCTTCTCCCTCTGCCTGTGTCTCTGCCTCTCTCTCTCTCTCTCACTGTGTGCCTATCATAAATAAATAAATAAATAAATAATTTTAAAAAAATAAAATAAAAGACAAATGTGTTAAAATTATATATTAAAACATGTTCGTTGACCTAAAAGTTTGCTTTTTTTTTTATTCTGGAAAAAGGCAGGTCTCTTAATATAAGATGCTACAAATAAATGCCACCAGGACACATCACAAATTTTCTAGGTCCCCTTTGTAATTAAAAAATAATAATACAAATATTTATTACTCCATTGTTATAAAGACAATTATGTTAAAATAGATTTTAAAACATGTTCACAGATTTAAAGTTCTTTTGGTTTCTTTGGATTTTCAAAGAAATTGGGACATTTTGTGGATCCTTAAAAGTATCATGGACCCTTAGCTCTTGGTTCTGGCCCTGGTGGAGAAATTGGCTTTGAGCACCTTAACTCTTAGAGCTGCAGGCAACATGATTTCTTCTGGGTCTCTCCAACATGCAGTGTTCTTTAAGGACTGTTTTTTGTTCCTTTGTACTCTTCTCTGTAGGTGGCAAATCTCTACTCAACCATGGATACTCACCTCAAATTTTATCTCACTGGGTGAAGTTTTTCCTGAATACGCATGTGGACTTTGTCACACTGATCTTCCCTTGGTGCTTTGTATATAGCTTTATAGAGATGAGAAGAAAACCTAGAAACCTTATCATTGTAAATACCTTATACTATCACCACATTTATTTATTTTTAATTAATTAACTTTTTAAAGATTTTATTTATTTATTTATTCATGAGAGACACAGAGAGGCAGAAACATAGGCAGAGGGAGAAGCAGGTTCCCTGCAGCGAGCCCAATGCAGACTCAACTCCAGGACCCCAAGATCATGACCTGAGCCGAAGGCAGACACTCAACCAATGAGCTACCCAGGCATTCTGTTATTTTTTGATGAATTTTTTTTATCTTGGTATAGTTTTTTATTTACAATTTGCAGTAAATAAAGTACCCACATACCCCTCATTGTTTTCAGCTCCCCCTGAGGTTATTCTGTTACATTTTTCATGGTGCATCTGTCAAATCTAAGAAACCAGGCTCAGATTTTACTCTGATTTCATCAGGGTTTCCAATAATTTCTTCCTTTCCTTTCCTTTCCTTTCCTTTCCTTTCCTTTCCTTTCCTTTCCTTTCCTTTCCTTTCCTTTCCTTTCCTTCTTCTTCTTTCTTTCTTTCTTTCTTTCTTTCTTTCTTTCTTTCTTCTTTCTTCTTTTCTTTCTTTCTTTTTCTTTTTTCTTTCTTTCTCTCTCTCTCCCTCTCTCCCTCTGTCTCTCTCTCTCTCTTTCTTTTTTTCCACCTTCCAGCCCATCCAGGATCCTGTATTGCATCATGTTTCTCTGGTCTTCTCTGGAGAGTAACAATTTCTCAGGATTTTTCTTATAAATGAACTCGATACTTTTGGGGAGAAAAAAACAGCTAGGTATTTTGTAGATTAGTCTTTAGGTTGGGTTTGTCTTTTTTCCCTCCATGATTAGCCTAAGCTATGGTGTTTGGGAAAAAATACCATAAAGCTTGTTGACCTTAAAAATAAAACTGTTAGTTATCTTGGCAGCAAAATGGGCTTGCTCAGGAATAGCAAAGAATTGCAATTTGGGACATGCAAGTTACATAAAACCATAGGCAAGTCTGGAGAACAAAGGAGAGGAATGCTCTTTTATAGGGGAAAGAAAAAAGTTGGTAAGGATCATTCTAAACAAAAAGTACACTGGAGTAAACTGGAAGTTTGAAGTGTAGTGGCTTTTTGTTGGCTGAGAGGTGACCATATCATTGGCTGGCCTGTTGCTGGGCAAGGAGAAAATCTTCTTCTTTCTGGGGTAGTCAAGTATAATGATGTCTTCTGCAGGAGAATGTGGAATTGATCTCTTCCTGTTAGTTTTGCAAAGGGCTGCAAGAGTGGTGGGTGTGAAAGCTCCATCCTCTGGTCTCCAGCTCCATTTTAAATGAGGTTTCCTTCTATTAATTTTCAAATTAATGAAATGATCCTCTCATCATGTTCTGTCAGGGGTACCACACTGTGGCTATGTATTGACATTGAGGTCATGTTTCCTTGTTGAAGAAGGGTCCTGTATCAAATTGAAAATGCCTGCCTTTCCTTAGCATGTAGAACAATGCTTTGAAAGTACCATGAATCCACTGACAGATTTTTTTTTTCACAGTACATTATTTTCTTATCTCCCTTGTTGGGTAAGGAACCCCTTACGACTTGAGACTATGTTCATTTGTTCTCTATCCCCTCTGCACTAAACCCATTTCTTGGTATAAAGAAATACTAAAATAAAGCTTTGGAAATTCATGTTAAAAGAATTCCTTAGTTATTTGCAAGAGCCTACCATGTTTAATGTGTTCACACAAAGAGAGTAGTTGGCAAGTCATAGACCCTTTTAGTTAGGCTGATAAATGGTTATTCTGTGTGGTAAGTACAAATGAAACTCAAATTAATGCTTTTTCCTGTTTATGGACATTAGCCCAACTTGATCTTTATATATCACAGACTTACTGAAGCTATTATTGAAGTCTTCTCTTTCAGTGGTGTCCTCAGGGTCATTACTGGGATTTCTTATTCATTAATGTTAATTCTTTCACTAGTGGACACTGAGTGTCGTGGCTTAGGTTGAAGTTGGCCTAGCGATTTATGGCACTGGGGAACTAACACAGGAGATGAAAGAGAAAAGTGATACAAAAACACTGAATTAGCGAATTGATAGAGATAATAAATAGGCTTGCTGAAAGGAACAAGGCACAGCCTGAAGGCCTTCAACAGGGTAATATTTACATAAATTGTGAAACATTCATATAATGGGCTACTAAACAATCATTACAATTTTTTTAAGTGAAATGTTAATGGCTTATGTTTTCGCTTTTTGACACACATTATATTTACAGGATAAAAGTCAACAAAGACATGCAATAGTAGAACATAAAGAATCCTCCCAATCCCACTCACTTCTCTTCCTTGTTTTTATGGGCAATATCTAAGAGACAAACTGACTGACTATAAGATCAGAGGGCCAGACAAAATGCATATATACTAGTCTTCAATGAATTGGATTATTCCATCTTGATTGTTTAGTATTTCATGTTTTGTATAAGCAATCCACATATTTTTGGGTTGTGCGATAATCTGAACCACCTTCCTTGAGCTTTACTTAAAATAAGTAAAGCATGATCCCTAGGTTTTGTTCTCTGATGAAGCTAGTATATCTTTTGTTTTGTTTTATTCTGTTCTGTTTGTTTTTTTAGGGAGAGAGAGAGAGAGAAAGAAAGAAAGAGATGGGGGAGCGGCAGAAGGAGATCAATCTTAAGCAGGCTCCATGCCCAGTGCAGTCTGATGGGGCTCGGTCCCACAACTCTGAGATCATGACCTGAGCTGAAATCAAGAGTCAGAGGCTTAACCAACCACCAACCACCCAGGCGCCCCAAGCTGGTATGTTTCGACCCTTTTCTTTGAGATGATGATGATGGCAATGCTAAATGCTTTTCAGCCACACATGCAACCAGATTCCTAGCACCATGGCTCTCTGGTCTTCAAGTTGTGCCCAGACATCCATGACTGTTGGGATGCCCTGTAAGATTACTTTATGACTCATTTTAACTATTATGATGTGTTGTTTATGCATCTTTCTATTTTGCTACTATATAAGATCCTTTAGAACAGGAAATCATTTCTGCATCTACCCCAATGTCTATATCACGCTCTGCACAAAGAACTGAATATGTCATTTTTGAGTGAATACAACTGGGCCATTTTTAACAGAACCTTTTCTTCTCTGATGCTGTTTTTTTTTTTTTTCCACCTCTGATGCTGTTTGTGAAAGGGTTAACTTCATTATTGGAAGAGCTGGATCAAGCACAAATAAAGCTCACAACAAATGTGGGTAGCTAGCAGATTCTGGAACTCTATCAAAATCTTTCAGGATGTTTATTCAAATCTGCCATTTCCTCCATGCACACATAGGCACACTTAGAGCTGATGTGCCCTGGGAGAACTGGCATTCATCACCGTTTCTAAGCCATTACTTTTCCTATGGACCCTAGCTGATGCTTCCTTCAAAAAATGTGAAAGGCCTGCTAATTTCTTCCAATGAAAGAGCAATAGAGGCACAAAAGTTGAAACCTGAAAGGCCATTCAACAGAACATATGGGAAGGGGAGGTATCCCCAAATAAGAAAATAAAAATGAATTCACCAAATTATCACTGTTTTATTAATAATCCTTAATAAATATGGATATTTGGCTCCCACTGAAAAAATTAAAAATTTATCCATTGTCTATTTTAAATTACTAAAATCTCTATGCATTTTCCTTACTCTTTCAAAATATTCTTCACAAGAAATCATGACAATATGATTTATGGCAAATTCTTTTTATATCATTAGTGAATCTTCCAAAGATGCCAAGGAACTGAGAAAATCCTAGAAGCCAGAAGTTCAAAATCAAGATGTTGTCAAGGCTATGCTCCTTCTGAAGCCTAGAAGGAAGAATCCTTCTTTGCCCCCTTAACATGTGGCGGCTCCCAGCAATCCCTGCCATTCCTTGGCTTACAGATGTATCACTCCAATCTCCATATGGAGGATGGTGCTTCCCTATCTTCACATGGCCTTCATCCTTTTGTGTGTCTTCTCCTCTTCTTATAAGGATACTAATGATTGGATTTAAGATTTACTCTAATCCAGTATGATCTCATTTCTTTCTTTAACTAATTACATCTACAAAGACCTTAATTTCCAAATAAGGCTCATAATCTGACTTTTTCTGGTTCAATGTGAATTTTCAGGAGACACCATTGAAACTACTTCAGGATACTATGGCCAGAACTGGGACCTAGAATCCAGCCATAGCCCTAGGTGAACAAGCGTTTCAATTAATTCCAGAGCCCACATCATAATTAGTTGTAAATATCTCACTAGTTATTCAAAGGGCTTGTTGGTGAGAAAAAGCCCTTCTTCCATCACAACACTGTACTGCTATCTGCAGGGAAGTGTATAAATCTAGCACGACCACACCCAGAAATAACTCCCCTGGAAGTGAGCAGTCGACATTCTCTGCAACCATATGCAGCATCTCCAGCCTCAAAATATTCAGTTACTTCTCAGGACCCCTCCCTGGGAACCCCGTAGCAACATTTAGGAATTGAAAACGTGCAGGAATCTGAACTTCATGTGCAAGGTACAGAGCATCCAAACTGAGGGAGATGCAGACTATGTGACCACATTTATACTCATCAACTCTTTAAGATATCAAGTGAAGTATTTGAGGTAAAATTTTTTTTTCTGAGAAATCCATGCTTTATCTAAACAATTCCAAGAAAGTTCAAAGCAATCACATTTTGTAAGTAATTTGCATGGGCAATTTAGGCATAGGTAGGTGGTATCTGAATTGTTGAGAAAATGGTCTTATTTCTCTTTTTAGACTTTGTGGCAGGAACTTTTAACCTGTTTGATCCTGGAAGTCCCTCAATTTCTCAGTGCTTCTTTTATCTACTGCTCAAGGAAGACCTAGGGATGCTCAGGAAGCAGGTGGTTTGAAGGTAAAAATGTTACATGTTTTGCTTGTTCTAATTATTTGCTTGCAGCATATGGAAAGAGAAAGAGAGAGAGAGAGAGAAAGAGAGAGAGAGAGAGAGAGAGAGAGAGAGAGAGAGAGAGAGAGACAGTTAGGCAGCTAGGATACCGACCACCAAGATCTTTATAGATTCAAACTTGCACTTGCATCCTGATGGGACACAAATAGGAAGCTATTTGTTTAAGGGATCCTAACATTTTAACTACCACCAAATCTAGGCCCTTCTAGAATGAAAAGCAAGAGCTGTTTAATTGCCCTCAGCATCTCTAAACAATAGTTAAGAACAGGAAGTGAAAGACACTGAGTCCAATTCCAACTGCAAAGGCAATAATTAATGAGAAGTAAGAGGCATCGCTTATTGTAGTTTCTTTTGGTTCTGATGATTGACATCAGTTGGATTTCATAATTTATGTCCACTTACGGCTTTGACACAGTAAATGTCTGATATAAGCCTTGTTTGTAAAAATGTATGCAGTAGCAAATGTTATGGAATGATTGGTTTATAATATCAAGTTATGGTTTTCTACGAAATATTTTACTGGATTAAATAAAAATGATTTATTTGAAACAAAAACCCATAATCGGTGAGCAATGGGATGCTGGCTGAGAATTTTGGGGGACTCTTCATCCCTGATATTTGAAGTGTTGATTTGCATACAGAGGTGGTACTTGGTTGGATCTGTATATGTTGGGCCCAACTTGGCTGCATCCAAGAGTGTATCAGGACTGTCCACCATGGACACTTTTTGGAGGAGTCTAGACTATCGGGTCCAAGCCGAGACCAAGAGATCTTGGTCCAGCTGTGATAACCTGTTTACTTGTGTAGATTTGGCCAGGGATCTGCAACCAGAAAATGTATCTACAGTAGTCAGTACCAACACCATTAAAGTTATTGCAAGCATACATTAAGCAATTGCCATCCATCTCCTGTACCTCGGGCATGAGTCTACTTTGTGGTTTGTCTAGGGAAATTTTTATTTATTTATCTATTTATCTTTTTTGGGGGAAATTTTTAAAAATCACGAACAACTTGTTCCTGCCACTCAGTAGGCTACTGGGCTGCGGACACAGCCACCACTCAGGGAGCACGTAGAGGATACAAACTATTATGGATTTTAACCCAAGGGGTAAGGAACAATTGGGATGACAAATGCTTTTTAAGTGTGTATACATTGATTTTGTAGTTGCAACAGATGCTATAGGTGTCTGACTATATTGTTTCAGGCTGACCAACTTCCGATGCCTTTGCTTGAGGATTTGCTGCAGTGGCAGAGCTTGCGCTGCCCATGCATGTAGCAAGTCAACATACGAGGAGTTGGATTTGCACCTTCACCTCCACCCTAGCAGCTCTTAATCAGTGAATGAAGGAACTGGGAGACGGGCACCCAGCAATCCTGTTCCTGGGGACAACCCTGGCATATATATCCTCACCAGTTTTCTGGGCTTTCTAGTGGGATTAAGCGTCACTTGCCCACAGTGGCAACTTTGTTGATGATGCAAACTTTTTAAATTTAATTTTATTTATTTATTCATGAGAGACACACACAGAGAGGGGCAGAGACACAGGCAGAAGGAGAAGCAGCCAGATTCCCTGCGGGGAGCCCGATGCGGGACTCGATCCCAGGACCCCGGGATCACACATCTGAAGACAGATGCTCAACCACTAAGCCACCCAGGTGCCCTGATGATGCAAGCTTTGTGGATGCATTTCCCTCTCCTGTCACCTTTCCCTGCTCATTTCCCAGACTTCTTAGAATTATCTTCTAAATACAAGACTCATTCTTCATTGCTGTCTCAGGCTGCACTCTGGAGTGCACAATCTATGACAACGGTCATGTTCTACTTTCTATTCTCTTGCCATACTCAGAAAGCCAGTTAAGCACATGTTGAGACAAGTCTTGCTACTGTGTTTGGGAGCCTTCTGTGTGCCCAGACTGTGTTCAGAGCTGTGTGTGCATACAGTTATGTGCTATATATGCATTAGTGCAAACAGTTGATCCTGGGTTTGAAGGACATGGGTTTGAATCCCATGAGTCCACTTATATATGGATTATTTTTACAGTACAGTGTTGTAAATGTACATATATTCTCTTCCTTATGATTTTCTTACCATTTTCTTTTCTCTAGCTTACTTTATTGTTAGAATACAGTAGAAAGTACATATAGCATACGAAATATATGATAATGGGCTATTTATGTTATAATGGCTTCTGGGCAACAGTAGGCTGTTAAGTTTTGGGGGGATCAAAAGTTATATGTGGATTTTCTACTGTGCCTGGGGTCAGCACCCCTAAACCCCACATTGGTCAAGGGTCAACTAGCTATGCAGTGCTTGTTATTCTCATAGGTCCTCTGCAATGGAACTCAGTCACTGAGCAAATTGATTTCTTGGCCCAAATCCTAACCCAGTCTCCCTGCCTTTCACTCTCCCAAGTTAAATATTTATATGAGGAGCATTTTGCTAGACAACAAACACGAACGCACCGCTTAGCAGGACGTTCTGTGCCCAAGCAGAATTGGCGCTGCTGGCGTGAGGCTCACTTGAGGCCCCAAGTCATTCACTAAAGAGGCAGTTAGGAATCAGAGAGCGCAGGAAACCTCAGGCAAGGCTGGTTCATTAGTGCCTCTGCTGATTAATCAAGACCTGGCTGCCACTTTGTTAATTGCCTCGAGGTGGAGTTGGAGGCAATCAGCCCCATGGAAACGGCTTGATTGCTTCTCAAAGTGGCAGTTCGCCTTTGGACACTGTACTTGTTCCCGTCAGATCTGTACTTGTGACCTTCAGAAAGGACGTTGACCCTGCCTCCAAATCCAAGTCTATGAGCACGCTATCTGGAGTCGGCCGTACAAAGACAGCTACACATGAAGAACCAGCTTCAAAATCTCCCAATGCAATTATATTTTGGTTTCATAAATGCAGCTCAATTATTGCATTTGTCTTCCCTTTGTATTTAGTTTGGAACAGGCCCTCCCACTAAATGTGCCAAACGCTTTATTTTTGTCTCCGTTTTTAGAGTGTACATCAGGAAAATGAAGTACGCTCTCCCTCCCTCCCACAGTAAACAGCCGCATAACTGTAATAAGAAGCTTTCTGAATAATTTATAATTTGCAAACAAAAATTCATCTGATTATGCTGAAATGACAGACACCCTGCATAACAATGTGTATTATCAAAGAGAGCTTTTTTCTTTTTTCCATTCTGGTTACTGATTATTTACACAAATTGAAGAGAAATAACTATGTACACTATTACCTTTAAATTATTTTTTAATCTACCTTTTAATCTTTCAAAACTATACAGGAACAATATAATTATTCTCTGCCAATCATTGATGATGCTGCATTCAAAAGCATTTTCCTATGCGGATGTACAAAACAGACGTTCATGATAATATGCAGTTCAATGCTTCTTTTTCCTAGGTAATGGGAGTTTCAGGGTTATATATCTTCAGTGACTCATGACTATTTTATGCTCAATTTTCCTTTGTTACTGAAAAAAAAACATATAATACATACATTTTGCTCCATAGTCACACCACCCCTTCTTGTCTCCTTTTGGCTTGGTGTCATATGTGAAAATGATGGAGCTCTTATTTGTTTCGAGGCAAAAGTCTTTGATTAAAATTGATGGTTTGGTTGGAGCCACTTACTTTGGGAACTAATCAGAAGGCATAGAAAGCAGAAGTAATACCCCTCTCTGATAATGCTGGAGGAAGATGGCCCAATCTGGAAGGATATATGAAGTTTGTCTTAAAATTATGATGGTGTTGCCTAAGCCCCCACTTATGTTTAAATGATGAAATCTTGTGTTTTGTGATTGCTCTGGAGTCCCAGCTTTTGTTCTCTTCTGGTTTTCAGAAGACTGATGATTATTTACTTTTTGAATTTAAAATTAAAATTCAATTAATTAACATATTGTGTATTATTAGTTCCAGAAGTAGAGGTCAGTGATTCATCAGTCTTATACAACACCCAGTGCTCATTACATCACATGTCCTCCTTAATGTCCAACTCCCCCAGTCACCCTATCCCTCCACTCTCTCCCTCTAGTGACCCTCAGTTTGTTTCCTATGATTAAGAGTCTCTTATGGTTTGTCTCCCTCTCTGATTTCATCGTTTTATTTTTTCCCCTCTTCCTCTATGATCCTCTGTTTTGTTTCTTAAATTCCACATATGAGTGAGGTAAAGATGATTATTTTGCCAGAGTGAATTAATTTGTTGCGTCAAATTGTCTAGAATAGCAACCTGCTTTCCCCATATTACTATTGCTTAATGTTATCTCACGTTGGTTTTGGTATATTTCGCCAGAACTTTTCAGAATTTGGTTATTGGGTTGAATAAATATGCGCAGCATGGATTCATGTAGCAGACACCTATTTTCCCAGGCTACTGTCCTACATGCTGGGAGAGTTTAAGAATGTTCAAAAATGTACAATATAATATCTCTGCTTTCTAGGACTTGAGAGTTCATTTGCAAGCAACCCCAAATTACTTTCCATTCAGTCGCAGATTCCTACTCTTTGCAAAGAGAAAACTTATTTCAGTATTTTCAGGTGGATATTTTTGCATAAGAATAGGTGTTTGGGTGGCAGCCGCACAGCTCATCAGCTCAGAACCCATGAAAACTATGGGAATCTGACCACAGGGATCTGTAAGTTTTATGGTCATCTATAACCAGACCTTTAGAGGAATCTGGCCAAACTTTTGGAATTGAACAACGATCTAGAACTCATTTGCAAACCCAGAGATTCTGAAGTCTGTGTATTTTGCCTTCTTTGGGTATACATGTGAGGAGCACCAGAGGCCAACTGTAAAAGTTGCCTCCACACTGGGCCCCATCCAAGCTTCCTTCTCATTTCCAGCCAGTCATAAGTTTGCTTAGAGAAGGAGAATGGGTCGGCTACAGGGCTAGTACCTCTTCTTACAACCTGCAGTGCTCTGGAAAGTGAGGACATTGGTATTTACCAGTGTGCTGGCTCTGGGATTAAATGGTAGCACTGTGATTGGCAGCTCTTGTGGACTCCCATTATTTCATTATCAGGGACCTGTGCTCTTGGCCTGCACCCATTTTGTACCAACATTGTCTTTAGAAATTCCATTAGGCTGACATTTCTCTGTATATATTTTCACTAATATTTTACTTGGAAAGCAGCCACTAGCTCTTTTTAAACTCCTAAACAGTTGTCAGATGATGGAACTTTTCATTCCATAATAACCTGGGGTGGATTTAAACCATGCCATATTTCCTAGTTTCCAGTTCGCCCCATCTCCTCCTCCTCACCTCCATATTAGCACATTTTTTGATGGTTAGGAGCAAGCAGACAGCCCACTAAGAACTTTCTGAATAAGAATGTGAAGAAGGAAGATATCTCTACATTTACTAATGGCTAGTGCCTCTCCCTTAGTTTGGGGAATTTGATTTCATACTAAGGAAGAACTCTCTTGCATTGGTGAAAATGGTTTAAATGGTAAATTTGTACGTTTTATTTGTCAGGGGTTTCACTTTCTAAGGAAAGGAATATTTTTCCAGTCCAACCTTTGCAATGAAACATGTCAAAAGATTCTGAATTATCCCATCTATCAAGAGACGCTAAAGAAGCCCAGACTCAGAGCCAGCAGACTATTCCTTGTCCCTGTATCAGGCTCGTCTGGGCATCGGGGAATCAGCCCCCAATGCTTGATGTTGGTCTGAGGTCAATTCTCCAGGGAATAGGTGCTCTTTGAGAGAATGCTGTGTTTATGATTTCTGATGCCCATGTTATGGTTTACTTGTATTTTTGGTAGGAACATAAGTATCCTTGTGAAGGCCAACAATAAACAGAATGGGACTGAGCCAGACACTGCTGTAGTAAGAGATCTAGAGATGAACATTTTATTCCCATAATTGAGTCCTGAATATAGAACTCTGCTTTTGATGATCTCAGCACTGACCCCATACACATAGGAGTTTACTAATCAAATGTTTCCTTGATGATTTTTTACTCAAAATTTGAGTAGGATCTAGTGAAGGTTCAGATCTTGTGCTCTCCTTAATTTTTAAAGATTCTCATCTCTACTGGCCAACAACAGAAAGTGGTGACAAGTCAAACAGTGCCAGAGTTAAAACAGGAATCCACATTTTCTAACATTTCTCTCTTCAAGAATTTATTTGGATTTAACTTGAAATATAATGAAACAGAAAAAGACACACTCTGTGGAGGGGGTGACTAGGAAAGGAAAATGTTTTTATGGTGAAAAAAAACCCTGAAAGTTACACATTGTATCCCCATTTAGGTTTCTCTTCATATTTGAAACTTATGAATTTTGCTCCCAGGAGAAAGGTGGGAAAAAGGATAGTTCTAGCCCTTGGTCACATAAAGGGGTTGCTGGTGATGCTGGTGATGACAGGTCCACTTAGAAAAGAAGCCTGGAAGAGGTAGGAGACTGAGAAGTACAAAGCACTTTTGTCAGAGCAAAATAAGTGATGGGCCCCTTAGCAAAGCACCTGGCTTGTGGTAGAGTTGGAGCATTGTCTCTTTCTCTGCACAAAGAGAGAAGAAAGTAGCTATTTGGGTCAGAAGCACTCTCTTCTTCCCTATGGGGGTTAATGAAGAAGATCTCCTTCCTCAACAATTTTTTTTTAAGATTTTATTTATTTATTCATGAGAGACACACACACACACAGAGAGAGAGAGAGAGAGAGAGAGAGAGAGAGAGGCAGAGACACAGGCAGAGGGAGAAGCAGGCTCCATGCAGGGAGCCCAACGTGGGACTCGATCCCGGGTCTCCAGGATCACACCCTGGGCTGCAGGCGGCACTAAACTGCTGAGCCACCCGGGCTGCCCTTTCTTCAATAATTTAATCTTTGTTTTTTCTGGCAAAGTCAAAGTTCTCTCTGATCAAAGAAATCTTCTTTGATAGTGTCTTTTGCTATTTCAAAACATAGATGAATTGGGACAGAATTCTGCAGCTGACCTTTTCCTCATTTTCTTCAGACCATGGTAGTAATGGATAGGAGAGTAGAAAAGACAGAGATAAGGCAAGAGCAAGTACAGTCCTATTTACCAACTGATGATTGCATTATTTAATATGCTATCGACTGAGCTTTTATAATACACAGAAGCATCATACCCAGTATTATACTTCTCAAAATAACACTACAAAGATTTATTACCCTTCTTTTAGAGATGAGTATCATTGAATCCCAGATAAATTCAGGAAAGTTACCAAAGGAACACAACCTGAAAGAGGCAGCTGGGATTTGAAATGAAGTCTGTTGGCCCTCAAAATCAGTATTATTTCCCTGGTGAATTACTACTTCTCACTGCTTCGTCTTGGCTGCACGGGGCAACATCTCTAGCCATTGACATGAGACCAGGGTCTTGCTCTCACAGGGTGCTGCCCAGACCTCCTAAATCTGCTAGATGTAAGTCTCTAAGAGAGTGGCTTTCAGGACTGGGCAGTGTGACTCATTGGGAGAAAAATGAGAACAAAGACAAAGATGTAACAACAGGCACTAGGAAAGAAGAACTGAGTCTAGGAAGGCTTGATGCACCATCAGTTGTAAATTTTCTATGACACTTCCTGGACTAAACTCATTTTAAACTGGCTACTTCATTGTTATCAAAGGATCACAAGGATTGGACTGCCACATCCCAATCTCTTTTCATGCACCACCTATTGCTACTCAATAGCATTCTGTATTTTGCCAATGGAAAAAGAACAGAATCTAAGGGCTGCATTATTTACCCTATTTCCTCAGAAGCAAGTGCACACCATTGTCTTGGAATTTCCCGTCCCTTCTTCGGATAACACTGAGAAACAGACTTGAAACAGTGTCCTCAAAGATAAGGATATTAATATTGTGGGTCAAGAAAGACAGAGAAAACCCCTGATGGGCTTCTTAGACAAAGGACTAAAGTCTCATGCATCTACTCGCCTGATTAGATTCACTGATTCAGTTTTTCTGTGGTTCAGAATGAGGTCTCTGTGGGTGCTGTAAGGAGTTTCTTTGAGGTGCTGTAGTGCTTCCAAAGAGCTGATTTCTTAAAGCCAGAGCATGAAAGTGAGAAGGAGGCTGGGAAAGAGGTGCAGTAGGCTCTGACTGGGGACTTTATCTCTTATGCATTGGCTTACAATGCAAATCTTTGGGTGGGGGAGGGAGGAAATAGGAACAGACATTTATTCGATCATTAGTTTAGAAATGCTTGCAGAAGGGAAAGTGGGGGATGGGATTCCAAAGAAGTCTGCTGAAGGGATGTTATTTCCACCTTAATCAGTGGTACATCACCAAGGGATCATGATGCCAAGAACAGCACTTGTTCTTGTGCTCCCTACTGTTGTTTACATTGGGCCCCCACTAACTACTCTAAAGAAACATAAAGTTGAAGTTCAAAGTGATCTGCTAAGCAAATATAGCTCTAGACAAGCCTGCAGGCTCATTGTTCCCATCAGATGGAGTCCTGCTCTATCTGATTCTAAGACAGTCACTAATGGCAATGTAAAGTCTGGCAGAGATTCAATAATTGGACATCAGTTTATTTACAGATGTATGCAAGCTGGTAAATTTATACATAGACACAATGCACAGTTCACCAAGATATACTCACATCCCCACTGTTGATCTCTCTTTGAACAAAAAGTTTTCTATGTTCCATTTCTGAAAATATAATCATATTTAATTTAACACCATATTCAGGGCAAATAAACCATTTTAAATTACACTAATTAAGCTTATGTGTCATTTTATTTTGGGGTTACAAGTTCAATTTATAATATCCAACATGAGGACTGAGTTTCAGAATGCAGCAGGGACTGGCATAAGGACTTTAATTATTTGATTTCAGATGTAGAAAGGCATATTATTACAGGGATCACGAGGAGAGGATGTATTTAATTTACAGATATTAATGTGCAACTTGTAAGAGAACCACAAAAGCAAAAAAAGGGCTTCCCTCCAAAGATATACCCTGCCGTCATCTCCCAAAACTGTGCGGGTCCTGAAGAACCCCAACTGCTAAAACCAGAAGAATTATGGCAGAAGGAGGAAAGCACTTGATTGTAGAAAATGTGTGTGTTGAGAAATAGAAAACAAGGCAGTTGTGAAGGCAGTAGTTTTGGGGGTGACTTGACTTGGAAGATTCGAATGCCAGGGAGACAGGAACTGGGTGGAGATGGAGGGAGATGTTGGTTTACACCCTGGGCTCTCTTATTGATTAAGTTTCAGATATGAAGACACATTTTCTTTCTTGGAGAAACTGTATTATCTCCATAAAAAATATGGACTGTTCTCTCTATAGCTATACACTAATAGTTTAAGGTGGCCCCTTTTATTCTGACTTGAAATTAAGACTTTTCTATTATCACAAGAGAGTGAAATTAATTCCAAGACAAGTTTGAAACCATCTTGAATTTGGGCAGACAAATTTTAAGTACAAAACTGATGCTTTTTAACAGGAAGTTAATATTTCATAATATATGTACTGTTCTAATACAAAAGAAATAAAAAACACTAAATCTTAGCTATAACTTGGTTGGGGGCATCTCAGCCACCCAGGGCCCTGTGTTCCAAAGGAAAAAGGAAGACACACCTGTACAAAAAGTGTTAAACTATCAAAATATTTAAAATAAAAAAATAAGATAAAAAAAGAAAAGAAAAAAAATATTTAAAATAAGCTATGTAAATGGTTCCGTCATGTGGACTTGCAAATATGATGTTTTATAACATAATTTTCTATAAATTTATATAAAAGTTTTGTAGACAATAAAACAAAACCCACAGAGAGGACTGACACTGTTACAACCATGCTACTGTGCACACCACCCCCAGTAGTGTCCACTAAGCTCACTGTCTGGACAAGAAGTTCATTACTTTCTTGGTTTGCAAAAAAGAAGGAAATACATTTATAATAAGGACACACTATTATTCAATTAAATCCATTTTCTTGCCTGACTCTCACATAGATACTTGCATCTATGAAAAAAAAATGGCTCAAACTCATGACCAACTATCTACTCACCTATGATTTCTGTCACCTGTTCACTATAATAATGATGAAACTATTTACCATCAGAATGCACAAGTGGAATATGCCTGAAAATATGACTTTTCTCCTGGAAAATTTGCCATTAAATCACTTTTTGAATACTTTTCAGTTGTGTGTGTAATTATTTGAAACATTTTTGGTGTGTATTTTGCTTTGTCTTTGTGTGTTTGCTCTAAAACATAAAAGTAGGGTTCTATTTCCCTTGAGGGTATTTTTAATGCTAGAAATATCCTTGAAAACTTTTCCTCTTTTTGTGTATTTGTGATTTGGAGGAAATTTCCTGTGCTTCTCTGTCACTGTTGTGACCTTTAGTACAGTTTGTTCAAGTAAGGAAAGAAAGAAAAAATGAAACACAGATAGATAGATATTGTAGGTATCATATTTTTCACCAAGCTTTGAGTCACCAGTTATCTACATATCTGGGTATTAAGGAATAGCTCTAATTTTGAGAATGTGGGTATTTGTTAATTGCAATTTTTATGCCCATAATTATGATAGAGTTATCCAGGGCCTCAGTGTTTAACCTCAAATGTATTTATCTTTATTACGTAGAGCTAAAGTACATATAGTAGTTAGAAAGCAGTTAAATTCAACCCTACTGTACTGATTTTAGTAGCTATGAGTAACCTAGAAAGAAAGACCATTGTGGGTGGGAATTCATTTTTAAGAAAAAGAGCCCATTTTCACTCTTTGAACTCTTATTATTTATCGTTTAGTAACTACTAGAGAATTTTACATACATCTATTTATGCAACTGATACTGTATTATAATTTGAATAGGTCAGCATTCCCACTGGACTGTGAGCCTCCTCAGGTGGAGACTGAGTCTTATTTTATTTTTATTCTGGGGAGCTGGTCTGGTGATAGTGACATAGTAGGTATACCATGAATGCATGAATAAATATCAGGAAATTTATTTTTGTTAGATTACAGGTCAGTAATCATCACATGCTTCAAAGCAAGAGTCAGGGTACAATAATGTTATTTGGATTGTTGCTTTCAGTTGAACCTTTCATGGGAATTGTGGCAGACTCTAATTTCCAAAGATGGCCTCAACACGCTCCCATCCCACACACCTTCCGTCATGGGATCTTTCCCCTCCCTCATCATGTGGTTGACTCGATTTTTCCACCCCTGGAAACTGGGCAAGGCCTTGTTGAAAAGATGATGGCAGATTATAATGGAAATGTTGGTTGGAGAGATAGGCCAAGGGACACTGAGGTTCAGGATGAATGAATGAAGGTCCATCTTCAAATAGATCTTCTGGTTCTTCTATCACCACACACATCCAAGACCAACTACTCAGCTGAGTCCTTCTTAAGCTCCTGACCCCCAAATTACAAGTAAATAAAATGGGTGTTTTAAGACACTAAACTATACTATACAGTTTGGTACACAGCAATAGATGACCAGAACATTAGTGGAGAGCTTATAAAATGCCAAACACATTAATTAAAAATAGTCTTGATCTTGCAGAATCATCCTCAGGATTATTTATAAAATATTTGATTTCTTATAGTTGCTTGTATATATATAAAAAAAAAGGTTGAATATTTTCTCAGGGCAATTGTTACTTTGCTTGGCATTGTGAAGAATGACCTGCTGAATGCTGTTTCTAGGAATCAAGAATCAGTAGCAGTAATTTTTCTCTTGTTCAAAATCTGAATAACTTTATAATACCATACATATTTGTCTTGTGGAGCATATGTATCCCATCTCTCTTCTCTGATTTGGTTTAGAGCTTGATGGTCAGGGTCATCCCAAAGCGATTAGCTGTCCTATTTTAGATGTTGTATGATCATCCTTTAAGCTTCAAATAATACGTCCATAATCCCTTATGTTTTTCAAAGTGCATTAAACTATATTTGTCATTTAATCCTCACAACATCATTTTAAATACCCAAAGAGATGCGAATAAAGTACTAACTTATGCCAGGGAAATTGCTTGTGAGGATAGAAACATAACCACCACACAGCGGTGTCCTCAAGAAACCCATCATTTACTATTTCCACTTAATAGGTGAAGTACAGTGAAGTTTAAAAAGGAGTAAAAACTCAAATTCAGGTCTTTGAATTCCAAATTGTATGTTCCTTTAACTTTAGCACAATACTTTCTAATAACCATTCCGATTTGGGTTTTAGTGTTCACAAAGTGTCTCACACATGTTATTTCAATTAATCCTCATGATAACCTTATCAGATGATAGTAATTTCCCTCTCTGAAAGAGACGAGGTAATTGAAGTGAAGTGTTTTTCCTAAGATTTGACAAATAATAAGGAATACAGCTGATACTTGAAATTAAGCCTCTTGACTGAAAACCTTGTTGCTATTTCTGTGTGTCACAGATGGCTTCCTAGAGCAAGTAAAAAGTGGTGGTTAAAACTGAGATTTAGACTCTGGAGTAGCACTGCTCCACACTAGGTTTGGATCTTGAACAGTTTACCTGAAGGGTCAGACAACTTCCTGGCTTTCTGACCTTGGGCATGCTACCTAACTTCTCTGGGCCTTCGTTTTCACATTGACCATAAATTTACCTCATGAAGTGATTATAAGTGTTGACGGAGCTAATATATGTAAATCTTCTAAAATATTTCAGTGAACACAGAAACAATTTAATACATGTTAGTTATTTTGGGACTTTGAGACCCATCTGGACAGATACTGTGAAAATGTATCCATTTCATTAGGGGGTATTTGGTCATCCTTAATTGAGAAAGCCATCACAGAGGCACCTGGGTGGCTCAATGGTTGAGCATCTGCCTTTAGCTCAGGTCATGATCCCAGGGTTCTGGGATTGAGTCCCACATCAGGCTCCCCACAGGGAGCTTGCTTCTTTCTCTGCCTCTCTCTCTGTGTCTTTCATGAATAAATAAATAAAATCTTTTTATTTATTTTTATTTTTAAATATTTTATTTATTTATTCATGAGAGGCACAGAGAGAGAGGAAGAGACATAGACAGAGGGAGAAGCAGGCTGCCCATGGAGGGACCGATGTCAGACTCGATCTGGGACCTGGACCACACTCTGAGCAAAGGCAGATGCTCAATTGCTGAGCCACCCAGGCATCCCTAAGTAAAATCTTTTTATTTTTTTATTTTTCGTTTCTTTCTTTTTTTTTTTTTTAAGATTTTATTTATTCATGAGAGACACACATACACACACACAGAAGCAGAGGCACAGGCAGAGAGAGAAGCAGGCTCCATCCAGGGAGCCCCATGTGGGACTCGATCCTGAGACTCCAGGATCACGCCCTGGGCCGAAGGCAGGTGCTCAACTACTGAGCCACCCAGGCGTTCCCAGTAAAATCTTTTTAAAAAAAGAGAGAAAGCCATCAGTAATTGACAGAAGTTGGGACATTGGGAAATAACCACTCAGACTCTGAATTCCACTCAGAAGCCTGACTACAGATCAAACTGAGTAGCAAAGACCAGAAACCAGGTTGGAAAGTAATTATGGAGTAGAGACTGCCTGGATAAAAGAGAGACAGTGGAAAAGATGCAATTAGAAGGAAAAAAGGTGGACCAGGAAAGGAGCAGTGGAAGGAGGAGTTAGGAAGTTTTGAATTTTCTAAAGCAACCAGAGCAGCATCGTGGCATAGTTATGACCTTTCTTCTGTACACATATATCCCTAGGATTCCTCTTTTTATAAAGACACCAGACCTATGGGATTAGGGCCCTACCCTTATAATTTCCATTTACCTTAATTACCTCCTTCAAATTCCTATCTTCAAACATAGTCACATTGAGAATTAAGATTTCAATCTATGAATTTTGGGGGAGACACAATTCAGCCCATGACATGGCACAAAGAGTTCATTCAGTCTGATGGGTGTAGCAGGACGTTTCTAAGGATTGACTATTTAGTGCAGGCATCGCTCCGATGTACATCTGGAGCAGAAACTGGAGAGGGGGATGGACAGATCGAACCAGGGACCTCTCAACATTTGTTGCTGCCGTTGAGCTCAGCATGGACCGTATCTTCACATTCTTGCCTTTTACAATCACTTGCACTACATGAAAGAATCAATCAAAGAGCCACAGCGTATAAATTGTTTTTATCAAATGGTCTCTAGTTTCTGATTGGTATGTTTCCTTCCTCAGGGTTGCCACCACATAGCTTGTGTGTCACACATGGGAAGGTGGATTTGACATACTTGCATGTTTGCAAGATGTAATCCTTTAGAAAGGCTAGTGGTGTAGATCCATCTGCAAGACATTTTTAGATAGGCGTGAGTGAAGTTATCACCTCTATGTAGCAATACAGATTTCTCCCACTATCTAGAAGTAGAGTGTTCCTATGAAACCATTCACAAACCAAAGTGGCATAGAGCAAAGAAGCAATTACCACTAATTTATATGGAAAAATTTGGGGATATTCCCAGACACCCCCAAATTACCTATCTCAGGCTTTTCTGATACCTTTGGACACATCTTACTAACTGATGCACAAAATAAATCAGAGAGAGCACAGATGCTCACAAATACAGTTCAAAGGTTTAGCAGCTTGAAGTTGAGATGCCCAGTGTAGTTCGGGGGAAGGAGGTTGGCAGTACTACTCTCACTGCTGGGGTGTGTCCTGCCTCACAATGGCTCACTTCAAAACACATGCTCAATGCTATTCTTGCTTTTCACCTTTTTTTCTCATAAAAGCAAAAATCTTCTTTGGAGTTCTTTTGGTTATCAAAAAAGATACAAATGTATGTTGTAAAAGTAAGGTGGCATCATGCAAACTTTCGAAAAGTGTAATGTACCAGCATCTCCCAGAGCTTACTGTACCAGCATCTCCCAGAGCTTACTGAAATCCCTATGCCTTCTGGATAAATCTGAGTCCCACAGGCAGGTGAAATGCCAGCCTTGCAATTGCCATTCTGGATGCCTTGTGTATTTCATAGCAGAAATTGTGGGATGCGGTGTCCTGGCTTTCTGCTCTCGTGACACGTGAATCATGTGGGATGCATGCTAAATATCGCCAACAACTTGTCCCCTGAGAATCTAGAAGTCTTCACGACAAACTCCTCTGTTATTTCATGTTTTCTAATGCACATTGACCCCTTAAAGGATTGTCATATCATACGCAGGCTGCTTTTCTCAAAAATATACAATTTTTGAGAAAATTACAAAGGCAAGCTATACTGTATTTGTTCCAAAATTTAAACAACGATGTGAATGCAAGAGGGTATTCTCCTTCAAAGAGAGGTTAGAGGTTTTTGTTTTTACTTTTTTGTACTGTCTGGTCACTAAATTGGATGATGGCAGTGCTGTATCTTTTGCTCTCATTCTCATTTCTCCTCCTTATCCTCTGGTGCCTACTCCAGTCCACTAGAAATTGAGACATTTTTCAATTGGGAATTTCTGAGTGAGAAATTGTTTAAAGCTAATTTTAGCATATCTACTGAATAAATACCTGGGCCTATCTTTTGAAAAATGTAAGCACCTTTAACATATATGCAGGTTAATGAAGGAGGCAGAGGGAAAAAAAAGGAATTCATAGCAATAGATAGGATTATAAAAGCTAGGCAACAGTTTGCACTGAATGGCATAAAACATTGTTTTTTATTCCAACCATACTTCATATTGGGAGCATCCACTTCAGACACCCCAGCACATTCAGATACTAATCTAATGCTTCCAACCGTTCATTCTGAGAGAAAAAAGGGGTAAAAGTAAAGAGATAACCTTTATCACAATAATAACAACCATTATAAGCTCCGTATTTAATTCAATTTCGTGGAATACATTTCAAGACATATTTATGGAACACCTACTATCTTCTAGGAATTCTATGGAAGGCAGGAAATATGGGGATTGATAAGAACAAACAATGCACTTGACTGAGTGAATTTTACAGTAGAGTGGAGAGTGTATACAGACATAGAACAAGTCATTCTGGTGTGCTGTTAAATGGCAGTGAAGTGGAAGGAGCTATGAGAACATGGAATAAGGAAAGTAACCTATTCCAGGGATTAGGAAAGCATCCTAGTTCCATTCTATGGGAATCCGGATTGATATACTGCTCCACCTTCCTTCTACATCTGAGATACCTCCAGCCCAAATGAAAGGTATGTCGGGGGAACCCCTTACAGTGCCTTATCTTAGAGGAGACTCAGAAACAGCACTGATTGTCCATACTGGTACCAAAGCCTCCAGGTGTTTCCTGAAGCTCTACTGGTTCCCAGAATAGCTGTTATCAGCCCCTGCCCGGTTGGCTATCTCTTAAACTCCAGACTGGCAAGTTCTTAAATTTTTAGGAGTAAGTTGGGCAGTTAGGTAGTCAGGGCCAGCGTCTCCAACAAGAATATACGTAGTCAGGACAGCTAAGATAAAACAGCTCTAACATCCTGTTCTGCAGCTTAGACAGGAGCGCACCCATATTCTGTTTTGCAGCCCTTGCAGAAATGACTTCTGCAAAACGTCCTAAAATAAGATGATTAACCACAAAACGTTTGTCACTATCACGGGCAAGGGACAGTTAGGACATAAGCCCCCAGATGTCAGCAAAAAAGACCATCAGCCTATAGACATTAACCTACTAGGTCGATAGACATGTGACCACAGTTTGGCACAACTCAATGCATCCTGATTGCTTAAGATAGTTCTGCAAAAGAGCTCACAAAACCCCTAACCTTAGAAACTCCTGTGGCAACCCTCTCTGCACCCGCCTGCTCTCTGGGAGCTTTGTACTATTGCTCAACAAACTTTGCTTTGTTGCCCACCACTCTTTGTCTGGTCTACCTCTTTATTCTTAGAAATAGTGTGACCAAGAGCTGTGGCAGAGAGTTCCTGCAACAAAATTTTTAGTATGAAACATGGGGAGAGAAGGGGCCTGATTGCCTTAGATGTTTTTCATGTCAGACGATTTTACTGTTGCTTGTCAGCCCATGGAGCTCCATGTTTGGGTGGGTTGCCCATTTCTGATCCGATTACTGGAGTACGAAGAAAAAGCTTTGTAATATTTTCCAAAACAAGGTTGCCAAATACTAAAGGAGAAGTCTGCGAATGGCAGACACGAGGAAGATGATCTTTGTTTCTAGATCGGAAGAACAGTGCTACTTTTTCATTACCCTACTTCACATTCTTTCATTGTACTCACCACTCTGTGATATCATATTATATATTTATTCATTTTTATCTGTCTCTTTCATTAGAATTAACTTTCAGGAGTTCAGGGAATTTGTTTTGTTCACTACCATATTTTCAGAACCAAAACAGCTTCCTAAAATCAATGATCAATAAACATTTTTTTATCAATAAACATTTCTTAAAGAGTGCATAAATAATTAGAGCACTCAGGCAGTGTGCATTTTTCCCCTCCAATATGCAAGGGTTTCCAACATTCCAACCTTTAATTCCTAGGATTTAAATCTTAATTTTAAGGCAGTTTACAGATTTTTTTTTTAATTTTTATTTATTTTATGATAGTCACACAGAGAGAGAGAAAGAGGCAGAGACACAGGCAGAGGGAGAAGCAGGCTCCATGCACCGGGAGCCCGACATGGGATTCGATCCGGGGTCTCCAGAATCACGCCCCGGGCCAAAGGCAGGCGCCAAACCGCTGCGCCACCCAGGGATCCCACAGTTTACAGATTTAATAGTAATTGGTCTTTTCTTTCCCCAAGTTTCACTTTATTTGGACATGTTGTGATTATTATTAAGGAACATTTTAGGAGAGCTATGAAGGGGGCCGTTCACTGGATGAAATGAATTCAAAGAAGAATTTGAAGCTCTAAGATATAAAATAACTTCTTAAAAATTCTGCTTCATGGGCTCTGACTAAAGCCAGCACATTCTCTCGGCTCTATTACAACACTGAAGAGACTCCTGAGGTGGATTAAACTTTCCCCACACTGAAATCATTTCTGGATCACTCTACAGGGTGAAATTCTTAGCAAGGACATTTCAAAGAAAAATACTTATTTGCTCACTTGGCTTGCCATTCTTCCAACTTTCTCTACTGGAAGAAATAGTACATAGTTATGGTAAATCCTAATGTAAAGGATGTATTCAATTTAATTCGAAATGTGTGAAATCTTCATCTACCTTATTTTCATCCTTCTTAGAGAAAAGAATGGCCCCAAAATTTCAGTTACTCCTACCTGTAAACATTGAACTTCATTTCCTAAATCCCCCCCATTCCCTTTAAGGTAACAGCTTGTAAACAATTCACCAGTTAGAGGATGCCTCTTTGAATCTTCCCAATGGTGCACTTAAGGGAGCTAAGGATTCTGACAGTTTTCCCCAGAGCTAAATGAGTTTTGCTATCCAACAATGCAAGACATTTTCACGAAGGCTGTGTTTTTGTGGCTTTGGGTAGTTTGGAATCACCTGGAGAACTTGCTAAATGCAGATTACAAAGCTTCACCACCAGCCCACAGAAATCATGGGGTGTAGGGCCTGCAGCCAGTTCCCAGGTGATGCTAATGCTGATGAGTTAAGGCCACGCTTTGAGAACCACTGCCTTACGCTACCTTGAAGGCCAAATTTGTATTGTAATTTTTACACTTGGAAATTAACACTTTTAATTTCTTTGTGAATTTTCAGGTTTTCTCATAAAAATCTCAGAGTCCTTTGTTAACTCAGAATCTAGAATAGTGAGTGAAGTCTTACCAAAGGAAGAGTGTCTTTTTCTGCCTTGGTGACTTTAGGTTTGATTCTGAATTGTAAACCTCCTCCCTTTATGAATAGCCTACTGCGAAAAAAGGCAATTTTCATATAACTGTTCATTATCCTCAACCCTAAAGAGAGTAGCCTAAAAATCAAAAGAATGCCACTTTCCCCCTATTGTGTCTATTTTATGAGGTGGAGAATAGCAGGAAAATCTAGAATTTCAACAACACTGAAAAGGAGCTACTAATTACTTTGGATTGCTCTGGGAATGTGGGAAGTCACCCACCATGACATCCCACTTGTGAGGCACCAGAGAAGGAAGAGAGTTTGGGGCCACTGTATGACATTGCAGATCTTTCAAGCTCACTTGGGTATGCTAACGCATTGAGTCACAAAGAAGTGATGGAAAAGTGGGTCAGATTTCCCATCTCTCTAACTGGGATGTCCTCCTGGTGTGTAGCGCCTGTGAAGGAGTGTGTATAAGCGTGGACATAATCAGCCTTTTGTGTAAACTCCCCCTGAGCTTATAGGAGAAGGAATTTAGGCCAGGCCTACCTTGGGGGAAATCAAGAATCCAATAAAATAACCCTTATTCCAGGCATGTGAGTTAAATGCATTCTCCTTCTGAGGTAAGAGTGAAATGTGGTGGAAGGTACAATCATGTGCAGCAGAATTTTTTTAATAGATTTAAAAAAATATTTGATTTATTTATTCATGAGACACACAGAGAGAGGCAGAGACACAGGCAGAGGGAGAAGCAGGCTCCCTGCAGGGAGCCCGACGTGGGACTCCATCCACAGACTCTGGGATCCTGCCCTGGCCTGAAGGTGGCGCTAAACCGCTGAGCTGCCCCATGTTCAATAGAATTTTAAGAATGGATGGGCAGCCCGGGTGGCTCTGTGTCTCTCATGAATAAATAAATTAGATATTAAAAAAAAAAAGAATGGAGGTATCCTTTACAAAAGCCAGTAAAAGATGGAGAAGAGAAGTGGTACTAACAGATTGTATGTGAGTGATAGCAGAGATCAGAGCCATCAGTTTGTTAGGGTAAACTGCATTCTAGCAAGTTAGACACTTCTGTATTAAAACTTTAGACCTAGAGAATATCATTTAATCAAGTGCATAATCTAATCAGCACATAACCATCAGCAAACTAAATGATTCATGAGGAAGGCAAGGTGGGGAGCAGTGCTTCAAGTTAATGTAGTTTCTAACCTGCTTGTCTAGATTCTGTGTAGCAAATCATCAATCAATTAATCAATCAAATCGGTGCTTACCTATCGCTATGGCAGAAACTCTAGACTTTATTTACTAATTGCAGCACCCACACTTGGTCATTTCCTACTGTAAAGACATTGCACATGCTGGATTCATTTTGAGGCAAATGCAATCTTTTTGAACAGCCTCGTTTTTAAAGTAAAAATGTGTTCACATTACAAAACCACCGTAGCAAAGCATTTCTATTAAAATAGCCCTGCTGCTTATATTTAATGCTTTCTGGACTGCTGTGTGGCTCAGAGGGGCTGTGAGAAGCACATGAAGGCATTAGAGCAATCATTAAAGATCAAGGGCTTTCCAATTATCAAGTCACACTTAGTAGACAATAGGCTGAGAATAATGAAGCATGGCTTGGCAGTTTCATATTCTGAATCAAAGATTTTCAGAAGAACAAGGAAAAGATGCCAGTTCCTCATGAAAGACAGAGGCATTTATCAATATATTTGAGGAAGATGCTCATCAAAACTCTCCAGCAACTCCCTAGGTGTTTCCAAGCCTTTAACAGTTAATAGAAAACATTTATATGAAAGTCTTCCCTGTGATAAAGAACCCAGGCGTGTATTTGCAAGACCATTTCCCACATTCCTATCCCAAAGCTAGTATTCCAAATAAGGTACATTATACTGCCCATCAACGGGAATCCGATAAAGCTTCAATTAACTCGGATTACAGTTTTTTCTGTGCTTAATCTTAGTAAAGAGGAAATTCACAAGAAAGTAAGCGGTAAGAAAGGATTTTTTTTTTTTCAAAAGACTATCAAGGTATGTCCTGAGGTCAAATAGACACAAACCAATCTTCTTTATTCTTTATATTTACAACTACAACACTATACTGCAATTCTGGAGACACCAAATGATCCCCCCCCAAGGCAGTGCAAGATGCTCACTCATCATAGGAAGATTCAATTATATTTGCAGGACAGCATCTGCTAAGGCAGAAAAGAGGACTAATGTATTTTAGGAAGATTTCCAACAGCATAAGAAATAGAAAGACATGGCTGGGTAGTCTTATTGTAGTAAAGTGGTGATCACAGTTCATTGCAAAGAACTGCAAAGCTCTCAGTGTTTCTTTAATTATATTATATTTAAAATAAAAGATTGGTTAGCATCAGTGAAATGGTTAGCATCAGTTAATCATCTTCAAGATTGTTCCCAGCTCTGGCTTTCATCCCATGGTGGTGTTAAACCTAACTTTGGAAGACCCAACCATTCTCAGTATGTGAATGGGAGGAGTTTATTTTAAGGTCTCTGGAGGCATTTTGAATTCTTAGCTAGGTTTCACGTTCTTTCATGTCCACAAGGCCTCTATGCAGTGGCCTCTATGAAGAAATTTTTTAAAAATTTCTCATCCTTGCCAAATTACTCATATCCAACCAACATCCACTGCATTATTACTATGGGTGTGTGCACCCCAAATATTAATATATATTCATTTAATCTTCACAAAAATCATGTAAGAAAATCTTCATCATTTCTACGTGAGAAAAATGAGCCTTTGAGAGGTAAATGATCTGCCTTAAGCCACTTATAAAATAATTCACTAAGCAAGGATTTGAAATAGGTTTATTATTATTATTATTTTTTAAACTGACTTCAGTTGTGGTGTTTGTCTACACTACTCACTCAAATACAGTACAGTGGGACTTGGGACTGAAGCTCCTCCCCTCAATCAGAGTATCCTCCTGTTGAGTCCCCTGGGCCATTTCTCACTTCTCCAGGCTGGGGGCTTCTCTCTCTCTCAGTCCAGAGAGTCAGTGCCCAATAGCTCTTCTTGTCTTACATCCATTCTATATTGAGGTTTTCTATGGGTCTTCTTACTTCTGTGGGCACATCAAGGACAAAATAGCCTTGTTTTAGCCCTTGAATGCCTGCTAAAGAGAATCAAGGCTTTGTTCATTCCTCTGGTGAGAACTTGGCACTCATCAGCTCTTTTAAGAAACATTCTTGGGAAAGAAATTTGAACTTCCTTACTTGAGAAGACCTTTATGCTCCTTCTGGTCCAGGATGCCTTCTCATAATTAATTCTGTATTATTGAGAATTTCTTGTAAGCTGGAATAGTTCTGGAAGACGGTGATATGGAAATGAATATGACATTGTTAGCTTCCATGAACTCATATGGAACGCAAACTAATAACCAATCACTGCAAGCTGTTAAAAGCTGGTAATAAAGAAGGCATGCGTGGAATGCTGTAAGCAGGCATATTGCGATGTGATTAGTCCTGATGAAGGGAATTTCAGAGAGGGCTTCAGAGAAAAGGTTAGAGCTGATTTGAGCCTTTAAGGATTAGTCAGTTTTATCAAGCAGAAAACAAAGGACAAAGCTGCTGGGAAAAAGAACATATTAACTTTGGGACACCTGAGAGGATGACTAGGGTGTTGTCCCATGGACTGATCTGTAGGATCAGTCATTTTCCTTTATATGGACCCTAGCTCAAGTCATTAAGAAACTTGCTAAAAAACTCCAAAATTGTCTCATGGAGTATCGCCTGTTCTTTTGAGTCCAGGACACCTGTAAAAATAGTGTCATTGGAACACCCAAATATTCCATATCTTCGTGTAGTCAGTGGCCATATGCTACAGCTTGTTGACTTGTTTATATGCAATGGGACACACAGCGCCTATCCCAGGGCAGCATCCAATGAACATGCATTAAAATAATTAATGTGCAAATAAAACTAAATTGTAATAATAATCTTAGGTAAAACTCCCAGGTTTTTTCATCATTTCATGTATATTCTAGTCAATCACAGTGAAATTCTGGTTGATTTCTGAGTCTACTGATCAATGTACTGATAATTTAAAAACATTTTGGATAGTTTATATGTAATATATCCTTTGTATGTCACATTGGAACTTACCTTCCATATATTCTAGTTGGTTAAAAGCACAACTTAACCTTGTAATTCATCTTCCTCTTTGCATCAGAGAGCTCTAGCTTTCTTTATTTGCCAAATGTGGTCACATCAAAAGACCATTTTCCCTCCTATACATGTAACTACCAGAATTTTGCTTCATTAAGCAGAAATGATAAAATATAGCTTATTTAAAGTAGTTGATTTATAAATATCATAGGACCAACTGTCATCAGGATTCTTATGAATAGGAGTTCCTCCAGAATAATATTTCCCACTTCAATTAGCCTTAACTTTCAGATAAGTGCAATAGCATTGTGGTCTGTCTAGTGTATTCAGAAAATGAACTGTTGCACATAAATAAAGTTTCCAGAGAGGTAAAGTATGCCTTCCAGAAACTGAACTTCTTATTTTCAACCACTGCATATTTAACAAAGAAACAACAACTTTCAAAAGTCTGTCATGCACTCTTGCCTTTTAGAGTTTCAGTCATAATTGTGCTTTTTCTTGGCAACTCAGAATTATCGTTATGGACATGAGTTATTGTACAGTCCTATAATACAGAAGTTATCACCCATGAAGATCTGTTTCCTCCAACATTAAAAAACTTCAGACAAAATGTCTCCTGCTAATGATTTTTCTGTTTCTTCCATCCTTTTCTAAGTTTACTTATAATTTCCCAGTTTCTATCAGTGAAGTTTCAATTCATTTCAATTAAAACCAAAGCAGCAGAATTTTAGTAAATACTTAGTACATTTCATTGCTGTGTTCGAGACTTGTAGGTGCTCAGATAAAGAAAGACCTGTATGCCACTGTTCGCTATAAACCTTGGGGAAAAGTCAGGAGACAGGACATCTTCTATTGTGAGTAACTGAAAATCCCCTTGTCTTAGGTGAGCTTTCATTTGTCTTATGAACAAAATTTATAGGCTCTACAATACTTTTTTTCACGTGTAGGCTTTTCTTCCTAATTTACCTACATTCAGTACATGACCGTTAGGTATGTCAAGTGTTACTATTTTAGCTTACTCCTCTGATGGGGTTATTTTTTCATGGCATGTGTGGAGCTTAACATCCTGCTCTATCTGGGTTCTCCCAGAGGGTGGGGGAGGTAGGCTCAGGAACCCCCCACTCTTTGATACTGGATGCTGATGGCATCCTTAATGAGTTTCTGCTATCGTCCCAACAACTTCCATGCTGGGAAGGAGGTAGAAGAAAATAATAAGAGTAATAAAAAATATGATGGCAATAATACCAGTGGTAGTGATAGGTGATATATGTAATAGAATATACTCTAGTTTTATGTTAAACTATGAGATATTTTAGTTTCTTTTATGCATTACTCTTCTATCATTTGGCATCACTGAGACCTCCTTCTACTCTTTTGGAAAGGGAGAAATAATCTAAACCAACTAAGTGATTTCAGTGTGGATGTCTGGAATGAGGTGGCTTTCTGAAAGTCCCCTTGCTAAACTGTGACAGCTGTACTAGAACAGAAAAGATAGCATGCCACATGTAGCATAGAGGGCTTGGACAGCACTGCTCAATGTCATGAGCTTTGTGTTTCTGTAGAATGGAAAGATGTACAAAAATATCCTATGCTCTCTAGATCTTTTGCCTTCCCACTCCAGCTAAGATACACACACAAGAGAAACAGAGAACATAGATGAGAATGCTGGTACTTGTGTGCTTTTCAAAGCTGTCACTCTAGAGAGAGAGAAAGAGCAAGGGAGCCCCATGGCAGAGGCTGTGGGCTGGGCAGCACATACATATGCAGAGCAAGTTGTAGCACATAGTTGATTTTGAGAGCATCAGCCATTCCAGAGAGAGCCAGTGAAGGTTGACCAGGTCAGTGTCGGTGCTGGCAGTGGTGGTAGAGCGTGGTGCAGACAGACCACTGTACTTCCAAAAGCAATAACAAATCACTTGTTCTAAAAGAACAGACCACAAGACAAACAATTTGAGAAATTGGCAGTAGAGGCAAATGCTGTCAGATGCTCAGGACTAGGTGGGAAAAGTTGTATTTCCATGGAGGCCAGTGAGGACCCAAGGATGTCACTCAGACCAGACAACCCACACTCAATGCCAGGATGCTAAGTCAGATTTCTTCTAACCCACCAATGTGGAAATTAGCAGGAATGAAGAAGAGATGTGGACAAGAAGCAGGAATGTTGGTACAACTGGATTAAAACCCGTCTTGAGCACATTTAAACCCAGTAATGGCAAACCCAGGCAGGTTTAAGCTGTTGATAGTGTTGTTTTTATACTGCTAACACTGGAAGGCAGGTCTGGATGCTAGGCTGAATTGATACAGGAAAATAAGGAAGCAGTAATTTTGCATACCTGTATACAGAAAGGAATGTAGAATTTCCTGTTTGTCTTTGCAGGTTAACAGAGATGACTTGGCCCTTTCTTTTGTTTTCCTCACCCTAGCCTGCCCACAGTATGGCGACTGGATGCACTTTTATGCCTGTTTTCATCAACATGGAGGACGAATGCCAAAATCAATCCTGTAGCATCTTCAGGCATCATCAGTGGAATTCATTTTTTAGCAAAAATACATTGGGCAAAACTGTTTAATTGTGTAATTTATTACAGCAAGACAGTTAATGATACATGAGCACTATACAGATGGTGTTTCACCTGCTAAACAAGCATAGATTATGATACATTTTCAAGGGTACTCAAGCCCAGTTACATTTTGCCATACATCACTAGTATTTTCTGAAATGGATAATGGGTCCTTGCCAGATTTCCAACAATTTGATGTTGTTGAAAAAAACTGTTGATGGTCCATTTTGATATTGTAATATCCTCTTAAATATTTCCCTTTTTACATTTTTTAAGAAGATTGTTTTCATTCTTTTTAAAAATCATCTGATATATTTTTTCTTTAACTTTCATCTAGCAGAATGTTCTTGTTTTATTTTCTATTCGATGTCTACAACAATTACTCTATGCCTTCTTTTGTCTTAAAAGACAAAATATGAAGGGCACCGGGGGGATTTAGTTGGTTAAGCATCAGACTCTAGATTTTGGCTCAGGTCATGACCTCAGGGCTGTGAGATTGAGCCCAGTGTCAGGCTCCATGTGGAGCCTGCTTGGGATTCTTCCTTTCCTTTTCTCTCTGCCCTTCCCCACTGGCATGCTTTCTGTCTGTTAAAAAAACAACAACAACTAAAAAGACAAAACACGAGAGGTGTGATTCTCATGGAAATTCATTTTTCCTTACAGATGGTAGGAGGATTTTCCTGCTGCATTTGTTGTTGTTGAGGGGACTGGAAATCTATCTAATGCACATGATTTTTTTTAAAGTTACTGATACCTTTTTAAATAACAGATTTTATTGAGTTATAATTCTCATACCATAAAATCCATCTTTGAAAACGTACAATTCAGTGGTTCTTAGTATATTCGCACAATTCAGTGGTTCTTAGTATATTCGCAGAGTTGTGCAGTCATCAATAATATTTAAGTTCATTGTCATCACCTCCAAAAGAAACTCTATGCTCATTAGGGGTCACTCTCTATTCTCTCCTTCTAGCCCCTGGAAATAATTCATCTTTATTCTCTCTCCAGAAATTTACTTATTCTCCATGGAATCCATGGAATCACATATGTGGTCTTTTGTAAAAAGCTTCTTTTACAACTATGTTTTCAAAGTTCATCCATATTGTAGCATGCATCAATACTTAATTTTTTGAATTGTCAAAAGGGCAGGTTGCAGTATTCTGCTGTGTGGAAATAGTACCTTTTGTTATCCACTTGTCAATTAATGGACATTTGCATTGTTTCCCTTTTTTGGCTATTGTGACTGCTGTTGCCATGACCATTTGTGTACAAGTTTTTGTTTGACTATATATTTTAAATACTCTGGTTATGAACATAGGAATGGAATTGCTGGGTCATTATGATAACTTTCTGATGACCTGACAAAACGTTATTCACAGTGGTTGTACCATTTTATATTTCTACCTGTAATGTAACAACAGTTCCACTCTGTCTATATCCTCACCGATACTCATTTGTTTCTTTAAAATTATTACCATTATAGTGGATGTGACATGGTATCTCATTGTAATTTTGATTTGTGTTTTCCTAATGACTAATGATGTTGAACAGTGTCTCATGTGCTTGTTGGCCATTTGTATATCTTTTTGGAGAAATGTCTATTTAAATCATTTGCTCATTTCTTCATTGGGTTGTTTGTACTTTTTATTACTGAGTTATAAAAATAACTTACGCATTATGGATGTTACACCTTATCTAACACATGATTTGTAAATGTTTTCTACCATTCTTTGGGTTTTCTTTTCAATTTCTTGAGTGTCCTTTGATGCACAAAAGCTGTTAATTTTGATGAAGTCCATTGTATTGTTTTTTCCTCTGTTGCTTATGCTTTTGGTGCCATATCTAAAAATCTTTTGCCTACCCAAACTCACAAAGACTTGTAACTATATTTTTTCTTAGAGTTTTTTTTCTTAGAGTTTATAGCCTTAGTGCTAATATTAAGGTTTTGATCCATTTTAATTATTATATACAGTATATTGTATGTAGTGTAAGTTAAGACTCAGACTTCAATGTTTTGAATATGCTATCCAGCTATCCCAGCACCATTACTTGAAAAGACTAATCTTTCTTCTCATTGAAATTTCTTGGCATCCGTGGTGGAAATCACTTAACTGTAAGTGTGAAGATTTATTTTAGATTCTCAGCTTTATTCCATTGATCAGTGTGACTATCTTTATGTCCACACTACACAGTCTTGATGACTGTTTTTTAAAATAGATTGGAAAAAAAAGAGTTACAGATAAAAATGAATTTCTTCTTTCTCTTATATTTACTTATGTAGTTTCCTTTACTGGTACTCTTTCTTTCTTTGTAGATTCATTCTACTCTCTTTTCTTTTATTTCAACTGACATACTCCTATTAGTATGGGCAAAGGCATGCTAGGAACTAATTCTGTCAATTTTTATTTTTCTGGGAATATCTTATTTTCTCCTTGAAAATAATTTTGCCAGATATAGAATTCTTGAATGATGGTACTTTTCTTTCAGTACTTTAAATATGTCATCATATGGTTTTTAATGAGAAATCAGCCCTCAGTCTAAAGGATCTTATTATGTGTGGCCATGGGGTGCACAGATTTTGGCTAAACACTTATTTCTGGGTGTATCTGTAAAGATATTTCTGGAGAAGATTAGTATTTGAATCACTGAATAAGCAGATTGACCTCCCCAGTGTGGATGGGTACCATCTAATCCATTCAGGGCTAAAAATAGAACAAAAAGGTGAATGAAAGGAGAATTTACTCTCTCTGCCCAACTAAGCTGGCCCATTGGTGTCCTGATGTCAGCCTGACTTGTACCATGGCTGTTTGTGGTTTTCCAGCTTTTACATCAATTCCAACAATTGATGCCATTGCTTCTCCAGGACCTCAGATTCTTGGATTGAGGCTGGAACTATCCCAGCTTTCCTGGGTCCCTAGTTTGCAGATGGCAGATTGTGGTAGTTCTCAGCATCAATAACTGTATAAGCTGATTCTTTATAATCAATCTCTTTTATATATAAATCTCCTTATACCTATATCTGTATCATCTATATTTTGTTGCTTTTGTTTTTTTGGAGAACCCTAATACAGATTGTAGTATCAAGAATTATTCTAGAGGAAGATAATTTTCTTTTCAATAGAGTTTAGTTTTTAGAACAGTTTTAGTTTCATAGCAAAATTGAATATAAGGTATAGAGACTTCATACATATACCCTGTCCCCACACTTGCTTAACTTCCCCCCATTATCAAATCTCCCACAGGAGTAGTACATTTGTTACAACTGATGAACTTATATTGATGCATCATTTTCATTATTATTCTAAGTCCATAGTCTATATTAGGTACACTCTTGGTGTTGTATATTCTATGGGTCACCCAAATTCATGATGGTATGTATACACCATAATATTATCATACAGATAGTCTGACCTCCCTAAAAATCATCTGAACTCTGACTATTCATCTATCCTTTCTGGCAACCACTGATCTTTCTAATCTCTCCTTAGATTCGCCCTTCCAAGAATGTCATGTAGTTGGAATTGTATAGTATATAGTCTTTTAAGATTGGCTTCTTTCAGTTAGTAATATGCATACAAGTTTTTTCCACTTCATTTCATGACTTGATAGTTCACCTGCTTTTAGCACAGAATAATATTCCATTTTCTGGATGTACTGTAGTTTATCTCTCCATTCACCTAAAATAAGACACCTTGGATGTTGCTAAGTTTTGGGTTATGAATAAAGCTGCCATAAACATCCACATAAAAGTTTTTGTGTAGACATACATTTTCAGCTTCTTTTGAAAAATACCAGGAAGCCTGCTTGTTGGATCATATTGAGTAAGGAAAGGATTAAGGTATAGGCAGGGAGAGGTAGTCTCTGAAATTATTCCTGGCAGGTAAAAGCGCTAAGCCAGAGTATACAAGAGATAAGGGAATAGACCAGACCACCTGGCCCAGGATATTAGGGAGCATTTTTCTATGGCAGCTACAGTGTAACCACAGAAAATGGCCAAACCTCAAAGAAGTCATTGAGGGTGTTAAACAATAATCCTTGTTCAAACCAAGATGGCACAAGAACCTCAAGGCCACAAGCTCCCAAGTCAAGTTTTCAATAAAAGATCAGCCCGAAAAACCCTCAGTGGCAACCCATTTGGGACTCCTCTCACTCTAGAGAGCTTTTTCTTTCCTTTCTTTTCTCCCTTTCACTAAATAAACTTTCACTTCATTTCACCCTTTTGTGTAAACAAGATTTATTCTTTGAGTCTGTGAGACAAGAACCCTGCAATTCTGCAGCAATATGGTAAGAGTATGTTTGGCTTTATGAGAAACCACCAAACTCTCTTGTAAAGTATCTGTACCATGTTTTATTTCCACTAGGAATGAAGTAGGATTCATATTGCTCCATATGCTTACCACATAAAAGATGTGTAGTGGTATCTCATTGTTTTAGTTTGTATTTCCCTGATGACTTATGATATGGAGCAAATTTTTTCATATTCTCATTTGCCATCTGCAAACCTTTGGTGAAGTGTCTGTTAAGGTCTTTGGCACATTTGTTAATTGGGTTGTTTGCTTTTCTATTGTTAAGTTCAATGAGTTCTTTGTATATTTTGGATAATAGTTTTTTTTTTTTTATCAGATATGGTGTTGTTGGTTTTTTTTTTTTTTTTTTAATTTTCTCCTAGTCTTTGTCTTTTCTTTTCATTCTATTGACAATGTCTTTTGCAGAGCAGGAATTTAAAATCTCAGTGAAGGGATCCCTGGGTGGCGCAGCGGTTTGGCGCCTGCCTTTGGCCCAGGGCGCGGTCCTGGAGACCCGGGATCGAATCCCACGTCGGGCTCCTGGTGCATGGAGCCTGCTTCTCCCTCTGCCTGTGTCTCTGCCTCTCTCTCTCTCTCACTGTGTGCCTATCATAAATAAATAAAAATTTAAAAAAATAAAATAAAATAAAATAAAATTTCAATGAAGTCCAGCTTATCAATTCTTTCTTTCAAAAAGCATGCTGTCTCTCATGCTGTTTCTGAAAAATTGTCACAAACCCAAAGTCATTGTAAGAGTTTTCTAGTTTTGCATTTTACATTTAGGTCTTTGATCCATATTGAGGTAATGTTTGTGAAGTATGTAAGGTCTGGGTCTAGATTCTTTTTCTTTTCCTTTTATGTGGATGTCCAGTTCTACCAGAAGAACCATTTATTGAAAAGACTACACTTTCTCTGTTGTATTGTCTTTGTTCCTTTGCCAAACATTAGCTGACTACATTTATGTGGACCTATTTCTAGGCTTCCTATTTTATTCTATTGATCTATTTGTCTATTCTTTCATGATTATCACAGTCTTGATTGCTGTGGCTTCATTCTTGAGGTTGGGTAGCATCTTGAGGTTGAGTATCCTCTGACTTTGTTCTACTCCTTCAATATTGTGGTGGCTATTCTGGGTCTTTTGCTTCTCTGTGTCAATTTTTGAATCAGTTTGCCAGTATCCACAAAATAACTTGCTGTGATTTTTATGGGTTTTACATTGGATATATAGATTAAATTGGAAAACTGACATCTTGACAGCATTGTCTTCCTACTCATGAGCATTGAATATCTTCCCATTTATTCGGTTCTTTAGTCTCCTTCATCTTAGTTTTATAGTTTTCATTATATAGATCTTGTACATGTTTTAGATTTATACCTAAGTATTTCCTTTTTTAGGTTCTAATGTAAAAGATATTATTCTTCATTTCAAGTTCCACTTGTTCATTGTTGGTATATAGGACGGTGATTGACTTTTGTATATTAATTTTGTATCCCGTACTTTGCTGTAATTGAGTATTGGTTCCAGAAGGTTTTTTGTTGTTGTTGATACTTTTATATTTTATATAGATAATCATGTTCTCTGTGAAAAAAGTCAGTTTCATTTTTTCTTTCCCAACCCATATACTTATTTCCTTTTCTTGTCTTATTGAGTTAGTCAGGATTTCTAGTACAATGTTGAAAACCTGTAGGGACATCTTGCCTTTTACCTGATCTTAGTGGGAAACTTCAGGTTTCTCACCACTAAGTATGATGTGAGATCTAAAGTTTTCGTTTTTTTAAATCCAGTTGAGGAAGTTCCCTATATATACTTAATTTACTAATATTTTTCATTGTGAAATGGGTGTTGGATATTGTTGAGTGCTTTTTGGCATCTATTGATTTGGGCATGTGATTTTTCTTTTTTAGTCTGCTGGTGTGAAGGATAACATTATTTGATTTTTGAATGTGTAAAGCAGTCTTGCATAGCTGAGATAAATTCCACTTGGTTGTTCTGTATAATTCTTTTTATACCTTGTTGGATTCAATTTGCTAATATTTGGTTGAGGATTTTTGCATCTATATTCATGAGAGATACTGGTCTGTAGTTTTCTTGTAATGTCTTTGTCTTGCTTTGGTGTTAGGGTAATGTTGCCCTCATAGAATGAGTTAGAAGTACTACCTCTGCTTTTATCTTCTGAAAGTAATTATAGCTTATCAGTATGTTTTTTTTTTCTCCTGTGAACATTTAGTAGTATTCACAAGTGAACCTATCTGATACTAATCTTTTCTGGTTTTGAAGATTTTTCATTATTGATTCAATCAATTCTTTTCTAGGCACAGGCCTATGGATATTGTCTATTTCTTTTTGAGAGTTTGGCAAATTATGTCTCAAGAGATTGGTATATTTCATACCAGTTATCAAATCTGTGATCATAAAACTGTTCATAGTATTTCTTTATTATCCTTTTAATCTATGCAATCTCTAGCAATGCCCCCCTTTCCATTTCTAATATCAGTAATTTGTATCCTATCTCTTTTTTTCTTAGTTAGCCTAGCTAGAGACTTATTAATTTTATTGATCTTTTCAAAGAATCAGCTTTTGGTTTCGTTAATTTTCTCTATTGATTTCTTGTTTTCAATTTCACTTATTATTTCTTTTTTCCTTGTTTACTTTGAATTTAAGTTGCTCTTCTTTTCTCTGGTTTTCTAAAGTAGAAGCTTAGATTATTGATTTTAGGTCTTTCTTCTTTTCAAATATATGCATTCAATGCTATAAATTTCCCTTCTAACAGTACTTTCACTGCATCACACAAGATATGTACATAAGCATGTATAATTGAATACATTTTTGCTAGTATTATTTTGAACTGTTATATGTCAGATCATTTAAGAATAAGGAAATTACACATTTTTATTTCACTTTCACTTATTCCTTTTCTGATATTTTTCCTTTATATAAATCTGAGTTTTTGACCTATATCATTTTCTTTCTAAATAAGTTATGTTAACATTTCTTGTGAGACAGGTCTAGTGGTAACATTTTCCTTATTTTTTGTTTGCTAAGAAAATTTTAATTTTTTTCACTTTTGAAGTGTAATTTTGCAAGATACAGAATTCTAAGTTGGTGTTTTTATTCTAATAACACTTTAAATGTTTCACTTTACTCTCTTGCTTCCATGCTTTCTGAGGAAAAGATGGATATAATTCTTATTTCTTTCTTCCTCATTTTTTCCCCTGACTTCTTTCAAGATTTTTTTTTAAACTTTCATTTTCTGTAGCTTGAAAATTATATGCTTATATGTAGGTGTTTTGTTTTTGTTTTTTATTAACCTGCTTGGTGTACACTGAGTTTCCTGATCTGTAGTTTGTGGCTGACATTAGTTTGGGGGATTCTCAGTCATTATAAATTCAAATATTTATTCTGCTCTTTTCTCTCTTCTCTTTCTCATATTCTCACTACATGTATGTTATAGCTTTTGCAGTCATCCCACAGTCCTTGGATATTCTGTTCTGGCTTTTGTTTTACTGTCTTTGTTTTCCCTTTTTTGTTTTTGAGAATTCTCTTGGGATATCCTCAAACCCAGAGATTTTTTTTTTCATCAGCCATGTCCAGTCTATTATTAAGCTCATCAAAGGTATTCTTCATATCTTCATTTAATAGTGTTTTTGACCTCTAGCACATCCTTTCTGTTTTTCTTAGAAATTCCATCTCTTTGCTTACATTGCCTCTTTTCTTGCATGTTGTCTACTTTATCCATTAAAATCCTTAGCGTATTAATCATAGTTATTTTAAATTCCTGGTCTGATCATTTCCGTATCTCTGCTATATCTGAGTCTAGTTCTGATGCTTGTTCTGACTCTTCAAAGTGTGTTGTTTGCCTTCTAGAATGCCTCTATTTTTCCTTGGTAATTGGATATGAAGTCCTGTGTAACAGGAACTACTATAAACAAGTCTTCAGTAATGGGGTGGTAAGGTGTATGGTAGGTGTAGCCTATAATAGACTATGATTGGGTCTTCACCTTTTGGCAAGCCTGATCCTCTATTCCATGAACTTTATACATGCTTCTCAGTACTGCACTTCTTAAGTGGAACAGGATGGCCAGAGTGGGCTGCAGTTGGGTTTCACCCTTCTCTCAGGAGGAAATTGTGTAAGTAGAATATATAAACTTAAGAAAAAAGGGCCAAGGACTGAAACCAATGACATAACAACATTTATAGGTAAAAGAACTCACAAAATGATCATGCAGAACTGTTATGGAAATGGGTATATATCTTGATGGGCAATATTATACATTGGTAAGAAGATGAATACTGGGGCTAAATAGGCATGGGCTTGTTTTTTCTTTTTATACCTCTAATTCTTGATTTTTTTCAAATTTATTTTTTTAAAGGAGTTTTATAATTTTTTATTTTTATTTTTTATTTTTATTTATGATAGTCTCACACACACACACACACACACACACACACACAGAGGCAGAGACACAGGCAGAGGGAGAAGCAGGCTCCATGCACCAGGAGCCCAATGTGGGATTCGATCCCGGGTCTCCAGGATCAGGCCTAGGGCCAAAGGCAGGCACCAAACTGCTGCACCACCCAGGGATTCCTAGGCATCGGCTTGTAAACTTGTTCTGCAACCTACCAGATGATTTCCTGGGGAAATTATTTAAGCTTTCTATTTCTTGATATCCACAGCCATCACGGGATAACTATGACCACTATGGTGTGACAAAAAACTCAGAGCCGTGTTTGGCTATAGTTGACATCAAACAAATGCTAGTATTACCAAGGAAATGAAGAAAGAAATAACATAATTTGTGGGTAGCCCAATACCAGACACTTCAAAGGATACAACAGAAATTACATGACCTGATATTTTCTCAAAAAAGAGAAAAGGTTTTAGGTCAGTAGAGAATGTGGATCACTGGATACATATTTCTTTATATTGAAGGAAGGACAATTTGCCTAACTTACTTTGAGAGAAAAGAGAGTCTAAAAATAATACAAAATATTTTAGAAAAGAGACCAATAATCTTGGATAAGGACCAGGCTCAAATCTAGGGACAAGATGCAATTCACAACCAGTCATAAATAGTGGAGTTCTGAATTCTCTTCTTTTCCTCAGTTATCTTTCTTTTTTTTTCAGTTATCTCTTTCTATATGTGATCTCATGTTCCTGCTAGCTTCCATTGCCATCACATATTTGTAATACTCAAATGTATATATCCAGTTCCATACTTCTTCTAAGCTCTAGAATCACATATAAGCATTTCTCAATTTTACAATTTGAATGTCTTGGTGATACCTCAGCTCAACACGAATTGCTCCACCATTCACTCAATTTCAGAACCTAGAATTCCAAGAATATAGGTGATTCCTGTTTATCAACCTCCACAGAGAGACAATCTTTTACTAGGTGCTGTCAATTTTACCAATTTCTCATCCCTACCCAGTCTCAATCATCATTACTTGTACTCTGGTAGCATTTGTCATGCTTCTTGCCTCCTCTGACCTTGTCCCTGCCCATCCTAACCATTCTTGACACAGCATCACTGTATGAACATCCCTCTGCTCTCCCACATCTATGATAACATTTTTCAAGGTTCAATATGGCTTTTAAAATAAAGACCAAAGCCTATAACCTGTCCTTCAGGGTTCTCAATGATATGACCCTTGCTTTTCTCTATAACTTTATTGTCATACTCTGCAAAGTATATAGCTTGACAAATAATAGATTTGCAACAAATATGCTAAGTGAATAAAGAAGTCAATATCCTCGGTAAGGTTTATTTTCAATGCTGGACTGTACATATACAAGGAAGAGGGGAAATAAACCTAACACCCTGAAAAGATTTTCTGTAGAAAAGAAGAAATAGATTTTCCACTTTTTCTCATCAACTTGTTTTCCTTCCACTTAAGGAATTGCTGATGATAAGGGTAGTGAAGTCACCTTGACCAGACTTCTGCCTAATTCTTGACATCCTAAAACAGTTGGATGAACTCTATTTCTAAGGCTCTGCTGTTTTTTCATCTTCTGATACTCAGAAACCTGAATTCACTTTTCTGTAGAGATTTTGATTTGGAGAAAATACATAAACGGACCCTAGGTGAAAGTAAAAAAAAAGGAGCATGAGATTGGGACAAGGCAATACTAAAACTTTACTGAAAATTAATATAAAGCCGCTGCTTTGAGTATGGAAATTATTTTGGTATATATATATATATATATATATATATATATTTAGGGAGTGAGGCCTGGAAATTGGTGTTTGGTGCCCTTAAAACTGATAGAGAGAGGGTGATGAAAAAGTTAATCTTGTTCAGAAACTGGATATAGTAAAAAAAAGAAAAGGCAGACTACAAGGCAAAGAGGAGAGGGTGTCACAAAGGGGCTTTCTGAGCCACTAGATGAATGCCAATGAACTTTGGGAACAGTGGTAGCTGACATCCTGTCCTATCTTGATGTTGAACTTGATTCTCTTTTGTTACTTCTTCCTTCCTCTCCATCACCACTTTATTCTCAGTCTTCAGTAAGACTTGTTTTATTTTAAACCATTAAAATTAGAGCAAGCCTTGCCTTACTTCTGCCTAAAATAGACCTAAAGATCAAGATCATAGTTTGGAGTAAGGCAGGACATGAGGCAGTAGGAGAGGCTTGTGTGATAGACCCAAAGGCTACACTGTTGAAGATTGATAGATTATATGATATAGTATGTAATATCCACTACTCCCAAACACTCAGATTCAAAGAAAGATTACCAAAAAGGATAGGTTCCTAGAAGTAAATGTGGAATGGATTTTGAAATAAATTTATTTGGAAACTAAAGCTAAAATTGAACTCTGAATCTGATTCCTTGTGCTAAAATGGTTTTTGTTGAACTTGCAAAATGACCTTATGGAAAAAGGACTACTATACAACACTTCTTGGATAACATATATAAGTCACAGAGCATGGAGCTGTGTCTCAAGTTTATAGTATCAAATATGGCAAAGATAAATGCTATTCATTCTTAAATGGTGTCACAGTACCTACAGCAGGTGACCAGCCATATGCCACCCTTGTGTCTGTCTTCTTGGGACTAGGTCTTAGGAATCTAATGAGAACTCATTCTTCCCAATAAGGTAGCACAAAATTTCAGAAGCAGCTGTGTTCTGGCCTGGAAGCTTTGATCTGTGCAGTGTTTTTTTCTAGCCATCCCAAGTTCATGGCATTTTTCAGGATGACCCACTGAGATGATGACTGATGGTAAGTCACTTTTGTAATGGAAACTGGTTCCCTGTGCACCCGGTTACCACCATTAACATTTCTCAAGCCTCTGTGGGATAGATTACTGATGCTTTTCGTGAGCTTTCTGACCTTGTCTTAAGCTTTACAATCCACAGTGATGAATTTATAGAGTGATGGTGACTATGTATGAATTGTGTAACAGAGATAAATGGGCATTAGATGTTGACAAAGCAGAGAAAAAAATATTGTTCTCGACACCTTTTGTTAGCAAATGCATGATTCTCCATAACTCTTCTTCAGTGACTCATCTATAAATCTTCTTTTCTCACTTAATAAAATGCTCCCCCCCCCCCCCCGCTCCTTCTAGGCCGACACCATGTTTTTGTAATACATTATTAAAGCCATATCAGGCTCAAGATGCAGTGTGCTTGGGGCTTCATAGCAGTATTACTTTACCTTCCACTTCTAAAAAATGCTCTAAGGGTTCCAAGGAGATATTAGTTCCCTTCTGTGCTGTTCCTTCTGGTTGTTGGTAAGCAACCAGAGCTACCTAAAGCTTTGGCAGTGGATGTGTTTCTTTCAAGAAGTTCTCATATATTTTCAATATGGTTTGAGGAAAACTATAAAAAAATGGACTATAAGACTTGAGAAAATAAGGAGCTGTTTTTCTCAAAATTAAGTTCAAGAGGATCATTTATACAGGATCTTCAACCTAAAAAAATGGTTGAATGTTACTGTTACTATTTAGCTCTTTTGCCAGCTGGCTTTAAAGAGATATTCTTTTTTTTTAAATGCCCTCCAAAAGGTATGCTTTTTATTTTTTCTAACTGTGTTTTCCTTCTCCTCAGACTAAGGCAAGAAAGTTTGTGGAGAGAAATCATTTCCAGTGAATTTGTCTGCTATATGTGAACTCTGCTGGCCATAGTCCAGAACAGCCTGGTGATCACTCTTCTTTAGAATCATGGCCCAACTGTACCTGTTGCCGAGGGTCTGTGACTACTCCTAAATCTTCTAGGTTGAAATTCAGAACCAAGTGCATCAAAGTATGATAGGCCACATACATTGCAGTAGGTCAAGGCATCCATACTATTTTTTTTTAAGATCTCCAAGATTTTTTAATATGCTGCTAGTTTGGAACCTGAGAGATGCATGGTTTTGTTTTTTGAGGATGTGGAGGAGTAATAACGCAAGGGAGGGTGACAGCAACTCTTTGAGTTCTTCTTTAAAATGAAACAGAGAGGGCAGCCCAGGTGGCTCAGCGGTTTAGTGCCGCCTTCAGCCCAGGGCCTGATCCTGGAGACCCGGGGTCGAGTCCCACGTCGGGCTCCCTGTGTGGAGCCTGCTTCTCCCTCTGCCTGTGTCTCTGCCTCTCTCTCTCTCTCACTCTGTGTCTTTCATGAATAATAATAATAAAAAGAAACAGAGATATGGCCAATTTAGTCTAGGTGGTATTTAGGCGATCAGTAGAAAACAACTGAAAAGACAGTTTGAAGCCAGAGAAGTTTCATCTAAAAGGCCCTTCTCATGATTGTGATTTTTTTTTTCTATTAGCAGAAGATACTTTACATGTTTTTCATAAGGTGGGTGACTCCATTATAGCTATTCCTCAGGAAGATAAATTTGGCCATAATGAGTTGGGTTGATTAGGGAGAAAATAGTTTAGAAGAAGAGCTATCAGCTAGGAGACTTTAGAAGGTCAGGCAAGCGGTAATAAGGACTTGACCCAAGAAAATAAGGATTTCATTAGATAACAGAAGGCAGAAACATGAGACCTTTTGGTAAACTAGATAGAAAAATCCTAGGTAGCTTCAAAATTGCCATGTAGAAAATAATGAAGAAAATGAAACCGTTCTGTCTTGCAATATAAACATGACACTCGCTCAAAGCCTGTTATCCTAATGTTACATGACAGTGTCCTCTGGGTTATTTTTCCATTATAAGAAGTTGCAGGAGCTGATAAGCCTGTGACTAATTTAAAATGTAATTGTTGCTCTGTCTTCCTGCAACGTAGTTTGTGTTTCATTCCCTTTAAGTAAACAGCATAAGGAATTACAGTCAAGTTCAATACTAGGAGCCTGATTCCCAGAAACAGAAGGCTTGGAAAGGTCTCTGGCTGTACAGCATCTGTGATCCTCAAATTCTCCTTTGCCATCAGTGGTGGCATGTTGTCATTGTGGGTGAGACCTTGTCCCAGCTTCTGTGCTCCTAGACTGAGTGAGGTTTTCTGATGCTGATACCAGTGAAGGACATAAACTAAACAAAGACGACATGTGTCACTGAAGGGGACTTCTGGGTTAATAGATCATGAAAAATTCATTTGGAGGAGAGATATCATAAATCATAGAATGTTAGCCCTGGAAGGGATTATAGAGAACACGTGGTTAAATATAAGAGTTTTAGAGTCAGGCTAAATTGGTTATGAATCCTCAGTTCCCTAGTGTACTAGATACAGGGCCTTTTATTTTTCTAGTTACCATTTCTCTGAGATGGTTTCTCCATCTGTAAGATGGAGACATAGCCATCTCACAGAATTAGTGAAAGGATGAAGTATCCTAATGTTTATAGGGCAAACACTTAGCACCCAACACATGTTAGAAAGAACTAGGAAAAAAAGAAGTAAAACCAGGATGATTACTCAGATCTCCTGAACGTGGACTGAGGTTCCTACCACAGTGCCATAGCATCCCCTCTTATAATCCCACTTGAAACTAATTCTTCCAGAAAACTTCCCCCAACTATATTGACATTGCTTTCTGTATCGGATTGTTTCCATCATTACTAAGAAGCTGTTAAAGTCAACTCTACATAATCAATCATTAAAAAAATATTGAGTACCTACTCAATAAAAAGAACGTGGTTTTTATGATAAATGACATGCCATCATTAAAAATTTAACTATTACCTATTGTCCTACAAAATATTAATCATCATTATTATTTTTAACCAGAATTTAGAGGCACTGTTCTGTAATGAAGTGCTCTGGCATTAGACTTGTGGGTAGAAATCAGCCCCTTCGGCGAGAGCACTAGTCATTGCTGTAAGGATTCAGTTGCAATTTCAAAAGCCTAATTCTGGTTATTTAGAATAGACTTATGGAAGCATGTGGTTTATTCCAATATCTGAAATTATTTCCCCATTCAACTGAAGTATCAATGATATGTGGTAGAGAAAATACATTCAAAGCAAGGTAAGAATTATGTGGGGAGAGAAAGGAAAGGAAGAAATATGAGTGGAGTAGCGAGACTCTGGGTCAGACTCTTTGGTTTGATTCTTAAGACAATTCTAGAGGATGAGCACTTATTTTATTCATACTTTATTGAGGAGAAAACTAAGGCTCCAATATGAACTCGCCAGTCTCACAGACAGTACATGGTGAGCCACAGTTTGAACTCGGAGTTATTGGACTCTAAAACTTTCATTCTTTGTTTCTTCTTTTTAAATCCTTTTGTTGTTGTTTTTTAAGATTTTATTTATTTATTCATGAGAGACACAGAGAGAGAGAGAGAGTCAGAGACACAGGCAGAGGGAGAAGCAGGCTCCATGCAGGGAGCCCAACGTGGGACTTGATCTCGGGTCTCCAGGATCATACCCTCGGCTGAAGGTGGTGCTAAACTGCTGAGCCACCCAGGCTGCCCTTAAATCCTTTTGTTATAAAATAAAACACAGTTATAGAAAACTGCACAAAAGGAATCATAGCTGAGTGGATTGTTATAAGGTGAACACTTTTGTAACCACTATCCAGGTCAGGAAATGGAAGTTTGCCACCTGTTCCAAAAGCCACCTGCCTCTCCAAAGTAAGCCCTGCCCTGACTTTCATAGTAATCACTTCTTCATATTTGTTTATGGTTTTATTAGCCAAATGTGCATCTCTATAGTATAAAGTGTTCACATCTTTTTTAGGCTTGGTATATATTTGATGTCTCATTTAATGTATGGAATCCTCTTTCTTAACCTTAAATTTTACCTGCTAGACTGTTTTATCTGCAGCATTTATGGCTGGCTGGATTTGGGTAGGTACATAGTTATGATGTCATGCAAACCATTGTTTTGTGTTTTGTTTCTTGTTAATTGATCTCTGGATCCAGAGGCTTGAGCGCACTCAAGTTTGATTCCTAGGTAAGAGTTTAGAGGGAATGAGTGTTCTCACCAAAGGGCACATGATATCTGGCTTTTGCTCTTGTCTCATCCTAGCATCTATTGATGCTCAGTGGCTACAGCATTAATTCATTGGATGTTGCAAACAGCAATATGCTGGCATTTTTTCCCCCACCTATTTGCTAAAATAATTTTGAAAGAAGCAGCTTACTCACCTAGGATTTGGTTACCAGTTGTACAATGCATAAGAAAAGTAAGAATAAATGCTGACTTTTTCCTTTGATTTACCCTGTTTACCACTGTATATGTTGATTCACTGTAATTCTCATTCCTGTTGAAACTCAAAGTTCTCAATCTCTGACGTTAGTCCTTTTGATATAATGCTCAAAGTTTTTGATGATTTCCTAGCTCTCTGGTATGCAAAGACGCTCCAGGCTCTTCTTGTATATTTCTTTCTAAATGTCTGGAATCAGCCATTGCTACAAGAAATCTTATTTCTTGGGATAAAAAATGGTATTTCAATATCAGAATCTGGGCCTAGAGATACTGATTGCTACCAGATTGATAATTGTGTCTAGCTTTTTAATACACAGAAATAGTATATAGTTAAAGAAGCTTGTGATTTAGTAATGATATTTCCACTTCCAACTTAGAGGGTTTTTACTTAATTTTGTCCATATAATGGTTGTATTTTTTGACACTGAGAATCCTAATTTTTTAGGGCATGAGAGAAGACAGAATTAAAATGTCCCATAAATATTTATTTGCTTTTCCCCTCATTATATGTAAGTGGAGTTTTGGAATAATAATACTATTTCACCATCACCGCTATGACTACTTGAAATAGCTATGTATTTTTTTTTCATATGCTATCGCATTTCTTCTCCCCCATCATAATCAAGTGGTTATACTCTGTCTGTACCATCTGATACTACATCCTCTGATACATGATCCTTCACTTCTAATTCTCAATTTGTCCTAATTCTACAAGTAACAATATAGACCAGTGGTCCTTATGTTGATGTTTCTCTTCTAATTTTGGTTATCTGAAGCTTGTTCTTAAATAAATTCCTTACAAAGTGCTCTCAGGGAAAAATCCTTCCTGAATTGCATGTTGTATATTCCCTTTATAATTATAGGTCAGTATTCCTAGGTATAAAAGCAGTGGTTCACATTTTCCTTTCTTGAATATTATAGTTATTTTACCCTATTTTCTTCTGAAGTAAAATTGCTGTAAAATGATATATATATATATAGTTAGATTACAAAAGCGTTTTTCCTTTTTTTTTTAATTTCAGAAAGTTTTCTTGAGTTATTACTGTTTTTCTGTTTTGCTTTCTTTTTCTTTTTCTTTTTCAGAGCCTTCCATCATCTGTAGGTTGTGTCTCCTTTGTTTATCTTCAGTAGGCATTGATCTAGACTCATGTTCACCTCGTTTTAATCTTAAATTTTTTCTATCTTTTAATCCTCTTTTTATCTGAGTAAATTTTATGATGTGTTTTTCTTTTTTTTTTTAATTTTTATTTATTTATGATAGTCACAGAGAGAGAAAGAGAGAGCGGCAGAGGCAGAAGCAGGCTCCATGCACCGGGAGCCTGATGTGGGATTCGATCCCGGGTCTCCAGGATCGCGCCCTGGGCCAAAGGCAGGCGCCAAACTGCTGCGCCACCCAGGGATCCCTATGATGTGTTTTTCACTCTTGTGTTCCTTCTAGGTTATTCTTCATTTCTAAAATAATTTTTTTTTCTAATTTCTAGGTATTGTTTCTAATTCTGAGATATGTTGTTCTTCCATATTGTGCATTACTTTCTTAAATATTTTAAGCTCATTTTTAATTACTACATTATAGTATAGATCTATTACTGCCTTCTTGGTGTATTTTTATTATCTATAAGGAAGGTATTCTTCCCCTTGTTTTCTATTTCCTATGGTAATTTTCTATGAGGTGTTACCTAAATATCTTTCTTTCTCCTTTCTCTATCTCTCCTTCCCTCCCTCCCTCCCTTCCTTCTCTTTTTTCTCTCCTTCCTTCCTTCCTTCCTTCCTTCCTTCCTTCCTTCCTTCCTTCCTTCTTCTTTCCTTCCTTCCCTCTTCCTTCCTTTTCTCCTTTCTAATGTAAGCTTAGTTTTCCTTAATATTTATTTAGTAGGAGGCTGGATTCAAAGTTCAGGGAACACATCTAATTTCACAGGTATCCTCTTTTGGTGTTTTTAGATAGTGCTTAAAAATATGCAGTTTTGGGGCAACTGGGTGACTCAGTTAGGTGTCTGATTCTGGATCTTGGCTCAGGTCTTGATCTCAAGGTCATGAGATCAAGCTCTACGTTGGGCTCCACACTGGGCATGAAGCCTACTTAAGAAAAAAGCAGGGTTTTTTTTTTTTTTCTTCTTCTGATGTTTCCGGATCCTGCCCAAACTTGGTTTTGATCTCTTTTTCTTAACCTTATTTTCTTTATTCTGCTTCACTTTTGAACCCACTTCTAGCCATTTCTTTTTGTGGATAGGTCCCTGTCCTGGAGGTAAGCCCTGTCAGGATATTTTCAAGAGTATACATGGTTCCAGTACCTTCACACTCTACTCTGGGCTCTCACTCATCCATCACCAGAGAAGGCAAATCCTCTCCCATTTTCAAATGTGATTCTCCAATTGGCCTGCATTCTGCTTTCCAGCAATATTTGCTGGCAACTCAAGGGTTTCTCTATTTTGTGGTTTATATAGTGCCCTGTTACTTCTCTCTGTTCCCTCTAATTCAGATGTTGCTAACATACTGGGAATTGATGGTTTCCCCCCGGTTACTTGTAATTTTGGCTCTTCTGCATATCTTTGCACTGACTTCTGATTTAAACGTTTGGCATAGATGTGTAACTTTACTGCCTACGTAGGGGTTAGGAAGATCCAGAATCTATATTTTTACCACTGCCACTGTATTTCTAGAATTCAATTTTCTAAAACCTTGGCATCTTCAATCAACATGTTACCTTCTCACAGGGATAAGAGAAAGATCACAACTCAGATATTCATCGTATATATAACTGAATTAGAATGTGGGGAATTTGTTTAGGAAATGACATTTTTGAGTAAGCTGTAATCAGGCTCTAGATACACCCTGCTCTTTCATTCTGTAAACTGATGCCTCAGATGATCTACAACAGTTTTTATTAGGTGAGGTGAAAATATCTTCATTGAGGTTGTGCAGTATAATGGAGAGGGTATGGATGTTGAAACCAAAGAGACTAAAGTTCAAATCCTTATTCTACCATTTAATGACTGTGAAGATGTGGCTAGATATTTATGCTTTAACATTTTTAATTTCTTTTTTTTTTACATTTTTTATTTCTTAATTTATGAAGGGTCCATAACTATATCTGTCTGTTAGAATATAGTACATTTTGGGGCACCTGGGTGGTTCAGTGGTTGAACATCTATCTTTGGTTCAGGTCATAATCCGTGGGTCCTTGGATGGAGTCTCACATCAGGCTCCCTGCAGGGAGCTTGCTTCTCCTTCTGCCTATATCTCTGCTTCTCTCTGTCTCTCATGAATAAATAAAAATAAATAAGGTCTTAAAAAAAAAGAGAGAATATAGCACATTTCAAGTGAATTTTAGTTTCCTTCTCCAAATTGTAGAACCTCCAACATTGTAAAGATCAAAACTCTTAGGACCCAATTAGATGCAACTTAAATAGGTACCCTACTCAGATGTGTAAAAAATACATACTTTTTCCTAAAGAATTGCTTGCATTTCTATAAACTAGAGTTATTTTTCCTTTTTTCCCCTGGTATCAGTTTTGACTCACCACAACCTACTCAATTTAGGGAAATATGGGAAAGGAAGGAAAATAATGCAGGATTAGAAAGGTTGTTGTATGGATTTAAGCACGTTACAGAACTCTCTCTTCCTACAGTGCAGGACAAACCCAGAAGAAGGACTTTCTTTCTTTCCTCTTTCTTTTTTGTTTCCCTCCTCATGCAGACTGTCACATAATGAATTATAAGCAGAATTCAACTTCTGTGAACTGCTAGAAGTGGGGGCAGAAGGTGTTCAGAAGATAGGCAACCATGATTAAAAATCTTTGTCAAATGCTAACTTTGAACATGCTGTGGTTTGATTTTTTTAATATAACTATGAGCAGAAAATAGCATTTTCTCACTCCATGAAGTCACACCTCTCTTTGTCAATGGAATAGTTGATAAATCAGTGAAAACAAAATTAAATGTAAATTGAGCTTTCCATCTGGCCACTGTGACACCCTCTAATTCAAGCCAAACAACCTGTCTTTGAGGAAGTCTTTTCTGAAGCACACTGGATTGACAACATTTTAAAGGTTACATGGTTCAGGAGAATATTTTAGGATATTTGAGAAAAAGCAAATCCTGAACAGGACAAAGCAAGACTTTTTTTTAAAAAAGGAAAGTCTAGTTATTTACCTTTACCCTGAGACAGAAGGTCTGTTTGTGTTTAAAGAAAATGAATAACTCTAGCTAGCTACCCAAATACGATTTTGCAGTGCACTTATTTTTTTTTTAGATTCAGACTCTTTCCTTCTTGTTACTATTCCATTGATCTCAAGGATCCCAAGGGAGAAAAGAGGGAGGAGCAGAAGGAGAAGGAAATCAGCAACAAATTTAGGAACTGAGAGAAAAATGGTCAAGAGATTCAACTGTGGAGTCGGCCATACCAGGATACTAAGTCCAGTTGGGCATTTATTAGCTGAACAATCCTGAGCACGTTTCTTAACTTCCACAGGCTTCAGTAATAGATGTCATAATTCAGGTGAATTATATTTCATATAGTAAGCACTCATTAAAAATCAGTTACTTTTATCAACATTTGGTTTGAGGACTTGATTAGAATATTTCCTACTTTGGTAGTATAAGTTATTCCAGTCTTTTCTGCTTTTCTGTAGTGATGCATCAACATATACTGAAATCACTTTTATATCATACTTAATGGTGTATCCAATGATACAGACTAGAATGAAATTGTGATGGCTACTTCTCTTTATAGTTAGACATAACAAGTATGGAGCACACATATTGTGTTCAGAGAAGAGTCATTTAAATTTCTTCTCTTAGATATGGTTAATTGGTTTCTAGAGGGAAGACAAAAATGTAACCTTTAATGAGTTAATGAAGGAGTCCCCATTGTTTATTGTCACTGAGAGTCTCCAATGATAATAAATTTTTTTAAAGATTTTATTTATTTATTCATGAGAATACACAGAGAGAGAAAGAGAGAGGCAGAGAATCAGGCAGAGGGAGAAGCAGGCTTCAAGCAGGGAGCCTGATGCGGGACTCGATCCTGAGTCTCCAGGATCCTGCCCTGGGCTGAAGGCAGTGCTAAACCACTGAGCCACCCGGGCTGCCCGACAATAATCATTTTTATGTATAATTCTAGAGAAGAGATGGACCAACGTGTTTAAGGTATTCTTTACTGGGATGAAAGAATGCAAAACTGGCAGAGAAGTAGTCTTTAAAATCAGAGTGGGAGATGGAGTTGGGGTGTTAAGATATTCATTAGAAATGAATGCACATAACAGAAAGAGGAAGGAAGGAGGATTGGTGAGAAGAAGGTGAACTATGCCAGCCTGGCAAAGTCTCCACCAACCCCAGCAGGGGTTCTGGACCAAGATTTCTGCTTTGTATCATCTGAAATGGCCCTACCTTTTTTGACTTTGTTCCAAATACGGGCTGCCACAGGAAGGAGTGACCTTGAGCAAGATCTCTGCATTTCAGGCTGGTCCAGAATGAGCTGATGCTGGAGGCTGGCTGTTGACTCTGCCCATAACTGGCCACAAGTCCCTTCTCAAAACGAGATCTGTCATTGCATCTCCATGTTTGTCAGAGACATTCAAACACTACCACCTGAATTTTGAGAAATTTGAGAATTGTAAATCCTGACCTAGTGGATGTGGTTGAAAAGACGTTTAACGTTATTATCATGATAATTAGTGTATCTGGAAAGGAAAGGACACTGGGGGCCTTACGGGAAAATCTCGCAAAGGCAGAAGGGAAAATCAGGGCCAAGGGAAAAAGATGAATACAAGCACCTAGAAGTTTTACTTTTGGTGGAGGAGAGCTATTTCTGGTCATGTTTGATAGTAAATAGAGTCTTTAAATACAATAAGTTGTCAACTTTTCTTTATAATGTTTTTATTGTGTTGAATTTAATTTACTTCAAGTATCATAAAATAAATGTATTTTGGTGTTAGCTTTTCCTAATATCTAAAGAGATATTTAGAAGTATTTTAGAGCCATCACTGTCACATCCTCACACTACAATACTCATATCACTCTTTCTCCTTCTACAAAAAGACTATCATAAAAATGCAAATCTTGCAAGCATCATATGAAAAAGGAAAAGTGTAGTATCCCCTGTTTAGTAGTGTACCTCTGTATCACTAAAATATATATTAATGTAGCTGATACTATTGGAGTCATTAAATTAATCATAGGAAAATAAATGAAATGCATTGTACCACTTGAGGAGAAATGACTGAGTATGTAATGAGTGAACTAAAGAAGATGAACTTTAGAGAACACTATAGTGTATCATGGCTGCATGTAAAGGGACTTCCTTGGACCAGTGTCCTGAAGTGGGTGAGTATCTCTGGGAGTAGACCAGGTTTTAGTAGCAATCGTTTCTGGCTAGGAATAGTAAAAACAGTAGTAGGTAACTTAGCCAATACTTTCTATTTCTGTAATTGGAAAAAAGGAATGGGTCTCCTTTGGATGGAACAAATTCCTAAGGGTTTTTGGATAATTAAAATGTATATATATAGGGAGGGCATTTGGGGGTTCAGTTAAATGGCCAGCTCTGATTTAGGCTCTGGTCATGATCTCAGGGTCCTGGGATCAAGTTTCACATTGGGTTCCATGCTCTGTGCTCAGCAGGGAGTCTGCTTGAAGATTCTCTCTCTCTCTCTCTCTCTCTCCCTCTACCCCTCCCCCTACACATGCGCTCTCTCTCTTTCTCTCTCTCTAAAATAAATAAATAAATCTTTAAAAAATTATGTATATGTGGGAGAAAGCACACCTTTTGCCAGTAATGGAAGTGAGTATTTAAGAATCAATTTGAAAAATTAAAAAGAAAAAAAAAGAAAAATTAAAAAGAGATTATATCTATATTTACATAAAGAGATTATGTAGCAGGTCATGTTAATTACATATAAGAGAGGAAGTTTTCTCTTCTTTTAGAGAAGATAATTGTGTTTTGCTTTTTTTTTTTAATATTCAAAGACTCTAATTTTTTTCCCCAGCAGTTTTTTTTTAAATTTTTATTTATTTATGATAGTCCACAGAGAGAGAGAGAGAGAGAGAGAGGCAGAGACATAGGCAGAGGGAGAAGCAGGCTCCATGCACCGGGAGCCTGACGTGGGATTCGATCCTGGGTCTCCATGATCGCGCCCTGGGCCAAAGGCAGGTGCTAAACCGCTGTACCACCCAGGGATCCCTCCCCAGCAGTTTTTGGCTAACAGTAAAAGTGAGAGGAAGGTACAGAGATTTTCCATATACCCTCCACCCCTACACATGTATACCCTCCTTTACAAGAGTGACACATTTGCCATAATTGATAAACCCATATTGATACATCTTTATCATCCAAAGTCAGTAATTTACATTACAGTTCACTCTTGGTGTTGTATAGTTTGTGAGATTGGACAAATGTGTAATGATATGCGTTCACCATCACCAAGTCATATATGGTATTTCCACGTTCTTAAAAATCCTCTATGCTCTATCAAATCATTCCTTTTCCACTCCTCTAATTCTTGGCAACCACCAATCTTTTTATTGTCTCCATAGTTTTGCCTTTTCTAATGTAATACATAGCTGGAATCATTGAGTACATACCTTTTTTTTTTTTTTTAGTACATACTTTTTAAAAAATATTTTCTTTATTTATTTATGAGAGACACAGAGAGAGAGGCAGAGACATAGGCAGAGGAAGAAGCAGGCTCCATGCAGGGAGTCTGATGTGGGACTCGATCCCAGGACTCCAAGATCATGCCCTGGGCCGAAGGCAGGCGTTAAACTGCTGAGCCACCCAGGCATCCCTTTGACATAATATTTTAAAGCAAATTCCTAATATGCTACTTAACTGATATCTACTTGAGAGCATACTTAACATACAGGAATGTAAAAAAACAGGATCATTGTTAACACCCTAAACATAAATATTCTTTATTTATTTATTTCATTTTTATTTATTTATTTATTTATTTTTTAAATATTCTCTTTTTTTAAAGATTTATTTATTTATTCATGAGAGACACACAGAGAGAGGCAGAGACATGGGCAGAGGGAGAAGCAGGCTCCCGGAGGGGAGCCTGAGGCAAGACTTGATCCCAGGACCCCAGTATAATGACCTGAGCCAAAGGCAGAGACTCAACCACTGAGTCCCTCAGGAGTCCCTGGTACGTACCTTTTTAATATTGGTTTCTTTCACTTAGTAATATTCATTTATGTTTCTTCCATGTCTTTTTTGTGGCTTGATAGCTCATTTCTTTATAGTGCTAGATAATATTCCATTGTCTGGAAGTTTATTTGTCCATTCACCTATGAAGAGTATCTTCAGTGTTTCCAAACTTTGGCAATTATGAATGAATCTACTATAAACATCTATGTGAAGATTTTTGTGTGGCACTAGGATTTCAGCTATTTTGAGTGAATACCAAGGAGTGTAATTGCTAGATCATGTGCTAAAAGTATGAGTTTAATTTTGTAAGAAACTCCCAAACCATCTTCTGAAGCGAATGTACCATTTTGCATTCCCACGAGAAATGAATGAGAATTCCTATTTCTCCACAATCTAGCCAGCATTTGTTGTCAGTGTTTTGGATTTTAGTCATCCTAAATAGATGTGTAATGATATCTCGTTGTTTTAATTTGCATTTTTCTGATGACATGACAGGGTTTCCTATTGACTTCTTTAAATAAATACTATGTAATGGTTAAGTTCCTTTATCGATTCAGAATGACACTTTCTAAGCTAAAAAAAGAAAAAAGGAACTGAATTAGATCTCATGAATTTTTAAATTTATTATGACTCCTAAATAAATCCTTCCAGTGATATCCATATACGATTTTAGCCTCTTCTGTGGTGAGAAAAATCAACATTTTATATTTCTGTAGAAATTAATTTCTTGGAACACTTAGATACAGTGTTTATAAGGAAAACAGCCCTTTGAATCTGTTTTTTTTAAATAATTTTTTGCTGTCATGAAAACAAAATCTAGCAAGAGTTAAATAATAAAGTTGAAATCCGAACCAATAATAACATGAGACATCAAATAAAGCTCACAGGCATCATTTGTGAAAATCAGTTTTTAGATTTAGACAATCTTTAGGTGTTTCTAAATGAATACTGAAAAAAACATAACACAAAGTATTTATGGTTAATGTCTCCTGTTCAACAAAAGCATATTGCAGTGAGTATTTTAAAGTTCAACATTACACTATTTTTCTTTTAACAATTCTGCAGCGCCTTTAGTATCAAATTCCTCTTATTCTGTCCCCTTCACAAGTGATTAGTGTTTTCCTGAATTCCTCAAATTCCTTATGACCTTTACCCCATATTTCTGTGTCATTCCTCTTCCAAATGTGACTAGGATATTCTCTTCCAGCATATTTTGATGGACAAGGTAATCCATTTTGTTGTCTAACCTCTATATCAAAGTGACAGAAGATTCAGTGGTTTAACAGTTGGAGAAATTTTCATTACATGAATGAGATTTAGATAACACTTCCATTAACAGAACTTAAGATCAATGTCCCTAAACATACCATTCCCAAATCAAGACCGTATTGTGTGTTTTAACACTTTAGAGCCACAAAGCTTTCCTTGCTCAAGCTCCTGTAACATGATTTGGAATGAAAATTATTTAAATAAATGTTGAGATAATTTATTGGAAACTCCCAGCAAGCAGTTGCAGATGACCTCCCCACACCAAAAAGGACAAAGTAAAATAAAATAATAAAATAAAATAAAATAAATAAAATAAAATAAAACACAACAAACACAACAATTTAAAACAAAATCTTTCAAGGGGCCTGTATGCAGCTACCCTAGCTCTGACATGATGCTCATGGGAATCCACTGTTAGCTTGGAAATATGAAAAGGAAAAACAGCCCCATGGTCTACCTTCCCACCTACCATTTTTTCAAATAGAGAAAGTAGGGGCACCTGAGTGGCTCGGATGTCTGGGCATCTGTCTTCAGCTTGGGTAGTGATCTCCAGGTTTTGGGTTAGAGATGCATGTTGGGCTACTGGCTCAGTCTGCTTCTCTTGTTCCTTCTACCTCTCCCTCTATTTGTTCTCTCTCTCTCTCTCTCTCTCCCTCAAATGAATAAATAAAATACTTTAAAATTTTAAAAAAATAGAGAAAGTATGCCAAGACTATGATACCAATTTTAAAATTCTATTTTATGGCATAGTTCTTCAAAAACATTCATTGAATAAAAGGAAGTTTTCTGATTTGGCCATTGATGTGTCTGTAGTAGCCCTGAAACAAATCTTACTCCTTTGTACTCTGGTGTATAACATAGGGACATCTTGTGCACTTATGAAATCATTTAAATAAAATTCAGTGTTTATGTATTAAGTAAAAAACACAATTTTCAGTTTGGTGTGATACAATGATATAATTTCCTGGACTGATTATCTCAAATTTTTCCCCTAGAATTTAAGATATACTGTAATTTTTGTTTAAAGTGATTGCTTGAGTACTCTCTGTGTCAAGATAATTTTTGTTCTTGTGGATTCATTTTTTAAAATGGTTACAAAACAATAATAAAGTAACTGGCTGTTACTTTAAACTCAATCTCAAGAATTATTAAAACCAATCCTTTGCTACTATAGAAAGACTATCTTGGGGTATCCAACTCAAGATGCTCTCATGAAACTTATGGAGTAATTTCCTGATAACCAGGGAAAACAAGATTGCCTATATTTTCAACATCCTCCTGTCTTCAGCACAAAGAACTCGGACAGTCATGGTGATACATGGACTTGGAGATGGGCAAGGTAGAGCACTGGAATGAAGGGTGAATGGCATTGGCAATCATTAAAATCCAGGGAAAAATCAGGGTTTTGTATAGCTCGAGCACCTCGTGGGTTCCAAAAAGAGAAATAGAGGGAGACATTAGAACAACATGCTCTTATGTGTTCTAATAAGGGGGATTAACTTCTGGGGGTGTTAGGGAAAAATATGTATCCCAAATTTCATGATTTGATTCTCAAAATAGCCCGTATAATCTTGATGACATAAACCTTGATTATAACCTCAGGCAAAGTTACATGAAAAGAAAAAGGACATGCGCCCCCACACTCCTACCACATTGTGACAAAACCTACGTGTTAGTTGTAGGGTCTGGTCAAATGTATGTTCTCATGCATGGAGTCTGACGGGAGGGGGGCAGAAATTAATCACTCCTTTGCTGTTCAGGTGGTAAGTAGCTGGTATTTCCCTGACAAGTCTATGAAGTTATTTCTTTTTTCTTTCTTATTATTATTTTTTATTTATTTTTAATTTTTTTTATAAATTTATTTTTTATTGGTGTTCAATTTGCCAACATATAGAATAACACCCAGTGCTCATCCTGTCAAGTGCCCACCTCAGTGCTCATCACCCCCACCCCCTGCCCACCTCCCCTTATGAAGTTATTTCTTAAATAGACCCCTGTCAACACTCTATGCACACCTGGTACACTTTCCTAGGTTGGATTATTAAACCATTGTTGATCTATCTGTTGGATCAATTAGTACAATAGAATCAAACTCAATAATTGCAATTTGCCTATGATTTCATTACTTTTTAAAGCAATTTAGCCAGATGATTTTGATTATAACTGATCCTGGGGCACACATCTCCTGTTTTATTGTTGCATCCGGATAAAAATATTGAAACGTGGCTATTTCAATCTATTTTCCTTGTGTTGTGGAGGTTCATTTGGCATTAATTTCAGCTCTCATCTTCCCTCACCCTGAAAAATGAATCTCCAGATAGCCATTATACACAGAGGTGAACCTGATCCACTTCTCATCCATGCCACTGAAAATTCACCTGAAAAATACTGAGTCTGTAGATTTCTCATTTTGCCAATTATCTAAGATATGAAATTCATATCAAATAGTGTATTTGAATTCTGATGAATGGGTCTGAAAGATCTAAGGGTGTGTTCATGTAAATGATGTTAACAAAAGGAGCTCAATTCTTCATGTTACACAAAATTGATAGCAAATGAGTCCAGTGAGTCTGTGGCTCCAGGTTTCAAAGTTGGCTGAGATCTAAGATTTTTACCTCTTTCCTGCATCTCTTTATGAGGAGCTGAAAAGCACGACATAAGTTCAGGCCAGTAATAGCAATAATTCAGACTGCTGATTTTTCACTCTGAAAACTGTTTTAAACAAGAAAGAAGGAAAACTGAGTGGAAAATGGTTTCTAATTTGCCTTCGTAATAGGCAAACAGACTGATGTGTCTTTCCTAACTCTCCTTAGAAATGGCAAAACTCGATCCCATTACCAGTGATGTAGGTCTCTGAGTAAGCAACAGTCTACCAGGAGCTAATTTTTCTATGTTAAAAAAAAAAAAAACACAAAAAAATAAGGGGGAAGCATATGTTTTTGAGTTCCTGGCACAGAGAGGTGATGCTGGAAAGCTCTGGTTTTCAGACATTTTCCAAGTGACTTCTGTGCTGTTCCCAATCTGCATGTTTCCACCGCATGTATCTCCCTGGTGTGAAACTGATTAGTAGCAGCGTGAATCTGTCACCAAGAGTTACAGTGACTGGGATTTATGGAAACTTCAGCCTATTTTTGTTGAGGCTGTACTGTACTAGACACTCCTTCAAATGTGACCTGGGTCTGGAAATGATGTGCTGTGATGTGTCAAGGTCTTCAGGGACAGAGATTTCTTTTTGAGGAAAAATAAAAACAATTTCCACCCCCTAGTTGTCCTCAAAACAAAGAATGAACAGGTCAGGGAGATTAAAATGCCTCTCAATACGATAGTAAATATCTATAGAGCTGTAGCTGTGGAAAATAACAGAAAATGTGAGAAAAATACCCAACAACAGCCTACATGGTCACAGCTATGTCTCCTCTTTACATATCATGAACAATTCAAGGTATATAGTACTGCACATTCCTTGAACTTAAGGGCCTTTAAATGTTTCTTCTATGATAGTTTTCTATTAATTCGTAAAAAAGATATGTCAGTGCTTTATGCTAAGGAGATGAGTTAGCTGGGATTGCAATGACATTAACATCCAATGTTGAAAAGTGGTACATTGTTACAATCTGTCAGCATCTTCTTATAACTAAATGAAAATATCTAAATATCTGAATTTAAGTTTCTAGCAAATGTGCATTAAATCCACCTGATTTTGGTTAAATAAAGTCACTAGATACCATTTTTGAAAACATACATTTCAATTTACTAAAATTTTAATACATAAAATTGTTTGTCTAAATAAATGCTTTTGCTTTGCTTTATTATTGGGATTTTTATATCTAAAAAAAAAGGAAGGGACTGTATTTCTTACCATATAAAGAGTTTAATTCTTGTGTTTTGTTGTTTTTATTGTTTTAAAAACAGGCTACTCTGTCATTCTTTTTGTTATTTTACCATTGCAATATACAGCAATAGGGTCGATTTCAGCTATTGATTCAAAGAATAGAACATATTTCTTTTTTATTTGGAGCAGCCCAAAATACTGAAATGCCACAGATTGTTTTGAGAAGAAATCTTTTCAACTTATTTGGAAACGAAAAATTATAATAGCTGTAATTTACACCTGTTGTATCCTGGTGACTTTGTGCATAGAGAATCCCTTGAGTCAGAGGCTGGAGTCTGGGCATCATTATCTTTTTAACAGCTCCTCAAGCAGGATTGAGAAATGACCTGGCTCAGATGTTACTTTCTTCTTTCTATGTCTTCTTTTTCACATACCCCCTCAAACTCTAAACTGATATAACTCTAGTCCCTTCTGTATTATAACAGCATTTTTCAGGCAAATCTTTTCCATGGTACTTACTTCTCATCTTCTACAGGGTTGGAATTGTTTTCAGGCATGTTGTATTTCCCTTACTAGATTGTAAGATCATTCAGGTTCATGGACAGTCAGTGTTTATATCTGACATGATATGTTTGCAAATAGGAAGATTTTGGCAGACAAAGGAATGATAGTGCATATTGAGACTTAAGAAAATCTAAGTATGTGTTTCTAGAAACCTAGATAATTTCAAATGACCAGATCTAAACATGTATGTGTGTATTGTGAAGAAAACAAAGGTGACTTCATGTCATGACTCCATGTATGACAATACAGTACACTGAGAAGCTTTAAGGAGAGCATGTGGGTGTCAGATCATGAGAGTTTGGTGCCTGTGAAGAGGGTGCCAGGATTTGCTCACTTATATCATTTTTATCCAAAGATTATGGCCCCAAGATCATGTAATATTCAGTGTACATGGTATTCATATTTAGTGTACAGGAGAAACAGGGTGCCATTTGGATCTCTGCAAAATTGGAGAACAAGTGACTGCTGCCTAATTCTCTTAGCATCATAGAAAGGGAGGTTGGTATGAAGTCAAGTTAAGGAAAGATAAATAATGAACAGGAGCAAAGAATAAGTAGCAGAGAAACTCCATATGCTTACAGGTCAAACTCCACAAACACTACGTAGCATTTCATCTTGAAATCCCTTTCAAAACAAACAAGAATTGAATCTCAACTTCCGTCGCCTCTAGTTCAAAGAAGAGAGTTAGGACTCTAACGGTATGAGTGTATTTGTGATTGCTTCATAGTTCTCAGTGAGGGGAAGGGGACACCCTGGAGTCACTCTCCTAATTGGTCATCCTCAGTGATCACTTCCTCTGTGGTGAGAATGGCTGCCACCTGATCGGGCGTGGAGACTGTTCCCAGTGAAGTTGTATTGGAAGTGAGACTGGAAAATGTCAAGTCTTGCAGGATCAGATCTGGTTAGAAAATAAAACATAGGGTGTTGCTGAGTCATTTCCAGCACTGACATTTTCTCTTTATCTGGCTATTATGTGAGATGCTCCTCTTTTTTTTTTTTTCCCCCAAGTGCCATTTCTACTTACACTTGGGTTTCTGGGTTCTTATCCAGCTATGAAATTCTCTGCCTCCAGCAGAGAACAATACTAATGTTGCTGATGTTACACTGACCTCTAAATCTTATGTGCTTTGGGGTGAAAGGGGAGCATAGAGCTCATAAAATTCTCACCTTCATTAGGAAAAAAAGGTATGTGATATAGTACCTTTTTCCTTGCCCTGGTTACATTCCATAGCCTGCTGATAATACTTTAATACAGGAGCATTTGAGAGCATGGCTTTTCTTTCCACCCTCAATGCCTGGTTGTCATTTACTATTTATGTGTAGTCTTGGGGATATAGAGGGTGGTAATTCAGATACAACAAATCCTTCAAAATGAGTTAAAATAACTTAATACTTTAACCAGAATTCTGGAGGAAGAGAAAGGTACAAAAGGACCACAGAATAGTGCACCTGGTTTTATAAAGAAATTTAGAATAAGAACATTAGCAGAAGTGGTTTTATTTTAGGCAAAATTTTCTTCAATTTACTAGTTAGTCTACAGAGTGATATATTTCATGTAGGTGAATATCCTTTAAAATGTAATTCTAAGCTCTTTTATTCTTGTAGCTAGTTTTTAGAAATATATATTAGGAACAAAGGTGGATTTTAATAATAAGACAAATATGAATGTTTAATTAATTTATGAGACTAGTACATGGGTAATAATTTAAGTGTAATTATATGGCTTTTGGTTTCCTGAATCCTGTCTCTCTTCCATCATTTCAGTAAAAAGCAGAATTAACCATAAGGGGAAAATATGGTTTCTTGCATTTCCATAGCTAATCTCTTCTATTATCCCAAACCTAGCTTTTATAGCCCAGAGCAGTAATTTTTATCTACCAAGAAAGCTGTAACTATGGATTACTATTGAATTTTTTCCCCTTTGCTCAACTTCTATAGACCCAGAAAAGTTTAAAACACCAGGGATCATAACCCTCTATTCTACTTTTAGAGTTTCTGTATATTATGATTGTAATTCAGTTACAGTTCCATGAGCCAACTACAAGTTATCAATTAAATGTTCCATCTTTTCAGATTAAAATTCTACAATTCTTTCCCACTTTTGCACTCTACCAATAATTTGGAGTTCACATTCAAAATTTTTACATTTCTGTGGTTTCTTTTTTCTTCCTCACCTCTCAATTGTCTAAAAGTCCAACCATGTCAGGGACCTACCAAAGTGTATTGAATGGATGCCTGACCACCTTTCTTTTTCCTTTTAATTTGATAAAATTGGATTTGCTGGGGGGATTCCTTGGGGAGAGGTTGTGTGCTTTCTTTGCTCTTTCACCTGCTTTTCCTCTCTCCCTCCTCCACAGATCTCTCGCATTCTTCTTCTTTCCCTCCAGTGTATTTACTGGCCAATTTTTCAGGCTCAAGATGTTCAATTAGCTTCAGAAAATAACCAGAATGGAGCATGGTCTCTATAGTTAGTACATTTCATTTGTTTTATTTCTTACCCCCAGCTAGTTTTGCCGTTGTGTCTCTTCATCATTAAGTTAAGTGCTTAAGGGTTATAGAATTAAGGGTATGGTGTTGATGAACTCTAAATAGAGAAACAGCAACAAAAAAACTATATTCTTTTTATTTACTAAAATAACACATCCTTTCTGCTTCTTTTTCTCAAATCAGTTTTCTAAGATTTATGATAAAGGAGCAAACTGCACATTATGAGGTATATCTTTATGGAATATTTGTGCCCCAGAGGTTACAGAAAGCTGCTCTCTGTGGACAAAGGCACACCTCAGGTCCTCTTGGTGCCTTGCTCATTCCTCCAGCCACACACATAGGGAGCGCAGCTGAAGAGTCACTGCAGCTTTCTCTGGCTGCTGCTCACCTGGCAATGGAGAGGAAAGATAACCTTGAAAGAAGAGCCATCTAAATAGCACCATGAATGAGGCCATTACTCCCATCATGACCCTTCCCAACGTTGTGCTTTCGCTTCCCATCCTCCCTGACTGTTCTCCCTCCTTTCATTCCCTGCAGCATCTAAATACCACTCCTCTGCTTCAAATCAGTTAACGAGCTCCCTTATTACAGCCCGTGCTTTGCCTCATGCGTGAAGGTTTTGTTCATTTTACATTTCTATTTTCTGACCTTTCTTACCATTTCTTCATGACTTCACCATCACTTTAATTTTGACACACACACACACACACACACACACACACAGAGGCACATTTTATTTACAGTCTAGAAGTACAGACGTGAATTGGCTTTATTCACATAACTTCCTATTTCCCCTTTTCATTTGCTTATTCTCTAGGAGTATCACGGGTTTAAGGAAGATAGGTTTTATTTATTTTTTTATTTAAAATGCAGAATTTCAGATATTGGATTCGGAAAATCAAAGTTTTTAAAACAGATTAAATTGTGTCCTAAGGGCAAAACTGCGTGTCTATAAATGGAGTGCAGGGCTATTACTAATATTCATGAGAATTTCTCCTAAATGGTCAGATCAAAAAAGTTTCTCTTGCCCTCTTTTCAGTCCTCTCCTCTGCAATTACGATTCCAGTCTATTACAAGGACAGTGGCTCAGATCTCAGACTTGCCCAGATTTTGGTACCTCATCACCATGATATAGAATCCTAACTGCACCCTGGCTGTGCTCTGACATCATCAATTGGTTTTGGTATCCTGTGTGTACTTTTCCAGCACTTTGACCCATGACATTTTCTTGGATAGTACTTTGAATCATTCATGAACAGGTTTAATTGCCTAAAGAGAGAAATGAAAATAATAGTCAAGGGTTTACTTCATAAATGAAGTATGGGAATAGGCAAGCCAGGTGTGGCATAAAAGCTTTTCTTTCTTTTTGACTTTTTAAAAAAAATTATTATTTATTCATGAGAGACACACACAGAGAAGCAGAGATACAGGCAGAGGAGGAAGCAGCCTCCCCACAGGAAGCCTGATGCAGAACTTATTCCAGGACCCCAGGATCATGACCTGAGCCAAAGGCAGATGCTCAACTGCTGAACCACCCAGGTGTCCTGCCATGAAAGCTTTATAGAGTTGTCAGAGGCATGGCTCCTTTTAGTTTCTCCTTTGTTATCCTGGGCATATCCTCACATTTGCTGCAAGTTCCAAGGTGGCTGCTTGAACACTATTCCTCATATTGGAATTCCAGCAGGTAAGACATACTTAAGGAGGTAAAGGGTACTTCTGCCACTTAGGTCAGTTCTTTCTGAGCAACCTGCATGAAATTCTGTCACACATCCATGTGCCTATTCTTATCCAGGAGACTGGGAGATGTCTTCTGGCTGGATGTGTTGTGGTTATGTTTCTAGGTGACAGGCTTCCTTGATAGCCTTGATATCTCCACTCTGAGCAGTCTCCAGAGGTCATATGATGCAAATGACAGGCTCTGACCATGTGCTGTCCCTATAGGAAGACTGCCGCCCTTAAGTCCACTCTATTGTGGACATATGTCACGCAACACCAGAAATATTCAGAGAAATTCCTCTCCAAAGCGTCCCTGCCCTTTAGGATTATTAGTCCTCCAACAAATTCCAGTCCAATCTTTCAGAATTCTGTTCTCAATCTCAGAGTGTTAATGTCCATACAAGAGTTTATTTGTGTGGAGATACCCCTGACCTTTTTAAGTGTTTCCTCTCAGGAGAATTTATTTAATTCAGCACATCCTTTATGTTCCCTTGGCACAGGAGTCACAACATAATGCTGGGTCACAGTTCATTATGAAGGGCATGTTGCAAATAGCAGGAAAAATACCCAAGCTTAACAATATCTTCAAGAAATTCAATGGAGTAAAATCAAATTTAAAGCATGGCTCTCAGGGCTGCTAGTACTGGTCAAGGTACAACAAGGTAAAATAAAGTATAACATACATAAAGATAAAATATATGAATCAATGACACTCAAGAAATTAGATGGCAGGCAAAAAAGGACAGAGACCTTGACAAAAAAAAAAAAAATGAGTTGAGCCTTCTACCCTAGCCTACTACCTAGGAAGTTTCTAGACTGCAGGGTAGGGAGGGGGCATCCAATCAGTGTCTCTTCTCAACAGCCAGACCAAAAACATCATAATTCATAGGATATTAGGGAAAGTACTGAGGAGCGTCCTGCCTCAGTAGTAGGTAATCTGACACAGGACCAATGCTGTTTGGATCCCCACCTACCACAGCTTGAGAGTAAGGCCTGAAAGGATCAAATTCTTTCCAAGTAACTTAACCATCACAAAAGAAAGTACTGGAAAATGTTTAGGAATTTAGGAATATAAAAAATACTTAGATCTTCAACAAGGTAAAATATACAAAGTCTGGCATCCAATTACAAATTATCAGGCATGCAAAGAGGCAGAAAATCACTATCTGTAATGAAGAGAAAAACCATCAATCAAAACAGACACAGAAATGACCTATGACAACTGTAGTGGACAAGAACATTTAAGCCGTAACTATGAATGTATTCCTTGTGCTCAAGAAGCTTGAGGAAAGGTTGGAAATGTTAAAAAGGGATGTATACAATTTTTGAAAGATCCAAACAGAATTTCTAGAGATGAAAACTGCAGTGTCAAAGTTGAAAAACATACTGATGGCATTAACAATGGATATTCAGAATATCAAAAGAAAAAGTAAGTGGACCTTAAGAGACAGCAGCAGTCACCATGTAAAATGAAAATACAGAGAGGAAAAAAAGCACTAAAAATAATTACAAAAGCATCACTGAACACAGAGACAATTTTAAGAAGCCAACTATATGTGTAATTGGACTCTCCAAACTGGGAGGGAAAGGAAAAAGTCTAAATGAACAATGTCTGAAAATTTTCCAAATATGATTAAAACTACCAACCTACAGATCCGTGCCCATTATAATGAAATTGCTTAAAAGTGGTAAAAAAGAGAAAATCTTAAAAGTGGCTGGAGGGCAAAGGGAGCACATTCAACACAGGGGAACAGAAACAGGGGTAGCAGCAGGTTTCTCACTAGGAACGACGCAAGTGAGAGGAGAGTGTAGCAACATCTTTTAAGTAATGAAAGTGAGAAAAAAAAAACCTGTTAATCCAGATTTATTGACCAGTGAAAATGTCTTTGAATAATGAAGGTGAAATAAAAACTTTTTCCAGACATCCGGAAGTTGAAAGAATTTATCACACTCTAAGAGTTTTAAAAGAAAGTCCTTTACACAAAAGTAAAATGGTAAGAGATGGAAACCTGGCTTTCATGAATGAGTGGAGACTAACAAAGCAGTAACTATGTGGATAAGTATTTAAACATCTTCTTATGACTTCAAAAACTATTTCTATTAAATTTTTATTTATCATATAGGTGAAAAGAAAATGTATGACCACAAGAGCTCAAAGGCAAGGAGAAGAGAAACAAAACTATGCTTTGTATATTATATTATACTATACTATACTATACTATACTATACTATACCATATCATATTATACCATACTATACCACACACAAAGTAGTACAGTATCACTGGGAAGTAGACTGTAATAACTTAAAGATGTATACTATAAACCCTAAAGTAATCATTAAAATAACACAAGAAGGAATTATGCTGATAAGTGAACATCAAAAACAAAATATTAAAGAAATGTGCCATGAAATCAAAGGACAAAAACCAGTGAAAAGGGAATAAGGAATCAATAGAACCAGCGAACAACAAAAAGCGAGATACTAGAGAGAGTAGATGTCAATTCAACTGTGTCTATGAAAAATATATGGTTTCAATACCCCAACCAAGTTGCAGAATTTGTCAGACTGCATAAACAAGCAAGACCAAACTACATGCTGCTGCCCAGAAACCCACTCTAAGCATAAAGGCACAAATAATTTAAAAGTAAAAGGATAGGGAAAAAAATAAACTACTAAATAAAAATAAACTACTAAAAATAAACTACTACTACTAAAAATAAACTACTAAAAATAAACTACTAAATAAAATATATGCTAAACAGAAGAAAGCTGGAACAGCTAGTTTAATAGTAGATAAAATAGATTTCAGAGCAAAGGATATTATAAAAGATAAACAGAGTCATTTAATAATGATATAGAGGTCAGTTTCACAAAAGAAAGAGGCCAGTTCCTCCTGGTAAATGTCAGGAGAAATAGACAAATCACAACCAGAGTAGAAGATTTCATCTGACTTCTCTCAAAAATTAATAGAATAAGAAGACTTCAGAAAGCATATTAAGGACTTAAACAATACCGTCAATCAACTTATCAAATCAATACTTATGGACTGCTCTACCAACCACAATACTACATATTCTTTTCAAATGTACATTGATTGTTTACCAGTGTAGACCACATTCTGGAGAATAAGAGAAATCTCAAGTAATCTGAAGGGACTCAGTCATACCAAGGATGTTGTCTGATCTCAACGTAATTAAATTAAAAATCAATAACAGAAAAAAATATTTGGAATATATTCAAGCATTTGAGAGCTAAATAACATACTTATAAATACTCATGGGACAAAGAAGAAATCCAAGGAGGAATGAGGAAATTTTCTGAAATGAATGAAAATGAAAATCCAGTATCTCTAAACTTAATGAAGCAGCTAAAGCAGTATTTAATGCAAATTTGTAGCATTAAACACACACATTAGAAAGAAGAGAGGTCTTACAATAAACTTAGTTTCTATTTAAGATACTACAAACGAAAGAGCAAGTAACACCCGAAGTAATCAGAAGAAAGGACATAAAAAGGATCAGGGTGGAACAATGAAATAGAAAACAGAAACCCAGGAGAGAAAGGTCAATGAAACTAAAGTTAGTTCCATCAGAAGCTCAATAAAATTAATAACCTATAATTAGAATGATCAGGAAAAAATGGATGGGATACACTACTGATACAACAACAGGAATGATCTTTCTGAGCGAAAGAAGCCAGACCTAAAAGAGTGAGGACTGTGTGATTCTGTTTACAAAATTTTAGAATATGCAACATAATATATAGCTAGAAAGACGTGAATTGGTGGATATGAGTCAGTGGTGTGGCTTCTTACGGTGGGCCCAGAAAAAATTGAGGGGGATGATGGATGTGGTTATCTTGATTGCTATGATGGCTCTGTGCGGGTAAACATGGGCAGTGTGTTGAATGCCAAACATACCTCAGTGAACCTGTTAATATGGAAGGTGTGGCTCTACCTGCCTTGAATCCCACTTTTCCGTGTGGGGGCCAAGGCTGGATATCGGGGGAAACCACAGACAGTCTGGGGTAGTGCTGCCAGCCCTTTCATTCCCCAGGGTGGGATCTCTCTGCTGAGAGTGGATCTCAGCAGGAGGGCCTGCAGACTTGGGTCAGTTGCTGATTTCAGGAAGGCGCTTACATTTCCTGTTATCTGAAAGTCCTTTCCTTTCTCACCACTGTGAAACCTGTTACTAATCAGCCTACTCACTCTCAGCTTCCCTAATTTCCATGGACACCAATTCCCCTTCTAGACAGTCATTTAGCCTTCCCTCACTTTGTCTTAGTTATAGAGGGGGAATTTATTGTTAGGATCTGCTATTTTATGTGCTGTCTCCCCAACCTCCTTTTCTTCTACTTCTCTCTGCCCTCTTTCTTGCTCTAAATTTCTCCTTCCCTTTTTTTCCATGCAAAATTCCTATGTAGCCTATTATTTATCTTATATTGGCTATAGCTTCTAGTTTTATTGTTAGGTCCTCCATAAGCTTTCCACAAAAATAATATTTGGAAACACTGATTTTTCATTCCCAGTGTGTGTTCTTGTCTGTATTTTTTCACATCAGTGCTCTCACCTAAATCTGTGCCAATAAGTGATCCCTTTTTTATTTTACACTCTGTTGAAAAATGTCATCTCTCCTTAGAAAATAGACTTTTAATCACGTAAAGGCTTCATACATACCTATTTGTGAAATACAGGCAAGTATGCCATAACCAGGTGTCTCCTTTTTTTGGTCAAATATGCTGTGCTTTTGGACAGATGGTTTCTTTTGGAATCTCTCCACATAGTCATTTGATATTTAAATTATAAGTGATATCATACCAAGCATCCTCTATGTTCTTTGTTGACATATAGAATTACAATATATCTTTGGACATCTCTAGCCTCTTATTTGATAGTTGTATATATTTAATTTATTCTTGTTTTGAATTATTCCTATAAGTCTAGCTAGCACTCCTGTTTTTCCCAGATAATTTTTCCAAAATGAGTAATAAACAGATTTATTTTTACAGCTTGAATCATATTAAGGTTATCTAGAGAAACAGAACTGATAGGTAAGAAAGAATTTATTTTCAGGTATTGGATCATCTGAATATGGAGGCTGAGAGGTCCCATGATCTGCCATCTGCAAGCTGGAGGCCCAAGAAAACCGCCAATGTAGTTTGGAGGCCTAGGACTTGAAGAGCTGATGGTATAGATTCTAGCTGGAGTCTGAAGGCCTGAGGACCAGGAAGGGCACAGGCAGTAGAAGATATATGTCCCAGAGCGACAGAGAGCAAATTTAATCTGCATCCACCTTTTTGTTCTGTGGAGGTTGTCGACAGGTTGGATGAGGCCCGCCCACACTGGGGAGGACAATTCACTCTATGTAGTCTGCTAATGCAAATGCTAGTTTCTTTCAGAAACACTCCCACAGACACAACCAGAAATACTATTTGACCAACTGTCTAGTCTAGGTATCTTGTGGTCCAGTACAGTTGACTCATAAAATTAACTATTACATGTATCATTTATGCTTTGTGTATGGATCACTGCAAAAAATGAGTTTATCCACCATGAGTTATCACCACAAACTTTATTACCTATATTTTCAAAAAGGGAAGTCCAACATGAATTTTTGATGCCTTAGCCTTTAAGTTGATCTTGGTGGTATGTCAGTTTTGAATGGTCTTATGGTCTGTTTGCCATTTTCTTTCCTCATGTGTTATTATTTTGACTTCCTTAAAATCAGAGGTCATTAACAGAGGCAGTTATACAAAGCATATAATTGGAACACTTCATCAAACCATAGTCCTTCTGTGAACAAATTTCTTGACAGATCCTTAGACATTCATTTCCGTTCCTGTGACTAGGGATATTTTCCATTATGTTTAAGAATGATGACATCTGAAGATATTATTTTTCTTGAAATTCACATCCTATGGTCCCCTGGTATCTTTTTGGAAATAAGAAGGTCAATATTTATCTTTGCCAAAGTAAAAATAGTCTCAGGAGGAAGGGTTTTCTCTGTAAATCTAAATGGCAACTCCAAGACAGGTACATTTGAAAATGTCTAAAAGGAAAAAAAAAAAAAAAGGAAGAAGAGAGAGTTTCTAGTCCATATATGTTAAAAAGAAAGAGACTGCAGATTTGAAAATCAGTTAAAGTTCAGTGTCTAAGTGTGTAAAATATCACCAAGATTCATCAGACACTGATTTGATTGCCCCACTAGAAGATGACTGTGATGGTTCATTCTGTCTCTGCAGAAATGGAAGATGCCAAGGCACTCCTGGAAAGGCAGAGCCACAATTATCAATCATCCCAGGCAGCAACATTTTTGGTCTTTGATAACTAGGATACATTGCTCTATTGAAGATTGGTGGTGGTGGTGGGGGGGGGGGCAAATAGGATGTAAAATAGGACAACAGATCATTTAATTTGCAATCATCTCTTCTAATATAGAAATCTTTAAGCTGTGGGTGATGCTAACATGTTGCTGAGATAATTCCTCTTTGCTTCCTGTTGAATTTGAGTAAGTCTTTTAAAATTAATTCTCCTATCTACAAAATGGTGTGTGTGTGTATGTGTGTGTGTGTGTCTTTCAATAAGATTACAGAAAACCTCATTAGACTGAAAAATATCTGAACTCTGGTAGAAATGGAGACATTCAAGAGAGCCTTAGCAGCTTAGCTTAACTTTTTATCCTTTGACACCTTTTTTCAGAGAACTCATTCATTTATTTAAAAACACTTCTTGAATTGTCTACAATGGGCTTGGCACTACAGACACAGCTGTAAGCATTACTTTCTTTGTGGATTTCACATGTTCTTTCTTTGTTGCCCTTGCTTTGGGGCATGGACTTGCACATATGAAGACCTGGAGCTGTCCTCCTTATCTCTGGCATTCTTTTTGGGCATGGTACCATACACTGAACAAGTTAATGAAGTGAGTGCACTACTAATGAACAAGAGTGAGAGCAACAGAGCATCTCCATTCCTCCAATTGTCTTGACTCGGAAGCATTTTGAATCAGTGTGAGGTTCTTTTTGCTCTTCACGACATCTACTCTTCCCACTTTCTCTTAGGTTTCCTGAATACAGGCATACGTGTATATACATTGTAGGAGTGTCTGTTGCTTTAAGAAGCAAGAACAAAGATTTTTTCGCCCATAGTTGTCCTGTAGTCCCTTAACTCTCAGTGACTCTTATTTCCCTAGCCACCAATAGTAATTTGGTCTTTCCATGGTTTTTAATATATTTTTTCCATCTCCCTGGAGCATTATGAGAATTACCTTCTTTTATGTCAGATTCTGTAAAAGACACCTTCAAGGTCCAAGGAGGGAAGGTGCTATACATAATACAGGTAATCTCGTAACGATGCATCATAGGCATATTGCAAAGAATAATTGAATGCTATCTGTAAAATATGGTGAGCTCCTCAGAAGTCAGGTGCCACTGCAATTTTCTTCGTGTGACTAAGTTTCTGGCTCATAAACATAAAAAGAGTGCATATCTCCTTTTATATATCCTTTTTTTTTTTTAATTTGCAAGTACTTTTGTCTTTGGTCTTAAAAAAATGTCTGAAATAAGGAAGAAAGTAGAAAAACTTTAATTTAAAAGGTAGTTAAATAAACTTCAATGTCAGTCATACACAGAACATGCACCCATGTGGGCATTAGAGGCATGGGCTTTAGTCTCCTTTCTGTTCCTGGATTACTGCATACCTTTAGGAGAGGGACAGATGTATATAACCTTGAAGAACCTCCAGTGTGAAGCCAAAGATGGAGACAGTGTACTTCAAGGTTCCTTCCCATATTTCTAAATTCTGATTCCTGCCAGTTTTAAGAAAAAAGTTCTGCATTCTTTTCATTACTTTATACCTAGTCATAAGCATGAGATCATGCAAATGGCAGACCATCAATAAACATTTTCTGAATGAATGTCTTACAAAATATAATTGGTAATAGACACTTTGTAACTCTATTCCGACCCAGAAATTCCAAGGCTTAACGTTCAGAGATGGCACTTATCTGTTCAAAAGACGACTGGGAAGTTGACATCATTAAGAGATTCTCTTGGAAAAGCAATAAAAAACTGTCAGACTATGTCATATGGACCAGCTCTGAACAGATGCTGTGTTGAAGATCTGGGAAAGAACCCCATGAATTACATTCTAAAATTAACTGTGTGAAATTGTATATATTTCTGTCAAGTGGAAATGGGTTTGTATGGTTGGTCCCACTATTGTGTTTGGGTGAATCCAAATGGAAGGTTTCAGAGTCATTAGTATGCAGGAGGTTGAAGGCTATGGTGAACTCACTACAACTCTGTTGAATAGTGACACAGACCAGAGTACCACTTAAAAATCTTCTACCAAAGCCTGCTGCAACCTGGAGGCTGAAAAACATACACCATTATGTTTTGAGATTCTTAAAGAAGAAAATGTCTGCATGCATTATGGCTAAATTTAGGGCCTAGAGTATGAAATATGTTTTAGTCTTCTGAGTACAAAATATAAGTAAGAAAGAGAAAACAACAGCAAGCAAAAGTGTGGGCACATCTCACAGTTGAGAGTCTGTGTGCCTATATTTTTTATTATATTCCTTATTTCTAAATTCTCTTTATTTCTAAAGGTCTCTAAGGAAAATCATCACTGAAAAATCACAATTGGAAGAAAGATTTATCTTGAGAGTATAAGAATTCCAAAAGGACTTGGTTTTTAGGAAATCTGAAATAGACTATTCTAAACATATGGCAAAGCACTGATGACAAAATATTTAGGATAAGGTAAAGAATAATATCTGCTTGACAAACTTCTTTTTTTGTTTCTGTTTGTTTGTTTGTTTGTTTGTTTGTAAGGATAAGCTCAGATATCCCCAGGAAAAGACTGACTTAGAATCACCTGGGGGAGTATATTCTCAAAGATATATTCCTGGATTCCACTGTCAAAAGTTCTAAACTAGAAAATCTGGAGTGTATTTGTTTGCTTCTTTATAGAAGTTTTCCAATATAAACAGCTGCCATGCCCATGGAATGTTTTTCTAATATCCTGTGAAAAACTTCTCAGGTGTAGAAAAACCATACTTGGCTTAAATACTATGAGCAGCTTGACCCATGCCTACTTCTGTTCTGGATCGTTGCCTTGGTTAGAGGTGTGAATAAATAGAATTTATGCTGGTCACAGCTAATTTGTGTGCTTCAATTCAGTTATTATTTCTGGTCCATTTCATAAATCCTGGCCTCCATTATAACTAATTTCTCTCTCTCTCTCTCTCTCTCTCTCATTCCGCAATTGCAAAGGTAGATTATTCTGAATATTTCTCCTATCTTAGAATAGCCATGTCATGTGATAATTTTAGAATAAATCTTCCTACAATCTGAGAGATTATTTTTTCCTTTGTTAGAGAGCATGTAAATAACTTAATTTGTTTATGAAGTAAGAAGGATCTAAAAGAAAAATTTAGGAATCGTAAATTTATGCATTCCATGAATGCTAAGTATTTTAACACAGTGACAGAGAAGCTTAAATCAGATAAACGATTCTAATTAGTAAAGAGAGATGCATCAAAATATCAATTTTTGATGCTGGGTAAATGAGAGGAGGCTAGATGATATTCGATGACTGCAGTTGATCTTGAGTATTGCAAGAGAGTGATGACTTCAGCCACTGGTTTGTCTTTAACACACTTCAGAAGAGTGCCTGTACATCATTGGAGGCTACAGTATAATCTAGCTGCATAAAACTGATGCTAGCGCCAAGATGCTAAAGAGAATCATTTGTTTTCCTAATAGCTCCCTTTCAGCAGTCCATGGCCTTACCAAGAAATGCCCTGTTAGCAAAGCTGTCATTCCACGACAATCTCTGGATGGGAGAACAATGACAGAGCACAGTCCCCTGCATTTGTGGTAAAATAGCATTTTTCCTTTATTTTTGAAAGAATTCATAATTTGTATTCTATTTTCTGTTGGCTATAATGGACTGAGGTTTGATTCAAGGTAAAAACTCATCCAAGTAGGGAATTATACACTGGAGAAATATTTACAAGATGCACTGTAATCTTTCCAGCTAGAGTACATGAGATTTTCTTCTCATATCCAGGCACTGGAAATTGATACACTGAATATTTTCTTTTCCCCAGGTCACAGTATAAGAATAATATCATTTAGTTTACAAATTATACCTTGAGAGTCAAACTTTATGTGGTCTAAAACTAAAGATGGGTTGGTACTGTTTTGGTAATTTGGTAATTTACAGACCAAATATCGTCAACAGTCGTAGGCCTGCAGGAATAATAGAGAGAGAGGGTATGGCTAAATAGCAGTCCCCTGTTTGAGATTATTCCATGGTTCCCCATCATCTTGGATTTAATTCAAATCTTCACCATGTCCTACAAGGCCTTACTGGATCCCCGCCTATACTCTCTCTTAGTCTTTGTCTTGTATCAGGTTTCCTTTTCATTACTTTCCAGGTATACTTGCCTTCTCACATCCTCACACATGTCAACCTCATCCTTCCTTTGTGGCATTTGCTCCCCCTCCATTTCTCCTGTTAATGTGTTCTTTGCATAAAGTATGTACTTGTTTTGACTCATTTTATTAGATAGGCATCAGTTTTAATGTCTTATCCTTTAAGAGGCTGTATGCCCACCCATTCTGAGAGGTTTCCAAGACACTCAATTATCTTGGTCAGCTTTTTTTAAAAAATAAAAATTATTGGGGATCCCTGGGTGGCTCAGCAGTTTGGCACCTGCCTTTGGCCCAGGACATGATTCGGGAGTCTCGGGATCGAGTCCCACATCAGGCTCCCTGCATGGAGCCTGCTTCTCCCTCTGCCTATGTCTCTGCCTCTCGCTCTCTCTCTCTCTCTGTGTCTCTCATGAATAAATAAATAAAATCTTTAAGAAAAACTATTACTAATGTTACATTTGTTTATTGCTTCTCATCTCCTCACTAGAATGTAAACTCCATGAAATCACATTTCCTTCTGTTTCATTGCTAGACCTGAGGCAGTACCTGGTGATAACTGGCACTTGCTCTTTGTTGAATGAACCAATGAATGAATAAATTAAGAAATTTCAACTTAAAGACAAAATAAAGCAAAGCCAGTCCTAATTCTCTTTCTCTGGCTCTCTCTTTTTCTTTTAACACACTTATGTTTTAATTTCATATTTAAATTTCATGAAATGCGGTATTAGGGTACTTTCAATTTATTTCACATAAGAATTTAAGATAAAGAAGCAGAATGTGTTTTATTGTTGTTGTCGTTCTTGTTTGCCTATTTCCTCAGAGCCAACTCTCAAGGACGTGGGTCTATTTGCAACAAGGATTGATTAAGTTTCCAGAAGTTTGGCATTTAATAGGAGCTTCTATGTTGGCCTATAAATCTCTTGACCTAGAGAGGTCTTTCAAATTTCTCATGGACACTTCTGGACTGTTGTTATGTCAAAGAGATGAAATAAATATAAGTTATCCAAGGATCTTGATGCAATATGGTGCCAAAGCAAGTTGATGCCTTTGCATTTTTGTTCTTACTTTTTTTCTGGTTTCTTTGAAATATAAACTTTTTCAAATTCTTCCAGTTTATATGCTTGCTCTAACTGGTAACCAATGGCCACTTGACTCTTTCATAGAATAGTTCATTAGGGGGTAATAAATCAATAAAATAGGCGAAGATGCTGATGGAAAGATCTTTCAGTATACTGGGATATGCTATTTCTACTCTACAGTTTTCTCTCTGGACACATGTTTGTTGTTTCAATATATTTACGGTTAAGAGTTTTAATTCTACTTTTGATGGAAATTGGTACATTTGTGTACAGTTAAAACACAGATACAGACACACACACATACACATAACCTCAGCACCTCTGTCTTACCTGACAAATTTTCCTATATCTGCCATAGTCAGTTGTGATTAACCCTTACAAGCCTTCTTGAACCTTTATCCTTTAACTTTTATGTCTTTCCTATAACTAATGTCTGACTCTGGCACATAAATTTCATGTATATACCCTTGTTCAAATTGTATGCACACATGGAAAAAATGGATGTGGTTTTGTATGTGGTAGAAAGTTTCACCAATCTGAGATGATGCATAACAACAGGATTGCAGGGTGCCAGGAACTCAGGATATAATTTTCCTGGGAAAAATGAAATATCTGAGATGTAGATTTGGACATGCTGAGAAGTTGATGTTATGTTTGAAATGCATAATATTTTGTTTAAAATTTAGGGAAAGATAATCCAGAGCTGGGATTTGGGAGAAATGGGTCATAACAAAAACTCTGATATTCCTGAATCTTGCAAAAATTACTTAATTCCTACACGTATTGTCCCTCCTAAATGTAATATGAGTTATTGACAAAAAAATGTTGCTAAGAATATTTTTAATCTAAGATTTCTATTATGGTATAACTACTTACACTGCATGTACTTTTATATATTTTCAGAATTAGCTATTTTCTGGGAATTTGGGTAGAAGAAGGACAGATTTCATATATGGAGACATATTTTAAAGACTTTGTCTCCATCTACAAATAGCCTTAAAAAAAAAAAAGTCTGACTAGAATCTCCAATAAGGGCTAGATGAATTATTCAGTAAATAAGGAAATCAAGAAAACTCATTCCAAATTGGTTGAATAGAATGGTTGAGTTTGGAAAAAAGCGAGGAAATTATCCACGGCAGAACACAATGCAAGAACACAAAGCCAGAGAATTAAATAAGAGCAGTTGTTTGCCAGTCAAACAATTAACAAGTGAAGAACTTAAGTTGACCTGTAGTGACAGTGTCCCCAGACACCTAGCAGAGACCAATTCAACTTATCTCTAGGAAAACAAACAAACAAGCTCAACACAGGTCTCAAAATATTTTTACAAATGACTTCATCAAACATATTCACTATCTAAAAAAATCTCAAAACACGAGAAAATCAGGTTTATGGTTTAGATACGTTAGTAACAAAAATCAAAAGGACAAAAACGGCAAATGTAGATCTTGGAATTACTGGCTATGAAACATAGAATATGAAAGAAGTTAACGTATACTTGAAGAATGAAAGTATGGGCTAAATAATGTAGGAGCAAGATGTTAGATAGTTTGAAGACAAAGTATTAGGCAGATTTGAAACCAGTACATCAACAAATATAACATCTAGAATAAAACAAAACTTACTTGGCAAGTTAAACAGTTAATCAGGAATAGCTGAACAGAGTATTAGTGAATTAGAAGATATTTAAAAATGACACAATAGGAAGCACATGTAGAGAAACAGAGGGAACATATACAAGAGAAAAGAAGACATGGAGGACTGAATGTAGACAGCTGACCTGCATTTAGTTGGAAATCTATGAAGGGAAGAGAGAAAGCATTAGAGATGATAAGAGTTGAAAAGAAAGTTGCTGATCAGTGGTACGTTGCCTCAACTTCAGGATTCACAGTGAATTCCAAAAAACATAAATGAAAAGGTATCTTTACCTAGGTATGCCAGACACATACTTAAGACCAAGAAAATATCTTAGTATTAGACAGAAAGGAAATACTAATTTCCTACAAAGTAATGGCAATTAAGCAGATACCTGATTTCTCAAAACAACAGAAGTCAGAAGAGAGCAGAAAGATGTCTTCCGAGTGCTCAGACAAGATTACTATCCATCTAAAATTACATACCACATGAGACTTCCATTTGGGAGTGTGATGAATACATTTTCAAATAAATTATGAAGTAAACAAGTTTACGCCCATGGACCCTTGCTAATGCTACTTTTGAATGATGTGCCTCAGGAATATGATCTCCAAAGGATGGTATTAGATGAACGACTGACAATTTTTTAAACGTCTATAATCATATTTATAAATGAGCTGGTGGTATAAACTAATAACTATGTCTAATATGTGAGGTTTCAAATAATGAGATTGAATTAAAATACAGCAAGATGAAAAAGTAATCCAAAATGATATAAATTGGATTTAAATTGTGCGAAGATCTTGATATCTTCCCGGAAGAAGATAAAATTATTTATTAACAATAGCATTTACATTTCAAACGTATGTTAATACTAAATAAAATGTGTAGTCTTAACATCCACTAAAGAACAGATCCAATGAGTACCTTCAAAATTATTGGAAAGAAACAACAACAACAAAAAAGAAATTGAAGGGGAAAAAGCTATTTGTAAGGAAATAAGAAATAAAAATAAGAAATAGAAAAACATGAAAAAAGTGGAAACATTAAATAAGATGGTAGGCATAAATCCAAACACATAAGTAATCACAATAAATGTAAAAACACCAACATTCTAGTTTAAAGACAGAATATAAAACCAAAGAAACAAAACAGTGAAAATTCTTCTTAGAGACTAAGGCAGTTAAAGTTGAATTCACTATGCAGATATAATAATCCTGAACTTGAACCAATAATGACATTGCTTCACAATATAGAAGCAGAAATAGAAGGAATTGCAAGTAGAAATATTTAAATCCATATCACAGTGTGAGATTTAAAAACTTCTTAGTAATTAATAGGTTGAAGTATAAGAAAAAATCAGTAAGTATTTTGAAAATGTGATTCAACAGATATATATACCAAATTTAACTGGAAAACTACAAATTAAATATTTATGAAAATTGATCATTTGGGAGCTATATATCAAAGTCCCAACAAATTTTAGATATTTGATATAATACATCCTATGTTCTCTGAGTAACATGCAGTTAAGTTGGATGTCAATATGAGAAAAAAAAAACCCTACTCACTTGAAAAGTAACAATAAAACATGCATACTTCCAAATTACTTGTGGTTCGGAGAAGAAACCAATAGGAAATAATAGGAAATACATACACAACTTTATCAAAATTATGGGATATAGCTAAAAAATCTATAGAAGGTTTAGCTGATGTGAGAAAAGAAGGTAAGTCAAAATGAAGATACACGTCCAAGGTAAAAGAGAGTCAATAATCAAACTCATCCAAAGGAAATGAAATTTAATATTAAGGTAGAAGATAAGTTAATAAAATTAAAAACAAACTTATTATATAAAAGTTGTTTTTTTTGAAACAGTATTAATATAATTGACAAAGTTCTGCTAAGATTTATTTAAAATAAAAATCAGAAGCCTCAAATAGAAAATATAGAAATAAAAATGGGGACCCATAAATGTGGATACACTAGAATCAGAAAATTAAAATAAGACAAAAAATTTACAACAGTAAGTTTGAAAATTTGAGCGAAATAGAAAATTTTAAGAAAACCAAATGCTTTACTATGTTTTACTTAAAACACTCCTGAAATCTTCTGCAGTAATGAAGTATTTTATTTAACTGGATAGGACCACTCCCCTCAAAGTTCCTTCTTCTGAAAAACTGAGATCTTTATGCATGTTACCTTGTTTGCCGAACAGAGGGGATGCAGGACGTGGTCAGGAGCATCACACTATGTGATTTGTTTTGGGTGACTCACCATATGACCCTTTTGCCAGATACGTGTGATATCACAGAGACTGAATTACTATTACAAAATCAACTTATGGGAGTTAGTAAATCTGTGAAAATGTAAATGTACAATGAAAATGTCCTTGGCACACAGATTTTCTGTTTATGATGGATTGTAAGCTAGTGAAATACTAACATGGCACCCAAAGGGTTGGAAGGAAGCCACAGGGGTAAGCACCCATGTGTAGTGCCAAGTGAGGAATGAGAAGGGCTGAGAGATCAAGAAGAGATGAGCACATCTGGTGCTTCACAGTTTCAGGGGGAGATGGGAAAAGAGAGTAAGACAGTGGGGCCCTGGATAGCTCAGTGGGCTTTATGCTCTACTCTTGGTTTCAGCTGATGTCATGATCTCAGGGTGGTGGGATCAAGCCCTACATCCAGCTCTGTGCTCAGCAAGGAGTCTGCTTTCTCCCTCTCCCCACCACCCCTCTCTGCTTGATCTCTCAAATAATAAGTAAATCTTTAAAAAAGAGAGAGACAGAGAGAGGCAGAGAGACAGAGACAGAGACAGAGAAACAGAATAGCAGAGAAACACAGGTGCCTTCTAAATTTTGTCTAGGGGCAGATATGATACAGCATGTCTTACTGGAAGAAGAATCAGACTAGAAATTCAATAGATTTGAATGTTTCTGACTCGCCATGGGATCTGCATAAGACATTTGGCCTCTCCATAAAGTAAAGATGTTGTTTATACAGGCGTCCTCAAGATCCCTTTCTGTTTGAACATCGTTTTTGTTCATTTTAAAGTCCCTCACCCAGCCATACGTAAAGCTTCTGATTTCCAGTTACCTGTCTTCCAACACAAAGGCTGCTCATTTCCAGGTATCTATAATTTCACTGTTTTTGAAGTCACACAATCTTCTGTCCTTAAACTAGGGAGGTAAAAAAATGTCAACTTATCATTATTTCTACTGCTAGGCTGCCTTTTTTGAGTTATTAGTTAGCATTTCTGTATTATCATAAGCACTTTACAGGCAACAATTAATCCTCAAAACAGCTCTTTCATGGGGGCCCTCAAAAGATTTTACAAATACTAATGAAATTCATTGCATTGCAAAGTATGCAAATGATTTCCCTGTTGTATGGCTATGATTCTTTATCAAGTTTCAACTTCATAATTCGAGAATAGTCAATAGCACATGTACTAATTAAGCTTCTGTTCCTTAGGTTTATTGTGATATGTATTGTTTATTAACCCCCAAAAAGATGCTTTGCCAGGCTGAGAACTGTCAACTTTGTAAAACATGTTGATGTGGGCTTAGACTTGGATGAAAAGAGTGAGAGTAGACTAGAACTGACAGGTATTAGTGACATGCAGGCATACACTCGCTCAATTTTAGGTACTAGTGGACGTAGCACATTCAGTAGAATTGGGTACAACAGACAGGCCTCTTTCCTGATGGTAACGGTAACACATGACCTGAGTGGATGAACAGGTGAGTCCTTTACTGAAATTCCATCCTTTACACAAACAGATGTCACCTGAACATAGATCCTAGCAACTGTTTGCACATTAGTTCATTTCCTACAGAGACTTGTATAAGTATACTCACACCACACTGTTTTGCTTCCCACAAAGGCATTGCAAAATTACAAAATATAATTACAAAAATTATATTTTCTTTGAATGGGCATTTATTTATTTAGATCTTATTATTATATTTTTAAGTAATCTCTACACCCAACATGGGACTCAAACTGAGATCAAGAGTCTCCTGCGTGGGGCACCTGGGTGGCTCACTTTGTTAAGTGGCCAAACCTTGATTTTGGCTTAGGTCACCATCTCAGGATCTTGGGATCAAGCCCTGTGTCAGACTTCATGCTCAGTGGGGAGTCTGCTTCAGGATTCTCTTCCTCTTCCTCTGCCTCACAGTCCCCTACTCTCTCTCTCTCAAAGACATAAATAAATCTTAAAAAAAAAAAAAAGTGGCACGCTCTACTGACTGAGCCAGCCAGGCACCCCTCTGTGAATGGACTTTTAAAATCTGACTTGACTCTCACATGTACATTTTTCTTCAAGAGGACCCAGTAGAGCAGCAGAAATTGTGGGGTAGTGTGCTGTGAAGAAGCCATGGGTCAGAAAACAAAAATAAGGAACAAAGACAAATTGAGTCCACTTCTCAGTTTTCTCTCCAGCTCTGTTAGCGTTGCAACATTGCTGTGCTCTAGACTAGGGTGCTTAGCTGTGCATGGCCTTCACCTTGAATTTGTTTCTTTGTCTGTGCTATTGACAAAAGGAAGAGCAGCTCTCTCATGGGATGTCTCAGCCCACTTGGGCTGCTATAACAGAACACCATAGACTGAGTGGCTGATAACAGAAATTTCTTACAGTTCTGGAAGCTGCAAATTCCAGGTACCCATATAGGTTCAATGTCTGATGAGAGCCCCTCCCTCACAGAAGGCCTTCTCACCCTAATTTCACAAGGCAGGAGGCATGGGGAGCTCTGTGAGGTCTCTATTATAAGGGCATGAATTGCATTCATAAAGGCTCCACCCTCATGACCTAATTACTGCCAAAGGCCTCACCTGCAAACACCATCACATTTGAGATTAGGTTTCAACATATTATCTTTAGGGGGACGGTAACTTTCAGTCTATGATACTAGGGCTAGTTTGAGTGTCCAGGATAATGCATAGAGAGGTACATTATCAAACTATAAGGTGTTACCTACAAAGCATTTGTTAAGCCTTGTTGAAATGACCACCTCTCAAAAAAACTGCTATTAGCATTTATTAGAAATATATAGATATTGCTGAATTTGAACTGTAAGAGTCAAATTGTTAAGGAAGTTTTTGAGTAATTGAATAGTTTTGATATTTTCTACACTTTAGAACCATGTCTGAGTATGCGTGTACATGCACGGACGTGCACACACACACACACACACACACACCACACACCTAACTCTAATATACTACTACAGATTCCATAATACACTACAAATGAAGTGGTCTATTGATAGATGTTGAGTGTCATGGAAGTGGAAATAAAAGACAAGAAAGTTTTCCCAGATGAGGCTGCTGACACTGGCTGTGGCCTTGTTGACTCAGAGTGGTCCTGGCTGGGTTAAATTTCAGCCAATGCTGCATCCCTAAACCTGGTGCATGCTGAGAATCCGCCTGTTGCTTTTTTTTTTTTTTAAGATTTTATTTATTTATTGATGAGAGACACACACACACACAGAGGCAGAGACATAGGCAGAGGGAGAAGTAGGTTCCCTGCAAGGAGCCTGATGCGGGACTCAATCCCAGAACCCTAGGATCATGACCTGAGTCATAGGCACGTGTTCAACTGCTGAGCCACCCAGGTGTCCCTAGCATGTTGCTTTCTATCCTGAGAGCAGGTCATACAATACTTCAGGGCAGGTAAAAGAAACCAATTTGACTTAGAACTAAATGCATCTTGATACAGTCCCTTAATTGTTGATATTCTGGACCAAAAATTTACCCTTCCTCACCCCACACCTGGCTAACTGGCTAGCATTGAGCTAATAGATAGGGTAAAAGTATTATTTATAAAAAAGAAATTATTTAAAAGAACACATTGTGCTTCTTGGAGCCTTCAGATAATGAAATCTCTCTCTTTGCCTACTTTCATTCACCTTCTTTAGCCGATGATATTTTTTTTCACAAGTGAGTTCACATAGAACTACATCATCAAGATTAGGATTTAATTCAAATCAAAACAGAAATGATTAAAAGCAAAAGATAATTTCAAAAGTCTGCCAACAAATTAAGTATTACAGAATTCTGTGCACGTAAGGCGCATAACATCCTAAATATCAGGGAAAATCCACAATGCACTGTAGAAGTAAGTCTGGATCGAGCAAGTGTAGCTTCTTCAGAGAGATGTAATATAAGTCATATATTTCAATAGACGTCTGGAAGATTGTGTAACTATGTCCATAGAACTGTCTGAAACTCAAATTTAAGGAAAAAGACCCATGTTCATATGAATCTGTAGGTACTGCAAGATTTCATTCTGGGTAGTGAAAGTTCCTTTATGTCTTATATTGTCAACAAAAGTTCTTGGGGTTTATTATATATCATAGCAGAAAGGCATCTTTTTCCAGATTGTTTTGTGTTCAAATAGCAATATTTCTCGCCCTCTAGGAATGACATGTTGTTTGGATTACTGAGCTCAAGAGAAGCCTCTGGACTTGGATAGAAGATTAAGATTTAGTAGGCAATATATTTGCCAGCCTTTTTGAAAATTGGAATGTCATTTTTGAACTTTATCAGAGAGGCTTGTTGGATCCTTGAGGTGGACATCATAAAATTAATGAGCATATGGTTAGACATCATTAGTTTGCCTTCTACTAAACTCGAGGGCTAGTGAACCAAATTACAAAAATACTATCGATTGCAGATTTTTGTTTTGCTTAGTGGTATTATTTCCATAGATAATAATAAATATTTAACCTGCTGAATATTCATCTTACACTCTCTCTTTCTCATTCACACACACACACACACACACACACACGCAAATCGTTCTAGTGTGTGTCCAAGTATGAAAAATATAAGTACAGACACAGAATTTGATGTGCTCCTGTTATCAGAGAAAGGCTTATTTATGTCAATTAAGAAACTTTACCTTGATTAACATTATTAGTGGCTCTAGACAATGAAAAAGAAGCTGGGTTTGTTTGGTTGTCAGGGGTCTTACATTTTATAGTGTGCATCTATCTCTGTGAGCACACAGCATCTGAATCTGTTGTATATAGACATTGGCTGTGAGTGCTGTGTTAACAAGATCATTGATCTATTTTCATGTAGAGCAATTAGCTTCATTCTGCTCAAAGGCCACAGATTGCACCTAGGATCATGATCACTTATCTTGTAAATGTTTGTTATGTGTCACAGGAAGAATCTGGAGACAGAAGGAGGCTGGGTTGGTCCTCTTTGCCATGGGGGGGAAAAAACTCAAATACACCCCTCCTGATAGTAGGTCAGAGGACTTAGCACGTGAAAGCCCAAGGGATCTTAGAGATTGTCTCTCTTCCAGCCCCCTCAGAGATACCATCTTTGAGAGTGAGAATAGCCTGTAATGGGTAGCGCATAAAACACAGAAGCGATCCTATGATACTTACATAATAGATCTAATGTCTGTAAGTCTAATATACTACTCTCCACACAGAGATGAACATTTGGTGGAGGGTGACAACCTCAAGTTAGCTTAACTGTAGGAAGATTGGGGATGCATCTCAAGTGTCCTATTTTAGAGGGAACATTAAAACTTAAATATATTACTCTATTTGTGATTTGATGGCTCTGTGAGCGTAATATAAATCTATTTCTTGTAAAGCCATAATAACACATAATCTGTGTGATTATTATGAATCATAATAGTAGCATAATATAAATCTTTTCCAATATCAATGTTAAAATATAGATTCATAAAGTATTTGCGGCTTCATATTTTTAGTGATCATTAGTACCAAGTAGAGTAATAAAATAAAACATCTTTTAGAAGATACATATGTATTAAATGCTGCAGAATCTTATGACTTCATTTTTTCAGAGTAGGCATCTCTGTATTTTGAACAATTGTGTATCACATCTCTCATTTTCCCTGATAGTGGTGGTGGTATCTGTAGTAGAATTAAATAAAATAAAAAGATTCAGTTATGCCAAAGTGTTGCACACAGCAAGGCCTATTCCAGGCAAAGTAAGGCTATATATTACTTATTTCAAATGTCTTTATTAAACAGCGTAATGTACTGTGTACATAATAGGTCTAGAATTGTGCAAGATGCAGAAAACCAGAGGTAAATTCGGTTAGTTCATGAACTCTAGGAATATGTAGAATCTGTACGTCTCATGGAGTCTTTGAAAGAGTAATAAGAGGGCAAAAGGCCTTAAGATATAGTCTCTGTAGTGTAAATGGCACCCTTGAAAGATACGAATGTGAAAGAATTTGCAAAAAGTGCCTTTGCAGATGTAATTAAGTTAAAGATCTTGAGATGGAGATGAGATCCTTCTGCATTCCTTGGTGGGCCCTAAATCCAACGATAAGCATCCTCATAAGAGAGAGGAGAAAGAAGACAGAAACCAAGGGTCTCATGACCTTGAGATCATAACCTGAGCTCAAATCAAGAGTTGGATGCCCAACCAACTGAGCCACCCACGTGCCCCACATTTTCATTTTAATTAAGCTTTGCTGACAAGCAAAAATCTTTAAGATTCAAAGGTGGTGGACCCTGTAGTAGTAGAATGCAGAATTTACACTGTGGTTCTGTTTATGGTCCCAGACTTGGAGGTAGTGGTAATTTCACCTGCTCATACAATCCTCCCTGGTGATTTGTTGCGCTATGAGAACCATCTCCTCTAGGGCCCTCCCTGATCATGTGGATCATAACATGAAAATGACAAAAGTAATGTATTATTACTTAGGGAACCCCTCGTCCATACTAGGTATTATTCTTAAACCTCATAATAACCTTATGAAGTAGTAGCTATTATTTTTAAAGATGAGGAGACTGGGGGATAGAAAGGTTAAGTAATTTTCTGAGTGCCAATAACTAGAGCATGAAAGAGTCCTGCTCATGGGGACTACTCTATGCTTCCTTGAATTACTTTTTGAAAAAAAAAAAATCTTCAGGTGTGATTTTTATCTCCTTCTTTCCTTTGTACTTGCTCACTCTCTTCTAAAAATGCTCAAATCTTTCTTTCCTTAAAACAAAATAAAAACCAATACCCCAGCTCCTAAAACTCCCACTAGTTATTATCATCCTGTGGTAACACTTTTTCAAAAAATATGGGGCATCGAATATCTCCATAAGTAATTGACAACTAATTCAACTATTAAGTTGAATCGGAAGAAATTGTTGACCTTTGGCTGATTTTGATGAACAAAATGGCAATTGGTCCAATTTGTTGTTTTTCAATGCCCAAGAATTAGCCTTCTGCCTTTCCACTCTGAATGTACCCTCGAAAGATGTAACATCCTAACTACAGCATGCAATAGTTTCCTTTCAGCCCTCTTTATATATAAGTAGTAGTTAAAATTAATAATAGCAAGTACCATTGGTGAGGGCTTTCTGCAGTCAGCACCAGATGAATGAAGCATTTTAGCCCTGTGAGAAAGAGATAAGTGCTCTTCCTCAATTAAAGGAAGTTGGATCGGAATCTTGGAGAGGTTGTGTCAGTTGCTACTCCTACCCAAAGCTCGGAGGCAAAGTCAGGTTCACTTCACTATGAAACTCTTGGTGGGTACGATAGAAGTCATCTTAGACCCTGACACAATTGAGCACTCCCCTCCTGCTTCCTAAACATTGTTTCCTGACATCTCTGGAACAACCCCCCCCGCCCCGCCCCCCCCCCCCCCCCCCCCGGCCCCAGCTCTCTCCAGGTCTCCTTTCCCTCTGGTTACTATTCACTTTATCTTTCTGATTTATTTCTCTGCCTAACTTCTACGTGTCACTTTTCCCCAAGGTTTTGTCCTTGTACCTCTCCTGGTGTCACTGTCTCTTCTCACTTTTTTTTTTTTTTAATCTTTATGCACTTGCCCTATGGATCCAATTATCACCCAGAAAGTGATGACTTTCAAACCTCCACCTTGAGTTTCCTCCTGAGATTCAGATGTAATTCATTGGTGGGCATTGTCCCTGGATCTTAGGCTTCTCAACTCATATACACATCTATTGATGCCCCAGACTCCTCCACAACTTTATTATTTCCTACCTCAACTGATATACTCCTGCTGAAAAATCATGCAATCTGAGATTAATTCGCAGAATTGCTTCTCCCCTACCTGTCACTTTTCCTTCTTTCACCAAAAACAATACAATAATCATGAGGCTGGATAACTGCTGGCTCTGTAGTAATGCTCAAATCTCTCTCCTTTCCCTGTCTCCAGTTCAAGTGATGTTGCTGGGCCCCAGCAGCTGCTGTATGGATTTCTGCACTAGTCCCTTGACTGGCTTTGCTGTCACCACTGTGCCATGTTCCATGACCTCTGCTGGCTTAGGCGACACTCCCCAGAGAACTCCATTGGGAAGGTTATAGGTGGGGCATCTGCACCCAGTCCCAGGCAACCAGTTCTGCTGTGTTTTGTGCTACCCAGTGTTGGTGGTGTTCAATAATATTTGTTGATCCAAAACATTAACCCACATTTTTTTTGTCAGTTTACAAAGATCTTCAAATAGTGTAAAACATTTGTATCCTTATCAGAATATTTGGAGGAGGTAGGCACATAAACAATCTATGTTACAGCCAAGCGAATAAAGACTTGGGATGTCTAAGGCGGTTTGCCTGGTGAAAAGGGATGAAACCCAGATTTTCCTGAATTGTAGTCAGGTTCTCCCCTCACTATGGCTCCAGCTCTGTTGAGAGAAAATGCATGGATTTATATTCTACACTCTAGAAGCAGCCTGTTCTCCAACCTAGCTGGCCAGGGTCTGTTAACAGGGTCACTTCCCACTGCTGCTGGTATTAATGGTTTATTTTTAATTTGGCATCAGTTCTGAGGTTTTAACTCCTCCCATTACTCCCATCAGGCTGGCCCCTAAAAGCCCTGGGGCATTCTGTAACCAACCAATCTCCCTTCCCTAGAGTTTAAGGGCCATGACAAACTAGGATGTAAGTCTGGGCTCTAGAAGTATCTCCGAGTAGTAAGGCTTGTTGGTCAATACTTATATTTATATGTAGATGACTGAGTTATATGTCCATTTGGCATTACTGGGGAAGAGTCTTATGAATATTATTTGTAATAATATTAAACATTAAGTAAATCGAATAGAAAATGCAGAAAGTAAAAATACCTGACAGTGAGCACATTTCAAGCTATAAGAATGAGTAAGAAGTCATTTATCTTAATACGAAGGCATCATAGACCTTGGGGTAGGACAGGATTGTGATTCTGTCCATTTAAAGAATGAGTGACTTTGTGCACTTAAGTCTCGATGCCTTCCTTCCTTCCTTCCTTCCTTCCTTCCTTCCTTCCTTCCTTCCTTCCTTCATTATTAGAAGTAATCATGCTTTTGGTGAAAAATAACTTATTTTGTCATTGGAATGGCCTTATAGGAATGTGGTAAGAACAAATAAAATAATCAATTTAAAGCGCCTAGCCTAGTTCCTGGCATATGCAAGATTTAACTATTACTATATTCACAGGAAAATAAAAATCGTGTGAAAAGTTCAGAAACTATGATGAACTAATAGAACAGAAATAAAGGCATTAAAAAATATAGCTAAGCCTCAGAGATAACTTTCTAATCAGTCAAGCCATCAGACAATGCAAATGCTTTTCATAATATAATGCGCAGCCAATAGCTGAAAGGGTTCAAGTAGGGGCTGTGTTAGGTTTGTGGGGAGGGACCAGTTGTAAATAAAACTCTTTTAATTAGGCGGAAAAATTAGCAAGATGACCTTTGAAGTTCCTTTCAAATCTGATATTATTTGATTGTAAAATTGAGACCCTCAACTACTGAGCCACCCAGATAGCCCTCTTTTCATTTTCAAAATGACTATTCTATATGCATTAAACAATAACAGTTCACTTTCCATCCCACCTCCAGCCCCTGGCCACCACCATTATTTGACTGCTCCAGGTGCCTCATAGAAGTGGACTCACACATAGAAGTGGACTCACACATTTGTCTCTTTCTTTCTCAACTAGCCTGACCCATGGATGGATCTGACTTATTTCACTTAAGGTCCTCAAGGTTCATTCACATTATGGCATGTGTCAGCATTTTTTTTTTTTTTTAAGGCTGAATATGTGTATCTATCAGATTTGGCTTTTCCATTCATTTGTTGATGAACATTGAGGTTGCTTTCACACTTTGCTATTGTGAATAATGCTCCTCCTAACATGGATGTGCAAATATGTCTTTGACACTCTGCTTTCAATTCTTTTGGATATATACCTAGAAGGGGAATTGCTGGAGAAATTTTCTGTCTTGTCACAAGATCTAAAATGAGAGTGGAGACACGGTGGTGCTTCCAGAAGGAAGCAAACTGGAGGGAGAGATGGGCTATGACTCAGGACAGTCTCGGGTTCAAGGTGGCGTGAAAAAAATCCTCTTGTGCACGTTCATCAGAGGAGTTTACTAAAAATACCACTGGCAGGCAATCTCTGCAAGATGTCTCATTTAATTCAATCCCCACAGCAGTCCTAAGAGTTAGTGTATTATAGTCTCATGAGAGGGAGCACTGTGTGTGTGTGTGTGTGTGTGTGTGTGTGTGTGTGTGTGTGTGTTTGGGGGATGTGATTAAGTGGATATTGAATTATGTTGCCTGGATTTCTATCCCAGACCTGCTACTTACCATCTGCATGACCTTAGGAAAATTATTTAACTTCTGTGTCTCGGTTTTCTCATGGGGATAATTGTTTTGAGTTGTATTCAGATAATACATTTAAAGATTTTAGAACTGTACTAAGCAATCAATACTCATTATAATTATGAACTTCCTTCCCTCCTTTTCTCTCTCCCTGCCTCCTTCTCTCTGTCCCTCCTCTCTCTCTTTCTCCCTCTCCCTCCTGAGTTTTCTTCTCTCCTTCCTTTTCATTTCCACTATAAATAAATAACTTGAAGTTTAAATAATTGACAGGACCAGTATCCAAATCCAGCTGTTTAGGACTCTGGTGAGAAAGCTCTTTCCAGAGTTCCATCGCTCTTTCTCCTTGTTAATAAATAGCGAATCTCCCTTTGACATCCAGATTATTGTGTGTGGACTTAATTAACTAACGTTTGAGTTAGTAAATGTTTACTGAATATCTACTGTGTGTCAAAGACTATGCTCAGAATGGAGGATGCTGTTGTAGCCTCAGGAAGACGAGGTAATGTATTAAATAATAGGAAGTAGTAAAGAAGAGAAAATCAAATAAAAATCAACTACAGAAACAAGAGACTGAGGAGAGTGCAGAGCACCCCACTACTGAGGGAGCTGGAGACATTCAGGTTTTCCATAGTTCTTAGTTCTTAGCGCTGCTGCTTCTCCTTGCAACACAAAGACACATCTGTGTATTTTGATCTGGTCTCTATCCCTACCACCTCCCCTCTAGATTCAACACGACTTCAATGTTTGGAAGAAAATAATTTGCACAATCATTGCTTCTGTTGCTTAGAGCGTTGTCTCATGGTGAGAGGTGATAAGTGGAGAACAGTGAGTAGGAAAACAGGTCCTTACTAAACTCTGCTCCTTCTCTTAACCCTTCCGAGGCACAACATCACTTAATTAGCCAACAAGCACTTACCACACTTACCAACGTGTGTGCCCCCCCAGCCCACCCCTAAAGCCCTGCTTTATTTGTATTTTCTTTACTAAGCAACAGGCTTGCCAGCTTGAGATGTCTGTGTGATATGTAAATGATGCCTCCACCGTTTTATATTCTACTCAGCACTGGGAGAGCAGTTTCGGAGCTGTCATCTCTGCTGAAAGATATCAAACCTCAGATGTCAAGGAAGATTCTCAATTTAATTCAGAAAAGCCAGGTATTTGCTCCTGGCTCTCCTGATTCACATCAGTTTGTTTTATATATCTTCGATGATGTGAAGGCGGTTGCTGTAATTTTCACCCCACAGAACCCGAGGTTAATTAGTCTCAAAGGACAGAGGCATTTGAAGATGTGGTTTGGTGAGTAGCTGGAGCTGTGGGTGCTCAGGTGCACAGGTACTAAGGTAGCAAAAGTGTGCAGAGAGGGCCTGTTGGGGACTCCCCTGGGAAGGGGAGGGTTATGGCTTCATCTCTCTTTCCACTGAAGCGTACACGGGGAGCTCTGCTCTTAGCATTCTTGAAATTATAAGTTGGAAGAAGCCCCACCTTGTGAAGAATGATCAGGGGTGCGGCCCCGAGCATGCTGGTTGTCCTTTGTGACCGTGGAGGCCTGCACTCTTCTGCAACATGAGCTTCGGGGAGGTGGGGCCCTCCAAACTGGACCTGCAGCAGGAAGCCCTGAAACTCCTTTAGTGTGGCGTTGTGCAATGCTGTAACATTAGTGTCTGTTTTACCATCATTTTTTTTAAAAAAGATTTTATTTATTTATTTATTTATGAGAAAGGGTGGGGGTGGGGAGAGGGAGAGGATCTCAAGCAGACTCCCCATTGAGCACAGAGTCAGATGCTGGGCTCAATCCTACAACCCTGAGATCAGGACCTGAGCTGAAATCAAGAGTCGGCCACTCAACTGACTGAGCCACCCAGGCGCCCCTGTTATAACATCATTTTCATATGCTTAGGCTAATCTCTCCAGCCAGAAGCAAAATTCATGAGGAGAAAGACCGCATTGTGAAGTCCCCTTCCCAAAGTGTGGGCACGTGGTAGCCACCTAACGGCCTCTCAATCCCTGGTGAGCTAGGCACAGGCTACTGCAACTTCTACTTTCTCTCAGCATGTTTGCCTTTGCACCTGCATGAACCATTGAGGATTTGCAATAAGCATGGCTGTGAGGTCACCAAAACCATCCCTGTGTTTTTCAGAGGCTTCCTTAAACATGCCCCTGAGGTAGGTGTGACAGGTCCTTCTAGCCACACAAACATCATAGGGAGAATGCAGGCGCTGTTGGGCTGCCATCCAGCAGTGAGGGGCCTAGAAGGGAAAAGAATCTAAACCTGCTAGAATTAGCAGAGGTGGCCTTCTCCAGTGATATAGAGAGTCTTGTGTGGGGAAGAGGAAATGGGATGATGTGCAATAAAGGAGGCAGGGTACGTGTGTGTTTTGCTCCCACAGAAAGGTCTCTAATAGCTGAAAGGTTAACACGGTGGATTCCAGGTGTAGTCTCTGCTTCCAACTCTGACTGTGTGAGGGCATGTGGTGAAATCTTGGCTTGGAGATGTTTGTGATGTTGCCAAACTTCTTGGGAATATTGCTACCATGCCTTTCACCGTGACAACTGCTTCTGGTGGTGGGCTCGTACCTGGACAGGGAGGGACAAGAGATCTTAGGGCCAATATGCTCCACCATTTATCTCCAACAGATACGATGGATCATTTTCATCTTATGTTGCATAACTACATGAGGACATCAGGCACGTATCTGCATGATAATTAGATATATAGTTTCCTTTATGAATATCGGAAGATACTTGTAATGAAAATTAGCAGGCTTAATATTATTTTTTTAAATTTAAACCATTCAGCAATTTGGGCAATTGAACAATTCTTGACCGAACATTTTCTATGTTCTTCACAGTTAAGACGGATGGTCCCAGTAGCACTGCTAACGAATGTCAGCAAAGGAAATATACTTATTTTTCTGCTGGAGGGCTGGTAATTAAGACTTAGATTTGTATTTGGGGTGTTTTAGGTAGGGTGTTTTAAAGTCAGGAGCAAGTGGTAAGTGGGAGTATAGCTTAATAAAACTTAATATATGTAGACATGCTATAGAATTCATTATGATTGCTGTGGACTCTTGCACAGGTAAATCTGGGTATATATTACAAAATATTACAAAAATGCAACCCTTATCATCCACCTAGAAGAAAGGATGTTTGTAGCTGTTGTTGCTTTCAGAAGGCCTGTTGCTTTTTGAGATTTTAGCCCCAGATTCAAAGTTAATATGTAGCCACTTGACAGAAAGACCTGCCGTGTTGTGGTCTGTTGTTGTTTCCAGCCACTGAGTAGCAATGCTGCTTTGACACCGTGCTTCTAGAAATCATGAGTCATTTTTCTCTTCTCTTTCTCTTTCTCTTTCTCTTCTTCTCTTCTCTCTTCTCTTCTCTTCTCTTCTCTTCTCTTCTCTTCTCTTCTCTTCTCTCTTCTCTTCTCTTCTCTTCCCTGCTGGGGCCCTGTGGGTCCTCTGTCTGGCCAGTGGAAGCTCCTTGCACTGAGAACACCACACAGTTGGGCTGGGGTTGGTCATCAGGAATCACTACCCGGTGTTTAGTGCCATTTGTAGACAACACCAGGAAATCAAAAAGTCATGGCCCTTCCTTATAGGGGTTTGTCTTCTGTTGTTTAGCTAAATCATATAGATGGTATTTTCCTGTAGATATTTTTCAGTTTGAGCATGCCCATTACAAATTATAAAGACCCAAATTAGACTGGTAATTGTATTGGGTTTCTGGCCAATGACCGAAACTATCTTTCACAGCAATTCTTAGCTGTTGCAGCCTGGTCCCATATTTCTCTTAAAAATACCATTAGGTATTAGGTACCATTAGGGCTCCTGGGTGATTCAGTCTGTTAAGTGTCTGCCTTCAGCTCGGATCATGATCCCAGGGTCCTGGGATAGAGCCCCATATTGGGCTCCCTGCTCAGCGGGAAGCCTGCTTCTTCTTGTCCCTCTGGAGCTCCCTCCGCCCCAACCCCAGCTTGTGCTCTCTTTCTCTTTCAAATAAATAAATAAAATCTTAAAAACATAACTGTATCATATTACTGACTCATTTCAGCCTGAGATCCCTTATGACTCGTAGGTCTTACAGAGTATATCAGTAATTTTTACTTTATACCTGGGAATCTCTGATTGGGATAGCTATTCTTTGATAAACACCTGAACAGGCCTTTAAGTCTGATGGGAAAGGTTGAGATAAAGTTTGCATATCATTTTGCAGGGAATGTCTTTATCTTTTCAAAATTATGAAATATACACACATATATAAAAATACATAACATATAAATATAATTGACAGATTTAGGAACAGAACACTATCCTGTTGCACCTCAGAATTATCCTTTGTTTCTTTCATATAACAATCTCCCTTCACTGAGAGTTAACCATTGTCCTATATTTTTATTGCTGTACAGTATACCACCATAGGAATATACCAATACTTATCATTCGACTGAAAATCAGCGTTTGGGTAGTGTTTACTTTTTTTTTTTTTTTTGGTCTTTTGCTTTTTGCTTTTATTCACAAAGTAGATACTAGTATATGTATCCTTACACACATGTGAATAGATTTCTCTGTGGTGTGTATGTTAGATGGGACATTGTTGAGCCACAGGATAAGATTATCTACTTTTGGTAGATAGTGCCAAATATTGTTTCCAAATTAGACATACCAATTTATACCCCTCATGTGCAGAGTAAGAAGTTCTAGTTACTCCCCACCTTTATCTTGATATTATCAGATGTTTCCATTTTTTCCCTTCTGTAAGGTGTGTAATTAAGATTGACAGCTAAAATACAGGATGCACAGGTAAATTTGAATTTTCATTAGAAAAATAATTAAGTGGTATAAATAAGTCCCAAATAATACATGACCTACATATATTAAACATTATTTATTGTTCATCTGAAATTCAAATTTAATAGGGCATGCTGTATTTTTATTTGCTAATATGGCAACCCTATATGTAATTTTCTTATATTGGTAGAAATTTGTATTTCCCTGATTTCTATGAAGTGGAGAGCCTCCTCAAATATTTATTGGGTATTTAGATTTATTATCTGTGAAATCTTTCTAGGTGAATTATTTTCCCATTTTTCATTTTTTTTCAGTTTTCTATCATATGACTCTGAAAAACTCCTACAATATATATTCTGTATGTATGTGCATATTAGTTTTGTGTTTATTTATATGTATTTCATGTGTCCATATATCCTCTTCTATTCTTTGGCTTATTTTTTCACTCTCCTTATGTTGTCATTAATTAAATAATTTATTCATTTTAATGCTGTTGCATTTTATTAATCTTTTCCACCATGATTAACACTTTTTTATGCCTTTAATGTGCCCTAAGGCCATAAGTTTTCCCATGTAATTTTCTAAAAGTTTTATGTGTACACCATCTACCTGCAGTTGATTTTTAAGTGTGCTATGAGCTAAGAGCTCTATCTTTTGTGTCTTTTATGGATAAACAATTACCCTGTGCTATATGTTGAAAATGTATACTTCTTTTCTCACTACAGTTTTTGTAATGTTGAGACTTTCACATTTCCACTCGAAAACTGAGAAAGAGGAAGCTATTAACACAGAAGGGGATTTGGCATATGCCTATACCATCATGGCAAATTGCTATTGAAGAGGCCAGAGAGTGCCAGCCTGGGGTCCACTTGGAAATGATTTCTTGTCATTTCCATAATTTTACACCAAAGCCATTAACAAAAATTTTGTCAAGCACCACAGTTAAGTGTTAGCTTCATGATATCTACTTCTCTGGGCAAGGAAGAGAGAACTAAGTCCATTTTTTAGAAAGAAGGTATCAGAAGGATGGGACATTTGGATGGCTCAGGTCAAGATCCTGGGGTCCTGGGACTGAGTCCCTCATTGGGCTCTCCACTCAGTGGGGAGTCCACTTCTCTCTCTTTCTCTTCTCTCTCTCAAGTAAATAAATAATTAAAAAAAAAAAGGCAGGGGAGTATCAGAAAAAGTAGAGAAACAGCTTATGCCAAGAAGGCCAGGGGTGATGAGAGAGAGCAAGAGTTTCAAGCAAGCAATGATAGAGGAAAAGGAGGGTCCTCCATAAGCCCTGGCCAGGCTCAAGCCATCTTTTTTAATTCCCAGAAACTTTCCCAAAATTTGGAACTGAATTTATTAATGTCAAACTGGAATATGACTTGAATAATTGTATTTGAGTGTTTAGGAAAAGGCTGAAGCCAGAAAGCTGGGAATTTTGTTGTGGATATTTGGGTTACCAAAATGAGAGGCAACATGACTGGGATGGGATTGTAGTTACTCATCCATTTTCTCTTATTAAGACTATAGGGACTACGATTGGAAGGAAAGAGAAGAAATACGTAATGACAGGTGTTGGAAAACTCAAATGCCTAAGAGGGCAGCAGGTAATATAAATGAATAAACTGAGTCAGGTGTAAAAAGGCAAGAGCATAGGCTGGGTGACAAATGGCTGCGCCCGTAGTGTCAGTGGGAGAGAGGGGATGGTTAGTGCTGAGGACTGTGGCTGCCTGGATGTCCCCTACCAAAGGGGCAGCTGCGGCTTCTCCCCAACGGAGTGGTCCTATGTATGACTGGAAGTCTGATGTGGCTGGTTATGCTTCAAGAGGAACCAAGAATCTAGATTTTTATGTGGATATCTCAATTATGGGTTGTTGGTAACTGGTTCAATTATAAAACACGCAAAAGTAAGAAAAAAAGAAAAGAACGATAAGAAACTACCCTAAGGCCCAGGGAAACACTTCTGTAGCTAGATTCCTCAGCCATGGCTCAGACTCGTGCGCTCGGGTCCAGAGCAAGCATACTTCTTAATTGCACAGGCCCGGGTCAGGTTGAGTGAGAAGTGCCAGAAAGTCATAAGTGGCAAAAATGACTGGGGGTTGGGAGGAGGATCGATGAGCATTGAAACCCAACATTGTACCCCTGCAATTTTGTTTTAAACTTGCTATTTCAATCTAGCCTGGATGGCTACAGATTACTGTAGAAATAAACTAAATAGTCCAAGAAAGTAAATTATTTCTAAACACCTATAGTGCCACCTAGACAAATGCTCAGGGAAAAACAAATACTGACCTGAAAGGAGGGTCAGTGATCACTTACTGGATATGAACACCTTCATAGAATTCTCTTTATCAGAGCATATGTCCAGCAATAAACAGAACGCTTTTCTAGCAAGAGTTCAACATGGTGTCAGGTCTGCTGTCCATTATCAATAAAATTATTTCTCCCTAAAGAGTTTCCAGGGATACCTTTAGGTTTAACTTGTCAACTCGTGTCTTATTTTTCTCTCCCGCTCTGGCTGTCCTCATATCAAGCAGGAAATTTGAACTGGATCAGACACGTACTTTATCAGTGGGGGGAAAAAGCCTCTTTCATTAGAGGCAAAAATTTACTCTGCACAGAAACACATATGCACACACTCATGCTTACACACAGATTCCTCCAAGCGAGGCTGCCTTATGTAATTAAAGGTAATGTGTATCAAGCGTTAATTACAAAATTACTGTGCTCCTCTGAGTAGTGAACAATTATCAGGCAAGCAGCACAAATATCATCATGCCACAAGGCTGCCCTTCCTACCATGAGCTTTAACAATTTATTTTCAGGCCTTCAGTTGTCTATTAATTATGCACGCATCTCTATACATTCACCATATGCCTGAATGATTAGGTATGTGCTGTATCATGAAGGTTATGAAAGTGAGGACCAGAAATTCAAAGATATCTGGTCCCAAGCCTTCTTAGAGCCATCTCCTTGCCCATGTGCACCTATGTTAGTAAAAACAATATTGCAACAAAAGACCCGGGATCCAGTCAGAATAATCCCAGTGCTCAGGAACAAATAACTCTACATCCAAGTGTTTTTATCATGGGTTGTAAGGAACTATCCATGCCAAAAATCAGGAGTTTGTAACTTTAATCTGACGGCTGGAAAGAAAAAGAATGTAATTAAAGTTACCAAGAATAAAGAATTATGATTCTTTGAACCTATATTTTTTTACTATCACATGCTTCGGTACTGTTGCTTTCAGGTATTAGAATGAGTGGCATTCTGACAGCCTGAAAAAAATATTGGCAAGCTAATAGATATTCGAAGTCCTTCTCCACTGCCGGGGGATCCTGAATGTGCAGTTTCAACCCCAAACAGATATATCTTCCTGGCCTTTTCCTAATCTTTCAGGGCTGCTTCACAATGAACTATTAACAAATGAGTAATACATTTGGCATAACTGGATTAAATGGCTTCATTTTTTTAAATAATAAATTTATTTTTTATTGGTGTTCAATTTGCCAACATACAGAATAACACCCAGTGGTCATCCCATCAAGTGCCCCCCTCAGTGCCCATCACCCATTCACCCCCACCACCCACTCCCCTCCCCTTCCACCACCCCTAGTTCGTTTCCCAGAGTTAGGAGTCTTTATGTTCTGTCTCCCGGATTAAATGGTTTCAAAGGAAACTATTATTTTTGTATTTAAGAAAGAATCTATAATAGCAGAAATGGACCAATACTACTCATAAGAAAAAGGAACATTTGAATTTTTAAATAAGTTCTTGAGGACTAGTCATATGACCTAGAGCTTATACATAATTATTGGTTTCTAGGGTTTTGTTGGAACCCACTTGCTGCAACAGGTTTCATACGTGCAGAACATCTGTGTAGGTAGGTATAAGTGGGTGAAGCTCAAGGCTTTTTACAGATACAGCTCTTCCACAGCTTTCAACTGTTAGCAGGCATTAGAATCAACTGGAAGGCTTGTTAAACCACAACAGATCTTGATGCCTCACCTTGACAGTTTCTGATTCTTTAGTTCTGGGATGAAGCCAAAAATTTACATTATTAAAAAGACTATTTGAAAGAGACAGAAAGAGAGAGCATGAGCTGGGAGGTGGGTTAGAGGGAGAGGGAGAAGCAGACTCCCTGCTGATCCCAGAACCCAGGACCTGAGCCAAAGGCAGATGCTCTACCTATGGAGTCACCCAGGAACCCCAGGAATTTACAGTTTTTAACATGGTCCCTGGTGCCGTTGACGCTGCTGGTTCAGAGACTACACTTGGGAAAATCACTGCTGTAAACACAAGCTCCATCTTATCAGGTATAAAAATCTCTGCTGTTTATGTCAGTACCATAGTTGGCGCTCAACAAGCAGGCAATAAATGAACAACACTGCTGAAAGCCATCAAAATGCCTGCACACTTTTATTACAAAAAGATTTTAATAGACCACCTTGGAGTAGAAAATCATCTACACTGTTGGGCACAAAAAGCATTCCGGTGGACTCAGATGCTTCCATGAAAGCAAAATTCTGCTTTGTTAACAAAATTTATTGCTACTAGATTTCTTATTATATTTTCAGCATTTTTATGGACTTTGCCACATTTGAGTTTTGCTTTCCATTTATATATATATTTTTAAAGATTTTATTTATTTATTCATTAGAGAGAGAGAGAGGCAGAGACACAGGCAGAGGGAGAAGCAGGCTCCATGCAGGGAGCCTGATGCGGGACTCAATCCCAGGACTCCAGGATCATGCCCTGGGCCGGAGGCAGGCGCTAAACCACTGAGCCACCCAGGGATCCCCTTTACTCTCCATTTAATGTACATTTCAGAGGATCTACTTTTGAAATTCCAACTGGGGAAGGGACATTCAGATTCACTGCAGAAATAACTAATGCCCGTGTTCTTGTTGTTTTCTCTCTCCTTTTCTTCCCATTAGAACCATTCACTCCTGTTGCAGGGTGTCCCAAGCCACCACAACTTATTTCAGGTATCATGCAAAATACAAACGACTTTACAAACCCTAGAATAAGTTTCACCTGTGATTGGCAGATGCTGCTGTGGTTCTGCGCCAGGTACAGGTGAAGTCTTTTGTATGTATAACTTCATTTATTCCTTACAATGAACTTTTAATTACAACTGTTATTTCAAAGCTGCTTTATGTCTAATGAGAAGAAAGGTTGCCATCCAGCCATTTATAGACATGGGAAAGTAGATACAGGAATGCTAGATTTGCTGTCTCTTGGCTTACTCTGGTTATTTTATAGATAAGAATGCGGAAATGATTCTATGATCACAAAACTGGGTGCGTGGGGTGTTGAGGAAAGCCAAACATGACGTATATGCATTAGAAAAAGAATTGGTAAAAATCAGTACCTTGAGTTGGATTTAGAATCTGTATCTTCTTCCCGAAACACTGCTTTTTCTCCCAATCTCTTCACCTGATTTGTTCAGAGATGTGGTTTTTACTCATTCCCTACAAATGGAAATCCCACTCTTTATAGTAAAGTTGGGTAATTCTGTAAAAGTCCTGGTGGAAGCGGAGAAATGAGAGTGAGGACAAACCCACCGTGATTGTTTGTCCTTACCCATGCTGCCTCAGGCTGAGGCACAGCAGAGGCTGGAGCTCTCTGAGCCAGATGTGAAACCAGGCACTTCAACTCAAGACAGGCTCTCCAGACAAATCGCTGCATATACTTGCTTTTATCTCTCCTTCTCTACCTCCCTTGTCCCCCGGCCATGCTGTTGTTGCAGAGGCTATGACAAGCCTCTTGCTTAACAATGGGGTTGTGAAGGATTTTAAAAAGAACATCCTGGGAGGTATATGTGAGGAAGGGATGATGTTTTTTATCTAGCAAGGAGAGGCGTGCTAGGCAAAATACTGAAGGTGACCCCCTAATATTGCCATCCCTAGCTATTTGACCAGATGCTCATCTAAGCACCACTGTGTGTGAAGGGACTTTGCAGGTGGCAGTAAGGTTTTAGGATAAACACTTATGTATGTGTATATGTAGCTATTTATTGTAGAGTAAACCTGCTTTATATGGGCAAGTTCAACATGAGCAGATTCATGTGACCCTGAAAAGCAGAAAACTGTGCCTAGCTGAAGGGAGATGAAAAGACAAGAAAGAGCGGGGCTCTCTGGGTGGCTCAAGTGGTTAAGCGTCTGACTTGATTTCAGCTCAGGTCATGATCTCAGGGTTGTGGGAGTGAGCCCCATGTCGGGGTCACACTCAGCGTGGAGTCTGCTGGAAATTCTCTCCCTCTGCCTCTGCCTCTTTCACTATCTGCTCTTGCTCTCTCTCTCAAATAATAAGTAAATAAATCTTAAAAAAAAAAAAAAAGGAAAGAGAAAAGACAGAGAGATGTGGCAGAAAGGGAAGTCATTGAAAGAAAAAGAGGGCCAAGGAATGCAGTGGTTCTAGAAACTGAGAGCGACTACCAACCAACACTCAGCAAATAGACAGGAAGTTCAATCCTATAACTACTGTGGATGGAATTGGGTCAATAACCTAAATGAGTTTGAATGCACGGTCTTCACAGAACCTCTAAAGAGGAACCCGACCAGTTGGCAACTTGATTTTGACCTTGTGAACCTGGGAGCACAGAAACCAGCTGAGCCAACCAGAACTTCAACCAATAGAAATATGGGATAATATATGAGTAACTACATGTGTGATGATTGGTGCCTGCAGTATGGACAGTTAGGACCGGAGGAATGATTGTGATGGGGGACGGCATCAGGTCCATATTTTCCCACAGCCCGCATACATTCTGCACACCCTTCGTGTTTTAATACAGTCAAGACAAGGGATGGAACATATCTTGTGCATCTGTGTATCTCCAGCATCTGGTTCAGCCTTTGGCACCTGGTACTGATATGATAGCTTTATGAATATGTATTAAGATAGCATTTAATTTTTGCTACTGAATATATATATATATATATATATATATATATATATACACAGTGTTACTAAACATAAATTAGCAATCTAAATTTCACGGATCCTCTTTGTATAGGTATTATTTTCACACACGAGGGAACTGAGGCTGGCGCAGTTACTCACCTGCTCAGTCTCTACAGCTAGAGCTCCAGAGGCAAGATTTGAATCAAGGCATGCTCGCTGCACTGCCCATGGTCTAACCCCTAAGCTCTACTGCTATTTGCTAAGTGAACACATTGACACTTGTAAGTAAGCATCAAAGATTTTGGGCATTGGCCACTGCTGAAATTCTCCCTCCATTTTGCAGAGTTAGTTGCCAGCCATGCAATGTGCTCAGAATGTAGTGCAAAAATCTGCTACCAATTTAATTAAGCAAACATTGTGGACTCTCACTGGGAAATTGTGTCTTTGAAATGTTAACTTCTGAATTATTTTGACTCTCTCCAAAGTGCCTCAAAGCCACCTTTTCCTATTTTCCCTGTGGTCTCTCGCAAGTATGGAGGGTTTCACAAGTGTCAGTTGGCACAAGAAGCCTTGGGGAGCCTGGGCTTGCTTTGTGGTACATTGATGATAGGGCTATATGATGCATTCAGTGATGGAAATGAATCAAACTCACAGACACTTGCCATCAGAGTGGCTTCTGTGTCATCACTTCCTAGGAGGAAGTATTTGTAAAGGGCAGAAAACAAAAACAGAAGGGCAGGAGGGAAAAAAAAAAACAAACAAACAGATTTCCTGGGAAGAATTACTGAGGTGTTTTATTCAAAGGCCTTACACAGTATCAGGAAGGATTTAAGACAGAAGAAAGAAGATAACCTTTTTTGTTTTCTTTTTCTACTTCCGTATTTGTAAGGTTTTTTTTTTTTTTTATGCTTTTCATTTAAAAATAATACCAAGGGTGTCTGGTGGCTCAGTGGTTGAGCATCTGCCTGCAGCTCAGGGCATGATCCTGGGTACTTTGGGCTCCCTATGGGGAGCCTGCTTCTCCCTCTGCCTGTGTCTCTGCCTCTCTCTCTCTGTGTCTCTCATGAATAAATGGATAAAATCTTAAAAAAAAAAAAAAAAAAAACAAGGCGGCCTGGTGGCTCAATGGTTGAGCATCTGCCTTTGGCTTGGGTCATGATCCCGGGGTCCTGGGATTGAGTCCAGCATCAGGCTCCCTGCATGGAGCCTGCTTCTCCCTCTGCCTATGTCTCTGCACCCACCCCCCATGAATAAATAAATAAAATCTTTAAAAAAACAAAACAAAAAACAAGCCTGTCTCAGGAGAAGGCACTGTTTTTGACTAATTTTGTCTCAAATATGGTTTCAAATATGTTTTACGTAGTTGGTCCTTTTTCAAATTGAGGAAATTTCAGTTAAGGCTTTGGTGACTGCTTCATCCAATTACTCTCTTTTATTTTAGGAAGAGTTTTTCTAAACATGAGGTTCAACCTGTTTGTCTTACTGCTCTTATTTGAAGGGATATTTATATTTTACTATTTATATTCATTTTTGTGTAGTGTCTAAGATACTTGTGGTGAATTAAACTGAATCTGTGATTTTTATTTTTAATCCACGGATAGTAGAATTTCCAATCCGTATCTCTAGGTCTGTGTGCTTGACCTTTCCAAAACATACTTCATGGTTTCTCTTATTTCCCTACATTCTTTTGCCTGTTCTGTTCACTTGGTTTTTCAAAAATAAAATTTATCCTTGATTCCTCTCTTCCCTTCATATCCCACATCAAACCCTCAGCAGATCCTTGTTTTATTAAAAAAAAAACATGCCCCCAAATCCACTCACTTTTCTTGTCTTGACCAAAGGTGCTTCCTGCTACAGGACCCACTGTGGCTGGAGATGAAAAGACAAGACAAAATGAGACTTCTGTAGTGACATCACTATGTTGCTAACATAGTCCTTGGGACTGGAGGCCAAACGAAAGGGGGCTGGATTCCATTGTTTCCTCACAAACCAAAATTGAGGAAATTGCCTGTCTTGCCTGTACCACGTCCTTCATTCTGTTTCTTTGTTCTCTTTTCTGCCTTTCCTCTCTCCAACCTTCCCATTTTCTCTTTATTCCTCATTTGCTCCACCTTTATGTTATCTTTTAGTTTATTCCTTGCATTTTTAGAAAATAATACCTAAATCATATAATTTTACATTTTCCTACTTAGATCCAACGTACAAAGTCTAAATAACTACATTATCCTGGCATGGTCCAAGAAGCATATATTTGGTAGTTAAATTGCTTCTCTTACATTTATTGATTCCAAAAATATTTTCCCTAAACTTTGGTAAAATAAGTGAAGAAGAACCCCTCAGTGAACAGTAGACTGTCAAACACAGACTCCCCTACTGACATTTTCTCTTGCTCTTCTTGGGGTAGGATATGACACAGGTATGAAAAGTAACCATTGCCAAAGTGAACTAATGAGTATATTAATATTTATAAGGTTATCATTAAAGCATTAACTCTAATTTGAATGATAATACTGTGGGCAGACTTGCCACTGTACTCATTTCCATGCTCAGACTTGATCCCTGCAAAAAACATTGCCCAAACCAACTCCCTCTTCAACTGAACATGATGAACAAAGAAGTTTGCTAATCACTGCTGGGGCATGATCTTGAATTGATTGCACTGTGGGAAGACAGTCTTGCTTTTATATATTGCCATTGTTTGCTTAATACCTAGGACATTAAAGAGAGAGTGAGAAAGAGGGAGAGAAAGAATATTAGAGAAATATACACTGCACTTTCACTTTAACATGTTTATTGGAAATCCTCATCTCAGAAAATGGTTCAAATAATGAAAAAAAGTGAGGCTTTGATGACACAAAGCTATTCATTGTAGGAATACATGACAGAAGTGTTAAAACAACTTGAAGTGTTATTTAATTATTGGTTCACTTAAGTTATGTATTACAATAATAGCTGTTGCATGTAGCATCGTTATTTTAAATTACTAGTGGTATAAACACATTTTTATGGGCCCATAAAAAAGTAAATTCCTTGTACTGGGGGTTATTAAAACTAGTCCTATCCTGTACTTCTTATATATTTTTGAACTGCATTGGAAAACAATTGCAATTGTGTATATTTATTCAAAGTAATATTTCCAATTTTGTGGCTTTTGATAATAAACTCCTTCTTGGTCAGTTATTTTGATAAGAATACTGTGCATCTGAGATCCAAATTTACTGTCTTCAGTGCATATTGCTCATCATTAAAATCAAAATGGTGATTTCTCTCTTGCTGCTGTCGTGAAAATCAAATGCTCATGGATATATAGAGTCTGATAGTGCTAGGTACACAGATGTTACTAACAAATCTTGCTTATCACCAGTCATCATCATCATTAAAACTATTAGTAGTAGTTCTATATTGATCCTATCTCAATGTTTATTTCATACCTTAAATTTTTATTTTTTCTTTATTTTGGCTGGAATATATTTCACCCAAAGCTATTTAAAAGCAGAGATCATTTATTCTGTATTTTACCTAGTACCCAGGCCTGTGCTGAGCACACTGAAAATCTTCAATTTAATTAGTTTAAATATTCATATTATATTTGACTGTTGTGTGTTTAAAATAAAGCCCAAGCTTCCTATGGCAGCCCTACACTACATGGTGTCTTCCCTTCTGTTTTGTCAATATGATCTGCAGATGAAAGTGGGTGCAGTCAGAAGCATGGATAAAGCCACTTTGGTCGTGACCTTTCTCATATCTTTTATCCCTCTTCCGACTTAACCGCTCTCTCTCCCATAGCCCTGTGCTCTGTTATTGACCATTTCTTTTCTCTGTTCCTCTTCCCAGGCTGCAATAAATTTCTGGAAATGTGCTGATATTCATACTTTCTAAATTAAATTGAGCTTTACTCTACCTCAGTGATTGTAATAATAACAAAATGGCAGAAAGAGTTTCTTCTCATCACCCTTTCCCTTCAGGGTCTAGGAAATTATGAGGTATAATAGAAATACAGATAGATATCCCCAAGAATATTAATTTAAGCTGTGTGAATGCTGTGCGGTGTAGGCGTTACAATAATGGTGATAATAATGTCTATTAATTATTGATCATTTGCCAGGCATTTTGAGATATATAATGCATATTATCTAGTTCATTTTCATAATAACACCTTGTAAGATGGGTATTATTATTCAGTTCAAAAAGGTTAAATTACTTGCCCAAAGTCATATGACTAATTAGGAGGCAGAGTTGGGATTTAGAGCACAAGTCACTTTAATTTCAAAGTTCAATTTCCTCCTACTCTGCTGTGTTGCACATCTATTTTGGGTTGTTATTTGTTTTAATACTTTTACACTTTTGTATGCCTTTAATTTTATAACTTCAATTGTACTTCCAAGCACATACTTGGCTGATTCTAACTTTTTATTTTATTTTATTTTAAATCAAGACTTTATATTTTTTAGGGCAGTTTAGGTAAGGTTTACAGCAAAATTGAGAAGATACAGAGATTTCTCAAATACCTCCCACCCCCGCATGTGCACTGCTTGCCCCATTATCAACTTCCCCCACCAGAGTGGTAGGTATATCTGTTACAACTGATGAAGGTACAGTGACACATAGACTCAAAGTCCATAGTTCATGTTAACTTTGCTTTATTTTGAAATTCAGAATTTTCAGTTGTGATGTTCTTCTTCTCTATCTCTAACTACCTATCATCATCAACATCATCATCATCTATTGCCATTTATCTATAATTCCCTTTATGTTGTCTTAGAAAAATGAACACCCTCCTTCATTTCTTTAATGGCTCTTTCTGACACCTCCATCCTGAGTAGGAAGGTGTGAATGGCTTCACTGGAGTGCTGTCCTTGATTTTTTCACCTAGGTTTGATTGTTCTTTTAAAAGTTTAAAAAACATTTTTTTTCCATGTTGGAAAAATCCTCAGTCCATGTCTTAGGCTCCAAACTCCATCTCATACTTGCTGGAAGGCACCTCCAGTCAACTGTCTCCAATTCAACACACATTATTTCTCCCTTTCCTAAGTCAGGTAATACCACTTCTCCCAGTAACTTTTGGGTCATCTTGCTAGTCTTTCTTCCTCAGAAGCACTATTGGATCTGTTACCAAGCCTAGATAATTTTGCTTTTATTTTTAATTTATTTTTTTTTAAAGGTTTTTATTTGTTCATTCACGAGACACACACACAGAGGCAGAGAGACACAAGCAGAGGAAGAAGCAGGCTCCCTGTGGGGAGACCCATGTGGGACTCAATCCCAAGACCCCGGGATTGAGCCAAAGGCAGATGCTCAACCACTGAGACACCCAGGCATCGCGATTTTTTATTTTTTAAAAGCTTGCCTTATTTATTTATTTATTTATTTATTTATTATTTATTTATTTATTTATTTATGAGAGAGAGAGAGAATGCAGGCAGGGGGAGGAGCAGCGGGTGAGGGAGAGAGAAACCCAAGCCGACTCCATGTTGAGTGCAGAGTCCATCTATCTCTTCCTCTTAGTTTCCATGATTATTTTCCTAACTCAGGATCTTAGCATTACATGGAAAAAAAACATTTTAACAGGCTTCCAACTCATCTCTCTGCCCCTTTCTTCCCATGCCACAGAGGATTCACTCCTTCTCTGCTGATATCTAGCTCCAATTTCTTTTCCCATTTCATCTCCTGACCTCTTGATTCCCTACCTACCTTACTCTTTCTACACTCTATTTTACTTGGAAGATATCTAGCCCTTTTAAGCTCACATTTTTCTTTCCTGTGTGATGTTCATCTTTTTTCTATATCTGTTGAAATTGTCAGCTCTTCTGCAACATTTGTGTCAAATATTGCCTCTGTAAATTATTTACTGATCTGCCAAGTAGCATTCAAATTTCTCTCCACCATGATTCTGCAGTAATTTGCACGTAGATTCTAATATTACAGCAACATTTTGCTATCATTTGATTTGCAAACTTCAGAATGTAAGTCTAAAAATAATGAAAGTCTTCTCATTTTCTTTCTCAAGAAGATAAACACAGGTTAAATAACATTCTTGATACTCAATAATTGCCAGTAACTTAAGATACTGACCCTGGGAATCCATTTAGTACATAAATTTTACTGTACAAAATATCTCTATAGTGACATTTACTTACTGCCTACTCTTGCTCCTTCCTACTCTGGTGCACACATAGGAGAAATCATAGACTTTACATGCATTTCAATTCCAGCTGTATAATTTAACAGCCAGTGATGTTGGGCCAAATTATTCAACTCCTTGGAGTGCTGATGTTTTCACCCATTTGCTGGAAATTTGGTTGTTCTCAGAGTTAATGAGATGACTTATGTGACCTCTCTTAAAGGATTCAACATGTCTGTCGTGCTTTGGAATCACACTTTTCTTTCCTTTTGGCCTGCCCCATTCATTCAAAACCTGGTTCCATATCACTATTAAATATTGAAACTTTCCTAACTTCCTTCTAATCAGAAATTCCAATTTTTCTGCCTTTATTTTCTAGTGTTTTATATTTGACAATTTGACTCTGGTCCCCTGGAAGCCATATTCCATGAATTACTCTTAAATTTTCTTTTCTTTTCTTTCTTTCTTTCTTTTTCTTTTTTTTTTTTTTAAGAACTGTTTATTTATTTGAGAGAAAGAGAGAACACTAGTTGGGGGAGGGGAAGAGGGAGAGAGAGAGAATCTCAAGCAGATGCTCAGCTGAGCTCAGAGCTTGATGCAGGACTCATTCTCACCTGAGATCATGACCTGAGCTAAAAGCAAAAGTCACATGCTTAACTGACTGAGCCACCCAGACATCCCAACATTTTCATGACTGATCAGCATTACTGGGAGATGACAATGTGCTGACTTCCTCTGAGCAGAGCAGAAGCAAGTCCAGCACACAAGGCCTGAGTCTCTGTTTTCCTTGCAATATGTGCACTATCTTAATCCCCAAAGTTTATACTTTGATACTGGAGCTCAGTTTTGAAAAGTAGAGAAAAAAGCAAAAAACTTAGGAAAATTACATCTATTTAAATATTTTATCCCATTAGCAACATGTATTGAGCATCGGTTCTAGAAAATGAATTGAAAATAGATATTTTTCTCTTTAATTATTTTTAAAAAGATACTTGTTTCATTCTGAAATATTTATATCATTCCTAAATTCAAACAGAAAATCAAGCTTGTATATATCAAGTATACCTAGGGAGAATAAGTGAATACACACTCCATAGTGATAAAAAAAATTGTTTATCCACTTATACTGGTTGAAGAAATAAATTGCCAGTGATAAGAGGAATATGTTCTGGGAATCTATATATAACATGGTAACTATACTTAATAATACTGTACTTTATCCTTGAGCATTGTTAAGAGAGTAGATTTAAATGTTCTCACTAAATCAACAATAACAACAAAATACTGTAATTGTATGAAGCAATGGAGGTGTCAACCTTGTAATCATTTTGCAAAATATATGTGTATGAAATCATCACACTGCATACTTTAAACGTACACAATGTTGTATGTCAATTATATCTCAAGCTGGAAAAAATTTAAAAACAAAATACAAACAAGATAAAAAGATACAAATCTAAGACAAGTGTTAGAGTAAGTTGTTTGTATTGAAAAATGCCATAATGTTTAAGTTTGAAGGTAAAGCTAAAATAAATTAGAATATAGTGGACCACTGATTTCTGACTTAACTAGAATACAGGTTCCTAAGTTTTATCCTTCATGATGATAGCTATCGTTTATTAAGTGCTCAGCAGGTATTTTAATTCACTTCCTCATCTCATCCTAATAAAAACCTAATAAAAATCCTATTAGGGTACTGTCATTATCCTCCTTTTATGTAGAAGGCATAGTCAGTATAAACAACTTTCCCAAGGTCACAGAGGTATTAAGTGATGATGCAAGACCTTAAGCTCAGGTTGATCCCAAAGGCTGTGCTCACAGCTCTTCTTACTCTGGCTTACATTTGAGACTAGCTGAGAGTGCTTAGTAGCCTTCTGACCTTCCTATCCATGCCTCATTCAGCCTACTGTTATGTAATAAGAGGCAACTTAAACACAACAGAGGTAGTTAGTGCCAAACATCTAAACTGGCTCTGGTATCAAAGTGAAGCCAACTAGAGTTCTGCAGAATGAATGCTGAAACCATGTTGATGACGATGGTTATGCTCTCACTTTGTTCCATCATCTGATTCATATGGCAGTAGAAATGTCTCCACAGACTATGGAGGCTGAAAGGGCCATGGGTATAATCCAGTCCCTTAATTTTATAGAAGATGAAATTGAGGCCCACAAAGGTTAAATGACTTGCTTAACTGACTTTCAATGAACAACAACAAGAAAAATTACGATTGCAAGCATGTAGTATTTCAGGTTTATGATGGGTTTCTGCAGACTTGCTTGGGAATAGAGCTATTGTTTATATCACATTGCTTTTGCAGGATTGTATATGGTTAAGAAGTTTAAAATACCCACTACAACCTCATGCACTAAGGGAATGAAATACAAGCAGAGGAGTTGAGGCAGGATTAGAGGATGATGCAAGAAAGAAATAGGCAGGTTCAGGAATGGATGTTCACAATGCACGACCAATGCGCCATCGCTTGTGGTAAGCATATTGTTTTTGTCAATGACTAAGTGAAGTTTTTTTTTTTTTTTTTCCTTTTTAATGCCCTGAACTTGACAAAGTTCTTGGGAAAACAACAGACCAGAGCAAAGACATTTTTTTCAAAGATAGACTTCTTATGAACACTCTAGACTTCTTGCAATGAGGGAGAGTGTAAATCAAAATTAATTTATTTACTCATATTTAAATTTTAACTTACACTTGAGTGTTTACCATGTACAGAGTATATGTGTTTTAGGGTGTATATTATAGCACATACTCCATTTTTAGTTTGTAAGTTTTCATATATTACCCTATTAATTTAAAACACCACTTATGATTTCACATTTTCCCTTAAACAAGTTTATTTTTAGCTAAGGAACAGAGAAATTAATTGTTCAAGCACTTGCTACTCTTAGCACTTACAGCATTAATGGGAGGAAGGAGAGAACCACAGGAGAACAAAACCACCACAGCACATCCAGGAGTGTATGTTGATGCGGTAAGTGCTCATAGTCCAAAAAAGAATGTGAATGGCCCAAAGGAGACTGTGCCCTGACCTCTTCTCCTGCAAAGCCGTAAGCCGGAAATGCTCTGTTACTGCCTTAGCAGGATTGGTAATGGCTCCATCGTCTGCCTCCCCTGCTGCAGGTAATGGCTCACCCATGCAATTACCTTCTTTTGTCTTCTCAGAGTTCAAGATGAATTATTTCCACCTCTTTGCAGGGGGCATTTGAAGCCGAAGTTATTTTTAGGGAGAAATAAATTTTTTTCATGTAAGATGCAGAAGTTGTTGCTCCTCGGGCAGCTGAGAGAAAATGAAAGGCACTTCAAGTCTTTTTAAAAGGCAGATTCTGATGTTTAGCTTGAGATCAAAGCAGAACTCAAGAAAGGAGGGGAAATAGAGGGTAGACCAGAATATACAGCACTGGAGCCTTTGAAGGCACTGCCATTACATTTCTGATCTTTGAACTTGGCAACTTATTTCACGAAGAGGAGTTGAGTCCCTTGTAATTGTGAAGCTAATAACCAGGTAGCTGGAGTGCTATCCACCAATTCAGAACAAGAAAGAAGGCTACGTTCTTGAAAATGATTAAGGCAGACACACTTTTGCTTATACCTATAAACACACTGAAACTGACAAAATGCCTTCTGGTATTGATGAAGTTAAAAGTCATGACTTTGGGGGGGGATATCTTATAGTTTTTCCAGTCCTCATCATGCGTCTTGGTATAGGATTATACTAAACACTCAAATCTGGACTCCATTTACTTGGATTTGACTTCTGGTATCTTTACTTCTTAGCTGTGAAAGCTCAGGCAACTTATTTAACTTCTCTGTCCTGGAATTTACTCATGGATTTAAAAAAAAAAAGGCTAATAGGATTAAGGCTGGTTTTGAAAGGTTGTTGTGAGGATAAATGAGATCAGTGGCTGCCATATTGTAAGTTCTCAATAAACATCAGGTATTATTATTCATTACACTCTGCAGCAAGATGATTTTCATTTTGAATGACTTCATTTTTCAATAGTGTTACAGACAGAGAGGTTCAACACTCATTTCATTACCTAAACATTCTCTGCTGAACGTACAGTTTAAACTATAATTCCATACTACGTTACTTACGTGTGGCGCTTTATATCTCACAGAGATCCTGGTTACTAAGGGCGCTGACACCATGGATGCCTCTTGTTATTGAGAGGAAATTGATTTCTCCCCTCTCTGTGCTTCTCTGATTTGAAATGGAGAGGAAAACAACAGAGAAGTTCTGGCATAGAGGCAGGTTACTTGTGGGCTCTTCCTTCTTTGCCATCAGTCAGTGAGATCACTGTAGTTTCTCAGCACCTGGTATTGATCTCAATTACATCCCAATTGTTTCCTAAATTTATCCTACCTGAAGCGATAGAGACTGGAAATCCATCACATTTTATTGCCTCGACTATGGAGACACCCACAAGACACAATTTCAAAGCAATGTGCACGATGTCAGGTATTCCATAGTGCAATTTTATTCCACGGGGAAAGAAATGACTATGAGAGCAGCATGTATTTTAATCCCTCCCACCTCCAGTTTCACCTTTGTTTGGTCCATCCGTGTTTATCATCTGCTAATGTGTTAATGGGTGATTTTTCTTCTATATTTTCTCTTTAAGTGGCTCTGCCAACACGTAGATACTGGTGAGATTCTTAAAGATCATGGTAAATATTTAAAGAAAAAGGAAGGGTTTGGGATTCTGATTTTAACCAAGTGCTAAGAAGAAAGAATGATTTTTTTCATTGTTTTTAAATATTTAAGCCAATTTTGATTGAAACCTATAATTTTGGGATGATGGTACGATTTACCCAATTTGTGTGTAATCTGTTAAATATGGGCACTAGGACTTTGATTTGGATGCAAGTTTAACCTTGATGTATCATTATAGTATACTGCTTTTAAAAGTCTCAAAATATATAAATTCAAATGAAATTGCCTATAAAATAATCCTCTTAGATATTACGTGATAAATTTTGACCCATGCCTTTTAAGTTTTATACTAGATAAATGTTTTTCTGAGCCTTGTTAAAATTATTATTTTCAAGCAAATCTTAATTTGACCAAAATTTGTTCTATTCCTTTAGAATCTCTATTTCTGTAGCTTACATTTGACTTCAGTTATGTTCATAAATCACATTCACTCTCAGCAGATGAAGATTTTTCTACCATTGTTGCTACACAAAATAATGTGCTGTAGAGTCTGAAAGCAATTCCAAGAGAGGCAGTCCAGTAATTTTTTGGTCAATGGTGACATTACTGAAATAACAGAATAGCTTTTGAAGGTGACTATTGTGTTAAAGGGGGGAAAAGTCACTTGAGCATATACATTTGGGAAGAGTTGTAACAAATATCAGTGTCAGTGCACCTAGTTAGACCTCATGCTCTGTTTAAAACATAATAATTCATTTCTAAAATGGGATAGACTTCTGAGTTCTAACAAAAAGTAAAATTATTATTGTTCAGGCACTAAATTGCTCCTGTAAATGCTACTTCCACTAATAGTCCAAGATGTAAAAAACAAAAAAAATTTTTGAGTTTTTCATGCCAAACTGACAAAATGTTTGCTGGAGTGCCAAACTATCAAGGACACTATCTTAGGCACTACTTCATGGAAGGAGAGACATTCATTCTTTTGGGAAAAAAACTTTGATTTTCCAAAGTTACTTTCTCCCACCTTCAAACCTAATTGCACCTGTACAAACTTCTGTTTTGTTACTTATCTCAAAGTATTTAAATTATTTGCTTAGATTTCTGCCTCTCCCATTTGACCCAGGGTCTTTCAGAACGTGGATGATATTGTGGTATTGGCAGGATCTTACACAATGCCACACCCACAGTAGATCCCTAATAGATATCTGATAAATGAATGAATAAATGGTACACTGAAAACGAGCTTTTGAGCCAATTTTTGTTTACTTTCAGAGAAGGAATGTCATAAATATGTATCACAGAAGGAATATGGAAAACAGAATTCTAATATTTTATTTGTTGTAAATTCACAGTCACCAAGTTCTTTGAAATTAAATGATCCATGTCTGTGATAAGAAGCAGCCTGTTCTTTAGGTGAAGTAATTTGCCCTAGAGTTCACAGGAGCTTTGAGAAGGAAAATGAAATAATATATATATATATATATATATATATATATATATATACATACACCTCGAGGACTTCTGATCCCAGTTTTGACATGTAACAAGCTTGGAAGTCATCACTCTGATTCTTAAAATGAGTAAAATTAAATAAAATGAAAAGCCATGGCTTTAAGTGCTCTTATTCTTTCAGAGCACTGAGTTTCCAGGGCAAGAAACTACCTCACAATCTGGAGGGAAAGATGAATGCAGAAAGTCAAAGTTAAGATCTGCCTACCTGGAGTAGATGCTGCTGCAGCCATAAACTGATGGGAAAACTTAAACAGTAATTTTGACAAATTGCTAGGAGCTGAGTGTGGACTCCCTTGAGGTGAGAAACCTCAAGCAGGGAGTTGAAAGTCTTGGAGCACTCACCAGTTTGATGGGTTTGCTTCTAGGAACTCCACTAGGTTCTAAAGGTGAAGATCCCCATAATCCCCCCTCCTTGACCTGGCAGAGGAGTGGAAAATCATTGTGAAATATACTCAAAGTGCTCTCAATAACAAAGGCCTACATTCTGGGAAGGAGGACTTTCCAAAGCCCTATCCCAGCAGGAAAGGATGTTGCTCCCACCCTGGACTCCTCTAGCTTTCCTGCCTCACAAGGGAAAGAGCTCTACCATTAGAGAAACACTTGTGAGAGTTACAAGTCTGAGACAGAGGCCCACTGAAAACCGAAATTTAATCCTAATGTAACAGCAATCCTCCCTGCTCTCACACATTGCTGTCAAACAAATAGTGCTCAATTCCGCTAAGTGCATACTACAGCAGGAGGCAGACTGTCTCTGAGGAGGAGGAATGCCGAGGAAAATCCAGAGTTAAGGAGATAAAGAAGATGACACTACAGGAATTTTAAACTTCTGACACACACAGCTACAGCCAACATTCAACACAGCCCGATTCTTAGCAAAAGTGATGTAGATCCTTACCCTAAAGGTCTATTTACCTCAGTTTGTATTACTCAACATAAACTAACCAGCTTTCAACAAAAAAAAAATTACAAATCATGCTGGAAGGAGAGGAAAAATATATACTCTCAAGAGTTAAAAATAAATCTCAGAGCCAGACTCAGATGGGATATAAGTATTGGAATTATCAGAGAATTTAAAATAACTATGATTGGTATGTTAAGGGCTGGACTGGAAAAAGTGTGTAACAAGAGATGTGTAATATAAGCAGAGAAACGGAAACCCTAAGAGTCAAAATGAAGTGCTATAAATAAAATGTGTGCAACAAAGAATGCCTTCAGTGGGTACACCAGTAGACTCAGTTTGACCTAGGAAAGAATCAGCAAGGTTAAAAACATATAAATGGAAATGTTCCACTTGAAATCCAAAGAGAAAAATAAGTGAAGGAAAAACAGAATAGGATATTCAAAAACTGTGGGGCACATTTCAAAGGTGTAACATATGTTAGTTAAAATGCCAGAAGGATAAGGAAAAAAATAGAACCGAGAAGAAAAAAAACATTTAAAGGAATGATAGCTGAGATTATTCTGAAATTAATGACAGACATCAAGCAAGAGATTCAGGAAGCTCAGAGAACATCAAGCAAGCTAATAGCTATAACTATACCTAGGAATCGTATTCAAACTGTAGAAAATGAAAGACGAAGAGAATATATTGAAAGAAGCTAGTAAGGAAACAATAGCAAATGCCAATATGTAATTATATATAGTGTGAGATTATCTTTCCAAAGTCAAAGAGAACTAAAGACTTGTCTGAAAAACAAAATCTGAGGAAATTCATCACCAGCAGGCCTGTCCTACAAGAAGCGTTAAAAGAAAATTTTCAGGGACAAGGAAAATGATAAAGGAAGAAACTCAGATGTATAAAAAGAAAGCATCAAAGAAGAAATAAATAGCATAAATTAAAAGACATTTTATTTTTCATTCTTAATTGATGTAAAGAATAGCCATTTGAACTAACAATAGTAACAATATATTGGGTGATAAAAGCATCTGGGTGAGTGAAATGAATGACAGTACTATTGTAGGGAATAGGAGAGAAAAATCAGGAATACTTTGTTATAGGGTACCTGCACTACTCTACAAGGGGTACAGCATTATTTGAAAGTAGAGATATATTAGTTAATGTATATTGGGAATTCTAAAATGACAACTATAACATTTTTTAAGTGTAGGTGATATGCCAAAAGAACTGTTAAAATAAAAATAGATACACTTAGAAGTAATGATAGTAGTAATGTTTTATCACCCATCTGGGCATCCTTTGGCCTGGTCAAGTTGACACATACAATTAACCATCACAATCCACATGTCCTCAGGGAGCGGAGACCTGGCGAATTCCCAGAACTAAACAAAAAAATGTAAGCAGAAGTCCCTCTTTCCTGGGAGTTGAAATGGTAGTCCTTGATCTGCTGTCCTGGCATCTCTGTGAAGATTATGAATGAACATTGTGTAGAATACGTGAATAGAACACTTCACAGATCAATGTATTTTCCTTCGTGTGTAGAGGTGGCTGAAATTAATTCAGTGCATTCATTCAGAAGTGTTACTGAATTTACATAATCATCACATATATTCTCAATGTGAATTAAAACTGTAATGACTAACTCGTTGGAGACCCCAAAAAGTTCAGCCATTCTCAAAACACTAGGTTCAGAGCATAATACATAGAATGAGAAATATACAAATATCACAAAGCCAATAGGTTGTCATTCAGTGAATATACTAACACCAACATGTTTGAGAACAAGTAAAGGGGTATGAGGTGTTCTGGTGTCATACAGTGAGTTTTGAAATTAATTTTTATTGTGCAACCTTTTATCCAATAACAAAATAATTTGAAGTAGTCTGGGCTGAAAACCTTTTCTGGATGCCCACACCTTGGCTTACTAGCCTTATATAATCAAGTGAATCCTTAATCCATTCTATCAGTATCCCCATTCATTAGATGGAATAACATTACTTTCCTTATATTAATTGCTATCATATTCATATTAGGGGTTGTATAGATATTATGGGTGTCACATGCCTGCAAAATAGGCATTCATATGAATTTTTTGCTAACTTATTTTTTGGTAAAGATTTATTTATTATTCATGATTTTATATATATATAATATAATATATATATTATATATATATATATATATATATATAGAGAGAGAGAGAGAGAGAGAGGGAGAGAGAGAGAGAGAGAGAGACACGAGGAGGGAGAAGCAGGCTCCATGCCGAGAGCCCGATGCAGGACTCGATCCCGGGACTCCAGGATCGCGCCCTGGACCAAAGGCAGGCACCAAACTGCTGAGCCATCCAGGGATCCCCCTCGCTAACTTGTTTTAACCAATCTACTTTTTATCCTTCAATTACAAACATGTCACAAATATTTTTTAGATGTGTACTATAATAAAATATAAAGCAGGCATGATTTAGCTAAAAAGAAAAAAAAAGCAGGCATGATTTAGTTAAAATTTAGCTAAGGAATTAACACAAGGAGAGAGAAGATAAAGAATGAAGAAGATGGGAATAACCTGAATCGGGGGACACATGATTTGCTACCTCACTTTTCATTCCCCAGGTCTCCAAGGTTCATGCTACTCTACATAGAAAAGGATTTTTTTTTTTCTTTATGGCGTGGGGGAAGGTGGCAGGAATAAACGATCAGGCTTGCTTATAATCTAGGGGCTAATAAACTTGAATTATGGCCAGGTGTTTAATAAAAGCTTCTATTCTATTCCCTGGACAATTCTTTACTGAGTACCTACTATGTATCAAGCTCTGGAGACACTGGTAGATGAAATGGGTGAATATTTGCCTACACAGAGCTTACATTTCACTAGGAGAAGAGAGACAATAAACAAGTGAACCAAAAAGTACATAACCAAATGGTGCCATAAAGGAAAATTAAGCTGGGTAATGGAGTAGAAAATAATGGTGCAGGGGGACAGACAATTTTTAAAATTGGATAGTTATTGCTTGGTGTTCTCCACTTGAAAGGAGACCAGAATGAAGTGAGGGAAGCAGCCACCCCAGGGATAAGTAATTTAGGTAGCTGCAACAGGGAGTTCAGAGGTCCTAGGTAAACACCAGCTTGCTGGGTCTGAGGATCAGCAAGAAGGCCAGTGAGGCTGAAGAAGAGTGAGCACCAGGGAAGATTTATTTCAAGTGAAATAAATGGAGTTTCTAGGAACAGGAGCCTATGAATGCATCTTTTAAATCATAGTAAGTATTTATTCCTATTGAGATGGGGAAGCCACCGGGGATGTGAGCAAAAGAGAGGTGTAATCTGGCTTTTAGTTCTGGCTGCTGTGTGGAGTGTAGGCTGTAGGGAGGAGGACTAATGAGAGTGGAAAAATGGAAGCTTATTAGAAAGTTGTTGCAATTTGGGTGGGAGATAATGGTTACTCGGGCTACCTTGTTAGTATCAGAGGGAATAGCCAAGGTTTTGTCAGGATGTATTTGGAAGGTGAGGGTAGCTGTGCTTGCTAGTGGGTAAAACCTAGGATATATATAAAAAAAAGAGAGAGAGAAGTCAAGAATCACTCAGGGATTTTGCATATGTATTGATGTGTATTGGAATAAATATGACTTTTTATAATATCAGTAAATCTGAACATTTAATCTAATACAGCAGTGATAAATACATGGAAGACAGTATATCATGGAAGATCGTAGATCACTTATTAGGGAAATGGGAATGCATCTGTAGTGTCCACCATTCCAGCCCCACATCTTAGAACATCTCTCAAGATAGAGTGAGCGTTAAGGGAATTGGTTAAGAAATTAATGGAAATCAGTGATAGAAGAAGGAATTCTTAATGTCTGGGTTGAACAGCACATAACTTTCAAATTATAAGGGGTTGATTTGAAGTTTGTAGATATTCTGTGAGATACGATTTACTAATCAGTAGCTCCCCCCACCCCCCAGTCTCTGGATAATTACCATGCATTTATTAAGGTAGTGGAACAGTGTAGCTTGCTCACTGTTTTCAACTGCTAGTGACTTTAATAAATGTGATACCAGAACATGCTGTATGTGTGAAATAAGCATGAGTTAATTTTAGTTTACAATTTTGGTTTTGGAGTCTTTGCTTTATTCAGTGGGCTCAAACTAGCATAATTAACATGACATTAACTTTTCATCAGCAGAGACTTCAGTTTTATATTATTCTGATCCTAGCCTTCAAATCCCACTACATGTTCCAACTGCCTTTTTTTTTTTTATGAACAATGACTTTTGGGGCTGCCTCCCTTTCTTCTCTCTACCCATCTTCTCTCACTCCATTTATTTGGCTTCTCATTTACCTTTTCTATGTGTTTTCCACTCCCCTTAACATATAGTTAACATATAGTCTATAAATCTAGTATTCTTTTATGGTTTCCTCTCTGTTCAAATTTTTATCCAGTCTCTCCAATATGTAATTTTACCTACATTAAGTTGTCAAACCTTTACCTGGCTCAACTGTTAGCACCCACCAATTTTATCCTGCAAGTAACTTAAGATGGAGATAGATGGGATATATGTGGAGTTTCTAACTTCTTTTTTCCTCTCTCTCGATGCATGCATTATTGCCTTTATATTGATGTTTCATTTGAAATTGAGTCACTGATTCCAAGAACATAAAGAGAAAGATTCATTCTGTTCCTATAACCCAGGATAGTGGAGGCATGATGACCATGAGGATGAGCTGGCCAGAGTTCTAATGGCAGGGAGTGTGACAGAGAGCTACAGTATTAGTTAAGTTGCATGGTGGCTTTCTTCTACATACCAGGGTCCACAGTGGGACAGACAGTCACAGAGCTGGACTTGATGTCTTCCCCCACCAAGTAAATGAGAGCAGGTGGCAGGATTTAACCACCAGAAGCTAGGAGGCCATAGTTGCCTGACAAAACAGGAAGGGTAGCCAGGGAATTTGACTTGCATGGAGTTGTGGAGATACTTCACAGATCTTGGTATTCTTAGGGGTAAGACAGATAGGCAAGGGGTCATGGAGAGTGCTCCTTAATATTTATAAGACAAACAAACAAGAATCATTAGTGGAACAGCAGTAGGGTGAGCCTGGTTACCCCAATTAAAAAAATTAAAACTCTCCCTTCTTCATTCTCAGATCCAAATCAATATTCAGATCCCAAATCCATTGCCAGAGGAGGTAAGCTGGGACTCTAGGAGGAAGAACTAAGACCATAGCAAGTGGAGGATTCTCCCAGTTTTGCTACAAACTCCCTACAACCATTTACTCAGTGGAGAAAGGGTAATAACCAGATATCTGGTGCATTGTATTGATTATTGGTTACAAAATATGTTAACAAGATTTGGGACCTGGAGTCCCAAAGTATCATCATGAATCTCCTTCTATTAAAGTGGGGTCCTATGAATATATGATTAAAGTCCACTAACAGTAGGGCCCAGTATGGCTCTTTCTCCAGTCTCTGACAATCAATGGCTCTTTCTCCAGTCTCTGACAATCTAATTGGAATTTATATACTTGGCATTTGGTAAAGCCACCATATTGGTTCTCTATCCTGTCAGATAAGTATTAGAATGGACAGGCCAAGTGGAACATAAATCCCCCTCACCTCCCAACTCCCACCCAGCCAAGATAGTAAATTAAAAAAAAAAAAAAGAACAATTATATTGTATCCATGGAGGATGGCCACCACAAGCACATAAATGATGCAGGGGTATTAGTTCCAATTATATCTTCATTTGGTCTACACTGAAACTGAATGAATCCTGGAGAATAATTGTAAGCCACCTCAGACTTAACCAAGCAGAAGGCCTGATCAAGCTGCTTTGCCAGATGCAGTATTGTTTCTAGAGAAGATTAAAGAGGTCTGAGATACAGTATGTGGCCATTGATTTGGTGAACATCCAAAGGTACCCAGTCTCATAGAGTGCTAAAATGGTCTTATAATGACTCAGCTGAAACATTAATGCAAAAGCAACACTTTGATAGAATAGGTGTCATCCTTCAGGATGCAGTTTATATATCAAATTCAAGATTTCAACATGTACAATGCTCCCAACAGGATCCAGGGATCATAAGGTGGAGGCAGGAGTAGCCAACTAACCATCACTCCACATTATGCTCTAAGGGACTTTGCGCTTCCAGTTACCACAACTTAGAATTCTGTAGGATTGAGGGTCCTGGCCTCCAAAAGGGGTACATTCCTACTGTGTTAGTCTTCTTGTGCTGCCATAACAAAATTCCAGGGACTGGGTGGCTTAAACAACAGAAATGTATTTTCTGACTGCTCTGGAGGGTAGGAGTCTGAGATCACAGTGTCATCAGGATTGGTTTCTATTGAAAACTCTCCTCTTGGCTTATAGGCAGCTGCCTTCTTGTATCCTCACATGATCTCTTCTTTGTGTATAGGGGGAGACACATCTCTCTGGTGTTTCTTCCTTTTCTTAAAGAGACATCAGTCCTAATACACCAGGGTCCCACCTTAAGGCCTCATTTAGCCTTAATTACCTCCTTAATGTCCCCATCTCCAAATAGTCACATTGGAGGTTAAAGCTTCAACCTATGAATTTGGGGTGGGGGGCACAATTCTGTCAATAACACCTGCCATAAGAGACATCAAAGTTCTAACTGAACTACAAATTATGGTTGTTCCCAGTGCACTTTAGACTCATTGTGTCCAAATACCCACAAGCAAGAAGGAGTCACCCATTTCATTTGAGTAATTGATCCCAATGAACAAGAGGAGGAAGGACTTTTAATCAGTGTTAGATTCAGAATATGAGTTAAACCATGGTGCTCCACTTGGCTCCTACAATATGCCCTTGCCCCATGATGACTACAAATAGACTCCAGATGAAAAAGGGGGTGCTTATGAACATGCTTACTCGAGAAGAAAAGTATCAGATGTTATGTCTGAGTATAAAACATAGATCCTCAAATATATAAGAATGTGCATTGCAGTATTATTTTTGGTGGTAAGGAGTTGGAAACAACTTGGAATTACATCCTTGATAAGAGAAGAGAGAGGAAAATGTGTTAGATGTACACCATAGAGCAATATGCAACCCTTAGAAGCAGCAGAGGATTATGTGAACACAAAGTAAATTAGATAGACCTTAAAAATATAGTGTTTATTGAAAAAAGTAAAGAAACTAGTAAGATATTCAATATAATAGTAATGATTTAATAGTAAATAGTAATAGTAAAAGCTGAAGACATTTGTCTACCAAAAGACAATGCACATTTTGGAAGAACACATACAAATACACAAGCACACAGATACACACAAACACACAAGACATTGGTGGCCTATTGTTTGTGAGGTTGGGAGGGGAACAAGTGTGTGTTTAGGGATAAAAGGAAGAAAGAAAGAAGTGAGAGACAGGGAAACTGAAACAACATGCCTCCTGATTACATTCCAGCAGTCACATCTTTATGTATCCAACACTCCTGTCTACTCCAATAAATGCTGCTTCTAAAGCATCCTTTATTCCAACATTTGCAACATTTAAGTTCATGGTGGATTGAGCTGCCTGGCCGTGCTAGACATCTCAACACATTTTCCAGATGAATAACTGGATTTAGGCAATGACTCTCTACATCCTGCTTCACCAACTGCTTATCACCCACTTCACACGGCTTTCGTACAAACTGTTGACCTGTCCCTTTGCTTTGGTTTTGTGCTCACAACTCTTTCATTCCCTCAGTCTTTCCTGGTAAATTTTCCAATTTTGCCTATTGTATAGAATGTATAATTTGTATGTAAGGCCAAAAGGAACATGCTATTTTTTAAGAGCTTTTTGATAATTGCCTCCAATCGCTTGTTACCATCTACTTTATAACAAGGAGTTAAGCTATAAGTTTTTCTAAAAAAATAACATTAGGGCAGCCCCGGTGGCGCAGCGGTTTAGCGCCGCCTGCAGCGCGGGGTGTGATCCTGGAGACTCGGGATCGAGTCCCACGTCGGGCTTGTTGCATGGAGCCTGCTTCTGTCTCTGCCTCTCTCTCTCTCTCTCTGTGTCTCTATGAATAAATAAATAAAATCTTTAAAAAAATAACATTAAAAGAAAGTAATATTGATATTTTGCAAATAATGTCTCATAAGCAATGCTGCCAGATTATGAATTTCACCAAAATATGTGTATCCTAGCCCCTATTGTAAATACTTCGAAGGACCCTGGGATTTTGCACTAGGATTCGATCATCAGGATAGGAGAAATTTTTGTCACCAAGTATGACCTAGGAACACCATTTAAATATTGGTCAGTTAAAAAACAAAATAGGACTTCTGAGAATGCATCCTTAAGGATAAGCCATCGTGTTCAATTCTCAATTGTTCCCTAATTTACATTGCCCTGAGAGGCTTAACTAGACCACATTCTTTTTTTTTTTTCCAATGAACATAGGAATTTTCATTCTTCTCTGAATCAAAGGTTTGCATTTTATATATTTAATAATAAAGAACACTCAAGGAATCACATAACATTTGGACCAGGTTAGTAGAAGAAATGGAGAGCCCAAGCAAATAAAGCAAAGGGCTGCATTAGTAGGGAAAATAAAAACAGGAAAAAAGAAAATCTGACAGGAAATACTATCTCAGAATTAAATATGTTAATTAGAAGAGTCAAATAGTTCTTTCCCCTAAGCTCAAGCAGCTTTTCAAGAAGGTGAATTTACCTGTGCTTAGTGTTTTATTTTTAAAGATTAAATTTAAATATTTTATTTATTTATTCATGAGAGACACAGAGAGAAGGCAGAGACATAGAGAGAGGGAGAAGCAGGCTCCTTGCAGGGAGCCCAGTGTGAGATTCGATCCCAGAACTCTGGGATCACACCCTGAGCCAAAGGCAAATGCTCAACCGCTGAGCCATCCAGGAATCCCTGCTTAGTGTTTTCTAACAAAAACAAAAAGTTAATTTGGGCTTAGTGATATAAAAATTGAGGGTTATGGGAAAATCTCAAAGGAGTTGACCTTTTTTTTTTATTTATGAGATTCTGAGATTATTATTTTTTTTAAACTAGATTTTCACTGGATCCCAATCTGCTGAAGTTGCCTATTTTTTACAGGGTCTTTATGATATTCAGTCTACAATGAAGTTAATTCAGTAGTCAGAAAATAATGAAAAGGAGTTTTTCCTCATCTTCATTTGAAACGGCTTCACAGTAGACAGAACAGCATGGGATGATGAACAATGGATTAGCCATCAGGGACTTTTCCCTGTGAATTCAACTTTGCCCGAAATTAACAATATGTGAACTTGGGCAAGCTCCAGCTCTCTGAGCCTCAGTTCCCACATCTAGGCAATCACGTTGGCCTACGTAAGAGGTTCTTAACCTAAGGTCCAAGGACCCCAAGTTACCTGCCCATGGATCAGGCTTGGTGGTGGGCAAGAGAATGTGGTCTCAGACAGAAAACCGTAACTACCGAATTTTAATGAACTTCCAACTGAAATTGAGCATTTCTTTAGGTGTTTAATATAAACAACAAACCAAAGAGGTATTATCAGTACCTGTGATTTGATCAATAATAGAAATCACAGACTTTTTCACATTAAGATAGCGTAGATTTTTCAAAACAGCATGTAAGTTCATCCCTATTTCAAAAGTTCAATCGTTATCAGACCTACTGGTATACCTAGTCATTATTCATTAGTAAAGATATAATTTATTTCAGTATGTTTTTAAATCCACATATTTTATGTTATGGATTTATGAACATTCTTCTGTAAAGATGTTCATAAACTTCATACTGCAAAAAGAGGCACATGGTAGAGGAAGTAGGAAATCTCTAGACTAGCTGGTGACAACAGTCCCTTTGACCTCTAGCATCTCATGGCTTTTTAAGTCTCATAAAAGCATACTTTGTTTCTCCAGAGATCTAGCGAAAAACAACCTAGAAATAATTAGTGTTCTATATTCTACTGATTTCTTACAGGACTTCCACAGGATCAGGTGACTAATTCTTCCCCTAATCCAGTCCTCTTTTCTGTTCTTTTTACCAACAGAACATATATAAGAATTGGCAGTTAAATGAAAATCAAATTGAAGTCAAATATGTGAGTGGCTCAGTTAAAGACACATCTACATCCAAAACAAATCTCTCCTATACGCCTTTATTCAAAGTGTCTCAACTGGGCCTACTTCTGTTGTCTTCCCACCACACCAACCATGTGATGAATAGAGATACTGGTGGCATCTTTGCACTTACCACACCAGAATCCGGAGACCTCTGCTCTCGACCCCAGAAAGTAAAAGATAAGATCAGGTACATGTTGCACCTTAACAGAGTCAAAAAGGTTGTTTTTGTCCTTGTGGTTAATTTTGAAACCCAATCACAATGCCCACTGGTAATATAGCCAAACAGCTATCAGTAAGTGTTCTCATATTGAATACTTGCTATGTGCTTGGAATAGTTCCAAGTACTTTACATCTTTTGACTCAAGAAATCCTCACAACAAACCTATGAGGTGAGTACGGCGCTGAACCTTACTTTGCTGTAAATAAAACAAAGCTAAAGAGATGTTAGATGAATTATTCAAGTTCACGAGGGAGTGCGGAGCAGAATTGGAGGTTGAACTCAGGTCTTCTGCTCTGGGCCTATGAGTCTAACTCACCTAGCCCATGCCCTCACTAATCAGACTGGCTGCTTCTGCTTCCCTGGGGTGAAGATAAAGTGGCAAGAAGAGTGCAAACGCACTTTCTCAAATCTGTCGAAGTTATTCTAAATGCTTCTACCACTGTTTTTGATGAGAATGGCTGACATGTGGGCTGAGGGTTTTTCCACTTCAACATGAATAAAAAGATGGCCCCCATGAATCACAGACCTGAATATAAAACATAAACCTATAAAACTCCTGGAATAAACACAGCATAGAACTTAGATGACCTTGAGTGTGGTGATGTCTTTTTGGATATAACACCAAAGACATGATCCATAAAAGAAAAATCTGATAAGCTAGAGTTCATTAAAATTAATACTTCTACCTTGCAAAAGATGAATGTCAAGAGAATTAGCAGATATGCCAACAGACTGGGAGAAAATAATTGCAAAACACCTCTGATAATGGTGTGTTATTTTTGTTACCCAAAATATATAAAGAATGCTAAAACTCAACAATAAGAAAGCAAACAGTCCAAATAAAAAATGGGCCAAAGACCTTAACAGATATCTCCCCAAGGAAGATACACAGATGGCAAATAAATATATGGAAAGATGTTCTACATTATATGTTATCAGGGAAGTGCAAACTAAAACAACAATTAGATACCTCTACATACTTGTTAGAATGGCCCAAATCCAGAACTTTGGCAGCATCAAATGTTATAGAGGATGTGGAACCCTAGGAATTCTCATTCATGGCTGGTAGGAATGCAAAATGGTACCACCACTCTGGAAGGAAGTTTGGCAGTTTCTTACAAAATTAAACATATTTTTACCAAATGATCCAGCAATAATTCTCCTTGGTAGGAATTTACGTAAAGTAGTTGAAAACTTGTGTCCACACAGAAACCTGCACAGAGTTTTTACAGCAGCTTTATGCATAATTTCCAAACCTTGGAAGCAACCACGATGTCCTTTAGCAGGTGACTAGATACACTATGGTATGTCCAGACAATGGAGTATCATCCAGTATTAAAAAGAAATAAATCACAAAGAGATAGAGGAAATTTACATGCACGTTAAGTGAATGAAGTCAATATGAAAAGGCTACTTACTGTATGAGTCTAACTCTATGACATTCTAGAAAAGGAAAAACCAAGGAGAGAGTAAAAGGATCAGTGACTGGCAGAAGTATGGATGGGAAGAGATGAATAGGGGGAGCACAGAGGAATTTCAGGACAGAGAAAACACTCTGTATGATTCTATGATGGTGGATGTATGTCATGATACATTTGTCCAAGCCCAGAGAATGTACAACACCAAGAGTAAATCTATGGACTTTGGTGATAATGATGTGTCAGTGTAGGTCATTCCTGGTGGCAGGGGCAGGGAAGTGAGGAAGCACTATTCTGGTGGTGATGCTGATAACTGGGGAGGCTATGCATTTGTGAAGGCAAGGGAGTATACGGGAAATCTCTGTACCTTCCTCTCAATTTTGTTGTAAATGGAAAACTGCTTGGAAAAAAAATAGTCTTAAAAGAATTTTCTGTAGCAGGATACCCAAGGAATTCTATTACTCAGTAGTTTCAGTATAAAGCAGACATCTGGAAAATTGTGATATTTTAGACAATGGTAATTATTTTGCCAATATTGGCATTATCTGTATTAGTAGTTAAAAAAATAAGTATAGGCACATATTGGTTGGGGTCAGATGAATAAGGAACAGAAAACTGAGGACAAATCCCCAGTTACACAGTATCTCTGAGCCTCAGTGCCTTTATTTGTTAAAGGAGTATATTGCTGCCTACTTCAGCGCACTGTTTTTTACAATGATTAAGCCAATTAAAACATATTTAGTGATTAGCAGAGTGTTTGGATGTTAACAAAACTGTGATGTTGGCATTATTATCATTATTAGACTCCATAATAATCTTAGTGAGAGAATTATTTGGGAGTTTTTATTTTTGTTTGTTTCTACTTTTGCCTTTCCTTTTTTGAGGATATGAGAAGCACTCTATTTTAAGTCACGTCTGCTTATTTACACTAGCCAACTAACCAAGAAACAGACTTTGCTGCATCAACCGAAACCATGGAATCCTAATTTAACTCAAATAATAGTTAGAATGGATACTATAATTTTTAGTGAAATGGTGCTATGTCCTGAGGAGGGTGGAAGACAAAATATCCATTATGTAAGAGGGACAGTTAGAATAGTAACATACATTTTTGTAATATGACTTGTCTGTAGAGAAGATGGATGGCCAATTGTCAGCTCCTTTTCTAACACCTAAGCCTGCTCCTTCTTCAGCTGGAATCCATCATCAGTGAATAGTCTCATCATTTTCAACTAATGGGGTAAGAATGAAAAGGAGCATATTTTCAAGGTTTTCTAACTGTTAAGATACAAACACTGAGATCACAGGGATTAAAATGGCTACATTTGCAAGAATGGTTTATCTGATGGATTAAACGGACTGGGAGATATTGGTCTGGAAAACGAAGCTACCGATTCTTGCAGAGGCTCTTGGCAATCTGCCTTCACTCTGTTTTGCTCTGAGTTACTAATGCTTTCTTCTAACTCTCTACTCTCTGCTGACTATCTGAGAAAAGCATAGCCTTTCCTCTAAACCCAGAGCAGAGTTCTGACCTTCAAAGTTGAAAACACTTTTTAAAAAGCAGCAAACAGAAACATGTAATAACAACCCACTTTCTCATTTGGACCAGTTAAAGTGGTTTTAAAATTCTATAATCATTTTCACCACAGCCAAAGCAGATTTTAAAAACATATATAAATTAAGCAGCATATTTAGGAGTAATGGGAGCCAGAAACTTCAGTGGTTTGTAAGACCTCTAGGAAACAAAATTTTATGTAAGAAACATGGAATATTGCTGAAGGGTTAGAAAAAAGAAACACATATTCCAAAACAAGATCATTTCACATTCTAGAATCAATGTAGGCATATTGACCTTTCTGCCATAAATGCTATTTTGAATAAATCCATCTGAATATTTCAAAATAGAGATCATTCTGGAAAACAAAACAAAAGAAAAGAAAAAAGTAAAGCATCTGATGAAAAGACCTGTGAGTGGCTTTCATGCCATGCATGCTGTGGGGCCATGTGTGTGCTCAAAAGCATGTGGCTCTATGTTTGCTGCAGACAGATTGCAACAGTCTGACTCTGAGGGCGCTTACATCATGGCCATCATTTCTGATGTAGATTGGTAATTGCCCAGCATGCTGTCTTGAATTCTGTCTCAAGCTGTTTATATTCCTTTTTACTAATTCCATCCAGCGTTTTCATATCTTCAATTGCATTAACAGTGGAAAGGCAGTTAGAATACCAAAGTATATTTTGAGTTATTAAATTAATATCTTCATTATTTCTTAACAATTATTAAGACTCGAGAGAATAAAATCCATAAATTAGGGATTGGAACGTGTTCCTGTGCCCCAAATGGATGTTTCAGAGTTGATCTCATCCTCAGATAAGTTTTGTGAGTTATGGTGTTTCTATTTAGGTTTACCTCACTTATTTATTCAACTATTCAATAAACAAACATTTGTTAGTGTTCTGTGAACCAGGCACTGGAGACTAGAGACACAAAAATGCAATAGCTGTGATCTCTCTTCTCAAGGAATCTTCAATATTCTGGGGAGATGCCCAAGCAAAACATCAAGTAGAATTCATGGTGACAAGTTCTAAAGAGAGATACATAAGAATGACTCTGGAACAAAGCATTTTATCTGATACAGTGTTCATTAGTCACTGACTATCTTGTAATCTTGGGTCAAAATTAAGGGAGCTTGATATGTTATCAATAGTATAACTTGAGTGTTTTATCCCTGCAGCTTTAGAAAGGACACGTGAATTTCTTCTACTTGTGAGGACTTCCTCATCCCATCCCCTCCATATTTCTGTTTTTTCACTTGGTCACTCCAGATGCCTAATTTTCTGTACAAATGTCCCCTCTTTTGTTATTGTTCTCCTGATTTCACCCTAAAGACTTGATAGCTCTCCTTCGTCATCTGTTTCAATGCACAAATGCCCCTCATAACAATTACTTTAGGGCAGTGTTTCTCCTACTAAAGTGTCCTTAGATCCCTCTAGTGTTGGTATCACATGAGGATTTGCTAGAAATTTATTTTATTTTATTTATTTATTTTTTTGCTAGAAATTTAAATCACTGGACTCTCCCTAGATTTACTGAGTTAGAATCTCTGGGCATTGGGTTCAGCAGCCCATGGTTTTATAAACCCTAATGTGATTCGGATACAAATTAGAGTTTGAAAAACACCAAATTTCAGGTTGTATGTGTGTCTTGCCATTAAATTGTAAAGTACTTGAAAATTGAAGTGATGCCTTTCCACTTTGAAAAATGTAGCACTGAACACAATGCCTATCACCTATTAGGTGACAAGTGAATAATTTGGGGAAAATAAATTATTAAAATACCAATAGGGAGGCTTCTTTTTTTAAAGATTAGTATTCTATTTTTCTAGGATCCTCAACTGATATTTGTATGTCCCAAAGAGATTTTATTTGAAGGAAAAGAAATATAACCCAAGCATGAATACCTAATGGGCTATGAGACACCATGTTTATTGGATAATTCTTAAGTCAATTAGGAATCAGATCCTGGTTCTATTACTTTACTAAGGGAAAATGAAAGAACCTCCTGAGTCTTTATGTTTCTTATCTGTAAAACATTGAGGATAACAAATAAACCACAGGATATCCATGAACATAAGAAAAATGCATGTATATAAGCTCAGTAATATATATTAGGTATCACAGAGTTCTGGTTACTCAGGGTAGCCTGGATTCTCTATTGGAGAATAGAAGTGAATCTCTATTTTCCATTTTCAGCTTCTTTGCCCAGGATTTCAGGAGATAAAAACTTACCAGATGCTTTGAATGGGGAACCAGATAGGATAAATTTCTGAGATAAGACAGTATAGTTGGCCCTACATAGAAGGGATTAGAGTGCAGTTCTGGGAAAACAGAATGAGGGAGTGCAACAGATCCTGCACCTTCCAGAATTATAGACAATGTGACTGAATGTATTCAGATAAATGGAAAATACAAAATGGTGTCTGGTGTAAGACCCTGAACAGTGCACACTCAGAAAGATGGATACCTACATTTGTTTAAAGGGAGGGAAAGATGTGTGTGTGTGTGTGTGTGTGTGTGTGTGTGTGTGTGCGTGGTATGTGTGTGTGGTGTTTATGAAATCTGTGTTTCTACTTCTCTATTTTAAAGCTAGTTAGTAGGAGAATAGTCTTTCTGTCAATTGGAGAATTAATGTAAAATTTTCAATAAAGTAAAAGCTGCAATGGTGTGTCATGAGTTGGCATAATTTGCATATTAGCTACTGTACTAAGTATTATATATACCTCACTTCAGGTCTGCCTATATTTGTGGGGCACCATGCAAAATGAAAATAAGGGCCACTTCATTTAGAAAGTAAGGAAAAGCCACCATTAAAAGCACTAAAAACAATCTCTTTCTTTCACAATCTCTTTCCCAACTCATCATGGTGCTTTGGGTTTTCATTTGCTACTTAATGGAAAATTAGTTCTCATTTCTCAAACTAAGTGCTTGTTGTTCCCAAATATGCAAGAATAACTTTTTATACCTTTTACCTCCAACACTTCTTGATTAGCTTTGTAGAACTGAAGTTTTAAAATTAAAAAAAATAGTGAAAATAAATAAAATAAAAATAAATAGTAAAGGAAAATTAAACTTTTAAGGGATTAGCGTGAATTTTGCTGCTCATCTTCATATAATACCAGTTCTAGTGCAAATGTAAGAACATTTGACTTGTATGCAAGTCATTTGTTAAGCATTTGTTAAGCCATTTTAAGCATTTACTATATTATGTACCAGGACTTTATGGGCATTAACTCATTAAATCTTCACAACAATCCTATTAGATGTTAGGCTTATCCCCAACTTATAAATTAATAACCTGAAGTTCAAATAGCATAGATGTATTGTCAAAAGTTATCCAGCTTGTAAGTAGTGGAACTAGATTCAAATCCATGCAGTCAGATCCAAATCCTTTTCTTATCAGCAAGTTAATACTGCTTCTACGAGGTTGTTTACTGCAGGCAGATATGCAGGCATTCAATAAATTATTATTTAATCCAATAAAATAGGCATTCAATAAGATTATTTTTTCCTACTCATTGAATTTATTTGCAGAAATTAAGCTTGTTAAGTAAAAGAAAGTTGAGACTGAGAAATGGCAGGAAACATCTTATGTAGAAGATACTTCCAGGCGACAGCTGGATCATTGATGTGGATCTGTCATCAGTTCTCAGCTAGAGGAGTAGAGTAATTCATGGGTCCTGGTAGAAAAAGAGCAAGTGCAAGCTTCCACTACTTACTTATCTTGTACAAAGTTAAGTCCTGCTTCTGTACTTACTCGAAGCCTCATCTTCTCAAGTGGTATATCACACACGATAGAGCTAGAAGTCTTAGTCTGTTTGCGTTGCTAAAAGAAATTACCATAGACTTGGTGGCTAAAACAACAGAAATCTATTTCTATGGTTCTGGAGGCTAGGAAGTCCCAGGTCAGGGTGCCAACATAGGTTCTGGTGAGGACATTCCTTGTGGTTTGCATATGTCTGTTTTCTTGTTTCGTTGCATAGCAACATGGGGGAGCAGGGAGGGGAGAGGGAGAGAGAGAGAGAGAGAGAGAGAGAGAGAGAGAGAGAGAGAATGTGCCAGGGAGAGACAGCAATTTCTTTTCTATGAGGGCAGTAATTCCAATATTAAGGCTCCACCCACATGTCCTAACTACCTTTCAAAGGCTCTATGCCCAAATATTATCACACTGGGGATTAGAGTTTCAATATATGAATTTTGGGGGGATATAAACATGTAGTTTATAGCAGAGTTCTTTTATAAGAAAAAAACTATGCAACTCTATTTTCCCTAGTATAGCTTGGCAAGTTCCATTATACATTGGGGTCTGTTAAAAATCTCTTTGTACACAGACATTCTCAGAAGGGCTACCAGTAAATTATAGTTTTCACTTCCAAACACTAATAAACATGATTGTATCTAATTGCAGACTAACAGAAACATCCAGTAATTTTCTTCAGCAATATTGTGTTAGAGAGCCAACTTGGAAATAATCAATTGCATTATTATAAGTTATATTTATAAGAATTGACATCCACTGCAAGTCTACTAGTGTTATATTTTTCCTTCTGACTTTGCTCGTTCAACTACAGAGCTGAAGTCTAAATTTTGTTAACTTAACTTCTGTATATTTTAGATGACAGTAATTTCATTTGGGAGTTTAAATCTTAATATTCCAGGAATCTTAGTATTTTTATGATTTAAATATGTCTCCATAAAAAGGTAATTGGGAATGAATATATTGACTCTTATTTTTGCTGATGAATCAGCTCAATTTGTGCTACCTAGATACAAAGATCTTATTTGCTTTACATTACAGATGAGCTGGGTTGCACAATTAAGTTAAAATAAAAGGATATACATTCAGTATTTTGGTAAATGTATAAATAAATCAACTCACTGGCTAATATAAGTATTATAACTCTGTGATGTTTTTACACTATTAATATTTACCTTTAACAAAGGTTCTTTCATAATGCTATAGTTTGAATGTTTGTGTCCTTCCAAATTCATATGTTGAAATCTTAAACCCCCAAAGATGCTGATATTAGAAGTTGGGGACTTTGGGAGGTGCGTTAGTCATAAATGGGATTAGGGCTTTATAAAAAAAAGGGTCCAGTGGTCACCAGCTCCTTCTGCCTTGTGAGGATTCATGAGAAGGTCCTAGGCCTTGGCAATGAACCAGGGGGAGGGCCTTTACTACACTGGCACTTTGACCTGGAATTTCCAGTTTCTAGAACTGGGAGAAACGAATTACTGTTGTTGCCCTGTCTGTGATGTTTGATTATGGTAGCCCAAATGGATTGAGACACATGTAAAATTAGCTGAACTTCTATCCATTAATTTTCAACAGTAAGACAATTAATGTGATTAATGTTCAATGTGTGGCTGAGTTGATTCCTATTTTCTCTCTGTTCCTTACCTGCTTTAGAAACAAAGAATCAGACCGCAAGAATTGTATGTCAACTTTCCTTTCTACTTTTAACTACTGACCACAAAGTTAGCTTTATTAGGATATTATTTACATTTACTATTTTAATTTAATAAATATTATTTTAATTTGAACATCTCATGACCTCAAATTTACAATAATGGAAAGAACACAACTAAACTATTTTTTTTTAAATTCTCATCTTTCCAAATTACCCATATCCATAGTTTCTAAGTGCAGCATCTCATATTTCTAATTGTAGCTACCCTTTGTGGTTTATGTATGTATATGTATTTACATACAGACATAGATAACCTTCCTCTGTTTTTTTGTTTGTTTGTTTTTCTTTGTATACCTAATTTATAATGGGGTGAATTTATGGAGTTTTCTCTGTGCTTTCCTAAACCCTCCTAAGAGCAAAAAGAATAGGACAGTGGTATAGAAGACATCAGCGCACAAAAGATTTTGACTTACATCTAAAACAGAGAAAGTGGACACCTGCCAAAGGATAACAAAATATAGAGACTACAACTCAGAATAGAAAGAGCCAGCAGAACTTCTCAGAGGCTTTAAGACCAAAGTCAACTGGTTCCCAAGGGCAGAAGTAGGAACCAGGAATCAAATAGGAATGACGATTAAAATAGTCTTTATAGAACAACTGTGTTGGCTGGCTTTCCACACCTTGTTACCCCTTGATTACCCCCCACCTTGATCCTTATATATATTAAATGGATAGCATTATAAAAGAAACATTGGCTACCTGGGGAGACTGACTTCCAAATACTATTTTGCTCCAAAGAAAACTAGGACTCTTTGGTGATATAATTGATACCAGTGACAGGGAGGTGAATAACAAATTGTGCCAGAAAGAAAATGCTCAAAGAAAAACAAAAAGATGAAGGCATTTCCAAAGACACAGAAACCAGACAACATGAAGAACTTCTAACTTAGTCAGAAGTGGCTTTTCTTTCAAATTCCTCTGTATTATATTTTGTTCAAGTATGTAATTTTTTAAAAAAAATATGATTTATTTGTTCATTAAAAATACATTAATAAGCTCACTGCATGTTAACATAAAATATGTTATGACTAATAGCTATGTTTTCCAAAACAAAGGAATTCAGTGAAAAAAGTGGTATTATACTACATTTTGCAAATGGGTTTTGTTTGTTTTTTGGTTTTGTTTCAAGTTTTTATTTAAATTCCAGTGAGTTAACATATAGTATAATATTAGTTTGTTCAGTAGTATTGAAATATGTGCATGTACTACTTCAATAAAAACAAAATAGCCCCCAAGTCCCTATTACTGACACTGGTGTAAGGTAATGTAAACTTTCATCCACATATTTTGATTTTGAATATTTTGATACAGATGTAAGGATCATTTTCTTTTCTGTGCATTCAGTTCTTAAATGTTAAGAGTTGAATAATTTAATTCTAAGGTAAATAATTCTTGAGAAGAGTTATAATCTCTGATACTCAAATCAATAATTTGAGTGTCTTGATAATTCCTCAAGTTAAATTATGGATATATGAGAGGACATTCAGAAATCTCTGGGGATTTGTGAAAAGTAGGTAATATTTTAGTATCAGAAGAGTACCACTGAGGCTTTCCTTATTTTTCTAAATAAACTAAATTACTGTAGCAATAATACAGAATTACATTTCTTTATCCCTGCCTATAAAATGTTCTGTTTTCATGTAGTCAATGAGCAACTGGAATGCTCTTCTATTATACAATAATATAGTGGGTAGAACAGGGATCTCTGCAATCTCCTCAGCCTTCCATCATTGAAAAGGGATTGATAAATTTTAATTCCAAAATAACAAATCAGTTCCACCAGAAAATTAGTCTGTGATGGGGGAAATTCAGTGAAATAGTCAATCTGATGTCATTGGGTCTCATTGCTTCGGAGATCTTATTGCTCAGTCAGTCAGAGAAAATCCTCGGCAGAACTGTGAAGTCAGTATGATTCATTTCTCTACCTTGTCATTATTATTTTCCTTCCCTTTTAAAACATCTTCCCCAAGCAAAGCTTCTCCTTCTCTATTTCTCTCTCCCCCTTAGTTTGTCCAAGTCACCCACCTCTGCCCAACCCTCATATTCTTTTTATGTGCTCAACACAGAAACCATTTATTTGCTTCAATTTTGCTATTTGGGCTAGCATCAGTTGGGTGGTACATCTGTTGGTGTTCTCTAGAGTCACTCATGTGACTGTAGGCATCTGGAGCCTTGGTAGCTGGATAGTGGAAGACGGTCTCACTCACATGTCTGTTAGTTCGCTGGGACTCTTGGCTGGAGAGCTTAGTTTTCCTCTGTGTGGCCCCACGAACAGCACAGACTGAAGTGCTAACATGGTGGTAGGAATACTCTGGAAGGCAAGATAGAATAACAGAGCACTCATCAATCCTCTGCTTATGCCATATTTACTACTTCCTATTGGCCAAAGAAAGCACATACTTAGCCCAGAGTTAGTACTCAAGGGACTACATGATGTGGAGAGCATGATCATTGATGGACACCAATTTCACAGCCTCCCATGCTGTCCCACTACAAATAGAACCACAGCCTCCACTGCACATTTTTGATGCTGGTTCCATATACTTTTCACAGCTCATGTGAGTTCCTATTTTTTTTTTTTAAGATTTATTTATTTATTTATTTATTTATTTATTTATTTATTTATTTATTTATTTATGATAGACACAGAGAGTGAGAGAGAGGCAGACACAGGCAGAGGGAGAAGCAGGCTCCATGCCCGGAGCCCGACGTGGGACTCGATCCCGGGACTCCAGGATCTCGCCCCCGGGCCAAAGGCAGGCGCCAAACCGCTGAACCACCCAGGGATCCCTGAGTTCCTGACTATTAAAGAATCCCCAATTCCTGGAAAGTTGAATGTTGAGAAGATGTATGCGGCCATGTCTGCCCCTTGTGCAATACAAATGCTTCATCAGTTATTCTCAATAGCTTTGAGAAAAACATCTCCCTCCCTGCTAATTCCTACCTCTGCTGTCAAAAGCTTTGATTTACATAACAAATGCTCTATGTGTGAGGCCCTGGAGATAAATCTCTAAACAAGAAAGGGAGAGTTCTGCCTGCATGAAGGGAGAAGATTCAACACCCAAGAACTGGTCCAAATGTGATGCTTCCAATGAACAGGTGAGTATGACAAAGAAAGCCAGGCAGGGGTAGCCATCCTGACCTGCTGGATAAGAGAATGAAAGCTTGGAGTAGGAGTGGAAAGGGGCTAAGCCAGGAAAAGTTAGGGTGGTTGGGGGATTACATTCTAGGTACAACAGAAGTTTTATATTGAAGGAAATAAAAGGGCCCAGTGTACTTGTGCAGTACAAGATAAGCATAATTGGGGACGCTGAAGAGAGGAGAGTAGAAGCAAAGCTGTCGAGGGTCCTGCATACCATGTGAAGGGACTGACGCTTGTTCTGACAGAAGAATCCTATACCCTCCTGCCCAGCAAGTGTGCTTTGTCTCAGGTTTCTTCTCTACTCACTTCCAAATGCTTCAAGACCGTGCCTACATCTCATCTTTGTTTCCAATGTAGTTTTGCAGGTTTTTAAAATTTAAATAATATATTCTTCACTAGTATCCACCCCCCACCACCACCCCAGACAGGGGTAAAATACAGAAAAGCAAAAAATAGGAAGCAGTTGCATTTGTTACTCATGGATGCTAAGGGAGAGACAGATGGGATGCCAGAGGACAAGAAGCCCAAAAAAAGTCTCGATTCAAGGTTATGTACTTGTTTAGAGCACAGACCTACAGCCTGGAGGGGTCCTGGTTTGGGGTTATTTTAACTGTGTGCACATAAGGTGAGGAACATGAGCTCTATTCTAGATAGCATTAAAGAAAATGATCCAAGATGAACTCTGATTAGAGATAAAAATAATAAAAACACTTACCAAGTGTGTACAAACTTCCTCACACCGTGTAAAAATGATCATTAACAGGCATACATGGTATGCTGTTATATTCTTAATTTTTTGCATAATAAAAATGTAAGACATGGAAATAGTTTATTTTTTTTAGAAGTAAACTAGTAAAATCCACTCCCAAGTGAAGAGTTTACTTGATGACGGAAATAAATAATGATATTGTGAGTATATGCCTGGACTATGATATCAACCAAGTGCTATAGGCAATTTGGGTTTCATCCCAAGGATTTATGACTAAAGTTTGTTATAACCAAAAAATATCTCAGACATACATTATATGTCTGACCAAAAGACTACTGAAAGAGGAAGTTGCTCAGGATAGTAAAGGGGCTGAGAGAGAACATGTCAATATACATACATAATAGCTAATTGAAAAAAAAAAACACCACCCAAGACATCTCTAAACTTGGTAAATGTGAATATTTTGGTCCCTAAAGAGGAGTTGGTTATTATTTAAAATGGGTGAAATACTGTTTGCTCTCTCCCTCTCTCTCCTTCTCTCTCATCTATTGAAAGACTATATGTATTGAAAGTTTGATCTGGTTAAGTTATTTTGAGTGTTTATATACTGCTCCTTAATGTTTATTTTCTACTTTGAATTTCAAAAATTAAGAGGACTCATTAGTTCTGAAGTAATCTTCAGATCTTTAAAGTACTCTTGCTGGCAATAATAAAGTAAAATCTATTTTGACATAAAAGCACAGAATAAATAGTTTAGCAATGGTTGCTTGTATGTTGTCATTCTCTCACTTGGAATTAATTTTTAACATAAAAGCATCTTAGAAGTTGGCCTCAACAGTGTCCTTTCCCTGCTATTTTAGGTGGGTTCATAAAACAATGTTTCCCCAAGTTCTACCACTGAGTGAGTCTATTTGGCTGAAATACAAGAAAATAAAGGATTTTATTTAGATATTGCCTTTGACTTCACATGCATTCTTCTGTCATCTACTGTACGTATATTTTTACATGTTTTTGTTTTAAAATCACTAACATGCTGGAGAAAGAAGATTTAATAGTAGAGAAAAGAAAGGGTCACAGTATTTTAAAATTTTTGTACTGAAGTACACTAATAGAAAAGTACATAAATCATAACTGTGTTGATCAATGAATTTTCAAAAACTAACATATCCATGTAACCAGTACATATATCAAGAAATGGAAGCCCCCACCTGCCCAGTCATTAAATCCTCCCCAAAGCAATGGTTATGCCAAGCTCTAAAATCATAAAATAGTTTTGCCTGTGTTTGAAAGTCACAGAAATGTAGTGATATATGTATTTATTGGGTTTATATTTATATTGTAGTGTATGATATATATTTATACTTCTCCCAAGAGTAACTATTATTCCAACTATTAACACTGTAGATTAATTTTGTTTGCTTTTGCACTTTATCAGAATAGAACCATATAGTTTATATTTGTGAGTGTCCAGTTTCTTTCATTAAACGTAAGCTGAGGTTTACTTTTATGAAACAACATGTTTATGAAACTAGGTTATTCTGTACATTCATCCTCATCAATGTACCCCTTGAATGAATATAGCACAATATGTCTGTCTCATTTTATGGCTAATGGATTATATATATTATATTATATATATACACATACATTTATATTTACAGTTATGTATTTATTTTGATATATATTTTTAGTTTTGGTTGTTTGGCTCATTACTTAGGAATGGTTTAGGAAAATGCAAATCAAAAGTACCATGAGATACCACCTTTTACTCACTAGGATGGCTACTATCAAACATAGACACACACACACACACACACCCCAAAGCAGAAAATAACATGGAAAGAATGTGGAGAAATTGAGATCCTTGTGCATTATTAGTGGGAATGTAAAATGGTGCAACAAGGGGCAAAAACAACATAGCAGTTTCTTAAAAAATTAAAAATAGAATTACCCTATGATCCAGCAATTCCACTTCTAGGTATATATCCAAAAGAACTGAAAGCAGGATGTTGAAGAAATATTTGTACATCCATGTTTACAATAGTGTCATTCACAAAAACTAGAACATGGAAGCAACCTAGTGTTTACTGATAGATGAATGGATAAACAAACTGTGGTATAACAGTTTGAAAAAAAAGGAAGAAAATTCTGATACATACATGCATGGGCAAACCTTAAGGACATTATACTAAGTGAAATAAACCAGTCATAAAAAGACAACTACTATATGCTTCCACTTATATGAGGTACTTAGAGTAGTCAAAATCATAGAAACAAAAAATGGAATGGTGGTTGCTAAGGACTGTGGGGAGAAAGCATGGGGAATTACTGTTTAATGGGCTTAGAGTTTCTGTTTTACAAATTACATATGACCTAAAGTAAATAGAAACTACCTCAGTTATCATTTCCTTTTATGTGTGAAGACACAATTTCAATGCTCACAATTCAACTTTTTTTTTTTAGCCATGGAGATAAATATCAGGTGATATGCAATATCACCAATGCTGACTGGTTGGAAACTTCAGAGAAACATTCGTTAATGTTTTCAGAAAAAAACTGAATTAAAGAGAGAAAGACAGACAAACAGGCAGGCTAAAGTTTTAAGTTATTAAAGTACCAGAAATCCCTAACTAGAAAACTCAGTTTTTCATATTTTAACATTTCTTCATTAAAATAAATACTACAATTAGTGGCATCTCAACAATCACTGTTGTTCAGGTGGCATGGTTTACACATTGACTAAGATGGGTGAAAAAATTAGCTGTTTGTTCTCTATGATTGTGGGACAAATGAAATTAACACATGATTGTAGAACAAATGATTGTAGCAATTAACAAATGTAACAAATTAACAAATGTGCTAGAAGTTCTCTGGAACTCTTCCTATAAGATCCTTTCAGAAGAGCAAAAAATACTAACGTCAGAATTTGCCAAATGTGTGTCACTGGGTTGTGATAAAATGTGAGAGACAATGGTGGAATATTGTTTTAAAGAATTCTGCATCACCCATGTTTTTGATAGTACAGTATGCTATTTTAGAGTTAAGAACAAACTTTGATGACTATCAAAAAGAGATTCTGAAAGGTCTGACTTAGATTGAAGAGTATTTTAGAAAAACTGTAATAAATTTATTTTATTTATATTCTCATATACATTTTGGCATCATAAATAATAAACTTGTCTAAAATATGCTTCAAAAATATAAAATAAAATAGTGATAAGATGGTATCTGGTAATAGTTTAACAAGTAACAATTTTTTTTCTTAATGGTGCACACTATAGATATGCCTTAAGATTGACGACATCGTAGATTCAATGAAATACGATAAAATATACTACTTTTTAAAATAACTTATGAGGAAATAAATATTTCTCCATTAAAATGGACAAATAATGATATATATGTATATGCATAGGCTTATAAGGAAATAACTTATTTTCAGAAAAAGTATAGAGTCATACTAATTTATCACTAAGTAAATAGTTTGATCATTATTTTAAAAAATGAGAGCTACATGAAAAATCTTGGATTGGTTTTATTTTACAAGTTGGTATTCGAATATGCTATATTTAAAAAAAAATTCTTTATTGTCTTCAAATTGTTTTGCGTACATATTAGAAGAGAATCCAGTCTGGAGAAAAACATAAATCTTGTAACTATGTCATTTTATGTAAACATGTTAAATATTTTATTCTGTTTTGTATCTTCTGGCAATAGATACAAGTAATATTAACAAAAGAAGACTTAAATATATCTTTTTGTCATTAGGTTAAGCCCCACAAAACTCTGAAAGAAAATATCTCTGTTTTTCATGTTTTTTATGACCCTTGTGGTGCAGTAAGATGCCTGTTTCTAAGCAGCAGTGTTAAACAGAATAAGAGTAATTATTATTGACACATAATGTAATTACCAATAATGTATTGGGTTCAAATGAAGAGAAGCATTTTAATCTTCACATGAAGCGATTGATGTGTTTAGTTCCCATTTGTGTTAATGGCAAGTATTCCCATGAATCTCCATGTCAGCAGAAGACAAATATACTCTAAAGAATCCTCATCAGAAATTCAAGCTGTTTTATTCAGCAGAAAGAATACAGCTCCCTGAGAACGATCTATTTTTTAAATGAAAAGAGATTTCTACTCCATAGAGCATAACCAAAGACTCCCTGCCCTTCCAAACATGTCCACTGTACTGTTTTCTCCTAAAGAGGATCCTTTCAGGCTTCCTGTTATGAGGTGAAACTTCCCTCTGAAAAAATAAATAATTTGAGCAGAATTATTGCCAAATAAGTGCTTTTAGAAAATTCCAGAAAAATGGAATCTTTTGTGTATAAAACTGGAGATATGAAAATTATCTCTATGAGAATTATCTCTAGACAAAGAAAATAGTCTCTTTTTCCCTCTATGTTTTTTTTTTTCTGCTAGAAATGAAAGAGTAATTATTTTCCTGATATCAATACAAGGACATGGGAACATAGACATTTAGAAGAAAAAAGCATTTTTATATCTTTACAGATATCCTCCTTGGTGTAATTTTTATGAAATCAAAATTTCACTGAAGTTATTTTCTATCTTAAGAGCAATAAAACATCAATGTTTCTTTTTTTAAATTTTTATTTATGATAGTCACAGAGAGAGAGAGAGAGAGAGAGAGAGAGGCAGAGACACAGGCAGAGGGAGAAGCAGGCTCCATGCACCGGGAGCCTGACGTGGGACTCGATCCCAGGTCTCCAGGATCACGCCCTGGGCCAAAGGCAGGCGCCAAACCGCTGCACCACCCAGGGATCCCCATCAATAAGTTTCTAAAGCTATATCCAAACTGACTTAATGACTAATTCAAGGAAATATTTGAAAAATAAGAGATTGATTCATTTTAACTATTTACCATAATTTGAATGATTTTCAAAATAAAAACACCAAAAAAAAAAAAAAAAAAAAAAAAACAACCCCCAAATCCTAAACAAACCAACTACCCTTTCTACTTTGAGATCCTTCAGGGAACCATTTTACAAATTGATTAAAATTATGTATAATGAGCATGTTGTTTCCCTGTGAGTAAAACAATGCTTCTGAAATATGCCCGAAGATTGATAAAATAAGTTGCGGCATATTTAAACAACAAAATACTGAGAACATGTTATAAGAGAATTTAAAAATCTTGGGAAAACACTTATGCTTTTATTAAAGACTAGATGAGTACAAATTAAAATGTAAAATGAGATTTTAAATATGTAGCATCAAATATAATAGTATATATAATTATCTCTAACTTTGGAAAAATTGAGGAGAAATTAGAAATGCACTAAATTATTAAAAGAGCCTATGGTGTTGGGAGCTCCCTTCCATCTGCTGGAAAGGATGCTGCCCAAGTCATGAATTGCTGAAAAAAGAATAAAGTCAATTATATCTTAAAAAAAAAAAAAAAAAGGAGAGAGAGCCTATGGTGGACTGGTGGAATTACAGGTGATTTCTTTTTGTGTCTTTGTGCCTTTCCATATTGTACAAACCTTATACATTTAACAGAGGCTGCTACTGTAATCATCAAAAGAATGCCTTAAAATAATCTACTGTAGGTGAAATATGTGTTTCTTGTACATATTTACACATGTAAAAGAGTTTATTAGTATAGTTTTGTTAGACGTAGTCCAAAAATGAATTTTATATGTAGTAATCCCCATGTAAATGATCACATTTCAATGAATAATCCTCAATGTTGTATTATTATTATTTTCTAAAGATTTTATTTACTTATTTATGAGAGACACACAGAGAGAGGCAGAGACACAGGCAGAGGGAGAAGCAGGCTCCCCAAGGGGAACCTGATATGGGACTGGATCGCAGGACCCCAGAATCACGCCCTGAGCCAAAGGCAGATGCTCAACCACTGAGCCACCCAGGTACCCCTCAATGTTGTATTTTTATTGCTTCCCTACTGAATTAAAAATTTCCCAGTTTATATCAGATAACATAATTATCTTATATAACACTAGATACAATAATTCCCAAATATTTTGAAAGAAGTGTACACATAACCCTTCAAGCTATAGGAAATAGGCCATATTGTTCTGTTGTTTATTAAGCAGTGCAAATAGAAGGACAGAGAATTAACTGATTTCCTCTAAGATTAGATAGTGGATTTTACTTGCAAGCATATCTTGTTTTCCTTCCATTTGAGAGATGTTTCAAGCTGATTAGTGAAACTACAATATTGATATGACAGCCTCTATTGCAAAGCTTGATGAATCCTATTTTTAAACACTTAAGCTATGTATCTTTATTAACTTGGCTGGTCTGTTCTGAGAGCATGATACTAGAGCCCACATAAAAATATAGTAATTAGAAAATACTTTCTGACCTTGAGCTGGCCAGAAAATTTCCTTATTTAAAATAGGGAATGCTATACTTTTGCAATAATCTGTTAAACATTTCTTTGGAAGACACGGGGAAGCAAAACAATAAACTTACACTTGCAGTGTCTACCAGCCAGTGGCAAGTTTCCTCACCGAAGAAAAAAGAAAGGAGGATTGAGAGAGTAAATTACATCTCAATGTAATTACATGGTATCAAAGAAATGTGGAGCACAGAATTTTTAAATGGCTTTAATAATGTTATCTGAACAATAACATGTAAGTGAAATCAGTAATTTTTATAAAGGAACAGCTGATTCTAGATCATGTGAAGGTGTGATGAGAATAAAACTTTACACAAAGCCAAGTTCATTAATCATGATGTTGGGACAAGGGCAGAGTTGTGCAGGAAATTTCCTACAACTATGCAACAACTTATCTAAAAGACCTTCAGATGAATTTTAGATGCAATGTGATATTATGGAAAAAAACAGTGGACTAAATTGGAAGATGGACTCTTTCAGCTACTAATTAGCTAGATAGATCTGCAATGTTTGGACCTCATCTTTTTCTTACCTGTGAAATAGGATTTAGAAATCCTATTTTCCACTCAAAAATAATGTCATCATGTGAAATAATTATTGTCCTTCATTTTCCTACATATAACTCGGAAATACTTTTGCCCATACTGATGACTCTATTTAGGATATATTTTAGATTTTTCTTCCCTTGGAGATCCATCATGACATATAATGTAAAGTAAAACTGATCCTCAGCCTAATATAAAAATGTACAATAAAACTATTTTCCATTCTTAGTGCTGTGGGATAGGGGAAGACCATGCAGTGAACCAATGAATTTCCTACAAGATAGATGTGGTGTCATATCATTTACTGAAAACAATTATTCTTTGGTGCCACAATTTCAAAAGGCCAGGAAATTACTGAACAATTAAAAAGGGAAGAGGGCAGAGTTATAATATTCATGGCAATGGGGGTTAGTATTTTTTCATAAAAGAAAATATCCATTAATTTTATCAAAACCACCACCAGTTCTGTTCATTTCCGGTCATGTATTGGTTACCTTTTATAGACCACACAACATGCTAGGCTTTGGAAACACAACAGTAATTTACAGTCAAGTAAAGAGGAAGACATCTGGTTATACAAGGTCCATTGACTGTGTATTTATTTATCTTTTCTCTCCATCAAAGCACCTCTAAAATGGACAAAGAAAATGTGACTGAAGTCAATTCTGGATGACAAATTTGAATACATTTTAGGTACAAGCCTGATGGAGGAGGGCTGCCTGGGTAGATCAGTTGGTTGAGCATCTGATTCTTGGTTTCAGCTCAGGTTGTGATCTTAGGGTCATGAGATCTAGCCCCATTACGGGCTCCATGCTCAGTGGAAAGTCTGCTTGAGACTCTCTCTCTCCCTCTTCCCTTCTCTCTAAAATAGTAAAATTATTATAATTTTTTAAAAATAACTCAGATAGAGGAGATGTAACTGACTGCATACAGAAGACGCTCAAAGTTCTAGATTGAGACAAATGCCAAATGACTATGTTGGACACCTGAAGCAAATACAATATTGTATGTCACCTATACCTCAAATTTTTAAAATGGAATTTTGTATGAAATGTAGTGTATATAAAATGTGGGACTCTTAATACATACTTGTGTTTTCACAAGGGTTCAGTTAAGTGTCCTTGTATAGTTCTAAAATTAATTGCAATGGCCTTTTGCGCTTTCCCCTGGTACTGCATCAAAGCAACTGAAACTCCTTTGTATTTAATTTTAAAAAAGCATTCTAAAATGTCCAAGGTCTACCCCAAGCATAGTGGAGGTCAGGAATGATCTCCAAGGATAGAAAGAGGAAGATTCAGATAAAATCCATGTAATAGCAAGCCAAATTTCTCTAAGCCCTGAACCTGCTGGAATCCGGGGATTAATACTATGCACACCCACAATTATACCACAGGGAATGAAAGTATTATCTTTTGGGCTCCCCAAGAAAGGCTTCCTGTACTGGCAACACATGTCTGATCACCTTAAGGTAAAGTCACAGCCTACAAGGTTGATCCCCACACTGAGTTTCAATCACCTTTCCAGGGGCCTTGTTCTTAAAGATGCAAAGACAGCCGCAAGCCATCAGGCTTTTGAAGAAGCTTCTATAATAAAAGAGAGAAGCAAGACCAAACAAAAAAACAAGTTTTGTGGGAAAAAAGCTCAGGATACAAACCAAAATCTTTAAAAATATTTAATTAGTAACTTCAGAGAAGCAAAGACATCCTATCCCTGAAACCAGAGTAAAAAGGATTAAAGAACAAAAGAGAAATATTAGACATTTTAGAGGATAAACACTTAAAGAATTCAAGAGGTTTAAAATATAAGAAAGATAGAACTCAGGGAAGTGTATGGGAGCAATATTTAACAGAGACAAATCCTCAACTACAAGAAAAGAAATCCAGGAAATACTATCTGGATTTTGTAAACAGAAAAATGTCAGCATATGCACATCATTTAGAACAAGAAAAAGAGTTGAATACACTGCTTCTGGGTATCAGACCTCAGGATTAAGAAGAATGGAGAAGGAAACTACTATTAGTATTTTTATATGAAACATTTAGTGCTTTAAAAATATACTTGCATTATTTAACAAAAACGAGTTTTCAATAAAATAAGCAAGGTTTTTTTTAATGTATTAATATATTTAGCATAAATTGATGATTCAAGAATTGCAGGAAATACATTGAAATAAAAAAGAACAGAAGAGCATTCTAAGGATCTGGAAATTTCTGTAGTGGTAGAAGAGAAATTATTGAAAAAAGAGAGTGACGATACAATCCATGTTCTAGGTCCTATATTCCTGTTACAGTGGAAGCAGGTGTTTCTTCCATTTCCACCAATATTTCCCTCTGATGGCATCCTCCATCCAAACTTTAACATTAACCAAATGACATACCCCGTTAAGATTTCTCCTGATTTCTGCAGTTTTCCAGCCAACTGTCTACTGGACATCTTTGCTTGGATGTCACCAAGATACTGAGAATCATCATGTCGGAAACTGAACTCCTGATATTCACTCCCCATCACATCTTCCTCAAACATTTTTCTTCCTAATGAATGACACCTCTACCCACACTGCAGAGCCACCCAGAAACTTGGGAGCTCTCTTGGTCAACTCATTCTCCCCTTCTCTTTGTAACCTGTCACAAAGACCAGTTGATTTTCCCTTTAAATATCTCTTCAACAGATCTATCTTCCCTATGTCTGCTAGCCCTGCCTTATCTCATACAAAACTAAGTATTTTATTTAATGTAAAAACATTGACTAGGAGAAGGAAGGTGATTAGTTCATTTGGAAGTTAGAGGAAACTCGGACGCACCCTTGAGGAGACTCCACCACATTTTATACTAAGTTAGAAGCAATTATGTGTTTTGGAAGCATTTCTTACATTTTTTTCATCAAATTGTTTTCAGGACCTTCTGCAATGTGTTTCTTCAACTATTGTTTCATGTTATTGAATGTTTATAATGTACTGAAAGTTACTGTAATAAAACAAGGGAATTATATAATCAGATATATAACCTATATTTTTGATGATGATAGTGATGATGGAAAATAGAACAGAATACCTATTTCTGAAATGCTTATATATATATATATATATATTAAAGATTTTATTTATTTATTCATGAAAGACACAGAGCAAATGAGAGAGGCAGAGACACAGGCAGAGGGAGAAGCAGGCTCTATGTAGGGCACCTGATGTGGGACTCGATCCCGGGTCTCCAGGATCATGTCCTGTGCTGAAGGCAGCGCTAAACCACTGAGCCACCCGGGCTGCCTGAAATGCTTATATTTATTTAGCTCATGACTCCATGTAGAAGGAAATTAGCTTTCAAAAGTAAATCTTGTCATTCCTCAATTTTTCTTTTAAGATGGGAGACTTTCTCCATGAGAAATTCAATGCTCCCAGGCTGAACTGCAAAAACATCTCATTTTCATGGAAATTTTTAAGCCCCCAAAGAAAGGTTTCCAACGTAATGCAATCAGTACAATTTCAAGTATTTCTACCTGCCCAAAATTAAAATATGGCAGAAGAGAAGAACAAAAGTTCTTGGGAAGCTTGTCACTTTCACTGACTATCTTCTCTTGCATGCAATCTACTCCCCAATAACTGAAAAGCGGAATTCATAGTAGTGGCAGGATGAAAAGACAGCTCAAAGGAGGGAGGAAAAATCAATGGGAAAAAAATCAATGTGAAAGTTGTAAAAGCTATACCAATTAGCTCTCTAATATATGGCCTTTTGAAGTGCCAAAGAGCATTTTTAAGTGCTACTTTTTATTTTTATTTGAATAGACTCACTGCTAATGGTACGGAAGCAATCATGTGAAACCAAAAAGACTAAACCCTAAAAAGAGCCTTCAGAAGCTAAAGGAGTATTTATAGTCTATAGGATGGGTCCTTTATATTCACACCCAGTTTTTCTTGCTTCCTGTGAATTACCTTTCAATATATGTTGACATATGACTCTCAGAGTGTGTTTTAATCTCTTGAATAGGGCAGAAGAACAAAATAGATACCATAATTTGTAACTTTTCCTGATATGTTGGGATACATGCATATTCTCTAACATTATCACTAAGGAGTTTAAATTCCCAAAAAGAGTGCTTTGGTACATAGAAATAATAAGAATGGATACTTCATTATTATTATTACTATTATTATTATTATTATTATTATTATTATTATTATCTAATCCCATTGGGTTCTCTGATTTCTGATGAAGATTGTAATGAAAATATCGAAGGAGATAGTGTTCTTTACTCACTGTAAAACATTTATTTTCCCAATTAAGCCCTTACAAAGATGAGAATAAGATGAAAAAAAAATGAAAATAATTATCCTTGGGATAATAAATCATACTCAGTTTTTAAGTAATAATAGCATTCATTTATACAGTTCTTATCATAACCCAACACCATTCTATATGTTTGTTAGCTCATCAGTTCCCTTAATCCTCAACTACCCTAAGAAACAGGAGTATCATTATGACCCCCATTTATGGAGCAAACAGATCCACAGGGAGAGTAAATAATTTACCCAGAGTCATATGAGTAAGTGATACAGTGGCGATTCCCTCAGGCTGTTTGGTGCTATGATCTTAAACAATTGCTTTTCAGTAAAACATACTTTGGTGGCTAAAAGTTGTAGGACTTTATTTAGTGACAGGCAGAGAGCTGGCATTAAATATTTGTTGCAGAATTAAATAGGGAAGCCCTGCTGGTCTATCATAAATATAATAAAGGATATCTTAGCCCCCTCCAAAATGTCTTCACTGTGTCTGAGACTGAGTAGTAGTATAACTACCTAGAAGGACATTTATATATATAAATATATAATATATATTTTTATATTTATAATTTATATATATATTGCATTTTTATATGATTTTTATTTTATATATTACATATTTTTATTATACATGTGTATATATATTCCTAGAAGGAAATTATGTATTTCATAAAGTGGTTAGAGCTAGAGAAGACTGTTAGCTAAAAGCCATGATTACAGATGATAGCCTTGTCTTTATTATTTTTTTTTTCTTTTAAGGGGCTATTCACTGTTTTAAAGACACTCTTTATAGTGTTAAGAAAGAAGATAACTTTTTCTTGTTTATTAAAGAATTTTATTATTAAAAGATGATTCATTTTACCAACTTACCTCTCAGTAGCTATTGAAATAAATCATTTGACTCTAAATGTATTCTTGTTATGATAATACTAATAATTAATGTATTTCCAAAAGCTAAGTAATCCTTGCATTCTTAATAAACTCTTCTGTGTAAGGCTTAGCCTGATGGATTCCATTTGCTAGTATTTTATTTAGAACATATGCATCTATGGTAATATTTTTCTTCACTCAATAACAATATGAATAGCACCAGAATAATTTTTCTTTGACGATAAAACTTTTAATCAAGACAACTCTTGATTAGTGTACTTTGGGAGTAGCTGTTTGATCGTCATAGTTGTGGCTCTATTTCATTTTCTTAATGTCCTTGAAAAATAGTGGTAATTCATATTTTCACAGAAAATTTTCTATTTTGTCTGCATTTCAAAATATATTGGTGTTTTATAGCAGTGTTCCCTTCATTTAAAGAAGTTTTTCTCCTGTTCCTTAAATAGAATTCATTTTCTTTGACTTTACTTTGTATACTTTGAAGTACATTTTCTGTCACGTACTTCCCTTTTATAGATTTGTTAAGGTTTTAGATTATTCTTTAACAAGATTTTGTTTATCATCTGAGAGAGAGGGGCAGAGACAGAGAAGGTGAGAATGGGGAGGGGTAGAGGAAGAGGGAGTGAGAGAATCCCAAGCAGACTGCATGGAATGTGGAGCCTGAAAGGGGGCTTGATTTCAAACCCCTGAGTGTGAAATTTCTTGACCTGAGCTGAAATCAAGAATTGGACACTTAATTGACCACCCACCCAGGCACCCTAGTGATTTTGTTCTTATACTCATTTTCACTCAGCCTTTGTTTCAATACCTTTTTGAGGGGAGTGTTTTTACACTCATGCCAGGATTTTTCTTTTTTTTAAAGATTTGATTGATTGATTGATTGATTGAGAGTGTGATATGGAGGAAGGACAGAAGGAGAGACAGAGAAAGAATCTCAAGCAGATTCTGAGCTAAGTACCGAGTCTAATGCAGGCCTCGAGCTCATGACCCTGAGATTATGACCTGAGCCGAAATTAAGAGTTGGACACTTACCTGACTATGCCACCCAGGCGCTCCTAGGATTTTGGATGTTTTAATGACCATTTGAGAGCACTGGCTCTTGCTTCATTATCAGCATTATTTCTTTATTTTCCTTTCTAATTTCTGCTCATCATTATCCGTATCTTTTGCTTTCCTTTTTTTAAAAAAAAGTCTTATTTCTTATGCTTAATGCACTGTTTAGTTTCATAAATAGTTTCAGTAACAGAAGCCTTTAAAGATTTAAGTTTCCCTTTGAGGACAGCTAGATAATGTCACAACTTTTGACATTTTATTATATCACATTTCACATTTTCTTAGTTTATGGTTTATTTTGACATAATAATTTTTATAAAAGAGCATATTGATTTTCTCAAGTGTTTAGATTTTAGAAATCCTTTTGTTTTTAAATTTCTACTATTGTTGAGTTGTGGTTAGAGAATGCGGCCTTCTAAATTTCTGTGTTAGAGAATGAGTTGAAGTTATACTCTGAATGTGTATCTGTATGTGTGGATGTATATAGTGTATCATCATAGATTTTTATAGATTATCCACAAACAGTTAATATACTTCATTTTCTATGATACAGAGTTATCATTCTCTTTTTGTACTTCTACTGATTTGGGCTTATATACATGAATACTACATTGGGCATTGCATAAAGTCTGGTATATTGTGCCTTCTCTAGCACTAGCACCTGATGTCAATACACATTACCCTTTCATTCTGTTTAGAATTATCTTACATCCATTTTTTGTATTAGTTTTATGTTGCTCATTTTCTCTAATTTAATGAATTTGAACAGTGTTTTACTGAGTTCGTTGCAAATTTTATGTATAATCATAGTGTGAAAATTTATCTGCTCATTTCCAATATGTAGGTCTGATTTCTGTATTTTTATCTCATTGCATTGAAATATGTTTATGCAATATTAAATAATGATGATAAAACTAGGTATCTCTTTAATTCTTCTGATTTTAATGGATTTATCTTATTATTTTCTACAAGTTTAATGGTAACTCTGGATTTATCTTATTATTTTCTACAAGTTTAATGGTAACTCTCACTTTGTAATAGGTATTCTTTATTCTGCTAAAATTAGTAGTATGCATTTAGAGTACTGAGTACTCAGCCTCTCCTATCAATTTTTCTTTACTTTCCTCTCTCTTTTTTTTAATTCTCAACTCCAATTGAGTGCATTACAGTAGTTTGACTTTTTGATTTATAGAAAAGGAGCTCTTATTTTTCTCCTCCTCTGCCTCCTTTCCTCAAATATCCAGCCACCACAGCTACCAACTAGAAACAAAACCAATTCAATGCACTTCCTATCAGCAATTTCTGCCTTCCTCAATTCTACATGAATCATGGTACATCGATATATTACTCAGAAACAACACTGCCGTTGACATTATTGATATTACATATGAATGAGGGAGTGATTCAATTGAGAGCAGGGGGTTATGTATGATAACCCACAAAACTCTTCCTGATGCAGCACATGAGAAAACAATAGAGTCTCTGGATATTTCCCAAAGATGCTGAATAATTTTCCCTGCCTAGCAAAATAGCCTTTGTTTACCCTGCTCTTAATAAACTCCTCTGCATGAAAGGCACATGGAGTTGCGGAAACGCACAAAGCAGCTAATGAAATCTCCAGGTGTTTGAGTTTGAAGAGTTTGAAGGCTGTTCTTTATGTTACTGCTTGTTTTGAATGTAGTAGTCTTATGTTTTAAATGTTTATGAAAAAATTATCACTTAGAAGACTTAATTTTAAGAAAAACTAATTTCTTCAGGCATATAGTGAGGTTGTCTTTATATTGACAATGTGGAATGTGACCAGTGTCACTGTTTAAGAGTATGGCTTACATCCTTTCCAGATAAAGGAATAACAGCCAATATGGCATTTGTTGTAAAAGGGTAATTATTAGATGAGAAGGTTTTAGCTGGTAAAGACTTAAGGAGTATACTATTTTTTTTTTAATCATACTGCTTTTCATTTTGCAGAAAATCAAATTATAATTATTGACTTCTTTTTTTTTCCTTTTTTTAAAAATTTTTATTTATTTATGATAGTCACACAGAGAGAGAGCTAGAGAGAGAGGCAGAGACATAGGCAGAGGGAGAAGCAGGCTCCATGCACCAGGAGCCCGATGTGGGATTCGATCCCGGGTCTCCAGGATCGCGCCCTGGGCCAAAGGCAGGCACCAAACCGCTGCGCCACCCAGGGATCCCTAATTATTGACTTCTATCTCCTTTTGCTTAATACTAAGTATTCTAGGGGAAAAAAATATTTTTAGTTTATTTTAACCACTCTTTGACTTATCTTTTGGTGTTCTAGAATTTTTTGGTGTCTCTATACAGGTCAGCAACAAAATAAAAAGGAATATTGCCTTATAAACTGAAATGTTTACAGAGTTAATGTTGAGTTCATTGTTACTTAGTTACTTGAAAGCGTGTGGTATATAACAACATTTTTTAATTTTTTGAATGACTGTTGTATTTGTCTCAGAGAACAAAATATGCTGAGAAGATTCCTGCCCCTCACCCCCATTGATTCCTTCTGAGATGGAAAGCCAAGGTTGCTTACAGAGTATACAAGAGAGCAGCTAACCCACTGAGCACTGAGGGTTTTAAAAGCAGGATGCAAACAGGTACTTGAGCAGCATTAACTCTAAAATTTATAAGTTATGGGAAAGAATCAATGAGAATTTAGGGTTTTATTTAAAAATTTTTCCAGCTTAGGTTGTAATGGACTCTTGAACATTCCTGTAATAGCTTGTCCTGCTATCTGAGCATTGATATAATGGGTAAAAGGAATTTTTATAGTGATAGCCCAATATGTGAAGACACTCTTTCCAAGTTTATACAAGTAGGTCCAAGTTTTAAGTTTTAACATTTGAGGACAGTATTTCCCAATATTGTCCATCAACCTCATAAACTCTGTCCCCTTTTGTATTTTTCAGGTTAGTCCCTTGCAATAAATAAAGGAAGGGAAGCAGGAATTGCAGAGATGAAGTTTATTTATTTTTAATAATTTTTTTAAGTAAGCTCCACATCCAACGTGGGGCTTGAACTCACAACCCTGAGATCAAGAGTCAGATGCTCTACTGACTAAGCAGCCCCGAGATGAAGTTTAAATCCAGGCCTATTTGATGCTAAGTCTGTGATCTCTCTAATGTTTCATGCTGTACAGAGAAACTAGAACTGTATTCCATTTATTAATCTGAGCTTTTTTTTTCTCCAGGAACTTGCAGTTTTATTAGAGTTTTCTTTTTAAGCTAGGAGTGTTAAAAATATTTTCCCTTCTCCTTTTCTTTCTGTCACTATCTAGACCCTGATGAACACAGGAATTAACATAAAGTTATCCACCAAGTGTCAGAAAAGAGTGTAAATAACACAAAGCTCTGAGTGCCTGCCAGTCAACAATCTAGAGGCAGTTCTCCATTTGGCCATATTTCAGGTTATCTCTGGTGATTGTTTCCTCCATCCTCTGGTAGTGGCAGGTGATGAATGATCCAGTTTACCCCATTACTCTGGGCAAGCATTGAAATGATCAAGATGAAAGTGTTCATCAATACTATTTTTTTTTTTGTAAAAACTAATCCTTACAATTATTATTATAACTATAATGTGCTGAGTGCCTACTGGATGCCAACACTTTATAAAACTCATAAACATATGATCAGAAGTGAGTTTTAAATCCCCAGTTTACAGAGGAGGGACCTGACAGCTCAGAGAGGTCAAACCACTATACCATCATACACCACTGGTTCATGTTTCAACATGAGTTCAAATCCTGATCTGCCTGTTGTTACAACATACACACTTCTCACTTTACCCTGCTGCCTATCAACCAAATAAATAAAATGCAGGCAGCAGGCAGCAGGGGAGGAAGCTAAGAATACAGGCAGCCATCTAATCATGCAAATGTCTTCCAATCACACTTCACTGTGTCTCATATGTATAATCTCATTTAATTTACGGAACATACAAAAGTGGAGGCCAAGAATGCAGAAAGACAGAGTGAAAGGAAAGTGCCTGTTTTGTATGGAATCACTAAGGGAAAGAAAGGTCACATTGCCAGCTGGTGCTATGCTGTCTGTCATCGGGTTTTATAATATGGTGTAAACACTGGGGTCTGTGACACCGAACAAGAAGGGAATAGCTTATTACCTCCCAAAATAGCACAAATGCCAAGCAACTTTAACTGGCTTAGCCTCAGGAAATTTCTCCATTCTCCAAGAATGTAAGGTCACATTAAATTATTTAGAGACATAAAGCTTGAGTGTATCAAAAAGCTAAACCTCGGTGCATTATTTTGATGATGGTTGAGTGAGGACTTGCTGTGTTCTTGAGTTCAGACTTCCTAAAGAGGCCTGATATTAAATCAGTTGTTGAATCATGAAAAAATAAACACAACATCTTATTAAAGGAAAACTGAACTATACATGTATTAGTGAGAAACCTACTTGGCATATTCCTCTGAATTTAAAATAAAAAAGCTGTCTCCCAGGCAAAGGTTGTCATTCTGTAGGGAAGACTTGAAATGAAATTATAAATCCCCAAACAGAGATTTTATTAGAGTGGAAAACCTGACAGAATCATAACCACAGAAGCAGAATGTGGTAAAGGCTCTGATGAACACTGGCTCTATGTGATTCTTAAACCATTAGGACAACAGAGAGAAGAAAACATCAATTAATAATTTTATGTTTACTCATACTTATTTCTCACTAAAATGGTTATATTTTCCTTTGGTAAAATTAATTTTGATAATTCTCTTTGAGAGGCTGTTTAAAAAAAGAAGAAAGAAAGAAAGAAAGAAAGAAAGAAAGAAAGAAAGAAAGAAAGAAAGACTCCAAAAAAAGTTTCTAACTTAGGAAAACTTTTCTATCTACAATGATGCCTGTTTTTCAGAAAAGAAAAAAAAAAAACTCTCAAACTCAGACTTCAGAAATCTGCGGTATTTTCTTTAAAAAGAGGAGGAAGAGGTTGTTTATGCAATATCCATGTCCTCACTTCTATTATCCATATGCCTCCTCTCAAAGCTGATTGCAGTTTATTTGGCAAGGCTATGCTTTTCAATCTTCAGCAGTGGGATCCTATGTTTGAATAAAGTTGTGTATAGAGACCTGATCTATAAATCAAATGCAAGGTCAGCTAGACTGTTGAAAACTGGAAGTTGTGAGTAGGGAACAAAGCCCACTGTAAATGATTTCTCCTCCCCACTCAGTAGTCCCTAAGTCTCCAAGGAAACCATGAGAAGAATGCCCCCAACCATATTCTTAACCAGATTTCACTTGTTCAGATTCCGTTCCACTCCATTCTTTGTGGTTAAGTGCCTGTTCATGTTTCTGAACTCCTGCTACGTGTTAATCTTCAAGAATAATAATAGATAATCACCATGATAAGCAATAAGTCATTTTTTTCCTAGGGTTAACTAGCAGTTTTAAAGGTTTTTTGTTAAAAAATGTAATCATAATAGCAGGTGTCAATACTATGTACAAATACTGTAGTAAGAGGCTATATTTCAATACTGTATCAGTGGGGGTTCTCCAGAGAAACAAAAATCAATGGTGTGTGTGTGTGTGTGTGTGTGTGTGTGTGTGTGTTTAGAGATTTATTTTAAGGAATCAACTTGTAATTGTTAGGGCTGGTAAGTCTGAAATCTGTAGGGCAGGCCTGTAGGCTGGACAGTCTGAGGTCTTAGTCTTGAGGCAGAATTTCTTTTTTTCAGGAAATTTCAGTTTTTGCCCTTAAAGCATTCTACTGATTGGATGAGGTCTACCTGTATCATTGAGAGCAACCTTCTTTACTTGAGGTCAAATTATTGTAGATTTTAACATCTATAAATACCTTTATAGCAACACGGAGATTAGCGTTGATTAAATAAGGGTACAGTAGCCAACACATAAAACTAACCATCAAAAATAAAATGTAACATAACTTTTACATGATATATACACATAAAATAAATGCTAAATATATTAATCTAGTAATTTCAAGAAAGTACAACACATTTAGAAATTAAACACATTTAATAATTAAAAGTTACCGCACTTGGGACTCCAGGGTGGCTCATCGGTTGAGCATCTGCCTTTAGCTCAAGGGCCTGATCCAGGGGTCCTGGGATCGAGTCCTGCATTGGGCTCCCTGCGAGGAGCTGCTTCTCCCTCTGCCTGTGTCTCTGCCTCTCTCTATGTGTCTCTCATGAATAAATAAATTAAAAATCTTAAAAAAAAGTTACTGCACTTAATTTGAAGTTTTAAAAACATACAAAAATATTATAATTGCCTTATCTGATAGTTGATCTTTGTTTCATGACAAATTATTACAGAGGAAGAAAATTTTCTTTCATTTTGGATTTTGTTGGTTGAATTGTTAAGGTAAGTCCAAATGTATCTTCTTTTTTTTAATATTTGCATCACTTTATTTTATTTATTTATAATAAATTTATTTTTTATTGGTGTTCAGTTTGCCAACATACAGAATAACACCCAGTGCTCATCCCGTCAAGTGCCCCCCTCAGTGCCCGTCACCCATTCACCCCCACCCCCCGCCCTCCTCCCCTTCCACCACTCCTAGTTCGTTTCCCAGAGTTAGGAGTCTTTATGTTCTGTCTCCCTTTCTGATATTTCCCACACAAATGTATCTTCTAATTGTCGTTAGGGTACTTTTGGAACCATATAAGCTCGCTTCCCTTTTTAAGAATGAAAATACTTGTGTGCTTGTTCTAATTTGGTTTTACTAGTAAAATCAATATTACTTTTGCTAAGTTAGATTTTATATCTGTTTCTGTGTTCAGATCAGAGTATCACACAACATTCACATCTTCTGTTTGAGATTCCTCGTTAAAGTATTTACAAAGAACTCTAGCTTTTAGTGAGTAGTCCAACACTTAAAAACTCCAGAAAACATCACTGGATAATATTCAAATAATATAATATTTGGTTCTTTTAGAAAAGCCAAGGACATATATTGCACTTACCAGTTTAAAGACTTCTTTTACTTCTAACACGGATCATTTCTTAGAACACATCTCGTAGGACTTATATACATATGCAATTGCCCATATTTATTTTATCTGCAGAAATGTCACATTGTTTGCAAAAGGCCACATCACACACTTATAACACAGCAGTGGCCACCGACAATACTAATTGACTAGATTGTGTCCCTTTCTCTGTGTTCCCATTCTGGTTCCCAGATACGTCAGCGTTAACCTTCAGCTTTCCATGTCCATATGTCCTTCTTACTTTTGACATATGTAGATTCTTTTGAAACTAGAACGTATTGATTGTTAAGCTTTCGTTCTCACAAGAAAATTAAAAGATACTTTCTCTTTTACCTGATTTGTCAACTTAAAAAAAAACAACTATTTTTTCTGTTCATTTATATTTTGATACTTTTTTTCCTCTCAAAGATTTTATTTATTTGAGAGAGAGACAGACAGAAACAGAGACAGAGAGAGACAGAGAACAAGCAGTGGGGAGGGGCAGAGAGAAAAGCAGAGGAAGCCTGATAACTACACGGGGCTGGATCCCAGGACCCTGAGATCATGACCTGAGCTGAAGGCAGATGCTTAACCAACTGAGCCACCCCAGCACCCCTTAACATCTCTTTAAAAAAAAATCTTGAGCCAATTTTAAGATTCCCCACTCCCTTCTCTAGGATAAGAGATAAGCATTTGTTTAAATAAATAAGTAAATACATTTCTTACGGTAACAAAATAATCCTGATTCTTCCCTCCTGTCCCTGTATTATTGTCATTCATTTTTACTTCTGTGTGAGTAGATCTACAAACAGGCACAAATTTTCAGTTATAAAGAGAGATACAAGTTCTTAGAATCTAATGTATAGCACAGCGATATAAAAAAATAAGAGAAATAAATGTCTTTATTTTACCTTCACTTATTTCTTCTTTGATGCTCTTCCTTTCATTGTGTAGCCCCCAAGTTTCAGACCTGTATTATTTTTCTTCTCTCTAAAGAACTTCTTTTAACATTTCAGGCAAAGCAGGTCCACTGGCCAGAAATGCTGGTTCACAAACTGGGGGGTTCTTTCGCTAAGATCTGGAACTGGCTTCCTAAATAGAGGGCAGGCAGATGAAGAGAGAGACAGCCATTCCAGAGCCCTAGGCACAGGTTTAACAAGCAAGGGCACTTACTTAGGAGGATTGTCTTGGTGCTCGCAAGATCTATAGATCTCTGCACCTACTCGCCAGAATCCTAAACGTTTCTAAAGAGGCCTGAATGGGGTTCCACCACGTATGCTGCTCAAAAACACTTGCTTGCTCAAGGCTGCACCTTTGAAGACAGCTGGCTGTGGAAATGGGAGGCAGCGTGCTTGTTCCAAAGACTGAGAAGGTGCAGGAGCCCAGGGCCAACTGGTGGGTTGACCCGAGGCCACATCCTCTCAATGACCTTCCCAGATACTCCAACCCTCAAGGCAGCCTCTTACAATCTTCTGCAATATGCCCAGCAGGGTCAGCGAGGGACTTCACTTGGAGGTGGCTCCCTTGGCTGTAGTGGAGGCAGATACCACAACAACACAGGTTCGCCCAAGAGAAAATGCAGATTGAGATAATGATTCCCAAAATATGTAATTTTTTTCCACCAGGAGCTCACTGATTTACTGAGTCCTCCACGCTGGGAGTTGAGTTACACAGAGAGTTCATTTGCGTCCTCCTGTGATTTAGTAGAAAAAGGATACATTAGCAGACTCATCAGGTATGAATACACAATGGTCTGTTTCATTACTGACACAGCCACCTTCTTGCACAATAATAATGGCCAAGGCCATTCTGTTTTGGAGGACAGCTTTTACCAATTAGAGACCTTTCAGTGTTCGGTAAGGACAGGCATTGCCAAGCTATCATTTAAGGCTTGTTAGTGAATTTTGTGGGGCTTCTATATGTGCTATCACAATCCTCAAACCAATGGGGAGGGCAAAAATGGCAGCTGAATGATCATATGAGTAGAAATAGAATATGCCCTCTCTCTTGAGGAGAGGCTGGGAAGATTTGTTACTGAGGGGTGGATTCTCCTCTGTGTCCAGGGAGAAACTGGGGTGCAGCGGCCCAACCACACAAGTGGAAGCCCAAGATCAAAGATTGTGCCACATGGCTACTGGGTCCCATTCAGTGCAACCCAAGGAATACCTGAGGATGAGTAGTGAGTCATTGCCAGACCATCTTCTGTCCTTGAATGTGACAGAAAGACCACATGGTTCCAGTGATCTCCATCTCATATTCCTGATACAACTGGGTTGATTCTGTTTAAAGTGATTTTTCTGTTCCCAGAAGACAGGAGCCCTGGTGGTCAGATGGCCATACTCTGGGGTGAGCCACGTGAACTTATCCCAAGTCTGAGTGCAGCTACCCATGGTTCCATTGGTGGTAGTTTTAGGGCCTTCCTGATCAGCAGTTGGATCGGCTGCCTGTGTTGTCTGACAGAAAAAGAATACCCAAGCCTGGTGTTATAGATAATGTGTGTCACCAGGCAGTCTTCTGGATCAGCACTGGTAATAGCAGATGCAATAGGAGTACTAGTTCTAGCTTGTTTCCAGTCCCCTGCCTGAAGCGGTGATACCCGTCATGGCAATGGGACAAAGCTAGAGAAGCTGCCAACACATTCAACAGTCCACCAGGTCCACAAGGAGGTCCACCATAGGAAAGCATTTTCATCAGGTGCCCACCCTAGGACCAGACACCACAGAAGGAGCAAAAGTCCAAAGTTGAAAAGAAAGATATTTAGTAGGAACTTGTATGGGAAGGTCTTCCCCTTCTATAAGAATTGTGTCTGTGGCCTGATCCTTAGATGTGGCTGCTGCATTAGAAACTTCATCTGGTTGTCCATTCATACATGATAGCGGCGGGGAGGCAGAGCTCCCCTCACGCAGGAGGAGATATGATGGGGATGGGATATGTCAGATCGGGACCACTGCATTCTCCACTCTTGCAATGCTGTGTGTTCTATTCCAGGTATGGTGTGTTTCCATAGGTCCAGCTTGCAGCAGGACATTGGAATCCTAGTGGAGACTGGGTAGTTCTCCCTCACCCAGGAGTTCAAAGTAACTCGCCCATCATGGAGGGATATTTCATTGTGAACTCCAGTAGATGACACCTTTCCCAGGCCTGAGGGGCCTGGTGTTCTCTGCAGCATAGCACATTGATTTATAGTAAGAGTCTGGCCAACTTCATCTTCTGTGACTTCGACACCTTTGAGGTGTGGGGAACTTGGCAGGCACTCCTAATCTGGCATATGGGACAGCAGGCTCTCCTGGCTGATCATTCAAATGTATCGAAGCCTGGGACAGTGCTTTAGTCCACCTGGCCAAGAGATGGCTTTAGCTGTTAGTAATTTAATTTACTGCTTTAATACTTCATTTTTCCTTTCTACAGGAAAGGAAACCTTTCTGCTTATGGGTTATAGGGGAGATGGAATCTCTATTCAATGGCATGTTCTTTTCCTAGTCTTGTACATCATGGCCTGTGAAATATGACCTCCAAACATGTTCAACATGGGTATCCATTTATGGTATTCAGTTTTCCTAATCCCCTAATAATGGCAGCCTGGTTTTCACCTTTACAGGGGAAAGCTTGGGTGAGACCCGAAACAATGTCCATATAAACCAAGGCATACTTAGAGCCCTCATTTGAAGGGAAGGAGCCAATATACTCAATCTGCCAATCTGTCACCAGTTGGAAACTCCAGTGGATGGCCCCAGACTCCTTTGACAGTTGCTTTGACTATTGCTGAGACCACAGAGGACATGCTATTATTGCAGCTATGCAAGCACTGTATTTCAAGGGTAATCTGGAGTCTTAGGCAACACATCATCCTACTTGGGCATGACAGCAGCTGCTTTTCCTATGCACCTAATCCACTATATCTTCTGAAGGGTTGGTTGCTAGGGCTCATACCTTAGCCAAGACATTAACTTCTTGGTTGCCAGGGATGTTTGGTCTGTTCCACTGTTGATCACCACAACATCCTCTGCTCCACTCTTCTCACTCCTCCAGGGATTCCAACCTATGGCATCCCAATCAGGCTTTGTCACAAGCACCTGGACCTTAAGCCCCTCATCGTCACCCTCTTAGCTTTGCTGAAGTACACACTAGGATCTCCAACTGCTTCTCCTGCTCGTTCACCTTGCCTGCCCGTCCTGAAGGCGGTAGAGTAGTGGACGCTGCACCTTGTCCTCTAACCTCGACTCTTCTTCCACCTTCCTACCTCAAGCTTCAGCCTATTCAATCCTGGGGCAGCAGTTTGCCCTGTGTTCACCACTCTCTTATGCATTAAGAAGAGTTGTTGATTTTTCAGTCTGTTCATGTTTTACTTGTTAGGATGGAGTGACAACTTCCAAGCTTCTCACCTGTGGCTTCTTCTCTCTTTTTTTATTAGTGTACCAGTTATCTGTTACCGTGTTAACAATGTAGCCAAAAACAAAAACAAAAACAAAAAAACAACATGCCGTGTAACAAAGTGCCACGTTGCCTAAAACAACAAACACATCAGGAATTTGGGAGTAGTTGAATTGCTTGGTTCTGTCTCAAAGTCTTTCACAGGGGTTGTAGTTACAGTATGAGTAAAGGCTAGAGCCATTAAGTCTTGGCTGGAGAAAAGTCCATTTTCAAGCATGTTCATGTGATTTTTTTTGTCAGTCATGTTATAACAGAGACTTATGGGAAGAAGATACCATGGCAGGTAATGATTCTGGGGAAAGGTGAATCCAATCCATGTTGGATAAGTATGATAGGCCTCGCTAAGGAGTTCGGTCATTGTCTTCCAGTGGAGGGTACTTGGAGGCTTTTAAGCAGTGAAAACTGTTCACAGAAATGGAATGTTAGTAGCTTCATTGTTTTATAGTGTGGGATCAAAAGGTGTTAAACAGCAAAGAGACCCCTTGGTCAAGGTTTATGTCAAGAAAGGGAGAAGGCTCAACAGAACTCACCTGCCCATCTGTCTGCAGATCTCAGGAAGCTCTGAGCCTCTGCAAGTTTTGTGACATTTTTTGATCAGAATTCGATTCTGAGCTAGCTCCAGAAACTAGAGAATGTGTCCCTGGGCTGGGCTGGGCTGGGCTGTAAACCAAGCATCCAAGCATACCAGCCATCGCATCCTTTTGCTTTGGATGTTTTCTGTAGCTCAGGCAATAGGAAAGCTAATATGTATCAAACACTTATCTCCGGCATGCCTGCTTTAAGTGCTTTATGTGAATTAATACCTTTAATCCTCATAAGAGCCCCTTGATAAGTTACTATTATTACTCAAATTTTACAGATATGATAACTGAGAGATGCAAAGTGGGTAAGTGTTTCATGGTTACAAAGATAATAAAGGGTGGTGCTGAAATTCAAGCCTAGGAAGTTAAACTGAAGACTTGATCTCAACCCTCTCATTGATGCCACTTTCAGGGAAATTGCATAAATACTCAAGCTTGGAATTGTGTTTAGATTAATTAAATTTCTGCTGCAGACAGCTCAGGGGAAGTAAGCATAAACAATGTAATCTTTAAGATAAACCATGGTCTGTTTTTAACTATTTCTAAAGAGCATTTTTCCTTGAAATGAGCATTATTGGTAAACATTTCAGTGTAGTTCTTTTTATTCTTTCCACCAATTGGAATGTGTCCCATTTCCAATTTTCAGTAATATTATTTGCCTCTTTATCCTCAAAGTAAAACCACACTGTAACACATGTGATTAGTCCATTACTTATTGAGATATAATCTGTATGTTCAAGTAAATTATTATACTGCTACCTGGGTATGGCTTAAAAGTGGAATTGACCAATATAACTGACACTGACAATCAGATGTCTTTCCTGGTACCACATAGATTGTAGACCAATGGGCTGTGAAATATTAATCCAACTGTAGGTCTGTGTTTATTCTTTTCAAAATATGAAATTACATGATTCACTTTATTTACATATCCTCAATTTGTTAGTCTCTAAATGTGTAGCTATTACTTTGGCTATTTCTGACCTACATCTATTTCTACTTCACGACGGCCTCAGGTGTTAATTTTGATAACTCTCAGCTTGTTATATGAAGAACAAACTTTGTCTTTAATTGGACTTGTACAGAGTATGCATCATAAAAAAGAAAAACTAAATCTTTTTCTGCTTTTACTAAATTAGGTATAAGAACCCCTTCAAGTGTATTATCTTGTATTTATACTAGTTTTAATAAGTTTGGAAGATTAAGGGCATTACTTCTTGAACAAAGTTGGAAACAATCAGATCCTTTTTTTAGAATGTATTACAAACAACGCTCTTTATAGCTGCCAGGTAAGACACAAATTACATTTTCTCACATTGTTTATTTTTTAAAGAAGAGGATTACATACATTGCCAATCTGTTGTAATCTCATTAAATTGTGTGTTAACAAAACTCTCCACAATACAATTAAGAAAGGTCTCTATAAAGATTTTCTAGGCACACACAATGAGCAGCCGTTTTCCAACTCCTGCATGGACCCACCTTGGAAGTGTCTATGTAGATGATGCCTTCTGTGGCACTAGTGGGCCTTACTGTTAATGGTGATTCCTGTAGCTGTAACACAGAGCCCCTGGGAGTAGCTAACACACTATAGGAATTCCTCGTGCCACTGACAGGTGCTCACCCAGTCTTTCTTCCTTACTCAGAGCCTCTGCTCTTGTGTTTCTCTCTGCCTAGAGTAACTGTGACCTTAGACCTTTGCATGCGTAATGCCTCGACTTTGAGTTTGCTCAAACAGTACTTCCTCAGAAACTTTCCCTGATGAATGAAAGAAAATTCCAGCAGCTCCAGGGACAATGGCATGTTATTCTGTAGGGTAAGCATTCCATCGTTCAAAGCTCTAGGTGTTGAAACATCTGTATTCATTTGGTGGGGCTGCAGTAGCAAAACACCACAGACTGGGTGACTTAAACAAAAGACATTTATTTTCTCCTAACTTTAGAGTCTAAAACTCTGAGACCAAAGTGTTGGCAGGTCTGGGTTCTCCCGAGGCATCTCTGTTTGACTTACAGATGGTCACCTTCTCGCTCTGTCCTCACATGGTTTTTCCTTTGTGCACACATATCCCTGGTGTGTCCACATTTCCCCTCCTCACAAGGACACCAGTCAGATTGGATTACAGCTCACCCTAGAGGCCTCATTTTAACTTAATCACCTCTTTCAAGGCTCTATCTCCAAATACCATCACTTCCTGTAGTAGTGTGGGTTCACCAAATGAATATGGAAGGGACACAAATTCAATCATATCACCATTCTTTGTCCAAAGGATTCTTCCTGCGTTCTGGATACCCTCTTCTACATCAATACTTGTCTTTGGAGCATTATCTCATGCCCTTCGTACATGATACTTTACTGAACTTAATTTGAAAATGCCTGCTAATTTACTGTAGCAGATGAGAGAATGTGCCTCTCAGATTTCCTACTGCAGTAACCACGATTGACTAAAGGCCGCACTGGGGTGCTCTGAATCCTTTGCTGCATCTGCACCAAGGTGACACTCCTGTTGGCTGCTCCCAGCCAATGACTCAATGCAGCAAGGATATCAAGGCAGATTCTTTCCTATGAGACACAGTGCTCCTCTGGCTGGAGACTTTGGCTTGAGGATTCTCATCAGTCTCTGGAAAATGTCTTTAAGTTGCTCTGTAATCTAAGACTTTCTTTCTATCCCTCCCCATCACAGGGGTGAGATCTGCACTAGGCTGATGGCTTCCCATCCTCCTCTGGCCCCCTTCTCATTTCCCCTCACAGGCATTTCTCCCAATAATCTCTTGTACATCTAATCATCTTGACATCTTTTTGGAGGACCTGGAAAAATGACTTTCACCTGTGTAAATGATAGAGGTCATCTCTTTTCTGAGAATGTGATTTAAATTGAGACAATGAACTCAAGAGTGGAAATTCTAGCAGGCAAGGAAAAATATATATATTTTAGAGAGCCGAAATACGACTGAAATAATTCAGCGCTTAAAACAGGTACAACATGAATTTAGTTAAAGTGTTTTTCAGACTTCTAAATAAACCATGAGGTATTTTAAATATAAATTTATGTTACAAAATTTTTATTCTGAACGCAAGGATATTTCATTTCTCTTTACATTTGAACAAAATAGATTTTTTTTTCATACCGAAATTGTCAACAACAAATCGATAGAAATCTGGAGGGATAAGAGCACATATTCAGGATAAAACCTTCCCATTTGAGCTTCCAAAACTTTATCCCCAAACCCATTCCCCCATCACACTGCCTCCCTACCCGTGCCTACTCTGAGACCAGGCAGAACTAATCTCATTAAGCCCATTACCTGTTTGTATCAATCACCACAGGGAGTCCCAGGCTTCCAGGTTTTCCCTCACTGCACACATTTTAATCACTATATATCTTTGCATATCCTTTATTATGTCTCTTTCTTCCATCTTCCCTAAACCTAAAACCTCTCTAGTGAGCTTTCTGGAATTTATGGTCCATCATAAATAAAACTCCCTGCTCTCTTCTCTAAAAATTACCTTACACCCACTCTCAATGAAACTTAAATCTCCCTTAAGGATGTGGCTTCCTCTGTAGGTACTCAGGCGGAAGATGTTCTGACTCCCTCAGCCCTCATCCCAGCGTGCCTGAATCTGGGTAAGTGTTCTCTTTGTCCCCACTCTCAATTTCAAGATGCAATCCCTCTATGGTCCTAAAAGTCTGTACCATTGATTATGAGGCCATTTGCTTTAGCCACATATCTCCTCTCCCTCACTAAATCTGCTCCAACCACAATGGTCTCCTTAATTTTCCTCAATCTCACTGGAAAATGACATCCTCAGGTCATGGTACTTCTTACTCCCTCCCTTATAACATGCTCTCAGATATTTGCCTAAGTTGTCTGTTTCCTCACCTCATTTAAATTTTTTTTTTGTCAGACATCAAAGCAAGATACCCTGTCTCCAATATTTAAAATGGCAGCCACCTTCTACAACAGTTCTTATAACCCATTGCTTATATTTTCTCCATGATGCCTGCTTTTTATTCATATTCTCCATCAAGAACTTAAACTTCAAAAACATAGATTATGTTCTTCACCAATGAATAACCAGAGTCTACTATAGAATATGTACTCAACAGACGTTTATTGGATGTATACAATAAATTGAATTCATGGAACTTATAATTCTTCCCCTCTGATGGATAAATTAAATACTCTTTTAAGAAAAATCACATTGCTTTCTGTGTTGTTCAACATATTCCTATTGGTTTTTTTTTCTATTTGGCACCTGATGCTCTGCTAATAATGCAAACATAAAGAAAGTCTGATTTCTTACCTTGACGAGTACACTTTCTAGCTATAAGGCAAGTACATACAGATTGTCATAATAACAGGGATAAGTATTTACATACATTTAGGTTTTAATTTCCTCTGGCAACTAACTGCAGGATACATTTGAGGGGGACAAAGCCAGAGATTGGGAAACCAATTAGAAATGCACAATAGCCAAATGATAGACAGTGGTACTCTATGTCAAACATTTATTTGGAATGGGAAGGGGAAGACATATAGAAAATATTTAAGAGGCAAAATTAGGGAAAATAATTTTGATTATATTTTTAAAAGTGAGAAAATACAAAAGATGGTGTGATAAAGAAATATTAGAGGAAATCAGTAGGAAAAAAAGATGAGAAATTAACATTCCACCTGATGAATGTTGATGCCTATGTGAGATATCTAGAAGAATATATTCTGGATATTGATCTCAATATATGGCTTGGTAGAGAAGTACGGGACGGAAAAATACATTTGGTAGTTTTCAATGTCTTTAGTGTTTAATCGTTAGAAATAAATGAGATAGACCAAGATAATATATAAAATCAAGATAATCAAGGCACAAAGAATACCACTGAGAACAAGGACTTGGAACACTTGTAGATAGGATAGCTCTATAGAGAGAAGAAAATGTCAGAGATACCACTTCCCCAAAAAGCACAGTGCATACTGTGGTATAAGGTAAACCAGAAGATTAGAAAGTGAAGAATGACAGAGTAAGTAGAGTTCCCAAAAGCAGCAGAGAAGCTCAGTAAACTCAGAAATGACAATTTTCACTGGACTTAAAATTAGGAGACCACTAATGCAGTTTCAGTGCATTGGAGAGAGAAACAGGTGGCATGCAGGGCCCTGGAGCACTGAATGTGCTGTGAAACTGTGGAGAGTGTGGCAACAAAACTTTCATTAATTGCTGATTAAAGTGGGCCATACGTGGAGCAGTAGCTGGCTGGGAGATGCTAGGGGAGGCTTAGGAATATTTAGAGACTAAAAGGAGAAGCAGAAAGGAGAATGTTGAAGATACAAGAGAGAGAGCGATTGATGGAAGGGGAAACACTCTGGACACAATATTCAAGGGTGGGATAAAGACCTGAATGGGAGGGAACAAGAGAGGCCAGAGGACTGTGATGGTCTCAGATGTGGATGTAGATTGGCTTGTAGGAAGGGGATTAGTCAATGTTAATTGACATAGGTAGTCTCTCTCTCTCTCTCTCTCTTTTAATTTAATGAATGAGATAAGTTTTCTGTTGGTAATTGTAGGCAACGGGTTTGAGTATTAAGAAAGACATCTGTGGGGGGTCCCTGGGTGGCTCAGTGGTTTAGCGCCTGCCTTTGGCCCAGGGAGCGATCCTGGAGTCCCGGGATCGAGTTCCGCATAGGGCTCCTGGCATGGAGCCTGCTTTTCCCTTTGTCTGTGTCTCTGCCATTTCTCTCTCTCTCTCTGTCTATCATGAATAAATAAGTAAATAAATCTTAAAAAAAAAAAGACATCTGTGAACGCTTGGAATATTCAAAGAAGGGGATGGAAGAGAATGAGAGTGTTTTACAAGTCATCAGAACGAAGACACAAACTTCTTGGGGAAACAACTTGCATGGTTGTGTAATATCCCCCAATAATCCTTGGTCACCACAACTGCAAATGATAAGGCAGGCACTGACATTGATTCCTGAGTTAGAGTTTTAGTAGGAAAGTGCAGTAAAACAAGGTAATTGAGAAACCAGAGGGGAAAGAAGTAGGGTTGATGGTTGCTCCTGTTTTCTAGGTGGGACTGGGAGGGAAGAGAGGCCAGTAGGAATTGGTAGAAAAAGAATAAAGGGATAAAAAATCTTTAAATTCCTTGCAACTGAAGAGTAGAACGGTATGTATGAAATCATGGGAGATTTGGGAGGATGGGAATACAAGATTTAGAAAGCGGGTTCTGGAGGACAATCTCTCAGGTAGATTTGTTTCACATGATTTCACATTTAAGAAATTGATAAGAAAAGGTGTAAATTTTATGAGACTTAAGGATGCCCATGAATTTGAGAATAGGCAGGGTTTAGGAATCAAAAGAAAATACAGAAATATTGTAGTTTAAAGTCCTGACATGGGATCTGAGAGAGAAATAACTTGTTTGAGGGCACACAGCTACTTAGTTGAAGAGTCTGGATCAGAGTAAGATCCTTTTGAAGGCTAGAGTAGATTTTTTTAATGTTTACTTTAATATTGCCTCTTGTTATCTAATACTGAAGACTATGTCAGTATCTTCTGATCCCTCCCTGGAGTTTAGGAATCTAGAGGTTGAGGTAAGTTGTGGGATCTTTGTGAATAATAAGCCTAAGGGAAAGTAAGCAAAGATAAGAAATGAAAATTTGCTTTTCTTTTGCTCATGAATTCATCCTATATTTTTAATTAATAAAAAATCTCTCTCTCCCTGTTTGCATATACACCTTATAGAGGAGGAAAGTTGTGAGGTTGGTTAAAATTTAGGTGGAATTTATTATTGTCTTTTATTACTTTCAAATGCTAGTCCAAGAGGAAATCTAATAAGTATATTATTAAACTAGGAAAACAACTTACATTTGCATATTGAGTTGTATTTTTGGAGCACTGCTGCAAATATTTCCCCATATTTCCTATGTTGACTCAAAGTTATTCTAATAATTCCAGAGTTGGGGTGCTGATATGTTGATTACTTGTCTCCCATAAAAAAAAGTCTATTTTGAAAGAAGCATTAACAAGCGACACTGTGCACAAATTTGCACACATTATTAGCACTTTGGCAACAGGTGCCTTTTCTCTGTGGAGAACACAGAACAGGTACTACAATTCTCTGAGCTGACTCCCACAATGGATTTTTAGTTAGCTTTCAAAAGATAAATAAAACTGCTTTCTCAACTCTTAAAGGTAATGCATAAACACTCACTAAATGACTGTGACTAATTCTATAAAATCACTTGTCACAAGGAGCAGCTCAGCACACTTTGACTCTTTGTAGGGAGGGAGGTACTCTTTTATAGTAGTAGTATGAGTAATGTAATCTACTGAGTCAGTAATAAATTTTGGCTGATACAGCTAAACTCTAATCCCATTAGATAACTATTATACTATTCTATATTAATTAGTTAGGTAGCTTTAAGCCCTAGTGTTTGAAAATACAATAGATGATAAACCTAAATCCTGGAACTAATGATAATACCTGGTATTAAAAGTGTAAAGGAAATATATTTATTTATTAGGTATTTCAGGCATATGAATTTAGAAAATTATTCAAGGTAGGTGATGCTCAGCTTAATATAAGATTTAGAATTTGGGAAGTGTATTCCAGGTAGAGGGAGCATGAAGATAGGAGGAAGAGAAGTATGTCTGGGGAATAACAGCTAACTTTATTTTTTTATTTTTTTTATTTTTTTTTTAACAGCTAACTTTTAATTAATGGAACATAGGATGTGTGTGAAGTAGGGACAGAGGCAAAGCTAACGCGATACTGGAGGTAGGCAAGGGCATGGTCCTAAGCAATAGTTGATTAGGCATAGAGCCAGGATAAAAGCCAATCAAGGAGGATAAAAATTAAAAACACCATTATGCACAAAAGTTGAGGTAAAACTTGTAATTCACCAATAGTATCCTCTGTAAATATCATGGAAACTGTAGTAGAAGTGTTGCCTTACATAACATGGTTAAGTTCTTGTCATTTTCCAATGCATGAAAATTCACACCTTTATCTCAAGAGCCAGGCTTCTTGAAATGCAATTGTGTGGCTCGTTCTCAGTCCTTAACCTATTTGATTATTTTTCAGTATTTTATACTATAAAATACTATCATCATTTAAAATCTTTCCCATTGGCCTACATAAAAATATACTATCTAATTAATTTCTCCAATGCCTTCTTCAAGCCCGTGCTTCTAGCCGAATCTAATTTCACTCCTGCCCCTCCAGTAAGTAAACCTGTTAACTCTCCAGTAACCTCACTCTGGGCTGCCATATCTGCCCCCTCCACAGCACACACTTACCTTCACAGGGTCAACCACTTCCCTCTGTCTGCACTTGTCAAAACCTATTCAGGTCAAGCTCAGGGAAAATGCTACTTTTTTCTCAAAGTTCTAATCAACTGGGAAGAATGAGTCTTTCCTCTTGCTCTTACAAATGTGTATAACTCTTTGTCCAGGGCTAGTATTGTTACTTTCTTTCTTAAATTATCTCTCTGTCACCCAGCCCTCTTATTCAAGATGTTAAAATGATTGAGAGGTCAGGCCCTGGCCACTGTCCTGTCCCTGAAGACATCTCTTTTATTCAGTTGCCAGTTTCTACATATCTTCTTCCCACATATCTAGGGGTGGTGAATCTCTGTTAGATATGCAATCTAATCCCAGTGCCCAGGACTAGTTCTCAACAACCAACCTTCAGGTATAATGTATTTAAGGCATTGACCCATCCATACTGGTTATTGATACATTGTTTTATGCTGAAACATGAAACTCTCCACCAGTTATTCTGGCTCCTGTACTCAGCTGATCCTTCCTCTATTCCTTTCTCCTTGACTATTCTGTTTATCTCTGTGGTAAGGAATATCTTGAAATCCTTTAGTCTCCACTGAGGTCACTGATTGTTTGAGTCAGTAGACAGTAGGTGTTCAATAAATGTCTGTTGGATGACTAAATAAATACAGCATGTGCATGAATTAGTGAATGAATGATAAAGACTTAGTAGACACAAGCAATGACTGCCACTGTCCTGCGAAGGACACTGGAAGTATAGGCCACTCCTCAGGTATAAAATTTTTTCCACTCTGGAACTTTCATTCTGATCAGAAGGGTGTGTTATTTAAGGAATGATTTGCCAGAGTAAGTCCTGCCTTCTCTGTGTGATAAAGGGGAGGGGAAAATCCTTCTATAAATAAACTAGCCAGTATTCAATAATGTCACTAATTACAAGAATAAGCATGGCAATATAAACCTTTTAAAGCAGTAAGGGAACCTCATGACTATTTATAATTTATCCTTTACACAAAAGAGGCCCCTGAGAATGAAAAAGGTCAAGCCACTGGCCTAAGTTTCAAGGAAAATTGCAGAATTGAGACAAAAGTCATGGTTTCCTAACTTATTATCCAATGTTCCTATCATTATAAGTACATTTACTTTATGACACTAGGAATGAAGTAATTGAATACCGCTTAATTTTTATATTTCCTGAATAGTGATTACATTTTTAGTGTGTTATTACTGTGCCATGAAATTATCAAGAATCTTTATAATGATGTACTGTTTAAACGGTGATTTTTTTTTTTTTTTTTTTGGATACATCACTCTCTTCTTGACACTAGTGGGGCTAAATGTGACATTTTTGCAAAAACTTTCTGGTCTACCCAACAGCTTTTTGTTTTGTTTTGATTTTTAAGCAGTAAATGTAGAGTTAAACTTTCAGAGTAAATACTCCTTCAATTCCCAAGGCAACAACTTAAAAAGGGAAAACAACAGAGGCCAGAGGAGGAGCCTCTAAGATGTCTGATTTGTGGCCCTGGTGGAACTTTGCACATTCTGAAATCTCCGGAGGAAGGAAAGCCATTTGTGTTAGTGCTGCTGGGGTGAGATAGTCCCTGAGAGTAGGTTAGGGGACTGCTTTGGATGTTGCTCTTTGCTCTTTCTAGCCCCTACGAGACTTCTTAGCACACTGGAAGCAATAACGGAAGGAATCAATTCAACTTTCGTGCTTGTAGAGCAGATTCAGAGATAATACTCCTGTAAAAACATTTCGGTTTCACATTGCTAGAATTTATTATTGTACTCAAAGCTGTTGTAACTAGTTAGCCAGGGCTGTCATAAGAAAGTACCCCAGACTGGGTGACTTAAATAATAAAGTTTGCTTCTTCAGAGAGGGGTACATGGACCGGCTCAGCTGGTAGCAAGGATCAGGGGAATGCTGGGCTTCAAAGTACTGAGCCTCATGTCTACCCATTGCTATCCACTCCAAGGCTCGCAGACCCATCCCTTCCTACCAGTACCCCTGCCTTCTCAGAGAAAGGGAGTCAGAGCAAAGACGATTGAGCAGGCTGCTGGATATTAAAACACATGAGGGTGGGCTTTGATGGGTTTGTGGTTTTGGCCAAAGACTGTATGGAAAAATGGCCTCTCTTCCTCATTTCTGCTCCCAGCAATCCCAGGACCAGAAGTACCTTCTCCTGTCCTCAGAAGTCATCCATTTTCTCACTTCAAGATACATGACAGGTTTTTTTTTTTTTTTTCTCTTTAGGAAAGAACTTGTTATACTTGGCTATACCTCCACCCAGGAAAATCCATTTCCCTTTAAAAAGTTGACATGATCCTATGAGAATCCTTTTCTGGGAACCAAAGTCAAGTACAGCTGCCAGAGCTATGTGACCTGAGCACTCCTGGACAAAATAATGAAGGAAGGTGACACTTGTAAAACAAAGCCTGTGTGTGGAGCATTCACCCTCAGGCACCACGAAACTAGGGTGAAAAACTACATATTCAGAAAAATCCATCTTGTTATTAATTTTTGAGAATAAAATAAAATGATATATACAATGTTCATGCAATGGGACAAAATCATTCTGATTTTCAATCAGAGCTACCCAAACTGGAACCTATTTAAAAATAGAGGAGTCAATCTGCCAATGACGCTGGGAGCATAGGGCAATGGCAGGATTTGTGCTTGGATTGTTCTTTCAGTAGATCTGACCAAATGGCATTAATGTGATTTGAACTCTGAAGTTGCAGCCAGAGCCTAAAACGTCTTTTGCTCTGTTCCCCAGCTACCTGGAAATCATCGAGTTGAAAATGCCTCCAGTTCTAATCCATTAAAGTTAACAACTTACAGAGCCATTAGAGGTAACAACTTCCTCTGTCATAGTTTCTCATAGGAATCCCCATGAAGGATTTATGCAAAGAGCAGATCAAAGGAAAATAAACAAATCCAAGTTTTGTGGCACACTGACAGGAGAGATGATGCAGGGTCCAGACTCATGTGTATGCGCTGCTCTGTCAGGAGTCTGACCGTGTCTTCTTCAGGATGGAGATCTGTGCCTAAGAGTGGCAAAGCAGACTTTAAGATGTGCACCTTTCTTCCCCAGTGTCCACAAACAACTGGAAGATGGATAGAGAGCCTGTCCTTTGATGGAAACTCATTCCTTCAGAGGGGTAATGCCCCTTGGACTCCCCTCAGGCCTGCCTCTTAGCGGCAGGGTGTTCCCACTGCTCCTCCTTCAGAGGTTCTTCAGGGTGGGGCTGTCTCTTGCTGAAATTTGCTTGTTCCAAGGCTTAACTTATCATTTTTATTCCTTTCCATTTTTCAATGGTCAGAGAACACAGAGAATATACCCTCCTCTCATCCTACACATCCACTGCTTTCTTATCCTTGACCCAATATTGTACTTTTCAACAAGAAACTAAAATCCATAGTATTGTGAAAAAGAGGGCCTTTCTTAGGTGCACCTTTAAGCTTGCAAACATTCAGCATGGTTTTCTTTATATTGTTGCAGAAATTTTTAGCAATTCGATAGGAAAATGACATTTTTAGACTAAAAGAGTCTATGTTTTTGTTCTATTTCAGAAACCGTAGCAAATATTGGACTACAGAAACAAAATAGTTCATAGATACTGAAGTCAGACCTCCTGAGTTCAAACCCTAGAGAATCTATGACTTAATATCTCTGTGACTTTGGGCAAATCGCTGGTGTGTATGTGCCCTAGTATCCCTGTCTCTAGGATAAGGAGGGGGTTAGTACCTACCTCACAAAAAGAACGTGTGAAGCTCTTAGCCTGACACAAATTTAAAAAAAAAAAAAAAGGTGATTTCTATTCTGATGCTAATTTTTAATTAATCCATAGATTCCAAGCTAAATTGTACTCATGTTGGTGAGACTAAAGAAAGAATGCTTGCTCTCTCAGTTGGCTCATAGAGTGGCTATAGATCTGTTAGCTCCAGAAACAGTCCACCTAGTTATTATACTCACAGACTTTGTGAGATAGTCTTAGAGTCACTTTGGAATGCAGAAACCAGAGTAAAGGTAATAATAATGGCAAAAGGAAGAGAGTTGAACATTTGAGATTTAGGAGGGTGGGTCAGAAAAAAAGAATGTGACATTTTTGAGTATCTAGAGAAGAATAGGACCAGAAGTGAATAAGGGAACGAGATCTGGCAGTCTTATTGAATAGAAAACAGAGCAAAAATAGAAAATGAGAAAAGGTGTTTCTCTGATCAAAAAATAAATAATCAATTAGCTTGCCTGCCAACACCATGCCTTCCTAAATTCTAACAGGTGGTTTTTGGTGCTGAGTCCCAGAACAGCACCAGTTAGGTCACTTGGAGATGTCACTCCCACCTTTTACCCTCTCGATGAGCACACGGGCTATGCTGTATTCACACTTCTAAAACATGGGTAACTGCATGAGTAATTTTGCGTGTGTAACAATCATTTTAACACTTAATTTTGAAATAATGGAGGCTTACTAAAGAGTTGCAACTTTTATGTATCATTCATTCCCGCTTCTCCTAATCTGAGCATTTTGTTACCACAGTGCAATTACTGAAACCAGGAAATCAATACTAATGCAATGCTACTAACTAATCTACGTGTAGGGCTCAGTTGAATTTTGTCAGTTTTCCCATAATCAGTATAGCAAACTCTGGAAAATCTAGTTTATTTTTCTCTAGAATTTTTGGCGATACAGAGAGGAATCATGAGTCCTCTGACTCTGGCTCCATTTTGTCTTTAGATTCCTAGCTTTATACTACCCAATCTGAAAAAGGGGGCTACTTCCATCCTGCCTGCTTTTGTCTCCTTCAGAATCAAGTGTTTTGAAGACAGCCTCTTCAAAACATGTGCAATTTTCAGTGCCTTCCTTTCCTTTGTCTATATTTGATGTCATTTGGTTTTGTGTTTTCAAATTTGAAGTGGATTTAGCATTTCATTCTTTCTTTAAAAAAAAAAATGACATTGGACTTGAACTCAGGACCCTGAGACCAAGACCTGAACCAAGATCAAGAGTCAGATGCATAACTGAGCCAACCAGATTAAGTACTTCTGGCAGTGGTTTTAGACCATCTCTTAACTCAATCAGAATTTTCTCTCTTCTCTCTTCCATGTTTTTTTTCTCCATTTACCTTTGTGGCATAGCCTGGCACTGAGGTAGGGATGGGATGTGAGGAAAAGGCAGCATATGCTGGGATAGGGTATTCTCTATCTTAAATTATACCAGGGCCTAATTTTATGTTAATAAAATTCCTTTCTTTTTGCTTTTATTATTTTCCAGTTACCCAAAAAGTCTGTTTTATTTTTTTATTTTTTTGGTTATTGTTTTATGAATGCTAAAGACACTGGTGGTAACTGGAGAGTATCCTGAGTGGTCCGAGGGTCTAGTCTCCTATCGTCAGGCATCATGTTTGCCCCCTGCAGGTGCTACATGATATGGACTTAAGGAAAGAAGATTCTGTTAAAAATAAGGCTTACAAAGAATCCTGCCATATTCTCAAAAATCTCATACTGCATGGAATCTTATCACATTGTTTCATCATGTAGGCTCAGCAATTTAAGAGCAATATTAAGAAATGTGGGCAAATAGAATAAACAACATGTCATGGTTGAAAGGTAATTGCTCATGAAACATAAGTATTAACTTTGTTTTTGCTAAATTATAGGGAAAGAAAAAGAATCCTATTCACTGTCAGAACTGCAAAGATGTAATCGTCTTAACAAGTGAAAATTTTTTTGGATTTTCATTGCTTACTAAACAAATTTTCATGAGTATTCCTTGACATAGAGGATGCTTACTATTACAGGTGGAATGTTTGTGTTCTCCCAAAAATGCTTATGTTGAAATCTTGACCCATAATGTGATGGTATTAGGGAGTGGGACCTTTTGGAGGCTACCAAGTCCTCAGGGTGGAGCCCTCATGAATGAGATTAGTGGCCTTATAAAAGAGACCCCAGAGAGTTCTCTTTCCTCTTCCTCCATGAAAGTATACAAGAAGTCAACAACCTGCAGACCAAAGAAAGCCCTCACCAGAATTCTGTCCTCAGATTTCTAGAAGTGAGAGAAATAAATTTCTGTTGTTTACAGGTCACCCAGTATTTTGTTATAGTGGCCTGCGGTAAGACACTTAGCTTGTTACAAATAGTAAAATAGAGTTAAAAGTCAAAGTTTCAAGGTCTTTGTTCATATATACCACATATCTACAATTTTTTTTTGTCAGATTATTCTTAACATTAGCCGCAGGGACCAAAAAGATTTATGATCTCACTTTTTTTGGCTAATAGTTCATGTAGTGTGTTAGGGGGACTCATTGGTAAGTGGAGTGCATACAACCCTTACCTGTGGTTGATTTCAATTGGTGGCATGGCTGATCTGTATTTTAGCACCGTTAATTTTCAAATTATGTCTATTGCACCATAAGGATGATAAAAGCCTTAAGAACTTGAAGTCATACTGCTCATGACTTCAGGGTCGTAAACATGTCATGTTGACAACGCTACTGTCTTTCAAGAATTCTGATGCTAGCAAAGATCTTAAATCCTTCTTTGCCGACTATTTAACATGACACAGGATGGAAAGGATCCCAAGATCTTATATTAAGCCTGCTATTGAACATCTTGATCTTAAGCGCTTTACAGATTTCTTTTTTGTTTCTAGTGTTACCAATGTTGTCTTTTCAAATAAAAGCTTCTCCCATTTATGTGCTCCATATGCCTTTAACTCTCTCCAATAAAGAGGTTCTCAATAAATCACCACTCCTCTTTCAAGTTATATCAATATTTAAAGAAGCACATTTCTTTTAGCTCTCTAGACTGAAAATGGAATTCTATCAATTGTTGGCCTATGAACCATTCCCTTATATACTTAGGAAGTTTTGATGTAAGAAGGAACGAAGTTTCAAAATTTCAAAAGTTCTCCTTATGATTTAGTTTCTATCCTCAAGATCCTTGATTTTCAGTGTTTTATGTAATAACATTTGTGGTGGTTTGTTTTAGTCTACTCATCACTGTGGCTCCCTTCTTAATCTTGGATTCACATTTTCAGCTTTATTTTTCTGATCTTATGCCCTATTGATTCTTCAGCTTGTTTCTTGTTATTACTTTGCCAGAATCCATATTCTTGCTTTGAAGTGAAGTTTTAACTAAGAGTTCCATATGGTAAAGAAAATAGTATTGACTCTTAATTTTTTCATTTATCATGACAACTTTATTAATCAAAGTAGATGTGACATCCACTGTGATAGAAATTGAGGATGCAGTCATAATCTCTGCTCTGAAGAAATTCAATTGTATGGCATGGATAAAAGAACTGCCTTAACACTATGGAAAGTGTTAAGATTGAGGTGTGGGCAAGGTGGTGTGCCAAGGTAGAGAAGGCACAGCAAAAGAAGAAGACCCTACATTAGCTGGAGGTGGAATTGGGAGCAATCACAAAGCTTTACGAAGGAGGTAGCTTTTGACCTGAGTCATGAAAAATTATTAAGCTCTTTTTCCCTGTCTACTTTTACTTTCAATAAAAGCTTTGATTTTAAAATATCATATTTTATTCTTTATGTCTTCCTCCTGTTACCATCCTATTTCACTTTTTCTCATCAGGACTCACTTTCTTGAAAAAATAGTTTATCTGCTCTATTTTCTTACAACCAAGCACTCATCCATCACAGCTCTCCAGATTGTACTCCAGCCACTGCACAAAAACCATCTGTCAATTCTCCTAGATGACATCCTAATTGCCAAATTCAACACCAACATTTCTTTCCTATCTTATTTGACCTTTCTGTATCATATGGCACAAGGTATCACTTCCTTCTTAAAACTCTGTCATCTATTCACTTTCTTGCTATCACCTTCTCTAATTTTCTTCATTTCTAGGTAGTCATGTGAAAGTTTTCCTTAGGTAATTTCTCTTCCCCCTTGTACTACTTAAAGAATCCTACAGAATACAGAGCTCTAGGGTTCCCTTGATTAATTACTTTATTTAATAGTGGCTAATTGTATGATCCAGAATTATCTATACCTGAGGGCTGGACTTGCATTTCCCTGGTGTAGATGCCCTGTCTGCAGGGATACCATTATTCTGACATCAGTTGATGTATATGCAGTGTCTGTAGGGGATCTACTTTGAGTAACAGTCTAAGGACAAAGGAGGTGTGTGCATGACTAGTTAAGGAATTTTATGTGAATATCCAGTGGGGTTCTATTTGCTTTCCTTCTTCTTCTATTAATATTCTTGGCTATTTTATTTGTTTGGCAGAGATAATTTTGGCTTACATACTTACACTTGCTTTTATTAAATCCATTGGCTTTATGGTTCTTTTCTATTTGCAATATTTCCAGCAGCAATTGACTCAACTCCTATACTAACCTCAGTCATGTATTATTCACTCCTTCTATGTCATTAAGAATAATGCTGAATTGGAAAAGGATGATGATCCATCCTAATAGTACCTCATTAGACACTCCTCTCCAACTGTATGGTGAGCTATTTATTCAGTTCCCATGACCAGCATCCTCTTACCTACATTTCATCAATAACAACTTTAACCAGGCTGTCATTATTTACCAATTTCCCAAATTTCTTTTCTTCATTTTTCTCTTTAAAAAATAGAGCCATATAAAACCCATTATCAAAGGCTCATTGATTTTTATGTCCCTCCCTATTTGTTAGCAGGCCCTTATTTTCTCTGCCCCCCCCCCTTTTTTTTCACTTTCAACGTTTAAAAACTCCCCTCACTAACTCAGTCTGTGTGTTTCCCTCCATCGGTTTCCTCACTGAAAGTTTCTTTCTCAGATTCTGTTCCTCAGTTCTTAACACAATTTTGTTGGTCCATATATCTTATAAATTCCATACTAGACATTAAACTATTGGGTGAAGAAAATATGAGGAGCATGCTTTTAAAGAGCTTTAGAAATTATGTCTTTTTTGAAGTGATAATCACAAGCCTGTTTCATGAAAGTATGCCCTCCTGTTGTTCAGCTTTTGGAAGCTCTCATTTTCAGAAATATTAACGAACTCCTACAACATGCAAGGGGTTTGAGGAGCTGAGAATCTTTAGCTGGAGGAGCCACATTTTAAGGATTTTGCTTCGGCTTTGCATCTTGCTATTACAACAAAGATTGTAGTCATTGATTATCGCATCCCTAAGTGCTGGGGAAAGTATTCTCCACAAAACCAGCTCCATCTGCTGAGTTTCAAATCTTATATAATTTTCACATGGCGTAATTAAATATTTTAATTACTAGCATCTTTTAGTTTTCATGTGCTTAGAGATATTTAAAGTGAAGTATACTACTTATGAACATTAAATAGAATAATAATTACAGAGAATTCATGGAAGGATGTTGAAGAAGTTATCTGGATACCCCAACAAATTATTGTGTGCCTTTCATTTGAGAACCGAAAAAAAAATTAATTAAACCTTTCTTACAATACAGCAACATGAAGGGGGGAAATTAATCTTATAGCTCTATAAGGATGATACTTAGAAATTTTGATGTTCAATAAATGACAGTGTTCTTACATTAAATTTGTGGGCTGATGTTTTTAACTGCCTTTTCTTTCCCTTTGACCATTCTCTTTATGGTTCTCAATATTTGCTGATTCCATTTATTTTGTTATTCTTCCATGGCATATGAGAACTTCCCATTTTACAGACAGCCTCATTAAGAAAGGTTTCCCTAAAAGGGAAATATGAGTATATACAGGAAATTTAGAAAATTAAGTCAAATCCAGTTTTAATAACATTACTTCCACACACCTCATCCCTACCACCTCCAATTTTGACCTTTCTCTTTTCTTTTTCTTTCTTTCTTTCTTTCTTTCTTTCTTTCTTTCTTTCTTTCTTTCTTTTTCTTTTCTTTTCTTTCTTTCTTTTTCTTCTTTCTTTTTTTCTTTTTCCCATTTTGGGCATAGATTTCTTCTGGAAATATCTTTCTACTTTTTTGATTATTATCTTCAAAACATAATGAAGAGTAATTGATGCTGAAATTTTTATCTCTCAGTAACAATGAGAAAACGGAATTAGATATTTGAATAATTGTTTTCAGATACTGAATGACAGAACAGGACTGTGACTCTGAATGGAGAGAAACAAAGTGGGTCCTTTGATGGCCCTGGCTTTCACTGTGAATCTGCTCTGGGCTCTAGCACAGGAAGGGGGAGCTCAAGTAGATCGCAGAAATACTGCTGCCTTGAAGAGGTAAAGATCAGATACCAGGGAGACTGAAGCGGCAGGTAACTGGGGTGCAATGGCATAGAGACTAGAGCAGCACATGTAGAGGACATCAACAAGTATTTATTGGAATCTTCTGGAGTCTTTGTTGAATACTAAGCTGTGCAAACACTGGTTCTAGAAGAATCTATTCAACTTGGCTTTATTCTAGAAGCAAGCTAGTTCTAGGAGAACTGGCATAGAGCAATTATCAGGAAGCTGTAAGAAGAATTGTTCCCAGATAGAAAAAGGGCTTAGAGACATTAAAGTGCCAACAAAGGAATAATGGACAGTTGTTTATTAAACATTGGCATTAAGTCCAGAGACCAGAATGGAGACACACTTTACTGGAAAGGATAAAACATATCTGGAATAAAGACTACTGTGGATAAACTCTGGCAAAGTCTAAAATGAATAAGCCTATTAAGAGATAAACTCAACTGCCTAATAAAAGACAACTCTATTCTACCTTTTTAAAATAAGAACACAAAACTCAGACTCTTGATAATATGATTATCATAATGTTCACCATCCTATAAAAATTGCTAAATATGTGAGGAAACAGTTAAATCTTAGCATAAATTGGAGAAAAATCATAAAGAGATTCAGAATTGATAAAGTAATGGAATCAGCAAAGACAAAGCTTTAAAACAGTATAAGAGATATTGAACATGAAGATATTGACATAGAAACTATCCACACTGAGAGAGAAAAAGGTTGAAATGTACAAACAGAAGCTCTGAGACATGGTGATAATACAAAGGGAGATAGAATGTGAGTCCCAGAAAGTAGGGCACCCAGAAATAAAATTGAATAAATAAGGGTCATATTTCTCAAAAATTAATGAAAATTTTTAACTTTTAGATCTATGATATTCAACAAATCACATGCATAATGTATTACATTATAAGAAAAGCATGACAGATGGAGTATACATTAGTATGGCTATTCTTGGAAAATACCATCTATAATCACAAATCGATATACAAAAATCAACTGTACTTCTCTATACCAGCAAGGAAAATTCAGAAAATGGATGATTAAAAAATACTACTTATAGTAGCTTAAAAATAACATGAAACAATTAGATATAAGTTAAAACTACATGTGGAACACTTGTACAATGAAAGCTAAACAGTACTGTTGAGATAAATAAAAGAGGATCTAAGTAAATGGAGAGATATATCTTACCTTGGATCGAAAGTGTCAATGTTGTTAAGATGACAGTTTTCTTTCTCTTTTTTTTAAGATTTATTTTTATTTATTTATGATAGACATAGAGAGAGAGAGAGAGAGAGAGAGAGGCAGAGACACAGGCAGAGGGAGAAGCAGGCTCCATGCCGGGAGCCTGACATGGGACTTGATCCTGGGACTCCAGGATTGCGCCCTGGGCCAAAGGCAGGCGCAAAACCGCTGAGCCACCCAGGGATCCTCAAGATGATAGTTTTCTCCAAATATATCAACTGACTCAAAGGAATTCCACTCAAAATGCTAGCAGGATTTCAAAATTAAATTTATTTATTTAGGAAGGACGTAGAAAATGACAAGCTGATTCTAAAATTTATTCAGCATTGCAAAATATCTGTAACAGTCAAAAGTAGGTAACAGAAATAAAAGTCATCCACTACAAGAAGTAATGGAGGAAAGGTCAGCATTGGTATACTAAAATATTTAATTTACATTTTCAGAAGCCAGAAGAAAGAATAGTAATAAACTTTTGTATATGCTTACATATTATTCTAAATTTTTTTACTATTGGAGAATGTTTTCTACATTCATAATTCCCTTTGTGTATTTTCTGAGTATAAGCATCTGTAACAAACGTTTTGTATGCAGATCTACAATACTTAAGTGGGAATATAAACTCTTAATATTCCCAATTTGCCCATTTTAAGTATTACAGATGGTGCTATATATAAAGCTATTTACTTTATGCCTAACAAATATGAAATTAATATTTTTATTTTAATAACAAATAAACTGCATCTAGGCAAATTATTCCTTTACTTTTTATAGAAACTAAAGTCTCAAGACCAAATATTATTTACAAAGAATCATAAGCTAAGCTACCACCACTTTAAAACTGGATATTAAATGTCTTTGTTGGCTTACTTTTGATTCATAGGAGAGACTTGCATTTGCAGTGTTAGATACTGGAAGGAGACAGAAACTTAAATATTCACCTAAAATGTAATGAGATAATGAGCAAGAATTTTTATAAAATATCTCTAGGAAATTATGCATACATGATGAACAATGATACATAGACATCACTTCACAGCCTCAAAACCAGCAGACTAGGAAAAAATCCCAACACTACCTGCCCCCCCTACCCTGACCAAGTAAAATTGTTTTATTTGTATTTGAGTTTATAAAACCATTTTGGGTTTCTGTGAGTCTCTTCTGTATTTGACCTATATGATTTAATGTTTTCCCAGTAGCAGTTTTTCCCTTTGATTGGAAACAAAATGAATTAATCATTTGGGATGCCCTGCTGAAAACTCTGTTATTTATTTCTGGTGATTAGGGGTAGAGGAAATATCATGGCTTCAAGTCTATATTTCTTTGAGCCTAATTATTAGATAATAATTAGGTACAGTCTCTGAATTAGTTCAGACAGATTCTTTACCATGATGATCTACTGTATTGATTCATAAGCTTACAGATATTTTAGAGTATATCAACTTTTAAAACTTATGTGTATCACTTTATTGCATGTTCAAAACTGGCTTTGTTTCTTAAATATTAGCTTTTGAATTTTCTAAATTTGTGAGTTTAACTCCCATCATTCATAATTATACATATTTCCATTGAATTTATTAAATATATATATTTGAAGAGATGAAACATTTGAAAATTGTCTTCTTTTAAGGTAGTGCTTTCAAAAACCATTCAATTAACATTATAAATGACACTAGCAAATAAAGCCTGCATATAGGAACAATAATTTGCTTTCCTTTGTGATGGAGTAGAATCAAAGCTCGACCAAATTTCATTATACAGATCAAAAAGTATCTATTAGACACTATTCTACATTTGGTGAAATTACTTTGCTAATATTGTGAAGTTTACTAGCATCATTTTTAAGAACTAAGAAAAAGCAGAATAGCTGTTTGGGGGTATTAAATTGTATCCCCAAATTTCCCTTCCTCTAATAGTGTTCAATAAAACTTTACCAGATTCAATTTGGCCTAATAATTCTAAGGGGAGACAAGCCAGGCAATCCCAAGTAATGGTAACATAAAAACATGGCATATATATACATATAATAAAACATATTTTTAAATTCATTTAATAAATATATGCTGAACACCTATGTACCAGGAATTTGTGAAATATAATACATATTTTAAAATTATTTATAATATGTATATATTTGAATTATATATAATTTTCAAAAAAATTAAAAGTATAAAATATATTTAGTATCCATCTCTTCTTGTTTCTTTTGAAGCCACTCTTCACCTGAAGGAACCAGCTGTAAAAACTTGGTATATATCCTTCCAAACTCTTTCTGTGATTTTACTACCACATAAATAATATTTTATTCATTCACATTTATTCTAGATTTTATATACATCTACATATATAAATGAAATCATTAGTTTTATTTTGTTTAGTTTTCCTGAGAGTTGCTTTTCTTCCTACTTAAAATGTCCTTAATACTTAAATACTTAAAAGTATTTCCATGTCAGTACTTAGAGTCTATCAGTATTTTTAACTTCTTTTTTTTTTTAACATCTCTTTTATAACCCTTAGTGTGAGTATATCAAAACGTTCCTGATTTTTCACTATCAGGTATGATACTGAAAGGTATGTGCTCATGATTTGGTTACTGTAATTCTTCCTCTACTGATTCCTGGGGTTTGACCAATGTGATTGGCAGGACACACAAATTCCTCTGGAGGAAAACTCTCAGAGAACACATTTCCCACAAATAGAGTCTGAGTACCGCAAATTCATGTGAGATCAAGCAAGCTAGTTCTAAAACCATCATTCACCAAAATGCAGCTAACAGTAAGTACTGCTTTCCTTGGTTCTAATTTACCCAGGGAATTTGCCCCAGATAAGCATCTAAAGTTAGTTTCTGCATCACGGTTCCTCTATATTTTCTATGTGGTTTTAACGTTGTACTTACCACAGTATTTCCTCCTCTTTTACTAAGATAATTTGTTTCTTCTTTCACCTTAACTATTGCGTGGTTTGGGGGAGGGGGAGGGCTGTGTCTTATTTATCATAGTTTTCCAAACACTTAGAATAGTGCCTATGAGCAGCGATCTTCCAGAAGGGTTGTTGAATGAGCATATACTACATATAGCATACCAGTTGTTTATTTCTGTTAAAGGGAAGATAGTACAACTTTTAATGTCATGCAAAGCCATAACAATTTGGTTTATCAACATGTGAGTGATCCTATTATCCATCTAGAAAGTTGGTTTCAACCTGAATCTAATGCACTGCTTTATTTTATTATTATTATTATTATTTTTTTTTTTGCAGGAAAATTAAAGGCTACCTATTTTTTTGTGAAACAAATTATCTTAAAAAGAGGAAGAAGGGGAAAAAAGAGAAAGAAGGGGCCATTTTTAATTTTTTGATGTTGGTGGATTTAGATATTTATAAACTTTTGATCTAGTAAAATTCCTGACATCCTGCATTCAAACTTCAGCTTTACTCTTTCTAAGCTGCCATCTTAGCTTCTCTGAGGCTCTGTTTTCTCCTCCTTCAAATGAATATAAATGTGCTTTTCTAAAATGGGTATTGTATAGATTAAATGAGATACAGCCTGAGTTGTATGTCAAGTGCCATAGCTTCTGACATTAAAAGAGTGCAATGTGGGATCCCTGGGTGGCGCAGCGGTTTGGTGCCTGCCTTTGGCCCAGGGCGTGATCCTGGAGATCCGGGATCGAATCCCACATCGGGCTCCCGGTGCATGGAGCCTGCTTCTCCCTCTGCCTGTGTCTCTGCCTATCTCTCTCTCTGTGACTATCATAAATAAATAAAAATTTAAAAATTTAAAAAAAATAAAAGAGTGCAATGTTAATACTAGTATTAATGAATAACAGCATATGGAATAATGAATAATAATAATGATTATAAAAATAAGAATAGGCGTAATAGCACTTGTTGAGTATTCACTCTGTGAGGAATGGTTTTCCATTCTCCACATATATTAACTCATTCTGTCTCTATTACAACATTTTAAGATGGGCATTGTCATGGTCCTACTGTATAGATGAGAGAACTAGGGCTCAGAGGTAAATCAATGGACTGAGATTATGTAGTTAAATAGAGAAACCAGGCTTCAAATTCAGGAATCAGCTGCTGGTGATACGGGAGATGATAAAGAAATAATGATTGCTATCTCTGTGTGAGTACTTCTGACTATTGTTCTTCAAGTTTAAAGGCTAGTGAGTTAGAATGATTCTAGCTTTAAGAATTATGCTGAATGTAATAGTTCATAATTTTCAGAAGGTATAATGTTACTGATCCTTTATTTGCTTCTATTACTAAATTTTCATCATGCTGTCAGATTAAGCTAGGTCATAATGAAACACATAAATTTACTTAAGTAAATTAAATGTATCAATTGAATATAAATGACCATGTCGATAACCTACATCCCTATAGTAATGCAGTTAGGTCTCCTTCCATCAAATTTCCATTTTTTTTTCCTTGTCTTGTCCTTTATGTTTGTTATCTGGATACTGATACAAACAAAACACTCAATATCTACTTATAGTATCATGCACTTGGTTAATTATTCCTCACACTATTTAACATAGTGTTAGATTAGCTCTAAATTTTCAAAAATTAAGGAGAAAATAAAAACAGTATTATGTAATTAGTATTTTTCCTTTATGCATCCTGTTCTGATAAAAAATTCATATTTCATACACTAACATGGAATAACATGATAAGAAATGCATTCTTGTATTTAAATATCAAGTTTTAATCTTAAAAGGAATATAACCATTTGTCTCCTTAAAAATATTAGAAGTTAGAATATTAGATTCTAAAAATATTAGAATCATAATATGATTATATTAAAGAAATCAGATAAATCCTGCTCCACCCAGACCCACAGTGCTGCTGAGAGTGTTTGTAGCCATAGCCATGAACATAAAGTTAATATTAACATGGTTATTTTCATTATTTACTGGGAAATTCAATGTTATTTGTGTAGAATAAGGGATATTCAGTAGGTGGTTTTGTGGAGGGATTATAGTATTCAGTTTTCTATTTATAAATAAGCAAAGGGAAAGATTATCATTATCCTTATGGTATTAAATTCTATTTGGGAAGATAAAGTTTATTCCTATTTTAGAAAAAGTAGGTTTTCTGAGTATGAGAAATACACAAATTAAAGACGTGGTTTGAACTGCACAGAGGGAATAAAGGGTGGATGCTTGTGTAATAGTCTCTTCCGAGCCATTCTTTGAAAGAGCTGGTGTTATAATCCTAAGTTTAAAGAAAGATAATTTAAAATCCATTCTCCACATTCTCCACAAATCTACCACTTCTTTTGATGTCAGTGTAAGAAAACTGCCTTTACCTGCTCCTTTGCAGGAAAAATAAAATCAAAGTCAATAAAGAAAAAGATTCCTTGAACATCCCAACAAACTTAAATGCATGCATGATGATTCTCAAATTCCCTTTCAAGGAAGGAATTGATGGTTACGCTTCTGGGTGTGCTATTATCAGACAGTCTGCAGCTGAAAACCCCTTCAGTGTCAGTCTTAGCCACAGAGAGCTTCTCTGCCAATTCCCACCTTTACCAATCCCAGGGACTAATCACAGTAGGACTGTATAGACCTTGATTTCTTTTCTTTCTTTCTTTCTTGATCAATTTGAAGGGCCATTCTAGCTCCAGAGCTCCCTATGTGATGAGACATGGCTGTCATTAAATCTGCCACATGGTATTCCTTCTTTTTCTTTCTAATAATGGTCCCTTCCCATCTTTTCCAAAGCTAGATCATTTAAGTGCCCCTTAATTAGCACCCTGCACACAACATTTAACATGCCTTTTGAAACTGTCTGTCTCATTGTCTTTGAAGTCAATATATCCCCCTGATTTTCTTCACAGTCTCATTTTCCATCACCTCTTTTTTTTCTATATATATACAGAGAGAGAATATATGGAAATACATATATATATAGATAGATAGATAATTATTATTATTATTTTTTTAGAAAGGGAGAGAGAGAGAGGGAGAGAGCTAGTAGGGAGGGGTAGGGGGAGAGAGAGACTCTTAAGCATGCTTCATGTCCAGCATGGAGCTTAATGTGAGGCTTCATCTGAGATTATGATCTGAGCTGAAATCAAGAGTCGGATGCTTAACTGACTGCATCACCCAGGTGCTCCTTCTTTCACCCAACTCTTAAATGTTGCTCTATGTTAGGATCTGTACTAGATCCTCACGTAAACATGATCTCCCTAGACATGAATGAAAAAATCTGGTTCATTTTCATGGTTTCAATTACCAACCATGTGCTTAAGTCAGAAAACTGCACCGTCAAGCCAACATTTTTCTTCTCTAATCAACATCTACAAATGGAACTCTTTACTGGCTTTACAACTGGAATGCCCACATGGATCTACAACTTTCATTTATGTGCCCAACATTCAGTAATTCGGTGAATCACTAAGTCTTATTGCATCTATTTCAAAAACATTTTGTATTCTAACATTTTTCTTTCTTTCTTTTTCTTTCTTTCTCTTTCTTTCTTTCTTTCTTTCTTTCTTTCTTTCTTTCTTTCTTTCTTTCCTTTCTTCTTTCTTTCCTTTCCTTTCCTTTCCTTTCCTTTCCTTTCTTTTTCTTCCTTCCTTCCTTCTTCCATCCCACCTTTCTCTTCTTTAGGGGGAAGGGTAGAGGGCATGTTGAGGATCCTCATCTTTATTAACTCTAGTTAAGGCTATCACTCTTACTCTTTACTTTTCTGTATTTTTTTAAAATTTTATTTATTTATGATAGTCACACACACACACACACAGAGGGGCAGAGACATAGGCAGAGGGAGAAGCAGGCTCCATGCACTGGGAGCCCGACGTGGGACTCGATCCCGGGTCTCCAGGATCGCGCCCTGGGCCGAAGGCAGGTGCTAAACCGCTGCGCCACCCAGGGATCCCTACTTTCCTTTATCTCTTCATTTTCATTCATCTCTACACCTTCCCATTTATTTAGAGCAGGGGCCAGCAAGCTTATTTTGTAAAGGACCAGACGGTAGCTATTTTAGGTTTTGTGAGTCACACGGTCATGGTTGCAACTACTTAATTCTGCCACTTTAGCATGAAAGCACAGGCAAAATGAAGATGAATGGTCATGGATGTATCTCAATAAAGCTTTATTTAAAGAAATAAAACAGGGTAAAGGCCAGATTTCCTTTGTTTGCCAATGCTTGCACTAAATCACTATTTTTTCCAAAACTTTTTCCTAAAGGATACTCTTTCTTTAGATCTCAACTTAGATATTACCTGCCTGTATTTGCATGTGTTTCCAATACTTTATTTTTCCTATTACATTTTATTTGTTATGTATTTGCCTGTTACCCCATTGGCTTACAAACTGCAGTAGAGTAGCAGCAAAATCTATCTTGATAATCTTTGCATCTCTAGGATTTGTACAGTGTTTGGCCCAAGGTAGGCACTAATAAGTATATTTGGATGAATGAAAGCATACTCAAAAGTATGGATTTGGGAATAAGCTAGATGTATTTAGGGGAAACCAGAATTGCTTAAGGCAAAACAGGCTATGGGTGTGGGTAGTAATTTGATGTGAGATATGATTATGCCTTCCTAGAAGATGCATAGAATCAGTAAATTATCTTGCAAACATTCTAAGGTTTGAAACAGCCTTAGGAATTACACATTGCAGCAGTGAGCTGGACTCAAATTTTATTTTGCTTCCATATGATTCAAAGGTATAATGCACTTCCATCAAGATGGCATACCTAATTGATTTTCAGCATAGGGTGGAGGGGTTTTGGTGAGTGTAAAGGAAATTGGTCCCAGAACCTAAATGTCTGCCCAATTTGGACTCTATCTAATTGTCCTTTCTCGTGCATATTTTCTCAAAGCCAAATGCCTCATTTCACTTTCTTCACAGGCCTTTTTTCTTTCCCTGCCTCTGAATCTTTTCATCTGCTATTACTTCTGCCTTAAGCAATCCTCCCTCTGTTCTTCATTTGGCTTCTTCTTTCTCAACTTTCAAGTTTCAGAGGGTATTCCTACGGTTAACTAACTACATATATACCGAACATCCTATCCCTGTTGCCCCCTTTCATTGTGTCAGATTCCTCTTTAGAACCAACCACCAGCTACTGGAAATTGTAGTTTTACTGGAAATGCATTGTGCCCCAGATTCTCTGCGAAGAGAAGATAATGATGGTACTTAACCACACTGGTTTATGTGAGGATTGAATGAATTAGTCTTGAAATTTTTCTGGAAAATAATATAGGTTGGGTATGTAAAAATAGTGATGATTAATTTAAACAATTATAGGATTATTAATGGCAATTGTCATACTACCTACTACATAATAAATATTAATTACTGTTTATTACTTATCACCCTCCTTAGACCGCATAATCCATTAGAAGAGGGCCACATGTGATTTTGTTCTAAATTATACGCCCAGTGCCCATGACTGTGACTGGCACCGCAGTTACTATTGAATGAACAAGACAGTTCCTGATAGCCTTCTCTCTACTGCTGGAGGTGAAAATCCTTGAACTAACCAGTGTCTGCAGCTAGACCAGGAAGCAGAGGCCGACAGAAGAGTATATCTTGCTGAGGTCACCTACTCAGCAGCTGTGAGGTAGGAAATTAAGCTGGACAAATTTGTCTTGTCCAGGCCTGCTCATGTCAGGTTTTATTTCACCAATTGCTAAATATTTACAAGGTTTTGAATGCCACACAAGATTTCCCATTTCTTTACCAGTTTTCACTGGCAAAACTGGGCATAGAAAGTTTTTGTTTTGCACAGCGGCTCACTCCAAAGTTCCTGTGTCCAGGTTTGTAAGCACAATGGGACAGATATTTGCTTCTATCAGAGGTTGGTGGCTACTAGTTTCCTCAGACATATAAGTTTGTCTATCTACGAAATTTCACAAATAGAAACTTTGGTACTTAAAAGTGAGGAAGAAATCTGGCAATCAGTGGGGACTGTATGGTTCACATTAAAGGAATAAAAGCATTTCTAGTACTAGAGGATGAATATTCCAAACTACATAGCTTACATTTGAATGATAAACAAATTTAAAATATTTGACTGATGCTAAAACAGGTACTTAATTCCTAAGAAAATTGTTTTGAAACTATTGCATAGATACCAGAGGAAAAGCAGCTTATCTATTTTAGAAAATAAGACTGTTACATTTACTTTCAAGTATTCTGGTAAACAAACATTCAAGGTTACAACTTACAATGTATTTTTATGGTAACAATATTTCCCATTAAGCACAACACAATAAATCTTTTTAAGGCTTTTTTTGGATGTATTTTTCTCTGAGCTGTATTTAGCCTTGAACAAGGCATCGTGATGAAAAAATTTCCTAGAAACCCATGTTGAAAAACAAGAACTTATGAAATCCCATTTTATCTACAAAGAGACAGCAATGAAAAGAAAAAAAAAACTTACTACAACAAATGAAAAATTGTAACTCCTTTGCTACTAAAAATTCCTTTTATTGTATTAACACACTGTCAGAACATATAAACCTATTTTGTATAGCAATCAATTCTAAAACAATTACAAAGCTTGAAACACAGCTCTGGAAAAGATCTTTGAGTTGTCCTGGCTGAAAAATTCTCTGAACATAATAGAACTATAATTTTGAAGGAAGGGGCCTAGGAATTATTGTTCCTAGGGAAAAAATATTTAAAAAAATAAATATTTGGGTTTTAAAAATCAAACTAGAACACCCTGATATACATAAAAATAGGAATCATCTTTAATATTTGGTATCTAGGGGTCATTTTTGTGTACATTTGGATATATTACCATTTGTTCTTTTTCTTTTGCATTTTCTTTTCATCTGGAAAGGAATGCTACTAATTCTAATGGGATATATTTTGAGCAAGTTTGAGTGTTTTCCTTTCCTTTCTCACCACAGAGCTAGGTGAATATTTGTCTTCATAGAGGATAAACCAACTATTTTGCCAATATGGTACCTAAAAAAGTAGAGTAGCAATAACTGAGGAATAGGTAAAATCCCTTATGTTTCAGTTCTACACCTAATTTGTAATGTGTAAAAAAGTTACCATGAGTATCACTAGAACAGCAGAGAAATGCATTAAGTAAATTTGCCTATCTAGGTAAATCAGGGAGTAGGAACAGAAGTGAGTTCTCCAGGACCAGAAGCCCTGTTGGAAGGCATCAGTAGAACTCTAAGCAAAAAACAAGAGCCAAAACAATGAGCTACCTACTAGAATGGAGGACAGCACTCAGACCAGATGACCCTCCCTAGAGTGACCCAGACACTTAATCTCTTGTGGGAATTCAGATTAATCCTGGGGAGAGGAGAGGTGAAGAAACTTGACTGAGTATCAAAGAGATTGAGAATGCATCAGAGGGGCTCATATTCCATGAACCAGAATGCTTGACTTTTTTGGCAACAGTTAATATAGGGGTCGTGAGGTGATTTTAGTGTACTTAAGGATAAAGAGACCTCAGCATATATCCAAGATGCTTATTTTAACTTGTCACATATACATTTCATACATTTTTCAAATGCCAACATATTTCAATATTTATTTATTTATTTATTTATTTATTTATTTATTTATTTATTTATTTATAATCTCTACCCCCAATATGGGGTTAGAACTCATGAACTCACCAAGATCAAGGGTTGAATGCTCTATCAACTGAGCCATCCAGGTGCCCCTCAAATGTCAATATATTTCAAACATTTTTCCATAGCAGTAAATATATATCTACCAGGTAATTTAATGCCCATATAATTTTTCATTGTATGAGTTTATTGTATTATATTTAACAAATTCCTTATTTTTGGATATGCTTTGCTTCTCACTTCTTTGTCTATCTAGGCATACATAAATTATTTTCATCTTTTAATTTTTTTAAAGATTTATTTATTTATTTGTTTGTTTATTTAGTTATTCCTGAGAGACACGGGGGGGGGGGGGAGAGGGAGAGAGGGAGAGGGAGAGAGGGAGGGAGGGAGAGAGAGAGAGAGAGAGAGAGAGAGAGGCAGAAACACAGGCAGAGGGAGAAGCAGGCTCCATGCAGGGAGCCTGACGTGGGACTCCATCCCAGGTCTCTGGGATCAGGCCCTGGGCCGAAGGTGGCGCTAAACCGCTGAGCCACCCAGGCTGCCCCTATCTTTTTAAATTAAAAGTCTAACTCAATAATTTCTAGATCACATGATAGGTATCTTTTGAGGTTTTATATGGAATATCGAATTCCTCTAGTATTCTTGGACCAATACACATGGCTGAATAGTATCCATAATGGATCTTTTCACTGTATCTGGGGAACAAGGAATAGGAAACTATTTGGAAATATGATAAACACTTAATATTATCTCAAATTTTTAAAGTCACTTTTATTACAAGTGGATTTAAGTGTCTTTAGGTAATTGGCTATTTTTCATTTACTTATTTTTCAAATGGTACTTTAAAAAATTGGATTATTTTTATATAAAATGTTAATATTTATTCTGCCCATAATATGTTAAAATATTTCCAGTTGATCTACTACTTTATTTTTAATTTTTTGGAATAACTTTAGTTTTTCATATTAGGTAACATAGTATACGGCATTCCTGTATACCCTTTACCTAATTTCCCCTGATGTTAGCATCTTACATAACCATGGTGCACTTGAGAAAACTAAGAATTTCACTCTGGTACAATATATTCACTAAAATATAGACTTCATTTAGACTTCACCAGTTTTCTTACTAATGTCCTTTTTCTATTCCAGAATCTAATCCTGGATATGCCATTTCATTTGTTATCTTAACTCTTTAGTCTACTTCATCCTGTGAGAATTTGTCTTCTTGTTTTTCATGACTGAAACTCTTGAAGACTACCAGTCAAGTATTTTGTAGAATGGTCTTCAAGTTGCATTTGCCTGACATGATTACACTGAGATTATTACAGGTGTGGGGGAAAGAATACCACAAAAGTGAGGTGCACTTCTACCACGCTTAGTCTCATATGTCAACTTGGCTGGGCTATATTTCACAGTTTTTTAATCAAACACTAATGTAGGTGTTGTTGTGAAGTCATTTTGTGTATATGATTAACATCAACAATCAACTGACATTAAAGATATTATTCTAAAAAATGTGGGTAGATGTCATCCAATCACTTGAAAGTGTTAAGAGCAAAAACAGATTTCCTGGAAAAGGAGGAATTTTGTGTTAAGAGTACAGAATTAAATTCTGAGTTTCCATTGCCCTACAAGTTTTAGATTACCAGTCCCCTAAATCACATGAGCCAAATCCTTTAGATAAATCTATATTGCTATATCACCATATCTATCTATTGTCTACTGTCCATGTATCTACATTCCAACTCACCTATCTATCTGATGCTGTTACTATTTTCTGGAGAATACTGACTGATACATCTTCTCATTGCATGATAACAGGAGATAAATAGTATGAACATGACTCATGATGGGAGAGTTGTTAACCTTGACCACTTGATGAAGTTGAAATCTGCCAGGTTCCTCTTCTGTAAAGTTTCTCTTTTTCCTGTATAATCCTCTACATTTTACAAATGAATTGTTAATTCCAATGTATAGCCAAGCAGATTGGAATTAAGTTCGACTCCCTTGGAAGGGTGACTGTCTACATTATTTGGAATTTTTCACTAAGGAAGACTTTTTCCTTCTTCCACATTTATTTATTCATTTAACCTTTTATTTATATCAATATTAATGACTATATACTTACTTTGTTCTTTGAGTTGTAATACAATTTTACTTTTTTAAAAAAGATTTTATTTATTCATGAGAAACACAGAGAGAGGCAGAGACACAGGCAGAGGGAGAAGCCTGATGCAAGACTCGATCCTAGGTGTTGTGCCCAAGATTGTGAATCTGAGAAACCACCAAGGAGCTGACACCGATGTAAGCACACGAGGGTTTATTAGCAAGCTCGAGCTTGGGTCCAAGTATACCGACACAGCGGAGCAGGGACTTGGACCCCGAAGTGGGTTACAGCTGGGTTTTTTATAGGCTGGTCTAGGGGATTTTCAGAAGGGATGGAAGAATTTCTCAAGTTCTGTTTACATTTTGATATGGGGCTTTCAAGGGCATTGAGTTCTGTTCTCATTCTAAGATGGGACTTTCTACCACGGGCGTGGGCTCTGTTGTCTTTCTGATATGGGATTACCTGCCGAGGACATTGAGGACATTCTGCAGTTTTTCCCGTAAAGTTCAGCTCTTATTCACAGGGACCTAAGATGGTTGTACTTGTGCTAATGCTAAACTTTAGGTGGGATGGCCTTAATTTTTCTCAGCCTCCACACTAGGACTTTGGGATCACGACTTGAGCCAAAGGCAGATGCTCAACCACTGAACCATCTAGGTGCCTGAGTTGTAATACATTATTATTATTTATTTTATTGCTCAAATTTTTCCAGGTATAGCCACTGGGAATTTTCTTAATTGGCTCCTGTGTCCTTTTTATCCACCGCCCCCCCCCCCAGCTTCACTTTGCTTTCTTTGAATTAACTTCCTTTTGGGCACTTCAAGATCTCCCAAATCATCTTGCCATATTTCCTAAGACCCAAGAATCAGTTGTTTTTCCACAGAACCTTGGTTAAACTTACTGGCGAATTGTATTTGGAAACCAAGAGCTGAGCTCTCAGTGTGCTCACTGCTACTGATACATTATTGTTTATAGGCCCTGTCAGTAGACAGAGCTGAGAAATACATTTATCTACCCAACACTATGGCTATGCACACATCTGAAGTGTCTCTAGTGCTAATCTAACCACAGGATATTCTAGACCTCCTCTCTTGCTTATTTTTAACTGTTTTATTTGACAATGAGGAAACTGGTTACCATTAACTATGATTTATTTACTTTTTTGTTTAACCATAGAATACATATAGAGTAGTCTCAGAACTGGTAATCCATACTCTTGTGGGAAATCAATTTAATAACTAGAGTACAATTTTTATATATGGTTCTTTTTTTTTATCTGTAGCCTTAACAATATATAATAGAAACATTGTTTCCAAAGCAACTCAGGTCATTTCAATTTCTAAAAAAAAAGATTTATTTATTTATTTATTTATTTATTTATTTATTTATTTATTTATGAATGATAGACAGAGAGAGAGAGAGAGGCAGAGACACAGGAGGAGGGAGAAGCAGGCTCTATGCTGGGAGCCCAATGTGGGACTGGATCCCGGGACTCCAGGATCGCACCCTGGGCCAAAGGCAGGCGCTAAACCACTGAGCCACCCAGGGATTCCCCAGTCATTTCATTTTTACCTTCACTTTTTACCTTCACTTTCTTCAATGAAGTCATACTGCACTATACACTGTAATACATTTAGTTTTATATGTCACCTTCTGTACTCTTGGTTAGGATCCCTTGACATTATGGTTGATATTTTAAATCTTGCATACCGGGATTTTCACTCTCTATGGGTTTTCACAAATGCCAACATTGTACCCAACACTACGGTTTCATACAGAATAGTTACATAACCCGAAAAGTTCTCCTGGGTAGCCCCTTTTTCATTAACCAATTTCCTCTGTACCACCCTCTCTGATAGCTTAGAAAAATTTGTTAATTTGCAGTTTCTTTTACTAAAGGATGGGACAATGCTCTTCATAATTCAGCACACCATTAAATTGATTCTAGAAGTCTGGAATTGTTGATAAAGGCTTCAAGGAATTCAATGGGGAAATTATTTTTTTAACAAATTGAACTGGATATCATATAGTTCTTAAAATTGACCATTAATTCATACCATACTTAAATATTAACTTAAAATGGATTCTAGATCTAAATGTTTAATTAAGAATCATAAAATTCTTATAATAAAATCATTAAAAATTGGGGGTAGGCAATGTTCTTTCAGATAGAACACAGATAACGGAAAACATAGCTTTAGAACTGGATACATCATCACATATCTGTAAGTCTGACTTCATGAAAGTGAAATCTTTTTTTTTTTTTTTTTCCTGAAAGACACTATTGTGAAAATAAAAAGGCAAGAATTAGATTGGGAGAAAAGTACTTAGAAGACATTTATCACACAAAGAAACTGTACGTAGAATGTAAAAGTATCTCTTACAATTCAATGTTAAGGCCACAAACCATGAGTTTAAAACATTGATAAACCCTGGGCACCTGGGTGGCTTAGTTGGTGGTTTAGGCTCAGGTCACGATCTGGTGGGTCTGGAGATCCAGCCACCTCTCACTCTCTGCCCTCAGCAGGGAGGCTGCTTGGGATCCTGCCCCTCCCCCACACATGTGCACTGATGATGCTCTTTCTCTAAAACAAACAAATCAATCAATCTTTAAAAAAATTTGATAAAACCTCAGACAACTTCACAAAATATGCAAATGTCCAATAAACCCATGAAAAAATGCAGAGTATTACTTAGGAAAGGAACTGCCAAATTAAAATCTCAATGACATAGCACCACAAAACAATCATAGTTACTAATACTCACTTGAAAGACTCTTACCATGATTTTTGTTCTCAAGCATGTGGACCAACTTGAACTCTCAAGGTAGAAATGTGGAAATGGTCTAAGCATGTTGGAAAATACTCGGTACTCTTTTACAAAGTGAAGCCTACATTTACTGTGACTCTTTGGCACTTACCCAAGAGAAATTAAAAACAAAACCAAAAACGTGTGCAAGGACGTTTACATCAAAGCTATACCATCTTCATTTCCAATAGTCCAAACCTGGAAACCAAGTGTTTATCATGAGATGAAATCAACAAATTTTAAGTGTTGATGAATTATTTAAGTGTGATGGATTTTAAGTATGGTACACTTAAAAATAAATACAAAAAGGCGGGGGGGGGGTGTGTGTGCGTGGCAAACTATTGGTAAATAAACAAGCATCTCAAAATGGTTATTCTCTTTGAAAGAAGCCAGGAAAAAAAAAATAAGAAAAGAAAAGGTTATAGTACACGATGCCATTTGCAGATAATTCCTGGAAATGCAAACTAATCTGTAGTGATAGAAAGCGTATCAGCGATTGCCTGGGGATGTATTGGTGGAAGTGATACAAAGGAATACCAAGAAATTCTTGAAGGTGACAGAAATGTCTGCTGTCTTGAACGTGGTGATGGTTTTATATAGTGCACATTTACATTCTGACAGTACTTTATTCAAACTCTTAAAAAACGTACCAAGTCGGGTAGGAGGGTCAAGAGTGGGGGGACGACTCAAGATCCCAGCATTCCGTTCGCGCTGCCACCAAGATGGCGGCGCCCATGGCCCCCTGCTTCGCCTTGGCAGGGTGGCGGTTTGACACCCCAGGCTCATCAGAAGTCTGGCCCACGGGGCTGCGTGATGCCACTCGGGGGCTCACGCTTGCTGGCGGCGCAGAATATTCAAAAGTTCAAGGGGTTCTTACCTGAGAAGGGAAGGAAGAGCTCTCGCCCCATGAACCCCTTGTTCATGGGCAGTTTTTCCCAGACCATCTGCAGCGGCGTCCACACCACGGCCACCTCAGGTAGGGCACGTGCCCGCGCTCTCCGCCGTTTCACTTCCAGCGAGCCTGCCACGGAGCGACGGCCCTGCTGGGAGGCGCCACCGCCACGTGCTCCTGGGGCCTGAGCCGCGCCTGGTGCCAGCCACGGCCGAAGCCGCGCTCCTCACAGGGGGGCTCCCGGCAGGCTCCGCTCCACGCTGGCTGCGAGCCGGAGGGCACGGCTGGGCCCGCGTCACACCCCGGGGCCCCGGGCCTCTTCTACCGCCCGACCCGGAGGTCAGGCCCAGCAGGGCGACGTCATATCCGGTTCCCAGTTGGGCCGCAGGTGGAGGGAAAGGCGCGTTTGGAATCTACGCTCCAGTAATGACAGCCGGAACCAATCCCGTCAAGTACGCTGGCGGCGCTGTTCGGCTACGTGGACCGAAGGCATTTTTCCACCCGAATTCTGTCCCTTCTTTGTTGGGGGGCAAGATGACTCGGTAGGAAGGTACCCGAAGCTCTTCCCTTAATGCAGCTGCGGGTCAGAGAGAGGCGAGAGCCGGGTTCTCAGAAACGCAGCAGAAAGTAACAGAACTTGTCCACGGACAAAGAGGACCGGCTTCTGCCAAGACGTGTGCAGAAGCGCATCGCCTTCCTCGGTGGCATAGGTGCTAGCATAGGTGCGCCGGAGGTCGTGTCTGATCAAGAGCTGCAATGGCCGTTGGAAGATTTATTGTCTGAATTGGTTCTCGACCCTGGAACGAGCATCCTGGATACGGGTGCACAGCAAATGCCGCTCTAGGGTGTTGGGCGATAACACCGGCGGAGTCAGTATCCGTCACAGACCAGTCCCAAACCCTGAGAGCCTTTTATTTGTTGGGCATGTTCTTAAGGATGAGTTTCGTTAATCAAAGTAGGAAAAAGGAATTGCTGTACTATAAATTGGTCTCAGCCGTGATGAAAAATCTTTCTGATATTTCAAGAAAACTTATCCTTCGCTTATTCTTAAGATATATGGAAGTTTGGCCCTACAACTTAACACCGTGGCCTGCTGGCATCAGAACAAGGAATGGAGCACACTCCACGCCTCCATTGTGAGTAATGTAATTGTTTTTTTTTTTTTTTAAGATTTTTAAAAATTTATTTATTCATGAGACACACAGAGAGAGAGAGAGGGAGAGGCAGAGACACAGGCAGAGGGAGAAGCAGGCTCCATGCAGGGAGCCCGACGTGGGACTCGATCTCGGGTCTCCAGGATCATGCCCTGGGCTGAAGGTGGTGCTAACCCACTGAACTACCCAGGGATCCCAGTAATGTAATTGTTTATGTAGATTGGTTAATAAGTAAGATGTTTGGGTAATGAGAGGATATTCTATTTTCTGATCTGTGAACATTAAGGACTACCTACCATAGGACACCACGATTTCCTGGGTTAATCTCTTTTAAAAATAGTACTTCATGGAGAAACTAAATGCTGTCTTTCCAGCCTACCTTTCTTGCTCTCATTTTTGGAGATGAGGAAGAACAATTAAAAAGAGGTAGTGTAAGGAATTACAGATACTTTTCTGTCTGGTATGGCACATAGCTCACTGACCTTACTAGTGTGTTGTACTGTTCTAAGACCAGCCACACATCTAAGGTCCACGTTACGTTAGAAGTGATGAAATCCGGAAACTTATAAATCTCTTAATTTTTGCGTCGTTTAGGAAGCAAAGATAGTTCTCCTTTAAAAAAGAGGAAAAGTATTAAGTAAAACCAAGTTGACATTAGAAATTGCAGTAGACTTGTTTCTGTTCAAAGAAAATAACAAAAAAGTCAATACTTTTCAGAAAGTTTCTAATTCAGTTTTCCAGTCCCTTGCCTATGTTCTGGTCTAATTAAATTTATTACAGTGTTAAAGTATCAAATGGACATTACTGAACTACAAAATCCATCTGGTGAGATTCAACAGCAGCATGGATATAACAGGTTAAAGAATCCAAGTCTTGAAGGCAAATATGGATAATCTTATTCAAATTAAAGCATATAAAGTGAACCAAAAAAAAAAAAGACAATAGTTTCAGCTGTGGGACAGTATGAAGCTAGCTAATGTGTATGTAATTGAGCTAATATTAGAGCTAATACGTTGCCTGCCCAGAGTGCTTTACTACTACATCTAATTTCTTGCTCAACCTGCAGCTCCAGTGTTTACCCCCAATGATTTTCTGACCTCCACTCCTCCTGTAGATATCAATGCCTAGTCATTCCTTTGCATTTCTTAATTTTACAGTATGATTCTTTTATTTTTGCACCTTTAACAATTCATTGAATGCTTTATTTACATTGTCTCTGCCACTGTAAAACTAATTGAGACAAGAATGGTGTCTTACTTATATGTATTTACCTAGTATCTAGTACTGTGACTATACATAGTTATTCTTTAGTGATTATGCATCCAGTGAGAGAAAGAATACTGAAAAAAGAAATTTGAAAAGATAAAACACAAAGAAGAAAAATTCCTAAAACTCATTACTATAAAGCCAAAATGGAAATGAAAAACTATTCTGTGAAAGAGAAGCGGGCAAGTTATTACGCTTGATAAATAATGGATGGATGAATAAATAAATAAATAAATAAATAAATAAATAAATAAATAAATAAAATAATTCCTATTCCCTTGAAATTGATTGAGGGTAGCATGGGAAACAGACCACATTTTGAGCTGATAGAGAGCATGGCTTGTGAATCAAAACAAATGAGTTGCTTAGTGTTTGTGTAAAACATGTCTTTGATTGACGTTCATCTCCTTTTTCCTGTCTGATAAGAAGTTAAATTGGTTAGCATAGGTCTTTCATTTATTCTATTAACTTCAATCTATTTTGGGGTTAAAGTGTTTCTTCTCATTTTAAAATAATTTAAAAGCAATTGTTTCTAGCATGCAGTGAGATAGCTGTCTCATACAGGTTCTGTGCTGACCTGCCGAGGATGTAGTAGTTCTCTTCTCAGAGGGGTCTTTGCTGGGACGTGGAAGTCTCCTGAATGTGAAATGATCTTCCAAGAGTTTCCTTTTTTGGCAAGGGGCAAGGTTTAAATGACTTTTCTCAACTTGGGGAATTTCCCATATTCCATGCTTATAAAAAGTTTCATTATAAATGTGAGACCAGAATCTTTTTGTAAGCTCCCATCTCTTTATTTTGAGCATTGCTTCCTGAGTCAAGTAAATCCCTACCTTAAGCTTTGATCATGCATGAGTATCAGCCATGCCCTCTACAATTAAAAACAGAGGGTACATAAAATGGCCCATTGGTAGGATGCTAAGTATCAAGTGGTGTGGACTACATGCCATTTTATGTCTTTCCATTTCTAGGACTGTATGATGCTCAGGAATCAGCAGGATCTCAGTGAAACAACAGGCAATGTCATCAAATAATAATGCTGATGGAACAATCAAATATTTAGAGAGTACTACTATCTAGAATATAGTTGCTGGAATCTTTAAAAAATTTTAAATTTTAGCAAACTGTATGCTTATAACACTTTTTTTCTCAGCATGATTGTGGCATACGTGCTTACTCTTCACAGTTTCCATGGAGACTTGGCACTACAGTTTGTTTTTGCTTTGTTCCTCTACTTACATTTTTCCTTTTAGTAATTTTAGTTTTCTCAGTGAACAAATTTGTTAATGGTCTTCAAAAGTGTAATCCTTGGATTTGGAGAGATTGTCTCCTTTCTTGCCATTATCTGTTTGTCCAGATACTTTGAATACATCAGTCACCTTATTTATGACATGGATATTACATGAAAGGATATAATTTATTAAATATTAAAGAGTTGTGGGTATTTAGTAACATTAGAATTGTGAAGTCTAAAAGCCGGGATGATTTATCTAATCCTCTGATATTATGTGTTAGGGAACTGAGAGGTAGAGAATTGAAATGACATGTGTTTGATCAATACCAGTTTGCAGAAGTCCCAGGAGTAGCTGATTCCCTTGTCGGGTCTCTCCTGCCATGTCAGATATATTTAGTTTGTCCCTGTAGCCTTTTGGATTGGAGAAGTCACTGTCTATGTTTCCCCATTCACAGAATTGTTCAAATGAAATAGAAAGCTTCTTGGCCGTGGGTGAACTCAGGCATCTCTGTTACTGAGAAATTTGCTTTCACAAACTGTGAATCACTAGGCAGCAGCTGCTTGCAGGGAGAACACCTGGCTCCGTTGTCTGTGCTTTGGCACCCTCTTGCCACCCCGGGTTGTAGGGTTGTAGTTCTAGTTAGAGCAACAGTGTTTGATTTTTAGAGGACACCAAGGTTCTATATAGTAACTTATTTTTCTCTTGGAGAGAAGTCCCTTTCTGGTATCTCTGTGTTTTAACAACATGTAACGACCCATTTTTATGTTCTCTTTTGTCAAGTTGTTACTGGACTGTAAAACATTACTTAATCTTTCCTGTGGTAAGCCCATCACGGTGGGGAAGACATATGTGATACATTTTTATCTCACGTTGGAAGTCAATACTAGCCAACAGGCAACTCTTAAAATCTCCCAACTGCGGGTTTCCTAACAAGCTCACCATGATGTGTATGCTATTTTGCTGTTGGAGACTGTGCGTTATCATCATAACCATTGGTGCTGTAAAAGACAAACCCATTAAGTAAAATATAGACCAAATAGAGTACAAAGTTTCTGCCTTCTGGGAACTTGAATTTTAATGAATGCTATTATTTAACTGAAAACATATTATGCCAGAAGGTACTCCAACTTACTGTGAAATAGGTTGATGAAAATATTATTTTTCATAACAAATCAAGGAAAATTGAACAAGCAGAGGGACTTAGCAAATTTCATTAGAAGGTATAGTGTATCTCATTCAGAGTTTAGTTTATGAGTTCCTTTCGTGTATCCTTAAAGCAGAGATTCATAAAATGTTACCATTTCTCTAAATAAGATGATAAATGTAAAAATTTTCCTTTATTCATCATTTTTTACTCTAAACGTATCCACACTCATCATTATTTTCAATAACACAGCGGTAGATACTCAATAAAACAACTCATGTATGTTTAGGGGATTGTGAAGCCAGGTTGGGGTTTGATTATGTTATATTTGATGGTGCTTGTTTAAAGAATGAATGAGTTCCTCTAGTCCTGTCCTGCCAATCACTTCTCTTCTAATGAAATCCTTAGGGGAACTGTGTAAAAGGGGCAAGAGTAAATGAGAATCAGGGTGTCATTTTATTGCCAGTTGGGTAGATAACCAAGTTCTAGTGAGCAGCTAGAGGCACAAGTTTTATGTTGGAGGCCTTCAGGAGCCATTCTTGCCCTTAAGGTTTAAATCTCAATTTTGAGAAAGTACAATCTTCTGGTTGCCTGCATAATCTTGGAATGTGAAGGAATTGCCAGCATACTTAAGTCTTCAAATGGGGAAAAATGTAGCCAAAGATGTCTATCTTAGGATGGTAGGCTTGGGCCAATTTATCTCTTCATTTCCTATGGGAGAGGACATGGAAAGAGGACATGGCTTTTTATGTTAAGGCCTCTTGGGTCTTCTTCTCATCATATAAAGGTAGACAGTAGGTGGTCATATCTTGGAAGGAGGCCAGAAATTCAGTTAATTCCTACACATGGGTGTATATGCCCTCAAATATGATTCTACATCCTGAAACAATAGATTAATGCTTTATTCTTCTTGAGAGAATGGAGGAAGGGAGAGGGAAGTAGTAGAGGCAGGAGAGACCTCTTTGTGGAGCAGAGAGCCTCCCTTTTCCTCCTACAGAAACAAACGCTGACCACCAGATTAGACAGGTGTTCAAATGAGATACTTTCTTATTCTTTCTGTATAATCATAGGAATATGGTCAAGACTTGGCATTTTGTATGTTGGCATTTGTATAGTGCACTTCACTCGTTAATGGTAGATAGCTTCTGGAGATTTTTAAATTGCACAAATATTTGAGTGTTTATATTCTTAATTAATTTTCTGAGAACAGTTTTCTATTCTTTCTTTTGCGGTTTACTTTCATTTTTCCAATTCTCTGTTACTTCCCTACATCACTAACAAACTCTAATATCTGTAAGAAGCCAAAATAGAAGACTTCAAGTCAATAATACAAACTCTCATGAAAAATAGAACTCACTTCTACTATACCAATAGATGAGCCTCTCAGATCTCTGCACACATCGTCTTATCGCATTTTGCAAAGAGTCTAACAATCAAGATTATATAAGATCTCAGACTGTAGGCAATTAGAAAGAACAAATTAGGAAGGGAAGACTTATGTGCTGCTCATTGAGAAAAGCAATGAATAGCTTAATAGCCAGAAGATAAACCTATAAAAAGGAAATATAAGAATCTTTATAAAGCGTCAGATCCAAGTCAGTTCCTATAGGAATAAACCAAATTATAGGTCAATTGACCCCACTTTATTAGGGAGAGTTTGATACATTCAGTATTGTCTATTTATGTTGTGGATTTCTTATATATAAAATATATAAAATCTATTTTATAGGTTTTGTATAAAAATATGTATGTATATATGAAATACAAATAATTATTGCATTTTATCCCTGTCTTATTAACACACAAAAAAACATATATCACCTGTATGTGGAACCATATGCAATATTTAACAAATAAAAATTATTAATATGTTACATGTTTATTTCATGATGTAAGGTTTAGTTGTTTGGAGCTAGTGTGCAGAATTCATTCTATCATTCTAGATATATGAGAAGTTGCATATAAGAATGCAAAAGGGGGGCTTCAGAAGAAGAAGAATTACAATAAGGGCCCGAAATCTGGTGAGCCTGTGTTCAAATCTTCGCTGCGATAATTTGACTCTCATGCATTCCAGTTTCTTCCCCTAATATCATCATTGTAGGGATTTAATGGTTATTCCCATAATTTTGATCATTAAATGATAATTAGTACAGGCTTTCTGGCTGTCTATTGAGTAATTGAAAATAGAGGAATAATAGATAATGGGTATAGTTTATTCAATTAATTTCTAACTCTGTAACATAGGCTTTGAGAATTAAGCCCTTAAAACCAGTCTCTTAAAAATAAACTTACTTATTTTAGTGAATAATTGTGAATAAGTGTAGGACATAGAGAAACTTGTTCTCTAGTCCCTTTAACTCTTGAACCCTTAGCAGGCATCATAATATCATGGCCCCAGCACTGTCCTTCAAGATATAGGTGGCTGGGGATAGATGTCAGTTGCATGACTCCTCATGGAAAAATGGCTTTAGAAATACTTATTTCCCAAAGTTAATCACTTATCTCAAGAAGGAGTTGGGTTGAACCACATAGTATCATCCAAGTAGAGAGCATGTGTGCCAGGGCAGCTGCATATCATGACCAAATCCTCTTCTCTTAGTGCTTTTCCACTAAGTGACAGGCAGAAATGGGGCTACCTTCACCCAAGGTTGTGATATTAGACGTTATGTCCTTAAGACTGGGTAACTGAAACCAAATTTCCTTAATGCAACAGCACTAGCAATATCAGGAATTACATTATTGTTGTCAGTTCTATCTCACCAGTGTTGTCAATGTTCATTTTGTTTTTTTTTTTAACTCCTAATTCTTGCCTTCCATAAACACTCTGGCACTTGTTCTGTTTTTCATATGTATTGAAGTGTGAAAATGGCAGAATTTTCCAAATTTACCAAAGTTCAGATATAAATATTAGACACTTTCTGTTTGAATATTAATTGCATACTATTATCCTGGATTTTTTTTAAGATGATTTATTTTAGAGAGAGAGAGAGAGTGCATACAAGCAGGGGGGAGGGGAGAGAGAGGAGGAAGTGGGGAGAGCCTTAAGTAGACTGCGCTGAGTGTAGAGCCCTACAGAACTTGTTCTCATGACCCTAAGATCATGACCTATGCTGAGGTGCTTAACCGACTAAGCCACCCAGATGCCCCCAAACCCAGTGTTTTAAAAATGGAATCATTTCAGAGAATTTCATCACTTATTTATGTCTTGTCTTAAAATCCTGGATATGTTTACAGAACAGTTAATACCCTCAAATAACTGTCAGTGTGTGTGTGTAACTTTTCATCAAACTCAGTTGTCAACATGACAGCTTTTTTTTTTTTTTTTTTTTTTTATCTGGAGTTAAGATGTTCCATTGTCAAACATCTTTACCTCAATACTGGGGCAAGGAGAGCTGATAAATTCAATAATTCTGTGTCCTGGTTGCAGAATATCAAAGTAAAAGAGCTAATTGAGTCACCTAAGGATACATGTGTGAAAGCAAGAGAAAACAGGCTCTAGGATAAACATGTTACAAATTTCAGAAAAATTCTGGCTTCACAGGAGTGCCAAAGTGCAGATTAAGATGAGTGCAGTTGGAGTATTAAACATAAGTTTCCATGGGCACTACATGTGGCATTGAAACCTTGTACCTCTTAAATCTATGGGGACACAGGACACGATGGAAGGAAGGATTTTCTTCAAGAACAAGGTAGTCTCAGGATTAGTCCTTTCTCTAAAGACTTGTCTTTATACATCTGAAATCCAGAGATATTACTTGTTAATGTTTTGGCAAATATAGTTCTATTTCAGTACTTTTTTGTAAATGTCATTTATATTTGAAAATTTGCTATTTTGGGGGGTAGGTAAATATATTATAACTATTACTATATTATATTTTTTAAAAAAATTGTTAAATATTTTCAAAATTCTTAAAAACTATAATTCTACTATGTTTGGATATTTAATTTGTTTCCACTAGTTTGCTATTATTAAACATGGACATCTTTGTGCACACATTCATGTCCACAATATTTCTAGAATTAGAACTAATGGATCACAGGATATAAATATTTCTAGTTTTTTTTTTTTTTAGCACATATTGAACTTTTTCTTTGGATAGTTTATACCTATTTATGTTTCTGCAGGACAAATGATTTACCACAAACTTATCTTCCCTGGGTATTATTAACATTTTTCTTAGATTTTTAGAAAAATCTTGGGATTTGCTATCTAAATTAAGCAAGATATGCCAAACATAATTCTAGTATAAAATAATGTGGGACCACGTAGAAGCTAGCCTTCTGGTTCTTGTATGGATTACTATTCTACAACCAGCAAAGAATGGTGGGAAATCATGGTCCTTCTAGACTCATGCCAACACAGAGGACTGACTATAAGTTAGTATCTACCTAAGAATAAAAAAAGAGTCACAAGAAACCCCTTCTTCCATACACATAAATGAGAAAGACTTTTCATGGAAATACTTTGTTACATCATTAAGTAGCTATTGGTATTTCCAGATGATTTATGACTTTGTTGTGGTCATTCAAATCACACTGTTACATCATTAAAAAGAGTCAACCTTTGATCTAAAGTAATCAGTACTTGTCCTAAAGAAAGGTTTCAACTTTCAGAATATTATTTTAAGACTTCTGGAAGAATCAATGTTAAAGAGGTAATTTAAAGCACTATACTTTTTAAATATTGCTTTATGTGTTGTGTGTGTGTGTGTGTGTGTGTGTTTTAATAAAGGAAACCTGATATTTCACCTGGCACTTTAATCTTACTCTATGTAACCATCTGAGTCAACCTATATTTGCTATCATTTCAGACAGGACCAATCCTGTCCAAAAGCAACTCTAAAACATGAATGTGTAGGTCTAGTATGCTGAGGATAAGTTAAATATATCTAATAATGCCATTCTAAATGATGAAAATTGATTATGACATGTTACCTTAGTAAAAAGAGTCTGCAGTTGCTCTAGGAGTGTCTTAGATCAAAATCAAGATATATTAAGAACAAAAGAATAAAATCAAAGAAAGAATCATAGTAAACCCAAGGAAAACTGTTCATGAATTAGCCTCAAGGTTTAGGACAGCCATGAGCAAGAGTCCGGATTATACCATTCACATCTATATTTAGACCTTAGTGCCATATAACCTCAAGGAATGTTATTGTAGCTATGAGCGATAAAAATAATGTCCATAAACGTATGTTATGGACCAAGGGTAGGCTTTGGGATGTAAAGGGTGGTGCATGACTCCTGGGAGGCAGTCAAACTTGAGTACTAGATATAACCTTTTCCATTTATTTTCCTGGGCCTAGAGATAAACCAAGTTCAACTGAGTGGCCTTATTTTATTTTGGGAACAAAAATGAGGAATTAATTAGCTCCATGGGGGGATACTGTTCAATCATTCTCCTTGTAAACTTGTTCTACTCTTTAGACTCTTGCCTTACTCATCTTTGTTTGTTTGCTTTTCAGTATGTGTTGCCTTGAAATATTATATACTTAGGGTGCACAAAATAAAAATGTAAAGGTAAATGGTTTGCAGCAAAACAAACACTAGGGTAACCATCATCAAAGTAAAAAACAGAGTTGAAATAGTCCTCACACTCTTAAAACTCTGCTAGTGCTCCATTCCAGTTATTCATTTTCCAGAGAATGTACCCTCTATCCTGATTTTATGTTTTTTTTTTAATTTCCATGATTTTTAAAAAATAGTCTTTATTTTTTATAGTAGTTTTAGGTTCACAGGAAAATTGAGCCGTCACAGGGATTTCCCTTGTATCCCCGGATTCCACTCCTGCATAGCCACTCCCATTATCAACAACTCCTTCCCCCCAAAGTGTAACATTGTTATAATCGATGAACCTACATTGATATATCATTATTACCTGAAGTCCATAGCTTATATTAAGGTTTGCTCTTAATACTTTATACCCTATGGGTTTGGGAAATATATGATGACATGTATTCACCATTATAGTTTTATGCAGAATAGTTTCATTGCCCTAAAAATCTGTGCTCTACCTATACTTCCCTCTCACCCTCCTGAACTCCAGCAACCACTGATCTTTTTACTATATGTATACTTTAACATTTTCCAGAAAGTCATCTAGTTGGAACCATATAATTATTATGTAGTCTTTTCAGATTGGCTTCTTTCACTTAGTGATATGCATTGAAGTTGCTTTCTGTTCTTTCTTGGCTTAATAGCTCATTTTTGTACATAATATTCCATTGTCTGGATGTACTGTATTTGTCCATTCATCTATTGAAGTACATCTTGGTTTCTTCTAGATTATGGAAATTACGAATAAAGTTGCTATAAACATTAGTATGCAGGTTTTTATGTAGATACAGGTTTTCAGCTCTTGTCACCAAGGAGCATGATTGCTGGATCATACAGTCAGTGTATAATATGCTGCTAAATGATCTTCCAAAGTGTCGGTACTATCTTGCATTACCACCGACAATAAATGAGAATTCCTATTGCTCTACATCCTTCCTAGCATTTGGTGTCATCTGTTGTTAGTGTTCTGGATTTTGGCCATTCTAATAGATGTGTAGTGAACTTCAGTTGTGTTAATTTGCAATTCATTAATGATATGATGTGGACCATTTCTTTCAATGCTTATTTTCCATTTGCATATCTTCTTTGGTGAAGTTTTTGACTCATTTTCTTAACGTAGTTGTTGATTTTCTCAATTTTGAGTTTTAAGAGTTCTTATATGTTAAAAGTTCTTACATGGAACGCCGGAGTGGCTCAGTGGTTGAGTATCTACCTTTGACCCAGGGCATGATCCTGGAGTTCTAGAATCGAGTCCCACATCAGGCTCCCTGCATGGAGCCTGCTTCTCTCTCTGCTTGTGTCTCTGCCTCTCTCTCTCTGTGTCTCTCATTAATAAATAAATAAAATCTTTAAAAAGTTCTTACATATTAGGAGTTCTTATATATTTAATTCTGATAACAGTCCTTTATGAGATATTTTTTGCAAGTATTTTTTTTCATTTCCTTTTCATTTCCTTGAGAGTATCTTTTATAAAACAGAAATGCTTAATTTTAATAAAGTAATTTAATTGACAAAAATCAATTAATTTGTAAAGTCAAACTTATCAATTGTTTGTTTCATGGATTGTGCCTTTGGTGTTTTTCTAGAAAGCCATTGCTATACCCAAGAATATTTGGATTTCCTCTTATATTATCTTCTTGGAGTTCTGTAGTTTTGCATTTTACATTTAGGTTTGTTATCTATTTCGAATTAGTTTTTGTGAAGGGTGTGAGGTCTATGCCTAGATTCATTTTTTTTTGCATATTCCACATAGCACCAGTTTTAAAATTCTTTAAATTTTTTTATTTATTTTTATTTTAGCAGAGAATATACTTTGTTGAGGAGTAGGTATAGAACAGCATATTGTACCACATGTGGGGAAGGGTTAGCTTTGAAAAGACCTTTACCCATTAAGAAAACGTCCAGTGAAGTTGCTTTTGGATAAACTTTAACAGTGACAGTGAAACTGGTGGGGAGCTGCTGTTGAACATGCTTAAAATTAGCTCTCCCTAACCTACAGTGAGTATAAGTAGTGTACAGAGTGACAAGAGAAAGGCACAAATGATTAGAGTCAGGATTGTGGGGAGGGCTCCCCATGAAGACAGCAGTGCTGGGAAGGGTGGCATGTCATATATCAGAAGTTTTTGATGTAGCATCATTTGTTTAAAGGACAATTTTTGCTCCAGTGTATTGCCTTTGCTCCTTTTTCAAAGATCAGAGGAATGTTATTGATATGGGTCTATTTCTGGGTTCTGTATTCTCTTCCCCTGATCTGTTTGTCTATTCTTTCATCAATATTAAATCTTATAGATTATTGTAGCTTTATAGTAAGTTCTTGATTGAGGTAGTGCCAGTCCTTGTAACTGTTTTCTTCTTCAATATTGTGTTCCCTATTCTGAGTCTTTTGCTTCTTCATGTAAACTTTAACATCAGTTTGTTAATATCCATAAAATCACATGTTGGGGTTTTGATTGGGATTGCAGTGAATCAATAGGTCAAGTTAGGAAGAAATAACATCTTGACAGTATTGAGACTCTTACCCAAGAATATGGGATATTTTTCCATTTATTTCACTCTTTGATTTTGTTCATCAGAGTTTTGTGGTTTTCCTCTTATGGATGTTGTACATGTTTTGTTAGATTTACACCTAAGGATTCTATTTTGGGGTGAGAATATATTAGATATTGTGTTTTTAATTTCAAATTCCATTTGTTCATTGCTGGTAAATAGGAATTAGATTGATTTTGATACTTTAGCCTTGTATCCTATAATCTTGCTATAATTGCTTATTAGTGCCTAGAGTTATTTATGTTGATTCTTCTGAATTTTCTGCATAAATATGATCTGCAAAGATTGCTGTACTTCTTCCTTTCCAGTTAGTCTATTTTTTATTTCCCTTTGTTATTGTAATAGCTTGGTCTTTTAGTACAGTTTTAGGAAGGAGTGGTTTGAGGGGACATTCTTGCTTTGTTCTGGATCTTAGTGAGAAAACTTCTAGCTTCTGGCCATTAAGTATGATGTTAGCCATAAGTTTTGTAGATGTGCTTTATCAGTTTGAGGAAGTTCCCCTTTATTGCTCATTTATTGAGAGTTTTTATTATAAACGGGTGTTGGATTTTTGTCAGATGCCTTTTCTGCATCTATAGAAATGACTGTGATTTTTCTTTTCTTTTGATATGATATGTTGTGATACATTATGTTATTTGTTTTCAAATGTTGGCCAGTCTTGCACAACTGGATAAATCCCAATTGATGTGTATAATTCATACATTTCACTACTGCATTCAATTTTATAATATTCTGTTGAGAATTTTTGTATCTATGTTCATGGAAAATATTAATCTGTTAGCTTTCTTTTATTATAATGTCTTCGTCTGATTTTGTATTAGAGTAGTGCTGTCCTAATAGAATAAATTAAGAAGCATTCCCACTGCTTCTGTCTTCTGAAAGAGATTAGAGAGAATAAAAAAAAAATTCCTTAAATGCTTGATAGAATTCACCAGTGAACTCATCTGGACTTGGTGTTTTCTGTTTTGGAAGATTATTAATTATTTTATCAATTTCTTTAGTAGGTAGAGGGGTATTCATATTATCTCTTTCTTATGTTAGTTTTAGCAGATCTTGTCTTTCAAGGAATTAGCCCATTTCATCTAGATTATCAAATTTGTGGCCACAGACTTGTTCGTAGTTTTCCCTTATTATCCTTTTAATGTCCTTAGGATTGGTATTTATGTCTCCTTCATTTCTGATATTTCATAGTTTGTTTCTTCTCTCTTTTTTTCTTAGCCTGATGTTAGACTTGTCAATATTAGCCATGTTTTCAAAGAAACAATATCAATTTTACTGATTTCTCTAGTCTTCCGGTTTTCAATTTCATTGATTTCTACTACAATTCTTATTTTTCTTTCTCTGCTTATTTTGAAATTAATTTTATTTTTCTCTGTTTTTCATTTTGGATTTCCTAAGGTAGAAGCTTAGATTATTGATTTTAGATCTTTCTTTTTTCTAATATATGGATGGATTCAATGCTATAAATTTATGTCTAAGCACTATCAGTATTTCCCACAAATTTGTCAAGTTGTGTTTTCATTTTCATTTAGTTCAAAATAGAATTTAATTTCTCTTGAGATTTCTCCTTGCCCCATGTGCTATTTTTATAAGTATATTGTTTAGTCTCCCAAGTGTTTTTGAATTTAAGCTGTTATTGATTTCTAGTTTAATTCCAACTGGAAATAGACATTTTATGATTTTTGCCTTTTTGAACTTGTTAAGATGTGTTTTATGGTCCAGTAAGGTGGTCCATTTTGGTGAATGTTCCAAAATATGTATACTCATTGTATTCCCACCAGGACTGTATCAGAGTGTTGATCTATATCCTTATCAACTGTGGGTTTTAGTTTAAATTTATTCTGGTGTGTGTTTAAAGGAATGTTACTGTGGCCTCAACTTGTATGTCTATCTTAGTTTGAGCTTATTATTCTTGGAAACAGAGCCTAAGAAAAGAACTTATATTCAGGATGCCATCCATGGAAGCAGGAAAGAATGACCTTGGTGACTGACTGAAAAAATGAAAACCGAACATAAGTCAATGTTAGAGACGTCACCACTTAAGGCAACGAGGGCTGATTCCTTTCTTGGACCTCAGGAAAAGTGTACAGAATATCATTCAGAATCCTCTGCTCAAGGATCTACTAGAAGGATAATTATTTATTGACTGTAGTCCTCTTCCAGTAGTAGGTGACCCAAGCTTCCTTGCACTTCCACACTTGCACAGTAGGTTCTGCTGGTGTTCTCAACATTGGAGAAGCCCTGAAGCAGGCAGAAATATGTGACACACTCTTAAGGCAAGACACTGTCTGAGCCAGACTGAAAGGCATGACTAAACCTCGAGGTAAAACAGAGGGGATTTAGAGAGTTGCACAGTTCTGATACAAGTTCAAGACAACTAATGGAGCAAAGTGTGTTTTGTGTTTATTGACCATTGGGACTCGTCTTTTATAAAGTGATACTTGAAGTTTCTTGAACATTGTTTTATGTGATATCAGCTTTGTGTGTTTTACTTTTCATTTGTCGAAATGTTTTATATGATGGAATTACAATTACTTTATCACTCACATGTGCTGTAAATATCATCTCATCATTTCACCTTGCCATTTTTCTTTTTTACTCATGGGTTTGCTGAAGAGAAGATCTGATTTTAATGTTGTCTAAATTTTCAAGCTTTGTATCTGTAATTATTTTTGTGCCTCAGTAAAGGAATCTTTTCCTATAAAAAGTTTGTGGAGGGAAGCCTGGGTGGCTCAGCGGTTTAGCGCCGCCCTTCAGCCCAGGGTATGACCCTGGAGACCCTGGATGGAGTCCCACGTCGGGCTCCCTGTGTGGAGCCTGCTTCTCCCTCTGCCTGTGTCTCTGCCTCTCTCTGCGTCTCTCATGAATAAATAAATAAAATCTTAAAATAAAAAAGGTTTGTGGAGATATTTTATATTTTTAGAAGGCTTTTTCTTGGGGCAGCTGGGTGGCTCAGTCGATTAAGCTTCCAACTCTTGATTTCTGCTCAGGTCCTCATCTCAGAGTCCTGGGAATGAGCTGCCTAGCCTGGGGCTCTGCACTCAGCACAGAGTCTACTTATCTCCCCCTGCCCCCATCCCCCATCTCTTTCTCTCTCTCTCAAATAAATAAATAAATAAATAAATAAATAAATAACATCTTTTTTAAAAAACAGAAGGATTTTGCTTATTTTTCATGGTGAGCTCTATAATCCATGTGTATTGATTTTATATATGATGCATTATATCATATTTAATGTATAGATACATATATTACATCTGTAATACATACATGTTTTGCGCCCAATGTCCTCCTTTCTCTTTCTACAAGGATCTCTTGTACATCTCACCCCCATATAAATGGTAACCTTGACTTCAGTGATTTTCCTTCAAGACCCAGGTTTCTTTGCTAAAATTGTTTGAATCAGTTATAGAGACTTGTTCTGAATTACCCATTCTTTCTCTGTCAGTGGTTGCTCCAAAGTGAAAAGATTGGGATCTACCTCTATGTCTAAGAAACAATGTGGAAGATGCAAGACTGAGAGAGAAAGAGTTAAGGTGGGGAGAGAAAGCACTGAAAACATTCTAGTCCATAGTTTCTCATATTTTCAGGGTAACCTTCCTGCCTTTCTTCAGATTTAATTCAGTTTATGAATCAGTGAGTCTCCCTTTTTGCCTGGGCTGGAGTTAGAGGTCTCTCACAAGTGCAAAAATCTCTTTCTGTGTCTATAGACTGGATTACTAGAAGTACTGGAAGTACACACATTGCTCATAATACATTCATATTTTATACTTCTATTTTATCGCCAGTTGCCTTCCAGAATGGGTTTAAATAATCGCATTTTAATCAATTATTTCTGAGTAACTTTTTTCCTTACACAATTTTCTACCAGACACATTATTGTTTTTCTCTTTTTCCAAATATATTAGTCCCCCTAATCTCCATGATTGTTGCAACATTAGCCATTGGTTCAATAAAGGGAGGAGGGAGGAGATCAGTCTTGTAGAAAAAGAGAAATAAGTACCTTAAATTCAAGAACTACAAGGTTAGGGGAAGTTTTTTTTTTTTTTTTTGTCCCAGAATTGTTTTAATTTTCTTCTGTAACTTCAACACTGGGGTTTGACAATCTTAGGCCTAAAAATAAATGGAGAATAAAGATTAGACGTGGTTGGAGATTAACCATTACAAATGTGTTGGTATTCTGTACCCCTTTCAGCATAACTGAACAAAAATAAGAGCATTTATATTTCCTTATGTTACCAAGACACAAGTACTTTTTGGATGTAATACTTAAGAAATTTTGAAATGAATGATTTTTCTTATGTCAAATAGATATTTTATTTTTTCTCCCATAAATATTTTAAAATAAATAGTTCTTGTCTCCCATCTGGTATATCTGGTCTATTCAAAACTATAATTTGGGGAGGACCTGAAATATGATTTACGTGTCTAATTTTAATAAATGAACAGAATGTAGAGGAATGAGCTGGCCTTATGATAGCCTTTAATAATAAAAACATCTTCAACAATAACAAGCATTAACTAAGTACCTGCATGTTTAAGTGGGACTCACATTTTACATTTGATAATTATATTATCTTCCACAATAGCGCTAGAAAGTATTACTAATTTATTCTTCTTTTACAAATACCTTTTTTTAAAAAAAATAATTTTATACTCCTTGGAAATAGGTATTAACTTTTTCTGCTATTCCACTGGCAGCTTCAATGAGTCAACTTGACATTATTATAGGGAATCAGAGGAAATTGTACTCTTGTTTGCAGATGGAAGAATGGAGATGTAAGCTTCTGTATGAGGTTTGAGGGTGACAACTCTGTTATGACCCTGGAAATGTCATAGAAAGTATGAAGCCTAAAAGTAAAATATTTTAGCGTAGAGAAAGGGTCTGGGTAAGTGTCTTAGTCAATGTAGAAGAGACATCTGATAAATAAGAAAGAAAAATTATTTTTCACTGTGATATGCAGGAGGTAGTATAATTCTAAATTGAGGACCAAAGGTTTTCTAATTAGTTGTGTTTTTGCACAAATTGGATTTCTCTGTTTCTACATGGATTCATCTTTAAAATCAAGATGGCAATATATTGATTTAACTTAATGGGGAAATGCCTAAAAATATATACATGTAATTTAGTCATTGATAAATACAAGGGAAAGTAGAACTAATAAAATAATGTTCAATAGTTAATTAGAAGATGTTTCCTGATTTGGTATTCTGGAGCTATGGATAATTAAGAATTTCTGACAGGCAGATCATCTGAACAAAGAATTCAGTGGCTGTTAATTGAATTATGTCTGTTTGTTACCTCCCTTTGTTTGCTTGCATCAGTTTAAGTTCACAATAATAGATACAGTAAAACTGCTTACCACCTTATGTCTGCTGGTTAACTGATTAATTAAGTCAGGTTGAATGGAATTCAATTAATGCTTTTTATCTGGCTGCTGTTTGTTTGCTTCTAGATATTTGCTAGTGACTGTAATGAAATCGGATACCAGCCACAGCTTTTAGGTATGGTGGTAACAATCAGAAAGCCTGGGCCCAGTGAGTTCATTTCTGTCAAATAATATCTTCCTGAGGCATTCACTTACAAGTATGGAAGAAGAAGTGAATGATGCAAAAACCAAACCAAAAAACCCCCCAAACCAAAAAATATCCAAAAACCAAAATGATGCAGCTGTCAGCTTCCAATAAATAGTACAGGTCTCACCTGACTTACAATGGGGTTATGTCCTGCTAAATCCATCATAAGTTGAAAATAACACAAGTCATAAATGCGTTTCATAGAGCTAACCCATTGAACACCATAGCTTGGCCTAGCCTACCTTGGTCATGCTCAGAACTCTTGCATTAGCCTGCAGTTGGACAAAATCAACACAAAGCTGGTTGTATCATAAAGTGTTGAATATCTCATATAATCTATTGGATACTGCACTGAAAGTGAAAAACAGAACCGTGCATGGGCACAGATTGTTGTCAGTGTATTGGTTGTTGATCCTCTTGATCATTGGCTACTGGGCGCTGAGGCTTACTTGTGAGAGAAGATTGCACCACATATCCCTGGCCTGGGAAAAGAGCAAAATGAAAAATCTGAAGGGTTTCTACTGAATGAGTACCACTTTCACACCATTGTAAAGACAAAGAATCATTAAGTCAGGGACCATCTGTATTCCATATGTATGTAGCTTGCTTTTGTTTTGGAAGTATGAGAGAGGGCACAAAAGAGTTGAGAGTTTTCTTTGACGCTTAAGTTTTCAGGATGGTTTGTTATGGAATGGGAGGAGTTCTGCACAGTGTCTCTAGACTCTGCAAAATTCTGGAATCAGGTGTATGTGTGTGTGTATGGGGGAATTTGCACAGCTTTTTATCATTTATCAGGAATGAAACAATTACTGTATACATTTTCATCCCACTTGAAATATTGAGTCAGTATCAGTGGAGGAAAGAAAACCCAGTAATGGCTTGGTCTTTTTATTTCTTTAGAATGAATCTTTGGGTAGGCACAATAAATTGTTTCACAGCATAATTCATTGGGGGCTCTTGAGCTTCAGTTTGTATTATATATTCATAGCTTTTTGTGGCAGCCATAGGCCATGAGTCTTAAGCCTGACATGATGAGTCTACAGGGAGAAGGCTGTAGTTTGTGTTACAGATGCCCTTAAGAGGGTTCCCAGCTGTGTACTCTGCTTTTAAAATGGATGCAAAATTAAACTTACCATAATGACTTGTGTTGAAGTCAGTGAGAATTAGTCTTCAACTATACAGGTGCTACAAAATAAAATGACTTATTTAAGCACTCATAGGAGATTTCTGCAACTGAGAATTGAGAAAATGAACACACGAGTTTATGTCTACTGCATCTTTTTAAATCCTTAAAATGAAAAAGAAAAATAAACCCCTATCTGAAGCCAGGCTAAATGAAAGGAATGAATGCTTTTCCAAAATTCTTAAATTCTAAAAGAAAGTCTTCCAGAGAGGTCAGATGAGAAAGATTTAGAGAAACCTAACTTAGGGAGAATCTTTACAAAAGGTCTGTTGTTAGGTTTAGAGAAAGAGAACTCCATTTTTCTACCCTAGGGTTGGATTGATATATATTTCTGCATGGAATGTATTTACAGATACGGCTTCAAAGTGCTCTTTCAGTTGAAAGATATGCATCTGTATTTATGACATTACGAAGCCACCATGGCACCCTATCTTCTAGCCATATAAGGAACAGTTTCTCTATTTGTAAGTTCACACACCTTTTCCCTGGGATGCAGGTGCATTGAGCTTCATTGCTAATACCAAAATCTAGCATGAACAGATACCTGGGGCTAGGGCTTAGAGCAACCTTCTTAAATGCTGATTCTCTAAGAGTCTGCAGGACATGGAAGAAACCTAGAGAACTAGAGCAGTACTAAAATTCAAATAAATAGTTGGGTTCCTGATCTCATCTTAGCGAGGGTTCTGGTCAGGAATTCCTAACTTGAGCCTAAACTATGTAGCTGTGTCTATTTCCTGGGCAGATACATCTGAAACAGAAGAACTGATGGTGTTTGAGGCTCAGCAGAGCCTGTTTTTATGAGAAATTCATCAGAGTGAACTTGCCCCAGTTTGGATTTATTTTCCCTTGCATATGTCCTTCACTCTAGATGCCACTTTATTTTTGGTTGCTTGCCCTGCTTCCTGGATGAGAGGCTCAAAAATGCCTTGGGTCATCATTGCGGGCGGGGTCATGAAGTTTCATCCCACCATTGTTAGCTCATCTCCTATCATGATCTGTGACTCAGACTTTCTGGTGGCAATGACAAGATTTTGGAAACCATAGCAGTTCTTGATTCCAAACCCCAATGTAATGAGACACACAGAACCTCTGAATATCTCAAGTAAGTCCCAGAGAGTTGGAGACACTGGAGTTCTCTCTCTTGAGTAAATTTGGACTGATGCAAGTGATATAAAAGAACTGGAAGAGAAGGTTTTTCACTTTTCTACTTATGGCCTATTCTAACAGCAATTTTACATAGTTTTCCTAAAGGTATCCTGAAAAACAAAAATTAGTTCTATTTTCCTGAGATATTGTGTGGCCAGTTTGACTATATACAACATTATCTTTATGCATCATTTCTTTTTATCCCTTACTTTCCTTTCTCCCTCATTCTTGTTTCTTTCAATTGAACCCTCCTCTCAATAAGGCATTACCATGTGAGCTTGGTCTCAAGTTCTGTTTTCTAGGAAATTAGGTCTAAAATAGAACTTAACCAAAGAAAGAGATAATCAGACGGACAAGATTAACCTAGTCATTAGAGCTTAGTTTAAAGGCAAAAAAAAAAAAAAATATGAGTGTAGAATGACATCATTTACTTCCCAATTTAGGCTCTCCTGTACCCAAGTTTGCCCTGTACCATATTTGCCTTATATAAGAAAAATAATAGAATAGTGGGACAAGGGTCTGGAGTACCCATGAACCAAGAAAACCCTTATTCTTTTAAAAACTGTGGAATTGGAGCACAAACAACACTATTTTTGATGCTCTGTGAACACTAACTTGTAACTATAGACTTACACTGAAATAATTAGATTTGTAGTTTAGAACCTTTTCATGTAGCAAACCCCAGGCCCAGTTGGCTTCAGTGGGGAATGCTACCAAAGAAATAATATTTCTGTATAAACTCTTCTAAAAAAAATGGAAAAGGGGGAATTTTCTGATTTTGGACAATGTCCATATACTACTTGAGATGTTCATGAAAGAAAAGAAGTAGGCCTTCTTACCCCTACATCAACCACGCAGTGAATGGGGGCTACACCTGGAGGAGAATTACAGCCTCAAGCAAAAGCCCTTCCTTTGGCTAAGGGCAACATCTGCAGAAACTGGGCTTTGGGCTCATACCACCCAATCTTCCCAGCACCTCAGTGAATGAGTGTTCTGCCCTGAGTGTCTGTGTGGTACACTTCAGTGCCCACTTCAGATATATTAGCACTTGACTGATTATGATTTATATTGAAGATCCTAGAGGGAAAAAAGAAATTGCTTCAGCAGTTCTAGGTCTCCAAGACATCACAGACATGGTAGTGGTCAGTAAGATTTGGAAGTACCTGTGAACAGGAGGTAAAGACCCTTTAGGAACTAGTGTTATCTAGTGAAATTACTTGGGATAGTTTGTCTCATTGGAAGTAGAGACCTTGTAGAGAGTGGATGCCTGCCAATAGATGGTGGACAACAGGAATGGATTTCCCTGGAGGGGAAAGAATACATGGCAAATGGTAATCAGTAATTAATATTCTTTATTTATAAGAAGTCATGTTGCAGCTTTAAAACACCTCTAGGTTTGTTGTTGGAGTTAATGTTGTTTTTGTTGTTGTTGGTGGTGGTGTGTGTGTGTGTGCATGCGTGTTTATTTGAAACCTTAACTGAGACTTCTACTTCTGGGCTTCGGTTTTTGTTTCACATCAGCCACTGTGTGCCTGCATTCTAGAGTCCTGTTCCCATTTTTCCTTTTTGTGTCTGATCTTTGAAATGATGCACAGTGACTTGACCCTCACCCACATACTGCTTCTAAGATGTTTTCCACTGTTAAGAGGCCTTAAATAGGTCATATTTCCTTTTAATGGGTACCCAAACCCAAAACATAGAGCATCACTTTTTGTAAATCTGTGTTTAAGGACAGTAAGTGCATTATTTTTGTTATTTATACAGATCATTCTTGCTTGTTTCAATAATAAATTTAATTATATTCTAGATAGTACACTTATAAATATTTTCTAATGAAGGTACTCCAAATTGCTGTAAGGGAGTATATGCTTTCCTGAAAAAATAATCTCATTCTATCATAAACAAGTCCCACGAGAAGTTTAAGGTTGAGCCAGACCACTCAAAATCTGTGCCACTTTATATTCAGAATATTATCGAAAGCAATTATTGGTTTGTCAACAGGTAATTTGAAGAGTAGCCAGATACCTCAGTGTGGCTGAATGCTGCTTCAGGAGCTTTAAAATGCATTTAAAAATAGTGTCAAGATGATAACTTCTGAGCTCTGAGCAAATACAGATGGACATAGAGCTCAGAGCACAGGAGAAAGTGCCAGCTGCCAGAGGTGACAGCAAGGTGTGCTTCTGTATAGATGAAGGCTCTGTGCAGCTTAAAGTGCTCCTGTTTGTGGAGCAGCCACATTGAGGGTCTTTCTTTTTCCCACAGAAGATTAAAATTCTGTACAAACTATCCAGCTTCAAATTGCATATGGACCAACGATGCTCAGCTTACACTGGCAAAATTATCCTATTTAACAATCACAGTAAGTGCTAATTCATGTAAGAGAAATGTGTTTTACCAAAATAGATTGTAGCTTCAAATATAACATGCTCAATTTATGGGCTTAGTATTAAGTATGGGCCTGATTGACCTTGGCCATGAGCTTATGAACTTTGTAAGGCAGATTCTGCATGTGCCACATTTACTTACATGCATAATAGTGAACACCATGGTTTGAACATAAGTAGATGTTTAAATTTTGAAAGAAATTTTTTTTTATACTTTAGACAGAAACTAGTATCTAATGTATGCATGTGCACTAATGTTTTCATTTACATTAGTCCATGAATTAGGGTAAGTTTTTCTTCCTGATATATGAATATCAGGAAATTCAATGACAAACACTAGCATTAAACATGAAAGTAGGTAGTAAACTCCATACGATCTGCTTCTACTCCATGTTGCCTTTCATGAAGTAAATTCCAAGTTATTTGAGGCTTCTGTGCAGTTAAATAAAAAGGGATGAGATACTACCAGGGAAATGAATTACAGATGATACACTATACTTGAAATATTAAAAGTAGATAAAGTGACTGAAGGACACAGAACTGATATGAAGCTAAAAAAAAATAAATGTGGGAAAATCACTAGATTTAACATCTTCTTTATATAACCTGAATTGTTCTTTAGATACGTGGTGCCCCAAATGATTATCAGTTATCGTATTTTACTAATTATTTTAAATGTTTGAGAAAGACTAGAAACTTCTGAATTTATAAAAGCATTTATATACAATGAAAACATCATCCTCAAATACTCATATACACATAGACACCAACACCATATATAACAGTAAAACACTGTAGTGTGTACCACATAATAAGAGTCTCAAATTGTTTAAAATGCAGGATGGTATTATTGAGACTTTAAATGATTTAGGGATCTGCATTAGTAGCTTGCCTGCATATCTCAGGATTTGGGAGCCAATTGTCAATTACTTAATGTGTCTAAACTCATACTATTCATTATTATGAGTGTTATTACGGGATTTATATAATTTGACCCTTAACACAGTTTGTAGTAATGAATGTAATTTAAATAACCATCTTTTAAATTAAATAATGTAAATTTAGATAAAGAATTAGAGTTGAATAGCTATCTTTCCAATATATAGGAAATATTTTTAGTTCTTGTTATATTTTGTAGGCAATGTACAAATATATTTATAAAAGATGCACTTACACTCTTATAAAATATCAAAGAGAAGGGCCAACGTTATCCTGATACTAAGCCAGAAAAGATACCAAAACACCAGCCTTGTCTTGATACTCAAACCAAAACTCTCAAAAAGAAAACTACTGGCCAATATCTCTAATGGAAATAGATGCAAAATATTTCAGTGAAATACTAGCAAATCAAATCCAGCAGCACATTAAAGGAATCATACACCATGATCAAGTGGAATTTATCCCTGGAATGTAAGGATGGTTCAATACATGCAAGTCAATCAATGTAATACATCACATTAATAGGATGAAGGAGAAGAATTATATCATCAGATGTAGAAAAAGCATTTGACAAAATTTGACATTTATTCACGATAATGATAAAAATCTTACCAAATAAGGGTAGAAGGAACATATCTCAACATTATAAAGGCCATATATGACAAGCCCAAGGCTGATGTCATACTCAGTGGTGAAATGTTGAAAGCTTTTCTCTAAGATTAGGAACAAGATAAGGTGATGCTTTCACTATTCTTATTCAACAGGAATAGAAGTCCTAGCCAGATCAATCAGGTAAGAAAAACAAATAAAAGATATTAGAATTGGAAAGGAAAAAGTAAAATTGTCTCTTTTGGAAGATGACATGAATTTATATTTAGAAAATTCTAAAGACTCAACCAAAAAACTGTTAGATCTAATCAGCAAATTCAGTAAAGTAGGACACAAAGTGAACATACCAAAATTAGTAGTGTTTCTACTAATTTTGGAGAAAAGACAGTCTTTTCAATAAATGGTGCTGTGACAACTGATATTCACATGTAAAAAAAATGAAACTGGGCCTATGTCATATACCACTCACAAAAATTAACTCAAAATGGATTAAAGACTAAATGTAGGACCTGAAATTATGAAAGTCCTAGAAGAAAACATAGGAATAAAACTATCTGACATGGTTCTTGGCAATTATTTTTTGGATATGATACCTAAAGCACAAACTACAAACTTAAAAATAAATAGGACTACATCAAATTTAAAAGCTTCTGCACAGCAAAAGAAACTATCAACAAAGTGAAAAGATAGCCTATGGAATGAGAAAAGATATTTTCAAACAATATATAATAAGAGGCTAATATTCAAATTATATAAATAACTCATACATTAGTATGTTGTACACCTGAAACTAATGTAACATTACATATCATCTATATAAAAACAAAAACTTCATACAACTCAATAGCAAAAATAAATTTAAAAATTTACAAATAAAAATAAAAAAATCCAATTAAAAATGGGAAATGGACCCAAACATTTTTGGAGGAAGATATATGAAAGGCCAACAAGTACATAAAAAGATGCTCAACATCACTAGTTATTTATTAGTGATATGCTTCAGTGTAATACCACGTCATGCCTGTTACATGCCTATCAAAAGATAAGAGATAACAAATGGTGTGGGTATGGAGAAAAGGGAACCCTTGTATACTTTTGGTGGAATTGTAAATTGGTGTAGACACTATGGATAACAGTATGGGGTTCCTCAAAAAATTAAAAACAGAACTACCACATGATCCAGCAATTCCACTTCTGGGAATATATCTAAAGATAATGAAAACACTAATTCAAAAAGATAACTTCTATCCCTACATTCATAACAAAATTATTTACAGTAACCAAGGCATAGAAACAATCTAAGTGTCTAGTGATGGATGAATGAATAAAGGTATTATATAAATATAAATATATATATATATATAGAGAGAGAGAGAGAGAAAGAGAGAGAGAGAAGTTATATATATGTGTGTGTGTGTGTGTGTGTGTGTGTGTGTGTATATAATACCTTCTTTATTCACATTGAAGGCATTGTGCTAAGTCACACAAGTCAGAGAAAGACAGGTACTGTAAGATCTCACATATATGTGGAATCTAAAAACAATGTAGAAAACGAGATCAGACTTGTGATTACCAGAGGCAGATGGGACAGGGAGGGCAATTGGGGAAGATGGTCAAAAGGTACAAACTTCTGGTTCTAAGGTAAATACTAGGGTTTTAATGTACAACATACTGGCATGCAAACACTACTATATAATATAGAAGAAAGTGGTTAAGAGAGAACATCCTATGAGTTCTTATCACAAGGAAGAAATGTTTTTCTTTTTTCTTTACCTTTCCTTTTTGTTGTCTCTATATGAGAAGATAGATGTTAACTCAACTTGTAATCATTTCACAATATATATAAATCAAACTATCAAGTTATATGCCTTAAGCTTATAGAGTGATAAATGTCAATTATTTCTCAATAAAACTGGAAAAAGAGATTTAATTGCACATTCAAGTGGAAATCATTCATATACAGGAGAACATTCATAGCTGACAACATAGTTGTAATTGATATGTTGTGTTAAATATTAAAGACTTAGGTTAGCATAAAATACTTGGGTAAGAGTAAATTTGTCAAATATGAAACATTTTGTGTGACAAAATTAAATAAAATGTCTTATAAAAATCAAATATAAGAAGTATCAAAACATTAATGATAGGTATTTTCCTTTACTATGCAAATAAATTTAAAACTTCTATGGTTTCTGAAATATAACTATTATGAAAGTACACACTTATAATTTATAACTATCCCTATTCCCAATATATATGAAGTAGATTTTTGTAGATGGATTAAAGATAATAATATCAATTTTATTGTTAATTGTACTTATAAAATTTTCAGAAAAATTTGTATTCTATTTGTTTCATTTATTCTGTTAATACTGTTTCATTTTAGACCACTTATGTTGATGTATCCAAGTAGCATTAATATCACTTCATGCCTATGTTGTTTGTTACTGATTATGTTTGCTAATATTTCTGTTTGGAAGGATAAATAATGAAAACAATTCTCAGTGCAAACTAAAAGTGAAGTAGATTAGGCTCTCAAACTTATTGAAATCATAACTTTCTTGTTTCACCAAATCAATATAATTAGAAAACAAATTTTAGGAGGTTTTACTTATTTTTTGAAATAATCAACTTCATAAAAAGTGCTATCTTTAATACCAAAGGTACAATTTCAAATTCATGAAACCGAAACATTTACATAAGAATTGGAATTCTTAAGCTTTTAAAAATTCTAACTTGTCTGGAAATGGAGAGAGAAATGGTGAAATGATTAAAGGGAGAAAATTCAATTTTGAGAACTTTGAAAAATGTGTATGTATCATCATAATAATATTTTAAGCAATTATTTTTAGGTGAAAACATTACATTTTCAGGATTATTCCAATTTTTAGCAGTCCAGGATGACTTAAATATTGGGATGGAAAATATTCATATGCACATTCATAAATATGAAGGGATTCTAAATTTAACTTCTCCACTTACACTTTGTTGTGTTGTCAATATATTGACATCTCAGATACCAGTGTCATTTAACCCTGAGATAATATAGAAACTGTTGAGAAGTCCAGAGTTATTGGGAAATATGAAGAAATAGTTAGCTAAATCATTTGTTTTTATAGGTGTTTTGTTGTTCAAATGTTCAATTTAGTATAATGTATGAAATTTAAAATTTTGTGATGATTTTACTCTTTAATGAACTTAATAGTGAATAATTCTGTTCAAATACAGCCAAGACAGAATATATAGAGTTAGAAGCATAGAAACATAATACTAAATTTTGGACACTAATAGCCATACTTAATGACTCCAAAACAGTCAGGAAAATGACATTAAAAATCCTTGTTTTCTGTATCAATGTTTCAGTTTTTAACATTTGCTTCTAAATAAAAAATACGTCTATACTCAAATATTAACATGAACATCCATAACTGCACAAATCCATGATAATGGACATTTCATGGCAATTAATTATGTCACTTAGTTTATTGATAAATACAAAATTGAATAGATTAGGTGTACTGTTCATTTTTCATTAAAATTTCTTAAGAAATAATGAAAGATTGATTACTTATACCCATAAACCTACCAAAGGCAAACGATAACCCTGGATTCTTTCATGGTGAAGGATTTGTAAGCTATTGATATGTAGTGATTGAAGGTGACACTAAACAGAAGATGTGAGGTAAAATTTTTAGTACTTGAAGTGAAATATTGACACTAAATCTATAAAGTTACAGATATCAGCATCTATCCAAATCCAGATATGGTACTGGCTGGCCAATTGCTGTCTCAAAGCAATAGATGAGTGAGAGAATGTAGAGTTGGTTGGATAAGTTTTAGTGTGGGACTTTTTTTAAGTGAGTATATGATGACTGGCCCTACCTTACAAGTTTAAAAACTGTTACGATATAGAAAGAGATATGTACTCATGTTTGTGGCAGAGATCAAGCCAAGGCTTCATTCTAGCTATATCCCATTTTACCTGACAGATAACATCAATACCTTCCGTGCTGTTGAAATGGTGTGATTTCAGTGATTTATGAATTTTTAAGGGACACAAATGTTCAGTCCATAATGGCTTCCATCAGATGTTCATTTTTAGCTGCTGAACTAATTTCACAGTGCTTATTCTAGAGTAATCACATTTTGGTAGTATTTAGAAATGTCTGTTTTTGAGACATTAGACAAGTCTGGCCATTTGGGCATAACCATATTCTTCTGGAGAGTCTTAGACATAAATGAAATGAGAAGGGGTTGGCACAACCTATTTGAGATTGGAAAATCATGTTTGTCTTGTATTTGGGAAACTATATTGGGGGAATATATCTTTTTGTTGGATTAATCTTTCATTATCCCTTTGAATACCAAATACAGATAAGAGGTAAATAAGAAAAATGTTGAAGACATCTGAGTAAACTAACTTATTTTATATAAAATTATGTTAGTACATGAGAAGTAGGAGGAAAGTGTTCTTTTCTGGGTGGATTTTTAAGAACATGAAGGTATGATTTTGGGGAAACTTTTGAGGGTGTAAGAATACATATCTACGCACACAGAAGTAGAAGTGAAAAGAGAGGAAAAACAGAGAAGATAAGATGAAAAAAGTTCCATCTGCTGGATTATTATGGAATTCCATTACCCACTGCCATTCTTTAAAAGACTTCAGGAGAGAATTAAGTCTCTATCTCTATAGAAGTTGTCACACTGGTTATTATAACTCTATACCTGGATTAGACCTCAAAATACTTCCAGTTTGTTTAGGTTACTTTAATTTTGTGTGTTCTTACCTCCAAATTTGGACCTGTAGTCAAATGTTCATCTGCACCTGAAATTTACAGATTAATTCTGAGCCTAGATGCACATTGTTGCCCTTATCATAACTGTCATGCCAATAAATTGAGGCTGTTCAGACAGGGCACGTGAGTGTTTTTAGACTAATACAATAAAAAAAAGTAGCAAGTATGCCATTATAGAAATATGAAATTGTGGAGGTAGGTTGGATATTTGAGGAGTAAAAAGAAAGGGAGACATGAATTATTTCTATAGGAGAGGGAGAGAATAAATGGACTAGGAGACATGGCATAACTTTTGGCCATTAAGATTCAACCTCCCAGATTAAAAGACACCAATCAAAATAGATTTGTGTTTTTCCTCTAGCCATGTTTAGCTACAAAAGTGCACTTGTGTAATAACAGCAAAGGTAAAAGTACTAGGGTTATGGATTTGCCAAAGAACTTATTACTGAAGTTCAATAAGGCCAGTGAAGAGCAAGGGAGACAGGACTATATACAAGGGATTGATTTTAATGTTTGTCCATAGAATTTATTCTGCATGAGGTGAGAAAATAAAAATAAGATATGTAAAGTACAAAGGCAAAAGCAAGCTGACTCTATAAATTTTAGTCCAAGTGAAGTTGAAGAATTATTAGAGCTGGAATATGTGATGAAATGAGCTAGAAAGTTAGCAGGAGATGGTCTGAATTTAAGATTTCTTAAATTTGTGTTACAGAGTTTACACTTACTGAAAAGTTCTAGTGCAGGGTCTCTCAACCTCAGAACTATTGATATTTCAGACTAAAGAAGTGTGTGTGTGTGTGTGTGTGTGTGTGTGTGTGTCCGCGCATGCGCGCATGTGTGTATATGTGTGTAGGTTACCCTGTGCCATGTAGGATATTTAGCAGGATGCTCACTAAATTACTCATTAAATAGTAGGAACCACCCTCCCTTCCTCAATTGTGAGTACCAACAATGTATCTAGACATAGCCAAATATTCCCTGGAGAAGCAAATTGTTTCCGGATTGAGAACCACTGGTCTAGAATATGACCATGGAAATGAGTGGCAGGGATGAAGTAAAGGGCAAGATCACCAGGATGTAGAAGCAGGAGAGTTAGGACAATTATCTACATGTGCATTGAAATAATCCAGAATTAAGAGAAAAGTAGTGTTGAGGAAAGCTACAATGATAGTAGCTACAGTTATACACAAGTGATGGGGGAGTGATAATCTGTGAGACTGCTGACAAAGGGTACAATGGAAAGGTTTCAGGAGTTATGACACACAAAAGAAGGAGTGGAATATGAGCCATGTTTGTGTGAGGAGTCTAAATCTTTTTGTGGAGAATTGTATACGTGAAAAGATGAAGGAGAACCCTTTGAGGTGGGAAGTCCAGTGGTTGCAAGATTGTGAATTTTACGAGTATAGAGGGATGGGTCAAGTAGAAAAGGTTCAGGACGTGTTGTAGATTCTGAAAATGAACATGGGAGGAGTCTTATTTGCAGCTATTGAGTCCTCTTGACTCATCTCTGAAAAGTGTAAGCCTGTAAAAATGTTGTCTTACATCAGGAGAACTGAGATCACTCTTGACTTTAGCAAGAAGGTCTATTTCTTCTTGACTTCTCTCCATAGACAGTAGAAATGATAGGCTAGTTCATACTCAGAATGCTGTATGTTTTTATTTCCACACCAGAAGTTAAGAGGGACTAGGAAAACTGGGTCCTATCCCAAAGTTTCCCACCCATTAAGTAGCGTGATCTTGAGTTGCCCCTCTTAATGCAGGAATCAAAAGGAAGACCAACTCCTGTGAGGTAGAAAAGATATAGAAAAATGGGATTTGATTGGATTGTGAATGACTAAAGGAATCTATACAAATGTTGGAGAGAGTCAGAAATACTTAAGAAGTAATACCTACTAGACAGAAAGAAGGAAATTAAATTATTTCTTCATCTTTACAGTTCTCACCCTCCAAATGAGAAAGAATTGTTAGGAAAACAGTTAAAGAAGCATGGTCGTTTAAATTGATCTACGTAATGAAAAGAGAAAGGGTACTGAGAAGGTTAGGTGAACATTTTTTGCCTAAGGCAGCTGCTGAATACACGAGATTTGTGTGTGTGTGCGTAAGCATATATGTGCTACTGTGTCTATGTCTGCATATATACCTGAATACATTTGTAGAGAGAGTTCAATAAATAGATCATAAATATATCAGATACATATTCAGAGTGGATATCATAGACACATATATATATCCATATATTACATGTTTAGAAAGAGAAAGAATAGAGAATACAAATTTCAAGAAGTTTGAATTACTTTATAAAGGGATCAACTTTATACATTTTTGTGTAAGCTTTATTAAAAATAGAATTATTTAATTACTTTTTAAATATTTTCAGTATTGAATTGTCCTTTCCAGTATTTTTTTTGCATGTCTGTGACTCCATACCAGGACCTATACCATGAGGTTATAATGGCTTACATATTTAGGGATATTTAAAACTCAATAAAACTTTAAAATCAGAAGAATGCTAGGTCAAGAGACTACCTTACTATGATTTAATGTTTTATTTGTTTAGATCCCACACTTTTGGTGACATGAATTCAGCAATGTATCTAAGTAGTCATTCTCAAGTTAATTCACATCACAACCCATATAAACCGAAGTGAACTCTTCTGGCACTTTTTCATAACTGATATCTTTATTATCAATTGACTCTTTTTGAGAACAATGTATGGAAATTTGGATTAAAAAGCATGTTGTGGAATTTAGGTAAATGCAGACTGAGGTTACATCATGTTTGAAAAGATACCGTGATATTTAATGACACTACATAGACTGATGATACTCTCCAGGATTTTAATCTGAAACCTGTATATTTTTACCTAATACATGACAATGGATGGCTTTGTCTGGGTTTTAGCCTCATGTTCTGAAAATTTGTTTTCTCACAGGCATGTTAACTGTGTCAAAGATCAAGGTATTTATTATATTAGTAATGTTTTCACTATCAAGAACTAAACATTATCAAAACAAGCAAAAAAAAAAAAGAAAATTCCTATCAGTGTATCATAATTAAAACTAGGTTATATTCTGGAGCATATAGATATCTACATCCAAGTAACTATATTCCTCACATCTTCATCACATTTACTTTTTCTTTTCAATATATGGTTTTTCTTTTTTATTTATGATAGTCATACATAGAGAGAGAGACAGAGAGAGAGAGAGGCAGAGACACAGGCAGAGGGAGAAGCAGGCTCCATGCACCGGGAGCCTGACGTGGGATTCGATCCCGGGTCTCCAGGATCGCGCCCTGGGCCAAAGGCAGGCGCCCAACTGCTGCGCCACTCAGGGATCCCAATATATGGTTTTTCATTTAAAAATCCTGGGAATGTATATTCCAGTATTCAAGGGAATATAGTTCCTTGTACTTATAGATGCATTTCCAGCGAATTTGCTTTTTACTTATGCCAGGGTGAATCCTAGTTTCTCTATCAGTCCCACCTCAGGCTCTCTGCATGGAGCCTGCTTCTCCCTCTGCTTGCGACTCTGCCTTTATCTCTCTCTTTCTCTCTCTCTCTGTGTCTCTCATGAATAAATAAATAAAATCTTTAAAAAAAAGAAAGACACAAAGATCTCCAGAAAACAGTTTGTCTAGCAACCCCCTGGTGAGATCCCTGTTATTCACTCTAGGGTTAAGTTAATATGGCTGTCTATGGAAATGAAAGATTAATTAGAGGAGGTATTTATGAATTCATTAAAAGCTTACCTCAAATTTTTTGTCTATTAATTGTTTTATCCATGGCCTTCCTAGAATGAAATTTGGTATGAGAATGGGTAAAACTGACAAAGGCCTTGGTAACAGAACACTCACCACCTTCAAAGATCACTCCTCAAAGTGACCTGAGCAAGGTCAGCATTGCTGAGGTGGAGAAATTCTGGGTAAAAGAGAAACATTTACTGAGGAAAGAAAGAGGGATAATTGAAAGGGAATGGAGCAAGGTTGAAGGTGAAACATCTAACAGATTTAGATTCTTGGTAACAAAGAATACACATGACATGAACTTGTGTGAATGGTGCCTTTGACTGACTTGTTTGCGGGAGTCGAGGGCCCCTGGGGGTCTGGAGATACTTGGCCATCGATGTGGCAAACAGATGTTTCCCTTCCCACTTACATAGCACATGCCAGAGCTCAGGGCCACTCTGCCGTGTACCCTTGGGAAGAACAACACACGAAGATTATTCATTTTTCCTTCTCCTTCTCCAAAGAAAATAAGATAAATAGAGGAATAGATCAGTAAATGAATAGATGCTTAACTTGAGGTACTGCTGGTTTCACTCATCATGGATTCTTTCTGTGTGTTATTTTCCTGTCCTCTACTCCCAAAACAATGTCATACCTCAAGCAGTTAGATTTCGTTCAGCATGATGAGTTAGTTGTCTTGCACAACTCTTCCGAGTATCAGTGCAGAGCATGTAACCAGGCACAGAGCCGGCAGTCTTGCACCATTTATGGGGGCTTGTTTGTCAAAGTTCACAGCTTAGCAACATTTACTGCTCCTCTAACTTTCTCTGCAGTGTTATGGTTGTAATTATTTGGTGTTATTCTGGGAGTTAATTGCCAGGAAACAAAATTAAGGGAGCATGTCTGATCCTTTCCCTCCTCTGAGACTACTGAAAAAAGAATTGAAAAGAGGTGAGCCTTAATATCAATCCAGCATGGACCATTTCTCTTGTCATTGGTCTCATTGAAGGAGCTCACTTCAGGAGAGTCACAAAGAGGTCAGAAGATTTTAAACTGCCAACTTAGATCTGCATTACAACTTCCAAAGACTTTTCAACAATTTGGTATGGATATGCCGAAAGCCTAGCTCATTTCTCTATCATGAGATTGCAAAATGAAATCCTGGTTTTCATTGTGCTAATAGAATAGCTCTTGGAGAAAGATTTCAATGAGGCATTTTAGTAGTGATCATCTTTAAAAGTATTATATATTAAATTATTAGAAAAAGGATTTAAATCATTTGAGATAATTGAATGACATCATTGATAAAATTTAATCAGGTGGTGACTTAGGCTGAAGAATGTGCAAAATATATTTTTGGATCGTTAAGCCTAAAAGAGGATCACCTCAAACAAGACATTAAATTCGGAAGGGTTTATGTCATCACTAGTATATCCATCATTGTGGGGTTACTCAGAGTTTACTGAGAAACAGGAAAAGTGCTGCATCAGCTCATTTTCCCCTTAAGACAGAGAATTGTTTTGTTCTTGTAGCAATCTCTTAGTAATGCCTGGATGTTTTTCCTTGACCTCACTGTCAACTTGACCTCACTGTCAACAACAGAAGGTGCCTCTCAGCTACTCAGTAGTGGTAGGATCCTCTTGCCCATAGCTTCATATCTTCCTCCCTCAGCTTCATATCTGTCATGGCCTGAGCTTCTCTTAATAACAGAATGTTCATTTCACATTCAAACAATTAGAGAGGAAACTATTTGTCTTAATTGCTGAGCCTCCAACAGATGTTTTGTTAATAGTGGTAAGACACCCTCATCTAAACTATTGCTTTAAGATGGGAAAACACTGCCTGGTGGTAACATTTGAATTGTTATAATTTGGAAACGTTCACATTCTACCTTGAAGGGCAAATGCACTTAAAATTAAGGCATCATTATATTTATATTTAATAATATCCCATGAATGCACAATTGATTTGTACGTTCCTAGAATTTGTGCACATGTCAAGTCATACTATAGGAATAATTCTGTTAAGATATGATGTAAAAGTATTGACTTTTTGGAGGAACGGATTTTTTTTTAAACTTCATATTATATGTGAACATACAAATTTATATTTGTATAAATACTGATTACTGTAGAATTTACTTTGGATAAAAATATACTGACATGAGATTGAAGAGTATCCAGAAGAGACAGTAGCAGCTATAAGGTAAGTTTAAGGAAGATGAAATCAAATAATAGTCAAAATCTACTTCAGAACAAATTACTAGGACATAGACATATAATTATCATAAAAGAATCCACCAGGAAGATGTAATAATTCTAAATGTGTAAGCGCCAACAACACAGACTAGAAATGTAGGAAGAGAAAAATCGTAGATAACCCAGAAGTAGACCAACACAAATATACCTAACTGATTTTTGACAAAGGTGCAAAAGCAATTCATTATAAGAAAGATAGTCTTTTCAATAAGTGGTGCTCAAGTAGTTGGGCATCTAACATTATAAATTTTAGGTTAAAAAATAGGAGAAAATCTCCAGAATCTAAGACTATGTAAAGAGCTCTTAGATTTAATGTCAAAAGCATGACTCAAAAAAGGAGAAAAAAAAAAAAGAAACTTCAAAAAAAAAAAATTGCTCTCAAGAAAGACCCAGTGAAGAGGTTGAAAATAGAAGGTGCAGTGGGAGAAAGTATTTGAATACCATACATGTGAGATCTTTATCAGATCTCAAAACTCAGGAGGAGAAACCTGAGTACTTCATTTAGAAAAAGGGCAAAAATCAAGGACAAACATATCACTTAAGAGGATATACAGATAACAAGGACATGGAAAGTTGTTTAACATCATAAGCCATTTAGGACATGCAAACTAAAACCAAAATGGTATATATCCTTACGCAAATACTAGAATCGCTAAAGTGAAAATAGCAACAATGCCAAATGCTTAGATAAATGCAGAGATAACTGTGGATATTTGGGAGAATGGAAAGTCCATTGCTGCATGGATTTTGTAATAAAATGTGCATCATTATCACATTGTAAATATTTTGATATGCCAGACATGTGACACAGATTAGTTTCATGAATCACATTTGTGTGACTTGAGTTGGTTGATTGGGCCAACCAGGATACCATAAACTGTAAAAGTGTCTGCTGTGGTAAGACGTTGCTGATAATACTGAGACAAAGCCTAAAGTATGATGTGGTAAATCTGCTGAGATCAGATAAGAGCAGAACCTCATGCAGGGCAGCCTTCCTCAGTGTGAGACAAAGGGGTCAACCATTTCCAGAAGTCAAGAGTCTGGCGTAGAGCAGTATCTCTGCATCAAAAATAGTCTATGGTAGAGGATGTGTTGCTGTGCTCAGGGAGAAATGGTAGTATTTTGTTTGATGCAGGCTGAAACAGCAGCTTGAGTTCAGTTGGTTTCATCAGATAAAGGGCATTTAACTTGGGCATTTGCATGAAGAATCCAGATGGTTTGATCAGGAGCTGTGATTAGTTTCTGCAGTTCATGGCCCCAATGAGTAGAGTGTTAATTTGCCAGTCTGTAGTTTTCCAAGTGGCAGACCAAACACTAGAGTACTGACAGGTACCCAAGCTTCAATGAAATTATATCAAGTTTCATCAAGGTGAGTAAAGGCCAGAGTTATGAAAATGTTTTGAGTTGTGTCCATTGGACAGAGTGACCGTACCATTTTCTGTTCTTTACTACTAGCATTGAGGTTGAACAAATGCTGAAGCCCAGTAGATGCCTTTAGTTTTTGGCTTAGCTAAACCATCTATGGACCAGGCCCAGACATTGAGGGCATCCTGTAGGAATCAAGAGCCCCATGAACAAAAACGGCTTTCTGTAAGACAGTGGTGTGGGGAATTAAATTGCTCCCAAAGTGCTTGTTGCCACTTGTCAAGTAAAGTGGAGATATGGGGGGCAATGCCAGGCCAGTTGCACTGTTGAATATAACATTTCTATTTAAAAAGTGAGGCTTATTGGGTCCTTCCCTACCTCATTAGTTGTTAAGTCCAAGTTAACCTAAGTTAGACAGCATTCAGTTTCAACAAGAACCCAAGGGGAGTCCAATAATTGCTTTCTTTTTTTAAAAGATTTTATTTATTTATTCATGAGACAGAGAGAAAAAGAGAGGGAAGAGAGAGAGGCAGAGACACAGGCAGAGGGAGAAGCAGGCTCCATGCAGGGAGCTGGACGTGGGACTCAATCCCGGGTCTCCAGGATCAGGCCCTGGGCTGAAGGTGGCACTAAACCACTGAGCCATCCGGGCTGCCCCCAATAATTGCTTTCAAAGGGAGTAATCCTGACCATCCTGTCATGGATGGGATGAGGCTGATACCCGGGGGCTGCCTCTACATTGAGGCTTCTCTCTTTGACAAATGCCCAGTTGACAGAGTCATCAGTCAAAGAAGTCATTAGTGCTCTATGGAGGCATAAAGACAGAGACTGTACCATACATAGTTTCCTGGATCACTTCCAACGCAGACTGTTGCTTTGTGTTCACACAAAGGATGCATTGTCCAATATGAAAAGCAAGAAGAATGTTTTTGTTTTTGTTTTTAGAGAGAGAGAGAGAGCATGCACACACACATATTGGAGGGGAGGAGGAGGGACAGAGGTACCAAGTGTTTTGAATCCATTCACTTAGTCTGAAGACATTTAATTTGTCAGGCAGGTCTGAAATTTCTCAGGGTTTATTAATGCCCTTGCACATGGGATTGTGATACCGTCACAGTCAGGGATGTTGCGACTGATGATTCTGATTTGCTAACCAGCAAGATGTCATGTATGTAGTGAAAGCTTTGGGCATAAACTTTGAACATCAGAGGTTAGAGGCATTCATACTAGTTGCTGACCAACCATCAATTGCAAATGAAAGGAGGATTTAGGGAAATCCTATAAATCCTCCTTTATGATTTATATATTGTGTTTTCCCAGGCTCTTCTTGATCTGAAGACTCTCCCCTGGCACTTACGTGCTGGGGAAGAATATGCATATACATCAATTCTTACCCTACTTTTAAGTGGAGAAATAACATTACATTTAATTGGCCCAAACCATCCCACCACAAGGTCACGTTAGCTTCTCTTCCCCACCTCACTCAAACCCTATTAGTTAAATATGGGTGTCTTTTTCTTCCATGGTCTGAAGAAGATTGTGATTTGGGCACACATATCTATCAAAGCCATAAGAGTTTGATTCTCTTCCCCCTCAAATCGCCCAGCATAGTTAGAAGGAGATATATGGCTTTTGATCTCTCTTAGAGTAATGGAGATATTAGCCCCTCCTTTAGACAGCTGTATTCCACTTAAAATAGCTTAGATAATGGTGAATGGCGTGGGAGGCATTAGGGACACATAGAAAGTGGCACCACTTCATTAAACAAGCCTTCCCATTTTGTTTTGAGCCTCATGGTGGCAACTCGTGGTTAACCAAACAAACTTCCAGTAGGCTTGCCTAGTGGTTTATATTGGACAGTAAGAGCTGCCTAGCTGATACTATCTCTTTTGGACTTAGAAACCTCTTAAAAGTCCTTTGTGCCTTCTGGCTAAGTTGGTCTTGGATCACATAGGGTGACTTTTTTTGAGGAGTCCTCCTTAATCCAAAGCGTCTCTTGCCCCATTATGAAGATAGCATTGCTTAAGTTCTCTCTGCAAGTGAGAGAAAATTTCCAGGATGTGAAGGATAATTTCAATAATTCATCTAAATTTTTTGTGTGTCAGTTTCTATTTTATAATGGGTTGCCTTTATCAGTACTGAAAATTCAATCTGGAGCAGTAAGAGTTTTTTTTTTTTAATTTTTATTTATTTATGATAGTCACAGAGAGAGAGAGAGGCAGAGACACAGGCAGAGGGAGAAGCAGGCTCCATGCACCGGAAGCCCGATGTGGGATTCGATCCGGGTCTCCAGGATCGCGCCCTGGGCCAAAGGCAGGCGCCAAACCGCTGCGCCACCCAGGGATCCCAGTAAGAGTTTTTGAATATTAATTAGTGCCTGGACAACGTTTCCCACAAAAGTTTGTCTGTCTCAGGGAAGTCTTCTAGATAGGGACAAAGCTGCCTTACAGCAAGACCTGCTGCCAAAAGCTTTGAGACTGTTTACTGTCTTCTCTGAATATATCTAAGATTGCTATGATAGACATCATAGATACAGGAGCTATAAGACAACCCAGCTATTTCTATTCCATTCCATTCCAATGTTTCCAGGTGTTATGTGCATCTCCTACTGATTTCACTAGTGACCCATACAGACTTCTGATGATTTACTTGGTTTATGCTCATAATTGTGATTTTTTTTTCCATTTTATGCTTGGTGTGGAAGCATATCTTTGTAACAATTGTCCAAAAGGAAGAACCTTCTGCCAATCTAGGACATCTCTTAAGGTTAGTTATTACAACTGCTGATGAGATAACACTTTTTCCCTGGCTGCCAGAGGGCTTAAGTACTTCACATTAATTCACATAGTCTCAGGAAATTTAAACCGGATAGCAGGTCTCTGAATTTTGCCTGGGTTTATTAGCCAACAGTGCAGATTAGCTAGGAAGTTCTCCACCCAGAGGGGTGTTAACCATACTTTGGGCAGCCCTCTTCTACTCTGTCTGTAACCACCTCCCTAGTTAGTATCCCTCATTTAATTGGCAATAAAGTAAAAAACAAAACAAAAAAAAAAAAACATTTACTTACCACTAGACTACACAATTTTGTCAAAATGTTTAGTACTGATTCCCAGGGACTTCCCTTAGATCTCATTAATTGGCCCACAAGACCCTTATATTTCCTTTTTCAAAAAAGCCTTGTCTCTAATATCCCATCTTCATCATTAAATCTGTCCAGAAAATTGAACAGTGTATGATTTTATTCCTTTGAGCACACAGTATTCTCTAGTTTCATGGATGCTGATAGAAGACACAAAACCCAGGTCAGAGAAGAATGATGACTCACAGCCATAACAGTAGCGAGAGTATCAGCATGTTTGTGCCAATTCCTTGAGCCCAAGTTCACATGGCAAATAAGACAAGGACCAGAGGATGCTTGCACAAAAATACATTACAGGAGAAGAACTCAGGTTCAGGATTTCACATCTTTTATAAATAGCATAAGCATGACTGCCCTTAGCTCTGGAGGGAGAGATTATCTTTTATGATACTAGAGTGTAAGAATATCTACCTTTTGCTATAGAAGGGCATACTCAGTCTGATTCCAAAGACTGTTTGCTGTCCAAACAACCTTGTAGAAATAGTCTGGAACAAAGAGCAGTCAGTGCCTGGCTTGCAAGACTTGCAGCAATGTAGAAGACCCATGAAGAACTGCCTTCCAACATTGAATAATTCAATTAAGAACCAATTCAAGTGAATTTGGTAAGACTAAATTATGTTTCTGATGGAAGTAATCAGCAGATTTTAAGTCCTCCTTTTAACAAAATGTATGTTTGATCACCTTACATTGTCTCCTACCAGCTTCTAGGCTTCCACAGTAGCTCAAATCCTTTTTTGGTTCCATAGACACATTTTGTCTCCAGATTCACCAGCTTCCACTTGGGGTCCACAACTCTTGCAGAAGGGTGTTTGAGAGCCTGGAGTTTTTAAAATTTGAATTTGAATGGCCCCAGTATTTGGGGAACTCTTAATGGTAAAATATCAAATTTTAGAAATCTACATAGCAAAGGCAGGCTGTATGTGCTCACTAATAACACTTCAAAAGTCAAGGAAATGGAATACTTGGTTTAAATGCAAATGATAGTGGAAAAAGAACATTTTATAAAAACACTGTCTAGCCCATACTGTGGCATATACATAAAGTCACTCTTCTAATTGGTTAATCAGATTGTATTCTCTGTGAAAATCTGTTCCACTAAAATGATGATATATGACAGGAAATGTCTCTTTAAGATGCTTATGCTTAATATGACTCAAAGCCTTAAATTCTCAATTTGAGAGAGAACAGTATAGTTAGGCCTCATGCCCCATTTCCTCTTTCATTAATTTTTGCTAAAGGGGGTTTCTGACATGAAGGAGAGAAGTCCTAGGGCTGTGTACAATGCTTTGCCCATATTGTAATACAAAACTGCCAGATGCTTCTCCTCCAAAGCAGGGGATGAAGGTCAATGGTAAGAGTGCTTGTTGTGAAGCATTTTTACTGACTGCATTATACCTGCCATGTCAGCAGTACCCAGACTCACCTCTGAGGTTCAGCAGAGGAAGGATAAAAAAGAAGAATTTCAGGTGGTAATTTAGTGCAAAAGAACAGCACTCAGGGAATAATGGTGGTGCTGAGAACTTTTTGTGCCCTTATAAAAGGTCATTGCATGAGGAGTATCTGTTTCTTTCTCTTTCTCTCTTTCTTTCTCTCTCTCTTTTTCAGTATTCCTCTAGAAGGAATAAAAGGTGTGTTTTAGATGCAAGATACATTTTTCTCCTTTTATTATTCTTTTTGACACCTCTGAATATCCTATATTCTCTTTAGCTAATTCAGGAAACTTGATTCCTTGATGTTAAAGAAATATAGAGAATGTGTGTGTGTATTTGTGTGTGTGTGTGTGTGTGTGTGTGTGTGTTGTGTGAGTCTACGTATGAATACATGTGTGTTTTTATGGATAAATCTGTATGTGTAGTTGTGATTTGAAATTTTGGGATCCCTTGGGACTTTGATTTATCAGCATTTTTTGTTTACAGTGATTGGAATTCTGGCAATTATATTTCCTTTTTTTTTTTTTTTTTTGTTGTTGTTGCATGGCTCTGGAATCTTCTTTGACCTTCATTGCCTTCATTGCCCTGCTCTCTGTGGTTTTATGGCCTGGATTTTGCTGAGATTGAGAGAATGGACATAAATTATGAAGGAGAGGATGTGCTTGGAGCTAGAGAAACAATTAAAGCAAGTTTAGTAAGATTAAATAATGCTTGAGGTAGAGCAACATTTACTTAATTAATATACAACTATACTGAACATACCATATATAATCTTCACTAAGTTCTTTAAAATCTGTCTTTCTGCATATTTGTGTGACTGCACAAATGGCATAATAAGACTAGAATCTTTATTGGTATAAATGCTCACTGTCATCTCATGTGCATAACATAACCACCAAATTATGGAAGGCTGCAATGACAGGGCACACCACAGGAGTCTGAACCAGGATTGGGCCCAGGAACTGAGCCAAAGGATCATTAAGAAGGACAAAAGTCCAGCAAAATCCAGAGATGGAAATCAGGTAAAAGAAGCAGGCTTATAAAATAGATGTTAGACTGCCAAGCTGAGTTCTTAGCACATAAAGAGAAATGGGGGCTGAGCACAGGCATCAAGCAGGGTTCAAGCTTGAGCTTTGCTCAAAAAACGGAGCAAAGAACAACAAAGCCTTTTTGTTTTGTATTTTTATAAAGACTAAACTAATCTACTTTCCAGGGTGAGGAGTCCATGCAAATGAAGGAGTTCTCTGAGTATTTCTTTGAATAAAAAAAATAAATCATGGTTTTCAAAGTGTTACAAAGAGGCTATCACTTTTTTTATTATTATTATTATGATAGTCACACAGAGAGAGAGGCAGAGACAGAGGCAGAGGGAGAAGCAGGCTCCATGCACCGGGAGCCCGACGTGGGATTCGATCCCGGGTCTCCAGGATCACGCCCTGGGCCAAAGGCAGGCGCTAAACCGCTGCACCACAGTTTTTATGCTATTTAAGTTTTCAAAACTGGAACTCATTCACAGCTGCTTAAGTCCCATCATTTATGGGTAAAGAACATATTTTCAGGTAGGGTCTGACATATCAAGGCTACCAAATGTTCTTGGTGGTTTATGATTTTCAACTATTAGAACCAGTTATGAAGAAATGCAACGCTTAATTTTGTTGTTACTCATACAGCTATAAATAAAAAAGAATTACAAGAAAAACTAAATAAAACAGGAAGCATATTTAGACCATGTGGCAGGTTGGGTTTTTTAATTACAGGTTCTGAGATGTTAGTCAGGGATCAGTTCCTTTGAAAGGAAGAAAAGAAAGCAATATTTGTAAAGAAACTTCCATAGGATTAGTATGTCTTCACATGAGGTGGCTCTCTACAGCTAAGGCACACACTCATGTTGCTGTCTGTTGACCAGGTAACCCACAGATAGGTTAAAGTCCTAACCTACTAATTATAAGATAAAACCCAATAAAAACATATGAACAGATACTTCACAAATGAAAAATGCAAGAATGTCCAGTAATAACGATTATATTCATTATTATAATAGAGAATATAATATTTGCATGCATCATTATTCATTAAGAAAATGTAAATTCAAACCGCACACACAAAAATCACTATATAGCTCCCTAGATGACTAATACTACAAAATAATGAGATTTTCCAAGAGCTGGAGAAAATGTGGCTGAGAAAGAATGTTCGTATATGGCTAATAAGATTTGTAATGCTACAACTATTTTGGAAAAGTTTGACAGTTACATGGAAAGTTAAAAAACAAGACTACCATATAGTCCAACAATCCTACTTTTTAGTGCTTACCCAAGAGAAATAAAAATATAGCCACACATATATATGTGTAAATGTTTGTAGTTGCTTTGTTTGTAGTGGCCTAATACTAGAGCTCTGTAAACATCACCCAAATTTGTCAAGAGATGAATGGAATATGAATCATCAATGTAAAGAGGCAAAAATTGATACATATAGTTTCAAAAACATGATGCTGAGCCAAGTGAAAGAATACGTATTGTGTGATTCCATTTATATGAAACTCCGGAAAAATCTATAGTGACAAATCTGACCGATGCTTTCTTGAAGTTGAGGATTAAAAAAGAAATTGACTAGAAAGGAGTATAGGACAATACTCTGAGCAAAAGGAAATCTTCTATTTCATGATTTTGTTAATAAAAACATTTGTTTTGGTTATAGTTTATCAAACTGTAGATAAAACAGGTATTTTATGTAAATTATTCTTTAATAAATTTATTTGAAATAATCTTATTTGGTATTTTTAACATCTTTACTGAGATGCTATTTACATACTATAATTTCCACATATTTAAAATGTACAATTAAACTTGTGATTAGGGCAGCCCGGGTGGCTCAGCGGTTTGGCGCCGCCTTCAGCCCAGGGCCTGATCCTGGAGACCTAGGATGGAGCCCCACTTCTGGCTCCCTGCATAGAGCCTGCTTCTCCCTCTGCCTGTGTCTCTGCCTCCCTCTCTCTCTGTGTCTCTCATGAATAAATAAATAAAATCTTAAAAAAAAAAGCTATAAACTAAAAAAAATAAACTTGTGATTAGCAAGATTTGGTTAGGTTGGAGATCTTAGGAAGAACTATTTAAGAGTAGAAGTCAAAGAAAACTATGGATTTTTTTTTTGAATCATTAGTTCAAAGGTTATTTTGAAGTAGAAAAAAATTACAGCAAAAAAGTCCGTAGAAGTTATGTCATTTGCCCTCCAAGGAATCAATGCATTTCTTCAACATATTTCCCTGTGGTAAAAGATGGGAGGTCTAAAACGCCAAAAGAGTAAACAAGATTTCTTCCCTTCTTCCCTTGTCTGGTCCACAGTATTTCAAGAGGTAAATACTCAGTGATTTTGGGAAGGGGTGTCATCTAAAGGACCTCGTCCCAGCCACAAAGAAGGAAAGTTCTACATGCTGTTGAACTTGCCTTCAATAACGTGGTTTTCTGCTTGAATGAACTCGATTTACTAGATTTTTTTTCATAAACTTTTTTTTTTTCTTTTGGCTAGTCAAGGAATTCTGTGCCTGCTGCTATTGGCTCAACACTGTTTATTGACATATGAACCATAATGAGCAATTGCTATTCTCTCAGGATATGTGGATAAAAAAAAATGATTTCTGTAATCAAAAGGTTGAAGACGCGGGAAATTCTTTTCACTTAGAGGACTAGAGAGCCAGTCTGTAAGAAAATCAATTATTTTCAAATAAATGCAAGATAAAGTTTGGCATTGCTATCCCATTTGGAGAGATAAGTGAGGTTTGTCTTTAAAGCTACGCAGGTCACCCCTCTGTTCTAGAATTGTCCCACCAGAGGGATAAACATTCTTTGACTTATAATATTATTTGAGATGTCAATTGGATCAAACTTTTGTGTATTAGGTTTTTTTTTGTTTTGTTTTGTTTTGCAATTTTAATATGCTTTTTTATGTAGTTAGAAATAGGGCAGTAGATAATTTCTCTTGTTTAGTGATTAGTATTTATCTCCTTGAAATTTTAACACTTCCATCTACAGGACCATTCCAATCCTGTTTAATTTTGTGTTACTGCCTATGAATATAAAAAGAAACATATATTTAGGAACATATTATATATAGTCTCAATCTCTAAAGAATACTGCTTCTGGATTAGTTGATTCAAGACTCTTTTCTTTGTATAGGTTTTATTCCTGGTCCGGTGCCAGGCACATTTGTAAATATTGAACATAAGTAAGATTTCCCTAAAATATTTCTCTATGGTATCTAATACATTCTGAAACTATGGTATGACATGTAATAATTTAGTCCTTTTCCAAATCCCTAGGGCCCTATGCGGAAAAAGGATAGTATTCTGGGAATAGGAATGCTGTTTGAAAAAAGATTAGTAAAACCCATGGTATAGATACACCTTTAACAATGAGATCAGTTTGGAGATTTGTTGATATATAGTCAGAAAAAAAATATCCTCACCCCCTTGAAAGAAGATCTCTGAAACCTGCCCAATTCATACAGACTTTAGGAAGGTTTTCATTAATGAGAATTAGTAGTCTTTTGTTTTCTTTGGGAAAACTGAATGCTGACTGCATGAAATAAATAACATGCTATTAGGGGCCTTCTAGATGTAACTTCTACAGATTTAGGGACTTCAGGGATTCTCTTGTTGGAGTCATTTGTCTTTGATCTCTGAGGCATTTTTTTTCTGTACCTTCCTCAGATTACTTCATGTGCTCTTCCTGAGGATTTCTCAGATTTCAACAGGCATTGTCTGTGACAACTAGGAGATTTAAATAAAATGTGCATTTGCACTGGACTTGGGGAGGGATTCAGATTGAAATTCAGTAGATCTAGACTAGACACTGGAGCTCCAATTTGCATCTTTAATAAGCAACTCTTCTAATTCTGACCAAGGTGGTTAAAGACTACTTTTGAGAAGCAGAGTTTTGGCTTATGTTGGGTCTTTCCAATTAGATTGTTGGGTTCTTAAGAGTTCTGTATAAAGAACTCAGGCAGGGGATCCCTGGGTGGCTCAGCGGTTTGGCGCCTGCCTTTGGCCCAGGGCGCGATCCTGCAGTCCCGGGATGGAGTCCCACATCGGGCTCCTGGCATGGAATCTGCTTCTCCCTCCTCCTGTGTCTCTGCCTCTCTCTCTGTCTATCATGAATAAATAAATAAATCTTAAAAAAAAAAAAAAAAAGAACTCAGGCACTGTGCATGGTTGGCATTGAGAATACATTTCTTAAATAAATTACTGCTGAATCTAACTTTGCCAGTAGCTTCATTTGGTGCCTATTCATGCACTGTGGAGTCCTTTTAGTTGAGTATCTTTTAGTTGAGTATCTCAAACTGTCCTTCCTTCTTCTTTATGTTTTCCTATTCGTATCTTTATTTTTTCCCCATCTGTATCAAGCTATTTATTTATTTTTCTTTCTTCTTTATTTTCTTATATTTTCTCCTCTCTCTGTATTCCTACAGCATGAACTCATTTTACCTGGGCTAGTCTTTTAAATGATAATCTCTTTCATGGATTCCCAGTTTCAAACTAGATTCTTAGAAATGCTTATTTTTAATTGGTTATCAGTTGCAGCATGGGTTTAATTGTTGCTTCAAATGGAAAACACAGCATGTGCTTCCGCCCAGCACTTGTTCAGAATTACATCACTATTTTGGTGGGTAAAGTGGTAAAAATAAACCCTTTCTGTGCTGTATTTCTCTGGGATATTTATTGTTGTCTGGATATTTGTTGGTGTTAATTGAAATGTGGAGTAAGGGCTTACAAAAATAAGCAAAAAGTAGTATAAGAACAAAATGTGTATAATTTCAAAAATGTGTATAATGTACCTACATTACAGATAGATGGATTGGGCATTAAAAATACATATAAGAACTTAAAATTAAAAAAAAAAGAACTTAAAATTAGTGATTTCAGTTTTTTTTTTTTCAGGACTATATTTTGAGAATGAGAAGTATTTGATTCATCTGAAAAGTTGAATTTTTCTTCAAGTCTTCTGTGAACAAGAGTTACTTTCCAGCAGTTTCCCATTGAAATGAGCTAAAATGCTGATCCAATGCTATGCCTTTTCTCAGATTTTTGAAAACTGAGAAACTTTAGAAATAATAGCTTATTCTATAGCCAAGTTCTATATGGTTATTGTAGATTTATCACTCAGGAGTCACTCTGTTTTCTATGTCATCTTCAAGTTCAGAGCAGTTACTTAGGGAGATGGTTTCTGTCTGATAGATAAGATGCAAAATACTGTAACGCCTATTGAAAATTAAATGGGAGGACAAAGGTAAATTGAATACCCTAGAAATGTGATTAGTTTGTCCATTTAGAAGTTCGTGGATTAGCTCTGGAGGCTCAGGTATTGAATGTAGGTTTTCAAGAATAAGAATGAATTACAATACACTTGATGCAAGTTAAAATAATTATGAACAATGGCATATCATGATAAAGTGAGAAAGCATTGCCTATGAGCTATCTTCTGAAAATACAGCAATACAGTTAATTTAATAGATTTATTTTTTCCACTATCTTAAGAAAAGGTAAAATTCAATAGAATATTATTTTTAACCTATAAAGAAAAATTAAGCAGCAGAATTTAATTCATATTTCTCTGAGCTCATGTGAAATGCCCAGTTATGAGAAATAGGAACTCCATTCTCAAATGCTTTTAAGAAAAAAGATGGATGTTTATTTGTATTATAAATTGTAGATATTATCCTTGAATTCATGCAAAACTTTAAAAAATGTTCTTTTTGAGGTCTGTAAATATTGATGTTATTTGTAGTTAAAATTAAATAAATTGAGAAATGGTCATTGCTGGATGTTCAATCTTTTAGAACCCCGAAGCTAGACAATTTTGTGAGGAATGTTCTAAAACATCCAAATAATATAATAAGTAAATCAATAGGATTTGAATCAGTCATTACACAGATTTGGATGAACATGTAAAATGTGAAAAAGCGAACACCTTTGGCTCTCAAGTTTTGGATGGCTTGCCATTGTTTTCAAGATGACGTCCTAAACTTTTGACAAGACTTTCAAGAAATTTCAATAGCTAAGGGGCACCTGAATGGCTCAGTCAGTTGCATGGTTTTGGCTCAGATCATGATCTTATGGATAATGGGATTGAACCACATAGGCTCTGTACTTAGCAGGGAGTTTGCTTGAATATTCTCTCCTTCTGCCCCCCCCCCACTTGTATGCACACACACTCTCTCTCTTCTCTTTAAAATAAAATAAATCCAAAAAAAAAAGGAATTTCATCAACTTGTACAAAATGTTCATAGTTCTTTTTTTTTGTTGTTGCCCCACTCAAACTAGAAACAACCCAAATGTCTGTCAACAGGATAAACAAATTATGATTAAGAAACCACATAGATGTGTAAAAAATAATTATATTAAGCAAAATATAGAAGAATTAAGAAAAAAGAGTATGCACTGAGTAATTCTAAACATATAAAAGTCTATAGTCTCAGTGAATAGATCAGTGATTGTCTTGGGACAATTCAGTGGAACATTTGGGGAGCAGTGGGAAGAAGGAAATATAAAAGAACACAAGAAATTGAGATGATGGCTTACAGGTCATGTACACTGATGAAACTTATCAAATTATATACTTTAAATACATGCAGTTTATGGCACATCAATTATACCTCAACAAGTTATTAGAACAAAAATTTACTCTTTATCATATACCCTATTAGGAAATTTTGTGTCTAATCTTTATTTTGTATGAATATTACTGAAAGGTATGCACTAGCATGTTCATCTTTAAAATAAAGAAATAAGCTCATACAGATTGCATGACCCACAGAAGGTCACACAACAAACCAATTGTGAATTTGGAGTCAAACTCATGCTTTATAGCTTCCAACCAGAATTCCACTGTGTGGTTGTCTGGTTCCCAGTTTGAGCACCATCTCCTCCTTTGCAGGCTGTTCCTCCCACCTTTTGATTCTTCCCAGCCCAGGCCTCAGGTATCCTGCTGAGAGACAAGCCATTGCAAGTACAGTTGGTCCCAAAATTTGTGAGCCTAACCCAGTGTGGTTTTACACTACTGGTCTTACTGGTCTGCTATGCAGAAATAGATAATTGAGTACTTCTAAATCTAAAGGATAATGACTTTTATACTAGATGGGTTTCCCCTGGATTACCATTGCCTGAATACTAATATCAATTTGAAGACATCAGGTCCTGGCTGGGATAAGATATAGGCTTTATAGGAGAGAGAACACATTAACAAGGAGAAGCCTCTAATTGAAGGGACAAGTCTGCTACTTTTCCATTCTCCCCAGTGACATGTGCCCAGGTGAGTGTGCTCTGCTGGGCACGGGGTGTATGTCTCTATTCTTGTGGACTTGCTCCTCTACTGTTTTACTCTGTTAGTTGGCTAGAACTGCAGTAACAAAGAACCACAAACAAGTGGGCTAAACAATAGAATTTTCTATTTTTTATTTTTATGGTTCTGGAGGCTAGAAGTCCAATGTGTTGATTGGAGTTGGTTCTTTCTGAGGGCTGTGAGGGAAAGCTCTGTTCCAGACCTCTCTTCATGGCTTGTAGGTGACTGTCTTCACCTTGGGTCTTCATATCATCTTTTCTTTGTATGTTTTTGTGTTCAAATTTCCTCTTATAAGGATTCTGGTCAGACTGGATAGGGCCTACCTTAAAGACATCATTTTAATTATCTCTGCCAAGATCCTATCTCCATATATGATCATGGTCACATTCTAGGGCATTGGGGGTTCAGACTTAAACATGCAAATTGGAGATGGAGGACACAATTTAGCTTACACTGTCTATTTTTCCTTCCTTCTTCTTTTTTTAATTGTAAAACATTGCAAAGTATACTTTGTTGCAAGATAGCCTACATTTGAGGGGCATTTTTTTTTTCAATAAGAATTTTAAGGGAAAAAAAAAGAATTTTAAGGAATACCAGATGTCAAACAACTAGGGACATGGAGGTGAATGGAATATTCTATTCCTATTTTCTAAAAGTAGAAAGCTACTTTTCCGTGGGAAGCTGTATTATACTCACACCATTGGACAGTCCTGCCTGTACTAACACCAAACTCAAAAGAAAAGCCATCAGTGTCAAGGAGCCAAATTAAAGCTTCCCAGATCTAGGATTAAGTCAGATTGGAAATGTTTAGGGCTTCCAGCATCAGTGATGAAGCACATGTATGTCCTTATCCCTTGGAGAGGTGGAGGACAGGGTCTAGACATTGATTCCCTTTGGCCCTAACCAAATTGGAACTCTAACATTCTTGGACTCAAGCAAACAGAGACCTGCCCTACAAGCAAGAACACATTTACTGTAGAGCATAAGGATCTCTTTCTTATGTAATCTATCCCTTAACCTCAGCTCTCATTATTGACACTGTTTAGGCTTTGGGTTGCCCTCTATCCTTACAAAAATGACTAAGTAGGACTATCATGAAGGTTTGTGGTATGCACAGCTGCCAACTCTAGAAAGTATCTTTTGAAAGAAACATTATGAGCAAGGGAAGAGTTCCTATGGTGATATATTTAGGTAAGAGGAAAGAAAAAAATTAACTTCTCAAATCATTTCTCTTTGATAGCAGGGATCCAGTAGATTTTTCTATAACCTGGAACTGTATTCAGGTCCATTTATTTGCTTCTCTTTGTGCTCTAATTTGTTTTGGAGACGCAAATGATTTGGGCAGAATTCCCATTAATCGAACAATTGAATGTGGCTGCCAAAGCAGGTTGGAAATCCAGAAAATTACATATTACTCTTATATAGGTCCAGACATGATGTGATGGAAACATGTTACTGATTATTTACCTTGGCAATGAAACAGATATTAAATACTAGAGTTGCTTTTAGTGAACATGGTTTCATTTTAATGGAAATATTTAATATAATTTAATTACATTTTAAAGAATGGATAATATTTCAGCCAGATTAAAATTTTTATTAGATTTTGATACAAGTTAATATAATTTGTTTTGTCTTTTATTTTAAATATATAATTTAAGAAAATATGGGATCCCTGGGTGGCGCAGCGGTTTAGCGCCTTCCTTTGGCCCAGGGCTTGCTCCTGGAGACCCGGGATCAAATCCCACGTCGGGCTCCTGGTGCATGGAGCCTGCTTCTCCCTCTGCCTGTGTCTCTGCCTCTCTCTCTCTCACTGTGTGCCTATCATAAATAAATAAATAAATAAATAAACAAATAAATAAATAAATAAGTAATTTAAGAAAATATTTTGAAGATATGAAATGATTATTTACTTTTTAAGAGTTTATTTACAGTTTTCTGAAAAATAAATAAGCATTACATTTTAATTTTTTATCCTTTCGATCAGTGGTTAGCAAATTTCATCAGTAAAGTACCAGAGAATAACTTATTGTAGACTTCTGGGCCATGCCTTCCTTATTCCCAGCTATTCAGCTCTGCTGTCTTAGTTGGAAAACAGCTACAGTTGATACATAAATGAGTAGGCTTCTCTGCTTCCAATAAAACTTAACTTATGAACACTGAAATTTGAATATCATACAATTTTCATGAAATATTCTTCTTTTGATTCTTTTCAGTCATTTAAAATAAAAAAAAAGTAGTTTAAGGGCTGTGTAAAAACAAATGTCATGGATCAGAGTTGATTGAACCCTTTCCTGGATCATTATTCTCAGTATAATATAAATTATATGAAAACATTGATTATTACAAGAAAATGAATGATTTTGTGGATTGATAAATCAATAAAAATAAACTTTATGGACTAATTATATAGTTGCTCATGAATTAAGTTTGTCTTTCCTTTATTACTTGTCATAGCCAGCTCATCAACAGAACTGAGAAACGTACAAAGTAGATGCATTCAACTTCGACATTTTTTGAAATTTTTGTCAAACAGAAAACATAGCTGTATATGTTTTGTCCATATGAATGCTTATTTGTCAGGGTAAAAAGATAGAACATATTTTATTCAATAGTTTGTTGCTTACTTTATAATTTTTAAAGCTAACAGGCTTTTGAATAAAATATGTCCTGGATATTTTCTCTCCTTAAGTGCCGTTTTACTGTGTTCCCTGTTTGTCCTGACCTAGTGATTCTTTTTCCAGCATTTCTTTCTTGGCCAACCCTGGCCTTTGTATCAGCCCATAGAATTTTTTGTGTACTTCTGTAGCCTCTCTGATAGATTTCTCAAGACTGATTTCTCAGAGCCAAACTTCTTTTTTGCCTTGGTAGGAGTCAGTCTGTTGGTAAGGGTGGTAGAGATAAATGGTGGGAAGGGGGGCTTGTCCTCTAAAATTCTCAGTTAAAGAGAGATATGGGGGGGAGGCGGGGGAGAGAAAGTGCACAATCTCCCTTTTCTCTCCAGCTCTCTGTGCTTTAAACAATAAAGGCTTTCCTTTTACTCACACATGCCCACTGCTGGTCAGCAAGATAGATCTGCTCCATGCTGACATTCATGGACCTAGGCTCAGAAAGCAGTAATACTGTCAGTCATAGTTCCTAATGGAAATCCCTGAAGGCTCTTGCACTGACAGTTAAATGTGTCATCCTTTAAAGGTGCTCTCAAAAAAATAAAAAATAAAAAAATAAAAAAAAATAAAGGTGCTCTCATATATAGCACAGAAGCAACCACATGGCTTGCCCACCCATGAGGGGCTAGGAAGATGGAAAGAATATTTTGAAAACAGCAGTAATAACTATAGCAGATATAAACAAACTAATAAGTACCTAACAGTTTTTCCTTTCAGGATGTCTTAGTCTCCAGGGAGCCCCATCCTTGACTAGGTACAAACATGTGGTATCTTCACTGCTCTTCATAGTCTCCAAAGTTAGGGTGCTTCAGTTGTCTGCGAAATTTGTGTTGGCTGGAGGTTAACCAGGACTGTGAAATTTAAGAAGTGGAAGATATTTGAGGCATGTTGTTTTGTTCATTTTATCTCCTTTTTTGGGAGGAGGGAATGAATGGCATTAGCCATAAACATGGGTTTTTAAATTATGATTGGTCTTTAGTTTAATGTTGCTTATAAATATTTCATTTTTTATGTTACATAATTGAAAATTGTAGCAAAACGTACTTCTGGCTCTACTGAGGGCAGTGAAATTCCATCTGAGTATTTGCAGTATATCTTCAGATGTCTTAATTTAAACGTTATGATTTGCAAAGATTTTTAGTTTATTGCAGCTAATATGGTGTAGCTTTAATGTTTGCAGCTTGGGGTTGATAATAACATAATTCATTTTTTGGTTTATTTATATTCAGGTATTAATTTATTTCTGCTAGTGAGACCCAGGTGTGAACAAAATAGAGTTTTGTTGTTGTTTGCCTTTTGGTTTTGTTTTGTTTTAGTGAGTATTATTTCCTCGATAGCATTTGCTAGCATTATCGTAGCTAAGCATGGTAGTCAAAAGATGTTTTTGATAAAATAAAAAGTGAACGAAGAAACACTTATCACTTCACCCTTTTTTGTAGGAAGGTGAGGAATACAAAGGTCATAATGAAGGGGTAGGGAATGTTGATAAAAAAATGCTCACATCTGCTACTGATATTGCCCCGCATCCATTATAGGTTTAGAAACTAATGAAGCACCCTACATACCTTACCTCAGTTAACCTTCACCGCAGCTCTGTGAAGTAGACATCTATGATATCCACTTCACGAGTGAGGAAGTAGAGGCCAGTGAGGCATACGGTTATCCATGGTCAAAGATTACAAGAGTAGACGCAGACCCAGATGTACCAGACCCCTGAGTTCTGTTTTTTCTGTCCTGTTATTTCCACTCTCAGCATTTCCAGTGATGTTTAACTGAGAAATCTATTTCCTCCCTGCCTGAAACTACAGAGTGAAATAATAAGCTCTACAAAGTGCTCTAGGAGCAGATTCTGGTGGGATAATTGCAAGACCAGTGTCATCAGGGACCCTGGGGCCTTGAGTGTACATTGTTCAAGCTGGTCACTAGCTAGATGACTAGTGCAATCACAGTGGTCAGCACTCCCCGAAGGAAGGATGCTGCTGCTGAGATGTGGATGTTGTGTTCCTGGCACAAAATGGGCTGTTTTGAAGACCAAGGATATGACCTCCTCCCAGTGACTCTCATCACCACAGAATGCAACCCAAGTATCGTAGAGGCCTAGAAGATACAAAATTTGTTTTCAGACAGTAAGGTGGCCAAAGAAAACATAAAGTCTCGCACATTTGTGGAGATGACACATAGGTTATCAGCAGCAGTGATACTATAACAAATGTCCAGGGAACAGGAAGTCAGTGCAGGGACAGAAGTGGCAGGATGGGGCTCAGAACCAAGACTCACAAACAGGGAGCCCCAGGCAACACTGAGGGAACCTCCCTTACCCACCTGGAAGGGCAGACGCAGGTGTCAGAAGGACCAGAAGCAACACTGAGATCTCGATTGGCCATACATGCCTACCAAAGTACCAGCCCCACAGAAATAAGACGTGTGGTTCAACAGACCATACCACAGTATTTGGTCTTATGTAAATCTGTTTAATGAACAGCCAGAAAATGATTTGCTGTTAAGCAATGTTGCAGTAACTGTCACTGGCCTGCATTTGTGCCCTATTGGTTTATAGCATCGTTGCCTCACACCAGGCGAGCATCGGGGGTCTGCTCACTCAGTCGTGGTGGGGGTGGACCATTCCCTCCTAGCAAATACAGAAAATTTGAAGACCTTGATCAGACATTTACATTGAGATATTTGGGTGAAACTGTGATGAGAGAAAAATAAAACCCCTCTTTTGTTGTTGATGAGAAGCTTCCTCTTCTGAAAATTGAAGGTGGGAGGGTAGTTAGGAAGTGAAGGACAAATACGGATTTTCTACAAAGTGGTGCTTATTTTACTGAGAACAGTTTTTTTCTTCTCTCACAAGATATGACAGATAAGAATGTTGACTTTCCTAGAGATGATTTTATAAAATGCCTAAGCGACATTTTTCTTACTCTGTGAATCATGTTTACTTCTGTGCAGAAATAACTATGGAAGATTCTTGGCTCAGAATATTTATTTTCTGAGATGCTCAAATGGGGCAGGTTGCGAAGACCAGGTTGGATTATTCAAGACTGAAGATTCAATTTGCCCCCATGGCTTACACTTTTTCTTGCCTTTTGTCCATTTCAATACTCATTAACACCTACACTAAAGAATAGGAAGGCAAAAGGAGATAAAAGAAAATTCTTCACTTTTAGGTGTTAGTAATCTTTAGAGTTATTAATCTCTCATTAATAATAACTCTGATTAAAACCATGACGAACTTTCCCCTTTGCAGGGAAGCTTATTTTTTTTCCTCTTCTTATCAGACATATTTGTTATCAGACATTTGACAATCACTTTCAGTTGGTTACTGCATCACAAAATTAAAATTGTTTTACAGGTTCATATATCTAATATTATTTATTAATAGGTACATCACACTGATCATTTGTGATCTGTGATTATTTATACTAATTTTTGTCATCATATTATTTTTATGTGTGTTCCAGTTGGTGATTATTTTAGATATTTCTATTTTTCAAAAAAAATGTTCCTTTTGGCTTGCATGCTTTGAAATTCTTTTAACAATTACTAGAAATAATAACACGACTAGTTATTTGACACTGAAACAAAAGTAGAGCTAACCATTCAAAGAAAGATGTTGTGAGCCACAAATAGGTATGTTTTGATCTTAGTCTGAAGTATCTGGACTTGTAAGGAAGAGGTTCTTTTGGCTGAGTTTTATATTTCTGTGGATTAGGAGTTGCCTTTCACAAATGCTTCTGCCCCTTGCCCATTGCCCATTCTAAAATGTGCTATTCTCACTCTTTTAATTAAGTAACATGTGGTAGGAGTGGAATAAAATATGTTGCTGATGATGATTTGGCAAAAATAATTAATAATTTTAATGAATAGTTTTACTGCTAGTGCCAAACACTATGGTTTTTTTTTGCAATGAATGCATTATTTAGTCCTCATGAGTGATATATGAGATTGGTATCATTATTGTTTGCATTTTATAGATGAGACAACTGAAGGTTAAGGAAGGTAATTAATCAAGCTGGTGAGTGGTGGGATCAGAATTTAAACCCAGGCAATGAGATTGCTGAGCACATGCTCTTAGCCACTGTGACAAAGAGCCTGAAATGTATACTGAAGATGGCCAAGGGCATCCTGTGTGGAAGCTGTGACCACAAGAATTAGAATGAGGCTAAGGTACCTAACTTTAATAAGATTGAACACTTTTGTAATAAGCACTGTAGCAGATAGCGTAGAGTCCAGGAATAGCAAAGACTCTAGAAGTATCTAAGCAACATTTTAAGGAGGTGATTCTCTGATTCTACGTGACTGGAGGAAGTAAAATCTTTGGACTAAATGTGTCTAAAGTGGAAAGTGACCTTTCTTCAGGTTACCAGATATTCATGGCCCTTTTGCAGAGAATATTTTCTTTCTGATTGCCTGTTTACCAAGCCATGTTTCATATTCAAATTCATTTCCAAACTGGATATGCCTCAAAATAGAGAGTGAGTATGCAGATCCCTGCTTTTGTATGAAAGTAAATTGACACCATGGCTCATAGATGATCCTATTATTCTTTATGGTGCCGACCACCCCAATGGAACGTATGAAACCAAATTTCTGGATCTGGGCAGAGGTGTTTAGGCTCTGATGCCTGGTGACTCAGTTACAATCCTTCCCATTTGTGAAACCTTGATCCCATAAGGGACCCTATCCACTGGCTTTTGATGTTCCTGCAGGCTCTCGGTATGTACAATAAAACGTGTTTCTACTCTTGCTTAAAAAATTAACAACAACAAAAAATGAGCACTTGGAATGTATGATTTTGGTTTAGATACTTGTTCCAGTGTTGAGTGGGGCTCTGGGGATCATCCAGTGTATCCCTAAGCCTGCTTTCTACCTCAAATTTCAATTTAAGCCTCCTATTGGAATGCCCTTTGCCGACTCTCTTGAAAAAGCTTAATCTTTTCCAACAGAGAAGCTGGCGATATTTTGGTCCAGATCAGATGATATTTTGATCTAGAACAGTGATTCTCAAACTTGGTTATACATTAAAGTAATTCCAGGGAGCTTTTAACAATATTGATACCCAGGTTACATCTCATTCCAATTCAATGCAATCTCTAGGGATAGAACCCAGTGTTTTCAAAACACCTCAGGAATTCCAGTATTTGGCCAAGTGTGAGCAATACTGACCTCGAATGGATGGTAATATGTCTTAAGTTGAATGGTTATTAGTAATAGTTTTCCCTTCTTATATAGTAAAAATTTCAAATTAACCTTCATTATATATTATTGACTCTTATAGAGAGGTTGAAATGTGAAATAAACATAATAAAAAGAGAGCTTTAGTCAGAATTTCTCATCCTCATGTTTTTGTTTGTTTTGCTATTTATTTATTATTTATTAAATTCATTTGCAAATTTGGTTTTGGAAAACAAATCTGAATAGGGCCATAGTAAAGTAAGGGACCTATTCTCTTTTATGTCTCTGGCATATTTGTTCTTTATAATTCTGAAAAAAGCCATAATAGTGACACTCTGTACTACCCTAATGCAAATTTGTGCTGCATTTTCATGACAATTTAGTGAAATGATAGAATGGTTCATGTATGCATGCTTATATACATATATTCCAGTTCTTTATTGCTCTGATGTGTTTTCTGTGCTTTTGATATGATTTTTATAAAATAATCAGGGATCCACTTTGCAAAGCTCTTAGGTAATAATGTTTACATCACTGTGTCGGTGAATGGTAGTAACTTTTAGAGTTATGTGAAAGGGAGGCTCTCTAAATAATGTGAGGATAAGTAATAACTATTTTGATTTTGTTTGTGTTTTGTTAGGGATTAAGATCTTTCTTGAAAAAAAAAATGTTGATGCACACTTTTGTAGGTCTCCTTCTCCTGCTCAATTTAACAAACACGCACATGCACATACATATGCACTCATACAGGCAGTCCTCCAGGACTGATTAAGAGGTCCAAGAAACTCATTCTGGTTGCGTCCAGTTCACCTCCCACAGTGTCTCACTGGATTCTGAGAGCTCAACTCTGAAACACCTCCCCTCAGGGGTCACAGGAACTCTTCATGGGCTGAGCCATGGCCTGTCACACTCGGGTATTTCTTACTTCTCTGCCAGACTCAACAGCGTCACCATCTCTGTCCTTGGTGTGGCCCAGACTGCTCTTTCCTGGCTCTTCTCTTCTCTTTCTCTTGTTCTGGACACATCATGGTCATCAGCATACCCCTCTTTCATGAAAGCTTTTATCCACCTAGTTGGATACAGAAAATTGCTACGTAGAAGACCTAATACTTCCTTTAACCCCAATTACCTCCAAAGCTTCATGCCTGCATTTCCATCAACTTTCTGAAACCAACAGGTACAGAGCCTTTTCAGTCCTCTGTGAGCCACATGTGTCTGAGACTCATTTACTGAGTTGAGCATGAAGCATGTCATTTGCATTGACTAACCCTCTCTGTTGTCATGTGTGCAGGTTCCATTTGCCAGCATGTGGATGTATCAAAATGCAATGGAGAGGAGAGTAATGGGAAAAAATCACGATTCTAGCCCCATCTCCGTTGCCAGCAGTATGTGATGGCATGGTTCTAACCCCTCTCCATTTCATGTATCTTATGTGAAAACGGGTTGATTCGTAAAATGGATAATTGTCATCTTGAACCTACTAATGTGATTTTAGAGAACTGGCGATTATTTTCCTTCTTTGAATTCATTCTTATATTTTCTACCCTATGTAGGCATCTCTCGTTTGTCTTTATAAACAAGTGGGTTCAGGGCAATCCTCCTGTTAGTTTAGCTGCTCCTCGAACTTCCTTTTGTGGCAACATAATTGGTTGAACCTCATACAGAAAGTCATACATGCCAAGAGTTCTTAGAAGTGTTTTGTTTATTTCCTTACTCGAAGAAAAGTGCTCACAAAATTGCCTTCTTTACTGGCTTACCCGGGAGATGCCCCTCATTATGACCAGACTGAGTTGGACCCATGAGGTTTTAGTCGGCTCTTCCAGAACTATTGCCTTTCTGCCAGACCATCCACTGCCCTCTTACGCCTCTTTAATTTGCTAAAATGTTAGCAATTAGCACTGATATACTTAACAAGGTGCCAAGCCAGCCACATCAGCCTTTATAAAAAGAGAAACCCAAATGCTGGAAGATCTTTATTTTTCAACTCTTTCAGTTTCTTTTGCCAAAATTTGCCACAGGGATTTCTGACCAGCATCTTAAACTGCATGTGAAATTATGTAAGTACCCAGATATCCAGATAACAACTAGGAATTACATGTGTACCAGGAAGGAATAATTAATCTTGGAATTTAACAGTTATGCCATATCAGTGTTCCTCAAGTATTAAGAGGAACAAAAAGAATAATTTTATTACTCTGCAAGGAATACATGGCAATGTGCTTTTTATTCTGAAATGATTAAATAACTTCTGCCGATCCCCTTAGGCACGTGGTTACCGACTTCCTAATTATGAACATATTTCTCCCTGGCTAATAGCCAACTCACCACATGATATCCTTCTTCTTTATTTAATATTTAGTGAGCCTCAGTTATGTATAAAGCAATATATTTCTATGAAATTCTCTAGGGTTGCCCCTTTTTGGGCCAATCCCTTTGCTTTGTTTGCAGATCTGCACAGATACATGGTCTTTAAATTAAATGGCCTACACAGGGGCTTTGGGATTTGCTATATTAAAGAAATCCTATTTTTTTTGTTTATTAATTGATAGTTTGGAGAGGAAAAAAAGGCCATCTTGTATTAGGAGAAAAGGAGCTCAGCTGTCATGCCTCAGGTGTTTACTAAACCTTAGCACTAATGGCCAAGCAGACAATATTATTTTAATGGTTTCATAAACCGTGTTAATAAGGAATTCATTACCAAGTAAAACAACAAAACAAAAGAAATATTTCCTGCCTTTCAGTGGACTGACGTCGCTTTAGTGTATGCTGTGGAGAGGAGGTCATTGAACAACAGGCTCATTGTTTTCAGACTCGACACACAGAAATCTCTCCTCTGCTTTGTATGGTTTCACTGATATAAAAAAGATTAGCTTAGGAAGATTAAGTATTGGAGAAATATAGTAATTAAAAACATGATTATATTCCAGGAGAGTACTGAAGAAAGAAAAAATTGGCAAAATTCGTAAACAGTGTAATGGTAATGTAGAATTAAAGGAATTTATCAAGTAACTTTTCAAGGTAATAGTCTGGATCCCTGGATTAAATTTTTGTCTGTTTGTGCTCACCACTTTTCCTACATACTATAGGCTCAACTCCCATTGCTTAGCCCAAGCACATTGATACCCTGCCCCAACTGCAGGAAAAGTCTTATGTTTCAGACGGCAAAGGCTCATATACTTGAGTGGGAAAGGTAAAAGATAATTCTTTTTGCCCAGTTTTACAGTTTATTTAGATAATAAGCCTCCATTCACAAATATAATCTCAGAATGATTGACATCAAGCTCTTAAAAAAAGGAAGAAGAAGAAGAAGAAGAAGAAGAAGAAGAAGAAGAAGAAGAAGAAGAAAACAGAAGAAGGAAATAATACTTATTAAAATCTTGAAGGCTGAACACCCAAATCATTGATCTTGATCCTACAAATCATAGCCATGGATCAAGCTGCACGTTAGGTCCTGAGTTGATCAGAGTTGCCCTCACTAGACTATGCTTTAACGTTATTCCCAGAGTTTTTATGGGAGAGCACCACATCTAGACAACAGTATCAACATCACAAATATACTTACCATAAAAGTGTGTGGGCTCTGTCGTCCATGTCCTCCCTTGTCTGTATAAAGTCAGGAAAATCTCAGAGGAAAGTGCTCAGAGAACTCTGGTTCTAAGAGGAACTGGTTTTCTGTCTCCTGTCTGTTAAAGAATTGTGCAGATAATCATCTTCTTTTTCACTTTGGCTGCCAGAAGATCAGAGTGAAATTTTTGAACTGCAATATAACAATTATGTTTGACCTTTGTATCTGTGTTGATAAAGTCTTCTATCCCATGGTTTGATTTTTCTTTTTCTCCCTTGTCATCATTTTCTTGAAAGCATTGGAGCAATGTGATCCATGAAGTAAGCAATGTACACATCTCTATTTTCCTGAGGAAGGCATTAGATATATGTTGGTTCAGTGACTTATCCAAGATTTCACTGTTAAGACTTAAAGATAGTTATTTTCATACAGAATCATGTTCTCTTCACATGAAATCGCATGAAACGAAGGGTTCTCAGTGGGAATGGGTAAGAGAGGAGTGATCTTGCTCTCCTTGAGACATTTGGCAATATTTGAAAATAATTTCAGTTGTTGCCACCTGGGGGAGGATTGATACTGGTATCTAATGGGCAAAAGCCAGGGATGCTGCTGAATGATCTCCACTGTACAGGCCAAATCTCCCTCCTCCAACCCCCAACTATAAATAATTATCCAACTCAGAATGTTAGTAGTGCTGAGGTTGAGAGACCCTGCATTGAGATTCAGTCTCTATAATGGTATTTTTAAAATAACTTCTAAGTTGCCATGCCTTCTTTCTCTTTTGTAATTTTCCCTTTAATGCCTTTGTCAGTTATCTACATTTTATTAGTATTTTTCACTGTGCTAACTTGTATTACTTGGTTTAACTGTGGTTTTCACTTTTCATTTTCTTTAATTCCACTTTTATTATTTCTTTTCTGTGCTAATTTTGTTCCTTAACTCTCAAGATATATATTTACTTCATGGTGTACTTTATACATCATTTAACAAGAAAATAAATTTGTAATGGAGGAATATAAAGTATTTGGGCTCCTGAAATTGAGAACAAAATCTTTGGTGGCACAAATTGCATAAGGCCTTTCTCGTTGTGTCATTTACTATACTAGAAAACAATTTCTCTAGTGCAGGGTTCCCTGATGGTGATCTTCCAGTTAAGTGTATTTTCTCCAATGTTTAATCTCCAAAAGAATTACTTTTGCCTTCTTCCCTTGTAAAGAACATCAATTATTAACAATGACTTCCAGTTTCACTTCTTTTTGTCTCACAGGAAGTCCTCTTTCTGAGCGAGGCAGCGTAAATCTTCATGGCAATGCCTTCCCCTCTGTGCTCCTCTAAAAGGAGAGGAGGACATTCTGTGTTGAAACTATAATGAGCTAAAGCATAAATAGGTTTTAGGCAAAAAGATAATAGAGAGATAAGGAAAGATTCATATTTTAAGACGCTGGTTCGGCGAGAACACAGAATAAGGAGGTCCATGTTTAGAATGGTTATCTGGAAAGTGCTCTTTGCAAAGCGATTTTTAGTTTAAGAACAGAGTTGAGTAGGTGCTGTAGATCTTCTACTGCAGGATGCCAGGACTTGCATGTCAGGCATCTGTATGCTAGGGTATGAAGTGGAAACCTTGAGGTGAGAATGTGCCTGGTGAAACTAAAGAACGATTTTTGTGACTGGAACTTGGTAGGGAAATTCCCCAGGAAACTGTAAGGAGAGGAAAGGAGGTTAGCAAGGGCCAGGTCAGACAGGCATCTTATAGGGTTTTTATCCTGAGTAGTCTCAGGGCATTATATAAAGCAATGCATGATACTTTCAAAAGATCAGTCTATGAATGGGTGGGTTGAACAAAAGCAGAAGTGAAAGTAGGGAGCCAGGATGCCATTGCTGCAGTTTGGTGAGAGACCATGGGGGTTTGCACCAGGTAGTGGCACAGAGATAGTGACAAGAGCCAAATTGTGGAATTGGTTTCACAGAACTTGGCAATGAATTATTGTAGTAGCAAAGGAAAGAAAAATATGAGCAGTAACTTCAAATATCCATGTGAAGTGACTGGTTGGATAGTGGTACCACTTACTGATATAGTAAAGACTCAAGAGAAATCTACCCAAGAAGATGAAATGGTCAGTTTTCAGTGGGTTTTATCATTTCCATTTACCTGTTGTCATTCTCTTTCTTCCTTTCTTTTCTTTTCTTTTCTTTTCTTTTCTTTTCTTTCTTTTCTTTCTTTTTTTTTTTTTTTTTTTGCCTTTTGGATATCAAGTATATAAGTCAAACTGAAATGAGGCAAATGAACTACAGTTTTAAGTTTGGAGTTTTTGACATATTGCTTTCACTCTAGCCATGGGAGTGGATAAGACCACCGGGAAGAAAGTTTCTGGAAGAATATTGACAGCTCAGAATGGAGCCTTCAAGAATTCTAATATTTAGAGGTCAAACATAGGATGAAAAGGAGGAAGGGAATTAGGAGGATAGCCAAAGTACATTATCTCTGAAGCCAGTTGCAAGGAGTGAGTGATTAAACATAATATATTTGAGTAACACAAAACTGTGGTGTTATGTCTAGCCCTACAAACAAAGCATCGCACTCTGTCTTGGATGATCAAATTGTTTTGTAGCTTTTTAAATAATATTTATTCATCTTACTGGTAATATATTAGAAGTATAAAAATGAAAATATACAGCTGGACTGGGGAATAAAAAGGAAATATGGATTGCTGTTTAAATAATAATCTGCTAAAACATATGTGAAATATAAGTGAAAATTCACAAATCAAAAGGAAATCATAGGAAGATGTTAATCATAGGTTATCACACTATTTTTTTTCACATTTCTTGGTGAATGGAAAGGTTATACAGTGGAAAATATAGAAAAATGTTATTTATATGTATGTGCATTACTTAAAATATGCATGGAGTTAAACCCACACCTTCTGTTATCTGGGATTTTTAATCCATGGTAGCTCTTCAATATCAAGCTAGTCTTTCCATATCAATCCTGGCTGATGCTTTGATGTGTTTTTTTTTTTTTTTTGAAATATACATGATTTGACTGGAGCTGTACTTCAAAGAGAAATTGGTCTTTTAATGGAAAAGAGCTTTTCTCCCTGTTTAGAGGTAAGTACATGAAAGTCCTAGACTAGTATAGATTAAAAAAAAAAAAGTAAGAAAGAAAGAAAAGAAAAGAAAACCACCTCTCAAAGCACCAGAAGATCAGACAGGGGGCCAAACTACATAAGATTCAGAGTTCTAAATCCTAGGCAGCATCTAAGAGAATGACATTTTTTACCCACATATTTGAAATTTTTCAATTTTGGTTTGGAAGAAAGTAGTAAGGCAGGGTTTTCCTGCGTTTGCTATTGCATTATGATTTCGGATTATCCCGAGAAGATTGGAGAACAGAAGCTCAAGGGTTTGGAAGGCTGTGCAGTTTCACATTCACCTCGGCTTGTGACCCAGGTGAAAGGAGGATGGGTGATGTGAAGAAACAGATTTTTAGGAAACATGGATCATTGCTCCACCTGTTTTCCCAAATCATACCATGGTCGGTTCTAAGCTTTGAATGCTTTTGTCCCATTCTTACTTACAGGGATTATTATTTCAGTACCTCAGTGAAAACCCGAGACACCTTAATGATATTATTTCCTGGTCATTAGAGCAAAGCAAAGCATCTTACTGTTGAGGCAAACAGCATTTGGGCATCATGGAGTATGAAGAATCAATTTCGCTTCTCAAGCAAAACGCTATATGAATTTTTTTTTAAAAAACTAACATTTGGGAGTGAATCAAACAGTGTATTTTTTTCTGTGAGGCAGGCCGAATGATCAGATAATTATTTATGCATTTAATTATCTTAATATGTTCTCCTATATCATGAATTTGTCCATTATTTTTTTAAAAATTCCTCTCATGTGCATAGTTGATGTGGTTTAAAATAAGATCATGAAATCCCCCCCCCCAATTCAGTATCATGCAGGTTTAATAAGGCTATTTTGATTTTGACTGAAGAGCATAGCTGTATTATCAGAAGAATATCTATACCTTAGAAACTAAAACTGTTCTTATAGAACATGACATTTACAGGTCTAGCCCAGCAGCTATATTTGACATACTGGCCTTGCCAGTATAAATAAAACTGTGTACAGAAACCTAAATTGTCTCTGCCTGTTTCATTACTCAGGCCTAGAAAACAATTGCAAAAAAGAGAAGATAATGATGGTAAAGATTATATGGAAAATGCAGGGATGCATATTATCTTAACAGTATGAGTAGTTTATGATGATTATCTTTACTTTGTGTCCCCAGCTGCTAGTTTCCTCTGTTGAGAGACCCAAGTAAGGATGGTTATCTTCTTTTCATATTGCTCACTACAGAAACTAGCAAAATTCACCTTGTTAGCTACACCAAGGAGATCAAATCATTGAAGCATTGTGGTAGTATTAGTCAAGGCTCCAAATTCATTATGTAGATCACAAATGCCTCAGATCTTCCATTTAATGCAAGTGTGGACCTTGACTCTAAACCCTTGAGATCATATGACAGACCAAAATACTCCTATATCTGTACACACATATGTCCACTTTCAAATGCAGACAACAGAGAAAAGCAGCTGCACCAAACATCACCTACATCTTTTCTTCTAGTATATCCATGGTTCTAAAAACATTCAGTATTTTGAAAAAAATAAAATCTTTATGCTCAGGGTTTCTTAGGTACTTTGGAAAAACCCTCAGAATATTTTTGGAACAAAGTAAAATGCTTTCTTTGGGTATATACACATTCATTTTACATATATATATATATATATGTAAATATACTTTATTGGGATATCCTAAAATTCAATAAAGGATTCATTTTAAATCTTAGCTAGAACTAAAAGAGTGAAAGGCATAAAAATTTCAGTGAAAATCAACTTCATTTGATGATCAAAATGCTACTTTTTCTATAAAAGAACAATTAGGAACCAATCATATGGAAGCAAAAGTGCTGAATGAAAGGTCATAACAGTCCATTGCTTTTGAAGAATAGAGTGCAAAGATGCTTGGAGTCCTTGTCAGCCTCCCACTTGAAGATAAAATTAGTTATGCCAAACAAATGTCTTTCTTCTGTGATGATTTCTTCATGGGAAAAATGACCTGACAGCATAGATGTTTAAAGTAGGCTCTCCCTCTTGACTGTTTTATTTATGATGCAATAGAGTATACGTCTTTAAATTTAATGCCTTTTGAATCAAAACAGCAAAAGCAAGATCTATAAAAAGAAAATCTGCAGAAACCAAAGACACTAAGTTAATGAGATATTATTTTACCACTCCTTAAGAAATGTGAACTATATTGACAGCATGCAGAAGAGTGAAAAGTAAAAGAACATTGAAACAAAAATGAACCAAACTGAATTTACCTCTTTCCCAGCCCCAGAGATAATAACTACAAAATCACATTACTTACAAACATCTGGCCCTCAAATACTTCCCGGGCACCTGGAGTAGTAAAGACCTGGTGTCGGGTTTTGGTCTTCAGTCAATTCATTAAGCTGCAAGGGGCCTAGAATATTGGATCACATTAGTCTCATGAAATTGCCACCAACGTTAAACAATAAGTATGTTTGGATAGGGAAGCATTTCTTTTTTCTGTTGGAAAACAAAGCATTTTTCTTTTAGCTAAGTCTAGAGCCAAGAAATGGGTTCTGTTTCTCAAACTATATTTTAAGTAGGATTTAAAAATATAATAAAATAAAACGCTTTACTCTTTAGTAATAAATTTGTCAATACAAGTTAGAAGGAAATGAAGAGGACTGAAACTTATATTTAGCCTAGGCAGAGATAATACTTTGGTGAGAGTATAGGTTAAGAATTATTGTTTAAGACATGAACTAACAACACTTTCTATTGCTGGCTGCAGAGATAATGCCTCATTATATATAGAAAGCATGTAAAATATGAAAAAAAGAGAGAGAGATGCTTTTCTTAAAAAAAATTATGTGCTCTATCTTACTAATACAGTCAATATCTTTAGAATCCTTATAAGTGAAAAGCCTGATGTTGTCAGTGTAATACTTGGTTTGGTATCAGCAATTTGAATATTGGAGCATGTATTCTCCAACTCTGTGAATATGAGGATGTGATTTGACTGTTCAGAAGGAAATGATTAAGCAGCAGGCCTGTAATTCATTATCTCTTAACTGGCCAATTCTCAAAGCAGGTGGTTCCTGGAGGTTAACAGTTGATACTACTCCAGGATTAAACTAAATAGTTTCATTGATTGCTTCAGCTGTACTGATATGAATGAGACTATATAGGAAATGCGATAGGCCAAAGAGGTATTGTATGCTATTATAGGCTGACCAGCACAGTCATTTTCAGTTTGAATTTCCAAATCGTACTGGGACAATTTACATTCATTCTCACGTAATGGGATCCAATGTACGCTTACTGTTTTGCCACCAGGCTATTCCCATAATCTAGTAAAATAAGACTGGAATTTAAGAACCCTTATAAGCCAACTTAGTGAAATATATGATGATATCATGAGAATTGCCTTCTCAGAGAGGAGGGAGGTCAAATGAGTTCAAAACATCGTCACCCATATGACAAAGAAAGTCTGACTGGTAAATCCCACTAAAACCAAAACTGAGTCCAGTCTTCGTAATATCTGAGAATTCTGTGGGCTGCTGCAATTCAAGGCATTCCTCCAAAGATGAAAAATAAGTAGCTACATCACAGACCCTGCCAAAAAACAAAGTGCTCAGAGATTAGAAGTTTGTTTTCCTCATCTAAAAAACCCGTACCTTTTACCCAATCATCTTGCTATGTTGTCAGACAAATGAGCTCTAAATAACTAGACAATAAAGAACACCCTTGAATGAGCCCTTATTTATGGAAACCCCTGTGTGAATTTAGAGGATGAATAAAGTGGGTCATATAGATGACCACCAATTATGCATAGCTGAGGAAGGGCTCAGGGGAACCAGGTATGCTAGGGCATATGCCTTCATCAGATCCCCAGAGCCAGTTCCTTGATTTCTTGAAATGAGCAGGCTTGTGGGTGCTCAGCCATGCACTAATGAGCAGAGTCATAGCACATTTTTGTTGTACCCGACAAAATGACTAAAGTGATAAGAAACTGCAATCAGCAGCAAGGAAAGAAATCACTTAGAAATGGCTAGAAGTAAAATTACTCAAGGACAAGAGCCTGAACAAAATCTGCAAATGGATTATACTGAACCTTTATCAAAGACCCTTGGAAGCCACAAATGAGTATTAACTAGGATTATGCTCTTAGATTCACTTATCCTATAACAAAAGCAACTTTGAGAAAGACAAGTTTGGAACAGTGGATTCAGTTATTCAACCAGTTTGGAAATGATACTTCTGTTCAAGCTGGGCATTTACTGCTACTCACATGCACACTGGGCAAGGAACACTGCATGGCCTTGCCTCCTTCTTTATTCCCCCTTCAGGCAAAGTGGGCCATCAAAATACTCATTAGTCCAAACCTCTAGTAAAAGAGATTTTAGGGATTGGCCTAGTTATTTTATATAACATATGTCTGTAGATTGATTATGGGAGAGCCACCTCTATTAGCTAAATCAGTGCTATGCCCATGGGTCCTCCTGTGAGTCTTGCTAGTCTTTACCTGTCAGATTCTATGGTATCTGTCTGGAGTGTGGGCTAAGAAGAAACATTAGCAAAACTGCTCTTATTATTATCCTTAAGCTAAGCAATATACCTGAGCTCTAACCTCAACTATGGTGGGGGGAAGGGTGTGGGTCAAAACAGGTAGTAAACAAAAATAAAACTAGCATTGAGGATATATATAGTCAATTGAAAGTATCTTCATCAGTGGACTTGGATTGGAAATCATACTGTTCTCATGAGAGCATCTGAAGGCAAGAGAATGATCCCCTTGCTGCAATCTGGTTCTGAGAACTGATAATGTTTGAAGAAACCTCAAGAGCCGTTGGAGAACACTTTATAGGCTCCAAATAAATACTTCATTTGGATACTTTGGAAAAGTGGCATAGCATTTGCTAATGATCCAATTTACAAGAAGCTGACCACCTGAATGAATGTAATACCTAAAAAATGGCAGCAATTAGAATCCAGGTGATATCTAAAGAACAACAGAACCTAGATATCAATGAAATAATACCTTCAAAACCTGAAAAGAACTATTTTTTTGTTAAAGTATAATTAACACACATTATATTAGTCTCAGGTGTACACATGGTGATTTGGTATTTATATATATTGCAAAATGATCACCACAATAAATCTAGTTAACATGCCACCTTATGTAGTTACTAATTTTTTTTTCTTGTGATGAGAACTTTTAAGATCTACTCTTCTAGTAACTTTCAAATAGGCTGTACAGTATTATTAACTATGGTCACCACACTGTTAGATTCCATGACTTATTTATATTATAACTGGAATCTGTACATTTTGACTCTTTTCACCCATTTCACTCACCTCCCACTACTGTTTCTCATAGTGGCCGCACCAGTTTACATTCCCACCAGCAGTGCATGGCCTTGCCAATGGACTTGTTATTTCTTGTCTTTTTGATAATAGCCTTCTAGCAGGAGTGAGGTGATATCTTGTTGTAGTTTTGATTTGTATTTCCCCGATGATTAGTGATACTGAGCATTTTTTCACATACCAGTATGTCTTCTTTGGAAAAACGTCTATTCAGATTTCCCGCTCATTTTAAAATTTGTTTGTTTTTTTTGGTGCTTTTGGGTTATATGAGTTCTTTATATATTTTGGATATTAATCTCTTACCAGTTATATGATTTACAAATGTCTTCTCCTGTTCAGTAGGTTCCCTTTTCATTTCATTTATGGTTTCCTTCACTATGCAGAAGCTAAAAATGTTATTTTAATGGTAAGTTAAAAGAATACCCACATATTTTAAAAGAACAAAAATAGTATGAAGGTATCTTAAGATATAAGCAGGGAGATATCTCACTGCCAACTAACCTTTAATAAATAGACTTTGAAAGTATGTCCTTCAGGAAGAAGGAAAATTGTTGCAGGTCTGAGATGGAATGCTAAGCAATCAGATTGACAAATGTGTGGATAAGTCTAGGCCAACATTGACTGCATAATACACACACACACACACATATATATATTCTCATATATATTCATATATATACATATATGAATATGTAATTCAGAGGGCAAAAACATTTTAAAACTATAAACTTGCATAATCATAATATGTAATTTGGAAGAGATGGATCACATTTTATTATTGTAAGACTTGTGTTGTTTAGGAGAGTATATTTATGAATAATGTGTTGATTATGCAGCCTAAAATTTAAAGATAACCTTTGAAACAATCAAAATAGAGATTACAAGTTGCAAAAGAGTAAAGTAAAAATAGTGAAAGAAGAAAAAATTATACCAAAATTACTATAGTGGTTATCTCTAGATGGCATGATTAGGAATGAATGTTTTTATACATTTTATCATTTTGATGAATGGTTCAAATTTTCTACATAGAATATATTCCTTTTATAGCAAAAAATAATATAAATTTATCAAAATAGTTGTTGAGGACTTGAATTTTCTGGGTAGTGAGTGAACTTTGCCTGGGGCTTAAGATTGGAAGTCAATTTCTTAGTCATATTTCTACATCACGAAGAAACTAATTTAAAATGCAGTTGAAACTTATCAAATATGTAAATTGATATTTTTTAAAGAATGTGTATTTTGAAATGAGAAGCTGTTCTTTTCATTTAAAATTGAACCCTATAGAAAAGGAGGCTTTCCTAAATAGTTTTAGAAATAGAATGATATTTCATTCAAAAATTTAATTCTGCTATCTTTAGTTCACATATAATATCAGGCTTTTTTATCTCTTTTATGAGCTGAAGGGCAAACAGCACTTCAAAAAAATTTGTTTCTGTTTATTTGGATTCTAGAGCGAATCTAGCTATTATTTATGGAATGGAATCTGATGAGTTTCTAATTTTCCTAACTATATTTCTAACTATTTTAACCTACTATATCCTCAATCTTCTGCTTAGAAAAGAAAGTCTATGTCTGATGACAAGCAATTGCTTTACCTATTACAACGTGGATTTTTCCTAAAAGACAACAGTTTTTATGACTTCATGTCTGTGTCCTTAGAGCATTTCTTCGTACTCACCCTTATTGATTTCTCTTGTTACTTGTGCTATTTCCTATGATCAGGGAACTCCAGTGACAGAGAGCAACACTGTTTTCACACTGTTGTTGCTCTAAGAGGTTTTCTAGCTTTATCACTGGTCAGCCTTTTATATTTATGAAAAAGAAACCTTAACAATGAAATAGTACAAAAATTGATGTGATACCTGGTGGTAGTCTATCTACCTCACATTTCAAAATGAAAATTTCATATTTTGACATTGGATGCCACTTTACTGTTGGAGTGAGTTTCCCATGGGTCTCAATCATATACATTCATAAATATTTACTATGTATTCCATGTGATCGTGCCTATATTAACCACTGGGATTTTTTTTAAAGATAACTTCAAAAGGACACAACTGTGGGTAGTAGGGTGATAATTACTTTAAAAAAGTATGTCCTAGGCATGCTATAATAAAGATACTTCATTCATTCATGATGCATCAATGGCTAAGTAAACAAAACAGTCAACAGTGCCTTGGTAGGATTTATAGGAGAAAGATTCTTTTTTTTTATTTATTTGTCTATTTATAATAGTCACACACACAGAGAGAGAGAGGGGGGCAGAGAGAGAAGCAGGCTCCATGCACTGGGAGCCCGACATGGGATTCGATCCCGGGTCTCCAGGATCATGCCCCAGGCCAAAAGCAGGCGCCAAACCTCTGCACCACCCGGGGATCCCAGACAGAAATTTTCAAATCTGCCACTTCTTTCCTCTCTTAGCTCAGGATTTCACTCCTTTAAAATATTGACACCATCTCTTCCTGGAAGCTTCCCTAAGCTTCAGGGGTGGTGAATAGGCCCCTCATCAAAGCTCCCACTTTATTGTCAGTGCACCCAAACCTGAGAACACATGGATTACACTGAAGTTATTTGCCTTTATGTACCACGGTCAATAGATCATTGTTTTTTAAGAGCATAGACTCACCCTTTAGCTGTGTACCACAGCATAGTGTCTGAGATAGTGTAGGCATTCAATAAATATTTTTAAATAAGCTGATAAAATGCTTGGAAGGATCTTGAAGACTATTTTTGAACTAAGTAGACAAGAAGAAGTTTGGAAGAGGTTTTTTCCCACATGGAGATTATGACAGTAGTATGATAAAAGATGCTTTTTAGCCAGATGATTAATTTTTTTATGACTGGAACATTGACTGTGGATTCACTGAAGAAGGAGAATAAAGCCAAGTAGTGAAAGGCTTTGCTACTTTAAAAAGCTTGATATTCACCTTGCATTTTTACTGAGGAGCCATTGAAGGAATTAAAAAAAGAGGTGATCTATTCCTCTAAATATTTCAATTAGCAATGAAAAAATTTGGAATTTTTTTCAAGAGAATTTTTCCATACCTCCACCGACTTTTTTAGGAAAATAGTCTAAGCATTTCTTCTAGACTATTTCAGCTTTTGGGGTCTTGAAGATCTTGAAGAATAATATTTACAATATTCCATGGATTTTGTATGGGGACTTTATATAATATAGGATATCACCATATTTATTTATTTCTAATATTATTCCTGATAAATATGTTTGTTTTCCATGAAATAATTTATGTTATTTTAGAAACTAATATTCTATTGAACATCTAAAATTGTCTTAGTTTTGGTCACCTAGTACATTTAATACATATCTTATGGGAATGGTCTAGGGATGTGTTAATATACTGATTTAGCAAAATCGTCTAGATGATTGCAAACATGACTTTTCACATGTACTTCTTAAAGCAGTAGTAGTAGTAGTGCTGCTGCTGGTGGTAATAGTTGTAGTAAATATTTCATAAAAATGAGCTGTGTATAAATTCAGCCCTTATTTTGTAAAATTAAGCATATTATTGCCTCACTTTCAGTAGGAAACATAATAACCTCTAAATGAATGTTTATAATGCTTTTATCCTGAGTGACAAATTGAAACTAATTAGGTAGGATTAGAATAATATTGATGCTTGCATAAGAAATAAAGAAATAACAACTCATGGCTAATTTTCATTGGCATTATTTACCACTTGTGAAAATAAAACAGATTTGGCATGAGAAAATAAATATCTGTCACTGCCCCAGTGTTTTTAGTATATTTGGAATGGCTTACTGTGATGACAATTTAGAAAATTGACAATATAGCATGCACTTAGAAAGAAATGTCTTCCGATTTCTGACACAATTGGCCACTCCACAATGAATTATATCATATTGAGAATAGGACTAAGAAATAAGTAGGAGGAGATATGTTGTAAAGGTAATGATAATTTGAAGATGTAAAAGAAAAGATACATAATCTGAAAAATATGGCTTTCAATGATTTGGATATAATTCTATATAAAGAAACAAATGTTTCTTCTTGCCATGTTATTAGCAAGCTATGTGATTTTAATATGTAATATATGGAACAAAATAAACACAAAAATGTATAAGTGAGAATAAAACTATATAGCTATAAAATTTCTATATCTTACTGGAATTCAGTTAGTATCTATTTTATATAAACACCATAAATTAAGATTAATATGATAAGTTATCAAGTATGCACTAAGAAAATAATTCAAAAAATAGGGTGAAAAAATCAAGAGAACTAAGACGTTACACTAGAAATAGTTCAATTCTTACAAAAAAAATTGGCAAAGGAATACTAGAGGCACAAGAAGTCATAGGAGAAGAGTAAACAAGATATGAAATATCAGACCTACTCCCAACTGTATCAATAATAACATTAAAAGTGAATGGGTTAAATACTCAAACAAAAGGCAAATTTTATCAGAGTGAATAAAAACTAAAATTCTTTATGATCTCACAGGGAATACAATGTAGAGTCAAAGATACAAATACTTTGAAATTAAATGGGTAAATAAAATGGATTATACGTTAAGAAGTTATAAGGCTTTAAAACATGTGCACCTTACAGCAGAGTCCCAAAATACATGAATCAAAACATGACATAATTAAAGGGAGAAATGTGCAATTCAACTATAGCTGTTGGAGACTTACATACCCCACTTTCAAAAGTGGGCAGAACAAATAAGAAGTTTAACAAATGAATAGAAGACTTATGCAATGCTATACAGCAAAGAGACCTCACAAACATCTCTAGAACATTCTAGCCAACATCAGTGGAATATACATTCTTCTCAGGCCAATATAGAACATTTTCCAGTACAGACAGTGTACTGGCCTACTAAAAAAATGCTCAGTTAATTTTCAAAAAATTGAAATCATACAAATTGTGTGTCTGATTATAATGGAGTGAAATTAGAAAGAAAATTTGATATTCACAAATATGTGGAAATTGAAGAAGACATGACTAACCAGTGGGTTAGAAAATAAATCCTAAAGGAAATTAGAAACCATTTGGAAATAAATAAAAATAAAGGCACACCATGCCAAAATGTATACAATATGATAGAAGCAGTGCTCACAAGAAAATTTGTGTCTTTGGTGTTGGTTGCATAACTGGATGTTTGCAATATTCATGGTTTTGTGTAACTTACTGAGTACATGTTGTATTTTGCAATTAAAAAGCTAAAGAAAATCTTCAGAGAATAGAAAAGTTTTCTATAGAAAGAATTAATGTGTTATAATATTCAATTATGAATAATATTAAACTATTATAAATGTAAATATCAAATATTTTTTTAGTTCAACTAAGACATAATGTATTGGAATTGAAACGGTCATTAGATATCCAATTGGGGATATCAAGTAGACTAAGAATATATAGGAGAAAGCTCATGACTGGAGGTATGTATTCATGAGTTATTAATATAAAGATATTATTTAAAGCCGTGGAACTGAATAAGTAAGGTAGGAGATAATTGTCTAAAGAGCCGCCCAAATGGTATTCTAACACATTAAGATGAAAGAGCAAAGAGATGACAAAATGAGTAGCATCAGCCAATGAGGTTAGAATAATCTCTGAGTAAATGGTATGACAGGTGAGAAAGGTGTTTTAAAAAGGAAGTGTGACATACTAGGTCAGATGCTCCTGCAAGTTGAAGTTGGAGCAGAGCATTGCCAACTAGACTTGGCATGATGGAAGTCATTGGATTATACAGAACCATGAGAGGTGTTTGGGAGTGGAAAGCAGTGATATTTCAGTGGGTGGTTTCACTATTCTCAGTGAATTGAGAAGCAAGATTATCGGCTGGACCTAATGTATTAGTATGGATAGGGGAATAGTGTTACTGGAAGTTCAAGTAGAAGGATATATATATAGTTAAGTGCTTTATTGCAATAGAAATAGTACTATTAACAATTGTACTAATAGAAACTGGAGTAGATCTAGGGTTTATATGAAGTGTTGAGGGATCATATTCTTGTATAAAAATAAAGGAACAGAGAAATAGAGTCTGTACAAGAATGGGTCAGAAGAGTCTAGTCTGGAGCCACAAGCTTTCAAGGAGCTTATGTTTTTTAAAGGAGAGGGTGTAAATGATTCCAGAAGCAGTAAAGTGAATCAGAGAGGACTTTTCTAGAGGAGTATGAAAGAAAAAAACCTTCCTCATTTTAGTGGGCTGTAGACGTAGCAGCACCCTCCAGAAGTACCTACATTTCAAGGATGAACAAGAAAATGAAGAGAATGTTCAGAGCAGAGTTTAAGGAATTTAGGGAATGAGCTGATGACCATAGATTCCAGAGGACTCTCTGGAAGCCTTTAGGGAGCTCATGGAAGTTTGGGAGATGTGACCAAATTTGGAGGTGTGCGAATCCATAGAGAGATAGTAATTTGTTTGATGATGGTTGGCCCAGGGTCGTTGAACCTCTGTGGCCTGCAGCAAACCAATATATAAGGGATTATTTAATTGATACTAAATGTGTCTCATGAGTGAGTAGTCAGTTCTGATTACAATTTTCTTTTCCAGATTTGTATCTGACGTGATATGTAGTGTTGAGGCTGCTGAGAGGTAGAATGCTGGAGGAGGGGAGAATGGAATGCCAAAGGGCTACTTTCTATAAGCAGAGGACACTGTTGTCACTAGGTGAGGGGCATTGGTTGGCTGTCACTCAAAGAGCATCACAGGCTGGCATTACTGGGTGAATTTGGCAGTTTTATTAGGTGCTAATAGCACCTAGAAAGTGATCATTTTCATTCAGTTCCCTAAGGTAAAATGATCACTTCGGTTTTTAATATAGAATGAAGTCTAGAACTGTCGCATGAATGGAATACTCACATCAGCCAGCTCCACATTTTGAGACAAATGTATGCCTGGTTAGCCAAGGATTAGAACAAAGACAGGTGAATTTCATGGCACCAGAGTAAGTTCACGGCACCAGAGTAAGTAAGCATCAATCCCCAGAAAAAGGATAAATGACCATGCCAAAGACTGGATTGTCAAACTCTGGATAAAAGTCTTTCTTCTCTGTGCAGAGTTGACATGGTCCTGCCCATATTGATCTTTTGAATATTATTTTTGATAATTTTATAGCTGACCACTCCCACTGTGATCGAAACATCTTTAGATGTTTGATGTATTCAAACAGTACAGTCAACTCTGTAGGCTATGAAATCATTCTCTTATTTTACTATGAAATTGAAAATTATGACTTTTAGTTCATTATGTTAGCTTTACTATTGATAAGTAAATTTACTGTCATGAGACAATTTTGTACTTGTGATATAATGTATTTAAATGACTCCTCACCATTGCTCTGGATGCTCACAATGTGGTACATGCCTAGATCTTACTTATTTGTGGGGGCACAGCATGTAACATGGAACTGATGATGTTCAAATGACTCTAAAGTACTTGTTAGAATGAGTACTGGTGGGGGGGAGTGGTTCTTTAATGTTATTTCTGTCCTTGCTCTTTGGCACAGAATATATAGCACATTGCTCCTTCTTGCGGGACTTCAAACTCTCCAAAATTGAAACTTAGAGGAAGATTTTTGGAATGTTTTGTAATGTATATGTGTATCTACCTATATCTTATTCAGATACTCAAATACACAGCCACATCAGGCTCTGTATCTTACTTATGTCTATGATTATATAACTGAAATTTATTTTTCATTCTAACTTTTTCACATTCTTCAGAATTATCAAACAATGACAATATATATTACTTCTAATCAGCAATTTCTTTTTTTTTTCTGTTTTAAAATCAACTCTTGGGATATTCAGTGGAAAGCTTTTTTTCCCTCAAGCTTTAATCTTGTAATTGGCTTTAATTTCAACCCTCTATGATGCAAAGATTACGCAATGGCATATTTAATTGGACATTTGTTCTGGATGGACCCACCCTCACTACTTTTAAATATAACTAGTTTTCACTTATCTTAGAAGGAATTCTGTCTTAGATCAAGTTTACTCCTTGCAGATTTGGAGCAAGGAATGATGTGCAAGTGAGTTACTGAGAAGGTATTCATAGTAAAAACTAATGAAGAGTTGAGGAAGCAAGACAAGGGAGGCATAGAGGCCAAGCATGTATATGACTTCAGGCAAAATCCCATAGCTGGTAGTTCTGGTCTAATTCCTCAAGGGAATGGGAGTGTAACCAATGCCTCAGAGTCACTTCTTTCAGAATCCATGACTCAGATCTTTCTTGCTTCTGCATCTGCTCTCACAGGTTAAGAATTACCCATGGGGGTTGTAAATCCTAAGTATTCCTGCTCTCCAAGCATGAGAAGTGTGGATGCATTAACCCTAAAACAATCTTGTACAGTTATTTCTGGCTCTGGAAGTTAGAAGCAAAATGACACAGAAAAGAGGGGAAAGTTCACAAAGGAACAGGACATGAGATCTGAGCAAAACTGGCCAGAGTGCCTAGAGTGTCCACTAAAACTTCCCTTGAGCTTCTTGCATCAGATATCATTCATTTTGTAATTCAACACATATTTATTAACTATCTGCTATGTGTCTGGGCAATACACTGAATGCTGAGGACAGAGATGGTGAAGAATAAGTTTCTGTCAGTGAACAATTTATAATCTATTGAGGACAGAGGAGGAAAAAGAAATGTGGAGAATGGAACGACCAGCATGCTATAAATAGGGTATCATACAAGAGTTCTAGTAACACAAATAAAGGATGCTGGTTAACTATGGGGAAGGGTATTAGGGCTGATTGCTCTGAAGAAGTGTCCCTTGATCTGGAACATGAAGTATGAACAGGATTTTTCTAGTAGTTGCATTTTCTTTCTCATTCCTTTATGGCCAAAGTTTTTCTAAGACTCATGATTTCAAGTTCTGCAATCTGGCTTCCTCAAGCACAATTGTCCTAAAACCCACCGCTCTTCAGTTAATTAATAAAAGACTCAGTGACCTTTGCTTAGCTATTTTTTTTTTTTAACATCAATTCCTCTGTAACATTTTGTACTTTCTAAACACTCCAATCATCATGAAACTTTCTTCTTTAGTTTGCTGGCTCTGCCCGGCCTTGGCTTTCTTTGTGCCTACCTAACCCATCTTTTGCCCATATTGTTTATTCTGCTCTCTTTACTTCTGTGTGTCATTTACTAAGGTTTAACCTCCTGCCCTCTGCTCTGCTTTCTGGTGTCTGTTTGTTTGGTTTTCCCCTCAAGAAGTCTTTCTGTGTCATAGCTTCATCATAAGGAGCAGTTCTATTTTTTTATTTTTTTTTTTTTTTTACTTAACCCTATTCTTTCTCTGCAATCTAGGTTTAGTTCTACATACTACACTTTAAAGAAGGACACGGTGAAAGGATTGAAAGCACATCAAATGATGTTTAACCTAGAAAAGAGAGTTCAATGGGACATGAAAAGTGCCTTCAATTATTTGAAGGACCATTTTGTGAAAGAAGGATTAAATTTATTTTGTGTTTCCACAGGGAACAGCTTGCACCAAAGCCCAGCATTTTAAGAAGGAACATTTTTTGGATTGGTACAGGAAGGACATTCATAAAAAATGACTTGGCAAAAAACATTGAATTGATAGGGAAATGGGGAATTTTCCTGTCATTAAAGGAATGTCAAACACACGTTGAATGACAATTTGTTAGAGGTGATGTTTAAAGGGGTTGATGCATCAGATGAGGATAGAGCCTTATAGTGTTTAAAGGCCATTGCAACTCAGAGATAATATTGTGCTATGATCCCCTTGGATTTTCCATTGTTCTTTCAAGCCAAGCATATCTCAGACATAATTCATCATGTTCCTTTTTAAGCTGGCTTTCCGGATGACTTCCCATCTGCCAATAGAACTATCTTCCCACAGATCATCACACACGCTTGAAACTTCAGCACCATCCCTGGCTCATTTCTCTCTTTTGTTTCTCATATCTGACCAGTCTTCCAGTCCAGTCCATTGTCCCCTGGTAAACCTTTGCTTCATTTACACTTTACTCTTCCTGTGATAACTATTGTTCTTGAGAATCTTACCCAGAACTCTGTCTGGCATGGGTAAAGTAAATTTTATCTTATAGCATTTTTTTTTCTTGGCTCCACAGTTTCTGTCTGTCTCTACAACCTATTGTGTACAACATCCCAGATGAGAAACCTCACTTTTATGGAATAAGTAAAGAGGGATATAAATAACTATACAAATAAAACTAAATTCCTTTTAACTGATTTTAAATCATACCAAAGTATCATCTTACAAGTTTCCCTTTTAACCAGTCTTCCATCATGTTAACAGCATAAACATCCCACCAACCAATGTTTGATTATTCCTTAAGATGAGCTGGCCTTTCTGTTAAGAGTTACAAAAATTCTTCATCTTAAATACATTAAAATTCTTTCATCTATCTTTAGTTTTAACTCTTTGTGCTTTATCTCTTTGCAAAAAAAAAAAAAAAAAAAAAGTTTCTTTTCTAGTCCTTCCAGGAAAATAGCTCTTACTTCTGAATGCCCTATATATGTAATCATTTGGCACTTAACAACACATTACTTTATTTTTGCATAACTGTTGAGTCATATACTTAATATATTGGTAAAAAATTACGGAACCTTTTGAGAACAAAACTGTTTTTCTGAGAGCACAACCCTTGTGCTAAGCATAGTGTCCAGTTTGAGAACTGTGTGTGTGTGTGTCTATATATATTTTTCTTTGTTACAACTACAGATTTGGCATACTGCGCTTATGATTTTAATTCATATTAGGTGAATCAGGCACTAGCTTTGCTATCTCTACGCTGTTTTGAACTATGTGGATATACTGTGAATTAAATCTGGGAATCAGAGAATTCAGAGGGGTCAGAAAGGGTGAGCAAACTATTGAAGTGTCTTAATTGTATAGTGTCTTGATGGGGTATTTGTATGGAATAGTATTTTGGTAGTCCGATATATTTTAATCATGGGGGGCAGATGATAAACCACCTCAAAAATATGTCCTTCTTTGTAGGACAACTCAGAATAATGAACAAATGGATGGAATTTACTATTGATAAACATACTACAAACACCATTTAATTGTTATTAATAAGAAATTTAAGTTGCTTTTAAAAATCCACCTGCTGGCATAGTTCCCCCCAAATTTAGCCGACCTATTTCTAATTTTCATGAAGTTAAACTGCTCAGTCTTATTTATTAAAATATTTTGACTTGCATTAGTCTTTCTGGCTTCACATTTATATTAAAAATCCACACATAGGGATCCCTGGGTGGCGCAGCGGTTTGGTGCCTGCATTTGGCCCAGGGCGCAATCCTGGAGACCCGGGATGGAGTCCCACGTCGGGCTCCCGGTGCATGGGGCCTGCTTCTCCCTCTGCCTGTGTCTCTGCCTCTCTCTTTCTCTCTCACTGTGTGCCTATCATTAGTAAATAAAATAAAAATTAAAAAAAATAAAAATAAAAATCCACACATAAATTAAATGAAAAAGCCATAATGTATGATTCTGTCTCCTATTTTCCTATTTGGTATCAAATAGCTATGTTTTGACACCATGAACAAGAACAACAAAAATCTTACAGATATGAGAGGAAAAGCCATTGTTTTAGTTTCTGGTTTATTTATTTCATTTTAATAATGAAATGCTCCCTATCATGATGGATCTTAAGCACATTCCCTAGCTGAAGGTCTTTGGGATGATCCTTACGTGATTGGCATGGGCAGCACACAGGTTGATGTCTTTAAAGAGGCTCACCTAGGTCTCACTTGGCTCTTACAGAGAAAGCATCGCTAGCTGTGCTCTGGAAGCACAGATCTCATGAAATCCTGGGCAATTTCCCCTACCATATGCTTCCATCTGATGTTAAGGGAGGTGCTGCAACACTGGGCTATGAGGTGAAATGTCTCCACTGCCCAGCAGAGGGTCACCTTTGCAAGTATGTCTAGTTGCTTCCTGGTTACTTTACCCTATTGTCAGTGATGTATCTCTTCACAGTTCTCTTCTACCTTTTCTTTGGGTTGCAAATCAGGTAGCAAGGTACTTCTGAGTGTAGAGATCAAGAACAATACAAGGAGTGAAGAAAAACTGGAAGTCTTATGGTGGTGCATGCAAATAGGCATCCTGCCCCCATCAGGCATCCTGGGTCTCAGCCTGCTTGGAAATGAACCTGACCCAAAAGAATTAACAACAGCAAAGTCAATGTTCATAGTACTTATGTAATTGTTCTTTCTACTCAGTTCTTAAAATTTTAATTAGGCAAATACTCTTAGAAAGGTGAGCACATGGAAATGAAAGAATCCAAAAGATACTGTTTTCATGTAGACATGCTCAATTGCTCAGGGCTTCAGATTTTTCACCTTTAACTAGGTTTGATAAGGGGTCATGTTTGTTACATCCTGTGTTAAACATAGTATGCATTAAATTGAAGAAGAAATTTAATATATGCTTCAAGTAGATTGCTAACATGCTTTTTTTTAATGTTTAGAGAGAACATCAACCTAATCCTCAATTTTTGTAATAGTTTTAAATTAGAGAAAATTCTTCTGTTAAAGATAAGTCATTGATCACATAGATATTTAGACAAAAGGTGCTTGTTTACTGCAGTTGGATTGCAGTATTAAACCTGACTTAATAGTGTGTTCTTCAGCTCTCTAGAATGTCCTGTGAATAATTCATAGTATCCAATATACCTTTTTTTAATTCGGTATCACCAGGACATTTACTATATGGATTGAATATGAAAGTGGTTTCTTCTTATCTGAAGAATGAATTAACTATGAATGGGAAATGAGCCCTTAAGTTAACTTTATGCTTTATTTTTCCCTTTATCATCCAGAAGGTGAGGAAATGACAAAGGATTTTCTTTTCCTTTTTGGTTACCATTTTTTTAAATAAAAAAAATAGAAATAAAAAAAATAGAAATATATATTCTATGGGTGACTGATATATTGTGCAATGTAAGGATTCCTTCTTATCCTAACTAATTTTTACTTGTCTTTGGTTTTATCTTCCTCTAGCACTTTTACCCTCAAGAAAAACCCGTGTCTGCGGTCCAGGATATTTTAATTTCTTCATTTTCACTGTGATTCTTAAATGCCCATGGTGTCCAAAGGGTTCCCCAAGGATGTGTAGTTAAAAAGTTCCTTTTCTTTTCTTCACATTTGTTTCACAAGTGTGAAGAAAAAGAACCCTAGGGGTTTTTCTTCTCCCTATATAAAAATACTCAAAGTTCTTCATTTGATTATATAATTGTGAAGATGATTAACTTCACACTAACAGCAGAACTTTAATCCCAGCACATGAATAGTACACTTTGATGTTATTTATGCCTAAAAAACACCACCCATTCATTTAAATATCATAGGAAAATCAATTGACTCAAGGGAACATGTGAATTTCCTTCTTGGCCTGATTATAATAGGTATGATATGAATTTAATGAGTTTAAAACATTAAACATATTTTCTTTATGTAAAGATTTATTCTTTTGTTCTCATGATACAAGTCGATTTTATAAAAGCATTTTCTTATGAAATATTTTGCCCATTAACTTTTTCTTTGGGAAAACTTTATTTTAGCATCTTTATACATGTATGAAAATCCTAATACCTTAGGATTCAAACATGAATAATATTACAGTTGATCTTCTCTGAAAAATTACTTTTTGTTTAACAGTTTAAATTCTAATACTTGCTATGGATTATTATAAAATAACTCTCTTCTTTTATAAGGAAAAAATAAATTACAATGGACAGTAGTGCTTAGAGTCTTGGCCCAGTCAATGTTAGAAGAGGCTGCCTTGAAAAAAATCTTATGTAAATGAAAATTTTGCTATATTCTATCAATATTTTTTAAAAAATTAGAAAAAAGTTTAGAATGCTATTCTTTTAATAGTTGAAGTAAGAAGCAATCATATCTTACCAGTTCAGTCTAGGAAGAGTAAACAGAATTAGGTATAATCATCAAAGTAAAATACAAGTATAAATGACATTGAGACATAGTTCCCAAGAATAAATGGTACAGAGAATGGAGTATGTATGTACAAATCAATTGAAATTTGGAAACTGACTCCTGTTTATTTAATAAGAATTTAGTGTTCTTGTGAAGGCACAGTTTGATGTGAAAATTAGAGATAATGATTAGAGGTATCTGCTTGTCTGTGTATATGTGAATGCACAAGGCAGTGGTCTTTTCCAACAAGCTTTAAGGTATTCCTTCAAATCATAACTGATCTGCAAGATTTTTTTTTTAATAAACTTCATTTTCTGGAGCAGTTTTGGAATCACAGCAAAACAGAGTGGGAAGTACAGAGTTCCCATGTACCCCCTGTTCCCATGCAGTCTCCCTCACTCTAATTATCTTATCCACTGAAGCAGGAATGGCCTATTCCAATACACATTTAAGAACTTATGAACCTTCATCTGTGCATCCTAAATCAATAGGCTGTTTGGTTGTAACAAAGAATAAGATTTAACTTCTAGAACAGTGACACTACCACTTTGTGTTATTCATTGATAACATCAGTTTGAAAGAGCCTGATTGGTAATATTTAAACCAAATAAAAAACCAGTTTTCTCTGTTGTAAACTGTTTTCCATATGAGTTTTATTTTCAGACAGTAAAATGTGTTTTGATTTCTTTGGTGTGGTGAAAATACAAACTCTGTTAGTGTAGCTCTATTTTATTTCTGGCCTATGGAGTCCATAGTTAGATGTCTAGTCACCTGGCTATGCACTGGCTTATCACCTCTCACCACCACTGGAGGCTTTATACACTCTTCCAGGCATAAACAAGACATGTAGGGCAACAAAGATATTCCAAAAAATAAAAAATACCAACAATAGAGAAATGTGGACATTAAGTCAAATGGATATTAAATCAAATACCTGAAGTTCTTGGTTTATAAAGAGAGTTCAGTATCTAATGCTATCTTTGTTTTGTAAAAACAAAACGCAAACAAAACAAAAAAAAAACACAAAAAAACCTATGTAAGCATAATTATATCTTGTTATTTAAATATTCATTTTTGTTAGGGAGTTACTTTGAGAATTCAAACTTATTGTGTTTTTAAGCAGGAGAAAGGGTGTTTAAGAAAATGTTCACCCTTAAGCTGATTGAAAATTAAGTCATAAGTTACTGTGAATTTACTCAAATCAGATTTGTGAATTCTGGAATTAATTAAGGGCCTTTATGTAGCACTACTTTTGGTACTAAAGGCAATGTATTTTATTAGTTCTCATTTATTTAAGAAATATATTTTTATACTTAATATGTCAGACCCTGTGGTAGGCATAGGGACATAGTATTTACAGTGGACCAGAAAAACAAATTCTCTTCTAATGGTGCTTACATTTCCAGGTGCTGAAAGGAAATAGCAAATAAACACATAAACAAAACAATGGTAATTTTAGAAAGTGATTAATGTGCTGAGGAATATATAACAGTGATGTGATTGAGAGGTAACAGGGAAGGAGTCTGGGCTTTTTTATGTGGGATGAGTTGCAGAGTGTAACCACCAAGGATGATTTTGGGATAAGAGAGCTCTAGGCAGACTCAGCGATAGCAGCACAAACCCTCAGGTAAGAGCAAAGCTGTACTCTTTGAGGATCAGCAGAGTGGTTATTGAGCAGAAGACTGTGGTAGGATGTGGACTCTGAGAGACTGTAATGGTCCAGATTAAAGACTGTAGACCTTATTCCAAATACAATGAGAAGACAGTTGAAAATTTCAATTAGGGGAGAGAAATGATCTGAGTTTTATTTTGAAATGACCACTCTGTCTTCTATAGATTTAATAGATTATAAGGGAGGGATCTGATAGAGATAGAAGCAGAAATGCTAACTGGAAGAGAGAGGCACCAGTTCTAGAGGGATGGGAGTGCTTTGAACCTGGCTTTTGGCAGGGCAGGAAGAGGGTACATGATGCATTTTGGAAATAGACTTGACAGAGCTCTGTGATGACTTGGGTTTGAGAAAGAATAAAGGACAAAGAGAAATCAAGAACAGCACACCAAATTTGCAAACTGAGAGAACATTTGGTGAACTGTAAATGGCTGTTGGAAGAATAGATATGGGTTTAGAAATCATTAATTCTGTTGCATTCATGTGTAGATTTTATGTTGGAAGTTGGAAAAATGAGTCTAGATTTCAGTGCACAGGACATAATATTACAGTTTAGATCAGGATTGAGATGTCTTCTGAATATATATTCATAAGTCTTTCTTTTTATAGTTCTAATATTATTTTCCTAGTTTGGTATCAGAATATTATGGTCTTTGAAATAAAAGGACTTAAGTCAAAGTCTTCAACAACAAAGAAGGCATTAGAATTTATCCATATGTCATAAATTTATTGTTAATGTGTTGTTAGAGCAAGGTAGACAAGAATACATTCACTGATGAAAAACAAGACATTTCTTAAGCAAAATAAATAGTTGAAAGGAAATAAAAAATATATAAGGGCAGGAAATTCTTTTGATCCTATCTAGATGGATCCTTTTTAAGCTGGCACAGAGATTATTAAATAGCACCCCTCAAGTTTATAAGAGAGATAAAATGCAGGTCTTACACATTGTCTAGAAAGCTTTTATATTTGGGTGTTATCGATTCATTGCTACTACCTTGGCCAAACCTGCATTAAGAGAGATGTTTTGTTCCAACTGCATTCACTTTCTTAGAATCTTGTCAATTTTTAAAGCTTTGAAGAACTCAGTTTATAATGTATGGATTTAGATTTCAAAGCCTCAGAAAAAATAAAATTATATTTACCACAGATTCAATTTCACTGAAATGTCCCTCCCCAAAAAAACCCCAAAACAAACAAACAAACAAACAAACAAAAAGATTTACAACTTCTTTGAATATATATTGTCTCCAGTTTAGAGAACATAATCCTTAAGGGCAGTGACCCAGTTCCATCAAAGACTACCTGAGTGTTACTATCAAACGAGTGAGGATGCTTGGATGTTATTTTGATTTTCATTTTCAGGTCATAGAAAATTCCAATCCTTTGGAAATAGTAAGTCTTACCCTTATGACTTGCTTAGAATGCATTTGGCTTTCTTCCCACTCCATGGAAATGTGCTTTTCTAGACTTCTAAAAAGAAACCAGGTGCAGAAAAGCTAACCAAGGTTTGCCACCCTCAACTTGAGCCTGTAGGGAGGTGTCATAGATTTTCAAGTTATTGGGAATCAATGCTAATCGGAATTCTTTTCGAAGCAGCTGAAATTCAACCTGGAGCAGCCTTCAGACATAGCTAGATTTAAGTTTAACAGACCCCTACTGAACTAAATATTGTCTGGAGAGATGGATTTTTGATCAGGCTTATATTTCAAAGGAAGATTCCTACTCCTTGAATTTGTATTATATTTCTAAGAGTCTGCAAACCTTGAGAACTAATCATTCCTGGTTGATGGGACACAGAAAGCAATAAGATTTGCTTTGCAGCAACATTCAATTGATGTTTTCTGATTCAGTGATGCTCAAATAACAATGCCTGTTCAAAAGATTACAAGTGCATATTTGAAAGCATAGTTGACCTGGATTTCTGCTATCACAAATAGTAGAAATCCTCAACATCTTTACTGGAAACACATAGAGTTATGCACACATATGTGCATGAACAGACACTTCAGGAGTTGAAGTGTGCCCAGTGGACATGATACAATTCCAAAATTGATAGCCCCCAACGAAGCTGAATTCATTTTGAGGTCCAAAAATGTTAGAAGAAAGAAAAACCAAAACTGCCTTCCCAACTTTGAAACAGGGTTTTGAAAATTAAAAGTCCATCAGTCAATGGCTCGTATTACAGATCCTAATGCCTTTAACATTTCACTTCTGTAAGAATTTTCTGGCATACAGCATCACTTCCTCCTTCTGGTACAATGTATCATTTCTAAACATGCAAATTCCTTGGCTTCCAACAAGGGAGTCCTGGAGAAAGTGAATCCTGATTAAATTTAAAGGCATACTAGCGTCGTGTAATTACTATGAGTTATAAAAATGTAGCTGTTTATGTTCCATTTTTTATGAGTAAGAGAGTAAAAATGCATAATAATTCTTAGGATTGTTCAAGTACTATTGAGGAGATGTATTTATGTGTCAGGATGTCACTAAAAGCCATAAATGGCACTAGATGTCACCAGAATGACTTCAAATACAACTTAATTGTGGAACATGCTTATAGATTAAACAGAATTTCTACCACTAAGACATAATATTTTTTAGGACCACATATTTACGTTTCCAGCTGTTTGAATCCTCAAATCCACTACAAAGGAGTTTTTAACATTTAATTTTATACATAGTGCTTATTAAAAAAAATTAAGTTCAATGTTAGCCTCTGAAATTTTAGAAGGTTTGTATAAAGCATCCTATAAATAGATACTGTGCTTCCTGAGGATGGTTCCTTGAAGATTATTGAGGTGATAGGTACTGTGATGACTTTGCTGCTTATGTTTTACAGCCTTTAGTTCTAAGATGACAATAGTCTATACGGTTATAGGTTCCTGTCCATTAATTACATCTATCCAAGAATGTAATGGAAACCCGTATCTTAACGTGTGCAGTCATTCCCCCCTCAGGGACCATGTCCCATGCAGCAAACTGAAACCTGGAATTTCTTGCTCCAACTTTTTAGTGTGAGGACAATAAATGGGATGATACCAAAAATCTATTAACCTACAGAAGTAAAAAAGAATTGTGAAAATCATTTTAGGGTTTGCCCCGCTTCATTTGGCATAGGCATGAATGCTTTTCCCTAGTAACATGGGCTGCTGATGTCTGAATTAACAAGACGAAAACCTATGCTCTTAGAATCACTCCATTCCTTTTTTCTGGGTTCCTACATTCATTCACAGGTTTTTCATAAGTAGAATTTGTGCCAGATCCTGAAACTCTCATAGTGATCAAAGGAGATACTGTGTTTCATTTCTTGGAGCTCACCAGCTAGTGGATAGAGCAAATATTAATCAATTGATTACTGAAATAAATAGAAAGCTGAAAGTGTACTATGAAAACATAGTGCTATGAGAGGATATGAAAGAAAAATGGAAATCATCCAAGGCCAGGAAAGTGAGGGTTTGAACTGTTTCATGTTCAATGAAAATAGAATAAAACAAAGAAAACATCATGTCCTGTATATTAGTGTTTTTGGTTTTTGTTCTTTTTAAAACTACTTATGTAAGAATAGTTTTATATTAATAGGACAGTTGCAAAGATAGTACAGAAAATACTTAAATACCCGAACCCCTATTTTCTCTTTGTTAAAATCTTACATGAGTGTGGTACATTTCTCACAACCAATAAACCAATATTTTTAGACTTTTTGAATGTTACCAGTTTTTTGCGTGAAATGAAACTAAAAGTGCTTTTGATTTGCATATTCCTGATTACTAATAAAATAGAGCATTTTTTTTCTCTTGTGTTTGATCATTTCTTTTCTCATATTTGTAAAACACTTGCTCATTTTGGGTGCAGATTGACTTTATTCACATTGATTTGTGGGGTTCTTTTTATATTCCAATCTCAGTGCTCTCACTCAGTGTATTGCAAATATCATCTCTGTTTGGGGCTTGTCTTCAAACACTTACCATGCTATTTATCTTTACTTTGAATAAGCAGAAGTTCTTCAGTGTATCAAACATCTTTTTAATGGTTTCTTTTTTTTTAATTTTTTTTTCTTTATTTATGATAGTCACACAGAGAGAGAGAGAGAGAGAGAGAGAGAGAGAGAGGCAGAGGGAGAAGCAGGCTCCATGCACCGGGAGCCTGACGTGGGATTCGATCCCGGGTCTCCAGGATCGCGCCCTGGGCCAAAGGCAGGCGCCAAACCACTGCGCCACCCGGGGATCCCCTTTTTAATGGTTTCTATCCTTTGTATAATGCTTTAAAAAAATCATCCCAACCTCACATTGCTAACGATTTCCTGTATACTTTCTTCGAAGTTTTTTTTCTTTTCATTTACATTTATCTAATTGAGATGAGATCAATTCCATCCTGTTCCATCTAGAATTTTTTATGATACAGAGTAGGGAATTTTTAAAGCTTGTTTCTGTATAGATAAAGGATCATCCCAGCATTAATAAATGGTGCATAATTTACTCCATGCTCTTCAATATCAGTTCTTTATATATTGTACTTCCAAGTTTATTTAGGTCTTTTTATTTTTATTTATTTATTTTTTTTTTTTGGCTTTCTACGCTGGTCTTTGGTCCTTTCTCTCTATCTCTTTCAATGTCAGACAGATTTTTTTTTTAAGCAATTCAGCTTTATAATAATTCTGGAAATCAAGAAGAGGTTGTCTTCCTGGTTCTTCTTTAATGGATGTGTTTCCGTTATTCTCAGACCTTAACCTCCGGATATTTGTTTCATTATCAGCTTGACAAGTTCACAAAAAGATCCTTTTTAATTGGGATTGCACTGATTTTTTAAAATCAATCTGAAGAGAGGTAATGTTTTTAATATATTGAATCTTCCTATTCATAATATATATATTATATAATACTATAAAATAATAATAAATAATAATAAATAATAAACATATATTTATGGAGGCCTCCTTTAACATATTTTAAAGTAATTTTATAGTACTTACATAAAGGTCTTGAGAACTTTGGGAGACTCATTCCTGATACTTTATATTATGTACTAATATTGTTATTGGTATGTATTTTTAATAACATTTTCTAACTGTGGGTGGTATACAAAATGTAATTAAATTTTCATATTGATCTTTTACTTAGCAACAAAGCTAAAACTTTCTTTGTAATTAAATAATTTATCTTATGGATTATTTTTAATGTAAGCAATCATATCAGCTATGAATAGTGACAGTCTTTTCCTTCCTTTCCAAATTGTGCAACTTGTCTATACTTTATAGGTCATTTTCAATTGTTAGGATGTCTAATATGGTACTGAATTAAAATGGTGTTAGTTGTTATCCCAGTGTTATTCCTGATTTTATAGTATTATGTTATTTTATATTATTAATATTTTAAAAGAATGTAATTATATCAAAGTATTGATGACTGCAGTTTGCTTCACTTTTGATTTCTATATTAGATCAAGAAATGTTCTTTAGTGTAGCCAGTGCTAATCTGATTTAAATGGCAAAATATATTCACATTAGTATTGTTTGTTTTGTGAATATTTTTAAGTGTACTATTGTTAGGGCTAACAGGAATACTAATATATACATAAAAAACTATATTTCCACATATACTTATTTACTTCAGTATTTAATTTAAATCAAACATATGAAGACTCTATGGTACGTATGTCAATATCAAACTTTTCCCCATTTAGAAGCTACACATTTAATTAATGCTTGAAAAATCATTGTTATTCCCTTCCTCAGTATGTATTTTGTTCCCCTGCATATGCATGTGTGTTGGAGATAGTAGGACAAAGAGGAAAACTTATCTGGGAGTGGATCCTGAAGAATATTCACGCAGAGGCTGACTATGTGGTTTACAGTGCTATTTCCCTTTGAAGGAGAGAATGGCAGCAGAGTACAATGTAAACTAGACTCCCTTCACCTCCCATCTTCTGACCTTTATCCCCACATCCTACTTGCTTTAAAAGTGATTTTTTTTTTTTTTTTGATCAAGGGATGAAAATTGAATTTGGAAGAAAACATTTTCATGTAAGTAACCACTGTTACATGCAGGAGCTCAAAGTGAAACCAGTAAAAGAGCTTTTAGCATCTTATCCTGTGCCAAAATATACTTGGATTGTAAAACATTTTGGAAGTTCAAGGCAGAATGATCTTGGAATTGACAATAGTATTTATCCTGCTTTCTCTCTGCTTTCTGTAAAGAAAGTTATCTTGTATGTATGGACATGGGCACGTATGTGTGCCTGCGAGTGCGAGCACTGTTATTGTCTCTCTAGCTCGCCAGTTCCTGGTTCATCACTTTCCAGTCATGCCCAGAGAGGATAGTGATATTAAGATAATACTATTATGAAAATATTTCTTGGCCACATGGCCTACTCATTCTGATGTGAATTAAGATGATGTTTATTTTTTTTTAATTTTTTAATTTTTATTTATTTATGATAGTCACAGAGAGAGAGATAGGCAGAGACACAGGCAGAGGGAGAAGCAGGCTCCATGCACCGGGAGCCCGATGTGGGATTCGATCCCGGATCTCCAGGATCACGCCCTGGGCCAAAGGCAGGCACCAAACCGCTGCGCCACCCAGGGATCCCTAGGATGATGTTTAAATGGCTGCCTGTGCAAAGTGCATGTAATAGCCACTGATAGCCAAAAAAACAATTTTGAAATTCAGCTATTGTGGTAAGTTTTAGGGCAAAGAATTACATGTGTTTAAACAAATTTTACAATAAGCAGCTGCTGTCTCTATAAGGATGCTCCCTTCAAATTCTGTCCCATGCATTCAAGATAAAATAAACAGGAAAAACAAACAAACAAAAGGTTGTTCTAGTATTCCAAAAAATATATTCTTTGAGATGTTTGTACTACATATACTCCAGAGAAGGACAATGAGCAAAATTTTTTGATCCATTCTATTCCAATAGATTGGGACTAAACATACCACAGCATTCTTTTGAAATTCAGGTTTATTTTTGGGCTAAGTCTATTGCTTTATAACTAAGGGTAAAAATAAAGTAATTCATTTGCAAATATATTCTCCCATTCAGTAGATTGCCCTTTTGTTTCCTGGGTGGTTTCCTTTGCTTTGTAAAACTTATTTTTTTTATATAGTCCCAATAGTTGTTTTTTGTTTTTATTTTCCTTGCCTCAGGAGACCTACCTAGAAAAATGTTACTTTGGTTGGTGTCAGAGAAATCACTCTGTGTTTTCTAGGATTTTTATGGATTCAGTTCTCACAGGTCTTTAATCCATTTTTAGTTGTGTGTGTGTGTGTGTGTGTGTGTGTGTGTGTGTGTGTTCTCAACCTCACTCATCATCTGGGAAATTCAGAATGGCTAAAATAAAAAAAGACAACAAATAACAAGTGTTGGCAAGGGTGTGGTGAAAAAGGAACCCTTTTATACTGTTGGTGGGCATGTGAATTGGTACAGTCACTAGGGAAAACTGTATGGAGTTTCCTTACAAAAGTAAAAATAGGAATACCATAGGATACAATAATTCCACTGGGTATTTACCCAGAGAAAATGAAAACACTAATTAGAAAGGTTAGATGCATCCCCAAGTTAACTGCAGCATTATTTATAGTAACTAAGATATGGAAGCAACCAAAGTATCCATTAATGGACAGATGGATAAGGAGGATGTGGTACATACACAAACATACACACATATACACACAGAGGAATATTATGCAGTCATAAAAATAGTTAAATCATGCCATTCACAACAACATAGATGGACTTAGAGGGTAGAGTATCATGCTAAATGAAATAAATGAGACTATGAAAGACAAATACTATACGGATTCAGTCCTATGTGGATTCTAAAAGAACAAATCAATAAACAAACAAAAAGCAAAATTGGATCTATACATAGAAAACAAAATGATGGTTCCCAGTGGGATGTGAGGTAGGGATATAAGCAAAATGGGTGAAGGGAGGTGGGAGAAACAGTCTTCCAGTTATGGAATGGATGTCATGGGCATAGAAGGCACAACATAAAGAATATAGTCCATGGTGTATAATTGCATTGTACGGTGACAGATGCTAACTACATTTGTGGTGAGTATAGCATAATGTATAAACTTGTCAAGTCACTGTTGTACACTTGAAACTAATATAACGTTGTGTGTCAACTATATTCAAATAAAAGTTAAAAAATAAAGTAAATCAACTGAATTAAATGATTTTTTTAGAATTTCATGATTTTAATAATACATTTTATGTTCTTCTTTATGTCTGGGACTTCCTTCTCTTGCTTCTATGGATTTTAAAATCCTGTTTATTCTCATGAACCAACTTTTGTCCCATTGCTTACATGAACGCCACAATCTCCTAATAATGGTCTTGCTTTCTTTAAAATAAAATGGCCTCAGCATGAGTCTTTCATTTCCACTCATGAATATTAATTCCTTTAAGCCTCATATTCTTCTTTTTTAAAAAACTTCATTGATATTTTTAGAGAAATTTTAGGTTTACAGAAATTGAAAGTATAGAGAATTTACAAATACTTCTTCCTCCCTCCCACATATTTCCCCCTATTATTAATGTCCTACATTAAAGTAATATATTTGTCTCAGTTGATGAGCCAGTATCAATCACTATTATTAACTAAACTTCATGGTTTATTCTGTTGCTTTACAGTTCTATGGTATAGGCAATATATATTGTGCTTTACAGTTCTATGGTGTAGGCATTATGATTTGATATATATATATATCACGTTTTATGTCTGCTGTTATAGTATTATATGGAATAGTTTCACTGCCCTAAAAATACTCCCTGCTCCACAGTCTCCCTTCTCCTCCTTCTCCCTGGTAACCACCACTATATTCTCTGTTTCTATGAATTTGGCTTTTTTATATCCCACATATAAGTGGGATCATGCAGTATTTGTCTTTCTGTGTTTTCTGTGTCTGGCGTATTTCACTTAGCATATTGTACTCCAGCTCCATCCATGTGTCTGAAAATGGAAGAATTTCTTTCTTTTTTTAGGTTGAATAATATTCTATTTGTGTAGTATGTGTGTTTTCCTTTATTCATTCATCCATCAGTGAACACTTTGAGCACTTCAGTTGTTTCAATATCTTGGCTACTGTGAATAATGCTGCAGTGAATATATGAATGCATACATCTCTTTGCGATAGTGATTTTATTTCCTTTGAATATATACTCAAAGTAGGATTTCTGGATAATATGGTAGTTATGTCTTTAACTTTTTGGAGGAAATTTCATGCTGTTTTTCATAATGGATGTACCAAATTCCACTGACAGTGTATAAGGATTCCCTTTTCTCCTAATCTTTTGATATTTTTATAATAGCCATCCTAAGACCAGTGAGGTAATATCTCATTGTGGCTATAATTTGCATTTCCCTGGTGATTAATGATAATAAGCATCTTTTCACATACTTTTTGACCATTTATACGCATTCTTTGAAAAAAAATGTCTACTCAAGATCCTTTGTTCATTTTCTCAATTGGCATATTTGTTCTTTTGCTATTGAATTTTATGAGTTCCTTTTATACTTTGAGTATTAACCCTTTATTTATGATTTGCAAATAAATTTTCCCATTCTTTTGGTTTCCTTCTTATTTTGTTGTTACCTTTGCTGTGAAGAAACTTTTTAGTTTGATGTAGTCCCACTTCGTTATTTTTGCTTTTGTTACTGGTGCTTTCTTTAGTTGTCATTCTAAAATATGATTGTCAAGAGCAGTGTCCAGGAGCTTTTCCCTCAACATTTTTTGTTTACAGTTTCAGATCTTAGGTTTATGTCTTTAATCCATTTTGAGTTTATTTTTGTATATGATGTAAGATAATGATTTAATTTCATTCTTTTGCATGTGGATATCCAGTTTTCTGAACACCATTTATTGAAAAGATTATCCGTTCCTTATTATATTATTCTGGTATCTCTGTTCAAGATTAGTAGACTATATATGTATAGGTTTATTTCTGTGCTCTCTATTCCATTCCATTGGTCTATATGATTATTTTTGTGCTAATATTGTACTGTTTTGATTATTCTAGATTTATAATATAATTTGAATCAGGATGTATGATATCTCCAGCTGCATTCTTCTTGCTCAAGATTTCTTTAGCTATTCAGATTATTGTGTTTCCATATCAATTTTAGAGTTATTCTTTATCTGTGGAAAATTTGAAGAAGCAGCAACACTTCCAACTCATTTTATGAGACCAGCATTACCTTTATATCAAAGCCAGACAAGAATAGTACAAGAAAACAAAATTACAGTCCCAATATTCCTGATGAACATGGATTCAAAAATCCTTAACAAAATTCTAGCAAACTAAATTCAACAGCACAAAAGGATAATACACCATGGTCAAATGGCATTTACCTGGGATGTAAGAATGTTTCAACATAGCAAATCAGTCAATGAGAAATACCACATTAGCAGAATGAAAGGTAAAAATCATCTGACCTCAACAGAGGCAGAAAAAACATCTGACAAAATTCAACATTCTTTTATGACAAAAACTCTCAACAAATTGAATATAAAAGGAATGTACCCCAACATAATAAAGACAATATGTGACAAGCTCACAGCTAATATTGAACTTAATAGTAAAAAGTTAAAAGACTTTTCCTATATGATCAGGAGCAAGACAAAGGTACTCACTTTTAAACAATTTTTATTTATTTATTCATGAGAGACAGAGAGAGGAAGAGACATAGAGGGAGCAGCATGTTCCCCATGGGGAGCCTGATGCTGAACTCAATACCAGGATCCTGGAATCATGAATTAAGCCAAAGGCAGACGCTCAGCCATTGAGCCAACCTGGGTGCCCCAATGGTGACTGCTTTTATTCAACAGAGTACTGGAAGTATAACCAGAGCAATTAGGCAAGAAAAATAAATAAAATCCAAATTGGAAAGGAAAAATAAAGTTTCTCTGCAGATGGCATGATTCTATATATAGAAAACCCTAAAGACAATACACACACACGCACACACACACACAATTCAAACTAATAATTAACTTAAGTTGAAGGATACAAAATCAATATACAAAAGTTGCTTGTTTATATTATACTACAAGGAACTATTAGAAAAAGAAACCAAGAAAAAAATCCCAATTTATAATAGCATCAAAAAGAATAAAATACTTAGAAACTAATTTAACTAAGGAAATGAAAGATCTGTACCCTAAAAACTATAAAACATTGATGAAAGAAATTTCAGATATAAATAGAAACATACTTTATGTCTGTAGATTGAAAGAATTAATATGCTAAAATGTCCATGCTAATCAAAGTAATCTACAGATTCAATATAGCCCTTATCAAAATTCCAATGACGTTTTTCACAGAGTATGCTTATCTTTAAAAGAAAAGAAAAAAAAAAGAAAAGAAAAAACGGCAAACTTTTTTCCAAGGTAGCTGTACCATTTCTGCATTCTCAGCAGTACTGAATGAGAATCTCCTGTTGCTCTACTTCCTTACCAGCATTTGATGTTTCAATCTTTTGGATTTTAGTCATTTTTAATAGATATGTAGTGATATCACGTTACTGTTTTAATTTGCAATTCCCTAATGACATACGATGTTGAACACCTTTTCTTGTGCTTGTCATCTACGTATGTTCTTTGGTGAAGTGTCTGTTCTGCTTGCTTATTTTTAAATTGGATTGTTTTCCTATTGGTGAATTTTAAAAGTTCTTTGTCTATTTTGAATATCGGGGTTTTTTTTTGTCATATACGTGTTTTGCAAAAATTTTCTCATAGTCTTGGCTTGTCTTTTTATTCTCTTAACGGTATCTTTTGCAGAGGAGAACTTTTTGATTTTAATGCTGTCTAACTTACCAATTCTTTTTCATGTATCATATTTTTCATGTTGTATCTAATAAGTCATTACCAAACCCAAAGTCAGCTACATTTTCTCCTATGTTATCTTTTAGGCAATTTATAGATTTGGGCATACATTTAGATCTGTGATCCGAATTAAGTTAGTTTTTGTGAAATAAACAGTGTGTCAAGGCTTTTTGTTTTTGTTTTGTTTCTGCTTTGCATATGGATGTCCAGTTATTCCAGCACCATTTGTTAAAAAGACAGTTTTTTCTGAGGCACCTGGGGGGCTCAGTCGTTTAAGCATCTGCCTTTGGCTCAGGTCATGATCCCAGGTCCTGGGATGAAGCCCCACATTGGGTTCTCTGCTCAGTGAAGAGTCTGCTTCTCTCTCTTCCCCTACCCCTGCTCCTGTTTCTCTTTCTCTGTCAAATAAATAAATAAATAAATAAATAAATAAATAAATAAATAAATAAATAAATAAATTTTTAAAAAGAGTTCTTTCTCCATTAAGTAGCCTTCATTTTTTTTTCTCAAAGATAAGGTGACATTATGTGTGTTTGCTTATTTGGGGGCTCTCTACTCTGTTCCACTGGTCTACTTTTCTATAATTTCATCAATTTCAGACTGTCTTGATTACTCTAAATTTGTAGTAAGTTTTGGAGTTGGCTGCTATTAGTCTTCTAATTTACTTCGGTTCAGTTTTGTTATCTCTTATAGGTCTATCAATGAATATAGAATATCTCTCCTTATTTATATTTTCATTTATTTTTTTCATTGTGTTTTTATAGTGTTTCTCCTATAGATCTTCACATATTTTGTTAGAATTATGTCTAAACGTTTTTTTGTTTTTTTCCTCATATAGATGGCATTATGTTTTCAAACTTCTAATCCCAAATGTTGATTGCTAATATAGGAAGGAAATTGACCTTTGTTTATTAACCTTATACATTACAACATTGCTAAAATTATGCTTATTAGTCCAGGAAGTTTTGTTTGGTTTTCTTTGGTTTTGTCTTCCACCTTGATTCTTCATGAGAATTCCTAATATTTTTATTGCCATTAATACTTTGATGAGTAAAATCAGCAGTGGAATGAATGGGTATTTGTTATTTTGTCGAGCAATATTTACAGAGCATCTACTATGTGCCAGATACTATATTTGATCTTGAGTATACAAAGGTGAACAAGATGAACAAGTATGTCATATTTCAGATTCATATGCAAGAAATTTAAAAATTGGGCAGCCTGGGTGGCTCAGCGGTTTAGCGCCGCCTTCAGCTCAGGGCCTGATCCTGGGGACCCAGGATGGAGTCTCACGTCGGGCTCCCTGCATGGAGTCTGCTTCTCCCTCTGCCTGTGTCTCTGCCTCTCTGTCTCTCTCTCTCTGTGTCTCTCATGAATAAATAAATAAAATCTTTTAAAAAATTAAAAATTACACTGCAAAGAATTTTCTGAATTAAGTGTAAGGACTTATGGATGCAAATTGTATCTTATCCCATTTAGGCTATTATAACAAAATACTAGAGACTGGTTATCTTATTTCTTACAGTTCTGGAGGCTGGGAAGTCCAAGATCAAAGAGCCAGCAGATTCTGTGTCTAGTGGAGCCCTCATTCTGGTTCTTCGGTAGTGGCTTCTTCTGTGTCCTCACATGGTGTAAAGGGCAGGGACATCTGCAGGGTCTTTTTTTATAAGAATATTAATCCTATTCATGAGGTGAGGGTTCCACCTTCATGGTCTAAACACCTCCCAAAGGCTCTACTTCCTAATACCATCATCTTTAGGGGTTAGGATTTCAACATATGAATTTGAGGGGGACACAACTGTCAGACTCCAGCAAATAGGAGGGTGACTGAACCACAGAGGCACATTGGTGTAGTGATGTCTGAACTGAGACATGAAAAAGTAATTATAATTATCCAGGCTAGTGTGGGGGAGATATTTTGAGAATGGATTAAAGACTTTTCTAATAGTAGAAAGAATAAAATAAAAAGAATAAAATAAAAAAAATGCAGTTATAAAAAAAATGAAAGTAAGTAGGCTTACTTCAGTAACTCTACAATTAAGAATCTGAAATTAAAAATGAAGAAGAAGCAAGAGACATAAGCAAGCAAACTTATGTGAATATAGATGTAAGAAATGTAAATAGATAACTGTGTCAGATATAAGACAATAAGGAAAGTTGAGAATAGTGGGGAAATGGTAAAATGTTTTGCCTGGTGTAAATGAATGATTATTTTCTTATATTACTGTACTGTCAAAACAAACAAACAAACATCAACCTACAATGTACTCCATTAGCTACCAGCTTATACTTATTGAACATAAATACAAGAGGCCTCTATAGTTATGGTAGAAGTTGGAACTAGAGACATAAGGAAGGTTTTTTGTTTTTCTTTTTTTTTAATTTTCCCCTCTCTTCAAGTATAAGCTTTCTGCTCATATGGATATTATGGCATAACTATATTCTGTAAATTACCCAATTGTAAAGGTGGCCCTGACTTCCATTAATTTCTTATAAATGTAGTTACTTTATACATTTGCAACACTGAAAATAGGTTAACTTCAGATCTCAATCAACATTGAGCCAACTATGTTTTAACAAAGCACCACAATGACATGAAAGCTAATGTATTTTCATCTATTACTTTTCCTGCATTAAGTACAATGTTTTTATGAGAAAATACTTTAATTCATACACTTATTACAGTTATTACAATCCTCCAGTTGTGGTCTAAATCATTTGATTTAGTATATTGAACACGACTATACTTGGGAATAACAGTTTCATGCTAGGTATGGCTTGAGCTCTTGCTCCTGGGCCTTTACGGAGTCATACCAGAATGTCCTATTAATCAGTGAGATAAATCATCTGGCTTGGCATCTAAAAACTTGAAAAGTTATTAGGAAGAAAAATGGAGGTTGTGAAATTCACAATAGTCTCATCACCTGAAGGATACAAGTTAGAGATAAACTTCACAATTTTAATAAGATAATGCAAGTTTTCCCATTCTTTTTTTTTTTTAAGATTCATTTATTTATTTGAGAGAGAGGGAGAGAATGCATGCTAACAGGAGGGGGAGGGGGAGGGAGAAGGGGAAAGAGAGTCTTTTTTTTTTTTATAAATTAATTTTTATTGGTGTTCAATTTACCAACATACAGAATAACACCCAGTGCACATCCCGTCAAGTGTACCCCTCAGTGCCCGTCACCCATTCACCCCCACCCCCCACCCTCCTCCCCCTCCACCACCCCTAGTTCATTTCCCAGAGTTAGAAGTCTTTATGTTCTGTCTCCCTTTCTGATATTTCTCACACATTTCTTCTCCCTTCCCTTATATTCCCTTTCGCTATTATTCATATTCCCCAAATGAATGAGAACATACACTGTTTGTCCTTCTCCGGTTACTGTGGCCAAGTTCAAAAAGGGTGTTGCCTGAGTTCTTCTCTGGGATTTTGATGGAATCTTGTCTCACATTTAGATCTTTCATCTATTTTGAGTTTATCTTTGTGTATGGTGCATGAGAGTGGTCCAGTTTCATTCTTCTGCATGTGGATGTCCAATTTTCCCAGCACCATTTATTGAAGAGACTGTCTTTCTTCTAGTGGATCGTCTTTCCTCCTTTATCGTATATTAGTTGAGCATAAAGTTCAGGGTCCACTTCTGGGTTCTCTGTTCTGTTCCATTGATCTATATGTCTGTTTTTGTGCCAGTACCACACTGTCTTGATGAACACAGCTTTGTAGTACAACCTGAAATCTGGCATTGTGATGCCCCCAGATATGGTTTTCTTTTTTTTAAAATTCCCCTGGCTGTTTGGGGTCTTTTCTGATTCCACACAAATCTTAAAATAATTTGTTCTAAGTCTCTGAAGAAAGTCCATGGTATTTTGATAGGGATTGCATTATACGTGTAAATTGCCCTGGGTAACATTGACATTTTCACAATATTAATTCTGCCAATCCATGAGCATGGAATATTTTTCCATCTCTTTGTGTCTTCCTCAATTTCTTTCAGAAGTGTTCTGTAGTTTTTAGGGTATATTTTGAGAACCATTTGAATGGTAAATGGTTCTCCAACCTTTTATTTTCAGGTTGTAGGTGTCCTTCTGTCTAGAATGAGTCTCTTGTAGACAGCAAATAGATGGGTCCTGTTTTTTTATCCAGTCTGAAACTCTGCGCCTTTTGATGGGGTCATTAAGCCCATTCACGTTCAGAGTTACTTGAACTTCTTCTTAAAGGGGAGTTTTAAGAGTCCCCCTTAAAATTTCTTGCAGAGCTGGTTTGGAGGTCACATATTCTTTCAGTTCCTGCCTGTCTTGGAAGCTCTTTATCTCTCCTTCCATTTTGAATGAGAGCCTTGCTGGATAAAGTATTCTTGGTTGCATGTTCTTCTCATTTAGGACCCTGAATATATCCTGCCAGCCCTTTCTGGCCTGCCAGGTCTCTGTGGAGAGGTCTGCTGTTACCCTAATATTCCTCCCCATGAAAGTCAGGGACTTCTTGTCTCTTGCTGCTTTAAGGATCTTCTCTTTATCTTTGGAATTTGCAAGCTTCACTATTAGATGTCGAGGTGTTGAACGGTTTTTATTGATTTTAGGGGGGGATCTCTCTATTTCCTGGATCTGAATGCCTGTTTCCCTTCCCAGATAGGGAAAGTTTTCAGCTAGGATTTGTTCAAATACATATTCTGGCCCTCTGTCCCTTTCGGCGCCCTCGGGAACCCCAATTAAACGTAGGTTTTTTCTTCCTTAGAGTGTCATTTATTTGCCTTAATCTGTCTTCATGGTCCCTTAATTGTTTGTCTCTTTTTTCCTCAGTTTCCCTCTTTGCCATTAACTTGTCTTCTATGTCACTCACTCGTTCTTCCACCTCGTTAACCCTCGTCGTTAGGACTTCTAGTTTGGATTGCATCTCATTCAATTGATTTTTAATTTCTGCCTGATTGGATCTAAATTCTGCAGTCATGAAGTCTCGTGAGGCCTTAATGCTTTTTTCTAGAGCCACCAGTAGCTGTATAATGGTGCTTCTGAATTGGCTTTCTGACATTGAAGTGTAATCCAGATTTTGTAACTCTGTGGGAGAGAGGGCTGTTTCTGATTCTTTCTTTTGAGGTGAGGTTTTCCTTCTAGTCATTTTGCTCAGTGCAGAGTGGCCAAAAACAAGTTGTGTTGGAACACGGGGGAGTATCACTGGTCCGTCCAGCTGGTCTTCTGGGGGAGGGGCCTGCTGTGCTGATTCTCAGGTGTTAGCACTTGGGGGAGCTGCTCTGCCCCTGCCTGCTGCGGGCTCAGCGGGGGTTGTTTACCCCGTGGGGCCCCAGGAGGAACAGCAGCAGTTGCTATGGCAACTCTGGAAGCCTGGATTTAGCCTCCGCAGGAACTACGGGGCTCGGGCTCTCGGTTCTCTGTCCACAGGGCCTGGAGGCTCCGGGGCGGGGCCGCTGATCTGCTCAGCTCGGGGCAGGAGCGTCCTCGCTGTCCTGGGCCCTCCCGGCCTCTGCCTGTCCCGGGGGAGGCCGGATCCTGGGCTGTGTCCCGGCGCCCTGTGCTCCGGGGCCTGCGCTGTTGGATTCGCGCTCCCGCCCCGCAGCCCCCTCCGCGGAGCCGCCGCCCGAGCCCCTCCGAGCTGCTCCGGTCGGTCCCTCCGTGCGCGCTGCAGCCCTTAGGGAGCTCGGCGCACTCCCCTGCGGCGCAGGTGTCTGTTAGTGTCCCGGGAGCCCGAGGGCATCCCCGCCCTCCTGGGTCCTGCTCCACCTCCCTGCGAGCCCCTTTCCGCCCGCCCGGGAAGGTTGGTGCAGCTCCTGCTCCTCCGGGACGGGGCTCTCCTGTCCTGGGGACACTCGCCCCGGCCTCAGCCCGGCTCCTCGCGGGGCCCCTCCCCCTCGGAGGCCTTTTGTTCCTTTATTTCTTTTTCCCCGTCTTCCTACCTGATAGAAGCGCGGACTCTTCTCACTGTAGCGTTCCAGCTGGTCTCTCTTTACATCTCAGGCCGAATTCGTAAATTTTCAGGATGGTTTGAAGGTTATCTAGGTAATTTGGTGGGGACAGGTGATTTGGGGACCCTGCTCTTCCGCCATCTTGCCCCTCCCCCCGGGAAAGAGAGTCTTAAGCCAACTCCACATGGAGCTTGGAGCCCAATGTGGGGTTGCATCTCTCCATCCTGAGATCATGACCAGAGCCAAAATCAAGAGTCAGATGCTTAACCAACTAAGCGACCCAGGTTTCTACATTTTTGGTTATACTTGGCTTTGAAAGACTTCGTGGAACTTCTGAAGTATTCTGTATAACACTTCTTAGAAATTGGGGTAAAGGATTTTAGTCCCCCCCCTTCTATTTTTACTCTACCAGGATAATAAAAACCTTATATCGGAGTTTTACAACTGTTTTTCAAGCAGTGCTGATACTTCAGTTAATGGTCTACTTTACTAGATTGAAAGCTTATAGTGTATAAAGGGCTATATTGTAAAAATGCACGATTGTATGACTATACAACACAGTCACACACACTTGAAAGACAAACATAGAGCTAATAAGAATGTGTTTGTGATGCTTACTAGCAACACTAATCCTCACAATATGCACGTCATTATTTTGCTCTAAGCAGAGTTGAGTTCTCTAATCTCGTATGGACAAGTGACTTGTCCTAATATTCTTCTTAGTCCTTGAAACGCATAGCATAGTGTTGCCTACCTAGTCCTATTCCATATAATAACTGCTGAATAAATAAATATACATAGAATTTTCTCCAAATACCAGAAGACTTCAAAGAAATGGAATGAATCATAGTGTTCCACAAGATATTTATATAAAAGGAAACAGAAAACATTTGAAAGAAAGTATGCTTAGTGCATTATCATGAAATGTGGAAATACAAAATTGGAATGTTAAATTTTTCAAGGATTTGGGTATTAATCTAACATAATTTATCTTAATTACATCTCTCAATACTCACCACAGAAAACATCCTATCATGTTTTATACACATGATGGCCAGTATTATTATCAAATATATCTTATTGTTAGGCAAAATATGAAATCGAATCCTGACAATATTTAGATAACTTAGTACCTATAGACTCTAAATTCAAATATAGCAGACAAAATACACTTTGGAGTTTTCATTTAGAAGAAGACATATCAGCCATTTAATTATGTCTCAGTCTCACCTGCACTCACGGATGACATTAACTTAAACCATCACTTCTCTTTCATTTCAAGCCTTTTGAGAGAAATAACTGAATCAAAAGGGAAATTGTTTTATTAGATTTAAGTAAGTAATGTAAAAGATTATTCTGATGCTCACACATTCCTAGACACTTATCAGAGTATGCAGTGACATGTAATAATAGATATAAAATGCTTAGTCCTACGCTAATGCAAGGCAAATGTGCAATATATGTCTGAGAACATTATCATTGTTAGTTTTAAGTAGACCTATCCTTCCTTGAAAATTAAAATTCTCTCTCTCTCTCTTTTTTTTTTTTTTTTTGGAAAATTTGACTTCTTAATCATTCCATTCATAGGACTTAAAAATTAGAGACAATGCATTGGAACACAGATCAACTTTCAACCTGTCTTTACAAAAACATTACCAGACCTGCCTTTTGACCTGCTGGAAAGAGTTTTCTGGTATTCTGAGTAACACCTTCTGCATACTGTTAACCCACAGAACATGGCCAATATATTCATTTTCTTTTCCTTCTTTTTAAGACAGAGGTTATTTTCTAAAATTTATTTTAAATTTTAGATTGACCAGTAAACGTAATTTTAGCATAGAGAAGATTAGTCTTATAGTCTTCCCAACTTAAAGTATCTTGCATTTGTATGGGTACTGACCAAGATATGTTGCTTTTTTTCCCTCATAATTTTTTTTTAAGATTAATTAATTTATTTATTTATTTATTTATTTATTTATGATAGACATAGAGAGAGAGAGAGGCAGAGACACAGGAGGAGGGAGAAGCAGGCTCCATGCCAGAAGCCCGAATCGGGACTCGATTCTGGGACTCCAGGATCGCACCCTGGGCCAAAGGCAGGCGCCAGGCCACTGAGCCACCCAGGGATCCCCTTCCCTCATAATTTTAGTTTGAGATCCCATAGCACTCATTATTTTAGTTGGTAGTTTCTAAGAGATACTTGTATTTTCAATTAATATTACTAATGAAAGACTGTAACAAATTAATGACATTCCTGGAACTATCTACAAATATCAAGAAATATTATTTCTTTTTTAGAAGAATATTATTTCAATATAAGGGGACTCACAGTTATGCTGGCTTGCATAAATGCAAGATACTGTATGTGTGTGTGTGTGTGAGGACATCCTTACAGCACTAATTCCATGTGTCTGTGAGTAAATATCTGCACTCAAATATTCATGACAAAGACAGTGCTTTCCTTTTCTAGCTGAGATTTGTTAGGGTCATTTAGTTTAGTTTGGTTTCCTATTTTACCTACTTATATTATGATTTGTTTTCTGGAGGAAAGAATTGATATAAAAGTTTACACATATTCTGTTATGTGATTGTATCTTGTTCTAAATGTACAGCTCTTCCACTCTCTCTAACCCTTATGTTTCAAATGCATTGTTGAAAACAGCATTTTTTTTCTCATCTTGCCTAATAGGCTGGGGGATTAAAAGCATGCAATTCCAAGTAAAGGATAAGGAGAGAAATAAAGTATTTTTGAGCTGAAGGCTATCATTAACTGAGACACTGCTGAGATTGCAGCAGTTCAACACTACCATGTCAACCAAAAAAAAAAAAAAAAAGTCCAGGTATTGTGAAAGGAATCTGTCTTTAAAGGAAAGATGAGCAATGTCAGAAAAAAATCCTGAAAAATGATATAACTATTCTGGTTGATAGTACAGATCATGAATAAATCATGTACTGCAAGGGAAGCATGAAAATAGGTTGGTATCTAGGACATTGAATGCTGAATTCGTAGGGAAAAAATATGTACACATATTGTCCCTTGCATTACCCACAGTAGTAAATGGAACTGATCTATTGAAATTGTTGACTTCTGCTGGACTCTAATAGGATTATCTTGTTTTCTGAAGGATAGATTCGTTTATTTGTTGATGTTTTAGAAATTTATTCAGCGTGACTTTAATCAGTGTCTTCCATTTTAGCCCCAAATGATTGTCTAACAACCTCAAGACACCTTCAGGTGTCCACAGACCTGTTGTGTGATTTACTCAAGCCAAGACTTGCTCTCAATTTTATTATTGAGTGTTAATATTTGATAATGACATTCTCTACTTTCTAAATTATTGCATAACCAAGTCTAAGGGATAGACTTCATTTCCTATGGCCCTAAACGTGTCATTTTAAACATAGAAGTCTTGGAGAAAAGATTGCAGAAAATTCTTAGGATTGTGATTTGCATCAGTCCAAGAGCTTATACTTTTCCTATCCAGTAAGGAGTAAGGCATAGGCAAGAGTCTAAGAGGAAAGTGAGATGAAGATGCTGACCTACATTCTATATGATACAATCACTAAACACAAAATTCCTTAATTTAATTTTATTTTTTTAATTTTTTTTAATTTTTATTTATTTATGATAGTCACACAGAGAGAGAGAGAGAGAGAGGCAGAGACATAGGCAGAGAGAGAAGCAGGCTCCATGCACTGGGAGCCCGATGTGGGATTCAATCCCGGGTCTCCAGGATTGCACCCTGGGCCAAAGGCAGGCGCTAAACCACTCCGCCACCCAGGGATCCCCAAAATTCCTTAATTTTATTTGTAATTATGTAATTCCTATGATTTCATAAATTTTGTTACTTGTATATATACAAATCTATGTAAACAAGTCCAAATTATGAAATTCTTACACCATTTCTATAAGCATATTTCTGTTGATGTTACCTTCTTGTCTTTGATTTGAAGCTTTTCTATGCTTTCCCTTGACTCTCTTTTTTAAGAACCTTATACAGAGACCAATTGTCAATGGACTGCATGTTCATGTTGAATAAAATGAAAGCAAGGGCTGTAATCATTTTCATGACTGCTGTAGCTTATTATAATAGAGCTGTGAAGATGTAGGGCTTTGTTTTGTTTTGTTTTGTTTTGTTTGAGAATGTAGGGTTTTTGACATAAAAATGAAAGTTGAATTAATGCCAGGGCTTGGTTTGAAGCCATGCCTTCTTTCTTTATTTCATATTCTGGCTTGGGAAACTCCAAAAACTAAGCTTCTCCATCTTGTTTTTAAACACTGAATTCAGTGCCCTTAATTCAAAGACAAAAAGAAGAAGAAGAAAGAAGAAGAAGAAAAGAAGAAGAAGAAAGAAGAAGAAGAAGAAGAAGAAGAAGGAGGAGGAGGAGGAGGAGGAGGAGGAGGAGGAGGAGGAGGAGAAGATGATCCCAAGTGTCTGCTGGATTTGTAGATTCTTTAGAATCTACTCCTAATTTGGAGTCAGGTCAGTGATCATTTTGTAGGAGAGCATAACATCAATTTGGGGTTTGGTGTTGAACCTTCAGTTAATAAATGATCTAAAACAGAAAGTCATTAGTAATATACTGTTCTTCTGGAGAAAAACTTTCCTTTGTACACTTGGTGTTACTTCTGAATTTAAAAGGCAGAATCAGAATTCATATTTTTAGTATCATATATTATATTTTAATTCCAGTAAAGTTAACATACAGTTTATTAGCTTCAGATGTACAATATACTGATTCAGCAATTCTGTACATTTCTCAGTGCTCATCAAAATAAGTGCATCTTAATCCCCTTCGCCTGTTTCACCCATCCTCCCACCCACCTCCCTTCTGGTAGTCATCAGTTTGCTCTCTATTGTTAAGAGTCTGTTTTTGGTTTGTCTCTTTTTTCCTTTGTCCATTTGCTTTGTTTCTTAAATTCCACATATGAGTGAAATCATATGGTATTTGTCTTTTTTGACTGACATATTTCACTTAGCATTAAATTCTCTAGATCCATCCATGTTGAAAATGGCAAGATTTAATTTTTTATGGCTGAGTAAAATTCCAGCGTGCGTGTGTGTGTGTGTGTGTGTGTACCACATCTTCTTTATTCATTCATCTATCAATGGACATTGGGCTGCATCCATAATTTGGCTATTGTAAATAATGCTGCAATACACGTAGGGGTACATATATCCTTTCTAATTCGTGTTTTCATATTCTTTGAGTAAATACCCAGTAGTGCAATTACTGGATCATATGACAATTCTGTTTTTAATTTTTTGAAGAACCGTTTTCCACAGTGCACTAGTTTGCATTTACAGTAACAGTATACAAGGGTTCCTTTTTCTCTACATTCTCACCAACACTTGTTTCTTGTGTTTTTTTATTTTAGCCATTCTGAAAGGTGCAAGAGGATATCCATTGTAGTTTGGATTTATATTTCCCTGATGATGAGCAGTGTTGAGCATCTTTTCAAGTCTGTTGGCCATCTGCATGTCTTCTTTGGAGGAATGTCTGTTCATGTCTTCTGCCCATTTTAAATTGCATTATTTGTTTTTCTGGTCTGGTTGTATGTTTTCTTTATATATTTGAATACTAAACCTTTATTGGATATGTCATTTGCAAATATCTTCTCCCATTCAGTAGGTTCTCTTTTAGTTTTGTTGATTGCTTCCTATGTTGGCAGAAGGTTCTTTATTTTGATGTACTCCCAATAGTTTATTTTTGCTTTCATTTTATCTTTCTATTGCTTTCCTTTGTGAAGGGATAATAATATAGGATAGAATGGAGTGTTAAACATAGTTTTCATTGTCTATGTGTCGAGAACATTTTAGGCAAGCTAGCATTAAACTTAATAATGAAAGACTGAAAATTTCCCCCGATAGGTATCATGAACAAGATAAGGATCTTCATTATCGCCATTTTTATTTAACATACTGGAGGTTTTGCCAAGACAATTACCCAAGTAAAAAGATAAGATTAAAAAAAAGATAAGATTATAAAATATAAAATCAATAATATTTTTATACATTTAAGCAAACAATCCTCAAATAACAATAACAAATAACAAATTTTGTTTCCAATGTGGAGCAATTTGAACTCCCATAAATTGCTGGTGGAGATGAATAATAGTGTGGTCACATTGGAAATAGTGACAGTTCCTCAGAAGGTGAAATACTGAGTTAACTTATGATTCAGTGATTCTACCCTTAAACATGGATACAGAGAGTTGAAACATAGGTCCAGACAGTCTTGGACTCATTCATTTGTGCATGTTTACAGCAGCATTATTTTTAATTATGAAAACCAAAACAAAACTGAAAACTCTTCAAGGAGGAGCATATGCATACAATGGAATTTTGTCCATCTTAAAAAGGAATAGTTATGACACATGCTACAACAAGGATAAAACTTGGAAATTTTTATTCTTCTTGAAAGAAACCAGGTACAAAGGCTACATATTGTTTGATTCCGTTTATTTTCTATATTTCAATTAGGCTAATCCATAGAGACAGAATATTAGGAGTTGTTGCCAGGGTTTGAGGGAAGGGGAATATAAAGTGACTGCTAATGTGTATGGGATACCTTTTTGAGTAAAAATCTGTTCCGAATTTAGATGATAGTTATGAATATGCAATTCTGTGAATATACTAAAAATCACTGAATTGGGGATCCCTGGGTGGCACAGCAGTTTAGCACCTGCCTTCGACTCAGGGCATGATCCTGGAGTCCCAGGATTGAGTCCCACATTGGGCTCCCTGCATGGGGCCTGCTTCTCCCTCTGCCTGTGTCTCTGCCTCTCTCTCTCTTCTCATGAATAAATAAATAAATAAATAAATAAATAAATAAATAAATAAATAATAAAATCACTGAATTTTACACTTTAAAATGTCAATCTTACAGTATTGAAATTATAGTTCAATGAAGCTATTAAAATGATAAGAATGAAATTATATCATCATTTTATAGCTCAAGACATATAATAGGAAGTGCACATTATCACTTATGAGGTTCTCTTGGTAAATTTGTTTAATCTGAACTTAAACTAACTTTTAGGATTGATTTACTATAGTTTACAGAAAATGTAGGGGACAGAGGAATAAGTTAAAGTACCTCACAATGAAACAAAGAGAAAAATCAAGAATACAGAACATTCTTATAGGCAACTGGTCGGATTTGTTCAAATAGTCATTGCCATTGGGATAAAATCTGATGGCAAGTATTGTAAAGTTCTAGGTGAAAGAACTAGAGACACAATAATCAAATTGCTACCTGTGAATTTTTATTGTTACCTGGTTCAAAAAATAATCTAAAAATATATTTTGGAGACAAATAGCAGAATGTGAATATGAACTGGAAAATGTATTGTATTAAAGAATTATTACTTTAAGGATTTTAGGTGCTACAATGCTTTATGGTTCAGGAGGAGGATGACTTTTTTCCTAGTATTTGGGTATGAAATAATGTGATATCTGCATTGCTTTCAGATGGTTTAGCAAGATGATTTGATACATGGATAGATGGGTGTGGGGATGAATGGATGGATAGATGTAGAGAGAGAAATATAGAAACAGACATACATTTGTTGAATCTAGTCCTGGGACTTGGATTATGGTATAATTCTCTCCAATTTTCAGCATGCTTGAAAACTTTCAAATTTGTAAAGCAAATACAAAGGAAAAAAAAAAGAGATGCTTTAAACTGGACTCTTTAGTAGCAAAATCCAAGACAGGGATTTTTGAGCAAGTGATCTATTTAGGAAGTGACCTCATGAAAAATATATGAGAGAACAATGGAAGCAAGATAGGAATATGAAAAAAAAAAACAGTAAGGAAGGATTTGATTTCAGGTGAATTCTGTTCCCGACCTGATATTGCCAAGCACTCTGAAGCATAAATTGCAACACTCATCACCACCTTGAAGCAGGGGAACAGTGCATTTATACCCGTCTCACCAGTTATTGGCTGTGGGCTTCCAGGATTGGGGAGGAGCATAATAATCCAGTCTAACAGTTCTCTTTGCCCAGTGGTACTTCTCAAGAGAAATTTACAGGTGGAAGCTGTTATGAACAGCACCTGCAACAATTTTGGAATGTATTATGCTTCCAACCAAGGTATGTATTCCACAGTAAATAACCAAAAAAAATGGACAAAACATATGAAACTGGGTATTTCACTCATTGAAAACAGGCACTAGAGAACTGTGATTCCAGAGAGAAGGAAAACCAATAAAGTGATCACTACATATGCATAGCCTACTGTATGGAGATGGTTTCTAGACAGAAGTGCAGAGATGGGGGAGTCAGAGCTCAGTGGTCCAAATACAAAGACCAAGAATGGAGTTTTAACACTATTAGACATTGTTAATATGGTTTGAACATGCATATATCGAAAATCTCCTATACAGAATCTGCTATGTGCTGCAAAAACACAAGAGATTTTTTAAAAAGCAAATATTCTCTTTAACCTACATTTTAAAAAATTTCTAGAATATTTGGATTCCCCTTCCCATTAACAGAAGAGAACTATAACATCTGCCCACATCCAGATCTCAGTCATTGTTTATATAAACTACTGCTTTACATTCAGATCAGTTTAATTAAGTTGCTGGTTTTATGTTTGTTTTCTTTCCAGAATATGTTTTGATATCCAATCACAGAACACCCATCCCATCCTCTCCTGCTCCATCTCAGAATCTTTTGATTAGAGGTTGTAAAGCAACTTCTTCAGAACTAAGAGGTGTAAGATAGAAGGGTACAGAAAATAAATATTTTCTTCCTTTTATTTATTTATTTTTTTTTATTTTCTTCCTTTTAATGAAGTTGAATAAGACTTATTTATTGCCTTTTTCAAATCTAGTACTATCAAAAGTACAGTATCAACACAAAAGGCTTTAAAGACTTGACAGTTGGTATATATAGTACACAAGTATATGGCAGGATGAGTAGTAATAAATTGACAAGTACAAAAGCATGTGCAGTAATGTGTTGACTTGAACAATACCAAAATTACATATGGCAAAACTTATATATGAATTAATGTGATGGGAGCTTGAGAAGACATCCCCATAGGAGACATTGAACTAGTTCTTTGCAACTACAAAGAAAGCTGAAAACATGAAAACACCCCGTGTGTGTGTGTGTGTGTGTGTGTGTGTGTGTGTGTGTGTCTAATGGCAAAGTTGACCCTGTGCAAGTAGTTGATGAGAAACTAGGGAACAATACCATAAGGCATAAAATATTTTCCATCTTCTGAGAAATATTTAATGATTTCACAGCAGCATGAATATAACTGAAGAGAAAACTTCTACCAATTTGAACATATAAATATTTTATTTCATAGCTTCTGACTCATCACTATATTATTTAGAAAATTATGCCTTTTGGTCATCAAACTGAAAAATATATAGATTGACCCTAATAAACTTAAGGGTTAATGATTTTAAAGTGGCTATTTGCTTTTCCTATAAGAAAGCATGGACTGAGAAAGATAAATACCATATGACTTCACTCGTATGTGGAGTCTAAAAAGCAAAACAAATGAATAAACAAACAAAAAGCAGAATCGTACCTACAGATACAAAGAACAAACTGATAGTTGCCAGAAGGCATTGGGGTTGTGATGATGGGTGATGATGGGTCAAGGGGAGTGGGAGGTCCACGCTTCCAGTTACGGAATGAATACAGGGATGGAAGGTACAGCAGAGAGAACATAGTTAATGATATTGTATAGTGTTATATGGTGACAGATAGTAATTATACTTTTGTGAGCACAGCATAACATATAGAGATGTTGAATCATTATGCTGTATATCTGAAACTAATGTAACATTGAGTTTCAAATGTATCCAAATAAATACTTTTAAAAAGACTATAGAAACAATGAGTTAATAACATACATTCTTACTAAAATTTCCTGATGAAACACTGAGTAATCATTACTTCGAGTAATCATTACTCTTAGTAATTATTCTGCTTGAGAAATTGTAATTTTTCAAAGAGAATTCCCCTTTTCAAATGATATCACATTATCTCCAAAGAAGATTGGCATTAAATGTTTGCTGCAACATTCAAAGCTCACATATCAATAAAATGGTATTAATATGCTATTTCAGTGCATCATATAGCAAACGTGGATTTCATAATTCAGAATCTACTGAAGTTATGCGACTGAATGGAATATTATCTATTCATCTATTTCATCTTTTTCAAGATGAAATTATTGGTTCATCTTGTAATAGTGGTTTTTGAAAATAGGATATCAGCGGTTAAACAACTTGCTTAAAACCACAGTCATTCCTAGTCAAGTCAGAGTTCAAATTTGGACCTTGGGACCAAAGATCTTATCTGCTTCTACTCTTCCACCCTTCTTCCTCAAGTTGTATGGGTGTGGCTGTCTCCAGAATTAATACAATTCTCACTAGATATTTCCCTCTCCCAGTCCTGAGAAGTTAATTTGAGCTACTGGAAATGGCAGGGACAAATCTCTTGCCTTCCAATAAAAAGAAGTGGAGATTGATATTACATTTCTGGGCCTGAAATAAATGTAATAATATAATAATAATTAAGTTGAAATAAACGACTCTTTAAATAACTGAATTTCACTAAGCCAGAATGCTAAAAAAATTGTTGCCCAGTCCCAAATCTTACAACTTCCCTAAGAATCCTGAATATAATATATATATATATATATATATATATGAATATATACATATATTCATATATATATATATGAATATATACATATATTCACTGTTCAACTCAAATAAATGTTCTTTTTCTTCATTGATAATGTACAAACTATTCAAACCATATTTGATAAGGTTAGTTTTAAGGACACTATCTTAAGTGGTACACTTCACATTGAAAACCTGGAAAATGATTATTTACAAAAACATGTAAAAAGGAATTATATTTTTTGTAATACTGTACCTACCCCTGAATAAACTGCCTTTGATAAATGTGTTTGACTTATGTGTTTGCTTGTTTGTTTGTGAGTTGAATAAAGTTACATGTGTCACAAACATGTTAATTATCTTGATAGCTAAATCACCACTTTAAACATATCTAAAATCATATTAATTAAAACTTGACTATTCAGGATGCTGTTAATTTCACGAAGTGTAGGTTTAATTCATTATCAATAAGTTTGGTTCATTCATGTCTAAATAAGAACACTTGTGAAAAAGTACTACCATGTAAGATGCTAGGTTCTTTGTTACAGAACACATGCATAAGCAGGACTTATCTCTTTCTTTATTTTAGAAAATGCAATTATGCAAATATTTTTGAAGATTTGTCATCTTTATTTTGTATCTATGTTACCAGTAGGGAAGATGTAGACACACGTTTAGCTTTGAGGTAGAGTGAAAGGTTCTAAAGCTGGTTCTAAAGGCGTTCTGTAGCCTCAGGGAGTCCTAAGGCTTTTAGCTTTGGTCCATTCACCTTGTAACATGAATTTAGGAAATTATTCAGAGAATACCTATATCAAATTCAAGATAAATGAAACTCTGGTTTAGGAATACACACCTGACCAAGCATTGCACCTGCTGATCAGTATTGTTTATTAAATATTGAGAACAAGTAGGAATGGGAGAGCTGCCTGGAAGATCGGGCAAGTCTTCTATATTCTAGGGACTGTGTTAAGGACCTACTATGCACACCTGTGAGTATATATGACTAAATAGATTTAAACACTAACAGGACTCGAGCCCTGAGCTGGAATTGTTGACACAGGTTCAGTGACAATGAAACTGTCACATTTCTCATGACCAAGCACATTCCAAATTCCAAATGACTTGAGCATCAGAAGATGGGGCTAGGATTTAGGTGCTTCCTGTTGTGATATTTCAAGATGTGCCATGGTATTTTCTATCCTCCATTCTGTCTTATAAGCAAATATATTTGTTGCTCCGTGTAGCCTGTTGTACCTTATCAATGTGATTGTAACCCTGGATCCAGATCATCTAATAAGCCAGAATTGGTATTTCAGGAGGATAATTTCCCCCTATGTATCAAAATAATCACCTGATATCTTCCTGTTGAAAGAAGATATCTTGTTGAAAATTCTGTTCATACCATGACTCCATTTTGGCTACTCCTTACTCTCCCTTTCCTCCAAACATGCATGCAAAATCATATACATGTATGCCCATGCTCTGGAACACATCTATGATTTGGAGTCAACTAAAAAAGAGTCGTATTCAATGTGTTTTGTCATCAATGCCTTTGGAAAAAGTAGTGACGTTCAAACTCCAATGGTCCTCACAATCAGCAGAAGTATGTTTTCAGTTATGTGGCCACATCCTACCTTATTTGGTAGATTATTACTCAGTGGAATATGTGTGAGGACAATGAAGTGCTTTCCTAACAAACCCTTTCTGTGATTCTGATAAAGACTCAAAATGCATGAAATTTCTTTCTTAATTTTCTAGTTTACTCTTTTTAAGTGGAATAACTTAAGGATTTTGGGGGAAAAAGAAAAAGAAAAACACATGAGATGATGTCCAGGTACATTACTATTTTCTAGGAGGTGTATCAGGATTCCTTAATTATCACAAGGTGGCTTTTATGGGGGTTCCTGGGTGGTGCAGTCAGTTGAGTACCTACTCTTGGTTTTGTCTTTCTCCTTTGTAAGTGTGTTGATTTGATCATCTGTGTTTAGAATTTGTTTGCATCTTGTCTGTCCATCTCTCTCTAACTCTCTATCTGAGCAAGAAGGAGGAGGTTCAGAGTGGGGAATGTTGTTGGGAGGCAAAGGACAGTTAGTTGCTTGAAGAAAGAAAAGAAGAATATCTAAATACTTGGTCAGGCATGAAGTGTACTCTGTCCCCAACAACAGAAAATAATTATGTTGAAATAAATCATTTTTGATGAAAATCTGTTGAATTACTGGAAATTCCCACAGTTGGGAATCACTGGGGAGAAGATGAGGGGCCACTACTTATAATCGTTTGGTATAATATATACACACACAACTCCACATACACCTAACCCAGCAAACCACCTGGCAGAAGAAGGCGTTACTAATCATCATCTAATGGATGAGACACCTAGGGCTCCAGGTACCTAAGTAAGTTGCTTGAGGTTACGCAGCTAGTTAGTGCTGGAACTGAGTTAAAAAAACAGGTCTTCTTGGCTCCACACCCATTCTTCAACATTATGATATACTCTTCCTAGAGATAGAAACAGATAATCTCAGTCTCATTATTGACAGAGAAATTTAAAAAAAAAACAGTACCAGACATAGAACCATATTATTGTTTAGGGACCCAAATGATATCTTAAAATGAGATCACCGTAGCTGAGATAACCTCAATGAGTTTCTCTTCTTTTACACAAGAAAAGTACATAAAATAATTAAAGAACATGAGTGGAATAATATTTTCCATCAATGTCTTGTAAAAGTAAGACCTCCATAAACAATTTCAATGTCACACTGTACATAATAGAAATAAATATTTTGGGGTGCAGGAAAGAGGAAAAATCTAAAAACTACCTGTGGCTGTCAAAGAATATTTGACAAAGGAAGTACTGTTTCAGATGGGTATTCAAGGAAAGGTAGGAATTTGTTAGTTGTAGGAAAGGGGGAGTCATTTCCTTGCTTATGCAAGAAAAATGACATACTCTAGTGATACAACTAAGTCCAAAGATTATGCATAATTTGAGGATACATTGACCTTTACAAGTCATTTAAATTACTCTACATTTCTAGGGGCTTATGTAACTTTTGAACCATGAAATCAAAATGATTAACAGTGTGCAAGAATTGGTTAACATCTCCAAAGTAAGGGAGAGGTTATTTTTCATTTATCAGCTTGGTTCATCAAAATGGATCCTGACCTTTCAGAGACCACTTCATGGTTTGTCCTCTCTCCTGCTGATCTATGTTGCCTGGTACTAAATTTAAGGAGACACTCAAAATAGATTAATTAAATTAGCTGAAGGCCTTTGCAAAGCCACGTTGGGGGCAATTTAATTTTTCCTGTTTAGCTGATTGAGAAAAGAAATCCGGGCACAACTCTGTAAAATACTGTTTTAATTAGATCCAAAGAGGAATGTTGCCTTGGTTTCTTACTCAAGTTCCTTAATTATAAAAATTAATTTTAAAAACCATAGTAACTTTGTTTTATGTTTTATGAAAGTGAAAATGATTGTGAAATGATTTTGCATCGTCCATGAGAAAAAATATAACAAGTTAAATTTTGCTTATTTTATCACTTTTTGATCAGTAACAGTCTCAGAGCAAAACCAAGTCATTTTCAAGAGCTCCTCCAATAAAAAAATTTCAGAAAAAAATTCACATCTCAAAGTGTTACTTTCCAAAGCAAGAAAGGGGAGCCACCTGATGGCTACGTAACCAAATGAAATTCTGAAGAAATACATGAGCATATTTTTTGCAAATACTATAGTTTGGTCTTTTTTCTAGTGTCTATTTGTTCTTAAGTTTTAGTAATACAAATCAATAATAAATGCAGTGCTAAAATTATAAACATCTCTCACATCTCTTCAACTGTCATAGTAAATTGTCTTTTCTTAGTGAGATAGACTTGTGCTTTGGCAATTTGTACTTTCTTATTCCAATGAATAACAAAGAAATGTAGATCCATTTGCCTGATAAGTCACAAAATTAGCTAGTTTTATGGTTTCTATATGTAAAATTGACTTAACATTATAATCATGAATTTAGAACATCTTCAGCCTATCAATGCCCTGTGATGAAATAAAATATTGGCTTGAATTCATCTATATGCACTATATAGCCAGCCTAATTCTTTGAACAGAGTCAGTAACTCTTGCCATTGATTGAGACATCAAATATGATGGCCATTTAGCATATTACAAAACCAAAAATGGCACATTCAAATAGAGATATATAGATGAAAGAGAGAGAGATTTCTGAGAAAAATTTACACACATAAACTCACATATTCTCTCTTTTTCACACACACATACATATGTAACAAATATATATGTACCCATACTCTATTTTCACTTCCTACACTCCAGTTTGCATTGCAGGAATAGTACATGAGTCTACTGCTTAATTAGATATACTTATGAAATTCACAGGAGACCCAGGTACATAGCTACCTAGCTAGATATAGGTATAGATACAAACACAGATTTTGTATTAGCTACTTGAACTCGTTTTAAATAATGGGTTTTTATTATTTCTCAGATATTAATTTCTCATACTTTTAAATAAATTTACCCACCATTTCATATTTATAGTTATAACAAAGCCCTATCAAAATAAAGGATAATTAAAATGTGTTTCATTTTAACTTGATCTTAAATGTTGAAAATCAAGATCTGGCATATAGTTTAACAGCCAATTCTGTAGAAAGATCATAGAATTTGGAGTTATAACTAGATTGAACATTTGCTTCATCAATTAAAGCCCACATAACCTATAAAAGTTAATTAACAAAGATGCAATATTCATGGCTATAAAAGGGTAACACACTTACCTCACACTCTATAACTATTACCTAACATTTGACTACTTAGTAGTACTTACTCTTAATTTATCTTCAATTCTTATATTGAATGTATATTTATATCTACAGATAGCACTTATGTTTTGCTAAAGAGAAAAAAAATCATTTTTTGTTTTGCTTTTCGAATAGTTTATCTCAATTTCTTTTTCTTTTTTTTAAATGAGGTTAAATTGGTATATAGCATTATATTAGTTTCATTTATACAACATAGTAATTTGATATTTGCCTATATGACAAAGTGATCACCACAAGTCTGGTTATCATCCATCATCAGACAGTTGACCCACTTCATTTTTTTGCCACACCCAACACCTTTCACCTCTGATAACCATCAATCTATTCTCTGTATCTATGAGTTTTGTTTTTTATTTATCTTGTTTTGTAGATCCCACCTATAGTCAACAGTATTTGTCTTTTTTCTGTCTGACTTATTTTATTTAGCATAATACCCTCTAGGTCCATCCATGTCTCAGGTCATAAGATCCCATTCATTTCATGGCTGAGTATTATTCTATTGTATATGTATGCCACAACTTTTTTTTAAATAAAGATTTTATTTATTTATTAATGAGAGACACAGAAAGAGAAAGAGGCAGAGACACAGGCAGAGGGAGAAGCAGGCTACATGTAAGGAGCTCCATGTGGGACTCAATCCCGGATTCCAGGATCACGCCCTGAGTGAAGACAGATGCTCAACCGCTGAGCCACCCAGGTGTCCCTGTATGCCACATCTTTATCCATTTTCAAATGCACTCATCCATCAGTGGACAATGGTTGTTTCCATATCTTGGCTATTGCAGAAAATGTTACAATTAACAAATTGTGCCTGTATCTTTTCCAATTAGTGTTTTCATTTCATTTCCTACAGATGGATTCCCAAGAAGTGGAATAGCTGGATCTTATGGTAGTTTTATTTTCAATTTTTTGAGAAACCTCCATACTGTTTTCCATAGTGGTTGCAGCAATTTACATTCCCACCAACAGTGCACAAGGGTTCCCTTTTCTCCCCAACCTCCTCAACACTTGCTGTTCCTTGTCTTTTGTATAATAGCCATCCTAAGAGATGCGAGGTGATATCTAAGTGTGGTTTTGATTTGCATTTCTCTGATGATCAGTGATGATGAGCATCTTTTCATGTGTCTGTTAGCTCTTTCTATGTCTTCTTTGAAAAATTTTCTATTCAGGTCCTCTGCCTATTTTTTAATCAGATTGTTTATTTTTTAGTTACTGAATTGTACGAATTCTTCATATATTTAGAATATTAGCCCGTCACTCTATAACTATTACCTAACATTTGACTACTTAGTAGTACTTACTCTTTCTTTCCTGAAGTGTACACACACATATATATATATATATGTATTTTAAGGATTTTATTATTTATTCATGAGAGACACACAGAAAGAGAGAGGCAAAGACACAGGCAGAGACAGAAGCAGGTTCCATGCAGGGAGCCCGACATGGGACTCGATCCCGGGTCTCCAGGATCAGGCCCTGGGCTGAAGGAGGCGCTAACTGCTGAGCCACCCAGAGCTGTCTGGATATATTATTTGTAAATATCTTCTCCCACTCTGTTCGTTGCCTTTTTATTTTGTTAATGGTTTCCTTTGTTGTGCAGAAGTCTTTTTAAAAAATCCATCTATCTATCTATCTATCTATCTATCTATCTATCATCTATCATCTATCTATCTATCTATCTATCTATCATCTATCATCTATCTATTTTTAGCTTTTTAAGTTTTTGCTTAAATTCCAGTTATGGGGATCCCTGGGTGGTGCAGCGGTTTGGCGCCTGCCTTTGGCCCAGGGTGCGATCCTGGAGACCCGGGATCGAATCCCACGTCGGGCTCCCGGCATGGAGCCTGCTTCTCCCTCTCCCTCTGCCTGTGCCTCGCCTCTCTCTCTCTCTCTCTCTCTCTCTGTGACTATCGTAAATAAATAAAAATTAAAAAAAAATTCCAGTTATGTAGCATGCACTTAAATACTAGTTTCAGGTGTACAATATAGTGATTCAATATTTCATGCATCACCTATTGCTGTGCAGAAGCTTTTTAAATTTGATGTATTCCCATTTGTTCATTTCTGCTTTTGTTACCATGACCTTTGGAGTCAGATCGAAAATATTGGATTGCCAAGTATGATCTTAAGGAGCTTATCATCCATGTTTTCTTCTAGAAGTTTTATAGTTTCTAGTCTTACATTCAAGTCGTTAATACATTTGAATTAACTTTCATGTGTAGTTTAGATAGTGGTTGAGTTTCTTTTATTTGCGTGTGTCTGTCCAGTTTTCATAGCATCATTTATTGAAGAGACTGTTCTTTCCTCATTGTGTAGTCTTGTCTCCTTTGTCATAATTAATTGACTATATACTTGTGGGTTTATTTCTGGATTTTCTCTTATGTTTTATTGATCTTTATGTCTGTTTCATGCCAATTTCATACTGTTTCATATCACCCTGGCTTTGTAGTATAGTTTGAAATTAGGGTGCATGACATCTCCAATTTTGTCCTTGTTTCCCAAATTGCCTTGGCTACTCAGAGTCTTTTGTGGCTCAGTATAGCTTTTAGAATTATTTGGTCTAGTTATGTAAAAAATGCTCAGAACTTTGACAGGGTTGCATTGAATTTGGAGATTGCTTTGGGATAACATGGACATTTAACAATGTTAATACTTCAGTCCATGAGCATGGTATATCTTTCCATTTATTTGTATTTTCTTCAATTTCTTTCACTAGTGCCTTATAGTTTTCAGTATACAGATCTCTCACTTCCTTGGTTAAGTATATTTTTAAGTATTTTATTCTTTTTAGTGATATGGTAAATGGGATTATTTTTTTAAATTCTCTTTCAGATGTTTTGTTATTAGTGTGTAAAACCAGAACAGGTTTGTATTTATTGATTTTTGTATCCCACAACTTTACTGAATTCACTTATTAGTCCAAAGAATGTATTTATTTATTTATTTTGGTGGAATCTTTAGAGTTTTTGCTATATAGAATTATGTCATCTGCAAATAGTGACAGTTTTACTTCTTTTCCTCTAATTTGCATGCCTTTTCTTTCTTTTATTTTTTTTTTTTTGCATAATTATTCTGGCTAGGATTTCCAATATTATGTAGAAGAGAGTGGTATGCTTGTCTTTTTGATCTTAGAGAAATATTTTTCAGTTTTTCACCAATGAATGTGATGTTTGCTCTGGGTTTGTCATTTATGGCCTGTGTTCTGTTGAGGTATATTTTCCCTATCCACACCTTGTTGAGTTTATTTTTTTTTTCTATCATAAGGGATGTTGTATTTTTTCAAATGCATTTTCTTTACCTATTGAGATGATCATATAATTTTATCTTTCATTTTGTTAATGTGGTGTAACACATTAATCATCCTTGCATCCCTGAAATAAATCCCACTTGATGGTGATGTGTGATACTTGTAATGTACTATTGATTTTGGTTTGTTAATATGTTGTTGAGGATTTTTGCATCTATGTTTACCAGGAATATTGACCTGTAATTATCTTTTCTTCTGATAATTTTGTCTGGCTTTGATATCAAGGTAATGTTGGCCTCATAAAATGAGTTCGGAAGTTTTTCTTCCTTTTCTGTTTTTCAGAAGAGTTTGAGAAGGATTGGTATAAATTCTTTGAATGTTTGGTAGAGTTCATCAGTGAAGCCATCTTGTCCTGAATTTTTGTTTGTTGAGAGGCTTGTAATTACTGATTCAATCTCTGTACAAGTAATCGGATTTTCTATTTCTTCATAATTTAGTCTTGGAAGATTATATGTTTCTAGGAAATTATCCATTTTTTCCTGCTGTCCATTTTGCTGGTGTATAATTGCTCCTGTTAGTTTCCTATAATCTTTTGTATTTCTGTGGTATCAGCTATAATTTTTCTTTCATTTCTGTTTTTGAGCCTTCTCCCTTTCCCTTTATCCCTGTTTCTTTTGTGTTTTTTGTTTGTTTGTTTGTTTGTTTGTTTGTTTGTTTTGGTGAGCTTAACTAAAGTTTTGCCAACTTTGTTTATCCTTTCAAAGAACCGGTTCTTAGTTTCATTGATCTTTTCTATTTTTATTTTAGGCGTATTTCATTTATTTCCGCTTTGATCTTTCTTATTTCATTGCTTCTACTAACTTTGTTCTTCTCTTTCTATTTCCTTTAAGTGTAAAGTTAAGTTTTATACTTGAGATTTTTCTTATTTCTTGCAGTAGATCTGTATCAGAGAATTCAATTCATTAGATGCTAAACTTCATTAGTGAGTGAGGAAATTGAAAGTGTCATATTAAAATCGAGATAGATGGTTAGATATATAAAATCACTGATCTGACCTTTATGATTTTTAAGTATTATTTTGATATTTATATTTGTTTCACTGTTGGGGAGTAAAACCTTACCTAATGAATATGGTCTGAGGAGGGATCAATAGTATGCCATACTGACAAAGATTTAAGTTCCTAACTTAATTTATTTATATTATTAGAAAGGAGCAATGACCAAAAACAGTTTTTAAAAGTGGTTTTCTTAATCTTTCATGGTTCATCACATCGATAAAATCTCCTTTACATTTTAATTTATGATTTAACCTTTGTGAATTAAATCTGCCTTGATATATCTCCAGTTTTCCACCTTGTGTTGTTGTCTTACCACTTAACAGCTCAGGGGCAGTATCTTCATGAGGAGAGTTTACCTCAGTATCCCTGGAAAGTTGTGGAACCTAATTCAGGCAAGATGAGAAGTACACTGCATCTTGTGTATTACATTCAGACATTTCTCAGACAGAACAACTCCCCAAGTTTCATAATTGTGATATTCTCATTATTTCTATTGGCTATAAGAGACTATCTAATATATGAACTCAATGAAAGCAATCATAGCTGTTTCTTTCCTGAAGTGTACACATATATTAAAAATGATTTATTTTCCTCATGTAATGAAGTTATGATAAAGCTTAATCCAAGATCTTCTGTACACACATTTTAGGTAATTTTCTTCTACCCAAATATTTCCTTTTTTTTAAATAATAAATTTATTTTTTATTGGTGTTCAATTTGCCAACATACAGAATAACACCCAGTGCTCATCCCATCAAGTGTCCCCCACAGTGCCCACCACCATTCACCCCCACCCCCCGCCCTCCTCCCCTTCCACCACCCCTAGTTTGTTTCCCAGAGTTAGGAGTCTTCATGTTCTGTCTCCCTTTCTGATATTTCCTACCCATTTCTTCTCCCTTACCCTCTATTCCCTTTCACTATTACTTCTATTCCCCAAATGAGTGAGAACATATAATGTTTGTCCTTCTCCGATTGACTTATTTCACTCAGCATAATACCCTCCAGTTCCATCCACGTTGAAGCAAATGGTGGGTATTTGTCATTTCTAATGGCTGAGTAATATTCCATTGTATACATAAATCACATCTTCTTTATCCATTCATCTTTCGATGGACACCGAGGCTCCTTCCACAGTTTGGCTATTGTGGACATGGCTGCTAGAAACATCGGGGTGCAGGTGTCCCAGCGTTTCATTGCATCTGTATCTTTGGGGTAAATCCCCAACAGTGCAATTGCTGGGTCGTAAGGCAGGTCTATTTTTAACTCTTTGAGGAACCTCCACACAGTTTTCCAGAGTGGCTGCACCAGTTCACATTCCCACCAACAGTGTAAGAGGGTTCCCTTTTCTCCTCATCCTCTCCAACATTTGTGGTTTCCTGCCTTGTTAATTTTCCTCATTCTCACTGGGTGTGGTGGTATCTCATTGTGTTTTTGATTTGTATTTCCCTGTGGCAAGTGATGTGGAGTGTTGTCTCATGTGCTTGTTGGCCATGTCTATGTCTTCCTCTGTGAGATTTCTCTTCATGTCTTTTGCCCATTTCATGATTGGATTGTTTGTTTCTTTGTTGTTGAGTTTAATAAGTTCTTAATAGATCTTGGAAACTAGCCCTTTATCTGATACGTCATTTGCAAATATCTTCTCCCATTCTGTAGGTTGTCTTTGAGTTTTGTTGACTGTATCCTTTGCTGTGCAAAAGCTTCTTATCTTGATGAAATGCCAATAGTTCATTTTTGCTTTTGTTTCCTTTGCCTTCGTGGATGTATCTTGCAAGAAGTTACTGTGGCCAAGTTCAAAAAGGGTGTTGTCTGTGTTCTCCTCTTGGATTTTGATGGAATCTCATTTAGATCTTTCATCCATTTTGAGTTCATCTTTGTGTATGGTGAAAGAGAGTGGTCTAGTTTCATTCATCTGCATGTCTTTGTTCCAGCGGATATATCGTCTTTCCTCCTTTATCGAATATTAGTTGACCATAAAGTTCAGGGTCCACTCCTGGATTCTCTGTTCTATTCCATTGATCTATGTGTCTGTTTTTGTGCCAGTACCACACTGTCTTGATGACCACAGCTTTGTACTACAACCTGAAATCTGGCATTGTGATGCCTCCAGCTATGGTTTTCTTTTTTAAAATTCCCCTGGCTATTCAGGGTCTTTTGTGATTCCACACAAATCTTAAAATAATTTGTTCTAACTTGCTGAAGAAAGTCCATGGTATTTTGATAGGGATTGCATTAAATGTGTAAATTGCCTTGGGTAACATTGACATTTTCACATTATTAATTCTGCCAATCCATGAGCATGGAATATTTTTCCATCTCTTTGTGTCTTCCTCAATTTCTTTCAGAAGTATTCTATAGTTTTTAGGGTATAGATCCTTTACCTCTTTGGTTAGGTTTATTCCTAGGTATCTTATGCTTTGGGGTGCAATTGTAAATGGGATTGACTCCTTAATTTCTATTTCTTCAGTCTCATTGTTAGTGTATAGAAATGCCGCTGACTTCTGGGCATTGATTTTGTATCCTGCCACACTGCAAAACTGCTGTATGAGTTCTAGCAATCTTGAGGTGGAGTCTTTTGGGTTTTCTATGTAGAGTATCATGTCATTGGCGAAGAGGGAGAGTTTGACTTCTTCTTTGCCAATTGGAATGCCTTTAATGTCTTTTTGTTGTCTTATTGCTGAGGCTAGGACTTCCAGTACTATGTTGAATAGCAGTGGTGAGAGTGGACATCCCTGTCTGGTTCCTGATCTTAAGGGAAAGGCTCTCATTGCTTCCCCATTGAGAATGATATTTGCTGTGGGCTTTTCGTAGATGGCTTTTAAGATGTTGAGGAATGTTCCCTCTATCCCTACACTCTGAAGAGTTTTGATCAGGAATGGATCCTGTATTTTGTCAAATGCTTTCTCTGCATCTAATGAGAGGATCATATGTTTCTTGGTTTTTCTCCTGCTGATATGATGAATCACATTCATTGTTTTACGAGTGTTGAACCAGCCTTGTGTCCCAGAATAAATCCTACTTGGTCACGGTGAATGATTTTCTTAATGTACTCTTGGATATTATTGGCTAGTATCTTGTTGAGAATATTTGCATCCATGGGATATTGGTCTATAATTCTCCTTTTTGGTGGAGTCTTTGTCTGGTTTTGGAATTAAGGTGATCCTGGCCTCATAGAACTAAGTTGGAAGTATTCCATCTCTTTCTATCTTTCCAAACAGCTCTAGTAGAATAGGTATGGTTTCTTCTTTAAACGTTTGATAGAATTCCCCTGGGAAGCCATCTGGCCCTGGACTTTTGTGTCTTGGGAGGTTTTTGATGACTGCTTCAATTTCCTCCCTGATTATTGGCCTGTTCAGGTTTTCTATTTCTTCCTTTTCCAGTTTTGGTAGTTTGTGGCTTTCCAGGAATGCATCCATTTCTTCTAGATTGCCTAATTTATTGGCGTAGAGCTGTTCATAATATGTTTTTAAAATCGTTTGTATTTCCTTGGTGTTGGTAGTGATCTCTCCTTTCTCATTCATGATTTTATTATTTTGAGTCTTCTCTCTCTTCTTTTTAATAAGTCTGGCTAATGGTTTATCTATCTTATTAATTCTTTCAAAGAACCAACTCCTGGTTTTGTTGATCTGTTCCACAGTTCTTCTGGTCTCGATTTCGTTGAGTTCTGCTTGAATCTTTATTAACTCTCTTCTTCTGATGGGTGTAGGATCTATTTGCTGTTGTTTCCCTAGCTCTTTTAGGTGTAAGGTTAGCTTTTGTATTTGAGTTCTTTCCAGTTTTTGGATGGATGCTTTTATTGCGATGTATTTCCCCCTCAGGACCGCTTTTGCTGCATCCCAAAGATTTTGAATGGTTGTATCTTCATTCTCATTAGTTTCCATGAATCTTTTAAATTCTTCCTTAATTTCCTGGTTGACCCTTTCATCTTTTAGCAGCATGGTCCTTAACCTCCAAGTGTTTGAATTCCTTCCAAACTTCTTGTTGTGATTTAGTTCTAATTTCAAGGCATTATGGTCTGAGAATATGCAGGGGTTGATCCCAATCTTTTGGTATCAGTTCAGACCCGATTTGTGACCCAGTATGTGGTCTATTCTGGAGAAAGTTCCATGTGCACTTGAGAAGAATGTGTATTCACTTGAGTTTGGATGCAAAGTTCTGTAGATATCTGTGAAATCCATCTGCTCCAGGGTATCATTTAAAGCTCTCGTTTCTTTGGAGATGTTGTGTTTAGAAGACCTATTGAGTATAGAAAGCACTAGATTGAAGTCACCAAGTATAAGTGTATTATTATCTAAGTATGTCTTAATTTTGGTTATTAATTGATTGATATATTTCACAGCTCCCACATTTGGGGCATATATATTGATGATGTTAAGTCCTCTTGTTGGATAGATCCTTTAAGTATGATATAGTGTCCCTCTTCATTTCTCACTATGGTCTTCGAGGTAAATTTTAGTTTATCTGATATAAGGATGGCTACCCCTGCTTTCTTTTGAGGACCATTTGAATGGTAAATGGTTCTCCAACCTTTTATTTTCAGGTGTAGGTGTCCTTCTGTCTAAAATGAGTCTCTTGTAGACAGCAAATAGATGGGTCCTGCTTTTTTATCCAGTCTGAAACCCTGCGCCTTTTGATGGGGTCATTAAGCCCGTTCACGTTCAGAGTTACTATTGACAGATATGAGTTTAGTGTCATCATGATATCTATTTAGTCCTTGTTTTTGTGGATTGTTCCACTGAACTTCTTCTTAAAGGGGAATTTTAAGAGTCCCCCTTAAAATTTCTTGCAGAGCTGGTTTGGAGGTCACATATTCTTTCAGTTCCTGCCTGTCTTGGAAGCTCTTTATCTCTCCTTCCATTTTGAATGAGAGCCTTGCTGGATAAAGTATTCTTGGTTGCATGTTCTTCTCATTTAGGACCCTGAATATATCCTGCCAGCCCTTTCTGGCCTGCCAGGTCTCTGTGGAGAGGTCTGCTGTTACCCTAATATTCCTCCCCATGAAAGTCAGGGACTTCTTGTCTCTTGCTGCTTTAAGGATCTTCTCTTTATCTTTGGAATTTGCAAGCTTCACTATTAGATGTCGAGGTGTTGAACGGTTTTTATTGATTTTAGGGGGGGATCTCTCTATTTCCTGGATCTGAATGCCTGTTTCCCTTCCCAGATTGGGAAAGTTTTCAGCTAGGATTTGTTCAAATACATATTCTGGCCCTCTGTCCCTTTCGGCGCCCTCGGGAACCCCAATTAAACGTAGGTTTTTCTTCCTTAGGCTGTCATTTATTTCCCTTAATCTGTCTTCATGGTCCTTTAATTGTTTGTCTCTTTTTTCCTCAGTTTCCCTCTTTGCCATTAACTTGTCTTCTATGTCACTCACTCGTTCTTCCACCTCGTTAACCCTCGTCGTTAGGACTTTAGTTTGGATTGCATCTCATTCAATTGATTTTTAATTTCTGCCTGATTGGATCTAAATTCTGCAGTCATGAAGTCTCGTGAGTCCTTAATGCTTTTTTCTAGAGCCACCAGTAGCTGTATAATAGTGCTTCTGAATTGGCTTTCTGACATTGAATTGTAATCCAGATTTTGTAACTCTGTGGGAGAGAGGGCTGTTTCTGATTCTTTCTTTTGAGGTGAGGTTTTCCTTCTAGTCATTTTGCTCAGTGCAGAGTGGCCAAAAACAAGTTGTATTGGAACACGGGGGAGTATCACTGGTCCGTCCAGCTGGTCTTCTGGGGGAGGGGCCTGCTGTGCTGATTTTCAGGTGTTAGCACTTGGGGGAGCTGCTCTGCCCCTGCCTGCTGCAGGGCTCAGCGGGGGTTGTTTACCCCGTGAGGCCCCAGGAGGAACAGCCGCAGTTGCTATGGCAACTCTGGAAGCCTGGATTCAGCCTCCGCAGGAACTACGGGGCTCGGGGCTCTCGGTTCTCCGTCCGCAGGGCCTGGAGGCTCCGGGGCGGGGCCGCTGATCTGCTCAGCTCGGGGCAGGAGCGTCCTCGCTGTCCTGGGCCCTCCCGGCCTCTGCCTGTCCCGGGGGAGGCCGGATCCTGGGCTGTGTCCCGGCGCCCTGTGCTCCGGGGCCTGCGCTGTTGGATTCGCGCTCCCGCCCCGCAGCCCCCTCCGCTGGAGCCGCCGCCCGAGCCCCTCCGAGCTGCTCCGGTCCCCGCCGTGCGCGCTGCAGCCCTTAGGGAGCTCGGCGCACTCTCCGGGGCGCAGGTGTCTGTTAGTGTCCCCGGGAGCCCGAGGGCATCCCCGCCCTCCTGGGTCCTGCTCCAACTCCCTGCGAGCCCCTTTCCGCCCGCCCGGGAAGGTTGGTGCAGCTCCTGCTCCTCCGGGACGGGGCTCTCCTGTCCTGGGGACACTCGCCCCGGCCTCAGCCCGGCTCCTCGCGGGGCCCCTCCCCCTCGGAGGCCTTTTGTTCCTTTATTTCTTTTTCCCCGTCTTCCTACCTTGATAGAAGCGCGAACTCTTCTCACTGTAGCGTTCCAGCTGGTCTCTCTTTACATCTCAGGCCGAATTCGTAGATTTTCAGGATGGTTTGAAGGTTATCTAGGTAATTTGGTGGGGACAGGTGATTCGAGGACCCTACTCTTCCGCCATCGTGCCCCTCCCCCTCCCCAAATAATTTTCTATTTGTGTCAGAAAGTTAGTTACCAGTTTTATATATATAAACACACATGCACATACACATGCACATGCACACACATTTTGCATACGCCAAAAAAATTAGGTAATTAAGTAATATTTCCTCATAAATCAAAATAAATGTCATAAACCAACCTGTGAAAGTAATTGGAACCAACACAGAATTTCCCCCCCACATTCTAAGAAATCTCCACTGAAAACTAGGCATGTCTATTTATGGTAAGACAGGGTTGATATATCTACAGAGAATATTTTAAACAATTTCTTATAGGCATTCTGCCAGAAAATGACAGTGATGCCATTGATCTAGTGAAAAGCATTTCATCTCATTTTCATAAATTTTTATTCATTCACATGTTTAATGTAGTAATAATCTAATGATATAAATATGGCCAAGTATAAATCATTTAATTTTTTTTTTAGATTTTCCCTGACAAAAAAATGAATATTTTTTGACATTTGTGAACACTTCCCTTTTGAACTAGAATTTTGTGGGTAAAGTTACCAAGAGATAGAATCTTCTCTTTCTCTGGGTTATATTTCCATAGAAAATAAATATATAAATTTGAAACCAGAAGAGGCTTGAACTTTTGGGATATTCTTTCGGTAAGCTTATACAATGTCCCAATGCCACTATTCTGTTTGAGGACATAGGGGTTACTTTAAAACCATTTCTTATTCAATTTCAGAAAGATAATATCTGAGGAAGTATGTATGTTTTACCTATTTTCCTTATGCTAAGTGTATAAGAGGGCAGATAGCCAATGTGAGCTGTTATGTGCTTAACATTCATAATGAATTAATTTAAGATGCATTTTGAATTTTGAGAAATGAAAGAAAGATAGCTACACCTCTATTATATTATTTAACCATTTAAGTAGCATGTGCTTGCAATGCTATAAAGAAGTCCATGAAAAATCAATACCACAATTATACTTAAGTATTAATTGCTTGGGGATATAAAATGTCATTATTTATCTTTACACTAGCTAACCGAAGTGGAAAATGGAGATAATTCCCACAAGCAGAATTCACATTTGTATCAATTATGTGGCTACTTCAGAGGAAAATAATAACTTTATGTTATAATTACTACACCCTTCAACTTTATATCTTGATACAACTTTAATACACCAGTTCCATCGGGAAAGACTTTTTGTTTGTTTTCTTCTTAGCACAATATGCTTCATTTTATGGAGATGCATAAATTCTAAAATTAAGTCTGGAAATCTCAGTTAGAAGCTATAAACCAGTGGTGACATATATGAATACACATATTAAAGATAGTCTTTTAAAAATGGACTCTTTCAAAGGTCGTCGTTTAATGTCTCTAATGCACCAGATCGAATTTTGGAAGTAAACATCAGCTGTTACTTGGCAGAACATGTGGTTTAAAGATTTCTTACGCAAGGCAACAATGCTGCACAGCTTTACAAGGACATAACTAGAATTTAACACACACAGATATAAACCTTAACTTGATTTGTGACTGCTGACAGTGTCTAAACAGAAGAAATAAAGCCAACAAGGTTTACCTGGTGGTTGGAATGCTTAGTGTTAATACTACATACGTGTTTTTGTTTGTTTGTTTTACCTGTTTTCCTTCATTACTTCCAGTTTTCTCAGTATCATATTTCAAGGGCATTAATATTTGAAGCATATTTTTGCTTATTTTCTTTTTCCGTAGTTGGCTCTATTTGGGATAAAGAATACATCTTCTCCCAAATCTTCAGAGACTAGTTTATGTTGATGTCCAAGTGTCCTTATATAAAATAAGATAAATGGATTAGCATTGCTGTTCTTTCTTATTTAGAACTCTAAAAATTGAGAGACTGTCTGAAAACAAAATTGTCATAAATAACTGAATATATTTATTTGAATATTAAGTATTCATTTAATAATGTCTCAATTAATGGACTGCAGTACACAATAAATGTTAGTATACCAATTAGGTCACCAAAGAGAATTGCATTATTAACATTCATTAACTTTGTAACAGATAACTTAATTGTACAAATAACCCAAAGCTATGTAATTAGGATGTGATTATATTCCCATTTCTTTATGACAAAATGAACTTAGAGTTCAAGCAACTGATGCAAGTACAAGGGAAAATCTGAAATAGGGTTATAAATCAACTATTAAGTACTTATTCTCCTTTACTACAGACTAAGTGTAAAGGGATGCTTTAATTCTCTGTGTTTTATAACAATTTCCCCGTAAATGACTTTGTGGAATTGAGCCGAATTATAGTCCCTCTTTTCTCGTTATAGTCAAAATGTTCTTTCTTTTTTCATTATTTGGGAACGTTGTAACTGTTTCCTTGTTGTTTTAGCTGTGTTTATATGCAGAGGCTGAAATAAATAAAAATTAAGCCTGGGTATGTATTACCTCCTTTTTTCAACCTTCATTGTCATCTTCATTTCCTGGGGGAGGGAGAATAAGCATTTCTGAAGGACTAATTAGTCTCAATTCCTTCCTTGGACAATAAAATCTGATAAAGGCTGATGAAAGCATCTCTGTTTCAGAAGTATTTGTGCTCAGGTAGTGTCTACACCTGCACTACGACATTCTTGAAAGGGGCATGTATATGAACAAAGCCAAGTGAGTGGAAATACAATAATTGGTTTTCTCTTTCTCTCCTGGTCTATTTAGCCAATGTTGCAAATAATTTTTTTCCATTCCATATTATGAAGAATTTTAGAGTTTTGTATGCTTTAATTTGGATAAAGAACTAGTTTGACAACAATTGAAGTAAAATAAATATATCCTAATCTAGAATTATTGAATATAATACAATAAGAAATAATGAATAAAACTTTCTGACTCCTAAATCATGGAGTGAGAGCAGCACAAATTGGTAGTACAATCTAATTCCTAATAGATCATTGTGTATGTGTGTGTGTGTGTGTGTGTATGTGTGTTGTCCTCCATCACTGGTCTTTTGTAGTCCACAACTTTGCTTAAAATGGTTGAACTTATTACTGCTCTTTCCGATACGTGCTTGAGTATATTTTAGATTTTAAATCTACCTGGAGAGTCAGCCTGACTTTTATGCCTGTCTCTCTTCCACCAAAAATTCCCCCAGGTCTGCCTAAGATGAGGTAATGTGTACCCAGGTCTCCAATATGCCTGACCCCAAGCTGCCGTTCATCATTTCTCCTTCTCTTTAAACTATTTTGCCATGTATTTGGTTCATTAACGTCATGCTTATTCGTTTTTAACAAAGAAGTGGATGTTTGGGATGGCTATCAATGTATATGTATTTTAACTCTTTCTAGGAACTCCAGAGACAGAATCTCTAATGGCTTGGAATGCAATTTTAGCCCTAATGTTAGGTGAAGTTATTTAGAGTATTTTACTGTAGTAAAAGATCTATTTTTTTTTTTACAATTTTAACATTTTAGGTGAAAAATAGTATATATACAGAGAAGCACACATGCTATAAGTGTGCAAATTAAATTTTTGCAAACTGAACCCAATAGTTTAACCAGATATAAATCAAGGACTGAAATGTTATCAATATCCCAGAAGCATTTTCCATTCACTACTGACTCAGGATAGCCATGATTCTGACTTCTAACAGTACAGATATTTTTTTGCCAGTGTGTTTTCTTCTTCTTCTTTTTTAAAGACTTTATTTATTTATTATTTTTATTTATTTATTTATTTGACACAGAGAAAGAGAGCACAAAAGCAGGGGAAGCAGTAGGCAGAGGGAGAGAGCCAAGCAAGGAGCCCAATCCCAGAACCCTGGGATCATGATCTAAGCCTAAGTCAGACACTCAACCAATTGAGCCACCCAGATGCCTCCTACAGTATTTTCTTCTTTATATAAATCATATCACAGATACTTTTGTCAGTGGCTTCTTTTACTCCATACTATATGAGGTTCATCTGAATGTTTGTATGTAGTTGTAATCCTTCATTCTCATTGTTAATAGTATGTCGTTATGTGAATAAACCACCATTTATATATCTAGTATATTGCTGATGAACATCTGGGTGAATATTGTGAATTGTACATTTTATTTTATTTTTTATTATTTTTAAAAGATTTTAACTATTTATTTTTAATGATTTTATCTATTTATTCATAGACACACACACACACACAGGCAGAGACACAGGCAGAGGGAGAAGCAGGCTCCATGCAGGGAGCCCTCGGTGGGACTCGATCCCGGGTCTCCAGGACCACAACCCAGGCTGCAGGTGGCACTAAACCACTACGCCACGGGGGCTGCCAGAATTGTACATTTAAAAAAAAAATAGTGTATACATTTCTCTTGGGTACATACCTCGGAGTAGAATTATGTTGCATACTATTTAGTTGTTTAATTGTTTTTCAGAAATGACTTCACAGTATATAGAAAGAGGATGAGTTGTATATGAAAATCCTTGTTAATTCAATGTATACCCATACTTGATATTTTCTGTCATTTTCATTTTAGCCATTCTAATGTTTGTGGTAGTATGGCGTCATGGCTTTAATTTGCATTTCTCATATGACAAATGAGATTGAGCACATTTTTATGTCAGTGTGTTCCAAAGTTTGAATAAATCAGTCCACCAAATCAACTTAGAGGGCTTGTTCTGACTACTTGCTTTTGAAAAACTTATTTCCTAAGAGTTTTGAAGCATTCTAATTCACTTCAAAAGCTATTAAAATCCTAACATATTCACGTTGATTGCATCCATCTCCAAAGATTTTGGCAAGGTTTTGTCTACAGACATTTTATATTTTTAGATGAAAGAATTGCTTCTATTAAAGCAATTCTTTGTTGCATTTTAGTACTTTTTGGTAACATGAGCACATCAGTTATAAGCAGGGTACACAGGTCCTATAGGTTACCTCTGGTGGGCTTAGGTGGACCCTGTGACTGGGTAAACAGGTGTTCTGTGATGGATGGTCACATAAAGTCTCCCATAATATCTGAAAACTAAAAAACATATGGTAATAATATTGGGGGTCTTAAAAAACAAAACCATTGCAGATTGAAAACAACACTTCAGGGGTACCTGGGTAGTTCAGTCAGTTAAGTGTTTGACCACTCATTTCGGCTCAAGTCATGATCTCAGGGTTGTGAGAATAGCACCACCACTACCCCCCCGCCCCTCACACTATGGGGCTCTGCACTGGGCAAGAAGCCTGCTTGGAATTCTCTCTCTCCTCCTTCTGCCCTGCCCCCCCTTTCTGGAACTCTCCCTCTCTCTCAAAACAAAAACAGAAACATACAAAACAGCACTTCAAAAGTTTATTTCAATAAAGAAAGAATAACCGAGTATTTCAATGTGAAGTATTACTTGACTCATTATGTCTAGCACTCTTTAATAGAGTAACAGCATGACCTTAAGATCTATTGAATGCAGAATCAAAATTATAAAAGGCTGTATTCATTGATAATAAAGTACAATGTGCCTTTTAAGTGGATTTTTTTAACACTTGAATGGCAATTAAGGACTACCACGTGGCAGTAAAAGACAGTGGATCTGCTTATTTTCATGAGTGCATAAGCATAACCATTACTTTCTGTTTGAAATTCCATGATGTTTGACTCTGCAGAAAATGAAGCAGACACAGACCTTTATTTACTAGAATTTATTTAAATAAAATCTGAAGTTATTTGAAAGCTTCAGAATTGGAGAAATGGTTTGAGGAGTCCATTAATTTCAGAGTTATGTATTTGTTTCATTGGGGATTTTTCTGCTTCTAGTGTTTGTTGTAGGACAAACAATCCACCAATTTTTCATTACACCAAGTCCTTAGCAAGGGAAACCATCATTGCGTCTTTTTCTTCTACTTCTTAGTTTTCAGATTACTTAGTCTACTTTCATGGTCAGTAGAGCCCAATTGCAGGTGACACAAAGGCTTTTACAGGTATTTTTTTAAAAACACCTTGTTCATTGTTTGTATTTGTTGTACCCAAGATTGTGAATCCGAGAAACCACCAAGGAGCCGACACCGATGCAAGTACATGAGGGTTTTTTTTACAAGCTCGAGCTTGTGTCCAGTATACCTGACACAGCGGAGCAGGGACTTGGACCCCGAAGTGGGTTTCAGCTTAGTTTTAAGGGCTGGTCTAGGGGACCTCCAGAAGGGGTGGAGGAATTTCTCAAGTTCTGTTTACATTCTGATATGGGGCTTTCAAGCGCATTGAGCTCTGTTCTTATTCTAATAGGGGCTTCCTACCCTTGGCTTGGGCTCTGTTCTTATTCTAATATGGGACTCTCTAGGACGTTTAGCTGTAAACTGTTTTCTTCCTGTAACTGAAGTAAAGTAAAGTTCAGCTCTTATTCAGGGGCCTGGGATGGCTGTACTTTTGCTAACGCTGAACTTAAAGTGGAATGGCCTTAATTTTCTCGGACTCCACAGTATTTCCCTGATATTATCCTGTTTCAGTTCATTAATTTTCATATGGATTTATTAAAACCCTGTACTACCTCAAACCCTATTTCCAGTTTTCCAGCTACTAATGTGCTTGCTGCATTGCTTCTGAATGGTTATATTGTGTTTTTGCCAATTTATTTTGACCCACTGAGTCAGAGAGATGTGTCGAAAATCTGATGGACAAACAAATTAATCCTACCTTGATGCACATTTTGTGGTTGCTTTATTAGAGGACTTTGGGGATGCTGGAATTTGTGTGGCATGCTTATAAAAGGTATAAGAAAAATCACTAAAGTCAAACCCATTGAGGGTAGCTCATTAAATCTAGAGTACTTTGGTTTTGCGTAATTTCCCTTCACACAAGCTCCTCAATCTGATTGAGTTTTGCCAATCTGATTGAGTTTTGCCAATCCTGCCAGAAGGAAAAAAAAATGACTTCTCCATTTGGGAGCATTTCTTTCATTCAGGCTTTTTTTTTTGTTTGTTTGTTTTTGGCTTGGTTTTTGTTTTGTTTTAAGGAATATTCATTAGTAGGAAAGGATTCATTCTAACTTACTTTCATTACTAAGCACCATCTGTCATTGAGGACAGGGATGGAGAAAAACAGACCTTCACCTTGTCACCCCATTCCCTACTTGCTTACAAACAATTGGGACTTGATATGCAATGAAAACCTGGTTTTTGTCAAATTATCACATTGGTTCTGATAAGTCAGCAACACAGGTTTGGCTTCCTGAAAAACAACTCTGAGCACATGTTAGTGACCTTAGAACATTTCAAGACTTATCTTGTTTTTTCAGCCTGCATTCAAGAGAATCTTCTCTATTTAGAATCTGTTCCAATAGCATCTACAATGATTCCTCATATACTAAGTTTCAACCAGATAAACACTCTCACCATCTCTTGAGTGTCCTTTCTGTTTTTGTGCCTTGAAATCTTTGCTCCAATTTGACTTTGACTTCAAATTTCTCTCCCCTCTCCACTTATCCAAATTCTCTCTTTCAACTTTAGGTGAACTGACATTGAAGTGTGCATTGGTCTTCCCAGCTTTAAGGGCTGTCCTCTTTGAATTTCTTAAGTGAATTTTCCCCACCACCTCATACTTCATATATTCTCACAGAAGATTTGATTACAAGTCTTGACCTCATGCACATTCCTTTGATAACCTCCAATGCTTAGCATAGTTTCTAGCACGTAGTGAAATTCAATAATTATCACGGTACATGGTTTCTTAAGACTTATTTTTTTTTTAACATTGTGACATCTCTGAAATGTGGATTATTACTTTGCAATCAGTAGTATCCTGCAATCATTGTAGCTAAGAGATGGGTGCTAGCCAGTTGTCTTTGCTTATGCATGAGAGAACGTGGTCAGACCTGGTGATAATTTTCATCACTTTAATAAAGTTGTGTGCATTGTTGTCACTTTATGTGTTGGTCTTATTGCCATTTAAATCTTCCAAAGATTACAAAATATTTCACCACTGAAACAAAAATTTATTGTGCTCACATAAAGGGAGAAGAAGAGAGCATGGAGCATCATGTCGATAATAATGGCACAAGTTGTCTTCACAGGAAAAATGACATCTATTCCATATTGTCTTGCAAAGCCATGTCCAAATGTTGTATGACAACCAAGAAAGGAAAACACACAGAAGATAATGTCTAGCTATCAATATACATGTAGAATGATTGTCAGTCCCATGCCAGGGAGTGCAAACTGAATGCAGTTAAAAATTGCAAAATTCTTTGAAATAGACAAAAGAAAACTCAGTGTAATGAAAGAGGTATATGACTATTCATGTATTACACAGGATTATTGTTAAATTATACCAGATTTGAATTCACAAGTTTTTTTCTTTACTAATGATTCATATAATAATGACATAATTGATGACTTATTAAAGTCAAACGTGAAGGAGCTTATGCTAAAAGAATGAAGAGATGAAGGGATAAATGATAAAATCTCTTCTTGATAATTCAATTCTGAAATTATATACAATACTTAACCCTCACACAGAGAACAAATTGTTCTTTTGTGATCTAGTCACACACACATGGTGACACACATACACATTTACACATACTCACATGTATGTGTGTGTAGGACATGCAATAAAGTGTGAATATATTTTGTCTACCCTAGATTGTGCTTTTGCTTTACAACATGAAACAGAGATGAGCAATTTTTCTTGTTAATGTGAACATTTAGAGATCAGATGTCCTTCTATGAAATATGTCTATTTTCATAGTTGCCCAATACATAGAAAATGTAACTACTTCCCAAATTCCCCAATTCAATGTGTTATCCAAATACCTAATAATACAAAACATTGCTGGTAACTCTCACAATCACAATTGAATGCTCTTCATTAATAAATAAATGACATAACATGAAATTTACAAGGACATGTTTATTTGACGTATTTACAATAAAATATATGTGTTGAGGGGTTTCTTTGTGTTTAAATGGGCCACTTTAGCAGTTGAACCAGATGCAGTTTTACCCTAAACCTGCATATCTTCAAATTTATGGAGAAGCAATGACTCAGGTATCAACTTATAGTTGCAACCAAAACCAGAATTTTTTTAAGATTCACTCTTAAGATGACCCCTTGACAATTCACTAAAATTTAGTTTAGTGAATGAGATAAAAAAAATAAAATACTAAAATGTGAATAGGAAAATAAAAGTCAGCTGAATATTTCTGCATTTGAAATTAAGAGAAATTTCAGGTAGGAAGGAGAGAAGAGAAATTGCCAGTTTAGTTGGTGGTTAACTTAAAGACATTTAAGAACAAAGGTGTCTAATAAAGAGTTGATTATGCTTCTGCAGAGCATCTTCAGCCCCCGTAAGTACCCAGTCCCCATACTTAGGTCACACTGTCTCAGCAGCCCCAGTGATCCTCAATAAATACTATAGCAGAGAATTATCTTGAGAGAAAACTGAAGGATTGTGTGTGTATCTGAAAATAGAAGGATGTGACTAGTTTCATATCTGGGTCTAAGATGAGGAACTTTATATGCAAGAAAATAGACAATCCAGGAGATAACCTGATTCTGTAGCAGTAAAAAAAAGAGCTCCAGAAGTCGTGATGAGAATATTAAGTCCATCTACAGAAATCTTAAGAGTAGGCACTGAAACTTTTACTTGGTGTAACATTCTGGTGGCTCAAGATGATGAGGCCAGTAGATGGGGACTGAGCTTATTGGGATCTTAAAGACAAAGAAACAGCAAAAACAGCAAAAAGCACAGAAACATGCAAAAACATCTTGTTGTATTTGCATGACAAGTGCAAGCAATCAGGCTGAACTGAACTGGCCTCACTAGACCATTAATTTGTCCTATGCCAGTAGCCTTAGAAGATTGTTCCTGGAGAGATTAAGTAGGCCAATTACATAAAATGACCAAAATTCTGATAATTTTTTTGATAACTTGCAATATAAGATTAATATTTGGATTATATGCAATAATTGAAGACAGCATTAAAATTATAATCCTTTTTCTGTTTCTGAAAATCTTGACTGTGTCTTGCTTTGAGTTGATTTGGGTGGTTCCTGATTTAAGGATCATAAGTATGCAGTTTTCACATTGAGGATTAGATAACAATCGAATCCAAACCATTCCCAATTTTAATCATAAATTATCTTCTCTCTTTTCATTTTTTTTTCTTCTTCTCTCTTTTCAATGTTGTCACTTTCTACTTTGCTGAAAACTTCAAATATTTAAGGAATAAACTTTAATTTTACTTCATAAGTTTTCTATGGTTTTGATTTTTAAGTATAGGGAAAAGAAACAATCTCTATTTGGTCCTAATTAAACATGTGCCAGTGTAAAGGCATTTTTAGGGTGCCATGAAAAATGTCCAATAAGATTGACATGTTAAGATGAATGAATTCTCTCTGTGGAAACAATTTATTCAGAATATCTTAATTGATTTAAGATTGACTGACAGGATGGAGGAGCATCTGCTTGCTGGTGACTCTGAGGTTAATTTTAGAGCTCCATTATTCATGTAATCTCTTGGCATCATCATGCAACTTTGTCATAATTCTTATGTTTGACTTCATATATAAAATTAGTGTTTTTGTTGGTACTAAAGCACAGATGGTAAATTTTCTATTGTCCCCATAGACCTTTGACTAATTTAGACTTAGTATGCAGTAACTTATTTTCTAGTTTTTGAAAAATTGAATTAATTGAGCAATTGGCCTTTTTCAGAATTCAGTGCTATTTTAAGTAACCTCTTTCTGATTTTAAAACCAAATTCTTATTAAAAATTAAAGATGACCACTATTCATAGGAAACTATTAATATTATTTGGAATGAAATTTAATGTCATAAGATTTCACTAAGGAGCCAATTTACATATTCTGGTTTCTTTTAAATACTACACAGTCAGACTTAAATATGTTTGCATATTTCTTTCCTAGAGTAATACCTGACTCTTGCCAAGTGGCCATGAGTTAACCTGCTGCCATTTACTCCTCCGTATTTATTATATACATACATACATACATACTCAATTGTAGCTTACTCTGCAATCAGCCCTGTAAGCATGTTGAGGTTCTGTGTTTTTTTCTTCTTTTCTCTGTATGCAGGTTAGTATAATTATAGTTTGATCAAAGGGAAAATCACATGAAAACCAGCAATACACTGAGTGCAACATGTAAATGTGCAAAGTGTTGGCACCTTTCATTAGACCAGACTTTGATCTGAGCTCTTCCTTCCAAGGAACCAAAAAGTATAAAATAGTTGCTTTCCTCTGTGGAAGATGTTGTAGGTAATTACCTAAATTAGAGTAAATGTAATATTTCAATAGCTCTGATATATTTTCTTCATGATAACTTATCAGCATGTTGTTGCAATTTAGGTGGAAAAATAAAGTCATGAAACTCATGATTGGAAAGAGATAAGATATGATTAAAAATACATTGAAATGGGATGTGTAATTACATCCAAGTAATGTTATTGTGATGTGAATACAAGAGTAGAAAAATAAGTCTGGAAACTCAATACACATTTTAAGAAAATAACTCTATATTAACATGTTGATTTAAAAGGTGATAACAAGGGGCACCTAGGTGACTCACTTGGTTAAGTGTCTGTCTGCCTTTTGCTCAGGTCATGATCTCAGGGTCCTGGGATCTAGCCCCACATCTGGCTTCCTGCTCTGTGGGGGTGTCGGCTTCTCCCTCTCCCTCTGCCCTTCCCCCCTACTCATGCTCTCTCTTTCAATAAATAAATAAAATATTTGAAACAAAAATATGATAACAAACATGTCTCCATGGATGTAGTGAGAGAAAAAAGCAAGACAGAAGAGCGTGTAATACTTAGACATAATATATTTAGTGTCCCTGTTCGATGTGAAAAATTTTAATCATTTCTCTATATAATTTAACATAGTAAAATTTTGCTTTAAGTGCTCTTTAGCTTTGCCTTCCTTAAATAATTACTTCAGTGGAGAAGCATTATATAGCATAAACACAAAAAATAAGGTAATAAAGCCAATAATATTGAAATACTTACACTCTTATTTGTAATGTATTTTTAGTTTGCAGATTCGGTATACAGAATCCACATATATAAAACATTGTTGGTCCCTGGCATGCCATGTAAAAATATTTTAATTTTATTTGTCCATATAAAGGCTCCTTTAAAAGATATTTATTTAACCCTTTCAATTGATTTTTAAATATGTGAATATCCCTCTAATAAAATATGAATAAATTAATTGTTTTAAAGAAATCTAAGATAATTCAATGTGCTTATTTCAATTTGGAAACTTTAAATGTATAGCACTTTTAAATTTAATAACTTATTTGATCAGTTTAATATTTCTTGAATACTTTTAATATTATGTATATATTTAAAATATTTTATTTATTTGAGAGAGAAAGACAGTACAAGCTGGGAGAGCAGCAGAGGGAGAAGGAGAAGCAGACTCCCTACTGAGCAGGGAGCCCGACGTAGGACTCTATCCCAGGACCCTGAGATCATGAAATGAGCCAAAGGCAGATGCTTAACCATCCATAGGGAACTTTTCTGTTGTTAGAAAAGATAAAATAAAAATGTTTACATAAATTCAAGAATATTAAAATGAGATTAAATTTCATTTCTATAACCCTGTCAGCAATTAACATTCTTTAATGAGGTTAAATACAAAAAAAAATTTAGCACTCTAATGTGAACAACTCAATGACTTTTATTGCACTCACAATACTGTGCAGCTACCACCTCTATCTGATTTCAAAACTTATCATCATTCCTAAAGAAAATCCTATATCTATTATGTATTTGTTACCCATCTTTCCCTCCCCCTAGCCTTTGGCAACCACCAGCCTACCTTCAGTGTGGCTTTACCAACTATGAGTGTTTCATGGACAGTTCAGGGGTTCCTCAAAACGTCAAACATAGCAGGATTATATAACCAACTCATTCCATTCCTGGGCATTCATTTCTTTAAAGATTTTATTTATTTATTCATGAGAGACACAGAGACATAGGCAGAGAGAGATGCAAGCTCCCTGCAGGGAGGCCCATATGGGACTGGATCCCAGTACCCTGGGACCATGCCCTGAGCCAAAGGCAGACATTCAACTTCTGAGCCACCCCGGTGTCCCCATGCCTGGGTATACATTGAAAACAAGTATCAAAAAAAAAAAAAAAAAAAACAAGTATCAAGCCATTCCTTAAATATATTCATAGCAAAAAAAAAAAATAAATATATTCATAGCAGCATTATTCACAATTACTAAGAGATCAGAACAACCTAAATGTTCACCAATGAATGAACATATAAACCAACTGTGAGATGTCCAAGCACCAGGATACTGATTTATGCGACAGTGTGGATGGTTCTTGAAAACATGCTAAGTAAAAGAAGCTTAACCTTTTGTAACCACAAAAGGTTACATATCACATAGATTTTTTTAATGCCATTTTTAAGAACACTTAACATGAGTTCTAACCTCTTAACGACAAATGTTTAAGTGTACACAATAGAGTATTGTTACCTACAGGCATAATGTACAGCATGTTGCTAGAATTTAATCATATTGCATAACTGAAATCCTATAAACTATGACAACTATTGAAATAAAAATCAAGCTTATGTGAATACCTCATTATAATTTTAATCATCCATGAGGTTATAGTCTAACAAAAATAAAAACTGAAAAGGACATGTCAAGATTGTGGCAACAGCCCTCAGAATTAAGAATCAGATCTTATGATGAAACATAAATTTCATGCAGAGGAAAGAGAATATGCATTTATTTCTTTAACACTTATGGTATTTATTAAATATTATATCACCAACATCATAAGTTTTAAGAAAAATTTTTATTTCTTATACATAGACCCTACTATGTATGCAATACTGACATATCATAGAATTAAAAGTCTATAATCCACTGAGCCAAATATACTACATCAGTGTGAGCTATATTTCCATTCTCTCTGTATCTTGATTGTCTCTTCTGTAAATTGATTTAAATTGACTAATTATTAAAAACCAAATTGGTTAAAAACCTGAATATGTGAAGTACCTACAATACTAGGTATGTATGTATATTAGTTGTTATCATTAGTTTATTGTTATTATAGATAATTTTTCAATTTTTAAAGAACATACTCAAATAGCCACTAATTCTTTATGTTCTGTTTATATTTTTGGCACCTCATGCTTTTACAGTCACTCTTCTTTGTTCCTTACAATGCTACTTTATGATAAGTACAAGATTTATTCTCCTTTATGGAGAACATCCTGAATTTGGAGATTTAAAAAGTTAACCCATGGCTATCTAGCTAGAAAGACAAATAGCTGGGACTTAAACCCCACCAGTTGGAGTGATGAGTGTGTTCACTAAGTTGGACAATGGTATTATGATTATATAGGTGTTGAAAAGATCAAAGTATACATGCTAAATAAGTATCATTAATGCTATATCAACTATACAACTATGTGTGTAAGTGTACATGTATTTGTCATTGTCAGTATACAATCATTATCAACTAATATACATTACACAGGAAGAAAAGTATAAAAACAAGATTCCTAGGAAGACATAATGAATGTATATCAAAGTATTAGCCAACTCATTAATTAATAAGGGAACCACTAAGGTAAATTCAAAATGCATTTGAGGACCTGAATACTTACAGGTAATTAGTAAAATAATGTTAACTTAGCTTTATTAAATGCAGCACTGGCTAACATCCCACAGAGTTGTAATAGTAAACTTTGGGATTATTTTTGGGTAAAAAATGTTTGCATTTTAATTAGACAGAATCTGTTACATCTCTCTTTACAGAATTATAAAATAACCTAGCAAGAAGTGCAGCCCAAAACAGCATGTAAAGGATATCCAGTAATGTCTTTTGTCTGTTTCCAAGTTTTTGATAACTTTTCCACAAATAGATTTTTTTGTCTTTTTAATACTCATAAAATGCTTGAATTCATAATTTGAAGCATTTGCTATAAACAGCAAAAAAAAATTTTTGAATAGACAACATAAATCCCAACAGTTGTACTCTACTAAAATTTTGTCTAGCTCATTTCTCAGAAAACAATATGCCTTTTGGGCATAAAACAAAATCTGTGTTATAGTCCTGATCAACAACCCTAAAGTATGGAGCCCCTGGGTGGCTCAGTGCTTGAACATCTCTCTTTGGCTCAGGTCGTGATCCTGAGGTCCTGGGATCAAGTCCTGTGTCAGGCTTTGTGGGGAGCCTGCTTTTCCCTCTCTTTATGTCTCTGCCTCTCTTTCTGTGTGTCTCGTGAATAAGTAAATAAAATATTAAAAAAAGAACCCTAAAGTATGATGTACATCTATAGGACTTAGGTAAATAATACCTTGTTTATTTGTATTTAGATGAAAAAATTCTTTCCTATGCTTTATTTTCTTGTATTATATAAACTAGTTAATTGTATTTCTTCTGCTTTCTGCTAATTCCCTTAATGTTAACAATTAGCTAATAATTCAATGTATAGATTAGCTACATTTTCTCATATTAAAGTAATATGGCCTATATTCTGTTGAAACTCAATATGAATGTGTATGCTTTCATTGTCTAGAAGTCATCAATGTATAACATTTAAAAAAATAGTTATATGGTAAATTACTTTTTATCCTCAAATGAAATCAGTTTTTACAGTGTGTGAAAAGTTTATTTCCTCCGATCTTCATATGCTTTGTTACTTCAAAAATATAGTTATGCATGATGGAGGCTGATTTCAATAAATTTGTGTATTTATGTTAATTAAGTCAAAATCTTGACCTCACATTATCTTTTTTTTTTTTTTAATTTTTATTTATTTATGATAGTCACAGAGAGAGAGAGGCAGAGACACAGGCAGAGGGAGAAGCAGGCTCCATGCAACGGGAGCCCGACGTGGGATTCGATCCCGGGTCTCCGGGATGGCGCCCTGGGCCAAAGGCAGGCGCCAAACCGCTGCGCCATCCAGGGATCCCTCACATTATCTTTGAATACATGTTGAAGTTACATGATATGTTCACGTACTTAAAAAATATTTATGTAATGTAAACTATGTGCCCGGCATCATTGTAGGCTAGGATGTAGCAGTGAACATAAGAGACAAAAGCTCCTTCGAGTCTACATTCTGAGTGTACATACATATTATAGATTAATAAACTAGTAACTATACAGTATGTCAGATGATCCTGAGTATTAGAAAGTGGGAAAAGCAAAGGGAAGTATTAGGGAGTTCAGGATAGATAGTTATAATTTTATTTTATTTTATTTATTTTAATAAATTTATTTTTTATTGGTGTTCAATTTACCAACATACAGAATAACACCCAGTGCTCATCCCATCGAATGCCCCCTCAGTGCCCGTCACCCATTCACCCCCACCCCCCCGCCCTCCTCCCCTTCTACCACCCCTAGTTCGTTTCCCAGAGTTAGGAGTCTTTATGTTCTGTCTCCCTTTCTGATATTTCCCACACATTTCTTCTCCCTTCCCTTATTCCCTTTCACTATTATTTATATTCCCCAAATGAATGAGAACATATAATGTTTGTCCTTCTCCGATTGACTTACTTCACTCAGCAGTTATAATTTTAAATACGGGTGTTAGGGAATGTCTCACTGAGGAGGTGTCATATTGTGACTTATAATAAGAAATACATCGATGGTCTTTGTCACTGTTTCTGGTACAGAGCCTCTAAACTTGCGGAAGATTTCATCTCTGATCTCAGGGGCCTGAGATGGTGCCCCGCATTGGGCTCCCTGCTCTTTGGGGAGCTTACTTGTTCCTCTCCTCCTCCTTACTTGCCCCTTCTGCCTGCTACTCCCCCTGCTTGTGTGTGCTCGCTCTCTCTCAAATAAATAAATAAATAAATAAATAAATAAATAAATAAATATCTTTAAAAAAATAAAAGGTTTCTAATATTCAGTCCTATCCCCATGACCTCTGGAGAAGAGTGAGGGACTGGAGATTTAGTTACCAGTGGCCAGTGGCTTAATCATGTAATGAGACAAGGCCAAAAGGGCATGGAAGCTCCACACCCGTTCCCCAAGTCATTCCCTATGGATGTCTTCCATTTGGCTATTCCTAAGTTATATCTTTTTATAACAAACCAATGATCTACCAAGTAAAACGCTTTGGCAAGTTCTGTGAGCCATTCTAGCAAATTAATTGAGTTTAAGGATGGGGTTGTAGGAACCTCCTATCTATAGCCATTCGGTCAGAAGCAAAGGTAACAACCAGAACTTATGACTGGCCTCTGAAGTAGGGTAGCGACTGTCTTGTAAGACAACTTTTAACCTGTGGAATTGATGCTAGCTCCAGGAGATAGTGTTAGAAATAAGTTGAATTGTAAGATACCCAGCAGGTGTCCAGAGAATTATTGGACTTATAGGGGAAGCTCCCCTCCCCGCCAACACTCACACTGGACTCCTTTAGTCCTAAGTTTAGGAAAAAGACCTTAAGTAAGAGAATGAATAAGCTACAAGAATATGCAGGAAAAGTATACAGGAAAGCCATAATAAGGAACAGGACTTGATGACTGATGAATGACTAAATCACGTCTCTGTTGACAATCTTTCATATCTTTAAACTCAGGGCATAACCATTGAATTTTTTATTTGTTATTTTTGTTGTTTATTTTGTTACTGGCAATAAGACAATTCAAAAAAAGATGATTTGGATTTCGTCCTGTAAAATATTTTGTCTTTCTAGCCAGTAGAAATGCCAAACATAACCGTAATAGATATCAAAGCAATCTCACATTCAACATTTTAAGCAATTTCTGGGTGTGACATTAATTCAGCTTTGGGAAAGCAGAGCCTAATTCTGATTCATTTGTGCTGGTAATCACTACTCTTCTCTATTCTGATAAACAACTCTAAGAGGACATCTAAGGAAAGAGAAGTATCTTGGGATCTTTCTATTTGAAAAATACCAAGTTTTCATGATGTGATGGTTGTAGGTATTGTATGAGTAAACATAGGATATGATATGTATGGAGTACTTCATTTTTGAAAACATAGTCTTTTAAGGATTCATTTAAATACATTTTAGGCCAAATGAATGGATATTAGTAGAGACTTCTCTCCAATTTATCTTTGGTCATATTATCTTGCACTGTTCCTGCTGACAGGTTATCAAGATTCAATTAACATTTTTGAATAAATGAGGGAACAAAGTAAAATTAAAATAGGAACCATGCTAGATACTTCTTTTGAAGGTACTATTCTTCTAAGTTGTATGACAAATATATAAAGTAACAAAGACACAGAAAATCTATATCAATGGCAAATACCTTGATAAAACGTGTTCATTTTTAAATGAAGTTTTACTTTTCATTCAGCTTTTCTTTGTAAATATTTTAGAGCACAAAATAACTTTGATGTCTCCTCACCATTTTTAGTGCTTAATTACACTATAAAGTACTAAATTTACTTTTTCATTTTCTTTTTTTTTTTAAGATTTATTGATTTATTTGAGAGAGAGGAAGACACGTATGTGTGAGAGGGGGATGGGCAGAGGGAGGGGAAAAGAGAGTCTTCAGCAGAGTCTGGATTGAACACAGAGCCCAAAGGGGGAGCTTGACTTCTTAACCCTAAGTACACGACCTGAGTGGAAACCAAGACCGGGATGCTCAACTGACTGCACCACCCAGGCACCCCTACTTATTCATTTTCAAATTAGAGTTTTATTATTTTTTAATTAAAAAAATTGCATTAGATAACTTGGACTTATCTTTAGACTGACGTATGAAGGAACTTAAAAGGCATGATTAGGGAAGACCAGCCAGTTAGCTGGTACCACCAAATAGCCACCATCCTCTGTTTTCTGTATGTAATTATGTAATTATGTAACTTTGTCTTAGTAAATCTCAATTTATTGAGAACTTTTAGTAATTCTTACAGACTCTAATTGTATCTTTTAAATGACTATTTAATTGATACACACTGTAAAATTTCTTTTTCACCATGAACAAAACACTATATGGGAAAGTTGTCTCTAAGAAAGAAAATAACACCTGATTTTAGACAGAAATAATTGTAATTAACAAAACTTTGGAAAAGAAAATAAGGTACTGAATAACCAAAAATGTAAGCCTGTTCTCATTTGTGACCTGACACTCACTGTGGAAAGAAGTCTGACTAATAGAAACCTAATAAGGAATGACATTTCCATGGTGAAAAAAAAACTGATTAGCTCTTGTGGTCCTGGTATTAACCTCTCCTTTTTTATTAGAGAGTTATGGTATCCTCGGCACAATATTTAATCTTTCTGGGCATTATAAAAAACAAATTAGAAAGCTTCTCTGTGTTCTAGTAAAACTAGTGCACTCACGTGGCTTTCAGTACAAAACTTTAATATGATGATTTTTTGAAAAAAATCAAATTTCAGAGTAATATAAACCCAACACAAATTTGTACTCTGTTTAGCTGCATCTATTACTTTATTAGATTTGATATTCATATTTATAATTTAAAATTATAAAATTCTCAATTAAAAAATGTATTATATTTACTTTGTCACCAAAGGGGAACATACTTATATTTTCAGCTATAAAGTAAACGTTTAGATAAACTTTGAGTAAAATCAGTAAATGCCTCTCATTCTGCTTATTTTAATAATAAAGGGCTTACTGTATTATTATATCTCCAAGCACTTTCATGTTTTGGAAGTGAAGCAAGAGAAAAAAGAAGAGGATGTCAAGTCTCTTGATAATGTAAAGGTGCAACAGAAGTCAACATGTTTCTTCTGCTGGCAAAACTAATGACCATATACAAGTAAGAAGTAGAAGCATAAAAGGAGTAATAACTTCTTTCACCCTAAAAGCCAGAGACACTTCTGAAACCATGAGGCATAATGTTGGTTATCTTAGACTATTACTTTAATTTTAGATTTATAAATTCCATGGTAATGATTCCTTTAATTTCAGACACTTGGATTTCTCTTTATCTCTTGAATTATATTGCTAGATTATTATATTATCAATTTATTAGCCTTTTCAAAAGTACAGATATTGGATTTATCGATTTTCTTCATTGTTTGTCTTTATTCTCTTGCATTCTTTAAGATTTTTATTTATTTATTTGAGAGAGAGAGAGATCAAAAGGTGAGGGGCAGGGGCAGAGGGAGAGGGAGAAGCAGACTCTCCACTGAGCAGGGAGCCCAAAGGGGCTCATCCCAGGATCCTGGAGTCATGACCTAAACCAAAGGCAAGCGCTTAACTGACTGAGCCACCTAGACACTCTTATTCTTTCATACTTTTATTCATTATTTCATTTTATCTAATGTGTCTATACTTGTTTTTTTTTTTGTTTGTTTGTTTGTTTGTTTGCTTTGTTTTTTTCTAGCTTCCTAAGACAGATGCTTAGATCACTGGTTGTAAATACTTCTTCATTTACTTAATAGAAGGATTTAAAGGAATACATTTCCTTTTTAAGGACTATTTTAGTTGCATCCCAAACATAGGTTGATTTGTTTTTTAATTTTGTTGTGGCAAGACTCTAAGTGAATTCAATCTTTTAAAAATGTATTGAGACTTTCTTTCTTTCTTTCTTTCTTTCTTTCTTTCTTTCTTTCTTTCTTCTTTCTTTCTTTCTTTCTTTCTTCTTTCCTTTCTTTCTTTCTTCTTTCTTTTTCTTTCTTCTTCTTTCTTTCTTTCTTCTTTCTTTCTTTCTTTCTCTCTTTCTTCTTTCTTTCTTTTTCTTCTTCTTCCTTCCTTTCTTCCTTCCTTCCTTCCTTCCTTCCTTCCTTTTCTTTCTCTTTCTTTCTTTCTTTCTTTCTTTCTTTCTTTCTTTCTTTCTTTTTTTCTCTTTCCTCCTTCTTTCTCCTTTTTCTTTCTTTCTTCTTTCTTTTTAATTTTATTTATCCATGAAGGAAACACAGAGAGAGAGGCAGAGACACAGACAGAGGGAAAACCAAGCTGACTTGATCCCAGGACTCTGGGATTACAACCTGAGCTGAAGGCAGACCCTCGACCACTGAGCCACTCAGGTGCCCTTATGACTTTCTTTATAGCTCAGCATGTGGCCTATCTTAGTGAATGTTCTGTGGGCTCTTGAACTATTGTGCGTTCTCCAGTTTCTAGGTGTAATTTTTTAAGAATGTCAATTTGAAAGATAAAAAAAAGAATGCTTAGTTTGATCAAGTCAGATGAAAATATTATACCTCGGGCAGCCCGGGTGGCTCAGCAGTTTAGCGCTGCCTTCAGCCCTGGGTGTGATCCTGGAGACCTGGGATCGAGTCCCACGTTCGGTTCCCTGCATGAAGCCTGCTTCTCCCTCTGCCTGTGTCTCTGCCTCTCTCTCTCTCTCTCGAATAAATAAATAAAATCTTTAAAAAAAGAAAATATTATACTTCTCCTTCCTTACTGACATTTTTATCCGTGTGTTTTCTCAATTACTAATATGTGGCTGTTAAATCAGCAAATATGATTATGGATTATGGATTTGTCTATTTCTTCCTATAGTTTTGTCAGTTTTCATGTCATATATTTTGAAGTTCTGTAATAATGGACATGCACATTTAAGGTTTTTATATCTTCTTGGTTAATTTACACTTTTATCATTAAAAATACTTTTTATTTCTTAATGCTTTTTGCTCCATAGTCTGCTTTGTCTTATATTAATATACTATACCAATTTTCTTATGCTGTGTTTAGATGTTTTGCATTTTCCATTCTTTTACTTTCAACCTGTGTCATATTTAAATGAGTCTCTTATAAACAAAATTTAGTTGGTTCTTCCTTCTTTATGTAGTCTAAAAAGCTGTTTATCTTTAATTTAGTCCATTTACATTTAATGTATTAGTTAATCTTGTAGGTTTACATCTGCTATTTGGCTATATATATTTTTTTTCATTTTTCTTCACTGTCCCATTGTTTTTTCATTCTCTTTTTTTAGATTAATCAAATATATGTATTTTTACATATTTAAATGTTTAATACATATATGTATATATATTTCACTTAGTACTCTATTCTATATTTTCAATTAGGTTATACATTTATCTATTTGTTTTTTTTTAAATGGTTATGCTGAAGATTAAGTTATTCTTGTTAACTCATCTCTGTCTTGGTTAATTTTGAGGTGCTTCATGTAATAAAAATAACCTTATAATGAAATTCTCTTTATCTACCTACTGTCTTTTATGTTATTTTCATATTTTTTTATTTCTACACATATATAGTCCTCTCAAAATATTTATTATTATTTTTACTATTGTCTCTTAAAAAATGTTACAACCAAATGAAAACAGTCTTCTAGGGATCCCTGGGTGGTGCAGCGGTTTGGCGCCTGCCTTTGGCCCAGGGCGCGATCCTGGAGACCCGGGATCGAATCCCACGTCGGGCTCCCGGTGCATGGAGCCTGCTTCTCCCTCTTCCTGTGTCTCTGCCTCTCTCTCTCTCTGTGACTATCATAAATAAATAAAAAAAATAAAAAAAAAATTAGAAAACAGTCTTCTAAATTTACCACTGTATTTAACTTTACACTGCTCTTTATTTTTTTCCTAAGAACTCTTTCAGAGAGAATCTATTGGCAATGAACCTGTTCAGGTATTGCTTTCCCAAATGTATATTTATTTTAACCTTGTTTCGGTACTTTAAAGATAGTCTTTTTCCTTTTTCAGGTTTCAGTAATTTTTGATAATCATGAGCTGACATTCTTGTTTTTAGTCCTTTGTACATAACAGCCCCTGCCTCCCAGATACATTCTAGATGTTTATCTTTACTTTCATTTTTAGCATTTTTAATAGGATGACCCTAAGCATAGTTCTCTATTTATTTTTCCTACCATGGGTTTGTTAAACTTCTGGGAATTACATGTTGTTAAACAAATTTGCAATAATTTCAGCCAGTATTTCTTCAAATATTTGTCTGTACTTTTCTGCTTTTTTTCCAACCTTTTCTACTATACTACTATATGGAAGTTAGACTAGCTTTTTATACTCTGTAAAAAATTAAAAGATTATTGAGGTTGTGTTTATTTGGTCTGTTCTCTCTCTTTTTTCTCTTTGAGGTTTCAGTTGAATAATTGCTCTCTACTTCATTGAACCTTTATTCTGTATTGATTAATCTATTATCTGTTTGTTTTACACATTGTGATATTGATTACAAGCATTTTATTTTCTTCTATTTTCCATAGCTTGTCTGAAAGTCCCACCTCTTCTTTCACTGAATCTATTTTCTATAGTTTCTATAGCATAATTTTATGATAATTAAAAATCTTTATCTTCTAACATAAGTATAATCTGTGGCTCTGCATTTCTATTACTTATTTCATGCTTGATTTTTTTAATTGTATAATGGAGACTGTAGATGTTACTTTGCAGAGAACTTGATATTTTTGACTCACTCTTAAAAAAATATTGATTTCTGCTCTAGAAGAGTTACCTTACTGATAGATGACCCTGATAATGTGGAAGCATAGTTTCAGTTTTTGTTCACTTGGCATATTTTGTTTGTAGGGGTGGGGAAGCAGGGTTGTTTTGTGTGTTTATTTGTTTTTAGTTTGTTAGTAGTGCATATAATTGCTAATTCTAAGGCATGACTCTTCGATGGTTTCAATAGAAATTCCAAGGTCTTAGGATCCTGGGAGTCTCAGTGGTTGAGCATCTGCCTTCTGCTCAGGGTGTGATACCAGGGTCCAGGGATTCAGTTCAGTATCAGGCTCCCTGTAGGGAGCCTGCTTCTCCCTCCGCTTATGTCTCTGCCTCTCTCTGTGTGTCACTCGTGAATAAATAAAGAAAATCTTAAACAAAAAAAAAAAAAAAAGGAAATCCCAAGGTCTTTATCCAGTCCCTAAATTATTTGGGCTTGAACTTCAAATTGCATCTTTATTGCAACTGAGAAGCTGTTGAAATCTCTGTTCTGTTCTTTTAGACTTGTATCTATTACTTTACTCTAGACTTTTTAGATTCCTGTCCTTCATATGTGCAGCTTAAGAGTCAGCCAAAATTTTGAGTGAATTTTATATGTAGGAACTTTATATGTAGGGCTTCCCTTCTGTTGCATCTTTTATTTGGGGATTTCTTGCCTAAATTTGCTGCCACTCTGCTTGTCATGAATCATTATTTCTTGATATAAGAAAATTTTCTCTTTCTTTTTTTAAACGATCAGATGAATAAATGCTCAGAAATGTATATAAGTATTTTTAAAAAATATTTTATCTATTTATTTTAGAGAGAGAGAGAGATAGTGAGTACACATGAGCAAGGGGAAGGGGCAGAGGGAGAAGAAACAGGCTCTCTGCAGAGCAGGAGCCCATGGGACTCAATCCCAAGACCCTAGCATCATGACCTGAACCACCCAGGTGCCCCTGTATTCTCTCTTTCTGCAAGAATTGTATCACTTAGTTCACACAGACTAGGGAACAATTAGATAAAAATTGAATCTTAAACACTGAATTCCATTGAATTCCTCTTAGACAGAAAGTTCTCTAGATTTTGGATTCCTGTCCTTCATATAAGTCAGCCAAGATTTTGAGTGAATTTTATATGTAGGACCTTTGGGCTTCCTCTTAGACTGAAGAACTGAATTCAAAGCCTTCAGTTTTTACCCCTGTGCTGACTAGTACTTTCAGACAGTTAAATTTTTTTTAGACAGAATTTGTAATTGTTATTGGCAAGACAATAGTCTGATACTAACTATTCAATCATTACCAAGAGTAGGAATTTAATGTAACATTTGAAGGAAGGAGAAACATGATATATGTGTAAGCTTGTACAACCCTCACTGAATTACTGGCAGTTTATTATCCTGTTGAGCAAAGTTTTCACATTTGATTGATTGATGGATTGTTTTAGAAGTGTAAGAACTGGGCAAAGAATTTTATTTTAATCATGTCTTTTCTAAATTTTGGAATGATGTATGTAGAAAAGACAAGATAATGATTTTCCCCTTATCTGATCACAATCTTATTTTCACAAAATGGCTTAAGCATGTCTTATAAAAAGTCATGAGGGAGTTATACAAACATTTAGGGCATTTGGAAATAAACTGTTGGGTGAATTCATTTTGAAAGTGTAATGATTATAATGAAAAATATAATTGAGGATTTTAGTCATATCCTTGAAAGGAGATAATTTTTTCAAACTGATGCTTATCTCTGATGTAAAAACCAGTTTTTATTTAAGTTTTTGTTAGCAGAAGTTGGAAAAATGTCATTTTATCATTTACAACTACAGTTTCACAGTCTAATATCAACAGTGAGTAGTTCAGTATTTCTCAAAATTCAGTCTAATTGTGAGAGCTAGTTAAAAATGCAAATATATGTAGAGTTTGGGAATTTGAATTTATAAATTCTTAGGTTATCCTCATGTATAAAATTTGATGACAACCAGTTTAAAAAATAGATTACTTTCTAATATAGGCACAAAATTATGATTAATATCAAATGGCTGCTTTTCTTAGGGAGCTCCTAAAAATTTTTCATATATCAATAAAATAGGAAACAGCTACACATAAGAAAACAGCTGTAGGAAACAGCTACACATAAGAAAACCTATTTATAAGGGGGGAATTGACCACAGTTGGCTTATGTAATGCCAACATAATGGCTTAATAGCAGATCAAAAGATAGTGTCAAACACAATAAATCATGTACACTACACCTCTGGCTTTATGTTAAGTGTTGTTATGCATGATTACAACACAAAAGGACCACACTGGCCCTGACATCAAGGGCCCTGACAAGATTCACTAGATAAATCAACAATATTTTACTCACTTGCCAAAACAAATAATAATGAAATAACAAACTCACACAATATAGTACTAAACAATATAAATGTATTCAAAGTAAACTCAGGACAAGAAGAAGAGCCTGGGCTGTGGCACAGATGGAAAGAAAGATAGCCAAGCCCCAAGGACTGATGTGGCCATATTGGTGTGAAAAATGTTCCACAAACTCTGTATCTTCCTGTCAGCCTATTAGGAGGAGAATAGATGGGGTCTGATTGTGTGTAGGCAATAGTGAGGATTACAGAGCATTTTCTTCTGTTATATCCCCTTGGACATTATCATCCTGGTCCCCTGAGGCAGTACTCACTATCTGGACATAGATCTAATATGCCTACATGTGGAGGCTCAAATTCAGGAGAACAAGTTTAGATATCATTATTATTATTATTATTATTATTATCTTTTGTGAAATTCTGAATAATCACTGAAAGACAGGAGTAGAGTTTTTTGGTGAAATTAATCAGATGTAATTTTTTATACGATTTTTGTTGCCTCTTTTTTTGTTTAAAGATAGCAATGCTTGGGATCCCTGGGTGGTGCAGCGGTTTGGCGCCTGCCTTTAGCCCGGGGCACGATCCTGGAGACCCGGGATCGAATCCCACGTCGAGCTCCTGGTGCATGGAGCCTGCTTCTCCCTCTGCCTGTGTCTCTGCCTCTCTCTCTCTCTCTCTCTCTCTCTCTCTCTGTGTGACTATCATAAGTAAATAAAAAAAAAACCTTTCTTAAAAAAAAAAGCAATGCTTTATTATAGATTTGATAACTTCATAACGCATGAAAGTGAGAAACACAAGTCTCTTGCTCCAGAGTGTGATACAAATGGTAATTTCTTAGAATTTACATTCATTGTGATGCCACCTGCTGTCATCCTCAAGGATACTGGGATTTCTTTTAGTGTCTGTTCTGTGGAGTGTACCGTTTCCATTTGTTACATTGAAGAAGGAAAAGAACAGTAGTGTAAAAATTTATGAAATCCATATAAAATTTAATAGTATCAAACAAAAGCTAATTTATTAATTTTAACAAATGTACATGGTTTTTTAAGTTGTTAACATTAGGCAAGGTGGTGAAGGTATATGGAAACTTGCCATACTATCTTTGAAACTTTCCTAAAAATCTAAAATGATTTCAACAGAGAAAGGCTTAAAAATGCATCATGTGACACTAAAGAAAATTTAGTTGAGGATCTTCTGATCATTTTCTTCAAAAACATAGGAACAAATTTTCACTGTTGTCCTTCACTCCATTTTTTATCCCTTTAGAGTCCTTTAAATCCGTGATTACCCCTGGTCCTATTGATGCTTATGGAATAGGCACTGGATAAATGCTTGCTGAATGAATCAGCCCTTTTGATGTATTTAAAGAACCTTTTATTATTGGGATTTGTATTGCCTTGAAAGGTGCTCCTAAAATTTTCTTTGACTCACTTAAGTTTGAATTGCCCCTGACCTGCCACATTGTGTGCTTTTTGGTTCTCTTCATAAAAGAGACCCAGGACGATGTAAAAAGATACATACTGTACTCATCCCTCTCCCCTTCAGCTGTTATAATGGATTCTTTGAACTCTGCAAGTTATCTATCCCTACATGGGTTTTATTTTACTACCTGGTCTTTGATAAGAAATGATAAAAAAATGAGGCAGTCATTATTTAAGTTAGTATATATCAATACAGATCAAAAAAGTGTAAATTGGGTCACTGACTAGAGAAAATAAAAGGGCCTATTGGGTGTAGTACTTGATCTTAAAATTCCTTTTGAAACACTCCCTGGGCTTTCCCCGGGTTTTCCATACATTCTTCATCATTGAGGTGAGTGCTGTTTGGCTGGCTTGATTTGCATGTTTGTTGTACACATGTTGTCCCTCTCTTGCTAGTGTTTCAGTCTAAACTTTCCTGTGTGTTCTTGATCCATTCACTTACTCCCATGCTCTTTGCTGTCTTAATCCTTCAATATTTTCCCTTGCTCTCATCTTTAAAAACAACTTCTCTCTTTTCAGTATTTTCATTCACCCATTAAAAAGTACTGGGATCTCACTGATTCTGGAAAACACACAATGCCCTATCTGTGTTTCCCACATCAAATTAAAAAATTATCTCAAAAGCCATGTATACTCCTTATTTTGTATACTGTTGATTTTGCAACTACTAATTTATTCAATCCTCTAACATTTCTATCACCATTATTGTACTGAAGGTATTCTTTAAAAGCCCCAGTTACTAACTGGTAACCAAATTCTGTGATATCTTTGAGCTGTTGGACACTATGGAACCCCAGCCCTGGAAGTCCTCCACCGTTGACTCCTATAGCATTCAAATCTCCTGGAACTATTCTGACCTCAACTGCACTATTTATTTCCTCTGCTTCTACTCTTCCTTCCAACTTTTCATTGGTTCTGACTTTGACCTTTTTATTACTCTTTACCTGTACTCTTTTCCTTGCCTATACAAACTATGTACTTTGGCCTTCCTAATTGCTTTACTATTCATACATAATGACTCTGAAACTGATCCCTGTCCTTAATATTGTTCCTGAGTAGCAATCTCACCTTACTGAACACAGATGCTATATGTTTCTACCAGCACCTTACATAAAGATAACAAACTCAAGCTATCCAAAATTAAATATATTTTCTTCATTCTATGAATTGACCCTCCACCATGTATTTGTCAACGTCAGTGATGTAAAATACTTCTTTTCAGAGTTATAATCCTTCTCTTTAGCTTACCTCAAACAGTTCTTCTGTATTCAAGATCTTTCAGGTTTCCCTGCATTTTTGCTGCCCTCCACATTTCTACCTCTACTACCCTTTGCCGGGCACTCAGTACTTCTTAGGGATTCGAGTTGTCATTTTATTAGAGAGTGCTCTCTTTGGTAGATTCATCTCTTTGTAAGCATGTTGTAAACCTATATAGTATCTGGCTCCCACTCCTACCTTATAACACTGGCTGTTCTTATTCTGATGATGGTTTGGATTTGCCATGAGTTTCAGTGTTTCCATTGAGGTACACAGCATAGAAATTTGTTATTGTTTTTAGTTGAAAATAAAAGAAACATACAAGAAGTATAGAGTGATGTGTATTCTCTAGTTGTGATGACTCTCAACATGTTCATTCAATTTTTGTCCTATCTCTAAATTATTTCAGCATCAGGGATACATTTTTCTGCCCCTTCACACACTCCTCTTAATTTACCACCAATGCAACAGAGAAAACCGACATGAATTCTTACTCATGGCACCCTCAAGTTACTACTATTTGGCTCAGGCCACACTGCTTGTGGAATAGCTTGAACAAAGGAGTGAGGATAAGGCATTGTATGAATGAGAAGCCAAAGTCAGTATTGGAAGGAGAGTTTGGGGTATTGGATTCAAGGAGAAGGTGCAAATCCATGATGAAGGAGGAAGACAGAAATTGAAGACATTTGAACCAGCTTGAAAAATAAGTGGACCTCTGTATGAAGTGAAAATATTTAAGAGTCAAGCCAACAATGACAGCAAAATCCTTGGCTGGTTGTGTAGATTAGAAGATAAGTTGGCTGAAAGGTGAACATAACAAGAAAAAAATTGGACCTCGGTTTTCATATTTTTTGTTGTTTTTAATTAATGTGTTAGATTAGGACTGCATTTCCTAAGACTTAAATTGAAACATTATCAGTGAACTAATTGGTCCAGGGATCCCTGGGTGGCGCAGCGGTTTGGCGCCTGCCTTTGGCCCAGGGCGCGATTCTGGAGACCCCGGATCGAGTCCCACGTCGGGCTCCCGGTGCATGGAGCCTGCTTCTCCCTCTGCCTGTGTCTCTGCCTCTCTCTCTCTCTCTCTCTGTATGACTATCATAAATAAATAAAAATTAAAAAAAAAAAAACAACTAATTGGTCCAATTTAAGCCTTCCAGCCCTGAAAACTCTGTCATTTGACCTGAAAGTGGAGTTTTTTTTTTTAAATGTTTTTTATTTTTTTTTAATTTTTATTTATTTATGATAGTCACAGAGAGAGAAAGAGAGAGAGGCAGAGACATAGGCAGAGGGAGAAGCAGGCTCCATGCCGGGAGCCCGACGTGGGATTCGATCCCGGGTCTCCAGGATCGCGCCCTGGGCCAAAGGCAGGCGCCAAACCGCTGCGCCACCCAGGGATCCCAAAAGTGGAGTTAACATCCTCAGACTCTGTCTTATCTCAACAGAAATTATGTGGTGTTGAGAGCCTCCTTTTAAAAATTGTTCCCATAGGTCTTACTTTCTATTTCCAGGGTTCTGACCAATAGCCCTAAAACTACCAATGCCACGTCACTGTGGTGTAGGGATTTTTAACATGAAGGACAAAAGCTTTAGCAGCCCTGTGAACTCTGAAATTGTATTATTTTCTGAGTGTCTGCTGAAATATTTTAACAGATCCTTAAAGACATCGGAGATCCAAAGAAGCTACTGTCCCCGAGATTTATCAATGTGAGTTGGATATTGGAAATCCTTTAAAACATAATTTTTTTTAAGATTGTATTTTTTTTAATTTTTATTTTTATTTATGATAGTCACACAGAGAAAGAGAGACAGAGGCAGAGACACAGGCAGAGGGAGAAGCAGGCTCCATGCACCGGGAGCCCGACATGGGATTTGATCTCAGGTCTCCAGGATCGTGGCCAAAGGGCCAAAGGCAGGCACCAAACCGCTGCACCACCCAGGGATCCCTAAAACATAAAATTGAGTATGTAATCCTCTGTTTTATAACCTGTTGTGTTCCCCTTGGCTCTTAGAATGAAAACCAAATTTATGGCACGTGACCTATAATCCTTGAATGGAAGTCGGTTTTGAAATCTCTGGTCTGGGTTTGCATTGCTTTTCCTCTAGACCCCTGGCTTGAAAACATGACCACATTTCAATCCCTTTAACAAGGTACGCTTTCTCTCATCTCAGGGTCCTGCACATTCTTTTCCTTTTTTATCCCTGGCAGAACTGTCCCCATTATCATCCCACAAGCTGCCCCACCCCACCGCTTCCTCTCAGTTACCTTCTATCTCACTCTTTATGCCAGCTCAAACATTGCTTTCTTAGGTCCCTCCTGCCTCTTGAGACAAAATGAGGTTCTATTCTTTCACGTGTTCATAATGGCCTTCCAATTCTAAGCCATGACATGTATCATGCTCATAATTATAAATTGAGTCACAATTTCATGTATATATATTTCTCCTCCTGTAAGCCCCTGGAGGGGGAAGATGTTGATGGGTTAATTTTCATTCTATCATTTGTATCACCTAGGACAGAGTCTGGCACTCAGTACATGTGTAGTAGATTTGTTGAATGAACACATACTTTGATTTAATATTTTGGAACCTCTAATTTCAATGTGTAGCGACATTCACACACCTTATAGCATCCTCCACAGAATTTTAGTACATAGTAAATCGTAATTCAATAATTGCTGATGAATGACGAGGTGTTTTCATAACAAAGAAATGCTGCTTTCCCAAAGACAGTTACCCTAATCTTATGTTTTTATTTCCCATATGTAAGGATGCTAAACGATCTAATTTCTTGGTCAATTGTTTAAAAAAGTATTTCCAGAAAGATGAATGCTAATGATCATGTTTAAGGCTTTAGAACTTTCATATATTTTTCCTATCTTCCTGTGGTGTTTGTCCACATGAAATATGAGAAGAGCTTATCATTTGATTTTTCATATCCCTTAGTCAATGTGAGTTGATATGCACAGAGTATAATGAGACCATATACCTTCCTGCACATTTTAAAGAATTATATGCATTTGCCTCATTGTATGTTAACTGAAATATGGAACTAGTAAATACTGACTGAGAGCACTTAATTGCTTAGGCCATCATCCTGGCACAGTGAGCCTTTCATAATTCTTAATAATATGTTTTTGATTATTTATTGCCTGAGTGCCATATCATAATAACTTACGTGAATGTAAGCATCTTTACGTATGGGCATATGGTGTTTTATGTAAGTGAGCTATAAACTGATAAGATGACACTGGAGTTAAATAATAAAAAGTGATACCTAACCGTAGAGAAATGAACATTTCCTCAGTTATGCTTTTCCAACATTGGGAGGCATACTACTTTCTGTCAATAAAACCCTTTACTGATGAGGCTGAGATTGTCTTGATACTCATAACCTTGTAGTGCTTGAACAATTTTATTTTGTCTTACAGAAATGACTTTAAGAGCAGGTGTTATTAGACACATAATGCAATGTATGTTGATAAGTTAGAGAGAATATGAAAAAATAAAGCCCGCCAAATATGTTTTATCTATAGTAAAACTAAATATGTGTAGTTTGACAAAGCCTATTGGCTAAACTCAGTATTCTGGGATCTACTGAAAGAAAGAGAAAAACGGAGTTTTAGCAGCCACATTATCCCAGGAAGAGAGCTAGCTCGCAGGATGCTAGAACCTCATTTTGATTTTGGTTTGATGAACGTTGCTCATGAAAGTGTATAGCGTTACTGAAGAGCTCCACATGTGCAAGACCACCTCACTGAGCTAGGAATCAGGCAGTAAGTACTTTCAAAAGTAAGTACAGTCTCATTGACTGCCTCTCACTCAGCCTTTGAGTGGCAGTGGACCTGAAGCCCTCTGCCTCTATGCAAGCCTTAATAATGGAAATTCATAGCAAAGATGAAAGGCTAAATATGATGTTGAAAAAGGAGGTAAATATGCTTTTTCATGATAAGATAGTGAGTGAATGTAATAAGAGCTTCTTAAGAGTTACAAATTGTGCTGTAGATTCTACGTAGACTATCTTAGCTAGCCATAACCACTTTGGGTGAAGTACTATTCTTCTTATTCGATATTAGCATCTAATTTGATAAAATGAGGTTTAGAGAAGAGTGAAACTGGTCTTGGGCCACACAGTTGACCCTGTAGAATGTGGGCTAGAAACTAATCTTGGAATTAAAAAGGCCAGGCTTCTAATCACAGCACAAGGAAATGAGGAACTACCAAGATGGCCTTTCAAGAAGAGAGCTGCCACAGGCTATGTGAGAAAACTGTTTTTGAAACTACATGGTTTAAACTGTATTTGTTTGTTTGTTTATTTATTTATTTACTTACTTACTTACTTAATAAGTAGGACCCAGAGCAATGCTATTGAAGTTGGGGTTTGGAGAACTAAGATAGAATAGGAGCCAGTAAATCTCCTTAGCATTCTTATCCTTCTTCCACTCCCATTCTCTCTCCTACCAGTCTATACATACAAAAATGAATGAACCAAACTCATAAATCCCATAAAAGCTATCCTTAATCTGTCCCTCTTTTAGTGTGCTTATATAAAAAAAAGGCCAATAGCTTTCAGTGAAATATGATATGGACTGATGCAGAGAGCTCTGCACAATTTTTAGGATTTGGCTTGGCAAAATCTGTTCTTTTCTCAGGAGCAGGAAATACATACAATGAAGTAAATTCATCCAGTGTATAAAACAATTTACAGAGTGCAAATTTTTCTGGGAAATTGACTGGTACTGCTATATCACTAGTGTACCTTATATAACAATTGTCAAATGGGTTTTTCCCCCTAATTTCCAGATTCATAAATAGAAATAATGCCTGTATTTTTGATGCTGTAATGAAAAAAATATTATACTATATAACTTTTTAAGAAATGTTTTAAGAAGTTAAAGTATTACTAAAAATTTTCTTGCCTATTTTAAATTTGTCACATTTAGAAAAATCCATTACATTTTATTATTTTAAAATGTAATGTTGCAGCCTAGAAGTTCAAACTCTATAGGTTGGGGATCAAGAGATGTTACAATATATATTTCAATTTTCTAGGCTTTTCCCTATCAAATACTAATAAGTTATCTAAATAAAGGAATTACATTTTGCATCAAGTGCATATGTGCCATGATCTTATAAAGGACACAACAGTCCTTCTTATTGAACTGGAACTTGACCTTACCATTTGAGAACTACATTTTGGGAAGATATTACATAATTATTAACAGCAGTGGGGGATATGAACTTATTGTCTTGTTATGTCACAATTCATGTTGAATCAGTGCCAGTGAATAGCTATACCATGATAATCTAGAGAGCCAAAAGGAAACAAAAATAGCATGAATACACAAAGGGCAAACCAATACAAAATGTACTATACATTTGTGCATGATATTTTCCCCTCAGCTCTATTTAGTTAAAAGTATTAGAGAAAGTAATTTTTCATGAGGTTAATTCAAACTGGATGAAAAGACAGTCAAGCAGTTGATTAGCTAAAGTCAATGTTAATCAATTTATGTAGATTTGAAGGAAGACAAATGGCAGGGAAATCTTACAGTTGAAGTGTAGAATCTTAAGACCATGCAAGTACATATTAGTCACAAAAAAATACATGTTGTGTTTAAAATTCACAAAACGTGTGTGTGTATTTTGAAGTTCAGAGCATCTCAAAATTTAAGTCTAGATGATAAAAATCAGTGCAAATACATATTTAGTTATATTTTTTTTTCTAAAGATTTCACTTATTTGAGAGAGAGAGAGAGAGAGAGAGAGAGAGAAAGCAAGGGTGCACAAGCAGCAGAGAGATGGAGAAGCATGCTCCCTGTTGAACAGGGAGCCAAATGCCAAAGCCGGGCTCGATCCCAGGACCCTGGAATCATGATCTGAGCCAAGGGCAGATGCTTAACCAACTGAGCCACCCAGATGTCCCCCAGTACTTAGCAATATTGTGATAAACTTAGTCATTCTTCTAACTTTATAGTCAGGCTATTGGTAGTAAATATATGTATCCCAATGCAAGACAGATGGATGATATTACTTTTAATTATAAGAGCATTGTCGGGATCCCTGGGTGGCGCAGCGGTTTAGCGCCTGCCTTTGGCCCAGGGCGCGATCCTGGAGACCCGGGATCGAATCCCACATCAGGCTCCCGGTGCATGGAGCCTGCTTCTCCCTCTGCCTGTGTCTCTGCCTCTCTCTCTCTCTCTCACTGTGTGCCTATCATAAATAAATAAAATAAAATAAAAATTTAAAAAAAAAAGAGCATTGTCTTTGTCATAACTCCATTTCTAGCATAATTTTGCTTAGTGCTATGCTAATAAGTTTCTGTGGTATAGATATTGGAGTTTTGAAGTTCCCCTAGGATGTGAAATGTCAGTAAGATTTAAAAAAAAAAAAATAGAGAAAAAAAAGAAAACCCAACTCCAAACTGCTTAAGTTATTAAGTGCTAGTAATTAAAATGTGTAAATAACAATCAACTTGTAATTTTGGTTTCATCTTAGACTTCCAACTCTTTAACAGAAATGGGACATTATATACAGAACGTTAATTACTAGTTTAGTAACGTTAATGTTAACTAGACATGTCTGGGTCATAATAACTCTCAGTAGAATAGCATTCTCTGTGAAATAATCCACTGAGGAAAGGAAGTTTCAGTTTTCAAATGTGGATAGAAAACTAAGTCCAGAAAGGAAATATCCAATTTATTAAAATTAAAATCATTTATTTTATTTAAAATAAAATAATAGAATCAGTTAGCCTTATTGACCATAAATTTCTGTTAAAAGCCCAATAAATACAGATATAAATACACAACACATAGATACATATTGGTTAATTTAAAATAATTTGCAATGTATATTTAAGTTTTAAAAAACAATTGAGCAGCAGTCAGAATGAGGAAATATAAAGCTGCTTTATTACATATTTCCTGGTTACTGAAAGGAAAAAAAAACAACTTCCTGCTTCTGGGGAGTATAAACAATTATTTGAAGTAATATATATATATATTATTATTATTATTATTATTATTATTATATAGTATATATTTGAGAGAGAGAGAGAGCATGATGAGTAGGGAGGAGCAGCAGGGAAGTAGTAGCAGTGGGGATCTTCCCTGCTTGGGGCTGGAATCCAGGACCCTGAAATCATGACCTGACCTGAACACAGACTCTTAACTGACTGAGCCACCCAGGCACTCCGAAGTTAGCAATTGTTTAAACACAATAAACACATGAACATTCGCAGAACACTAAGTGAAATTTTAGATTTCAGAACAGATTCCTTTAACAAGCAAAAAATTCACACACTCACATTTAGAAACTACCCTTAAATTGTTTTTCATTCTCTCTTTGAGTTTATGCTTTAAAAGTAGAATTAAATTTAGCAATAAATGTTATACTCTATAAATCAATTCAGTCAAATTTACCCTAATAGTTTGTCTGCATTGTTTTGAAAGCAGAAAACCCTGTTAAATAGCTATAGCTACAAACTCTTCATTATGTAACATGCTCAGCTTCCTGTTTTTGCTTTTGTTGTGGGCATAAGCCCAATGTTCTTTTTTTTTTTTTTTTTTTGCTTCATTTGTGTTCACTTGTATAATAAAGACAATAATGTGGCACTTGAAGATGTGAACCTATCCCTGTGGGTGTGTTGTCTCCATAACTGTTCTGTATCTTATTACTGTGTCAGTTTTCCTAGACAGATTGTAAATTCCTGAAGCTAGGATTTCTGTTTTATTATGAAAAATTTTCCTGATACCATTTATCTTAACCCGAGATCCCTATCTGTATAAGAGGTACTCAATACATTCTATATCCAACATTTAAAATGTGTCAGGGGGGCTGAAAATGTGAAAGCCAATTTAAACTGATAGCTAAAACTACTTTTTTAAAATTCTCTTTTGAAGTTTTAAAAACCTTGCCAAATATATGACTTAAGTACCTCTTTTTTTTTTCCCCTTGTGCTTTTGTTCATTTTGGTAGCAGCTTAATGGAAGGCAAATGACCTGCATAATCTACAAACTGCATTTATGCATAGCTTGTATTTTATTTTAACCAAGTTCTAAGTATACTTGCCCATAGCGAGTATTTAGGAAAAGTTCCTAAGGTGGAACCACTGTGGGTTAGACGGAATTTAAATCCACTTGGTAAGAATGTCTTGAAGATTAATAACATCCCAGATCTAAAGAGATTCCCAATCTTTGCAGTCTTCTTCAAATTAAAATTTTACAAACTTAGATTTCTTTTCTAAAAATAGATTTTATTTATTTGAGAGTGAGAGAGAGCGAGCTTGCAGGGGTGGTGGTGGTTAGAAGGGTAGAGGGAGAGGGAAGCAAGCTGCCCACTGAGCAGGGAGTCATCCTGGGGCTTCATCCCAGGACTCTGGGATCATGACCTGAGCTGAAGGCAGATGCTTGACCACCAGAGCCACCCGGTGCCCCACATAATTAGATTTCAAAAGATTTATCAGGTATTGTCTGTAAAACAGAACTGGATAATTGTTCACGCAATATTATGTTATTTTGTTGTGACTTTCTCGCCACTTTCCTGTATTATATTTAAGTTTTAAAGAATTAAAGAAAAGGTAGATACTGTGTTTGTAGGTTTTTTGTTGTTGTTGTTTTGTTATTTTTTAAGTAATTATGTTCAGGTCAGGAACACATTTCTTCTCAATTTCTTGTTACCACTCCAGTGCCATGACCTAGAAATGAAAAGTTCCATAACTCCCTTACATTAATTTAGAGAAAACCATAATTAACTTACGAAAAATGCAATTCATGCTAAAATACTGAGAATCACTGAGCACCTGATTACAAAATCAATGATTTTTTTCCCTAAAGCTTTAAAATTTGGAAGAACAAGATGAATTTGTTAATCTACTATGGTCTTCTTCTTCTTCTTCTTCTTCTTCTTCTTCTTCTTTTTTAACCCATATTATGGTGTAATTTGAGCACTTGCCCTCGATTCTGGGTATTGAGGAACTGTGCTTTGAAAACTGGGTTGAGATGAAACTAAGAGCTACAGTTTAAAATATATGGTGAATAAAATTACTCAATTATTTCTTTTAGTAACTCAAGAGTAAACAATGTTTTCTAAATATATATATATATATATATATATATATTTTTTTTTTTTGCCATTTGAGAGAAAGAAAAATTAGAGGAGGTAAAATTGTGAGTTAATACCTGATTATTAATATCTGCCAACAATGTTGAATCCATTCTTTGACATCAATAGTTCTGCATATTTCATCCTGACCTACGCCCTTAGCATTCTATGTATAATGCTAATGACTACAATTTACAATAAAGAGTAGAATTCTGTAATCATGAGGGCATAATAAAAATTCCAAATTGAGAAATAATTTAAAAATAGAATTATTTATGGAGAACATATATGCCTAGTTTGCAGAAACTTTAGATTCTTTAAGAAATATATTGGATTTCATCCTTGTTCCTAATGATTTTATTCTCTAATTGAGGAAATGAGACAATCATGAAATAGTTAATGAACAGTTGGAAATGTTAAATTTTACAAAGCACTTAAGTAAGAACCAGTTTGTATGAGATCATGTTGTTATTGTTCTTGTATATGTATCAGAGGGACAAGACATGTGCCTTTTAGGTCTGACAGCTGACTATCTCTGCTGGCCTCACAGGATGTATTTAAAAACCAGGGACCTTAAAAACCAGGGACTGTAAGACCAAAAAAAAAAAAAAAAAAAAAAAAACAAAAACAAACAAAAAACAAAACAAAAAAAACACTTCAGTAACAATAAGTTTGAGAAACAATGGCATGAATAGTATTAGATATCTTTAGCAATACACTAAAAGAATAGCCCACTGTACATTGGACATTTGAAAAGTAGACATAGTGTATTTTAAACCTCATTTTTTTTCCTGTACCTGAAATTCCAGAGAATGCATTTTAAGAAATGCTATCTTAGTGAGTTTTCCATGGTTCATGTTAGAACTCAGTCTTGATGCTTAGGGATTGAATTTTGTCATTAAGTAGAAACTAGAACTATCTCTCAAAAATAGATTTGAATTAACCAATCTCATAAGACCAATCTATGAAATCAGAATGCCAACAATTTAATTAAGAATGAGGAATATGACCACAAGAGAGACCAAATACAATCCTCTGAGTGGTATTCTCTCTTCCTATAGGTGCACAGCATAGGAAAATAAGTTATAATTAGCAAACTAGTTGGTGAACATGAAAACAAAACAAAGTAAGGTAAAAACAGGCTTCAAATGTGTAATGCCATTGCATTGAAATAACCTAAGGTCGCCATCTCCAAGAAAAGAATACACCCATCATTAACACCATACAAGTTACACCTTTGGCCCAGAGCATACTTTCCCTCGGACACTGTTTTAATTATGTTGCCAAAATTTATCAGCCATAAGCCATTCTCTTTTATGGGCAGCTACTCTCCTGACTTTCGGTGGCTCATCCTTTGTGTAGCTGTGTTAATCTATTTGATCAGATAACATTTGAGTCCTGCAGATTTGGAAAGTTATTCATTTCTTTTGTCCCTTTAAAATGATTTTTGTATACTTCGCTCTGATAAGTGAAGATACAGTAAGTTTGTTTTGGAGTGCACTGGATTAGTGGTAGTGGAAAGTCTAATTATGATTTTCCAGGAAGAAAATGGAGAGTTAAGACTCAAGAGCCAGATGGAGGTTAGAAATAAATATTTTGGAGTCTTCTATATCGATATAGTTTGAGGAAAAATAGATGGGATTATCTGTAGAAAGAATATGATAAAAATATACAAAGATTAGACATAAGGAAAATATCTGTCATTTAAGCATTAGAAAGTCAATTGTATATTAAAAGACTAAAAAAAAAAGACTTATTAGAATGGTAGCAACAGAGTCCTAGATGGTCAGAGATTAAGCAATTAGGATTTTTGGGAGAAAGGACCTTTATCAAGCAGAGACTACTCTTTGGACAAGTTTTTTTTTTTTTGGTTAATATATACGTATTACATATCAATATATGTAACATATAATAAAATATTATAATATAAAATATTAAATAATGTTATATATATAGTTTAAAATAATTATTGCCCTTTAAAATACAGAATAGGCAGTATGAAATAATAATGTGGGTTTTTTTCCTAATAGGTTCTACAATTAATTATTGTACTTTTAGTAGGCACTTAGCACTGTGCTATTTGCTAAATAGAAATTTAAAAGAAAGAACATACATGAAAACATTTGATGAAACCAGTTCCCAAGAAAGCAAGATGGGAGCTTCTGGGTGGCTCAGATGGTTAAGCATCTGCCTAGGCTCAGGTTATGATCTCCAGGTTCTGGGATCAAGCCCCACATTAGGCTATCTGCTCAGCGAGGAGTCTGCTTCTCTCTCTCTCTCTCTCTCTCTCTCTCTCTCTCTCTCTCTCCCTCTGCCTCTCCTCCTACTTGTGCTCTTTCTCTTTCTCTAATGAGTAAATTTTTAAAGAGTCTTTTTAAAAAAAGCAAGATAGGATGAGAGATCAAGTTGACGTTCTAAGAATTTCTAGATAGCCATGAAGTCCCGTTGAATTTAGAAATTGGAAACATTACAGGAAATGGAAATAACACGGGCTTCAAAATCAAATTTATCTGAATACTGCTTTGGTAAGTTTTTATAATAAACACCTACTGTGGTCCAATCCACTTAACCATATACTTCACATATAGTATGCCATTTAATCTTCACAGCTATCTTAAGTCAGCTCTACTTCCACATTTTAAGGAGGCAGGATTGAGAATTAGATAAGTAAACTCATCTTTCTCAGGGAAGAGTTGGACTCCCTGGACCAAAATAAAGGAAGAATGATGTAAATTTCATCTAGCTGATGTAAGAACACCTCAAATTTTACTTTTCTAGTAGCTATGAGAATGATGGAGCAAAATGCCTTTATTTAAGAAAGGTATCAATCAATAACTTTTAAAACTTGTAAGAAAGTACTAAATTTATATTCAAGAACTTACGAATAGAATTGTGAGTTTTGCATGGTTTGATATTTGATAGGTCAATGAGTAGAAAACATCACTTTCATCTCATTATTGCATTACTGAACTTTATAACTTAGTCATGTCATCATTACAAGATTGAAATGGACTCTAATCATTTTGTTATTGTATTGTTTGTTACTGTCTCTTATAGATATATAAAGTGAAGGTGTAAAACATGGACTGGTTTCCTGTACTCTGTTCAGTTTGATTTGCAATTCAGTGCCCTGAGCTCCAACCCACCCTGTTTTGCTGAACTTTACTTTTTTGTTTTTTAAATATTTTATTTATTTGAGAGAAAGAGAGAGAGGGAGAGAGAGAGAAAAAGAACAAGCAGTGGGCAGGGGCAGAGGGAGAGGGAGAGAGAGAGAGAGAGAGAGAGAGAGAAGCAGACTCTGCAGAACAGAAAGCCTGACTCAGGACTTGATCCCAGTACGTGAAGATCAAGACCCGAGCTGAAGGCAGACGCTTAACTGACTGGTCCGCTCAGCTGTGCTGTGAACTTCAGGTTTTTATGTATGTAATTGTCTTTCTTTAGTGTATGACATTAAATTATTATTTTCTACAATTTCTGGGGGGATTATAAATTATTATTTAAAGGAGAATCATTATGTTCTGTTTGTGTGGACTTATTTATTTGTACTGAATTTGATACTCCCATATCTGAAATATATTTCTTTTTAAATGCATGATAACATGCAAAGACTGGTTATTTTTTTCTTGAATAGTTTTCATACATGATTATAGTATCTTTTCAATTCTGGAACTGCATTTGAATCCTGTCAGAAGTAAATGAACAACCTCAATTGAATACTTTAGTCCCCTTCAGGCTCTTTGAATTAGATTATCCCTGTCTGCAACTTTTAATTCAAATGGAAAACACCACAGGAGATGCAACCCGATCTTAACAGAAGTGTCTGATTCTGGTGCAACAGTACAGACTCTCCTTACGTTATACCTAAAATATTGACTTCGCAAGATATATATATATATATAGCAATTTTTTAAGCTATATGTTTGTGCAAGTTTCCAAATAAACACCTATGAGAGGGAAGAGTCAATTTAAAGTCAGACAGTCTTTTAAAATGGACTAGTCTATATTTACGATTTTGTATAATGATTCAATAATGTAAGACAGACTATTTCTGTGGTAGCTTTATTTTTACGTTTCTTTTCTGTATAAATATAGGAACAAGGAAGAATTTTCACTTCAAATATTGTCTGTGGCATGTAGAGAATATCAAATGCTTTAGGTGAGTATTTCAGTAGAGAGTTAAGATCATGCTGCCCATTTGTTTAAAATCAGAGACATGATAATTGCATTGCTTTTCCAGTTCTGAGTCCATCAGGAGCTTCTGACCATTTCAGCATATGTACCATATTGATAGCTAGTATGTTGCCCAAAGTTGTATTTAAACTACTGAAAGTGAGGAATTGTGAAGCCTACTTTCAGAGTTCATATTATTATCTTTCTGTTTCAGTTTTCATTGTATAAACATATATTTCCCCCACTGACTATTTCTTTCCAGAGGCTGCATTGAATTGGGACACAAATTTAAATGTTACCTTATGACAGCCCCTGAATAAATATGTATACTTTTTTTTTCTGATATCTATATCTCAGTTACTTTTAAGGAGCATGTGTGTATGTGTGTGTGAGAGAGAGAACGATGGGTGGGAGATTTTCATAGGCGCCTACCTTAGCCTGCATGAAATAGCCTGTCCGAGATATAAAAATGAGTATGATACATTTATAGTAATTTATCACTATTTTTACCTATCTAAAATATTTTTATGATATTATACTATAAATAGGTCCTATGAAACAGATTGGCTTGGTGTTAGAGAATGAATCGGAACAAAATTTCTTTTGATCAGACACTTAGAGGAGGAATTAAAATTGAAGCAGTCACTTAACACCTACTGTGGTCCAATCCCCTTAACCAGATATTTCACATATATTATGCCATTTAATCTTCACAGCTATCTTAAGTCAGCTTTACTTCCACATTCTAAGGAGGCAAGTCTGAGAATTAGATAAGTAAACTAACTTGCTTTGAGGTGTCAAAATGAGTGATGTGACCTACAATCCAAGCCCATGTCTATTTGACCAATGGATCACTTCCATACATTTAAGTTATTTTATATGCTGACACTTGAAGTTTCAGTGTGGGGAGTCTATCGCCTTCTGTTCTTTATTTTTTTACACTTTTATGGTGAAGTGGTTACTTCTTTATTTCTGTAAACACTGTACAATTTCTTAAAACTTGAAACATTCTCCAGATTAGGAATATTCTCTTTGCTTTGGTGGACAAAAAGATGAGAGATATAAATGAGGTTCAGAATGAATGGTTATGAATGGAAATAGAGAAAAACAAATACAAGACAATAAAAATAGTGAAAACACATCAAGGCAAAGAGAAAAGTTAAAGCAGCAGTATTTGTTTACAGGAAGTTCTTGCAGAAGGATTCAGAAGCAGGGGGCTGAACACTATTCTGCTTCAATCTTATTGCTACTTTCCTGAGAAGGATCTGCAAGTCCGAACGCTCTGCGCCGGGTTAAAACTACTGTGCAAACCTCCTAGTCTTGCTTGAAAGGGACAGATGGAGAGCTCTGACTTTTGAGGACAATGATAGAAGAAAGAACATATTAAATCCTGCACGCCGGTGCAAAGCTCATGCTTGCTAAAAGTTTTCTTACTAAAGAGACTATACAATACTTCCACAGGGAAACAGGAAATACAGCAAAACTCAACAAAAAAGAAAAGCTGTCATTATCAAAAGACAATTTAATTTAAAGCATATTAATAAATGCACCATGAACTCCCAGTAAGGGAAAGGTGTCAGGCCTGAGGCCTGTTATTCTTTTCATACTTTAGGCTCCCGTGCCACTTTTCACGTGGTTGTGAAATTTTCGTTGTTGATGACAGTTACTGCTTACCTTCCTAAAATCGGTCTTTAAAATGACTTTGTGCTTTAATGCAGACGGAAAAATCCTTCACTCTGGTGATCAGTTCCAAGCCTCAGAAACAGTGCAATCAATCACACGTAGTGCCTGATGGATGTGTCAGGCGAGAAGCCGTAGCTATGGCTGTTTCAAGGCCACTGACTCGGAATCTGCAATCTGACTTGATTCCTTTTAAAGTCTCTGGCTTTGGGGTAAACCAAGGGTCAGCGAGTAGTCCTCTTCTGCACGGATCATTTGAAACACCAAAAAAATCAAGTTAAGAAGATGGAATATTGATTTAGAAAGTACTTTTAGGTTATTAATGATTCCAATAATCCCAATAATGAAAAAATGAAATTTCATTTAATGAAAGCATTTGGGCTTTATTCATTTTTTTCAAATACCTTTATATTGATAAATTTGGCAACTTACATAAAATCAACAAATTCCTTGAACATTGCCCAAACTTTCAGATACTCTAGTAGCCTTTTATATGTACTTTTAATAAAAATGGTATATATTTAAGGCATAAAATATTATATGATCTACACAGAGTGAAATGATGACTACAGTTAAGCTAATTAATATATCATCTCCTTACATAGTTACCATTTCTTTTTGTGAAGAGTACATTTAAAATCTATTCTTTAAGTATATTTCCTATATTCAGTACAGTATCATTAGCAGTAGTCATCATGCCTATACATTAGATCTCTAGGCTTATTCATCCTACATAACTGCCAGTTTGTACTCATTGGCCAATATCTTCTTATTCCCTCCTCCTCTGTGAACTTACTGTTTTCTGTTTCCATAAGTTTGGCTTTTTTTTTTCTTTTAGATTCTGCAGATAAGTGAAATTATACAGTATTTATCTTTTTCTATCTGGCTTATGTCACCTAGCAGAATGTCCTCTGGGTTCGCCCATGTTATCACAAATGACAAGACTTCCTTCCTTCTCATGACTGAATAATATTCTATTGCGTATAATGTTAGATTGAATACCATATCTCTTTTTTATCCATTCATCTATCTAAGGACAGCTGGATTATTTCCATACCTTGGCTATAGTGAAAAAATGCTACAATGAATATACAGGAGTGCAGATATATCTTAGAGATACTGATTCATTATTGTTGAAGAGTTTATTACAGAGCATTTCTAAGAAGGACATTGTATTCAATCTTTTTTTCTTTTTTAAAAATTTAAATTCAATTAACCAACATATAGTACATCATTAGTTTCAGATGTAGTGTTCAATAATTTATTAGTTGTGTATAACACCCAGTGCTCATCACTGTATTCAATCCTAGTAAGTAGTTTCCTTCACTGAATTCTTTATTGTTTCTATGAACAATGGCAGAAAAAAAAAACCTGTTTATGTTGTCATGGGCTTGGGTTTAGAGACAACTTAAGCCAAGATTAAAGAACCAACAAAATTCAAAATGAAATGAGCGAAAGATAAAGCAACAACAAAAAATATTTATGAAAGAAACATTTTGAGCTTGAAAAATCTAAGTGATGGAAATATCAAAACAATTAATTATCCATTTAATTTTTCACTTTTTTATTTATGGACACCTCTAACATTTTAAAGCACGTTTTCTAATAACTCTATTGCTTGCTTTTTTTTTTCTGCCTTTAACTTAGGTTTCACCATTTCACTAAAAAAAAAAAAATATTTATTTCATGACTTTTAGGCATCAGACACTAAAAATTAGATTTTAACGTCTGAAGCCAAATGATCAAATATTAGATTTTGTGTTTATAAAATATTGCTATTGAGAGATCAGTCAGGATTTATTTATTTATTTTTAAAGATTTAATTTGTTTATTCATGAGAGACACACAGAGAGAGCCTGATGTGGGACTGGATCCTGGAACTCCAGGATCACACCTTGAGCTGAAGGCAGCTGCTTAACCACTGAGCCACCCAGGCATTCTGGTCAGGATTTAATATTATATATTTTGACAACAAAAGATTCCAGTCATTAAGCACTGACAATCCCCATTGTTATTCCAAATCCAGGTGAATCAATAGAAGTTTTACATCAACTTAGAGAAAGAGCCTTTAAATTAGTACCCCACATGAAGAAGTAATTAGGTGCTCACTTTTGGAGAGGTCGAACCATCACCAATTGTACAAGACTGCTTCTGAAGCCATACTCATTAATGTAGTAATGAGCTGTTGAAATAGCAATGCAGAGCAAATCTACAATGAAGGGAACTAATTGGCTTATGGATACTTTTAGCTATCCTGCTGTTATAGAGAGACACTCCTTTGCATAGGATGGACATTTTGAATTCTCCTATGGGTAAAAAAAAACATGATGCTCTCTGTTCACGGGTCTTAACATTCATGGATTTCTGAAATCTTGAATTCTAGATCTCCTTATGGTTTTTAGCATTTTAAACAAAAGGCCCCATGGAACTTTCTTAGCGTTAACCAAGGAGGTATTTTTGCTGAATAAAACAGGGTCTTTTGGGGTTTCATGCTTACAGAAGACCCTACTCACCAAATGAGCTCATCTGTTTTGTTCTCAACTGTGAAGTCAGCTAGCAGAGCCCACCTGGAGAGTTAGCTCTGCTCCACTGCATGGCTCCAGGTCAGTCCAACAATACTGACAAGCTACCTTATAAATATAGGTCATCCAGTGAGAGTTCAAAGAAAAAAGAACAATAACATTTCTGCATCATTCATGGAGAAGACACCCAAAGCACCCACAGCTCTGATGGTGGCTGAATGCCAAACCCTTCGCATTACTATTATTATGACATGTACTCCTAACAAGTGACAGCAACTTTGTTTCTGTATTCTGTCTAAAAGTACCTAATCTGGTCATGTCCATAGATGCAAATTCTATTGGATGGGTAAGTTTTAATAGTAATTTTTTTCCTTGAAGTTGGGCATTTAGAAAACAGCCAGCCAGAGGCTACAATCTTGTATGCATGGCTTCTGGTCTGTTTGATGTTCTGTTTCCCTTCCTTCTGAATCTGAGTACCTTGTGCCAGTTACCTCTCTGTTTAGGAATCAGGTCATTGTTCCCTATCATTTTTCTCCTATTCCTCCCCCCCATACCAATTTCCTAGTCTTGAATCACCTTCTTTCTCCTATCAGTGTCTAGATTGATTTCACAAACATTTACTAACCAATACTTTATGATACACCCTGTACTATAGGTTGAAACTATATAGAGAACAATCACAGTGCTTGGGAAGTGCATAGCCTTGTTTTCTAAATGCAAGAATGACATAAACCAGTGGTTATTCTCCAAGAGTTTCTAAATTTGCACATCGGAGGTCATTAATATACATTCTAATTTAATGGATTAATGCCCTTCTGTACTTCCAAGAAGAATGACTTCCTGTACAAATGTTCTGATCTCCAGCTTAACCCTGATAACATGGTGTTCCTGGGCTTTGCAGATTTGATGCATTTGGCTACCGTCCAACACCTAGATAGGTCATTATGGCTTGAGTATAATTGGAATATTTAATGTAGCTAAAAATGATTAAATAACAACATTATGTTACATGTCACTATTAAACCCTGATGTAGCCTCATATTAACATATTTCTTGTCATTTTTGCTTTGTATTCCATAGCAATAATCTGCCATGGTTTATTTTGCTTATTAATTATGCTATTTGCTGATTTGATGAATGCTGAAATTGTTTGAAGATTAGATAGGAAGAAAATTAAATAATTGGAGGACCAATCACAAAAGATTTCCTTTTGAATTTCACTAATTAGCAAAACTCTATATGCTTTACAATCAATTATGTTTCTCAATTCAAAGTCATGTTTGTCACAGTATTCTTAACAAGTAGATCTTAGTTACAAGATGATAAAAGAAGCAAAATTAGAAATAATTTCTAGTTAGAATTCATATCTCTTGACTTTTTTTCATCTTCAATCAGTTAAATTCTGATTTGTTGAGTTGCATATTGTAGTGAAAACATTGTCATTTTAGTTAGATGTTTCTCATCTCTTTTTTTTTCAATTGTTTTACTATCTATATTTTTAGTTTTTTTTTTGTCTAAGTCTCTGAGACTGAGACCTTGTATTATTTAAAAATAACTGTTATGAATCAATGGGGTTCTTCTCATGAAGTGACAATGTATATGCAAAGTACAAGTCAAAGAAAAAGAATCAAAAAAAGAAAAAAGAAAAAGAATCACATTTGTTTGGAAAGTTAAAGGGGAATTACAATTAGTATATATTGTGATATTTGAGTACAAATTATATCAGTGCAAAGAGACCTCGGTGATGGTATTTTCTTGCCTATTGCAGGTAAATACAGATGATAACCCAAACAACAATTATTAATATTATTAATTATTAATATTAAATAATACTGATCTTACCTACCTACTTCTCTGTCTATCCACCTATCTATCTACCTACCCATATACAAGGAAAGCCTTGCAGACAATAGCATCAAATTTGTTTTCTCTGATAACATGTACTTTCCTTCATTGTACTTGGAGTATATTTTAGATGGGTTGAATAATAAAACAATAGCAAAAACAATAACAGCAGCAATGTTTTTGATTTATTATTGTGGCATAAAGCCACTAATTACAAAATACATTATTTCTTTTCCTAAATTATCAATAATAAGCTTAGATTCATTTCTATTTTCAGGCATAAAATGAGCAATATATCAGTCCAAGAGAGTCTTTTAAAGACAGATTTACATAACAATGGGGTAAAATTAACTTCTCCACAAAAGAAGAACAAGGTTGAATTGACATGAAATGAATTAAAAACTCTGCTTCTTGGCTTTCTCCTGGCAGCAGTTTGCCAAAAATCTGCATTGAAAAGTATTATCATCTGCTTATTTCATAGAAAGGCTATAGGGGCTAGGATGTAAATATTTTTATTCTACGAGGTTTTAGCAAGAAACAACTATAAGATGACTAATTTGCCCTCGCTTTTTACTTCTGAGCCACAAAGCCAAAGTCCAGCTGTAATCACCTGCCTTAGTCTCCAAAGTCTATAACTACAAATCTGTAATGTCTGCAAATCTGTCATCCTTTATGAACTGAATTATCAGAACATGGAGATGATCAAGTCATTTATGATTTTAAGATAGTAGAGATAGGGATCCCTGGGTGGCACCGTGGTTTAGCGCCTGCCTTTGGCCCAGGGCGCGATCCTGGAGACCCAGGATCGAATCCCACGTCGGGCTCCCGGTGCATGGAGTCTGCTTCTCCCTCTGCCTCTCTCTCTCTCTCTCTCTCTCTCTCTCTCTCTGTGTCTCTCTGTGACTATCGTAAATAAATAAAAAAAATTAAAAAAAATGAAATGATTTAAAAAAAATAAGATAGTAGAGATAGAAGTCATAGAGATTCCATTTTGATTTTTGAAAACACATTTTCAATAATTTCTGTAGCCCCTTTTATTTATTTTTAAAAATTTATTTTATTTTATTTAATTTTTTAATTTTTATTTATTTATGATAGTCACACAGAATGAGAGAGAGAGGTAGAGACATAGGCAGAGGGAGAAGCAGGCTCCATGCACCGGGAGCCCAACGTGGGATTCGATCCCGGGTCTCCAGGATCGCGCCCTGGGCCAAAGGCAGGCGCCAAACCGCTGCGCCACCCTGGGATCCCTAAAAATTTATTTTAGAGAGAGATTGAGAGAGAGCAAGTGTGTGAAGAGGCAGATGGAGAGGGAGAGAGAGAATCTCAAGCAGACTCCCTACTATGTGTGGAGCTGGATGGGGGGCTCAATATCAACACCCTGAGATCATGACTTGAGCTGAAATCAAGAGCCAGACCCTTAACCACCTGAGGGGCCCCAGATGCCTATCTGTAGCCTCTTTTAAAGACATTGGGTCTTAACTGAATTTATATCTTTTATAGAAGAGTGTAGTAATTAGTTGGTATCCCCAAAATATCTCTTCAATGACAAGATAAACTCTTAATTATAACTACCTAAATTAACAGAGTTATTGATAACATTTATATAGGACACAAAGTTCAGCTTTCTCCATATTTTTCACGAATAAAGTACATTCTTTTACGTTAAGTGAGACCTTCCATTCCATAACAGTATCAACTGGATATGACATCATCTTGAAAATTATGTATCACTGATATCTACTTGGGAGGATTCCAAACATGAAATAGAAAACAAAAAGATATGTGGCAGATGCTATTATATAAAACTATATTAACTTATGATTATGAATTTGAATAAGATGGAAAACAAATATTTGAATGATGGAACTAGAAAAAATCAAGCCTTTTACATAGCCCATATCTGGGCTCTTTCCTAGAGAGGCGGCTTTACTTTCTGGTCTCTGATTTCTTGATTGAGTTTAGTCATGGAAATACTGGGACTAAGGAGTGAAGTCAAAGGGAGAAGCTGTTCTTTCACATAGAAATAAATATTGAACCTAAATTTATCACGCATCACTAAACACATCTGTTTCTGTAAAATATCAAATTCACTTTCTCCCATTGTTTTTGCTGTGACACCTATATTTCAGTTCTATGATATACTTGTCTCAGCACTGTGATTAATTCTGTTATGTTTATAAATGCCATTCTTCATTTAAAATATTCACTGTGTTGGCAAGCAAGATGTTAGGTCAGAGTTTGAGTCTGAGTTTCTTGCCTTCAGTGTTAGCACCCTTACTACAACTCTGTTTTGCTTCCCTTAAAAGGAAAACATTAGTCATATTTGACAGCTCTCATATTGGACCATGATGCCTAATCCAGCATACCAAGTGGCACATTCAGTTAAAACTACTTAATCCTGCTTTTATCATATCACTCAAAGCAAACTATTACGTAAACTAGTATGATGTAAGATCCCCCTTTACTTTCTAGTTTCTGAATAAAGAGGAGTCCTATAAAACATTTAGAAAACAGAATAGTCTGTCATAATAAAGGGCTGCATGTATAACACAAAAAACAAGAAACAGTTTCAAACCTTTCCAAGGGCGTTGAAAGCTGAATAGAATTGGTGGTTTTACAGACCAAGAAGATACATTCTCCTTTGACTTGACTGGTTTGTATGGGAAGTCTCCTCTACAGTTTAGGACCTCTGTCTCCATTGCAAATGCCCTAAGGAAGTCAAGAACATGGACTGTGATAAGAGGAATAGGGAATAAGAGTCCTCATGCATATTTGCTTTCAGTTTCACTCTAGGAAGATCCGGGTAGTTACAAACATTGTTATTCATGGCAGGATTTACTTTGATGTAGTAACAAGAATGGTACACATATGTAAATAAATCCCACAGTTACTGCTAACACATTTAAGGAAACTTCTTACAGGCATTTTCAATAGTTAATATATGTAGATCGATACTTAATACGTGCTGAGCAGTCTTCCAAGCAGCTTATAAATATTAAACAGAGTGTATGTGATAATTCAGTAAGAATGGTCTGTATTAGATGGTTCAGCCAATGCTATAGTCAGGACAGTAACGGTGATGAGGATGATGATGGTGATAATAATTACAATAAAATAATGTATTTAATAAGAAAAATATATTAAGGGTGCTCGTATTGCTTAAATCTAATTGCTTACACTTCATCTTAATGCAGTGAATCTCAACCCTGGCCATCTTCTGAAATCATGGGGAAGTTTATTTATTTATCTATCCATCTATGTATTTATTTTATTTAAAACATATTTTTAGATTTTATGGAAGTTGCAAAGATAGTATAGAGAGCTACTGTAGATCCTTGACAGAGATTTCTATAATGTTAATACCTTGTATCTTCACGACACGCTTATCAAAATTATGAATTAAGTTTGGCACAAAAACATTAACTAAACTACAATATAAACTTTATTCACGTTTACCAATTATTCCACTAATATACATTTTTCTGTTTCAGGATCCAATCTAGCCATTTAATTGTTATGCCTCTTTAGTCTCTTCCAATTGATGGCAGTTTCTCACTTTTACTTCTTTCATGACTTTGACATTTTGAAGAGTATGGTTAGCTTTTATAGAATGTCCCTTAATTTGGATTTTCTGATGTTATGGTCATAATTAAAATAAGATTGTGGATTTAGGGGGGGAAGTGCCACATAGGTTGAAATGCATTTCTCATGATGTCATACTAACAGGTCATGCGACCAACTAGGCTTCTCATAAGGCCAGTTAACCATGACTACTGGGTTAAGGTAGCATCCAGCTGTCCAGTTAGTTTTTTTACTTTCCATACTCTGCTTATGAGAAGCGAGTTCAACCTTCATTCCAGGAAGGGAAATTAAACCTTCTAGAGGATGGTACATTAAAGAACTATGGATAGATCTTAAAACCATCACATAATTAATACCTATAATTTTCAACATTTATTATGTTCCAAGTATTCTACTAAACACTGTCTGTAATTTATAATTTAATTTTCACAACAGGCATTATGTTTTTTTTTTAACCTCTCTAGTTCAAATTTCTTTTTATCCTTAAAATTTATGAACCATCTCTTTTCCAGCAATTATTTCCACACGCCATATATTTTACCCACACCTGACTGCATGCCACTACCTTTCTCTGGTTCTACGTCTAGTCCAAAATTAATAAACTCAATCTACTCAGATTCATTATGAATCTTGATCCTAATCATGGAAAACATTAAAAGCCCTACAGTTTATCTTTAATGAAACAAAACACAACAACAAAATAAACCATCTTCACTTCCCTGGCTCTACAATCTTACAATACCTGCACTTAACATTTCCCCTGCCCTCTGTCCCGTTTCACTTACAGAAAACCTCCTCCTAATACTCATTCATACTCACACTTTTTGCTCCCTTAGCATCTGTCTTATGCAAACTGCGTGGTGGCTTCTATCTCCACCATGTCACAGATTGCCTCTTGTTCTGTATTTCCTATTTTCCAAAGTCAAAGGTCAAGCCTCAGCATTTTACCCAATTTCTAGGAGCATTTTACAGTTTATCATTCTCTCCTGAAAAGACATCCCCCCCACCTTGGTTTATACAATGCTCCCTTTCATACTTCCCCATCTTTTCCACCTGTCACACTGCCCGCTCTTTTAAAGTTTTCTTTACTGGCCACTTTCCTTCTTCTAAGCTTTAAATGTCTGAGTTTCTTTTACTACAGTCTTGACTCCCCTATCAATTCTTTTTTTTTTAATTCAGATCAAAATCACAAAAGTAACATCCCAAACCAAATCTGTGAATTTCCTTTCTTAATTGAACCTCACCTAGGCTTCTGATCTCAATGAATAGCATCATCATGCACTCCTTTGCTCAGATTACATAACTAAATGACATCCTTGACTCTTCTTTTCTAGTAACCAATATCCAGTGCATTACACATTCTATTGGCTCAACCTTGAAAATATCTTCTGCATAGAACCACCTCTCACTTCTTTCACTGCTACAATGCTGGCTGAATCCACAAATACATCCTTAATAGACAAATACTTTTATCTAGGCAATCTCCTAACTGATTTCCCTGTTTACACACTTATTCCGCAGTAGGCTCTTCCCCATGGATAGTCAGTGTGATTCGGTAAAAACACAAATAACTTCTTTATACTACTGTTATCAACGTTCTCCAAAATTTCTTCTTCTTCTTTTTTTAAAGACTTATTTATTTATTGGGGGGAGGGGCAGAGGAGGAGAGAGTCTTAAGCAGACTCCATGCTGAGCACAGAACCAACACGGGGCTCTGTCTCATGACCCTAAGACCAGGACCTGAGCTGAAACCATGAGTCAGACAATTCAACAGACTGCACCACCCAGGCACCCCTCCAAATTTTCTTTTAATCTAAAATAAAATTCAAGTTCTTACCATGATCTATGAGACTTTATGAACCCTGACCTCTGGCTGCCTCACCCAGTATATTTCTTCATCTTATTTCTCCTTGCCTTTATTTGAGTGGGAGGAGTTCCTATCCCATCCCAGCACTCAGTGCCTCCTTCACCTGTAGATAACATCCTTTGCATAGAAATTATCATGACTATACACCTTTTACTCTATTGTATTAGAATTATAACTTCAGAAGGGTCTTCCTTCGCCATCTTATCTAAAATAGCACATGTCTATTAGTCTATATCCCCTTACTAACTGAATTTTTCTTCATTACACTACCACTATTTGACACTATGTTACATATTTTCTTTTTTTATGGTTATTTATCTTCACAATAAAGTAGACACCATCACAGCAGTGATTGTGTCTATTTTTTTCTAGGCTGCATGCCCAGAGCCTAGGAAAGGTCTGGGGCACAGTGAATATTCAATGGATAGTTGTTGCATGATTTATTAAATAAAATTTAAAATTATGTAAATCATAAAACAAAATAAATATTATTATAAAAATAATAAAATTATTAAATGAAGTTAGCTTTATTGTTAGATCCATGGTTACCTATTGTCCCTGCTTTACTTTCTGGGTTTTCTTTTTCTTGTTTTAGCTGTGTCTGATTTAGTTCTCATCCTCAGTCTTACTGTCCTGCCAGCATCTAAGGTGCTCTAGTGAGCAGGATTTGCCTTGTCACATGGTTCTTTTAGAGATAAAATCTGGCTTCTGAAACCTGGTCTCCACTGGACTCATGAATGACTGGTGTCTATTCACAAAATAGGCTGTACCAGTACCTCTTAAGACTTTTATACTAATTAAATGAAAAAGGCACATGAAAATACTTTATAAACTAAAAACTCCCTCAGAAGCCACTAGCAGATGTCTTTAGTGAGGTAAGTTTGCAGAGCAAAAATCCAAATCTCTATGATTAATTATGTCCGTTAGGTAATATAATGTAAACAAAGCATCTTATGTCGTGTTTTGGATACTTGGTTGTTCCTTTTAATATCACTTTCTGCTTCATACTTGTCTCACTTTCTTATTTTCCTCTTGGGAATTCTTTTGCAATAAGAGCTAAAAATAACTCTTAATTTTTTTCTTCTTTGGAATATTGTATAGAAATGGTACTTAGAATTTATTTATCCTTAAACTCCCACTGCAAGTTTACCTGATTCATCCATCTACATAAACTTAACTATAATGTTTTGACCTCATTCAGAAATGGGTTTTCTCTTCAAAAGTGTTTTTCTTTTGTGAATTTTAATTTCCTTTAATAAAACAGTAATAATTATCCAATATTTATAATCTCTACTACTATTTGACTGTGTGTCTATAATGGTTTCCATTATAGGAACAGGCTTAGCATAATAAATGCTACATGATGTCTCATAGCGAGTTTGACACATTTATTTTAGTACTTTAATAAGTCATGCCTACCACCAATGACAGTAGTACTAAATCAAACACCAAGATTTTTTGGTGTGCTGTGATATTTTACTTTAACATTTCATAATGAAAGATATTCTGTAATTTAAATATATTTTTCATTACCACCCAAAGCAGATTTTTATTCTTTTAGCACTATCTGAAGTATTCTGTTTGCAAATGTCATTTTAGATAAAGTTAGCAAACAATTCCTGTTCTATGAGAACAAGTAGACCAAATAAAAAGGACATAATCATAACTCAACTGCTATAAAAGCACAATAAAATGAATTAGATCAGAAGATGATATATGATAAAATGTTTTGATATCAAAGTTTAGAGAAAGTTTCTTGTTTAACTTTACTTTTAATTGGCAACGTGATATTGGAAAGTTCAGTTCATGTTCAGGTATTTACACAGTTTAGATATCTGATTTTTCAAAAAAAGATTTTATTTGTTTATTCATGAGAGACACGGAGAGAGAGATAAAGGCAGAAATACAGGCAGACGGAGAAGCAGGCTCCATGCAAGGAGCCTGATGTTGGGACTCGAACCCGAGAATCTGGGACCACGCCCTGAGCCAAAGGCAGGTGCTCAACCGCTGAACCAATCAGGTGTCCCCAGATATCTGCTCTTGAGTCAAAGAATTTGGTTTTGTTATTGTAGTTAAATTACTTTCTTGAGATCTAGTTTTTCATCTGTAAAATGGACAGGGTAATGCCTCCTTTCTCAAGATATGTATGAATACAAAATGTGACATCTATGCTCACTAGTTTCCTGATTCATTTATATATGCCATTTTACTTCCCTAAAATTATTAATAAATCTGAAATGAGGGTTTTAATCAAAACATATTTTCTGGTGTTATATTTTGGGAACCACTATTAAATTAATAAATGGCTTAGTGGTTAAACATGACACTGTAAAAAATACAATGGCTGTGTTATAGTGTTCATATAAACCTCATGCTGAAAAGTCAAAAGCAAGTGAAATTAAAAAATTTAAATGCATATATGTAAAATGCAGCTAGCTATTTGTGATTTAATTACAGTAAAACAATGACTACATTAAATCAGTGTTTAATTGAATTAATGTCTTGAATGGTTTTATTAAGTGAATGTTTAAATTAAAACCAATTGATTTATTAAACCAATTAATTTTATTAAATAATTTAAATAATAACTTCATTGAAATCATGATTTTAGTATTATATGAATTAAATTAATACATTTAATTGATTTGTAGTTTTAGTTATATTTATTTTTAAAATACTTTGGTTTTATAATGGCATAAGAATTGAAACCATGAATATCTAATGCTGCTTTTATATATGAATATTTTAAATAACATTATAATTAAATTTTTTTTCAATTTGGCAATGAAGTTTCTTTTTTTTTATTGGCAATGAAGTTTCTATCAAGTTTTCATATTTTAAGAGAGTTCTAGAATATTACAATTTACTGCCAATCCATTATCTACAGACAGTTATGTTTTTAGTTCATCCTTAGGTATTCAAGACAAAATTTCTAGCTTTTGAGCAGTATTCTGTAGTCTCTGTTTACAGAGATTGTTTGAAAAATATGCATGCATTTGTTCATTTATTCTAAAAACCAGCATCTATTATAATTATATATAAAACTAGATACTTGAAACACAAAGGAAAGGACAGAATTTCCGGTCTCAAGTAGTTGCTTTCTAGGTGGTGAAAGAGAAGAGCCTTTGAATTTACTGCAGAATTAAAAGAATAATGGTATTTTGCTTCTCTGCTTTAAACTGGCTCTACTATGTAAGGTCTAATAAGGTTGTATCTCTAGACAATCACTATGCATCTGTATCATCACTTATTTCAATCCCTCTGATCTCAGGCAAATGAGGTCTCTAGGATTCAGATATTGGCAAGAGTATTTTGTGTTGTGTTGTTTATTTGTTTTGATGTTTTTTAAATTAGCAGACAGTACTGACTGCTGTAATGCTTTTCCTCTCTCATAAGAACTCTCTGCATTTATGGATAGATTTCTTCTAAATTATTATCTGCAGAAGGATAAAGGACAGAGGACACAGAGGTTTCCTTCCCAAGAAGTGCATGTTTGAGATCATGTTCACCCCATTGTGTTGCCTACTTAGAGCTTTCCTGGCATTGCCATGGTGTTCCTGCTGCTTAGTATGAAGATAGAATCAACCAAACCTTCAGATGACTTACCCTTTGGATCTCACCGTGATTCTAAACTTTCCATGGTCAATATGCAAGGCTTGACAGATGTTACATCGGCTTAGTTATCCTTTTAGGGCTTTGAGATATATTTTAGGTGAAACAGTCACATTTTGTGAACAAAAAGAATAGAATATGTATGATCTGGTTTTAATGAAAATGAGTGTCATGTACACTGAAACTTGTGCTAACTGACCTCAACTTAACTAATTCCCTTGATCAACCTATGCACTCCATTTCTTCTGTGAAGCATATGGAATGATGCTCTTGGCAGGCTGTGTTCTCACAGCTCATGGACCACTCTCTAATGTGTTGGTGGCCTCTGCTCTTACCAGTTGAGCTGTGTGTTTATTGAAAGTTAGTCACATTTATTCTCAAAGTGGTTAATGCCTGCTGTTCTTGTTATTGCAATTATATAACTTAATTAAATCTTACATGAACCAAATAAAAAGAAAGAGAATGAGTGTTTCTATAAAAAATACTGAGCCCTTTGGAATTCTTGATAAGTCATGGCACTGAATATAAAGTTGTTCAACTAGTTTGCTGTACAAATATGAAAGCATAATAATGTGCACATACAACACTTTAAAGAACCCTGAACTGGAAACTGCAAATGATGAAGTATGGGTGGTTTATGTTGGAAAGATGAGTCAGAACCCCCATCAGCATTAATATTACCAAGAAAACGCCCTTATATTGCATAAAATGCTGCCATTTTGTTGATTAAATGCATAGATAAATGTTCTTAGTTAAAATATTTGAATTCTCCATATTTTTCATGATTCTCATCTTTAACCAAGTTTTGGTGAATGATCTATTACCAGTCCATATATTCTGAATAATAGATCATACTGTAAACAATAAGGTGGATACAGAATAAAAAGAATGGATGGAGAATGCACAGCTCATTATGACTAATTAAATGAAACAATTCCTTTTAAAACAATGAAAACAACAGAATTTGGAAAAAACGTTTTCACCAACATTAACTCGACTGACTACTTAAAGTGGAGAGTGATGTTTGGAGACTGCACTATCCCCACAAATTCCTGCAAGGATAGATATTTGGAAATCCATAGCATTCTGGAATTTGACCCACAGACATCACATTTTTGATGACACTATCCTGATACTTTTCTTTATTATATGGTTTATCACTGTGTATGTTGTATACTTAATACAAAAGATATGTGTCTATAAAATGTATACATATACATGTTTGTATTTTTAAAAATATTTTATTTATTTCTTTGAAGTGGGGAGAGAGAGAAAGAACACAAGCAGGGAGGAGGGACAGAGGCAGAGGGAGAAGCCAAAGGCAGTCCCCTGAGCGGGGACTCGATGCGGGGCTCCATCTCAAGACCTGGGATCATGACCGGAGCCAAAAGCAGATGTTTAATTCACTAAGCCAGCCAGGCACCCCATGTGTTTGTATTTTATGTATATTTTCTTCATTCTATAGGAGCAGAGGTTTTAGTATGTCTACTTATTATTGAACTCAATGTTTAAATGTAAAATAAATTTAACAAAAAACCTATAAGATACCCAAGAAAGGATTATTTCCATAAAATTCAAGAATGCTTACAGAAACCTTGCACAGTAAACTCAATAAATACAACTTTTTAGAAATTATACTCTATAAAAAATACTACTCATTAAAATAATAAAACATACATCACATCAAGAAAAAGAAGGCCAAAAAAAAAAAAAGAAAAGAAAAAGACGGCCAGTGAGGTTATTAATAATGAATTATAAATAATAGACAAATTCACAAAATATTAAAATCAATACACCATGAAAATCTTTGTTTTTTATTTAAAATTAGGTCAATTACTCTCCCACAGTCAGTTGTCTGAAACATGAAAAAAACATAACTCTGTAGTTCAACACACATTTATACAAAAACAAATAATTTTTGTTTTCCCATTAAGAATCGATGAAACAAAATACTTATAGTTCTTAATTTCTACTGATTTGATTCAATATATATAATCAGATAATTGTATCTTATATTAATAATAAGTGATCTTTTTTCCTGAGTTAAATAATAGTGTGAAATTAGTGTTACTTTTTTTAGTGTTATTTCTTATATTTGTTTTTTAATAAACCCAAGTTTCTAAAAGGCAAAAGATGTAGGAGCTTAATGATTAGATAAATATGCACTTCTCTCAACTTGTAATGCTTTTTTCTGTATCCTGTCAATGTTATTGAAATTTTATTTATTTATTTTTATTTTATTTATTATTTATTTTTGAAATTTTAAAAGCTTCCACTTAGTGTTAACTATATGCTTTGGAATACATTTCTAAAATATAGCATATGTGCTTAGATGTTTAGAGGTCAGAAATATACAGTTGTATAAGCTTTTGCAAAGTGAACACACCCATGTAACTAGTATTCAGGTCAAGGAAAACACTATTCAAGTGATCTGTAATGCCTCCGACTGCATTAAAGTCACTACCCAGTGAAAGGTGGATACTATGCTTACTTCTAGCACTAAAAATTAGGTTTGTCTGTTGGTAAAATTTATATAAATAGAATCATGCAGCTTTTAATGATTGTGCCTGGATTTTCTTGCTTATTGTTTGAGATGGATCTGTGTTGCTGTGTTAATGCTAAATCATTAATTTCCATTACTGTACTGTTGAAAGATATTTTCTTACTTCCAGCTTTTGTCTATATAAACATTTTAAACATTTTAGTATGTATTTTTAGTAACAATTTGCATGATAAACAAAGATAAATGGAGTGTTATAACTGGCATATTGATTTGCTCAATGAAAAATCATAATGTATTTTTCAGTAAAATTAACTCACTCATGTGTCTTTGTATTATCTACAAAAGTGTAAATAATACATTTCTTGTACATTAATCTAAAAATACTTTTTGTATTAGGTTAGGCAACAATTCTCCGATATTATTGTTCTGATTAATATCACAGTGTTATTAGCATGGGAAGCAATATCTGCAGAAAATCAGAGCACATGCCATAACTTATTTACACTAATTAGGGAAGTCTCAGATTTATCTGAAGCCCTTGACAGTTCACTTAGGATGTTACATCTATGCCAGATACTCCTCACCTTACATGAAATATTGATTAGAAAAGATGTTTTACTTCTTTAGTAAGTAAATTAATGTGATATTTCTGTGGACTTGCATTGCTCTATGCTATTTCTGAATGATGGTATTAATTAAGCAGCACAAATTCATCTACAACTGACCAATCTGGGAAATTATGCCTTCCTTGCTGTATTATGAAGGTCAGAAATAAAGGAAGTGAACTGACATTGAATTATTTCACTTTCGTTTTTACTCCAGATGGAATTTAAGAAGTTAAGATTCCTAATAAGCAATGTGCACTCATGGTGGGGAGGGATGAGCATTTTGTGCGTATACAACTAGGCATAGTAAAGAAAAGGAACTATTAATAACAGTGTCCACAGGCAAAAATACAGTGCAACCAAGCTTATGATGTGTAACTTGGTATTCTGGAGCATCTCAATTCATAGGAAGTACTGAGCTAATTAGAAGAGCCGTGCTAAAAACTATTTCTTATTTAAAAAACATTAGGCTTCCCATTATTGAATTAAGGTTTCCTTTCCCCTGTATCTTCCTTAGACTTATTAACATTTACAGTTTTTTCAAGTTTATAAAAGATTATTATTTGGATCACCTGAAATAGCTTTGAAAAAAAGATGCTTAATTAGTCTTCTTTTCATAAAACAAGTGAGTGTTCAGGAAACTATCATTTGCCATAATGGAAAATAGTTATCCAAGGTGCACCTCTAGCAAATGGAAGGGGAAATTTCTTTATAGTTGTAATGAAGTTAAATACAAACTAGAGAAACAAATAATGGATTCTATAATAGTGAACATTTCATGACAACTTGAAAAATAGCATTTTGTCACAGAAAGGTATTTCTATTAGCTTCATCCAGCTAGTCACAGACTAATTTAAAAAATAGGCTATTTACTATATGAAAGTCGCTCAGTTATGTGCTAAGAGTACAAAGAGGGGAAATACATGTTTCTCTTACTCTCAAGACTCCAAAATATCATTCAAAAATATAGTTCATAATCAGATAATTATAGTTCAGTTCTAATGATGCAGTCCAATAATAAGGTTATGGATAAAGGTTTCAGAATTCAAGAATATGACATGTTAGAAAGTGTTTTCAAAAAGCAATATCCTAAAGCTGAGTATTAGCTAGAGGGCTAGTAGAGAGGTTAAAAGTACAAGTTTTTGTGGGGGTTTTTTTGGTTTGCATTTTGTTTTAATTGAAATATAATGTTACATTATATGTATGTGTAACACATAGTGTTACATTACTTTTGGCTTACAACATAGTAATTCAGGGCAGCCCCGTGGCGCCACGGTTTGGCGCCGCCCACAGCCTGGGGTGTGATCCTGGGGTGTGATCCTGGGGACCCGGGATCGAGTCCCATGTCGGGCTCCCTGCATGGAGCCTGCTTCTCCCTCTACTTGTGTCTTTGCCTCTCAGTCTCTCTCTCTCTCTGAATAAAATAAATATATCTTTAAAAAATTAAAAAAAAAACATAGTAATTCAACAACTCTGTCAATTATGCTATGCTTCCCACGAGTCTAGCTACCATCTGTCACCGTACCTTATAACATAAGGTACAGGTTTTGATGTTAGACAGATCTGAGTTCATAATCCAACTCTACCATTTAGTCCCTCTAATACCTTCTGCAAAATGCTAAACCTTGGTTTCCTCTTCTGCAAGAGTTGATAGATCACATGTCTATAGTAAGGATCAAAATGATAAAGCGTATGAAGGACTTACTTAACAAAATTAGTAGCTATTTAAGATGGGCCTAGCACATTTCTAAGCTTGTTACATGGTTAATTTATATAATTCATTCAACACATCTAAAAATAGGAAGTATGATTAGTCCCATATTACAAATCAAGAAATAGAAGTACCAAGGAAGATATTCAGATGGCAAATAGGCATATAAAAATATACTCCACAAAATAATCATCAGAGGAGTGCAAATTAAAACAACAATGAAATATCACTACTCACCTAGTAAAATAGCCAAAATCTGGAATACTGACAACATCAAATGCTGGCAAGGATTCAAAGCAACAAGAAATCTTATTCATTACTTTTGAGAATACAAAATGATATAGCCAATTTGGAGGATTCTTTTGCACTGTCTTATAAAACTAAACATACTCTTACTGTATGAGCCATTATGCTCCTCGATATTTACCCACAGGGGTAGAAAACTTATTTTCATAAAAAACCTGCAAAAATATATTGATAGCAGCTTTATTCATAATTGGCATAATTCATATTGCCAAAACTTGGAAGCAACCAAGATGCCTTTCAGTAGGTAAATGGATAAACTGTGGCACATCCAGACAATGAAATATTATTCAGTGCTAAAAAGATATGAGGTACAAAGCCAAGAAAATATATGAAGGAAACTTAAATGCATGTTACTAAGTAAAAGAAGTAATTTGTAGAGAATACATACTGAATGTTTACAAGTATATGACTTCTGCAAAAGGCAAAACAAAGAACAAAAACTATGGGGATAGGAAAAGGTGCTTCTCAGGGGTTTGGGAGGGGATGATGGGGTGAAGCACAGAGGATTTTTTTTTTTACAGAGGATTCTTAACACAGTGAATATACTTTGTATAATATTATAATGATGGATACGTCATTATATTGGTTTTCTGAACTCATAGTATGTACAACACAAAGAGTGAGTCCTAAGGTAAACTATGGCTATTAACTCAAGGTTCGCCTATGGTAAACATTGGGTGATTATGATGTGTCACTGTACGTTTCTAAGTTGTAGTAATTATACCACTCTAGTGAGGGATGTTGACAATGGGGGAGGCCATACATGTGTGAAGGCAGGGGTGTATATGGCAAATCTTTGGAGTGCGTGACAATTTTTGCTGTGAAACTAAAGCTACATCGAAATTGTAAATTTACAAGAAATTGGCATTAAATTTAAAATACATACTAAGAAAGAAGAGAGAAAGGCAACTTATGTATGGTAGACTTACTATTTGAACAAAAGAGAGTCTCTATCTAGAGCCTGTATTTTACTGGATTCATTCCGTTCACTTCATCTTTAGAACCTGTCACATAACTAAGGTATATATTATTGGTGGTAGTGGTGATGATGATGATGATGATGATGATGATGTTGGATTAGTAGGGATTAGCTAGTTCAAAGAAACAGGATGGGGACAGTGATAGTAAAGTGCTTTCCTAGCAGAAAGGAGAATAATAGCAGAGGCGGATAGGAGCAGAGGCATTTATATAAAAATGAGATGTGTCTAGGGTCCCTGGAGTGTAGAATGGTGGGGGAAAGGTATATCGCATGGGTTCATGCAAATTCTTACATAAATTGTTAAGGAGTTGAGATTTACTGTGATTCATAGGTGTTTTAAAGAAAAGAAATTAGTTACTATGTATATAAATATATATATATATATATATATATATATATATATATAGAGAGAGAGAGAGAGAGAGAGAGAGAGAGAGAGAGGAGAGAGAGAGGAGGGGAAAGGAGAGAGAGAGAGTCAGAATAACCTCTTTAAAGAGCTAAGTCTAGAAAATTATAGATGATACATTTGAGAATAGTGGAAGTAAGCATTCCATTTAGGAGACTGCTGAAGAACTCTAAGAAAAATAAGAGAAATGAATAAACTAGGATTTAACTGGTGGAGAAATACATGTTAAAAGGTTTGGAGAGAAAATCTGCATGTCTTGATGAATTAATGGCACTTGAATAACTTTATAGAGATGGACTATATACATTCTTTTATTAAAATCCCCCCCTGTCTGAAATCCACCAGAAGTATGTACTTCTAAATCCCTGGCATGAAGAGAACAATGATAATGGTGGTGATGATTTACTTATACCAGATTTCTTTTCTAGTTTCATGAATACTGACAATATAATAACTATCAAAACTGTTAAGGACGGGATCCCTGGGTGGCGCAGCGGTTTAGCGCCTGCCTTTGGCCCAGGGCACGATCCTGGAGACTCGGGATCGAATCCCACGTCGGGCTCCCTGCATGGAGCCTGCTTCTCCCTCTGCCTATGTCTCTGCCTCTCTCTCTCTCTGTGTGTGACTATCATGAATAAATAAATAAAATCTTAAAAAAAAACTGTTAAGGAGGATAAGGGTTAAAGAAATTTTGAAAACATTAGCAAAAATAATCAGATTTTTGTCCTTCAAAATTTCTTAGACTTCTTTTAATATGCTGAAGCACATGAATTTCACTGTATTTTCTAAGCTTCTTTGATAGTATCCCTGATTATGGTGGTGTGTATGTAGACTTTAGAAAACATCATAGAACATTCTCACTGGAAAAATAATTTATGTTTATAATTTATCCTCTGTTCCTTTTTTATCTGATTAAGATACTTTTTTTTTCTCAAGTTCCCTTTATTACTGGTTTTTTCTTATTCTTTATTTCCTATATCAAATGTCACCTTCTCAAACAAAAGTCTACCTGGGTAATCCTATCTGAGGTACCGTAAGTCACCTTTTCTCCCAGATGTTCTATATAATTTCACCTTATTTGCTTCCTTCCTAATATTTCAATATTTTTCCATTTATTTGCTTGCTTACTGTCTCTTTCCACTACATACAATATAAACTTTCTGAAAGATTGTGTCTTTCTTATCATGCTATTTCTAACACTTCAAATGGCAAGGATATAAAAGAAATTCATTAAATATTTGTTAAGTGTATTAAATAGTGAGAATACTTTTAATTATAAAATACAAAATAACTTTGAAACTGCAGAAATATATCTCAAACACCAATCTTCATGAAATTTTTGAGTTCTCAACCTGCAAATTCTTGACTTACTCATTATATAATCAAGACTCTAGAGTTTGTTTAATGTAGTATTCTCCCAAATATTCACTAATAAATAATGTTCCATGGTATTGTTAATTAATACATCAAAAACATATCACATTTTAATGATACTTTTTAAAACAGATTCACTTTTTAAAAATGATAGTTAATAAAGAGACACTTTTTCTAAGAGTGCTATTTGAACAGCAAAAACTGAATTTGAAATATCTTGTGATGATGAAACTAATCGATGGCAGAATTTATTCTTAACGGAGCCACAGGAACACATAGTTATGCTGTGATTTTCAGTACCCCAGGGCCCTAAAGAAAGATCCTTGCAGTAAGAATACAAATCGACTTGATTTTTATGACACCCAAGGTGCCTATGTTTCTCCTCCAAAGTTTTAAAAGGTGTTTATGATTTGAAAAAGTTGACAACCAACATATGACAATGTGAAACATCTCTGAGTTTCCCGTTTCTCATGCTCTCAGACCCTTAGAGCATTGTAGAATTGATGAAACCCCACATCAACTTTTAGAAACATATGCACTAACAGATGAAGCTACAACTGAGATGTTTCAGGATGGTGTTTCCTGGAGCTATCACGCTAGAGTTTCTCTTGTCTCCAGGGTCTATACAGATGCTAATTTTAAGAAAAAAATTAGAAAAATATTATAAGTAAATTAAAATTACTGGAAGGTCTTAGCTCGTCTTTTGGCTACAGTTATTTTCTTTTTGAAAATATATTTATATATAAATATAGACATGTGTATATTCTAGTTTTACTGAAAGGCAGGATGGTATTGTTGAAAAACTAATTAATACCTGAAGACTTGAATTCTGGTTGAACACTATTCCTAATTGGGTGAATTTAGGAAGTCATAAAGAATACTCTTGAGTCAATTTTGTCTCAATATGTTCATCTATAATTTAGAAGAATGCTGATTCTTTATCCACTATAGTCAGCCATGAGTCTAAAGGGTGAATGAGGATGATGTTGATCCACTCGAAGCATTTTTCTTAAGAGTTACTACAGTCAAGACATTTGCTTCTCACTGTAAAAATAGGCGAAAGCACTCGAATATTCATTCATGTCCTTATTGAGCCTAGTTACCTCCTGCTGTGTGTTAGGCTTTGTACTAAGGAGTCAAGTTGTGAAATAGGGTCAGGAAAAAATGATTTCCAATCTAATGGGAGGGGATACACAGATTTTCTCCTCTTTTTCTCCCTCTTTCTTTCTTCCTTCTTTCTATATCTCAAGTATTCTCTCCCCATCTATTTTATTTAACATGTCTTCAGAACAGTATATATAAGATTATGGCATTCAGAAGTATAAGAGTTATTTTATGTGTGGGGTAATATAGGAGTGGGAGAAGGCAGGTGTTCAAAGAAGACTCTATGGAGATTGTGGCATTTTATCTGGATTTTAAGAGGTTAATACACATCTATTATATTAATCTAGGTCTCCTAAAATGTAAATGTACCATAGGCATTCTCAAAAGAATAATTTCCCAATGAAAGAAGCAATGATGGATCAGTAGTTTGTTAAATTATTTCCCTCATATTTTGAATTAATATGGTACAATTAATAGTAGAATATTCTAAAGAGTTCAATTGGGGGTTACTACCTGGCACAAATGAGCAGTTTGTTGTAGCTATGTGGAAAAGGGAAACATAAAATTATTAATTGCTCACTGGTGATTATAGTTTACCATGTTTTTATTTCATTTTCTTCTCACCTCGAGGGAAGGACATATTCCAGTTATAAGTGGAGAAATAGACAACATCCGTTCTCATATTCTTTCATTTGTTGAGACTTTGTCTACATAAAAAGGAAAAATTGATGGCTTCCTTGGAAGTGCAGTTCTGAATATGCATAAAAGGAAATTAGAATTCCTCTTACCCAGCAATCAGAACTTACACAGATTGTAAGGACAACTTGATTGTAGTGAAGAATAAAGGGCCTATAATTTGTATATTGTGAAAGCATGAAATAAATAAATTTGTGGGTTGGCATGAATGTATCTGTGCTAATGAGTTTGTGCCATCCTGAATGTATCTATGCATTCCAATTTTATGATTATCTCATTTTGTTGTAGTTGCTTACCTAATGGTTTAGTATTCTACATTAAATGCTTCATTGTGGAACCCAAACATGTTATTCTATGAAGACTAAAATCATCAACTGATAAGCTCTGGACAAATGATCTTACTGCCTTAATTTCCCGATGGAAATTTCACGAAGTATCATTTTATCTATTCTATATCTGTAAATACTAAATTTTGTACAAAGAGCACTTGGAAAGTCAAACTCATTACTCCAGTATTCACCAGTATTTCATTGAAAAGAAAGGGAGAAACAGTATCAATGTCAGAGGAAGAATAAGACGGTTTGATGTAGTGGAAAGAGAGCTATCTGGGTATGAATATTGGCTCTGCCATTTCAGTTGTCTAATTTGGCAATAAATGTTGGGAAATGGCACCAGTGTGGATGATAATTTTATAAACCTGGACTTGATCAGACACCCAAAACCTCTAGCTTCAAATATGTATCCAAGACATTGTTGTATTACCTATAGGTAAGAGCTGCTGTCTATGGCTGAGAAGTGTATCAGGGCACCATGTCTAAAAAGGCATCTTCTACATTATAAATAGCATGTAATTATGTTTTCTTCATTCCAAAATTTTCTGTGAGATGCCCTCACACTTTCTTGTTTAAGATGACAAGTAATATGTGGGAGGGAGAATGACCCTCCAAAGATGTCCATGCCCTAGTTGCTGGAAACTGCAAATATGTTACATGGCAAAGGGACTTTACAAATGTAACCAAGATTATAGACCTTAAGATAGGGAAATTTCTCAGATTATCTAGGTGGTCCCAGTCTAGTCACAGGACCCCTTACAACAGAGAAATGCATCAGAAGACACAGGCAAGAGAGATACAGCAGCAGAGTAAGTCGGATTCCAAACATGAGAAGGGTTTGATGTGTTGTTCCTGGCTCTGAGATGGACCAGTCCATATGCAAGGAGCAAAGTGATACCCCTAAGAGATAAGGGCCCTCCCAGCTGATAGCCATCATGAAGATGTGGACCTCAGTCCTACAAGTGTAAAAAACTTCATTGGCAACAATTTGAATAAGCTTGGGATTAGATTCTTTCCAGAGCCTCCAGAGAAGAGCTCTGCTGGCCAGCTCCTTGTTATTAGCCCTGTGAAACATGGAACAGAGAAACTAGCCAAGCTCCTCTGCACATAGACTTGTGAACAGCAGAATGTGAAATTGTAAACTCATGTATTTAAACTGCTAAGTGTGTGGTATTTTTTTAAAGAAGTAATGGAAGACTAATACAGTGATTTATGTCAATTTGCCAACACATGGAAATACAGTATCTTGAGTAATTAAGTGCATCTTTTTTCCTAATTTGCTCTGTGGTGCTGTATGGTCTAGCAGCAGCTCGGCTAAATGTAGAAAACTATCATTACTAGCTAAATCCTGAAATGTATCCCAAGAATCATCCATGCAGTGCCTAATGAAATATATCTATCTCATTAGCAAATATCTTGGTTTGCATCCTTTTTCAATTCAAACTTCAATAAATCCAGTGGTGCTTGGTAGAAAACTACTCCTTCTCTTGCACAAAGAATACAGTCTACTTTGCCTCATAATTGAGATGCCTGGGCATCTATAAAGATGCCTACACTGTCCTACAATTAAAGCATTGTAGGAAAAAACCTATATGACTATTTGAATCTCCCATAGAATGGCAGAGCTGGGTTTATAGTAGCAAAGATAATATTTTTTTTTTAGATAATGAGCACAGGCCTCTACACCTATGTGCTCACTCATACCTCCTTCACAGGTGATAACCCTTGTGAGGCTTCAGTTATAAAGCGGAGATATGTCCATGCCATTGTAAACTCTTCTATCTTTCTTATTTATGAGCCAGGCATATGCTATTATGTCTGAGATCTAATGCTTGAGAATACAAGGAGCAGAGTGCAGCATAATGGCTTTGGCCTGCCAGCCCTGCCCATTGGACCAGAGGGAAGGAATCATGATTCCAAGGCAAGAAAATACTCAGGTGGATAGTTATGGCCATGTTAAGGAATGGCTATTGAGTAAAAAGTCAGGAACTGGAAGCCCTGATTCAGAAAAGTCTGGCCAAGACTTTGTGAACTGGAGAGAAGGTAGAGAGATGAAGCAAGGGGCCAGGGAGCAAAGAGAGAATGAATATGTTGTAGGCTTAATAGACTCACACTTGGGTTGGGATAATTGATAAGTATTAATTTCTGGTTTTCAACATGTTTCTGATGTATGGTTTGGCTATTGTATCGTTTTATATTGGCCTGGAGGTGAGCTCTTAAACTGACAGAACAATGTTGGAAGTAGAAGCAAGATGTGCTGAGGGAGTAGAATGAGGGTGATTTAGTTGTAGGTGTAGGTTGTAGATTAGGGTGGAGATTAGAAGAGGAGATGGACTCTAAAGGTCTGAGATCCTTTCTGTTCAGTGCAGACTGTCTTTTATTGGTGTTTCCTGCTGGGTGTGATGTGGAATGGGGTTGTTGGGTATTTTCAAATTTTAATCAGAGGTTTATGTTTTAGAAAGGTTAGCATTGTGGTAATGAGAAGTGTTTTTCAAACTTTGAATCAACAGGGCATCCTGTTAAAATGAAGATGTTCATTCAGGAGTTCTGGGGTGGATACTAAGAATTTGCATTTCTAACAAGCCACCAGGAGATAACTCTGCTGCTGGTCCAGGAAGCACAGTATGTGTGACAAGGATATGGGCACTATATAGTAACATAGTAATACTGGAAATCTTGCAGTTGTCCAAGATAGAATGCTTTTCATAAACTAAAGCGATGGTGGTGAGGAGTGCAGAGGAGAGAACAGAATCAAGGGCATATGCAGAAAAGGGTATTCAGTGCATGGTGACCAACCAGTCACCTTCAGCCCTTTAAGTAAAACACCTGACTACTCGTTGGAAGTCCCACATACCTCCTCAGGTAAAGACATTTGCAATGCTTCTGATTGCTGGCTAACATTTTCTACAATGAGCTTGTTTCTGCAGTGGTGCCTAAATGAGGCTAAAAATCTCACTTAGACACTAATATGTCTTTAATATATCCCTTTAACACATGCTAACGTTTTAACTGGGCTTGTCTCAGTTTTAGACCGTCTGCCAGCAATGGAGGCTATAGTTAGAAATACTTGTCATGTGTGAATATTTGATACTGAGAATTCTGAAAACAAAATCTATAAGACTCACCACACATTCATTAGATGAGTGGGTGGTTAAGCAGCTGCTCTGTTTATAGTCTCCTGCTTGCAGATGTTACCAGCGCAGGCCCAAGAGGGTGGAAGGTGGAAGGTTGGGGTGGGGGTTGCTGGCAGGGTGGTTCAGGGACTGCAGTCCCCATGTGAATAGTCTCCTGAGGTTTTGTTCTGGCGACGTTTCCTGCTCCATCCCATGGTGCCCCTTCTGGATTTTTTTGTGGCCATCAATGTCTAAAATAATCATTCTAGGGTTTATATAGATATATGAAGAGAAATCCTCAGGGTTTGGGACGACTAAACTACGATTTCTGAAAAGACATGTCAAACTTTTTTTAGAAAAACAAATTAAAGGTTGATTACCAACCTGTAGATATGGGAATAAAACAGGCTAGGTGTAGGAAAGGCTCCTTCAATAACATTAATTTAGGAGATACCTACTTTTGGTCCTTAAATAATTGTGATTTATACGGTTATCTAACTCTCAGACTATCTTCAACAGCCATGCCAATCATCATTTTTACTTTAAAGTCATAAGATAAAACATGGAGATACTTATTTCAGACTCAGTGGGTTTTTCTTCCATTTAACAAAATACCCAAAGTGGCATAATGTCTATCTTCATTTCACACCATTTACATTTGGATTATATGGAATTTGGGTGAGGCATTAAGGTTTGATTCATTACCATTTCCTGCAGGTGCTGTGCATCCTTTTCAGACACGTGTTTAAATCTTTTGGTGCATCTCATTTCCAAGTAGTCTTATTATTAGAAGGCAAGTGAGTCAGAAAAGAGTCTTGAGTATGATTTTAAATGCACTAAACTCAGAAGTAATTAGAAAGTCTACCCCTGCCTCTCTCTCACTCTCTATTTCTCTCTCTCTCTCTCTCTCTCTCTCTCACACACACACACACACGCACACGCACACACACATTCTCTATCCTTATTCCTACTCCTAACCTACCCCTATCCCTCTCTCCTTCTCCCCATTGTATCTCTCTTCTTTTTTTCTCATCTAGATCAGAAGGAAGGGGCAAGGGGGTATGGCTTCCAAGCTAGGAACCAAGACACTAGGGTATAACGGTCTAATTGGTAAAAATCTCTTGTGACTTCTTTATATCGGTTTCTCCAGCAGCAAAATGGAGCTGGAAAATGGATAATTAATACAATTACACACACACACATATACACACACATAGTACATACTAAGAAATGTTGCTATTGTTGCTATTGTTGGGAGGACCGACAGGCTTTCTTTAGCTGGAATACCTTGGTGTTCAGAACAAGTTAAACTTCGCATTTAAATTTCAGACTCAAACTTTTTCTTCTGCCCTTCAGCCACTTTGCATATTAAGTCCTGGGATATATCAAAAACTGCACGCCGCCTCTAAGTAGAATATAAGATGGCTATTAGAGACTCAGGTCTTAGTCCATTTAAGGATTTAATGATGTGTCAGAAACTGAAATTGACTTAAATTTGTCAGAGGGGATATATCAGGTAGAATCTGCGAGTAGGTCAGATTCAGAATCAGCCAAAGGTTTAGTTTCCTCCTGCCTTATCTCTTCTATGCACATTAGTTTTGACTATGCCCCCCACGTGATCCCCAGGCTCTTTCTTTTTCTCTGTGCCCTACTTTGCCACAAGGGTACCTACCAAGGGGCCTCTGTGGCTGGTTGGTTTTCCCATTTAAAGTTATTCAATCTCTTATCTCCTGAAGAATACCGTGTGGTTCCCTTGATTGGTACATAATGAATTGACTGCTAGTGTCTCCACTGGTTATTAAAAGTGCAGTCTTAGGGAAAGGACTTGAATTCTTGATGCCTCAGTTTGTTTTTTGTTTTTGTTTTTGTTTTGCCTATGAAAGTCATGGCCAAACTTGTCCCAATCCACATTTTCTACCTAATCAACGAGGAATTCTTTATATGAAGCTGCTGATGAGTTCAATATTTTATTTGCTATACATTCTGCAACATATATTTTATGTCTGTGTGTGTGTGTGTGTGTGTGTGTGTGTGTGTAGTTGACTGTTTGCCTACAATACTTTATTTTCTATCACTGAATTTTATATACCCTTTAAGATCTGGAGTAGTTCTCCTTTCCTCTTCAATGAGCCTCATTCTGACGTTCCCAGTGGAAGGAAAGTCTTGCCATCTCCCATCCAAATATTAACTAGGCCTGATGCTGCTTAGCTTCTGAGATCAGACTAGATCGGGTATGGTCAAGGTGGTATGGCTGTAGATGAAAGTCTTGCCTTCTGAACAATATCTTGGCATAAATTTGACAGTCATAATATAATGCTTTATTGTAGAAGATGAATATTCTTTAAAACAATAAAATTACAGTTTTATATAAATTTTACCTACTCACCAAAAGAAATTAGAATACATAAAAATAATTAGTAGAGCCTTTAAAACATCTAAAGCCCAGTTATTCAGAAATGAGAATCAAGTTAATATTAAGATAATATTATAGATATGTTTCTATGAATATGTAATGGAAAAAATAAGAGATGAGTATGGATTATAGATACATGCATGAATAAGAGTTGAATAAATTTAACAGTAATTATTCAATTTTCTATTAATTGAGCAGAAAGAAAGGAAAATGGAACAGTACAAATTGCTAAAAGTTACAATAGTTCTTCACAAAATAAAGGTATTAATCCCTCTAAATTCTTCCTGGTTAAAAAAAAAAAAAGTTTGCTAAGCAATCCAGAACTTATTGTTTTTAAAATTAGTGTTTTGATTTTAGATCTTGTGAACTTCCAGGTATAAAAAAGGAAAAAGTTTTGCTCCCACACTTTTTCCTACTTGCCTGCTCTCACTTTTCAATTTTGCTCTTCCCAAGCACTATGTTTACTTGGTCGAGGTTTGTAATATTTACCTAGGTTTCTGTAACAACTACACTTAGGCATATTTCTGATGATTATTTAGTAGGAATTCTGTATTCAAGTAGATAATTCATTATTTGTCTATTTCTACTCACTGATTTAAAAAAGTATTTAGTCTTGTTTGGCTCGATTTCATTGTTAAGGAGTTTTTTCAGGAAGACTTATAGGTGTTTTATTCCTTTATGTCTTCAATGCATAAGCTTATTTATCTACTGCCTAAAGAGGATAATGAAAATGACCAATATTCCTACCACTTATTCACATTAAATGTTATATATGTGCATGTGGTTAAAAACCAGAGTAAAGAAAACTATAATCTGAAAAAGTCAAAGCCTCCTTTCCCACCCTAGTCATTCTCAAAGTTGACATATGTTACTTTTTCATTTTTTTTATATTTCCTTACATGCACAGTGGTATGTATTAACTGTGTTTATATATCTATCTCTTTTTTCTTTCACACAAAAGTCATTTTAAGCAAAGAAGCATCACATTTCACAATGTTCTTTGCCTTTATTTTATAATTTAATAACAGTTCTTTGAAAACTTTTCATATTACCATTGAAAAGTCATTTAAGTGGGGATCCCTGGGTGGCTTAGCAGCTTAGAGCCTGCCTTCAGCCCAGGGCGTGATCCTGGAGTCCCCGGGATCGAGTCTCACATCAGGCTCCCTGCATGGATCATGCTTCTCCCTCTGCCTGTGTCTCTGCCTCTCTCTGTGTGTCTCTCATGAATAAATAAATAAAATCTTAAAAAAAGAAAAGAAAGGTCATTTAAGTAAAGGCTTCATGATTATCTATGATGTGTTCATTGTAGTATTTGTTTAAAAATCATTCCTTATTGGTGGACATACTTTCATAAAACAGTGACTTTTCAGTTCCTGTAAGATGATTCAAAATGATACTCAGTACTTCAGTATGTCTCTTAACCTTCTGATAGATACTCTTGTCTGCAAGATTGATTATTTCCACAAGGTATGCTACACATAGATCTGCCAAATACACATGTTTGAGAAGGAATCACTGATATTTGTCAAGAGCTTTGCCTCAGGATTACTCCTGTTTGATTCTGGCCAGAACAATATTTCATCATCTGATAATCTTCTCTTGTAGGGGTTACATTTTTCATGATATAGTGAAAATTTACAATGAATGCTTTTCTCAGAAATCTTAACATATGATGCCTTATGAGATTTATTGGAAAGACTCTTTAAGATAAAACTATTTTAGTCCTTTATTTTCCACTGAATCCTATTTGATAAGAGAAAAAAAAAGACAAAGGATCAAAGTAGGCATGTACCTTGTAGTTACTAAATTTTATACATAAATATATATATTATTTGTATTTCTGTCTAAATAATTATTTAAATATAAGACATGTTGACTCTTGGATATTTGCCCTGAAAAAATTCACATTACCAGTTTTTAAAAATTAAGCAAATGTGCATCCCCTGCAAGTGATTTATATTTTCTCTTAAATTTGAACAGTAAATTGATTAATTTTTTGAGTTCTTTCATTTTTTTCCAGTATGGTCTGAAAACAAAAGGTTATATGTCTCCACAAACTAAAGATCTCCTCTAGCATTTGTAGACTGGCATCTCCCCACACATAGAAAGTCAGCTGACAAGAACCAGTTTAGAGCAGGAAATCACCAATAACCGCTGGGCTCATGCTCAATCTCTGCCCCAGGGGCCTGGCTTAATTGTGATTTGAGAATTTCTGTATTTGCAAAAATATGCTTTATTTTCCCACAAATCAAGAATATAGGAAGGAAAACTACTTGAAGATAACTTTTAAATTAGTGATGTTTCTAAGGACAGAGGCATCTGTAGCCTGATTGGTACCTTGCCATGCTTGAGAAAACAGCTCTACCACAATGCAGCTTCTGCAAAAGAGTAAAATGAACATATTCTTATGCAAGTGTTACAAATTTTCAATATTTAATCCCTCCAGTATTATACATAGTGTGACTATTTTTTTAAACATTTGGAAACACACCTATGTGTGTGCATTTCTGGTCTGGGGGTTTTTAGAAACAGAAAACACTGGAGTACTGAGGACCAATAAGATGTCAAGAGACTCTAGCATGGTGTGTTGCTATAGAAGTTAAGGAAACTCCTACATCACTGCACCACTTTGCAGCTCTGTCTGCTGAGACAGATGACTCTGGTGTCCATGGGTCCCTAGGAATGAGTATAGAGAGTTAGAGAGACATCATTAGCTTTTAGGAAAGTTAGCAATGGGAATGGGCTGAGTTCTCTTTCTAAGTACTGTATTGGAAGAGAGATGGGAACACAGATCAATAGAATATGGCGCAAAACCTAGAAACAGACCCACACAAATATGTTAGACTGAATTTTGACAAATATGTGTATAAGCAATTCATTATTCCCAAATGGTGCTAGACCAAATGGACATCCATAGGCAAAAAATACAAACTTCAAACTAAAAATCCTCATATTTTACACACTGATTAATTCAAAATGGATCATAAGTTTATGTGTAAAATATATAGCTATAAAAATTTTAGGAAAAATATTCAGAACCTAGAGCTTAGTGAAGAGGTCTTAGACTTGACAATAGAAGTGCAACTTATATGGAAAAATTGATAAATCAGTTCTCTTCAAAATTAAAAATTCTGCTCTGCCAAAAACTCTTGTTAAGAGCAGGAAAGTCAAGCTACAGACTGCAAGAAAATAATTGCTAACCACATATCTTACAAAGGACTAATATCTAGTATATGTAAAATCCTCTCAAAAGTTGGCAATTAAAAAACAAAGAATTGGAGCATATTCGGGTGCCTCAAGTCAGTTAAGTGTCCAGCTCTTGATTTTGGCTCATGTCATGATCACAAGGTCCTGGCATCAGGCCCCATGACAGGCTTCATGCTCAGCACAGAGTCTGCTTGGGATTCTCTCCCTGTCCCTCTGCCCTCTTCCTACCTTGTTCTCTATATCTCTAAAATAAATAAACCCCCAAAAATGATCAAATTAGAAAATGGACAAAAAGCATAAAGAACATTTCAATGAAGAGGATATACAGATGGAAAACAGGTACATGAAAATATATTCAACATCATTAGCTTTTAGGGAAATATAAATTACAAGGGCAATGTGGTATAGCTACATACCTATTTAGATGGTTAAAATGAAATAAAAAATAACAGTGACAACATTAAACCTGACAAGGGTTCAGAGCAGCTGGATCACTCATTTGTTACCATAGAAAAACAAAACAATGCAGCCACTCAAAACAGTTTTTTTGTTTGTTTGTTTAATATATATATATATATATAAATTTATTTTTATTGGTGTTCAATTTGCCAACATAGAGAATAACACCCAGTGATCATCCTGTCAAGTGCCCCCCCTCAGTGCCCGTCACCCAGTCACCCCCACCCCCCCTCCTCCCCTTCCACCACCCCTAGTTCGTTTCCAAGAGTTAAGAGTCTTTATGTTCTGTCTCCCTTTCTGATATTTCCTACCCATTTCTTTTCCCTTCCCTTCTATTCCCTTTCACTATTATTTATATTCCCCAAATGAATGAGAACATATAATATTTGTCCTTTTCCGATTGACTCATTTCACTAAACATGCTATTACCATACAACTCAGGAATTCCACTATTGGGCATTTACCCCAGAGAAATGGAAGCATATGTTTACCTGTACACAAATATTCATGACAACTTAATTATTAATGGCATATACTAATAGCATCCTAGTATCCTTCAATGGTTGACTAGTAGAAACAAAACAAAACAAAAAGAAACAACATCCTGCTACATCCATACCAAAGCTTACTAAAAGATAAATAGATACAGATAATCAAATGACACAAGTTCCATGAATCTGAGGAGAACACTGCTGAGTGATGAAAACCCAAGGACTTTCCTTATCAGGCTCAAGGACTGATTCCTTATATATGATTCATTTGCTTCTTTAATTGAAGAATGATAAAAATCGAGAAGAAATTGGTGGTAGTCAGTGAATCAAAATGGGGACGTCAAAGTGGGGAGGAAGTAAGAAGGATATGGTTGTGTTTACAAAAGGATAACACAAAGGTCTTCATGGTGGCCAGCTGTGATGTTGGATACACCAATCTATATCTCTGATAAAAATGCAAAGACACACACACACACACACACACACACACACATGAATGAATACATGTAAAACTGAAAAAATCAGAACAAGATGGTCAACTTTGTCAATGCCACCTTCCTGTAGCACTGACATAATTGAGGCATGTACTTTATTGTGGTTGTAGTATGTACTCTACATTTCCAAGTAAGTTACCACTGGGAAACTAGGTAAAAGGTACACAAGACCTATGATTTATTTCTCTTTTTTAAAAATTTTATTTATTTATTCATGAGAGACACACAGAAAGAGGCAGTCATAGGGAGAGGGAGAAGCAGGCTCCCTCCAAGGAGCCCGATGAAGAACTCCATCCCAGGAACCTAGGATCACAACTTGAGTCAAAGGCAGATGCTCAACCACTGAGCCACTCAGGTGCCTTATGCTTTATTTCTTACAACTACATGTTAACCTAAAATTTTTCTAAAATAAGAAGGTTGAAGGGCACTTGGGTGGCTCTGTCGATTAAACATCTAGCTCTTGATGTTGGCTCAGGTCATAATCTCAGGGTCCTGAGATCGAACATAACGTTGGGCTTTGTTTTGGACATGGAGCCTACTTAAGATTCTCTCTCTCTCTCTCTTCTCTCTTTTTGTTCCTTCATGCTCTCTCTTTCTCTCTCAAAAAAAAAAGGAAAATAAAGAAATGAAAGGAAGTAAAGAAAAGGAAAGAAAGAAAGAAAAGAAAAGAAAGAAAAAAAAGAAAAGAAAAGAAAAGAAAATGCTTTCATCATGTTTCACTCAACTTCTAAATCACCAGTTCGTCAGCTCTTTCTATCAGGATCCTTTTGTATTCTTAATAATAAATAAATAAATATTTTAAAAGAGATTATATATTTTAAAAAGACATCTAGAAAGAAGGGAGTATTTACCTACTGCATAAGAACCATTATGATGATTCCTTAGGGACGCCTGGGTGGCTCTGTGGTTGGGCATCTGCCTTTGGCTCAGGTCATGATCCTGGGGTTCCTGGGATCATGTCCCACATCAGGCTCCCCACTGGGAGCCTGCTTCTCCCTCTGCCTGTGTCTCTGCCTCTCTCTGTATGTCTCTCATGAATAAATAAATAAAATCTTTAAAAAAAATTAAACTGAAAGCTATTGGTTGGTAGGGTAATACCTTCAGAAAACATAATAGCCTAGAATTTTGTACCTTGAAAACTTACATTTCGAGAAAATGTTTGAAATTTTCACACAAACAAATCCTTAGAGATTTATCACACAATGCACAATCAAAATATGTAAAAGAATGTATTTGCAAAGAAGCAAAATGATCCTAAGAATATATGAGTTGTAACACAGAATGATAAAGATTCTGAAAAATACATGAGTAAATCTAAATAAACATTTTCTCAACAAAGAACAACAAAAATAGTGTATAACTTGTGGGTTTAGAATAAAAATTTTGGACAAAATATAATGTAAATTGGGAAAGTTAGTCATTGTTAAGCATTCTATGGTCCTTGAATTAACATGTTAAGGATAAGACCTACTACCTATAGACTTTAAGTGTGAATATTAAAATCGCTGGAAAAACATCTGAAGATAGAAAAAGTGTAACTTTAAAAATATAAAGGAAAACTATTAAAAACATGAATCATTGTAAAAGAAGAAAAACTGCACAAATGATGCTTAAAAGGTGGTAGAAATAAATCTAAGTATATTATAAACCTCTGAATAAGTATCTTATTAAAAAGTAAAAGTCTTGATGGCTTCAAAAAATAATTCAGCTATGTATGTTTCAGTGATAGTAAACTAAGAAATAAGAATAAAAATATTAACATTTAAAATTAAAGCATTACCAGGGTTAACAGAAAATTCACATGATCTCAAAACATCACCCTACAGACCACTTAAAATTTTGAAGAAAATGTAAAAAGTATTGCTCTACCCAATGTAGAGATCAGAAAGTTTGAAAGTTGCAACCCAGGAGAAAGGATGAAATATGACACAATTGTGACAATGAATAAGCTACAGTTACACATACTGGGTAACCTCGCAAATACGACATCAAGTGAAAAAAAGAAAATTGAAAAAAATTGTGGTCCCATTTATATAAAATCCTAAAGCCTGCAAAGGCAAATATACTGTTTTGGGGTGCATGCATGTGTGGTAAATCCAGAGAAATGAATGAGGGGCAGCTACATACAAAATGGCTTTCTTCTGAGGACTAGGATGTTAGGGGGAGGGGTGAAAGAGCCTCAGAGACTGACATAGTTTTATGTATTTAAATTGCCTGGAGATTACAAGAGGATGTGTATGATTTTCACACTTTCACATGGATTCTTTGTGTACATTTATTAAATATCCAAAGAATTTAATACAAGAATATTAAGTAGAATGAAATAAAAGGAAAATATATAAGACTAAGGATTAAACACTGAAAAGAGATTATGATAATAATTGTAGGTGACTGAAAAATTTTGAAACCTGGCCAAGTTGCCAATAGGTGAAACTCACTTGGAGGGGAAAAGGTAATTATAAAGAGTACATTAAAGGAGATACAGATTTCCACCCCCCCCCCATACTTCAATGGTGTGCAATGCCTCACTAAACAATTACTCTCACATTCTGGAATCTCTTGCACAAAGTTTCCCTCATTACACAACCCACACTCGGCCTTCCTGCAGGTTAAGGTCAGAGCCGGCTGCTTGTGAGGACCCACTGCTCCCTGGTGATGGTTCCATCAGAGCAGATCCTGTATTCTCTCCTAGCTCCTAGGCTGCACTGTCTACCATTCAACTGTGAGTTCTGTGACAGCAGGCATCCAATGCAATGCATTCCATATTGGAGAAACTTCATAAAAATTATTAAATAATTAAGTGAACAAACAAATGTATAAATAAATGATATAGTGGAGCAATTGTTGCTTCTTTTCAGATGATTCAGTAAAATAGATTTAGTGAAGTGTTTTAAACTATATTGGAAAAATTATTTAAACTATGGTCACTCTCTCTCTTTCTTTTTCCAACTTTTCTCCAGAAAAAGAGCATTGATTGGACCTCAAAGATAAGTTGTGTTTTTTTTTTTTAGAGATAGCTAATTAATATAAAAGGGTGTATGCACATCCACTTTATCTCAATAATGCTTTCAATAATTTATTAAAGCATTTCTGTCAATGGAGGGCTCTTAATTATCCATTGCAGGAATTTCAAAATATCCATCTCTTGCTCAAGGCACAATAGTATGTCCGGATCTGAGCTCACTTTGAACCAACTGCATTCCTCTAAATATTAACATTATGAAGGTGTCAGTAGGCATTACAACTGTATAAAAAGACTAAAGATTTCATTCACTTTTAGGTAAAGCAAGATTATGAAAAGAAAAATGAAGTGGGATTTCCCCATACACTTTTGGCAGACGGGAAGCAACAAGCTTCATTTGCAGCTAATGAGTAAGTAGATGTAAAAGTAAGCAGAGAAAGGGTGCCCGCAACCGATCTGGAGAGAGCACAGATGGAGCAAACAGGTGGTGTGGACGCAGCAGGGGCTGATGATGAATGGGATACTAATGGTGGAAAAATATGACCAGATTCAGTAAGAGTCAGATGCATTTCAGCACAGGCTACTAAATTTTAGAGGGCAGAATCCGGAACCCATCTGTGGCATTTCGGTTGATAATAGGAAAATGGCCAGCACTTGAAAACAATGCCATGCTTCTGTCCTATTGAACAAAGAATTTGGTATTAGCCACCCAGGATGGATAAATTATTTCTAAAATTCTATTGTGGGACTTGAATGGAAAATCTAGTTACCAGGTAGGAATTTTAAAAAGGTATTTGTATACAGCTAAAGAAATGAATATTTTCTATCGAACACAGCAGTATGGAGTATATGATAAAAGAAAGGGTAGAAGTTCAAGGAAGCATGGCCTTCTTTAACTTCATTGGCAGTGATCCTTGATGTGTCAACAGAGTCTTGATTCAGTGGCTGACACAATGAAATACATCACTATGAAAATGTTTCCAACTCACAGTGCAACAGAAACAATAAGACTTTTCACATACTATGAAAACCTATTCCTTGAGATAGAAGTACAAATTGAAAAACATAATTGTCTTTGTTTCGTCTCTTGAAATATTTCCTTCTACAAATGAATTTAAATAGAACTGTTTTAAGAATTTTGGGGGCCTGGTGACTCAGTCTGTTAAGCGTCGGACTCTTGATATTGGCTCAGGTCGTGATCTCAGGGTTGTAAGACTGAGCCCTGTGTTGGGCTCCATGCGTCGAGTCTGCTTAAAATTCTCCCTCTCCTTCTGCCCTGGCCTCCAAACCCTGCTCTCTCTCTCTAAAAATAAATAAATAAATAAACAAACAAATAAATAAATAAGTTAATTACAAAATTGAAAAATATATGCATCACTTTTGAAAACCTTTAAGAAGTTTGTTAAAGGTTTCAAAGATAGTAATTAAAACACTGACTCATAACTCTTTTACATATTTGCTCCTTCTGTTATATGAGAGTTACAGAAAGAATTTTATGTTTTCATACATATTCTAAGTTCCCATATATCGCTAAATAACTTGAATCAGTCCCACGATTAGCACAGTAGAGTCAGAAAATCTGCAGAGGTGCTCTGTGTTCTCTCGTGCTATATCCATAAAATGCCAAGTCAGGACTTTGGTGTATCAGCCTGATGTAAAATGTCACCTGCACACAGATTAGTGCCCGCATTCCATGTTGGCATTGTCTATCGGTAGTTAAATACATCAATGTTAATATAGTGTCTGGACATAGAAAAAAAGTCATTTATTTGGAAAATGGGTATGCAGTGCAAGTATTAGGGCAAAGCAGAAAAAGGAAGTGTAGCAGGAATTGTAATTCTAGGTTTTTACTTTAGAATTGTGATCTTTGACAAACAGTGAAGGTTTTATTATATGCTTTTTATCTGCAGTATATCTTTGGGAAATTCAAGGATGAGAGATTATGGTCTATGAATACAAATAAGAATATAAGTTTTTAGTAATTTGAAGCGTAAATCTAATTTTTTTTTTACCTCTCTCCCATGTGATGAAACCAAAAGGTTTGTATATACAATCCTCAAATGATACAGTTGGTGCTAAGTTCTATAATAGGAATATGTGGAAAACATACAGTTTTAAATGAAGTTATTTTCTATGTCTAAGTATTGATACATAAAAATCAGAAAGGTTGTCTTAGTATTTTAAATGCCTGGTATATACAATACTCAAATGATACACTTGGTGCTAAGTTCTATAATAGGAATATGTGGAAAACATACAGTTTTAAATGAAGTTATTTTCTATGTCTAAGTATTGATAAATAAAAATCAGAAAGATTGTCTTAGTATTTTAAATGCCTCTTACCTCATACATGCATTGATTTACATGTTTGGTCCTCATGAACGTGATTCTACAGAAATGACTGATTATTAAATGAATATACACACATGATTTACTGCTCCTTTCTAAAAGCAGTTTGTAATATACCGAGTGACAGAAATATCAGTGATCATGTTGCAATAGGAAGTGGATCCCCAAAGCTGAACTCAAGTACTGGTATTGGGAATGGTGGGAAAGAAATAAATTAGGATTTTTCAAAAAAATTGATGTTTATAAAGAAGTGGAACATGGGAACTGTTACAGGTTGAACTGCATCCCCTAAAAAGACAAGTTCAAGTACTAACCCCTAGAATCTGTGACCTTATTCTGAAATAGGGTCTTTTCAGATACAGTCAAGTTAAAATGAGGTCATGCTTGAGTTAGGTGGCCCTTTAATCCAATAGGATTGGCATCCTTGTAGGAAAAGGAGAAGAGACACAGAAACAAACACACTCAGAGGAACGATGCAGTGTGTGACTTGGGAGCGTCATCTGGAGTTAGACAGCTATCAGCCAACAAACAGGGAACATTGCCGGTAACCCACCAGAGGCCAGGAAAGAGGCATGAAACAGATTTTCCCTCCGACTACTCAATAAAGAGCCAAACATGCCAACACTTTGATTTTGGACTCCTGGCCTCCCAAACCATGAGACAATACATTTCTGCTGTTTTTAGTCATCTGGTTTCTGGTACTTTGTTATGGTAGCCCTAGGAAACAAATACAGGAGGAGTTGGGGAAGCCTCCAAAATTTAAAAACCGAGTTAAAGGGTAAATAGTAGCAAACTTCAATGGAAGCAATAAGGTTAGCAGAGGGAACTAGGCTAGTTCAAGATATGGCCTATGCTCTCAGTTCACTTTTAGAAATCTTAATGTTTATTTTTACTCCAGTGGGATGTAACAGTTGAATCAATCGCCCTTTTGTGGGAACATCTTCTTTGTGTTCCAAATGGCACCTGGTCCATTTTTATGTCCTGGAACTTACTTATCAAACCGTGACTATCGTCCTTTTTTTCATTGTACTGGGGCCACTGAGGATGAAGCCTTTTCACTTTTGAATCCTGAGCAAACAGCAATGCCTGTGTTGAGTAAGTGGACAATAAAGGTTTGTAGAATGGATGAGAGAACAAAAGGTGCCCCAGGATAAAGCTTCGGGAATGATCAGTATGATTGGTAGGGCCACATCTGACTTCCTATGACCTGTGACTGTGGTATGTTACCTGGAAAGGGGACTCTGAAGGGGTTTTGTAGATGTCTTTAAGATTTCAGACCTTAGAACAAAGAGCATGCACTATAGTGTCATCTAGGCTAAATCTAATCAACGGGACCCCCAAAAGCAGAGAATTCTCTCCAGCTGGAAACAGAAGAGATGCAGGAGCAGAAAAAGTTAGATTTGAAGCATGGGAAGGGCTTGATGGTTTGGTTACTGGGTAGAAGGTAGAGATGCAGGATCCTAAGAACCCCAGGTAGCCTTTAGCTGGGGAGAAGCTTCCAAATAGCAGCTGGAGAAGGAATGTGGTGTCAGCCCTACAACCACAATTCTGCCAACAGATGAATCAGCTTGGGAGCAGAGTCTTTCCCTGGTGCTTTCCGATAATAGCCCAGGCTGCCTGCTACCTCCATTCCTGCTTCTGAGAGACTCAGCCAAGCCATATGTGCTCCTGACCTACAGATGCTGTATTGTATTGTGTGAAGCTGCTAAATTTGTAGTAATCTGTTTACCAGCAAGAGAAAACTAATATGTGGTTATTACTTAAATATTCCAGTGGATAAGAACCCCAAAGGATATAAAGACAAGCATGGGAGTTTGAGGAAAACGTGGGATTTCAAAGCCAAACTGGCTGGTTTCAAATTGCCCTCTATCACTTAGCTCTCAAATGTTGGACTATTCATTTACTTTAAAACTCAGTTTTTATTTCTGTAAAGTGGACATTTTTCTACCTTACAAAATACTTGAGAAGATAAAAGAAGAAATAGGTTAATATAATCAAAAAGCTTAAAAGAGTGCCTGACGTATAGTAAGGTAACACTTTAACTGTAAGGTATTTTCATTGCTATTATTTTTGTTTAGGGACACGGAGAAAAAAAACACATAGACTAGCATAATAAGCGTCTGATATATGCTTATCAAACAAACAAAAATAACATGTTAATGAAAGGAACAAACGAATGAGAAAAAAATCATAAAGACATGGAGAATTTCTGGAGAGCAAAGTCTAACTGAATTTGAAGCAGGAGTGACTTTTGAGAAAGATGATAGTAAAGGGTAATTAGAAGCTCCAAAGGAGGTTAGGTCCTAAATTCATTGAGGAAGAATTTTGATCTGGTCCATTTATATATCTTCTTCAGTGACCCTCATGATTCCTAACGTGTCATAGGTCGTCAATAAATATTTCATAAATGGCAGAAGGAAAAATGAAAAAGTTTTGGGTTTGGGAACCCAAAGATCAGTGTGCTGACAGTTTCTGTGTACTGATACACACAGGTCACTTTGTGAGGAATCTTGTCAAAAAAACAATGCTCAGAGACTCAAGGAGCCAGTATTTTGGATATGGAGCATTAGGAATGCAGATAGGGTCACCTGTGCCGAATGTCACAGGGACACAGCAAGAAAGGAACATGATTCTGAATGATGGTCAAGTTTAGGTTGATATGAATTTATTAACACAGAGCATATGGTTTTGTGTCTTTTTCCAAAGTGTTCCACCATCCAGGAGTGGAAGCAGAGAGTGTGGAGAGTAAAAATCAGATCACTGAGGTGCAAAGTTAAGGCTTCATGGATTAATGATTGGGGATTTAAAAGAGGGGGCAGGGAGCAAAAGATCAAGAGAGGCTGAAGGACTAAGAGCTTGAAATAGACCAGCCAGAGGTCAAGATGATTGCAAAGAATAGATTTTTTTAAAGATTTTATTTATTTATTCATGAGACACAGAGAGAGAGAGAGAGAGAGAGAGAGAGGATGAGAGAAAGGTAGAGACACAGGCAGAGGGAGTAATAGGCTCCCTGCAGGGAGCCTGATGTGGGACTCAGGTCCAGCGTCTCCAAGACCAGGTCCTGGGCCGAAAGCAGTGTTAAACTGCTGAGCCACCCAGGCTGCCCCTGCAAAGAATAGATTAAGGCAGCTTAAAGGAGTGGAAGATCAGGAAGACATGTAGCAAGAGAAGACTGTCTTAATTTTAAATCTTATATATGGCAACGTTTTTAATGATGGCAAGATCCGAGACATAGATGACATATATGGACTACACATGAAAACCATTTGTATCTGTTAGTGGCATATTTTATCATGGAGCAGTGATCAAGTCATATGCGCCAATCACATGGGTATAAGTAGTCAATCCATGAGCTTAGTACTCCAATCTTAGGTGTGGTGTTAAAGCCTCAAGACTGTCTGCTGGAAGGAAGAGGAGTTGTTGAATCTAAAGGTAAAATTAGAAACTCAAAAGCTCAGCCATTCAAACATTTCTTGATGACTTCCCAGTGTGATGGCCATAGTGCTAGACAAGAGAGAGATGAGAAAAAAGCATGTTTCCTGATCTTGAAGCATTCTTCCATAGAAAGGAAAAATTATATGGCCTTCTCTTTTTCTCATCTTTAAGGAGCAGAAAGTTGTGATTTCAAATTGTAGTGGAGAGGCCCACACGGGAGAGTGCTATCATCTGAGGGGAACCAGTCTACTTCCATACTACCCTGCCCATGGCCCATCTTGTCTGAAGGGACCAAATTTCAACTGATAAGAGACTATCAGTAATGCTAATGGTATATGTCCACTTTGGAAAAACTTTTAGTAGAATTTCTAAGTTTAATTTAACATGGAAACATCCCATGACACATCCCATTACTAAACTTAATTTAACATACAAACATCCCATGATCCTTTCTATTCCAGCTGAAATGGGTGCCTGTACACATTAAAAAAAAAAAGGCAATAGTATTCACAACAGCTTTTAGCTTTATTCATTAACAGTGCCAAATTGGAAACAACCAATACGTTCCACCTACTTTCACGTATACATTTTTTTCTGTATGGATTTTGCCTCATTTTGTATACTCTTATTCTCTAAATTAAAATACCTATTAAAATTCTTAAACAAATAAAATTATCATTTTATTCTGGGTGATTTCAATCAATGGCTTTTATAGTTAATAATATGATGCAAAATACCACTTGAAAATAAAATATGCAAGTATCTGAAAAGTGTTTGAATCCCTCCCATTGCTTTTGCACTTCAGGCATAAGTTAAGCTCAACGTGAGGAGTAACTGAACATGCGCTCAGAGGAATGAGTAAGGTCATTCAAGCAACAGTGAAATGGTAATCAAGTAGTCATGGAGGAAGACTGCTGTGAGAGGAAGTAGAGGCAAAGTCTAGGGTAGTGAAGGTGCGGGGGGGAAGGGCGTGTATCAAGCTGGATATAGCACAAGAAGTGGATAAGAAGTTCAGGGGCTCCACTGACTCATCTGTCTGTATTCCTGAGCATTAACCAGCTCCCCTTGCTGAAAAATCGCCCTTGGATATGACAACACATGGCTGCTTCCATAGATGGATTATATAAAAATGTCAAGTTGAGCAGATATGACTATTTTCAAAATCTGCTTTCTCTTAGAAAATTATTCATTATTTCTCCTCAATTTATTCTTTCACCAATATAATCATTTTCCTTTATATTGCTCTAGCATAGGTCCAAATTGTCCATTGTCACTTTTCACTTGTAAATCCGAGTTCTAGGCATAATTATTTTCTCCCTGTTTTGAATGATTTATGAGCCTTATTAAATATATATATATATTTATATATATTCTCCTATGTCAACAATAAGTACATTTTTTTCTCCAATTAAGCCTTTTTTTTTTCCTTCAGGAGAGAACTAAAGTGTGTGTTCAATTATATGCAGAATGTTATGTTGAAATGAATGTTAATACATTTAATCTAAAGGTCCAGGGTCCAATTCCTTGGGCAAGTAATACCAGATCTTGCCCACTACATTTAAGTACTAAGAGGGCATGATTTTGTTTTCTTTTGTTTACTATTGCATCCCCAGCATGTAGGAAAGTTCCTGATACACAGATGGTTCTCAGTAATCTTTTCTTCTACAAATTTTGTGGATCAGAGGCTTTTTTTTTTAAGATTTATTTATTTATTTATTCAGAGAGAGCGAAAGAGAGGCAGAGACACAGGCAGAGAGAGAAGCAGGCTCCATGCAGGGAGCCCGACGTGGGACTTGATCCAGGGTCTCCAGGGTCACACCTGGGGTTGCAGGCGGCGCTAAACCGCTGCGCCACCGGGGCTGCCCCAGAGGCTTATAATAATCCATAAAAATGCCACGGGGTGAAGCAGAGTTAAGAATCCCATGAAAAGGATGGGAGTTTCTCAGAAATGGACTCCCCCTCCCATAGCGGTGGGGATTCCATGGTGGTCTTGACCAGTCGGCCAGGGAACCCGACAGAGATACTGTGAGGGGTGGACCCCTTCTGTCCACAGATCACCTATCATTTCCAAGGGAAAAATAGAAGTGTTCTCAGAATCCTGAGAGGACATGGAACAGCCAGGATTTCCCCAGCTGACACAAATTAACACAGTCATTCCTAATCTCCTCCACTGGCAGTGTGGAATGAAAGGTACATTTGTGTGCCCTTGCCTGGCTCAAAGCCTCTGCCCGTTCCTGTCAACTTGAAAGCAAAGTGATCCGAAGTATGACATTTTCTTCCAGATGCCTGTGTGTTCCCTTTCCTACTACTATCATCTTGCCCAAAAAACTATAAGCACTCTTTCTTCCTTAGTTTTTACATTTGTAATTCCCACAGGTATTTAGTCTTGATGGAAGTCGATTCTAACACAAAGATCTAGAGCCAGTAACAACACAGCCATTCATTCTCAGCCTCCTTGTGTGAAAATATCTCTCCAAGAATTTCACATTTTCCCCTAAGCACCAGTGAATGGTGTAGAGGAAGGACAAGTCAAACAGATCAATAATCAAGAAGAGGCTGAGCAGAATCATGTGATGGAGGAAGGAAACAGAAGGGATGGAGCCAGACCACTCTACTGGATTGACTTTGGTAAAACCCCCAAATCTCAATACCTCAGTTACTTAGGACATTGCAGGATATTTCTCTTGTCTATCACAGTGAAATATAGAAGGGTAGGAGGGTTCTGCACCATGCCCTTTTATTCTTGACTTGTTGAGTGGTTTTATCAAGAAAAATTTAGATTTTGGCAAGTGTTTCTTGAGTATATAGTGTTCATGTAGTTTGCTTTTTATTATGTGGGTAGAATGTATTATATTACTTGATTTTTGTCCATGGAACCAGCCTTGCATTCCTGGAATAAATACTGCTCGGTCATGATATATAACCTTTTTTATATGTTGCAGGATTCTGTCTTTTGGTATCCTCGTGTATATATTTATAGAGGATTTTGGTCTGTAACATTCTTTTCTTCTGATACGTTCGTTTCATCTTGGTATTAGGGTAATAGTAGCCTCATAGAATGAGTTAGAAAATATCATCTCTTCTACTGTTTGAAAGAGTTTATGAAAGATTTATATTATATTTTACTTAAATGTTTGGTAGTATTTACCAGTGAAGCTATCTGGTTCTGGACTTTTCTTTGTGCAGTTTCCCTCCCCCTACTTTAATTCATTAATTACTTTCAAATTAGTAGGACTTCCCTTCAGTTTTATTGAGATACGATTGACATTAAACATGGTATAAGTTTAAGATGTACAACATTATGATTTGGTGTATGTAGATATTATGGAATTATCACCACTAAGTTTAATTAATATCCATCACCTCACATAATTTCAAATTTTGCTCCTTATGATGACAACTTTTAACACTTACTCTCTTAACAACTTTCATATCCATAATACAGTATTTAAAAACTTCATTTTAAGTTAGTAGACTTTATAGTTTTAGGTCTGCAAGTCAGGGGTATTTTGATTACTAATTCAATCTCTTGTTATATATTCAGATTTTCTATTTATTTGATATTGGTTTCAATAATTTGTGTCTTCCTAGAAATTTATCAGTTTCATTGGGTTATATAAATTATCCACATACAGTTTTACCTTATAATCCTTTTCTGTAAGGTTTGAAGCAAAAACCCTTATTCTATTTCTCAAGTTATTTTGGAAACTTGAGTCATTTTCTTTATTTCATTAGTCTAGCTTAATTTCTGTAATTTTTTTTAGCTTATCAAAAAAACAATTATTGTTTTCATTAATTTTCTTTATTTTCTGTTATATTTTTTGGTTTTATTTTTTTTTAAGAGGGCACCTGTGTGCATGAGCAGGGGAGGGGCAAGGGGAGACAGAGAGAATTTTAAGCAGGCTCCATGTGCAGCACTGATCCTGATGCAGGGCTCCATCTCACAACCCTGAGATTATTACCTGAGCTGAAATCAAGAGTTGGATGCTTACCTGACTGAGCCACCCAAGTACTCCCTGCTCCAATTTTCATTTCAACTAATTCTAATTTTTGAACCAACTCTTTACTTTGGGCTTAATTTGCTCTTTAATTTCTAGACTCCTAAGATATAAAGTTATATATATATATATATACATATATATATATATATATATATATATAAATTTTCCTATAAGTACTGCTTCAGCTACATTTCAAAGTTTTTGGCGTATTGTGTTTTTGTTTTGTCTGTGTTCATGTCTTCTAACTTTTTTATGATTTCTTCTTTGGCTCACTAATTATTCAGCAGTGTGTTGTTTAGTTTCTACATATTTTTGAATTTCTCAAATTTCATTCTGTAATCGTTTTGTAATTTCACTTTATTATGACCAAAGAACATATTTGATTTCATTATTTTTATATATATTGAGGCTTGTCTTATGGGTTAATATATAGTCTATCATGGAGAGTGGTTATTTTGGATGCCTGAGAGAAATGTGTATTCTGCTGTTCATTGTAGTGTTATATGTGTGTCTGCTATGTCCTGTTGATCAATAGTGTTGTTCAAACCTTCTATTCTCTTGTTGATTTTCTGTCTAGTTATTCTATCCCTTATCAGAAGTGAGGTATTGAAGTCTCTACCTTTTGTTTATGAATTATTTATTTCTCCCTTTCATTCCATCAGTGTCGGTTTCATGGGTTGTGGGATTTTGTTTTTAGATTAATATATAATTAATCTATAATTGCTATGTCTTCTTGATATTTTGACTATTTATTTTTTTATTTTGTTTAATTAATTAATTAATTAATTAATTATTTTTGATTTTGACTCTTTATAATAAAGTGTCCTTCTTGGTCTTTTGTAACAGATTTTTGTCTTAAATATCTTTTCTTCTGATATTAGGATAGTCAATACAATTCTCTTCTGTTTACATTTGCATATTTTATTTTCCACTCTTGCACTTTCAACTTGTTGGTGTGTTTGAATCCAATATGTATTTCTTATTGTTTGCACAAAGTTGTATCATATTATTTTATCAATTTCTTCAGTATCTTCTTATTGGAATATTTGTCCATTTCCCATAAATGTAATTACTGGTTAGCTAGAACTACATCTGTGATTTTGCCACTCTTTTCTACATGTCATTTCAGTTTTTATTCTAATGTGCATGAGAGCACAATGTCAAGGAACTCCATGCTTGTGAGGGGAGAGGAGGACTCAAAATAACTCTCACTTTTCTGATGATGTAATGCCTGATTTAAATTGTGCCTCTGTATCTTACAGATTTGCTATGTGTTATCTAAATCAAGTGGAGATATTGTTACTTAACATTTTGTCTTATCAAAATGTACTCTTTGGCATATTCAAGACACTTTTAACTAAAGTATTTCAAAATGCATTTAGCTGAAAAGCAGCAGTGGTAATTAGAATTTATCAAATTTGAATACCACACAATTATATTGTTTCATGTAGAGATTTAGTATATTTTTGGAGCTACCAAGGAATCTAACACAAAATAAAAACACACTAAATGTTTTTCCATTGAATGGATGAACTTTTTCATGCACGTGATGTCTTTCATTGAACAGCAAAAGCAATAATAAGTCCTTGTTGAAGGTTCCAGGCAATTCTATAGTACAATAAGGTGCTAAATAAAAGAGACTGAATTCCCATTAGTACTTCACTGTATGTCCAGAGTTTTTCCTCTCAATAAGAGCTTGTTCAGGACCATAAGCAGCTATGTCCATTTAGAGAGTCCTCTATCTGCAAAGAGACCCTCATAGCATCACTTACATCACTTTTGAAATATCCTAGCTGTAAATCCTATTCATATCTTTGTGTAATTCATCTCCCTTTGCCCAGAGCAAAGGTCAAACTATAAGACAATCTGAAGAAGATTTTCCTGACTCCTTGCTCACAAAAACGGAATATTTAATTAAAACTTTGATCTTCCCAAGTTCTATAGCTTGATAAAAAATCAAATAAGTTAACTTAACTTCAAGGTCAGAGTGTTTATGATTTTTTTTTTTTGAGTCATAGAATCCTAGTGAAAGAGAGTTCACTAAATCATAGAAGCAGAGGTAGAAGTATTAACACTCCCTGTTATTTTTTCCCTCCTGTGTTTGTATAACTATAATCATCTCAAAACCCCCCACGTATTTCTGATTTATTCAATATAGTACTTGGGAAGCTATTGGAATGTTCAGAATCTTTGGTTTACAATCATACTTTTAAGCAATTTAAGCTTTGTACACATTTTGTATTTTTGAAGACCTTTGTCTCCAAAATACTTTGTTGTTGTCTGTGGGTAACCTCGTTTTGAAGTCTAAGGCTGCCTCTAATGTGTTCCTATAATCTGTTGTCTGTTGACTCAAATCCAAACCTGCTGCTCTGCTCTGCATGTCCCTTCAACTTGATGTAATGCTGTTTATCATTACTCTTTGATGCTAAGTTTCCAGCTCTGTATTCTTTTCATGTACCTGGGCATATGTTTCTTTTCTTTAACACATAGACAATGTCTTTGTGACTCTATCAGAAACAGCCTTTGTTTCAAGGAAAGGTTTCCCTGATGTTTAGATTAGGGCAAAGAAAGTGAGCACACAGTGTTTATATTCTACTGCTGTTTCTGAGAACATTACATATTATACTCCTGGAATAAAATGTTTGATAACTTCCATTCACAAACAAAAACAAAGCCCAAACCAAAAACAAAAGACAACCCTAATGTTATTATAGTTAATTACTGTTTATATCTTATTTAACCTTTCAAAACTAAGAAATGAATTCTTGCATTTATTATGTCCACTGAGACGTTTATGTAGCTCTTTTTTTTCTACATCTTGTTTCTAAAATATTATTATACTTACACTGATGCCCCATTAATCCCCTATTAGTTGATAAATAATATTTTAATATGATTTAAACAGTGAAATACAAGATGGAAAGCATTTTAATCCTATTATAATATTCTTACTCCTACATCTTTCTAGCAACAATGAAGTTTTTAAGCTTCTTGGAGATAAAAACCCTCTCCATGTGAAAAATAACATTTGGAGAATAAAACATTTTATTGAAATTATCTATGTAGAAGAATTTGCAATGTATGCTAATAAATTGCACACAACTTGCCTTAGACAACCTCATTAGACTCTAAATTGGTGTCTGGGAATGTCATGCCAATAGAAGCTCTAAATGCAAATATTACACTTTACTTAAATCATGTTCTGAGTTTTCTTTTCTCTTAAGCTCTACTAGAAAGTTGTTTTTCATAATTATTTACATGACATAAACTTTTGAAATTTCATAGTTGGTTCTGTGACCTTGGTCTATAGTCTTTTCCACCCCTAACTTCTTTGATTTCACTTATTTTACTAAAATGTTCATTTTCCCTCTCCTGTGTCATTACATCTCTATACAATTTCAGTATACAGTATCTAGATCAGCATAAAGTATGGATACCATGATGGAATTTAATACAAATGTCTTATGAATGTTTCAAAATAGATATGGTGTAGGTAGTTTTGTTCAAATCAGAATGCCTCTAAAATATAGTTCTTAAAAAATTATCAGGGATTTGAACTTTATTAAAAATGGTATTGATTACTTATGTATTTTTTAACCCCCTTGATAATGACTGGCTAGGGAAATGTAGGCAGCGCTTAAATATGCCAAAACAAGAATAAGAAAAATAACCAGTCAATTTGACTCATATTAGGGTGTTATTGTGTATAATTCATCCTTTAATTTAAATATCTTACTTTCATAGTGCTAGTTGGAAAATTAGATTGGATTTTCTATTTGTTAGTTGACTTTAAATTGTTATTCACATTTTCGTATATTTCTCTATTTTATATTTATATTTTAGTTAGAGTTATGACTATTCAACTAGCTGCTATGCCTTATCTTTTCCATCCTATTATTCCATCCAATGACACCAATATGTCTTTCAAAGTTTATTCACTAGTGACCCAAACCCTCTACAGGGATCTCTTTCTGAGTGACCTTTGAAATATGAACAGTGAGATACTCACTAGAATGCCCAGCAGGAGCTGTGACTTATCTTTGCTTTAAGATATGTGATTCCTGAACTTTAAGCCTATCCTAATTCTCCAAAGATAGAGTTGACCATCTCCTTTATTGTATTCTATTTTAATTTGTATTCCCTGGAAACACATCCTGAGACAAGGAATTGACCCACACAATTATGAATGCTGAGAAGCCCCACAGTCTGCCATCTGAAAGTTGGAAACTCAAGAAAGTCAGTAGTGTTCAATCTGAATCCAAAGTCCTGAGGACCAGGGGAGCCAATAGTGTAAATCCCAGTCCAAGGAAAGGAGATGATGAGATGAAATGAGATGAAATGAGATGTTCTAGCTCTCCACCTTTTTTTTAATTCATGCTGTCAACAGATTAGATGATGCCCACCCACATAGGGGAGGGCAGTCTATTTTACTGAATTCACCAATTCGAAAGCTAATCTCATGCAGAAACACTTTCACTTACACACCAAGAAATAATGCTTCACCTGGGCACCCCATGGCCAGTCAAGTTGACACATAAAATTAATTATTACAAGTCCACTCTTTGTCAACATGGAATCCGTATACCTCTCTGTAAACCACACTAAATATTCAAATAAAAGCAATAACAAAGCCATAATTCCACCAAACGTGATATAGCTATCCTGTGTAGAACCAAAAGTGCACTAGTCCTTTCCCCAGAAGAAGAGATAAAGTTCCGGGGATGCCTGGGTGGCTCAGCAGGAGTGTCTGGCTTTGGCCAGGGTATGATTCTGGTCTCAGGATTGAGTCCCACATCAGGCTCCCTGCATAGAGCCTGCTTCTCTCTCTGCATATGTCTCTGCCTCTCTCTCTGTGTGTCTCTCATGAATAAATAAATAAAATCCTTTTGGAGTGATGTTTATTATTCTCCTCAATACCACATTACTTAAATGCTCTGATGTAAAAATAACAACACTGTAATACTAGAATATAAAAGTAATACATCTTATGTTACATGATGAGGAAGTAAGAGAAGAAAGGAAACAAATCTATAGATAGATAAACATACACACAGATGTATTCATTGCAAAATAAGGAGGAAATACTCATGACAATGACAATTTTAGTTTCTGTAACTGGTCACATGGTCATAGCTGGTATTTATAATGACCTTTTCCACTTCTCATTCCAATACCCTTAGCTTTCAGCAAGAACCTCAGCTTGGATTGGGTATCATGGTAATCCCAGGTCACAGTAATACTCAGAAGCACTCTAAGGACTCTCCTATATTCCAGATAGATTTTTCCTTACCTCCTTTGTGGAACCATAGTCCATTGCTCCTCAGAAGTCAGAATCCATCACCCAGCCCAAAGAACTCCCTTGTTATCCTCTTGATCCAGAGGCATAAGGAGCCCAAAGTGGCTAGGTGACAATCTAATATTTTAGTTCAGTGGAATCATTGTTGTGCCTCCTGTTAGAAAAATTATTCCTCCTGGAATGAAGACATCTAGATCAGCAGAGCAGTAAGTATTGGGAACACAAATTTTGCTAGTAATAAAATTGAATGGTACTGCTTCTATTTCAACATCTTGATTCTTGGGCCTGTGAATTTTGGCTGTTGGAGATAGAGCATTATATATTGGCTGCCGTTCAAAGCATACATAGCCTGATGGAGAATAATGCTTCAGCCCTGCAAGGTATTGTCACCTAATTAGCACTGTAACTGAGTCTTCAAAAGTCCATTCTATTGTCCTGTCAAGCCAGCTGCTTCATGGGAAATAGTGGGGAAAATTTAAATATAGTGTAATGTAACATATTCTAATATAGTACTATGTATAATGTAGCTTGATATAACATGATATAACATAACATACCATAACATAACTTTCTTGCTCCATCTCTTTCAACATGTACCTTGCACATTCACATTCGTTATATCCTCCAGCATCAAATCATGGAATGGTCAGAATATGGCAAACTGAGTGTTGCAGGTAAATTGTGTCCCTCTCAGAAGATATGCTCAAACCCTAAACCCCAGTTCATGCGATTGTGACATTATTTGGAAATGGTATCTTTACAGATATAATCTATTTAAGATGAAGTCTTATTGTATTAGAGACCAGCCTGATCCAGTATGATGGTAATAAGTAGAGGAGAAGAGCCACAGATGTGCAGGAAGGGCAATGCCATGTGGTGGTGGAGTCAGAGACTGTAGTAATGCTTCTACAAACCAAGGATTTCCAGCAATCACCAGAAACTAGAAGAAAGGAACCAACCCTGTCAATGTCTGGATTTTGCATTTCTAGCCTCCAAAAGTGGGAGAGAATATAGTCTCTTTGTTTAAGCCAGCCCCTTTACGCTACTTTGTTATGCCCATCCTAGGAAACTATACACTGATTTTTATGGACTACATCTACAAGAGGCACATATCACCATTCTTCACATTCTGTTGGCTAAACTCCAGTGACTTTTAACTGCATGAGAGATAGGGACATGTAATCTAGCAGCATCCTGGGGAGAAGAGGAAATCTCTAATAAAAATCCAGTCCAGTTTTCCCAACATCAGTTGTTGAAGAGACTGTCTTCTTCCCATTGGATATGCTAACCTTCTGTGTCGAAGATTAATTGGCCATGTAATTGTGGGATTATTTTTGGGTTTTCAATTTTGTTCTGTTGATAAATGTGTCTATTTTTGTGCCAATACCATACTGTTTTGATCATTACAGCTTTGTAATATAACTTGAAGTACAAAATTGTGATGCCTTCAGCTCTGTTCTTCTTTTTCAAGTTTGCTTAGGCTATTTGGGATATTTTGTGGTCCCAAACAAGTTTTAGGATTGTTTGTTCTAGTTCTTTGGAACAGGTTCATTCCTTACTGGTTTGGGTGCAATTGTTAATGGGATTGTTTTCTTACTTTCTCTTTTTAAAAAGATTTTATTTATTTATTCAAGAGAGACAGACAGAGAGAGAGAGAGAGAGAGAGAGAGGCAGAGACATAGGCAGAGGGAGAAGCAGGCTTCCTGAGGGGAGCCCGTTATGGAACTTGATTCCAGGACCCCAGGATCACGACCTCAGCTATAGGTAGATGGTCAACCACTGAGCCACTCAGGTGCCTTTAATTTCTTTTTTCTCCTGCTTCATTATTGGTATATAGAAATGCAATCAATTTCTGTATACTGATTTTGTATCCTGGGACTCTACTGAATTTGTGTATCAGTTCTAGCAATTTTTTAGTGGCATCCTTAAGGTCTTCTATACAGAATATTTGACATCTATAAATAATGAACATTTTTCTTCTTCCTTGCTGATTTGGATGCCTTTTATTCTTTTTTTTTTTTTTTGTCTGATCATGGTGGCTAGGGCTTCCAGTACTGTGTTAAATAACAGTGGTGAGAGTGAACATCCCGATTTTGTTCTTACCACGGAGGAAAAGCTCTGTTTTTCCCCATTGAGGGGTATTAACGGTGGGGTTTTCACATATAAAAAGATGCTTAACATCACTGTTCATCAAAGACATACAAATCAAAACTATAATGAGATATCACCTCACACCTATCAGAATGGCTAAACTCAAGAACACAAGAAACAACAGGTATTGTCAAGGGTGTGGAGAAAGAGGAACACTTTTATATTGCTAGTTGGGATGCAAACTGGTGCAGCCACTCTGGAAGACAGTATGGAATTCCCTTAAGAAATTACAAATAGAACTACCCTATGATCCAGAAATTTCACTACTAGATATTCATCTAAAGACTACAAAAATACTACTGCAAAGGGACACGTGCACCCTATTTATAGCTGCATTATCTACAATAGCCAAATTTTGGAAACATTGCAATGACATGGATGGAACTAGAAAGTATTATGCTAAATGAGAAAAGTCAAAGAAAGAAAAATGCTATAAAATTTCACTCATATGTGGAATTTAAGATGGAAAACAGATGAGCAAAGGGGAAAAAACAACTCCAGATAGGCAAACCAAGAAACAGACTATTAAATACAGAGAACTGATGGTCACCAGAGGGGAGGTGGGTGGGAGAATGGATTAAAAAGGTGATGGGGATTAAGGAAGCATTTGTGATGAGCACCAAGTATTATAGGGAAGTGTTGAATCACCATATTGTACATCTGAAACTAATAATACACTGTGTGTTAACTAACTGGAATTTAAACAAAAACTTAAACAAAATTTCAAAAAATGTTCTTTTTATCTTAAATTAGAATTGCCCAGTTAATGAGGATATCTTTAAAAAGATTTTACACAGTTTATTCACAGAAGATAATCAGTCCTTTTACTGGAAATTTTCATGTAATTATATTTATAATTTTCCTAACAGCATTCTTACTTTAAAGTAGACTTTTGGAGAGAATAAAGCAGTAGATATGTATGTGCATTTCACTAATGCAATATAATCACTATACTTCATTATCTGAAATGAGTGTAGGTACTGTTTCTGGAGTCTTAAGTACTGACCTTTCACAAAGACAGCTAGTAAATGATTTTTAATATCTTGCAATTGGATTAGGGAGAAATAGTTCACTTATCTTCGGAGGTGAAGTCTTCTTTCAAAATTGAAAAGTGGTTAACATAATTCCTCAATATCTCTAGGAGATATACTTTATACTTAGATTTGCCATTTTCTACTAATCTTCATACACTGTTTTGAGGAATGTGAATATGAGTATGAATTGGATATGAAGCACAATTCAGAGACTCAACTATCTGAAGGATACCCTGCTCTGTGGTGTTATTAAAAGTCATCCATATTCCTATAAAAGATTATGTGTAGTTCTACAACTGAGAATAAATATAGCTGCTCAATCCAATAAATGCATTTCAGTACTTACCTTTCATCAGGATCTGAGACTTTTGATACTTGAATATTTGTCCCTTCTTTAAACATGTTCTTTGCCATATTCCTCCTCAGTTTTTCTTGAAAGTGCCAAGTATTTCATAAATTCCTTAAAGTCTCCATACCTAGGGTTATTCTCTTTCCATTGTACCTTATTCTTACTAGTATCTTCAATGATCAAATGACTCTCTGTGTTCTGATAATTCAAGTATCTCTGTATCACTAATACTAGTAACAGTTAATGTATATACCTAACTTTTTACGTGCTGGGCTCTGTTTTAAGTACTTTACATCTCTTAAATCATTTAATTGTCCTAACACTATGAGGTGATCATTATTATTATCTCCATACTAAGTGTGATGATTCTGAACCACAGAGGTTACCTAAATTGCATGATGGATTGTTGGTGCCAGGATATAGCCTCAGGAACTAAATTCATAATCTTTGTTATAGAACTGAACTTCCCCTCAAAGCCATACTTCTTTCCTGAGCTCCAAATCTGTGTGCTTAATTGTTTATTAGAAAATCTACTTTCCAGTGTCTATCCAAAGGACATGTCAATATATATTACCCCTTCTCCCTACCAAAAAATGCAAATGAAATTTTGTCCTTCCTTAGTTGTTAATTAGTGCAAAAGAGTCATAGACTCATTCTTAGCCTTTCCATTTTTTTCTCTTCTAACAAGAATACTAAGATAAACTCCTAAGAACTTCTCAAATCAGTCATCTTTATTAGATTGTCAGAAATATATCCAGATAAACTGAAAGCATTTCTCTTTGATATAGAGGAATGTTTTTATTTGAGCTTTATTTTTATTTGAATTTTATTATTTCTTTTTATCTGAATTTTATTCAATTCAGAGTTCTTTTCCTATGACTATTTCTTGTACATTTTTTATGCAATTGATTTTATCAATCTTTTATGGCTTTTGGATTTTCTATAATACTTAGCCTTTTCTATCCAAAGGCAATAAAATCTATTTTAAAAGGTTCCCAGATCTCCTCTAGTACTTTTGTATTTCAGTTATTTTATGTTTGAATTAAACATGTTTAAATTTTGCATTCACCACAACCAGGTTGTGTCTTTCCTTGAACACCCTATACAGTATGGTCCTCTCCCCATACAGTTCTTTTATTTCCTTGTACTGTTGCTGGTTAAATTCCCCAGAAAGCAAAGGCTTAAGTGAAGATTTGGGTGAATGGGAAGGGAAGAGGTAAAGAAGGACTGGGCAGAGAGATATGCTAAACTGTGATGAAATCTTAAAAGAAGCCTCAGCTCATTCAGTGGGGAGATTTGAAGATGAGTTAACACTTCAAAGATCACCTCATTTCAGGTGAGACGTCCAGGCTTTTATACCTGCATGAGTCTGTGTGACATAGTTTGGAAGAATCTTCTCAGCTCAATAAATCCCAGAAAGGGTTGAAAGCTTAGAGTTTTTTGCCTACATCATGGCCAGCAAGTATGTTTTCATTCCTGAGAAGACATTGGACAGCACATTTCAGTATCCCTCACAGCTCATCCCTCGTGCTGCCCAGGCCACATTTTGTATAATTTCTGAGAGCAACTTCTTGGGATCTGGTGAGCCTTTCTTTCTGGAGGAGACTTTGAAAAGTTAGTGGGACTAACTAATGCTCTTACTGCTACCCTAGTCTGGGGCACATAATTGATATTTGTCATCTTGCTCCTTTTTCTGTCAATTCTAGATACTTTCCATCCATAAGTGCCACTTCTGCTGATCTCATTTGCTCACCTGGAGATGTGACCCATATTCTCATTCTTGAGAGTTCTGGGTCCTTAGCCACCATGTGTTTCTCAGGTCAGAGAAACTTTCCAGTTATTATCAAAATTGGGCAAAGAACTGGTAGCCAGTAGGTATCAGGTGAGTTCCTTTTTTGCAAAATATATTATTCTTTTCTCCATAATTTTAATGGCACCTCTACTTCCTCTGAATGAAGACTGGGGTCAATTCCTTCTGCCAGTATAGTGGCCTCTCGTCTTACCTGCAAATCCCTAGCCACCAAGATCCTGAAGTGCTTAGGGAGCAGTTGCAGCTTACATTTCAGTGGGAGTCCTGATGTGTTTCATAATTGAAGCATTTCCTTTTTAGAAATGACCACATTTTCTCACAGAGCACAGAGTTGGGGTGAGAGGAAGCCCACATTCTCTACACACCTCACTGGAAGTGATGGCAAACTAGGCCTCTCAGGTTTCTATCCTTGCTTCCCAGTTCCAAGGTCAACTTTGATCATTTTCAAGAGTCCTCAGACCCTTTGAGTATCTTTATTTCTCCAGTGTACAGTTAATTAAGAAAATGTCCAAAGATCTGTTTGAAGAAGATCTGGGGAAATCATTACCATATACAATTGATATAGTGTTACAGGTTCTCTCTTCCTGAACCTAGTTTATTCTTCAGTCAGCACTTCTTATTTTGAAAACTGGATCAGGTCTGGAAACAGAAGAGGGGACTGCAATTGTTCTATGGGCCAGCTGCTCTCATCTCTCTGACAATCCATCCTCAATTTCTTCTGAGCATAAGGGTTGAATAGTACGCTTTTGGCTGCCCATCTGTATTGCTCCAAAAGATACTATGTCCTATTGTCATTTCCACAATAGTCCATGGGTCAGAAACCCCTGGCAACTCCTTATGTTGCCCTACATTACCTAATTGTGTCCTAGGGCCGTCTTATGTTCAAGTGTCACACCTGACCTCTTCTGTGTGGGGGAGCCTGGCATCCTCATTGCTATCAGCTATAAACAACATTCCCTATCATCACTCTTAACTAACAGAGCAGACTTATCCTTTCTGCAGCACATGCCTTATGTCTTTGGTGAATATTTGGTGTTCTTTGGCCTTATATTCTATATTTGCTTTAACATGCCCACTTCTCTCAGGCTTTAACTTTATGGCTCATAATCTGTCATGGCAACTCTTGTATTTCTACATCATTTTCCATGCTTTAAGAATTATCCTATAGTGTGCTTATACAATCTCCTGTGTTTCTGGTCTGTTTGTTAAATGTCCTAATCTCTTAGCACAACAGAATGATAAAGTCTCCTTTACATTTTTATATTCTTGTCTTCTTGATCACATACCCCCTGATATAATTTTCCCTTATTTAAGATCCTTCACTGACTCCCTGGAACTTTTAGTATAAAATCTCCATATCATCCTAGGCCTTCAGCACAATGAGTTGCCATCATTATTTTTCACCAAATTACTCATTTCTTTCAACTGTCCCAGACCTGCAACTTGTAGCCTACTTATATAGAACTATTTACAGTTCCCCCAATACATCCTGGCTGCTGTGCCTCTTTGTGTGCACATTATTTCTTATATTCTGTTTAAAGACACAAGCTATCATCTTATTTTGATTCATACTCAGACTGCAAGTTAAAGCTTCTATCACTTTCTGCTGAAAATCTTTCATTTTCTGGACCATATTATCATTTGCCCAGCGTGATCCCAAAACACCCTCTCACATATATTGTTTGTCACCACTTTCTGAATCTGCTCTTGACCAGTGTTTTGCAACCAGTGGTCTATGTGCTGTAAGACACTATGTTGAAGTTATTATTCTTCTAAAGATAAATGCAAAAATAAAGGCAACTTGTGCTTTCCGTAAAGCCACATTGAAGATGTACTTTATATCCTTCATTCTTATCCTGAGTCCTCCTAAATATTTTTGTTGTTGTTTTAAAATGTTCTTTACTTTATAAAATGGTGGTGATGATGATGATAAGTGCAGTTTTTTTCCTTCCTTCCTTCCTTCCTACCTTCTTTCCTTCCTTCCAAAGCCCCAGTATGACATAATAAAGAAGTAACAATATTTTTTCGCTTTTTAAAAAAGTAACAATATTTATTTATTTATTTATTTATTTTTAAATATTTTATTTATTTATTCATTAGAGACAGAGAGAGAGAGGGAGAAGCAGTCTCCATGCAGCTAGCCTGATGTGGGCCTCCATACCCAGTCTCCAAGATCACGCCCTGGGCTGAAGGTGGCGCTAAATAAACCACTGAGCCACCCAGGCTGTCCAAAAAGTGATAATATTAGATACTTACTTTTATCTCTTCTGTTGCTTTAAACTCTGACTTGAAATTAAAAATAAAATTGTCAAAAAAAACAAAATAAATTAAAAAAATTAAATTGTCACTATTTCCCTGGCACTTTGATCAGCGTCAAAAAAAAAAAAAGTACGTACAAATATATCTTGATTAAATGAGTGGGTAACACTCTCAGATACATCGAGGCAAGTATAACCTTAGAAATTTCTGGATGAGGGAATGAAATAGATACAGACAGTGCTAGCTCCCAAAGCAGAGAATATTCCTGGTTTGTAGACTAAGTAGGTCCATGTGTCTAAGTATTCTAATTACCCCCCACTGCCTTTTCCAGTAATTCCATTACTTACTCTGCTCAGCACCCTGATGAACCCAATGCCTCCAAAATTCATACTCACTGTTTTTAGTACAATCCAGTATGTTCTGTGCTATACAGCTGGTGATCTGCATACAAACTACTGAATTAGATGAACATTTTTACTTTTATCCAGCACATAATTAAGCCCCATCTCAGAATCATAAGAAAAAATAATAATTACAGAAAAGTAGCAGTAGACTGTTTTTGATCTAACATGCCAGTTCAAACTCAGCGGCAGATTATAAGAGCAATAAATTGTGACCTTTCGGTAGCACCTGTAAGGTAGTATTTAGAGATTGCTTTCTAATTGTTTCATTTATTGGCAATCGGTTGAGAAACATCCAGCACAGACCAGATAAAGTGACTGAATTGCCTTTTGGCCTCCTGAATAGCTATTTTTGTGCTGGATTTGACTCTACCTATAGGTGTCTGTCTATATTTCCATAAAACTAGGAGATGGAATCTTCTGGGAAAATATAGAAAAATTGTGCAGACACCATAAATCACATAATAGAGTGAACTCATTACCTATCCTCTATCCCACTGAAGCAAGGTGTAAATTCAATTTTAAGGAAAGCTAACACTTTTATTATATTTTAAAGCAATTTCTTACCTGGCAGATAGGTAACTTTCTTCACGTACATTCCTTGAAGTGCAAATTAATTTTTGGTTTGGGTAGTGACTCATCTTTGTGTAGGGAAATTGTAACAGTAAGGGCTGGTCTCTTCTCAAGAAGGCAATTGACTTGAACATAGATACACCAGATTCCAGAAATGTTTGCATTATTAGAAATTCACCACTACTTCTTGATTATTCCTCAAGAGGTGATCACATTTTATTCATACATGGCAATCTATATATTTACTTATTTGGGGGTATCAACAGAGTAAAAATATATAGACATTTTTATGTACTCTGTGAATTAAATTGGCTAATGCAATTCTGAATTAAGCAAAATATGTATCATTTATAGTGCAAAAAATATCTTCCCCATTTGTACTTTTTGATATAATCAGATACTGATGAAGTGTATTCAAATATTTATTCTTCCTTTTGAGTAAATTTAATACATATAATTTTAGTTATATATTTTTTCAGTATAATTTTCAGTATAATTTCAAATGAGACATCGCTGCCTTTAATTTGAGATGGGAGGAATTTTTGTTGGAGGAGGTCACTTTCTGGAGTATTTGCAAGTAGATACATGTTATGTATTGTGAGATGAAAAACAAAATATTACTTTATGTCTTGCAAATTTTGAGTTATAGAGTATCGATAGAATATTTAGTTAGCTGTAGAAAGACCAAAAGTGAAGCATCAAATTATTTCAAAATTTTGAATATAATGGAGAAGAAAAATAATTTGCAATGGAATCAAGCCTGTATTAAAATGCCTGGTGCCAAGTAGACCTAGTCACTATATTAACTCTTCTTAGGAAAATGTCTGGTTTTACAAAGAATTATCACTGAAAAATGAATATTGACTTTCAGAAAGCCTCTTTATTTCAAATTGTATAAAATATATCTTATTATGTGAGAGATACATTTGTTATGAATAAATTTTATTTTATTTTTTTAAAGATTTTATTTATTTATTCATGAGAGACACACACAGAGAGAGAAACAGAGACATAGGCAGAGGGAGAAGCAGGCTCCATGCGGGGAGCCCGATGTGGGACTCAATCCCCAGGACTCCAGCATCACACCTGAGCCGGAAGGCAGACGCTTAACCCCTGAGCCACCCAGACATCCCATGAATAAATTTTAAATTGATAAATGTATCTCACCTGTTTAGAACTTTAATTTTCCCTTTACTCTTAGAATAAAAGTTTAATTCCTGAACAGTGCTCACATGGTCTAATCTCACCTACAATCCTTTCCCACCATCATCATCACACTGCACGCTCACTGGTCATTCTGCTCTGGCTACTTTGGTCTTCTTGTGTGCTCAGGTATGTTCAAAGCTCAGTGTCACTGTCTCAGAGAGATTCTCCTAAAGCCCACTAATTCAATTATTTTCTTCTCTTCTCTCGAAATAGTCTATTCTTCATAGAACTTGCTATAGCTTTCACTGATGATTTATATATTTATAATATCTGGTCCTCCATTAACTTTTTTCATCATTATGAAAAGGATCATACCCATTTTTTTTTTACTATAAACAAGCAAACAAGAAACATACATGGTGGGGATGCCTGGGTGGCTCCAGTGCTTGAGCGGCTGCCTTTGGCTCAGGTCTTGATTCTTGGGGTCCTTGCAGGAAGCCTGCTTCTCCCTCTCCCTTTGTCTCTACCTCTCTCTCTCTGTGTCTCTCATGAATGAGTAAATAAAATCTAAAATAAAAAACTAAAACAACTCTACATAGTAATTACTCCTTAGATATTTATTGAATAAAACTTAAAATGTGTTACCATATTGTCATAATTATAAATAACATATGATAAAAAAAATCTTTTTTTTTTAATTTGCAGTTTTCAATTTCAGCACACAGAGTGCCATGCACTCTCCCCAAATGTTTTTGCTGAACTTTCACCAATGTAAAATCTAGTTCTGTAACAATAGTGTAGAAGTATTAAGGCAGGATCTTACAAAGAAAACAGCACAGTTGTAACCAAAATAATATACTGCCTTTTGTGAATAAATAGTATAAAGATAACTCTAAGAGAAAACATCATCACCAGAATATAGATGAATTGTGCTTTGTCAACCTATGAGAGTGTAACCAAGGGAGTAAATAGATCTACTCAAATACAAAAAGTGAGTAATTAATAATAATCATGAATGGTTTTTACAGACAAAGCAAGATTTTAGTTATGATCATATTGTAATTGTGTTTATATATCATTCTTTTGAAGTTTTTAGTATTTAGAAATCTGTTATATAATAATCTAGTACTTGAAAGATACTTAGAAATAAAATTGGAAAACTACTACCTAATATAATCATCGTGTACCTTCATTAAACAAGAATTTTGGGCTTCATTGGTCTGATAAATGTTATGGGTATGCGATTTATATTATTCTTCAAGAATCCTTCCAACAATATTAATCAAAATAAGGACAAAAAGCTTCAGGCATGAAAATTATATAAAGACAGGAGAATATATAAATTTATCTTGTTTCCATTAGATTGAAGAGTGGAAAATAATATTTGTTTAGTATCTGTTAGGAACCAAGTTTATTGTGTTGGGTATTTTCTTATTTTTTTTAATTTTTAATTTTTTAATTTTTATTTTTATTTTTTATGGGTGTTTTCTTAAATTTTATGATAATCCTAACAAGAATGCTAAGTTGCCAATAGTTTCTTTTTATAGATGGCCAAACTAACTTAAAGTTTAAAAAATGAAGCAATCTTCCCAAGTACACAAAAATTTATTTCTACTATAACCAGAATGAAGACATTGTTTGTCTGATTCCAAGGTGATAATTCTTTCTTGCTTGCTTTGCTTTCTCCAAATAGGTGATTTTCTTAAAAAGTTTCTATAAACTTTTTAACCCAGTTTGTAGAATTCCACAAAGAAAAATTGTATAATGAATTCTAAAATAAATCATGGTGCTAATAATATTAATATGTTACCTTATGTTCTTCATTCCAAATATTAAAGTGCATTTTTAAAAATGCTTCCTAAGACTACTGAATTGTTGAGTGGCTATACAAAATAATCTCTATGGACTAATTGATAAAACAGCACACATGCAAACTTAAAAGATTTTTCTTTACTAATATTTTGAAAATGTCACAAACCATTAGCATCATTGATGATCTATTTTTGCCAAATGATTCTCATAACCTCATGACAACTGGTCAATAATAACCTTATGAAACTGGTCAGTAGTGCCCATTGTGAAGAGAAGGAAACTTAAATTCAGAATGCTTAATTAATGTAAGAATCTATAGCAAATATGAGATTAAAAAAATAAACATTTCTTTTCTGCCCTATTGGAGCCTAAGGTTTTTACCTGTGCTGCATCTCAAAATAGTATTAATACTTTGAGCAAAATTTGAACCGACCCCTAAGTATTAATGAAATGAATCTATAGTACTATTCTTAGTCACCAGATGGGTCACAGAAAAGTTCCTAAAACATGCATAAATGTAGACAAATATAAGCACAATTTTTCTTTTTTTATGTATAAAGTAGGAACACGTGTGAGAAGTAATTCTAGCTTCCACAAAGACCTTGAATGCCTGCCAAGTCTAACACTCGCAGTAAAGACCACGCAGTGATCAAAAGATCAAGATATCTTTTATGTTTTCTAGGGTGATTCTTGCAACCATCTTATACTACTCCCATATTCTCCCAACATGGCATGGAAATATCAAATGAATACAGTAGTGACAATTTAAGCATTGGTGGAGGATATAATTTAGAGACAATCTGGTGTTTCTCTCAAATGAACTATGCTTTTGGAATAATAATATTGTTAGTCATTTACTCAAATTGATTAAAAAAAGAAAAAAAACTGTCTTTTATTGTATTTCAGAACAAAGGAACATCTTTTCAGCCAGTTACTACTATGGCTTCATAAATGGTGAATTAATTCCTACATTTGCATGGAGATCTGAGATATTTAATTCTGAATTTTCCCCCGGCTTTTTATTTGCTAAATTCAGTACTAAACCCTTCACAAAGCAATCCAGTGAAATTGCTCATAGTTTGATATTAAAAAGTATCTCCCAATCTTTAGAATCATACTCTAATTTAAAAGGCTACATAACTCCTTCCCCACCAGGGTTTTTACATTTAAACATATTTCATTATAGACTACAACTTCCCAAAAAAAGGAAAATGATTTCTGTATATGGTACCTGGAAATTACTTCCAGAACAGTCTCCACAGTGTATTTTCTATGGAAAGAAATAAAAGGATTTTTTGCCTCCAGAAGGTTTTGGGTCTCACTTTGGTCAACATCCATGGAAACTCTTAGTATTAACTTTTCAATGGAAGTTAATAAAAATTAAAGAAAATATCATAGGTATTAAAAGTGCGCATTTCATGATCTTTTAAAGTGAATTTTAGTTTCAATACAATACCAGGAACTCTAAAAAATTTCATTTATTAAGAGTTATCAAGGTTAAAATTTATTAATATTTTTATTTATGAAGATATTATAGTCAATATTGTATATGCTACTAATTACTCATTTTGAAAAAAAAATTTCAACTAGAAAAAGATTGAGAGATGAATTAGCACACATCAGGTCCTATAGCTCACAGAGAACAATCATAGAATTATTTCACTCTTTCATTTTTATACAACCCAGAAATATGCACACACAACACACACATGAACATGGTATATATCTAACACAGGGCTTACATAAAAACTTAAATTCATATTCACTGAAGATAAGCCTCTTAAAATTTGTTATGGATTTTATATTCAGAGTCATTCAAAAAATGTTATTTGACATTGGCAACATTTACAAATTTCTACAAGTTTAAATAAAGGCTAGGAAAAAAACTTAGCTTACTTAACCATGTTACATCAGAAATTCAGAGGTTAATTCATTAATATGTAGTTACAATGGTATGGACAGATATATTTTCCTGAATTATTAGGTTAATCATCATCTGTTAAAAAGAACAAATATTCATCTTGCATCCCAATGGCACAGACATATATATTTTCCTGAATTATCAGCGTAATCATATGTTTAAAAGAATTAACATTCATCTCACTGGTTAGTGTGAGAATTAAATCAATGTGCTTGTGCATAGTGTCTGATTAATGGGCATTCAGACAATTATAGCTATTATAGCATTAAAAATATCTCTCCTTTTGAAAGTTGAGATAGAGGTAAGGTTTTGAATCCATTGATTTCTTGTGCCTAAATTAATGTTGCTGTATCATATAAGTGGTTGACCATGTCATCCAGCCCTTGACTTACAGATTTGAGATCAGTATGGCAATTTATCACAACTGCATGATACTCTCCTAAGTAAGACTCTAAGAAGCACAATAAAGTGTCTTGCTAGATATCCCTGCTTAGTAGCCTTCATTAATGACTGAATTCCAATTTTATTCTGTGAGGTACTGAGCTGGTACCAGCTAAAAAATGTGAAGTCTCAGAATCTCTAGCTGCTAGGGTGATGGATGATACATAAGCAGAAGTCTGCTGTGTCTGCATTGCTCATTTGGAAAATATTCGTTCACTGAGTTATGAAGATCTCTCAGATGCTGACACATTTCACTATACAATATAGAACAATCACATAATGTGATTTACCACTGTCTATCTCGGAAAAACCTTTAAGGGGATCGCTCAAGGTCACAGTAGGTGGGACCTGTGACTTGTTTCTACAGTAGAATACATAAGAAGATCACCTCTATCTTGTAAATTCTCCCTTGCTGACTTTGATGGAATAAGCTTCTGTAACTGGGGACTGTTCTTCTGGACAGAACCACATCATGAGTAACCGAGGGCAGCTGATGGTTGAGAAAAAGCAAGGCAACCAAGTCCAACATCATGAAAAACTAACTCTACCAAAAGCCATATGAGCTTGGAAATAGATCATTCTCTAGTAGAGCCTTGACATGAGACTATAGTCCTAACTAACACCTGGATTGCAGCCTATGGAGATTCTAAATTAGCTATGAATCGAAGCCATACCTAAACTTCTGACCCACAGAAAATATAAGAAATATGTGTTGCTTTGAGCCGCCACTCCTTTTGTGATAATTTGTTATATAGCAATAGCTACTAGAGTAGCCCATAACCTTTCTTCCCCATGGCCCCTTTTTGGCAAGTTTTATAGTAAAGATGCACTTTACTTAGCTGATTCTGTTAGAAGCTGAGACCAGTAATGGCAATGAACTTATAAATCAGCCTGCCAATATATTTTTGTATCCAGAACATATGTATCAACTGTATACTCTGAGAAATAAACAGCTACTACAGTGCAGTTACAAAGAAACAAAATAACATCCAACCGCCAGTACCTAGCAAGTGTAGGAATGTTTTGAATGCCTCTTTGAGACTAATAGGACATCTGCTCCCAGTCCTCCATGGCTTCCTTTATCATTCAATTCTGTAATTTTTCTAAAATTTAATCTCTATTTTAGCATCAGCTCATCCATTTGGCATCCATTTCGCCTACCTCTGCTATTAGATTTGATCAGTTCAGTTATAAAGTATATGTATTTTGCTGTTGTGTGTGTGTATGTGTGTGTGCGTGTGCACGTGCACATGTGTACATGCATGCATTCATGTTTTCTGGTATCCAAAGAATGTAGTCTTTCTCTTGCCACTGGTAATCACTAATGAGGTTTTTCTTTTGTATCAATGTCCCTTCTGCATGATTTTAAAATTTGGTAGCTTTATGACTCCTCTGCTCTTTAGTAGGGCTCTGATAGATGGCAACTCTGTTTCTCTCATCCTTCTTGCTCTGGCACCTGGGGTAGATCTCTTTGAAATTTGCTAGATTCTGGCTTAAACAAGTTTGTAGCTGTATTAAATTATTGAGTAATTCGAGGAGAATTGACATTTTTAGTATGTTATGCTTTCCAATCCAGTAGCATGATATGTCCTTCCACTTAAGTCAGTTGGTTTTCTTTCACCTCCATTTTGTAGCTTCCATCAAATATAGATTTTATTGTGTTATTTTCCTCATCATTATGGGTCATATCTTTCCGTTTATTTGCATGGCTGATAATTTTTTAATTGGAAGCTAGATCCTGTGAACCGTTTGTTGAGTGTTGAATATATTTTAAAATTGAATTGTGGGTAAGCTATGTTCTGAGATGCAGTTATTTTACTTGAAATAGTTCTGCGCTCATGAAGGTTTACTTTTGACTAAAGTAGGACAAAAGCAGCCTTTAATCCAGGATTCACAGAGGACCTATGTGCATAATGATTTATGCACATTTTAAACGTTTTTCTCTTTCTTTTTTTTAATAAATTAATTTTTATTGGTGTTCAGTTTACCAACATACAGAATAACACCCAGTGCTCATCCCGTCAAGTGTCCCCCTCAGTGCCCGTCACCCATTCACCACCACCCCTAGTTCATTTCCCAGAGTTAGGAGTCTTTATGCTCTGTCTCCCTTTCTGATATTTCCCACACATTTCTTCTCCCTTCCCTTTTATTCCCTTTCACTATTATTCATATTCCCCAAATGAATGAGAACATACACTGTTTGTCCTTCTCCGATTGACTTGGAGAGGATGCGGAGAAAAGGGAACCCTCTTACACTGTTGGTGGGAATGTGAACTGGTGCAGCCACTCTGGAAAACTGTGTGGAGGTTCCTCAAAGAATTAAAAATAGACCTGCCCTACGACCCAGCAATTGCACTGTTAGGGATTTACCCCAAAGATTTAGATGCAATGAAACGCCGGGACACCTGCACCCCGATGTTTCTAGCAGCCATGTCCACAATAGCTAAACGTTTTTTTCAACTCTGGTTAGTGTGAAAACTATTCTGGTGCTGTGTGATACTGAGGGGCTATTCTACTGGCTTCTTTCCAAGAGTACCTTCACTTTTCTCGGTAGTCTGCTCAAACAGATGTTATTACTCAACTGAAGGCTTCAAATGAACCCTCTGTGGATCCCTGGAGCTCTGTCTGTTGACTCTGACACTGCTGTACAAATTCTAGCTACCTCAAATTCCTGAATTTTATGTCTCAATTCAAGAAAACCAGTGTCTCTGTTTGGGTTCTGACCCCTGCACCGTAGCCAGGAAAATCTCTTTTAGGAGTAAACTGTGTAATTGTAGAGATCATCTGATTATTTTCCCTTTGCTTAAGGATCATTGTCCTCCAGTGTCTGTTGTTCAATGTCTGGCACAACTTGTTTTAAATATTTTGTGCAGTTTTTTTATTTATTTAAAGTGGGAGGATAAACTCAGTCTCTGTTAGTCCATGATGGCCAGTAATGGAATTGTCTGATCCAGTGCCTTTGAAGGCATAACGCTTTGACCTTTTATCTCAATGCTTTCCTCTCATACTATTTAGACTTCTGAGGTATTTTTGAACCAGTTATAGTAATTGATGTTTTCTTTTAAAAAGACTGATTTCTTAAATTGTTCAAATACATTGAACTAAAGTTGACAGTGAATGCTATACCAAGCCACTATGGGCATGTATGGAGCACAGATGCTATTCTAGGTCACTTGATTTATTTTTGCAAACACTTTGATGCCCAATTTTCACACCTACAACCTGCTGATGCAGTTGAAGTTATCTACTGCCTTCTTGTGTTCCCCATCCCCTTGCTTCCCTGGGGGTTTAGACTCATCACTTTGATACAACAATTGGCATTATTCTCTGCCTAGCCCTATGTGTATCTGGCAAAAATTGTTTTCCCTTAATGATAACTGTTTCTGTTTTCCAGTGCTCCTACATATATATTTTTGCCATTTATTTGTACACTTGTATATGATATTTTATAGATATTGGCATAAAACCTATGATTCAAATAAATGGATTTAAACATAACTTATGGAAAATATTTTTCAGTTTGCTTTTCTATACCATACTCATATTTACTTATTGTTCATTCAACATTTACAAAATTTTGGTAAGAACTTTCAGCATGACATTTACTCTCAACACATCCTTAAGTGTGCAATGGTGTATTGTTAACAATAGTCATCATGTTGTACAGCAGATCTCTAGAACTTATTCATCTTGTATAACTGAAACATTATACTTATTAAACAACTTATCATTTCCCTTTACAGAATCCTTGGCAACTACTCTCATAATATCTCTACTTCTATAAGTTTGATTATTTTAGATACTTTATGTAAGTGGATTTATGCAGTATTTGTCCTTCTGTGAACTGGCTTATTTCACTTAGTATAATATCTTTCAGGTTCATCTGTGTTGTTGTGTATGGCAGCATATATTTCTTTTTTAAGGCCACATAATATTGTATTGTATGTAGAAATAGTATTTTCTTTATCAATTCATCCACCAATGGACTTTTAGGTTGTTTCTGTCTTGGCGTTTGTGAGCAATGGTGCAGTGAACATGGGAGCATAGATACCTCTTCAAGTTCCAGAAAGGGGATTGTTGGTCCATAGAGTAGTTACATTTTTAAATTTTTGAGGAATCTCAATATTGTTTTCCCTAATGGCTGCCTGGTTTACATTACCACCAACAATGTATAGGGTTCCAATTCTCCATATAGTCTTCAACACTTGCTGCCTATATTTGTTCCTTCCTTCCTTCCTTCCTTCCTTCCTTCCTTCCTTCCTTCCTCCCTCTTTCCTTTCTTCCTTCTTTTTTTCCCTTTCTTTCCTTCCTTCCTTATTTCTTTCCATTTTGTTTTGTTGTTTTTTTAATGGCTACCCTAACAAGTGTAAGATGATATTTCATTGTAGTTTTGAACTGCATTTCCCTGATGAGTAGTGGTATTGAGTACTTTTTCATATACCTGTTGGCCATTTTGATGTCTTCTTTGGAGGAATATCTATTTAAGTCTTTTGTCCACTTTTAAGCAAATTCAGAAAAGTTGCCAGATACAAAATAAGCTTTAAAAATGAGTTGTGTCTGTGTACACTAAAAGTGAATTATCCAAAAAGATTAAGAAAGTCATCCCATTTATAACAGTATCAAAAATAACAAAATATTTATAAATAAACTTAACCCAGAAGGTGAAACACTTGTACACTGAGAACTATAAAACATTGGTGAGAGAAATTAAAGAAGATATAAATATGTGGAAAGATATCCAATGTTCTTGGATTAGAAAGGTTGCTATTATTAAAATGTCCATACTGTCCAAAGCAATCTGTAGATTTAATTATATTCTCATCAAAATCTCAATGGAATTTTTTACAGAAACATAAAAAATAATCTTTTAATTCATTTTGAACCAAAAAGGACCCCAAATAGCATTAACAATCTTGAGAAGCTGGGAGCATCACACTTCTGATTTCAAAGTATATTGCAAAGAGACAATATGGTACTGACATAAAGACAGACATAGTCACCAATGCAACAGAATAGAGAGCTCAAAATAAATTCATACATATATGTAATCAACTGATCTTCAACAAATGTGTTGGGAATACCCAATGGAGCAAAGGTAGTGATTCAACAATGGTGTTGGGAAAACTGGACAGCAACAGGCAGAAAAGGGAAACTGGACCACTTTCTTACACTATATACAGGCATTAACTTAAAAAAAAAAGTTAAAGACTGAAATATAATGAAATGTAAGACCTGAAACTCTAAAATTCCTGGAAGAAATGATAGAAGAAAAATCTTCTGGACATTGGTCTTGGCAGTTATTTCTTGGCTATGACTTCAAAATCACAGGCTACAGTACCAAACATGGGCAAATGAGAGCACATTAAACCAGAAAGCTTCTACACAAAAAAAAAGAATCAGTTAAAAAGTACTGCATGGAACTGGAGAAAATATTTTCAAGTCCTATATCTGATAAGGAGTTAATATCCAAAATTTAAAGATTACCTCAAAGGCAACACACACACACACACACACACACACACACACACACACACCATGCTACCTTTTATTATGCTTATATTTTTATTGTTTTGTTAATCTACTTTAGTATTAAGGCAGCATAATGTGTTATTCAGTGATATGGCGAGAATGTTTTTTTTTTTTTTTTTTTTTTGGAGAGAATGTTTTTAACATTAAATTGACAGCTTGGCATCTAAGCAATGACCTGTTATAGTTAGACATTGCTATTTATATTGTGGTGGAATACTACAGACTGGAGTTTAATAGCAATAAGCTAGCATTTTAATAAATACATTAGAAAGTCCAGAATTTGTTGTTATCTGAATGCATAAGGCTAATACATACATACTAATCTTGGAAACACTAGAACTCTTCTAGAACTACCTTCAGATATTTTAAAGGCATGCTCATAAATATCTGCCTTTAAGGCAATATTTTATATTTTGGGGGTAAATTTAATTGATTTTAATAGCATTTTGGATCTAAATCTGGTAAATAAAGTGAGTAATCACATTGAGAAAATCCATTTGGAGTTCAAAATTAGGTATAAATTTAAAGTAATTGAGATTGATTTTCTTAATTCACCAGTAAAATGTCTCTGAAAGTGTTTCCCAAAGAGGAACTCCCATGAGATTTTGAACCATTGGAGCAAAACGAGAATAAGTTTTGTCTCTTAAGTCTCTTAAGTCAATATTTTGCAAGACAATTGGTATACATGTATATTGCATTATGCTATTTCTGAAAACTTTGTCAAAATTTGGTTTTATCTTTAAAAATATAAGGTATTGTCCCTACATATTTATTTGTATTTTTGTATTTTTCATGCCTTGTAGATAACTATAGCTCAATGTGTGTATATATTTTTTACATATATGCATTATTATTCCTATAGAAATTTTGCATATTTTGTATATATGCAAGGCTTCCATACCATCTAATGTGTGTATGTTTGTGGTATTAAAATATTGACAGAAAATTTTTATTTTCTTGGATTATTAGAAGAATCACACTTTAGATATCATAAAGTTGTTGAAATGCCATGCTTGTGTTTCACTATGTTATCTGCTACCCTAGAGACTAAAAAATGTTTATTGTACCAGTTTTTGTATTCATACAGTCCCTCAATAAATCACTTTAAATGATTGGAAATTTTATTTTAAAGTCTTATTTGAAGAACACATATTTTTTACTAATTAGAAAATTACAAAATACTTTTCAGTTGTTTAAATTCACTCATCTAGAAATACTGAGATTATCACTGTATAAAATCTCTTACAAAAGGAAAAGCTATAGAATGACATTTAAGCTACATTTTGCTAAATTCAGATTTTGAGGGAAAGTAGAGGGAGAAAGGCCATTTTTTATCTGAGTTAATCATTGTTTAAACCCTCCAAATATTGTAAGCCTCTCTATCAGACTCCAATCTAAAAAGAAGAAAAAAAGCCCTAGGAGACTATGAAGCCTAACTTTATTAAAGATAACTTCTCTAGCTCATCTTTCATTTTTTTCGCTATTTCATTTTGTAACTCCATCTAGAAACTGATACACTCAGATAATCTTGTATAGCATTTTTCTGTAAGAACTTGAAAACTCCCCCTAAAATTCCTCTCACCTTATTTCTGCATGGCTGTGCTCCATGCACATTTTATAAATGCCCATATCTTCAACTTCACTTTTATTAAACTTAAAGTATATATATATATATATATATATATATATATATATATATTACGATTTCCAAGTTTTAAGTCTTAATTTGCAACATGTAGTGGAAAACACCTAGAGGTCGTGTTAGTACATAAGTAATCACATATAAGAAATTCAACTTTTCCTTGTTTTGTTAAATCTACAATTATCCTATATGCTCTCTCTCTTGAATGCTGGTATGTAGGTGCCTAAGCTCAAAATATTAAAAAAAAGTTCTATAAATGTTTATTGAAAGTGCCTATAACAAGTATCTCTCCACATTTTTCATGTATCCCCCACATTTAATAATTCACAAATTCCTGTCACTTTTACTTTTCAAATATATCTCAAATTATTTCCTTGAGTCATTTCATTGTTATTAGGTTAGTTCAATATGTTATAATTTCCACTTCAAGAATTTCAAGTCTCTCTTCTTTACTCTTAGTTGGTTCACAATATTGTGACTAGAGTTATATTTCCCTGAAACACAAATCCAATCTTGTCATTATTCTAATTAAAATCCTTTGAATAATCTTTATGGAAGACAGAACAAAATTCAAACCCAAAGTTGTATACTCAAGGCATTTTGTTCTGTTTTTACAAAATAATGTTCTATATTTCACTTCACAGACACTTTTCATATACAAGTCACAATAGCTTTAGTCGACATCACTATGTGTCTCCTTTACTTAGAATGATCAGTCACTTACTTATCAACCTGGAAGCTTCCTTTTTAAAAGCACCGCAAATATAATTTTCTCTTAGAAGGAATTCATCGATTTGTACACATAACTTCTGTTAAATGCTTACATCTTGTACTGTTAATATTTATTTAAATGTTTTTTACTCCCATCGATACAATGGTCTTCCTAATCCTTCATGGTCTTACCTCATTAACAATATCTTAGAATTGTTATTGCTTCCATTATCATTTATGCAGAATTGGAAATAATTATGTCACTAATAATCTTCCCTGAGATTTCAACCTGTATTTGCCAATGCTTAATATCCCAAAGACACCTCAGAATTTGCAGATCAGATAAGCTTGCTTAGGTTGGGGAATATAAGCTCTATCTCTTGGAGTAAAAGTATTCAATAATGAATAAAATATTCTATATATGAATTTTTAAAGAAGCTATTAGTATCATCAGTATCAATGAGAAACATATATGGAATGCTTCTGTGAACAAGATGCTGTGATTTAGTTGAACTAGTCTGAACATTTAGATTTATTGTAGTTTAAATTGGCAAGACATCTGGGACATTTAATTCTACTTGCATATTCATCTACCAAATTCAAATATGAAAAGTGAATTTCACCTCTGTATGTATAATTGAATGTCTGCAGTGTCTAATTCATGAATGTCCAAAAAGACAAATTGTTCTCATCTATCAAACAGGATTTTGGCAAGGAACTGGCAGTAAAACCAGAAGACCTGCCAAAGTTTGGACTTTGCATAACTTTGTGCCTCCTTCAGATTTTATTGTAATCTGTCACCATGTGTCATTTTGAATGTGTTTCCTTTAGGACTGGCATAGATTCATATTGGCAGAAAAATATAGCATTTATTATTTTATACTTTATACTTTATTCAAATGAGGTAGAAATCCAAAAGAGACAGTGATGCTGAGAATACATTTTTAAAGGTGATACTTAGGAGACCTCTTTTGGTGTAGAGTTCACTTAGTATGCACATTGGCTTCAGAGCTCACAGTAGTCAGTCAATTCACCAACTATCCTACTAATACCGTTGAGTGCTATCACCAAGCTATCTACTTTCATGAACTTTATCTCATTTAATATGAACAACTAATCTAGCAGGACTACTATGTAGTTATCAAAACCCTACTCTACGTACAAGGAAATTGAGGCATATATTCAATTTAATATCCCGGTAATCAATTAATTGGGGCCAAATATTGGTAATGAAGGAATATTCCTTTTCCAATATTATAGTTGGTATGACTTTTAGTTATACTGAACTAACTATATTATCAGTAACGAAAAAAGATATGCACACCTAAGCAATATGCTTTCACTATACAGAATAGGTATTGATGAATTGCACATACTTAGACTTCTGAATTAAAACATCACAATATAAGTATTCTGGCATTTATTTACAACATTTTAAGAACACATCTATGAAGTCTCTAATTGTGAGTACTAATTTCTAAGCAATGTACGTAGTTAGGAAAACAAAATCTTTAATTTATGAAGCTTTTATCTTAGAACTAATGAAATTTTGCTGATGAGAATATACACAACAAAATGACAAGAAACAGGTGTATATTTAATGCCAGAGTTAAGTAAAAACAGGTAAGGCCTCAGTATTGAATAAATGCTTCCAGACCTTCCAAATATTCTGGACACTCAGTTAATTGTGTCCAACAAACAAAATTTTTTGTTTTTTGTTTCTACAGAGCATTTCTAATTTCTATGTAATGTGTACATGCAAACATAAACCCAAACTGATTTCTTGCTTTGCTTCTACAGATGACCCTTGAACAATGCATGGATCCAGTTATACACAGATATTTTGCAATAAATACGTTATTATAAATGTATTTTCTCATTTGATTTTAATATTTTTTCTCTAGCTTGCTTTATTCTAAGAATATAATATATAATACATATACAAAGTATGTGTTAATCCACTGTTTATTGATAAGGCTTCCTGTCAATGGTAAGGCTACTTATTAGTAATCAAGTTTTGGAGGAATCAAAAATCATATGTGAATTTTACACTACGTGGGAGGTCAGCCCCTGTTGTCTCCAGGTTGTTCCTGTCAAGTGTAGCTATTTTACTTGATTTCCCATGTGCAAATGTAGCAGGATGACAGATACTTGTTTGTTTATTGTTTGAAAGAAGCTGACTGCCAGCTTTATGAAGGACTCCACTAGTTGTAGAAAAGAAAAGGTTTGGTCTGCAAAAAAAATCACCTGCCTGTTTTTAAAAAAATTTTTGTCTTTATATAAATTTATTTTTTACATAATCCTTTAAAATTGTATTGTTTTAATTTTTTAATTATTATTTTAAAATTTTAGTATTGTTGACACACAATGTTGTATTAATTTTGGGTATACAATGTAGCTATTCAAAAATTTAGAACATCTGCAGATTTACTGAAGAAAATGTGAATATAGCACAAAAAATACTCCATATCCAATATATAATATTGGATATAATATATATACTATACTATTGGATATAATAATATACTAACATTTTATATTAGCATAGTATTTTTGCTCCAACTATGAATCAATATTGATATGTTATCATTCCTTTAAATTCATACTGTCTTCACATATACTTAGTTTTTACCTACTATCCGTTTTCCAACTAGAATCCCATCCAGGATACCATATTACACCCAGTCATCATGTCTCATTAGACCCCTTTTGGCTGTAACAATTTCTCAGACTGTCCTTGTTTTTTATCAGTTTCTGTACTTTTGATCAGGTAATTTATAGATTGTCTCTTAACTGGAATTTGTTTGATATTTTCCCACATGATTAGACTGGCATTATGGGTTCTTCTGAGGAAGATCACAGAGGCAAAGTGCCATTTTCATCATATTATAGGTACATAATATCACCCAGACTTATAACTCTTGCTGTTGATTGTGATCACCTGACTGAGGTACTTTTTATCGAGTCTCTCCCCTTTAAAACTATTCTTGTATCCCCCTTTCCCAAACTGCACTCTTTGGAAAGAAGTTGCTATGCACAGCCCACACTTAAAGAGTAGGGTGTTCCACTTCTTTGAAGGCAGAGCATCTATATAAATTCTTTGGAATTTTTTTTTGAATGAGAGATTTGTCTCATTTCTCTTATTCCTTTGGTACTTTGAGGTTTAATCCAATGATATTTCATTAATTTTGGTGCTCATATCTACTAGTTTTAACCACCGGGAGCATTAGCACAGTTAGATCCTGTGTCCCTTCAACACACCCCCATCTATATGGGCCGTATTATGGACTGGGGAGAATGTTGAACCTTTTCTATTTTATGGTAAGATGCTCCAGGCTCAGCTTGTATATCCCTTGCCTCAGTCCAAGATTCAGTCATTTCTTCATGGAGCATTTCATTTATGCTATTGTGGACTGATATTAGAAATCAAGTTCTGGGCACTAGTTGTGCTACTGGAGTGTCAATCCTTCTAGCCTTCTTAGTGATCAGAATGTGAATACATACATACATATGTGTGTGTGTACTAATCCATACATATTTTCCTATCTATAAATATTTTTTATAATTATCTATGCCCATATTAAGCAAAACATGAGTTCATACTAATGTGTCCAAATGTAATCCATAACTACATGGATTATTCTCAGACCTTCCCTGGTTTATCTGTATACTCCCATTTCAAGAGAGAAAAACCTGGCTTTCATTATCCACCCTCCCTTAGAATAAATCAATTAATTTTAACATATATGATATATAGTGTTATCAAAATTGTTAACTGGTGCCCCATGAGAAACAAGTTTATCACCTAGAATTCAGCACTTACACAGCATTCATTCTTTTTCCTTTTAATCTTACAGTCTTCAGTTTTCAAAGTTTCTTGGTTAGCATTTCCCTGCCCACGCCTCCTTGAGTTGAATACATTTTAATATGGTTAGATTCTCTTGTCAAAGACTGAACTCTTTTCTGGTGTTTTCCAGCTTCTAAATGGTATAGTCAGTTGTTTGTTTTAATTTTAGCTGTGTAGTGGTATCTTATAGTTTTATTTTGCTAATACATAATTTAAAATGATTAACACATTTCCATATGTTAATTTTCCTTCTGTATATTTTCTTTGGTGAGGTGTCCCTTCAGAGCATTTTCCTACTTGATAATTCCAACATCTATATTAGAAATGATTCTGGCTTTTATTCTTATTTTGTCTCTTAATCTGGACTGAGTTTTGTTTTTGTTTTCTTCTGGAATTATAAAATAGGAGCTGTGATAACTATGTGGTTTTTTTGTTTTTGTTTTTTGTTTTTTGTTTTTTTTTTTTACTGTGAGAATTTATAGTAACCAGGCTAGGAAGTTGTTTTTTTTTGTTTGTTTGTTTTGTTTTTTTTTTTTTTTTTTTGGTAGTGTAGGTGCTAGAGGCTTTAAACTCCTTCAGTATCCTCTCTCTCTCTCTCTCTCTCTCTCTCTCCCTCTCTCTCTCTCTCTCTTTTGCCCTTTTCTGTCTCTATTCCTGACTTTGAGTTTCCCTCAGAACTCCTTCTCAGATAGATTCTGTGTCATGCAAGTCTTTCAGCTGTAATTTGCTGTCACTAAACTGGGGTCTTGTAGGTATGATAGCAAAGTATGGGTGAAGAGAACCATTCTATAGTTTTATGGTTATATTAGACTTTCAGTGAGTCTATTTCCTGGGCTGTGAACTTCACATGTATTTCTCCATCAGCATCATTTATCCTCTTCCTTCCTCCTCTTCTGCCTCTTTCCCCTCTTCCACTTTCTTCTCCTCCTCCTTCTTTCTATCCCTTGGTGTTACAGGAAGGCTACAAACAGGGGGAAAGCAGGAGTAATGCCCATACTCCAGGAGGTAAAAAATGTGGTATAGTTTTTTTTCCTTGCAGAATAGATTTTTCACTGTGGAGAATTCTATGGACACATTTCTCCATGATTGCTCTTCCATTATACTTTCAGAGTCATGAGTGGATCTTTTTGTTTCTTCACTGTGAACCTGGTATGGCTACAGGTGGGAAAACTCCATGAAAGTGTGGGGGGTCTGTAGGTCCAAAGGCCCAGTGTGTTCTCAGTTTTAGGCTACTCTTCACACAGCCTCCAGTCATTTGTCATTTAATGATAAACAGATCTTTGCTGTGACTCCAGATTTGTCTGTCTTTTTAACAATAGTGGTTTGCCCTGTGACCTCAGTTCTCTGATATGTCTAAGAAAAGACATTATTTTTCAGATTCTTTAACTTTTCCTTATTGTGAGAATAGTGAGAATAGAATAGGGTGATGACTTTCAAGTGCTTTTGATGTTGAAGATCAAACAGAAAGTCCATGAATCCTGTTTTGAGCTCTTTATGCATCACTGGTTACTAGAGAAAACTGGGTTGACAGAGGTCTTTTGTAAGTTAAGCAGCAAAACCAAGACTAGTTTTTAAGATTCAAGCATAGATGGTCTGCTGTTTTGGTCTGTCTTCCAGAATGTGGTAGGCTGGACTGGTGACTCAGATTTGATGCATGGGCCTATATGGGGGAAACTCAGTCAGAAAATACATGCCAAAAAAAAAAGAAGAAAGAAAAGAAAGAAAGAAAGAAAGAAAGAAAGAAAGAAAGAAAGAAAGAAAGAAAGAAAAAGAAAGAAAGAAAGAAAGAAAGAAAGAAGAAAGAAAGAAAGAAAGAAAGAAAAGAAAAGAAAAGAAAAGAAAGAGAAAGAAGAAAGAAAGAAAGAAAGAAGAAAGAAAGAAAGAAAGAAAGAAAGAGAAAGAAAGAAAATTCATGCCTGAGAATTTCCCCTGTCCACTGCTACGTGTAAAGGTAGGTTTGGGAAGCACAGTATTGATAATCATATGGAACTGGCAAGACCATCAACAAATAGTGGAGAAGTGTTTATTTGTACTTAGAGCTCCAGTCTTTATTGGCAAGGCTGTGTTGACAGAGAGAAGCAGGAGTGATTAGATTATTGCCTCTCATTTCCCCCAGCATTTGGATTGTATCATGTTTTAAATTAATAAAGCCCTTGGGATTCATTGAAATATTGTGGAGTCCCTCAAATTTAGGTAATAGGCTTTATTCTAATGGGGCAATTGGAGGCAAATAATTTAAAAATGAGATATGTGAGTGTAATGCATCATAAGTTTTTGAGATATATGAGACTGGTAAGAAATTAATTTCAGGAAGTAAAAAATATATAAATGCCTAGTTATAGTTAGCATCATTTAAAATTAAGGTAAAATCATAAACACAGACACATACAAAAAGATATGAAATAACTTCAAATTTGACATCACTGTACATTTAAATTTATATTATGAAAATTATGTTGCGCATTTGTTTTTTACAGCTTGTTTTACATTTATTACTAATTTGAGTCAAATTCTGATTGCATTACAGGAAAAATTCTTTGGATCATTAAGTTATGTTAATTTTTCATAAATTCACAGCTCATTTTAATTACTAAATTTAAAAAATGAACTGGAGACATATATGATGCCTTCTGGATGAACATGAAATAGTATTAGTATTTTCTCCTACTATTTCAGGTCTCTGTGTCCCTGGTTCTCAAGAAGGCAGAACATAAACATCATAGACTCTCAGAAATATTTCCAAAGAAAAATAGTATAAAGTATGTAGTTTTCTGATGACACAGTTCCTTCTTGCTAATAACCTCTCCTTTCTGTCAGGCAAGTGCTAAGTTCTATATTCATGCCATCTCAGTTAACCCTTGAAAAAAACTTCAAAATATAGGTACAGTTCAGTTTCTTGTTTTACAGATAAAATCTCACTTGTAAAGTATTTCATTGATTTGTTGATTGTCTCAGAGTAAGCACTGAACAGAATCAGGATTTCAACTCAGGCCCAAGTGAGTCTAGAGTCTGAACATATAGCCACTCATTATTACTGAAACAATAAAGTTTTTTTTTAATTTTTATTTATTTATGATAGTTACACACACACACAGAGAGAGAGAGAGGTGCAGAGACATAGGCAGAGGGAGAAGCAGGCTCCATGCACCGGGAGCCCGATGTGGGATTCGATCCTGGGTCTCCAGGATCGCGCCTTGGGCCAAAGGCAGGCGCCAAACCGCTGCGCCACCCAGGGATCCCTAGAGTTTTTTTTTTTTTTTAACAATAAAGTTTTGATACAAATTTCCTCCTCTGAAAATTGTTTTGTTTAACTATGACTTTTTAGTATTTGAATTTTGGCATCTTTTGGAAAGAAAATATAATCAGATTTATATTTTTAAGTGGATTAGGTTATTCTGGTGTCATTTAGGTCTAGAATTACTTATGAGTTTTTTATAATAAGTAAAACAATTTGTAGGTTGATACCTATTCAATTAGTCATTGCCCAATTAGAATTAATGCATTCATCTATTAAAGTAACCAACAGATTAATTGAGATAAATTAGACCATAAGCTAAACTATTTATGAAAGACAGCAACTAATAACTTATAATTCAGTTGGAAACAAAGGATGGATCTTTTGTTTCCAAGGGAAATATTTTTAAAATTATCATTAAGTTCAGACAGACATAAAATTAATTTAAATAATACAGGTCACATACCTAGCTTTTTTAAAAAAAATTGTACAAATTAACTAATAAAGTTTCTAATCATAATTTCTCCTAAGACCATCAACAACCTAATAGTTAAATATAAAGGAATAAAAATGCTCCCTTTGGAGAGGAAAACATTAAAAAGAGCAATGCCTAACAATTGTAATGTCTCAGAGACTACTATGTAGCTTCCTTTGAGGTACATGTGAAAATCATATAAAGCAGGCCATATCTGTGCACAATCTGTCAAGAAATTGCCAGCCGGGATATGTGAATGGATGTGTTCTGTTATTCCTCAGGATTGTAAACTCACCTTTCAAACTAAGCCAGGCACCTGTCTATGTTCTCTAAAATTATCATTGAGAGCTACACTCTAGTTACCTTCTGACTGAATTTTAAGCACTAATAAATTAAATATAAATCACTTTTCTATGAAATTAAAAAAAAATACACAAGGATACACTCATCACCAAAGTGACAATCTATAATCCCAAATGTGGCTTAAAACTAACTCTTGGGTTACTGGAGCAAGAACTATTTTATGCCTATGATTCCTAGTGGAATATTGATACAATGGTCCTGAACAAATTCCTTTTCCCCTTTGACAATGAAGAAACAAGGGTACAGAAGTCCTGAGCTGGTACCACATGAGGCTCCCAGGTGTGGATCCTCTCAGTGGAAAAGAACTGAAGGAGGATTACAATATCACTCCAATGAGGCACCAATCTGTTAGGAGGGGGGTTTAATTTACAAAGTTTTGAAGACTGGATATTTTCTCTTGTTCTCCTTAACAGGAATGTTAAGCTAATGGAAATGGTTTTTAATTTTACCCTGGCCAAAGACCCAAGACCTGATATGGCATGATCTCACTAATGCTATGACCTGGAAAGGCTTGGTCTCCCCTTTTAACGAGTTTTTAATCATCCCATTTCCTTTATTCTGAATGTAGAATGACATCTTGCTCTGGAAAACAGCAACTCTGACATTTGGGGCACAATTGACATTACCTTGAATGATTAAGTGTGTGTGTGTGTGTGTGTGTGTGTGTGTGTGTGTGTGTGTGAGAGAGAGAGAGAGAGAGAGAGAGAGAGAGAGAGAGAGAGAGATGGGTTTATTGACATGAATTACATTAGTATATTAATCATATCTTATTATTTGGTATTAGGACAAGTCAATGTAAATGTCAAGGGCTCTCAAATTCCATCCTAACATACTAAAGATGGAGTGTATACATGTGGAGAGGATGATATAAATAGGAGTATTTGGCTTTAAAATATAATGTTAGGAAGCTCAACAAAACATTTTGAGTTTACCTATTTTTTTAAATACAAATCAAGATTCTGCCTAAAGCCTTTCTAGTCACATTATAGTCTATGGGTCAGCAGCAACATTAGCATCTCTAGAAGGCTCAGTAGAAAGGGATAATTTCAGGAACTAGAACTTTCAGTTTATTTTTTTTTTTTAGAACTTTCAGTTTAATTAATTTTTTTAATCTATTTAAGATAGTCATACAGAGAGAGAGAGAGAGGCAGAGACACAGGCAGAGGGAGAAGCAGGCTCCATGCACCGGGAGCCCACGCGGGACTCGATCCCGGGTCTCCAGGATCGCGCCCTGGGCCAAAGGCAGGCGCCAAAACACTGCACCACCCAGGGATCCCGAACTTTCAGTTTAATAAGCTACTCAGGCAAATCATAAACATTAATATTAGAAATACATTACATAAGAAAAGTGTATTACCCAAACCATATTCAATGGTAAAATTTTTGTCTAAGTAACAGCCCGTACTGAGATTGTGTCAACTGTTGACTTCATCATTAGCAGTGATGGTTTTGGTTTAATCAGAAACAGTATGGTCCTCAATCCTCACCATTGTGCTAAGTAAATGCTATGGACAGAAACAAAGACTGACATTGACCATTACTACCATAACACTGCAGTTGCATGAAATTCATTACTATTTTTAGTTACACAGTATTTACTGGGTGTTTATCAGTTCCAAAAAAGTCCAACATCATCCTTTTATCCCTTCTACCTTGGCTTTCAGGAAGATAAGACTGAGAGTGCAATCGACTTGGGACTTGCACAAGTCCATAATCCACAATACAGTCTTTCTTGTGTCATAAAAAAATAATGATTGGTATGATTGATGTATGTTTGACTAATTGGCAACATTTGATTTTATATGTGTAAGTGCATATGTGTATGTGTGATTCCTAAAGGAATCACTGGACATGCTGGTAAGCAGAGGTACTCCTAACCTTATCAGTCACATTATTAGGATTATGATTATATAATTAATCAATTAAATAACGGCTACCCTTTATTTGTTCCTTATCTTAGGGCTTTAATGCTAATTGCTTTATATGCATTTACTCATTTAATCTTATAAACAACACTTGGGTAAGGTATTATAATGATAACTTTTACCCAGGTGAATGTAAAGGAGTTAATTAAATATATCTCTGAAGTTATACAGCTAAAAGAATGGTTGATGAAGGGCTTGAATTCAAAATTTATTCAAGGGGACATGATCTCAAATACTAAATCATAGTACAGATCTTAACATAGTCTCCATAGCTGTGTTCCCAGGAAGCAGATTCTAGACTAAGATTTGTTTACAAGAAGTTTGTTGTTGAATGAATATAGAAAAAAAACACCAGTGAAGGGGTAAGGGACGCAGGATGGTACAGAAGGAGGTGAACTGAGTACATTGACAACACAGGTCTGCTTAGTGAGCTCTGAACATGGAGTAGCTTTTCATAAGTGTCCTTGTTTGAGACAAATAGGTCAGACCTTTATGCCTCCATGCCATCTAGACTTTGGATTGCATCTAGTTCTAGATAGAGCTTGTACAATTGGAGGAAGTAGCTCTTTATTTAGGGAAAATTCATAGGAAAGGACTTAGCTATGACTCATGAGCAATCCTCTTGCCCTACAGCTCTGACAATATGAGTCTTGATTCTGGAGGGAGGATTTGGCTTCTTTACCCAGTATCTACCTATTGGCCATTTGTTTATCTTCTTTGGGAAAATGTCTGTTTTGATTCTTTGCCCATTTTTTAGTTGCGTTATTTGTTTTTTTGTTACGAAGTTGCATGAGTTCTTTATGTATTTTGGATATTAAGCCCTAATCATATATAGTTTGTAAATATTTTCTACCATTTTGTAGGTTACCTTTTCAACTTCTTGAGTGTTTCCTTAGCTGTGCAGAGGCTCTTTAGTTGAAGGCAGGCCCACTTATTTACTCACTCTTATTTTCAAGGGAAAAACAAAACAAAACAAACTATATCGACTTAGTCTGAGAAATGGATCCATCCACCTTAGTTCAGTCGTCTGTGCCTTATTCAGTTACATATACAAGAGGGAGATTCACATGGTATAAATAGGGTCTTCAGGGTTGAGAGCAAGGGCAGATTATTTTCAAGGGAGTTTTAGAAGAGGGCGGATTAATATCTCTTGTAGATCAATCTTAGATCTTAGTCTAGATACTTGGAAGTCTCTGTTTTAGCTTTAATAGCCTTTTCTACTATGATTAAGAATTAAAATGCATTTTTGATTCCCTGTGAACTTTGGCCAGACTGTAACTGCTGCATGAGACAATGGTTGGTACGTTTTCTTCTCAGGTAACTGTTTCTGCGTGGAAATTTTAAAGAGTTAAAACTTGAAAATTTGATGGGTCAAATAACTGGGGCTAGAGGGCAACAAGCTCAACAGAAAAAAGTTAGCTCCAGTATTGTGTTTAAATTTAAACATGCTTATGGATAGATCACAAATCTGTATGCTGTAGATGCAAGAATGTAAAATTTGCTTGCAGAATTTAAAGACTTGCTATCTAATGATAATATTCTAAATTGCAGTCAGCCATGTTCCAAGAAAAACGATTCATGGTTTAACACTATTTTACATTAAATGATTGCAGAGGTATCATTTAAAAGTTTGCAATAACTATATGTTAGCAAATCGAACTCTGCTAAAAAAATAGTAACGGGAAGAAAAGTTTGCAATAATCCAAATTTTTAATAGCTTTTACTTTGTTAATATTTCCCTCCTATTCTGCAAGGCATGGAGTTTTGTTGATGGAAGACAATTTTAAAATCTTTAAAAATATTTTAAGTGAGAAAAAATAAGAATTGATGTATGAGAACAAGCAAAGTAGTTATAAATATACAAATAACTCAAAGTAAAACTATTTATATGCTAATACATGTTAAAAACACTTTGAAAGCATCATTGATACTTAAATTATCTAAGCAGATAATTAGCTTCATAGACAATCCTCTACACTGTTATTATCCTATTTGCTGACATTCTAAGCAAAAGGGATTATTAGTTTATTTAGAGACTCTCATATTGACCTGTCTTCACAAAATGATACAAATAACACACAAAGAAGAAAGCAAGTCTTGCTATCAGGCAGCCAATGTTTAATATAATTTTACAGTCAGCAGTCCAAGTATTTTGACTATGTACATTTTGCTGCTTCTTTACTTGCTGCACTCTACTTCAGTCATAAAATAAAAGATAATGTATTCTGTCAACAGAATGAAATAATGCTACTAGGTAATAGAGTCTGAAATGTTTACAAACCTATAAATGAAGACTGCACCATTAATATGAATGAATATAATCAAATGCTTTCATGATAATTGCTATGTACAGACCGAAGCATAACCTGGCTATTTTTAGTATAATAGTTGTAGGCTTTATAATCAAGGAAAAACTATTAGTGCTCACAAACATTAATTTTCACATTACAAAGGATGTTCCTTTAAAATCTTTCCATGCTAAAGTCAAGACAATTATCATAGGTTCCTATGTTTCCTTATGAACTCAGATACACTTTGTATCATATGTAACTTAACCATTTTGAAAACTAGACTAGCCAAATTAGAAAAACTATCCAATCAGGATGTCAAGTCAGGTGGGATTCTTTCTGTTGGATCCTGGCCATATGCTATGATTCCAGACAAATCCCACAATATTACATGCAAGGTATAAAAAAGAGGCTCTGTTGAGTAAAAGGAATCTTACAAGGCCAGCATAAGGGGGATGAGAAGTTTCAGCTCTCTTGTGATGGGTGGTTTCAGGTACCACTGAGACTAGCTTTCAAGAAAGAAGTTGTAGGGAGAGGTATCAGATTCAACTCTCAGCTGCCACAGGGATTACATAAATTGTGGAAAGTCCTCTCACACAATGTCAGACCCCTGCTGGAACTGCTGACATCCTATGATTAGTAAAGGCAGGATTGGGGGTGCCAGATGTTCACAGATTATCTGAAGAGGACTTGGCAGCTGTGGAGTAGTACTGCCCCTATCTATGTAGACAGCTGAGCTCAGGTGCTGCTCCAACATCTAAAAACAGATGTACACCTGGCTCCAAAAGCCAACTGCTTTGTCAAACAGTGAACATTCAGTATCATTATCTGATGGAGCTCAATGCGATACATATGTAAATTTTTCAATTGAACCAATATGTTTATTTATTGAAAGAATTAGAAAAAATAATCAAGTCAGACATAAATGAAGACATAAAGAGTTTCAAGTTCACAGATTTAAGCATACATAGATAGACAGGCAGATAGATAAAACATTTACTCTTCATTGAAAACCTAAGAATGAAAAGGAAATGGCAATAAAAGTATAAGAAATTCATGAAGATTGTTTGATAGCGATAGTAATTTTGCATATAAATAGGCATAATTACGAATTTAGGTACTAACATTAAACATTAAGAATGACATAGGATTTTCTAGAATATCTATGAACTTAATGTATTTTTCTGAAAATAAAACACATATATTGAGACTGGTAACATACTTAATCTTCTCTAATATGTGACCTACTATTCAATGAAGGATTCTGTATCATTTATTCCTTCATTGAAGATATGACCTGAATACTAGATAGCATCTTTACAAAACCATGGCCAAGTGCAATTCATAAAAATAAATATGGATCATTTCTTTATGTGAATTTATCTGATTTAATTCTGGATTGCATGGTACACAATGACTTATATCAGTTCTAAGCTCTGTTTTTTAAGGGTCTGGTTCTCCAAACATTCTGTTTGGTCTTTAGAGTGGGTAAATGACATTTTTAAATATTATAACGTAAGTGGGGATAGGGGAGTAACAGCATTATATCAAAATAAGTGACCTGAGCCTGGGGCAATGGTCTTTATATAAAGCTCTCACAAGCATTTTGTGACCTTAAACAGTAAGAATTTATGAGCTCTTAGACTCTGCTTGGCTACTCTTTAAGACACTTCCATTCATGTCTGATTAAACAAATAGTAAACTCAACATCAAAGGAAAGAAATCCAGCTTTACATTGTGAAGTACACATTTGCCTTTTTTTGCACTAAAAATGCATAGAGAAGAGAATCATTATATATAGCATTGTTTTCAAAATGGAAAAATTGTTTCTATTGGGACATCCTTTAGGCTTGTTCAAAAAGAAAATGTTCTTGTCTCTCTCTCTCTTTTAAGTATAAACAAGGGAAATGATTTCTGACTGTCTTGTTACTATAGGAAACTATATTTTCAGCAGGAGAGAAATAAGATTGCTTTCATTATTTTAATTGTATGACAGTTTTCCCAATGCAGAAAAGAATTGACTTTGGAGGCTTAAAAAAGCACTCATATGTAATGAAAACTCCTTGTCACATTGCAAAAGCGTATGATATTGTCCTACCTTTCAAAAAGATGTGAAACTTTCTGCAGCTGTTTCACATAAAGTATTGTGACACTGGGTAATTTAAGTTTTGAAATATTTCATCCATAAAAAAAAAAGTTTTTTGAGACAAAGTTACAGATAACCCAACTGCATTCATTCATATTTACTGTTTGCTTTTGTTGAATGCATAAATGATCTGCCCAACTGTATAATGAAGTTTATTCCAAGTTTTCCCTAAACTCTCCATCCTCCTTTGGAATGGGGTGGATGGGTTATATAAAATCCGCAATTTATGTGCAATGAGGTAAAATGTTAGCAACAGAAGTGTTTTGATTTAACTACAAGGAAAATATTTAGTTGGGGGCAGGTATCTCTTCTGTATTTGTAACCTCACTTTTCTTTTTTAGGTGTTGTTTTTATTAGCACACAGTAGCAATGAAAGAGTAAATTGTAAACATTCATCATCTAAGCATTGCATTTATTGATTTTCTCATATGCAGCACTTTGCGTACTTGGTGATATATGAAAGAACCCAAGAGAAACGAAAGGTTGTAACTGTTCACTGATGATGAATCTCCCATGAGAGTTTAAAAATGAGTTTAAAAAAATTCTGTAACAGTAGGCTAACAGGAAAATATTCATTTAACGTGCCTTAGATGCATCATCTATGGCTTACAGGGACAAAGAATTTTGTGCATGCTAACATGTGTATGCCTTTACTTACTGAAAAGCCCTCCTCACCTATCCCACCTTTATCTACAACCTGCCATTGTCAAATCAAGGTAAAAACCACTGGCTTTGGAAAGTGACAGTGATTTCCAGATGTTGATTTTCCAGAGCATCAGCAGATATTGAGAGTAGCTGTATACATTTTGTTACATTGACAGTTGAAGCAATGATATAAAAATGTAAATGTGTTAATGACCACGTTTGGCTTACACATGGTTTAAATGAGTAGATACTGTGATTCTATGAAAATAGATTCCCATTTAGATTTGAAAAGTTGTTTAATTTCTGTGCATAATGAGTGCAGAGTAGAATTAATACACGTAGGTATTGATTAGTGATTGATAGAGATTAGGACTGAAATACTACATGAAAGTTAAGTTTCACACCTTGTCTTATGAACTACCTGTGCACAATATGATTATTATCTGTTTTTTGTAAAGATATTCTCAGTTTTTGTAGTTTTTTGAACAGGAAGAGAGAAAAGGTGATATTGTTTCCATTTATGCGAAAAAAGACACATTTTTAAAAACTAACATTATGTCTCATAAAACTTCTTCCATTATTTACACATAGTTCTTATAAGCCTCAAATGTGGTACTACCTTAATAAATAAGCATTTACTAAAGTACTCCTTTTTTTCCCTTAAATAGACAGACACAAAAAAATGTATAGCAAACAGGCCAGACCTAAATTCATTCTGAGTATGGTTTTATATAACTTGTTAAAGTCTAACATACCATGATGGGAAAACTCTATTTAATGTTCTCAAATGATGCAACTGGACTTTTTAGAGAGTTCATTTTTCAAATGCTTTTTGGAATCTAGATAAATGAGACAAATAGTGGCAATGTGTATATCCTAAGGTTCATAAACTCAGACTGACAACAGGAAACTAATGGTGGTCAACATAGGAAGCAGAAGCTGAGAATCAAAGGCCCCTGGGTTGTAAGTTCTTGTCCATGATCTCTTTGACCTTGGGAAATGCACTGCTTTCATTTTGCCTCTATAATTTGTAAAAAAGTAAAATATTTTTCTATTTCACATAGGTTCTAGATATTCGTGGAGGCCCTTCCAAGGCAGAAGTACTGCCTAAAGGGATGAAATAGTGCTATTAGTAAAAAACATAAATGTGGTAAGCACAATTAACGGAAAGATAAGAGTGTAGTGCATTACTGGCATGAAGTATGAAACTAAGCTGATTTAAGTTCTGTCCATCTTTTCTACTGGATGCTACAACATGAATAAAATGTCAAGGCACTAATTTATATTGTATACATTCTCTGAAAAGGTCAATGTCCAATGCTATGCCACTTATTCGGTGGCCTGTTTTCCAGAAACTTTCTCCAGAACAGAGTCAAACATGAGAAAAGAGGCAAAACACCTCCGACAGCTATTGTCAAGGCCACTTAAAGAACTCTGCTATTGTTTTCGTCTTCACTCACAATCTTATTGACTATAGATAATTTAACATATTATTGTTTGCAGTCTGGGCTATTTTTCTCACAATCCACAGCAAGTAAGAAATAGTTGAGCTCAAAGGGTTTGAGAATGATGACACATGGAAAGTTCAGCTCAGGGAAAGCAGAAATGTCAAATTGACAGTCAGGTATCAAAGAATAAGATAGAAAAGTCATAAAAAAAATCAAAGCAGTATGATGAGTTTTACAATTGTTGACCCTGGATCTCCAACAACAACAAGAAAAAAAATGTAACTATCCTGGATGTCCTCTGATTGCATAAAATTTATAATCCATTTTTAAAAGATGTCATAAAACTGTGGGGGAATTAAACCAGAAGAGAATGTGAGAGATTATCTGAGATTATAATTTCTCATTTTACAGATGAAAAACTGAAGCAATATGAGTTTCATCCACTACCTAAAGTTATAAATAAAGATTTAAAATTAATAAAATTTTAGTTGCCGGGATAAACTAGTTATTTTTAAAGTTCTCTCTGTGAGGTAGTTTATTCAGTAGCAACGTAGTGTGAGAATGTGTGTGTATGAAGCTATATAGCTATCTGTATATATTCACATTTATTTTTATGCCAACATATGCATTTTTCCAGCAACTATATATGAGAAACATATGTCTTAGTTGTCAAGTATAACATTTCTCCAATATTTTTACAATATTTTTTAAACTTACATTTGAGGTTGAACGTATTTATGCTATTAGGATTCACCCTAAATTTACAAGTCTGTATCTAGAAAATAAACCAAGTCCAGAATTACATACTTAGTTTTGGGTTGAGAATAAGGGAGTGTCACCTGTTGGGTCCTATTATCTTGTAGATACACATGGTAACAGATGGATTTCACTTAGGTAAATCTATGAGGGACATGCCAAATGTCAAGCCAAAAAAAAGGAAGAGAAAGTAAAGAAATATTGGAAACTTTCAGGCCATGCCTTAGCCCTTTATCATACTATGTTCATATTTTCCAAATAGGGTGCATGAGCCACTTGCCTAAGAATCTCTGTAATATATGTTAAAAAAGTAGCTCTGATATCTGTATGGGGAGAGAAAGAAAGAATGAGGCATAAGTAGCCAGCATCTCAGATTGTAGTGTCGGTCTGAAGCATTGGGACCAGGCCAAAAATGTAGAGATCCAGAGAAGTGTTTACGGAGAAATAATTAGACTTTGGAAGACTTTTATTTTATTTATTTTATTTTATTTTATTTATTTTATTTTATTTTATTTTATTTTATTTTTATTATTTTTGTTGTTTTGTTTTTTGTTTTTTGTTTTGGAAGACTTTTAAAAGGAAGTAATATCTAGACAGGAACCTGAAGAATGAATAGACATTTTCTAGGAAAAGAGATAGAAATGTCTTAAGAAAATAGAGCTTCAATAACAATAATTGGAATTAGTCCATGTGCATAGACATGGAGGCGAGATAGAAAACACAGCATATTTGAGACACTGAGAAGCATTCAATCCTTGACCGTGTAAGTAATGGTGGATGCCAGAGAATTAGGTCAGCTTCTATCAGAAAGGTATTATCAGCCTGGGCAAGGAGTCAAGGTTTGAGAAAGAAATCTTTTGAAATGACAGAGATTAAGCATGTTTAAATACTGACAGAGAAAAGTTGAAGAATAAAGAGAAAAGGTCATTGACAAGAGACTATCTCTTGTAGAGATGGCATTGGCACTTACCTTTTGTTCCCTTATAACTACTGGAAAGGTTTTCCTCATTTTTCTCCTTTCCTCAGAGTTATCTCTATTCCCTGAATTGTTTTCCATTCATGAGTTTTACTCCTCACCCCATTGAAATTTGCTGTGAATTCAGTGCACCCCACCGAGCTTGCTCTAGCCAAAGTAATCAGTGATCCCCTTTGAATAAATCAATAGTCTACAGTACTTACTATATTTTCAGTGACCTTTGATGATTATGTTGAACATTGACTGCCTTCTCCAAAGAATCTTTTCATATGCTTTCACATCTGCACAAGAATGTTTATGGCAATATTTTCACAATAGCCTCAAATGGAATCAATTCAAGTATTTATCAAAATTATAAAGGATACGAGTGCCTGGATGGCACAGTTGGTTAAACGTCTGACTCTTGGTTTAGGTCACTCAGGTCATGATCTTAGGGTTGTGGGATTGAGCCCCACATTGGACTCCATGCTCAGTGCTAGTCTGCTATAGGATTCCCTCTGTCTCTCCCTTCCCCTCTACCCCTCTGCCCCCCATATGCATGCATGCTCTCTCTCTTTCTCTATAAATAGATCAACAAATCTTTTTAAAAAATATAAAGGATAAATTGTGGTGGTTTTTGTTTACTTTTATTTTTTGTGGTAGTTTTAGTCAACGGATTATATACAGTAATGAAAGGAAGAACTGTAGCTATCTATAGGCACAGACATGACAAGTCTCACAAACATTAATGTTAATTGAAAAAAGCCACAAACAAAATATATTTCCAGTCATTTAAAACTCAAAGTGCAGACCAAATTATAAGATGCTTAGGAACTCAAGAGAATCATTATTTTGTGAGTGTGAGAAGGCTTGAAGTTGGTAAACGGGCCTGTGGGTCTTTTTCAGGGGTATCAGAAATGTTTTATTTTTTGACCTAGGTTTTTGTTACATGAGTTCACTTTAAAATACTATATCAAGTGGAACATTGATATATCACTGTCTATGTGTTTTATCATTTGTCTATGTATGTTATATCTTACACTTTAAAAAAATTTGAAGCTTTAAGTCAAGAATGCTAAATAAATCCACCCTTTCCCCTTAGCTTTTCTGACATTATGCCCTTGCATTTGTCTTATTTTTCTGACTGCATTTTCTCAGCATCCCTCTGTAGGGTGTACTGTTCCTCAAGTTTTGATATTAATCAAGACTTTCACTTATTCCTGTTTTCAGAATTCCGCTTGGTAACCATTGCTTTTACAAGCCTCTGGTTATTATCCACAAGCCATATATATATATTTCAAGTTAAGACTACATTCTGAAGCTCCAGGCCCACATGCACAACTCCATAATTAATATCTCTTCTGGAGTGCCTCACGCCATCTCGAATTCAATATGCCCTAATCTAAATATCGTCCTACCAGAACATCTCCTTCTTCTAGCTTTCCCCTTTCAGTGAATAACTATTTATACCCCATTACCCAAGCTGTGGACTGGGGAATTATGCTAAATTTGTCCAGTCCATGTATTCCCATCCTATAAAATGCCAAACCCTGTGGAATCTACTTCCTAAATAAGCTCTAATTTGCCTGTGTCACTCCAATTTTCTTGCCAGCACACTGTCCAGGCAACAATTAATTGCTTGCATTTCTGTGCCAGCATTCTTAGTACATTCCTGATTTAAGCATTGCCCACCCATCAATCTAACCCACAAAAAAAAGAAAAAAAAACAGCCAAATAAACATTTTTAAATGTAATCATGAATTCTGATCTTGTCACTCCCCTAATAAATCTAGCATGTTTCTTCAAGTTTGTTTAAATATTTTTTTTCCATTTGCTGGATAAATTTCATTAAGATAGATAGATTTGCACCCACTTCTCAAAGGACACCATAAATACATACATTAAATAAAGGACTGAAGTTATGCCAAACTTAAAATGATCAAAGAAAAAATAAAATAATATTTCATAACTACCAGAGTATGCGTGACCCATAGTGGATCATTAATTTCCAGAGCTTGTCCTTTATATATACCTTATTCTAATAGAAGGAATACCACCTATGATCTCCACATATTTTCTTCCATATGTTCTTGCCAATTCCAAACATAACAGCTTGAAAAGTGTTGGGAGCTAAAAAAAGAAATAGACTCTTCCCTTAGCTTCTATATCATGATAGTCTAGCATTTATTTGTTTGTCTAAACCTTCTCATCAGGCTTGAGTTGGAAAACAACTTATATTAGGGAAATACATAAACCCAAGACTGTGAGTGCACAGAACGTGTTTGTCTGTTTCCTGCTCTAGCCCTAACCCCTGAAACCCTGCCTAACATGGCAACTTTTCCCTGTTAAGGGTCTCCAGTGAATGAGTGGTACTGGAATTTGTTCTGTCAGATTCTCTTTTGAGAATCTTTGCCAAAATTTGTGGAAAAAAACCATCAGTCAACAGTAGGCATTTAAGATGAAAGGTCATTATGTAGAAGGATAAAGAGAAGGTGATGATCTAATTGAAGCATTGTGGAGCGGATGCTAAGAAAAAAAAACCAAACAAAGGACGCCAGATTCATGGGAAATAAATGTGGAATATAACTGAACCCTATTAATTGACTGGTGATAGAGAAAGACCCAGGACATCTTCCAACTCGGTACTCTCTCTTCGTGTTCTTCCCTAATTGAACCACATTTGTAGAATCCCATGAGCGACGGTCTTGCCTTTACCTGTGGCATCTCTCCAATACATGATGACTTACTTAGTGACCAAAATATCCAATTAACACTTAGGTCAAGTCATGTAGACTGGCAGAAAAGAAGAATAGGTAAGTGTTTGTCTGAAGTAGAGTGGAGGAGATGACATTGCTGGAAACACTCTCGTCTTCTGCTTAGGAATGAAAATTGGTAAGTGGTCTGAAAAAGGCATGCTAGTTGAGGCAGCATAGAGAGGATAAAACAATGAGTGAAATGGATAAATAATTGGATCAGGAACAAGATCTTCTGGTTTCCTTCTCAATTCTAATACTTCCTAGCAGAGAGGCCCTGGGGAATTCACTTAATTTTCTTGAGTTTGGTTTTCACATGTGTAAAATAAAGATAAAAACTACCTTGCCTACTTCTTTGAGGCTTTGGGAAGATCAAGCTGGATAATATCCATGAAATAGCTTTATGAAATTTATAGCTCCCTTTAAATCATCTTTTTTGTTATAATCATTATCATAAAGCACTCTACCATGTACAGTGGGACTTCTTTACTGAAACTGTGTCTTTTGTCTTTTAAGAGAGATTCTAAGGTGAGTCCCACCTTTGTATTCAGTGGTAACTGAAGAGCTCATCCCTGGAGTCTGCAAAGTCAAAGCAGAGCACAAGAAACTGCACATACAGGTCTGAAACCCGACTATAGATCAGGGAACTACAGAGTACAGTTCAAGATAAAGCTGTCTCTTGATCACTTTCTCTGGGGAGAAAAAAGAAAAAAGAAAAGAAAAAGGAACAAGAAGAAAAGGCAAAAAGACACTGCAGCCCAGAATGGAAGTCTTGATATAATAATGTCTGAGCCTGGCATCTTGAGAAGAGTTTAATCACTGCTTAGTTAAGGAAGAGGCACAAGGAGGGCTGTCTGTCCCCTCATTCTCTGAAGCGGACAGGTCAAAAATCTACCTCTGCTTTTTGTGGCAATTAATTCCACTGCATTCTCTCTGTAAGAGACCCTGAGGATGGCAAAGCTTTATATATATGGAATCTTTTTCACAGCTACACATCCAGATTCCAAGGAGAGTGTGCATCTGTGTGTCCATCGCAGTGGATAGTGACAGTACGGCCAGAGAATGCTTATAAAATAAAAGAAGAGAAAGTAATCTTAGCGTCTAAGTCCCTAATTACAGATGCGAAGTGTTTTGATTCTTGATTGACATTTTGAAAATATTCCTATAATATCATCAGTGAAACCTAAATTTAAACAGTGTGGTTCGTCTGAAATTTGGGTTCCCTATTGAATTAAACTCTGAAATGAGTCCAGTTGCTCCAGTGTTTCTTCTTTCAGAGAATAGACGGTTGAGAACGGGGGTTTAATTTGGGAAAAATAAGAACCTCTTGACCTGCCTCACACATGACAAATTAAAGCCAGCCTGGTTTTATTTCTTTTGTTCACTTTTAGTTGATTCTAAGCAAAAGCAAGGGGAAAAAAAGGAATTGTTTGATTTTGGATGGTTTTACACTTTCCCAATTCTCAATGATTTACCACATCTTTAAGCCCTTACTTACCCTGTGTCACTAAACATTTCAGAGTTTTGCTGTATCTAGCAAAGTCACAAGAAAAGGCAATTGCGACAGAACACAGTGTCTAAAGTCACATATTCCAATATCACAAAGATAATTTATTTATGTCCTTTTAATTTGCAGATCACAGATACGAGGTCGAGAAAAATTAAATGGCTCACAAGGTCACAAAACTGATTAATGTTGAAACAGGTTGAGCACCCACATTTTCTGAGTCCTGCATCAGTGAAGTTCCCTGTCTGTTTTGTCTCTCTCCCTCTTTTCCCCAGATGTAGTTCTGTGCTAATGCTTGCAAATAAGAACTCAGTGCTCTGTAAACATGTCATGTTCTTTAGGTGGCAAGAATAAAACTATTGTGGTAATACGTTTTTGTATTTTGCCTATATTGATAGGTCCAGAACAGGGAGTAAAAAACTCATTTGATGCCTTTCAAAAATACCTGCTGTAAATAAGCATCCTCTTCTGAGTTGCAGAGACAGGACTGAAACTCTGTGAACTAACATGCCAGCAACAGTGACTGTACTCTGTGCCATTTTTCTATATATTCAGTAATGATATCACTTTATAAATAAGCTGATACAAACTTTTGAAAAGGAAAATAAATGTAAGACGAAGTTATGAAAAACAAGTAATGCTTGAATGTGCAATATAGTATTAGGACAAAAACATCGATCCTAAGATGAACAACTACTGCATATATGCCCATCATTAAAATTAATTTTAAAGAAGTTCAACGTGTACATAAATCTTTTTCACAGACAGATACAAAGAACCCAGCACAATTACAATTATCTGTGTGTATTGTTATAATTAAGGAGGTTGTTTGTTTGGGTTCATATTTTTTGAGGGGTGAACATTCTCGAAAGACTAAACAGAAATAAAAAAAAGTGGATAAAAAACAAGTGTCTATGTAATTACAAATATTTGGCATTCATTAAGCTGTCTAATCTCCTGATGGAAAAGTGAAGAAGGGAAATATGGGGTTTGCTTAAGTTTTATTTTGTTTTAAGTCTATCTTGCATCCCTAAGATGCCTGGATATATAGGTACAGTAGGCTGAAATATGTCTGCCCCCCAATCCTCTACCTCCTACAAAAAAAGAAAGAAAGAAACGGATATCCACATCCCAAGCCCCAGAATCTATGAATGTTATCTTATTTGGAAAAAGGAATTGTGGAGATGGGATTAAATTAAGGATGTTGAGATGGAGAGATCATTCTGGATTATGCATGTGGTTCAGTATATAATCATAAGACTCCTTGTACAAGGCAGGCAGAGGGAAATTTGACCATAGAACAGCAGAATATATAACCACAGCGGCAGATATTGCAGTGACATGGCCAAGAGCCAACCAATATGGCAGCCACGAAAAACTGGGACAGGCAAAGAATGGATATTCCCCTAGAGCCTCCAGACTGAACCATCCCTGCCACCTCCTTGATTTTAGCCCTCAAAGATTCATTTCAGCATTCTGGCCACTAAGACTGCATGAGAATGAATGTCTATTGTTTTAAACCACTGAGTTTGTGATGATTTTTTACAACAAAAACCAATATATTAGCAATAAATAAATGTATTAAGAGAAAGAATGGTGTCGTCTAATCGGAAAAAAATATTATAATTAAACAATATCCTTATCCTGGACCTTTGGAAGAAAAATCTCTCTGAAAAGTTCAGTATCTTCATATGATCAACTTGTTTTCCTGTTGCTAAATTCATCAGAAAAGGGAAATAAATGATATATCATCTAACTTATGCTCTGGATTAGGCATTGATGGAACTTTGGCAAATCCTCATTTTCTCGAAGATGGCTTGTCCAGAATAAATAAATTACTCAGTAGGAGCTGCTCCCAATGGAAGTTCATCCCAATGTACAGCTTTCATGGCTAAGTATTTTTTCCTCTGATATTCTCTTTATAACTTGCCATACTCATTTAAAGGAAAGCTATTATTTAAGGTTATGTACTGTACTGGTCTGTCCCTGGACATTTCCAGGAAGTGGGAATCTTGCAGGCCGCAATATCATGAACCATCCTTACCAGGCCCAGGGGAGAATATAAATGAAAGCAGGTGAGATATCACAAGCTCTTGCTCTCACATCTGCTCCCCCAACACCCATCTTCTTCTATTTACAGGATATTACCTAGTGGTAGAAGCCAAATTCTAACCAATACCAAGAACTCTCCAGGGAACAGTAACTTGAATTGGAATAAAGGTCAAGCTATTTACAAGAATGTAAATGTGAAGGTGTCTGCTCATTTTATTTTATGGACCCATTCAAAAATAGCCTTGGGAAAGAGAACAGAAGATTAAATCAAAAGTAAGTTTTAATAGGTAGAACATAGAATTTTGAAGCTGAAAAATCTGTAAGTGAATCTGAGTGTCACCATTTTCTACATTCCTCATGTACTGTGGTAGGTATGCACTAACGTGAATCCCAGTGAGTCACATTTGTAAAATACCCACCCACTCCACCCCTCACCACAGAAGGATAGGTGGAATCTGTGATTTGCTTCTGATCAGTAGGATATGGCAAAGGTGATGAGATGGGACCCATGATTTCATTACAGTGTATAAGACTCTCATCTCAGCAGACCAGATGGGTTCTCTTGCTTGAAGATACTGGGTACCATATTATAAGAAGGCCTATGGGAGGCTTATATGGCAAAGACCTGAGAGAGAGGAGTAATTCAAAAAGCTGAGGGATCCCTGGGTGGCTCAGTGGTTTAGTGCCTGCCTTCGACCGCCCAGGGCGTGATCCTGGAGACCCGGGATCGAGTCCCACGTTGGGCTCCCTGCATGGAGCCAGCTTCTCCCTCTGCCTGTGTCTCTGCCTCTTTCTCTCTCTCCCTCTCTCCCTCTCTCCCTCTCTCTGTCTCTCATGAATAAATAAATAAAATCTTAAAAAAAAAAAAAGCTGCGAGTGATCTGTGCATGCCAGCCAGTAAGAAATCAGAATCTCAGTCAGGAGCTATAAAATGATTCTGCAAGCAATCATGTGAGCTAGGAAGAGAACTGGGCCCTAGGAAGGAATGCAGCCACCTGACAGCTTTTTTTTTTTTCCACCTGACATCTTGATGGCAGCCATTTGAGATCCTAGAGGACTCAACAAACTATGTCTTAATGTTTGACCCACAGAGCTTTGAGATAATAAGTGTATTTTGTATCAAGCTGCTAGGTTTGTAGTAATTTATTAAGCAACAATTGAAAATTAATACATCTATAATATCTGTAAATTGGCTTCTTAGAATTTGTCAAACAGTGCATGTAGAATAACTTGGGCATAGCAAAACTCAGTGAATATTGGTTATCAATATTTGTGATTTTGAAAAATAAGAAATTAAAATTATGCAAGACCTGTAAACAATTTTTTTCTTATATGAAGATACTAGACTATTCTTAAGCTTTGAGCACTTTGCTAAAACACGTAATTCCCAAACCGAAATAAACAGTCTAATCAATCTAAAGATTTAGAGGACATTTTGTCACTGTTGTCAGAGTGTAAGAATTCCACTGTTTTACATTTTGATGTTTTTAGTCTTTGACGCTGACATCACATTCTTTCAGTAGAAGTCATTTCATGTAAATTATTTTAAGAGAATCACCTTAATCCCAATAGATAATTATAAGTTAATTATTTGGGATAAAGGTTAGTAGAACAAACTGGACTCTCTAGATCTTAACTTGGACTTGGACACCACTTTGCAAACACGTCACTTGTGTTGATTTTGAAGTCAAAGACCTCGGCTTACTTCTAAGTTATATTATTATGTTTTATTTGACCTTGAATTCACTTCTCCTGAGACCTCAATTGTCCTAACTTCAACTGAAAGTATCCCTCATAATTATTGCTGATGTCCTCATGGATATTCTCTTAATTGTAAACCCCTATGAAATGTTACTTATTATTTACTCTTCCACTTACTGCTTGTTTTTAAAGATAAGAATGACAAATAAGATAGACAGATAAGTCTCTCCTGTGTTCTAATTTTCTACAATCTCAATATTGTAGTAATTCTTGTTCTGTGATAGTCATTTTTAAAAGAAATCATTTTAATTTTTCATAATTATAATAATATATATTTTTTCTTCTTTGGCAGTTGCTTATGCTGCTCTCACACTCATTATCCTTCCCATTTCTTCCATTTAAGTTAGAAAATCCATCCAGGTGATCAAAGAAAATGTCAAACATGGTAAAAATTTTAAGTTAAGATCATCAGCACACTTCAAAGACTTCTGACTATGGCATTATCACAAGAAAGTAAGTGCCCAGCAAACTGTTATCAAAATCACTGATCAGGTCTGAGAAGAAAGTAATTGTGCTACATATTAAAATTTGTGATAGAGGGTCCCAGATTCTCTCTAGAACTCCTAAAAAGCAGTATTACATATAATGCAGCATTGTATGTAATCCAATGTGCATTAGATTTGGAAAGCAGGGCCTCCTGTTGGATGAGTGGCCCATTGTCAGAAAATTACTCCATTTAACTTCGAATTAAGCATCTAGGAAGACATTACAAATATTATCTCTAAAAAATTCAGTAAATACTTTTTTATCTTAAATATCATACTTCTTAACTATGGTAGGTAACAACTCTGGATGGTGGGTAATGAGCCTATTTTTTTTTAATTTTAAGATTTATTTATTTATCTGAGAGAGAGAGGAGGGGAATGGCAGAGGCAGAGGGAGAGAGAGAGTCTTAAGCAGACTGCCCTGAACGTGGAGCTCGATGTGGGGTTTGATCCCACAACGCTGAGATCATGACCTGAGAGGAAACAAAGAGACACTTAACTGATGAGCCACCAGGTGCCCCTAGGGCTTTGGATATTTTAATGACCATCTGAGAGCATCAACTCTTGCTTCATTTTCAATGTTTTTTTCTTTATTTCCCTTTCTGATTTATTATAGATATTTAGTATAAAGTAATATTTGCTCATTTAAAAATTTTATCAGAATAGAAAAGCATACAAAGAAAACCAAAATCTTTCTCTCCATTCCCAATTCTTCTTCACAAATATGACTAGCCTTAACCTAGTCTGTATTTCAGGTGATCCCCCTAGGACATTTACACTGAGGCCTGAAGCAAAGGTTAGGATGTAGCCATTGTGTAACATGGAAAAAATATTACTATTACAATGAAAGTCATATATAAAGGTCCCTGGAGAATGTGGAAATGGAGTCAAGAAAAATTAAAGACATTTAGATTTCTGGAAGATATGTGTTAAAGATGAAAGTTGTAAGAGAAGAATCTATAAAATAAGAAAGGGATTATGTGATCTCATAAACCATATTGAGAAGTGTAGACTAAACTAATGGGATAAAGGTAGTTACTTAGGTAACTTAAGTAACTTAAGGATGAGTAACTTAAGACACACAGACATATGTTATATGCTAAAACAAAGGAAAACATCAGCATTTTGCTTTTAACAGTTTGGCTACTCAGATATCTTAAGAAACAAATAGCTGGGATCATTGTTTTACAGGTAAAAGATGAGGTCATGAAAAAAAAAGGAACCTTAGAGGGAAAAAATTAACAAAGCTAAAACCAGAAAGTTATTGCAAAAACCACAGGTGACCATGTAGGCATGTCATATGACACACAGAATTTTAATTGTTATTTGAGTGATGAGAGAGAAGTCTGGTAATGTTGGAGAATCTGAACAGATATATCCTCCATGTAGAATGAGGACCATTACAAGGCCAGAAACTTAGTGTAGTATAGGTAAGAAAAACACCCATTCTCTGGCAAAGAAAGTTTCCAAGAACTATTTTGTATCTCAGACTTTGGGTCAGGTTGAAAAATGAGTCTCTACCAAGAATCTTAGTTACGGTGGGGTATAATCTGGCATAATTTAAGCAGCTAGAAACTCCTAAGAGACAAATTAAAATTATCTGTGATGAGTAGTGCCACTGTCTTTCTGACATAAATAAACACCGTCTTACTAGAGGAATATATCTTCAGCACAGGAGCAGCATAATTTTGACAGTAGATTTCTCATCATAAACTTTGGATGTCAAAAGGTTATGGGCTCATGTATTCATAGTGCTAAAAGCAAAAACAAACAAGCAAACAAAAAACATCAAACAAGAATCATGTAACTGATAACTATTTTTCAAAAGTGAGGGAAAAATCAAGACATTCCCAGAATAACAAAAACTAAGGAAGTTCATAACCACTAGACTATCTTGCAAGAAATCCATGTTCAAGGACTGGTAGACTTAATATTGATGAGATGTTAGTACTACCCAAATATAACTACAGATTCATTGGAATCCTTACAAAAATCCTAACAATGTTTTATGCAGAAATAAAAATCCATCCTAAAATCCATATAGAATCTGAGTGACCCTGAATAGCCAAAGCTAGCTCTAAAAAGAACAAAGTTGTAAGGCTCACATTTCCTAATTTCAAAACTTATTACAATTAATATTCAGTAATCAAAATGATGTGGTACTGGGACACCTGGATGGCTCAGCAGTTGAGCATCTGCCTTTGGCTCAGGGCATGATCCCAGGGTCCTGGGATCAAGTCCCACATTGGGCTTCTTGCATAAAGCCTGCTTCTCCCTCTCTCTCTCTCTCTCTCTCTCTCTCTCTCTCTCTCTCTCTCTCATCTCTCATGAATAAATAAATAAAATTTTCAAAAATAATGTGGTACTAGTAGAAAGACATACACATAGACCAATGGAAAAGAAGGAAAGCCAAGAAAGTAACCCGTGAGTATATGTTCAAATGATTTTTTGCAAGGGAACCAAAACCATGCAATGGGGAAAGAACAGTATTTTAAATAAATGGTCCTGGAAAAACTGGCTATCCACAGGCAAAAGAAGGAAGCTGGACCCTTAACTAACACCACACAAAAAAATTAACTAAACTTCTTCAAAGACCTAAAGATAAGAGCTAAACTATAAAACTAATATAAGAAAACATAAGGGAAAAGCTACATGAAATTAGATTTGGCAATGATTTCTTGGATATGACAGCAAAGTCAGAGGCAACAGAGATTAATATTCAGAATACATAGAGAACTTCTAAATTCAATGATAATTACAAAAAACTCAACTGAATTCAAAGATATGAACAAAGAACTTGACATTTCTCTAAAGAAGGTACATAAATGATCAATAAGCACATGAAAAGATGCTCAACATCAGTAATCATTAGGAATGTACAAATAAAAAATCAGTTAGGTAGTATTTCACACCAGTTGATATGGATACTATTAAAAAATAAATGAAACAGAAAATAATAGGTATTTGCAACAATGTGAAGAAAGTGGAACACCTGTGTATTGCTAGGGGAGATATAAAATGATGCGACCACTGTGAAAAACAATATTGATGTTATTAAAAAAATATGTACCCAAAATAATTGAAATCAGAATCTTGAAGAGATATTAGTATACTCATGTTTATAATGGCATGATGCACAATAGATAAAATATGGAAGTGACCCAAAGATCCACCAACATCCAAAAGCATCCAAAAGCATCCTGGCTTTAGCTTATAAGTGCTTTGCCTTAAAGTCTTTTGCAATGATTCAAGGGAAAAAATATCCCTTAAGCAACATTCACTTTGTTAAAAGCCGGGAATCCAAAGATTATTCAGATATCGTTTCTTAATTTAAATGGATAGAAAGTATGCAAGATGTGTTTTGCAGGTCTGCATAATGCTACAACAATTTTTTTTTTAAAGTGAAATCAAGGAATGAGGACATAGTGCATCTATATCCCATTCTCTTTATATCTAACATAGTCAATTGTCTTAGTCTGGACTACTATAAACAAGACTACTGTTTACACCAATATAGACTAGGTGGCTTAAACAAGAAATACCTATTTCTCATGGTTCTGGAGACTGAAAGGCCAGGTCAGGATGCCAACATGGTATGGTGGCTGGTGAGGGCCCTCTTCCTGGTTTATAGACGGCAGCCTTCTTGTTCTATCCTTAAATGTCTAAGGAAGAAGGCTAGCTCTCTGCCTCTTATTCAGATACAACTTCCATTACAGGGCTTCATCCTCATTGCCTAATTACTTCCCAAATTACCCACCTCCAAATACCATCACATTAAAGTGCCAACATATGAATTTGGAGGCAGGGGGCACAGACATTCAGTCTGCAGCCCCTAGCAAGTTCTGTGTCCTTTATAGTTTTTTCTAAATTATGCACAAAACTGAAAAATTCCTTCCTTAGATCATCACTTTCTTGTAATTCATCATAGATAGCAAGAAGATGATATTTGGAATTTGCATCATTCTGTCTGCAAATATCTTTGGCCAGTTCTCAGAGATCATGAGTTACTATTTCCATTTTCCTCATTATGTCTTGTTGAACTTCTTTCCAGCTTCAAATAACATTTTCCTCACTATTCTCATATTTCTTAAAATAATCTTGAGGCTTGTTCAGTCTCCAGAGTCTTCTCAAGGCATGTCCAGCTTTCAAAAAGAGTCTCCCAAAGTCTTCTCAGCTTCTATCTACCAGCCAAGATTCAGAAGAAAGAAGATGGGCCTTTCTCTTGACAGGAGGAATATCCAAGAACTTGTGGCCATTTTTATTTTGTCACGTATGTCAGTTGATACAAACACAAGAAGGAAAGCCTAACTGTTGAGCACATTTTGTCTTAATCACATTGTATCACGTCTCCTAACATCCCCTTGATCAAGTCCAGAGTCAGGGAAATGCACTCCTCTATCAGTAGGAAGAACTGCAAAGTTACATGTACAGGGCAAGGAGGATGCATACTTTTGGTCAGTCACTCAGTTTCCCAGAAGAGCTCCTTGTGGCAAAACATAGCCTAACTTTTCTTCTATCTTCATATTAAAACCTCTTTCAGTGTCCTTTTAGAGTATGAAAGCAGCAAGTTTAGAGGCATCCAGTACATGTATGTATGGAATTGGGAAGTGTTTGGGCCAGGTCCCAAAGAGGGAGAAGCGTCCTATTTTTCACCAAATCTGGATCCCGTTCTTGTAATTTACCACATACTTCAGCTCTGTTGGAAGAGAACACTGAGAGGTACACAGGTGCAAAGAGACGGAAAGATGTCCTGTCAGTCTGCTTTACTTCTTTAAGGTTTCCTTATGAGCTAAATAGTCATGCCATTTCAAGTAGAAAGTAATTTTAGTCCTGAAATGAGGTTTCCTTTTGCCAGAGGGAGGCAAGAATGGAAAGAACAGGATTTGTAACAATCGCTTTTTAATGATAATAGAGGTATATGTGGGTATATCAATTGGACCCAAATACAAACCACAACATTCATGGAAGAAAAACTCATGATTATGAGCATATTGTGCTACTGTCCCATTAGGAAATGGAAAATCACACTTCTAGAAGAGCTTTCAATTAACACCAGTTATGTATTATAGTATATCTGGTTTTTTAAATAGTGTCATTAATGGTTAACATGGTACAACTAGTCCTTAAGCATGTGATTAATATTCTACTAACTGCTTAATACTATTTGGCATTCATTACCAATGAATAGATATTTAAAGAATGCCAACTTATTCCTTGGCAACAGCACAGCTGAAGTTTTCTTATTTCTCTGTGAATATACTCCACTTCTATCTTCTCCTCCCAAGGAGACCTCAGCTTTATAGTGACACCCATTTAAGGAAGTACCAGTATATATTAAGCATATGTTAAGTTGTAGCTTATTTTATTAGCAGTATTATTGTTTTATAAATAAAATGTTTAGAATATAAAATGAGACATACATGATTTTTTAATCCTGAGAAATCATGAACAATGTCTGTGCTTCCTTTTCCTCTACAATTTATAAACTATACCTGCTCTAAAGACAGCAAACTAAATGCCATAATTAAAAAAAAATCAATAAAGTGCACCAGATGATGTCACCACTTCAAAGGACAATAGAAAGTTCAGCTGTTAAAGGAATACATCAGAGAAAAGTATTTACTGGAGTCCGAAATACTGTAAATATTCCTCAGGGAAGCTTACTTTCCCTGAGGAAGGATACCAGTTATTTGGCAAAGGGCAGAGGGGAACACATGTATATAGTCATAGAATTTTCATCTTCTATGAACATAGCTCACATAAGCGAGGGGTTGAAAGTCTGGGGGATGAGAACACACAATCATTTCAAGCATTTAATAGTATCTTTTCTGCCTTTCAATTTATTAATTTCATTAAAAATATTACCATTTATAAATATCTAGCATTAAGACTGCTATAGAATATGGAAACTGCCTGGGAGGGGTTAGAGATTATTAAATGATAATCCCTGTGATTTTTTAATCTTTAGAGGTACTTTCACTTAGCATCTAACCAGGCATGCTGATTTCCTGACACATTTTACTCATTTACAAACATTTGTAGCTTTATATACATGTGCATGCAAGAGTTATTCTGAGTAATTAGGATGAAATTATAAACGCCTCTTTTTTATTTCCTGGATGGATGTTAAAATCCAATAAGTGCACTTTGACCCTCATTCTCCCCCACAAAAAACCCCACACAATTCTTCTTTTTTTTTTTTTTTTCCACACAATTCTTCTAAGTCTACAATTTAAATAAATGGGTAGAGGGGAGTATTTGGAACTTGCAACAGAGTGAAACTCAAGAAAAAAACAACATCCTCATCAAAAATATTTTCTCTCAATTGTTCTACAGCCTTGTTTTCAGATGTAGTCCTGACAAGTTTATTTATAACCACACTATGGTAATGTGGAAATTCTGGGTTGTCTATCTCACAATTTTCATTAGTATTTATCATTTTTCATATTTTGATACATCACTTAGATTTTCTGTTTTTTCATCCTATTGCCTATCATAGAGTTGATATCACTGAAGACATCTGAGAAAGTCCAACAGAGATTAAAATCCATGAAGCATTGATAAATATTGGTGCATGTGTAGGGGAGGAAAAAATCTTCCTCAACCATCTTTGGATCTATGGATGGATCCGAAAATTAAACTGACAAGGATGAACAGGAGAAAAGCATATATATTTAATTTATTTAAGTTTTATATGGCACAGAAGCCATCATAAGGAAATGAAGACTAGAAGAAATGGTTGAGCCTTAGTACTTTTATGCTAGGTGTAATGAAGAGTAGACACCTGGGGAGAGATGTGGTAGGTCAGAGGGTATGAGGGCAGGGTAGAAAATTTGGAGAAACAGTAAAGCGTGTTTGTTCAGATTTATCCCAGTGTTCCTTTGTCTTCAGGGAAAATGGTACTCCTTTCCTCAGGGTATAGGGAGGCACACCCCACACGAAGTATTTCTGACCCAATTTAAGAGAAAAAGGTGAGAGGAGGGTCAGAGTGACCTTCTTACTTCTGATATTTTATTAAACTTCTTCAGCTTAAAATATTCAATATGCTAAAGTGCCATATTTTAAGGTAGTGTGTTCTAAGTCCCATCACTTACCTGTACTAAGTAAGCAAATTTTTAGCATACATAAAAAATAACAAGTGATTTGAGTTACCTGGATTTTATTCAAGGACATTTTTATGGAATAGAAAGCTTTGAGCATGGTTTTGAATACAAGTGGAAAAGAAGGAAACAGCTCTCAAGTTCAGACAGAGACATAACACATAGCAGCTCTGTCCATCCCACCACTCTCGTTACTTTATTTACCTCCAATTAAGCATACATTTTTCTTCCCCCCTTCTTCTCAGTGCATACACACTCATAAATAATTTGTTCTGCTTTATTGTGATATTTTTGACCTCAGAACAAAGAGTAAATAATTTATCTTCCACACCTTTTCTTTGGACTATAACTCAAATAATTTTATACTTTGAAATTAGTTAAAATTAGTCAAATACTGGGGTGCCTACATAGCTCAGTCAGTTAAGTGTCTGCCTTCAGCTCACGTCATGATCCCAGGGTCCTGGGATTGAGCCCGGTGTTGGGCTCCCAGCTCAGTGGGCAGTCTGCTTCTCTCTCTCTCTTTTTTTCCCTCTGCCCCTCCCCACCACACATTCTCTCTCTTGCAAATAATAAATAAAATATTTTAAAAGCATAGCCAAATACTGTAAAAAAGACTTTTAACTTTGTATAAATAATTATGAGATTTTTAAAAATATAAAAGCTTCTATGGTACCACATAACACCATCCGGGATAAGGTCTGTTGTGTGTATTTACATATGTACATATGGAATGTATGTGTATGTGTATGTTTTGGATATGTATATGGGTATGTGTATGCATGAGTATAAGATATGTATACTAGGTTAGACCCTAAAAGGGTATGGGGCAATTAGCAACTCAACAGGTAAACTGGGGCAGCCCCATCAAAGATAAGTACACTAAAAAGGAGGCTACATGGAGCTTATTTTTAACATGTATTTTCTGGCATACCATTAAAGACAAAAAAAATCATACTAAGTTTTACTCATTTTCAGGAAAGTCTTAGCCCCAACAGTCCCCTTAAAAATCAACATAGATTTGTATAATTTGGGACATGATATTTGTTTTCATATTATAGAATTTATTAGATGATGTCAGCTAAATGTATTTTAGTTTGTCATTTAAATGCATGAAAAACAAATTCATGCTTTCATACCTTTGGGTAGATGTTATGAATCTTGAGTCATGATAAAAATGACAATAATTTTCTTTCAGACAATGGTAATAAGAGAATAAGGGGTCCTTTGATGATAAATGCTACTTTTGTAAACTAGGTTCTGTTTGGTGCCAAAAAGCTGAGAAAAATATATAGAACATTTTATTAAAGTGTCTGTTCTTTCCATCAGTCTTCATGAAAGCATATTTTTTTTTATCTTATATGACCTGGACTCTTCTTCCTTCTTTAATATACTAGTTTAAAATGATTGAGGTCAATTGTCCCATGCAGGACATGAAATAGTTAACAAATTACTGGAGCTTGGTGCACTTATGCTAAATGAGAAGAGCAACTAAGATGCTTGCAGAGTTTGGGAAATAGAGTTCCCACGAAGTGCTCCACATTCCCAGATGGCTAAAAACATTGAAACGTGTCCATACTCAGCAGATTTTTAGCCTATTGATGTTTCTAGGTAACTGTTGTCAAAATAATAACTTCAAGTAGTGGAGAGATGATGTTACATCTGTGCAAATCATTCATCTATAAAAGGGACACATTTATAGCAATAGTGTAAATAAAATGGATTTTTTAAGAAAACATAGATTTTGTGCATTTATTCCACATTTACTATCATAGTTTGTGTCAGTCTAGATATTGTTTAACTCTCCTCCAAAGAGGTAAATGCGTGTTCTCCTCTTGAATTGCTATCTGCACAGCAAAGACAAATAGCCCTCCCTCCCAGAGGAGGTACAGTGCTTCAACTCCTGATTCAGAAAGAATTTCAGTGCCAGAGGTGTATCTAGAGTCCTCTCTATTCAGAACGGCACCCGCTCTTTAGAAAACATTGCATTAAACTACACTGAGGTCCTCTCCTACTCCTCCCTCTCACCCTTCTCCCTCCTGCCTTCTCTCTCTCTCTCCCATTAATTTAAAGATTGCATCTGTCCCTCCTCCCAAAGTATAGTTTTCTGAATGTTTGAGTTGAGAAGCTGTGTAGAATTGGCTAAATTAAATTTAATGAAGGGAAAAATGTGACTTTCTCTAAAAGTAGGTTCCCTAAATTTAATTTTGCACCTTTATTTTTAATCATATTCTTAATTATGCCTTATGAAAAATATAATATTCTTACAGGAAAAAAATCCAGGATATTCCAAGAAATGAGTATTCATACTATTACATAATTTTATTGGCATTTTTTTTTAAGTTTCTAAAACAAAAATACCTTATTAGCTTCAAAATGGAGGGCTGGGGCATTTACAAAGAAAGAATGGGAGTTCTTGACACAGACTCCTCTTCAATTGAGAATAGCTTCTGATACCTTAAAAATGTGGGAGAGGCAAATGAAAAATGCCGAGGAACTCAGTTCCTGCTGGAAAGTCTTTGCCATAGATGCTCAGGTCACCTTGGATATTCAGCTGCATTTGATTGTTCCCACACTGGAGGAGGGAGGAACATAGGTCAAAGGTTTTCAGCATGATCAGAGCCTGCACTGACATTTTACAACAAACATTCTGTAATGTACTTTTCCACATCATTTCAAAAAGCATATGATGTCTTCATTTTCATGTAATGATGAAGAACAAAATATAATATCTAATAAGATAACATGTATTAATAGGTCAATAATTGTGATGAGCAAATGTGGATGAAAATGGTACTTGAACTTACTCCTCCCATCCAGAGAATCTGATTTAAATAATCTGTGCAGCCTGGAAGTTAGGATTTGTTAAGAACTTTCCAGAAGATTCTGACGTACAGCTAATGCTCAGCTCACTGGTTTGAAATATATGTAGAATTCCTTTGAAGGTGACAGTCACACACACATATATACACACATATATATAATCTCACATTATGTGCAATTTCAAAATTCTATATACCTATAGATGATAACTCTCATTTTAGAAATGATAATTTCTTCAGTAATTAACATCATGTGGTTAATTGTCTCTTCAATATGGCAGTTCCCAAGAAAATGTAAGAAACAATCTGGCAAATTATGATGCACATGTGTATCATTCCTCCGTAGATGAAGGACCAGGCCTGAAATAGATTTCACACTGAGATTCTAGCATAAATAAAGTGCAGTGTTCATTGACTGATTTTTATCTTGGACCTAATCCTCAGGAGTTTCTAGTTAACTTATCATGGAAAGAAAATGTGTATGTGCAGATTAACATAACACACCCTAATAATTGGCAAATTGCAGTCATTTTGTGTGTTATTGGTTATTTTCTTGTACATTAGCATTGCATTGTTAACATCTTACTGGTTTATAACTTTGATTTTGTATCTATTCTCCTAATCAATGTAGATTGATCTATTAGAGGTTCCCACTTTAAAAAGAAAGGATTTATTTGAATTGCCTCCTAAATGGTTGTTTAACAAGTTAATTTGTTTGCTACTTGGTTGGTTTGTGCTTGGTTGGTTTACTGCTGCCTTTTTTTCCCTTCTGTTTTGCACAGCATTCCAATATGTGTTAGATGCTAACCTATTTAATAGATTTGATAAAGTGTGTTTTCCTTAGAAACATTAAGCTCTGATCAAAATGTTCAATCTAGAAAGTACAAAATATAATTCTAGCAAAAATGAAGTGACTTAAATGGAAAGAAGGCAGGCTTTTAAGTAAGTCAGACAAAATTTCAAGCTTCAGCTCTCCAGAGGCTAAGAACATACATAGCCTTGGCAAGTTTTGTAACAACCCTAATCTTCATTTCCTCAACAGTGAGTAGGAATAAGTAATATCTGCTTTACTGAGGTTTTTTTTTTATGAGAAGTAGAGATAATATAGTTAAAATGCCTAGTACTTGGTAAATTCTCAATAAATAATAGCTATTAATTAATAGGTATCACAATCATATTATGCTGCAATGTGTACTTAAACATTACAATTGGATTTGAATGTAAAAACTGATGATTTGTAGACTGATACCTATATGCCTATAAGTATTCTAAATGATAATGATTACTTAGGTTTATGGATTTATATCTTCATTTATTTTGCTTGTACTCTAATCCTTCCTGGAGCTAGAATCTCAGGTTTTTTTTTTTTGTTAATATATTATATACAATAGCACCATTTTAAAATAACTATGAATAGCAGATTGAAGATTTTAAACATTGTTTTTTATTTGAGAGAGAGACAGAGAAAGAGAGTGGGCTGGGTTGCGGAGGGGCAGAGGGAGAGTGGAGAAAGAATCCTCAACAGGCTCCCTGCTGAATAGGGACCCCAACACTAGCTCCATCCCATAAACTTGAGATCATGACCTGAGCTGAAATCAAGAGTCAAATGCTCAACAGACTAAGCCACCCTGGCACCCCAGATGACTGAAGATTTTAAAGTCAATTTAAAACATTTTTTATTTAACCCTCCCTCATGAAGTCCAAATATGGCAGGTTTTACTAAGCTACCATAGGTAAATGTTTATATTCATTTATTAAACAACTATCTATTGAGTACTTATACTTGAAAACTTCTGTGCAGGAAATTCCATATAACTTCCATTTTTGCTTGGGAGGCAGCTATTGAACAACAAAGAATGAAGTTATTTCATTAAAACTGTAGTAAATGGGATCCCTGGGTGGCGCAGCGGTTTAGCGCCTGCCTTTGGCCCAGGGCACGGTCCTGGAGACCCGGGATCGAATCCCACGTCGGGCTCCCGGTGCGTGGAGCCTGCTTCTCCCTCTGCCTATGTCTCTGCCTCTCTCTCTCTCTCTGTGATGACTATCATAAATAAAAAAAAAATTAAAATTAAAAAAAATTAAAAAAAACTGTAGTAAATGCTAGGAAAGCAATGCAAGATGGCATGAGAAGCTTACAGTGGAGTATGTGACATAATTTGGGGAGGGTGGCGATAAGAGTTCTCTGAGGAAAATATATCTTAACTGAGCTACCAATAATTTGTAGGCATCAACCAGGTTAAATGTGCGTGTGTTGAGAGGAGGCAGTTCTAGGCAAAGGTACAAGATGGACCAATGTCTTGTGTCAAAAATGAGAATAACAAGATTGAGGAATTTCAAGAAGGCTAAAGTAATTGTGAAACAGAGAATAAAATTTAGAGTTGTTTGAGAAGGGGCTGGTGATTTTCGGGGCAGAGGATGTGGAGGCTCTTGTAATGTTTAAGATTTATTTATTTTTTTTTTTATCTCAAGAGCAATATGGAGCCACTGAACTGTTTTAGGTGGGGGGGGGGGGCGAATTTTTAAGAATGGAGACAGCCAGATATTTTAGGTGTAGCTAAAGTAGAAACATTCCAGAAATATTCAAATATAAAATTGATAGGACTCAATGCATGAGGAAAAATGGTGTACATACTGTTAAATAACAACAATTCAATCAAGTGAATTTTAAAGATCCAATTTGCTTTATTAAACAATTCCTACATCTGGCAGCATCACATCTAGCCAATAGAGGTGTGCTCCAAGGAGTTGTACAAGGCTTTTATTGAAGGATGATGGGGCAAGAAGGTTATTAGCAAAAGGATTGTTCCAGGCAAGGAACTTTCCTACAGGGGGAAAAACAGAGAGCCTTCATGCAGATGGCCTCATGTCTCTTTGGGGAATGGCAGATCCATGGACATGCTGATGGAAAAACTCCTGACTAACCAGTTAAGGCTACATTTCTGGGAGAGGTTGAAACTGCAATTTGATTGGGTTTTAAGCCCCAGTTTGGGAACTCTAAGTTCCACCTTGAAGCTCTGTCCACAACTTCTGGAACATTGGCCATCCCTTGGTTCTAGCACTGCACCCAAAGGTGATATCATCTCTACTTTGGATGAAAAGCCCACTGGAAAGCCCCAAGCTTATTCTGAAAGCAGGTTCCAGGCACTTAGAGCAGATAATTTGGGGCTCAGGTAGCTAATGCATAGTCTGGAAGTAGGAAGCTTGCAGACCCTGGGTGGATACATACCTTTGGCCCTCAGACTTCTTGCCCTGTGAAAGATACCAGAACCAGGTATTGTATGGTGCCCAGGGTAGGTGCTACTGTTGTTAGAGTTATTTTAGCCATTTTGCCTGTGTGTTGTGGTGTCACACAAGGGTTTTTGTATGGCATGCTGCTGATGAGGTTGAAAAAATTTCAGGTTTATTGGCCTTTAGGATATTCTCTTTTGAGAAGTGGCTATTCAAGTTTTTCACTTTTTTTTCTAAAAGAATGCCTATTTTTTTCTAATTTAATGATATGTGATTTGATTCTGGATATAATCTCTTTGTTGGTTATTACAAATACCTTCTCCCACCCTGTGACTTTCCTTTTTACTCTCTTAATGGCACCATTTCGATGCAAACCCATTCATCACTTTCTTTCCATATGGTTATTGAGAAGCTTTTGATTTACCTTTAATATAAGAATATCATATGGAAATTATATGCCTTGAATGAATATTATCTGAACAATCAAGTTCAACATTTTCCTTCACCAGCTTTTTCTAGCAATTCTCCCATATGTTGTTGAATTGCTGTGAATTGCTCTTAGGTTATAACTATTCCACTTGCATCCATGTGATTCACTTGTCAAACTCAGTCTACGAGCATTGCATTCCTCTTCCACACATTACACACACATTTATTCACACATGCTCATAAACACACACACATATGTTCTTGCACACGCAGGCACAAACCCTGAGTATATACTCACTCACTCACATACTCTAACACCCATACACACATTACCACTCCCCACCCCCACACACACTGTGCTTCCCTAGTTTATTTTTTTATGTTTCCCTAGTCCAGAGCAACTGAAAGATTATTGACTCTCAGTAGCTTTACTCTTAACACAATTTTTAAAGATCCCTTTACTTATGAAATCATATTGCTTTCGAAAGTTGCTTCCATGTCGGAAATCCCTCCCATCACTCACTCTAGTGAATCTGCTGACATTGTCAGTGGTACTGTTATGGCCAAAGCATCAGCTCTTTTCTGAAATAGCCTTACTCTAAGGCGGAGATTATTATTTGGACATGAGGTAGGAGTCAAGAGAAAAATGTTTATATATTGCCTTTGTGACAAATGAGTAAAATTAAATTACAAAGGCAGTTCAAATTATACCATGGGTTAAGTAGGTTACTTCTCACCTGTCCTAAGAATTGAACGTTTTAAAACGTCTTCTATAAAAGAAAATATGTTATGATTTCCAAAAAAACTGACTTACAAATAGACGTTTTTATAGAGAAATAAGTATGTCCAAAGAATAAACTAGTTGTGATCTCAAAAGTATTCATTAAAGATTTAGCAAGTCTACATTTTTGCTATTCATCCTGGAATATTAATTATCAAGGTGTTATTTAAAGTGCAAATAGGCATTTCTTATAAATATAAATGCTTATGAAGGGAGGTAGTGGCATAAAAGATAAAAAGAGATTTAAGAACATGGCATGTTCTTTCTGAACCGGAGCAAAGAGAGATCCCAATTTTCCATTCTTAAAACATCCCCTCTGTTCATATCTCTGCCTGGCCTCTTGAATTTACTACATGGATTTCATGACAGTTGTAAACAGCAAGGTTAAATAGGGGCGACAATTCGTCCTGCATTTCATGGTAGATTGTTCCTTGAATGTTTGCCTTTGTTCTGTTGTTTGCTTTTGGTTAAGAGCTGGACCCTTGAGATTCACCAAGATATGCCCTAGAGTCTGTTGTCCTTCCAACTTATCACCTGACAGCACCGATTGTATAGTGTAATTAAAAGTCAAAGCTAGCTTTTGGGATATAGACTCTAATGAAGGAGCCATCTGAAATTAGGACTTAAATAATGAAGGGTTCAGGGACATGGAGGCTGGTATTTGTTATGCATTTTAATAGCAGAAGTTCGTAACTAATTGGAGGCTAACTAAACCCCTTGGACACATTTCAAGTCACGTCAGTTAATTTTGGTCCCCAAGGAACCTGATAGGACATGCAGCTTAGTACTGCTTTTTTCTATCTTAATTACCACATTGAGTTGTGCTAATATAGATTTACTTTGGAGACATGTTCTATGATTATAGCCAGGCAAACATTGTTGGCATTTGTTTTTAATTCTAAGAGCATCAGATTCTAACTCAACACTAAAAATAATTGTAAATTTGAAGATAAATTCCAAATATTTTGAAATCATTGAAATACCATTCAAGCATGCAATTAGTAGAAATATTTACTGAATGTTGAAATAATTTCAAAATATATAAATGACAACTCAAATGTTACTTCAAAGATTAGATTTCTGTGTTTTCATGGTTTTGATACTCAGTTGATTCTAAGCCATAGTATAACAACAGATTCAGTTTATAAGCACCTGCTCAGATAGAGTGTACAAAATTTTTAAATAATAGAGAAAACTAAAAATGAGTTCGTTCAACTCTGAGGAACATTCTATATTCTCCTTTAAAGCAGAGTTTTAGTCAGAAAATTGTGTAAATTTAATTTACTAGTTGAAATTCCCAAGAATCTTTGCAAAATATGTTGTGAAGCAGATTATAAAGCTTCATGAGTTTTTTGAAACAAAAGTAGCAGATTTTCTGGAGTGGAAATTTTGATTATAAGACTAAGGTATACTTTAATATTGATGAACATTTTTATTTTATATATGTAATTATGTATTTATTTCTCTCTTTATTTTCCTTTTAATTCCAGTATAGTTAACATACTGAACATTAATTAATTTGAACTAATTGAACATTAGTTTCATTTCTACAATATAGTGACTAAAAAATTATATATATATCACTCAAGTGTTCATTAAGAGAAGTTTGCCCTTAATCCTCATCACTTATTTTAACCATCCCCCATTTGCCTCCCCTCAGGTAACCTTATCTGTTTGTTCTCTATAGTTAAGTCTGTTTTTCAGTTTGTCTCTTTTTTTCACCCCTCTGTTAATTTGTTTTGCTTCCTAAATTCCACATATGAGTGAAATCATATGGTATTTGTCTTTTCTGATTGACTTATTTTGTTTAGCATAATACTCTCTAGATCTACCCACATTGCTGCAAATGACAAGACTTTATTCTTTTCTATGGCTGAGTGGTGTGTGTGTGTGTATATTCACTACATCCTCTTTATCTATCTACTGAGGGACACTTTGGATGCTTCTGTAATTTGGCTATTATGAATAATGCTGCAATAAATATAAGGGTGTATATATCCTTTAAAATTAGTGTCTTTGTATTCTTTGGGCAAATACCAGTAGTGCAATTACTACATCATATGGTAGTTTTACTTTTAATTTTTTGAGGAAACTCCATGCTGTTTTCCATAGAGCCAGCACCAGTATGCATTCCCACCAACAGTGCATGAGCATTCTTTTTTCTCCACATCCTCGCCAATACCTGTTATTTCCTGTGTTTTTTATTTTAACCAATTTGTCAGGTATGACATTAAACAATATTTTTAGAACTGATATCTGTGCTAAATTTTAATAATTTTAAATAGTTCCTTATTTTCACTTAAAATACTTTGCCTCCACTGCAAAAGATGTTTCGGCTTAAAAGTAGATTAACAGTTGAACTAAATAAACACTCTCATCATTTTTGGTGTAGTAGTCTGATGAAATATCACAAAATTTAACACTTAAGAAAAAATTTTCCTTTTGTCTAATTTTTTCTTAGCTCTATTCCTGGGCCACATGGCTTGGACAAAGGTAGCAATGATTATGCTTCCAGAAGTCTTATACATCCTGAGGACCAGAAATCATAGCCATCACTTCCTCTGAGCTTCTTGATCCCTTCCTCATTTTTCAAAAGTGATGGAAAAAATAAGGCCTATAAATGCATCAGTTCTACCCTAAAATGCTATTTTGTTTTCTCCTATTATAAGCAGACAAAAAAATCATATCTTAGTACTGTTTTTATAGAGCAGGATACACTCTTGGTCTTAAGACAGGTACAAGCAGACTAAAAACTTAATTAAAAAGAAAAACATGGGGATCCCTGTGTGGCTCAGTGGTTCAGTGCCTGCCTTTGTCCCAGAGCGTGATCCTGGTGTCCCAGGATCGAGTCCCGCGTGTCTGGCTCCCGCCATGGAGCCTGCTTCTCCCTCTGCCTGTGTCTCTGCCTCTCTCTCTCTCTCTCTCTCTCTCTATTATGAATAAATAAATAAATAAAATCTTAAAAAAAAGAAAAACAAATAAAATTCCATTATGGATTCAATCTAAACTGATCCTGTCTGGTGTACTCAACAGTGAGCACAATTGAATAATCTTGCCTATCATTTTTTAATCAGAGGCCCTATTAACATACTATCAGCAGAAGACCCACAAAGAACATGGCAAAATAATAAAATAAATTTCAAAAACAAGACGTATCTTGGTTCAAATGCCACCTCAGTATGAGTTTAGAAAATCACTAAGTCCTTTATCTTTGATTTCCTCATCTGGAAAAAAGATGGGGAAAAATAAGCAGTGCATGAACTTATAGAAACTCTAATAAGGTGATAATGCAAGACCCCTGGAAAATGTCAATCCCTTTTTCTCTTCTAGTGAATAGATAGATAGATAGATAGATAGATAGATATCTCTTCTAGAAAACAAATAATATATATATATATATTTAAAGCTATAGTCCAATTTAACAAGAACAAATAATAGAAGAATATTTAAAGGATATATATGGACATATATATGTAAAAGATATTATATGTGTATATAATATATGTATATAATATATGTAATAATGTAACATATATTCTTTTTATGTTGGAGTATACCTTTATAATTTAATTGCCTAGTTAACATTTCTGTGTTCTAGGAGACAATATATTAGGCCTTTTATTCCCAGATTTAGCTTCCATATTGCTTCTCAGTGTGATTGCCAGTGTTTCCTCTGCTAAAACAACAGCAAAAAAGTCAAAGATCTACCTTCAAAACTCTTTATCTGTATTTAATAATATATTTAGCTATGCCATATAATTTAAGTTATACATTTAATTTTTTAGTAGTTTTAAGCTCCAAATAAGCAAGAATGATTTTTTTAAAAGGGATATTAAAAATTATTGCAAAATATCCTGATTTTTAGTGAAAGAATATGAAGAACGACAAACAAAATTTTCTAAAGTGATATCAGATATTCTCTTGGTATAAAACAGAGGTCAGTTTTGTAATTCAGGTTTTTCTGCATGTTCCCTGTCATTGATTTGAAACTATTATTTAAAATCCCTGATTGTGCACCGGTTTCCTTTCATGCAAAAGAAATATTAGCAAACAACCTCTCAGACAGTGATTAAAAATGTATTTAATTTCATGGGGGAGGTTTGGGTGATCCACAAGCAGTTTTGACCCTTCCCCCAGATATTAGTATTTCAGGATCAAATATGGGTGTATTTCTTATGATGCATTCATAGAATTACTTTAAATTTGTCCTGCTTAAAATAAATAAATAAATACATAGATAAATAAATAAATAAATAGTCCTGCTTAGATTAAGTGCTTTTAAGTTCACCTGCTCTTCTCAATGTTTCCAACTCCTGCACTTCTCTCCTGTTCCTTCCAGGAGACAATACCCCTAACTCCCCCAATTTTCCTTCAAAAGCTCACCCATGTATTAAGAAGAAGGTCAAAATTTACTTCCACTGGGCTTTCTTCCCCGACCCACTGAAGAGCCAGCCACATCCAGAAGTGACTTCTTCCTGTTTTGGACTCTTATAACATTGTGTTTGGTGTTTCCCTTGATGTTTATCATATTTGTAAAATTTACAAACTCCTTATTTAGCCGCCGTAGGGGGCTACTTCTTTCTTTCTTTTTGTTGAAATGTAGTTGGCTGACATTATTATATTAGTTTCATGTGTACAACACAGTGATTCAACATTCATATACATTATAAAATTATCACCATGATAAATGTAGCTCCCATATGTTGCCATACAAAGTTGTTACATATTATTAACTATGTTCCTGTGCTAGAGCCTGAATCCCCATACTATAAGGTTACACTTGTGTGTGGAATCTATAAAATAAAACAGAACTAGACCCATAGATACAGAAAACAATCTGGTGGTTCCAGATGGGAAGAGGATGTGGTGATAGGTGAACGAGGGGAGGGGCATTAAAAAGAGCCTTTTCCTATTTAATGTGTATCTCCTAGAGGTCTCATCCAACATTTCATACAACATCGTGATTAATTAGGACTTTTTGGTTGAAATAAATCATCGCAAGAATAATGCACTAAACACTTTTATTTAAAAGATTTATTTACTTATTTGAGAGAGAGAGAGCAAGTGAGAGTGCACATGAGAGTGGGGAGAGGCAGAGGGAGAGAATCTTCAAGCAGACTCCTTGCTGAGCACAGATCCCTACCCAGGAATGAATACTATGATCCATGAGATCATGACCTGAACCAAAACCAAAAAGTTGTTGACGCTTAACAAACTGAGGCCACCGAAGTGGCCCAATACACTAACAGGTATTAAGACATCTTGAAAAGTTATTTGATTCATATTTATCCTATTATTATCTATACATACAACTATAGCTCAGCTATCATTACCTAATTCACAAAAACATTAAAGAATTAGACAAACTCTTAGGTAAATACAAGACTCTTTTAAAATATGTCTATATTTCAGATTTGGGTAATTCCAATGAAAATAAAACATATCTCATTTTTGGTGATAATATATCCCCAAACACAATGACATATAACTTTGAAATTTGAAAACTCATAAAATACCGAATCACCATTTTCCATCTCTAAGCAACATACCACACTTTGTAAAAACTATTACATCCAACAAATATTCATGTGAAAAGTTACAGAGATTAAGTCTAACCTTAAAATTTAATTGTATACTTGATTAGGATCTAATGAGAAAAAAAAGAAAGATGGAGAGGAGTCAAGAAAAAAATAGAACTGTTGGTGTGTGTGTGTGTGTGTGTGTGTGTGTATAATTTTACTTTATTTTATTTGCATATGAGATTCTAGACAACAGAGGCTGAGACTAACACTAACTCAGGTGACTCAGATGAGGCATCATAGCACTAAAGGAATTGTTGCAGATAACACAAAAGTGCAACTTGAGTTTTCATTTACACAAGGAACATAAATTCAATCAATGTTTTGTTTTAGAGAAAAATAATAGAGCATTTAAGAGGAGAAAAAAATCAAAGTTAATGTTGCTTAAATTGGCAACAGGATAGTCATTTTATCTGTGTATGGTACCATATATTAAATATTTAAAATACCATTAGTTCAGAGTATGAGGCTAAATAAAAGGATGGAATTTTAAATTCTAGTTAATTACATTTAAATTTTGATACGGCAGACAGTGGTTAGGATTTTCAATCCCATGATTAGTGCTATGTCACATACTATGGACATGGTGAGGAGCCAGCTTCCTATTTCTATGTAATTATCTGAATGGATTATGTATTTCATATATTCTAAAAAGTTACAGGGCTAGAACTGAAGCCTGTAGTTTGAAGGGCCAATATATCAAAACATATACGTTTGAATATTAATCCACTCTCATGAAAGTGACAGATGGTTTCTAGGCCAGTTCTTTTAGTCAGTGATATTAGCAGTCCAAACCCAACAGCATTGCTCTGCATGATGATCATTCTCACAACTGCTTTGTGTGTTTTTCTGAAAAAAGCCACACAAATACATAAAATGCTTTCCTAAATGCTAAAACGTTAAAAAAAACTATTTAGTAGCAGTGTGCTGATATTTTTTAATGCATATTGACCAAGTTGAATAGTATGTTAGGTTATTCATCATGTGGAGAGGCAGTATCTAATGCACTTACCAGGTGTTGTAGCTGAAGCATGAGAAAGTGAATATGACCTTCTCATTCATTTATGTAATCATGCTAGTTCAACTCTGGGAAGAAATTATGGAAAATGCATATCCTTTTTCTGTACTCTCAAGACTAATTTTGGGTTTGTTTTATTAAAATTTAGCAAGTATCAAGTAAATGCTTTAAATGATAAAAATATTGAGTTAGTCGAATAAAAAAGCATTAGGATCAAAGAGGAATACATATGTAATTTCCTATATTTTCTCAAGAGAAATAAACTAGTTAACCATCTTGTTCTCCCTCCAAAGAGTAATATAAATGGGTACCAAGTGTAGAGGCAGATGAGATGATTGAACTTTGTGGAATATGATTGGCTACATCTTGCAAAGTGTAAAACACTGAACCTCTAAATGCAATCAGTATAAACATGCACAGACATACATATATTATATCCATATCTATCTATCTATCTATCTATCTATCTATCTATCTATCTATCTATCATCTATCTATCATCATCTATCTATACCTATATACAGAGAGATAGAAGGAACATATTCTTTGTAATGCTGAACTATCCCTTTATTTTGTAATAGTACTTATTTATGAGTTGAAGAAAACCAGCCAATGTTCCACACATTTCCATTTTATCTATCATGGTTTCTTTATATTGTAGTTTTTATAAATTGAATTGGACCCCATAACTGTTCACCTTGTACCATCAGTCTAGCATCTACTGATGCTCCTAGCAGCCCCTGACACTGCCCATTATTTGTGCTTGAAACAACTGATGAGATTACACCCCCAGCTGACAACCTGAATGCATTTCTGAGAAACAGTTCTGAGCAGAGAACCTAGTTATGCCATGCCTGGACCTCTGATAGAGCTGCGAGACAATAGATGGATATTATTTTTTTAATATTTTTTATTTGAGTTTGATTTGCCAACATATATTGTAACACCCACTGCTCATCCCGTCAAGTGCCCCCCCTCAGTGCCTGTCACCCAATTACCCCATCTCCCGCACCTCCCTTTCCACTACCCCTTGTTCATTTCCCAGAGTTATGAGTATCTCATGTTCTGTCTCCCTCTCTGATTTTTCCCACTCATTTTCTTTCTTTTCCCCTATAATCCTTTTCAGTATTTTTTATATTCCCCAAATAAAAGAGACTATATAATGTTTGCCCTTCTCTGATCGACTTAGTTCACTCAGCATAATACCCTCCAGTTCTATCCATGTTGAAGCAAATGGTGGGTATTTGTCATTTCTAATGGTTGAATAATATTCCATTGTGTACATAGACCACATCATCCTTATCTATTTATCCATGAACACCAAGGCTCCTTCCACGGTTTGGCTATTGTGGACATTGCTGCTATAAACATTGGGGTGCAGGTGTCCTGCTGTTTCACTGCATCTGTATCTTTGGGCTAAATCCCCAGCAGTGCAATTGCTGGGTCGTAGGGCAGGTCTATTTTTAACTCTTTGAAGAACCTCCACACAGTTTTCCAGAGTGGCTGCACCAGTTCACATTCCCACTAACAGCGCAAGAGGGTTCCCCTTTCTCCACATCCTCTTCAACATTGTTGTTTCCTATCTAGTTAATTTTCCCCATTCTCACTGGTGTGAGGTGGTATCTCATCATGGTTTTGATTTGTATTTCCTTGATGGCAGGTGATGTGGAGCATTTTCTCGTGTGCTTGTTGGCCATGTCTATGTCTTCTTTGGTGAAATTTCTGTTCATGTCTTTTGCCCATTTCATGATTGGATTGTTTGTTTCTTTGCTGTTGAGTTTAATAAGTTCTTTATAGATTTTGGAAACTAGCCCTTTATCTGATATGTTATTTGCAAATATCTTCTCCCATTCTGTAGGTTGTCTTTTAGTTTTGTTGACTGTATCCTTTGCTGTGCAAAAGCTTTCTATTTTGATGAAGTCCCAATAATTCATTTTTGCTTTTGTTTCCCTTGCCTTCATAGATGTACCTTGTAAGAAGTTGCCGTGGCTAAGTTCAAAAAGGGTGTTGCTTGTGTTATCCTCTAGTATTTTGATGGATTCTTGTCTCACATTTAGATCTTTCATCCATTTTGAGTTTATCTTTGTGTATGGTGTAAGAGAATGGTCTAGTTTCATTCTTCTGTACGTGGCTGTCCAATTTTCCCAGATGTATATCACTTTAAGCCACTAATTTTATAGTAATTTGTTATGTAGCAATAGAGAAACAATGCCGGTTTGCTTCTACCTAACCCTTTGGGCACAAGCAAAGTAAGGCCACATTGCATTAGCTCAGGGAGAAGAAACTTACCAGGTCACCATGGAAAGGATAGAGATGCTCTTCATCTGAGATGCAGCTGGTACCTGACACTTGCAGGGCACATTTTGAATCAATCCATCACTGCCCTCTACGTCTCTATGTTGGCTTCACTGTCTCAGACCACTTTCTTCCACATAATGAGCAACACAATTACGATCTCGGTAGCACTGTTCAGTTTCAGCACCAATGAAATTATCCCTTCCCTTGGCTTTTATAGATTTATCAGTACATTGGCCTCATCTGAGTCACAGTGGTATACTACAACTAGTCAAGTGAGGCATCAGGAAAGATTACTGGTTGACAACACCCTTCAAAACCACATGTTTAGTGTATAAGCCAAAAAAAAACCCCACAAAAAACTGAAGTACAAGGGAATACTGGGCAGAGAAAAACAAGAGAAACAGTAGAAGAAACAAATATTCATTCAACAAACATTCATTTATATATGCCAACTATTCTCTAAGACCCTAAAGACACAGCTCACAGATACTCTGCCTTCATGATGCTTATTTTCTGAAGAGAGGAGATACATATTCCAGGCATCAACAAAAAAGATATAATAGATTATCATGTATGAACAAGTTCTAAGGAAAGAAACAATAAGATTCAGAGATACTGTACGTGACCGGGACAAGTTCCTCTTCTGTCCCAAACAGTTTACCAGGATTCAGTTTTTGGATTATGGCTGTGAACTTCTGTTTGATTGCGGGAAAACCTTGTTAGGATCCAAAGACTCGTGAAGGATCTGGGCTTAATAAAGGCAGTTTAAATTCCACATCTCCAGCTTCAAGCTTTTTTTCTAAGCCCCAGACTCAGATTCCAAAAACCAAAAGATTCCTCTTTATAATTAATATGTGAGAGTTTAAGTAATTTAGTGGTTATAAGTATTAATCTGGAGTCAGATTACCCTGGCTAGGCCTGACTTGAGTATTTCCTATCTGGGTGGTCTAGGAACTGCTTGGGGAAAAGCACTGAACTCTCTGACTCCACACTGCTCATTCTAAAATTGGCAAAACTGTACTTGTTTCATAGGGCTACAGTGAGCATTACATGAGATGATTAATATGTGTGAACCACACTGAAAGGCGCCTGGCATCCAATAATTGCTGAAAATTTGCTAGCTCCTGTAATTATAAGCACAGCTCCAGTTTATCCTGTATATTATTGCTTCCTGATTATTAAAATATGCATATGCATATCCAAAACCATGATTTCCTTTATGTGACTCAAAAAATTAGAAAAATAATAAAAATAAATTATATATGAAAAAAGATTCAACTTTACTAAAATTCAAATAAATGCTTATATTAAAATAACAAATACTTCCTCCTTTTATCTACCCAAGTATAGAAGATATTTTAAAAGAGAGAATAGTCTTAACTTATATCTAATAAAATAGTTTAAGTTATAATACATTTATAAAGTTAAAAAAAACCCAGTAATTAAAATAACATTTATTAAACACTTTCAAAAGTATTAGACTATAATTATGTTATAATGGTGAATATAAGTAATTAAACTATAAAATTGTGAATTCAGTATGATCCAAAGTACTTAAAAATATAAATTAAAACACACACACACACACACACACACACGAGAAACAGTCCAAAATGTTAACTCTCTACTTTTTTTCTGAAGAGTCTCTTCTTTACCATTTTTATATTTTATGCTTTCACATTTGTTACAATAAATATACATTATTTTGTTAAGAAAAATATTTTAAAAATTAAATACGAAATGATTCCCTACAATCTGTGGGCTTCCAAACATTTTAGTAGAATTTTCTCCCACTATGCTATGCTATGGATCCTATAGCTTCAGGATGCTTCAGGATCCAGTTATTTCATGGAAGTCTTTTATCTCAATCATTTATTCTAAATGGAATTATTCTAGCTATTTTAAGCAAGGTGTGAACAAATGCAGAGAGTTGTATTTATAAAAGTCATCAGGGAAGGGTTGCAGAGAGGCAGGTTCTTCTCTGGAGGTACAGAACTGAACTCCATCGGAGTCCTGGAGGCTGGCACGGAGGACATCACAACAAGGAGTGGCCCCTGGAGAACACCTGCTTCTCAGGTCCGAGGATGGAGAATGAATGCCTTCAGTTTCAATTCTGAGATCTGAGAGTCACAGCCAACCTCACTGCTACTGAGTACCCAGAGGGATGCTAAAGGGCTTCCGCCATGGTTTTCTTGGCCATTAAGAGAAACTTTACATTTTTCTTCTTAAGTGTTTGCTGTATGTAAGTCAATTTTTATATTTTTGTTTTTTAATGATAGTCTTTATCATGAAATTCCAAAGTATTATTTTGATATAGATGTGTACACACACACCAAATCACATCCCATCATAGCCAGTATCAAAAATTGTAGTGCAGAATATAGAGATTAAAATGAAGATTTCATTAGGCAATTTTGTTTAAATTATAGCAAATAGAGCAGAAATTACATTATGGAGTTGTATTATTGGGGCAGTCAACAATTTAAAAATTAGCCATTTTTGAAATGCAGTATGTTCACATTTTTTCCTTAACTATGCTTTCATTCCTTCATTTACCTCTAGATTTTGTTGCATTCTGCCTTTACCTGTATTGTCTTTTTAATTCTCTGTTAAATACTCCAAGAAAAGGCATGGCAAGCTTCTAAATTTCCCAGTATCTACACATGAACTTCTTATCCTTTGTCACTAATACCACCAGTAGAGAAATCACAAAGAGTACACTTCTACTTCAAGTAGCTTTATCACATTTACTGGATTCCTAGTTTCCTCCATGTGTACAGTACCCGTCTATATATATAGTGCCCCTTCCAGTAAGAAAGGGACCTGAAGGAAGCTGAATTCTCACCTTCCACACTCAACTTGTTTGGTCTCACAAACTAAATAAAATACCGCCTGACCAAAACACAGCATTTCTGCAACATCTCCCTAACTTTGGACTAACGGCAATATGGCTAACACTCCACTGATTTCCAAATTGATTTGGCTGGCTGATCAAGTGTAAAGGTGGCTGTCTCCTTCTCCCTTCATTGCTTCATGTGTGCACATGAGGTCAAGAGACAGGAAAGCATTCTCAATAAACAAGCTCTATTCTTCAGTCATTGGACTTGACAACTACCATCTCCTACTAGAGCCTTCAAATATATTCTCATCAACTATGAATTGGCATAAACACACTCATGGTTTCATTTATTTTTATTTGCCTTAGACATTACATGTAATTGGAAAGATAATTCCAAATAACTTCCATAACTCTGTGTTTACATGCTTGTTTTAGATAAGTGTGTCTATACCACATCATGCTATAAAACATGATGAATAAATTTATGACTCTTTTCTAACATATTTCTAAGCATAGTAACTTTCACAATTGATTTAATTTTTATTTAATTATTTTCTTAAGTAGGCTCCACACCCAATGTGAACTCACTATCTGGAGATCAAGAGTCACATGCTCTAGTGACTGAACCAGTCAGGTGCTCCCACGTTTGATTTTTAATGAAAATAATGTATATTTATTGTAACAAATGTGAAAGCATAAAATATAAAAATGGTAAAGGATTATAATCTTCATTATTTGAAGAGATCCACAAAAACAGAATCATATTTACACATGCATAAATAATGCTCAACATAAATGAGCTCAATCACTCTTTATATGTTTTCCCATAAAGGTATTACAATTTACTAGTAGTTCTAAAAACTCTTTGTATGTATACTCAAATAGCATTTGGTCTCTGAGAATTGTTTTCAACTTAACTACATCACCTTTTCCATCCCATAAGTAGTATATGCTACGTTGGAGCTTTTATATGGCCTGGTTTCAATACTGAAAATTTTTGATTTGAAATATTGTTTTGTTCAAATCATTCATCTGGGTGAACAACTAATATATGTATTGAGTGCCTACCAGGCACTGTTCTAGGTACTGATTTTTTTAAAAAAATTCATTTAAAACTATTTTCTAAACTTGTAATACTGCTATACTCCTTTTATAATTTAAAACACACTTAGAGTATTCTCACAGTCTCTAGGGATGGAAAAAGTAGGATGTCATCATTATATTATTACTGATTATATTATTATGACTGATTCATCTTAGTTTTACTTTATTCCTCATCCTATATACCACTTTTCTAAATTGTGATTCAGCACTTAAATGATTTAACCCTATTTTTTCATAGAAGATCTTTGTACCACTAAATAGATGCTACAACTATACAGCCAAGAGATATTTCTACATTGTTTTATTCATTAAAACAAGTGCAGCATTTTAATTACTGCACAGAATGCAGATTTCCCCCAAGGGCACCCACTGTGGAAAATGTTTAAATGTAATCACAATAAATCTTCTTATCCTTGTTATTTAAAGCATTCATCATTAAAACTCTGGGTTTTCCTGAAATACTTTTCCTTCCAGATCTCATTTCAGAAAAGTCATGCTTGAAGAGAACAACAATAAAATGGGTCAAAAATTTTTTTTTTAGTTAAAAGTTATGAAGACACTTTCATTGTCTGCCACTTACCATTGTGTGTGCAAGCCAAGGACATTTTTTATGATTTTACAGTTATCTAATTTACTGTTTATAATATAGGGAAGTTCATTTATTCTCCAGGCATCTGAGCTTTATCTATCTTGGTGAGATTTTTATGATTCGCCCAACAAATTAAATATTCAGGAAGAACAAAGGATGAAATATAGAAATAAAGCAAGTCTTAAAAATCATAAAATAGGGATACTGTGCTTTGAGTAAAGCAACTCTAACAATTATATATATATATAGTCATATATTGTCTATATGTATGTATATATATACTGTCATAAGCCATCTACATTCGAGTTACCTTTTAAAATAAGAATAATAACCCATAGTCACATTCTGATTTTATTTAACATGCTATTTTCAAATACAAACACAAACAGAAATGATAAAGAGAGTAGATAGTACTAGTATGCCAGATTTCTAAATACTCAGGATAACTAGGTACACAAGCAGATATTTTCAGGAGAAAAGTAAATACTTTTTAAGTTATTAAATTTAAAGACATGATGTATAAAAAAAGCTCTGGAAACCGTCTGAAGCTTAGCATTGAATTAGATATTAAATTTTAAGTTTTTGCATGACTGTGAAGAAACCTATAAAATACAGCCAGAATATGTAGTGTTATGGTGTTAATAATCTTGATTCAGAAACAACCAGTGTCTATTAATTTGGAGTTAAAGACAAAGATTTCCCAGGTTTTTTTTTTAATTACTCTTTCATTTCTCATTTATTAGCTAAATTTTGCAAAAATTCTGGGTCACCTGATGAATTAGCTCATTTATCTTAATGAGGGACATACAGCAATCTATGAAAGATAAAAACCCTTTAAGTTTTCTAAGATCCTAAGCATAAACGGTATTCCTGACAGCAATCTAGTAATCAAGGCTTGCAAAGCTGTAGCTTGGAAAATTTGTTTTATTTCTTCCTTGTATGGACATTTTCAATTAAATATAAAGATTTTTTGCTTCACATGGTGGTTTTAAATTGGTATTTCATCATTTTATGTATTGCTGGCACTGGCTCTGGGTTATTTAGCATTTATTAATAATTTCCATTTTGACCTTTCCCAGGTTTTGCTATTTATTAGGTGTTTTTGCACTATTGCAGAGATGACTGAGCAGAATTGGGGGATTTTTTTACCCCTTTTTAAAACTTCATACTTTAAATTATTTTTACATTGACCTTTAAAGTTGATATGTAGCTAAGATTTGAAAGTTCTGTGTAAAAACCACCCTGCTGAAACATCAGACAATCCCAAAAGTTCAAAACAGATTGGCTGGTGGAAGGCTGAAAGCAAAGGAGACCAGGATGAAGAAAGAGAGAAGGCAGAAAGGAGCAAGGAGCATCGAGAGGGGGAGCTTTGGCTTATTCCCCATCACCACTTGTTCTGTAAATCATTACTGGCTTAGGAAGGCAAGAAGCACACTGTGTGTAAATAAGTTGTGTTTGATGGAAAGTGACTTCTGAATATATTTGGAGAAGGGGCATTTTATTTTTCCACTTTGTTTATTGTACCTTGAATGGATCATCCTATTGTCATTTAGTTAATTTCATAAAACACGTCGAATTTGGTCCAGGTTAAAATCTGTGGGATCTTTAGGTTTTAAGGATGCAGTCACCGACTGGTTTATGTTCTATGCTTGGTTCATACTTGGAGTTCTGATGCCAGAGATTACAAAACAGCTCAAAGAATAAGAGCTGTCTGACATGAGGTCAGAAGGATTATAATTCTTTTATTGCTTGTGGCCAATAAAAGCCATAAACACGACTAATTGTGTTCTGCTGAATCCCATAAGATAGTGGAGTAATGCTCTTCTTCATTTGGAATTTTTCCTGACTGCTCATTTTTTACCAAGGCTTGGCAGCGGCAAGAAACTATTTGTTACCTGCATTTTCTAATGGACAACAACATTCTCTTTTTCTTCATTAAAGTGTCATCCAATGAAAGATGAAATCTCGTTTTTAATCAAGCAGCAAAGTATAGCTGATTATATGTAACAAAATAGTTTGATGTTTATAGGGCTATTTAAAATAAAAAGGCATCATTGACTGAGATAAACTATAGTGTAAATAACCCATGTGTAGTAATAAAATGGCCTATTATGTGATGGATGGAGCCAAAGAATTCAAGTTTCATCAAAGAGCTATATTTCAAATTTTAATCCAATTTACCTTCTCTTCTTCTACCTTTGAAGTATGGAGACTCCATCTTTAGTTAAGCTTAGGAATATGCCATTGAACCATCACAGCTGAAGCATTTGGCAAAACTGTGAAACATATATGTTGTCTTTGTGAAAATTAATAATTGATGTTGTTTTTGAGTTCCAAAAGTGAATTCCCCAGATTTTGCTGGAGTGTTTTGCCCATATTGTGCTACCTACTTAGGAAGCCACAGAAAGAACTCACAATGAGGCTCATGTGCGTCCCTATCCTCAGGACAGCCTACGAGCCTGTGTTCATCCTCCATTAGTATTTACTCTATTATGAAAAAACTTAACGTTGATATTAACTTTGGGAATGTGCATGTGGAGAAGGAGGCCAGGGTTGTATTTATTTGAGTGAATTAACTGTTAAAATGGTAGAACTGGAATCTAATGTGCTTTGTCATGTTACATTTTCCTTTTAAAAATAATCTATTAGGATAAAATTTACACAACATGACGTGAACCATTTTTAAAGTGACAGTTAAGCAGCATTTAGTACACTTGCAATGTTGTGCAACTACAATCTCTCTCTAGTTCCAAAACATTTCTGTCACTCCCCAGTAAGACCCCATACCCATTAAGTATTTTCTCCTCATTCCCCTATGCCTCCAAACCATAGCAACCACCAACTTGAGTTTCTGTCTCTATGGATTCATCTATTCTAGATATTTCACATAAATGCTGCCATATAACATGTGACTATTTTTTGTGTGCTTTCTCTCACTGAGTATAATGTTTTCGAGGCTTATCTTTTCTCCCAAGAAAATACCTATTTGTTACTAAATTATGCTTATCCTCAAAATGTTTGAGAGTGGACATAACACATGCTGTTAGTCCAGATGGACCCTGAGCGAAATCTTCGAGTTTCCAACTATAATACTTGGGATACAGTGCATGTTATTTAACTTTTTTTGGGCCACGTGTTCTGCACATAATTAAGAAAGAAATCTGTTTAACAGGATAAGTTTGAGGCATCAATGACATACATTTAAAAAGTTCCAGAATGTACTATGTCCTTGATATTTATTCCATTTGGCATAGCAGAGACTAAATTATTCCAGTACCTTCACAATTCAATGATTTAACTGATATTCACTCAAATATATATTGCCATGTAGGTAAGTTAATAATAAACATCCCCCATTTTGCATATGTAAACTTTATCATTATTTTGGCTCTATTTCTATAAAGATACTTTATTTTAAAAATTATTTATTTATTTATTTATTTATTTATTTATTTATTTGAGAGAGAAAGCATGCCAGTGGAGGGAGAGGGAAGGGACAGTGGGAGAGAGAGAAAGAGAGAATCTCAAGCAGACTCTGCATTGAGTATGGAGCATCCATGGGACTTGATCCCACAACCCTGAGATCATGACCTAAGCTGAAACCAAGAGTCTGAAGTTTAAAGGACTGAGCCACTCAAGTGCCCCTCTAATGTTCCTTAATAAATTTTAGTAAAAGGATAGTTTAATGGAAGTTACCCTTAAAAAAACACAACATTGCTATGTTTGGTTTGCTGCTCATTTTGCCTGAATTTTAATATTTTTAAATTTTTTTTTCATCCTGACCCATTTTATAAGATTTCTATGTTGATGATGAAATTCTTCCACAGAAGACGATATATTCCTTAGGATAGAAATTTCAACAAAAGCAAAGGGATATTAGGTCACAAAGCTGTTTCTGCTTTACACTGAGATTGTTATTTCAAATTACACACACAGCTAAACTGCTTTTATCTAAGCTAAAGAAAAAAATCTATTTTATAGGCTTGATTATGACATAGACGGTAGCAGGGTTTTATTTTTGTAAAATGGAAATCTGATATTTGGTCCTGAATTTGAAAATGGTCAAGCCTCAGCTCTAATGCTGTTTATACCTGCACAGTATATCAGAGCAAAAAGACTCTAAATTTAGATTGCAATTATAAGGAACAAACAACTTGGTTATCTGTTCTCATCACAGGGAGCTTGTCACTAGTTAAACTATAAAAAAAAAAAAAGTCAGGGACTATTTTTTGGAGATTTTAAATAAGTGACTCTCTCCCTACTGTGTTCAGGTATATGTCAATTTATTTTTCTTATTAGACATTTTCCTCGTTAATTTTTATTTGTATTGCTTCTCTTTTCTTATAACTCTGTGTTAGCTCATTGCTTGTTAGTTCATGACTCATTTGATACATTTGTGGAAACTAATCTGTTCTATGTCATTTTACATGATAATTTTATTGAAATATTTCATCTGAAATTCCTTTGAAGCCCATGAGAAATGAAATACCTTTCTTTATACTGTTTTATCAAATTTTATGATGATCTTCCCTTAAGGAATATCACACACACATTCACAAAAAAAAAAAAAAAAAAAGCAAAATAGAGTTGCATTCTCTGATTTCTAAACTAGAAAGTGAAACATAATTTCCCTCTTAGCCTGGTTGCATGTTGTCAGTTCTCATGTCGTTTTTCTATAAAATGTCATTTCTGTAGGATGAATGACCACCCATAATCAAATTATATTTCAAGACCACAGTCCCTTAATAAAGTACTTATCAGGTTGATTTTTAAAGCTTGGGAAATAGTTATGGAACATATTTACTGTTGGCATTTACTCAAACCTCTCAGCTCAAGATTTTGTTTCTAAAATAGAAATAATATCATGCAATGTGACTGTATACAGTTAGTAATATAAATAAAGTGTGTGATCTATCTTCCATATGTATGCACCAGATGCATACATATTAAAAATATGTTAATTTTCTCCCCTGGAAGAACATTTTATATATTCCACATCATACTCCATTAAAATATGTGTAATGATAAAATATATGTACAGTTTTAAAATGAAACTTCAAAGGAAGATTATGCTAAAACTCAAATGTCTGCGTGCTTATTATGCGCTTGTCACCAATCTAAAAATTATTTAAAGGTTAGTTTTCTAATCTAATTGCACAGCTAAGAGTTTAAGGTCATCGTAATGCTAGAGTTGAAAAAAGTCTTCTAGCCTTGACAGATACAAGAGGAGAGACAGGAAGAACTAATTTGAATCGTACATAAATACAAAGTAAAATAAAATAGATGGTCTCATTGACCGTACACAAGCAATAAGATCAGTTTTGATGTCTCACGTTAGGAGAAAAAAAGAAAAACTTTAAAAAGAATTAAGCTGTCATTTTGAATTGTAGCCAAAGACTGTTCCCCTTTCACTTTAAATAAAACCACCAATTTAAGGAGACTAAGATGTGAGTTTGAACTGGGATCACAGTAAGTTGAGATTCATCAGGGTTCCATAAAAACGGGGTTATCTAAGACTTTAAAGACACAGAGGATAATCTTAATATCAGGACTCACAGAAAAATACTACCACTGTATTAAAATGATCCCTTAATTATGGATTCTGGATTTTAATTCCAAGGGCATTTTACAGCTGGATCCATTATGGAACCTTGTCATAATTACAGGAGGAAAAAAAATCACACTGTCAACAATTGCCTGTGTGTGATGAGGCACTTCTCTTTTGATGTTCAGTTACCTTCTGCTTGTTAACCTTGTCGTGGAAGGCCACTACAGAGAGCAGCAACCCAATGCAACCCCCAGTAATTACTGTAATTCAGTGAGAAATGTAGTCACTTGAGGCGGGCAGTTCTCCCCCCACCATCAACCTTGTGCAACCCAAGGAAAACACAAACATGGCCGGGCTCAGGCAAATTAGGCATGAACAAATGTTTCACATTAAGTGAGTTAAAGGACCTTGCTGAAAATTACAAGGGCTGCTTAGGAAAGCAATGAATCCCATTATGGAAGTAATAGGTCTCAAAGAAAGCAGCTTGCTGGAGATCCATATATAGCTGCCAGATGTGGACACCTTGGTGAGAGGAGGGCCCCATCCTGGACAGTGTTCTCCAGCACAGCCCTCTCTGGGAGGGGTGATCACAGTCACGAGCTGGAGACTGCTCTCCTAGAAATGTAATTAGAAAATAAAATGCTGTTTTGTATTACCTCAAGCAATTTTGCTATGAAAAACCAGGAAGAAAACAATCTTACAATTCACTCTGAGTTTAAAAAAGCTCTATCTCTCTGGCAATAGCTGATTTGAATTCATAGACTGCACATTATAGGGCATATGTGGACATTTATACCTCTATCAGAAATTATTTCCACATTACAATAAATAGGCTGGGGATATGGGTACTTCTAAATAACTATCTTCATGAAATATAATATTTTAATATGCATTATCCCTGCCCTCCACTTCACTGGCAGGTGGGCGAGAGGTTCCTATTCTTTAAACACGAATGAGACTGGGCAGTGCTCCATTTAGCTCTTTCTCCTGCTTCAGTGATAATGTAATTCATAGGAAATTCTGCCTTAAGTCTGCTTTGTAGTATTTTCTAACAGCTTGCTACACTCTGAAAAAGTGCAGTTTTATTCAAGTCCATTCTGTTGTGGAAAAAAATAAAATGGAAGTGGGGAGAGCAGGAGTAAAGATATATGCAACACACAAGCAAAAATACGTCGAAAGAGGGGTTTAACAGAATATGAAGTCGGCAGGGGTCTGTATTATGTACCACCATGAAAAAATAGAAGACAAATCACGACCACCCTATGTTTTTCAGGCTTCCATTAAGGGAGTCTGTGTGTGTGTGAGGAAATGGTCTTCAAGTTTGAGCCTTTTTGTGGTTGGACTTTAAAAAGTGCCAGTGAGGATGCAGAGAAGGGGGAACCCTCATGCACTGCTGGTGAGAATGCAAACTGGTACAGCCACTCTGGAAAACAGTATGAAGGGTCCTGAAAAAGTTAAGAAACAGAACTACCCTATGATCCAGCAGTTGCACCTTCGGTATTTGCCCAAAGGATGAAAAAAATTAATTCAAAGGAGTGCATGCACCTCAATTTTAATGGCAGCACTATCAACAATAGCCAAATTATGCAAAGAACCCAAGTGTCCATCGGCTGATGAATGGATAAAGATTTACACCCAAAGGGATATTATTATTTCATTCCGCATAAAAAGGAATGAAATCTTACCATTTGCAGTGACATGGATAGAGCTAGAGAGTATAATGCTAAGTGGAATAAATCAGTCAGAGAAAGACAAATACCATATGATTTCACTCATGTGTAGAATTTAAGAAATAAAACAAATGAGCAAAGGAAAAAAGGGAGAGGAAAGGGAGGCAAACCAAGAAACAGACTCTTACCTATAGAGAACAAAATGATGGTTACCAGAGGGGAGGTGGGTGAAATAGGGGATGGGAATTATGGAATGCACTTGTGAGGAGCACCAGCTGTTGCATGGAAGTGTTGAATCACTACATTGTACTCTTGAGACTAATACTACACTGTATGTTGACTGGACTTAAATAAGAACTTAAAAACAAAGACTACGTGGACATTGTTTCTGCCCTATGATTTTAGTGCTGCAGTCTAGTTGATGCTGCCTCTTTCTAAATGTATTGTAAAAAAATTGTTTAAAAAAGGTACCTGTTTACCATGAGTTTTATACTAACATGTTATATTTTTTTTAATGGTAAACTGAATCAGAAACTGAATGGAAAGAAGAATTGATTATATACTCTAGACCAATTTCATCAGTTGCTCTTTAGGTATAGGATACATAGTCTATACTTATAAATATCTCTTTTCCTTTTTTCTTTTGATCTCTCTTAAGCGAGCAATTAAAGCATCCACCTTCTCTTCCCATTTTCACATTTCATTTAAAAAACATCTTCATGATGAACATGTCACGTCTATCTTTTAATGAGAGATAGATTACTCACATTCGAATTACGTTGAACTTGTATGTCAAAGTTTAAATCATTTGGGTCCATAAGTATAGTTGATATAAATGTACATTGCCATAAATTTTTAACTAAACAACCCACAACTAACACATGTATGTTTCATTGGTACGAAATACGCTGATAGTAATTTATTGATTTATTTTTTTTAATATTTTATTTATTTATTTACGAAAGATACAGAGAGAGAAAGGCAGAGACGTAGGCAGAGGGAGAAGCAGGCTCCAGGCAGGGAGCCTGATGTGGGACTTGATCCTGAGACGGAGGACCACGCCCTGAGCCAGGGGCAGGTGCTCACCCACTGAGCCACCCAGGCGTCCCAATAGTAATTTATAATCAAAAGGTAAATACAGAAGTAATAAAACATTATGTGACATGCTCAGAAGCACACTGATAATACCCAAAACTAGAATTGCCACTATTCTTGGGCTTCCATGTGCAGAAAGCAAGATGCTCCTTTGTCAAGCATTGTCAGGCCACTACATTTCTTGATAGGATGTTTTTATCAGCTTCCTGAGATATCTTTGACAAATAAAATCTGTATATATTTAAGATGTACAAGGTGATCATTTGATATACTTCGCAAAATGAGTATCTCAAGCAAAATTAGGACAGATATCACTTCACAGAGTTGCCAATGTGTGTGTGTATGTATGTGTGTGGTGAGAACATTTAAGATCTACAATCTTACCAAATTTCAAGTATGAGATATGGCATTATTAACTATAATTGCCACGATGTATATTAGATCCTGAGAGCTTATTCATCTCATAACTGAAAGTTTTTACTTTTTGACATATATCTCACTACTTCCTCCAACCCCCAGAGCCTGTCAAACATCATTCTATTCTCTGTTTCTGTGAATTAGACATTTTAGATTCCATATATAAGGATGATTACAAAGTATTTGTCTTTCTCTGTTTTATTTCCCTTAGCATATTGTCCTCCAGGTTCATCCATGTTGTCATAAATGGCAGAATTTCCTTCTTTCTCACAGCTGAATAATTACATGTATATACTGCATTTTCTTCATTCATTTATCTATGGACATTTGAGTGATTTCTGAATCTTGACTACTGTAAATGATGCTTTAATGAACATGAGGGTGCAGATATCTCTTTGAGATTCTGATTTCATTTTCTCCAAAAACATATCTAAAGGTGGAATTGCTGAGTCATGTGGTAGTTCTATTTTTATTTACTTATTTTATTTTTTTTTAGTTAACTCCATACTGTTTTCCATAATGGCTGCACCAACTTACATTTCTACTAACAGTGCACAAGGGTTCCCTTTTTTCAAACCCTCACCACATTTATCTCTTAATAGCCATACTACCAGATTTGAGATGGTATCTAATTGTGGTTTTGACTTGCATTTCCCTGATGATTAGTGATGTTGAGCATCAATCGGCCACTTGTATATTGGAAAAATATCTATTCAGGTCTTTTTGCCCATTTTTAAAAAATGAGTCATTTGGCTTTTTGCCATTGAGTTATAGGAGTTCCTTATACATTTTGAATGTCATCCCCTTATTGGCTATGTGGTTTGCAAATATTTTTTTCTCATTGTGTAGGTTATCTTTTCATTTTGTTGATCGCTTCTTTTGCTATGCAGAAGCTTTTTAGTTTTATGAAATCCTACTTGTTTATTTTTTACTTCTGTTGCCTGTGCTTTGGTGTCATATCCAGGAAATCTTTGATCTCTTCCTTAGGGGCATGTCACCCCTGTAACCCATGTGTCACTTCTATCTACAGAGCACAGAAGGCACACAGTGAAATCTTTTATCTAGTGTCTTTTGTAGTAAATTGTTATTATTATTATTAATTATATTATATAACCCAACCTTGGACAGCTTTTGCCTGTCTGAGGCTTTTCCTTATCTTTCTCTTTTTCTCTAGGAATTTCTCTAGTGGCTTATTATAAAGAGTGTATGACCACTCACCTTTTACAATGGTATCTTGCCTGCCACTCTTTGGTATATAATAAATTTCAGTTGAAATCTCATGACCAAACTTGGACTCTGAACTCCTCTGTTTTAAGTAAAGAACTATTAATTTGATCAGTTAGAGCTCTGCTGACTAATTTGTATCTTCTTACAGATTTGAAGAGGATTGTCTTGCCTTTCAGGGACTTCTTTGTTTGGCCAAAGTTATATTATATTTGACTGTTATTCTCCATAGACTTCTGGTCGAGCGTGGTGATGATCTAATATTTTTCTTCTTGATAACTTGAATTTTGGGAGGTCATTTTGTGTGGCATAGGAGAGAGAATACTTTTTCTCTACCATATTCAACAAGAATGGAATTCTTGAAACTAATTTTACTACTAAAATCAATAAAAGAGTTTTTACGGTTCTATATTCTTTCACAAATAATACTTATTATTTATGCCATATAATATGAGCCTTTTCTTATACATATTATACCTAAACTTATCCTTAAAACTCTGAAAACTATGTTTAATTTTTGTATTTTATATATGAATGGACAGGCTTGGAGGAACTAAGTATCTTGCCAGAGTCTACTTAATAATTAAAATACAATAACCTGATCAACAAGTAGTTCATAATCTTTACCCAAACTTTCTCTTTGGTCTGATTTCTTCTCACTCTCTCATATGTGTTATCCAATCTTGATGCAACAAATAAAGACAGTTCTCTGAATGGGTGACCTCTTATGAGTACCTGTTTCTACAAAGCCCCTAATGGACACTGAATCTAGTAGGTTATGTTTTTCCCTTGTGATGCATGCCCTATAATTTTAACAACACAGCCAAAATCCTTTTCTGTGGCATAATCAGAATATTGGGCTTAATTTGCCCATGTAGTTGATATAGGCTACATTCCTTGAAACTTTTTACACTGCTTTAAATAAGCAGGATGTTTATGTCATTGGTGGAAGTCATAATTATTGCTTCTATTTTATCCAAGTTTATTGCCATTTTCCGGAACTTTTAAGTGATTTTCATTAAAATAATTTAAATTGTTAATTAATGTTATATTCTTATATTTTTATGTTTTGTAACACTTTGTTGCTTCTTTGCTGGGGTGGACATTTTGGTTCTTATCCTATGAACTCTTTTACCTCATTCTTTTCTTTTTTTATTTTTTTAAAAGATTTATTTATTTATGATAGACATAGAGAGAGAGAGGCAGAGACACAGGCAGAGGGAGAAGCAGGCTCCACGCTGGGAGCCCGACGCGGGACTCGATCCCTGGACTCCAGGATTGCGCCCTGGGCCAAAGGCAGGTGTGAAACCGCTGAGCCACCCAGGGATCCCCTACCTCATTCTTTTCAATTCTAGTCTTCTATGATATCAAAATTTTCACTTTTCAGTGAGATCTTCTTCTCTGCCATGAAGGCAGATGGGAATTGAGACATAACCTGCTTCTCTTGATATCTGTCACCTAAACATAATACGAAATCAAGAATCTGTGCAGCTGTTCTGAGTTAATTTTACCTTTTTTTTTTCACCAAAAGAAATAAATAGATGAGCTGCCTAACATGAGCTGAGAATAAAAAGAGGAGGCAGAGGTTATTGGTGCTGCATGCTTGTGATGTGGTTACTTGAGAATCAGAAAACTTATATTTTCATCCCATGGGATCCCAGGATAGCCAATTAAACACTGGTCTAACGTTTCTTTGTAGGAAAAATAAAAGAGACTGGCTTAAATTACTCAGAGGTCTCTTTTAGTTAAAGCAAAAAAACAAAAACAAAAACAAAAACAAAAACAAAACAAAACACAAAAAAACAAACAAAAAAAGAAACTTTAGTTTCATTTTTTATATATAGAAATCTTTGAAAACTGTAAGGTTGAGCTGGAAACTATAAAACATGAAATATAATGTGTCTGGGGCATAGGATGAATATAGCCCAGAGTGAGGGTTTAGTCTGGTCTAATTAGGCCACAACTTAACTGATGAATCTTGGTGATTTTATGATAATAGACAGGGAATTGTTAAGGGTTTTGAGATGAGTACTGACCAAAGGAAAAGAAAAATGATAGTTTAATATCTGGGTAGTGTGGTGTAATTGAATAAGAAACAACTAGAAGTAGAAAAAAAGTAGAAAAAAGGCTATCAAGTATTATGTGTAAAGAACCTATCAGGTTGCAATCTCATGATTTATACATTTGTGTTGCAGATAATAAAGCATTCTGAGTAAATGATGGGAAATACTACCTAATCAAACAATATGACAGTTGAAAAATCATAAGTTGTAAGGGCAGGGCATCATAGAAGGTCTTCTTCAAGAACTGGGCCTCCCACCCACCCAAATAAGTACGCCAGTTTAGTAATATCATACTAATAAATCTTTCTCCCTCTTTCTTCTGCATTTTACTCACAGCTCCCCAACACCAATAACAAGTAAATATGCTAATAAGAGTCAACTAACAAAAATGGGCCAAACAGTATTGTTTCTTAGGAATGGGGACTACAAAAAAAATGACTTTTGTTATTAAGTTTTGGATAATTAAACTGGGAGAAGACATAGCTGGGTGTTTTGTTTTGTTTTGTCATTTGCAGAGGGAAGCAAATATTTCCTGTATAAAACAAGGCCAAATCGGAACTAAACTCAGCATAGTGTCAACAAATTCAATCCCTAAAGCAAAGAAAACCAATGTAATACTTTAATGCAGGTCCTTGTGGGTGCCTGATGGGGGAAAGGATTTTACTACATAAAAAATTTAGAGACTTTCTAATCACCTCATTTCCACACTCTTTCCCCAAAGTGACACAGATCATGTCTATAGCTACAAATCAATCCTTCCTCTCCCTCCATCACTTTCCAAGATGATTCTGTGCCACATGGCTGTCGCTCCATTATTAATTCTTCCCTCTGCAGCATCAGTCATAGGTAAAATGCTCTAATTCTCAAAACTTTATCAAATCCTTTTTTTTCCTATTTCAAGAAACACAAGGAAAGCTCTGCAAGTTCCAAGTTTGGACAAAGGTATTTGTCTTTGTGGATTGGAGCAGAACATGAGGAGCTGGGCATTAGGGCAGCCAATAGAGAAAATTTTCATAATACATTAAATTTGTTTTACCTGACCCACAGAGAAAAATATATCTAAAGTGAGAGGATGTAATAAAAAAGGTACGCAGCAAAGAGGGACCATAAGATTCAAGAAAGAAAGAAACTACTTTATGATGCCTCACATATAGTTTTGTTTTTACTTTTCTGAGGCCTATCTGGACATGTGGAAGAAAGTGAGACACCCTGGACTTCTCATTTAATCCCCATCCCTCCCACCTTGTGACTCATCATCAGAGGTGTTCAGTTACTCATAGTATAAAAATTCTAAGGCCAACTTTCTCTACATAGAAGAAGTCTAAAAGCTCATCTTTCAAATACGGAGAAATTCAAGTAATTCATGAGCTGTAGTAATTATTCTACAAGTTAAGATCTACTATTAACTGCACTTAAATCAAAGGGGAAATAAAATTAAAACTGAGAACAGGAGGAGGAAATAACTATGTCATACAGATGACTTTATCATAAACTTTTAGCACCTACATTTCAAAGCAAATATAACTTATATATAAATCATATATTTATGAAACTGCTTTACTGCAAAATTTACTATAAACTACATAACAATAACCACTCGTTCTTTTTGCATGCTTTCCTAATAGGATACGTGAAAATTTAAGATATTTTATTTTGAATGTCTGAGGGTTTTTTTTAAATCACAGTGAGACTAGAAATGCCATTATATTGCTTATTTAATGTTTATATTAAAAGTTTGCATAACAAACTTTTATGATAAGCTTATATATTGCTCTTATACATGATTAAAATTATAATCATCATAGCAGCATACTTGCCACAAAACTATCATGGTTATCATCATAGTGTACTATTTTATTCACTTAACAATATTTAAAATTATCTTGTTTGTGTATTTTCTATCTCCTGCCACTTGACTGAGTGTTTTGTGAAAGCAGGGTCCTTGCCTGCCTTATTCTGTCTATTGCTCATACCTAGAACAATTGCTGAGACTTACTGTGGCTCCATATTCAAATAGTCTTAAAAAGATAATAGGAAGACCAATCATTGTATGTTTCTGATGTTATTTTATATATAGATCTATCTATCTATCTATCTATCCATCTATCCACACAAACACACACAATATATGAAGTATTCTTGCAAGAATGTTTAATTAAAAGCTAACCAAAGCTCTAGATTTAACTTCCAATTTACAGAAATACAGAGCATATAGACACTGTGGAAACAATAAATACAATGCAGAAACATTAAATATATATAGAATAAGAGACACCTCATTAGACAAATTGCCTGGAATCCCCTAAGATTAAATGTTTTGAGTATAATGGTGTAACTCTATTGATATAAAATGACTAAAAGTGGAAATATATCAAAATTTATAGAATGTAGTAAAAGAAACGCTAAGAAGGAAGTTCATACTGATAAATGCCTACCCCAAGATAAAAGAGTCTCAAATAAACAACTTCGCTTTACACCTGAAAGAACTAAAATAATGAATGAAGCCCAAAGTTAGTAGAAGGAAGGAAATAGCAAAGATTAAAGCAGAAATAAATGAAATAGATACTAAAAAACAAACAGTAGAAAAGATCAATGAAACTAAGAGCTGGTCCTTTGGAGAGATAAACAGAATTGACAAGTCTTTATCTAGGCTCACCAAGAAAGAAAGAGAGAGCTCAATAAACAAAATCAGAAATGAAAAAGAAGATATTATAACTGATAAATGCAAAGGATAATAAGAGATTACTGAGAACACTGATAGGCCAACAAATTGAACAGCCTAGAAAAAAATGTAAAATTTCCTAAATTCATAAGAAAATAGGAAATCTGAACAGAGCAATTACTATAGTAGGGAAATTGAATCCGTAATTCAAAACCTCCCAACAAACAAAAGTCCAGGAGGATCAGACAACTCTACTGATGAATTCTACCAAATATTCAAAGAAAAAGTAATCTTTATCCTTCTCATTTATTTTTCAAAAAAATAGAAGAGAATGGGACTCTTCTAAAGTCATTCTATGATGCCAGCATTACCCCGATACCAAAACTAGACAAGGATGCCACAAAAAGAAGAAAGAGAGAAAGAAAAGAAAAGAAAGAAAGAAAGAAAGAAAGAAAGAAAGAAAGAAAGAAAGAAAAAGAAAGAAAGAAGAAAGAAGAAAGAAAGAGAGAAAGAAAAAAAGAAGAAGAAAGAAAGAAAGAAAGAAAGAAAGAAAGAAAGAAAGAAAGAAAGAAAATTACAGGCCCATTTATCCCTGATGAACATAGATGCAAAAATCCTCCAGAAAATATTAGCAAACAAACTAAACAATGCCTTAAAAGTGTCATTCACCATGATCAAATGGGATTTATTCCAGGACTGTGAGGATGGTTCAACATCGACAAATCAGTCAATGTAATACACCACAATAAAAAATGATGATAAAAATCATAAGATTATCTTGATAGATGCAAGAAAAATCATCTGACCTAATGCAACATTCATTTATGATAAAATCTCTCAATGAAATAGGTAGAGAATGCACCCTCAACATAATAAAGGTCCTAGATGACAAGCTCACAGCTTGAGTGAATCTTATGAGACATTGAGGAAGTAGTATCCAGTTTAGCTCCTCTTAAATTTCTGACCCCTGATCCTGCGAAATAATGAGCCCCTATGGTTTTAAACTGCTATGTTTAGGGTAATTTGTCACTTTGAATAGATTACTAATCCAAACCCTTTGAAAGGTACTTTGATTTTATGCACTAGATTTGCTATGGAAATCTCCTGAAAGGCAGAATGTTTACTTCTTGATATTTCCTGGAGCACCAACAGTTCCATCGGTCTTGCATACAACTGTTCAAAACTGTTCAAAAGAAGTCTTACTTACTCACTGCATCCCTATTAGGACATCCATGACCAAAATTGAATTTCTAGAGAGGAACAGACACATAGAGGAAAAGGGATAGGGAGGAAGAGGCAACAGAATCAGAAAAAAAAAAATAGAGAAAAAATAAATAGGCAAAAGGAAACAAGGAAAAATGTTCAGAGAAGTCAATAAAATGTCTTTGATGATAATTGCTACCAAACTTAATTCATGTTACTCTTGTTTTCTTCTTGAGCCAGACATTTTTGCTTTGTATTACTTTATTTTTTTTTTATTTGTGTCAACTTTAACAATGAAAATTTAAAGATCCAATAATTGAAAAATAAATAAATAAAAATAAAGATCCAATAATTGGTCTCAGGAGTAAAGTAGTAGATAAAATATTTATGTATTCGTATGTAGATATGTATATAATTATTTAAATGAAAATTTATACATGCAATAATTAGTCTCAGATATGTATAAAGTAGTAGGTGGAATATTTATATATTTATATTTATTTTATGTATTCAATATTTACATATTCACCATTTTCACTCACTGTAATTGGCAAATATACATTTTTTAAAGCACTATAACTTCCCTTAAACTCTTAATATTATGTTTTTCTTTGTGGACAAATGATAAGATCATGATTGCTAACAATCCATACGTGTGTGACATTTTATGAGAAAAGTGAAGCATTCACCTTAGTTTGGAGGGAGTTTGGCAGTATTTGCACTTGGTCAAGCATTCTGTTTGGAGACTAAACTCAAGACTAATGTACTTTTCTTAGCCTTACAAATCAGTAGAAATATCTCCAGAGTAGGGTGGAATATTGATGGGTAGGAGTAAAAGCACTGCAGTGACTCGGGTTTGCTTGAATGTGTATGTGACTTCAATTTATTTTACTTCCACAAAACTTAAAATTAATTCTTCGGTATCTCCCTGTTGTCATTTCTTCGTAAGACCTTATATGGAGAGGTTAATAAGGAAAATTGTGTTTTCTGAAATGATTAGGTCAGCAGCATAGATAGAATAGAAATAACTTCTTCCACTGTTCCAAATATAGCAGTCTTAACAACATTTCTGAAAATGGTAAAGACAAATAATTTGAGTACACTCTGAAGATTCAAACAAGACAATAACTATAAGTAGAGAAAGGTCACTGGTAACTTCTAACCATCTTAACTTGTTTGAATTGCATCATAATGGGGAAGACATTTCCTGAGGGTGAGGCACTGTGGAACGTGTAATATGGGGACTATATCAAAAGTAAGAATTCCAGGGGCCCCCGGCTGGCTCAGATGGTTGAGCATCTGCCTTCAGCTCAGGTTGTGATCTCCAGGGTCCTGGGATTGGGGGAGCCCCACATCAGGCTCCCAGCTCAGTGGGGAGTCTGCTTCTCTTGCTTTCTGCCCCTCCACTGGGCTCATGCTCTCTTTGTGTATGTGTGTGTATCTCTCTCAAATGAATAAATAAAAAAATATTTAAAAGAGAATTGCAGTAAGTTATTTTTCTTATTAGTAATATCAGACAGGTAATCTCCAACATACCCTCCAGTTGTTTTCCTAGAACTAATATGAATGTTAATTTAAAAATTAATCTAATTAACTTTCCCTGTGTGTGTGTGTGTGTGTGTGTGTGTGTGTGTGTAACGTGGTATGCACTTGGTGCAAGGAGAAATGCTAAACACAGAAAGAAGTCAGGGTTTTTTGTTGTGTTTTATTTTGTACATTTAGATGTTATTTCCCACAGAAATGAGGATGTGTTTGTCCACAGATCCTGCTTCATGCTCTTCCTTCCTCCCTGTCTCCAAGGAAAGACAGAGCATTTTACACAGCCAGAGTCTCACAGAATAGATTGAATGATACAAGGGAAGAGCTTTCTAAATGATACTTTGGGTCTGTGGTGCCTCAAGATTCCATTTCAAGGTTCCATTCATGGATTTTGAAATTAGCAAGTCAGACAACCAGGTCTTGCTTTAGAAATCTGCCCTGTTTGGAAAGGGCATGGAAGGTGGGAGTACAGGGAGCTCTTTGCAGGGCTCTGGGGAAGATCCTGCATGTTGCATTGCTGTGTTCACTTTCTGGACCAGGGCTTTCCCACCATCACGAGGTTATTTCAAAAAGGGCAAGATTTGACTGTGATTCCTAGAGATTAAGACCATCATGCTCGGTGTCCACATTTATATCACAACCCAAAATTCAGCCTGAACACAAGTTTCCACTGTAAGGTTTAGTCTCAAGCAGAGAAAATTATACCACCAACTCAGTGAGTGCTTCAATTTGAAACTGATTATAGAACCTCCATATTTGGGGGAGGGAAAAGCTAAACCAATGATTAGAGTCCACAAACTGGTCCATTAATTAAACTGAAACAGTCGTTCTGAGCACATCATATCAGAACCCAGTGTTGCCATATGAGGCATATTTTCCTTCTTTGCTATAACCCTGAAACTCAATGTTCGTTTTTCTTACTGACTAGTTTCACTAACAAGGCCAAAAGGTAGTGAAAGCCCATCTCTGTAAGAGAGAAAATCATCTCTGATCAATAGATCCACTGTGACGCTCGCTCTGTAACGTCTCTCAGAGCCTTGGCTGCAAGAAGCTGAGTAACCTGCTGCCACCCACCACATGGCCAGGAGCCAATGAGGCACTTAGGGCCGCTCTCTGTCCTCTGCCAGCCTTTGAAGGCATATTATGCATCAACACGGGGGAGTCTTTTTTACTTCCCCAACAAGCAACATAGATTTCACTCTAATAATGTTACAAAAGAAAGTCATTTAAGAATCCAGCACTTCTACTTTTTAGTCAGTCATGGATATCAAAAGGCTCAAAATGGCTTTTAGCATGTATCATCCTACTGCAAGATGTACAGTGGTAATTAAAATAAAAACCAAAAGGTAAAAATAGAATGCAACAGAACCTAAAATCATCCTGTGTGACACTGAGCTTTGTTTTGTTCTTGATCGTATACTATACAATATCATAAGTAACATTTGCTCTTAACTGAATGGAAAAGCAAAAGTTTAAGTTATGATATTTCAAATATTTCAAATGACATCAGCCACAGACAAGTTAAGGAAGATAAGATGCTGGTAAAATCCGCGGACAGCATTAGAGGTAAAAGATATGACATGACTAGTGAAAGAGCCTAAGTTTTGAATGCAAATGAAAATTGAACCTCCACCCCACTGATAACAAAGCAAATGATTTTGCTGAGTATTACTTAAAACTTGCTTAAATTATCACTTCGAAGTCCTCAAATCCATTTATTGTAATAATAGAAGAAAATTCACCCAGCACCAAAATTTGCTTGTAAAAAATAAGCTAATAGTTTTCTATTATTTTTTTTTTGTGTGTGGAAATAATGATGTTCATGACTCTTAATATCTGGTGTATTGGCTTTCTTTCATACTACTTTATTTAACAATTAAAATGTTGTTCAGGTATAAAATGGAAAACTCTGACTCTTAATAAAAATCACCCACTACCTTCCACTGCTCCTTTTGGTCCCTGTAATGTGAGGATATTTACCTTGTGATTCAATAGACAGTGAAAACTATTTCCTTTTTCTTCAAAATTCTACTTGAAATGTCAAGAATCATTCACCTTTAACTGGCAGGTTTTGTGAGCAACCAAACTTCTTACTATTGATTAAGAGTGATTCCAAAATATTGTGCTTGCTCTGTGTGTGTAGACACACACACCCATGCACACTCACATACACACACACACACATAAAATAACTTTTTTAAAAAAATATTTATTTATTCATGAGAGACACACAAAGAGAGAGAGGCAGAGACACAGGCAGAAGGAGAAGCAGGCTCCATGCACGAAGCCTGATGTGGGACTCAATCCCTGGTCCCCAGGATCACGCCCTGGGCTGAAGGCGATGCTAAACCGCTGAGCCACCCGGGCTGCCCATAAAATGACTTTTTATGTCTGTAACTTATGAATTCAGTGGAAAAATAAGAGATTTCCTGTCCCTCTAAAACTCACGCAGTGTGAGACTTAAAACAGCTGTTATCACTGAAAGATTTTATAAGTGACACAGTCTTGTTTCATAAATTTCACCAGTAAATAATATTTTATTGTACGAATAACCCAAAATATATTGATCTATTCTACAGAAAATAGACATTCAGTGTTTTGTGCTGTGTCTGGGTATATCTGCATTTTTTTTTATTACTAGCAATGCTTCAAATGGGAATTTATTTAACATGTCATCTATTGAACATGTGTGTATCCTGTGGTATGTGTGTATACACAGCTATGTGTATACATGTGTATATAAATGCATGTATGTGTAGTGTGGAGATGGGTATATATGTATATGCCTTTAATTATTGGATTGTAGTATATGTGCATATTTACTAGGCAATGCCTCACTGATTTCTAATGTGGCTGTATCATTTTATATGCCTATCAAATGTAGATTAGTGATCCCATGGGTACCCATCCTTGAAAAGACTTGTTATTATCAGATTTTAAAGTTTTTGCCATATGATAAGCATAAATTTTCATTTTCTTTTTTTCTTTGTTTACCAAGATAGTTGAGACTAATGGTCACTTGTATTTCTCATTCTATGAAATTATATTTACAACTTTATTCATTTTTCATCTGGTTTCTTTGTCTTTTTTTTTCCTAATTCACAGAAAGTTTTTGTATATTCTGAATATGAATAAATTGCAGACAAAATGGATTGCAAATTATTTTACTTTTTTAAACGATTTTGTTTTTTGTCATTTTGGTAATTATTAATAAATACAGTATTTAAATGTAAGGTTGTTACATTTATTAGTTAGCTCCCTTTTCACTTTAACTTCATTAAAACATCCTTTTAAGCCTAGTTATAAAAGTATCCTCCATTTTACTCTAGAAGTATCCATTCTATCTTTTATATATATTTATATTAATTTATATATAAATTCCTCAAATTGTTGGAGTAGGCAGTTAAGTTCTGACAGGATGCCTGGAGGCCAGCCGAGAGGAAGACAAGGAGAACTATGAGAGGGTTAGAGGCCTATCCTGGCAGCACTCCTAAACTGAACCACAAGGAACCAGAGCAAACCAGATGCATTAGGGACAAATGGGGCTAGGCAGGGCAAGGTAGGGGGCCACAGAATCAGGCTCACAAAATTCCTAAAAATGCTGAAGTGTAAGGAAACTAGAGATAAGGGAACAAGCCAGACCACCCTGCCCTAGGTGTGGGTGGGGGGAGTGTCTTTTTTATGATAGTCATCTGAGGCCAACAAAGAATAACCAGACCCCAAAGAAGAAGGAAGCCATCAAAGATGTTATCACTAGTCGCTCAATGGTGATATCAATAGATATGTTAAAAGTCATTTAGGTTCCCTGGTGGGCTTTCAATAAGACTAACCCCACAAGCCCTCAGTGACAACTCTCACTTCTGAGAGCTTTCTCTATATCTTTGCTTAATAAACTTCTATCCCTTTACTCACTCTCCTTTGTCCGTGAGATTCATCCTTCGGTTCCATGAGACAAGAACCAAGCTCCTCCGTATCACAAACAGCCCCAAAATGGCCAGCAAAGTCAGTGAAAGTTCATAGTATTCCTCCATCATACTAGAGTATCTACTAAAATCTTTGCCCCAGGGGTGTCATGACAGGATATCTCTGACCAAATAAGGAAGATAAAACACAGAATCCACATTCCTGGAAGAGACCTGCCCCCTTCCTAGAAATCCCACCTTAAGTTGTGAATATTCCACCCCTTGATTAACAACTGTCAATAAAAGATAGAAACCCAAAACCCAGTGGGCAAAACTCTCCCTTGAGCTCAGCTCACTCGATGTCTCACCTTAAGAGTGTACTTCTGCTTTAATAAACTTTCTTGCTTGGACTGCTCTTTTACTCAGTGGTGTCTGTCCTTGAACTCTTTCTCCTGACACAACAGACCAGGAGCCTCCTGTGACATCTTTTGGACAGGCTGGATTGAAACCTCAGGGCCTGAGGTCCCCCCAGTCCACCTGGCAACAAAATCATTTTAGTTGTTTGATGTGTAGGAAAAATTCCAGTTCATTTAAATTGCATTATAAGAACTCTTATACATGATTTGTTTCTACCGTAATGTCTGTTTTCTTGTTTCCTTCTCTCTGTCTCTCTCTCTCTGTCTCTTTGTTTTGGGTATTTATTTGCATTGGTTCCCTTCAATATTCAAACTAATATATTTCATTAGTTTTTCTTAACTAATATGGAAGTTATACTTGCTATGTCTTCATTACTTTGTGGTTGCTTTTGCAATTTTCATATTCACTTAAAATGTTTGATCATGAATGATATTTTTACCATTTCTTCTGGACAATGCAAAGATCTGAAAAATATTTCACTCGAAACCCCTGCTCTCCACTCCACCTCCTGATAACACACAGTAGCTCATAATCCTGGACTTTAGTTCTTTCTGCCTTGGTTCCTTTAATCACAAAACCTAGATGTTTTCTTTGTCATTTGGATTCATGCTATGTTTAACATTTACATTTTTTACTATCATTTCATACATTCAATACTTTCTTCCTGGTTTACGAAGACCCAATTTTTAGAATCCTAGATACAGATAAATAAACACAGGCAGATGCTGACTACATTGTTGTTCACCGTCACAGATGTTTCTGTTATTTCTGGTCTCTATTTTTTTTTTTAATTTCCAGAAGTTTAGCTATATTTTTGAAACTCCTGGTGTTCATCTATTATCCAGGGAGGAGTTAGACTTCATATCTAGTTTACCATTTAGGGAAAAAACAGAAACAAACCCTGCATTTTGAAAGAAAAGAATGGTGGGTAAAATTTTCAGAGAAACATTTATTGCACAAGATGCACATATAAACATGCTTGAAAACTTGGGGAAATAAAACAACTTGAACATTTTAGCAAAAGGTAGTGTGTAGGTGTTCTGAAATATCCTATGACCAAGTGAGTTGGAAATGATGAATGGCCGGGGAGGTGTGTACACTTGGGTATTACTAACAGAGGAATGTCTATAAGTATAAGCATGACATCTTTGGAAGGATAGAATGATCCCGGCTTCTGAGAATTAAAATAATTCTTTATGCATTTGAAGGCCTGTCACAATGAAGGAAATTTCATCAGTAAACAGAGTTTAAAATACCATTTTCTCTGAGTTGATTTGTATTTTGTTTAACTGGACTGTCATAACAATCACTGACTTCTTTACCTGACAATGGCTATTGATATTAAGGCCTAAGAATGGGATTTTTTTTTAATGCCACTCGCATATATGTTTAGAAGGAGATAGAGTTGAAAGTTAAATGTTTCTCACTGAAAAAAAAAATTCCTTTAATTTTCTGCCCACTAAAGTGTTGCCATCTCATGTCATTTTAATATGCAGTTAACCAGAGGATGGAAATGCTATGATTTATTGTGACAGGGTAAATAAAGCAATAAGAGCAAATCTAATTTAAGCATGCATCACTGAGCATGCCTTTTCACTCCCGCTTGATAGCTACCCAAAATGATCCCACGAAAAATAAAAGACGAGATGCATTAAAAGTGGGAGGCTGGCTTTGGAGCTGACTAAAAGCCTGTTGTGTAGTTAGGGGTTCTGCACCTCCTCCTGACTTCTGGCTGAGAGCTGGGAAAGGCTTATCATGATCTTCTTAAGCATGTAGGAGCATTCTTCTCTCAGGAACCCTAGATTTAAAATTCATCTTTCTCATTTACTAGCTGGGGTTTCCTGGACAAGTTCCTTAACAAGGCACACCTCCATATCTACATCTATAAAATGGAAATACAAATCATGTCAAACTAACACAGGCTTGTGAGTGTTGAATGAGATAATGGATGTAGAGTGCTTATGGGTTGTCTAGTAGTTATAAAAGCTCCGTAAATACTAGTCATTTTTATTAATAATAAGCTTATGTAAAAGTAAAAAACAAACAAAAAGCCTTGAATAAGTGAATACACTAAATTTAGCACCTTGCTCTCAAACAGAAAAATAATTTGAAAACAAGCAATTTGTTTTCCAAGTTGCCAATTAACTAGATTCAAGGAGTAAATACTTCACACTCCATGTTAAATGTGTATAACTCCGAGGGCTCCCCATACTCCCTCTGGCTGGGGTCAGTCTTTCTTTTGAAAGCCACAGAAAGTGGTTATGGTATCATTCTCCTTGTTTTCTCCCTTTCCTCATGTGTCTACTGGTTTTCATTTCAACATTTTATTGATAACCTTAATTTCTATTACCAAACTCCTTGAGTATAGCATTATCACAAACAAACAAACAAACAAACAAAAAACAACAAAAAAAAAGGAACAAAAGATTTTCACTAAGAATAATTCTACTTTTATTTCTGGGCCAACACACTCAAATTCCATATGGATTTTAAAACTCATGATACACTTTTTCCATTACAAAAGCCTGTTTTGTGCATGAAAAAAAATGAATAGTAAAAACACACTTTTCAATATAGGCCAAATTGTGTTATTGTGGTGGCTGTTGATGTTCTTATTGAGAGCCTAGAGCATGATTTTGGCTTTTTCACATTCTGTAAATGATTGGAAAATGTGATAAGATGGTGCTTTCAAGGAACCCTATGGCATTAGTGTTGTAGGAGGAATAGAAAAACAGGGCCAGGACTTGATTAAGGAAGGCTGATGTGACAGGCTCGCTGAATTCCAGGCACTGGGCTACATGGTTTATAGATATTTGTTTACTACAACCATATGAGAAATGTGAGTAACTGCATTTTTTACAGAAGAAACTAAAGGTTAAGAAACTTGTTCAAGGTCACATAGCCAGAACTTGAAGCTTAACTTCAGATCCACATTAACTACTGCTAGTCCTCCGTCTGTTAATCATTTCTGTCGAGTAGTCTTCCTTGTGCTTGAACAGAAAACCACAGAGGCCTGTATAGCTAACTTTCTTTCTTTCTTTCTTTCTTTCTTTCTTTCTTTCTTTCTTTCTTTCTTTCTTTCTTTCTTTCTTTCTTTCTTTCTTTCTTTCTTTCTTTCTTTCTTTCTTTTTTTCTTTCTTTTCTTTCTTTCTTCTTTCTTTCTTCTTTCTTTCTTTTTTTCTTTCTTTTTCTTTCTTTCTTTTTTCTTTCTTTCTCTTTCTTTCTTTCTTTCTTTCTTTCTTCTTTCTTTCTTTCTTTCTTTCTTTCTTTCTTTCTTTCTTTCTCTTTCTTTCTTTCTTTCTTTCTTTCTTTTCTTTTTTTTTTTTAGATATTATTTATTTATTTATTCATGAGAGACACAGAGAGAGAGGGAGGCAGAGACACAGGCAGAGGGAGAAGCAGGCTGCATGCAGGGAGCCCGACATGGGACTCCATCCCGGGTCTCCAGGATCAGGCCCTGGGCTGAAGGCGGCGCTAAGTCGCTGAGCCACTCAGGCTGCCCCTATAGCTATCTTTCTTTTTTTTTTTTTTAAATCATTTTTTTTTTAATTTTTATTTATTTATGATAGTCATAGAGAGAGAGAGAGAGGCAGAGACACAGGCAGAGGGAGAAGCAGGCTCCATGCACCGGAAGCCCGACGTGGGATTCGATCCCAGGTCTCCAGGATCGAGCCCTGGGCCAAAGGTAGGCGCCAAACTGCTGCGCCACCCAGAGATCCCTATAGCTAACTTTCTAAGGAGTTTGCAATCTCATGAAAATATGTTGCCTTATCAAATGCTATGATTTGACTCCATACACATGTACACACCAACTTTGTTCCTACAGATCTTGCTTTTTGCTGCAGTTGTGGTTGATCAGGTGCTTTCATTACAAATCGATACCTTTATTTACTTCCATATTCCGAATAACAGAAGTACACTAAAAATTCTGCTTCACTGAATCTACTATCAGTCTTTTAATATCCTAATTTTTAAATTTAATGTTTGATGTGGAGTATGGGCTGGGTTTCAAAATAACATCTAAGAACTACTTAATTTTTTTCAAAAACAATTTAAAAAGGCTGAAAATACAGAGTAACAGAAATCATTTAAGTTGTGACACATGGGTTAATGCTCATGAAGCTTTCTGAAAGGACCAATCTAGACAAGAAGCTAAAAACAAACACATCCACTATCATGTATTTAGTACTATGTCACATTCTAAAATGTGTAGAATGCATTTAGGTATTGAAGAGATGATTTTATTATTGTATTTATATATATTTATATATTATATTGCCATGAAACCTACACTCTGTTGGCCCAGTAGACCAAACTGCTAATCCTCCAGTGTAGATCTTTACATGGGAGAGGCTATTTATGCATATTTCCTGAAGGAATGAATGTATAGCTAACCAATTAATGAATTAATTTCTGGATTGTGTGACTATAAGCAGATATATTTTGCATTATTTTTCTGTTTTTCACATGTTTACCACCAAGTTTGTATTTTTATATATAGAGATAATAAACTTTATTTTAAAGAGTCCCTGCACTTAGAGAAGTGAGAAATCAGGTTAAATGTCACTGAAGGGAGTATACACATTTATCCCCCAAAGATCCAAGCCCACCAAAGCTGTGATGTTTAGTACCTGGGTTAGCTTAGTTTACACCCTAAATCTCCTCGTTAGCATTCCACAGGAGAGGTATGGCATGAAGCAGGAAAGGGACCTTTCTTTTTCTAACAGAAACATGAAAAGAAAGGGAGATGAAAAGAGCAGTGAGAAGGAAAACACTTCACTATAAGGAGAAATGCCCTCAGTTAGAGATCTTGATCCTTACAAGAAGAATCTAAGCATAATTACAAAAACATCAAAAAGTATATATTTTAAGATTGTTTTCACTCTGTAGGCCATTTAATGATGGGTATAAGATTTATTGAGGAAAGATTTAAAAAGTTACTCATCAACAACACAAGGTCATACATAATGAAACCTCTTCTGCATCTGTAAATTCCTAGGGGTGTTTTTAACATTACTTTTCATTCTCTTCTTTGAGCTCCCCGTCCTTTGTCCTGTTATTAAAGAATATCAAGGTCAAATATTTTGTCACTGCCTTTGATGAATCACTCTTATACTCCAGAAATTCAACAGAGCCAAACGGATTTTTCTGTGTGTGCATATAGATCACTGTATGTGCGTGTATGTATTCCTTAAACTGAGAAGGCAAAAATATTAATATTTATTAAGATATTTATTTAATTTTGCTGCTGGTGTTGACAATTAAATACGTAAATATTCATGATGAATGAATGAAAGAAAATACTGCCTCACTTGATAAAATTGGATTTGGATTCTGGAAGATTTTATGGTATTTGAACATATCTCTGAGATTAAAAACCCTCTGAATTTTTGTAAAATGGAGGTTAAGTAATTTGTTCAAGGTCACATGACTAGGAAGTAGCAAAGCTCTGTTTCCAACTGAGGCAGTAGGGCTCTAGTGCCCATTCTCTTTAGCATCATATGATGTTTTTTGTAAAGATTAAATGAGACAATGCATATAAGATCATGGTGTGTATTTTCTAACAAAAATAAATAAGTTTTATATTATTATAGTTACACTGAAAATAACCCCTGCCCGGACAGAAGGATGTGTTTGAGGAAAACAGCAAATCAATTGATCTGAACAGCAAATATAGCATGCATAAGAGACGTTAAAGGTAGTAAGTTAAATCAAAGTAGAAAATACTGTTGTGCTAGATAATGGAGGCTCTTAAATGCCAAATTTAATATCTTTATTTTAAATGCAACCAAGAGAAATATTTAATGTATTTTGAAAAGATGCAATAGGGGGTTTAAGAAAGTTCTACAAACACATGTTTGGGGAAGGGAGATGACAGGATAATCCACTGATTTTCCACTGCACTAGTTGAAGCAACAGGTATTTACATGATTAGTGGCAGTGGATGATAAACGGAGGATGAATAAAAGTACATACAAATAGATAGCTGTAACTTGAGATCTTTCTATGACCCCAAATGGCTATACCACATAATACTGGGGAAAGAAAATGGCAAGTGACTAAGAAATTCCAAACTTGTTTGAGGAGCGGGATGGTGGCAACTCTAACCAAAGTAGGAGATGTAAGAAGAGGAGTACATTTCGATGAGGCAATGATAAACCTTGCCTTAAAATTTTGAGTTTTAATAACTGATGAGTCCAGGGGTTAGACCATTCTGGTGCATATAGCATATAACTGTATCTATTCCAGATGATACCATTAATAATTATTATGTCTAACTCCAAAACATTTAAGGAAATTTCACATCTTTTATGGCAGATCCTTCACAAAAGAATATTTTGCCATGTACTTCAACTTAACTCAATAACAAAACTCTTCCTCCCCCAAAATAGCACTGTTCACCTTAGAAAACATAATGAACAATAGAGCTTTTATTTTTATCCCAAATCATCTATGAAAGCATGTATATAAATCCTGCCAGTATTCATCAAACCTGGTTACTGGTTACTGTGACCTTAGGAAGCTATTTTTAATAAGCAGAATGGTATAGGAAAAAATTGTGTAGAAAACATGAAGTTCCTACAGTTTGGTCAATCCTTTGTGCACGTCCATAGGTCATGACATTTTTGCTTATCCTCTGTGCTATTCACAAGTCATGGCTTCAGGTTTAGATTCTTTAATGGGTCATTTCTTCATTTTTTTTCCCCTAAGATTCTAGCCTGAGAGAGACCATTTTCTTGGTAGTTAGCAGTTGCAGACACATGTTTAAAGCTTTCAAGATACTACAACATGCCAGGGAAATTATTATGATGACTGTAAACAGCATAGTTTTCAATATTTCGAGCATATCTTGAAGTCATGGTCCCCAGACCCAAAAGAATCAAAATTAAAAAAAAAAAAAAAAGTCAATTGCCTTGCTCATTGATTTCATGTAACTGAGCTTTAACTTCCCCAAGTGTTAATCCAAGTATGGGAGGTGGTGTTGCCACAGCACAGAAACCTTGCTCAGCTAAAAAATACTCAAGGGTTATCCTCTTATCAAGAACTTTGGCCAGAGAGTCTAAGGATTTGCTGGGAAGCTATTGTCTTAAAAACAGATTCTGAAATTTTAGGAATTAAGAAGTTCCTGACCATGGTCTTTTATATTTCCCTAACCAGAGAAGTAGGGACTTGCCAAAAAAGAGTGAATCCTGAATCCTTGAAAGCCTCCCTGTAGGCCCTTTCTAACTAGATAATGTAAATTAAGGGTAGGTCGACCAATGAGTTATTTTGCTTGTGAAAAATGAGGGGCAGTTAGATGTTCTCCTAGTCTGAAATAAAAAAGCTTGATCTAAATTCTAGAGGATAACACCACTCTTAGGGGTGGCCTGGGCAACACAGATGACAGTGTTCTCATTCTAGGCCAATACCAGAATGGAGAGGAGAAAGAGTTTTACTAGTTAAAGGTGATGTCTTTATCTGGTGTTTTGGGCAGAAGCAGTCTACCTGCATGTCAGCTACTTCCCTTCCATGTCAATTTGATTTAGAGGACTTCAGCATCTGTAAAGGACCAGCTGTCAGCTGGAGCCTTTTTTAGCTGTGAGATGTGCACTTAAGGCTTAATACCTTCTGGGAAAACTAGATAGAGGTAACTGAAAGTGGTGCCAACGCCCTTAATTTTGATCACATCTCTCAGTTAAAGCTAAGAATTGATTAAAAAAGAATTCTTTTTTTTTTTTTTTTTTTTTAGATTATTTATTTGAGAGAGAGAGCATGAGCTGAAGGGGCAGAGAGAGAGGGATCGAGAATCTCAATCTCACTTCCTGCTGAATATGGAGCCCAGTTCCAGATTGGATCTCAGGACCCTGATGTCAAAACCTGAGTAAAAACCAAGAGTCGGGTGCTTAACCTACTTAGCCACTCAGGCACTCCTAAGAGGGCAGGGTTCTTAAAATCGCAGCCCCAAAAGGATGTCACTTAGGCCAAGTCACCAAACCTCAAGTTCTTGTAAATTTTATAATCTTGATATCTTGGTGTGGATTAAAGTGCACACACACACACACACACACTGTCTAAAAGTTATTTTTTTAAGATTTTATTTATTTATTCATAAGACACACACACACAGAGAGAGAGAGAGAGAGAGGCAGAGAGGCAGAGACACAGGCAGAGGGAGAAGCAGGCTCCACGCAGGGAGCCTGACGTGGGACTAGATCCCCGGTCTCCAGGATCAGGCTCTGGGCTGAAGGCGGTGCTAAACCGCTGAACCACCCGGACTGCCCTAAAAGTCATTTAAAAATTTAATAACTACTATCCACAGATTTGAAGGTACTTATAAGTCAATTATTGACAGAATAAAATATGTGAAACTAGACAAAAGTTATATGGAGGGGCACCTGGGTGGCTCAGTGGTTGAGGATCTGCCTCTGGCTCACACCATGATCCTAGGGTCCTGGGATTGAGTCCTGTAGTGGGCTCCCCATAGGGAGCCTGCTTCTTCCTCTTTCTATGTCTCTGACTCTCTCCCTGTCTCTCATGAATAATTAAATAATCTAAAAAAAAGTTATATGGAAAATCAATGCACTGAGATAATACTGTGCCTCAGAAGTCTTAGGTAGGTCCTATCCAATTTGGCCATTTGGGGTAAGCAGTTTTATTTTTCTGAGTATCAGTCTCTTTTTCCATGTGATATGAAAAGCAAAATAATAATGCTATTTTTTGCAAGGTGTTGCACAAGTCATATGAAACTATATAAGCAAAAAAAAAAAAAACCCATATATAAGCAAATGTGCTAATGATAGACACATTTAAGATAGTTTCCTTATTGTCAATATCATGTTTATTTATTTACATCTTGCCTTTCCCTATAAAAGTTTGAAGTGACTTATGAAAATATAGTAATAAAGCATAGAAATGTAAACAATATTTAGACATTCAAAATAAAAAATAACAAAAGTCAGAAGGACAAGGCCAAGATTGTTGCATTACTACTATTAACAGAAGCATAAAAAGAAAAAGGGGGAAATTTGAATTCTTCAATTTCAAAAGCATTTTATTTGCCTTACTTTGCAACAGCACTATTTTATTTTATTATTTTATTTTACATTTTATTATTTTATTTTTTAAAAGATTTTATTTATTCATCCATGAGAGACACAGAGACAAAGAGAGAGAGGCAGAGACACAGGCAAAGGGTGAAGCAGGCTCCATGCAGGGAGCCCGATGTAGGACTCGATGCCAGGTCTCCAGGATCATGCCTTGGGCCGAAGGCAGACGCTAAACCCCTGAGCCACCCAGGTGTCCCACAGCTCTATTTTATACACCCCTAGAGTTATGCAATCTGTAACTCACAAAGGTTGGTTTATGGATCAAGAGTCAGCTTCATTTAAAGAAAAAATCCCTTTATATCGGTGGAGGGCAGTTGCTACCTAAGTCTTATTTTATTATTTCACTTTTCTAGTAGAGGAAAAAAATCAAGATCATTCTAATTTCTAATAGCATGTGGTTTAATATCATGAAAATAACAAAAATAAAGGTACAGACATTGCAGCGGTTATACAACATACTACTTTATTAATACATGATGTCAGTTGCGTGCCCATTTCCAGAAATGTAACAATTGAAAGGAATGTAAATGAGGATTTTTTTTAAAAAAACAAGCCATAACAGATGTTTGCAAGATTTTCTCCCCCTACTTAGAACATAATAAACATATGGAATAGCCTATCAGGCACAATTGCTGAAGCAAAACACAAGGATCATTCAAGAAACAATTAGATTCTGTTCTAAAGAAATGGAATACTTAAAAAGGATGAGTCCTGATGGGCCTATAGTCCTGATGAGCAAATAGCTCCAACTAAACCCTTTATGATTCTATCTCCATTTGAATGTAAATATCACCACAATGTACTCAGATCAAGATCTGGGCTCACTGTGGAGATTTTTCTCCTTTGCAAGAGAAGAAAGAGTGTTGATAATATTCCGTGTGTCTCCGTTGTAAAACGCCCACATGTGGTAAAATTGTTTGCATTCTCTTTCACATTAAAAGAAAGGAAGATGTTTCTCATCATCTTAATGTCTTCATTTTTTAGATAATGTTTAGTGGAGCTAAGAGGATTTTTTTAAAGAGTAAAATCAATTTTAGGCATATTTCAAGGCACATACTCTGAGCCGCATTAGGAAGTAAATTTGGGAAATAAATCAAGGAGTAAATAAAAATTATGAATTTACAAGACAGAATACAACATGACAGCATATGCAAAGTCTCAGAGAAGAAACCTCTGGCATTCAATGCTACATTGAACATGGTTTGTCCTTGAACAGCTCATTTGCGTGTAGCATGATTGAACATGGCTCTAAGAATATGTAATTTTATTTATTACTGTATAAAATAATAGTCTATCTGTAGCTGGAGCACAGGGTGCAGGAGGACCTGGCTCCAGGGGTACCAGACAGACAGGTTTTGGCCACTTACCACAACCAAATCTAAAGGCAGAGAGATGAGGGAGGTGAAACAAAAGAAGAATTTATTTCAGTGCCCTCAACACCTGAGAGACAGAGGACTGGCTTCTCAAGGGCTGTCCCCAGAGTGCTGAAAATACTGCCAGGTTTCTGTAAGGAAACAGTGGGACAAAAGTGTGTGGGGGATGCATGCAGGTGGGCAGTGAAGGTCAAATGGACTACTATCTTGGAGTCAACTTGAAGGCTCCAGGCAGTCCCTATTGCTTGAAGGAGTACTTTAGGTTCCCACTTGTAGATGATTTGCCCTCAGGGTCTTCCCCCTGAGCCTAGAGGCTAGCTGGAGAGAAGAACCCAACCGGAAAATTTGAGGTCAAAATGGAGGCAGCCGAACTCCTTTTTCATATCCTGTGGGAAAGGCCATCTCTTGCATGCAGTTACTGCCTGGTTGTGAGGCTACTTAAGAATGGGCCTTGGTAGCGGCAGGGAGTCTGCATCTCTCTCTCTCTCTCCCCTCTCTTAAATAAATAAATAAATAAATAAATAAATAAATAAATAAATAAAACCTTTAAAAAAAAGTGGGCCTTGGGCCTGAAACACTTTCTTACTAAGAGATAAAAAGCCCTCAGTCTGTGCTGGGCATATAGCCTATGTAGGAATACCTCGCACTGTTCCAGACCCAATGTGTGCTCCTATGTTTAAGTGTGTGCGTAATATGGCACCCAGGCCATCCCACTAAGTCTATCTCTTCTCCGAGGGGTGGGAACAAGGTCCTCCACCTGCATCACAAGAGGGATGCAGATGCCCACTATTAAAGGGGATCTTGCTCTGTCTTTTCCCTTTGTGAATAAAGCTTTCATTCCATCCAGTGCTCGTATAAGTCATATCTTTCTTGGCTACCTTGAAACATGCAGTGGGTTGACATCCTGAGAGAGTTGCTCTTGTGGCAGATGTTGTTGTGCTCTCTGCTATCCTCCATGAAGTCAGACTCCTTCCCTGGAGATGGGAATGGGTATTACTTGCTTGACAGTTCGACAATCCTAATAGTACATGTACTTTTCTTTCTTTCTTTATCTCAATGTGCTTTTTTTTTTTTTTTTTTTAGAAACCTAGGATTTTACACCATCCTAAAGAAGATAGGCTTACTTAACCTTTCGTCCATACCTATTGGTCATGAAGACTTGGTTGAATTATTTTTGTATAGTGTATATTATGAAAATAAATAGCTTCGTATTTTCCAAAAATTAAAATAATATTTGAGTGTGTGTTAGACTACAGATGGCACTGCCATCTTAAGATTCAGCTATGCTTTCCAGGGGCTACTAATTGTTCCTTCCCTTTTCCCTTTGAGGATTAATTTACTTGACTCTTAACATCAATGTGTATGATTGATGCGTTATAGACAACTATGAGAGTGACATCTGAGAAAAGAATTCAGTTATTGGATAAAAGATATTACCTGTTCGGTGAATTATGAAGATAAAGTTATTTTGATAAATACCATTTTATATGTCATTCACATGGTAAGAGGTGAGCCTTAAAATAGTATTAATTTGTCATATATTCTGAATTCTCCTTTGTTTTGTTGCTTAGTGCAGTTGGGTCAGACACCAAAATAGAGATACTGAAAAAGCATGGATTGTATTTTCCAAGTAAACTTAAATTGACCAACTAAATACTTCTATGAATGATTTAAGAATTGAGGGGAGAAATTTTAGTTTTATCATATTTAATCAAAATTATTAGTTTGGGGCACCTGGATGACTCAGTTGGTTAAGTGTCTGCCTTGGTCTCAGGTCATGATCTTGGGGTCCTGGGATCAGGTCCCATGGCTGTCTGGGCTCCCAACTCAGCAGGAAATCTGCTTCTCCCTTGCCTTCTGCCCCTCCCTCCATTTGTGCACTCACTCATGCTCTCCCTCTTTCTTAAAGAAATGGATAGAATCTTAAAAAGAAATTATTAGCAAATGTGTGTATCTTTTTTTTAAGATTATTTATTTATTCATGAGAGACACAGAGAGAGAGACAGAGACAGAGACACAGGCAGAGGGAGAAGCAGGCTCCGTGCAGGGAGCCTGACATGGGACTTAATTCCGGGGTGTCCAGGATCAGGCCCTGGGCTGAAGGCAGCACCAAACTGCTGAGCCACCCAGGCTCCCCTGAATGTGTTTGTCTTTGCGCTAGAAGTTAACTTCTTGAGGGAACGGGCTTTGACCTAGTCAACTCTATGTCTCTGGCACACTGCATGTTATCCCCAAATGCTTGTGGACTAGAAATTAATTGTTAATGCTAATTTGTTTAACTTTATTGATGTATCTTGCTGAAGTGTGCACCTTTACCTTATTAAGCTTCCTCAAATTAGATGCTAAGTCTAGAATGGCAAATTTTAAGGTTGTCCTTGAACATTTGCTTCTTACAATTTAAATCCACTTTGGCTTAATGAAATATAGTCCTGTAGGGCCTCCTTGTTTCAACCCACACAAACTCAGTTACTTGATGCCCTTTAACTACTAATTGCTGTGTATTATTCACATTCATCTTTGTGAAGTTTTGGCATATGGTCAACAATTAAAATACACACATATACACAAAGTGTAGGATGTATGTTTCCAAGATTTCAATCTCTAAGATCTTGTAAGAGACATGATCATAGGATATTGAATTGGTATAATACTAAATATCTTGCCTGATCTCAAACATAGTTTTTATATTAGAAATTATATGCAATTCAATTAGCTGCTTATTTAAGCGGATTCAAAAAATATATGTGAAGAAATAGTTACACAGATTTGAGTCACCTGCTTGCAATTGGGCAATTAGGTTAAAGATTTTTTTCTCGAGATGCTGGCTCAGTTGATGGAGCATGCGACTCTTAAGCTCAGAGTTTTAGTTTGAGACCCAAGTTGAGTAGTGATTACTTAAAAATAAAATCTTTTTTTCTTTTTTTAATTATTTATTTATTTATGATAGTCATCACAGAGAGAGAGAGGCAGAGACACAAGCAGAGGGAGAAGCAGGCTCCATGCAGGGAGCCTGACATGGGATTCGATCCCGGGTCTCCAGGATCGTGCCCTGGGCCAAAGGCAGGCGCTAAACTGCTGCGCCACCCAGGGATCCCTTAAAAATAAAATCTTAAAGAAAGTTTCTCTCTTAATAAACTTGGACTTTATTATGACAATAATGTGTTTTCTAAATTATAATATTACAAAACAAGTTTTTGTTCATCTGATTAATAATCTAGTGATAAATTTACCAAGTATTTTTGATACCATTCACAGAATTAAAAGAATGATTATTCTGCACTAGATTTCTTAATGTGCTGAAACAGGGCCTTTAAGCTTCAAACATGAGATATTGCCATGAAAATAAGCCAGATTCACTGAGATCATATGCGTACATTGTGGTCCTCATGAACTGGCCAATGTAGGGTCAATATAATGTTACTGACCAAGATGGCTTTAACTTTCTCCTGAACTTGACAGACATTAGACCAGCTTCCTTCTGACTTCTGGTTCCTGAGCTCCTTTTCCTTAGAGCATTTATGGTAGAAAATTTGCGACTGAAAATCCTTTCTCTACCTCTTCAAAATACAACTATTTTTAAGAGGTCTTGCTCATTTGACATCTCAGGAATGTCTTTCTCCATGTCTAGAAATCCATCCCTTAGAAATATAATCATCAAAGAAGATGCCCTTCCCTCCCATTTTTTTCATTGGAGAATGGGAGCCTAACTTTTGCAGGTACCTTGATTCAAGTTATGCAACTACTTTCTGTTATAAAGATATGAGACAGTTTACTTTTCTTTTGGTCAGAGATAACTAGCAAATGCAGGTAACCTAAGATTACTCAACCTCATCTTCACAAACTCTCCATTTCTTTGTTTCGGTAGAGTTGATCTCAGACAACTCAGAGTGCTGACCCCTCTCTCCTATTGCAGTAGCCTTGAATAAAGTCTTCCTTACCTGTTTAAATACATCTAGTACAATTTTTACTTTGATATTACAGATTAAAAACAAACACAAACACATCATTCAACAGAAGAGTGTTACTCTAGGGTTTCAGCTTCACTAAAATATGCTTCCTTATTGAAAGGCTTAAATGTTTTGTTTTTAATCAAGCGAAGTTTATTTTAAATTAATATATGTATAAATATAAAATTGTAATGAAGTCTCTATGCTTATAATTTTAGGTTTATTCAACTTTATTACCAAACCGATATGTACATGAAGGATAAGCAAAATAAAAATACAAAACCATCAAATGAAAGTTTATAACATTAATGTGACTTGACAGATTTTTTTTCTGTAATAACTCAACTGCCATTGACAATATGATTTTGCTAGTGATGACCAAGGTGAGACAATGATTCTTCTAAATATGGGCACCTATACTACTTATATGCCAGTATTTTGCTAAAGCACTTCTCTATCAATACTTGTAGATAATATGCTGTCAGATCATTTGGCTTTCACTTGGTCCAAAAATATGACAATCTGTGTAATAATGAGCAAAATTTAACTGATAGGATATGAAACACAATTGAAAATTCCATCACTGAGATCATATCATAGTCATCAGAAATAGAAGAATCAAACAAATGACAATTTTCCCTGATGTGGAAGGAAGAGCCTCACTCTTTCCATTGTGGATGCTCCATGGCTGGCCCTATCAGGAAACACCACATTACTCTCATTTACCCTTCCATTCATCCTTGGAGAAGGCCTAGTTATTTCTGGTCTGTTCATCTGTTGGTTTATATTTTAGTTATTTATTTAATACATATCTGTTTATTTAATCATTGAGAGAAATGCTTCATTCTTTCATTAGGTACCTAGCATACTTGCAGTTATGAATATATGTTTGGGAAGCCAACGGCACAAACATCTTGAGTTACTGTCTTGCCATTCTTGCTTCCCACACACAGACGTGCATATTCTGTGTCAATAAACACCCTGAAATGGGAAATGAGAAGAGCTGATCTCTCAAAAGAAAAAAATCATTGCATCTCTCAGAGTATGAAATCTTCAAAATAAATATCTCTGTGTACTTTGGCTCAAGAAAAAGAAGTTAAGTTTTAAGAACACTGAAGTTTCTTACCTCAATATATTTTGGGGGGTGTCTAACATGTACCTATAGGATTACATCATTTATAGCATTCTCAAGGCTTTTGTTATTTAGTGTGAATATTTTCTTAAAGCTTAGCAAGTGTACAGAAAAATGCCAAAATTGTATGCATGCACCTAAAATATTTTTTACAGACTGACCTCATTCATATATCTAGACTGCAGATCAAAATTCAGAATACCAAGGCCCCAGAAACCATCACCACTACTACTTCAACCAAAGATGCCTCCTATCAATTAACTCACCAGGGTGAAGACAGTCTATTTCTGACAGCATAAATTAGTTTTGCCTGTTTTTATACTTGATATAAATGAATCACACAGTATGCATGTTTGTGTCCATTTTTTTTAATTCTAACTCATCCCTGTGAAACTCATTTATTTTCTTGATGCAGTCACAGTTTATTTCCATTGTTGTCTACTGTCTGATTATTTTCTTTGTTTATTGCCTTTGATTATTTCTTTGTTTCTTTGTTTATTGTCAAACTAGGACATCTAAGTAATAATATTTTTCTTGTCAGTGATTTGTGTTTTCTTTCTTCTTTTGGTGATCAGTCTTGCTAGGGATTTATCAGTTTTATTAATCTGTTCAAATAAAAACCATTGGCCTCTGTTGATGTTCTTTATCATATGCATGTTTTCTATTTCACTAAGATATATTCCTATTTTAATTTGTTACTCCTTTCTAATTTCCAAGAAATGTATATACTTTTTCAAACAACCCAGCTTCTTGAGATAAAAGCCTTGATCATAAATCATGAAAAAAACCTCAAAATAACCCAGACATTTTCAATGTCTCATATATACAGATTTTTGTGTATGTTATATGCATTTTATTTCTAAGTACCAACTTAGAATTTCACAACTTAGATATGTCATATCTACATAATCATTCTAATTTCTGTAGCTATTTCTCTTTTACCTGTGGGTTATGCAGTGGTATATTGCATGCTTTCCAACTAGTTGGATATTTCCTAGTTATCATTTTATGGTTACAGAAAAAATAATATGAATTATATCAGTATTTTGAAATTTATTGAGACTTGATCTATACCTTAATAAGTAAGCAGTCAATCCTAAAAAATGTTACAGATGCAGTTAAAAACAAAATATATTGTCTTTATTGGGTTCATTATTCTATATATACCAATTAGTTCCTATGTGTTGATTGCATCATTTATAGCATCTGTGTCCTTACTCTTTTTTTATATGTGAGTTTGCTGTTTCTCTTAGTTATTTTTAGAAGAATGTTAAAATCCCACTATGTTTGTGGAAATTGTCTTTCATTTAGTTCTCAAATTTTGCTTTATATATATTTTAAGCTAAGTTACTGGAAACATAGAGTAGTATTTCAATATAACAGTTGGCTGATAACAATATGGCCATAATAGCATTCTTTTGGTTAGTGTGTTCATGATAGAGTTTTTTTTCTTTCTTTTTTAAAAATCTTTTTTTGTCTATCTTGAAAGTCATATGTAGATTTTGTATTTGCTCATTTAATTCACTTTGATAATGTCAGTCTTACAGCTATTCTTTTTAGCCTATTTATATTTAATGCAATTCCTGATGTATTCAGGTTTATATTACTGTTACTCATGTTCTTTGATCACTTATTTCATGTTTACTTCTTTTTTGTGTTCCTTTTGTATTAGATATCTTATAATCTATGTTTTCTTTATATTATAATTTACACATTTTGCTAGTTCTTAGTGTTTATTCAGTAGATTGAAATACTTGAATAACTATACATGAAAAGTAATGCCACTTTTTTCATTTCACTAAGAAAGGGCAATAGAACATTTAACTCTATATTTACTCTCTTCCTTCCATTTGTGCTGTTTTAGGCACATTTGCTCTATGTATGCTTGAATATACATAGGAGGATATTGTCATTTTATAAAGACATTTTCCTTGTGATGCAATTCTGTTGGCAAGAATTTTCTTTCACTTTCTCTGTAAACTATTTTACCATTATTTTTCGAGGGTTTTGTTGCTGCTGTTGTTGTTGTTGTTGTGTATGTAATTTTAGGTTAGAGATTTTTTTTTTTTGGTGCTATAAAATAGTATTTTATTATCTTCTGGCTTCCAGTTTTAGAGTTTATCATCACTTTTTAATTCTATTGTCACTTACAAACATAATTTGTGCCCCATTTTAGCTCCTTTTCTTTGTTTTTATACAGTTTAATTAATATATTCCTAAATGTAGTTTGCTTTGACTTCAATGAGCTTCTTGATGTGTAGGTTCATATTTGCTCAGTCTTCTATTGTATTACAAGCCATTCTAAAAACTAGTAGCTTAAAATAATGACAATTTTATTAGCTCATATTTCTGTAGGTTGATTGGTTACAGCAGGAATTTCTTTTGCAAGTTTTACTAAGGGTTTCTCATGCCATTACATTTGGATGGTGCCTGGATCTGGAGTTTTGGATGCTAGAATGCCCTCGTCCATCTGGGATGTCCAAAATGGTTTCTCCACTCACATATAGGGTGACATGTGGCTTCTCTATGAAATCATTATTTGACCATGGTGCCTTGTCTTCCAGGACTTCTCTCTACCAGGATAGCTGGGATTCATACATGGTGGGCCAGGGATACATGGGCTCAAAAGAAGAAGCTGTCAGGTCATTTTAAGGTTCAGGCTTGATGCTGGCACAGTGTACCTACTGTCACGTTCTGTTGCACTAAGCAATGCACAGTTCTGACCCATATTTAGTAAAGGAGGGCATTCCACATGGCTTGGATACAAGGGCATGTAGCTACTTTGGGGGCCAGCTTTTTTTAAGATTTTATTTGTTTGTTTATTTATTTATTTATTTACGCATGTATGTATGTATGTATGTATATATTTGAGAGAGATGGAACGGAGAGGGAGAGGGATAAGCAGACTCTGTGTTAAGCATGGAGCCTGACTGAGGGTTAGACCCCACCACCCAGAGATCATGACCTGAGCCAAAATCATGAGTTTGTCACTCAACCAACTGAGCTACCCAGGTGTCTCAAGAGGCCAGTTTTGAGTACCAGCTACTACAATATGTTTCTTTAGTTTTTGGAATTTTCTGTCATAATCTCTTTAAAAATCATTTCTTCCCCTTTTTCTTGGTAATTTCTGCCTAGAACAGCAATTACAGAGATGCTACACATTTTCTGTGTCCAACATTTCTTACACTCTTTTCTGTACTTTCCATCTCTTGTTTCAGACCAGCAATCCTGTGTTCTGCTGTGTTGAATCTGTCATTAAATATACTGGATTCTTAATCTTAAAACTTTTATTTTTTTTCGGTTCTAGATTTTCATCACAATTCTTTTCTGTATGTCAAGTTTCTGATAGAATTCTTTATCTCTTTACCTTCTCCATCTTTTCCTTGATTTATTTTTTTGAACAGCTTGATCATAGTTTTTTTTTTTTTAATATTCTGTTCTGCTAAGTAAATATTTGTACTATCTCCAAGTCTGTTTCAATGATCTCTCTTGCTCCCTTGGTTTTGGATTTTAGGGAATGCTGTTTTGTGGTTTGGGTAATGTTTATTTCCACCTCTGGCATATCCTCCCCAGTGCTTGGTGTTGTCTCCGTGAACTTCTCCTGACATTAAATGAAGTTAAGCATTGTCTCCTCAGCAAGGCTGGAGTTGCCCTGTTTTGCTTTGCAGCGGCTCTGTTCAGTTTTTAGCCTCTTAATCCTCTATGAAGCCTTAGGGAGGGAAACAGCCATGTATTTAGAAGCCATCACGTTTCCATTTTCTCTTTCTGGTCCCCCGAGACCTCCAAAAGTTCTGCTAAATGTCTCTCATCCCAGCAGCACACCTCTTCTGGGGCATGGCCTACATTCCCAGCCTCCTCCATAAAGGCAGAATCAGCAAATTCCCTCAGGGAAAACACTTCTGCAAAAGTCAGCTCAGTTTTCAGAGGTTCTCCTCTCTCTGGAATTCTGCTGTCTTTAATTATCTTGGTTTCAGCATTTCTCTGATGCTGTAGGCATTATTTTTATATTTTATCCAAATTTTCTAGTAGTTTTTGGTGGAAGTATTGGTCTGCCCTTTTTAACTCTTCTTTACCACAACATTTAGGTGTCACACACTCTTGACTGCCTGCCTGCACCTTTCCTCAAGGGACTTTGTAATTCTTTCTATGCTTTGACATACTTATTACACAGAGTAAGAGCCCAAGTTTCCCATTAGACTGTATACTCTTTGAATAGAGAAACACTATACTATTTGTCTGTGTACTCTTGATATCTAGCAGTTGGCATCTGAGAATGCATATGAGTATTTCCTTTTTTAAAGATATTGCTAGATCCAAGTGGATTTTAGTTAACATGGTTGAAGTTACAAGATAAATATTTTAGGAGGGCAAAGCTCCTATATATATATATATATATATATATATATATATACACACACATCCTTATGTTAAGCATCTCAAAGCAATCAGATAATAACAGAATTGTCAACACATGATAACTTTTAATCAATTTTGAACTTTTAAAGCAACTTTTACTTATAACTTCCTGAAAACTGAGGAAGCAATTTTTCCCCTGTGGATTCTTCAATAACTTGACCTCTTATCACTGATAACTCTTACCAAAAATATGACACCCTGAATGGTAGGGGATATATCCTGAAGAAGCAAAGTACATTATGAATTAAAAATTGATTTATTTGTTTTGTTCATTATATATGGGGTTTAATGATTTATCAGTGAGATAAACAACATTATGTTTTTGTTTTAATAAAATATCATTGTTGAAGATGTGTGTCATCTGTATTGTTTCTCTGTACCACAGTATAGAACCTTCACAAGGTAACAGAAAACATAGTCATTATAGAAATACAAAAATAAGGTTTGACCACCTATGGCCATATCCACAATAATGCATATAGTGATCTTGTGGATTATCATTTTCATTTTAAGGAACCCTTTAAATATTGAATTAATTTTTATTATGGTGAATTTTTGTCTAGATTCTTTGTTGGCTATTTTATTTTGCATAGCACTACTGGTTAACATTATTAGATACATATTTCATAGAGCATCATATACTTTTAATGCTAAAATACAGTAAAAAAAATCCCATTGCTTTTTGTCTTTATTTACTTTCTTCCTGAATAATTTCACATTAATATGTAAACTTTTACAGAATACTTCTTCCACATTTTGATTCATCCTTTTATAAATATGACAATACATTCAGAGAAAACGGTGTGACAGATAATGTACTTCAGTGAAAATAACAAAAGAAAATAAAACAAAGGGTGTTTGTGACAAATATGACAGCTCTAACTTTCAAAGGAAAATGAAAGTAGGAGATTTGTCCTTGAAAACTGGTATTATGACCTTTTATTTTATAACCATTTACTTCATGTTTAATGAGAATATGGCATATTTTCTCTCAGGTTAGGGGAAAATAATAGCTTTAGACATTAGCTTTGACCCTCAAACTATAGAGGGGATATGAATAATGATGAAGCGGGGTAGAGAGCATTTTAAAATAGCCTACTATGTCTCAAATAGGGGCATTCAACTATTAGTGCTAAGAATAACTTCTATAACTTTGGGAAAGCTAGCATAGGTCATTTGCAAAAATGGACTAATTCATATTCTTAGAAGGTTTTTTTTTTAATTTTGATATAAAATCTTCGGGCTACAAGAGACATGATAACATGTTAATCCAGACACAGGTTTTGCAGAAAACTGAGGCCTGGAGCCCTTAAGTTTCCCCAGCTATTTGCATAGAGAGCACCATGTGATATTCTCAGCTATGTCCCATTACGTCCTTCTTCTTTCTTCTTCATGAGTTCTTCCCCACATCTCTGTTTGAAAAGAGTTGCTTGGGTAGAATATTTAGCTGGAGATCCACTCTTTTGTCTATACAGTGGTGCAAAAAGAACTTCTCTCACCTAAAATTCTATAATCCTTCAGTCATTTTGACAAAGATCACCCAATTAATATGAAATATTTTTCTCTACTGGTTGAGTGAGACCTACCCCACGAAATGACAGCCATGGACCTCTTACCCAGAGGAAATGTTTAGCCTTAAAAGTACCCCCTACTTTTGGTGAATAAACCAACCCCCTCAAGAAAATCTTAGGTTAAGCTATAGATAATATTTGTGGTTTCTGGTTATTTATTACTTCTGGGACTCAGCTTTTTTTGTTAAGGAAGCTAATGGTAGTAGTTAATATTTTAAAGCAGTAATTGATATAAATTATTAGCAACTATTTTAAAGGCAAAACATCTTCCCAAGACATAATGAAATTATGAGTACACATGAAAATTACCTTTTTTTAAAGAAATAAAGTGCAAAAAAGACCACCTTAAATAGGTATATTACAACTAAAGTCATATTTTTAACAGTTATGAATACAAGTATAAAATATGTAGATTAAATTAATTGTTCGATGAGTTACATCTTAGTTATTTCACTAGCAACATGACTGCAGTTAGGAAATCAGAATTTTATAAAATTGGGCTAAACATTTCTACACGCATACATACATACATACAAACGCACACATTTTTATTGTATAGAAAGGTCACCTGCATCATAATAATCCTATTGGTAACATTGTGGGATAGATCAAACAGTTATTATTTCTATTTGGAACATAAGGACAGTATAACAGTAATGTAAACTACTCTCCTAAATATTTCACAAGTGAATTTTAAACCAAAGGTGTTTCTGTTACATTCTCTTTTGATTCTGAGCTCCTTCCATGGTTGATAATTGTAACAATAATGAGTATTCTAATGACTTACTTTCAGTAAAGATTTCAAGTTGAAATGTAATTGCATTGTGTTTTATGTGCTCTGTTAATTTCTAATAACACCTCAAAAGAGAGGAAGTGCCATAATTCTATCTAAAAGTATGTGTGAGGGGCACCTGGGTGGCTTAGTCTGTTAAGCTTCTGTCTTTGGTTTAGGTAATGATCTCAGGATCCTGGGATTGAACCCTGTGTCAAGCTCCCTGCTCAGTGAGGAGTCTGGTTCTCCCTCTCCCTTTTCTCCTCCCCCTGCTCATGTGCTCTCTCTCTCTCTCTCTCTCTCTCTCTCTCTCTAATAAGTAAATTTATTGACGAACTTTAGAGGGGGTGGAGGAGCAGAGAAAGGGGGAGAAGAAGAGTTCCCATGATGTGGGGCTTGATCTCAGGACCCTGAGATCATGACCTGAGCCAAAGGCAGACACTTAACCAACAAAGCCACCCAAGTGCCCTTAAATTAAGAAAAATCTTTAAATAAGTAAATAAATAAAAGTATGTGTGAGGCAGAGAGAATCAAAAATGTATTTATTGACATATGGTTTAGAAAATTAAATAAAGTAAACCACAAATTTCCTTCTATTATCATCATCTAGTCTTAATATTCTAATTTTCTAATTATTCCTAATTATCTTTATTTCCTTTAAATTGTCTCCACTTGTAGAATAAGGAAAGGTAAACATAAATGAAAAAGTGCACAACTTCAGCAATAAAAAGCATCTGTCTGAGAACAAAACACCTAGAGGGTCTTAGATGTCAACATTGTAGAAGTGGTACTATTGCTTAGGGAAGAAATGTGCACATCAGAAGAACTATGTGAATACTTTAAATGTCTTAGTATGAGAACCATTTGTATTTTGTGGGTCAGGAATTATCTTTAGAGGTTACTGTGTTTGGTCTCTGGAATCCATGCCAGTGATCTCCCTTGTTCATCATTTTGGCCTTCAGCCAGCAGAATCACCATAACTTGGGATCTTAGCGCAGAATCCCAGCTCCCAGCCCGGACCTGTTGAATCAGAATCTACATATTAACAAGTTCCCCAGTAACTGGCAAACACATTCAAGGGTAAGAAGCCCTGAGCCCAGATCCTATCAACCTTCTCTACCTGTCTGCTGACTTATTCTCCATTTGTTTTTCCTCCAGGGCAGGGACACCTGGGCAGGTTTATGGATTCAGAACTTAATGGTCATCTATCTAAATGCCCTGTTGCACCCGTGAGGGGCCAAGATCAAATCACATACTATCTAACCCATCCCAGACTAGAGACAATGAACTAGATAATAGGAAATAGATTACTATACGGAAGCAGGTGATACTGTGCTTCCAGTCATGGTCATTGTATCACTCACTCCGTAGATGTGGCTCTAAAGAGTCAAAAGGCTGTTGCCAACACAGCGAGATACAGATACATAAGGTCATTGTGAGAAGGCAGGCACCACATAGACCTAATGGTGTCTGTGACTTAAAAAGGGGGGCAGGGGTGCCTGGGTGGCTCAGTCGGTTAGGCATCTGCCTTCAGCTCAGTAGGTCTGAGTAGGTCTCCCTCCTCTGTGGGGAGCCTGCTTTCCCTCTCCCTCTGCCACTCCCCCTGCTTGTGCTCTCTCTCTCTCTCTAATAAGTAAAATTTTAAAAAGTCTATGTAAAGGACCAATTTTAGTAATAGATAATGCAGTACAAATAAAAATAATGACCAAAAAAGCCTAATTCTCACAAATAAGTTCCAATGGCAGCTAATGTTTTCCTTAAACTTATCTTTGGCCTTTTATTAATGTGAACTCAACGAGTTTAATTTAGCTGTATTATACTTTCTTCCAGAACTCTAATTCCAAATTTTTATCGTTTATTGGTGAAAACGTTGCTTTTGAATTTGGACTTCTATGTGCAAGTGGGCTGGGTTTCACATATATTGCTCATGATATTTATTGATCTGCTTACCAAGAGTGTATAATATAGGTACTAGAGACACATTGAGACAGAGCAAAACATAAAATATTTTTAAACTATTTTCTTACTATGTTCATGTTACCCAAAGTCTGGAAACTGAGAGTAAGTAACTTTTAACACAACAATATCTTTATTCAGAATGAATGCATAACAGTAGAGAGAATTTCTGAGAAAATAAAAGGTTTGATTTATCTCACTGATAATAATGACTGATAACTGAAATACTAATAGAACATGTTTGTAGAAAAAGAGGTCCCTCTAAAGTATTAACTCTTAAAAATACAGATGACAAACCTATCGAAGTTTTGATAATATTGACTATTTTCACAAAACAAATTCATATAATTTTATCTCAACTACACATTTCTAGACAACAGAAGACAATGTTATAATACTCATAAAATCATCAGTAATAACAATGGCACATGTATTGTGACACATGAAACTCACATGTAGATTAAGCTATGGAAAAAACAAACAAACAAACAAACAAAAAAAGCTATGGAGAAGAATTGGCTCCTGTGGTGAGTGAGAGGCTTACAGAAGCACTTACTGTGTCCTTCTAAAAGAGGCAGGCTGCCTTATGAAATAAATCTATCCAGTTTTACAGTGACCTTAACAGGAAATTTGATATTAGAGGAGATCCACTACATAGCCCTCATTTGGTCAGAGAGAAGGAATAGAAATACACAGACACATTTCTAGTTCTCTAAATTATGTTTATTAAATATTTTGCTCTGGAGCACCTGGATGGCTAAGTTAGTTAAGCATCTGACCCTTGGTTTTGGCTCAGGCCATGATCTTCGGGTCCTGGGTTGGAGTCCTGCATCCAGCTCAGTGTGGGGTCTGCTTGTCCCTCTCCTTGTGCTCTTTCCCCAGCTCTCTCTCTCTCTCATAAATAAATAAAATCTTAAAAAGATATTTAGCTCTGATTGGTCCATACATGTGCATGTATACATACACACACAAATGTAAATATAATAAAAACACACATTTTTATTATTTTTGCCCTGTTACTATATTTGATTTCATTCCAATAAATTTTCAAATTCTACCCCAATTTTAATCTCATAGGGCTATGTAGTAGTGTTTCTTCTAAAATGATCTTGATAGGGGCAGCTGCGTGGCTCAGTAGGTTAGGCATCTGCCTTCTGCTCAGGTCATGATCCCAGGAATCTAGGATCAAGACCAATGTGGGGCTCCCTGCTAAGTGGGTAGTCTGCTTCTCCCTCCTCCTCTGCCTTTCCCCCTATTTGTGCTCTCACTCTCTCTCAAATAAATAAATATTTTTAAAAATTAAAAAATGATCTAGATACATATATATCTTGTATAAATTGATTAATAATATATCATCTACTTGTATTTAAAATTATCATCAAAATATCTAATTTAAGAAAGTAAATTACTTTAGAAATTATAATACTTTGCCTCATAAGTTTAAATATCCAGTTCCAAACCAGACTGGCTAATTGACCAATAATTGGTCAACTACATCTTTAATTATATGTAGTTGCTATCTTGTGTACACAAATAATCAAAGGTGATCAATACATACACATTAAAGAAGTAATCATTCTTAAAAATTAAATATTTTTAAATTTATGTTCTCCAAGGGCATGTGGATGCATAAAATTACAATTGACAAGCACAAAATATTTTATGTATTTTGAAGAAATTTTAATCACCTAGAAAAATGCTTTCTATATTATAATATAGATAGAATATGGAGCAATCATTACTCTCAAAATCTGATGTTTCTAAACATCCTGTTATATGAAAGCCCATTTGCCTGAAGAATGCCTCTCACCTTTAACACAGTGCCATCGCTTGTGGGATGGATGTCCTACCTAGTTGAACTCTGGACTGCTTTGATGTAATGGGATGTTAACAGAGACAGCTGACATAGTAAAAAGAGCTATTGCTACTACTAGTCAGGGTGTGATCTAGAGCAGTTACAGAGCAAATCTAAAATGGATAGCTTACAGAGAAAGGAAGAAGGAAATATGCTATTTAATTTTCTCATACCTTATAGATAATGGCCTTCAGGACAAGAGAGAGACTTTCTAAAATTAGCATTTGTTTTCTGACATAACATAAATCAACCTTTGATTACCTTTGTTACCATGTAGTTTACTGAAATTATGAAGCACCTCAAAACCACACTGATTACCAGACAAATACCTTCTGTTTCCACAGATGCTAAGTACTTATTGATTTAGTTTTACCAGCTAGTGATCATTAAGGCCGGAAAAAAAAAATGACCACAACACCATAAATCATTTTCATGCTGAAGCGTTGATTGAGTACCTATGTGTACATGAAGGCATTTGGTGAAAGGAGACAAGGAGAATCATGTAAAAATATGACCAGTGGGAGGATGTGATGATGAAAGAAAGAATTGATACAGCTATGGGTTCCAGCCAAAATTATGGCTCGACACTCTCTGTGTGGGATCATCAAGTCTAATGGAAGAAGTGCAGGCACCCCCAGGTCTCTCAGTATGTGCTGTTCTCTGCCATGGGATCTATCTAAGCAGATTGTTAAATTTGGCGTTACTTCAAAATGAGATCAGTCTTCAGTCTTCTGTGCCTCTCCATAGAAAATATTAGAAGTATATTTATTTTGAGTTTTTGGTCTTTTTTGGTTTCAGTTTTTTATTTTAATAAATTGGCTAGAAAGTTAAAAAATATGAATGAGAAGCAATTATTTTGTGTTGGTTTAGTATTGTCTTGGCTCTTAATCCTGAAGAGGGCATGGATTTATCTAGAATGTTCTGGCTCCCTCCTCCTTAAAGGCAAGGAGAAGGTTCTGTGGAAATGATGATAATTGATCCGTTAGAATGAACAAGAAATTCATCTCAGTTTTTAAGGAAGTTAACATAACGTTCAAAACCATGAAAAATTGCAAAATGCCTTACCAATGCTGTCCCTTACATGATTTCCCCTTAACAATCTGAGTCTAAAGGAGAACGACATGATTTCAAAGAAACCTCAGCTCTGCCCTCATCTTCAAAAGAGCCAGAGAGTGCTCACAAGGGCAAGTGCTTTTTCTTTCCACTCTGCACCTTCATTGGCAAGTGCAAGGGCCACACACCTTCCAGCTGATTGAAGCATAACAAAGCTAACTACCTGCTCCAAGAATCAGGCTCTGGCTCTGGGCTATAGCTCAGAACAGAAGTGATCTTTGCTGTACAGAATGAAAGTTAAACAGATGCAATCCTCAGTGACAATCAAGAGAGACAACACTGATGTAGGAGAAAAAAAAATTGTAAGGGCAAGCTGACATTCCAGCAACTGCACAGACACTGAACCCATAAACTAAATGAAGCATTAACAGGTTATACAATTTCAATTTGAGTTTGGGGATGAGTGAAACTTTTTGTACAGAAGACTCAAGGAAAAATATAGACCCAACCAAACATGGAAATCAAACTTTGGAGGCCTCTCTTTCACCCTCTTCAGAAATGGTTAAGAATTTGTCCATGATCAACAGCTGTATGTGTCATGGGAAAAATATAGTAAGGATAAGTGTTTTACGTTTAAAAAATCAATGTCCTGATCATGATTAAAGCGAAGGAGTGAGTAGAATCACAATTTTCAGGCTTCTAAAACATATTACTGATTCAAAAAATTATTGGCAATAAAATACTTCTTTAGCTTATACATTAATTTGTTCACTTATTCATGCCCACTGTATGCCAGGTACTATATTAGGCACTTATACATAAAGGTGATAAACACCTGTCCCTATAGTAAAAAAGCTATGGTTATAAAGAAGTATTAAAATAAGGAAACATCAGGAGACAACAAGTAATAATGAATAAGTTTTAATTATCATGTTTGCATATCTACAAGAAGATTTTTTAAATTGCTAGACTTATGTACCATGCCCATAGCAAAACTTAAAAGATTTTTAAAATCTCCTATTTAAAATGGCATGTATACTTTAAACTACAACACATATAAAAATAGTCTGACAGGGCAGCCCTGGTGGCTCAGCGGTTTAGCGCCGCCTTCAGCCGGGTCTGATCCTGGAGATCCCGGATGGAATCCCATGTCAGGTTCCCTGCATGGAGCCTGCTTCTCCCTCTGCCTGTGTCTCTGCCTCTCTCTCTCTCTGTCTCTGTCTCTCATGAATAATAAATAAAATATTTTTAAAAATAGCCTGACATTCCAGGATTCCCAAATAATTCTTCAAATGGCAAGGGTTCATTATATAATGGCCACAAGTGTTTTGTTTTGTTTTGTTTGTGCTAAACATCAACTCTTTTGAGTGAGGAGACTTCACCTGGAGATGCCTGCGTTGGTGAGGGGCTATCCTGCTGAGAGAGCAGAATATTGAACGTGGGCAGGAAGCACTGGGTGATCCTCTTCCTGTAGATAATTTTGTGAAACCAAAAGATCTAGTTTGGAGAAATCCAGACCAAGAAATGAAGTTGTCATTTTTCTGTTGACTGAGGACAGTACTAAGGCAGATTTTAAGAACACAACTAAAGTTAAAGGTAAAGAGTTTGGTTTTCAAGAAGGATTATATCAGCCTAACTTAAGTATGTAAGTAAACTTATACAAATTGGATTATGAAAAGTATCCATAGATGTAGAGCAGACTAAGGATATCTGCAAGAGGAAATCATTTTTGCCTTAAAAAGTAGGCTTGCACCAGATGAAATGAAAAGGTTTCTAAGAACCCAGAAAGTCAAACTAAATAAGCCTTCTTTTGAATCTTTTTTGTCTTATACTATACTAGTTTCCATAGAGATTCCTTTTGTAAGCATCTGTTGCCAACATGGAGTAGGATGTGTTCAGCCCAGTGTTCTCCCTGGATGAATCTGACATCAACGCTTGTTTTAGCTTCATATCAACACCCATTTTAGCTTTAAAATGGAAAACTCTAGCATTCAGCAAAACCTGGGAGACAGAAGGGGAGAGATTCTGAATTTGTTTGGAATATTTTACATACTCTTTTCATGCCAAGGAATGCTGCTCCAGGGTCTCGTTTATGCTTTCATAACCTCAATTCCCTGTCAACTGACATCCAACTGATTATATAGCAACCACTCTACTGACAGACCTCTTACTGATCACTAATAGCATTCAAACTGACCAGTGTTATTTTATTTGAACTCTCATTATTATCATTTGACCCTGTTTGCCACTTCTTTTTTGAAATTCTTCTTCATTTACTTGGATAACACTATATCTTCTTGTTTTCCCTACTTCTAACAGAACTTTCTTTTTAAATATACTATCCCTAGGCATTCATTATAGCCTCTTCCCTCTAATTATTTGTACTCATTTGGCAATTTTTGTACCTGACCAGTTCATACTTGTCCTTCAAGGGCCATGAAATACATCTTGGAAGACTTCCCTCTTTTGATGCTCCAACTTGACACTGAATGACTGATGATTATTATTCCACTCTAAGATTCCATATCATCATGTACAAATTTCTTAGTAAACCACAGTGAATTATAATTTTCCACTAGTTGATTTTTCATGATCTTGTTTTTCTCCCAGATTTTAAGCTTCTCGAGACAGGGGTCTCCATCGCATTCATCATTGTTTCCCACCTATTCCCAGTTTTGTCAGAATGGCTGGATAACTTAGGTAATGTTTGTTAAATGGATGAATCAATTAAAAATGAATAAACTAACTTCAATTATTGCCAATTAAAGAGTGTGTGATCTTTCTCAAATACTTTGAGAATCTGAGAACTATTAGCATTTTCCATAAGTTTTTGAGTAGAAAACAAGCATGATGACATATGTTATCAATATATTCTGCTCTGAGGCACATGATTAAATGTATATATTTTCCTAGGAATGTGAGTATATGCAAATGCACAGAAAATGTTTCCAACTATACCACTCATTGCATTTTATCTTCAGATCATGCTTCATGTTGATAAGGAATAAGTCAGATGCAAATCTTTTACAGTTTCTGCATAAAACAACATGGATAAAGAACTAAGAAATGTATTGAATAGATCTCAATTACATATACCATACTGAAGCAAGAGTCCAATTGTCTAAAGCTTTTGAAGAAAAAAAAAAAAGCTAAAACCAAACCAGTTAAAATACAGGGCACCTGTTTGTCAAATTAAAATAGGGGCAGGCTATAAACAAATGAGAGGTTTGGTTGGAAATATTTTTCATTGAAATACTGCATCTTTCTTATTCTTTAAATCACTTGAAAAGGCAACAAATTTGTTCTTATCTGTGTCAGTAGAGAGGAACATTGACACAGGTAATAGAAAGCCATACATAATGGCCAATTAAGCCAGCCATGTAAGGTGAGTGGAGCTCTAAGGTCCTGAGCCTGCAGAGTGCAACTAGGTAACAAGATATCAAGAAGGTGCATAACCTCATGTTAATTAATTAATTAATTAATTAATTAATTAATTTTTAAAAGGCCTAGACCCTAATCACAATGCCTATAATTGAAATAGATAACATGCGGTTTTATTCCTAGGTGAAGTTCATAAATACTCATAGCTCATGAAAATAGTTGTTACCACTACATTGAAATTTACCCAGGTGAACTGGTTTCATGCAAGGGGGCTAAAGGTATGAGCAGATGAAAGAAGGTTACTTTATCATTTATTTTACAATAAATGGCAGAGGAAACATGATTCTGATTTGTTTCTTTGGGATATATTTAGAGCACCGTATAAAATTCTCACGGTTGTTGTTTTTTTTTTTTTCCATAGGAAAATTCTACTTTTGATTATTCCCCAAATCCCAATGTAATGAATCAGTCAAAAAAGTTTCTTTAGTTGTGAAGAAGTACATACAAACAGAAAGGTACGTATGAAAAGGAAGTGGACACAAGATAAGCAGTGCCAAGAAAGCAAAATTAAACCATCCAGTGCATTTCAGTGTTTCGGAGCAAGAACAAGGGGACCCCTGGGTGGCTCAGTGGCTTAGCACCTGCCTTCAGCCCAGGGCGTGATCCCGGAGTCCTGGGATCGAGTCCTGCATCAGGCTCCCTGCATGGAGCTTGCTTCTCCCTCTGCCTATGTCTCTGCCTCTCTCTCTCTCTCTCTCTGTCTCTCATGAATAAATAAATAAAATCTTAAAACAAAAAAGGAGCAAGAACATTTCTGGAGATGGCCTAGATGTAGGTGTAAGGGGAAAAATTGGTATGGAATGCTTAAGATTTCATGAGTGAGGATAGGGCTTGGAACATCCCTTCAGGAAGTACTTTTGATAACTTGTGGCATCCTTGTTTACTAGAGTACTGACAGAGCTGTCTCAAGGAGAAAGTCAGCAAGCTAGGAGAAATCATAAATGAATCTAAGTGTGAACCCCTTCATTCTGTTCATCATCATCCCTCTAACACACACACACACATTCTTATAGGCGCCCTCAAACACATGCACAATGCTCAAAAAATAGTTGTGGAATGAAAGAATGAATGAATGAATGATGAATGAATGAGTTAAAGAAGTCATGTAAGAGATAGATGTAAGCCAAGAATATCTGCTTGCTCTTCAATTTCAGGCAACCCACAGGGGCTACCAAGAGTTTAAAAAAGAAAGTGAGGCATTGGAAAGCATCCTAGGGAAAAATATAAAGGTATCTGGAAAGATTTTGTTCATCTTGGAAAAGTAACGTCTCCGGCAGGCCCCTATTTTGCCAAAGCTGACTGTTAAAAGACTAAGAGAAAGGAAAGTAATTAAAATAACACACATCATATTTCTGCCCTTTTATATTTTATAGCCTACCTTGGACACAGGACACAAACTTAAGACAGTTATGTTATAACCAAGTTCAGGGGTCATTAGGCTCTTTTGTCAACCTGGGGTTGACTTACATTTTCTTTCATGTATACTCTGTGATGATTATTGCTCTCACCTGTTCTCATAAGGATTAATTTTTTTTTATTTATGATAGTCACAGAGAGAGAAAGAGAGAGAGGCAGAGACATAGGCAGAGGGAGAAGCAGGCTCCATGCACCAGGAGCCTGACGTGGGATTCGATCCCGGGTCTCCAGGATCACGCCCTGGGCCAAAGGCAGGCGCCAAACCGCTGCACCACCCAGGGATCCCTCTCATAAGGATTAGCTCTTAAGAGTGCTCTCATGACTCTGAAAAACCCTATGAGGCTATTTCTAAGGGTTCTGTTACTCTGTTACCCTCATTCCAGACCAGAACCCCTTCTTCTGATGCCTGTGGTCCCAAGAGGTGTCATATCCACTGAGTACAGCTTACCTCTCATGAACCCACAGTTGTCACTTACCTCTCATGAACCCAACGTTGACCTCCCTCCTTTGAACAAAACTTAGAAGCATTCTTTTCTAAATTCTATGCTGTCCACAGTTAAAAATCATAGACTTAAAGAAACTGATCAGAGATAAAAAGGAAAGTATATTGCAGAAAAGCTTTATAATGGCTTTTAAATATGCGTACTGTCAGAGCCCAGAGCTTCTGACATACAGAAATGTATAGATTCACTTGCTTAGTCCTGTAGGCTGAGGAGGTGAATGGGAGATGGCGACTTCTGACATTCTTTACATGGGAATTGAATATTAATTTATTGTGGAGTTTTCTAGACGTAGGGAAAGAGAAATTAATTTTGAGTAGGTACTATCAGATACTATTAGGCTTTTAAAATATTATCTAATCCATATATATTCACATAAATACGTATCTATCAATAGTCATGGTGGTTTTTATTCAAAAACTAAAAAGTTTAAATAACCCCTATGTTCATCTACTGGTGGATGGATAAGCTAAAACGTGATATATCAATATGATGAAAGATTCTACATCCATGTAGAGGAAGGAAGTGCTGATGTGTGCTACAACGTGGATAGCCTTTGAATACATTCTGATAAACAAAGAAGCCAGACCCCAAAGGCTGGGTATTGTATAATTCCATCCATTTGAAATCTCTAGAATATGAAAATCCACAGATGCAAAAGGCAGATTAACAGTTGCCTACGGGCACAGAGAGAGATGTGTTGGGAATTGCAAGGATTCTCCTTTGGGGTGATGGAAATGTACTGGAATTAGACAGAGGTAAGTATTGTACAACACTGAGAATGAACTAGAAACCAGTGAATCATAGACTTTAAAATGTTTAAAATGGTGAATCTTAGGTTATGTGAATTTTCTTAAAATAGTGGAAAATTATGAACTAATCCAATATCCAATATAATGCTGTAAGGGTATTTTAAAGATAACTTTTAACATGAGAAAACCTGATGTAAGATAATTTAAATAATTTGTTCTTGAGCACTTCAAGGAAACAAAGTGCTGATTCCAAGCTATTTTACTCCCTTTATACCACAATGCTTCACTAGATGAATTTTAAACAGTTTCCTAGTAAATGGGTCAGTCAATACTATATGACAAAGGTAACTTTAAATATGTCCTTCCTCTATTTTCCATCAATATTTTCATAATCCATATTTACTTGAAATTGCCAAAGAACTCCTCCAGTTGGCTTCCATTGTGTTTTCTATTACTGCGTTTCAAGGTCCTCCAGGACAGGTTATCTGATAGATCTCTCTTTAAATTTCCCAAAGTGCATACTCAAGGCACACTACAGTACATATTTCTTATATGAAATAATGCTACTTTTTATCAATACACATTATTTTATTTTAAGGGTTTAATGATTCCCCTCCTTAACTGACTTCCTTTCACAGGATTTATATGACTCACGTTTTTAAAAAATATTTTTGTTTTATTTACCATAATCGAATGTTTCAAGATTTCAAACATTAGATTTTAATTTTCAGAACTCTTTCATAACTAAAAGTGACTCATGTCATCCGAACTTAGACCTATGTTTCTTTTTCTTAATGTAGTAAATCCATTTGCAACAAAACACACACACAAGTGGGTTTTTTTTTTTGTTTGTTTGTTTTTGGGTTTTTTTTGCTCAGAGCCTCTCACTTCCAGATTCAGAAGATTCACTTGACCTTGGAAATGTGTTCTTTCTCCTGTTTAGCTCTTTGTAGAATAGGATAACATTGAGTTCCCAGGAAGCGATGGTAATGTCAAAAATTACAGCCTCATAAAAGCTTTAATTCTCACCATAAAAATAATATATAAAGTAGAGAACTATGAGGGTGCCTCGCATATTGCAATGTCAGGTTTAGGAGCACTACTATAAAATTTATAATACCTATCTATTTGATAGTGGGTAAGAGCGCAAGCAAGTGTTGCTTAAATATAGCTAGGTTATAAACAAGTGAATGCTTTGGGGAGAGAGAGTTTGGGGCATGTTTTGTGGTACAAATGAATGTTAAAGACCTGATGTTCAAAGACCCTGCTTCTTTAAGATGCCTCTCTAAAAATTAACATTTATCATTAAACCATAATGAGTCAAAATTATAAAATACGGCATTGTGTATGGATATAGGGAGGAGCACGGAGCTGTGATTAACTAAAGATGTGAAGAAGAAAGATAGAAAAATAGAAAAATGACTCTACTGAAAACACAGTTGGATTAGCATAAACAGAAAGGACCGAACCAAGAGCCATCTGTAAATTCAGTGCACCACACACCAGGTGAGGCAGGATTAGCTCTGCCTGGCCAACAATCGGCCTCAGTCCCAGGTTGTTTACAGGATCCTGATCCACTAGGATCCCTTCTTTACATCCCAATTCTAGCTGGAAGAGACTCTGTCTTCAAATTCTATCTGTGCATTTTTAAAAAGATTTTATTTATTTATTCATGAGACACACAGAGAGAAAGAGGCAGAGACACAGGCAGAGGGAGAAGCAGGCTCCCTGCTTGGAGCCCCATCGGGACTCCATCCCAGGACCCTGGAATTACACCCTGAGCCAAAAAGCAGACGCTCAACCACTGAGCCACCCAGGTGCCTCTGTCTGTGTATTTTTGGAACACCAGACCAGGGTGTGAAAGTGCATGATGGCCAACAGGCAGGCTGGGTGGTCCCTGGTGCTTTCGTGTGGGCACCTGTCCCCCACGTGGGGAGAATGACCGCTTCCTTGTAGTCCATTCAGCAGCAATGATTGAACTGGCGCTTTATCGACAGGCATCTTTGGTGGGTTTTTTTTTATATTTTGTGTTTTTTTAAATACTTTTGCTATTTTTAAACAATCTGTTTTGGACAGGATAATTATAAAAGCGTACTGTTTTGTTTTGGGGTGGGAATTGTCTGCTACTTGTGAGTTTTCCTTTCATACCCGCATCATTTTGCTTTCTGCAATGAAATACTTCACTGGGAGAAATTTTCTTTTTATTCTGCCTATCTTCTATTCTCTCTACTACTTTGAAACTGTTTTCCTCAACTAATGTTCCTATTCATGTTATCTGCGCCCCAGCTCCCCGTGCCACCTCTGCAGCAGTTCAGGTACCTCAGGGAACTGACCATAAAAAAACTCCTTAATATTCCACAGGTGGGTGTCACTGCAAAAGCCAAAGAAAAACCCCAAACTAATTTTTCTTATTTGGGTTTTATTAGGGGAAAAACAAAAACAAAAACAAACAAAAAAAAAAACCTATGACCCAATCTAGTCAAAGAAACTTCTGGAAATTTTCTGAATATTTTGGGAAAAGCTTTCTTCATTCTTGTGAGAGGACCTCTTTATCTCTCATTGTATCCACAAACAAGAGGGCTTGCATTTCAGTTGGCTTCTGTAGGCCATCCCTCAACAAGCATGAGGACTAGGTTAAGATGAAGTCACCCATGTGGATGCAGAGCAAAATAAATCTGGAACCAAGATGACTTCATTAAGCCACTGAATCAATAAAACCCAGTCTTGTCTTTAGAGCTGTATATCCCCATAAAAATTAATTATTTTTCATCTTTTCAAAGCCAGTTTGAATCTGATTCTCTGTCCCATGCTCCAAGAGCATATGGTCTGACATACACATGTTCATATTTATCTTATATCTTAATAAATCTTACATGTTCTGTAACATTAAATAGTTAAAACATTATACCTAATTACTTGGATTATCAGAATTTTTTTTTTTTTTATTTTAGAGCATCTGGTTGGCTCTTGTCCTTCACAGCCAGTCTCTGGGCTTTTTCTCAGCATGTTTTGCCCTGTTAACAACTGTACACTGGGGAACTAGCTGCTTTTTTTGCCATGTTATATTCTTCCAGAGTGTGGTATCCTAGCGCTCACCATCTTGAGCCTTACCATGGTCCCACTGATTTAGTATTTAATGTCACAAACAATTTTTTTTTTAGTATATTCTATCACTGGGTTTAGCACAACATACTGAATGAATAGGTGATCTTGTCTTCCAGGAGTTTGCAGTCTGATGAAAGATGATACTATCATGGGGATCCCTGGGTGGCGCAGCGGTTTGGCACCTGCCTTTGGCCCAGGGCGCGATCCTGGAGACCCGGAATCGAATCCCACGTCGGGCTCCCGGTGCATGGAGCCTGTTTCTCCCTCTGCCTGTGTCTCTGCGTCTCTCTCTCTCTCTGTGTGCCTATCATTAAAAAAAAAAAAAGATTCTGTAAAAGATGATACTATCATGGCTTCACGGCATTGTTGGATGGCATACCACTTACTCTTCCCCAGAATACCACAGAAACGAAACAGTGTGAAATGAAAGCAAAATGAAAAAGAAAATCTTACAGTAAAATAAGCCAAGTATATTAACTGTAAATTTCATCCTCTGCAAAGAAACAGATAAATGATGGCTTTCCCAGTCTATCAAAATTATGGAGAGTTAGATCCTCTTCTGGCAGAGCTGAGGATTCATAGGAACATCGTTTGCTTCACAGAACTGGGCATTGGAGAAGCCCTTCTCCCCGTGCACCTGGGTGCAGGTTTAATATGCTGCTGAGTTCTTGTTTTGCATGGGAAGGCAGTCATGAAACACATGCCATCGGGAACACCTGCTCTCTAGCCATATGAATATTTTTGAACACTGCAAAAAATAGGCAGAGAGTAGGTGCAGATACAATTATTGCTACAGATTTGTAATTTTTCAAGGAAAATTGCAGCTTTCGTTACTGCTATCTAAATTTAGACGAATGAGAGCAAAATCAGCAAAGTAAGTTTTTGATGTATATATGTATAAATTAAGACTTTGCATCAGAATCCAGGTTTGCCAGTATTATCCCTTTAAAAAAATCTTAATACGAATATTTTAGAAGATGGAGATTAAAGAGTAAGTTCTAAAATTACACACATTATGTTTTGTTCTCCTGATGTAGTTTATTTAGCCATTTTGTATCTGAGAAGTGAACATAACACTGAGCAAGGGAATACTGGAGTAATAACCCCTTCCTTTAAGTGGGATTATTCTTATGCGATGTGAAGAAGCCCATGAAAGCTATAGAAACTTCCCACAGGAAAAAAAAATAGGCATGGCAAGTCTTGCATACAATTTTAGGGCATTATGGATTACGTCTAACTAATATTTGATATGTTAAACAGCTTTCCCTCCCTCAAAACATAAAGTAAATAAAAGGAAAGATATACTCTGGAAAAAAATAGATCCAAAGGTAAAAGTAATTGAAGAACTATCTTATTAGCATCTTCTAGCAAATAAAACATTCCTAAAGAACAGAAATTTTTCTTATACCTGATGGAACACTTAACTTGTAGTACATTCAAGTTTTCATTCCATTATATGTATATATAGAAAAATTCAGCAAATAATACACTTTTTCATAAACTTTAAGGTATTTAAGGTGTCATCTCTTTGTATGTAAATATATTTGACTGTATTTAGGATCCAAATATAGTGGTTTCATGAAAAACATGTTTCCTCCTTGCATTCCAGAAAGCCTATATGTTGGCATTCCAGAACTGGCCTCATGACTCTACCTCATGAATATCTCAGGATCTTGCTTCTGCTCGTCATCTTTGCCAAGAGACTTCCATCTCACAGCTTCCTTGTGGTCACAACACAAGTGCCTCAGGTCTGCACTGAAGGCAGGAAAGAAAATAATAAAAAGACCTGCTTCTGTGGAAAGCAGACTCCCTAGCAGAACTATGTCACTAGGACAAACCCAAAGCCTGGAAACATATTCTTGTAGGTAAGCATATTGCTGCCCCACGTGAGCGGATGATTCTGCTAGGAGAGACGACAGTAAGGGTGGATATTTAAGACAACTGGCAGTTTCTGTAATAACTGCTAATATTTTCATTCTTCTTCTTCAGTCACTTTTTAGGTACCTTCTTTGGAATATATGCTATCTAGATATGAATCACTGTGTATTCTGAATTTCAAGTCTTAAAAAATGTGGGAGTTTCCTGAATTTAAAATAACAAGAGAATAATTTAGGTATAAAAGTTATGAAGGAATTGTAAAGAAAAGAAACCTAATTCAAGTGAAAGTGGGAGAATTAATTAGAAGGTATTCATTCCAAGTAGTGTTCAGTCACAAAGAACGAGGAGATCTGTTTCCCCGGAGGCCATCATCACGTTGCCTGTATTTCTGGTGTGCTTACTATTTGCCAGACACTGGGACCGAATGTCTTATGTTTTGTTTGGCTCTTGCGACAACTTTACCAGGTAAGTACTACAATTATCCTCACTTTAAGATTAAACAAAAAACAGCCATTCAGAGAAGCCAGGTAATTTTCTCAAGAACGCTCTGATATTAATATGTTTTGCTGAGAATTTAACACAGTTCTCTCCAATGCCAACACCCACACTTTTTACCATAATGTAACACTAATTTATCTATAAGCAAAAATGTGGAAACATGGAACTGCTTTCAAGGGGTTAGGAATTACAAACAGTTCAGTGTTGCTAGAAAATAAGTAGACTCACGAAATCTCTCGAGAAATGTTCAGAGAGGAAGAATAAGTGAGCTCACTTAATAATTTAATTCAGGAGAATCTACTGGAGGATTTATGCAGGGAGATGTCACATAGCAGTGCTTCTCAAGCTTAAATGTATATACAGGTCATCAGAGGAAATTATTAAAATTTAGATTCAAATTCAGAGGTTCTAGAGAGAGGCCTGTTGACCTTATTTCTTTCTAGAGTCCTCCCTCCCAGAGAAACTTGACTGTTGTTAATGCTGCTGACCTTGAGAAGGAAGGTCACTGATCTCTCTGGAAGTACAGCAGAGAGGGTTTTGAGAGATGTATGGGAAGCTCAAGACGTTTGTTGAAGAATAAGACAGCTGGTGGGCGTCTCACCATGTTTGTGGGATGAGGATGAGACAAGATTGCATGCAGGGACTGTAGTTGTGTGTAGATTCGAGCTGTGGAAAACTAAGATGAAAGAGGCTTTGACTCCATAGATGAAATTGAGTCTAACTAGAAGTATATGAATTGCACTTTCTTTGCCAGCAATGCTATGGAATGTAGCAATGTCAAAGATTTGAAGAAATCAAATTGACTCAATCCCCCATTCTCCTATAGTCTCTTGCTCCTTTGGAAGGTGGTGAGGATTGTGTATGTCCATTCAAAACAAACCCTTCTGATTTATAAGGAGCACTTTCCTCACATCAACCATAAAGTAACACATTTTTACCAATGCTGTTCAGAGTAGACTGTTACAATAGTTCTAAAGAAAATATACACATAAAAGTTTCAGCTAGGAGATGATAAATATCAGAGCTAACGTGCATGGGCTGAGCAAATTTCTGGCAGGACAAATATAAAGACATTAGTTGTAAACTAGCTTATTGAAGTGCATAATTGGATAATGGCAGAAAAAATGGGAATATCTAAAACAAATCCCATAGCATAATAATTTTTATTTCGTGTAATGATGATGCAGGTAAAATAAAGCAGAAAAACAAGAACAAAAGCTATCTGTTGGCTAGCAGGGGCTATGGTGCTCTTTTTGCTTATGCCAAATTTTTAGAGTTTAATGGAGACAAAAATATAAATGTCTCAAGTAGTGTCTTTTGGCTTCAGTGTACTAATAACTTCTCTTAATTAAAACAGAACCCAGCTAAAAGCAAAATCTGCCTGTTCAACAACATCCATTCATCCGTTCATTCAGAAAATATTTACTGAGTGTCTGCTATTATCAGATACTACGAAGGGATCTGTGGCTTCAGCAATCAAACAAGCCTGAAAGAGGCCCCTGCTTTCCTGATGCCCATATTTGAGTGTAGAGGGATGGCAAATAAAATTAAAATAAGCAGAAGGATAATTTCAGATAATAGTAAAGAAATAAAGCAGGAACATTGAAAAACAGCTGTGGGGCAAGAATCTAACTTAAATTTGGCAATTTGAAATTGCAGAACTAGAGTTTTGACATGGCCAAGTTGATGCTGCAATGCCTATTCAATCTCAAGAAGTGATGTCAACTGGGCAGTTACCGTTTAGGAACGTCATACTTAGGCAGATATCTGAGAAACAAATATGCTGATGGCTTTTCTTTCTTTTTTTAAAAATTTTTATTTATTTATGATAATCACACACACACACACACAGAGTGAGAGAGAGAGGCAGAGACATAGGCAGAGGGAGAAGCAGGCTCCATGCACCGGGAGCCCGACGTAGGATTCGATCCTGGATCTCCAGGATCACGCCCTGGGCCAAAGGCAGGCGCCAAACCGCTGCGCCACCCAGGGATCCTGCTGATGGCTTTTTGAACCACTGAAGCCAAAGAGTGAGTAAGAAGTCAGCAAAGGAAACTGAAAAGTATGGGCAGTGGAGCAGAGAAACCCCCACCCCCAGAACGCAGCATCATAGAATGAGAGAAGTAGTGATAGAGTCCCCACTGTTCTTTCCATTAGGCACAAACAGGGAACTGTGCAGCTTTCTTCTGAGAGTTCAGTGATGGGCAAGACAAATAAGTGGTCTCTGAATTTCACTCCTGGAGCAACTAGGAACCCATATTACAAGAGTATCTCTAGAACCATAGAATGGAATTCCAAGGGAGTGAGTTGCTGGGAGACTATGGATTGAATAAATTAAAACATATTTTTATAGGAGAGTTGGACTATAGAAGAAAAGAGAAAGAGAGAAAAACAAGGAACTATTTGGGAAGCAGGGTGTATAACTGATTGTGGAGTTTATTCCCCAGATGGAGACAAATAAATCTTAATCACAAAAAGGTAACCCTTAGATTATACTTAATGACACAAAAATTTCAGAGTCTTAGAGTTTCCACAAATATCACTATTTTCGTCTATCAACAAATTTAGCAATATAAATCAGATCTATGGGTATGAAATTTCTTGACAACAATTACACACAATATTTAATGTGACACCTTTTTTGGGAGACACAACAAGTATAACACATGATATATATGAATTTTAACAAATTTGTAAATATCTACTTAAAATGTTGCCACATTTGATTTCTTTCCCAGTCTCTTGCATTTCAATTTCCTTTAGTCTAGAAAAAATGTTAATTTATTAATTTCTAATATTTCAAAACTACATTTCTGAAAGGATCATTTGCTTAGATGAACAATCTCCCAACTCATGAAACCTAGAAAGACCATTCTAGATAGGTGAAAGCTTTTTTATGTTTTAAAACTCTTTCAAAAGGAAACCCCAAATTCTTATAAAAACCCATTTGAACACAGCCAAATGTGTATTAATATATTTTCTTTAGTTTCTCAGTGCCTCCCTCATAATCAAATAATACAATTATTTTAAAAGTGATGTGGTACAACTGGGTGGCCTCCTTTAAAGTTAGCTAGTTCATACATATCTAAAATAACTTATTTTCTATTTTTGCTCAAATCAAAGCATCATCTAGACACACAAGTCTTAACTCTTAGAAGTCAACTTTTGATCGTGATTTTATGTTGTTCAACATATACCTTAGGGAAGTTTTTTTTTTTTGGACCAGATAGATAGATCATCCTCACTATTTTTTTCTGGAGTCTCTCTAGTATTTTCATGTTTTTGCCAACCACCTTTACCTACTAAGCACAGGTTTCTCAGGGCTATTAATATTTGAACATAAACAACGCTGAGGGAAGGATGCTCTAACAAGAATATTTAAGCATTAGTCAGAAAACAAGGAAGTTACTGGGATAGGACAGCAGAACTATATCTGATTTTGAAACATAGCTATTTTTCGATAGAAAGTGAGTTCTAGAAGTAGTTTCTTGACAGTAAAGAGTAAAAGACATTTTATGTAAATATTATTTATCTTCCTGAAGTCACTATGCATACCAACTATGAGCATATTATTACACTGTAATTTATAGGATATTTGATGACACTTGATGCCTTTAATAGTCACCCTAAAACATACCAATTACTGGAAAGAGTGTAGGGGGATATTGTTCTAATAAGCCTCTTAAATTTTTTTGTTTTTTAAAGGTAATGTTGGAAGGGCAGATTGTTGGTAGTCTTTCAACTACACAAGATTGGCAAAACAAAGTTCTTATTTCTTTGAAGGTTAGTTTTTCATGATTCAGTCTGCCAAAGGGTCAGTTAAAAATTTAAATACAGTACCCAGATTACTCATGTTTTGCCAGCAGCCTACTTGTTATTACACCCATATTTGAGATGTCTCACTAGCTTCCAATTATCCAATTTGAAAGAACTGCATTCTGCTTTCAATTTTTAATGCCTAACTCCTGTGGATTTCAGCATGAGATCTGTGGGTAGCAAAGTGTCAGAATATACTGACTTTTTAAGAGGGCACTTACAGTTTTATAAGGCAGTAAATGATATAAAGTTTCTGTATGTGGATATTTTACTGCGTGTTACATTATTAAAGGTATACCAGCTTGGTGTTCCATCTCAGAGTTCTGTGGCAGTAAAAGAACATTGTTTGTGGTTTTGCTTTTTTTCCCTTGTGACACAATTTAAACTTCTAACCCTTGAGAAAAATAATCTTAATGCTTCATTTTATGATTAAGAATGAATTTTCTAAACTAGATTTTGAATGGCAGGTGAACTAATCCTCTCCTTCAAGACAGCTTATGATCTCAGTTTACATTTTATATACCCAGTTGGTCTTCACTGTTTGGGAGAATTGTAGAAAAGGAATATTTTTATTGTATTCTGAAAGCTATTCCAGTGAAAACCAGAAAAGTAACTGTGAATACACTGATATAATTAAAGATCTAAGTCTATGTTTTTGATTTGTTAATACATCTAGAATATGTTAAAATATATGAACAAAGGTACATAATAAAATGTATTATTTATAAATTTATAATAGGTTTGTTTCTGGCATTATGGTAAACTCATTAATTAACATAGTGTGAATTCAATAAATAGATCTAATAATATTTTTTGCCAGGCACATATTAGTAGTCATGGGTGATGCAAAACATTGTGAACAATATCTCTTCTCAGGAAATGGAAGGAAAAAACAAACATATAAGAACTATAATAAAAGTCATTAATTTACTATATAAGAGAAATACGAATAAAGTTTTAAGAGAAGTTCCTTCTTGTTGATGTTGGGGAGGAAACAGTTTTTCCTACTGTTTAAGATTCTCCTACTGGTCTGAAAATTCCATTGACATGGGACAGATTAACAGAAGAAAATCAAATTTCATTCTGCATGTGTGAAAAACATGACAGATTCTTCAGATAGTCAGGAAAAATGAGGTATATAGTGTTATTCTGGACTAAAGAGAAAGGGATGGGGTGTGGGACTTCAAAGAGGAGGAAAGATATTCACAAGAAGAGTGAAAAGAGTAAATGTTTGATACACAAATGCTTGCTAGGCCATCTAGAGACAATGGGACATGGAGAGCACTGTGATGAAACAAGCCTTGCAACACTTCCTGTCTACTACACTTCCCTGCCTACTACACTTAGTTCATATTGTACTATAGCTATCTGTGGTGATAGTTCCCTTTTTGGAGCAGGTTCTATTTAGATTCTTTCAGGCAGTTAGGGTGAATGTCAAAGGTTCTTCCTAAGCCTTCTACCTCTCAAAAGCAATCAGCCTCAAACAATCCACATGCCAAAGAGACACACTGTGGGGTGGCCAAAACCATTCTCTCACTAAGGATATTTGAAGATAACATCACAAGAGAAAGGCATGAAATGGGAGAACATGGGATACTTCAGCAGAGTAAAGGGTAATCCATATGTAGCATTTTACTCTGTGTGTGAAAGGAAGCAGCAAGAAGTAAGCCTGAAAGGGCAGGGTGGGAAGGGATTCTGGACTGTTTTGTAAAACTGTCAATAGAAAGAAACTCTGTAAGTAACAGGAATCCATTAACTGATCTTAAGTCTAATTTTTTCAGTGTTTAGGAATATTAATTCCAATTATTGGTAAAATGAATTTAAATGGATTATAATAAAAAGGGTTAAAGATCTGATACAGATAGTTTCATATGGTTTAATTTGGACAAAATGATGGTGTGAAAAAAGTTGAATGAACAGTGGTAAAGACTTAAACAGAACATGGTCAAAAACTGCAGACCTTGAAATCCAAGTACCAGTGTACAGTAAGGAGGAAAAAAAATAAATATCCCAAATCATTGAGAGTGATGAGAGAGTCAACAGAATGGGAAATTTAACAGAAGAAAAAGTAGCTATAGAGGAATAATCAAAAATGATTTTGCATGTTATTATTAAGGCCTTGGTAGACTATCCATATAGTGATGAATAACAGGCACTCTGAAAGCCTGGCCTGAATTTTGGGAAAGATTCTGAGTTGGAATATATTAGGTAATATGAAGAAGGCAAAGGTTGAAGTCACACAAATGGATGAAACTAATAAAAGTAAGTGTACAGAAATTAAAGTAAATGAACATACGCAGGATATCCTCACTAGCTTGCTAGTGCCCACCCCCATGTGAATAATAACTATGGCAGACCCTTTTCAGGTGGCCATGATCCACACCTCTGAGTATTCTTGTCTCTCTGTGATTTCTTCCTCTTGAGTATGGGGAGACTTATATATAACTCAACAGTATCTTCCTCTTTTTTGGTGAAATATGCTTTTTTGTAGCTGTGGAAATAATGTAGCATATGCTATGGATTAATATACCAATATCTATGTGGAGAAATAAAATCTTCAGTGATTTTTCAGGAGATTTCATGTTTTTACCCACCTATTTCATCATGTTTTTAAAATCAAATTAGAAAAGCAAAAGGAATACAGATAAACCTACATCTTGACCCTTGGACCTGATTGAGAGACTTTTCTCTCTCTTAGCCTTGGCTGCCAGCAGTCATCAGTCCTGCAAATCTCAACGCCAAATAACTTTCTTCTTCTCAACTTATAATGCTTAAATTCAAGCCCATATTTATTACTTGAGGAATTTGAATAGTTTCAAATTAACATCTTTGCCTCCAATCTTGTCCCTCACATTATGATTTCTTCACTATTTGCAGAAACTATCTTACTAAAATGCTGATCATAAAAAACCACCAGGAGTCAAAGGTTTATCTGTTTTTTGTTATTATCAATTTCCCAGCACTCAGCATGATGCATTATAAATATGAATAAAAGCTATTGAATGAATTATGTTGTTTCTTTTGCTTAACTATTTGAAATGATTCTCAAATGAATAATATGTTGGTCCTCATAGAGAAGGTCCTTTATGATCTGCTCAGTATCAGCATTCTATCTGATTTTAGTGTCATTCACTTTGTCCCTCCACCTTTCATCAAGCCATAGAACACACAGAAGACATAGAAGTATTTGTAATTTCACCCTCACATCATCAGGTTCACAATTCCTCAGTTTGGTTCAGGAAACAGTATGCTTATTTCTTTATTGATTATCTAGAAACATAATACTAGCCCATATTTCAACATCAGGGGTTAAGTTTTTTTTTTTCCTAAACCCTTAGCTAACTCACCCTGGAAAAGTAAAATTAAGCATCAGTTACTATTATGCCATAGTCCACATCTTTAAGATGTGCATTCATCTATGATAGCCCTAGCAATATTTTACTGCATTTGTTTGTGTGCATACCTCTTTATGTTTCATGCTAAAGCACCTTGATTGCAGAAACCATGTTTTGTTAATTTGCAAACCTCTGGTGTCTAATATAATACTTGACACAGATGAAGATGAGCACTCGTGAGATGCTCTATGAAAATTCCACAACTGCTGTACAGATGGCTATAACTTTGCTGGTTACCCCCTGTGACACTGGAGACATTTCCTAACCACCTTGTGACTCACTCTGCCAAATCTATTATGAGGATATTAATAGCACTTCATTCAAAGATTTCTTGTGAAGATTAAAAAAGACAGTGCTTGGTACCTGACATGGAGTAAGAACTCAACATGTGATACATGCTATTTTGTTTTTTTTTTTTTTAAGAAAATTACAGATTTGGTCTGATTCTTATTTGTAAATTAAGGGTAACAATACCTACACCTCAGAGAATGTTGGTGTAAATATAAAGAAAAATATTCTGAAATGATAATTCACACGTTTGTAAGTATTTGTAAACACATTTGTTGAGTATTTTATTTTGAAACAAAATGAAATCTCTAAGCAAAAACGTTAGTATTTTCATGATAAATTGAATAGTGTCAGAGGGAAGGATCTTGAAGTGGAGTGTGCCCAGAAAATAAGACTTGTGTGCAAGAAAGTCAGGACCAAGGACAGGGAGAGGAGTCTGTGACAAAATCAGAAGTACTGATTAAGGCCTGTTTATGCTGACTTGAGTAGGGGACACACTTGTAGTGTACATGGTGGTTCTCTCTGAATATTTAAATGATTAAAGAGAAGACATACTGAATGAAGTTTATGACAGTTTTGTATTACAGAGTGGAAATTGTTGGAAGGCCCAATTGAAGGAAGAATTTTCTAAAAATTTGATTTATCTGCAAAAGGAATCTGCTTCTTTATATGGAAGTAACAGTTTAAAAGCACATGCTGAATGCACAAGTCTTTGGGATGCCAGGGTGTTATTCGTTGAAACAAATTCTAGTTGGCCAAATGAACTCTAAAACTCCCTTCAGGGACACCTGGATGGCTTAGTGGTTAAGCGTCTGCCTTCTGGCTCAGGGTGTGATCCTGGAGTCTTGGGATCGAATCCCATATCGGGCTCCCTGCATGGAGCCTGCTTCTCCCTCTGCCTGTGTCTCTGCCTCTCTCTCTCTGTGTCTCATGAATAAATAAATAAAATCTTAAAACATAAAATAAAATTCCCTTCAATTTTGATATTTTGTTATGTCATTTTGCTCTTTTTATTGCACTTACTTTTCAGTCTAATCTAAAACATAAACCAATTGTCTCCATTTTCTTACTAATATACAGTAATTAAAATTAGGTACTTGCAATGTCTTCTCTTCACCTGTCACTGTATATGTGACAACCAACATGATTAATTTTATTAGAGAAAAAAAAATTGAGGCCATCCCAGTTTTAGAACATCTGGCTTTGAAGTTCCTTTAAGCATGAGTTGATTTTTTTCCTCCTCTTTCAGAAGCAATGCCCATCAAAAGGAGCCTGCTTTTTTTAAAAAGCTTTTAAATGAGTTTTGTAATTATTATTTTCATGAATGATTAATTTCTAGCATAGGAAAATTAAGAGGATGCAAATAAGCCTATGGAATTGACTAAAACAAAATGTTGCTTGGTGAAGCAGCAGATGTTGACTAGTTCACAGCATCCCTGATCCCGGTTGTGAGGTTGCGCCAGGTCTGTGATGACAACTGAAGCACATATTTTTCAAGCCCCATTGAGACATTTGATCAATGTTCAAGTGGCAGATGAGCCTCGTTATTACAGTGTCCGGCAGGTGTAGGCATTCAGAAGGGGGCTGTCATTAAAGTATTTTGTATGTATCTGCTAATTATATTCCTCAGTTCCAAACAGCAGCACTGACATCCCTGTCGCATTTGTCATCCATGCAGCAGGTAGCAGGGATACAATGAAAAATAAAATACTGTCTTCACGGCCATGTGAGTTGTGCCGGAATTCTGGGAAAGGTATGATAAGAAAATCCATCCTTCCAAAATGCCATTAGGAAAAAACAAGGTGAATCAAACAGGAAGGTCACATGAAAGCTATCTTTAAGTGTGTGTGTGTGTGTGTGTGTGTGTGTGCATGCACTTTAATCTGTGCTTTTTAAATTGGCCCTTGATGTTATATATATGCTTTATTCATTGCTTAAATTAGTAATAATACGGGCCTGGGTGGCTCAGTGAGATAAGCGTCTGCCTTGGGCTTGGATCATGATCCCAGCACCCTGGGATCGAGCCCCACATCTGGCTTCCTGCTCATTGGTGAGTCTGCTTCTCCCTCTCCCTCTGCCACTCTCCCTTTCTCATTCTTGCTCTCTCTCAAATAAATAAATAAAATATTTAAAAAGAAAAATTAATACAAATATTATTTATTACATGTAATACATATATTATTACTTGTATTACATTATTAATTTACAAAACATGTACATATGCTATTTTATTTAATCCTTAAAAAGGACAGTACGTGTAAGTCCATGAATTTGAAACTAAGCTTAAATGATGTGTCCAGAGACAGAGCCACAAAGGGTAGATCCAGAATTTCATTTGCAACTTTTATTTCTAAATTTCCAGCCACTCTCTGCCTACCCACATTGCATCTTGTTTGGGCTTGTTACCCAAAGTTTAAATTGAAGTAAATGAATAGAAAACATTAAAGAAGAAATAGAGCAATATAAAGCTTTGCGAGATGTAATTGGATTTGCCCTGTGCACATCATCAATAGTCAATTTGTTTTATTAGTTCTGAAATGTGCTCTGCAATCAGTTTTATGAACCACTCTATTGGCTTTTAGATACAACAACAGAGTCAAATGTCCAAACAGCTATCAGCAACATAACTTTAAATTTTAGATCATTTCCCCTTCAACATTTCTTTCTGACCTGCCTCAGCTAGTTATATTATGGAATCAAAAAGAAATGAAAAAGTGCATTTTGAAAAATTCTTAAACTATAAAACAGCTAGAATGTAATACTTCTTAAAATTCTGACTTCCAAAGAAGTCAAAATATTTGACTGATCAAAATATTTACGAAGATCACTCTGTTTAAAAAATAGGATTTTAAACATCAACATTTCACATAGTAAAAGAGTGATTTTGATATCTTCAGGTTTTAGATATTTTTGTAAACCTAATTGTAGGAATTAAAGATATATATATATTTTTACTTTCCACATCAGAATCTAAATTAGATCACAATTCTATATCCATAATAAGCACCCAATTTATTTACTTTTTCGGTGTTAAGCTTGCTTAAATTACGACTTTTTAAATTCAACTGCGAAACTGAGCATGTGATAATTATTGTCTTTTATATTTTTTTATTACTTTGTTATTTTAATCCATATTGTTAAAGGACAATGGGTTTGGGAAATTAGCAGATTATCCTCCAAGGAAAATAGATGTTGACTCTTTCACTTGTCCCTTTTTGATCCTTCTTCCCCACTGTAGCCAGAGTGATCTTCCTAAAATGCAGATCTGTTCATTTAGCCACCAGCTCACAACCCTTCAATAGCTACTTAAAAGATGGTATAAATTCCAATGTCTTAGCCCAACATATAAGGCTCTTTACTGTCTGACCTACTTTTGTTGTTTCAAATACAACTGCTGCCATTTAACCTGATGTAGATTTGGCCCTTCCTGGCTAACTCAGTCCAAATAGCATGTGACTCTTGATCTTGGGATCGTGAGTTCAAGCCCCACACTGGGTGTAGAGATTACTAGATTGCTATTCCTTAGTGGTTCATTCTCAATTCCTATACTGTATCCTTCCTGGAGTACTAGAGGTATAGAATTATTTTGTGGAATCTGGTTGCCTTCAAAATACTACATTTCCCAACATCCTTTGAGGTTAAGCATAGCTTTGCGGTTAGATTCTAGACAACTGATATGTCTAATGTCATGTGGCATCTTTTTGAAACTCTCCTGAAGTGACAGTTGGCATGCATTCTCCATCCCTCTATTTCATCCTTACCTCCTTACTGCTTTCTAGAATAGAGAGGGGCCAAGGTCATCAGGAATTTGTGGTGCGGAACCCACAGCAGCCCTGAATCACCAACTTTCAAAATCAATTTAATAGAGAGAAAAATGTCCTTCTATCTTATTTAAATCACTATAATATTTAGGTCACTTGCTGCAGAACCTAATTCTAACCATATATCATTTTTCAAGATCAAGCTCAATTTTAACACTATGAGAACTAATAATATTAGATTGAGCTACATACAGTTGCAATTTCTGTAGGTCAAAAGCATCAAATATCTGTAATTTCATATGGTTCAATTTAATAGTGCTAATAGCAGTATTTACCACTGTATCTTGTATAATCCTGTAACCCTTATATCTCTCTCAATTATATCATATCATATTTAGTATTGTAATTATTTCTTTACATTCCTATCTCTGAAACAATCATGAGTGCTTTAAGAGAAAACACCAGACTTAGTCTCAAATTCTCAAACTAAAGCATAATTTCTAGTTCTTAATAAGTACTTTTTAACGGGAGGAATGAATCAAATATAGTATTTTTATGTTGCACTCATAACTTTTTAAATTGTTAAGTCTTTTGATATCAATTTCTATATATTTTCACAGCTTATTGCATTTCCAAATATGCCATTTACTGATTATTTCCTCACTGAAAAGTGACTGTGGTTTGGGAAAAGATGAGTGGTGTTTCCTTGTGGTTCATTGTGCCTTTAAGAAGTATTCAAAGACTTTCAAAAAGAATCTGAGTCCACTCCTTCTCAACCAGTAGCTCAAGGCTCTTTGTTTCTGTAAGCCTTAAGGTTTTGGCAAGTTAATTTATTTGCCAATAAAGTCTGGAGTTAGAGAAAGTGATCCAGACTTTCCATACGGAAGAAGTTAATCCATTACACATAACTAATGTTATCTAAGGCATTAGAGCTTAACTCTCTCCTGAAACTACTGTTGAGAAAGACTGTCCTCAACTATCGAGAAACAGCTAAATATAGTTATTAAGTTATAATTATTTTCCTAGCTCTTGGTAAGGCTTTAATTTTTATATAAATTATGTTTTACTTCTCCATGAAGAACAATATTCCATGTTCCATCTTTTACCTGCATCTAGCCAGACTACATGAGACCGAGAAAGGTACAGCTACAGTTTTAAAAATGTTAAAACAATAATTTAATAGTATCAACCTTCAGGTATTACGCTGCAGAGAAATACAGGGATGAATTTGCTTGATGAACACAATGTTATCTTATGATGCCCAGTGCATAATTCAACATCGAGCTGCAAGTGGCAATTGGCTTTTGGATGTCTCCTTTTCAATAGAATGTTGCGTTTTCAAGAAGACACATGTGAGCCTTTTCTGCTGACCCTTTCCACTGTACATCAGGTAACTGCCTTAGTTTATATAAAAATAGATACATGTATCGATTTGGACAATGTGTAGAGAGATCTTCCAAGGGGTTGTTTTTAATAACCATCCTATCCATTCTGTGTAAGTCCTTTGCTCTTTTGGCTGATTGGCAACATATGGGAATACTCCAGTGTTAAACAGAACCTTTAGCTGTTAAGAAAGTCTTTCACTGAACCACCCATAATCAAATCCACCAGGACAAAGAGAGAGATCTTTCCCTACAAGCTAATTGTCGCTTGTGTGTTTCAAACCTCTGTAACAGTCATCATTCTTGCCCTCTCTTAACATTATAGGTAGTGAATACTTCTTCATCCTTTCTCATCCAATACACATAGCTCTAATCTGTTGGATAAAATGCACAAAATACACTTTTTAGAAGTCTCAAAAAAAAAACATTTTAAAACGTGGGAAAAAATGTATTGCTTGCACAAATTTGTTGTAAGCGGATCTAAATGACAATTAATATCTTAAATTCCTATTTTTCAAAACTCATTTCATTTGATTCCACAGTTGTCCTTTCCATGTGTAAGATCTGAAGCTATTTTCTTCCTAGGCTTTGGCTCTTTTACGTGTGTCCTCAAAACTCACAACTAGTAATTCTTTCTTTCTCAACTACTTCTTAAATTATAGTCTTCTGTTTGTTCATTTCTTTGTTTTAAACAAACTGTAGTTGTTTGAGGCATTGGTAGAAGACCCAATCAGAAGCATTTGATTCAGCTACAGTGAAAAGAGGCCTTTGCTGACAATGTGAGACCAGAATACTAGGTGTTGTTTACTGGTTGCTATAAAAACAAACAAAAACCCCTCCCCTAATTATTTCAGGTAAAACAACAACTTTTTTTCATGTTTTTTTTCTCCTGATTTTATTTCATTGTGGTAAGAAAATAATATTTGTATTATTTCTTTTTTGAAAGGTATTTGAGGTTTTTTTTGTGTGTGGTCTAAATTATGGTAATTTTTATGAATATTTCTTTAATATTTAAAAAGAATGTTCAGAAATTGTTACAAATCTAGAATAGGCTATTTTATTCATTATATAATTTAAATCCATATCCATTCTGTGTTTTAAATCTTGAGTCGATAGAATTGAAATATTCAATTTTTAGGGTGTTTTATTTATTTCTCTTCCAACAATCTTTTTTGGAAAAAAAGTTGTTGCTATGCTATTGTATAACATAAATATTTATAATTTGTGCCTTTCTGAGATCTGAGATTCATACCCTTTAGCTTTAGGAAGGTTCTTTACACTCTTTGGTCTGATTTCTGGCCAGTTCTTTTACTTGGGTTTGCCTAGCATATCTTTGTCTATTACTTTTAAAGGAAATGTCATTATCTTTCTCCTTGTCCTCAGGCATGCTCGTTTCTTCCATATCCCATCATGTTAGGTTATGCTTTGTGGACAATCTGACTTTTTTTTTTCTCTTAACAAATTAGTTAATCCTACTTATTTCATTGATATGTTTAAAGATTGTTTCAGGGACGCCTGGGTGGCTCAGAGGTTAGGCGCATCTGCCTTTGGCTCAGGGTGGATCCTGGAGTACTGACATCTAGTCCTACATTGGGATCCCTGCATGGAACCTGCCTCTCCCTATGCCTATGTCTCTGCCTTTCTCTTTCTATGTCTCTCATGAATAAATAAATAAATCTTTTAAAAAGATTGGCAATATTTTGTTATATGTATAAATATATATGTATATATATATATAAATATCCATGTGCACTTTATTTGTGTGTGCACACACTCCTAAATATACAAAGATTGGCAGCCTCACTGAGTAAAGGAAATGGAGCTCAGTATGCAAGACTAAAGTGGAATGTGGGTAATCATTGAAAGTGTTTCCCAATTCTCCATGGACATTCATCCTTGAATTCTTGGCTTATTGCTGTCATGAAGATTCAAGGCAGGACTCTGAGAGCCCTAGTCAGGAATGGCTTCTAAGAATGTGAAAGCTCAAATGATACTTCAGAGTCTGCACAGTGTTGAAGAAATAATAGCCAGGATTTTTCTATATTTAATGAAAGACATCATCTCACAGAAACACAAAATTCAGTAGGACATGTAAAGAAAATGATCTCCAGGTTTTGTTTACCTATTTTGGGGGGTTCTGTGTTTCTTTGGTTTTGGTTTTTTACTTACAATATTATTTTTATGATCATGATAACATATACCTATATTTCTTTTTCCCACAGTTCATGTTTGGCTTTTGAATGTGTGCTCTTTTTTTTCCATTTTCTGAAAGAATTTATACATGATTGAAATTAGGTCTATTTCTCACTTTGTTCTTCCTTTCTCTTAATTTTCATATTAATATCTTTACATACTGTATTGTATGTATTTTCTTTAAATTTTTTTTTTTATTTATGATAGTCACACAGAGAGAGAGAGAGAGACAGGCAGAGACATAGGCAGAGGGAGAAGCAGGCTCCATGCACCGGGAGCCCGACGTGGGATTCGATCCCGGGTCTCCAGGATCGCGCCCTGGGCCAAAGGCAGGCGCTAAACCGCTGCGCCACCCAGGGATCCCTATTTTCTTTAAATTTACACATTCTCAGTTTTTAAAATGTAGACTTAATTTCTAGTTTGGAATTTTACAGCTTTCATTTCTAGATATTTTACTTTGTTCTTAAATCCAATTGATCAAAATTTTCATAACTACAATGACTACTCCTATTACTTTTAACGTATTAAGTTCACAATTACTCATGATCTTTGATAAATCTGTCTTAGGTCTTTGCAGGTCTAATTAATAACTTTTTATTTCATTATTGAGAGTCAACTCAGAGAAGCAGAACAACCAGAAATTGTATAGAATAAGAGGTTCAAAACAGCAATTTGGCACTTTGAAATTGCAGTACCTGGTAAAGAACACTGAGTTCAGCTGTTAGTCTTCTGATTTTGGTGCTGACCCTGATGTCACAGAACAGGTGGCTAAGAGAGAGAGAGAGAGAGAGAGAGAGAGAGAGAGAGAAAGATGAACCTGAATGAGGAAGAGCAGGGGAAATTAGAATCCTCACTGGCCTATCCCCAATTCCTAATGTCTGTCCCTTCTGTTTTCAATGACCTATAATAAGGAATTGGCTCTGTTTCCTTAAAAACTCATTGGCATCTTGCCAGGATTTGAGAGACAGAGTGAGGGAAAGACAGAAAGAAGGAGAGAGAATGAGAGAGATAGACTGAGAGAGAAGCAAACAAAACCGCCCAAACTAAAAGAAGAGGTGACATGGGAGTGGAAGCTATGGGATGGGCTGCTGCCTATGCTAACAGAAGTGAGCCTGAAGACAGCCAAACATGAGTAAGACTATGTAATTAATCTTTTGAGACTAATCATCTTCTGTTCCACTTTCAAATCTCATGCAAAGCTCTTCTGTGTCCATCACTAACCAAAAGTATAGAGAGGTCCCTATTTCTTCTTATCTAAGTGTCATATTGCAAAGCCATCAGTCATGTATACTTACTCTCATTCATGGAATCTTGTTTACCAGTCCTTTGTGGTTTTCTTTTTTGTTTGTTTATGAACCATTGAGACTGGGAGCTTTGTCTTTGAGGCTTCTCTAAAGGCTTGAATTGGTATGCATCTCAGCATTTATTTGGGCCATAGAGGTAATGATAATTCAGAATTTGAATATTTGGAATTTGAATAATAGATTTTTCCCCATTTTGCTTTTTTATCAAGAGTCAAGGCTAAGACAAATATTTGCACCATATCTCATTTTCTTATTCCTAGCTAGCCACTGAGGGCGCTGTTCCTTAGAGATCCTACTTTAATGCACACCATCTTCTTTGACCTCTCAATCTACTCAGGCTACTGACACTCCTTCTAAACACAGCTTGAAAGTGCATTAAAGCACATGCTCTAATATACCAAGTATTAGCAGATATCCCCATCTTGAAACACAGTGCCTTATTATTCTTCTGGATTAAATCCACAAAATCTGCTACTTTCCCAACAGTTATCAATGAATGATTTTAGGTAATCCAAGATTAGCAACATCAAAAAGTCATTTCCACCCAAATGAACAACAGAGGGATAGGAAGGATGGTATTATAGATGCCCACGGGCCATTTCTGTCCAGGAAGCATTAGAGACACTAAGATACCAGCTGCTGTCAGTGATACTGCCCAAAGCAGAAAGGGACAGAGGGAATTACCTGCCTTCTTCTTTTCTCCGATTTTCTAATGGCGCCACCCATTGACCTAACCCAGCCAGAAGCTAGCAGGCCCAGCTGTGTGGGCCTGGATCCTGAACTGTTCTGCCTTCTGCCTTGGAGAGCAGAGCACAGAAAGGTTAAAGAATGAATCTGAGGGGATCCCTGGGTTGCGTAGCGGTTTAGCGCCTGCCTTTGGCCCAGGGCGATCCTGGAGACCTGGGATCGAATCCCACGTCGGGCTCCCGGTGCATGGAGCCTGCTTCTCCCTCTGCCTGTGTCTCTGCCTCTCTCTCTCTCTCTGTGACTATCATAAATAAATAATTTTTTTTTAAAAAAAAGAATGAATCTGAGGACAAACAAGCCCAACAGCCTCTCCAAAACCTTACTATTATTTTTCTTGATTTTCAAAAGAATAAGGAATCCAACTACATTTGGAATCAAATCTGTGAAGCAGTAAATTTTACATTCATAACTTTGAAATTTGGTGGGATTATATTCTCTTTACAAAGGAGAAAAAAAACGTGACGTTCAAAAAGGTTAAATATCTTGTCTGAGTTCATATAGCTAATTAATAATAGTGCGCGGAATAACGTTTCTTTAACCTCTCAACTGCACTATATTTGTTTCTTCCTTTTTCTTTTGGTTAACATCACCAAATAACCCAAATTCCAGATGACTGGTATTTAGCCCGGTTGCCACAGAATCTCATTCAAGGTAAACAGGGAGACAAGTTGCACGTGAGACTCCAGTAATAAGTATTGGACAGATCGCGTGTTCTTTTCCCAGCTTTATTTTTGGGATGTCTCTGGGGAGATTCTGAGACCCTAAAGACAAGCAATGTTTGTTGTACAGGTATTTGCATCTACAAATGCCTTTGATCCTGACTACATATGCAAATATCCAAAAGAAGTGAGCAGTGGTTCCTCCTAGTAATTGGGATCCTCCAGGGATTTAATTAAAGCGGAATCCAAGTTCATCTGCCTGCCACATTCTCCAGAGGCTGGTATCTATGCTGAATTGCATAGCAAATCTGCCAGCTATTCCCAGGAAACACTTGGCTGTGGAGAGTTGAATTCTGTTCCCAGTGATGTACGTAACGGATGGGAAAAACAGGAGATCAACTTCAGTTGTTATCATGGCTTTCCTGTCTAAGTAAGAGAGCTGATAGGCTTCCACTCCCTCATTCGCAGACACTGTATACCCTAGACTTCATGCCATGATTATTCTCTTGGACGCAACACCCATTGTAGCATGTAATCATTCACTTGATTGGTCTGATGTAGTCTCATTTGCAAGAAATATGATTAGATCATTTCAAGGGTTCCTTTATATTTTGAAAACGTGTAATGCTAGGCTAACATGTGCTTCCACTTAGACTTCAGTCTATAAATAATAATGTATAATTGCTACTACTATTACAACTATCACTACTACTGAGACTACTTCTACCAAAAATAATAATGATGTAAACTCCTCTTTTAAATACTCATTTGCAGCATATCCATTGCTTTCATCGACATCATCTACTTTTATTCTTCCAATAATGGTGCCGCTCAGCAGGCTAAGAAACAGAGTCGGTGGGTCTAAGGCCAAAGAGAATGAATAGGTGAAATGCTGTTGAACCCTGCTTTTGTGAACTGATAGAGACATGTCTATAATATCAATTCAAGGGAAAATCATTCACCACTAGAATGAAGGCAAGAACATTTAGTCTCATCAGTCTAATATAGAGATTTTTGTTTAACAATAACATTGTTACTGGTTTTCCTAGGTAAGTTCATGTTTGAGACTCACGGGTCATGGGGTCTTCATGTTAGCTCTTTGGTCTCCCTGGAATGTTCTGCTTCTACTCTAGTTTTTCTCGGCTGGCTCTTTCTTTAATTGTCTACCTCAGCTTTAAATCCTCTCTTCATACCACTTATCATTACCTGGTGATTTGATATCTATCAACCTACTATCTTAATTATTGTCACACCCTTCTGTAATATAAACTCAATAAAAGCAAATATTTATTTCTGTAGTCATAGCTATATCCTCAGAGCATAAAACAGTGCCTGCAGTATAGCAGAAACCTGAGACATATTTTTTATTTAATTATTAAGCTATTAAATCTATAATAGGAGAAATATCACTGAAACATTTTATCTTTATTTAAAAATGGGACTTCATCTGCTATAACTAAGTAAACTTTCCTAAAATAAATACATCATTATCAATCATAAAAGGGAAATATTTCTTATAATCTGGAGTCACGTGGCTGATTAGTTGGAAAGCCTGAAATCAAATCAAATGGGCTTTCCTATATTGCTAAGAATTAGTAGATTTAACAACAACAACAACAAATTCTGAGGAAAAAAGCCAGTCAGAAAAAGGCATTTACTGTGTAATTCTACTTAAATGAGTTATCTGAGGTAATCAAATTCATAGAAGCATAAAGCAGAATGTAGTTATCAGGGGCTGGGAGGAGGCAGAAAAAAGGAAATTTTTGGTTAATGAGTGCAAAGTCTCAGTTTTACAAGATGAAAATGATCTGGAGATCTGTCTCACAACAATGTGAACATACTTAACACTTCTGAACTGCACACTTCACAGATTTACACAATACTGTTTTTTACCTTATTTAGAATCATCTCATTACTTAAATCCATTATATCTTTTGATGACATACTAAAATACAATTGCACTTAAATTATGAGCAAAGATGGAGATGAACGCATATCATAAGATTAGAATTGTGGCCCAAGAGACGAGCAGTTACAAATGAACTTGAACATGGCTCTATGTCACATGAGATGATAATTCAGTATGAGCAGTGTTAAATGATTTTACTTTGCAAAACTGGAGTGTCCAAATCATTGACCTTAAAACCTAAAATATCTTAAATATTCCTCCATTGTCTTCAAGATAAAGTTCATTCTTGGTTTGCCTATAAATCTGGGCCTTTCACAAACTCCTTCATAATTCCCAGCTCTTTGTCACCCATTTCCATGCCCACTCTTCTCAGACACATCTGGCACTCCACCTACGATCATGCCATGCCAACCTCTTAGTTGAAAAGCCTCCTTTTCTTGCTGTCTGCTATTGCAAAAATGTCTTTTAATCCATTCTTCCATCTGTTTAAACCCTACTGAAAAGGAACTTCCTCAAATCATTTCTCTGTGAAACCCTTCTTTAAGTATTTCTTCCTATTCAGACATACTCTACAGAAAAGTTAGTTTATCTATTGGGCCCCCAAAGACCTAGCAAACTGCAGATGGAAATAAGGGTAAGATGATATTTGGCCTGGTCAGTGACTCAGGACCCAGACACTAATGTTTCCTTTACTGTCTTTTCCAGGAGAGTCTCATGATAAATTATTTCAACAGTAGACACCAAATTCTTCGTGGAAAATAAGTTAACTTCAAGTGTGAACCTAGCTCAATATTCATGGAATAGAAGTTGAGCTTCTATGAGAGCCACAGCAGGGATAGCTAATACTAAATTTGCCATTATCTGTTTTGCTGAAATATAAACATCTCTTCCATCTCTACATTATGTCCAATCTACCAGTAATCTATGACGCTCACAAGAGTCTTGTGTGAGCATGTTTGCATGAATACATATGTTCACGAATGTCTGCACATACTTATTTTGAGAAATTGAGGGAGTTTTGACCTTTATATTTGCCTCACATTGTATCAAAGAGAAACAACACACAAATAGGAACCCTGATCCATAATTAACCTGAAGAAATACCCCAACACAGGAATCTTTGGGCAAATTATTTTAAAAACCTTGGGATTGTCACAAAAGCATAAAATAACCATACCAACTCATTATTTTTTTTAGTCTTCTTGGACGATCAACATCTGATTCTTAAGTAAAGTTTTATAAAGGTATCGAGCATTTTTAATTTGTGTTCTTTTTTATAAAAAGAAATTAGCCATTACACTGGATGTGTACCTAATGGTGGTTTTGATTTGCACTTATATGATCATTAATGATACTGGTCAGTTTTTCATGTGCTTATTGGTTATTCTCATGCTTTCTTTGGTGAAGTGTTTTTTTTTCAAAATTTTGTTTATTTTTTAATATGTTGTGTATGAACTTATTGGATTTTTAAATGTTCCTATATTAATATAACAATTTTTATTAGATGTGAATTTGCCAATATTATATACCTGTGGTTTGTCTTTTGATTTTCTCAAATGTCTTCAAAGAGGCAGAATTATTTGATTTTGATGAAATGCCACAGAAAATTTTTTGGTGATTTATGCATTTTGTAGCCTAAGAAATTCTTGGTGAGCCAAAGGTCACTGTATTAGTTTTCTGTTGTTGAATAACAAATTGCCACAAACTTAACAGCTTAGAATGACAACAGTTATTAGTTAGGTAAGTTAGAAGTATAGGCACATTGTGTCCTGGTTCTCAGCTCAGGATCTCACAAGACAAAAATCAAAGTATTAATGAGGTTGTGTTCTCTTTTGGAGCTAGCTGGTCTTCTTCTAGGCTCCCATGTTTGTGGCATTACTTCAGTTCTTTGCAGTTGTAGAACTGAGCACCCTATTTCCTCACTGGCTGTCAGCTCATGACCACACTAAGTCTTCACACTAAGTCTTTAGGGGCTGCCCAAATTTCTGGCTGCTGACCCCTCTATTTCAAAAGTTAGCTTCAGGGAATTCTCTTCACATCAAATCTCTCCTGTGCTTCAAGTCTGTTTATCCAGAAAGAACCCAGATGCTTTTAAGGGCTTGCTTGATTAGGTCAAATCCTCCCAGGATAATTTTCATATTTTAATGTCAGTAATATCCAGGATATTTGTTACAAATTCAAAATCTCTTCATGGCAACACACACACGCACACACATATGCACAATATAAACACACATATTCACAATACATAGATTTACTTGATTAATATTCTCTTAAGAATATTTGGATTAGGGGGATCCCTGAGTGGCTCATCGGTTTGGCACCTGCCTTTGGCCCAGGGTGCGATCCTGGAGTCTCAGGATCGAGTCTTGCGTTGGGCTCCTGGCATGGAGCCTGCTTCTCCCTCTGCCTGTGTCTCTGCCTCTTTCTCTCTCTCTCTCTATCATGAATAAATAAATAAATAAATCCTTTAGAAAAAGAATATTTGTATTGTTTCAGGAGGGAAAAATTATAGTTTTGTAACTTTGTCATGTTTTGATATCAGAGTAACTTCGCAAAATGAGTTGGGAAATGTTTTCTCCTCAGTTTTCTGGATAATTGCTGTAGAATTAGCATTATTTGTCTTTAGATGTTTTATTGATTTCACCACTGAAACCATTTGAACCTGGAGTTTTCTTTGTTGAAGAAATTAAACTACAAGTTCAATATATTTAGAAGGTACAGAACTCTCAGTTTATTTCTTCATGACTGAAATTTGGAGATCTTAACTTATAAATTTGTCTTTCCCCAAATTATCAAACTTATGTGCATAAAATTCTTAATACATACTTATTTTCCATTCACTGCAGGATCTACATTAAAGTTCCATTGTTCGTGTAAGCTATGTTTAATTTGTATCTCTTCTCCTTTTCTTACAGTTAATCTAGGTAAAAACCTATCAAAGTTATTCATATTGTCAAACCACCTTTGGTTTCATTTATGTCCTCTATTATTTTTTTAAAAGATTTTATTTATTTATTTATGAGAGACTCTGAGAGAGAGAGAGAGAGAGAGAGAGAGAGAGAGAGGCAGAGACACAGGCCGAGAAAGAAGTAGGCTCCATGCAGGGAGCCCGACGTGGGACTCCATCCTGTGTCTCCAGGATCACACCCTGGGCTGAAGGCGGCACTAAACCACTGAGCCACCCGGGCTGCCCTGTCTATTATTTTAATGCTTTCTAAGTTAATGAAGTTAGTGGCATAAAACAATGTATATTTATTATATCACTGTTTATTATATCATCTGTTTCTGTTCAGGACCATATTTTTTCGTTCTTCAACACTAATTATTATTTGCCAACTCATGTATGGCATGTCATATATTGAATAAGTTCTTTAAATTAATTTATATTTTTACAGTTTTTCGAAGTATAATTGGCATATCTTAAATTGAATATGCTTACAGGTTTAAATTTGATATATGTATGCATCTGTAAAAACAGACTCACAATTAAAATGAATCTCCCCACTACTACCTCATCTCCAGACAAGTGATCCACTTTCTGTCACTCTAGATTAGTTTTAATCCTCTATAGTTTATATAAATGGAGTATGACTAAATGCACTCCTTGTTGTCTGGCTTCTTTCATTTATAATAATTATCTTGAGATTCATCCATGTTGCCATTTGTAGCACTAGCTCATTCTTTTTTATTGCTGCCCTGTATTCCATTTATAGATATGCCAAGTGTTAATTATCCATTGGGTAATTTATGGACATTTGGGTTTTTTTCACTTTTTGGTCATTGTGAATAACATTCCTTCAAACATTCACATGTTAGTCTTTGCGTGGACGTGTGTTTTGCATTTCTCTCTGGTGAATTTGTAGAAGTGGAATTGTTGGGGTGGGTTATATGGTAAATTTATGTTTAACATTTGAAGAAACTCTAAAGCTGTTTTGCACAATGGCTACACAATCTTCCATTCCCAGCAGCAATCGTGAATGCTCAGATAATTTTAAGTGTTCCCAAGGATGCAGCAAAGCTGTCACACTCACACATTGCTGGGTTTAGGGCTATTGGTAGAACCTAGCTGAATCCTCCGTTCAGGATACACAACATTGCAATCAAGATGGTAGGCAGGCTGTATTCACAGCTGTAGTTCAGCATCCTTTAACAAAGCATTCAAGTAGTTGGAAGAATTCATTTCCTTGTGATTGTAGGACTTGGCTCCTCAACGATTGGGAGCCACCCCTCTCCTGAGCCAGTTCACAACATGGCTGCTTGCCTTTTCAGGGTAAGCAAGAGAGAGTCTCCAAATTCTAGACCCTCTTTTCAAGGATTCACCTGATTCGGTCAGGCTTGCCAGGATAATCTTTTTCATTAAATTAAAACTAACTAATTAAGTATCAAAAATTTTCCCTTTGCCACAGAAGATAACATAATCGCAAGTTTGATATCTCACCACCTTCACCATGTTCTACTAGTGAGAAGCAAGTTACAGGTTCAGTCCACACCATTGTATTATACAATGGTGTGCATCATTGAAGGTCATTTTAGTATTCTATCTACCATACTCTCCTACTCACTTTCGACCTAATTTGCTTTTTATTATTAACTTCTTGAAGTTTAAGTTTACATCATTCATTGAAAATTTGCTTCTCCTCCAATACAGGCATTGAAAGCTGTAGGCATCTGAATACTACCTTAGCTGCAGGTTACATTTTTTGATATACTAATGCTTTCATTTTATCCAGTGCAAATTATTTTCTAATTTTTCCTATGGGTTATTTCTTGAATTTTTAGTTTAGAAACATCTCTCTTAATATTATAAGATTTGAGGGAATTCAAAATATTTTTGTCATTCATTTAAATTTTTATGCGTTGTGCCCAATGGCACCCTTAGTAGTATATTAACTATTTTTAATTTATTAAGAGTCATTTTTTTGGCCCACAATATGCTCAATGTTGGTGAATAGGCTGTGTGCCCTTGAAAATAATGTATATTCTGCTATGGTTGTGTTGAGCGCTCTAAAAATTTTAATCAGGGCCATTGCCTGAGAATATTATTGAAATCCTTTATATGATTACTCATTTTTGTCTCTCAGATTTCTCATCTTATCTTTCTGATAAAAACCTTGTAGAGGCACATGGAAAATAATGGCAACAAGCAGGGGCAGACCCCCTGTTGTCAGAGGCTCTCAGGGATCATAAACTTTTATGCCCACCTGCACGTGTCCTTTAAGAATTCATTAAAATTTCATTTGATTTTTTCTAACCAGATTTTATGATTGCCAACTCTCCCACCAACGCTCTGCCAAAGGTGAAACAATTTTATGTGACCTGTCTCTCTTCAGAGGGGCTTTTATCACCTTTAGAATCTAGTTCACCTTGTGAACTTAACTGTGATGGAATCTGAAAAAGGATTTTCCCATTTTTAGGGTGGTAGCGATCTTCTCGTGTGTGTGTTTTTTTTTTTACAGCCTAAGTACAAGCAGACCTATAAAAAGTTCGGGCTTTGAAATTGCGGCGGATGGTTCTGCCCCCCTCCCCCGCAAGCTGGAACCCAGCTGCTAGACAGATGCCCCACAGGCTCCTGTGCCCCTCCAAAACTGGCCACCACTCTGGTGGCTGATGGTAAGTACACTTTGATAGATTTCAAATTCTCAAAACAATGAAAAACAAAAATGAGTCCTTGTTGATAAGCATGAGGAATGATGAATGACATAATGTTGGAAATCAGCATTGTAGAAAACAAGCTAGTATTTATCCCACAAAGTTAAATTCTTCCTTTCTCTATGGGTAATTCAGAGGGCCTTTGTGAGAAGAAGGAAATACCTGACACAGGTCATACCTGTGCTCTAGGGTGCCACCTCTAAGTCTTCTACTCTGTTATTGTTTGTAATTTTCACTAGAATAAGAGAAAGTGGTACAAGGATCTCCAGAGAGATACATCCTTAGCTGTAAATCAGCAGCCTGATGGGCTGGCTTATTTAGTGATTATCCGTGTGTGTGTAGATTATCCGTGTGTGTGTGTAGTAGAATAGGTACAGTTTCTTCTTTAAACATTTGATAGAATTCCCCTGGGAAGCCATCTGACCCTGGACTTTTGTGTCTTGGGAGGTTTTTGATGACTGCTTCAATTCCCTCCCTGGTTATTGGCCTGTTCAGGTTTTCTATTTCTTCCTGTTCCAGTTTTTGCAGTTTGTGGTTTTCCAGAAATGCATCCATTTCTTCTAGATTGCCTAATTTATTGGTGTATAGCTGCTCAAAATATGTTTTTAAAATCGTTTGTATATCCTTGGTGTTGGTTGTGATCTCTCCTTTCTCATTCATGATTTTATTAATTTCAGTCTTTTCTCTCTTCTTTTTAATAAGGCTGGCTAATGGTTTATCTATCTTATTAATTCTTTCAAAGAATCAACTCCTGGTTTTGTTGATCTGTTCCACAGTTTTTCTGGTCTCTATTTTGTTGAGTTCTGCTCGAATCTTTATTAACTCTCTTTTTCTCCTGGGTGTAGACTCTATTTGGTGTTTTTTCTCCAGGTCCTTCAGGTGCAAGGTTAGCTTTTGTATTTGAGTTCTTTCCAGTTTTTGAATGGATGCTTGTATTGTGATGTATTTCCCCCTCAGGACTGCTTTTGCTGTATTCAAAGATTTTGAACGGTTGTATCTTCATTCTCATTAGTTTCCATGAATCTTTTTAATTCTTTTCTAATTTCCTGTTGACCCTTTCATCTTTTAGCAGGATGGTCCTTAACCTCCACATGTTTGAAATCCTTCCAAACGTCTTCTTGTATTTTAGTTCTAATTTCAAAGCATTATGGTCTGAAAATACACAGGGGACAATCCCAATATTTTGGTATTGGTTAAGACCTGATTTGTGACCCAGTATGTGGTCTATTCTGGAGAAAGTTCCATGTGCACTTGAGAAGAATGTGTATTCAGTTGCGTTTGGATGTAAAGTTCTGTAAATATCTGTGAACCTGTTAGCTTTTAAAGTGACATATACCTCGGATCCTATATTTATTTAGAATAGCTCATTTCTTCTATTGCTGTTTAGTGTACAGTGCAAATTACCATAAATGATGTATTTTCTAAGATGTGTGCAACTTTAAATGAAAATAATAACAAATTATGAACTCTTATAATCCTCTGAAGGAAATAAAAAGAGTGCACTAGCTTAGGAGGACTCAAAAGGCCACAGAGAATGAACCTCGAGTTTTCTCAGAATTCTAAGACCAGCCTCTAGCTGAAAAAACCTTCTTGTTCTGTGAGCCAATCTAATCCTGATTATACTTTCTCTGTGCAATTTGTTTAAAAAACCTAATCATCCTCTCCTGCTCCAGATATAACCTCTCCACCCCATGTGGTTTGTATTATGTAAATGGAATCAGAAACGTAATAGCTCATATTTGATTATAGCGGCTTGTTGCCCATGGTATCATTAAAAGTGCAAGTTGACACATGAGCTTCTAGTTTATGGGACCGCATGCCATGAGCACATTAGTTAAGGTAGTAGCAGCTCCTGCTTGATTTTACACCACAACTGGCAAAAGGCATAGCTGTCCTCTACTTCTCAGGATTTGCCCCTCCCTAGGGGTTCCCAGCCCCTCACTGGGTCCTTTGGACTCTGATGACCAATGTCAAGGAGGGTGGTCACAGAGGACCTGAGGAGGCCTGCAGAGAGAGACCTGTCTGCTGCACCCCACACTTCTGTGCTTTTCATGGCACATAGCTCAGCCATGCAGCCAGGCCTCTCAGGGGAGATGTGGAGAGGCTGTGGGCAGTAGGACATCGAGAACAAAAAGGAAACTATCAGACAACTTGATAGGGGTTTCAAACGATGGTACAGAGTAAACCAGAAAATAGCTAGCATGGAACGTGATTGGGCCCCCTAGGTGCGTGGTTAATAGAGGCCATTTTCCTGTAAGCCAATAAAACACAGATTTATCAGAGAAGTATGTACACAAAGTAATGTTTTACATGGCTCTTGTTTAAGCTTTTAACAAAAAAAAAAAAAAATTCTCCAAACGGTGAATCACTTAGAATGTACAAAGTTGACTTCAGAAGCGAAAAATAATTTCTAAAACCATAAATAAAATGCTTTATCCCATAGATAATCTTCTCATAATCACCCAAGAGTCGCTGGAGAGTAGCAAGGGCGGCAAGCACATGAGAGAAGAAAGGAAAATCCTGCCTATTTCTTTATTGTCCTCTGTCCCAGGGTAGATTTTTCTAGCAATTCTGCAGAGATGTCATCACAGAGCCATTGCAGGGGTTTGGAGTATTTGCATTGCTATAGCTATAGGACCAAACATCCACCCATTAAGCCAATTTTGTGAGGATGGTTACCCAAATATTGACAAACAGACTCCATCTCCCCCCCCCCCCCAGTGTTTACTATGTGTGTAACTTGTTTTGACCTTAGGGGATCAGTTTATCTTATCTGTATACTATGAAACAATACAAGAAGATTAGATAGGTCATTTTCTTGTCACTCTGGTACCTCTTACAAGCGGAATAACACATTGGAACGTAGTTTATCTTGTCAGAGCAAAGAAAGACCAGATCCAAATTCATGAAAAGCAAGACACTGGAGCAGAGAATCCTTCAGAGCACGCATTTTGTAACTCAGCCAGGTGCTGTTTATAAGGGCAAGTGATGGAAACGGATGGTATGGAAGACTGAGTTGTAGACCTTGAGGGGGTTGCTAATGATTCACAAAGAAGGAGAATTGGCTTCAAGTAGGACAAAGAACCAATTGTATTATATGTCTACACTTAATATTGAGATGTACTAGGTTTCCCACATGCATTGCTTTGTGTCATTATTTAAACAGCCTAAATGTATTGTCATTAACATTACATATCACAAATGATGATAGATTTTAGTAAAGGATGACTCTGTGTTTTTTACTACACAATAAATCTGAGGAAACACAGAAGAAAGAAGTGTGAAATGGAATAAAATACCACTGATGATCCCATTTCATGGACACAACAGTTAGCATCTAACAATGAATGTATCTTTTCAAAATCCTTTTCAATATTTTAATGTGATCACATTACCCATTGAGGACGATCTCCTGGACAGTCCATTCATTTTATTTTCTATTTCCTATGGTAAATTTATTTTAAACATTGTTAAAATCACTTTGATTTCTTTTTATGTAGTGTATTACATAATTCATTTGTCACTTATCTTTACACAGAATAGACCTTTAGAAAAAGAGGAATAAGAGCTTTATTATAAACTTACCATTTCACAGGTGGAAAAAAAATGTCACATAGATCCTGAACTATAACACTCCTTTCCTTCCAAAAATGGCACTTTCCACTTCCCTAGGTTGTACAGAGCACATAGATGCCTTAGAACTCTTCCAAGTCCCCAAGAATAAAATGACTACTTGGCCTTTTTTTTTTTTTTTGAATTGCATATTTAGTCACGTTTCTAGCAATCACGTTGTGTCATTTACAAATGTAGTCTCATAAATATTCCAGTTTGCACTGTCTTGCGTACAGAGCATTCACATTTGATGGTGTAATTTCATTTTGGTTAGGGAAATTTTTATGCATTTGGGATCCTTTTAGTTCCCAACATGATTAAACCTAGTGTTGTAGCTAAAAAGCTCTTATGGCTATTTATCATTCGTTGGCTTAAAGAAATTTTCATTACTTTATCCCATGTCATCGCTTTCTCTCCTAGTAGCACAACAAATTTTTCACTTAAAGACACTTTCTCTTCTCACTATCTCTGTTACTGCCCACATTCTCTTTCCTTCCAAATGTTTTGTTTTGTTCGTTTCCCTCACGACAGTTCCAAGAGAGTACTTCCACAAAGAAAGAGACAGCTTCTCCACTTCTTCTCCTGAACTTTGGAATTAATTGTACAGACTTTGTTAGTCTGTCCATTTGCTGTGCACGTTAGTAGTTACAAAAGGCAATCTACTCACACATACAAACAGGTGAACATAAGTTTCATTTCCCAAAAGCCTATCATAAACTTTGATTCACTTTGGTGCTTGAAATCAATGATTGAACTTAATGTTTGCAGCTTCTAACCTAGAAGATTGCTCAATTTAATTCAGACAACAGAAACTGAGGATATTAGAGTTCCTATACATTTTATAGGGTTCAAATTCTGATAAGTAGAAGTGAATTTTACTTGAAGACTTGATATGCTCCAATTGTTCAATGAATTACCACCCTGCCATCTTGTCTGGCCCGGAAATACCTGATGGAAGAGTTGTTGGTAGGGGGTTAAAAAAAAAGAGAGGAAATTAGATGATAAATGTAAATAGCTGTATTACTTATTGTATCTATTACTACTCCTTTCTCAATCTATCACAAAAACTTGACAGCTGCCTATACTACAAATTAAGAAACTGTTGTGGGGTACAGGTAATGTAACTTGCTGATTACTTCACTAGGATATCTATCTACTTATTTTTAAGGTAGAAATGGTGACAGTTCCTCTGAAAATAATCTTAAAATGCTTTACAAATAACCAATTTTTGAGACTTTAAAATTGTGTTTCTGATTCACAGGTAAACTGCATATTTGTTTATAGTTTGTTTTGTCATTAGCCTGAGAGTATAGGTAGCTTTCAGAAGATACCTGGCCTTGTCCTTTCTCTCTGTTAGTGTAGTTTTATTACTCATTTTAAATACGGTAGGATTTATTTGTTTGTATTTGTATTCCACCTGCTTCTCACCTTCATTGTTGATTTGCTTTTATTTTTATGTATGAAATATTGGTATGATTCCAAAAGTTAGAACTCTGTAGGAAGGTACACTCAGAACAGTGTCCCTCTTATCCTTTTTACCCATTGTCCCAAGCTCCCTGCAGAGAACTGATCCCATTGGGTACAGATTCATCTTCCTTATGTTTCTTATTTTTGCACAAATGAGCATATACGGATGTATTTCTTATCCCAACTTTTTTCTTGCACAAAAGGTAGCACACTACAGATATTCCTTTGAACTTTGTGCTTGTTCATATCTGGTTTCTTTCACTGCAGCCCTTGGGCCAAATAAAGCCCATCACCTATAAGCTAAGATTTTTACTTTTTAAAGGATTGTTGGAGGAAAAGAAAAGAAAAAAAATATATTACAGGAATTTCATGTGCCTAGCAAGCTTAAAATTTCACAGAAAGTCTTCCTAGCTGTGACTTGGCATAATATATTTAGGTGCATCTATGTTGTGGCTTACTCAGAGTTTATGACTTTTTATTGCTGAATATTATTCCATTGCTTACATATATCATATTGTGTTTATCCATTTGTCAGTTAATGGGCATTTGAATTATTTTCACTTTGGAAATATTATGAATAATTATTTTACAACTATTCATTACATATGAATGATTGTGGGGACATACGTTTTCAAGTTTCTTGGGTAGATTCCTAGGAGTGGAATTGCTGAGGTTTATGGCAAATATATGTTCAGGTTTTTCAGAAAATTCCAAACTGTTTTCCAAAGTGTTTGTAACTCCTGCCATTCCTATAAGCATCCATGAGACATTCCCCTGATTCTTAGTCTTGTGAATTTTTGTTATTTTTTTCTTTTGTATTGTTGCCACTCTAGTGGGTATAAAAAAATATCTCATTGTGGTTTTAATATTCATTTCCCTAATGACTAACAATGATGGAATTCTTTAAAAGCACTTTTAGAGTTCAGTGGGTGGGATGACTTCTAATTATTGAGCAGAAGGAGTTCTTTATGTATTTTGAATACACGTCCTTATTCAGATTATGAGATCTGTGATATCTTGTTTATGTAATGGCTGTTGGCATAGGATCCACTGCATGAGCTGACTCCCTCACTCTGTTTCACACCTGGCACCATCCAGTACCTGGAGAGCAAGTAAGAAGTTAGCAAAAGTGTACGGGTAGCCTGTGCCACCTTTAATTGCACACACTCTGAAGTTGCTGAGTGTCCACTCAGCTTGCTTTAGTATCATGTTGGGTTTTTTCATAGTCACTTTGTCCATGCCTTTGGTCAAAGACTTTATAGAGTATGACACCTGTTAGGTTTAAAAGATTTTTTAAATGTATTTATTCATGAGAGAAAGTGAGAGAGAGAGAGAGAGAGAGAGAGAGATGCAGAGACACAGGCAGAGGGAGAAGCAGGCCCCACGCAGGGACGCAGATGCAGGACTCGAACCTGGGTCTCCAGGATCAGGCCTTGGGCTGAAGGCAGCGCTAAACCGCTGAGCCACCTGGGCTGCCCACCTGCCAGGTTTAATCTGATTGATAGTGAAATGGAATAGAGAAGCCAGGCAAAAGTTGGTCAAAACAGGCTTTTAATGGGATGCACTCTTGGGCGAGGTTCTGTGACCTGCAAGGGAGGGAGAAAATGGGGAAGTTGTGGGCCTGGGAAGTCGTATGCAGGGAAGGGCAAGCAGGCTTTTTAAGGGGGGATGGTAAGGGGTTGTGTGTTTGTATGGGGTGATAGGTATTAGGCATATTACTGGTGAAATTGGCATGGGGCAATAACTGCTCATTCCCTTACATGGGGTCTGGGTAAAGTACGGTTCAGGTTTCCTGCATAGGTCCAGTCTCCCCTGATGACATGTCCTCGGGTGGTTTGCTGGTGATGGGAGAGCTCTGAGGTGGGGGCATCAAGGTGGAGGGCCCACTCTCATTTTGTTGGTGCCTCCCCATCCCCCTTGATCCCGCCGGCCCAAAAACACCCAAATTTAGGGTAATTTGTTTTCTGCTTGAAGATTGAGTATTTTACATTTGTTCTCAGGCTATTTCCTCACTCAAGTTTAGATTCTTCTCTTTCATGGGACTCAAAGGAAGGGTACTAGTAACTATGTGTGTGCAGTTAGTTGTTAAAAATAGAGCTTTAACTTTTTAAAATTTTTGTTAATGGGATTTTGAAAGAGTGAGTGGTACTTTTAAAAATGTCCTTCCTTGACTTTCTCTGCAAAATTGAGGAAGAAAGGCTTTCTAAACGAGGGGTCTGGGGTGGGGAAGGAAGAAAGATACAGAGATGCAGACGGTTATCTAATTTACCTTTCCATTGTGTGAAGCTGATTTGTACACACAACACGCCTATCAGGTTATCTCTTCTAGGCATTTTCTCCACTTCCTGTAGGTTTTTTGTTGCTACTAGAAGAAGTGCAATGATTTTGAGTCTCAGAGTAAGATCATGTCAATTTTTTTATGGGACACTAGGTGTTAAATTCACATTCAGTAGTAGGCTTGGAAAGATTCTATATAGCAATAAGTCATAAAATTTTTAATTTTGTTGATTTTCCTTTAGTCTTTATTCCTAGTTTGTTGAACAAATTAAGTTTATTTCTTCTGGTAGTAATTTGTCAGCTTTAATCAATTTTCATAAGATTGTTTTATGTGAACTCTAAGAGCTTTACCACTACTATATGTCTGTACACCATACAACCAATTACCTCAATATTAGGTAGTATTTACTTAATTAGAATTATAATAAAATGATAAAAATAAAATGATATTTATGTGTTTAGAAGTAATATGTTTTTCTAAACGGAATTTTAGGCTATATTTATTATGTCATAACAAGTCTTAACATCACTATAAATAATAGTGACTTAATAATTAACTGCTCTTGTATAGTCCCTAGAGAAAAATGAAAATGAGAGGAAATGAGCAATCACTTTAATAATTTGTAACCCAATAATTTATTGGAGTTTGGTAAGATTACAAATTAATATTGTGTTTTTAGTCATTTGCAGATAGAATCTTGCCAAAACTATGCAAATAATAGGGGTGGTGAGATGTTTAAATATTATGTCCAAGTTTGATGATATAGGCAATTTGAAAATTAATGGGAACAGGGAGGCACAGTAGAACATCATTTTCATGAAGTCAGATCACCTTGACAATGGACTTCTGTGGTTAGAAATCATGCCTTCAACTTGATAAGTCCTATTCACTGACTCACTTCTGTTGGGCATATTTCTGCTTATGAGATTGATAAGAATTAGAATTTCAAACACAGAAGTCCCCCTAAGTTTTACTTTTGAAGTAGTACAAATGTAAGACTTACCACCTCTGGTCTTAATGGAATGAGTTATATTTGTAAAATGTTTCTAACTTCTGAAATAACTTAAAAAGTTGAACATTGCTGGGGCACTCAGGTAGCTCAGTCAAGCATTGGACTCTTCATTTCAGCTTAGGTGGTGATCTGAGGATTTGAAATGGAGCACTGTGTCAGGCTCCCCACTCAGCAAGGAGTCTGATTAAGATTTCTCCCTCTCTTTCTGCCCCTCTCCTTCATGCTCTCTCTCTTTACAAAAAATAAATCAATCTTTAAAAAAACAATAAACAATGCTTACTACTTGCTACCTTTTGTTTTGTTTATGATTGATTTTTTAAAAAATACTTGGACAAATAACCGCATTATATCTTCTTTTTAGATTTATCTTCTTTGTATATATATGTGTGTGTGTGTGTGTGTATGTATGTATATATATACACACACATATATATCCAAATTAATGCATATGTATATACATTAATTATCAATATCAATTAGTTTAGAACATTATAGATCATCATGTCACATGACCATCAGTATTAAAAGACTATTTCAGTCAAATTAAATATGAAAAAGACATATAGGGCTTATCTAATTTCAAGTTCTAATCCATTGACCACTATGTCTTTCTTTGATTCCCTTCTAACATTAAGCTTCCTTCATTGTCACTACTTTGGTTCTCTGATCTGTATTTTTCCAAATTTCTACAGATTTGAGTAACTCCATGAATGGGGAGAATAATAGCCTCTGTTCATTTTCTGACACTATCAGTCCTGTTTTTCAGAACGCTGTATTAATAAAGTACCATAGCAAATCATTCATGTCAGAGATAGATTTCAACTAATGTGATCCAGTGATAAAATTGGAACTAAATCTTTATTTTGTAGTATGAATCTCAGAACAAGATTTAGTTAAAAAGAAAACTATAATATAATTGTATTAAATATACATATGAATGCATAAACTTTACATTGATATGTTTTCAATAAAGGAATATTAATTTATCATGAACTACTGTGCATAGGACATAAAGAGTTCTCATTGTAACTATGTAATTTTCAGCAAACTTTTCCCTATTCATTACAAGATACAAATGAGCCTAATGAATTATATAAATCTGAATATCTTCATCAAACCCTGGTTCTAATCTCCTCTGGTCTCTGTGTTACTGAGCAGCAAACTCTTGCTTTTGGTTTGAAAGTAGTGACAACTCTGAACATTTGATAAACATTTTTCAGGTGTTGATTCACAAAAATTAAAAAAATAATAATGATTCAGAAAAATTTCCCCTGACTTTTATTAGATTGGAAAGCTTCCTTGATTTTTTTTGACAAACTTTTATTAAAAAAAAAAAATCAGTAACCTTTAGCAGACATTCAGCAGGACTTGACAAAGTTTTGATTGAGGAAAGATTGATTCTCTAAAGTTTGAGTGGTCAGACATGCACTGAATTTGTTGCGGTTCATTGCTATATCCCAGAAAGGATTTCTAGCCATTCTCGTCTAATGAGCTTATTAGTAAAAGGCTGAAAGGATCACAGATTGTCTATCAAGGAAGATTGTCAGTCACAAGCTGTTAGCAACTCTGCTGTGATTTATACACCATGAGTAAAGAACAGAATGGTGCTAAAATGTCGCTTATTATGTCCCACAGCTTGGCCCTAACACAAATAAAGTATGTGGAGCAAAGGTTTAAAGGGGAAAAATAAGTTCTGAAGAAGAAAATCAAAGGAAATGAGACAGAATAGTGCTTTACCACCTCCCATTTCCTTTAGTGGTAATTATAATGCGGAGGAGAACTCAAGGCGCCTGCAGCAGTAATAGCCAAAGTCCAAAATGATGCTATTCAACTCCTATTGGAAAAAAAGAAAGAAAAAAACACACATAAAACCTAAAAGTCTGCTCCACTGCTGTTAGCAACAGGTGGAACTGAAATTTCTCCTTGGAGACTTTTTTTTCTCCATATTTTTGCAATCTTTCATTGTGTAACCCCCCTCACTTATACCTCACTTTAGCTTTAAAATCAGTATTTTGCCAATGTGTCAAATAGGATGATCCATTTGTGAAATATATGTATGTATGTAATTTGTGATATAATTAGAGAAAATATACATATCTATGTAATTCATGATATATAGAAAATATACACACATATATGCATGTAATTCATGATGTAACTATAGATATTCCATATATGTATGGAATTTGTGATGTTATAAAACACACACATGCACACAAAATACAGGCTGGAAAATATGCACTGATATTTCCAGTGGCTCCCTGTGATATCTGTATTTACTGAGACTTTCAATGACTATATATATATTCTTCTAATATCTGTTATTTTTAGATACTAAAATGGATATTTTTAGATAAAACTAGATGTCTTCTTTTTTTGTACTGACATAAAAATAAATGCCTTTGCTACACTTTGCCTTTATGAGTTTAGCAACACTCACATTTATCTCACTGTGAGTTATGTTGTATGATGTATATGAAGCCTGTGTAAGAGTAGGAAGAAATGGTTAAATGCTCCCACCCAGCCCTAGCTGCTGAGAAGGATTAGTAGTGAAGCTTGGTTTCCTGGGACTGTAAATTATCTTTACTGAGGGATGTTGAAATTCCTGATAAAAGAAACCATCATCAAACCTGCCTCAACAACCAGCACAGTAGAGACAACAGTCCAGGAGCCCTCAGAGAAAGACTGGAAACAGTGGAAGCTCATTTTTAACAGTCATTTCCACTCTCATAACTATTGGCCAGGGTAGCTACTACACTACCCTGTCATTAGGTATTTGACAGGGATCTTTATTAGAAAGCTCTCCTTTAAATTTAGTCAATAAGGGGGACCTGGGTGGCTCAGTGGGTTAAGTGTCCATCCTTGGCTCAGGTCATGATCTCGGGTTCCTGGGATTGAGCTCCATGTGGGGTTCTTGGCTCAGCAGTGAAAGTGCTTCTCCCCCTCCCTCTGCTGCTCCCCCTGCTTGTGTTCTCTCTCTGTCAAATGAAGAAATAAAATATTAAAAAAAAATAATATAGTCAATAAAAGTCGGTATGACTAATGCAGAGACTTAGAATCCTCTGAAATTACTAGAACCTGACCAACAATGAATGAATGAATGAGAAAACAGGGAATAAAGTGAAAAGAGTGGATGATCCCCATGCATTATGTGACAACTTCATCATGGGACATGATAATAAATATTTGATAAACCTGGAAAACTTTAAGGTCATTCAATTTCGTCATTTCTATTTTATGTGCTAGTTGAGAATTTAGCAGTCTTTGTTTTGTATATATTTCCTGAAAACTCACAAACTATTGATGCAGGTTACTTTTGCAGGAGAAAAGGCATATCGTGTTATTATTGACACTTTTGTATACAAAATGTTAATTGAGTACATAGTACAGTTATTTAGGATATAGATAATCTTAACAGCAATTACATGTGCAGTAGCCCCTTTAATTACAAATTTCTCTATGAGCATAAAATCTTTGTAACTGCTGCTCATTTCATATAAATGCAAAGAAATAATGTGTACATCATCATAACATTTCTAAATTAAAAATTGTGTGTGCTTTAGTTATACTTGTAGGGAATACTTTATTAACAGCCCCAGCTGCACAGTGTGTAAAAGGTGCTAGAAAGAGGAACCAGATTCAGCTAGTGGACTTCACTTCTAATCAAAGGCTGACAGCAACCAGAGACTGCAGAAATGATGGTCTTGAAATACCTAAAGTGAAGAGAAGAGTTTGCATCTTTTTTCGTCTACCAGAGTCCTGACAGCATCCAAGATTTCCTGATGACCCTCCAAAGAGATATGATTGCCTTTCTCAAAGCTGTTAAGCTCAAACTAGTTCCACCAGAAATAAAAAATCAAGAGATAATCTAAGAGAACAAAAATAAGCAGAAATGAAGGTGGGTTGATAAAAATCAAAGTTTCTAAAGGTGATTAACAAGGTGATCCCACTTGTTAATACAGCAAATAATAATAGTCATTTTTAACAAAAGATAAATTTAACTTCACTTTTCTGAATTTTATTTTTTTAAAGATTTTATTTATTTATTCATGAGAGATACAGAGACACAGGCAGAGGGAGAAGCAGGCCCCATGCAGGGAGCCCAACGTGGGACTCAATCCCCAGTCTCCAGGATCACACCCCAGGCCAAAGGCAGCGCTAAACCACCAAGCCACCAGGGCTGCCCCTTTTCTGAATTTTAAAGTACGGATATTCTGTTTTACAATAAGAATGAATATTCAGAATATAGCAAATAGGTAAGACTCTTTGAAGAAATGTTGACCTTGCCCTACTTCAAACTAATGTTTTCTGGGACACATGTCCTTAGTTGAAATTGAGTGTTAGCTGTTACTTGAGGTGTGCACTTTTTCCCCTCTTTTATTGATTTAAAACATTCCTAATGTATTTTATCTTCTGTATAATTAAAATTCATGATTTCAATAATGTTTAAAATTAGATTTCCTTGTTCTCAGCTTCCTTCTTGAAACTACTTCTGAGATACTCTTCTTTTTGTACTACATTGTTTTCTTATCTATTTTTATACTTGGATTTTTTTTTGAAATTCAAATACTCATTTTCCTAAAAGATTTTCTTGTTTTATTTTTTATTTTTGAGATACTGAACATTGCAAAAGGCACTACACTTGGTAATTTGAATCTGTCTCCCTATTAACAGAAATAGCTTCATACACATATATCTGGGCACATTTTCATTTCAAATTGAACATGGGATAATATTATGAAAAGATATCTTCATTTAGCAAAATCACCCACAGTTGATTACTATTCATTTTGTACTGAATTGTGTTCCCTCCTAACATTCACATATTAAGGACCTACTGACACCCCCTCCCCCCGATGTGAGATAGAGCCTGTAGGGAGGTAATAAGATTAAATGAAGTCACCAGAGTGGGGCTCTAACTCCCTGGGTCAACTGTCTTTCTAGGAAGAGGAACTAGAGAGATCTCTCCCTTCCTGATGAGCATGGGGGAGGCCACAGTGAGGAAGTGCCTTCTGAAACTTAGGGACAGGGGCTTCACCAAACAGTTACCCTGCTGTCACCTGAACTTGGGCTTTTAGATTCCAGAACTGTGAGAAGATACATCTCTGCTGTCTAAGTCACCCAATTTGTGGTACTTTGTTTTGATAGTCCCAGCATACTACTAATCCACAAACACTTCAACACACCCCTTAATATTTCCCATCATATACTGAAACTCTATGCTGTTCTGAAACTAAAAAAAAGAAGAATCATTTTGAACCATGTGTCCTTGAAAAGTTAGAGGGAAAAAATTGATACTCTAGTGTTTATTGACTATCAGTGGCTCAAAATCAATTCCTTGCAGTACTCTGAGAAAAGAGATGGCGATGGCCTGTGGTACACGCAAATCCTGAACTCACACTGGGTTAGCACTGGATTTTCATAAGCATCGTACACAAAAAGATGCTCCTTAATGCATCTTATGTTTGCACAATTGGAAATTATATGCAACATACAAAAAGTGCATTCAGGGCAAACAATTTTAGAACTGTGTGGGAATAGGGGTGTGAGTCACAGGCCTATTGCAATATTTACTATAGTAAATGATTTTTGGCCCTCTAAAGTGAAAGCTGAAGTTAACTTCATTGTTTGCCAGTGTTTCTGCAGCTCCTAGATTAGAATTTACCACACTTCGAGCACTCCGGAAGTGTTTATCACTTGAATGGATTTTTGTTAATTTAAATTACTTATGTGATCACATTGATAGATAAAATAAAATTCAAGTTGGAAATATTGCTTCTCCATTTCTGTTTTATAGAATTATCCATAAGGATGCTCCGCATCAGTGTTCTTTCATCACTACACCCACTTTTGGATCCCTTTAATTAAGATTTCCTTATCAGCTTTACTTTCATTTAAATTAATTGAGATATAGCATTTTTTGGAAATGTATATATTTTTGTTCCTGGAAATATTTCCCCAAGTCACAGGTATCCATCACATAACATTGAGATGAAATCGGAGTTTTTTTCCCTAAGCATCTTGTAGATGTTTATGTGTGATCACCATCTGATATGCAGTCTGTATACTGCATTTTCAGTGACTGTTACAAGGCTTGTTCATAGTGACATCCAACACTTGTTACTGTGCAGCCCAGATACATTCCAATACATCCCAAGAGTCATTACTCAAACTCATTAACATTTATGTTTCCTTTTTACACATAATACAATTGACTCTGTACATACCAAAAAGCTGTGTGTTTTTAAATAGGCATTAATTAGGATACCAATGTAGATTTTCCAAAATGCTTTTTGTCTTTTTTAAACAAAGGGATTGAGGAGCACCTAGATGGCTCAATTGGTTAAGCATCTGCCTTCAGCTCAGGTCATGATTTCAAGGTCTTGGGATTGAGCCCCATATCAGGCTCCCTGCTCAGCAGGGGTCTGCTTCCCTCTCTTGCTTTGCCCTTCCCCACTTTCCTGCTTTCTCTAGCTGTTGCTCTGTTTTAATAAGTAAATAAAACTTAAAAAAAAAATAAAACAGAGGGACTGACACAACTACATGTCCTTTGTGAGAATTTGAATATGAATATTTCCCCCAACCAATAATTTTGTGGGGAAAAATATACACATGTTAATAAAATACATTACTTATCACATACTGATATTAATAATTAATAGCATTAAGGTATTCATAGTAATATTTAACATTATGTTAATAAGTGTATATCTAATTCTGCCAATTGTCTTTTTTACATTGGCATTTATCCCTCTTTTCTCCCCACATTTTTTTTTCTAGATTTTTCTTCACATCTCTTACTTTTCTTATATTTTTTGTTCCATAGACCCTTTCTTGCTCAGCTTTGGTTTTTAACCCTTTGTCAGTCATCATATCCTTCTGTTTGGATTTATGAACATAAACATTATTTATATATCTAAAAATCCCATAATATAAATGGTTCCTTCCACCATGCTCTGGATTGCCATCACCTCCCCGAACTGATTCTCAAGAAAATCTTCCTGTGTTATGATGTGTCTCTCATATTCTTAAATTCCCCCCTTCCCCTAATGTAATCTAAGAAATGCAACATGTATTAGCTTTTGTTTTAAAGGGAAACAAAATGCAACCCCCACCCCCATGCCCTTGAATTTCCTTCAGCTGCCTATCCTGTGCCTTTCTGCCCCTTCAGTGCAAATTCCTTTTATTCTTTTTCTGTCCCCACAATCTGAGAGTCAACCATTCTTTATCTGGTACCAGTAAATCCTACATTACTAAATCTTTAAACATCATAATCCTGGAAATTCTGACAGCGCTGACCACTTGTACTTTCTTGAAACGCTCTCTTAACACAGCATGGGCAATAGTCAGTCTCCTGGTCTGATTCCAAATGGTTGTTCCATGGTAGTAGAACATTTTGGCTACTCTGTGTTCCTTAAAACACACAAGTCTCTTCCACCTGTCTCTTTACACTCTCCTATCTCAACTGTGCCTAAGATGCAAAAAGCATCTCTAGATCTATTATTACAAGTTCCTTGAAGAAAGTCCTCCCTTCTGAGTAGCAGAATGTTGTGGCCAACTGCCTTGTGCACATTGTTCCTTTGTATCTCACTGGCAACTCAATCCATAATGTATAATTCATAATTTTTTTAAAAATCTACATTTGCACTTATGTTTCTTATTTCCATCTGTCTTATCACAATCCACCCAGCTACTAAAACTTGAACACTCCTCTCTTTACTCCACATATCCAATGGATCAATCAATTAATTCAGCCTATAAATCTATCTCAGATTCTCTGCTACACTCTATCTCTCTGCCTAAATCCTGTTCTACATAATATCTGATTGAGAGCAAAAATTCTGAAGGCAGACAGTTTATTGTTCTCTCCCAGTGTGTCCACTTACCCGCTTTATGAACTTGAGCCAATTATTTAGCCTCTCTTGAGCTCTAGTTTCCCAATACATAAAAGAGTGATATGAGCAGTTTCTTTTTTAATGTTACTGTGTGGAAATAATACCAAAAAAAATTCTTTACACACTGCCTGGCACATAAAAATTGAGTGTTAAATGAGAGTGAGCAGTTATGATTAAAGCACCCAGGTCATTCCTAGACCATTGCTATAGCTTCCTTACTGATCTACCCTGGTCAATTGTTTAAAAGAAAATATGATCTTTTTACCTCTTTTCTTAAACTATGTCAATGGTTTACAATTTTTTCCTGGCATAAAAACAGAGTCCAGCAGCCAGCGCACCAGCTCCTGTTGAACTGTCCAGAGCAACTATTACCACCCTTAAGTCATATGTTTTCTTGAGCTCCTCTTGCTTTCTGAGCTGATTCTCATTTCAGACTGAAACACGTCTCATGTAATAGGAAAAATTTACCCTTTATTAAGATTTATATGAGAAACTTTTAGGTGTCAGGACATGTGGGTGGGTCAGAGCATGATCCTGGGAGTCCCAGGATTACGTCCTCCATCGGGCTCCTGGTGGAGAGCCTGCTTCTCCCTCTGCCTATGTCTCTGCCTTTCTGTGTCTCTCATGAATAAATAAATAAAATCTTATTTAAAAAGAAACTTTTAGTTTCTATCCCCCAGAATAATTTAGGTACTTCCTACTACTAGGTGATATAATCTCTGTAGTTCTTTATTGTTATCTAGAAGAGTTCATTGGTTTAATTACTAATTTAATGATGATCACTCCTTCTGGACTAAGGATTTTGAAGTTAGAGACCATGCCTGCCTTGTGTACTGCTAAGTCCCAGCATATACTATAAAACATCTTACTAAGTAATTGTACTTATCATTTAAATGTATAAATGAATGAATGGAGAGTGAGAATGAATGAATGAAGAAATGGCTTTCAGTGCTAACCTAGTATCTGCAAAACTGCCATTTTTTCTGAACTTTATTTAATCACAATTAGCAAATAGATATTTTAGTTGTCTTCTAAAAAATATCTAAGGAAAATTTTATTTAAAATGCCTCTTTTCACAAATACAATGCAATTACAATGAGCCAAAAAGATGCTGTGACTAGCTTAAGTTTATAAAACTAACTCCTCCATACATATATATGTATTTATACATAATATGTATACCCCACTTCTAATGCAAAGTCTGAAACCCTTATTTTTATGATTTAATACAGTTACTCAAAATATATTTCATACAAAAACTAGTTAGCAACTATTTTAAGAAAAAATAGGGAACAGTTGCAGGCTTGCATTTTTTATGTCTACTATTACACATATCATATTCCAATAATTCTGGAAAGCACTATTTGAATTAGTGCTTTAGTTAGCAGGACTGGTAAAGGAAAAGAAAGAACAGCATAATAGAGGTGAAGGTTACAACATTTGTCATTTATATGGCATATTTTTTACTTCCTAAGGCAAATGTTAACACTTTCCTTCTGTTGCTATTCAAAGTGGACAAAAAATCTCTACCTTGAAAATGTATTTTATTCAAATTTATTTACAGAAAAGATAATCCCTGCTTAAAATAAAGATTATTTGAGAACTCTTCAAGCCACACCTTAGATGGTTGCTATTTATATTTAAAATATAAAGAACTAGACATAACCAATCCTAAAATCAATCGATGACTACATTTTTTGAAGCCTGTTTATTTAGAAACCTACCAAATAAAACAGATTTTTTTCTCATATTTCTAGATCATTACAGCCTTGAAAAAAAAGTATAAAAATTGACGTCTGATATTTTAAGATAGTAAATTTGGCAACAGATTATTTTACCCTTCTTCATTAACAACTCAGACATTATAAAAAATTATATATACACGTGTATGTGTACACATGCAAGTATGCACACCTGCAAGTACACATACATATTAAAATTAATAGGTAGGGGCTCCTAGATAGCTCAGTGGTTGAGTGTCTGTTTTTGGCTCAGGTTGTGATCCCAGAGTCCTGGGATTGAGTCCCACATTAGGCTCCCACAGGGATCCTGCTTCTCCCTCTGCCTATGTCTCTGCCTCTCTCTCTGTTTTGCTCATGAATAAATAAAAAAAATCTTTAAAAATATATATTAAAATTAATAGGTAAATCTGTATCAATATTGTAACTTCTATTTCAAATATCATTAATTTAAAAGTTAATGGAATAGACTGTGAACCAAAGATTTGCAACATATATAATGATTGTGGAGAAAACAAATACTCTCTTACACTTGTTAGGATGATTTGGTTGTTATCTATTAAGGTTTGGAATGTGTTTACTGTAATATACAGCATCTCTGCTCATTTTGTATCTATACTAGAGAAAAAAAATATTTTAACTATGAGATATGTAGGAAAATGTCAATAATGCGTTGCTTATAATAATGCATTGCTTACAATACTGGAGGGTGCCTGAGTAACTCAGTCAGTTAAGCTACCAACTCTTGATTTCACCTCAGGTCATAATCTCAGGGTCTGTTGTGCTCTGCACTGAGTGTGGAGCCTGCTTGAGATTCTCTCTCTCCCTCTCCCTCAGTGCCTCCCCCCCTTGTGTTCACACATGCTCTCTCTCTCTAAAAAAATAATTTAAAAAACAATAATACAATATTGGAAGTATTTTAAAAGTTCATTAACTGGGAACAGCCAAATAATTTATGCTATATCCATAATTATGACATACCTTGTGTTAATTAAGAATAATAGGGTAGTCTATAGTCTTCTATAAAAAATCTAAAAATATTTAAATTTAAGTAAAATAATGTAATAAAAAATTTTAAAGAATATTTAAATGAAACAGCATTATGTGCATATAGTACACATTAATTTAATTCCCCCCCCATGATTAACAATCCAGTTATTATTTTTATCCCTATTATGCAAGCAAGGAAATGGAGGTATAAAAAACATATGTCACATGGTAACATATCTATTAAGTGGCAGAACTAAAATTTAAACCCTGGTACATGGGCTCTAGCATCTATACTCATAAGAAAGTTATAGAATTATAAATATATATATATATAATACAAACCACATGCAAACATATATATATATTTCATATCATATATATGTTATAAATGTATATTTAAACATAGCTAAAGAATAAGAATATTATATAATGTATTGATAAGATCTAAAGCCTCTGGGATTGAAATAGCAGAATTGGGGTAAATTATTACGTTTATTATTCATGTTTTAATCAAGGACAAGGAGACCATACTCAGATACAATTCTCTGATTTGAACCTTTTAAAAAATAAAAATGTGAATTTATATTGACTTCATAGTAAAGTAAGTTAATGCGATTAATTTTCTATTTTTGATTAAAAAATAAGGTATATTTTGTGCATATAAGCAGAAAGTGAAAAATTACTGAGAATGTGACTTTTTAACAGGTCTTGAAGTGAAAAGAATGTATTGACTCAAAATTGAGTGTTATTTGTAGTAAGTATAATAAAGAATTTGAAATTTAAATCAATGAAGGGTTTTTTTATTCCCTTCTCTCTATAACAGCTCAAAAAGATACTATTTCCTTTATAGAATTGGGTGTTTCTTTCATCTAATGGAAGCTAAAAGAGAGTGATAGTGAGTTCTCAACACTGCTAATTTTAATGTACAAAAATTTAAGACAGAATGAAATGAATCTTTAATTAGAATTCTTTTGTTTATAAGTAAAAGGAACAGAATTGGAAGGAAACTTTGGTAAGAGTAAAATAATTTATTGAGGGCAGGACAAGACTGTGGAGGAGTAGGGTCCCCAGCTCACCCGTCCCCACCAACTCACCTGGATTACTTTCAAATCATCCTGAAAACCTACGAATCCGACCTGGGATTTAAAGAGAGAACATCTGGGATGCTACAGAGAGAAGGGTTTTTGTTTCTAACAAGGTAGGAAAGAGGAAAAAAATTAAAAAGAATCCAGTGGGTTTGGCCCCTGCAAGGACCCGGGCTAAGGCCGCGGCCAGAGCCTCCGGCCAGGAGAGCCCAGCCCCGGAGGAGCGGGAGCATCAAAGCCCTCACTGGGTTCTTCCCCATGGAAAGGCCTCAGCAGGGAAGCCGGGGAGAACCGCAGGAGGGGCGGGGGGGGCCTCCAGGCTCTCGGGGTCACCAGGAGAGGAGGGGCCCAGGGGAGAGCCACCCACACTGTGGCCGAGCTCGGTAAAGGGCTGGACTGCCCCGGCGGGGCCTCGGGGAGAAGCTGGTGGGTCAGGGGGTGCTCCGGGGGCGGGGCTGCACCTGCTGCCTTCCGGGGCCCAGGCCCAGAGCGCGATCCCAGCAGCGCAGGCCGTGGATCCCAGGGCACCAGGGAAACAGCGCTCAATCCTGTGGTCCCCCGGGACAGGCAGGGCCCACCAGGGGGAGGTGGGGAGGGCACAGGCCAGTCAGGATGCTTCTGCAACCAGCGCCCCCAGGGAGAGGCGGGGAAGGCACGGGACAGCAAAGATGCTCCTACCCCGGGGTTCCCCCAAGCTGTGCAGGTCAGCGCCCCCACCCCAAGAGCACCCAGGTCAGTGCGGACTGGGAGACTGTGGGTGGTTACTGGTGGAGCTGACTCCAGGGCTGGAGACTTGGCCACTGCCGGTGGCGTTGTTCCTTCTTGTGTCACCCTGTGCCTGGGAGAGGTGGAGCCCAGGGAACAGAGAGCTCATGGGGTCAACAGCACTGAGCCCGGCACCGGCAGCGGGGTGGAGGGAGCAGTTCCCACAGGTGCACACACCTGAGAATCAGCACAGCAGCTTCTCCCTCATAAGACCAGTTAGAAGGACGCAGGTGAAGAGCAAGTTCCTGACAGAGCAGCAGTGGAAAGCTCCAGGGAAAGTTAAGGGATTTACAGTATATAGAACTAGAGGGGACCCCTCCTATTTTTTTCTTCCGTTTTCCAGTAAAACTCGTTTTTATATAAGACTGTAAATTTCCATTTTTTTAATCTTTTCCCACCTTAACTACAATATTTTACCACCTCTTCATTTTTAAAATTCTTCCTTTTTGACTTTCATATTCCTACAATTACAGGTCTTAGATATATTTTCCGCTTCTAGATTCCCTTCAACATACTCAACTTAATTGGGGGAGATATACAAGGTATTTTTCTTTTTGTTTTGTTTTGTGTTTCCTCTGCCTCATTTTGTTCTACAATGGCAGAAGTTAATACCTTCTAAACCATGACCAGCATGCACCCAGAACCAAGTGGTATACCATGCTGGTTCATTCTGTGGATTCCTCATTCCCATTCTAACCCCCTCTGTTATCTCATTTATGTTTTGGTGGTCAATGTTGGGGACTTCTACAAGTAGAAGTTTATATAAACTGGTTTATATAAACTTGGGATTGAGCATCTTCTAAGATACAGAACTTAATATACACTGAACCAAGAGGATCACCCTCCTGGACCCCTCAGGTAGACTACATTCTCCCTCCACTACTTCACCACCACCATCTCCCAGACACCAGCACCCCCCTCCATTTTTTTATTTTTTTCTTTTTTTTCCTCTTTATTTTTGCTATTTTCCTCTTCTCTTTATTTTCTTTCTTCTTCTTTGGGATTCTTGGCCTTTCATTTTTTACTATTATGTTTTAAAATTTGTCTTTTACTTTAGTGGTCCTTTTGTTTTATTTTATTTTGATCTCTGTTTTCAATTTCTGGTCTCTGACCTCATCAGAATCATCTAAGATGAAATTTATTTAGGTTGTCATTGATATTCTTGACTCAGCCCGCTCATATAGCAACTCTGAACTGAGCAAAATGACTAGAAGGAAGAACTCACCACACACACACACACACACACACACACACACACAAAGAATCAGAAAGAGTACTCTCTGCCACAGAGTTACAGAATTTGGATTACAATTCGATGTCAGAAAGCCAGTTCAGAAGCACAGTTATAAAGCTACTGGTGGCTCTGGAAAAAAGCATAAAGGAATCAAGAGACTTCATGACTGCAAAATTTAGATCTAATCAGGCCAAAATTAAAAATCAAATAAGTGAGATGCTATCCAAACTGGAGGTCCTAATGATGAGGATTAATGAGGTAGAGAAAAGAGTGAGTGACATAGAAGACAAGTTAATGGCAAGGAAGGAAGCTGAGGAAAAAAAGAGAAAAACAATGAAAAGACCAGAGGAAAGGTTCAGGGAAACAAATGATAGACTCAGAAGGAAAGATCTACATTTAATTGGGGTTCCAGAGAGTGCCGAGAAGGACAGAGGGCCAGAAAGCATATTTGAACAAATCATAGTTTAGAACTTCCCTAATTGGAGAAGGAAACAGGCATTCAGATCCAGGAGATAGAGAGGTTCCCCCCAAAATCAATAAAAACCATTCAACACCTAGATGTTTAATAGTGAAACTTACAAATTCCAAAGATAAAGAGAAAATCCTTACAGCAGCGAGAGACAAGAGATCTCTAAATTATATGGGGAGAAATATTAGATTAACAGCAGACCTCTCCACAGAGACCCGGCAGGCCAGAAAGTGCTGGCAGGATATATTCAGGCCCTAAATGAGAAGAACATGCAGCCAAGAATACTTTATCCAGCAAGGCTCTCATTCAGAATAGAAGGAGAGATAAAGAGCTTCCAAGATAGGCAGAAACTGAAAGAATATGTGACCACCAAACCAGTTCTGTGAGAAATATTAAGGGGGACCCTGTAAAAGGAGAGGAAGCCCAAAGAAATTATCCACAAAAACACGGACTGAATAGGTACTACAATGACACTAAATTCATATCTTTCAATAGTAACTCTGAATGTGAATGGGCTAAATGATCCCATCAAAACACACAGGGTTTCAGACTGGATAAAAAACAAGACCAAATCTATTTGCTGTCTACAAGAGACTCATTTGAGACCTAAGGACACCTCCAGCCTGAAAATGAAAGGTTGGAAAACCATGTACTATTCAAATGGTCCTCAAAAGAAAGCTGGGGTAGCAATTCTCATATCAGATAAATTACAGTTTATCCCAAAGACTCTAGTAAGAGGTGAAGAGGGATACTCTATCATACTTAAAGGATCTATCCAACAAGAGGACCTAACAATCATAAATATTTATGCCCCTAATGTGGGAGCTGCCAAGTATACCAACCAATTAATGACCAAAGTAAAGACATACTTAAATAATAATACACTAATAGTAGGAGACTTCAACATGACACTTTCTGCAAGTGACAGATTCTCTAAGCACTACATCACCAAAGAAACAAGAGCTTTAAATGATACACTGGACCAGATGAATTTCACAGATATATACAGAACTTTGCATCCTAATGCAACTGAATACACATTATTCTCAAGTGCACATGAAACTTTCTCCAGAATAGACCATGTACTGGGTCACAAATCAGGTCTCAACTGATATCAAAAGATTGGGATTGTTCCCTGCATATTTCCAGACCATAATGCTTTGAAACTAGAACTCAATCACAAGAAGAAATTTGAAGAAACTCAAACACATTAAAGAGTATCCTAATAAAGAAAAATGGGATATCAGAGTTACAGTAGTAAATGAAACTGCTTTGAGTTTCAACGTCTTAGAGGAAGGAAAAAGAGAATAATAGGGAAGCATTAACTTTGGTTGAAGGTAATGTTTGCCCTTTAATCTTTCACTCATGGTCTGCTAGTGAAAAGGAAGTAAATGAGATTCTTTTGTGTAACTTTGTCATTTCGTTGTATTACCAAATAGCTGAGGTTTTGATCCCGAGGTGTTTCGCAAGTATGTTTGGTAAGCACGGTAAAGAGAAGTTAGCAGGAGTGGTGATAGTCTGTGTGTGGGGACTGGCAGGGGATAATTTGTTTTAGGGGAAGATGCCCAAATTTTAAACTTCTGAATGAACTGTGTGAAACGGAAAAAAAAAGAGTATCCTACTAAAAGATGAATGGGTCAACCAGGAAATTAGAGAAGAATTAAAAATATTCATAGAAACTAATGAAAATAAAGATATAACCGCTCAAAATCTTTGGGATACAGCAAAAGCAGTCCTAAGAGGGAAATACATCGCAATAAAAGCATCCCTCAAAAATTGGAAAAAACTAAAATACACAAGCTACACCTGCACCTAAAGGAACTGAAGAAAGACCAGCAAATAAAACCTACACCAAGCAGAAGAAGAGAGTTAATAAAGATTCTAGCAGAACTCAATGAAATAGAGACAAGAAGAACTGTGGAACAGATCAACAAAACCAGGAGTTGGTTCTTTGAAAGAATTAATAAGATGGATAAACCATTAGCCAGCTTTATTAAAAACAAAAGAGAAAAGACTCAAATTAATAAAATCACAAATGAAAAAGGAGAGATCACAACCAATACCAAGGAAATACAAACTATTTTAGAAATGTATTATGGACAGCTATATGACAATAAATTAGGCAATCTAGAAGAAATGGACGCATTACTGGAAAGCCACAAACTAACAAAACTGGAACAGGAAGAAATAGAAAACCTGAACAGGCCAAATACCAGGGTAGAAATTGAAACAAGTCATCAAAAACCTCCCAGGACACAAAAGTCCAGGGCCAGATGGCTTCCCAGGGGAATTCAATCAAACGTTTAAAGAAGAAACAATACCTATTCTACTAAAGCTGTTCTGAATGATAGAAAGGAATGGAATACTTCCAAACTTGTTTTATGAGGCCAGCAGCACCAGACAAAGACCCTACCAAAAAGGTGAATTATAGACCATATCCCTGATGAACAATATGCAAAAATTCTCAACAAGATACTAGCCAATAGGATCCAACAGTACATTAAGAAGATTATTCACAATGACCAAGTGGGATTTATCCCCGAGATGGAAGGTTGGTTCAACACTCATAAAACAGTCAACGTGATAGATCATATCAACAAGAGAAAAAAGAAGAATGATATGATCCTCTCAATAGATGCAGAGAAAGCATTTGACAAAATACAGCATCCATTCCTGATCAAAACTCTTCAGAGTGTAGGGATAGAGGGAACATTCCTCAGCATCTTACAAGCTATCTATGAAAAGCCCATAGCAAATATCATCCTCAATGGGGAAACACTGGGAGTCTTTCCCCTAAGATCAGGAACACGACAGGGATGTCCACTGTCACCACTGCTATTCCACATAATACTAGAAGTCCTAGCCTCAGCAATCAGGCAACCAAAAGAAAAAAAAGGCATTCAAATTGGCAAAGAAGAAGTCAAACTCTCCCTCTTTGCAGATGACATGATACTGTACATAGAAACCCCAAAAGACTCCACCCCAAGATTGCTAGAACTCATACAGCAATTTGGCGGTGTGGGATACTGCCCAGAAATATTACAGGATACAAAATCAATGCCCAGAAATCAGTGGCATTTCTATACACTAACAATGAGACTGAAGAAAGAGAAATTAAGAAGTTAACCCCATTTACAATTTCACCCAAAAGCATAAGGTACCTAGGAATAAACCTAACGAAAGAGGTAAAGGATCTATACCCTAAAAACCACAGAACACTTCTGAAAGAAATTGAGGAAGACACAAGAGATGGAAAAATATTCCATGCTCATGGATTGGAAGAATTAATATTGTGAAAATGTCTATGCTACCCAGGGCAATTTACATGTTCAATGCAATCCCTATCAAAATACCATGGACTTTCTTCAGAGAGTTGGAACAAATCATCTTAAGATTTTTGTGGAATCAGAAAAGACCCCAAATAGCCAGGGGAATTTTGAAAAAGAAAACCAGAGCCGGGGGCATCACAATGCCGGATTTCGAGTTGTACTACAAAGCTTGATCATCAAGATAGTGTGGTACTGGCACAAAAACAGACACATAGATCAATGGAACAGAACAGAGAACTCAGAAATGGACCCTCAACTCTATGGTCAACTAATATTCAACAAAGCAGGAAAGACTATCTCCTGGAAAAAGGACAGTCTCTTCAATAAATAGTGCTGGGAAAATTGGACAGCTACGTGCAGAAGAATGAAACTAGACCATTCTCATATACCAGACACAAAGATAAACTCAAAATGGATGAAAGATCTAAATGTGAGACAAGAATCCATCAAAATCCTAGAGGAGAACACAGGCAACACCCTTTTTGAACTCAGCCACAGCAACTTCTTGCAAGATACATCTATGAAGGCAAGGGAAACAAAAGCAAAAATGAACTATTAGGACTTCATCAAGATAAAATGCTTCTGCACAGCAAAGGAAAATGTCAGCAAAACTAAAAGACAACCTACGGAATGGGAGAAGTTATTTGCAAATGACATACCAGATAAAGGGCTAATATCCAAGATTTATAAGAACTTATTAAATTCAACAGCAAAGAAACAAACAATCCAATCATGAAATGGGCAAAAGACATGAAAAGAAATTTCACCAAAGAAGACATAGACATGGCCAACATGCACATGAGAAAATGCTCCGCATCACCTGCCATCAGGGAAATACAAATGAAAACCACAATGAGATACCACTTCACATCAGTGAGAATGGTGAAAATTAACAAGACAGGAAACAACAAATGTTGGAGAGAATGTGGAGAAAAGGGAACCCCCTTGCCCTGTTGGTGGGATCTGTGAACAGGTACAGCCACTCTGGAAAACTGTGTGGAGGTTCCTCAAAGGGTTAAAAATAGACCTGCCCTATGACCCAGCAACTGCTGGGAATTTACCGCAAAGATCTAGATGCAGTGAAAAACCAAGACACCTGCACCCCAATGTTTATAGCAGCAATGTCCACAATAGCCAAACTGTGGAAGGAGCCTCGGTGTCCATTGAAAGATGACTGGATAAAGAAGATGTGGTGTACGTACACAATGGAATATTACTCAGCCATTAGAAATGACAAATACCCACCATTTGCTTTGACGTGGATGGAACTGGAGGGTACTGTGCTGAGTGAAGTAAGTCAATCGGAGAAGGACAAACATTATATAGTCTCATTCATTCGGGGCATATAAAAAATTAGTGAAAGGGATTAAAGGGGAAAGTAGAGAAAATGAGTGGGAAATATCAGAGAGGGAGACAGAACATGAGAGACTCCTAACTCTGGGAAACCAACAAGGGGTAGTAGAAGGGGAGGTGGGTGGGGGATGGGATAACTGGGTGACGGGCACTGAGGGGAGCACTTCACTGGATGAGATCTGGTGTTATACTATATGCTGGCAAATCGAACTCTAATAAAAAATTTAAAAAAATAAAATAGAATAACATATTAATAGAATATCAGAAAGTTTTACAAAATCAAAGTTAGGAGACACATTTGTTTTCAATAATGAACTCACATGTTTATTATTAAAGCTCTTTTTTATTAATTCTATACATTTAATTGGATGAGCACTGGATATTATACTATATGTTGGCAAATTGGATTTAAATCAAAGAAATGTATAAAAAATTCTACACATTCCCCCTACTTCTCTGTAGACATCTTCATAAAATTAGATTCATGCACAAGAAAAGAGAGACTTATACAGCCACCAGATAGAGCAAGCGCTAGAGAGAATTATTATTTCTTCATCTTAATCACAGGGTAAGGATAAAGGCAGCCCAAGTTTTGCAACGGGTCCTTATCCCTTTTCCAATCTTCCTTGGACAGGATGCATTATATATTGTAAAAACATATGTCAGGTTTTATTACTTAAACCATAGGGATTAGGGGCTTGGCCATTTTCCAGAAAAAGGAGCACTCAGTAAATGCCTCTTGCACTTAGAGGATCTTATTTTTTTTATTTTATTTTTAAGTGGGCTTGAACTCATGAACCTGAGATCAAGACCTGAGTTGAAATCAGGAGTTGGACACTTAACCAACCAAGCCACTCAGGTGCCCCAAGAATTCTTATTTTTTATAAAGTCACATTTTGGAATTTAAATCATGCTCTAACATATTGTTTTGTTTTAAAAAAGTAAATGCTTTTAAAAATCGCTTTAACAAAACTATGACACTTTATATTTTAAATTTTACTTCTCTATTTAAGAAAAGTTTTATAATGGGGAAACATGATAATTATTAGATGGGAAATTAAAAACAATAAAGCCCTAAGGAAGTAATGAAATTATAACAAAAACAGCTAATGAAATCATTGTTATTACAGGTACCCACATCCATATCTGAAATTCTGAGGTTGAATTTATTCACAGGAAATGAAAGTGGATTATCCCTCCCTATAATGATTTCCCAAGTAGAATGCTTTCACAGCATGTAGTGCATTGGATTGTGGAAGGAAAATATTAGAATTGATTTTAATATTTATTGCATATCTGACATTAGAAAGAATTTAAGCTTTATTAACATTTAATAAATGATTGACAGCTCTTCTCTCTTTTTCTGCATGTCAGATGGTTTGTACTGCAAAGACACTCTACAAAGAAGGATTACATGGCTTCTAGAGAGCACTACCTCAAAATATGAAAAAATTACTTAATGGATTTATGCAGAACTCCCACTTCTGGCCATGACAAAGGAACTGATTCTGCACTTGCCTTCCAAAAAGTAAGTATTAAAGAGGAAACAATATATAAGTTGATTCTTAGCAAATATTCAATCCTAGATGGTTCAGGATTGCAAAAATTAAAAGAAGCATGTGGGGTGAGCCCACAACCACTCCAGGTATTGGTTCATCAACCTGAGCATTCAACTGAGATCACAGAAAGGCCACACTTTAGGAAGAAGATCAAACAACAGAACAAGGGCTATCATATGGGACTACTTTCAAAATTAAAAGATCTTATAACAAGTTTTTTTTTTTAAAAAAAAGGAAGGGGGAAGCATGGTATACTTAAAATCATCTGACACCTCCTAAACAAAAATCGCTGAATTAAGATATGTATGTTATTATATATTAATAGCATAATGTATAATTAATATATATTTTACATATATAAAGAGAGAAACAAAAACAGAGAGAGAATAACTATACTTACCATAACCACTGTGTAGCATAACATTAAATAATTACTAATGATGTGAAAAGAGCAGAAAATATGACCTAACATCAAGAAAAAGACCAGCCAGGGGATCCCTAGGTGGCTCAGCGGTTTAGTGCCTGCCTTCAGCCCAGGGAATGATCCTGGAGTCCCGGGATCGAGTCCCACATCGGGCTCCCTGCATGGAGCCTGCCTGCTTCTCCCTCTGCCTGAGTCTCTGCCTCTCTCTCTCTCTCTCTCTCTCTCTCTCTGTGTGTGTGTGTATCTCTAATGAATAAATAAATAAAATCTTTAAAAAACATTGTGTATTTGTCAAAAAAAAAAAAAAAAGAAAAAGACCAGCCAGTAGAAATAAAATGACCACAACATTGGAATTAGCAGATCATGATTTAAGGATGTTATAATGAACATACTCCAGAAAAAAAATAAAAAAGAAAATAAACATACTCCAGGACTTAAAGGAAAATAAGATCATAAAGAACAAAATGACTGAGAAACTCAGAAGGAAAGGTACATTCTTAAAAGGGAAAATGGATCTTTGAAAGGTGCCTGTGTGGCTCAGTTGGACTCTTGGTTTGTGTTGGACTCTCGGTTTTTGGCTTAAGTTATGATCTTAGGGTGGTGGAACCTAGCGCAATGTGGAGTCTGCTTGTCTTTCTCTCTCTGCTCCTTCCACCCACCCTACCCCCAAATAAATAACTAAAATATTTTTTAACAAAAGGATAATGGATATTTGAGATCTGAAAAGTAAAACAGGTGAAATGAAAATTTCATTTATGTTTAATAGTAGATTGAAAACTGCAGAAGAGAGTGTTAAAAAACTTCAACACAGTCAAACATAAATTTGGGTGTAACTAAAACATTGCGTACAAATAAATTTATGTCTGTGCATACATGTATAAAAAATAAATTTAGAAATCCATGGTCTGTACTTCTCTAGGGAAAAAGAAAAAAAAACAGCAGCATAAACTCAAAGCAAATGTAAAGAAGGATATTATGCAAAAAAAAAAGCAGAAATTAAGGAAAAAATACAAACACAAAATTAACAGTCAAAAGTTGGTTTTGGGAAAATATTAATAATAAACTCTCAGCAGACTGATCAAAAAAAAGAAAAAGAAAAAAAATAAGGCATGCATCACCAACATCAGGAAGAAAACTGAAATCATTTTACACATAATAAAGATATTTTTAAAACTGTACATTATAATTTCTGTTATGAACATAAACATATAAACCTATGTGTTTATGAAGAACTTTATGCAAACAATTTAAGTAAATTGGACAAATTTCTTCAAACATACAAATTAACCAAAATTAACATAAAACACAATTAATAAAATATTTTCTCAAATAATTGTATGTTTAACAAGTTGAATTTGAAAAAAAAAAAAAAGCCTCTATGCAAAGAAAAGCCCAGACTCATTTGGTCTATTGTTTTGTTTTGTTTTGTTTTGTTTAATAGGATAAAAAAAATGTTCAGCTTTGTTGACATGTAATTGACATATAATACTGTGTACATTTAAGGTGTACAACATGTTGACTTGAGACACATATATTGCAAAATAATTCCCACCACAGCCCTGGCTAATACTTACATCATATCACTATATCACCTAACTACCATTTCTTTTTTGTAATGTATAACATTGAAGATCTACTGTCTAGCAACTTTCTAGCATATAATACAGTATTATTAATTCTAATCACTGTGCTGTATATTAGATGCCCAGAACTTATTTCATCTTGTAACTGGAAGTTTTATTATTTGAGTTCATGAGTTCAAGCCCACTTAAAAATAAAATTAAAGAGATAAGAATCCTCTAAGTGCAGGAGGCATTACACTTCCTCCTTCCCCCAACCTCCTGCCCTTGCTAACCACAGGCATCTATTTCTATGAGTTTGCCCTTGTTTAGATTTCATATATACGTGATATCACCCAGTATTTCTTTCTCTGGCTGAATTGGCTGAATTGTTTGTTTTGTTTTGTGTTGTGTTTTTTTTTTTTTTTTTTCCGGAAGACAGGATGATAATGCATAATTTAATGGCTTTTAAAACACTATTGGATTCTTGACTTACCTTAAATAATTCTCATTTCTTTTTTTTTAAATAATTCTCATTTCTAAAGTTGCTTTTGATATTCTCTAGTCTTAGTTATATTTCAAGCTAAAAGGAAGCTTCTGAAACTGAGTTGTGCGCTAAATCTCATGATACTAATTGTCCCTTTCTTCTTTCATAAATACTCTCTGCTCCTTAGACTAATGGGGCAGTAAAATCTTCCTTGTTCAGCCTCCCTGGGGTGACAGTTACTGCACCATCTCTGCTGCCAGTCTATGGCCAATCCATGACATGACTGGAGGAGCAAACGTTTAAACACTTAAATAAAACAGCAGTGGTTCTCATTATTCTGGTACATTCTTTGGGCTATTTCAGGCTTTGCCCACTGAGTTCATCCTTGTGAGCTGGTTTCAGGGCAGCCTGTCTCCTAAGTGCATAGGCATCTCAGAAAGCCACAAGCCTCATTTCACGAAACCATATGCCCATCACTGCCCAGATACGTTCTCCCCTCTGAGAGAAATGAAATTAACTGGGGCCACACTTTCCCTCAGCCTGATGACAGTAAGAATTAAACTCCCTTCCTCCAGAGAGCACCAATTCTATGGGAAAGCTTTCTCACTCTGTCTATGTGTGCTGTCATTTAATTCAATTAAATCCACAGCTTTTCACCTTTTAGCTTTAATGAAGCTTTACCCTTTACCTCTCTCCATACCATAATAGCTCCAACCGGGATAATTCAAGACCTCTTCTCACCAGGGCTTACCTCCAAGGGCTCCTTGATTTGGAGAAAGGGCTTTGGTCCTTGAGGTATTCACTCTTTCATATTCCAGTTGGCTTGAGTAACCCTCCGACTATGTTGGAAATGAAGGTAATAAGAAAAATTATATTTCAGTAGAGCTAAAATTAAAATATTGATTGCTGTATAATTTATGTGTGAACACAGAGCCATCTTTCTTCTTTCATTACAAGTCCAAAAGATTCAAATTGACTCTACTTTCACATGCACTTCATGCTGTATTTCTCTTAAATGCAAGAATTAAGTGCTCCATACTTCCCATCAACATCTTGAAGGACACTCCTGAGAATAAACACACTGCTGCTTTACTTTGTTTATTAATTCTCTTCTTCTTGAGGGAACTGAACCACATACTATCTATATTGCATAAGCACTACTTTATTTGCAAACCTTTATGAGATTTTCACTTAATAAACCTTGACACATTTTACAGTCGGAGAAATTAATAGCCACCTGAGAGCAACTTCAGGGGGTCGTGTTTGAAGGAACAGCTACTCCCACTCCAGGTCTGGTGACACTCCTGAGTGTCCCTAATTATCACACGGGCTCTTGTGAAATTCTAAAATGACTCTCAGAAGAAAATTAATTTTAATTAGCCCTAATTTTGAAAAATACATCCTGTACAACACTTTCATGGCCGAAACGTCTGCAATCAAACATGGAACGTCATATTGCTGAAACCATATGTCGGGAGGCAATTCAATTCCGTGAACATGGTTTGAGCACCTACTTTGTACAAGGTCCTGAATCAGCCCCGGCGAATGTCCAAAGATGTATTAGAAATAGTCACTGCTACTGAGAACTTAAACCCTTATGGGGGAACATAAGCATATAAATAACTAAGTAAACCAAGAGAAAATTAATTTGCTAAATACAACTTTCGCCATGGGAGTGCTGAGGAAGGAACAATTAATTCTGATGGAACGTGCCAAATAAGTCCTTGAGGAGCAAGTCAAATGGCATCTTGGCTCTGGAAAGTAAACAGGATGCTAGTGAGTTGATAATGGGGGGATGGAGGGGCGATACTCTGAGAAGGCATCAGGGGCGATACTCTGAGAAGGCATCTGTTGCTTCTAACCGAGCAAGTGCAAAGGCCCAGAGAACTTTATAAAATTATGATGTAGAAGCTTATGAGAATATAATGATTTTGAAAAACTTGAAAAATGATTTTGTCTTTAAAATTAGCACAAACCATGCATGGGATAATTCATAATCACATATATGTCTTCCCCCCAATTAGCCAATATCCAACTCGGTTGGAGAGCTTTTGAAATGTGGGCATGAGTTCTGGTGATTTGTGTTAGTAAGTGGAGGTGTCAGCATATATTAATGCTATTAAATGTATTATTATTAATTAATTAATCACCAAAAATGTGTCCTGAGCACCTGCCATGTATATAGCACCATGTAGGAGCTGTCTATTTTAAATAAAGATAGAATTCCATGTAACATCCTTTGACTTTTCATCCTTTCTCTTCTCAGTTCAGAATCTCCTACACATCTCTAAACCCAGCCTGCTCCTTTTGCCATACATTATGCTTGCCTATGTATTTCTTCGTCTGGCAAAGTATCATATTTGATTAAGAGGCCAAGTTACATTATATAAGGAAGTAACATTATTTATATAGAGAATTTATTAATATATCATGTATGGGTGTATATTGATTATTACGAACAAAATAGAGACCCCCTAATAGAGGCCCACAGGAGTTTATTGTAGGGCTCTGTGTGTGTGTGCATATATTATAGGCATCTTGAAAATCATTGGTATCAGGCAGTCCCAGGTGGCTCAGCAGTTTAGTGCTGCCTTCAGTCCAGGGCGCGATCCTGGAGACCCAGGATCGAGTCCCATGTCAGGCTCCCTGCATGGAGCCTGCTTCTCCCTCTGCCTGTGTCTCTGCCTTTCTCCCTCTCTGTGTCTCTCGTGAATAAATAAATAAATAAATAAATAAATAAATAAATAAAATCTTAAAAAAAAAAAAACAGTGAAAATCATTGGTATGAACAGTTTCCATTCCATTGTATTCATCCCAAAGGAAGGGAGGCAGGACTAGTCTGCCAAAGGAGGAAACCCAGGGAAAACGTGCATGGCAATGCCCTTTAAACGTTTGAAAGACTATTAGTGTGGAATATGTTGATTAGGTAGCAGTCAAAGGGAAGTAAATTCTGGCTCAATAGATAAAATCAACCACCGATAGTTAGAGCCATGAATCAATGGTAAGTGAAATCTCGTAAGATAGTGTCTGCTGCTGAAATATACACAGAGTATAAATATTCAGCAGCAGAAGTATTGGGGCAGGTATTATCCCAGTGTCCTCTTTGGGGAATTGACCTTAAGTATCTGAATATGAAATTCAACTATAACATCTCATAATTTTATGCTATGTACATGGCACATCCCACCTTTTTACCTATTATTTGCCCATATCATTGGAATGACTCTCCCTTGTAGCTAGTTTATATAGATCCCAGGGTGGGATCTGTCCCTGAAGCTTCCTCCCACACTGACTTTCATGTAACGCCAGCCTTGGTCCCTTCGAAACTCAAACCTGTCTTCATGCTCTAAACCATGGTTGGTATATACTATGTCCTGAGGATATAGTCTGCTGCCTGTTTATATAAATAATGTTTTAGGGGATCCCTGAGTGGCTCAGCGGTTTAGCTCCTGCCTCTGGCCCAGGGCGCAATCCTGGAGTCCCAGGATCGAGTCCCATGTCAGGCTCCCTGCATGGAGCCTGCTTCTCCCTCTGCTTGTGTCTCTGCCTCTCTCTCTGTCTCTCTCTAGGTCTATAATAAATAAATAAATAAATAAATAAATAAATAAATAAATAAATAAATCTTTTAAAAAAATAATGTTTTATTGGAACACGGCCATTTTCATTCATTTATGTGTTATCTGTGGCAGAGTGGACCAGCTACAGCAGAAAGGGTATGCCCCACAATGTGAAACGTTCTCTATCAGGCAATAGACAAAACATGTTTGCTAACCTCTGCCGTAAACCACATCTCAATGCTCCCTCAGGAAGGGTTTTCTAATTCTCACTCCCCAGTGCTTCCAAACCCCCAGAAGAATTTTGTTGATATTGTTAAATGTGAAATTAAATAAATGTGACTCATCTCCTTACTCCATCATTTTACTTTCCCTCTCTTTGTTTCCAATCCACATCCTAGAATAAGCAAGAGCCACTGCACAGAAAACAAACATGAGTGTACCTGGGACCTGATCTTGAAATTCACTTCCGGGGAGATGTCATGCATGGAGAAGCATTTCTGTTACTCCAAGTAGTAGAACACAATGCATTTTCCAATATTATCATAATTATAAGAGTCAATTCAGTTCTATAGTTTTATTTGCTTAATGTGATAACAGACACAAAATGTCTACCTTATACTCTGTGTTTCAGTGTCCTAAAGAAATAAGGTTGTGCTGAATGACCCAATATATAAAAATACATATATTTTACAAAATATGACAAAATACAGTTAGTTGTCAGTCATTGTTCTAGTAACTTGTATATTTTACATGTATTGTGTCTCCGTTGCAACTAGAGCAGAAATTCCCTGCCCTGAGTAGTAAGATGGACATGGAAGCTCCCCTCTTTTGCTGTGTTTAGAAAGATTGCCAACAGTTCCCTATCAAACTCGCACAACTTGTTCTGCATCCCCAATTCCCACTACAGTAGGATATAGTAATTTATGACATGACCCTACTGACATAATCCAAATTACATGTTATTATCACATTTTAACACTCTAGAAATAATATGGGATACCGCTCTGAGATTTCTGCAGCTGCTGTTGTGGAATGCTAACTATAAAGGCTGGCGTCCTGCTGAAAAGTCAAGTGGTGTATTTTTATTCTAACTCGGTCCCTTTCTTCTTCCCTCAGCATTCCAATCCTCTTCTGTCCTTTACCAAAGATGATCAGTCTTCTCTGGTAGCGTGAATAGCTTTGAGTGAGCAATTAAGCCTAAAATCAAGAAATGCTCTTTAAGATTATTCTGTTCCCCCTCTGCCAGACATAAACTTAGTTGATACTTCAAGCTTTCTCTGGAGTTTTATGCTGACCTTGGATCACCACAAGCAATTAGGTCAGTGTATTAAAAATAACTGTCTGCCTTTTGGGATTTAAAAACAGGCCAGCACTTTGGTGCCAGTGCTTCTATTTTTTATTGCAGTGTGATGAAAGATAATGATATTGGAGAATCCAATACCCTTTCCACTGAAACATGCTTCTGTTCACATGTTCACTGTTCTGCAAAAGGGGAGGCCTCTTCTCCTTGAGTCAAAGTGTGGGATGAATCACTCACAGGCTCCAGAGCCACACTACCGGGGCTCTGGGCAAGGTACTTCACCCCACAGTGCCTCAGTTTCTAATCTCTACATGGGATGATAGGACACACTTTGTATGGTTGTTGTTATAAAGATGAAATGAGCTAACCCACTTAAGTGCTCATGCGGTGTCTGGCACTACGTGTTCAACTTAAACTACCCCTATCACTGTTTCTGTTATTCTTGTCCTGAGAGAATTTGTGTTTCTTTGGGTCCCGTCAGCTTTGATTCTTCATTTCTGTAATGGGAATAATACACCTACTTTGAAACAATTATTTTGAATAATAAAATCTAACTGGCTTTAGAATAAATAATCACAGGTGAACAAACAGGAGCAATTTCGCATGCCAGAAATGGGTGGAGAGGCTTGGATACTCCCAGGGAAAGAGAGCAATTCTCACCAGGCTTATTCTGTCATAGGAAGAATAAATACTTCTCACAGTGAATAAAAAAGTGTTTCTTTTGTGTTGACAACAATCTCAACACTGCCTCAGCGGTCCAAGAATTGAGCAGGTTTTATTTTAACATTTTTCCATGTGACTGAGCTAGGAGATAAAGATGTGTCCAAATCATCTGGCATTTTGAAATAGGAACAATGTTCATTTGAAATAAAGTGACTGTTGACTTGAAAATGAAGCTGCCACTAGTGTTCCAAAATGTTCTCATAGGTTTCTATGAAAATGCCCAATTATGGTTTTTTTCCTAAACAATTTTGTTTACATTTTATACAAAGACTAATAAATTCTTGTCATTATTGGAAGAAAATTATGGGCTTTCCTTTCTCTCAGTCATTGTTTTGTGGTTCTCTTGTTACAAATCTAACATTTGCTTATCATGAGGTTTTGCAAAGCTAGTGTTTCAATTCAGAAATTTTTCCTAATAGTACACTTTCAAGATTCACACTTACATATGCATGTATGTATTGGTATATGGGTACTTATGCAAACTCGTATTTTTCTACCAAGTTTCTTTGCTTTTATTCTTCTAATGTTTCCTGGTGAGAAAAAGAAAAATGAAAAAGCAAAGGAATGCTACAAGAGGGCATACTGGTTTTCCTTTGCAGTAGGAAATAATAATTAAATGGTTACAAGCTCCCCCTTTCCCACTTTCTGCTTTCTGTTCTAGGTGGATTGGCCTTTCCTTGCTAATGGGTCTCACCAGGCCCCATCATACATCAGAGCTCTTTTGCAAATATTTCTTTTCATCAGCCCACACTTTCCCAAGTCCCATCTGTCTTTCCCTTGTGCAAATCTTATGCATCCTTCATTAGAGAAGACTCCACGATGCCCTTTTTAGAAAAAGTTACCCTATGGCCTAACACAGGGGCTAAATTTCTTCTTAGATCTTTCATATGAATAATTGCATATAATTTGTGTCATCTTTTTGGTTAATGCAGGGAACATATATTTGTTAACTGAGTATATTATTCATTAAGGAAATGATTCTTAACTCTCTTGGCCCAGAACCAACCACAGTACTTCTGTTTACATTCAATGAGCAGGAATTATCTAGATTCAAGGGAACTAAGCCTATGAGCTATAGTTCCTATTAGGGCAGCCATTTCTCACTCACTCTTCCTTTATGGAAACAAATGAATTATTGGAGGCCAGGAATATTGGGCTGCAGTTTACTAATGACCAACATGAATAAAACCTAAAAAAAGTTGTATGTGATAGAATTACTACTGAGCAATGTAAGAAAAACAAATAATATCAACACTAAAATTACATCTTAAATTTGTGTTGGGCTTTTGCTTTTCAAATAGATTTTGCATTCACCACCACATTTTATCTTTTAGAGAATGAGGAAGATGATTTCCAGAAAGATTAACAACAAATCCAAGATTATTCAGCTTCTAAGGTGCCAATCAGGTACTTGAAAATCAAGATTCCAGATGCAGTTGTTATTACTCTTTCTAAAGGAATTCAGTTAACTTTCTTTCTAAAATTAATCATCATACTCTGTACCTTGAGAATTACAAGACAGCCACTTTTCTCTGCAGCAGAACAACACACGAGGATGAGGACTTAGAGCATATGACTCCACTGAGGCTAGTGCTGAGATAAATCTTTCCTAAAAAGTCAAACAAATACAGATAAGTAATGTCTATTTTATAAAAAAGTACAAATTATTAGTAGCCACATTTATGTTTTGGGAAACTGAAGTTCAGAATGCTTAAGAATCTAGTTTAAGATCATACAGTTAAATGAGGAAGTTGAAATTCAAATTCAGCATTTTCAACAGACTCCCATTATACCAGCAAGTAGGGGATTTATTATCCTGTATACATAGAACCAATGTTCTTTTCCAAATATTTGTAACTTTTCATTTACACTCAAGGATAGCATTTGAGCATAGAAATCCTTTGGATTACATGTTCAGCACATACTGAAAAATCTAGAAAAGCAATAACAAGTAGACTCAGATTTATGTAGATGTACATCTCATGGCTCTATTCTTGGTAAGTATTGGGCAAATGAAATCTCCGTAGTTTCATGAAAGATTTTATTTTATTTTATTCAAATATTATTTTAGAGAAAGAAAGAATGAAAGCAAGAGCAGGGGGAGAGGGATAAACAGACTCCCTGCTGAGCAGGGAACCTGATTCAGGAGTCAATTCCAGGACCCTGACATCTTGACCTAGGTCACAACCAAGAATCAGATACTTAACCGATTAAGCCACCCAGGTGCCCCTCCATGAAAGATTTTAGAGGAGTAGAACAACATAGAGATTCTTGTCTACTCTTAAAGATTGCAATGGTTAGCTATTCATAGACCAGTATGCAGAAATTTACTGGTATAATAAACTTAGTGATCAAAGAAATGAATTTAAATTAGCTACAGTTCAAATGGAGATGTTTAGGATGTATAATCAGCAAGCATGAGCAATAATGCTACCAAAATTATGAGTAACCTTATCTCCTCTTTTAAGAACTGTCAGGAAGGATAAATTACATGGGCATTGTACTTGCAGATTCCCTAGACAAGGAAATCTACCCAGATTTATAAAGTTAATTTTGTCCTAAATTAGGAACTTTGGGCTTGTCCTATGAGAGACAGTGATATTTCTAATGGGTCGTTTTGCAAATCTTCAATGATTAAAGAGATTTTGACTCTGGAAAATTCACAGTGGCACACACATCAAAAGTAAGTAACTCATCATCTCCTTCAATTCATATCAGTGAATGGGAATTTATCAATATGAATTGAGAATGACAGGAATACCAAACAATTCCTATGTCTAAGTAAGATCCTTGAAAGAAAAGGACCTTCTCAAATACTATTTTTTCTTGTTCATTAGAATTTCATCTAAACCAAAGCTAATATTTGTTTAGGAATCAGAAGAACAGAGCTCTATCTGCTTAATCTCATTTTTTTCATCTTTTTAAAATTTTTTTAAAATTTTTTTATCCTTAATGAAAACACTTGCCATGCATTATCTGGGTAACCGGAAATTATGAAAATTATAGGGAGGGCATAATCTCTAACCAATTAGAAAAGTACTCTGAGAGAGTACTGTACTCTTCACTGCAGGCACTGGCACCCAATCATAACATGAGACAATTGCAACACAATTTATTTTCCACATTTGAAAATGCATTTTCTTGGGGCTTCTGGGTACTGGGTAGCTCAGTAAGTTAAGTGTCTGACTTTGACTCAGGTCATGGTCACAGAGTCATGAGACTGAGCTCCACATATGGCTCCTTGCGCAACAGGGAGTCTACTTGTCCTTCTACATCTCTCCCCCTCTTGTACTCAAATAAATACATAAAATCTTTAAAAAAATGAATTTTATTTTTTCAGATTATTTTTAGAGCAATTTTAGCTTTACATAAAATTGAGAACGAGGTAAAAATTTCTCATATATATCTCTTGGCCCTGCACATACATAACTTCCCCCATTATCAAGCATTACTCTCATGTTTGAATGTGAGAATGGAACATTTTTTACCAAGGATAAATCTTCATTGATGCATCATTATCACTCAAAGTCTGTACTTTATCTTAGGATTTACTATTGGTGGTGTGCTTTTCATTAGGTAGACAAAATATAATGATACATTGTTAGAATATCAAAGTATTTTTACTATCTTAAAGATCATGTATGTTCAGTCTATTCATCTTTCCTTTCCATGCTTAGAAACCACAGATTTTTTTATTGTCTGTGCTGTTTTGATTTTTCCCAAATGTTAAATAGTTGGGATCATACAGTCTGTAGACTTCTCAGTTTGGATTTTTTTCTCATAGTAATATGCACTTGTTTTCTCCATGTGTTTTCAGGACTTGATAGCTGATTGGTTGATTGATTTGATTTGAATTATATTATTATTCAGCGCTGAATAATATTCCATTGTGTGGATGTACCCCAGTTTATCCATTCATTTACAGAAGGACAGTCTGGTTGCTTCCAAGTTTTACTACTGCAAATAAAGCTGCTATCAGCACCTACGTGCAGGTTTTTGTGCAGTTTTCAACTCCTTAGGGTAAACACCAAGAAGCAAGATTACATGACGTTTGCGTATGTTAAGAGTACATTTAGTTTTGTAAGAAGCCACCAAACTGTCTTCTAAAATGAGTGTAACATTTTGTATTTCTGTCAGCAATGAATGAGTTTCTGTAGCTCTTCCTCTTTGTCAGCATTGCTGTTAACTGTATCCAGATTTTAGTCATTCTAATATGTGTGAAAAGTTTTTCATTCCTGTTTTTATGTGCAGTTCCCCAATAACATAAGCATGTTTGTCACCTCTCTTCTTCACTGATGAAGAATCTTTTAAAGTCCTTGGCCCATATTTAATCAGATTATTTGTTTTCCTGTTGCTGAGTTTTAAGATTTCTTTGTGTATTTTGGATAACAATCCTTTAACATATGTCTTTTGCCAATATTCTCTCCCAGTCTATGGCTTGTCTTCTAACTTTCTTGATGATGTCTTTCACAGAACATAAATTTTTATTTTAATGAAGTCCAGTGTATCGATTACTTTTTTCATGGATTGTGTCTTTGGTGTTGCATCTAAAAAAGTTTCATCATAACCAAGGTTGTCTTGGTTTTTACCTATATTTCAGTTTCTTTTCATTTCTACTCACCTATTTTAATGTTCTCCAAGCCATACACAACAGAGATCAAATTTGATGATTTCTATGGTAGCTTGCTTTATGAGTTTTAAAAGACTAGGATTAAATTTCAAAATATTCATTTCCCATGAGAAACTCACTATCATATTATGGTTTTTCTGGTGTAAGCAACAGAAAACAACATTGTTTAATAGAGAAAAGGAATATTTATATGACACAAAGAAGTTCAGACTTCAAGTTCAAAGGGAAATCTATAACCAGTGCAAAAAGGCATCCACTTCAAGATGGCTCAGATCCAAATGTTTTCACTCCTTATATTACAGCATTGATGATACCATGTCCAAGGAAAAAGTGATAGATGGGACTTCTTTTGAGTGTCACAGTATCACTACTTGCTTATGGAAATGAAGAGCATCTTACTGATTTCTAAGTGTAGCATCAATAATTCATACAGGAGTATTTCCTTAAATTATACTGACCATGTTAATAAAAATAATTTCAGGTAGCATATCATGTGTCTATAGCACTGATAATGACATTGTTGTTTGGGTATTAGTTTTCCATTTATATGTAACAAATCATCTCAGATGTACCAGCTGAAAATGATATCTGCTCATCTTCAAATTCTGTAGCTCTGAAATCTGGGCAGGTTCAATGAAGTTTTCTATTTACTGCATCACAAGGCCAAATTCATTATGGAATCTTCTTCCCTCCCTCCTTTATCTTTTCAAATTATACCAATACTTTAAAATGCTTTCAAGTACAATCTTGAAATATTTGGGACTTCTCTAGTAATCTCTGGTATCTTTCTTCTAACAAAAGGCAGTATACAGTTTGTATCATGCAAAGTTGGACTGTATTAGTATTCTTTTACTCTTCTCAGTTTTTAAAACTAGACTATGAGCTATCACAGAGTGTCTATTTTACATATATTTTATGTCACACAGAGCATTGACCAAAGTTTTAAATACACAGCAGATAGCAGTTGTTAATTTTTCCCTATATACTAATATAAATGAAAATAAAAATATTCCCAACTGAATACTTTCTATTAAACCTCAGATATTCCCTTCATTGTGCACTCAAGGAAGCATTTTTGCAAACTCCTTTGTCATTTATTTTTTCATTCTTTCTCTTTCCTCTCCATAAAATTTTCCCAATTTATAACAAGGTTAAATCTTTAACAGGAAGGTTAACAATTATAATAAGCACATGAAAAAAGACTGATTATGAAAGTCAAAACAAAATTGCAGAAAATTCAGTATCATACAAAAATATCATGTGGATTCCTCACAACCAGCTTTCTGTGCCCTGGGTAGATATATTTTGGAACAAAGTGGTTGGCTTAATAAGATACCTGGCGCTAAATAAAAGGTTTTCAACCTTCAGGGTTTAGCATCTGAACATACTCTTCAGGTGCCAGATTGGCCTGCCCTGGAGTTGATGGGGATTTGATGAACCTGTATGCATGTACAGCATCAATGGATGAAGAGGCAGGGCCTCGGAAGCAGGAAAAGCCACTGAGAAAGAGAACTGATGGAAAATAGCATCAGAATGTACTGTAATATGACAAAATTGATGGATTCAGAGCCAGCCTATTAAGAAACAAGGTTTGAGCCATCAAGCTAAGACATCTGGCCATTTCAGCTTGGCCATATAGTGAAATAAAGGCAGGCCATCCTGGATTCAGCAATATTTGGGATGACTTCAATGATTCCTGATATTTCTATTTCAAGAGTATATCAGAATGGTTCTATGTTTGATGTATCCTTTTCTCTTAATTTTAACCCTTTTTAATAGCAGGGCTATATATTTTGATGGCATATTTCCCCGAGTATAGAGGTCATCTATCAAAGAGAAAATGATATTAGCTCTTTTCTTACAAGAGATTTGAAATAGTGACTAAGATGGCAATATCTAAAAATCTTTTCTACTAAAACAATTGGAACTTTTTCTACCTAAGAATTGCTTATATTTAAGTGGAAAATGCAATGGATAAATATTAGGTGAATCTCTTAACTTAAGCTTGCTGTAAATAGTTTATGTTCTCTGAGGAATGAATGACTTGTGTCTGTCAGAGTTTGTATTATGAAGTGTTGAGAGCCCTGATATGTTGTCTCCTCACCGAGGACCTCAACCTTTGATGGTGGAGAAAACAGTTTATGCTTTAGGATTTCTTATAAATGTGAATTCTATGATCTCTTTTGAAGAAGGGTAAGTACAGTTAATTTTGAATGTTTGAATTAAGGATATTTTAGGATATTAGCATATGTTATTTTTAGTGTATGAATTAGAACCTTTTGATGGTCAATCAGCAAAGCAACATGACTATTTTCACTCCTTATTTGTATTAAATTTTGGATTTGCAATCAATATAAATCTGTTGAATTAATAATGATAAAGCACATTACTTATTTGAGTAAATCTACGAAAGAAATAAGTCAATGAAATGTAGTCTTTAGTTTCTAATGTATCAGCTTTGGAAATGGATGAACTGGTCTAAAGGAAGCCTCATTCTGATGGAAAGAAAAATCTGGGGGAAGACATCCTAAACAATCTGAGCCCAAATGATTTATCAAGGATGTTGGATCTGTGTAACTTGCATCTTTTTTGGATAATGCCATGAGGCACAATCTCGTTCCTTCTCTTTGTTTCCAGACATAGGAACCAGAGCCCATTGAGAGATACTAACTCCTAGTTGTCATGGACACATCATTTCTAGGGAATAAAGGGTACCCTGAGAGGAAAGCAGGATAATACGAAAAGAAATAGTTGTCTTTCCTTAGTACAATACGTCAAATCAATAGGTCCATTTCCTTAGAAATAATGCAGGCTTTTTGTGTGCACGCTAGGTGGGTGAAGGCTAGACAGTATTTTTGATCAGCATTTCTGTTCTCTTGTAGTCCTACAACTAACTCTGCAGGAAAATTCCTGAATGTCTCCATCCAATATAGTACATGGGTCTTCCTCAACAAAGCAGATGATATACATCAATAAACTCTCATGCATCAGCAGGTCAGATTCAGATTTTGCCTCAGAATCCTCAGCTTCATGCCAATGCGACTGTTTATGTCTCTGATGTAGGGACGAGCCCAGCTGCCTCAATCTCCTCACCATAGTGGGCAAAGTCAGGGCTTACGATTGACCTTCTGCCTTATTTAGTAAGAGTTCTCTACTTTCTCTACCAGAACTGAAATCTTTCTGTGCTCTTCATCTCATTTTTTAGAACATGATTTCTGAGGGGAAAAAAGAATATATTCTTTTATATTGCCAACAATTGTGCCAAGAGATTTTTGTATTTATTTATTTGTTTGTTTGTTTATATTTATATATTTTTAAGATTTTTATTTGTTTATTCATGAGAGACACAGAGAGTGAGAGAGGCAGAGACACAGGCAGAGGGAGAAGCAGGCTCCATGCAGGGAGCCAGATGTGGGATTCGAGCCCAGGACTCCAGGATCACTCCCTGGGCGCAAGGCAGGCACTTAACCACTGAGCCACCCAGGGATCCCAGATTTTTGCATTTATTATAAAATCCTGAAAACAATGTTAAGATAGCAATATTATTACTATCTGTAATTTTATAGACAAACAGAGGCTTAGCCTACTTAATATTTTGCTCAAATTCACTGGCTACCAGCATTTGGGTTGGAGGACAGCTAGGTAATCACCCAAATTCCCAGCATCCCCATCTGTGAGTTAACTTGAATTTTAGATCACAGCAGGTTTTAGAACTGGCAAGTCTTTATAGATTCTAGTAATACTATATTTTATAGCATGAGCTTGAATAATGAACCCATTCTTGAGCCAGTAAGGCTGGCTTACTGGTGGGTGAGTAATCTCATGACAAGATCTGAATTAAGTAACTGTGGGAAGGATTGGCCCATTTAAATAATCTGAAATGGGTTTTATGTAGAAAATTACAAGATATATTTTTTCTGTTACTAGAGGAAAGACAACATTGGTGTTGGACAGGTAAAATCAACTATTGTACACAACATCTGTATTTAAATGGAAGAAAAAAATAGAAGAGTGGTTTAAGGAGCACTGGGGTATCTCAGTTGTTTGAGCCTCTGACTCTTGGTTTTTGCTCAGGTCATGATCTCATGGTTCCTGAGATTAAGCCCTTTTTTGGGCTCCCTGCTCAGTGAGGATTCTGCTTGAGATTCTTTTCCTTTGCCCCTCCTTCCTATGCTTGCTCTCTCTCAAATAAGTAAATAAATCTTAAATGATTTTTTAAAAGATTTTATTTATTTATTCCTGAGACACACACAGAGAGAAAGAGAGGCAGAGACACAGGCAGAGGGAGAAGCAGGCTCCATGCAGGGAGCCCGATGTGGGACTCAATCCCGGGTCTCCAGGATCACACCTGAATCCTGGCTGAAGGCAGTGCTAAACCACTGAGCCACTGGGGCTGCCCAGTAGATAAATCTTAAAAAAAAAATAAGAGTGGTTTAAAAATTAGAACAGTTTCTGCTTTCAACCAGGTAAATTGGAAGCATTTTATATCTTCATTAAATTACTAAGTATCCTTTTGGCCTTTCTTTCCAGTAATATGTTTGAATAAAGAATTGGAATATATATATATATATATATATATATATATATATATATATATATTCTTAATAATGAATTAATTTACATGAAAAATTCACAGTGATATAAAATCACATTAAAATTTACTTTATAATAGCTTATATTTATGGAAAATTAATGAGACTGTCACAGAAAATGCAGCATTTATACTTGCTCACTCCCCATTGGTAAAAACATCATTTTCTTCCGATTCCAATTTTTTGACCCTAAAAATGAATCATAAGAAAAATACTGATCTTGCTAATTCAGAAGAATTTCAAATATAGAAGAATCTCTATATAGAAGAATCCAGCCTCTTGTTGCAAAAATATGGCTTCTAAAGTCTATCTCCAATTTGTAAAATTACTTGTTAATTTTCATAACATACAACCTACTAGATCAGAGTAAGAGAGGTATTTGTCCACAGAATCTTATGTAGTAATTTACCATAGCTCTTCATTGAAAAAATTAATATCACAACTGTTAATGGAGCACCTAGTATATTTTAAACAGTGATTGTCCCTGTGTTAAAACACAGAATTACATTTTATCATAAATGTTTTTATTTTTAAAAATGTTTTTGTTTCCAAATCTAGAATTTTAAGAAATTTATAAAATGTCAAAATCATAATTATAATCAGGTTATTGTATTGTATTGCTTTCTCATCTATTTGTCCTTAATATGTTTTATCGAAAAAATTAAAAAAAATTAAAAAAAATGCTTTATCAAGTTAATTTACTGCCTCTGTAGGAAGACTTGAACAAGGTGACACTATATTTTCTCATTTGAGATTGAGAACTAAGGAGATTTTGGGCAGGGCTGATTGTTTATGAAATGTGGAGGTGGTACTGTTTTTATGTTTTGAGTACAGGAGTAGTTAACATCTCAAAATTTACACCTGTGCCCTGGGAGAAAAAAAAAAACACTAATAATCAGAACTGAGTCCAGGATTCTCATACTTGGGCTATACCCATACATCAGCCTTGTTTTTTCACTATTTAATGAAACAATTCTACTTCAGGCATTTACGATTTTTCTCTTCCCCCTTATAATTGCCCCCAATGCTAAAAATGTCCCCAACTCTTACACAGCAATCTGGCAACTGCTGGACTCTTCCATTCTATGGTTGGAAGAGCAGTATTTGTCACACATTTGGGCTTCAATGGTGCATTCCTAATATCATAGAATGATTGTAGTCATTACTGGCCACAAAAATTTCAATGTTCATTCATCTCTTTCTGGTATTCATTATGTGATTTAATTTTTCACAATTCATTCAAAATGCTATAAGTTACTAGTTTAATTTCAAGAAACTGCATTTTAAATCTTGTTTATTTTTAATGTGTTATGTGCAAGATTGATTTTAGAATATTCAGAACACATCTTTGAAATTCATCTCATGACTACCTGATAATTTTCCTTCTTCGGACACTTGAGGATCTTCTTATAATCTTTTGTTTCCTCAAAAACGTCTGTATTATTTTATAAATAAATAGCTAATCCTTTTTTCTGATTATTTATAAAATTAACTTGAAGGTGAATATAACAGACATTGAACAGAATTGCTGGACTATAAGGAGAAAGAAGATAAGAACTCAGACCACAAAAGACAGGGAGTCCAAGGTATTTCAACCCTGTGTGCAGTAAAGAGCTATTTGATTTTCTTATCAATTTTTACACTTCATTTTTATCGACTTAATGTTTCAAAAGCCTCCTGCTGTGCTTATGCATTAAAAAGTTGAGTTAATAATGCTGTCATTAGGGTTGGTGAAGAATATGAATTTAAGTTATTCATTGAAATGTTAAACATTGCAATGCAAGTAGCATATACAATGTAGGAGAGTAATGCAAATGAAAATAATGTAAAAATCACTTTGCATATTACAAATAAATATTTTCTTGGCATTGATGAAAGTGTCCAGAGCTCAAATTATTTATTCTTTCCTATAAAGTCAATTTCTTCCAGCAAGAATTCCAGAAAATGACAAAATAATATCAAACAGCTTTTAAAAGGAGTTAAAATCACATGAGTTAGTAAAATGAATACCAATTTTAATTATAACTCTATATGGATAGTTCAGTGATGACCAAAGGGATAGTTAGGAGTTTTAGAGGGTGGACAGAAGTTTACAGAATCACCTCATAGCAATTACCTCTTCTTCATTCTCTCTCTCATCTTGGTTGACCCTACTGAAAAGGGGAAACTTCTCCATCCTCCAATAACAACATCACCAACAAACTACCATCCATATGTTAGATATTCCAAGGAGGAGGACTTAAACCTCGCACTCTGTGCAAAAGGAGCTGATCAGTTCTACGATCACTAGCAAATTCCTTCTAATAGATAATTTATGAAGAAAATCAGTTTTAGTGTCAAATCTCCAGGCATTAATAAAAAGTCACTCTGCTTGCTCTAGTACTGTTGTATATGCTTTTCTTAGGCTCCCAGGAAGGGCTGAGACAGAATAAGTCTTAGAACTAAAGATTTAATCAATCTCTATTACCAAAAATATGACTTACAAGAGCACTGGAAATTGAGATACTCTTGAGTGGTTTGGACATGTGAGCTTATATCACTGGTTTTTCAGTTTGCTCATCAATAAATGACAGTTTAAAGTCAATGATGTCTAAATCACTTATAGCCCTAAAATTCTCCTAATCTACTCTCCCTCTTCTCTGTTATTATGTTAGAAAGTTTTCTTTTATGTTTATTTCCAAATGTATATTGAATCAAATTTCCATATGCTATTATGAGGGCACTAAAATGCAACATAGTGAAACGGTATCAGTTTGCACAAGCAAAATAACAATCAGCAGGAATTTGCTAAGAATTCTCTGAATACAGACTGTCATCCATATTTTCATGTCAATTGGAACCACCCGTTGTGGGATATAAGGAGTGGTGGCAAGGATAGAATGTACATTATTGTAGGCAGTGGAAATCCATACTGACATTTTCTCTCTTCATATCCCTTTTTGGTGACCTGAAAAAACAAAAACAAACACCAAAAATCAAACAAAGAAAAGCCCACTTTGGCTTTTATACCATTTACAAATAATGTCACATCCCTCAATGACATTTGAAGTCCAAATAAGTTCATTTTCACTCAACAGTAGTATGGAAATAATTTCAGATCAACTTTGGGACAGCAATAGCAAAATGTTGTTTTGAAGTCATTGAGCATAGAGAATCATGTCTTACGCCATCTGTTGACAAAATGGAACTCTGCAGCCTGGAAGGCTACCGAAAAAACCTAAGGAGTGTATTAGTGCTAGAAGCTAATTTAGAGAGGAGAAAAACAACAACAACAAGGCAGCAACAACAAAAAGCCATGGGGTGTCCTCATAAAAAGGCAAACAAAAGAAAGATCAAGAAGTGCAAACCCGGAGCTTAGATGCTTCTTTATTTGCACACATCTGCTTACTGAACACATTCCAATTTAATTATATAGCCAAATTACCATCCCCTTACAGAACTATTGTCATGGTTTTCAGATTCTTCCAAGTGTCAATTTCAGTGTAACTCCCTGTGTATTTCAAAACAATGCCTGGAAATTTTCCTCTCTGCAATTATGCAACATCCAAAGACATGGGCATTTTTTTCTCATCTAATCAAATTTTTCATGTTAGCTCCCAAAAGCATCTCCTTTTACGTTACATATCTGCATATCTGCCTAGGTCATGTCTCCAGATTTTATTCAGATATTTTAAAAAGTTAATACTTAATTTTCACAGAAATGTTAGAAATATAGAATAACGTATTTCCTTTATTTCAAACTTCAATGAGCTAAAATTCCTGCTTATATAATTAACGAAAACTTAAATCCACTGACTATTATTCTCATAAATCTTGAAGTATTATGAAAAGGTTTTTGTTTTTTACAATAGTCATGTCTATATTATAGAAGTTTTTGTCCAAAAAAAAAAAATGCCACTAAACCTCTATGCCATCAGAAAAGGTTTTTATTTGAGATTATCTCATACCCAGTGTTTCTCAATGAAGGGTACTTGTTTTCTAGTGTGACATGAACTTATTTATAACAATTATTGAGGTTTTAAATATATGCCTATAAATCTGACTGGCTTTAGAATAGTAAAAATTATATTTTTATCAAAGATAGCTTTATATTTTTTGATGGACTGATTGGTAATATAGAAAGTATAAAAACTAAGAAATAGTCCAGCAACAAATTTATTAAGTTAGCCACCGATTTATTCACCAAACATTTATTAAATGTGTACATTGTGCCAAGCAGTATGCACGATCATTTTGAGATCCATGATTATATTAAGTTTATACATCAATCCTTTAAGGCAAATTCTTCTTCCCTATGCAGATGATATGCCATATTTTAATTATCAATGATTTGGTTGCATTTTATGAGTATAATCCTCACTTTTCTTTCATAGTTTGGAGTCTTCTCAAATAGAATATAAAAACAAACCTAAAAAAATTCAAGTTGCAGTGGTGACTGGTTATGAAGATTTTTGCATTCTGTTGGATATAAGAATTTGATTTGCATTAGCAGAAATAGACCCGAATTTTGTGTGATCTGACTATATGTTATTTTGTCTTTCTAAGCTTTGTCACCTTCAGAGGAAGTCCATCTCTGTACATCACTTCTTTCCTTACTTGGAAACATACTGTTCTGAAATATCACAACCAGCAAGAAATAAAGATGACTTTTAAGTCTTGTGAAAGACAGGATAAGTCTGATCCAGATCTGGACAATACTTAGGTTATTGCAAAGACTACATGGTACCCTGAGGTGTTGGGGAAAACAGCCAATGAATCGAGGCAGAAGCCCATCCATTTGGCAAATAATTGGCTTCTTCAGTTGAGGCAGCTGCTTTTCTGCCCTTCTGGCTGAAATGTACTGGAAAAAGGTCCCTATGGATGAAAGGAGGACAAAGATATTGGTGATACAGGAAAAAAATCTAGCAAAATAAGGACCTAAAACCAAGAGAAAAGCAGTTTATAACAATCTGCTTAGGAGACCGAGCCCAGATCTCTTTAGAGAAATGCTGGTTACCTTGTCTTCCTTCAAATGTGTTTTCTACTTTTTCCAAGGTAGTATTTAAAAGTATTTAACCATGAGCTCTCTTTCAATAGTACAAGGTAAGAAGGAAAGTTTTTCCTCCAGTGATTCAGTCATGGATAATTGTTCAGAAAGTAGGAAGTTCTTTGGTAGAGAAAGAGCATCCCTCATTGATCAGCATGGCAGCTCACTTTGTCAGCTTTTATAGAAAAGCCATCATCCATAAAAATTTCTCAGAAGAGTTTGTTAGAACCAATTAGTAATTTGAACAAATGAGTGAATGAATGTCTAAAATCTATAATGTTCATTGTGCTGTTTCATGTATGACTAGAAGATTCTGAGAATTACAAAAATTATTTTTACTTTTCTAGAGCTAGGATATTATGCCAGAAAAAAAAAATTTGTAACTATCTGGTCAAAAAAAAAAAAAAGTTACTTGTGGGAGGGAAGATCTCTTTACTAGAAAGAACAGAGGAATGTCCCTAGAATGTATGTCTCTGGATAGAAAGACAAAGATATAAAGAAACAAATAAAAAAAACAACAACAACAACAACAGCATAACAAATCTAAGTTTGATTCTCAGTAACTTAACTGAGGATCCGTAGCTTAACTACAGATTCAGACACATCTAAAAATGTTTGGATGACATATCTTGCAAACAGACCAAAGATCTATTGGTGTAAAAGGTCTAGGAACCTCTGTGAGCAATTCATCCTATAAAAAGAAGTAGTTGAAGTATACGTGTTAGTGATTGGAACTCTTACCCAATTCTCTTTCTGGTCCGCAGGATCAGATGGCATGCATATGATTGGCTTTACTAATGAAATGTGAGTGGAAGTAATGTCTTTTAATTCCTGCTGAAAAACTGAGAGTTCGCCTGTAACTTGCCTCTTTCCTCACCCTACCTCAGCCTTGTGGAAGCCTATATGGGGAGGTGAGTTCTATAAGCAACATGGATGACCAGTGAGCAAAGCCTCCTTGCTGTTTAGTTGGATCAATCTTAGCAGTGAGCATACCCTGAGGGTATGTTTTGTCTAGAATAGGCACCAGGAAATCTCAGTATGAGATATACAGATCTGTCTGGGGCCCTAGAACTACAGAAGAATGGTGGGTAGTGCACCACCCAGCTGTGAAGGAACAGAATAGGGAATCCCAGGAAGAAAAGAACATGGATTATACCCCTTTAGGGTTCCTAAAAATATTAGGGTGACTTTAAATAGGGCTATTCATGCCTTAGTTTCAGTAAGTCAGAGTTCCAGAGAAACATAATTTACTGATGATGTGACCAGATTATTTACTCTGTCTCTGCAATGGGTTGGCGTGCCAGGAAAAGCCACACAGTGGAAGCCCCGATCAAATTGTACCTGAGCTAGTGGTGTCTGCCAATACTTCAGTTTGTCTATCTATCTTCAGTTTGATGGGCCAAAATCCTATTTTCCTCAATTGGGTCATCTGTTAGCTGCCAATGAAAGCATGATAACCCATGCATTCAAATACTAATTATATAATGCTTTTTTTTAAATTTGTAAACTCAATAAACTTTGAATAATTGATGACTAAATGGCATTTAATTTATATATACACAAATTTTACCTACATGCAATGACAATTTGCCAATCAAAAGTTCCATCAATTATATAAGTGGTGTGTAATGTGTCAGTCATTTTGACATTTTCACCTAAATGAGATTTTAGTAAATTTAGTAGATCTAATAATAAAGCAGAGAAGTATAAAATTAATCATTTTTATGTTAATTGAAAAACCTGACCAAAAACCAACAAAAGAGGTAAAGTTATGAAGAGGTAATCTCTATAAAAATGCTAATTAAAACAACTATGGTTTGAAGTTGATTATACTGCCCAAAAATATATACTTGACTGTGATACAGAAACTGAGCATTGCCTTACACAGCAGGCTGAAACATAAATTGATACTAATTTTCTGCAGAATAAATTGAAAAGTTGTGTCAAAAATACTAGGACATGTATTTTTTTTATTCATTAATTTGACTTCTAAAATTTGTCCTATTGAAATAATTGACTAGTGTACAAAGATATGCATAAATGTTAATATAACTTATTTTATATAACATAAAATACATTTAAACATCAAAAATTAGGATTTAGTTTAAAAATATGTAGCAAAATATAATAATTCATTAAAACTAAAGAAGTTCCTTTTACCTGGGGCATAGTGTACCCAACTAAAGATAGAAAAGAAACTCAGAGGGTAGGTTGAATCTAGCTTGAGAGGACTTTGTATGCTGTGGAATTGAGACTTATCCTAAGGACAATGTTAAGATGTTATAAGGAGTAAATCACAGGACTGATGTGATCATATGTGCATTTTTTTTCAACTCACTCTAGCCATAGGCAAGAAAATGAGTTTGTCATTGGACAAAACTATTTCATTTAAAAATATTTTTTAAACTATTCAACTATTTAACAACAATCATTTGTTGAGCACATACTAAATGTCAGACACAGTGGAATTCTGACAAAAACTCTACCTAAGACCTCCCATGTTAAAATGTACATTGATTGAAACTGATTGTTTATATCAAATGTTCCTATAAGTCTCAAGGCAAAAGGTAATAGAAGTGCAGCTATATTTGGACAATTTTTTTCTACTATCTTGTCATCTTATGATCAGTGCTCTATGCCGTATGATATGCAAATGATAAAGGCTTGGTATGTATGAAAATAATTTTGTATTGCAATCTTTTAAACCTTTCAAAAAAGTAATTTACCATGTTTATAGTGCATTAGGTATATATCATAGGAGATTATTAAAGATATGATACATTTGGATGGATTCTAAAGTGTATCTTCTAGGTTACAGTAGTAATGAGCTGTGTAGACAAAAAATGGAAAGAGGGAGAGAAGGAAAGGGAGAAAGAAGGAAAGAAAAAAGGAAAGAAGGGAGGAAGAAAAGAAAAAGAGAAAAAGAAAGAAAGAAAGAAAGAAAAGAAAAGAAAAGAAAAGAAAAAAGAAAGAAAAGAAAAGAAGAAAGAAAGAAAGAAAGAAAGAAAGAAAGAAAGAAAGAAAGAAAGAAAGAAGAAAGAAAAAGAGAAAGAAAATATTGAAAATATTGGTTTCCAACATGGATAGACACAATTGATATATGACATCTGGTTCTCAACAGTTATAACTGAATTCTTCTCAATTCCATAAAAGAACAATCCTTGCCTCTTGTGACACAATTATCCCTTAGTTACTTTCCAATTCATAACAAGAAAGAGCACAGAGACCAATATTAGTAGAAATGGACACGTCTAGTTTTAGTAGACATATGGCCAGTTATTATATGTCTCCTTTACCTGTGGAAGCACATTTCGCAGTTGATGGATAATATAATTCCTAAAATCCTGAGCATTTCTGTCTTTCTTGGTTTTGTTCTCCAACATATTTAATTATTTTCACATGAGGATTTCTTTTGTAGGAACTGACTAAATAGGACATATTAAGGAAATCTCTGCAAAATTATGGCTTTTTAAAACAGAGTATTAAATACAGCTTGACTTTTATGGACGCATATGGTTGATTTTCTCACTGAAGACATGAAAAGTGGGGGTATCTTTAATAAGTAATCAGATGCAACTGGCCCAGCTGCTCCAAAAGAGACCTACTATCTACCAATTGCTAATGCTCAGAAAACTGAACAATCTAAGTATAAGGGAAGCTCACTTTTAAGGCTCAAGGCCTTCTTTGAAAATATGTCCCATTTATTAATCTTGAGATATTTTAGCCTTCTAGAAAACTGAGCTGCATCTTATCCAGGTTCAAGCTCTTAGTCCAATAAGTACACAGGACATTGAATTCAACCAAAAATTCTCATTACTTACTAAAGTGGGTTCAGACTAACGTGAATGAAAATCTGTCTAAAAAAGGTATATAGAAACTTTGAACTTTAGGAATAAGTTGTATAATATTGACCACAGTAGTTAACTTGGAAACTTAGCAGCTAAGTATAATGGTTCTAAATCAGTGCAGCTTTTGCTGATATTAAGATACACCCTTTGGGATATACGACGTGTCCCCAGAGTTCAAGCTCAGGCCACAAGAACATTAATTCTCCTGTATTTTTATAGAGGTTAGAGGGTCAGGAAGTCACCAAGATGTTTTAGATCAGGGAGCATATGACTATACTTCCCAAATTTAAAACCACAGCATGATATCTGGGAGATTATTGGAGAAGGCCTTTATTTTTTTTTTTTTTTTATAAATTAATTTTTATTGGTGTTCAATTTACCAACATACAGAATAACACCCAGTGCTCATCCCGTCAAGTGTCCCCCTCCGTGCCCGTCACCCATTCACCCCCACTCCCCGCCCTCCTCCCCTTTCACCACCCCTAGTTCATTTCCCAGAGTTAGAAGTCTTTATGTTCTGTGTCCCTTTCTGATATCTCCCACACATTTCTTCTCCCTTCCCTTATATTCCCCTTCACTATTATTCATATTCCCCAAATAAGTGAGACCATACACTGTTTGTCCTTCTCCGATTGACTTACTTCACTCAGCATAATACCCTCCAGTTCCATCCACGTTGAAGCAAATGGTGGGTATTTGTTGTTTCTAATGGCTGAGTAATATTCCATTGTATACATAAACCACATCTTCTTTATCCATTCATCTTTCGATGGGCACCGAGGCTCCTTCCACAGTTTGGCTATTGTGGACATGGCTGCTAGAAACATCGGGGTGCAGGTGCCCCGGCGTTTCATTGCATCTGAATCTTCGGGGTAAATCCCTAACAGTGCAATTGCTGGGTCGTAGGGCAGGTCTATTTTTAATTCTTTGAGGAACCTCCACACAGTTTTCCAGAGTGGCTGCACCAGTTCACATTCCCACCAACAGTGTAAGAGGGTTCCCTTTTCTCCGCATCCTCTCCAACATTTGTTGTTTCCTGCCTTGTTAATTTTCCCCATTCTCACTGGTGTGAGGTGGTATCTCATTGTGGTTTTGATTTGTATTTCCCTGATGGCAAGTGATGCAGAGCATTTTCTCATGTGCATGTTGGCCATGTCTATGTCTTCCTCTGTGAGATTTCTCTTCATGTCTTTTGCCCATTTCATGATTGGATTGTTTGTTTCTTTGGTGTTGAGTTTAATAAGTTCTTTATAGATTTTGGAAACTAGCCCTTTATCTGATATGTTATTTGCAAATATCTTCTCCCATTCTGTAGGTTGTCTTTGAGTTTTGTTGACTGTATCCTTTGCTGTGCAAAAGCTTCTTATCTTGATGAAGTCCCAATAGTTCATTTTTGCTTTTGTTTCTTTTGTTTTCGTGGATGTATCTTGCAAGAAGTTACTGTGGCCAAGTTCAAAAAGGGTGTTGCCTGTGTTCTCCTCTAGGATTTTGATGGAGTCTTGTCTCACATTTAAATCTTTCATCCATTTTGAGTTTATCTTTGTGTATGGTGCAAGAGAGTGGTCTAGTTTCATTCTTCTGCATGTGGATGACCAATTTTCCCAGCACCATTTATTGAAGAGACTGTCTTTCTTCCAGTGGATCGTCTTTCCTCCTTTGTCGAATATTAGTTGACCATAAAGTTCAGGGTCCATTTCTGGATTCTCTATTCTGTTCCATTGGTCTATGTGTCTGTTTTTGTGCCAGTACCACACTGTCTTGATGACCACAGCTTTGTAGTACAACCTGAAATCTGGCATTGTGATGCCCCCAGCTATGGTTTTCTTTTTTAAAATTCCCCTGGCTATTCGGGGTCTTTTCTGATTCCACACAAATCTTAAAATAATTTGTTCTAAGTCTCTGAAAAAAGTCCATGGTATTTTGATAGGGATTGCATTGAACGTGTAAATTGCCCTGGGTAGCATTGACATTTTCACAATATTAATTCTGCCAATCCATGAGCATGGAATATTTTTCCATCTCTTTGTGTCTTCCTCAATTTCTTTCAGAAGTGTTCTATAGTTTTTAGGGTATAGATCCTTTACCTCTTTGGTTAGGTTTATTCCTAGGTATCTTATGCTTTTGGGTGCAATTGTAAATGGGATTGACTCCTTAATTTCTCTTTCTTCAGTCTCATTGTTAGTGTATAGGAATGCCATTGATTTCTGGGCATTGATTTTGTATCCTGCCACGCTACCAAATTGCTGTATGAGTTCTAGCAATCTTGGGGTGGAGGCTTTTGGGTTTTCTATGTAGAGTATCATGTCATCGGCGAAGAGGGAGAGTTTGACTTCTTCTTTGCCAATTTGAATGCCTTTAATGTCTTTTTGTTGTCTGATTGCTGAGGCTAGGACTTCCAATACTATGTTGAATAGCAGTGGTGAGAGTGGACATCCCTGTCTGGTTCCTGATCTTAGGGGAAAGGCTCCCAGTGCTTCCCCATTGAGAATGATATTTGCTGTGGGCTTTTCGTAGATGGCTTTTAAGATATCGAGGAAAGTTCCCTCTATCCCTACACTCTGAAGAGTTTTAATCAGGAATGGATGCTGTATTTTGTCAAATGCTTTCTCTGCATCTAATGAGAGGATCATATGGTTCTTGGTTTTTCTCTTGCTGATATGATGAATCACATTGATTGTTTTACGAGTGTTGAACCAGCCTTGCATCCCGGGGATAAATCCTACTTGGTCATGGTGAATAATTTTCTTAATGTGTTGTTGGATCCTATTGGCTAGTATCTTGTTGAGAATTTTTGCATCCATGTTCATCAGGGATATTGGTCTGTAATTCTCCTTTTTGGTGGGGTCTTTGTCTGGTTTTGGAATTAAGGTGATGCTGGCCTCATAGAATGAGTTTGGAAGTACTCCATCTCTTTCTATCTTTCCAAACAGCTTTAGTAGAATAGGTATGATTTCTTCTTTAAACGTTTGATAGAATTCCCCTGGGAAGCCATCTGGCCCTGGACTCTTGTGTCTTGGGAGGTTTTTGATGACTGCTTCAATTTCCTCCCTGGTTATTGGCCTGTTCAGGTTTTCTATTTCTTCCTGCTCCAGTTTTGGTAGTTTGTGGCTTTCCAGGAATGCGTCCATTTCTTCTAGATTGCCTAATTTATTGGCGTAGAGCTGTTCATAATATGTTTTTAAAATCGTTTGTATTTCCTTGGTGTTGGTAGTGATCTCTCCTTTCTCATTCATGATTTTATTAATTTGAGTCTTCTCTCTCTTCTTTTTAATAAGGTTGGCTAATGGTTTATCTATCTTATTAATTCTTTCAAAGAACCAACTCCTGGTTCTATTGATCTGTTCCACAGTTCTTCTGGTCTCAATTTCGTTGAGTTCTGCTCGAATTTTAATTAACTCTCTTCTTCTGCTGGGCGTCGGGTCGATTTGCTGCTTCTTCTCTAGCTCCTTTATGTGTAAGGTTAGCTTTTGTATTTGAGTTCTTTCCAGTTTTTGAATGGATGCTTGTATTGCGATGTATTTCCCCCTCAGGACTGCTTTTGCTGCATCCCAAAGATTTTGAACAGTTGTATCTTCATTCTCATTAGTTTCCATGAATCTTTTTAATTCTTCCTTAATTTCCTGGTTGACCCTTTTATCTTTTAGCAGGATGGTCCTTAACCTCCACGTGTTTGAGGTCCTTCCAAACTTCTTCTTGTGATTGAGTTCTAATTTCAAGGCGTTATGGTCTGAGAATATGCAGGGGACGATCCCAATCTTTTGGTATCGGTTCAGACCCGATTTGTGACCCAGTATGTGGTCTATTCTGGAAAAAGTTCCATGTGCACTTGAGAAGAATGTGTATTCAGTTGAGTTTGGATGTAAAGTTCTGTAGATATCTGTGAAATCTATCTGGTCCAGTGTATCATTTAAAGCTCTCGTTTCTTTGGAGATGTTGTGTTTAGAAGACCTATCAAGGGTAGAGAGAGCTAGATTGAAGTCACCAAGTATAAGTGTATTATTATCTAAGTATTTCTTTACTTTGGTTAATAATTCGTTTAAGTATTTGGCAGCTCCCACATTCGGGGCATATATATTGAGGATTGTTAAGTCCTCTTGTTGGATAGATCCTTTAAGTATGATATAGTGTCCCTCTTCGTCTCTCACTACTGTCTTTGGAGTGAATTTTAGTTTATCTGATATAAGGATGGCTACCCCTGCTTTCTTTTGAGAACCATTTGAATGGTAAATGGTTCTCCAACCTTTTATTTTCAGGTTGTAGGTGTCCTTCTGTCTAAAATGAGTCTCTTGTAGACAGCAAATAGATGGGTCCTGCTTTTTTATCCAGTCTGAAACCCTGCGCCTTTTGATGGGGTCATTAAGCCCGTTCACGTTCAGAGTTACTATTGACAGATATGAGTTTAGTGTCATCATGATATCTATTTAGTCCTTGTTTTTGTGGATTGTTCCACTGAACTTCTTCTTAAAGGGGAATTTTAAGAGTCCCCCTTAAAATTTCTTGCAGAGCTGGTTTGGAGGTCACATATTCTTTCAGTTCCTGCCTGTCTTGGAAGCTCTTTATCTCTCCTTCCATTTTGAATGAGAGCCTTGCTGGATAAAGTATTCTTGGTTGCATGTTCTTCTCATTTAGGACCCTGAATATATCCTGCCAGCCCTTTCTGGCCTGCCAGGTCTCTGTGGAGAGGTCTGCTGTTACCCTAATATTCCTCCCCATGAAAGTCAGGGACTTCTTGTCTCTTGCTGCTTTAAGGATCTTCTCTTTATCTTTGGAATTTGCAAGCTTCACTATTAGATGTCGAGGTGTTGAACGGTTTTTATTGATTTTAGGGGGGGATCTCTCTATTTCCTGGATCTGAATGCCTGTTTCCCTTCCCAGATTGGGAAAGTTTTCAGCTAGGATTTGTTCAAATACATATTCTGGCCCTCTGTCCCTTTCGGCGCCCTCGGGAACCCCAATTAAACGTAGATTTTTCTTCCTTAGAGTGTCATTTATTTCCCTTAATCTGTCTTCATGGTTCTTTAATTGTTTATCTCTTTTTTCCTCAGTTTCCCTCTTTGCCATTAACTTGTCTTCTATGTCACTCACTCGTTCTTCCACCTCGTTAACCCTCGTCGTTAGGACTTCTAGTTTGGATTGCATCTCATTCAGTTGATTTTTAATTTCTGCCTGATTGGATCTAAATTCTGCAGTCATGAAGTCTCGTGAGTCCTTAATGCTTTTTTCTAGAGCCACCAGTAGCTGTATAATAGTGCTTCTGAATTGGCTTTCTGACATTGAATTGTAATCCAGATTTTGTAGCTCTGTGGGAGAGAGGGCTGTTTCTGATTCTTTCTTTTGAGGTGAGGTTTTCCTTCTAGTCATTTTGCTCAGTGCGGAGTGGCCAAAAACAAGTTGTATTGGGAGAATGAGAGAAAGAGAGAGAAGGAAAGAAAAGAGAAAAAGAAAAAAGAAAAAGAAAAGAAAAAGGAAAGAAGAGAAGAAAAAGGGAAAGAAAAAGGAAGAAAGGTGAAAAAAAAAGGGGGTGGGGGAAGCAATCAGAAATCAAAAAGAAAAGAAAAAAGAAAAGAAAAAAAAAAAACACGGGGGAGTATTTCTGTAGAGTTTAAGTCCCTTGACTTCCCCTGGAACTGGTCCGTCCAGCTGGTCTTCTGGGGGAGGGGCCTGCTGTGCTGATTTTCAGGTGTTAGCACTTGGGGGAGCTGCTCTGCCCCTGCCTGCTGCAGGGCTCAGCGGGGGTTGTTTACCCCGTGAGGTCTCAGGAGGATCAGCGGCAGTTGCTATGGCAACTCTGGAAGCCTGGATTCAGTCTCCGCAGGAACTACGGGGCTCGGGGCTCTCGGCTCTCCGTCCGCAGGGCCTGGAGGCTCCGGGGCGGGGCCGCTGATCTGCTCAGCTCGGGGCAGGAGCGTCCTTGCTGTCCTGGGCCCTCCCGGCCTCTGCCTGTCCCGGGGGGAGGCCGGATCCTGGGCTGTGTCCCGGCGCCCTGTGCTCCCGGGCCTGTGTTGTTGGATTCGCGCTCCCGCCCCGCAGCTCCCTCCCTGGAGCCGCTCCCGAGCCCCTCCGAACTGCTCCGGTGCGCGCTGCAGCCCTTAGGGAGCTCGGAGCACTCTCCTGCGCTTGCAGGTGCCTGTTAGTGTCCCCGGGAGCCCGAGGGCATCCCCGCCCTCCTGGGTCCTGCTCCAACTCCCTGCGAGCCCCTTTCCGCCCGCCCGGGAAGGTTGGTGCAGCTCCTGCTCCTCCGGGACGGGGCTCTCCTGTCCTGGGGACACTCGCCCCGGCCTCAGCCCGGCTCCTCCGGGGCCCCTCCCCCTCGGAGGCCTTTTGTTTCTTTATTTCTTTTCCCCGTCTTCCTACCTTGATAGAAGCGTGAACTCCTCTCACTGTAGCGTTCCAGCTGGTCTCTCTTTAAATCTCAGGCCGAATTCGTAGATTTTCAGGATGGTTTGAAGGTTATCTAGGGAATTTGTTGGGGACAGGTGATTTGGGGACCCTACTCCTCCGCCATCTTGCCCCTCCTCCCCGGAGAAGGCCTTTATGAAGCTGAAGTCCTTAACCCAATAGCTGAATGCATGGATCTTGTCTGATAGCATTTCACTTAAGCACTTTCAAATATAAAATATTGGATAATAGTAAAAGCTGACTAATAAACTTGAACTTATTTCAAAGATTGCTAGCCTAGGCCATTTTTTTGAGATACTGATCATTAAATGAAGCCAAGCCTTGAACAAAGAAATAAGAGATAAACCAGACTTACATCAAACTTCAGAAATTAGATGGATGACAAATAGATCGATAGACAGATCGATCTTCTAAACGGAAGATGTATCCAATTGTTTTCTTCTTTCAAAACATTTTCTCTCCTTTCATGATCAGATTTCTTCCTCTGAGGCCCATTCTCCTCACTGAGACTCTCTTTCTTTTTTTTTTTTTTTTTTTAAATTTTTTTAATTTTTATTTATTTATGATAGTCACATAGAATGAGAGAGAGAGAGAGGCAGAGACACAGGCAGAGGGAGAAGCAGGCTCCATGCACCGGGAGCCCGACGTGGGATTCGATCCCGGGTCTCCAGGATCACGCCCTGGGCCAAAGGCAGGCGCCAAACCGCTGCGCCACCCAGGGATCCCGAGACTCTCTTTCTACAAGTATACTTCACTTATAAATATTTATTTATAATCTCAGCATTGTCCTGGTACTGAGGATATAACCATAAAGAAAAGCACACGAGACCTCTGATGTTATGCTGCTAATATTATATGGAGAGACAGACAACAAGAATAAATAAGTAAATGCATAAATAAAATTAATTTGGTAAGTGATGACAATTACTTTAAAAATAAAACAGGGCAATTGGCCAGAGTAAGTTTGTGGTAAGGGAGAGAACATCTGGCCTTATATAAAAATAATATTCTCCTCCTTCTTTTTCATTTCACCTTTTGTGTTTGGTTGGTCTTCACTGTACTTAGTATTTTGTTTTTCATATTTTATATATTCATGAAAGAACTATCAATGAATGTATGTGGTCAGTTCACTAAATGCAAGTTTTCAATTTCTCTGTTATTTTTGTAACATTCCTGAGCAGACCTGGAAATCAAAGACAGAGTAAGCTTTATAATATATGCTATATTCACTGGATGAAGGAAAATACTATTAAGTGTTTGGGCTTCTTTTTCCTCACATAGCCCAAATAAAGGAGTAAATGATGAAAAAGCAATTTAAGACAAAAGGAGATATTACAAACTGTACTAAGACAGAGAAAATGTTCCTTAAATGAGCTTAGCATTTGGGAACAGTATTGAGTTGATGCTTTTACTATCTAAAGCTGTACATCAATATCTGCTGGAGGGTGTAGATGTTCTACTCAAGAAGAAATTAGCACAAACATCCAAAAACATGTGACCATAGCACAGAAATGTAGAAACATAAAAGAAACACTTACGTCTCTCCGAAAACAATTCCTGCATTTTAAACAGGCACAACATTTCTAATCCTCCAAAACCTATGAGTTGTTTTATTTGTTCATTGTCCTCTACAAGGGCAGTAGCAAGGTCCCTGCTCTGAAATGTCATCCCAACTCACCCCAGATCTGCACACATGGGTTCTCTCCTTTCATCTAAGCAATAGCTATAGCTTTTTCCCACACCACCAGCCCCGCCCACCATAAGGACCATTTGCTGAAGACCTCATACTCTGGGGGCAGAGAACCTGTGTTCAGTGATAACAGTTCTAACACTTAGCTCTTATGTGACTTTGAATAAATTACTTAATCATATGCCTAGTTTTCTTCTTCATATGTCCTAACAAAAGTACCTAGGTAGCAGGGTATTGTGAGAATTAAATTAGTTAATGCATATAAAGGCCTTAGACTAATGCTTCTCTCTCTCTCTCTCTCATACACACATACATACACACACCCCTTTTCATATAAATACATCATCATCATTATCATCTATTTGGTTTCCATCAGCCTTACTCTGTTTTATTTTTCAATTTAGTCAGAACTCAGAGGAAACTGGATCATTATCAGGTATCAATATTTGGAGAATGGACCAGGACAGTTGAAAAATAAGACTAGAACTAAAAATTAGGGTTCAAAAAGACAACAAGAAAATTTAGAAAGGCCAGGGACCGTAAGAAGTATGGGGTCAGAGATTTTGACCTTGACAATGGGGAAAGAGTCTATGGTGTAGAATGCAGCTATACATTTTTTTTCTTTTTCTTTTTTAAGAGATTTTATTTATTTATTCATGAGAGACACACAGAGAGAGGCAGAGACATAGGCAGAGGGAGAAGTAGGCTCCCTGCGGGGAGCCTGATTTAGGACTTAATCCCAGGACCCCAGGATCACAACCTGAGCCAAAGACAGACGCTCAACCACTGACTAAATTTTCAACAGTAGTGTAGGATGACCACAGTGGACTCGATCCAAGCATGGTTATGGGCTGTGTCAGAGCCAGTCAGAAGTCAACTAGCCACCAGGAGTGCCAAAGAGATACCAAATGCTCACAGAAGTGCCAGCAGGATTGCCCTGATTTTCTTTCCTGGGGGATGCCATACTTCTGGTTTCCCTAGGCTTAATAAATAAAATCAGTGGGTTAGAGAAGAAAAAAATGAAGGATTTAAGGAAAAGAGCACTTCCTTTCCAAACCTGATGCTTCCTCGTGGGAGAGGCCAACCTGTCTCCTACCTGGCCAGCATCTGGAGTGCATACTATGCCAGGTGAAATGCAGCCACCTCTCTGCAGGCCTCGGTCCAGGTTTCATGAAACCTGAAGTTTGCTCACTTTTGTGGGTTCTCTTAAGGAATCCAAACTTATAAACACAAAAGTAGATACAGAAGTGAACATTTACTTTGAATGAGGAAAGAGATTACAACAAATTTCAATTTTTAAAAGGCTGACAGTTCCCTTAAACATCGCAAAAATCCCAAACCACAAAATATTTCTTGTTAAATAATGGCCTGCCATCTCTATAATTATTCCTCTCCATTTCCTTGCCATATTCGTTGATTGTCTCTTTATATAGCAAAAAAAGTCTGATACTATTTTTATAGAGATAATAGAATGATAATTTTGCCATTCTTCTAGCATACTTATTTATAAATAAAAAATGTACTCTTATTTTGCTAGTTTTGGAATATTATTTTCACATTTGCAACTTGTGGTATGATGTCATTTATTTTTAAAGTTATTTTCAATATGAGAAAATCTCTGACATGTTTTCTCATTCATGTGTTATAAGATTTAAAAGGATTTTCTTCAGACTAAATTCTGGTTGTCTATATTTCAAACTTTGTTTCTTCTCCAACTACCCTCATAGGTCTGGTTTTGGATGCCATGGGGTATGATATACTCTCTGATCCTTCCTTTATATCAGAATGCCAGGGAAATCAACACAGTTACATTTCTCCTTCTGAATGCCCAGCAATGACATAACTGTGCACAGAAAAGAACCACATACTTGATTCCAATAACTCAAACTTGATTTATCTCCAGCTCAGTTACCCATCTGATGGATCCCAAACCAAATTCATATTAAGTCAACATTACCCAGCACAAGAGCATGTGTGATGGAGAGAAGGCAGCAACAGGGAGACATTTGTCTTCTTTAAAGGCAGTTTAAACACATTGTTTCTGCAAATTTTACAAAATATTAGACTCCTTTATGATAGCCTACAATTGCCTTTCTGGTAAATATGGGAAGAATAAATTAAGTGTGCTTGTCTTAGTTCTTATTCTCATGAGGAGAGAGCCTAACTGTCAAAAACCAGAGTTCTCCTCTGTTTTCAACATACTAATATCCCCCATCCTCATCTCTATAATCCCCTTGCCCACATACACAGTCATACACAGGAAGGCAAACCCAGTGGTATTCAGGCTGCCTAATTCTGGAGCTGAGATTCTATATTGACATGGATTTCACTCTCAACAAATTACATATTCACATTTGACATTTACTAATAAATAGATCTATAACTAGACCTCCAATCTTCATGACTTGTTCAGTTTCTCAGTATGAGCAAAAATTTAGAAAGAGAGAAACTATGTCTTTACAGTTTCTTCATCTGCAGTCATAATTTCCCCATTTGAATTAGTATGGCCAAGAATTTCTTGATGATACTAAACCACTTACTACTGGTTGAGATATGTAAGATTTTCAACCTTCTCACGTTTCTTATTAAGGTCTTCATTCGTTCTTTAATTGCTTACTTACTCTTTATATGTGAAAAGGTTTTTTCTTGATTGCTTTCAAACAATATTCTGGGAAAAATCAGGTATGGACCAACATGACAACTCTGTTGTTACATGGACATCATTTGTTCTCTACCCATCACTTATGAGGTAATTTGCATTTTAAAAAGCATATTCTGTAGCACAGCATACAATGTTTTTAGGAGAGAAATTATTCTATACACGGAGCAACAGAAATTTGGCTTTTCAAATTGTCTCAGAGCCAGCCCTCTCATAGACACCTGGATGATTCCTTTGAAGAAAGGTTTAAATAAGTAAAAATGGAATAGATTTTGACTAAAGTCCCTGTATATTTTTCAAGACAAACAGGCCTACATACCGTAATACGGAGGGAAGATGCGTGATCTTTTTTTTTTTTTTTAAACACAATTAGATAGAACACAAGAATTTGGACAGAGGAAAATGCAAACAAGAGACTGGTATTTAGTAGAGATGATGCAGCTACTCAAGAGGATGTGGTTCAGCTGCCCTGAGAACTGTGATGGACAGTTCGAGGCTTCTAGAAAGAGATACCAGTATTCCATTTGGGGGCAGAAGGCAATGGCAAGAGAAAGAGAGGTAGGCCCTATTAATAAATATCTCATAGTCAGTGGACAAGAAGTTCCTAGATACCCAAGACATTTGCATATTCCTTAACAATAGGGTAGGAGAATTCACAATTAGAGACTAGTCAGCAAAAAACACGGACTATCACAGTTTATTGTATAATAGTTATAGATGTTGCTGATTCATGATAACTGGCCCTTCCTATTTTAGAGGAAGAGGCCTTCAAAATAACCTTTTTTTAAAAAAAGATTTATTTATTCACTTACTTATTTGAGAGAGAGTGCTGGTGAATGAGGGGAGGGGCAGAGGAAGAGAGTCTTCAAGCAGACTCCTTGCTGAGCACGGAGCCCCACACTGGGCTCAATCTCACAACCAATGAGATCATGACCTAAGCCAAAACCAAGAGTTGGATACTCAACCAACTGAGCCACCCAGGTCTGGTGCCCCCAAAATAACTTTTCTACCTAAAGCCAGAGCTTAATTTTTTCTATTAAACTATCTCTCTCCTGAAGAATATATTCTCAGTCTGGATATCATATCTATTAGAGTGTTTGAAAAATTGGGGAAAAATTTAGGTAATGATGAAATAATGATGGGTAACCTGAGAACTGTGACCCTACCATGTAGGGAGGTGAAGTCTTGACTGCTTCCGTAAACTCCAAGCTCCAAGTCCCAAAGCAAAACATTTGCCCAGAACACAATGGGGGCTTACGACATAATTGTTGATTGGTGAATAAATATAGGTCATAAAGTTATTTCTAAATTTACCCTTCAATTTCTTCTTATTCATAATGTATACATAGAATACTTAATTTAAACTATGAAAGAATGTTTAAATTGGAATATAATTATGTGTCATTTTAGTTAACTGAAGAGACCCTATTGAATGACTCACATACTCATGAACGAAATATTCAAAAATAGTTTCTAACTTTAGATAACTTGTGAACTAGACATACTTTTTCTTTTCAGATCACAGTGACTATTTCTTTTTTTTTTCGTTCTTCTTTTTATTACGATCAAGGAAATATTTTCTACATGATGCACCTCATACTTGTCCTTTTTGACATTCTTTTTGATACTGATAACATTATTTTAAAATATCCATTACTACTTTTTAAAAAGTAGTAGTTATGGGCCTATAATGGGTTAAGATCTCAGTTTACCTACAGAAAGTGTTTCCAACTTATTAAGAAGAAGTATAAAAGGAAGGAAAAAAGTTTCAAGTGATAAAATTATTGAAGTCATAAGTGTACTATAACTGCAGTAAGCACATAGTCTTACATCCCCTCAACAGGTGGTTGTCTTTTACTTGCTCATTCCTACATTCTGGAAATAATATTTGAATATCTAATATCTTACAGGTCTAATAGTGTCCTGTAGTCACTCAATGGGATCACACACACACACACACATTTCACAGTAATTGAGCACTAAATGCTCTGACAATGGTTGATGATCATGAGTACTCTATGGCCTCCCCTGGGTTAGGTATGGAATCTTCACAAAATAGTTGTATAATATTAGCAAGTTTTCTTAGATAGTTAGGGATTTGTAGAAAAGTTTTTATGTCTAGCTTAATGGAAATATGTTATTATCTTTTCATTTATTTTGAAATGTTTGCTATAGAGGCAAAGATTTCAGAATGTAATCTGAAGGTCTGGGATCAGAATGTAACTAAACAATCACCAATTTTTGGCTTTGTCTTTTGTTCCCTGTTTTGGTAAGTCATCAGACTGCACTGGTCAGTTACCGTATTTTTCCTTAAGATTTTACAAATCTTAAATCCCTTCAAGTGAAAAACTGTGGCAACTCAAGAAGTAACAAAATGTTGCTTACTGCTTCCCTGGAACATGACCTACTCAATGTGGATGCAAATAAAAGATTGATAAAGTGAAGCCTTCATGATACCATTAGATCTAGTTTTCAATGTACACTTCTAGCTGTGTTCTGGTAAAAAGATTGTATCAGGATATAATGTATAATATGATAACTCAAATATCAAAATATCTTCCCAATAGACAGTCAATAATAATGGCAGTAATTATAGGCCAGTGTTTTATAAAATGTTGTTTTCCTTCCCATTAAGAGTTTCAAAATGTTTCACTGCATAATACATGGATAATAATGTTGAGCCCTGTGTTCTGTCTACATTGGCAAGAATTTGAAATGGCAGTGTGCAAATGGCAAATGGCAATAAACCCCAGAGAGAATGGAAAGGAACATGCTCAATTTCCTGAGTATATTTGTATATTCATCAGTGTTTTTCCTACATCAAATGGCTTTCCTTCTGCTCTTTTCCTCTAAAAAGGATATATGATAAATATAACAGCTCTAAAAAATAATCTGTGTACAAGAAATACCTATAATAAGAAATATTTCTCTGGAGAGGTGCAGAGTACACTCACAGAAAGATTCTACTTACTGTTTCTTTATTTCTATTGGTGTTATGCTTTTGTTTATAATATTTGTAATCCAAATCATAATTGTGATTGGAAATATTTTCTTAATGTGCACACCTTCAAATCAGTATCAATGGGTTGTTTGTAGACCTCTGACATACCCTAAAATCTTCTAGTTGATTGTTATTTTTATATTCTTTTACCAAAACTATTGCAACATTAGTTGAGGACTGAAATGTGATTACTTCTTTAAAAAGTATTTTCTTCACTGAAAATCACAATAATGGTAAATGACTGAGGTCATACATTATATTTAAAATAGATCTTAAAAATCATTTCTTCTCTGAAGTAGGCAAAAGGAAAGAAACTTAAAAGTGGTATAGTCTGTGGGCTGTGTTGATAAATCCAACAGAAAGAGTCTTGAGGAAAAAAGGCGGCCTTTATTCACTGCCTGATTTTGGCCAGATCTTTCCGTGCCTATTCATATATTTAAACCATCTTAAAAAATGTGCTTCTTATCATAAATATTTTATAAAAATGACAGGGAAAATATTAGTAGTTAGGAAAGCTGGATATTTTTTGACCATCTGTGTTATATATTGTACTTGTGACTCATCCCATACCCAGCTTATATTTTCATAATTGGCCCTTTAATCTAAATACCAAATGATCAACCATGGATGCCAGCTTGACCGGGATGAGAATTACAAGCATATGTACAGTACCTCGGGTTATTATTGTCAGAACACTACAAAATATGTCTGTGACTCTTGTATATAATTACACCCTGGACTCATTATAGCTAGTAATAACGCAGTCTTTTATTCAAGTCAGGATTACTGTGGACCCAGTGTAAATGTTGCTCAGCTATATTAAGTCATTCAGAACATAGATGACACGGCTGAAGGTTGTTTGGGAGCAATCACAACTAAATTGGCAGATTCAATAGCACAGGAGAGCTGAATCCAAATGCTGGATAGAGAAAGAAAAATGCACTCAGTGGCTTTACCTGGTTAGTGACAAAACTCATCACGATGTATTTTTATTTTTCTTTCCACATATAGACACAGTTCCTGGGTAGCTGAGGTCTAATGTGTTGATGTTCTTTATCTCAATAATATGATGTAGTAAGCATTTGGTTTCAACAGTGATCCAGAAACAACAATAAACAAAAACTCACACCATCTAGATTTTGAATGAATTTACTATATAGCTGTGTTTGGTAGGTTAGGTTGCAATACTGAAGTTCTTTACCCTATTATTTCAATCATCTCCAGTTGCCATTTTCGAAGTAATAGAGAGTGCTAAATTGCTGACTCTTCTGTAAGTGACAGTGGCCTGCAATTCGATCTCCGTTATGATCTGTTTCTACTTTATATGTATTTGTTCTTCCTCTGCTTTATCTCAGCTCTTCTCATGATTGGTTTATATCTGTTCAAATGACATCTCAAGGCTGCTTCTCTGGCCCATTTTTTATTTTTTTTTATTTTTTTCTGGCCCACTTTTTGAAACATCCTTCTGCAAATCACCAGCCCCCAAGTGCATCACACTGTTTGCTTTCTTTATCCCATTTATCATCTATCTATTTATCTATCTTTCCATTATCTATGTGTCATTTATGATATTTATCTATTTATTTGAATACTTACTTGTTTGGTCTTTCCAGAATATACTGTAAAGTCCTTTATATTATTTACTTTCTTAAACCATTTTTCATTTATCTATTTATCTATCATCTAATTTATGACATCTATTTATTTAAATACTTACTTGTTTGGTCTTTCTACAATATAATGTAAACTCCTTTATATAAAGGAAAGGATCCTTTTTGTTATGATCCCAACTATATTCCCAAGACCTGGCATGGAGTTACATATACAGTTATTCCTCAAAAAATATATTGTTAAATGAATAAATGCTTGAATAAAATACAAACATTTGAAGAAAATTGCTTAATCCTAAACAGTTGGATTCATTTTCTTGTTATGGTGATAGACAGTGTATTAATCCTTATTAACTTAACTCTAAGTAAATCCCTAATCACTGGATCTACATATTGAAAATTGTTTGCAAATTTTTAGTAAAACCGAACATTATAGCTGTGTTCAAAATTATTTTATTGCTTTGAACCATACCAGGACATTAAAAAAAATAGCCTGATTTACCTTTAACTTTATCCTTGTAATTCAAGGAGGGTTACCTAACTTCTTTTTCCTACCCCCCAAAAAAGGGTGTAAGTTTGATACTAGTTCAGCTTTCTGATCGATTTCCTCATGGTATTTAATTTTATCCAAGGTCTATAATATTGTGGCTTTTGCTAATCTTCATATCTAGAATCCCAGGAGATAATCCTTTGATGCTTCTCAGATCCGATCATTGATAAATGATGATGATATTAATATTTTAAATAAAATATTTTTCAGATATCCCATCATATTTTTATAGGTCATATCTCGTAATACCATTTAAAAAAACTTTAGTTATTTTTGAAAAGCCTACCTTATAAAACAATGAAATGACACCTTCTCAAAAAATTAGAATTGAAGAGATCCTAGCCATCTGGACTGCTTTTCAGATGAGAAAATGAAAGTCCAGTATTATTTCGTAAATTGCTCTAAGTCACAGAGATGGCTGGTGGAGAATTCAAGGTGAATATTACAGGTCATTGTGTTCTCTCCATTAAAATTTTACACTGGTTTTTATTACTTTAAGTAATACATCTTCTGTGGAGTATTATTTGCTCTTTTAGGAGAAAGAGAAGTACACAAACAAGGCAAAATCTTATAGCACTTCTGCAAAAGTATCTTCCTTCTTTGAGTTTTATGACTGGTCATGATAACTTGGATTACTTGCTCTATCAGGTGACTTTTTTAAAGATTTTATTTATTTATTTATTCATGAGAGAGAGAGAGAGAGAGAGAGAGAGAGAGAGAGAGGGCAGAGGGAGAAGCTGGCTCCATGCAGGGAGACTGATGTGGGACTTGATCCCAGGACCCCAGGATCACGCCCTGAGCCAAAGGCAGGCACCAAACCCTTAAGCCACCCAGGGATCCCCTATCAGGTGCCCTCAGATGTCTTTTATTAATCCTGGAAAACCCTATTCAATCATAACCATTGTAGTGGGAGTTTCCTTGAGCATCTATCCTCCAGGCAATTAGAGTTATAACTGTTGGGAATGAATTTATGTATATCTCTGATATACTATAATTATAGTATTACTCATAATTTAGTGTACACAATGGTCCAAGCATCTTCAAATATATTAATTGACATTTATAGAGCAGAAGCAGTAACAGATACAATATTATATCTTCACTTATGCCTAGCAAAATTACAGAAAATTACAAAAAGTTGAAGAAAAAAATGCATGACTTATGGGAGAGATCTAGCCCTGTCACCCTCTAATCATAAATTTATCCAGTACAGTTAGTTTTTCCGTGCACTTGCTTGGAAATTTAGGTGGGTTCAATGAGTCCACTAGTCAATCTTTTGTAATAAAACATCCTATAGCCATTTTAAGTCACAGAACATAGTCTCAATTCAGTAATTTTAATGCTTCATAATGATACAAACTCTGAAACCATTTTAAACTCAAGGTTTTACCTATACAAAAAAAAGCCATCTTTTAGAAAAGTGAGAGAAAAAAAAAAAGAGATCAGCATGGTCTCTTCTCTGTCTGGGCCTCAATTTTCCCCCTCCATATCTTAACAGCCCCCAAATTTCCAAGGATTGGAGCAAAGAGGACTGACAAGAGGAAAGGTGTTTCTTGACAAGCCCTGACTTGGGAAGCGGGCATTGACTAGCTGTGTACTTTGGAAATGTTTAAATTTCAATCTTTCTCTAACGGTCGTGTTTGTGGGTGGCTTGGAGTCCACCGAGTTGCTGGGAATCTCTCCTCTGTCCTTCTCAAGAGGCAATCACACTCTTTTCTGGTTGATTGATGAAACGTCTCTCATGTCTTCCACTGGATTTAGAAAACACTTGGTCCACTACCATCGACCCTCTGCTGAGTTCCACTCAGTGTTCCATGCAGTTATATCAAGCCTCACATGCACAAAATTGCTTTTCTTCTTATGTGACTTGATCCTTGAGAAATGCTCACATGTTCCTTGTTCCAACAAATTCTGGAAATACAGTTGCTTCCCAAACTTCCGTTTTCTCCATTTTTGTCACAGACTCTTCTACTTTGAGTTTCATAGTACAGACTAAACAGTATGGTGAAGTGTCTAATTATAGGTAGTTCAAGGGAAGCTGCCCAGTGATTTCAACAACTCCTCTCTCCTGACTCAAGAAGGTAGAATGGGGTTATCATTCAGTTTTCTCCAACATACTCTCCTTTAAAAAAAAATATATATATATATATATTTTTAATTTTTATTTTTCAACATCCTTTATTTTATTCTATTCATCTTCTGGAAATATTTCTCTGCACACGTGGGGCTGGGAGATGGTACTCCATGAATCAGTCTTCTTTATGGTAGGCTTCACCATCCAAGTGGATTCAAATAATTGTATATGAATTTTTCTCAAAATCATAGCTCCTTATGCCTTCTATATGATACCAGTGATACACTTCCATACCTATAATATCAGTTATAGAACTGATTTTCTAACAAATTGTGTTAAAATTTTATTTTAAAAAATTTGGGTGTTTTCCTCTCTACTTTTCTTTGGGCCTCAATACAGATTTCCATTTTGACAGCCCATAACATTAGCATATTTATAGGCATAAATATGTGATGTAACACATACTTATTCAATAAATAAATTATCACATGAATATGTGTTGAGTGAAGTGATATTTAGGATGCTGGTAGTTCTCAGCAAAGAAATAAGATTGAGTTATCTACTTATTTCTGGGGAAGAATAAGTGGATTTAGAAGGAAATCAGATTTATTAAGAAATTTTGAGGTATATAATGTTTGGGTGCTAAAAAATAAAGTATTCTATGAATTATTTATTTATACATAACATGTAAGTATTCCATTTTATTCATGAGGTAGAAACTAAATTCTCAAGTGATGTACTCCCAAATTATCTATCAAATAACAAGCATATAAAGCTTGTATTTTAAAGGCCTTCATTTAAATTGCTATTAAGATATCCCAGAAGCCCAAAGAAAAGTAGAGAGGAAAACACCCAAATTTTTGTACTGAATGTACAAAGGATTTAATGAGAATATAACAATCAAGTTATCCTTTCCTACTGTCACTCAAAGCATAGTTTGTATTTATTTGTTGAGCTATATTAGATTTATAGTATATGAGAGATGAAACTCAATATTTTTCAGGAGCACTGGAATATTTGAGTTATATTCTAGTGTCTTATCCTTTATAACTGAGGAAGGAAGAGGACAATAAAGAAGATCAACAAGAAGACATTTTACTTTTTTGACCCTTCAGGTATCTTTTTTTTCCTCACACCAAGCTGAGAAATAAAAATTTATTATTAGTCATCCTCAAGAAAAGAATAAGTTAAACTATATTAGAAGATACTTACATTGATGTGGAGGATAGAAGTGAGGTGTGAATTTGGGAGGAGTATCTCATGTTTTAAACCAAAATAAAATATTTTTTCCTTAAAATATTTTTTCTCATTTGGGTTAGTTTCGATAGAAGAATTGTAGATTCCCCCAGGAAAGTCTTCAATGAGCCCACAGTTGTGAAGGACCAGTGTCTCTTGTAGAGGAAAGCATCAGAACTGAGGCCAGCATGAAGGCATCAGAGTAAAGATGAACCAAAAAAGGACGGGTTGAATAAATGAGCACCTGCAGTGCAGTCCTCCTGGGGGACACAGAGAGGTAGTGAATGTAATCTTGGAGTTCTCTCAATGAAGGGACGAAGGAACAGGGGTATTTCATTTATATGCTGTCTTTGGTTGAAGACTTTTTTTTTTTTGAGTTCCTTTATATCAATGACAGATGCCCAAGTTATTAGAGGAAACTAATATAGGGAATACATATATTTTTACCATAAGGACAAAGTGTGTCCTTATATGTGCTTCTGATATATCTTTTACAAAAGCAATATTTTTATACTGCAGTGAGAAAAGTCATTTTAATGGTGTTAAGCTAAAGTGTAAAGATGTAATCTTTCTATGTTCCCTGGCCATCATTTTGTTCATTTTGTAGTTTCTCAAAAATGGATAGTTGAAGTTGTCTTCATTTTGTTGATAACACAGATGATCTGGAAAAACTTAAAAGCAGCCAAATATGAAGTGTCATAAAATTTGCTGCTGTCAAATCATGGATTATCATCTTGAAAATCAATAACTAGATTTTTGCAACCTTCAATTTTTGTTATAATTTGTAAAAAAAATCAATTACAGTATTGGTTCTGTTTGTGTTAATATCATATAAAGTTCATCTCAAATGTTACCTACTTGAGAAAGCTCTCCCTTAACAGGGACCCCAATAGGGTTAATATCTCACCACTTTGCACTAACTCTCTGCCTTCTCCATACTTTGAGACCATTATTATAGGTTTTTATAATTTATCATGTAAATCCAGTTTCCTCTACAAATACTGTGACTTTGTATTGTTTGACTCTATTTCCAATATCTGTCTCAGATGTTGGTACATATTTTGCTTAAGTAGCCACCCATTCAAAGGTAACCAATGATAATCTAAAGTAGACATACAGGGGTATATATAGAAAATAGATTGCCCTAATATCAAAGAAAAGTAAACAATATCCAGAGATATTATATACATATAAAAGGCCAGTTTTGTCTTTTATTTTAGGTTCCAGTCATCTGAGCAGTTATTAAAAACATGGCTGTGTAGTTTTAGGACAATGGCAATGCTAATCCTGTCACTTTTAAAGACAAATAATAAAGAACAAGTTGAAAAATAGAAACCATCTTTAAAAAAAAAAACATACATGATAAGCTACTGTTTTTCAATAAGGAACTGTTTTGTTCCTTAGATGAAAATAAGACAAAAAATGGACTTGAATTCTTACAGTTATATCTGGTTAATGGAATATCTCACTAGATTAAATGTTTTTGACAGTCAATGCAAGGCTCTGCTTATAAATCAATACTTTTCCTTAATTTTGTAATTTCCTATTTTATTCTCCAGAGATAAATAAATATTTGACTTTGCAGCATCAAATACTTTCTCTTTTGAATGTTCTTTGCTATCAAAGTTCATTATGTAGTTACCAAATCTATTTTGTCACCTGAGCATTCTCCTTTGAATAGTTTCAAGGGGAAAATATTGCCTTGATTACAGCATTTATTCTATATAGAAATTGCAAATCACAACATAATACATCTGGCCAGAAAGAGTTTCTAAGGAAATAAAGGAAAAAAAGCAATTGTTTCAAAATAATCCTCAAGGCTCTGACCAGGTGCCATTTGAGAGATGAAGAGGTCCATATTTTTGACCAAATAGTAAATAAAGTTTGCAACTATTTGACACATTATCCTTTATCCATATTTGCTTAAATCAAGCTAATATTTATGCTTGTATGAAAACAGTGATGCTCTATATCAGCAATATTTGGGAGAAATTGAATTCATCCTAAAATTGGGGGCTGCTGTATGTAATTGAGGGGAAAAAAACTTAAAAGGCTTCCATTTGTATCTGGATATTTTCTAATTTTCATTAAAGGTATTCTTATCATTAATAAATTGTTTAAATAGATCAAGGGCAAATATTCCTAAAAATAAAAATACATATTCCTAAAATGACATATAAATAGTTTTTCTCATATTTATAAAAATGAAAACTTCTAGTTCATGTAATTTTTTTTTCTTTAGCACACTCCAAATACTGGAGTACCTCAAAAACAATGCACTCACTCATTTATCCTTTTGTTGTAACATTTATGTGATCTTTCTTTGTTTTGCCTGAATGTATATTATGATAAAAGTTAGCAAATGTCTTGCCAGAAGTCTGAATGCTACATCTGTGCTAATTTTGTCATCTACCTATCATAAGGCTTCTGGGCAACCAAATTTGGCTTCTAGTAAGCATGAATTTCTTCTATAACTCATTCAGAAGCCAACCAGCTATTACTTTGTTCTAGGATCTTCTCTCTTGTGATACCATGTTTCTTGTTATAGCTGCATGAATTAATCTCCTTTGTCTTTTTCTGAACTTCTCTGTGTTTGATACCTCTATGTTTCATGAGGTTCTTTGGTAAAGAAGGATGGATTGGCCTGAGAGTAGGATTTTCAAAGTCTTGAAATATGCAATCATATATATATATACGTGTGTGTGTGTGTAATGATATATATCAGTGTGTATATATATATATGGATTGATCTTGATCTTTTTGCTATTTAGGTTCCTGAATATCTTAAAACATCTAGACATACTGAATTATTTATATCTTATTTACATAAAATAATAGAGAACACATTCTTTTCACCTTTCCCACCATTACATAAATGCCCTGGTTGCTCTATCACTTGAATATATAGAGGCCAAGTTATTTTAAAAAGATTATTCTAATTTCATTATCTAGAAAGAAGTACCAATGAGCACATATATGGCTTTAAGAAGACATTTGGTTGGGACACATGGGTGGCTCAGTGGGTTAAGTGTGCGACTCTTGGTTTTGCTTAGGTCATGACCTCAGGATCGTGAGATTGAGCCCCACCTATGGCTCTGCACTCGGTATGATGTCTGCTTGAGACTCTCTTCCTCTCTCTTTGCCCCTCCAGCTCCAATGTGCATGCTTTTTCTCTCATATAAATAAATCGATCTTAAAAAAAAAGACATACCCTTATTTCCAACTTGTTAACATGTTGTAGTTTGGTTAATCTACACCAGGATCCTAGTAGTGCTCAGTTTGGCAAAATTCATATAGATCTTTCTCAATTTATGATGGGCTTATATCTCAACAAAACCATCATGAGATAAAAATATCTTTTTTTAATTAGATATTTATTTATTTTTTTATTATTATAGTAGTTTATTTTTTAATAAATTGATTTTTTATTGGTGTTCAATTTACCAACATACAGAATAACACCCAGTGCTCATCCCGACAAGTGTCCCCCTCAGTGCCCATCACCCATTCACCTCCACCCCCCAACCCTCCTCCCCCTCCACCACCCCTAGTTCGTTTCCCAGAGTTAGGAGTCTTTATGTTCTGTCTCCCTTTCTGATATTTCTCACACATTTCTTCTCCCTTCCCTTATATTCCCTTTCACTATTATTTATATTCCCCAAATGAATGAGAACATACACTGTTTGTCCTTCTCCAATTGACTTACTTCACTCAGCATAATACCCCCCAGTTCCATCCACGTTGAAGCAAATGGTGGGTATTTGTCATTTCTAATGACTGAGGAATATTCCATTGTATACATAAACCACATCTTCTTTATCCATTCATCTTTCGATGGACACCGAGGCTCCTTTCACAGTTTGGCTATTGTGGACATTGCTGCTAGAAACATCGGGGTGCAGGTGTCCCGGGATTTCATTGCATCTGTATCTTTGGGGTAAATCCCTAACAGTGCAATTGCTGGGTCGTAGGGCAGGTCTATTTTTAACTCTTTGAGGAACCTCCACACAGTTTTCCAGAGTGGCTGCACCAGTTCACATTCCCACCAACAGTGTAAGAGGGTTCCCTTTTCTCTGCATCCTCTCCAACATTTGTGGCTTCCTGCCTTGTTAATTTTCCCCATTCTCACTGGTGTGAGGTGGGATCTCATTGTGGTTTTGATTTGTATTTCCCTGATGGCAAGTGATGCAGAGCATTTTCTCATGTGCATATTGGCCATGTCCATGTCTTCCTCTGTGAGATTTCTCTTCATGTCTTTTGCCAATTTCATGATTGGATTGTTTGTTTCTTTGCTGTTGAGTATAAGAAGTTCTTTATTGATCTTGGAAACTAGCCCTTTATCTGATACGTCATTTGCAAATATCTTCTCCCATTCTGTAGGTTGTCTTTGAGTTTTGTTGACTGTATCATTTGCTGTGCAAAAGCTTCTTATCTTGAGGAAGTCGCAATAGTTCATTCTTGCTTTTGTTTCTTTTGCCTTTGTGGATGTATCTTGCAAGAAGTTACTGTGGCCAAGTTCAAAAAGGGTGTTGCCTGTGTTCTCTTCTAGGATTTTGATGGAATCTTGTCTCACATTTAGATCTTTCATCCATTTTGAGTTTATCTTTGTGTATGGTGTAAGAGAGTGGTCTAGTTTCATTCTTCTGCATGTGGATGTCCAATTTTCCCAGCACCATTTATTGAAGAGACTGTCTTTCTTCCAGTGGATCGTCTTTCCTCCTTTATCGAATATTAGTTGACCATAAAGTTGAGGGGCTACTTCTGGGTTCTCTATTCTGTTCCATTGATCTATGTGTCTGTTTTTGTGCCAGTACCACACTGTCTTGATGACCACAGCTTTGTAGTACAACCTGAAATCTGGCATTGTGATGCCCCCAGATATGGTTTTCTTTTTTAAAATTCCCCTGGCTATTCGGGGTCTTTTCTGATTCCACACAAATCTTAAAATAATTTGTTCTCACTCTCTGAAGAAAGACCATGGTATTTTGATAGGGACTGCATTAAACGTGTAAATTACCCTGGGTAACATTGACATTTTCACAATATTAATTCTGCCAATCCATGAGCATGGAATATTTTTCCATTTCTGTGTCTTCCTCAATTTCTTTCAGAAGTGTTCTATAGTTTTTAGGGTATAGATCTTTTAACTCTTTGGTTAGGTTTATTCCTAGGTATCTTATGCTTTTGTGTGCAATTGTAAATGGGATTGACTCCTTAATTTCTCTTTCTTCAGTCTCATTGTTAGTGTACAGAAATGGCAATGATTTCTGGGCATTGATTTTGTATCCTGCCATGCTACCAAATGGCTGTATGAGTTCTAGCAATCTTGGGGTGGAGGCTTTTGGGTTTTCTATGTAGAGTATCATGTCATCGGCGAAGAGGGAGAGTTTGACTTCTTCTTTGCCAATTCGCATGCCTTTAATGTCTTTTTGTTGTCTGATTGCTGAGGCTAGGACTTCCAGTACTATGTTGAATAGCAGTGGTGAGAGTGGACATCCCTGTCTTGTTCCTGATCTTAGGGGAAAGGCTCCCAGTGCTTCCCCACTGAGAATGATATTTGCTGTGGGCTTTTTGTAGATGGTTTTTAAGATGTCGAGGAATGTTCCCTCTATCCCTACACTCTGAAGAGTTTTGATCAGGAATGGATGCTGTAATTTGTCAAATGCTTTCTCTGCATCTAATGAGAGGATCATATGGTTCTTGGTTTTTCTCTTGCTGATATGATGAATCACATTGATTGTTTTACGAGTGTTGAACCAGCCTTGTGTCACGGGGATAAATCCTACTTGATCATGATGAATAATTCTCTTAATGTACTGTTGGATCCTATTGGCTAGTATCTTGTTGAGAATTTTTGCATCCATGTTCATCAGGGATATTGGTCTATAATTCTCCTTTTTGGTGGGGTCCTTGTCTGGTTTTGGAATTAAGGTGATGCTGGCCTCATAGAACGAATTTGGAAGTACTCCAACTCTTTCTATCTTTCCAAACAGCTTTAGTAGAATAGGTATGATTTCTTCTTTAAATGTTTGATAGAATTCCTCTGGGAAGCCATCTGGCCCTGGACTCTTGTATCTTGGAAGGTTTTTGATGACTGCTTCAATTTCCTCCCTGGTTATTGGCCTGTTCAGGTTTTCTATTTCTTCCTGCTCCAGTTTTGGTAGTTTGTGGCTTTCCAGGAATGCGTCCATTTCTTCTAGATTGCCTAATTTATTGGTGTAGAGCTGTTCATAATATGTTTTTAAAATCGTTTGTATTTCCTTGGTGTTGGTAGTGATCTCTCCTTTCTCATTCATGATTTTGTTAGTTTGAGTCTTCTCTCTCTTCTTTTTAATAAGGTTGGCTAATGGTTTATCTATCTTATTAATTCTTTCAAAGAACCAACTCCTGGTTCTGTTGATCTGTTCCACAGTTCTTCTGGTCTCGATTTCATTGAGTTCTGGTCAAATTTTAAGCAACTCTCTCCTTCTGCTGGGTGTAGGATCTATCTGCTGTTTTTTCTCTAGCTCCTTTATGTGTAAGGTTAGCTTTTGTATTTGAGTTCTTTCCAGTTTTTGGATGGATGCTTGTATTGCGAAGTATTTCCCCCTTAGTCCTGCTTTTGCTGCATCCCAAAGATTTTGAACGGTTGTTTCTTCATTCTCATTAGTTTCCATGAATCTTTTTAATTCTTCCTTAATTTCCTGGTTGACCCTTTCATCTTTTAGCAGGATGGTCCTTAACCTCCACGTGTTTGAGGTCCTTCCAAACTTCTTGTTGTGATTTAGTTCTAATTTCAAGGCATTATGGTCTGAGAATATGCAGGGGACGATCCCAACTTTTGGTATCTGTTCAGACCCGATTTGTGACCCAGTATGTGGTCTATTCTGGAGAAAGTTCCATGTGCACTTGAGAAGAATGTGTATTCAGTTGAGTTTGGATGTAAAGTTCCGTAGATATCTGTGAAATCCATCTGGTCCAGTGTATCATTTAAAGCTCTCGTTTCTTTGGAGATGTTGTGCTTAGAAGACCTATTGAGGGTAGAAAGAGCTAGATTTAAGTCACCAAGTATAAGTGTACTATTATCTAAGTATTTCTTCACTTTGGTTATTAATTGGTTTAAATATTTGGCAGCTTCCACATTCAGGGCATATATATTGAGGATTGTTAAGTCCTCTTGTTGGATAGATACTTTAAGTGTGATATAGTGTCCCTCTTCATCTCTCACTATAGTCTTCGGGGTAAATTTTAGTTTGTCTGATATAAGGAAGGCTACCCCTGCTTTCTTTTGAGGACCATTTGAATGGTAAATGGTTCTCCAACCTTTTATTTTCAGGTGTAGGTGTCCTTCTGTCTAAAATGAGTCTCTTGTAGACAGCAAATAGATGGGTCCTGCTTTTTTATCCAGTCTGAAACCCTGCGCCTTTTGATGGGGTCATTAAGCCCGTTCACGTTCAGAGTTACTATTGAGAGATATGAGTTTAGTGTCATCATGATATCTATTTAGTCCTTGTTTTTGTGGATTGTTCCACTGAACTTCTTCTTAAAGGGTAATTTTAAGAGTCCCCCTTAAAATTTCCTGCAGAGCTGGTTTGGAGGTCACATATTCTTTCAGTTCCTGACTGCCTTGAAAGCTCTTTGTCTCTCCTTCCATTTTGAATGAGAGCCTGCTGGATAAAGTATTCTTGGTTGCATGTTCTTCTCATTTCAGACCCTGAATATATCCTGCCAGCCCTTTCTGGCCTGCCACGTCTCTGTGGAGAGGTCTGCTGTTACCCTAATATTCCTCCCCATAAAAGTCAGGGATTTCTTGTCTCTTGCCGCTTTAAGATTCTTCTCTTTAACTTTGGAATTTGCAAGCTTCACTATTAAATGTCGAGGTGATGAACGGTTTTTATTGATTTTAAGTAGGAATCTCTCTATTTCCTGGATCTGAATGCATTTCCCTTCCCAGATTAGGAAAGTTTTCAGCTATGATTTGTTCAAATACATATTCTGGCTCTCTGTCCCTTTCGGCGCCCTCGGGAACCCCAATTAAACGTAGGTTTTTCTTCCTCAGGCTGTCGTTTATTTCCCTTAATCTGTCTTCATGGTCTTTTAATTGTTTGTCTCTTTTTTCCTCAGTTTCCCTCTTTGCCATCAACTTGTCTTCTATGTCACTCACTCGTTCTTCCACCTAGTTAACTCTTGTCGTTAGGACTTCTAGTTTGGATTGCATCTCATTCAATTGATTTTTAATTTCTGCCTGATTGGATCTAAATCCTGCAGTCATGAAGTCTCTTGAGTCCTTTATGCTTTTTTCTAGAGCCACCAGTAGCTGTAGAATAGTGCTTCTGAATTGGCTTTCTGACATTGAAGTGTAATCCAGATTTTGTAACTCTGTGGGAGAGAGGGCTGTTTCTGATTCTTTCTTTTGAGGTGAGGTTTTCCTTCTAGTCATTTTGCTCAGTGCAGAGTGGCCAAAAACAAGTTGTATTGGAACACGGGGGAGTATCACTGGTCCGTCCAGCTGGTCTTCTGGGGGAGGGGCCTGCTGTGCTGATTCTCAGGTGTTAGCACTTGGGGGAGCTGCTCTGCCCCTGCCTGCTGCCGGGCTCAGCGGGGGTTGTTCTCCCCGTGAGGCCCCAGGAAGAACAGCCCCAGTGGCTATGGCAGCTCTGGAAGCCTGGATTCAGCCTCCGCAGGAACTACGGGGCTCGGGCTCTCGGTTCTCCGTCCGCAGGGCCTGGAGGCTCCGGGGCGGGGCCGCTGATCTGCTCAGCTCGGGGCAGGAGCGTCCTCGCTGTCCTGGGCCCTCCCGGCCTCTGCCTGTCCTGGGGGAGGCCGGATCCTGGGCTGTGTCCCGGCGTCCTGTGCTCCGGGGCCTGCGCTGTGGGATTCGCGCTCCCGCCCCGCAGCCCCCTCCGCGGAGCCGCCGCCCGAGCCCCTCCGAGCTGCTCCGGCCCCGCCGTGCGCGCTGCAGCCCTTAGGGAGCTCGGAGCACTCCCCCGGGGCGCAGGTGTCTGTTAGTGTCCCCGGGAGCCCGAGGGCATCCCCGCCCTCCTGGGTCCTGCTCTAACTCCCTGCGAGCCCCTTTCCGCCCGCCCGGGAAGGTTGGTGCAGCTCCTGCTCCTCCGGGACGGGGCTCTCCTGTCCTGGGGACACTCGCCCCGGCCTCAGCCCGGCTCCTCGCGGGCCCCTCCCCCTAGGAGGCCTTTTGTTTCTTTATTTCTTTTTCCCCGTCTTCCTACCTTGATAGAAGCGCGAACTCTTCTCACTGTAGCGTTCCAGCTGGTCTCTCTTTAAATCTCAGGCCGAATTCGTAGATTTTCAGGATGATTTGAAGGTTATCTAGGTAATTTGGTGGGGACAGGTGACTTGGGGACCCTGCTCTTCCGCCATCGTGCCCCTCCCTCGAGATAAAAATATCTTAAGTTGAATATACGTCTACTACACCTGACCTATGGAACATCAGAGTTCGGCCTAGCTTCCCTTCATTATGCTCATAACACTTACATTAGGCTGCAGTTGGGCAAAATCATGGAACATGAAGCCTATTTGTTAATCAAGTGTTGATTATCTTGTTTCATGCACTAACTACTGCACTGAAAGGGAACAACAGAACAGTGTATGGATGCAGGTGGTTGTCAGTGTCAGTCATTGACCATCAGTGGTTCCAGCTGTCTGGGAGCCAAGCCTGCTGCCCCCATCCAGCTGCATCGGAGAAGGTCACACTGCTTATCCCTGGTCACAGAAAAGATCTACTCTCAAAATTCCATGGATGGTTTTTACTGAATGTGTATTGCTTTCACACCATTGTGAAACTAAAAAATCCTGAGTCTAACCATCATAAATTTGTAATTAACTATAATACATGTTAACATATTTGATCTTCCGTTCTGTTTTCACCAAATCAGACAACTGTAAAGTACTTCTGTGTGTATACATTTTGGTAGAAACAATAGTCTTATTTTTGCATTATATAATAACCAGAAAAAATATGAATTGATTAAATGTTAGATCTAAAAATAAGATCTCTGAGTGTCCACAGAGGCAGAGCTCCTTGGTTTTCCAAAAAAGATGCAGAATGATTAGAGTCCATTATCTTATGGCAAAGTTCTAGGATTCAGCAACTGTCAAGTCAACATATGACACAATTGACAACTCCCAATGTTGGGCACAGATCATATTCTGTATGGGTCTCGGGTTGAAATGGGAAGTGAAAGCCCCCTTGGGTACTCAGCTCTCTTTTAAAATGGAAAATTAGTAAACAGTAAGGAGTTGGCTAATGCCTGGCCCTTTCAGATACTCCAAGTCCTCATTTAAATCTAAAAATGTATAGTGTAGTTATCCAATTGTTAAAAAAAACCTTTATTTAAAATCTAATTATGTATTCTATTACATTACTTGTTTTGATAAATTTTCACTGGGTCATATTTTCTGTCATAGTTAATTCATTTCTAATGCTTAAAAATTAGGATAAAGAAGATATCAAGCTATAAACTACTGTCTACAATATTTCTCTAACCCAGACTTCTTTCCCAAGTTCTAAGCTTTCTACTTAATTTGCCAATGGCCATTTCCACATGTATGTCCCACACTCTCCTCAAATTCAACATGTCCAAAATTGAAGTGACTATCTTCTCTCCAGAAATTGGCTCTTTCCCTTTACTACCATGTCATAAATTGTACCACCACCAATCCTGTCACTGAACAGAAAGTTTTCATCAGTCATCATATACCTGATAAGATAGTATTTACTTTCTTTTATTTCTCTTCCTTCTTTCCTCTTACCACTTCTTTTGTCCTGATTCTCTGTATTTTCACTGAGATTGTTGCAAGAACTCCTGATTGTCACTTTGTCTCCATCCTGGACTGCTTCAATTCCTTCTTCACAATACGATCCATATATTTTATTTAATACACAAAGAATTATTATGCAGTTCCGTTGCTTGAAATATGTCAATGACTTTTGAGCCTTTATTTAAAAGCTAACATCTTTCATAGGGTGAGTGAGTTTGATCTGGCCCTTACTTTCCTATATAGTTTCCACCCCTCCGCATCCTAGACCCTCCTCATATTCTAGACAAAGAAACATTGTAGTATATGAGATTCCCCAAAGAACCTCCTCTTGTTTTGCGCAAAGGCTATTCCCTTATGGGTATTTTAAATTTCTGTCAATCTCTCTCTACTTTTCAAATGCCTCCTTTGGCCTTACTCTTCTATTCTCGAAAACACTCAAAGTCATTGTGGGCTCCCATATCAGTCTTTTAAACCTAAAGCTTCTGTAATCCCAGTGACTAGTAGCTACCTTACCCAGGGTACACTTTCCATGAATGCCTGCCCACTTCAAATATTTTCTCTCATCTTCTGGATACTACTGGATGTATGTTGCAATCATTAGTATCTTAAGGAAGTATATCATTGACTTATAGGTCTTTTAAAGATGTCAATGACATTTTCTATAAAATTCGTCATTATACACACATGAAAAAAATCAAAAACAGTAACTGGAAGCAATGTGTTTTAATCTTCTTTATATTTTGATCTCCGGTGTTAAATTATAGCCACACTTGCTTTAAATGGGGATTTTGTACCATTTCTGGATGTCAGGGGGAAAAAAAATCCCAAAATCTTCCCATAGATAATCGTAAACCAAAACTCTTTATTCAAAGTTATCCAATAGTTTTCTCCCATATTCTGTTTTGTCTTTCACATTTTACTCTCTGCACTCTTTCTACAAACTTAAGGAAAGATCAACATTTTGCTATGATATTCTCCTTTTTGTCCCTTGGTGAATAATTAAAAGTTGCCTTTAGCCATGGCAGCTTGTGTTTGAAATCAGTTCCACTGAATAAAAAACTTGGTCGCATAAGACATGTTAGTGATTTAAAGACCTCTAAACAACACTCCAAAATGACCACGAATGGTTTTCTAAGGTCAGCAGATAACATGCATCCCTAAGGGTTAGTGTTAGAATAAGGTCCTGGTGTGGTATTAGAAAGAATACAGTACTACTCTCCAGAGCTGGCATTAATGTCAAGTTTTAGTTATTGTGATTATCAGATACTCTATGGCACTTTCTAAAGAGATGGACACTTAAGTAAACTGTAATCACAGAGCTTTTTTTTTTTTCTTTTGGAATCACTGATTTTTGATAGGTATTGAATTTGATTCACTATCTTCCAGGTTGTTTTAATTGTGTGAATATTCCTCTATTATACATGAAAAAATGTCCTTAGGTCTGTCTTTTAGTAAACCTTAAAAAAAAAAAAAGTCTATGCGTGAGTCTGCCTGAAAAGAATAGTGTTACATGTACTTGAAAATACAGAGCTGGCCCTTTTGATGGTCTTTAATGTAATGAAAACTGTGTCCCTAAGAAAACATAACTAAGTGTAGTTAAATATCAACAAATTAAGTTGAGATTATAGGGATTAGAGCTAAACAGAATTTTCATATTTTCAAAAATGAATGTGTTCCTGTGGCTATATTTACACTTAAACAAAAAATATATTTTATTTTCTATTCCTTTTTTCCTATAATCTAGAGTTAGCAGTATACAGAATACATTAAAACAAAGTATACATACATATATAATATATGCATATATATATATACAGATACACACATATTTAATAAAAATATATCCTAAAATTAATATGGGTTTAGTGGAGGAAACATGAAGATGTTAGAAACTTACTAAAATAATAAATTTCTCAGTAACTCTACCATCTCAAAATTGCTGCAAATATTTTCTTTCAAAAATCTTTCAGTTCTTTCTTTTTGATATAATTCTGTTAATCTTTTTATTTTAATTCTAGGCAAATTAAGTAATTCATATTGAATGTATACATATTTTCATATTATATTATTACTTTTCATACAGTTTTGAAAAATATTAAATTACTATTTAACGTTTCATTTGACATAATTGACTACAATTTATTTAGTACAGTTAGAAATTGTTTATTTGGGATCCCTGGGTGGCGCAGCGGTTTGGCGCCTGCCTTTGGCCCAGGGCGCATTCCGGGAGACCCTGGATCGAGTCCCACGTCGGGCTCCCGGTGCATGGAGCCTGCTTCTCCCTCTGCCTGTGTCTCTGCCTCTCTCTCTCTCTCTCTCTCTCTCTCTCTGTGACTATCATAAATAAATGTAAAAAAAAAGAAATTGTTTATTTTATATATAATCCTGTATGGTCATTGTTTTATATGAATTTTTACTAAAAATTTACTGAAAATTGATCTAAGCCATGAATCACCAGGTCAATGAAACCTAAAATTTTTAGGATTCTTCAGACATTGGAAAAATATTTTTCTAAGCAGGGTATGTTATACTAGTTGTCTTCCATTTATAAGCTTACCTTCAGCATGACATTCTTAAGGGTTTTTTAAGCAAAATCTTTTTTTTCAGTTTTTTTAATTCATTTTTGTCTTTAAGTTTTGCAATTTATCTTTTCTTAATGATTTGATGAATATTTTTCTTTTTTTTTAGGGAAAGTCTGCATGTATGCATGTGAAGTAGAGGAAGGGCTGAGGGAGAGGGAGAGAGAATCTTAAGCAGGCTCTATGCTCAGCACAGAGCCTGATTCAGGGCTTAATCCCATGACTCTGAGATCATTACCTGAGCTGAAATCAAGAGTCAGATGCTTAACCAACTGAGCCACGCTGGCATCCCTAATGAAAATGTTTTATTGCTTGTAAAGTATAGCAGTTTTGAAAAGCTAATTAGTAAGCTATGTCTATTTCCTACTTTAAAAAAATATTTTCACTGACATGCTTTGCAATTATCCCATGTTTAAAATTTTCTGAATTTCAAGTTCCATTCGGAAATAAAGAAAGGTATTAAGCTATGATTTCTTCTAGTCTTTAATGTCTTTACTTTTACACTTAAACTTTATTCATTCATTCATATATTATTTAGGTCAATGATGTGAACTGAAAAGCAATTTTTTCCCAATAGCTTAATTTTCATGGAATAATTTACTTACATGAAATCCACTATATAGGAAGTTTATTTCTGGCGTCTGGATTCTTTTCTAGAATCATTGCTTCATGATTATATTATTGTTGGCTTAATATTATTTTATAAAATCTACCACAGTTCTTCTACCCATTGTTATTTTAATACAAAATTTTCTAAACCTCAAATATAATATGTCAAGAATTAATATGATTCTGGTGACCAATCTTTTTATTCAAAAACTGAAAATATGGGATCCCTGGGTGGCGCAGCGTTTTGGCGCCTGCCTTCAGCCCAGGGCGCGATCCTGGAGACCCGGGATCGAATCCCACATTGGGCTCCCGGTGCATGGTGCCTGCTTCTCCCTCTGCCTGTGTCTCTGCCTCTCTCTCTCTCTCTCTCTCTCTCTGTGTGTGTGTGACTATCATAAAAAAAAAAAAAAAACCGGGATCCCTGGGTGGCGCAGCGGTTTGGCGCCTGCCTTTGGCTCGGGGCGCGATCCTGGAGACCCGGGATCGAATCCCACATCGGGCTCCCGGTGCATGGAGCCTGCTTCTCCCTCTGCCTGTGTCTCTGCCTCTCTCTCTCTCTCTCTCTGTGACTATCATAAGTAAATAAAAAAAAAATTAAAAAAAAACACCTGAAAATATATAACTCTCAACGCATTTGGTTCTGTCATTAAATCACATATCACATAGTAGATTTTTGGTTTCTAACACTGGTGCTGTGTCTTTAAGAATATTCTTCCAGTTTTATATCAAGCTGCTATCGTGATGAGGAGATTGCATTAATTGTAAAAGAGAGAGAGGGGAAAAGGAGAGAGAAAGAAAGAGACCAACTCTGATTCTTTTAAAGGCATTCATTAACTGAAGTTCATTGAAATTATTGTAATTCATAGAATTTTCTGGAATGTTAGAGAACTGGGCTCTGATAATAGAAGCAGGAACTGTTAAGAATCAGTCATGACTGGAGGCAAAGCAACATCACAGAGACAGTCTTGATAACATGTAGCCACTGTCACTAATATCTGGATGCCTCAGGCAGCACTGTTACTACCACTGGAAAAGGTGTGTGAAGTTAGGGATGCCTACTGTGTACACCTGTGTCACAGCTGCAAGAAGAGCTATTTGTTTCTAACACTGACAGGTGTCTATCACAAAGACCCTTGTAGAAAGGAATCACAAATATAGAAACGTATTTCAGATTCAGGATTTTTTTTTTACCTTATCCACCCAGATTTCCCTGAATCAGTTTTCTATTTTGTGTTATAGAACTGTAGGATTTTTGTGCATTGGCCATTTATTTCACTTCTGGTCTCCTCATGATCAATTAATCACTTTACTATGCTTGTGGGACAATCTATTTTGATTAACTCTTAGTCTTTGTTGCCTAATACCTTTATAATTACTTGCATCTGTGAATTAGGTGTTGCTACTTGGCCTTTGTCATTCTAGAATCATATCATCATCAATGAAATCTATGAATATATCAATAAATTCTTCCCCTACATGTTAGTTATCTATTGCTGCCTAACAATTTACCCTACAATTTAGTGATTGGCCATAGGTGATAATTCAATAACTACATTTAACACTATAATTAATAGGTACAGGACTATCAGTGCTCCATTCTGTAATACTAAACAGGTTTTACTGCACATGAAGATAAATAAGTTTGACAACCAAATTCCCATGTTTCCATTTCTTCAAGTGTTGTCTAAATACTTTTGACCAAAAATCTCATTTTTGTCAGCATTTTAGGGTGAACATTATAGGATTCATGGGTATTACATAACCCATGAAATCATTGAAGGTCCTAGAAGAAAGGCTAAGTTTTCAGGGTCAAGTTCATGAACCACATGCAGAATTGTCATGACAAAGGAGATGCTCACCTTTGATCTGTGCTATCTCTTTCATGACTTGAATCAATAAAATGAATGTCTCATAATTAATGGATTTCTTCATGTAGCTCACTTCTGAATCAGAGTCTCATGCAAGTGTGTTTTGCTGGCAGAACCAGTCATATGTTTAGAACCTCAGTATCCACTGAACCTCAGTACATGATTTCTGTGTCTTTAATCTTGAAAAGATAAGTTCATAATGTAATAAATTCTCAAAATATAAAATGTGTGCCCCAAATTCTGTGGTATACCAAATGGTATATGACAAGTGCAGAGCTCATTCTCTCTCCCCACTCTCTCTCTCTCTTGTTCTTTTAGGTTATGAAATCTGCCTTGTATTTATATTATCCATATGAAATCATTTTCCTGTGTAATAGATTTATTTGATTATGCTTTGATATTAATATTGCCATCACTATTTTCTTTCATTGTGTTTGTCTAATATAATTTGACCCTCATTTTATATTTATGCTTGATGGGTCATTTTTAAAAAATTGTCTCATAAACATGAAGTCACTTAATGTTTATTTTTTAATTCAGTCTGAGAGTCATTTGAGGGAGTTATTTTCCTAAATGAAGCTTTCATTTATAAGCTACATCATTAATTTAAATTCCTTCAAAGTTTAATCTGCTAGTTGCTGCATCCATCAAAATTTTAATTTCGAAATCTGATTTTTCCTCCCCATTGAATCCTTCTCAAAACTAGATTGTCCTTTTTCATGACATGCTGCTTTGATTTCATAGCATCCTCTTGAAAGTTGTTGAAAACACAAAGTCATTTTTCAAAAATTGTGTTTTCCTTCTTGCAGTAAGTCTATTACAGAAAAGTCATTATGTCAGAATTTGAAGGAATTGGATGCTGACCATATTTTGCACTGCAGAATTCCTTCATATTTCTCTATTTTCTGCCCTTATTATTTTATTAGTTGAGACAAATGGAATTAAATCCACTAAATGAATTAGATACACGGAAGAGGTGAAGAAATACATTGTGTACAGGAAGGTCACTCAGAGAGAAGCAAGAACAGGAAGCAGGATCATCCTGCGTTGAAAGGATGATGGGTGGTGTCACTAGCCCTGAAGCACGACAAAAATGCAGAAGAGATGGTCCTGCTGCAGATACCATATAAGAAGGAACAAGAGAAGTGTTGAATTCTCTTTTCCTTGTGCTCTTCATTTGCTTTCAATGCCTCTTGTTGGCCCAAACGAGTGAAAGATAGTGACACAGCAGCCAGAAAGGTTTATCTTTTCTTTTGTAAGAAGGACAGAGAAAAGGAGAAAAGAGAGAGAGAGAAAGAACACACAGGAACAAGTACACACTATCCCTCTATTCTACTAGTCACAACATTCTCCATGCATCTATCAACTTTGATTTATTATTATGCTACCACTTAATCTGAAGCAATTTTGTGCCTTTATGATGAAGAAACTGTTATTCTTTTTGTAACGAGAAGAGACTCAGTCTCAATAATCATGAGTTTCTACTTCTAATCATGGCAAAATACTCTATTTTTTTTTTTTAGATTTTAAAAATTTAGTTATTTGAGACCCAGAGAGAGTGAAGAGAGAGAATGAGCAGCACAGAGGGACAGAAGAAGAGAGAGAAGCAGGTTCGCCATTGAGCAGGGGGCCCTCTGTGGGGCTCAATCCCAGGACCCTGAGATCATGACCTGAGGGGAAGGCAGACAATTGACTGAGCCTCTCAGGGTCATTGTAAATACTTTTAGAGTTCTAAACATTCTACCAATAGTAACTATAAAACTAGACAGAATATTAAAATTTTGTTTGAAGACATTAGAGACAAAAGAGCAACACAGACTGAAGAGGTCTGGAGAACTGAAAAAAGGAGAAGTGAACCTGAAAACATCACTACATTTGCTCCCAAGGCATTTAGTAATTCTCAAAAGAACTGAGAGGCTGAATAAATGAGACGGGCTTTCAGCAGTTTTAGGAGACTAGAGGGTCAGTAGCTTCACCAAGGACTAAAGGTCTGAGGAAATACTTTACATTTTCAATTGCTTTTTTCTAAAAAAAAAGAGCAGGAAAAAGTAAAAACAGCTAATCTTTACAAAGCCCAAGGGTCTCTGCTATAATAAAGGAGTGTTTGTTTGGTTGAAGTTATCTATCCCCCACCTAAACTGCCTGCCAGAATCAAAAACAAAATCTCTGGAGAAAAAGAGTAATATACATAACTGAAAATTATCTCTAAAATATTTCATTCAAAATGTCTAGCATCCAAACAAAATTACCAATATATCAGGAGAGAAAACTACATGATCAGAGAAGGGGAGAGGTAGAGAGAGTGAGACAGAAATAGAAATATACCCATAGGAAATCTAGATGTTGAAATTAATAGACATAGTTTTAAATTTAAATGTATAAGAGGATTAAAAAAGATTAGCTAAAATGAAGAATAATGGAAACTATAATAAAAAAATAGGAATTCTACAACTGAGGAAAGTTAGCATGTAATTAGGTCAAAATACATAAGTTCAATAATATTTAGATAAAAGAGAAGTAAGTATTACTTAATTAGAAGTTTAGGAAAATATAGTAAATCTGATACATTAAGGAAAAAGAAAAGATGCAATCTAATAGTCTGAGACCTGCAAGGGAGGGTGAAACATTTGAATACATGCACAGTTAAAAGTCCCAGATCGAAACACAGAGATGCACTAAGTAATACAAAACCAAAGACCAGTTAAAAACCTGCCAAAATCTAAATGACTATAGTTGCTTAACATAATTTCTTATAAGATTAAAACTATATAGTGTATATAGAATTAAAAGGCATAACAATAATAGCAAAAGAAATGGAGAGTAGGTGGATTTGGAATCTTCTCAAACTTTTTTATGGCCTAGCTCATGATAAAAGTATGAATTAATATGAGATTTAATAAGTTAAGAATTTATGTTGTGATTCTAAGGTAACTACTAAAATAATAAATAGTGTTTGTCATCAAGCTAATAGAGAATAATAAACGGGATAATTTAAAAAAAATTATTCCAAAGAAGGCAATAGAGATGTATGTAAGAAGAAATGTTGAAAACTTGGACAAATAAAAAACAAGGAGTAAGATAACGTATTAAAACCCATCAATAATTATATTAAACATAAATAGACTAAATACTCCACTTAAAAAAACAATGTCAGTTTTTTAGGGGAAAAACACAACTATATATAGACTTTTTTTTTTTTTTTTTTTTTTTAGAATTTTTAAAAGCTAGCACAGGTATGCCTGAGTGGCTCAGTCAGTTGAACGTCTGACCCTTGATTTCAGCTCAGGTCATGATCTCAGAGTATTGAGATTAAGCCCGGAATTGGGCTCCACGCTGAGTGTGGAGCCTACTTAAGATTTTTTTCTTTTCCTTACCTTGTCTGCCCACCTTCCCTCTATTAAAAATAAATAATAAACAAAAGCTGGCATAAATCCTTAAATGTAAAGGAACAGCAGAGTTGTCAGTAAAGGGGTATAAAAACATATATCATGCAAACAGTAACCAAAGAAAAGCTGGTGTTCTGTCTTAATGTTGGGGTAAGTAAATTCAATGAAACAATTATTTCTAGACATATACACATACATCAATAATAAAAAAAATCCAATCAGCAGGAAGACTTGAAAGACCTAAAAACAAGATTTACAAACTTGCCCTAAATGTGTACCTACCTCATATAGAAAACTGCAACTGATGATTGCAAATATGTACATATTCTTCAAATCCACATTCATTACAAAGTTAGATAATATACTGGACCATAAACATACATCAAGAAATTGCAAAAAATTAAAATCACACCCAAAATGTACTCTGATAATGGTAGAACTAAGCTAAAAATCAATAAGAAAACTATAATTGGAAAATATCCAAATGTTTGAAAGTTAAGCAGAATACTTCTATATAATCCATGAGTTAAGGAAAATATAACTATGAAAATTAGAAAAATTTCTTTTGAAACAATTGATTTAAAAACCCCATAATTCTGTAACTCCTATTGTCTTTTCAGAGGCTTGGCATAATGTTCTCATTTACTTCTCTTTCTTTTTGAGCTTCATCAAATCTGCTGTGTCTTGAGGCCTCATTTACAGATGGCTTTTCACATAGCCTAGGCCTAATACAGTCTTTTCTTTCTCTAGGTCCCACTCAAAACTAGGAACCTTATGGGTTATTGGTTAAAGGATACAAAGAACACACACAGATGTATAGTACATGTTGCCTCAAAAAAAAAAAAAAGGAAGTCTCACAGGTGTTATATATTTGGTCAGCATTAGTGCAAGATGAGACACCTCGTCTCATTTTAGGGGTGATATATTGACAAGTCAAAGACCATCTGCTCCCTAAAATCTTTCTTAAGATAGCAGGTCTCTGCATTGTATGTTTTTATTCTCCCTCTGGGCAAACATATGTCAAACTAGTACATCTGGGGGTTTCCCCATCCTGGCCATCAGGGACGATCAGTGAGGTGAGCAAATTATGTTCTGTGGGATGTCTATTACATGGAAGTTCTGGAGACTTTATTTTAATAGTAACAGGAGAGTTGACATATCCCTGAGGGAAGACAGTGAATTTGGAATAGTACCTCTCCCAGCTGAAGGCAAGCTGCTCTGATCATCTTTGATGATTGGTATGGGGAGAAAGGCATTTTGCGGGTCAATAGGGGTTTATCAAAGCTGAGCATGTGTTAATTTGTTGTAACAAAGATACCATATCTGTCACAGCAGCTGCAACTGGCGTGACTATCTAATTGTACTTACGATAATCCCCACGCATTGTCAAGATGCATCTGACTTTTATGACAGCCAAAGAGGTGAATCAAAAGTGGGCTTGAGAGGATTCCTATCTGTTTCCATGTCTTTGATGGCAGCATTAATTACTGTGATTCTCTGAGGGAGGTGATATTGCTTATTTGTGATTGCACTGATAAGTTCAGTTCCATGGATTTTCACTTGGCCTTTCCTCCTTCACTGGCCCTCCCACCGAAGGTAATAGAGCTGGTCCAGATGGAAATTCTGTCAGTTTCTGACTCTGTACCTTGCAACTGGTCCCAGCTGGAGATGGATTTGGAGCAGATCTGTGTTTATTCCCTGGGTTTCATAATTCTGCATTCTGACACGTGAGCCAAGGAGGCATTTCAGGGTTTTAGGAATCACATCAATCCAGAGCCAGGATAAAATCTTTAAAATTGTGAGCATTTCTTTCTTTTCAGTGTCTATTTGTCATATTAGGTGGTCTCTGGTCCTTTTGAAGAAAGATTTAGGTATATTCTCATGCAAGGTCCTTACTCAAGCAACTCAGCCTGTTTTATAGTCAAATCTGTGACAGAGTGAGTAATCGTCTCATTTGCCCAGAACTGGAGGGTTTCCCAGGATGTGTGATTTTCAGTCCTAAAACCAGGACCTGGGATGATCAGTCACCCTACCTGTGAATTGACTTTGGCTGGGAACTGGGAGAAAGATGATAACTTTCTCTTGTAGTGACACAAATCCAGTTTCTTTTCACCAAACCTAGATCATTTCCTGTTACATGGATCTAGTAATACATCAATAAACTACACATCTGTTTATTCCTAGGGACTTCTGTTCACTTAGCTACCAACACAAACCTATGTGTGTCAAAGCACTCTGTTTACCACTTCAGCGCTGCTGCTTGTTACGGTCAATGAATTTAGATGGTGTGGAATATTCAAATCCCAGTATCCCATTTGCTAGTATCCCATTACTATCAATGAAGTCAAGGACCTCAATTCCACAATTCAATTCCACTTTTATCCTTAACCTAGAGATGTCACCGTGGAACTTTCCAGAAGTACTGACATTGTCTTCACGAGTGCATTTATCAATTCCTTTGTAATTCTGAGCACCTTCAGGATATACTAGGGAGATAGAGGGAGTGAACTGAACTTACCAGACCCATTCCTGGGCTACCACCTACCTAACACTTAAACATGCTCCTCTACATTATGCCAGGGAAGACCCAGCATTGTGACCTAATTAATGTAAACTATTGAACCCAGCCTTCAATAGCCAACTGAGTAAAGAGATAAAATTCCAACTTCTCTAAATTCAGAATGAAATTTAGTGTAACATTATATTATATTTGGCTTCATCCAAAATTAAATCTGTCCCTTTTGAGAGGTTCTATGAATATAACATGTTTTTCTCCATGTATGTACAGATAAAAGTTAAGAATATTTTGAGATTCCTTTGCTGTGTATGTCATATCATTCTGATGGAAACCTGTGCTTCTCATCCTGGGGCATCTTGAAAATAACTACTCTTATTGGTCTAGAGGCAGTGAGAGATTATGAGGTAGACTTGAGCAAACTGTAAGGTAAAGTAAGGAAGTATTATCTATTTAAAGGAAGGCTACTTTTCTAACAGTGAAGTTGTTGCCCATTCTATTAACAAGAAGGATGAAGAAAAGTTGATGGTGCAAGCTTCTCAGCTTTGTCCAAATACACACAGTGTCCTCATTCCAAATCTGAGGGTCCTGTTATATTAACATAGGGGCTGATGATGTTGTGAGATCAACTTGTACTTTATTTATGCTTCTGTACATTTACATTTCTGTTTGAATCCTCAGCCACATACTTCTTCCCTGTAGCTTTGGGAGATGAAACATTCTTTCACATTTATCATAGTAGTTCTCTTGTATTTCCTAAGCCTGATTTGAACAGAGCATATATACACCAGTGCAATAATTTTATTGTCTGCTCTTCTTCACCTTTAGAGATGGATGGCAGCCCTCTGCACTTGTCATTATCTGTATTACCATAAGATACCATTACCATTTACATCAGCAATGAAGGCTGATTTGATTTTCCAAAGCCTTGAATTAGGCCAGCTTTCCATCTCAGCATCAGTAGATGATGATTTAAGTAAAAATGATGTCACTGCATGCCACAAATGGCCATTATCCCATTTGCCATCTGCAAGTGCATCATGAATGTGTTCATATTCAAATAGAAGTTAAGCTCAGTGTTAGAATCCTATCATAAGGGGTGTTTTTCCAGGACCACTGCTGATAGAATATTATAACAATCAGTGTCAAACCAGGAAGCACACTGACTCTCTGAATATTCTAGATTAAAGGGATTTAATTTAGGAAATTGGTCACAGAAGTGATGGAAGAGGCTGACCATCCGATTAGGGGACAATGAGGCAACCCATAAATTAGCAATAGCAGGTAATTAGAATTGCCTTTGGCCCAAGGGGGAGAAACAAAAACAAAATAAACAAAAAAAATCAATGGCAAGGACACCAAAGAGCCTTGTCAAGGACTTACCAGACAGAAGCCAAAAGTATGGCAGTCCTCGTCCACTGGTGTTTGAGCCATGGATTTAGGTAGAATTTGCCAAAAGAGAAGAGGAAAAGATATCCTGATTTCTACCTTCTGATTTTTCTTCAATGCCTTTTATTAGCCAAATCTTGCACAATGCCAGCTGACAGAGTTGGAAATCAGAATTTTGTATGGGAAGAGTAAGGAACAATTATGAGACCAGATAGCTGAAACCTAGCTCAATGGAACTAGTAGTGGTAGGAGGAAATGAAAGGAAAGCTAAAAATATTAGCCTGGAGTGGGTTCCTGGGTGGCTCAGTTGGCTAAGCATCTGCCTTTGGCTCAGGTCATGATTCTGGGGTTCCTGATATCGAGCCCCACATTGGTCTTCCTGTTCAGTGGGGAGTCTGCTCTCTCTCTGTCTCAGTCTCTCTCTTCCCCCCCTCCCCTCCACACTGCTTGTTGTCTCTCTCTCCTCTCTCTCTCTCTCTCATAAATAAGTAAATAGTAAGAGAGAGCAAGACAGAGTGATGGTGATGGTAAAGGGCAGGGAGGAACTGTTGATGGTAATGCAAGAAGTCTGTAGTAGTGTGAAACCAGAGTGAAGAGTATATTTGTCATGTTTGTGACTACCTCATCCCAATTATGAATAATGGATAGCATTCCTAGGAAAAGAAAATCACTATAGAATTTTCTTTCATTAGACCTCTATTAAGAAAGGCACATCTCTGGACCTACCAATGGTTATGGTCTTTCTATACTTTATATAGCAGACAAAACACATCTAAGAGAAAATGTAAGGCAGGTAATGACTTTGGGTGAATCTCTGATGTTAAAACTTCATAGAGAGAGAAGGTACAGTATTGAGAATATCTAAATAATAGCCAAGGCACTTTATCCCTTAAACCAACCCAAACCATGGGATTTATCAGTCTGGATGTTCTAGGACAAATTTTCACTTTCAGAGTTCTTTGGTCTTCCAGGAGGACACTGGCATATCTGCTAGGATTACAAAAACCAACTGTCAGTGATGCCCCCAACTCAAGGAAAGAGAGAATACATTTATGTTTCTTGTATTTTCAGGAGATCTGGGGAAGAAGAGGTTGATATTTCTTATGGCACAATTTTTCAAGAGCTTAGAGCTTTGTATTTGAACCTAAATTTAGTTTCTTATTTTTAATGCGGATAATTCCTTTGTGACATATCCTAAATTGTTTATATATAGTTTATGCCTTATACTCAAAATAACATATGGGATGTCATCTGTTAGTTCTGAAAAGTTTGACACTAATGAGTGTAAAATAGCAAGACAAAGTTATACTTCTTATGATCAAAACTATGAAAAACTTACCACGTGCCTATAAAAAAAAGTCTGGGTAGAAACACACCAAAAATACAACAACAACAACAACAACAACAAAAACCAAACCACAAAACTCTCCAAGAAACCAAACCAAAAAAAAAAAAAAAAATCCTTCGAAAATTATTAGAGTTAAGACTTAAGTGACCATTTTTTCTTTTGATAGTTCTTTTATTTTCCTCTTATTTGATAATGAATACATGTTATTATAGCATTACATATAAGATATTATTAATAAAAGTAAATATTTGAGTTACCAACTTTCAATTTTTACTCTGTTTTCAGATAACATGTTGTCTCCCTGTCACTCCTTAATAATTTTATAAGATTTTACATGACTATTCCTTCTTATGTTAATATCAACTGAAATAAGGTGTCAAGATATATTATTGTAATGCGACTGTGCACTAATGCTGTCTAAAAACTTGATACTACTTGTAAATGAACTCAAGGAAAACATCATTTGTTAGAGGATATAGTCAGCTGTAAGTGCAGCTTATATTTTAAAAGTTGTTGATCTGATAATAACAACTGAATTTGCCATAGGAACTAACATAAAAAAGATTGCTTATGAAAACAGTTTTTGAGTCTTTGAATAGTTATAATATCTTTGGTGCATAGATATAATAAGCTGTAACTTCCTTTTGTTCAGTTGGAATGTTAAGAATCTATTACACTATAATATCAGTTATGTTACTAACATCTAAGATTTTTTCCTAATTTTTATTAGTTATCATGTTATAATACTACTGTGTCACTTCACTGTTTCCAATCAATAAAAAAAATCACTAAAATGAATCTTATAATTGGTGTTCCCAAGGTCACACAGAAATTGAGTAGTAAATAGGAAGGTAAGGCTGATAAATGTCCAATTGCCATGTACTGCTCCTCTCACACTCTCCCAGGGGATTAGATAGCCTGGAGGATTTTCATTAATTTCAAAATCACTTGCGTAGATCTAGCTCCCAGTGGGGTGATGGAAGTTTTTACTGTCTAATGACATGTGTTGGGTTCTGTGGAATGAAGGGGATGCCTTGGTTGAATTCCAAAAGCATGGATGTCTTTTTCACCAAGCCACTGGTTTCAAGAATTTGAAGACTGTCAAAAATAAATAATCCCTTTGTACTCTGAAGTGATTTCTCTTGGTCAGGTTTAGTCATACTAACAGATCAATGCACAAAAATGTTCACTTTCATAACCGAAGCTTTTATCTGAGGATAGAACCTGAGGAGTTGATTTCCGATGATGAGAATCTGGCAGTTTTCTGAAAATAACATGCACTTAGCAATGCAAATCCTTGCTAGCCAGGGACCACCTCCCTCTTTCTCATAGAGTGGTGTCCAATGTAAATAAAATTGTGTGATGCCTGAATCACAACACTGTACTGACCTTTCGTCCCAATGCCAACACACAGCATATTATTTTTAGTTTCAGACTGGCTCAACCAACTGAGCAACAGATCAAAGACTTTGCCTCTTGAGGTTAAAACACTAGTGTTTAGGGTTGCTCCTTTATGGCTCTGAGTAATCAATTAACCTTTCTGCTCCAGTTTCACTCATGTGTAACAGAAGTTGAAGCAAGATTCTGGCTCTACTCATAATACCTTGATCAGAAGTCTCTCTCTCTCTCTCTCTCTCTCTCTCTCTCTCTCACACACACACACACACACACACACACTCACACACACACCAGAAAATAAAAAGTTGCACATACACACGCACACACACAGAGACATTTGTTCTAAGTATTACTGTTTTTCCTCCTAGGTGTTAAAAGTTAATGCTGCAAATAAAATCCCCCAAGAACAATTCGTGCTCATACTCCACATGGCATTAACAGAGGAGAAAATGAGAGCATTCGCTACATAAAAGGCACAATCGCTTTTGTCAGTTCCTTCAAATTCCATATAGAATTGCATTGATCAAGGGAACTGTTGTGAAGCGTTAGAAAATCCTATTCTGAAGAGAAACCAAGTTCCATTCTCCCAGGATCTGTCACTTCACATTTGAGTTTGATGAAGTGTTCTTCCTGAAAGTGTGCAATGATCATTCCAGGTTTTATTGAATGGTTATGCAAAGACAGGCTGGATCTGCTGCGGACATAGATCTTGTCCGTATTCGCTTCAAAGTGTCACAGACAAGCCTGCTTGATTGTAAAGTTTAAAGGCATCTTCCTTTGAAGGTGCCACTGTTCGTTTTCTTATATCCATATACATAATGCATTTGTTTTCCTTTGTCAGCGTCGAGAATGTGTCATTATTCCCCACTCTCTGCTTTGGGCCTGCCATGACTTCTGGAGTGACAGCTCTTGGCAGCTCGCATTAGCATCATTAGGAGCCTGATGATGTTCTTTCTCACTGGGGCACTGTCAAGGTTTTATCCTAACTTTGTAGTTTAGACTTCTGTGATTTGTGTAGCTCTGCCATCAGCAGAGAAGCAGCAGTTTAAAAGACACAAACAAAGAGAAGCCTTCATACTAAAATAAGAAAACATCACATTTACTCTCAAATGTATCATGGTCCAGATTTTGTAAGAACACCTGGTGACTCCTCAATATAAAATTTTTAACAGAGTTATCAATTAGATATATTACTTCTGAGATTTCAATGTAATATGGCTTTTATTTTTCTCTTTTCTAAAGAATGGAAGTCACAAGATTAAAAAATAACCCATAAAAAATGAGTGCAAAATCAAATGCTCTTTATAAAGCTAACAAATAAAACTAGATTAAGTGAAAAAGTACCCGTAGTTTATAAAAATATCTTTTTGGTTGAAAAGATCTTATTAATTACTAGGTCTTCAACCCAAGAATACTTAAAGAAAATTACAATTCTCAAATGTAATAGTTTTAATAGTGTTTTCCCCCCAATAACCTTTTGTTTAATTTGCAAAATCTAGATACATGATAATGAACCATAATTAGCATATTCTAGCGGGTAAATTATTACTCTAACTTGGCTTGTCTTTTACTGTTAATTTTTTTATTTTTCCTAACCTTTGCAAAACCTCACATATTTATGTAGATAACCAGATAATAAGTGCAGAAATATTATTTCAGAGTGTTAAAGAATATAATTTTTTTCTGGATGACTACTGAGATTTGCTTGTTTCTACCTATAGCATCCAAAACAAAGAAATGTTTGGAAAAGGTATTGTGTAAATAAAAAAAATATAGACTAAACATTTATTGTATATTAAACAATATAAAATATAAAATTGTAGACTAAACAATAACCAACCCCCAAGAATGAGAAATTCTTCAAGTCCTCTCTCCGTCTTAGAGGAGATGATCTCTCATGTATGTTGAATAAGGACAGCGCTAGGAGACCTGAGTGTATGGAACTAATGACTGAACTTATTGTTCATTCTACATAAGATATCCACTTATTATGAAAAGATATACTATAAAATAATTTTATCAACATTTATCATTTGCTGTTTCTCAAAAAAATCTATTTGTAAAAGAAAGAAAATGTTGACAAAAATCAAATGTCTGAAGGCCTGCATTGAATTCTATCATTTGTGCTACGGGGATGTGTTTCTTTCTTTCTTTTGTTTCAAATATGTTTTCTTTTTTTTAGAAAGAGAGTGAAGACAGGGATGGGTGTAGGGAGGTGGGGGAGCAGAGGGGGAGGGAGAGAGACTCTCAAGCTGGCTCTATGCTCAGTGAGAGCCCGTCACACCACTGGATCTCACAACCCTGAGATCATGACCTGAACCAAAATCAAGAGACGGATGCTTAACCAGTTGAGCCACCTAGGCACCCCTAGATGTATTTCTTATTTCACAAAGTTATTGAGAGGTTTAGATGAACAACTGCATGTGAAATTGTTCAGAAGGGGTAAAAGGAGTATTTAAATATAAATATTGTGTTCATTGCATCCATGTTTTCCAGTCTTCCTGTTTTGGTGTGTTGTTTTCCTTCTCTATGGGTACATGTGTATCTGTGATTGATATGTTTCTGTGAGTTTGTTATGGTTTTATACTCACCTGATGGTAAACTGTGTAATTTATTAGTGACAATTCTACTGGTTGTGTTTTTCAATCAATGAAAATAATTCAAATAGGAATTTAATAAACTTACTCTATTTGCTAAATATTTTTGTAGTTGATGTCAGTCTTGTGACACCAGTCCGAAGGAAAGCTTATACCTAGGAGAGACATTTAAACAGTATAATATAAAATGGTTCTTACTTTGAAAGCAAATTACTTTATAGCACAATCTGTTTTATAAATGGGTGAGGAAGATCTTGGTGTAGAGAAAAATACATTGTAAAGAAATGAGACAAGTCCCCAGGTTCCGCTTCTAAAAACTGTTAAGTGACTAATCTTGAATGAGCTTCTATGCATTCTACTTGTTTGCTTGCATAAAAGCGACCATATTATCTGGTCCTACAATAGCTTTAAATACAAAATACATAATATTCTATAAATTAAAATTAATATATTCCTTAGATTTCAGAAAGTTTTATAGGAAATTTCTAACAAAGCAGGAGCTTCAATATTTGAATTTTATTTCTGGTTTTCACAGTTTGAAAATCTTCCATTAATATCCTTCTGTAAGTATGTACTTAGAGTGTACAAAAATAGAACAAAAATATTTCACAACTAGGCATAGTATTTGAATAATTATGCAAATTTCTATGTCAGTGTTTATTTAGAAATAATCACTTTGCTTTAATTTAATAACTATTTATTAAGCGCATTCATTGATTGAACCAAACACTGGTAAGGAATGTGATTCAAAATATGAATAAATATAGCCTTTTAAGACTCTCTTGGTACAAGAGAAATTGATTAATAAAAATAATAATAATAATAACAGGCACAAAATGTGTAACTATCACCAATTTTTATAACTTACTTATTGTTCCAAGCCGCCATCATCTCCTGCTGGATTATGCAACAGCATCCCAACAGATCTACTTTCTTTTTTTTAATTTTTATTTTTTTTATTATTTTTTTACATATTTTTTTAATTGGAGTTCAATTTAGATCTACTTTTGATGACGTCTGCCCACAGCTTAGTTCTAAAGCAGCCAGAAAAATGCTGTCAAAAACATGTCAGATCACAGCATCACTCTGTTCAAAATTCACTGCGGCCTTTCTATTCTCTTGGAGTAATAAAGCCTTATTCATTACAAGGGCCTACAGGACTCTATAGCTGGCCTCTACCATCCCTCAACTAAGTGCATTAGTCTTGACCTTCCTGCATCCAATGGCACTGACCACATCCTAGACCCTACAACATACCAGACACTTTCCAGACTCAAGGTTTTTTAATTCCTTGCCCTCTCAGCCTTCTCCTAGGTATCTCCTTGCTTCATGTTTTCATCTCCTTCAAATCTTTGCTTATATATTTGCTTTGTAATGGACATTACCATAACCACCCCGTATAAGTTATACTTTGTCTATTCATCTTCACTCCTTGTTTTTCCTTTCCCCATTCTGTTTCTTTCATAACACTTAACATGTTTTAACGTTCTGTATAATATCATGCAAATATTTATCCAACAAGCTTAGAATATTGTAGAGGTTTGTTTGTTTGTTTGTTTTTCTATTCCTGCATGCCAAATAACTACTTCTTGGAATACATACATGCATTACTCAAAGCATGACTGCTAAATTAATGAAGGTCTACAGGCATAAGTGCAGAAACAATCACACAGGAAAAAAAGGAATTGCAAGATATTTGGAGAAGATTGTATGAAAGTGGAAGTTTTAATATGGATGATAATAAAGAAATAAGCAACTTAAAAAACAAATTTTCAGAAAATCTAAGTTTCTGTCTTTAAGTTACCAAACTACATTCGATAACATCATAACAAATTAATGTTAAAAAAGTTTAATGCAGGGTCACCTGAGTGGTGCAATTGGTTAAGCACCTGACTCTTGATTTCAGCTCAGGTCATGATCTCAGGGTCTTAAGATCAAGCCTTGAGTCTGACTCTACGTTCAGCAGCAGAGTCTGCTGGAGATTCTCTCTCCTTCCCCTCAGCACCTCCCTCTATGATGCACTCTCTCTCTTTCTCTAAAAAAAACAAATATTTTTTTAAAGTCTTATTCAGAAGTGAAACAGAGCTTGTATCATATTTAGGAAGTACTTAACTTAAATACTACTGAGTAATAAGAGTCTATTTCTCCATTAGTGAAATTACTCATATGTTTATTATTACATTCACATATTAAAAAAATAAAAAGCAACACAAAAAAGATATAAAATCCCCAATCTTCTGTTAATATCTCTGACTATATTGTCCTGAGGAGCAATCAATATTTTGCATCACGTCTTGAAAGTTAACTCAGTGGAGTGAGCTGATAGAAACAAAATATATACAGTGCTCCAAAAACAGACTTAAGTGTGTGGTGAGAAGCTTGAGAAAAATCTTAGGAAGTTTCAGTAGGAAATAAGAGAATTCAACACTGTAAACTTTGCAGATATACAAGATACCGTCAGTGGTTTTTTCCCCCACTCTGTCTGATAATTAATACTCGTAACCAAAAATAATATAATTTCTAAATCCCCAATTCATATTCCCCTCAAAAGAATTCAAGATTAAATAATCAAATCAGTCTTTGAATTTTACTTCATCATATAGGAATTATAAATTAAACTCTTAATTTTTAAAGAATAATTATTTCCAAATTATATGTGGCATTATTTCATTGTATTATGTTGTTTAACTTGAAGAACACATTTCAATAATAGAAAATAATAGAAATATAATAATGTAAGCCTTTTGTTTTGAATAATAGTTGTTCTGTGTAAAACCAACTTTTAGTCGTTCAATTGCTTATCTAAGAAATGCTTACAGGTTGATGGATTTTATGGTACAAGGTGATTGTAAATAACCTCTTTATTTTATTCTCTCATGACTCTATCATCCAAAAGCAAATTAAAAAAAAAAACACTAGTACAAATTTATCTTTTTATTTCACATTTTTAAAGAGAAAAATTTGAGCTAGTAAAGCCAATGACATTTTTCTAAAAATCTCTTATCTGAGAATTTTAACTTATTTTTCTTTGAAGAAGTGAGAAATTAAGTCTATCACAGAGAACTAATTATAAAACGTATCAAACAGTTTTATAGCAGTGTATATATTACAGGCAACACTGGAGACCTTTTCTTTTAACCGAAGGAATAATTTAACTATATTCTAAAGTTAATATGAAATCCATTAATTTTTCAAAACAGACCTAGTTTTCCACTTATATTATTATAGTCATGGTCCTTGGCCTAAGGGAACTTTTACAACAAATTTTTATTGTACAACAGATATAAAATAAAAATAAAAGAAATAACTATCAAGATTTATCTATGAAATGAGGAAGTAAATTCTCACATGTGCCTAGGCTAGAAAACTAAAATATGCCAAGTGCTTGCACTAGTGTAGGAACACAGTGTTGAAACAAGTGTGCCCCACGTATGGACACAGGTATGTTGCTCTAGGGGTACATACACCGACAGCGGCACTGCCAATGATGGTGCAGTTTCTCCAAACTGTGAGCAATTCCTCATTGTATTTCTGGAAAAACCAATGTATCTTAAAGCAGCACTTGTAAAAAGGTACTTGGTGTTTGCCAGTGTTAAGATCTAGACTCAGCTGAATAAAGCAAACTTGTCTTGTATGTGAATAGTTGAGAGGACATGGAGACACTGAAAAATATTTTGTTGTGCACAAATCCTAATCTGCATCCATTAGAGGAGCCCTGACCCCAACTCTAGTAACAACTAAAACCCCCACACAGGTTTCAGGAAAACACTGACTCAGGAATAACACAAAACTCCCAATTAAGATTTGAATTTATAGAACATACATTAGTGTATAGATATTTTAGTTAGAGAAAATGGCAGGGCAGTCAAATGCTGATCAAAAGAGATTAGGATTGTTTATAATTGCTGAAAATAATCACAGTGTTGGGATTACTACCAATTCACCTAGCTTTTATGATTTTTTTTAACAATCTCTTTCCCTCTATTTCTCTCTCATTCTCTCTCCACGCATAATTACAAACACATAATACTTGATATTTATATTAAATTTATAGTATATATGTCAAAAAACTATAAAATTCCAAGTGAACATCTTGATTTTGATTCTAAGAACAGGTAATATCTTCCACCTTAGATTTATTCTAATTCATCTATTCCTATTTGATTCAGAACAAGGTGAATTCAAATTTATTAGTGAATCTGACTCATGATCTCTCTGATTCTTTTTTTAAAACTACTCTGGAAATTTCAGTTTGTTGGATTCAAATTTACATCTGAAACCTGGTATTAAAAATGCATAAATCTGTTTGCCTTATTTTATATCCAGAATCACATAATATAATACAGACACTTAATATATTAATTCCTGATTTATATGCAGCATATAATGAGACTAAAAGATCAAAAAGGTCATTGGTATCATTTTTTCCTGTACAACCTAACTTCTGCTGCTTAATCTTTAATCTACATAAATGTTAGTATCCTGTCTTCCAAAAGTTATTTTTTTCACTATTTAGCTGATGTTACTATATATGTTATTTGTGTAGGTAATTATTTATAACCTATCTTTTGAAATTGCAATTTCTAAAATAATATTTCTATTTCTACAGATAGTTTTTATTAAAATTTTCTTTCACTTCAAAATTTTTAAATTTAATTCCACGTTAAAAATATCTAAACTAGGGACACCTGAGTGGCTCAGTGGTTAAGCCTCTGCCTTTGGCTCAGGGCGTGATTCTGGAGACCCAGGATTGAGTCCCACGTCGGGCTCCCTGCCTGGAGCCTGCCTCTCCTTCTGCCTATGTCTCTGCCTCTCTCTCTCATAAATAAATAAACAAAATCTTAAAAAAAAAATCTAAACTAATCAGAAGGACATATAATACTATTTCAAATGAGTTTACATCAAACTTTGCCTGGCAAAAATTTTTGCATGAATTATCAAAATGCTCCTTATAACTTACCATTTAAACTTTCTTTTTTTAAAAGATTTTATTTATTTATTCATGACAGACAGAGAAAGAGAGAGAGAGAGAGAGAGAGAGAGAGAGAGAGAGAGGCAGAGACACAGGCAGAGGGAGAAGCAGACTCCATGCAGGGAGTCTGATGTGGGGGACTCGATCCGGGGACTCCAGGATCACCCCCCACTGAAGGCAGCTCTAAACCACTGGGCCACCGGAGCTGCCCCCATTTAAACTTTCTGTATGTGTTTCTGTGCTTGATGTTTTTAAAATCAGTGAGTAGATAGTAATATATTTTAATTGAAATTATCTTTAAAATAATATCTTTCTCAAAAATGTATTGACAGAAGTGATTTTTTTTTGAAGAGATTTTTTTAAAATACTTTTTACAGTGCTATTTCTAAAGGTGGATAGTAAAAACCAGAAATTTTCCTCATATAATAATAAACAGATTCTTAATAAACAGATTCTTCTCATGGAGGAAGCATATGAAAATAAAGTAAGTCACTTTGGAAGCTCATGGGTGATGCTAATAATGTCAAAGGTGATAATGCTGTGTGTGTGTGTGTGTGTGTGTGTGCTTTAAATAACTGTTTTTGCCATGTCTCTTGTAGAACACTTTGGCAGAGGAAGTATCTGCCGATAGCACATGACCAATTTGCTTTCAGATTTTTATTTGGTGCGGGAAAAGCACACTTACCAAAACATCCTTGCTTCAAAATCATGTTATTGGATGCTTACTACAATGGTTGAATGTTGGATTCACTCATTTTATGACCATGGACGATGTACACCAACTTCAGAAAGAGAGAGTTGATAGGATTGGAACTCTGGTTCCTAGGCATGCATATTATTTCCTCCATTCATTTGTTTGGTTAACTCTTCTTTGTCTTTAATCTTTCAATTTACATATCCTTTAATCCATTAACCTTAACCTGGGTTATTTTCTATTGTTATTCATTTCCATCTGAATTGTATCTACTTATATAATTTTGTCTGATTTTGTTATGAAGATTATTTCCTTGCCTGGTTTCTTTTACAGGTTATAAATTCTCTGAGGGTAGAAGGAATTAAGTGTATCTTTGTTATTGCTCTTTCCCTATTCTCAATCATATTATCTGGCTCAAGAGTAATCATTTGCTGAACAAACATAATTTTTTTTAAAGGACATGGAAGGAAGAAAGAAAAGAAATAAGAAAAATATAAAAAGTAATTTTACCATCTTTTTATTTATCATTAAGAGTCTCAAGATGGAGTCAGCCCAATGTTACTGGCTTTGAGGATGATGGAAGTGGTCATGAGCCAAGGAATGTGGATGCCCTTAAAAACCTGGAAAAGGCAAGCAAATGATCTCTAGAAACTTCAAAAGAAATACAGTCATGTAGACACCTTGATTTTAGCCCAGTGAGAACCATTTCAGAATTCTGACCTCCAGAACTATAGGGTGAGAAATTTGTGTTGTTGTAAGCCACTACATTTGCAGTAATTTATTATAGAATCAATAGGAAACTAACACAGACTTGACACATTTGCTGTCAGGAGATCATCAATGTCCTTTTCTTTTCCATCTCTGTTTCTAGTAATATTCCTGCAACTACCAGCCAGGTGTGCAGGCTCAGAACCCTATCTATGGCTTCTGCTTACTTGGGACTGTTTAGAGTTATTACTACCCCTTTGTCTCTGCCTCCTGCTGCCACTCTGAATGTCTATTAGCTTTTTCTCTTGACCTTGTTTCTTAAGTGTGATAATTTATTTGACTCAGCAAACTAATACCACACTTTTTAAAATCTTAATGCCAGTTCATTTCCCTAGCAATGATGAAGTTTTGGAATATAGGTGAGGTTCAGTGAGGTGGGATCTGGAGCGGTGACCAAGAAAGAATTCTTGAGATGTCTTTGGTGCAAAATGGTGGTTTTATTAAAGCATGGGGACAGGACCCATGGTCAGAAAGAGTGGCTGCCCCAGGCCTGTGAAGAGTGGCTAATTATATACCTGGGAATTGGGAGGGGTTTGGGGATATCATACTCTCTAAGGAATTTTGGAAGCAAGGTTTCCAGGACCTTGAGGGGGCTAGCTATTGTTGGGAAAAGGTCACTTATTACCATCTAATAAAACCTTAGTCATGAGACCCTTCAGATATATATCGGTGGGCCATATGCTGGAGGGATGATTGCCAACAAGTATCTTGGGGAGTTTGGAGATAAAAGAAATTTCTAAAGGAATTTGTATATATTAAAGTAGACTCACAGGATCCTGGGGGTCGGGCCAAGATTGCTTTTTGCCCTTAGCAAAGTATGAACATCGAGGCAGTTGAGTTGGCAGAGGAATGTCCCTCTGCCTGTTTCAGGGACTTGTCAATGTGCTGCCCTGAGCTTGTACTTTGTCATCAGCTAGCCCTGTGTTCCCCATCAGCAACAATTAAGTTATTTTCCATAGGCTTTTCTAATTCCAGTAACTCAGGTTAAGAGTCATATAAAAAGTGATATGCTCACTTTGAGCGGAGAACTAACCAAGGCTGATTCCACAGCAGATGTACTGACTTGCACATCATATCTTATGACATTACCCTTTAATTTTTGACTACAGGAACTTTATCTTTTCTATCTTTGTATCCCAGCAGCCAGTACCATGCCAAATGGCTATTGCATAGCAGATGTTGGATTGGTTAAATCTTTTTTGATTGACAGAGAATTATAAAACACAATGACATGCAACTAATATATTGATAGAACATTTCATGGAACTGATTGCTTACCCTGTAGCCCTTTGGTATAATGGCCTTAACAAACATTCAAAATGATATTAATTTTCCAATAAAAGTATAAGTTATGGGGCACCTGGGTGGCTCAATTGTTGAGCATCTGCCTTTGGCTCAGGTCATGATCCCAGGATCCTGGGATTGAGTTCCACATCAGGTTCCCTGTGGGAAGCCTACCTCATCCTCTGCCTGTGTCTTTGCCTCTCTCTCAGTGTGTCTCTCAGGAATAAATAAATAAAATCTTTAAAAAAAAGTATAAGTCATAACATTATTATTTGTTAATCATCCCATCAGTTGAATGAAATTATTATTATACTTCGATAACTACAGACTATTTCTAGTAAACTGGTAGTTGTAGCAAAAGAATCACCTTTGAATTGTGTATCTCACTTTTGTGTGATCACTTTTTGCTCCATAACTGTCCATGTGATTTTTGCATACATCTTAAATTTCTGCCATTTTAATGGGTTTCAAATGTTTTTTTTTTTTTTAAACCAGGCCTGGATACAGTGTAGATATCATCCCCACTTTTCCTCACCAGAGTCATAGGGATAACTTTAGCGATGGCATTAAGAATACATATCGAATTCCATCATGAAAAGAGATTATTACATCATAAAATATATAACAAATTTATATAACTTTAACTTATATGCTATTATGTATATAATAATATATATTATATATCACAAATGAATATATAATCCATGATATGGATAATATCCATATTTGGTTTCAAAAGGTACCAAAATAACAAACTGAGTGGTTTAATTAAGAAAACCCAAGGAGTGCCTGGGAGGTGCAGTTAGGCATTCAGCTCTTGGTTTCAGCTCCAGTCATGATCTTAGAGTTGTGGGATCAAGCCCCGCCTTAGTGTACATGCTCCACATGGAGTTTGCTTGAGATTCTCTCTCCCTCTCATTTGCCTGTCTGACTTAGGTGTGCTCTCTCTCTCTCTCTCTCTCTCAAATAAATAAACCTTAAAAAATAAAAGTCAAAGAGAAAGTTGTTAACATAGAAAGAATAGAGCTGTTATGCAAAACATACTTGATTCTGAGCCAGGAAAATTATAGTTCATAATGTTTTCTGACTTGTTATGATGTGGACCATCAATCAAAAGTCCGTATCTTGGCATCAGAATATAAGAATAGTGTCCTCAATGTGTCTTCACATAGACTGAAATGGCTTTATAAACATAGAATAGTCAGAAACCAATAGAAAGAAACCTGATATGAAGGAGAAGAAGAATTCAGATACAAGATGGAAAGCTATTGTTTGTAGAAATACTTCAGGAAATGATGGGAGGTCAAGCTGCTTTTATGAAAAACTGTTAAGAATTAGTTGATTATTTATTAACAGGTTTTCAGAAATAATGCTCTGCTGGTTATAATTAGGCTTAAACTACAAGTGATGATACTAATTTCTTATTTGTCAATTAAATTGGAACAGGAAATAATCAACCAGATATCTCAAATAATAAACTCTCACTTACTTAGGGGCATCATGGATTAATGGTGGAAACTAAAAGAGTACCAGACTCTCAACCTTTTGAAGATTTGCATAAAAAATTGCCACCTGTAATTTTGGATCAAGCATTTTCCAATGTTCTTGTATAAAATATATAAGAAGAGGTTACAGAGAAGGAAATCACACCCCACAGAAAAATAAAATAATGATTAGTCTAAAACCCAGAATCTGGAAAGAATCAACAATGATAATTAAGAAGAAAAGTTCAATCGAAGAAAATCTACATGGGCACAACTTGATGGCAAAAGCAGATTTTACTTCATGAAAATTAGTTTACCTAAAAAAGTTGAACTAACGCTTTCTATTTCTCCCAAAGTCTGTTTTATGACTTAGAAACCAAAGATTTCTAGAACAAGAGAACTGGGCTGCTGTCCACATTATGATATCCCCACATTAGCTGCAAAAAGTTGAAAATGTCTCTCTGCTCTTGCAACCTGCCATTGTCAGATAAGATTCTTGTCTGAAACACTGTATACAAGCTGTGAGGGTGACTATTTTCTCAACTGTACCAACGGTAAAGCTACTGACAGTCAAAATTCATAGGAAAGAACTTAACTTCTTATAGTCAATGGATACTATAGGTCACTAAGTCATTACTCTCTCAAAGTTCTAGTTGAAAACAAGTATCTCAGTTGAGAATCTGGGTACCTGTACCACATAGAGGTTTGCTTTTGGAGGCGGCCAATTATGTCCCCCTTCTTCCTATATCTCACATCATCCCAATTATGTTTCCTTTTTTTAAAAATATTTTATTTATTTACTCACAAGAGACACACAGAGAGAGAGGCAAAGACACAGGCAGAGGGAGAAGCAGGCTCCACGCAGGGAGCCCGACATGGGACTTGATCCCAGGACTCCAGGATCATGCCCTGGGCCAAAGGCAGGCCCTAAACTGCTGAGCCACCCAGGGGCCTCCCCAATTTTGTTTCCAAACATAATGAAGAGAATGAATATCTTAGAAAACAGTACCAAGAAAATAGAAAAAGCGTTAAAGTTCTAGAAGAATAGATCCCACATATAATGCATGATGTGGAATTGAGATAGTAATGACCCAGTTTCATTGCATGATACAGATTGATGTCTTTGAGGAAATCAATCAGATTCATTAAATCAAAACAAGACGATGGGGAAAAAGGAGACCTCTTTGCCAAGACAGCTGGTATAAGTGCCAATTTGAATATGCCTGTTGTCCTGAAAGCTGTTTGCAACTGCCTAACTACTAATTACATGTGTGAAGTCTGCTACTACAGAAGTAGAATGAAGATAATACTATCTGTGTCTTAGACAAATAATGTGTGTGCACAGGTCTTGCTATGTTTAAGGGTAAGTAAAAACAAATTTATAATTTTAAGTATGATGAAAGAATAAATCCAGAAGAATTGATAGGTCAGTTTGTTTGTAAGGTTGACATAATGGGGAAAAAAAAACAGAACAAAAAAACCCCCTAAACTCTGCAAAGTATAAGTCAATAAAATAGGAAAAATTTTTATTATTCTTATAATTCACATTATGAGAAATTTTAAAAGTAATATACTTGGGCTAATAAGGTGAAAGAGTTAAAGTTGTTTTGTTGAAGTTTACATTAATAAATATTAAATTTGGAAAAAATCTGAGAATATATAAATGACTAAAATTCACTTATCCAGCATAAATCAGAATATAACAATATTCTTATATATCATGCTCTTTTATGGATCAGTCTCTCATAATTTAATAATAGAATGCTTTTTAAATCTTAAAGGAATAAATAATCCCCCTGTCTAAATCTGAAGCACAGAAAATGATAAATGTTTCAAATTTATTTATGTATTCCAGTATTTGCCTGATATTCCAGCTTGTAAAATATAGAGGGGAAGAAAATGTATAGGCAAATCTTAACACCGAGTATTGGCAAGGATATGTAGGAAAATGGGTACTTTGATAAAAGGCTGTTGAGAATAAATTAGGATGAGATTTCTGGAGGGCAAATTGGAGGTTTCAAAGGAACTTTAGCACAAAAATGGTCATGGATATATTAAAGAGCTAGCTATGAAGATATTTACCAAATATTACTTATAAGAAAAAAAACATCAGAAGCAATAAAAATATGGAATACTTTGATACATGTTAAATGAATTTTTCACCATCTACATAGGCAAAAGTATAGAGCTAATAATTTCATGTTGAAAGAACATTTGATGATCTAAAAATATGAAGAAAAGTTTCAATATACTACATTATATAAAAAAGGAATTTACACAGTTATACATAAATATGTAATTTTTTATAAAAAAAAATTTTTTTAAATGCATAGGCATTGGCACTAGTAGAAAATTAGACCTAGGATGTCAACAGTTATTGTACCTGAGAGTTTAATTTTAGGTGAGTTCTATTTTTTATCTTGGTCAGTGTAAAATATTTCCTAAAATTTATAACAAATATATATTATATAATATAAATTTACAAAATAAAAACAGAAGTGTCTCAATCTTTAAATAGAGCTTTGTAGGTTGAGTGTATTTCATTATTAACCTTCTTCTTTTTAATTTAAATTCAATTAGCCAACATATAGAATATCATGAGTTTCAGATGGAGTTGAGTAATTCATCAGCTGCATATAACATCCAGTGGTCATCACATCACATGCCCTTCTTAAAGTCATCACCCAGTAATTCCACCCCCCCCATCCACCTCCCGTCTAGCAACCCACAGTTTCTTTCCCTAAAATTCTGCTTGGTGATTATTTTCCTTTACATACTTGGACTTTCTCCATCCTGAGTTTTCTTTTCTTTTCTTTTTTACAATTTATTCTGTTTAATCTTTTCAAGAAAATAATATTTTCTCATATTATTATTAGAAATTACTGTATTGACCAATTGATTTTTTAGCGGAAGTTTACAAACACGTTAAATCACTAGTAGACTTGGGTGCTTCTTAGAAATTCAGTCTCCTGGGCCCCTCTTCCCAAACTGGAGAGTCAGCTGAGGGTGAGAGCTGGGAATCTGCATTTATAATTAGAGCTCCTGGGTACTCTAATGACCAGGCATATATGAAAACCAATTCTTGTGAAAGATAAATTTGTAGACTGATTTCATAGATTCAAATATGTGAAGGGCTATTCTAATAAAGCACCAGCTACATTTTCATTCTTCAGTAAGAATTAAAGAGTAGAAATAGGCATACATCATACTCTCAGGGATTTTGGTGAGATATGTAAGGGTTGAGATAAATTGGCTCTGGAATTCTCAGAAATGATACTATTTATTTTGGCATGGTTAGCTATAGTCTTCTCAGTGGCAGAATGTGACCTAAAATTAATTTTAATTTGTGTATTCAATTCTAAGTGTTTTGATATTTTGAATAATCTGCTTAACTGCACTTAAAGAATCTATGTGAGTTTTAAAATATCATTATAATATACAACATTTTAAGTTCAAGGACACATTTGTCAACATTTCATAACCCCAAGGTTATTTATCCCAATGTATTATTTTGCTAATGAAAATAGAAATGACATCAGTCTTCTCAGTAACACACTGTTATTTTGTTAAACAACATTTCCTATGCATACATTTTCTGTGGCTCTCTGTGTCAAGAAGCCAGGGGTTGTGTAAATATTGGTAATGCAATCATATGTTGAAGTAAACTCATGTTCAGATAAGAAGGCTTATTCGGGGGCTTTTGGTATTTTCCATCTCCAAAAACAAAGATAAAGATTGTCACAGAGTAAAAAGCAAACAAAACAAAACATAACACCTAAATCAAAACAAAACAAACAAAAAAAATCCCTCAATTTTTATTACATAAGTAATAAGGAAGGGAAAGAAATACCTTTAATGGAGACAATATCTTATGATTTTATCCTATATGGAGGGATAGTATAGCTTTCAACCTAACAGAGATGGGTAGTATAATGCATCATTTAAAATATACTGTAGCTTTTCTTTAACAGGTACTTAATGATAAATTTTGTAATGAAGGGAACTGACACAGGAGTAATGAATGAAGAGGATTTTGTGATTTTCCATTTGCAGAAAGTTGAAGAGATCAATACATTTGATTGTTGCTTTTACATTAATATTATCACTTACCTCAGACTTCTTGCTTCATTAATAAAATTGGTCTGACATTCTGTAGAGAGTAAAGCAATTTACTTAAGTCAGTTAATGTATTTTACTTGGATACATGGAGACAACTAAATTCTTGGTAGAGAGGATATTGTCACAAAACATGGGATCTCATACACTTAAAAGATGTTTTTATCTAATGGAACTGTCTTTTAAATAGAGGAATTGAATGCCTACTTCCAATCACATATGGTTTGTTTTTCACAAAATCCTACTTTTAATCCCAAATATATCTACCTCAAGGAATATCCAGTTTTCCTCTGATCAAGTCTAAATTCTGACCAACAGACTCCTGTCTTTAATGATTGAGTTAAAAGTACATAATTAAATATCTTAAAATTCTATGTAACACACCATGTCTAGTTCATCTCCTACCAGCACCTAAGATCACCATTGAAATGGGCTTGATTTCCTGAGAATGGAAAAAAAAAAAATGTTCTCTGTTTTTCTTCATTTGCAAATGAGAGGCACTGCCTGTCAACTCTCTATTTCTCTGAGATTCACAGGGAGCTGGTTGAAGAAAAGAGAGAGTAAGCTGTTATAGATAGATGGTGAGCAAAAGATATAAGGAAGACTGGGATAAGATTCAGAGCCTTTAACGGTACTTTGACCCCCGAGGCACAAAAGCTGAAGGTAGAGGGGTCGGTCTACCAGAAGGTTGATCAGCAAAGTCAGCTTCACAGGATCTGCCTAGGCAGTGGAAGTCTCCACTGCTTTCCCAGTTTTGCTTAGGTATCACTGATGTCTCTCCTGGCAATGACTGGCAACAACAGTAAAGCACAAATCATAAGCTACATTATTGAAAAATAGAAATTGAAAAATGCAAGTCATAAGAAAAATAAGAACAACAGCAAAAATAAACAACACTGTATTGATTTCCACATCATATAGCATCAAATTCAGCAAGGGCAGATGTTCCATTTTTTTTTTTTCAGATGCTCCAATTCTTGTGAAAGCTAATAAAATTATTACAATATCTACTGCCATATAGTAAGTATATATTTTGTATTAAGAATTTTTTAATTTTTATATTAATAAAATTGTCTAAATCTTACACCAAACTTGTGAGGCAGGTTTTATTATATCCCTTGCTTAAAGGAAGAAGGAAAATGCTTCCAAGATTACACAAAACTTGCTTATGGGTCACAGTGATTGAGCTTGTAGATCTTGGTTGGACACAGAACCACTTGACACCATGATTTAATGCCTCTCTACAGTGAAGCTATTTGTCATTATTTATTCAATCAAACTTATGGAGTACCTGTAAGGTACAAGGCATGATTCGTGATTCTGGATTTATAGACAGAATGACACTACCACAAATACTAGCTGCTTCTATGTTCTAGTCTGTGCTCCTTTTTTTCAAAAAAGTTTTTATTTAAATTCCAGTTAGTTCATTATTATGCATGTAATATCAGTTTCAGGTGTACAATTTAGTGATTCAACACTTCTATACTCCTTAATGTCTGTCACTTTGGTCTGTGTTCTAAGTGATTATTTAATTCACACAACAGCCCGGTGAGGTAAATGTTTTATTATTTCAATTTTACAGTTGCAAAAAATAAACAGAGATTGAAAACACCCTGAAGATCACACAGCTATAAATAATGTAATATTTCCTCTCCAGGGAAAATAAAAATATAAATAGATAAAACCTATATCCAAACAATTATATTGGATGCCAAATACCAAATGCTAGTCATATCATCTGTTGCTTAGATCATATGGTATATAAAGGTATTATTATACTTCCCATATGAAATTTTAATTATGAGTATTCTTTGTTAGAAAAAAATGAATAATGTCTTATTTATAGGTATAGTCTCCAAAAAGCATCAAGAACATAGCAAGAGTGAAAAAAAACTATCTTTGGTTAATAACAATAATGTTGATAAGAAGATTTTTTTCATTGGAACCTATAGGAAAATATATAAGAGGTCAGCATTTGTGATACATGATTTTAGTAAATTTAAAAATTGTCAGAAACACTTTTCAACTGATTACTTTCAAGCTTATTTTCAATCTCCATTTTCAGAATTATGGTAAATTATGATCATCCTCAAAATGGTTTTTGTTTTCTTTTCTTTGTTCTGCTTTAGTTGGGGATGCAGAAGCTGAGCATCAGGCAAGAAATCTCAGGTCTTACGAAGTATAAGTACATTTGTAGGGATTAACAGGAATCACAATCTTTAATCATTATGATCTCCCATGGCAGTCATCCTTTATGACTTTTCTTAACTACATAAATATTTCACAATTTTTGGCAATCATAAAAATTTGTATTTAGATGGGTAACAAAATAATGTAATAGCAAATAACTTCATTTTTTATAATGCATGACAAGAAATTTTAGTACAAGGAATCTGCCACATGATATGGTAAGGTCAAATTTTTAGCCTCACTTCAGAGGTTCTTTTCAACTAATTAAGTAGGAAAAGAAGGAGGAAGAAAAAATAAAGGTTTTAAGACCCTGATAAGAAATTGTGTATTGTCTAGTTTCTCTTACTGGTAAAGCGAAAGTGATTTATAAGGCTTAATACCTGAATGATTAAAAATGTAAGTTTGGCTGGTCCACCTTAATGGCCGTTTATTTAAATGAATTTTATACTTAAGTGAGATTCCTCTTTCTGATGTCATGGTTATGTTTTCATTGTTCCAGTAGAGTCATAGATTCCTATTTCTTCACCCTTGAAGGCAGGTTGAATTTCTGCAAGTAGAGAAGAGGAAAAAGGATTTCTAGCAGATTCAGGCTAGACATGGAGGCAAATGCATGTGATCAATTGTTTTAGTAAACCATTATTTCACATCTATTTAATAGCATATGAAAGTCAATTATAAGATTAGGGAATGGTGAACAACTCAGTCAGAATGAATGGATATGGACGTGGAATTGTTTAAATTGTTACATTGAGCCTCTGGAGAAGAATAACATTTGCAATTAACAGTGATTTAGGGGATGATCTAGAAAGTGGAAACAGCTCAAGGTCACTCTTATACGGGAAGAGCTTGGACGGTAATCCAGACGTTTCTTCTAATTGTCAAGTGAATCTTGAAAATTAACTGCTCTTTTTCTTAGAGAATATATATTACTGTATGTCTAGTCTTTTTCTTAACACCTCTGAAATAAAACATATTTCAGCAATTCTTGTTCTAAAATTAGAAATTATATATCTTCTTAGACTTTCTATTACAATTGTTTTTTATTATTTATAATTCAATGTGGTCATAAAAAAAGAACACCCTACATTTTTTATTATATCAATATTTTCTTTTTCTTTATTAGTATTTTCTTACACAATACAGATTGGTAGAAAGGGAGTAGAGAATGTTTTGGAAAGCTAAGTGTATAAAAGGTGCAATTTCATCTTCAGATAAAAAGAGTTATATAAATTAAAATAATTTAATAAAATAATTTAATAAAATAAACATATATACTCTATATATGTAATCAGTTTAGAATGACACTTTCTAAAATATTTTCTGATGAAGCAATTTTTGTTTTCCTGGATTAATAGCTATTCTAGAATGTGTTTCTCCTAAATGTGAGTCTTTGTTTTGGTAGGAGAGAAAAAAAATTACAAGAGGTTCCGTATGGTGCTTATTTGCTATCTTGATGGCATGTGAAAAACACTGTACTAATGGATTCAAAATAATTTATTTGCATTTAAAAGTTAGTTTCTATTACTCTGGAGACTTCTCACCTTTCATGTCCCCATAGAGGTTAACACACATAGCTTTAAACTCTTGGTTGAGAAATATAAGGAATTGAAGAGGGAACAGAAGGCTAGCTGAGGACAAAGCACAAGGTCACACCCTGCAACTCCCCCTCTCCTGGGTGGGATATGTATGACACTCCAGGAAGCTCCCAACTATCATAATGTTAATGCCTTGCTATAGGGAAAAACAACCTTAACTTGACCATGGTAAGGGCTCCAGTATCTTGTAGGTCCTCTTTAGCGTTTGAAAATCCTTTGAAATCTCACTTTTCCTTACCTCCCCCAACTCCTAGGTGTATAATCAGCCACCACTCAAAGCCCAGGCAGTAGCTCTTCTGCTGAAAGGTCCTGTCCGTGTGCTTTAATAAAACCAGAATTTTGCAACAAAGACATCTCAAGAATTCTTTCTTGGTCATCGGCTCCAGATCTCACCCCACCAAACCTCATCTATATTTCAAAACTACATCAGAAGCATGAATAGTATATGTCTAGGCATTGTTGAACAACAACCACAAACTTCATTTGGTAAACAACACAAGCTTTTATTTTGTTCACAAAGTATGAGTCAGTAGGACAGATCTGTTAATCTGTTTTTCAGATAGCAGATGGATCAGCCTTGATTGGTTACGACAGAGCTGGGGCTCCAACAGGCTAGCTTGGGCTTGTTCATATGGTGGAGCCACAGAGTCAATAGTGAGCAAGTAGAAGCATGCATAACGTCTTGAGGTCAAGCCTGGGAACCAATCAATTATTGCCTCCAAAATACATCAGCCAAAGCAAGTCAAAACTAGCCAAAATTCAAAATATTAAAGGGAAAAAAATCAACTTCACTCCTTGATGAGAAAAGCTGTAAGTCACATGACAGGAGACATAATTCAGGGGAGGGGTGGAGAATTGGAGCCATTTTTGCAATCAGACATAAGCAGCATGGATTGATTGACCAAGATGGCCTTATAGTTCCCCTAGGTTCAATTAAACCTCACACAGACCTCATCCTAAACTCCCTCTCCTCAGAACATTTACTTTAGGAAAATTGTAACTGTAAATTCTTTCCCTGCCCCTTTGTAATGTTTGTAAATCTTCTCCCAGACTCTTGACAGGTTTATCATCTATGAATATCTTTCTTAAGGATCTTTGAAATACAATCATCAAGGAAGAAAAAAGGATGCTTTCTTTTAGTTCTTGTAAAAAACTAGGCAAAGATTAGCAAACATAGATGGCCTAATCACAGAGACTAACATTTGCAGACTCAAGAATAATCCAGTGTGCTCCACACTTGCTATTGCTATTGATCCATCTCTGCCCCTAAGGTCCTCCAGTATTTTCCCATTGGCTCACTTCAGAGTTAAAAACCTTGCTTTTTTTTTTTTTTTTCAGGGGGGTTGACTTTAATCTCTCTTCTCCCTATTACAGAGGTTTTGAACAATTATTCCTTACCTGTTTAACTCTGTTCAGTGCCACTTTTCTGTGATACAAACAAAGGGAAAATTTAGGCATTGTGCGTCTGAGTAGTTTACTATAATCAGGCTTACCTACCTTCATGAGTGGGATAACGGTAAATTGAACTAGGTTTTTTGTAAAGGCAAACCCAGTCCTGTTCTCTATGGTCTCTATGTAACTGTAAAAATGAACTGGCAAAATAGACACAATTTAACAATTAATGATGCTTTAAAATTAATCAAATAAGTTAATTTAAATAAAGGGCAATGTTCTAGTTAGCAATTAAGTAAACTTTCAAGAATGCTAAACATTTGGTGATTGCATAGTATTATGCCTACTTCAATAGGGAGCTAGCTTCTGTTTCAATCTAAATCATATCTGAAGTAAATCCCTGGAAGCACCAACTTGACATTGTCCTCAGCTCACTTTTAATGGAGGTGCCTCAGTGAAAAGGAGGAATGAAACTTTACCAGAAGAAACATTTAAAACACTGAATATAAGTGATATTGCTGCAAAGACAGAAGTGGATCATTAAACTTCGCTGCATATAATCTTCCTTCCTTTTGGTCATGAGAGATGACTCAGAATTTAATATGTTCATTTCTTAATTTATCATTCCATCGCTTGCAAAAATTTAAGAATCAGTTTATAAAATGCTGATGACCACAGATAAAAATAATTATTTTACGTGTGAGTTTTTTTGAGCAAAATAATAAAAGTTATCAATAACTCTTTCAAATCAGTACTGTAGAGGACATCTACCTTGACCCAATTACAGAGGAGACTGATTTGAAATATATGAAGAAAGACATGAGAGGTAGAATTGGACAATGTAAATGAGATGTGTTTGAGAGAAAAGTGGAAGCAGAATAGTTTGAAATTAAGATTTTTAACAAGTGTAGATTTTGTAATTAGGTATCGATTTTTTCTAAAAATTGAAAATTAAGTTTGTAGATGACAGATACTATTTTCAAAAAGTTTTATTTGCTTTTTAGTTACAACACTGTTGTAATTAATATAGGTCCTATTGACATTGGGTTCCAGATAATTCTGTGTGTGTGTGTGTGTGTGTGTGTGTGTGTTGGGCAAAAGGAGGACATTGTTCTGTACATCATGGGATATTTAGCACCATCGCTGTCTTCTATTCATTAGATGTCAGAAGTATCACTCTGTGGAGGCCGAGAAAATTAAGGCCATTCCACCTTAAGTTTAGTGTTAGCACAAGTACAGCCATTTCAGGCCACTGTGAGTAAGAGCAGAACTTTACCTTACTTCAGTTACAGGGAAAAAACAGCTTAACGGCTTTGAAAGCCCCATATTAGAATGAGAACAGAGCTTAATGCCCTTGAAAGCCCCATATCAGAATGTAAACAGAACTTGAGAAATTCCTCCCCCCTTCCGGAGGTCCCCTAGACCAGCCCATAACACTCAGCTGGAACCCACCTCGGGGTCCAAGTCCCTGCTCTGCTGTGTCGCAGCGTCGGGTATACTTGGACCCAAGCTCGAGCTTGTTAATAAACCCTCGTGTACTTGCATCCGTGTCGGCTCCTCCGTGGTTTCTCAGATTCGCAATCTTGGGCACAACAGCTCCAGTTCTGACAACCAATAACGTCTCTGTGCATTTTTTTCTTGTTTTTGTTTTTCAGTTTCAGATGTAGAGTTCAATAATTTATCAATTGCATTTAACACCCAGTGCTCATCACATTACATGCCCTCCTTAATGCCCATCACCCAATAACTCCATCCTCCCACTCACCTCACCTCCAGCAAACTTCAGTTTATTTCTTATAGTTAGGAGTTATTCATGGTTTTTCTTGCTCTCTGATAACTTTCCATTCAGTTTTCCTTCCCTTCCCCTATAATCCTCTGCACAGTTTCTTATATTCCACATGTGAGTGAAACTGTATGATAATTATCTTTCTCTGATTGACTTATTTTGCTCAGCATAGTACCCTCCAGTTCCACCTACGTTGATGTAAATGGTAAATATTCAGCCTTTCTGATGGCTGAATAATATTCCATTGTATATATACACTTTTTTTATCCATTTATCTGTTGATGGACATCTTGGCTCTTTTCACAGTTTGGCTTTTGTGTACACTACTGCTATAAACATTGGGGTGCAGGTGCCCCTTTGCAACAATACTTTCAACAAATGGGCAGAAGACATGAAAATATATTTCTCCAAAGAAGACATACAAATGGCCAACAGACACATGAAAAAATGCTCAATATTACTTGGCATTAGAGAAATACAAATCAAAACCACAATAAGGTACCACCTCACACCTGTCATAATGGCTAAAATTAACAAGGTAGGAACAAACAAATGTTGGTGAGGATGTGGAGAAAGGAGAACCCTCTTAACTGTTGGTGGGAATGCAAACTGATATTGTCACTCTGGAAAAGAGTATGGGGGCTCCTCAAGAAGTTAAAAATAGAGCTACCCTACTATCCAGCAACTGCACTACTAGGTATTTACCCTAAAGATACAAATGTATCGATCCATATATTTTCAAAAATCCTCTAGGATGCAAAATTGCCCCAGCTGAGAGCCACAAAATTAGAACATGGGCATGAAATAAACATTATGTAAATAAATATTTTTAAAATGCATTTATACATTGGAATAATAGAAGATAACTAACATTTACACATTACACATTACACAATATCTACTATGTGGCAGGTACTACACGGAGCAATTTTTAAAAGTCATTCAGTAATAACATCATGTGTTGTATCTAATCACCCTAACTACAGAGAAGAGGTATTCAAAAAGTCATCTAAGATCACACAGCTAGTATATCTAGAAGATAAAATTAAAAGAATTAGTTATGATTCACTCCATAGTCTTCTCATTTCACAAAACTGCCTTTATTTATTGATTGAATATGATCAATTTTGACTTTATTTTCAAAGAACATGCAGAATTTCTACTGCAGAAAAAAATTGTGTGCCATGATTTGGGTTGCTGAAAGTTATGAACCTCTTATAATCCCCTTCCTTGTATTTGGCCTCTTCCTTTCTATTTTTACAATCAACTGCCTTTATTTTTCTTTATTTTTTGTTTTTTAAAAGATTTTATTCATTTATTCATGACAGACACAGAGAGAGAGGCAGATACATAGGCAGAAGGAGAAGCAGGCTCCTTCTGGGGAGCGTGATGTGGGACTTGATCACAGGACCCTGGGATCATCACCTGAGCCAAAAGCAGATGCTTAACTTCCAAATCACCCAAATGCCCCTCATATGCCTTTATTTTTATCTTGAATATTATATTCATATGTCTTAATTATTTGTGAATATGATTTTCTCCATTAGATTGCAAGCTACTAAAAATTAAAAAAAATAGATTGCAAGCTACCTTAAGGTAGAAGTTTTTTTTTTTTTTAAGATTTTATTTATTTGAGAAAGAGAGACAATGCACAAGTGGAGGAGCAGGATGGGGAGAGGGAGAAACAATATCAAGCAGACTCTGCGTTGAGCACAGAGGCCCATATGGGCTTGATCTCATCATCCTGAGATGATGATCTGAGGTGAAACCAACAATAGGATGTTTAACCAAATGAGCCAACCAGGTGCCCTAAAAGTAGAGTGTTTTAATTTTTTTTTAATCTTTTTAAATTTCTTTTATTTTTATTTTTATTTATTTATTAATGATAGTCAGAGAGAGAGAGAGAGAGAGAGAGAGAGAGAGAGAGAGAGAGAGGCAGAGACACAGGCAGAGGGAGAAGCAGGCTCCATGCACCGGGAGCCCGATGTGGGACTCGATCCCGGGTCTCCAGGATCGCGCCCCGGGCCAAAGGCAGGTGCCAAACCACTGTGCCACCCAGGGATCCCCAGAGTGTTTTAATTTTTATCATTGCATTTTTATTTGGTTTATGCAGAGCTTTCATATGAAGGCCACAAGCATGTTACTACTGAATTACTGAATACTATGACCACTTAGTTGAGAGATGTTCTCAATAGAAAATAGGCTCCTAATTTTACAGGACTATATATCTATATCTATATCTATATCTATCTATATCATCTATATCTATATCTATCTGTATCTATCTATATATCTATATCCATCTTATTTACTATATATATTTTTTGTATATTATTTTATTGGATTCGATTTGCCAACATATAGTATTACACCCAGTGCTCATCCCATCAAGTGCCCCCTTCAGTGCCCATCACCTAGTCACCCCGTCCCCCTGCCAACCTCCCCTTATGCTACCCCTATTTGTTTCCCAGACCTAGGAGTCTCTCATGTTCTGTCTCCCTCTCTGATATTTCCCACTTATTTTCTCTCCTTTCCCCTATAAACTCTTTCAATATTTTCTATATGCCCCGAATGAATGAAACTATATAATGTTTGTCCTTCTCTGATTGACTTACTTCACTCAGCGTAATACACTCCAGTTCCCTCCACGTGAAAGCAAATGGTGGGTATTCGTCGTTTCTAATGACTAATATTCCATTGCATACATAGACCACATCTTTATCCAGTCATCTGTCAATGGACACCGAGGCTTCTTCCACAGTTTGGCTATTGTGGATATTGCTGCTATAAACATTGAGGTGCAGGTGTCTCGATCTTTCACTGCACCTGTATCTTTGGGATAAATCCACAGCAGTGCAATTGCTGGGTCATAGGGTAGCTCTATTTTTAACTCTGAGGAAGCTCTACAGAGTTTTCCAGAGTGGCTGCACCAGTTCACATTCCCATCAACAGTGCAAGAGGTTTCCCATTTCTCCACATCCTCTCCAACATTTGTTGTTTCATATCTTGTTAATTTTCACCATTCTCATTGATGTGATGTGGTATCTCATTGTGGTTTTGATTTGTATTTCCCTGTGGCAGGTGATGTGGAGTGTTGTCTCGTGTACTTGTTGGCCATGTCTATGTCTTCCGCTGTGAGATTTCTCTTCATGTCTTTTGCCCATTTCATGACTGGGTTGTTTCTTTGGTGTTGAGTTTAATAAGTTCTTTATAGACTTGGATACTAGCCCTTTATCTGATAGGTCATTTGCAAATATCTTCTCCCATTCTGTAGGTTGTCTTTTAGTTCTGTTGACTGTTTCTTTTGCTGTGCAGAAGCATTTTATCTTGATGAAGTCCTAATAGTTCATTTTTGCTTTTGTTTCCCTTGCCTTCATAGATGTATCTTGCAAGAAGTTGCTGTGGCCAAGTTCAAAAAGGGTGTTGCCTGTTGTTCTCCTCTAGGGTTTTGATGGATTCTTGTCTCACATTTAGATCTTTCATCCATTTTGAGTTTATCTTTGTGTATGGTGTAAGAGAATGGTCTAGTTTCATTCTTCTGCACGTGGCTGTTCAGTTTTCCCAGCACCATTTATTGAAGAGACCGTTCTTTTTTCAGTGGATAGTCTTTCCTTATTTGTTGAATATTAGTTGGCCATAGAGTTGAGGGTCCATTTCTGGGTTCTCTATTCTGTTCCATTGATATATGTGTATGTTTTTGTGTCAGTACCACACTGTCTTGATGACCACATCTTTGTAGTACAACCTGAAATCTGGCATTGTGATGCCCCCAGTTCTGGTTTCTTTTTCAATATACCCCTGACTATTCAGGGTCTTTTCTGATTCCACACAAATCTTAAGATGATTTGTTCCAACTCTTTGAAGAAAGCCCATGGTATTTTAATAGGGATTGTATTAAACATGTAAATTGCCCTGGGTAGCATAGACATTTTCACAATATTAATTCTTCCAATCCATAAGCATGGAATATTTTCCCATCTCTTTGTGTCTTCCTCAATTTCTTTCAGAAGTATTCTGTAGTTTTTATGGTATAGATCTTTTACCTCTTTGGTTAGGTTTATTCCTAGGTATCTTATGCTTTTGGGTGCAATTGTAAATGGTATTGACTCCTTAATTTCTCTTTCTTCAGTCTCATTGAAGATGAGTCTCTCTCTGATTTCTGGGCATTGATTTTGTATCCTGCCACACTGCTGAATTGCTGTATGAGTTCTAGCAATCTTGGGGTGGATTCTTTTGGATTTTCTATGTACAGTATCATGTCATCTGTGAAGAGGGAGAGTTTGACTTCTTCTTTCCCAATTTGAATGCCTTTTATTTCTTTTGGTTGCCTGATTGCTGAGTCTAGGACTTCCAGTACTATGTTGAATAGCAGTGGTGAGAGTGGACATCCCTGTCTTGTTCCTGATCTTAGGGGAAAGGCTCCCAGTGTTTCCCCATTGAGAATGATATTCACTGCAGGCTTTTCATAGATGCTGAGGTTTTTAAGGTGCTGAGAAATGTTCCCTTCATCCCTAACTCTGAAGAGTTTTGATCAGGAATGGATGCTGTATTTTGTCAAATGCTTTCTCTGCATCTATTGAGAGGATCATATGGTTCTTGTTTTTTTTCTCTTGTTGATATGATCTATCAGATTGATTGATTGTTTTACAAATGTTGAACAAGCCTGACATCTCGGGGATAAATCCCACTTGGTCATGATGAATAATCTTCTTACTGTACTGTTGGATCCTTTTGGCTAGTATCTTGTTGAGAATTTTTGTATCTGTGTTCATCAGGATATTGGTCTGTAATTCTCCTTTTGGTGGGGTCTTTGTCTGGTTTTGGAATTAAGGTGATGCTGGCCTCATAAAACGAGTTTGGAAGTATTCCATCCCTTTTTATCTTTCAGAACAGCTTTAGTAAAATAGGCATTGTTTCTTCTTTAATTGTTTGATTGATTTCCCCTGGGAAGCCATCTGGCCCTGGACTCTTGTATCTTGGAAGGTTTTTGATGACTGTTTCAATTTCCTCCCTGGTTATTGGCCTGTTCAGGTTTTCTATTTCTTCCTGTTCCAGTTTTGGCACTTTGTAGTTTTCCAGAAATGGGTCAATTTTGTCTAGATTGCCTAATTTATTGGCATATAGCCTTTTAAAATCATTTGTATTTCTTTGGTATTGGTTGTGATATCTCCTTTTTCTTTAGTGATTTTATTAATTTGAGTCTTTTCTCTTTTGTTTTTAATAAGGGTAGCTAGGCATTTGCCTATTTTATTAATTCATTCAAAGAACCAACTCCTGGTTTTGTTGATCTGTTCCACAGTTCTTCTGGTCTCTATTTCATTGAGTTCTGCTCGAATCTTTATTAACTCTCTTCTTCTGCTTGGTATAGGTTTTATTTTCTGTTCTTTCTCCAGTTCCTTGAGGTGCAAGTTTAGCTTGTGTATTTTAGTTTTTTACAATTTTTGAGGGATGCTTGTATTGCAATGTATTTCCCTCTTAGGACTGCTTGTGCTTTATCCCAAAGATTTTGAACATTTGATTCCCATTTTCATTAGTTTCCTTGAATCTTTTTAATTCTTCTCTAATTTCCTGGTTGACCCATTCATCTTTTAGTAGGATACTCTTTAACCTCCACGTGTTTGAGTTTCTTCAAATTTTTTCTCATGATTGAGTTCTAGTTTCAAAGCATTATGGTCTAGAAATATGCAGGGGAGAATCACAGTCTTTTGATATTAGTTAAGACCTGATTTGTGACCCAGTACATGGTCTATTCTGGAGAAAGTTCCATGTGCACTTGAGAAGAATGTGTATTCAGTTGCATTAGGCTGCAAAATTCTGTATATATCTATGAAATCCATCTGGTCCAGTGTATCATTTAAAGCTCTTGTTTCTTTGGTGATGTAGTGCTTAGATAATCTGTCACTTGCAGAAAGTGCCATGTTGAAGTCTCCTACTATTAGTGTATTATTATCTAAGTATGTTTTTACTTTGGCTATTAATTGATTGGTATACTTGGCAGCTCCCACATTAGGGGCATAAATATTCATGATTGTTAGGTATTCTTGTTGGATAGACCCTTTAAATATGATAGAGTGTCCCTCTTCATCTCTTACTACTGTCTTTGCGACAAACTGTAATTTATCTGATATGAGGATTGCTATCCTAGCTTTCTTTTGAGGACCATTTGAATGGTAAATGGTTTTCCAACCTTTCATTTTCAGGCTGTAGGTGTCCTTAAGTCTCAAATAAGTCTCTTTTAGACAGCATATAGATGGGTCTTGTGTTTTTATCCAGTCTGAAACCCTGTGTCTTTTGATGTGATCATTTAGCCCATTCACGTTCAGAGTTACTATTGAAAGATATGAATATAGTGTCATCATAATACCTAATTCAAGTCTCTGTTTTTGTGGATTATTTCTTTGGGCTTCCTCTTTCCATTACAGGGTCCCCCTTAATATTTCTTGCAGAGCTGGTATGATCGTCATATATTCTTTCAGTTTCTGCCTATCTTGGAAGCTCTTTATCTTTCCTTCTATTCTGAATGAGAGCCTTGCTGGATAAAGTATTCTTGGCTGCATGTTCTTCTCATTTAAGACCCTGAATATATCCTGCCAGCCCTTTCTGGCCTGCCAGGTCTCTGTGGGGAGGTCTGCTGTTAATCTAATATTTCTCCCCATATAAGTTAGGGATCTCTTGTCTCTCACTGTTTTAAGGATTTTCTTTTTATCTTTGGAATTTGCAAGTTTTACTATTAAATGTCAAGGTGTTGAATGGTTTTTATTGATTTTTTGGGGGGAACCTCTCTATCTCCTGGATCTGAATGCCTGTTTCCCTCCCCAAATTAGGGAAGTTCTCAACTAAGATTTGTTCAAATATGCTTTCTGGCCCTCTGGCCCTCTTGGAACTCTCTGGAACCCCAATTATATGTAGCTCTTTCCTTCTGGGGCTATAATTTATTTCCATTAATGTTTCCTCATGGTCTTCTAATTGTATTTCTCTTTTTTTCCTCAGCTTTCTTTCTTGCCATTAACTTGTCTTCTATGTCACTCACTCTTTTTTCTACCTCATTAACCCTCATCATTAGGACCTCCAGTTTGGATTGCATCTCACCTTATTGATTTTTAATTTCAGCCTGTTTAGATCTAAATTCTGCAGTCATAAATTCTCTTGATTCCTTTATGCTTTTTTTTCAGAGCCACCAGTAGCTTTATAATTGTGCTTCTGAATTGGCTTTCTGACATTGAATTATAATCCAAATTCTCTAACTCTGTGGCAGAGAGTACTGTTTCTGATTCTGTGTGTGTGTGTGTGTGTGTGTGTGTGTGTGTGTGGTGAGTTCTTCCATCTAGTCATTTTCCTCAGTGCAGAGTGGCTGTATGGTTGGTTGCATCAAGAATATCAATGACGACCTAAGTAAATTTCACACTAGATGATTCTGCTGAGGTCAGAGACCAGAAATTGAAAACAAAGATCAGAACGAAATAAAACAAAAGGACCACTAAAGTGAAAAACAAATTTTAAAACAAAGTAGTAAAAAAATAAAAGGCCATGAATCCTAAAGAAGAAGGAAAAAAAAACGAGAAAAAAGCAAGAGTTAAGAGGAAAAGAAAATAAAGAGAAGAATAAAAAGGGGAGGGATTGGGAGATGGTGGTGGTGACGAAGTGACGAAGTTGTGGAGGGAGAATGTAGTCTACCTGAGGGGTCCTAGAGGGTGATCCTCTTGGTTCAGTGTATATTAAGTTTTGTATCTTAGAAGATGCTCAGTCCCAAATTTAAATAAACCATAAATTCTTGTAGAAGTCCCCAACATTGAGCACCAAAACATAAATGAGATAACAGAGGGGGTTAGAATGGGAATGAGGAATCCACAGAATGAACCAGCATGGTATACCACTTTGTTCTGGGTGCATGCTGGTCATGTTTTAGAAGGTATTAGCTTCTGCCATTGTAGAACAAAATGAGGCAGAAGAAACACAAAACAAAACAAAAAGAAAAATACCTTGTATATCTCCCCCAATTAAGTTGAGTATGTTGAAGAGAATCTAGAAGCGGAAAATATATCTAAGACCTGTAATTGTAGGAATATGAAAGTCAAAAAGGAAGAATTTTAAAAATGAAGAGGTGGTAAAATATTGTAGTTAAGGTGGGAAAAGATTAAAAAAATGGAAATTTACAGTCATATAAAAACGAGTTGCACTGGAAAAAGGAAGAAAAAAATAGGAGGGGTCCCCTCTAGTTCTATAAACTGTAAATCCCTCAACTTCTCTTGGAGCTTTCCAGTGCTGCTCAGTCAAGAACTTGCTCTTCACCTGTCCTTCCAGCTTGTCTTCTGGGGGAGGGGCTGCTGTGCTGATTCTCAGGTGTGTGCACCTGGGGAAGGTGCCCGGGTGCCAGGATCAGTGGGCACAGTTGACCCCAGGAGGCCTCTGTCCCCAGGCTCCACCCCTCCCTTGCACACGGTGACACAAGGAGGAACAACCACATTGGTGGCGGCCAGGTCTCCAGCCCTGCAGTCAGCACCCTCCAGTAACCACCCACAGTCACAGTCCGCACTGGCCCAGAAGCTCCTGGGGGGTCGGGGGAGCTGATCTGCACAGCTTGGGGGCACCAGGCAGCAGGAGGGTCCTCGATGTCCTTTGCCCTCCTCACCCTGCCGGTCCCGGGACTGCAGGATCCTGGGTTGTGTCCTTGGCACCCTGGGATCCGGGGCCTGTGCTGCTGGAATCGTGTTCCTGGGCCGTGGCACCCGAAGGCAGCAGGTGCAGCCCCCTCCCCTGGAGTCCCCCTCTGACCCACCGGCTTCTCCCTGAGGCCCTGCTGGGTGCGCTCCAGCCCTTTACCGAACTCGGCCGCGTGTGGGTGGCTCTCCCCCGGGCCCCTCCTCTCCTGGTGCCTCGGGAGCCTGGAGGCTCCACTGCCCCTCCTGTGGTTCTCCCCAATTTCCCTGCTGAGCACCTTTGCAACTGGGAAGAACCTGGTGAGGGTTTTAAAGTTCCTGCTTCTCCAGGGCTGGGCTCCTCCATCCCAGAGGCTCTCCTATCGGCCTTAGCCCGGGTCCTCGCAGGGGCCCCTCCCCCACAGGATTCTTTTTTATTTTATTTTTTCCCCACCTTCCTTGTTAGAAGCGAAAACCCTTCTCTCTGCAGCATTCCAGCTCTTCTCTTTAACTCTCAGGTCAGATTTGTAGGTGTTCAGGATGGTTTGGAAGTAATCTAGGTGAGTTGGTGGGGCCAGGTGAGGTGAGGACCCTCATCCTCTGCAGCCTTGCCCTGCCTCTCTCTTATTTATTATATTGATTTCAGGTTGAAATGGCAATATTTGGGATATATGGTACTGAAGAAAATATATTATTAAAATTACTTTCACTTATTTCATTTTACTTTATGCATTCTAAAACATTTTTATTTACATATATGTCTTGTATTATGTTTCCATTGGATAGTTTGGTCTCGTATTAAGTAACTGTTAAATAACTATTAAATTGAATGTCAACCATATGAAAAATATTTATTTTGATTTCTAATTTTATTTATAGAATGTTTTTGTCATAACCTTTAAAAATTTTAATAACTCCATGTCTGCATATGGGTATAAATAAGTGTATGTCTGTATTTGAAATGAATATGCACACAGTTAATTCCATCAATTGGGTAATTTATGATCATATTATGACCCTGCAATAGCTTCTTGTAATGACTTTCTGCTACATTTAATAGTTCATTTACCAAATAAATAATAATGTTCTTATTTTGTGCTCACATGGTAGACAAACACAATTTCTAACGATTTATTACTAGAGTCAGCTTTAAATATATTTGAAGTTTATCTAAAAAATGAGGTCATTTCAGAAATCTCCAGAATAGTACCTCTGCCTGTCATCACCATCTCTTCAATCTGCAGGTTAGTATCGCAACTTCCATAATGTGATTAGCCTTTAAGACATTACTTCCCATTAAATACAAAATACTCAGGTAATATTTAAGTTTTCATGAACAATAAAGTGCAGGAATTTTAAATAAGAGAACAAAGGGAGTTTGTTGAAAAATGGAGGCAGAGTAGGCAGTCAAGGAAGTATGAACACAAGGATAAAAAAAAAAAACCTAGGAAACCAATGACACTAGAAGAAAAGATGGCTTACTGAAACGATGCTGGTGATTATCGACCGCTTTGTTGTCTCATATAAATCTAACCTACCATGTTGGATATTTCAGATATAGACCATTTCTTTCATCTCAGAAGGTTCTATTGGACTGCTGTCTAGACATTTCAGTGTGATATCAAGTTTGTTGCTCATGACTAATGAGAATGATGGCCTTCCAAAGATATCTACATCCATGCCCCCAGATCCTATAAATATGTTACAGTACATGGCAAAGAGGCATTAAGATTGCAGATTCAGATGAGTCTAAAATAGTGAGACTATCCTGGATTATCTGAGTTGTCCCATTGAAATCACAAGGGTCTTTCCAAGAGGAAGAAGAAGGAAGAAGAGAAGAACAGAGGGACAACATGTGGTAAGGATCTCATCTATCATTGCTGGCTTTGAAGTTGGAGGAAGGAAGACATGAGCCATAGAATGCAGATGGCTTCTGGAAACTGGAAAAGGCAAAAAGGATTCCTACTTAGAGTCTCCTGAAAGGAATGCAAGCTTCTGACTCCTTGGTTTTAGTCCAGTGAGACCTTTATGGGATTTCAAATAGAACTGTAAGATAGTATATTTGTGGTGCTTAAAGCCATTAATTTATGGTGATTTGTTATGGCAGCAATAGAAAACTAATATAGATACAGTTACGGTAGGAATAGAAAACTAATATTGATACAGATAAATTCCATTTATGTTCACCCAAATAGAGAGCATCTATTGCATTTATTTTGAATTGGGAATGAAGGGGCAGAGGTGGGGATGGTGCCATTAATTGTTTCTCTTTATCCTTAAATAAGACATGGAAATTACCTCATCTTTTTATCTGTGATGCTTTTTACTCATTCAAATTCTGAAGCCTGGTAAAAAACGTTGATTAATGGAACAAAATTAAGGGTATCTCCAGTTAACTGAAAAAAAAAATGTTTTTCTTTATTCAACTTAAAGGGGGAAATTATAAATGTAAGGAAACATGAGAAAACTGTGCAAAAAAAAAAAAACAAATAAACAGTCCATTAAAAAAAACAAAAACAAATGTGGACTTCTCAAAGTTCTTCAAAAGTAAAAGGAGCTTTATAGTCCAGATTCTTCTAAAAAGAAAGAGATAAAATGTTAAGTTTTTTTTTTTAATTTTTTTTTTCAGGCTACTAGTCTGTCAAACTTTATAAATCAAATGTCCATTAATTTCATTTCTTTCATTTGACAGCTAAAACTATCATTTTCTCAGGATTGTTGGAAATGCATGAATCTCTATAATCCTGTGTGTTATTTAAAGCTCCTCTGCTTTGAAATGTCCTTTGAAATTTCCAAAGGCACCATCACAACTTTTGTATATTTAAGCTCATGTTTTCAGTGAGATAAAGCCTCATATTTCTGAACATGTAATTTTTTGATATATATGTATATACACATTATTTGTTTTACTTATTTGAGGGATTTATTCCCTTTTCCTCACCTTAAATGTAGAGACAAGCAGTAAAAGGTGACTATGTTTGAATTGATTTTTGGTTTTAAAGATAATACACACATACAATGTCTTAAATGGTAATTGTCCCAATCAAACTTTTAGAGGAAAAAAAAGTGTGTTTTAAAAAAAAATTGTTAGCTAGTATTAATTCATTAAATTTAAAGTTAATTTTTTAAGTTGATTAACAAAAATAATGAAATCAAGTAATGATGTTTTATTTTATTATCATCACAATTCCATATCACTTTGCAATCTATGGACCTGGCTGATTGAGCATTTCAGACTACCTACTGTAACCACCTAGAAATTCTTCAAAGATTTTGAATTTATTATTCTTGGCAGAAACTCTTTAGTTTACAATAGTTACAATGTATTAGTCAGAGTCCATTTCGGTAAAGAGAAACTTTACTAGGCTTTTCAAATAGAGGAGAATTAATACAGATAATTAATTATATAAGAACTCACTATCAAAATTAGTGAAATAATTTGATGAAAATTGTATTCTATTTTTCAGAAAAAAATAATTGATTTCTATAGTAGATATTGTTGTTTGGGATTCAACTGCTGATTGTATTATCATTTCTTTCAGTAGTAATTTTGTTTTGGCTGTCATCACAACTCAGTCCATATAGTTCCTTTAAATTGATTTCATCCACCCCTCTTAGGAATAGCACAAAATCCAGGTGTAAACTAATTTATGTTTCATATTTATTTGGCCTGGTAATTGGTTTGAGGATTAGCAGATGATCCAATCAGAGCCAATAATGCACCCTTAAATTCTGAATTTGTGTTCTTAGTTAAAGACTTTCCCTTTTTGGCACTACACAGGGGATCTAAGATGATTTAGAGACCTGAGGGCATTGTGTGTCATACTTCATACCATATGATGCTAGAGTGTGAGTCCAACAAGCAAGCAGAGAGCTCAAATGTAGAGATAGGAAAGTCCAGCCTTAGATGATACCCTCCTATGCCTTGAATTTTCAAATTATTTTAGTTTTTTACTCTTCGAACATAAGCTAATTCAGGTGGAGTTATCAGTTATTTTTGACTAAAAAAACCTTAACCAATTAAGTAGAATATATGCTTCGTATGGGATGCTGGCTTTACGTATTTATTCACTGATATGTCTCATATACTGAGACAGTTTCTGATATACAATAGAAGCTTAATAGCTATATTTGGAATTACTGAACTTTTAGAAAGTGGGTTTTATGCAAGAGAAGTTTGATTTCGTAAACTTTAAAAATCACAATTAGTTAAACACTGTCATCTAGGTTTATTAATTTTCAGTCATCTCTAAATGCTCTTTTTAAAGGAAAATAAAATATCTCCTGCATGGTTTAATGGATTTTTATCTTTCTTTTTCTAGTCTTTATTGAGCCTAAGTTTCAATATGAACAGCATGATTTGAATAATAATTTGAATAAAATACTTTACTTTGACAACTGATTAAAATTATTTATACTATGACATTGTTCAGTACATTGTAGACTAATTAATTGCATTTTTTGCCTCATTATAGTAAAGAACTTTTAATATCTTCTCAAATATCTGTGGGGTACCATTAGAATTCACATCTTTTGATTATTAATAGCTATACTTAGTATACTTAATACCACAGTCTTTCATCCACTGACAGTCCAACAATGACTTTTCTACTTTATTTCATTATACTATTGTTATCGGTGATACAGAAATGGCTTTATCAAGCGTACAGCAAGTATAATATACGTTTTCATCCTATTCCCTTTCTCTTCATTTTCAAACATTAGGATCTCTTGAAGCAATGGGGGACTTATTATTCTTTCTTATTTTTTTAATTGTACTGTAACTAGTATATAAGTCCTACATGGTCTCCAATTGCATCCTATATTTCTTGTGATTCTGTTTACTGCTTAATCATAAGGATTCCTTCCATTATTATTTTATCCTTGTTTACAGTATTCTGTTATATTTACATGTTTCAAAATATGGAGAATTTTCATATTTATGATATTTTTCTTTTATTTTTTGTATTCACATCACCCCTACGAATTACACAATGTAGTTTTTTACATCAAGGATTTGATTTGGATTATCTTTAAGGTCAATTCTTTAAAGGTATAATTTTCATTCTCTCTTTCTCTCTCTCTGTTTTATCTTGAGATAATTTTAGACTTACAGAAGAGTTGCCAAAAATAGCACAGGTAGTTTCAATATACCCTTTAGCCAGTTTGGCCTTATGTTAATATCTAACAGAACCATGGAAAGATGATCAAGAGTAAAAAATTAACCTTGGTGTAATATTATAATTACTGCAGAATTTATTCAGATTTCACCAGTTTTTCCACTAATAGCCATTCTTTTCCTATTACTGGACTCCAACCTACATTTAGTTGTCCTGTCTTCTCAATCTCCTTCAGTCTACAAGAATTCCCTAGCCTTTGTCTTTAATGACTTTTATGGTTTTGAAAGTATGGGTTGGCTATTTTGTAGAATATCCATAAATTTTAGTTTGTCTAATGTTTTCTCATGACTACACTGGGTGGAAGTATTGCTGAATATACCACCCCAAAATATGCCACATTGGTAAGCATCCTGATGTTACTCTGTTATCACTTATTCTATGAAACCTTGACTGTGTCTTCAGTTTAGACAGTACCAATTAGAGGGTGAAAAAAAAAAGGAAAATGAATAAACAATTACCATGAAGTTACTACAAGGTCAAAACTACAATTAGGTACAGATTTATTTTTAAAAAAGGCAAAACTCTGAAAAAAGCTAAAATTTCTTCTTTTTAAATGTTTCCAAATGTCAGTTAGTATGCATTAAGTGGAAAACAGTTGTTTAGTAATAGTTATCATCTGTCAGGCACGGGATTAAATAGTGTGATAAACTCAGAATTATAATTTCAGGAAAATAATTCTCTGAGTGGTACTGATTATCTAAAACAGTCCATTCTAAACATGAGAAGACTTCACATAGTTGGATAAGACACATGCTACCTACATATACTTGCGATTACTCCAGGGGGGTCCTTTAATTTGGAGCTGTGTGAATATTGGAAAGAATTTGTTGTGAATTATATTGTACACATTCTGGAGTAAGAGTTAAAATGTGTAAGTATATAGCTGATTGAGGCATAAATATAGACAGCATATATTGCAGACATGATGCATTTAAGACTGAAAGCTCCAGTTCTTCACCAAGCTCCTGGTGACAACTTCTAAAAAGAGTTTCTAAAAGAATGATCTTATCTGACTTATACCAAGCTCCTGCTCTCCTGGTATTCTAATTCTGATGCTTTTCTAAGTGTTTGGTTCTCCAATTTCCTCTACTCACACTATGCCCCCACTAACCAATATCCTCAATTTCTCCCACTCCATTCAGGGATAAGACAACATTTTATTAATAAAGTTCATTATTTTCAGAGATTTGTTGGTTTCTGAAACTGAAAATACTCCAATCTGACATAAGAAACACACTTTTCAAAGCTTTGCAAAATGAGAGCTACAGACTTGACTCTCTAACACGAAGTTTGTGTTTATCACCCTGTAGGACTTATTTATTTTTTATATTTTTTTCCTGTAGGACTTCTTAACCTGGGCATCCTTTGTCTACCCAGTTGGAGTCTCTACCATTTTCTCAATGAGAAAATTTCACAGTGGTGGTGGCTGAATTCTATCCCCACCTACTATTTTTCGATGTCTCTAATCTCTCTCTGCTGTATTCCCTGGTACAAATTATTCTCTAGAGTAGATGTATTAAATCAGTCCTTTGTAAAAGGGAATATGCAGACTAAACATGTCACATTCCTGGCTCTAGCAAGGCCCATTTAAACATGCTATTTACATACCATTTATAATAATTTTTAGAGATCAAAATTATTCCATTTGAAAATTTTAATTTTACACACTTCACATATTTTTTCTCTGATAGATTTTAGCCATAATTAGATCTCTCTTGCTTAGAACAGCTCAGTTCAATTAAAGTCCCTGCTGCCTGTGCCATCACACATGCTGAGTAACATCGTTCAGCAGAAGCAGCCGGGGGATCATTCTATTCATGCACCCTGAACCCACACTGGTGGGGGTTTATTTGATACATGCTTACACACACACACACAAACACACACACACACACACACACACACACACACTGCGTGTGATAGATGAGAAAACAGAAAATTAATTGGGCCAGCTACTAATTGGCAGAATCAAGATTAGAACCCAAGTGTGCCAAACCCCAGTGTTTTTGTTTTCTTGCTGTTTGCTTGTTTCCTGGTTAAACCTTAGTGTCTCAAGTAATCAGCACGACGAAAGGTTTAAGATCAGTGCTCAGTTAAAGTGATAAGGGTAAAATCCAGCCTTCAAGGAAGTGAGAGTCGTCTGAGAACACTTGAAAAATTTTCTTGGAAGACCTAGAATGACTGGGCCTTCAATCACAGTCAGCATTCCATGAGCTAGAAATAGGCAGGATGATAGGCATGCACAAGTTTAACTAGTCTAAGGCACAACATCAGGACTATGAAGTGGGGTTCCTAGGGGGTAAACTTACAATATAATATATAACCCATTTTGGGTGATGTACAAGGCATAATGTGCTACTTGGAGATTAGTCTGCATCAACAATGCTTAGCACACTATAATTGAGAAGTTAATCCCACGTCCTTGTGCTTTTAAAAAGTTTATTTTAAAAAAGTCATTTACTAAGCTTCTATTAGTTTCAAATATGAGGCAGAGTGCATTGTATATATTATGTACATAAGTACTATTTTCTAAAACCAGCTTTCAAGATAATTATTTACATAGGAGCAAAAACTGACACATCGCATTATATTTGGTATACTTATTACTTTATTATATTCTATTATGTTATACTGTTATTTAAGCTTTCTGATTTATCTAGATGATTCTAAATCACTATATTAACACCAGGATATTTAATTTGAGCACCACTCATATCATATGTAAGGCTTTAGTCATCGTGCATATCATATCTGGATTTAATCTCTTTATCCTCACAAACTGAAACTAATAATATGTCACAGGATTTGGAGGATATTAACATACCATATATATGAGAGACACAACTTCTGGCACAACCATTCCTAGTTCTTTTCCCTCCTGGATAGTGTGCAGAATGTAGTGGTACAAACAAAAGGTAGAGGTAGTCAGAGAATAAAAGTTCAACAGAGGTTGAAATATTGGATAAGACTGAATGGAATTATATTAAATTTTATGACTTTTTTTTCTTGCTTTGTAAAACCTACAAGATTCTCACTGGCAAAAGTTAAGAACAAGTGCATGCATGTGAGTGCTTGTGTAAGACTGTGTATTTGTGTGTGTGGTAGGCTGTTGACATATCAGTACAATATTGCAGGAAAAAAAGAGATCATTACTTGCCCAAAAGGGTCCTGGTAATAACAGGTATTGTTGGAGAACCATACAGTGTACTATATGACAAAGTTTAAAAGTGATTGACGGTGGCTTCTAGATATCTACATACTACCCTCTATTCACTGAAGTTTTCTGCTCTGAAGGTTTTGTCCAAGGCACAGTGTGGGAAGCTCTCCTCCCCAGATTTCCCACTGGGCTAGGGGGGTTTGTTTTCACCCATTCCAGTGGCTATTCCTTCTGCTGACTTTTATGGTTTATAATTCTATACCTCATTAAATAGTATGGATGTCAGTGAGCACAAAACTGAACCCACAGTTCATGAGCATCCATGACAAATATTGTTCTATTTACTCCCACATCAGAGCAACAGTTAGCTACCTCAATAACAGAATAGCTAAATGTGGTAGGTTGCTTCCAAAAAAAAAAAAAAAAAAAAAGAAGAAGAAGAAGAGGAGGGGCAAGATGGCGGAAGAGCAGGGTCCCCGAGTCACCTGTCCCCACCAAATTACCTAGATAACCTTCAAACCATCCTGAAAATCTACAAATTCGGCCTGAGATGTAAAGAGAGACCAGCTGGAATGCTACAGTGAGGAGAGTCCGCGCTTCTATCAGGTAGGAAGACGGGGAAAAAGAAATAAAGGAACAAAAGGCCTCCGAGGGGGAGGGGCCCTGCGAGGAGCCGGGCTGAGGCCGGGGCGAGTGTCCCCAGGACAGGAGAGCCCCGTCCCGGAGGAGCAGGAGCTGCACCAACCTTCCCGGGCGGGCGGAAAGGGGCTCGCAGGGAGGTGGAGCAGGACCCAGGAGGGCGGGGATGCCCTCGGGCTCCCGGGGACACTAACAGACACCTGCGAGCGCAGGAGAGTGCTCCGAGCTCCCTAAGGGCTGCAGCGCGCACGGCGGGACCCACCGGAGCAGCTCGGAGGGGCTCCGGCGGCGGCTCCACGGAGGGAGCTGCGGGGCGGGAGCGCGAATCCACCAGGCAGGCCCCGGAGCACAGGGCGCCGGGACACAGCCCAGGATCCGGCCTCCCCCGGGACAGGCAGAGGCCGGGAGGGCCCAGGACAGCGAGGACGCTCCTGCCCCGAGCTGAGCAGATCAGCGGCCCCGCCCCGGAGCCTCCAGGCCCTGCGGACGGAGAGCCGAGAGCCCCGAGCCCCGTAGTTCCTGCGGAGGCTGAATCCAGGCTTCCAGAGTTGCCATAGCAACTGCGGCTGATCCTCCTGGGGCCTGACGGGGTAAACAACCCCCGCTGAGCCCTGCAGCAGGCAGGGGCAGAGCAGCTCCCCCAAGTGCTAACACCTGAGAATCAGCGCAACAGGCCCCTCCCCCAGAAGACCAGCTGGACGGACCAGTTCCAGGGGAAGTCAAGGGACTTAAAGTCTACAGATTCAGAAGATACTCCCCCGTGTTCCAATACAACTTGTTTTTGGCCACTCTGCACTGAGCAAAATGACTAGAAGGAAAACCTCACTTCAAAAGAAAGAATCAGAAACAGCCCTCTCTCCCACAGAGTTACAAAATCTGCATTACAATTCAATGTCAGAAAGCCAATTCAGAAGCACTATTATACAGCTACTGGTGGCTCTAGAAAAAAGCATTAAGGACTCACGAGACTTCATGACTGCAGAATTTAGATCCAATCAGGCAGAAATTAAAAATCAATTGAATGAGATGCAATCCAAACTAGAAGTCCTAACGACGAGGGTTAACGAGGTGGAAGAACGAGTGAGTGACATAGAAGACAAGTTAATGGCAAAGAGGGAAACTGAGGAAAAAAGAGATAAACAATTAAAGAACCATGAAGACAGATTAAGGGAAATAAACGACACTCTAAGGAAGAAAAATCTACGTTTAATTGGGGTTCCCGAGGGCGCCGAAAGGGACAGAGGGCCAGAATATGTATTTGAACAAATCCTAGCTGAAAACTTTCCCAATCTGGGAAGGGAAACAGGCATTCAGATCCAGGAAATAGAGAGATCCCCCCCTAAAATCAATAAAAACCGTTCAACACCTCGACATCTAATAGTGAAGCTTGCAAATTCCAAAGATAAAGAGAAGATCCTTAAAGCAGCAAGAGACAAGAAGTCCCTGACTTTCATGGGGAGGAATATTAGGGTAACAGCAGACCTCTCCACAGAGACGTGGCAGGCCAGAAAGGGCTGGCAGGATATATTCAGGGTCCTAAATGAGAAGAACATGCAACCAAGAATACTCTATCCAGCAAGGCTCTCATTCAAAATGGAAGGAGAGATAAAGAGCTTCCAAGACAGGCAGGAACTGAAAGAATATGTGACCTCCAAACCAGCTCTGCAAGAAATTTTAAGGGGGACTCTTAAAATCCCCCTTTAAGAAGAAGTTCAGTGGAACAATCCACAAAAACAAGGACTAAATAGATATCATGATGACACTAAACTCATATCTGTCAATAGTAAGTCTGAACGTGAATGGGCTTAATGACCCCATCAAAAGGCGCAGGGTTTCAGACTGGATAACAAAACAGGACCCATCTATTTGCTGTCTACAAGAGACTCATTTTAGACAGAAAGACACCTACAACCTGAAAATAAAAGGTTGGAGAACCATTTACCATTCAAATGGTTCTCAAAATATATCCTAAAAACTATAGAACACTTCTGAAAGAAATTGAGGAAGACACAAAGAGATGGAAAATATTCCATGCTCATGGATTGGCAGCATTAATATTGTGAAAATGTCAATTTTACCCAGGGCAATTTACACGTATAATGCAATCCCTATCAAAATACCATGGACTTTCTTCAGAGACTTAGAACAAGTTATTTTAAGATTTGTGTGGAATCAGAAAAGACCCCGAACAGCCAGGGGAATTTTAAAAAAGAAAACCATATCTGGGGGCATCACAATGCCAGATTTCAGGTTGTACTACAAAGCTGTGTTCATCAAGACAGTGTGGTACTGGCACAAAAACAGACATATAGATCAATGGAACAGAATAGAGAACCCAGAAGTGGACCCTGAACTTTATGGTCAACTAATATACGATAAAGGAGGAAAGACGATCCACTGGAAGAAAGACACTCTCTTCAATAAATGGTGCTGGGAAAATTGGACATCCACATGCAGAAGAATGAAACTGGACCACTCTCTTGCACCATACACAAAGATAAACTCAAAATAGATGAAAGATCTAAATGTGAGACAAGATTCCATCAAAATCCCAGAGGAGAACTCAGGCAACACCCTTTTTGAACTTGGCCACAGTAACCGGAGAAGGACAAACAGTGTATGTTCTCATTCATTTGGGGAATATGAATAATAGTGAAAGGGAATATAAGGGAAGGGAGAAGAAATGTGTGAGAAATATCAGAAAGGGAGACAGAACATAAAGACTTCTAACTCTGGGAAATGAACTAGGGGTGGTGGAGGGGGAGGAGGGCGGGGGGTGGGGGTGAATGGGTGACGGGCACTGAGGGGGACACTTGACGGGATGAGCACTGGGTGTTATTCTGTATGTTGGTAAATTGAACACCAATAAAAATTAATTTATATATAAAAAAAAGAAGAAGAAAGAAGAAGAAGAAAGAAGAAGAAGAAGAAGAAGAAGAAGAAGAAGAAAAAGAGAGAGAGAGAGAGAGGGAGGGAGGGAGGGAGGGAGGGAGGGAGGGAGGGAGGGAGGGAGGAAGAAGGAAGAAGGAAGGAAGGAAGGAAGGAAGGAAGGAAGGAAGGAAGGAAGGAAAGAAAGAAAGAAGAAAGAAAGGAAGGAAGGAAGGAAGGAAGGAAGGAAGGAAGGAAGGAAGGAAGGAAGGAAGGAAGGAAAAGAAAGAAAGAAAGAAAAGAAAGAAAAAGAAAGAAGAAAGAAAGAAAGAAAGAAAGAAAGAAAGAAAGAAAAGAAAGAAAGAAAGAAAGAAAGAAAGAAAGAAAGAAAGAAAGAAAGAAAGAAAGAAGAAAGAAAGAAAAAGAAAATTTAGGGATTTTTGACCAGATGTACTTAGTTTTTGCATTAGATAAATTTTACTTCTTCAGTCTTCTCTGAATATTAGAAATGTCACCACCTTTGAAAAGGTCACACTGATTTTAAATTAGTCAAGAATGAAAAAAATTTATTACTCTAGGGTATCTTTTTAAAACTGCATTTACTTCCCAAAATTTTAAAACATTTGTAAATAGTAATGTAATTTGATAGGATGTGTGCATTTCTATATTTTGATGCTTATATACTGAAAAGGAAATCAATTGTAAGAGTTCAAAACTTCCAGTATATTTGATCTCTATGTATTGTTAATGTCTTAAAACAGTCGTACATTAATACTATCATTGAATATTACCATATAATACTTAATTCTATAAACCAATATTATAATAGAAATACAACTGTAAATCTCATACACATTTAAATTAGCAAAACTATCAATCACAATATAACTAAAAAAAATCCCTCTTATTGATATATTTGTTAGTAGATTTTCCTCATTTCCTGGCTTTAGCCCCAGTCTGTTACACTGATTGATTCAATATACACGGTAGAGTTTTGGATGCATTTTTTTTAATGTCTTGCTTTCTGTTCATTAAAAAATATGTATTGTGGCTTTGGAAATAAAAAGTGCTATTATTGTGAATCAGTGCTTTGTATAGGTCTTATATACTTTCTTTTTCTTTATATAGTAAGTTGATTTCATGCAAAATTTAAGGTTTAAAATCCTCCTCACATGTGTTTTTCTTCAGATATCTTCATTTTGACATTAGGAAACTAGCTATTTTAGTGTAAAGATTGCAATTCCTTTTCTTTCTTAAGTTTTAAAGTAGAACAAGTTTTAGGGAAGTTACATCTGATTAAAGTATAAACTAATCTTGCTCATGATGAACTGTGCTTTTTTTTTTGTATATTTTTTATTGGAGTTCAATTTGCCAACATATAGCATAACACCCAGTGCTCATCCTGTCAAGTGCCCCCCTCAGTGCTCGTCACCCAGTCACTCCGTCCCCCGACCCACCTCCCCTTCCACTGCCCCTTGTTTGTTTCCCAGAGTTAAGAGTCTCTCATGTTCTGCCTCCTTCTCTGATTTTTCGCACTCATTTTCTCTCCTTTCCCCTATAATCCCTTTCACTATTTTTTATATTCCCCATATGAGTGAAACCATATAATGTTTGTCCTCTGATTGACAAGATAAAAAGCTTCTGCACAGCAAAAGAAACAGTGAACAAAACAAAAAGCCTACAGCATGGGAGAAGATATTTGCAAATGACCTATCAGATAAAGGGCTAATATCCAAGATCTATGAAGAACTTATTAAACTCAACAGCAAAGAAACAAACAATCCAATCATGAAATGGACAGAAGACATGAACAGAAATTTCACCAAAGAAGACATACACATAGCCAGCAAGCACATGAGAAAATGTTCCACATCATCTGCCACCAGGGAAACACAAATCAGAACCACAATGAGATACCACCTCACACCAGTGAACTGTGCTCTTCTGAATGCACTCGTTGCTCCATGTAAACAATCATGTTCTCATCCTATTGTCCCTGGTTAAATTGAAGAACTCCACTGTCTTTCTTATATTAGAATCTTTGAAATATGGATTTGACACAATTTCACTGATAAGGCTTTTCCTAATTCTGACTGATAGGAAATACTACAAACGATGTAGCCTATTGTTTATGAATACATTTTCTGCTATCTCAGAAAAAGAGTTTGCCATGCAATAGAGGGAGGAAAAAGAAGATGCTTTCATTTTCCCCAAGTCCTACTGTTCCCGGTTAGGGCCTCTTTACATGGTGAGGGTACTGAAAAAGTCTGTCTCAGTTCTGTATACCCCATCAATATGAACAGAAAAACACTACTTGTCTGTTTCATTTGACTTTGGACACCAAAGTGTCCAAACCAAAGAATCCTAAACCAAATCATCAAGAGTGTCTGCTTAGTCTATTTATCTATAAAGAATTATACCTGCTAGGCTTCTGTGAATTTGACCAAATGATTAAACCCCAAAAATCTTATGAACACTGTAAAAAAAACTTTTCATATCTACTTATATATGAAGGACCATCAGTGGAACATTGTGGGTCATGATAAATCTGTATAGTCCTTTTTTTCTAAGGAACATCCTGATTCAGGAAACAAATCATCTTGGAGAGAATCACATTAAACTCTTGGTCAGGTCTCCTGGGGTATGGTAGGTTATCAATGGGTTCTTTGAGGCCTATGTTACTAGGTCTGGGTGTAGCTTATCCTCTCACTCAAAAGTAGAGTCTCCACCTTGGCCTATGAAGTGGAAGACCAATGCTTGTGTTCTCTAGGCTGAGTGTGCTGCATCTATGTTCTGTTTGAGGATATCAGTTTTTTTTTTTTAATTTGGTTGGATGTAGTGCTTACTTTCTCTGATGGCTGCATTCTATCTGTATCAAAAGAACAATAATGAGGACTGAAAATGAATGCTTCATTCCTAGGCCATGACACATACTGAGAAACACCAGTAAACATCCCTTTAGAAAGGGTTAGCAAGGACGCCTGGGTGGCTCAGTCCGTTGAGCATTTGCTTTCAGCTTAGGTCATGATCCCCTGTCCTGGGATCAAGCCACATATCAGGGTCCCTGCTCAGCTGGGAACCTGCTTCTCCTTAATCCACTGCCTGCCACACTCATTCCCTTCTTGTGTTCTTTCTCTTTTTCTATTAAATAAATAAATAAAATATTGAAATAAAAAAAAAAAGAAAGTGTGAGCAAGGAGAAGTTCAGGGCTGTTTTTCATTCTCCTGGATAAGCTAACATATGCCCTATACCTAATAAACTTTTATCTCAGTTATATGATGAAATGTGGAACAATGGAACATCAGAAAAGTGTCAAAATGAAAATGTTAAAAACATAATAATTCCAACTCTGAAAGGTAACTTATGTGCATTTTTGTATGACCCTGGGCAGACATTCCTATTATAGTACATATTAAAAAGTGAATAGTATGTCATTGAAATAACCTTCTATTGTTGTGGGCAAGCTATTCCTAATATTTCTGAAACCATTATGAATCATTTTCTAGCAATATGTTTGTGCAGAAGTCTGTGTGCGTCCCTAGAATTTTTTTAAAATACCGAATCAGGACAGCCCGGGTGGCTCAATGGTTTAGCTCTGCCTTCTGCCCAGGGCGTGATCCTGGAGACCCAGGCTGATGTGACCCCACATCAGGCTCCCTGCATGGAGCCTGCTTCTCCCTCTGCCTGTGTCTCTGCCTCTCTCTCTCTTCTCTGTGTATTCTCATGAATAAATACAATCTTAAAAAAATACTGAATCAATCAATGGAATGTTCCTACTTTGTGCATTTTTTAAAAAGTTTGGAGTACATAAGCCAAAGAGGTTGATGTCATTTTGATGATGATTTTTTAAATATTTTATTTTAAAATGATTATGAATTCACAGAAAGTTGCAAAGATAGTACTGAATAAAGTCCTTTACCCAGATTTGCCCAATGCTGACATTATATCTAATTACTGTATAGCATCAAAAACAGAGTTGATATTGGTACAATAAGTGTATGTAGTTCGAGGCCATTTCATCGCATGTGTACATTTGTGTAACTGGCTATGCAATCAAGATAGCAGAGCTGTTTTATCACCACAAAGAACTCTCCTTTGTAGATGTAGCAAGTGCATTCTTGCCCCACCAGTTCTAAGCCCTGGCAATTACTAATCTGTTTTCAGCTATAATTTTACCATTTCAAAAATATTAAGTAGATGGATAGTGATGCTTCTATTTAGAAATTCCTGGAGCTTTCATGGAGAACAGTGCAAGAGAAAGCCAAGAAGATGTAGAATTCAAAATGCAATATTTACAACATGGGGGAACAACCATCTTTCAAGCACTTATAATACCAAAGCTTGCTTCTGTTTTCCCTTTGGAACCTAAAGACACAGTTAGTGATCATATTATTAATAGGATATTTATGAGAAAGAGAAGCAGTTCCTTTTTAGGAATAATATTAATAACAGATTAAAAATGCAACAATATTTTTAATGGGTATTATAATTCATTTCAAAAACCCACGGAGAACCAATGAACTTAAATTTCTGGCTTTATCTAGTTTTTAGACTTGTATGAGTTTATGCTTTTAAAAAGCCTTTTCACAGTGATGTATGTAATTCTCATAAGCATTTATAAGAAACTGGGCTTGGGATATAAAAGCCATATAATTTGTGGGAAAAGAAGAGACTTCCAAAGGTGATGTATTTAAATTCCTGATGTGTCACCATCATCTGTGTGCCAAAGGCAAGTTGCTCACTCTGAGTCCTTGTTCTTTCACCTTTAAAACAAAGATGCTGGGGAATATAAAAAATAGTGAAAGGGAATAAAGGGGAAAGGAGAGAAAATGAGTGAAAATATCAGTGAGGGAGACAGAACATGGGAGACTCCTAACTCTGGGAAATGAACAAAGGGTAGTGGAAGGGGAGGTGGGCGGGGGGTTGGGGTGACTGGGTGATGAGCACTGAGGGGGGCACTTGATGGGATGAGCACTGGGTGATATGCTATATGTTGGCAAATTGAACTCCAATTAAAAAATAAACTAAAAAATAAAAATAAATAAATAAATAAACAATAAATAAATAAATAAATAAATAAATAAATAAAACAAAGATGCTAATAACAACGACCTTGAAGGCTATTCTTTATTGTTGTTGAATAAGTTAATTACATTTATAAGTTTTTTATGTGTGTACACTTGCAGGTTTATCCTTGTGTTTGAAAACACAGAGGTGAACTGTAAGAGAAATTTGTGTAAAGATAATGGCCTTACAAGAAAAAGTTCACTAGGATGGGATGATTGAAGCCAAGAGTGCAAATGCCCTCTCATAACAGGGTCAGAGTTTCAATAGGAAAATGGGTTATCCTTCATTACATGTTAGGACAAAGCAGAGAAATCCAATAGAAACCTATCAACTATCAATTTTATAAGATATTTGGAGAATCACCAGTATCTATAAATGTTTGCAGTTGTTCACGTTCTTTTCTGTGCTCCAAAACTTAGTAGGAATAAAAAGGATAGAGAAAGAATAAAAAATTGTTTTCCCTGTTTATAGGGATTGCATTTTTCAGTTGCCCACAGGGAGTTCATTAACGCTCATTCCATTCCAGCATATATCACCTTCCAAGTGATATCAACTGACATCTGCTTTCTCTCTCACCTTCCACTATTACTTGTGACATTATTTGTACATGTGAAAATAAAATCGTGTTTTAGGTAAATAAACTGGAGGGTTTGTTGGAAGTTTGGTTGCTTGTTTGTTTTTGTAACTGCACGGACTTCGATTTTTCTTTGCAGTATGCTTTAGAACTAATCACTTTTCCCTGAGTACCTGAATCTTTCTTCTAGAGCAATCTCATGCTTTGGATCAGAAGGAACCTGGAGCCAACACCTCCATGTTCCAGTCCTATCCCGAATGTACAAGATCACCATCACCCCCTATGCATCAAAGTCTGAAGCTATAAGGTTGAAGAGTAAGAAGGTGACTACAAGGTGTCAAGGCATCTTTGGGACACGTGAGTGGCTCAATTGCTTAAGCGTGACTCTTGGTTTCAGCTCAGGTCATGATCTTGGGTCATGAGATCGAGCTCCACCACAGGAGTCTGCTTGAGACTGTCTCCCTCTGCCCTGCCCCCCAACTTGTGCAAACGCTCTCTCTGTCTTTCTCAAGTAAATAGTAAATCTATAAAAAGAAATAAAGTGCCTCTTTTATTAGTGTGCCCCTCTGTTTTGGGGGACCTGGGTTAAACAAGAGACAAGGATATTGTACTGTTACATATTAACAGGAGGCCTCAGAGGGAAGATATGAAGAGATGATTTTCTTTCTGGAAACATACTAATAAGTCTGCACTCTCTATAGTCTTCTTGGTAGTTAATGTGTTTTCCCTGTGAAATGAGCATGGTTCTGTGAGGTTTGGTAATGAGAGAGGTTTTGTATCTCTCTGTGAGAAGAACTTTGATTCAGAGATAGATAGAATACTAATATTTAATCATATTGTGTTCATTTTGGATTATTTATACATTAGCTTTTAAAGTATAATTTTATATGTAATATTATTCATTGTAGTTGTGATTAATATTTATACTGTATCACCATAAATATAGTGGCATAGAATCTCTTAAAATCTTAATCTATTGTCCCTTTGCAAAACTCAGAAGGGTGTCCTCAATTGATAAGACACTGCAAAGAGGGATGTTTTAGTAAAGAGGAGCTTATTTGTTGGTAGGTAGAGTCTCCCAGGCATCAGGAAGACATTTCTTACTGGCATAAATGTGAAAAGATAAGTGAGAACCAAAACCACTAGTGACTGAGCAATATCGACCAAACATAGTTAGACCATGACGTCATAGTATCTTTATACACTAGTAGCACTTTTTAATTAAGCACAATGTGCTTATCTACGGCTTGCACTGTTGATGAATATATATGTCAGATGCCTTTGAACTTTTAAAAATTCTCCTTTCCCCATAGGACCTGCTTTGGAGGGTTTAAAGGCAAGTATAATCACTGATTCACTTTTCAAAAAATATTTATTAAAGTTTTTTCTTTTGGGGGGCTTCCACTGCACTCAATTCAGGGGTTCAATGGTGCTGAAAACCAGACCAGATGAAGACCAGATCTCTACCCTCATGGGATATTTGCAATATCATAAGGTGTATATATTTCAGCCTGAATTTTTTAAAAAGATTTTAATTATTTATTCATGAGAGACACACAGAGAGAGGCAGAGACACATGCAGAGAAAAAAGCAGGCTCCATGCAGGGAGCCCGATGTGGGACTCGATCCCAGGACTCCAGGATCATGCCATGGGCTAAAGGCAGATGCTCAATCACTGAGTCACCCAGGAGTCTCTTCTGCCTGAATTTTAACAGAATTCTAATTAGCCCCTTTGGTTTCTTGTTGGTACTTTATGTTCAGGGATATCCATATAACACTGTGATCAAGTACAGGATTAGGAAGGATTTCTTTTTTGACTCAATTCTTTTGTTGTCACAGGATTTAAAGATCAATTATGCCAATTATGTTTGCTGTTTTATTTACTAGATTCAGGTCCAAGCTATATTATGTGATGAGTGTTATTTTTGAGGACCAATATATATACCTTGTGGTATTACTAAAATGTAATCTTCTACTTTGAACACATTCTTTCACTCAAATGTTCAGACACACACACACACACACGCACACACACATATAACAACAAAATAAACAAACCAATAAATAAAAGGAACAATTTAAACAGCAAAGTATGTTTTTGTTATCTCTCCTTGAATAGAAAAAGAAAAGTCAAAAATGAATTTCAGGGATTAATTGATTGATTGATTGATGACCAATATTAAAAGCCACTTAACATTATGTATATTTTCATCACCCACTAGGCTAGGCTGTGGGTAACTGTCTTGGGTAGATAGCAAATACATTTAGCACAGAGCTTCAAAAGCTTCCCTGTATAAGTTAGATGAGTATGCAGTATGCAGGCGATAATATAAGTGGGAAATTTGTTGGCCAAGAAAATACAATTTTTCTTGAACTAAAGGTCACAATTCCCCATGGAGTGACCATTTCCTCATTATCCCTTTATACTGCTCCTCACTTCACCAACTCACCAAAAGCATTCATCTCTTAAGCAATAAAACTTTGTGATGTAAAACAGATTGTCTTTTTTTTTAAAGACAAATTTACTCAATATGAGAAATAATCAGTAATTACTTTCTCTAATGATAAGTTTATTTGCAAGGTATTTGATTCCTCTCATTTTAAGATGGAAAACAATTGACATGAGTGGAGCATACTTTCTGAGTAAAAAGCTTTCTGAGCTTATTGGATGTTTTTATTTTTTTTAAGATTTTATTTATTTATGAGAGAGAGAGAGACAGGCAGAAACACAGGTAGAGGGAGAAGCAGTATCCATGCAGGGAGCCTGACGTGGGACTTGATCCCGGGTCTCCAGGATCAGGCCCTGGGCCGAAGGCGGCACTAAACCACTGAGCCACCCAGGCTGCCCACTGGATGTTATATTCAGAATGCAGCCTGTAGATCATATTTCACTTAAATTTTCACTATTTTTTTTTACAGTTAACTAAGGTTTTGGAGATGAAAAAATGTTTTCACTGATTAGCTTAAGTTAGTTAAATATCACATACCTATGAACCCCACATTTAGAAAGAACAGGGAATTAAATCAACTTTATTTCAAGTCTTTGTGGTCTCATGTCCAAACATTTTAGATAAGATGATCCTCGGTGAACAAGAGAAGCAGTCTTAGATTTTTAATAGAAAATTAGAATGACAATAGATGCAGGGATGTGCATTAGAAAAGGAAAACGAAACCACTCACAAGACAATGGTTTCATGCCTGCACAAGAAAGCCATATTTCACCACCCTTACTAGGACTTTTCCTTAAGTAATTCTCTGATCAGGTCAGGAGGCTGGACCCAGTGCAAAATTTAGGTCCAGGCTCATCACTCCGATTTAATAGTTCTAACATCTATTAATGACTATCTTTAGTAGATAGCCAATTATTGAACTAATATTTTAATTACTACTTTCAGGGAAGAAAAGTTGTATTTAGTGCACAGTAGTAGATAATTTTCTGTGTCAACTTCAGCAGAGCGCAACAGCAAGTATCTACAATTTCTAGGTGCATATGTTTCTGGATGGGATTAACATTTGAATCCACAGACTCAGTAAAGTGAATTGCCTTTTCCAATGGAAGGCCTAAATTGTGCAAAGGCGGAGAAATAGGAATTTGTCCCTTTTTTCCTGCTGATTGAACTGGGAAATCTCTCATCCACTCTTGCCCTTGACTGGGATTTACACCATCGGCTCCCCTGGTTCTCAGGTTTTGAACTCAAAACCGAATCACACCACTGATTTTCCGGAGTCTCCAGCCTACAGACTGCAGAGCCATGGCACTTTTTACCTCTATAGTCCCATAGTAGCAGAAGCCAATTCTTCATAATCTCCCTCTCTTTCGGTATATAAGTATGCATTATAACACATATGTGCATCCACACATATGTATACAGATCTGCACTTACCTGGGAGACATCAATATAGATATACATGTAGGTAAGAATTATCCTTTTGGTTCTCTTTCTCTGGAAAACCCTAGTACATATACACAAACATGCACATACCCTAGACACATAATTTATTAGAAGGAACATATTCCAAAATTACCAAAAATAAAATAACATTTAAAAAGAAAATAGTGAAGGTTGACGATAAAAGATTAGGTCAAAAATAAATTAAAGCAAAAGATCTTAGAATAATATTATTTTTAATATTTTTATTAGTAGCATTAAAGTCCAATAATAATAGTAATAGCAACACAGATTTGTAAGAACAATTATATTTTTATATAGAAATTCCACATCCATCACCTAATTTGAACCTCAGAAAAATTATTTAAATTTGATGTTATTTCCACTCTATAAAAAAGAAAAATGGATGTTTGACTGGTTTGGAGATTTGACAGGACGATACAGAGCCAAGTGTCTGAATAAAGATGTGGCATCTAAGCGCCTTCCTGGTGTGGTTCTAACTCTACTTGATACCAGTAGTCATGGAAGCTCTAGATTGAAGAAAGCTGTAATTCTTCAGGCACTTAGTTCATTTCTTCAAGCCTTCCTAACACCAAACTCATGATTGTTAGCAATTATTTTCTGTTTCCCTTTAACATCCAAACATGTCACGTAATTTATACATTTTATCAGCTTATATGTGTTGTTCTTCTTCATGTTACATGGTTTTCTTAAATAAGTTCTGAGGTCTTTATAGGCTCACATGAAATCCACTCCTGTCCTTTCACATCCCAGAAGCTACTCTAGTGCTAAGAACAGAGAAGATTTTAATGCTTATAAAAGAGATTCAAATTCACACGTTTACTGATTAACTCCTCTACTCCTAAATTTTTTTTTCTGGAAGATGATGACAGATTAATACCACACTTGAGGTGACTAATGTTTGTTCCATTGATTTCTGCTGCTAAGTATATTCTGGTTGATAAGATAGAGAAAATATTTTCTAAATTACAGTATCTAATTTTGCTGAAATAAGGATGAAATAAAAGTCCTATTGGATGTGAATAGAGGTAGAATTTTATATAAGAAATTATAGCTTAAAAGACAAATGGAAACTGTCTGCTGGTCTCCCTACTGTATTTCAATGGAGTCATGTCTCCACTACCCAGTTTACAGCAATAGTTCAATCCTGAAAATCTGTTGAAGAACAATAGATCCATATGAGGAATGTATTTTTCCTATAGTACTTCTCTATAGCTTATTTGTGATGATTAAGTATATGGAATTTCTAAGATGTTTGTTGGTTTCTGTTTATCTTCCTTCAACCTAATGTATGTACCATGGGGATGATTTCTTGTGGAGTTTTACAGTTAGCTCTTAATTCTTATATGTTGTTTAGGGAGGCTGTTTTCAGATTTTTTTTTGTTTGTTTAAAAACCACTTTTCCTTTTATTAATTATGAAATTTGAGATAAAGATCAGTCTTTTAAAATGCTCTGGGTTGGATCAATATGTAATGAATGTGCCCAAAACTTATGTGAGATCATAAGTGATCCTCTCATTGTATTGAAATGAGCCCTATATTTGTTCATGTGTCTGTGATAGATCTCATGTAATTTAACCATTACCATCATGGAAAATAAATTGAAGTGGAGAGCTAGGCTGGGGAATGGAAGAGAGAAGAAAATGGCTTTTGTCCTCAGTTTCTCCAAGTCTCACGTGTCTGTAGGACATTCTTGAAATAAGCCATGTGTCCTTGGCTCTGGCCTTCCTGGGGGATATCAAATGTGCTTGGATATAAGACCTCAAAAGCACCAAGTTGGGCCACAAGGCATCAGGACTTGGGATAAATCCAAGGAACAGATATCTTGATGGGAAAGAATCAGTCTTTATCTGGTCTGGCTTCTCTCGGATGTGTTCTCTTCCATGAGGCCTCTCTATTCTTCCTATGAAAATGATTTTTTTTCATTAGGTGTTCCTCTCAAATGCACCATCACAACTTGCCAGTCTAAGTCTTGAAATAACACGATGCTTAGGCTCTTGTGCAACAAAGAGCAGTGTTTCTGATAAGACAGGAAATACTGGTTAAAATCCTTCCACCTATGGGCACCTGGGTGGCTCAGTGGTTGAGTGCCTGCCTTTGGGCCAGGTCATGATCCCAGGGTCCTGAGATTGAGTCCTGAATTGGGCTCTCTGCAGGGAGCCTGCTTCTCCCTCTGCCTAGGTCTCTAGTGCTTTTCTTCTTTTGGATGCAGAGAGAGAAAGATATAAATGGGGAGTAACATTTTTTTTTTGTGGAAGAATAAATTAAAAATATGTTTTCCATAAAAATAGAACTAGGTTTTTTGAGACTAACAGAGAAAGATATTTTTATATTATATATATAAAATATATGGTTTTGTTTCTAATAACAACTATAATTCCTTACAAAATTCAAATAATTCAGAGGCCTAAAATACAGTAATCCCTACTAATCTTCATTCCAATTTCATCTATTTGAGGTTTCATTTTAAAGGTTTGGCTGTCTCCCTCACAGTATTTTCTATGTTTACATAAATATTTATTCCACTTTAAAATAAGTACCCTTGTACTTTATATATGAGTCTGTATCTTGTTTACATCAGCCAACCATTTATAATGCATATATTTCCAGATCCACATATTTTGTCTAATATGGATTTTAATAGCTACATAATATTCTTTTGTGAAGTTACACCATAATACACTGAAAGTTTTTGCATAGATCGACACTTAGTTTTATTTTATGTAAGGATGTTATATTACATCCTTGTATGAGTATTCTCCTTTGGTGTTATATTTGTGTTGCTAGGATTTCCCTCTCCAAGGTATTAATTATCAGCGGATATTTTTAATTGATAAGGCTCTATAACTTTTCTAAGGACTGACAGAAATTTGAAACACTAGTGACCTTGTATAGGTCTCTACACCATTGGAAGAGTGATAGCATTTCCCTGATATTTCCTTGTCATTTTCTTTTTCACTGTAGTGCCTACTGAATTGTGTGTCTTCTTCAGGAGGTCTCATCATCTGTTTCCTGTTCTATGAATCTGTTCCTATCCTTTTTTACTACTTGCATCTAATAAGTATTTTCCTAATAATCCATTAGTCTTTTTTGTTGTTATATTCATGATTTTGGTACTACTCATATTAAAACATTTTGCTTGTGGTGTCTTTTGTTAAATTCATTTATGTTAAATAAAGGCCCTAAGAAAGTGAAAGAGAGGTGTTCATTACTTATAAGTCTTGCCTGAAGTACTCAGCCTGACTCAAGAGGCCAGACTGGAAGGCCAAGGAAAAGTATGGACAGAAAAAGCCTAGGACCTGGGCACATACCTCTGTTAGGGTCTGTGGGTGGGGTCCTTTGGGGTTCCTGGGCCAGGAACGTCAAATTCCACTAGAAAGCAGGATTTGAGTAAGTTTCACAGGGTGTCTTCTCTAACAAGCTCGAAGGGGAGTGCTTATCTCAAGGGTAGTTTGGAGATTCAGATCAAGAACTTACATTCACTGTGATTTTGCTGGCTGTTACTGAAGGGAGGGGCTAGTGTCTGCAAAATTTACAAGTTAAAATGTATAAAAGTTGAAGGCCCTGCAGGTCACTTGGCTTCCCAAAATGGTGCCACAGCAGTGCTATTATGGAGTAGTTTCGTCAGCTCTCAGTGGTGTTTTCATGAATATTGCAAACATTTGATTCTTTATCTTTTTTAAAAAAGATTTTATTTATTTATTTGAGAGAGAGAAAGAGAGAGAGCACAAGTAGAGGGAGGGTCAGAGGGAGAAGCTGACTCCCTGCTGAGCAGGAAGCATGATGTGACTTGATCCCTGGACCCTGAGATCATGACCTAAGCCAAAGGCAGATGCTTAATTGACTGACCACCCAGGCATTCCTGGGAAGCTGAAGGAGAAGGAAAGAGAATCCATACTTAGTTTGAAGCCTGTGGTGGGCTCGATCTCACGACCCTGAGATCATGACCTGACCTGACATCAAGAATTGAAGGTTTAGCGGACTGAGCCACCCAGGTGCCCCACAACCTTTTTATTTTTATTTTTTTTCAACCTTTTTATTTTGATACAGTCATATCTGTCACTCTTTTTGTTTTGGCATCAAAGTTTTCTATGTTAAGATGACCTATGTCAGCTTCAACTTTGTACATATTTTCCTGTGTGTTCTCAAGGCTTTTAATATAAATTTAATCTAGGATGAGTTTTTAAATCTGTATGGAATTATTTTACAAAATATATGATATAATGGAGAAAAGAAAGCTCTGAAAATTTATTTGAAAGAATACATGTGATAGAATTCCCGATAAATTTTTGAAAATAAAAAAAAAGTGTTCATTTTTGCAACTGCCTTCAAAGTTGCATGTTTTCCAAGTGCATTTTCCACCTTCACCCTAAAAAGAACAAAGAGTACACAGACAGAAGAGACCATCCCTGGGCAAGGATTCAGTCATGTCACGGACAGTATTGGCCAAGTTTACTTATAAAATTTTGTTTTGCCCGACTCTTCACTCACCATCTGCAGCATTATACTATTTTTCCAGATTCTGGTCTACAAAATAAAAATTATATTTGAGTCTTGGTAAAGGCCTAAGACTATTATTTCCTGAGAAACAGAGGTATTTCTTTTCTACTCTCTTTATTTTGTTTTATTTTATCATTTTATACTTGGAAAGAAAAAGAAACTAACCAAGATGAAAATTACATTTCTCAAATATTAATACCATCTCAGCCCCTGAAGCTGAAAACTGCAGAGAGAATTTTTATGATTTTTGAACTTTCTAACTATCCCTCTATATGAATTTCAAAAGTACAGCCTCTCTGTCCTTACTAAGTATGACTGACTATTTAGCCTTCATGTTACTGGTTTATTGGCCTCAAATTATTAACAACAACAATAACAACAAAACCTTAGAAACAAACAGCAAAAAGAGAAAAATAAATCATCACCACCAATGCCACTTGCCATTTTGCAAGTTTGTGAATGAGAGGAAAGTCATATTTCAAGTTTCAGCAGAACCAACTAGATTTGAGAAAATCTGAAAATACATAATCATTGATGTATTAATGACTGTGACATTCAATTGGCTACTTATTGAAAATCCAGTCATCACTTTCAGCTACTTTCTCAGATGCTGTCCTTTTAATTATCATTGCCTTGGAACAAGACACAGACCTTCAATAAAATGTCTCAGGAGTAAGAGCAGGGCAGAAGCAGAAACTCCAGGCCTGAGAGTAGATGAGAAAAAAAATCCAAGAGTCACTTTCTCAAATTTTACTCTCTAAAATGTCAGAGCTGATACATGTTAATCAAGTGAGCATCTCCTCCTACTGTTACTTGTTCCAGAAGCCAAAGATTGAAGGTTTTTACCTGAGGACCTATGTGGGGCAAAGAGCGGCAAACAGCACATTTTTGTTCCCTGGGTGTCTTACCTTCTGAGCTAGCTCATCCCCAATAAACGTTACTTGAAACAGTACTAAATACAGGGGTGAGTCTATGGCAAAAAAAAAAAAAAAAGTTACTCAAGGAGAAAATTACTTCAAAAGGTAGTCAGTATGCTGGACTGTGAACTTCATCAGAAAGAAAAATATTAGGACCAAGAGTTAGAATCAGCATAACAAAGCTGATAAAAGAGGAAGATGTTAGCCATGTGGACTAAGAACAATGTGAATGATGGAATAGAAGCAACAGTCAAAACACTGTTCCAACTTATGGAATTCTGATATATAGCAAAAGTGATAGGTAATTCATTTAGAAAAAGAGTATCTATTCAGTGATTTGAGATGGAAGAAATAGGTATTTGTAGATAAATGATAAAACTAAATTCCTACTTCACACAATGTACAAAAATAAAATCTAGACATTTTAAAAATGAAAAAAATTGGCAGACAATAAAGATAAATATATTTTAGTCTTAGATAAATAGTCTTTTAAGCCCTTAGAGTAGGGAGATATTTTTAAACAAGATGCAAAAAGTGTTGACAATACATAAAAAATAAAATGACACATAGGACTATGTAAAATTGTGAAACTCTGCTTATTGAAAGATCCCTTAAAGAAAGTAAAAAAGCAAATTATAAATAAAAATATATGACATAGAAAAAACAAATAAATAAAAAAATAATTTCTACAAGTGAATTTTTTAGAAGCTCAGAATTCCGGGGAAAAATAAGAAAATGTACAAATAAATGTCTCACAAAAAGGAAGTATACCTGGCTTCTAAACATGTGAAGAGATGCTGAAGATTATTAATTATTAGGGAAACACCCATCTGAACCATACTGAGATACCATTTTTATCCATTTGTTGGACAATCAAGTCTGAATATCAAGTGTTCAAGTGCAGACACTTGGTTTCTTCTCTCTTGATTGTGGAAGCACATATAAGAACAATCCCCTCAGAAAATCATTTCTTAAATTTGGACATTCAAAATTCATATTACTGGGAATTCTCTACCAAGCTGTGTGATAATTTCAATGTATACAACTCAGTAAATGGAAAAAAATAGCAACACCACTCACAATAGTAATAACCTAGAAACCTAGAATGCCCACCAAAACAGAATTGATGAAAAAGCTATTTATGTTTATACATTGGGCTATTATACAAAATCATTAACTACACATTAAAATGCAACAATATGGATGATTCTTAGCATCCTAGTAGTAAAGTGGACAAAATTAATTTTAACAAGTGATAGGATGATACATTTTATTAACTATAAAAACAAAATATATAACATATTGGGGGTATTTTTTATTTTAGAGATGCATATTGACACAAAATATATATATTTATATATGGAAAAAAATGCATATTGAAACAATAAAAATATATACATATACAATTATTACTATTTTTAAATAGGCTCCACACCCAGGGTGGTGCCCACCTCAAGGCTTGAACTCATGACCCTGAGATCAAGATCTAGGTTCAAGAGTCACACACAGGGGTGCCTGAGTGGCTCAGTCAGTTAAACATTAAATGCTTGGCATGGAGCCGAACCAGGGGCTTGAAATCATGGCTCTGAGATCAAGACCTGAGCTGAGATCCAGGGTCTAACACTTAACTGACTGAGCCCCCCAGGTACCCCTGAAACAGTAAAGATATTTTTAAAAAGCAAATGGATGATTGACATGAAATTCAAGAAAATGCTGTCTTCTAAAAGGGGGTAGGTAGGGCTGGGGGCATGTGCGTCCATATGTGGAGATTATTTTCAAGGTATTATATCTGATTTGCAGTGGTGATATGTGGTGCTTATAACACTATTAATGAATAACTAAATATGAAGTAAAAACTAAAAAGGGCTGTGTATATGCATGATTCAATGATTATCAATTAATCAAAATTTATGCACAAGAAATATTTTTTTCAAATCAAAGCTAACGATAACTTAATTAATAAGGCCATTGTGAAGATTAAATGTGATCATATATGGAAGTCACTGGCAGAGAGTAAGCTCTTAAACTTTTTAATTATTTTGCAAGCATTTTTGCGATCTCTTAATTGTGCAAGACTATAAATATGAATATAAATAATAATTTGCTTTGGAGTTAGTGTTCTTTACACTCATTCTCTATAGTCTTGAAAGAAATGTGTAACTTATGCTTCAGTCTGCACAGAATTGTACATAGCAGTGGATGAAATTATCACATTAATATAATTACAACTGTGCACTAACAAACCTCCCTCATAATTGCTGCATGGTTGGAGGAGGGGTACTTAATTCTTGTTCATGCATGGCGATGATAGCGTTGGACAATTACAAATTACTGTTAGTGAAGAACCCAATTTGTAATAAATGTATGATAGTATATATTAACTCATATCAAATTTTCATCATGTTGACAAACTTGTGAATTTGGCATAAGCTATACGAAAGAAAGGAGAAACAGAGAATTGACGGAGTTGATGGTTTAATGACACATAACTAATTCAGGGAAATGAGTTAGAATTCCTAGTTTCCTATACTTGCCATGTTTCATTTTATATAGGCTAGGAGCAAAGAACTTGGGTGCCTGAAGCAATACACAGGAATGTTCTGGAACATAATGGTATGGATATATTTCACATCTTTTTGATACAACCGTTATTTGGGATATGAGGTCTGCTTTATAATATTATTTTAAAATAAGTATATATGTAAAATGTATATCCAGATAGCAACTCAGCTCTCATCTACCGTGTATTAGCAGAAAAATCAGGACATAAAAGTAAATTACATGCATAAAGCTATTCCACTTAGACAGTCACCTCCAAAATGTGCCACTTAAAAAATAATGCAATAGAAACATAGGATACTTAGGACATTAGCACTCAAAATATTAACTTTTAACAAAGACAAAATATGAGTGATAATGGTGTCCACATTTGGTATATTCTAGTATTGCTTAGAGGTGAAGCTAAATTAATCATGATAATTTGCTTTAAATTCTCAAAAGTTCCCATTACCATTTCTTTAGCTTTTAGCATTAATATTTTATGTGCATTTTATATTGGGAAATTCTGTCAGAGAAACTGTTACTATGAAAAATATTTTTTTTACTTTGAAAATGAACTTATATAGTGAGTAATGTGAAGACCACTCTTTTAATTTTTCTTCATAATTACTTCTTAAATTTTAAATTGCCCTTAAATTGCTATTGAACAGCTAAGGGAAGAGAATAACTGTTCATAACAGGCAATAGATCTCTTAGAAGGAAAATGTTGAGGCTTGGAAGATAATCATAGGGAGTTAGCAATTATTAAATAATCCCTAAAAAACATTTTGTAGTGTATTATGAGTGTGTACATATTCTTGTGCTCTAGGGATAGATGGCAAAAATGTACTTAGGCGATGCACTTTTTGTGTATCTGTGTTATCTATTTAATTAAAAGAAAAAAAAACAGCTGAGACTATAAACCTCAAGACTTTTTGTAAGACCTGTCTTACATCAATTGCATTTTCCAGAAATGAACTTAAATAAAGCACAAAAAAGAGCAAACATGTTCTAAAAATCTCTAATACCTCTGAAGTTTATACATGGTCTTGTCATTAACCCTATTTCCACCAAAACATCGATTCTTGAAGGGAACTAAATCAATGGCGGTGTTCAGGTGGGAACATGCCTGCCTGGACACCAACCGAATCCCTTAAAATGTTCCTCTCAGGTCCACACACCTACCAATTCCCCTCCTGATAGAAGAATTAAAGATTGGTTTAAATTCATAAAGTTTTCCTCAAAGTAAAAATGTCCTTACCATTTAACCCATTTTTCTTATCCGTGTTTTATGATAAATGCATCTGAGACTTGTCTTTAAAAGTGGTTTTCTATAAGGAGAGCTTCCTAAGACAACAGAGCCTGGGAAATAGAAGTGATAAGGACAACTTTTTCATATTCAGCAGTGTCAGTAGCATAAAATAGGGTAAGTTACCATTTTTCTGTTTAGAAAAATGTCGTTAAAAAGGCCGGTCTGTGGACAAAGTGTTTTGGTTTTAAGGGTCCTGTGGCAGAGTCAGCAAGCTGTCAAATGCAAAATGATGTCCCCTTTTCATGGTGGGGGGTTGTTTCTAGGAGGCTGTCCAGATGTCCAGTCAGGGATGAGATTTCAGAACCATCTTTTGCATTGGGGAAGTTTTTATACGATCTGCAGGGCTCTCAGACCACGGAGTGTAAGACACAGCTGTGTCTTTTCTGCTCTCCCATCTTGCATCTGCCAGACTGACTTTCCAGGGGAGGGTAGAACCACATGTTGAGAGAATCCATGTGCTTCCATTGCTATATGTAGGAAAGCTGCCTGCCTACCAGGAATATCTTTCTGCTTTGGGTCTTTATTTGAACAAAGTATCAAATTTTATGGCATTGCAGATGCTGAATTTGAAGGAAGGAGTTTTCTCTTAAAGCTGTCAGTTGTAGACAAATTAATATAAATTTTATTCTTCATTCATTTGTATGTGGAGGTTATAGCGATTGACTTCACTCGGTATATTGAATATACCAATATACCAATGAAATGAATTTCATTCATCTGTGAGTATGTGGAGGTAACAGTGAATATCTTCAATTGGTATTTGGACTGGTAACAATTGTGTGCTGCTGTAAGTGTTTGCTATGCACCACAGGTTCCTGCATAGGTGTGTTTTCCTAACACAGACCAGCTCTACTCTTTATGGACTTCTGCAGACTTGATTGTCTTTGGCACTTCAACCTGCTTTAATGTTTCCCTTATTTTTTAAAAAATATTTTATTTACTTATTTGACATAGAGAGAGCATGAGAGTAATCATGAGCTGGGGGTGGGGTGCAGAGAGGGAAAGAAAATCATACTCCCCCCTGAGCAGAGAGATTTATGCGGAGCTCAATCCCAGGACCCCCACATCATGACCTGAGCTAAAGGCAGATGCTCAACCGCTGAGCCACCGGGTATCCAGATATTTATCAACTTAAATGTTTACTTGTGTTTGTATGATTTCAAGCTTTAGTTCATTTGTATATTTAACAACCCAACCAAAATTCCATAACTAAGTAAGAAATCATATGTTAAATCAGCCAATGAAATCAACAGCTGAAATAGGAATTCACTCCAGGAAAATTTCATTCTCTGAATCGATCTGACAAAGCATTAAAACAACTAAATTGAGGAAGCTCAATGATATATATGAAGGAACAGAATCACTTAAAAAGGAAATAAAAATGAATCAGGTACAGTGAAACAAAACTGTGTAAAACAAAGGAGAAAGTCCAAGATTAAAAAAAAATTGTACAAGAACTCATATAAGTTAGTCATTTAAATTAACTCTTACAAATAATTTTGTATTGCAGCTCTTATGATAATGAAAAGTGAAAGAAATTTCTGGACCACAGTAACAGATGCCTATCTAATAATAGAAGTAAGTGGAAAATGTTAAATTTGGGTAGATTATTTTGTAGGAGAAAAAAAAACTCAGTCAAAAAATATTTCATTAGACATTTATATTAAAAAAGCAATCTAGAGATTTCAAAAGGTAGGAGGTAAATAAGAGGCAATATAAAAAATATTGGAAAATATCATCAGGCATTTGTCTGATGTATACAACTAGAAATATTAAAGGAGCAGTGGGTAAATAACAGACATACAAAAAATGGGAGAAGAAAAAATAACACAAAAATATTAAGCAGAAAAAATATGATGGCAGAAATGAGGTTAAATATATCTGTAAATAATAAATTTAAGACTTATTTTCAAACCAGATAAAAAATTCCCAATATATGTATTCTGCTCATTAACACCTCTACCTACTATAGTATAGTGTACTATACAATAAAAATAAAGGAAAGAGAAATATATGTTTAAATTAAGTGGTATGAAAATTTAACATGGAGACAAACTGATGGTTATCAGAGGAGATGTACGTGGGGGAATGGGTGAAATAGGTGATGGAGATTAAGGAGTGCACTTTCGATGAACACCAAGGTGTCATATCTAAGTGTTGAATCACTATCTTGTATACCTGAAATTAATATTACACTGTATGGTAACTAACTGAAATTCAAATAAAAACTTGGAGGATAAAAAAACCAAATACAAAACAAAACAAAAAATAAAATAAATAGCATGAAAATATATCTAAAAAACTATGAGGATGTTATTGCCATCAGAATATATTGTATTTTTTATATGTTGTGACTATTACTATTTCTTGTTGAGCTTTTTATTTTTTTTGTTGAGCTTTTTATCAATGAGTTCTCCTTTATCCAATTTAATTCTTTTTATTTTATTTATCTTATTTCATTTTTTTTTATTAGAGGGTAGGCACAGAAAGAGAGGGAGAGAATCATTAGTAGGCTCCCTGCCCAGCACAGACCCCAAGAGATGGGGCCCTATCTCATGACCCTGAGATCATGACCTGAGCCCAAATCAAGAGGTCGGACAATTAACCAACTGAGCCACCCAGGCACCCTGATGCCTTTTATTTTAAACAACAATAAGAGAGAAGTAAATATGGTAAAGCAAAATATTACAAAATAAATTGACAAACATAATTATTGTGAATGTTTTAAACATTTTCATAAGAAAAAATCTTTCAGAAAAAATAATATTCAATCTTATAATAAAACCATCCAGACTTAAATAGCATATATTGTTGAGCCTAGTGAAGAGAGAATATACATTAAAAATTTAATTTAAAACTAATATATATTTTAATTTTTAATTGACATGCAACAAATTTGAAAAAAGTTAGTATGATTCAGAACATAGACTCTTATTAAAACAAGTAACTTAATTTTAAATAAAACTTTAAAAATCTTAAAAAATCTAAATTTTCTTCTAAAAGTCTTGAGTTAAAGAAAAAATAATCACAAAAAGTTTTTTTGAGCAATGGAAGTACTAAATAGCAAAAAGTTGTTCAATACAATTAAAGTCTTATATTGAAGTATATTTATAGCTGGCATGCAGTTTTTAAATGAACAAGAAATATTGAAAATACATGTTAGAAGTTAAATTAGCTTAAAAGGTAAAGTAAATATTTTTAAAAGTATGAAAAAGGAAATAATGTTTTCAAGAATAAAAATTAATAAACTGTAAAAAAAGACCTGGCTAACAGAACCAAATACTGTATTTGTTTGTTTTTTGAAATACCAATAAAATAAACTCAGCTGAAACAAGGATAATTAGAAAAGAAAGGGGAAAGAATTGCTATAAAATATTGCTATAAAATAGCAATGATAGGAATGGAAGGAGAGACATAACCCTGAATAGAAATATTATGAATCAGAAGAAAATAGTTTATACGATTTTATCACAATGTATTTGGATGCTCGTAAGAACTTTCTGAAGTTACTTCAAATTTAACAGTGTTTTTTGCTAGATGATGATATGCATCGATTTATTGTTAATAGAATTTTATGTATAATTTTATGAATTACAAATCATTTTTACCATTAGAAAAATTTAACCGTTCAATCAAGAAAATCTCAAAACGCAAATTCCTTTAGAATTGTAATAAAGGAATAAAGTATCTGAACAAAAGATTCTATGGTCCAACAAATGTGGTTATTTTCATCTTTTGTCATTCTTTAGTAATGTAGAAATCCAGTTACTGAAGTTATAAACCCTTATAAATCATTTATACTCTCTTTCATTCAACCGTAATCATGTGCAAAGAAAACAAGGAAGAATCTTTTTTACTCCATTGCACAGTCTGATTAAATTACACTTATTAAAATTTTAAAAGTGACAAATAATATAGCTCCTTTCTTAAGAGCTTATGCCATAATCCCATCACAGAGTAGAACAGATATAATTCATGGAGCTATAGAAAAAAATTTCATTGATTCAATTTTAGGGAGAACGTTCATGCTCAATATTCAAAGAGGGGTGTTGTAACATCTCCAGCACTTACTTTGTTTTAGCAGGCATTAATATTAAACAGTTAACTAATTTTTTTTTCAATTCAATGTTCTTGCATCCACTCTAGGATTTTGAAAATTGAATTAGCTGTCTTGGTATAAAGAAAAATATTTTTCTTTATCTATAAAGGAGTTTATGCTATTGCCTGAATGATGAGAAAGAAGAAAAGGCTGCTTGAGGTACTGTGTAGATAGGGAATGGAAAGTACCAATGTGCACCTACTCCAAAGGTAACAGATTGAACATTTTTGTGACCAAATCAAGTGCAGTTCTGATTAGGAAGTCCCTAATTTCTGTAGCTCCAATTGTAAATCAATATCTCTGTAAGTCCAGAAAATGAATCAAAATATGCCCTTAGTAGGTGTAGTTCCCTTTCACAGGCTCTTCTTCAATTATTGGCTTTCTCAGGAGAAAGAGTGAAGTAATACTTAGTTTTAGACCTAAATTTGTTTCAGTTGATATTCTATATTTTAATAAAAACCTGATGTCTCCATGTCTAAATGATCTTATTGCTTTCTTTCCCCAACCATGGGACCAACAAATTGGACCTGATCCCTCAGTATACTTGCTGATTGATCTGTACTTTGTGATATTTATCAAAACTGTGTTTACAGAGTTCATTTTGTAATTAGTTTAAAATTGGTCTTAATACCTAGTGTTCAACTTTCATAAGGGTCTGGTTTGCCAACCCTTTTGCATCTTCTATACCTAGCAGAGTACTATGTTGATAGCCAGTAACTATTACTTTTTTAATTTAATTTTAGCATGCCCATTAGGTGCCCCACACAACCTATTTTTTCTCATGGAACATCAATATTGGAAGACAGTTATTACTATCTCCATTGTTTTAATAAATAAAGAAACTGAAGCTCAGAGAGATTAATTAACAAGGTCCCAGTAGAAGTGACAAAGCCAGCATTTGAACCATTTTGGCTGCCTGTCAAGCTTGAAATCATTCTACTAAAACTTGATACATGTGTCCCTGAGGCCTGGCAAATGCTTCTGTATAGTAGCCACTCAGGAAATGAGAGAGACAATGTCAGTGGGTTAGTAGCTTTATCTGGAGCAAACCAAACGAACTAAATCCTAATCCTGCTGCTTTTCTTCTGTAAGACTAAGTAAGGTAAATAACCTCACTGAACTTTAATATCTGCATCTGGAAATGAGATGCATTGATGAAGACAATAATTACTTTGTAGGGCTTTGGGGCAAATTAAATGAGTTTCCTTATTTATAGGATAATATTTACTTGTACTTACTAAGTACCAGCCCTGTTCTATATACATTTTATGCACAGTGTTTGAATTAATCATTGCAAGAATCCCATAAACTATGAGGAAAGAATTATTTATTCTTTCAGATTTAACAACAAGGAAACAGGCATGGAGAAATTCAGGTCCAACCTAAAGTTATGCATCTTGTAATTAGCGGATAAGGATCTTAAAAATGGCTGAATGTCCATTAGAGGTTGGCCATTACTTGGTAAAGGAAAAGGTGGCAAAATAAGTGGATGGATTTAATATCTATGGCCTCATGCCCTGAGAACTAAGAATCTTATTGGCAACTATTCAGGAAAATAAACGATACAATGACAAAGCCCATTGAAAGATCATTGTATGTTTGAGGAGCTTTACATAGGCCTCTTCTGTTATCCAACTTCCCTACTTTCCATTAGATGTAATTAATTTTGGATTTTTTTTTCACCCAACTATTTTTTCTCTGGCAATAGAAGTGCTAAATTGTAACTGTGTCTCTTAGGTAAAGGTATACATTTTAAAAATGTATTTTGATTATAATGAAGGCAGCATTCCTTTATTATTCTCATATTGTTTAAAAAGAGGATGTATATCACAGCTCTACCCGTTCACCTTTGAAAATAAATATCGCTTTACTTCTCTATGGTGGTGAGAACTACTAGTTGAAGTGTATGAGAAATTACTGTAATATTATACGGTATTTTTCATCAGCGCAAAACCTATTCTTCAAAAGACAGAGCTCCTTTAATGGACTATTATGTTACTCTTGTAGGCAACAGCACAAGAAAATGTTGGCTAAACTTTTCACAAAAGCAAAGGTGAAAATGGAAGAATGGAAATTCCTACAAAGAGCTAATTAAATTGTATGACAATTTCTGGTTCCATTGCAGTAAAAAGTACTTAAGAAACAGAGATGACAGAGAATGGAATCCGAGTTTCCAAACTGCAGTTTTAAATTTCAACCGTTGAAAGGTAAAAGGTTCCAGAAGTGATTCAGAATAGCGCCAAAGGGAGTCTTGACCCAGGAGATACAATACCAATGGGGGTGATTATCACAGGTCACAGGGACAGAAGGATCTTGCCGGAACAGAGGGAAACAGTGTTTCTCTTAAAAGCAAGAGCAGAGGCAATTCATAGAAAGACATGTGCCTCCATACTTTCTCTAAGGCATGGCGGACTACTGTCATGCTTGAAGACTTCTTTTATTTCCATATTTAGAACATATTACCTAAGAATTTAGTCACTTGTAATTGATAGCCAAAGGGACCGAACCAATCCCCCCACCCAAATCCTCTCTTGTGGACACTTACAGTTTTGTAAACAACAATGTGAACAAGAAAAAGTAAGTAACAGAAATGTAAATGCCTCATAATCACATCCATGATCCCAACACCAAGTAATAGATCTATGATGAAAAAATAATGTAAATGAATATCATCATGGTGTTTTGCTGAGAAAAGTGAGGTATAAACTTCAATCCCATAATATAATTGGCTGATAGCTATCTTAAGAAGTCCCGAGGAAAGCAGATGGGGTTATCTGAGAGATATAGCCATCTTGCATGGTTTCTGGGAAAACACAAGCAAAAAAAACACAAAAAAAACCTGGACACACACACATAACATGCAATCATTTACAGAAGGAAAAAGGAGGGGGAGAGGAGGTGTTCAGATATATATTGCATGTAATTATTAACAAACATTAAATTGACATAGAAAGAGAGAGGACTTATAGGTTTCTATGTAGAGCAAAGGTATTTATTTAACAATAATGTGAGGTAGTATTTTGACAAAACTGTTTATTTTCCTCCTTCAGGAGACTACTTTCAGTTATCCTGCCAATCCTTCAATCAAGTGCAATTTTTATAAGTTGAATTTTCATAGTTCCAAACTGGATCATGCGAATATATCTTTTTTCTCCCTCTTTCTCTCTTCCCCTCTTTCCTTTCTCATGTCTTTTTAATATTCTTGAAGGCAAGATACTATTGCTTTCTATGTCTTCATATCTTCAATTACTTAGCAACTAAATAAATGGTGGCTGAGTAGAAAGAAATGACATATTCCCGAATAAGTAAAAATATCTCTGAATCCATCTGTTATAACTACAAGTTAGTAGTGTGTGTATGCTTTGACTTTACAATCATTTATATTTAAAACTGTAATTTCAAGGACTCTTATTTGATGGCAGACTCTCAATTATCCATGCTCAGCTCACTGAATAGTAGCAAGGCACTAACAAATGAAAAAGATAAATAATCTCAAAGTTCTATTAGTTTCTATCAGTCCCTAGTTTCAACCTTTTCTCCTTCTAACTTTCAGGAAAAGCCACTAATAATAAATGTCATTAAATGTATTCATTATACATCTTCCTCTTTTCTTGGCCTATATTTTCATGGAAATGCTAACAAGCAGTGGAATGATAGAAATGGGTAATCAGCAGCCTGGTTAGCTCACCGGTTTAGCACTGCCTTCATCCCAGGGCATGATCCTGGGGACCCGAGATCGAGTCCCACGTCAGGCTCCCTGCATGGAGCCTGCTTCTTCCTCTGCCTGTGTCTCTGCCTCTCTCTCTCACTGTATCTCTCATGAATAAATGAATAAAATCTTAAAAAAGAAATGGGTAATCACATATATGTGGAAGAGAAAAGAAGAGGAAGGCGTCGTGAAATATAAAATGTTGTACTCCCAGATAATTGTGATTACATGATGCAGGTAATATGTTTCATTTCCGCCTATAATCTTTCTACCTGGAATGGTTAGAACTGAAGTTTAGAAATTTCTCCTCAGTGATTGAAAACGTGATAAGCTTCTGTCAAATCTGCTTCTTAGAGTTATTTCTGGCTTTTCATGCAAAGCAATGTGGAAAGCAAATCTTATGGGGAGGCCCCATTTTTAGCAGAATCTCTAAAGGTAGTAGAAGAAAAACACCAACTATAAAAGGAATGCTAAGAAAAAAAACAAAACAACACCACCCCTGAATTAGACTCTCAGGCGAGGGAGACAGTAACTGATCAATGTTGTTCAGTGGTTATTAAATGTTTATGTTTTTAAAAGCAGATTTTTTTTTTTGAAGTTTGTAGGAGCCGGTCAGTGACACATTGGTTGACTTTCTCTGGTTGAACCTGTGCTTAAAAGTCTTGCTCTCTCAACACCCTCCCTAGTGGCCTCTGAGGCTCCTCTATAAAACCCCAAGACTTCATACAATAAAGTTCAACAAACACTTTACTCGTATAGATGAAGAAGTCAAAGCACAGAGAATTTAAATAACTTTCCAAAAATGCAGGGTGCAAAAATAGCATTGTCTAGGTCCAAAGAAACCTAGGATCTGGATTTTTCTACTCACTAGTTTGTGTACTTTCTGATGATCCACCAGGCCCCACGGAAGGAAGGACATGGCATTTTGGGCTTTCCCAGTTCTATCCCCAAGAAACCTCCAAGAAGAATGGAAAACTCTTTTGTTCTTCCACTCTATCTATGCCCTATACTAACACCCATAATCTATTATTTGTTTACTTATCCATGTGTGTTTTAAAATACAAAGCTCTTTGAGATGAAGAATTCAGGATTCTTCATCTCCATATCCACACTGTTGGGCACAGGGCCTGCCTCCCTATGTACTCAATTATACAAGCTTTCTTCCCTACTATCTGCCCTGTTGCAACCTAAATAAGAGATAATGCACATAGCTCAAACTTTGTAACATTTGACTTGAGACCTTTTAATGGGAGAAGAGTTTTTTAGCCATTCTAAGCTGGATATAAATTATGTGTTATGAATGTAAGGCTATTCTAATTTTCTCACAGCTATTATAATTTCTATTTGAGCCAAAGACTGAAAATAGCTTGTATTTCAAGCTATTAAGTGTTTTAAATAAATTTTAACAATGTTACAAAGTAAGTTTGTGAGAAAGAAAGAAAAAAAAGGAAAAGGGAAAAAATAATTGTTCGGAGCTCTTACCTAATAGTTAAATTATTTTCTTGTCTTACGAGAAACAAAATCTCCATTATGATATTATTGCACAAAAAGGAGCTTTCCAGTTCTTACCAAGTAAATCAACCTTAACTGGAATCACTGTGTTATAAGATACACTAGGACTCCAATGTAAACTATCGAGCTATAGAAGATGATGTCAACCCCTTGGCGAAAAAATATTCCCACACTGTAAATTCTAAACTCCATAAGATTGTTTGGATGTTCTTGCATGATCTGACCCTGCTTACCTCTGTAGAGCCATTTCTCTCCACCATGCTTGTCTTCTACCCTCTGATCTGATTCTACACTGTCCCAGCAGTGCTTCACTTAATTTGAGTCCTAAATCTTGCTACTCTCTGGCAGCCTGCCCATGACATATACTGACTAGAGCTCTCCCCCCACCTTTGCTAACTCTTATTCATTTTTCCACTTTCCTTCATATTTGCCTAGATGTCATCCTCTACTTGAACTAAAGTCTACTTCCATGCTTCTCCAAGATAAATCCATCATAACATTTGCTTTTCAGATTTTAGTAGTAATCACAGTGTCTAATTGAGGTACTTGACCACATCTACCGCTCGACCAAAGGTTACAATGACAAGAATTTCATTTATCTTGTGCAATCACTATCTTAGTTTTCTTTTGTTGCTTTAACACATTATCACAAACTTGGTTGCTTAAATGATGTGAACTTTTTATTTTATAATCCTGTAGTTCAGAAGTCTGACAATAGACTCACTGGTCTGCAATCAAGGTGTGGATGGCACTTCCTTTCTGGAGGGTCCAGGAGAGCATCTGCTTTCTTGCCTTTCTCAAGGTCTAGTGGCCCATCACATTCCTTTGCACATGGTCCATTTCTCCATATTCAAAGCCAGAAACGTTGAGTCCAGTCCTTCTTCCTTCTTTGCATCTAGCTCTTATCTCCACTGGAAAAGGTCATCAATTTTTAAGGACTCATGTGATTACATTAGATCTATTCAGATAACTAGGATAATGTCCTCATCTTCAAGGCATATGAATATATATTTTTGTTGAGTAGAGTTAACATATGATATTACATTAGTTTCAGGTGTACAACATAAAAGCCAGCACCTGTCACCATATAATGATATGATAATACCATTGACTATACTTGCTATGCTGTACCTCTTATTTCCATGACTTACTCATTCATTCCATAACTGCAAGTCCGTATCTCTCAATCCCTTTCACCCATTTTTGCATCTTCCTCCCCCCTCCTGAAGGTTTATACTTTTAGTCATTTTTCTGCCTGCCACAGTGATATAGCCTATGATGTCAGTGAGCTCCATTAGAGTTTTGTGTTTTCACCATCACACTAGTCTGTAAAAGAAGTTTATAAATTGATATTTGGGAACATTCCACTAAAGTGTAATGCCAATATTTTCATGTTTGTTCAATGTTTTGGTTCCAAGTTGGTCACAAGGAGCTACCGTAACAATAGTTCATGTAGAACCAAGGGAAGAAGTGATCCAAGACAGAGTCAACAATAGAATATGTCTGACTGCAATATGACATCACCATTACTAAGCAGATGTAGTGTACAGACCCTAAAAGTCTATTTTGTACCAAGATCTATGATGAATAATTTATCTTTGCACTTTTAAAATTATTTTAATATCATATAAAAGATAATTTCTCCTATCAAAATAATAAAAGATAACAAGATAAGTAAAAAAAGAAAAATATAATAATAATTCTAAAAATGATGACTCAAATGATTCATCATGCTCAATTTGAAAAGGATCAAACTGATATAAAACAAGCTATTACATCTATTGCTATCAAAGCCAATTTCACAAATTTAGTTTATAAAATGTTATCATCAATCACATAATACTAATGCTGCTAATTAGACTTTTATTGGTTGTAGCTTTAGATTGATTTAATCTGCATATTGATTTGGTCTTTATGGTAGTAAAAAGATCTATAAGTGGAAGGATGTATTATTACCAGTTTTAGTTTTAAACATATTGATGGAACCTTGCATTTTTTTCCCTTAAAAATTCTTGAGAATAATTAATAGCACTTTCTGACATTCTTTAAATCTCTTGTTTGGATGTGATCTTATCTGTTCTCACAGGATTGGCCTCAAATATTATCATTAAAATGCTAACGGTTATTTTTATATGCATTATACATAAGAACTGTTGCATTCATTTTTTTTAATTTTATGAATGTTTCACCTGTCTATTCTTTTTTATCTAATTGAAACTCATCACAGTTAAATAAATTATAGTCCACAGAGCCTAATGAAATGCAAACTGTATTTTTCCATTCTAAGACACAGAAGATAAATAAAAAATTTAGTTAAATTTTTTCCTGGTCAGGAATTCTCTCTCCTAGTATATTTATGTCTCAAAAGAACATGCAAAAAAATTTTTTTTTGCAAAAATCTTTACTATACTACCACTATACTTAATTCAATCCTGCAAACGGTAGCTATTGTTATTGAGTCTTATAGTGTACCAATGTAATGTTAATCTTTAACAACCAAATTAACTGGCAGGAGACACAGTCTGTGTGGGTTTAAAGTGTTTTCAGCTGAATCAAAGTTATTTTTTTTAGGTGGGTTACTAAAATCTAACTAATTTTTCACATCTACCATGTTGTAGGTAATTTAGAATTTCCAAAACACCAAGAGACAGATTTCTTGACTCTGATATTCTACATTTTCCCTGATGCATGGTACACAAGCAGACTCAAAAACCGTCCATTTATTAGCAGCAAAGAGCCATCGGAGACAATTCCAAGCCTTATGTAACACTATTATCCAGTTGTTCAGTCCTTTCATTTGCTCTTGGTAACTTAAATGTGAGCATTTGCAACATTTGCATGCTACCTTTCTGGGACAGCAGAGATATCAAATGTTCTGATAGCTGGGCTTTTGCCAACTCAAAGAGCATCTCACGCAAAATTATTTTGAAAAATTAGATCAGGCCTCTGTAGAGTAGTTTTCTGAATTTTGAGTTTCTTCTATTTAATCCTAGTGATCCATCATAAAACTTTTATTACCTTGCAAAATTTTCTTTTTTAAATCTCATTTGGTATTTCCTGTTGTAGTAGTTTGAAAGAAATTTACCACCTAGGCATGTTTCCCAGAACCTGGGCTGAAGCTATGATTCTCAGTTTCAAGTTGTGACCTATCTTTTAGGTGCAGAAAATTACAGTGTGCTACATCATTTCGTCTGGGATTTGGATCATTAACCTTATGGACATTAATATCTTTTGTAGTTCTTGTAGATTTAGCTTCCCTGTGGCGTTTCAGTTGTTGTATGTTGAGACCAAGAGGGAAAGAACTTTGGCTTATATAACCCTTTAACTTTCTTATCTTTTTGGATTTATCTTTATATTATCAATGGATTAAAAAGCAAGTTGTCTAAGCTCCTTCTATTTCTAACACTGAGTTTCCATAATCTGGTAGATCGCCACAGTGTTATCTCTATCCATGATCCATAGCAACTTTATATGTTTCTCAGGGATGAAAGCAACTACTTATTTTTTTTCTTAATGTGTGGTGGTCATTTATTTACTAGATGCTGAATTCATCAAAAGGTCTTTTTTTTTAAATCTTAATGAACCCAAGCAATGAAAACTTATGTTAGACATGTTAAATACTTAACATTGAATTTACCCGAAGCATATTGAATGAATGAATATAGAAAGGAAGCATCTGTTTACTGGAGGTAGGCAAAGGGTTTGGGAATGGCAAGTCTACTCTTACCCTTACTGATCTGTCTTCTTTTTCCACAGCTCAGGGATCAAGGGCTAATACTATTTTGTTATAGTGAGGAAATCGAGAGGGTGTACTCTTCAAGCCAAATCAAGGAATAGATCAAGAAACAAACTTTGACCTCACTTCCTATTTATCTCCTATAAAGAAGAGAGTTATCACACATAAATTTACTTCTATTACCACATGACTCTCTACTCTAGGTTGTATGTCCACTTGTCTTCTTCATCTTTCCATAATGGGAGTAAATTATCACTCCTTCCTTTCCACATTATCATGCAAGGCTAATTTGACTACCTTCTCCCTGATTCCTTTCATCGAGAGTCTTCCTCTGTTATGTTTCTGAGCCTAATATCGTTGACTTCTTCTTTTCTACTATTATTTCCCCTACCTATGAGACATTTTTAACTTTTCCTCTCTAAAAAATAAATTAAAAAATAAAGAATATCCTACAGCTTTCTCTGGTTACCAAACTACTGACTTTTATTTTTATTTATTTTTATTTTTTTATGATAGTCAGAGAGAGAGAGAGAGAGAGAGAGAGAGAGGCAGAAGCAGGCTCCATGCACCGGGAGCCCGATGTGGGATTCGATCCCGGGTCTCCAGGATCGCGCCCTGGGCCAAAGGCAAGCGCCAAACCGCTGTGCCACCCAGGGATCCCTGACTTTTCTTTTATAGTTAGTTGTTATCTCTAGTCACTTTTCCTTATGGTAGCAAATGCTCTTTCTTAAATCCAACACATCATCCATCCCCTAGTATTTAATAAAATGTTTGAAAATAATCAGTGACCTATTAAGTTTCAAATCAAGTGGGTTTTTTTTTTGTCTATTTAATTAACCTGAGGATTTGGTTTTATTGAATACTATGTTTCTTGAAATGTTTAACTTTTGAAAGTAATCTTTTAAAAATCCTCCAAAAGGGGCTCCTGGGTGGTGCAGTGGGTTGAGCAGCTGACTCTTGATTTTGGTTCAGGTCTTGATCTCAGAGTCCTGAGATTGAGTTTTGCAGCCTAGCCCTCCAACCCCTGGCCCACCTCTACATGCATTCTCTCTCTTAAAAACAAAAACAAAAAAAAAAAACTTAAAAAAATTGGGTGAATGGTATTGCTATTAATCAGGATGAAAACACAAGGAAAGGGATAATAATAGCAGACACAACGTGGTCATGAATACTATTTTAACCTCTTGAGTTCGAGATACAGGTTAGAAATCTCAGTGGAGAGATCTGGAGGGAAATAGGTTATGAAGTTTTTAGCTTTCCAAGAAGTAACTGGGCTGTTGGTTTTGATGTGTAAGTTAATAATATCAGCCAAAGCACAAATATCCACTGAAAAATTTAATTTATGATAAGGAAACAGCAGAAAACAACAAAGTATATTTTTTAAAAAATCTAACTGCGAATTCTGAGGGATGAAAATATGTCTATATCTGTATAGAGATAATATTGCTATCTGTAGAGATAATATTTCTGTGACTTCAACAAAATAGTTATCCCATTAATCATCAATTATGCTTCCCTTCTGAGGTATCATAGTCAATGTTGACTCTTGTAATCCTTTGATTTAAATTCAAGTCATTTCCTAAAAATAAATTATTTTACTCAAATCCTATTTTAATGAAAACAAAATGGATTACTGAATATCAACCCAGAAAACACAAACATAAGAACCATTTCAGGAAATTCTGAGCATCAAGATAGTGGGAACAGAAAAGTCTTGAAGAATTTTAATTATTTCTTCTTCCACAGATAGGGCCAGGATAAGGCTGGGGCTGTCTGAGATCATAGCTTTTATTGGGTTTGTACCATGATAGGGAGGGAGATGTCTGGGGATATCCATAGTAACCAAAGATAAGCCTCCATGTGGGAAACGAGTAGCCATTACACACCTTACTTACATTGAAATTTGAAATTAACAGTACAACGTGTTTCTCTCAGGAGAGTGCCACGAAGCCAGGCAAAATGGCAAGCGTGTCGCACTGACTACATCAGATTTACAGGCGTTACACTTGCTGCTCCTTCTGAAATTCATTCTCAGTGTGCTGCTTATCAGCCTGAAGCAGGAAGCTGGTGAATATAGAGGATCATTATTATTTTTTTGGCTGAAGGTTCAACTTGGGCAGCAAGAGTTGTGATGAAAAGATGCATTTTTCAGGAGCAGAGCTCTTCCTAAAGATAAAGCCACGAGAGTGTCCAGCTTAGGAACAACACTACTGTTTGTACTTGTGTAAAGGAGGATCTAAAGATACGTCTACACTTCAGAAGAAAACTCAGAGGGCAATCTTGACCAGTTCATAACTGGACTAGCAGTCATGAGGAAATCTGTGTTAAAAATCTACAAGGCTAAAAAAAAAAATCTACAAGGCTGAGAAGGTATGGTGATAGATGTTATTGGTGTCTGAGTAGTAACAGAGGAACACACATTTTAAGAATGCATTGGGGCATCTGGGGGCTCAGGTGGTTAAGGGTCTTGACTCTTGATTTCAGTTCAGGTCATGATCTCAGGATCATGAGATTGAGCCCTGCATCAGGCTCTGTGCTGAGAGTGGTGTCTGAGATTTTCTCTCTCGTTCTCCCCCTGCCCCTGCTCATCCCTCATCTCGTTCTCTCAAATGAATAAATAAAATCTTTAAAAAATAAAATAAAATAATAAAATAAAATAAATCATGTTGAGGTAAAAGAGGAAAAAATACTTTTTCCTACTGTACATGTTACTCCACCTTCCTATATTCTTAGATCTCCACTGCACACCCCCAGCAATGGTCTTGAGTGTCAGAATGAAAACAAAGCAGAAAAGGGGTAAAACATAGGAATGACGTGCCCACTACCCCCTGAGAAGGCTGGTAATTCCATGGTGGCCACAAGATGCAGTAGGGCCAGCATTTGGAGGGTACACTGTGTAACCAGCTTTGTGTTCCCTTAAACTGTTAATAATAAGAGCTAACTGAATACTTACTATGTTTCAGACATTGTAATAAGGGCATTATGAATATCTCATTTATTTCTTACTTCCACTGAAGTAATATGTCTGTTTAACAAATGAATAAACTCAGTTTATGAGGCTTCATGGACAAGTCACATGAGATGGCACTTCAGGGAAAGGACTGGGAATAAGAATCTAGAATTTCCATTTTACTCCCGAGTCTCTGTTTCCGCCTGCTCAGTTACACTGCTCACTGACCTTACGGTGCCTTGTCAGTCTCTTCAGACAGAATTGTAAACAAACACACCTAAGCCACTCCCTTGGACAACACTGAGTAGAAAGAAGGCGAAATTCAGAAGAGTACATTAGAGAGAGATAAGGAAAAAAAATAGCAGGAATTTTTGTATTCCTGCATAGCAGGAATTGTAAAAGGATGTTTATACATTCTTTGGGTCTGGAAATGCTCTCATCAAGAAACAAAAGACTTGATGCTTCAATCTATCAAATTTCCCAGGACTTCAAAAATCAAAGTTCCAATTTATGTCATTTTGCCTCTTTGATAATATTATTATTGCAGAGAAAAAAGAAAGGAGTATGCATTAGGCCCTGTACTTCTTTTCTAATGAACGCTGTAGTGAGTAGAGAATGTTTTTCTCTGAAAGACAAGAGGTTTTGCTCCATATGTCTTAGGCACCTGTACTCATCCCCCTCCACATACACATTAGTGATTGAATACTACACACGGTTCCTGCCCCTACTATATAGTTGAAGCTGTCAGAAGCTGCGACTGCTCCTTTTTATCCCACATGGGATTATAAAGAGAATGGCCATGCCCTGGCCAAGTAACCTTCTGCCACATAACTATTGACAGAGACTGTTGGACACACTTCTTAACATTTCCACTTTGCATCATCATTGACGTGTTCAACTGAGCAAATGGAAAAAGCTAAGTTAACATACACTACAGTGGTGCTTTCAAGATTTCTGGAAAGTATCATGAAGGCAAAATGTTTTAGCTAGAGAGAAAAAAGTACAGGCACTGTCAATCACTTTGGAAACTAGAATATCAACTGGTAGAAATATCACTTCAAGAACCAGTCCAAGGTAATAGTCAAAAGGGCTTTTCAATTCAGGATTTCATAAAGCTAATAGAAATACCTAAAGAAAAAAAAATGATTCTTTAGTATAAAATAAACTATGTGCTAATAACTGAACCACTTGTTAAACTTGACTGTATTAACTCTGTAGATAAGGTGAATAATGTATCTTCAAGAACACCTTCTTACTGTCTCCATCCTTTGCTTCAAAGTTACTTTTCAGGTACTCTATCTCTAATCTCTCCAAATAAAGTGGATGCTTATATTTATATATTTATATTTATAAATTCTTTTATATATATTCTTTAATATCACTTTGATTTTACTCCTACTTAGAGCCATAAAATATAAAAATAGGACTTTCAGTGAGATATTCTGGAATATGCTTGCTTTAGTTTATCTGCCTTATGGTAGTATTTATGGTCTTTTATAAATTTATTTATAAATTTATTTACTTTTGAATTTTGTTGGGACAAACATCTTTTCTATGTTTGATGTTTTCCTAAAACCTTTCTTTACTCTAAATTGATGCTTGGCTTAATGGTTAACTCTTGATTTATGATATCAAATATTAAACCCAGGAATCCAACTACAGGTAAAGACTTGCCTTCTTGATAAAGTTTTATGACTTTATCTGGAAAGAAGGATTTCTAAGGAATAGAAAATGTATGCTTTGAGAATCCTCACTTCAAATAATATGTTCATGAGAAACACTTAAATGTATTTTTAATTCCCCTAGGAATGGCAAGCTGTTATTGAGAGTTATTACTGAAATAATATCTTGCCTTATTCTCCTTGAAAATTATAGTCCATATTAGAAATGTAAAACTGAAAAGAATTGACCTCTCTTCAGGCAAGAAGACTCCTTTTCTTTATATATTATCTTCATTGAGAATAGTTTATGCAGACAAATAAAAAAATCCCCAATTGTCTCCTTGAAGATTATACATCTTGCTAAAAGGAGTTTCATGGGTACAGTCTTATAAGCTCTGGTTAACATCTCAGCCAAAAGTGCCTTCAGCAGTTACATGATCTTTTGTATCTGGGTCATTGCCTTCAAACAACAGGCTGAGTTTATCCTGATTTTGTCATACCAAAAAACATTTTAAAGGAAGAGAGAAATAAAAGATATATGACTCTCACCATAAAATAATTTCATTACATGAAACCAGGGTGACCACTTTGTCTCCTGACCCACTCCATTTGGCCCTGGGTAGTCCTGGCTAATGCCCCATGTCCTGGAACAGCACCCCACTCTTATTCCCAAATACATTTTGGTGGGGAGGTGTCCATTGTATAATGTATTGTAGGGTCACACCCCCAAAAGGAAACAAAAAAAAAAAAGGATTTAGTTAATAACAAAGAGGAACACTAGCTTTCATTAGCTGTCACTTAATACGTGGACTAGATAACCTTCTGAAAAAAAAAAAGTCATTTCATTTCTAAGTTCATTCTAATAAAGATTCAGTGGTGAAAAGAGATGACTTCTCTGCCCATTTTGCTTTTGGACCATGTTCTAGAACCTGAAAGAACCTCACATTAAAGAAAAAAAAGAAAGAGAGACAGTACAAGAGAGACCGTGGTTTGAGCTCTGACTCTGTGTTGTCACAATTGCTCCAGAGCACATGTTGTTTTTATTCCAGTTGCAGCTTTTCAGTTTCCATCCAAGATGAGCATTTCGGTTGTAAAGCATTTAAGAATAGAAATGGAAAATGATTCAGAGTCGAACCAGAAAAGAAGCAAAATATGACAAACCCTACCATCCCCCTGGTGATTTTATTTCTAGAGGGAAGATTCTAGAGAACTCCAGCTACTCGGAGTCTGAAACATCTTTAAGATGAAACCTCCTGGGACGTCATGGGTTTACAGCCTGCCCAATTCTATCCTTGCAACACACATTATCCTAAATCCTCACAGAAGAGCTTTGCTGTTTCATGTGACTTTAGGGGGCCAAGGGGAGAGAACCTAAATCTAGAGCCTGAGGCCAGATGGACAGGATCTGAAAGGCAGGGTTTTTGTCTTCTTCAATAGTTTCTCGGTTGTTTGAAATTACAGAGAGGCCTTTTGGCATAAGGACTGGCATAAAAGTCTTTTTAAACAATGCTAGTCATCAAGGTTTTACAAGGAAAAAAAAAGTGGAAAAAAATTAAAATAGCAGCCAAGCCGTATCTGATTTGCTGTGGCACAGTGTCCTTCCCCTGTCAGCTGAGCCTCGGTCACTTTAAATTAGAACTGAAGCATATTGCTACACTCAGTGTCTAGAGCTGAAATATCTCTTGGTGACACTAGACTTTATAAATTGAATTCATAATTAAGCTTAATCTTTTCATAGATGGTAAAATTCGCTCTTGCTAAATGGGTCTCATAATTCCTTTTTCTTGCCAATAGGTGATATTGGCCTGAGAGGAAATCTAAAACCTTCATCATTTCTGACAAGGAGAAGCCACAGAGTTTTTCTTTCTTTCCCTTTTTTTTTTTTTTTTTAATGTGAACTTTCTCGGTCAGCAAAAGGTGTTTCTAAGGATGTTACTGCGGCTCTGAACTGGATCATAAATGTGTTTCTGCTCTGTTCATGCCTTAGACACAAAGTAAAAATGATCAGAATTGCTTACGTTATGAAAAGAATTGTAAATATAGGGCTTAAAGACATTTGTTTAAATCTCTTCATTTTTCAAATAACAATTTCAGAAATGATGATTGATTGTAGTGAATGTTGGTGTTGATAGAAGCTAGAACCAAATTGCCCCACTAACAAGTATCTTTTACACTTTAATACTGATTGCATTTGGATTATCTCAAAGACTAAGGGACTAAGTCTCAAAGTCTATGTAAGAGAGTATTGCAAGATGAAAAAGTGGATTATCGTCTCTAGCTTTTATGTGATTAATGTATACTAGGTATAGGTGCCATGAATGGTGGGAAAATCTGTTGTGTAACCTAGAACCCTTGCCAGGAATACTGAGCTGCCCAGGTGGCCTGAACCATCAGGCCATTTGTTTTGGCAAGAAAGGAATCCCTTGGATTCCTAGCAAGAGGTGTTAAGGTTAAAAATTTGTATGAAATAAATTCTGATTGAGAATGGCTTTTGCATAAAGACACCCCCCCTTTTATTCTCTATGTAACTCAGTTCTCATCACCAGAAGCTTATTCACTCCCCTTCACCTGTTTCACCCATCCCCCTACCGCCCCAGTGCAACCACCCGTCTGTGCTCTATATTTAAGTCTTTTTTTGTTTTTCTCTTTTTCTGTTTGTTTATTTTGTCTCTTAAATTCCACATATGAGTGAAATCATATGGTATTTACGTTAACGTTAAAAACTTGTGTAAAATGAATTCTTGTCGAGAGTCTTTTCCAGCTGTTCTCACATCAAGACAGCCCCCGCCCCCCCTTTGCAATGCTGGCTTATCATCCTGGCGGGCTTCTGTGTGATTGCCTGAATGTTTGTGTGCAGTTTTTTCCTACTGAAGTCAGTGGGAAGAACATCTTGAATTGTGCTGAGTCACAACGGCCCCCCAGGACGTTCTGCTGTGTTGTGTCAGGTTGGGGGAGGAGGACTGAACACTGGTGGTGGGCCCATCTTTGGGGAGGTTGACAAGCTGGCTCTGAAACCAGTTGAGCTTTAAGTTCTGATTTAAATGAAAGGATATGAAGGAGGAGCAGAGCCAAGCCATCTCCATAGGGCTGCAAAGTTTGAACCTACTGCAGATGCCATTTACTGAAAAGTGCATTTAGTGTCCTCCTCAAGCCATACTTAACAACTAGTGACAAGACAATATGGTCCTGGCGCCTTGCCAATCCCCAGCACTAGCACAGTGTTTGTCATAACATCACTTTGGGGGCAGGAAGCGTGAGGAGAACAGCTGACGGGAAGGGATGATGCAGCTGTCACGTCTGCTCCTGAAGAGTTGAACACTATCAAGAGGGCGGAAGAGATGCCTTGGAAATAGACCGAAGCCCAACTTCAAATGCTGGGTCATGAGCAGCTGACCTGCAGAAACAATATGGCAACACTGGACTGACACATGGCACTGAGGAAAAATCAAGCTTTGTGAGGAAAGCACTTAGGACATTGGAGTCTAAATTCTCTACCATCACTGACCTTCACCACTCGGACAGGCCTACACTCTCCTTGTCACATCTCCAATGGGTGCCTCACTCCTCAGATTCTGTTCTTTGGGGCATCTGTGTGTGGCTTATGGGGGTTGCCCCCTCCAGGAAACAGCAAATGTTCATTTGAGCCCCACATTCTGGAATTAATGAAAGAAAGTATGTGAAATGTATTAACCTGTCCTGAACATGTTGTAATTACAAATCAGTGTGCAAATAGATGTGTTTGCAACTTTTTACTTATATATTTTTGACAAAATAAAATTCCTTGTAGATTCACATGGAGCAGGGAAATAGGAAGGAGACCTCAGGTTGGCCAGATACATTTGTCAAAATACCTTGAGAAGCAAAGAGAGTCATTTCATAGCCAGATTATTCCCAAAACCTGCAGACAGATCTAGAGGCTTTAGGATGCACTTTGAGAAAATCATGTGAACTCTTCAGTCAGTAACACCCAGGGAAATGTCTGACTGATTTGTCCCAGAAAACTGCAGTTTAACAAACAAACAATATTAAGCACATGCTAGGTCTTTAGTAGGTACTCGGGATACCATTTAACATGAATAAAAGCAGTCAGAAAATGTTAGTGGTATGCCAAGAACCTCTATTCATGTTCTACACGTATTGGCTTAATCGATTCTCATTCATAGCAGCACTGAGGTTTTATCATTGTAAACAATTTTATTAATTTTAAATTTTTAATTAATTCTATAATTTTTTAGTTTAAATTTGTTATTACCACAAGGAAATTGAGAGAGGGACAACACGCAGATCTTCCAAAGTTGTTTTGTACATAATTTTGTTCTCAGGCTCCAGGGCTCAAGGGAGCAATTATGGCACCACACAATGCTTTGTGTCCATTGAGCTTTACTCTGGATCCTCTTCTTTCTGGCACAATTAACTATTATGGATCCATTTTTGCCTTGACTATTAATTTTTAAGGTTTTGCATAGGGTCAGCTACTTCTGTGTTTCAAACTGACCTTATAATACCATTTTAATCACTAAAAACTAAATATGTACAGTACTGGGGTAGTTGGGTAACTCAGTTGGTTGGGCACCTGACTCTTGATCTTGGCTCAGGTCATGATCTCAGGGTGTTGGGAACAGGGTCCGTGTTTGGTCCCTCACTCAGGGCAGAGTCTGCTTATTTCTCTCCCTCTGCTCCTCCCCCTGTTCTCTTGCTTTCTCTCTTTATCTCAAATAAATAAAAATAAAATAAAATAAAATCTTTAAATGTGTACAGTACAAAAGAGTCATTTTTCTTTATTTCCATCATCTATTATATATATATATATATAATTTTACATATTATGTATGTATATGTATATCTGTACCATCTGTACAGATGTAGTACATGAATTGAGCTTCCAAAGAAAAAGCCTAAATAAAAATACCAGTGGATCAATTCTATGGTTATGGATGGAGAATTTAAAATACCTCTTCAGTTTTTGATGATTGCCTAGCTGAGTTATATCTTAAAGAAACTTCATTACCCAGAAGCTCTTATTCTAGGATACTTTTCAATGTCCAATGATAAAGCCCAACCTCCTCCACTTGACCTCTGTTTTAACTGCATCATCCATGGCCAATATGTGTTTGCAACATCCCTGAAATTCAGCTGATTAACTATCTCATGCATATTTACAGATAAATCAGACTTTCCCACTGAAGAGCACCCAAAGTAACTACGGGGTAGTAGTAACTCCTACTTCTTCACAGAGGCAGCTATCTGTAAAAAGTCTCCCTCTCTTTATGGAAAGTATCTAACAGGAGTTTTTCCAAGCTCCAACTCTCAAAAAACAATCTCAGTCTTGCAAAATTATAACTAAACACTTTTCATATGGAATTAACCTGCTACACTTTCTGTACTCCCTTAGACCTGACACTAGTACATCACAGAGAGTCGACGGCAAGATTCCATCATGAGAGCTCGGACATCCTTCTGCAATAGTCCTGGGCAAGACCACTTTTCTCCCATTTGCTTTCCTGCCTCTAGCATTCCACCTCAGGAGCAATCTTCTGTCTCCCACTTGTCTAGGAATCAATAAGCATATAGGAAGCTATTTATTATTTCTTTGCTTTTATCTACCCACTTTCTTTGTCTTTAAGCTCTGGGACGGCTGGTTTGCATATGTCTTCATTTTTTATCTCATTCAACATTTACCGCTGTATCTGATGCATATGAAGCTCAACAGAGATTTAATATGTGGATTAATGAATTACTAGTTGGAATATTTGTAAATATTAATGATCTTGACAAGCCAGAGGGTACTTAAACCTCTCTTTTTCTGTGTTAGGTGCATTCTTTCTTAGATTGTTTTCAGAGCACTTCCTTTAACACTTGCTTTTTTGAGTGTAGTGGGCAGTCTCAGAATTTACAAAGCATGTTTCCAGGAAGCATGGTCTTCATTGGCTAATCTTTATCCATAAACTCTAGAGGGTTTTGCACCCAGACTGCTCCTCCTGACTACCAATCTGGTAGCTCCTGCTTTCTCGGTCTGCTGGCTTTGGCATCTCTGACTCTAGTATATCTGAAACCCAATTCCCCTCATGATCCCTACATTTTGGACCTTATATATCTTGGAGCCTTATCCAAGACAATATTTTCTAGTAAAATTTTCTTCAGTTTTTCCTTCTTTGATCTCTAAACTACGAGCATGGGAGTTAGCTCTTTTGAAAAGAGATCGGCAGATATGTAGGTAAATAGTATGCAGTAGGAATTTGCATAAAGCTACTATCTAGGGATGTTAATATGAGATATTGCTTAATTAGGAGAGTAAGCCTTTAGCAGTAAAAGCTCATCTCTACAATTACTTCTTTGAATCAAATATGCTCACATACAGTTCAAGGATTTTTATATAGCATGCCATTCCTGAAACATTAAAATGTGTTCATTTCATCTTTTATTATTAGTGTTTTATATTAGTGTCCCAATGTACATATGCTATGCTTGCCTCCTAAGGAGAGGAATTTTTAATATAACATAACTTAAATATAAACCACACACATGTGGCCCTTGTATTATTGCCCCCCTATATTTTGAGAAAGAAATAAACGATGTTTTCTCTATATCATTTCCTATTTCCCATACTTGCTTTTCTATATTCCTCACTCTTCTCTCCTATTTTCTCCCTACTTTGAGGCAGCAATTTCTGTTGATAGAATGGATTTTTCTAAGGAAAATGTGTTTAGTAGTTAGGACTATGTTTTGTGTTTCGTGTTGCCAGAACTGATAAAAGGTTAAATTAAATTCGGTTCTAGAGTGTGAATTGGGTCAGGGTAGCAGGAAGTTTTCTACCCATTCTAAAAGTTTAATTTCCTTCTCTTTTCTCCTTCTTCTTCTTCTTCCCAAAGTTATAGGGGCTTGGGAATTGCTAGGCTGTTTTTCTCTAATAATCCATGATTCCCAGTGAAATCACTGAGGTAAAGCTACGTAATCTGGCTTCAGCTTCTTGCCAAAAATCAGGATGCATCATTCTCAGAACTCAAAGAGAATTACAAACATGCATATAACACGTGTTTTTTCAAACAAAGTATGATATTTAACATCAAAGATGTAAGTACTGTGTATGACCAAGGACATTGAACAATGTAGTCATTCAACATGGTGGATGTGTGCAATTCTTTTCTTCTTGAGAAGAGTAGTTTTTTTAAGTGTTTCAGAAAACAGGAAAGAAAGTTTAAAAAGTTAATGAGACAGCTTCCATTTCTGGAAATATGACTAACTGGATAGCCTGAAAAAGCTATCTTAGCAATATATATATCTTAGCAATGTATATGTATATATATATATATATATATATATATATATATATATATATATATATCCAGCTGAGTAAGCAACAAATAGGAGAAATATCAAAGGACAAAAATCCATTAGGTTATCCCAGAGAAATAAACAAGTGCTGAAGTTGATGGCTATCTGAGGTCATCGACAGACTTCCAATGTGCTAGAAATTTCATTTTAATAGACTGAAGGATGGGACAGTTGACCAGGCCTATGACCCATTTAATGTGATGAGCTGTATCAAAGGCACCATATAAAGTGGCATCCTCCAAGAAAGCCAAACCTACTGTGTGTGCACTGGAAAAAATCCACACACCCAAGGGAGATTGTATGAGAACTTGCTTGTTTCAATCTGTATTCTAGGTCGAGGGGAAATACCTGCCATGTGATAATTTTTTAAAGATTTTATTTATTTATTCATGAGAGACACACACACACACAGAGGCAGAGACATAGGTAGAAGGAGAAGCAGACTGCCTGCAGGGAGCCTGCTGTGGGACTTGATCCCAGGACCCCAGGAACACGACCTGAACCAAAGGCAGACGCCCCTGCCATGTGATATTTTCATCACAAGAAGCCAACCTCATGCATGTATGCCACCCATAATCACCATATCTGTGAAACTCAACAAATGCCAGAGCTCAGATAATGTGAAGCACTCATTGCATGGTGGCGATGCTGGCGTTTGGGTGAAACAAATACATACATTCTCTGGAAGATTAGTCATAGATATTCTTAAAGCAAAGACATGAAGAATTCCCTCAAATGAAATGTCAAGAATATGAGCTCAAAACAAGAGTAAATCACAAAACACATGACCAAAGAAACTACTGACTGTTTGAGAGCAACTAATAAAAAGCAGAATGAAACATGCAAGTAATACACTTTACAATTAATAGGTAAATAAAAAAAGGAATGTGCTTAAATATATATTAAATATTTACTTATTTATTTTTACAAAATTTAATTTTGGATGTAACATGAGAATAGAAAGTTTGGGGATACTGCTGCTGTGAACTAAATATTTGTCTCCTCAAAATTTAAGTGTTGAAGCCCTAAACTCCAATGTGGTGGTGTTTGGAGATATGGCTCCTAGGAGATAATGAAACTTAGATGAGGTAATGGGGATGAGGCCTTAGTGGATGGGAATAGTGCTCTTATAAGAAAAGACAGCAGAGAGCTTGTTCTCTGTTTCTCCACCATGTGAGGACATAGCAAGAAGGCAACTGTCAGCCAGCTAGGAAGAGGGCTGTCACTAGACTGACCACACTGAGCTCCTGATCTTGGACTTCCAGCCAACTGTCTGTTGGTTAAGCCACACAGCCTGCTGTATTTTGTTATAGCAACTCATGATGACTAATACAATTGAAAAGACTGTTTCTTTCCAAAGAGGATATATGTTTACTTTTACCAGATGCCTCGACAATTTTTACTTTCTTATTTTCTGGTCTGTATTTGCTTTATATAAATATCTTAGGCCTAATTTCCCATATGTTGACAATCACAGGCTTTATCTTCTGACCTCTGTGCGGTTCTTGAGGTAATAAATCTTTAATGAGATCACAACTTCTCATTGCCCTATGCAGTTTGATCCCCAGAAGAAGGCCTCCACCTCTGCTTTCTAACAAATTCTGTATTTTAGTACCTAAAGGCTGCCTTTGCTTTCTTAAGAGCTCAGTAACATAGCTTAAATAATTATTCATTCATTCATTCATTCATTCATTCATTTATTCATTCACTTATCACATAATCACATATTTCATGAATATTTAATATTTAAAGTCCAAACTATGAAGCAGACACTTAGGGAGTATCAGAGAACTACCCACTACCACAAAGCTGCCTGCCACTCTGTCTTGTGGTTATACCATTATTTTACATTATAGTTCAGGGAGACGTGCAATATAGAATAACTTTAGCAATTAGTAAATGAATTTTCATACATGCTAGAAGGTGAAATGCAACATGAGAAAATGATACTGGGCATGTTGTAAATTTAGTAATTTGAGCGGATCATAATAGATATCATTAGGAAGATGACATTTGAACAGAGACCAAAGAGATGCAAGGGAGTTGCCATGCCCATATCTGGGAGAAGAGTGCAGCCAGCAAAGCAGATAGTCCTTGCAAGGGCCCTCAGGCAGAAGCGTGCCTAGAATGTTCAAAAAAAAAAAAAAAACACTATGAAGGCCAATGTATCTGGAGGCTGAGCAGAATGAGCAAAAAGAACAGCCATGAGGATTAAATCAGAGAAAAGTAGCAGGGAGAGGAGAGAGAGCTATCATGGCTGGGTAGAAGAGTCAAGTAGGTGTTTTGTTTGTTTGTTTGTTTGTTGTTGTTTTGTCCGTTGCTAGGGTTTTTGTTATATTTCACCTACCTTTCTAGTTGTTTCTAGGTAGAAGTCTCACTGGTTCTATGATTGCTATTGTTGTCCTAAAACATCTCTCCTGTGTTTCAATAAAGCATCTAGCTTACGATCCATAGTCTGGCAAGTATTAATTCATGACAATACTGTTCTGTTACATTTAAGAGGGTGATATCAGGATAGGTTAAGTAACTTGACTACCACATCTTGTTAGGACTGGAGTGAGTGCAGTGATCTTTCCATGCTAACATAATACATCTTTACAATTACATTTCAGTCTCCTGTGGGAAAGGATAGGATGTAGTGTCAGCAGAGATAAGTAACTGACATAGAGAAAATGAATACATTGGGAGACTTTCTGGCATTTCTATTTTTTCTGGAGCCATAGAGAGTAAATCTTATCTCTGAAAGATATAACAAATTTTTCATTATATACTCTCATCATTTTCTATGTTCCTAAAGGTTGCATGATTTAAATAATATTCTCATTCTCCTCTGTGCTCTGACTGTTAATGGATCTTTTCTGTGATCTAATGCTAACTGCTTTGTGCAACAGTTTATGCGATTTCCTCATTCAACCATTAGCACCTTGAAAGCATTAATAGTATCTTGTTGCTATGGACTGAGTATCTGTACTCCCCCAACATTCTTATGCTGGAACCCTAATTCCCAGTATGGTTGTATTTAGAGGTGAAGCCTTGGAAGGCAATTCTGTTTAGATATGATCTCAAGGGTGGAGTTCCCATGATGAGATTAATGCCCTTAGAAGAAGAGGAAAGACCAGAGCCCCCTCTCCCCAGTCATGAGGATGCAGCAAGATGCTACCCATTTTCAAGCCAAAAAGAAAGTTTTCACCAGAATCCCACCATGCTGGCACTCTGATCTTGAACCTGACAGCCTCCATTAAGCCTTGCATTAAGGATATGTTTCCTTTTTTAATTTGTCTTAATATCATTCTGAATATCAAAATTTAGACATCATTGAATGAAAACTACTAAAGATGGAAAATCATCAAAACATATATATTTTGGGTGATTACTTTTCTTCTAAGATAGAATTTGCATTTATTTTGTCAATTTTTTAAGTGATATAATTGTTTTACAAAAAAGATTAACAGAATTTGTGTCAAAGCTACTGAATTATACCTATATTTAAAAAACAATCTAACAAATGATAATCTTTAAATGAAAAGTTTAAAAACAATCTAACAAATGATAATCTTTAAATGAAAAGGTTAAGACAAAGTAACATTCATTCATATATTCAAATAGCAAAAATACCTGTAAAATGGAATTTTCTCAAAGGAAAAATTTTACTAGAAATATTATAATGGACATTTAAGTACCCTTTACTTTCTCCTATAAGTTTTATTAATTATTTTGAAAAAGATAGATACCTTTTATTCTTCCCCTCCCTGCCCCACAGCTTTAGATAGTGTATTGGAATTTTGTCAAAAGAAAAATGACGTCCTTACTTATTTTAATCACCACACTCATATCAGGTTATTTCTAGGTCTCCTGTAGTATTATATGGCTGGAGAGAGAGAGACATTCTTTTTTTTTAATGACATAGGATTATGGCTATCACATCACCACTGTTTTGGGGGTAATTATAATTTTTAAGTATTTTGTCCTATCATCAATATAAATAAGTGTCCTCTCATTAGACTGATAGTTCAGCATAGGGTCTTTTGATATAAAGAAGCCAAATAATCCTAAGTCAGGTGGTATCCATTTTGGAATATCACCGGAGAACTGAAACGTAGCTCCTCTCTTCTCTCTGGCCACCACCCGCGCATCACCACGTGCCCCCGACCCCATAGTAGAGTCATTTTCAAAGTTGACAATTTCCCTGAGAAGTTGGAGTGTTGAGTTAAAATGAGTCCTCTGAACATGTTTTGCAGAACTTCGCCAGTAGATAGTATTTTATTTTTCAGATGTCAGCATAAGGTTCTCCTTTTCTATCATTGAGCACAATACAAATAGGCTTCTTTTAAATGCTTTGCTAGTGGTGAAAATTTTAGCATTTCACTAGCATAGTTTTCCTTTCTTTTGTTCTGTTTTCTGTCTGACCTGATATGTGATACCATGTTTTTTAGCACAAATTCTGAATCAGGATTTTTCTCACTGATGTGTAGCTATGATCCAGTTTCCTAAATTTCATATTGTTGTATGTGTGGAAAGTTTAGCTAAGCAACTCCATGGTATTTCTGCCTCAATGTCCATTTTGTCTGGCCAAGTAGCCTGCAGGGGCCTTAAATTTATACAGGTTTCCCTGTGCAGGAGCATGCCCTAGACAGAAACTATAGTTTTATGCAAATATAAGCTCCTGCTATACTTCCCCCATAGCCCGTGAGATCAGTAGTAGTCTTTCCATTCCTAGCACCTTTATGCCTTAGGTGCCCCTTAGCTAGGACACCCTTGGGCCTTGTAAAACCCTACTCTTTTGGTTTAAATTTACCAATCTGGCCAGCACTCCACCCACAAACCCTAATAAAAGCATGTATGCAGGTCCCGCACTCTCTCTGTACTCTGCTTTGACAACCCTGTGTGTCCCCTCGAGGCCTGCCAGGTTATTTTCTACAGGACCTGTGAGTAGTAAACTACTCCATTTCAATTTCTCTTGTGGTCTTTTGTTGAACTGAGACTTACCATCCAGAGCCCATCAGGCCTCACCTAACAAATGTCAATGTGACAAAATCATGATACCATCAAAACAATTTCAGTATATTCACTGATTAACATTACAATGAATAGATGTTAAAACTGAGGTTATTAATACATAACAGTAAGTATATTTACAATGCAGTTATTATGTTGAGAAGACTTTGTGTGGGAATTAAGTAAGTATTCACCCTTTCCCTCTCCCACTGCAGGCAGAGTGCAGTTCCCCATCCTTTGATGTTGACTGGATCATATAAACTGGCTTTGGCCAACAGAATTTGAATAGACATTATATAGACAGAGGCTGAAATGCACCCATTATGTTCACTCAACCGTGAAGCTCTGGCAAGTGATCGAGAGAACTTCCTCGGGTAGCTGCTAACTTTCCAACCTGAGTTTCAGCATAAAAATAGGTGAAGCAAATCAGCACCAAACCATAGTCTAGAGCCATCTCTGAGGAACTGCTGACTCCCTACATGGAATAGGTCTGCTCTAGGTGATGCCACTCTTAGGCAAAGGAGACAAGGAATTTATTATCATATGCTACTGAGCTTTGATTTATTACTCAGAAAGTTTGGGTCAATAGCTGAGTGAAAACGCTTGTGAGTAAAGTTTTGAAAACTACCGCAATAGAACAAATAACTTTAAAATATTTTTTCCAAAGACACAGAAAGGTAGGAAGGAAGGAAGAAAGGAAGGAAGGAAGAAAGGGAGGACGGAGGGGCAGTAGAATAAGAAAATAAGAAGAGACCATATTTTTATACTTATATTAAATACAAAAAATAACAATATCGGATTGAACCTTTCAAATAGGATCATAGAGGTCAGCCTGGATGGCTCAACAGCTTAGCACCACCTTCAGCCCAGGGCGTGATCCTGGAGACCCGGGACTGAGTCCCACGTTGGGCTCCCTTCATGGAGCCTGCTTCTCTCTCTGCCTGTGTCTGCCTCTGTGTGTGTGTGTTTCTCATGAATAAATAAATAAAATCTTAAAAAAAAACAACAACAACAACAACCAAATACGATCATAGAGGAAATGCTAGAATCGGGCTGGCTTCAAGAATTATACTTTAAAAAAACTTTGGAAATTTAACAAAAATTTTAATATTTCAGTTGTAAATTTAGGGAAAAAAACTGAAGTGGTCTTTTGTCATTTTTCAGGTCTTTGTTATCTTACCCACCCAAATGTGCTGATAGGATAGAAAAATCCGATGTCTCAGAGAAGATTTTCTTTTAGTGCTTATAAAATTAACCTAAGGCATCTCTTTCTATATTTATGCTGTTATGTTATTACCTTGTTATGTATATAGGCCCTGACTTTTATAACCTTAGTATGCTAATGATTCCTTCACTTGGGATCCATAAAAAAATATAAATTTCTTTCCCATTAACTACTAGGCTTCCCAGATTTTTCTGCTTTTCTGAATTATTAATAGCACCCGCTTCTGCTACCAGTCTTGCCTTCTCCAGCACACATTCATGAAGGACATGCCTGCTTATATCACTGTTAGGTGTTGTACAGAGTGAGGTAAAGACACCTGACCCCTGCAGTCCACAAAAAGTCAACCTTGTAAAGAGAACCGTGAGTGACATGATTAAAATGAAAAGCCATTTTTTTTTAATTTGTGAAAAATAAAATAATCATCTTTTGTGAAGGGAAGAAAATCTATTTTCACATGACAGTGGAAGGTGGGCCCTTGAAAGAAACTTCATTAACTTATGGAATATGTTCAAAGAGGTTTGGGGTAAAATATTTTGGAACTAGAAGACACTGAGTCCCTTGACAAAAATAACTGAAGTTATGCTTGGAGACGCTGGCAGTAGGAGGAAAATATGAGTTAATATCAATGAATCATTATTTATTTAGTTCTTAATAGAATGATATTTGACTCTCAAATTATTTCCTTGGAAGATAAAGTAGAAGTTTTCACCTTTTATGGCTCTATGTGCACATAGTCAAACGAAACAAGCATTCTTCTTTTGCCTCAAAATATGCTGTAGCTACTATAATGGAAAAAAAAAAAAACAAGAAAAAACCTTGATCTCATTTGATATTCTCTCTGGTACCATCAAAAGAGAACAGTTACAGTAGTTTTGACAGATAATGAAAGTGTTGATGAAACTTAACAGCTTATTGAAAGATTTAAGATGACATCAGAGAAAATTTACAGAATGTCTTCCCACGAAAACTGGGAAGTAGAAGGTCCTGAAGTAAGTCTATCTGTGTTGACTTGCTTCCACCATATTTCATCTTTGGAGAATTTCTCACAGATCGAAGATGTGTGGTTCCTGGCATTTGTGTGTTAAATGCTCTTCTCTTTGCTTTGGGAACAAGCGCTGGGCCACAAGATCCTGTTTAATTTGAGGTTAATTTCATCCTTGATATTTCTAACCTTTTGAAATTTGACGTAAAGTCTTAGCTTTCCAGAGAGGAATAAAACAGAATATTTCATGCACTTACTTGAGACAGCATTAAAGGAAGCTGAAGCCATGAATGTGTCATGATGCAATTTAGTGAAAATTTATCTTCATGGGGAATTGTTCAATTACAAGCGAAATGAGATTGGAAATAATCTTTTCTTCTATAAACCTTGCACCTCAAAGACAATACATCTGTTTAATATGTTCTATTTATAAAATTCTGATCTGTACCTACCAGATTAAATTCAACAGCCATCCTATGTGGTATTATTGACACCTTCCCCAAAAGCTGGAAAATAGCAGTGCATGAATCTCACTCATTTGTTATGAGTTGTACTCAGAAATACACTGATTGCTGTTAGGATACTTCATGGCTGCAAACACTTAAACATTTGAGATTTTGATATTTTACATTTCAGTTTGACCCATAAAACCTTTTATTTTCTCCTATAATCCCCAAATGCAGGCAAACATATAGACACATATATAAATACAAAGATCCTTAGTTTTGGGAATATCAGTATTATGAGTGTTTTTATAAATTATTCTATCATCTCAGTCATTGCCACTCTAAGGCTGCCACTGTATTTGAAAAACAAAACAAAACAGAAAAACAAACCAAAAATGTAGAAGTCGTGTGAAAAATCTTAGTAATGAAAACTAGGCAATGTCAATAGTACCGTCTCTGTGCTGAAAACCTCCTGTAAGACCCGTGAATGAAACCAGGAAAATTCTACTCTACTTCACTACCTTTTCTTCTATTATTTCCCAGTATCTTTGTATCAGTAAATCAGGTCCCATGGTCTGTCCTGTATCCTGCAGATGCCCATCCTCTGGCATCCTCTGGTCTCAAGCTGTTTCCTTTGTTGAGTTGGCATTTATCTCATTTTTTTAGATTTGCACTTCTTAAAGGCCCGTGGATTGCTTTATGCTATCACCAACCAGTCCAGGAAGGAATGTTCTGTAAAAACTTTGCTCTCCAGTTGAATCTAATTTTGCCTTTATTGGAACTCCCAAGCTTTCTGTGTATCTCTTTATATTTATCTATGTATTCCTTTGTTAACTGTTTGTACATACTAATCTTTATGTAATGCCTGCATGTGTACTAGTGCAATAGTTTAGGTTATAAATTTTTAAATTTGGAACTGTGATTTGTTATCCCTTACAAACCCTTTTCTGAACTAAGCACAAAGAAATTGTAATTTATGTTAGTTATTACTTAAGTAAGTAGGAATAACTGTTACAGATATTGGTATTGTTGATAAGGATATTGCTTAGCTCTGTGGAATTATTATATTACATCATTTCTAGTGAAATACTAAATGTTAGCTACTTCTTTACTTCAACCCCTTACCAATATCACATAATCATTTTATTATCCTAGGTGTCCTATATTTTATTAATTTGGGAGAACACATTTTTCCTAGGAGGGAATATGTTAATTACTGAGCACATACCAATAGACAAATTCCTGGGATTACTAAACACTTTTAATGAGGCAATTTGCTTGCCTGTGCCTGATTCTGGAAGCCTAAATGTTCTTAGATTGCTCAGTTTCACTTCGATACCATTTTAAACCCTAGGAGCTCTTGTACAATGGAAAGTTCTCTTTGGGAGGACTCCAGGTTTTGCAATTTCCCTTCACTACAGAAGCACAGATATTTTGGAAGGTAGACAGTCAGCTTTGTGTGAGACAGAGAATTAATGACAGCACCTGAACGTTCCTTTCATTTACTATTATAATTTCAATCAAGCTGGGGAATAGTTAGGAGTGTACTAATGGGAACAGAGCTAAAAAAAAAAAATTGCTTTTACAGTTGTTCCCTTTCACAACAATAAAAAGGCATTACCTGGCAATACATTCTTCTGGTCATGGCAGGTTGACAAAGGAATTATTTATAAAATGTACAATTTACACTTAAACATGAATGTATGTCTTTGTTGATTTGCCTGGGTAATGAGTTTTATTTATGTTGTGCCTCTATAGTTAAAAATAATTTTGTCATTAATATTTTCAGAGCCAATATCAAGCCTATAAAATTCCCAAGAAGGGATTTGCACTTTGCTTATTCGTAAACTCTATCATCTTCAGCTTCGGTGGCAGCCACAGGTGTTGTAAACATCAGGTGCTTCTCAGTATTTTAGACTGAAGTAGACAGCAGTTTTGCCCTCTGGGAGCTAAAGAACCCACTGTTGGCACCCCGTGTTCCATGATAAATTGTGAATAATTGAACTGAAAAGGCTGGGAAAGTCATGAGTTTTGTGGATCTCACAGATCGGTGTAGGGAATATATATATAGCACTCAGAGAGTCATTCTGAACAAAGGACAACTGGGAATTCCAGAAAAAAGCTAGGCAACCATGTACATATATTCTGATCAGATATTTTAGGTGCAAGTATCAGGCACCAAGTGGACAATTACTGAATGGGAAAACCAACTTTGCCTTATTTTGGTTTTGGGCTTACTTGTTTGGAGGCTTCCTCGAGGGAGGAGGTTGCAGAATAGCTGTTGATGGCCAGGTTAAATGTTAACATACTTCATGAATATTCATGACTTGTCTTTGTATTCTTATCTCTACAAATCACAGGTAAAGCCATCTATAACAAATACACTTGTTCCCAGATTATCAGGAAGGAGGGGAAGATGGAAGTCTAGATGAAGCCTTCATCCTTGCAGGCACAAGAAGCCTGTTTCCTTTCAGCTCCTTCCATCCCTGGTTTTGTACATTATCTATTAACCACTCTATTTGTCACCTGAGTTTATTGGTTTTGTTTTAACCATGTAATCAAAGTTGTCCTTCCTTGTGAATGTAGAGATCTGAGCAGTCCGAAACCCAATCAGTCAAAGTCCAAATGCTCAACAATTTCTATGAATGAGAAATTCCTCCACCGCATACATTTCAAGGTAATTTTGAGACTAAAATGAACTTCTTTGATAAATGCAAAGTATGCAAGCTTCACGTATTTTCGTTCTCTGCGTGTTCAAATAAGTACTCTGAAAAAAAAGTGGAAATAAGAATATTTCCAAAGGCTGTTGCAAAAGAAACAAGCTTGTAAATTTAATGAAGATCAATTATAATTCATATGAGCCTTAGAAAAATAAAATTTGGCTGTGCAAAATTGAGCGCATGTTTACTTAATACCTCTTTGCCCATGATTTTGATGATACCAAAACCCTTTTAAAGATCTTACGAGGGGTGCCTGGATGGCTCAGTGGCTCAAGCATCTGCCTTTGGCTCAGGTCATGATCTCTGAGTCCTGGGATCAAGGCCTGGAGATCATGACCCATGTTGGGTTTTCTGCTTAGTGGAGAGTCTGCTTCTCTCTCTTCCTCTTCCCCTCCCCACAGCTCATTCTTTCTTTCTCTCAGATAAATACATTTTTAAAAGATCTTTCCGTTTTAAGGACCTTTTGTTTCCATTTGTGAGAAGTCTTAGATCAGTACATCTTCTATTAAAAGTCATCACTAATTCACCATAAAGTTCTATTTCCATTCTCTTTATAGGATTAACTGTTTCTAGATGAATTATCAACCCAGTGATCTCATTCCTTCCACATTCCTTCTTGCTCCCAAATATGAAGTCACATTTCCCCTCACTCTAGGTGCTTACTGCTCCTTAGAGATCTTTTGTTGGCTAATCAAAGAGCAATGGCTGACTTCATTCAATACAAGTTCTTTCAACTGGAAAGGTCAACATTTTCTTCATTCACCTCACAGATCTATTCTTTGACACTGCTAAGCATGGATTGCTTTCTATTTTTCAATTTTTTTTTATACTGGAAAACTGAAAGTGAAATAAAACAAGAGTGTAGATTATATAATATGACAAATAATTGCCTCAAAGATGTCTCCAGAGATGATGGAAGGGGGACTTTCATTCATTTTTTTGGCAACTGTGTTTTGTTTTGTTTGTCTGTTTTAATTTGTGGAGTGAAAAATAGTTTCCAAGAAAAGGGAAACTAATTCTCAATATTCAAAGGAATTTGGATGGATAATTATCTAAGCATTCCATGTCAATACAACAACAATTACATTTGGATTTCAAAGCAGCAGTAATTAGATATGTTAAATTCTCCAGCTCTGAGTCTTTAGATACAGTTTTAATCCTTTACTGTTTTGGTTTACTCTTTAATAGAGACTATTGAAGAGGCCATTGAGGGACAATATACCTCTTTATTTTCATTTCCAAGGACTGGAAAATCACACATTGCATATGAGGGTTCCCTTGCAGCTATGACAGAAGTCGAAGATTAACACTGGTTTGCCACAGAAATAAGGGACAAACATCAAAATTAAGCTGGGATTTGGAAACTATAAACTTGGACTTCATGACACTATGGTGTCAAAATAGAAATGTGTAAAATTTACCTTTTTTTGACTAATTCGTGTAAATAACAAGTTGATCATGTATCCTAATTTCCTCCTAATTCAATATTAGTAGTCAGAATACAATTTTGAGATTAAAAAAATTGTTTATCAGTTGAATATAACTATGTGCCTACTAGATAAGAGGAATTACCTACATTTATATTCTTCTCTAAATGTAATATTAATTTTAACCTTCAAAATGTTGTTGATCCTTCTTTTGCTGATAATATCTAAGTCAGAACAGATGACAGCATGGTTTACAAATTGGGAGGTTTAATCACATTGTTTAGCCAAAATGATTTCTTTAAAATATTATCACTGGTTTTGCCAATGTTCCTACTATTGGTTCCTTAATCCTGTCTTAAGATTCTATTTTTATAAATTCACTTTTTTTTTTATAGTACAGGATGTTTTGTAACTGGAAAACACAAAAACGTATGGACTGGAAAGAATAATCTACCATTCTCAGATTTAAAATTTTTTCATGATCTCAATGAAGATGAATAAAAGAAATGCATATTTGATATATTTTTTAAAATCAAGTACTTATAATTATTTTTGAACTTTCTGTTAAGTACTGTCATTAAATTTCCTTTAAATAAAGGTATTTTCAAAGGCTCTGCTTGTGTAGCAAGCTCATGTAAACAGCACAGTACACTATTACTGCTATGGCAACTGGAATGAAAACTTATTATGGTTCTGAAGTGGAAATTGATCTAGAAGAGAAAGAACAGTGCAAGAAAAAAAAGTCAGCTATGTTACTCCAGAGAGGTTAAGAAATTATTAGAAAAAGATATAAAGAACAGGATTTGATGAACGGGGGAAAGAGGATTTGGCAATCACACCAGAGAGACCTAAGTTCTAAGCCAAAATATATTTGATGACATTCAGTTCCAATATGAACCTTAAGGGCAACTTGTATAAATGTATATTGGAAATCAGATGGGAAGAGATATGATTTTTAATATAATACCACATGGAATTTTAATCCTGTAGGAGATAAGTCTTTTTTGTCAATATAACAGTAGTATGGATTTTTCAGATGCACATAAAATTAAAATGTATATACATTTTAATATTTTAGAATTATTTATTATCTTCACTATTTCCAAAACACTTGAGTGCTCATAGAGTACAAGGCATCAGGTAAAAATAAAAAGAGTGGGGCACCTGGGTGGGTCAGTGGTTAGCATCTGCCTTTGGCGCAAGGTGTGATCCAGGGATCTCAGGATCGAATTCTGCATCAGGCTCCCCGCAAGGAGCCTGTGTCTGCCTCTGCCTATGTCCCTGCCTCTTTCTCTGTGTCTCTCATGAATAAATAAAATTTAAAAAAAAGAAAGGAGCAAAAATGGAAAAAGTGAGGATGGTAGTACAGGAGAAGAAAGAAAATAATTATATGAGAAAATTCAGAGCAAGAAAAACTAGTGATATTGTGTATAAAACTAAGCTCTGCTCTTCTAGGCAATTAAACAAGGAAGATGCAATAGATTACATTTCAGTATATCATGTGTTTCCATCAATTTCACAAATATTTATTAGGTTCATATTGTGAGCCTAAAACTATCTCATGAATTACACAAAGATAATACAAATATCTACTTGTGCCTTGACTTTAAGGGATACACAGTCTGTATTAGGTTATAGAGCTTCATTATTTTATTTCCAAAATTTCAATATAACCCTTACTCACCATTTTCCAGTGTAACCAGTTGTTAAGGCTTTCCCTCTATTAATTATGGATTCCTTTTTGATGACACTCTTTAAAGCTTCGGTTTTATAAATTTAATTTTCTCTAAGTTAAAGTCTTCCGAATAAACATGCTTAATTTGTATGACAGATGGATGTGTCCATGATAGTGGAAAAAAATCAATTTGCCAATGTAGCTTGAATCTTTTACAGTGATATTGGGTGATTATATGTGTTTGGAAAGGGGACTATCCTATATGGATATTTTGTTCCACTTCTAAAATATGACTGTGTGACATACCCTGGGAATATAATTAAAATAAAGGAATGGCCAGAATTCATGGTATATGAGCAACATGCCTCTACTCTAAGTTAATGCTAAAACCTGCCACAAGGTTAAAACAAACTAAGAGTGAAAAAAGCCAAGAGCATTACCATGACCAACCTGCTTTTTCTAATCTTCCCATAGTCAGTGCATATTCCTTTGAACTTCATTGCAGGAGAAAAGAAGGGAAAATGGGGTGTAGTTTCTAAGATTAATGCAATTATAATTTGAGAAAGTGTGTGCTTTTAATTATATATGTTCTTTCTTTGAGGTCAGACCCATAGCTCTTTGAGAATAGGACCACTTTTATGACTTTGTAATTCTCCATCCAACTTAGAACCCCTGAGAATCCTGGTGCTAATTTATGGTGATATGAGCACACATGGAGTAGAGGGAAATGTAGTAAGATATTAGAGAAAGCAGAATGCCTTTGCTACTCAGGGTTTTCAGTGTTGAAAGGCTAAAATGAAATATAAGACAGGTAAACTCTGCATTTGTAAGATAAGGCAACTCACCCTGAAAGAAAAGTTTCTTTTTTTGCCACAGAGCCAGGGTTGCATTCAGAACTTTTAAACTTTTTAAAATGTATTTGGCTAAAAACTATTATAAGCAGAATGTTAGATATATTTGCTCAAGTCTGTGTGAATAAGGAAGTGTTCATAAACATATCTTTTCCAAACACATAAAAGATAAAATTCTAATTTTTAGTATTACTTAAGAAAACTTTTCAAAGAATACAAAAGACTAGATTCTTAAAGGTCATTGTATTAACTAATAATGATTTTTTTTTTTTAGATCTTCATTTTGCATGTTTCTCTGAAGCATAAATGTCATTGACCACCTCTGTCTTAAAGCATGTCTTCCTTGGTCTTCACAGCATTACATTTTTGCTGTATACATGTGCCTTCCTTGTCTCTTTCTCTTATGCTGGCTGATATTTCTTCTTCAGGTCTTGGCAGGGCTATTCTCTGTTTATTCAATGTGGTGTTCATGTATTTAACGCCTTCCTCTTTTCTTTCCCTGTCCCCCCCTCCCCTTCCTCCTTTCTCTCCTCCCTCTCCTCCTCCTTCTTCTCCTCATCCTCTCCCTTCTCCCCCTCTTCCCCTTCCTCATCCCTTGCTCCTCCCCCTCCTTCCCATCTTCTCCCTCCTTCCCCCCCTCCTCTGGCATATTTTTAGTCCAAAGTGCTCTACAGATCAGCACTCATGTATATAGTTTATGCCATAAAACTAAGACAAAAAACCATTAACGTTTCTCCTTTGGCCTTGCCCTTACAACTATCTAGGTTCAGCAGCTGTGATCCTACCTAAATCCAACATCCTTTCCAAGTTTTTCTTTGTAGAAAATATTTCTACATTTTTCTCCCCTGGCCTACTTTCTTGCTTCCACATCCTGGTAGAGTCTATTACCTTCTCATGTTAACACGATGATTTTGTTAAAATCATCTCTCCCTTTTACAGATTTTTACTCAGTGTTCCTTTTGCATCATATTACAAGAACAATTTTAATCTTATTACACATGAAAGTAATTTAAAACAAATCTGCTGTTACATTCCTTTACTGTGGCAATAGCAATCATTCTTGAGAAAGTGATTATCGATCCTGTGGCATAGCTATTGAAGCATAATATAGGGACCAAATAAATAACAGATAATTTCTGAGTGTATTTTTGCCAATTTTGAGGGCAATAATGTAATTCTATGATTTAATATAGGGCAGTAATTAAGAGGGAGTCTTTAGAGTCCTCCCAGGGTTTGTATCATGGCTCTGCCATTACTAACTTCCAAAAGTAGATAAAATGTTTGGTTGAGAACCTAGCACAAAGTAAACATTCAGTAAATGATAGATGTTATTATTATTGTTGTATTCTCTCTCTATATATACATTATTAGTATAATATATTATATTATATATTATATGTATAATATATTATATTATATATTATATATAATATATATATTAGTATAATATATATTATAGTATATATATATATATATATATATATATATATATATATATATATAGAGAGAGAGAGAGAGAGAGAGAGAGAGAATACAACTTTGTCTTCCTGAGTCTCTGTTCTCTCTCCTCTTGGAGCAGTATCTAGCTAACCATCTCATTAAAAAACACAGAACATTGTTCTGAGTCTGAGACACAGATTTTAACTGTGAGCCATGATAAGTCTTGTGGTCTGATGTCCTGCAAATTTTCTGTTTTCTCTTTTCTGGTTTCAAATGATGTTGTTTGCAAAAAACAACAACAACAACAACAACAAAAACACTAGTTTGTTGCAGAGGTTTGTTTCTTTTTGAGGCAAAATGTTTTTAATTCCTTGGAATGTCTTCTACATAATGGATTATTCTAATGTCTCAGAGTATGGTACTGAGGTCAGTACAGTAATGCATCAGAAGAGAATGCTGAGTCACAACATAGGGAGACACTCTGTCAAAGAAAACCACCACAAAAATTACACCAAAGAGTAGTTGTAAAATGACTTACAGTATCAGAATGATTTTTCAAGTAACATATACTTCATTTGTTGACATATCATGGATACAAAAGCCATTCTCCTTTTACTCTGTTTCATGTCTTTCCCATTCTAATATTTTTCTGTTTTATTGTCTGCATGTGATCCATTTGTGGCCTTTAAAGAAGCAGGCAAAATATAAAATACACAGGATTCACTGGGTGCTGTATGTAAGTGATGAATCACTAAATTCTACTCCTGAGACTAATATTATACTATATGTTAACTGACTACAATTTAAATGAAAATTTGAAACAAAAAATAAATTAATAAAATAAAATAAATATATATGATTATTTCCCCCATCTCTTGGACATCGAGCTCACTAAACAGTGATATCTATCAGATTCTGACTATTTAACTGTTACTAAGTTGATCAGCTCCCAAATTATTTTTTATCATAGTTTCATTAAATAAAAATATTCATGAAGATACTCTGGATTTTTGCATATTTCAAGCAATTAGATAATACTTCTAAACTAGAAGGACATTATTAGGTAAGCAAAGAAAAACTTACTGTTTATACATAATACTGCCAAATTTCCATTATATTTGATAAGATTTTAACCTTTTGTATTTATATTCTGTACGGAATATAAATTTTTTAAAAAAATATTTTATTTATTTATTCATGAGAGACACAGAGAGGGAGGGAGAGATAGAGAGGCAGAGACACAGGCAGAGGGAGAAGCAGGCTCCATGAAGGCAGCCTTATGTGGGATTCGATCCCAGGTCTCCAGGATCACGCCCTGGGTGGAAGGCAGCACTAAACTGCTGAGCCACTGGGGCTGCCCAATACCCCATTTTTTAAAGATTTTATTTTTAAGTAATCTCTGTATCTAATGTGGGGCTCAGACTCACAACCCTAAGATGAAGAGTTGCATGCTCTACTGACTGAGCCAGGTGCCCCTTAGAATATTTCATTCTTGTCATTTTAACTTAATTACGTTTTTATATATAATCCATATTTAAAATAATATTTTATAGAAAATAAAATATATAGACTGTTAGATTTGGACAGAACAGCAAAAATTACTTTAACTTCAAATTTTTAGTCTAATATGACTACTATAAATTTTGTCACACTGACATAGAGGACCCTGTAACAATATATTTTTAATTCATACCAGTGGGAAATCCAAGGTCATCCTGATCATATAAAACAAATGTAAGAAACTGGAATTCTCTGTAAGAGAGAGAAGGAATCATGCACCACAGCATCCTTGTCTAGCTTATATACCACTCTGCTCTTCCACTCCTGAAATAGCTGAGTGCCTTAGAACTATTGATTGATCAAAAATACCTGATTATTTTCAGAAAGCAGCATGGCCCTAAAATAATGAAAAATCTATGTTATTCTGGGACTGTCCAGAAAACATTTGAACTAATTTTGGCAACATGATTTTGGATGACTTCTCATTTTAAAAATCAAGATATTACTTCTAAGGATGGAGATAATTGAATTAGTTCTTATCAGCTATGGTTAGGTATTAAGGTATAAAGCATTTCTTAGGTAGTTAGTACACCTTGCTTGCTAAATAATAAATAGAAGAGCAAGAGCACACAATGGCGGTATCTAGAGAGGTTTAAATCATGTTTCCTTTAGTACCTGTGGGGCATTCAGGGCATTCAGCTTCCATCTGGCAGCCTTTCTTCTCCTTGACTTTTAGTCCTTGTAAAACACAAAGCGGACACAGTAGTCAACAAAATCAATTTATGTCACTCAGTGAAGATCACAATTTTCCTAGGTTTATATGTAAATTGGAGTGCTACCAAACAGAATATTTGTGCAAAAATTGGAAGGATCTATATCCCTATGTGTGTTTGTGTGGGAGAAGTTTTATTTACATATACAACACAAACAGATATGCATACATGACACTATACTATATTAAAAGCGTAACTTCTTGATATTTTATGCATAGAAAATGCTCAGAGAGTTAGGGTCACAAGCATAAAATTTGGCCATTTTGAAGGTTAATCTTAACTTTTTCTTAGACTCTTCAATGGTTGAAAATGGCCTGGACAATCATAGGTGTTGTCATTTATTTAAGGAGAAACTTGTTTTATCTTTTACAAAGATATCTGCTGAGATACAGCTGGGAATAATTTAATTTTCAGTGATTTGAGGAAGAGCGGTGGCTTGAGTCTCTCTATTCCACTGCTTTTCTCATCTTGATTAGATCTTTTTGTGTGCAGCTTGTCTGAGACTAAACCAATCTGTCATTGACTATCTGGCTCCTGCAAACAACTTTGTAGAAAGCTAAAACTTTTGTTAGATGGTTTCTATTGTGAATTTTGCCAGAGATGCCTTGGTCTCTATTATTCTATTAAGCTTTTCCTCTTGTGCTTTTGAAATGAAAAATTAAACTATTATAGCCATGTGATAGTTACCAATTTCTGGGTCTGTATGTAGATATATACAACACTAAAGATAAAATTAAATCAGCTGCAAATTTTGAAATCTAAGTTCCATATTTTTTTTTTCTCAGCTCTTTAAAGTGTTTCATCTATACGTATTCCTATGTTCCTATACTACCCTACTATATTGGCTCTCACAGCAAACATTAAGTTTCTCAAATGTGCAAGTTATCCTCTTTATGCTCACTACTTTTTGATTATATTGATTATGCAGCTGTGTTACAAATCAGAAGAACAGTATTTGCTACCCCCTGAAAGGTGAAGGCTAATTGGGAGTGCTTCTGTGTCAAGATGTTTCTCGTTTAAAAACCTCAAAATGGAAAAAAAGACAGTAACATGTTCAAGATTTACCTACCACATAACTTTTCAATTCTACATGCTTTCTTTTTTTTTAAGATTCTGTCTTTGACCTTTAACACATTGTTTTTCCATAAATGAAAATATTCAAAACTTGGTTGTTGCATTTGTCATTGTTTCATTAACAATGTCTCATTTAAAACAAACAAACAAACAAACAAACAAACACCACCAACAACAAAGAACAATGCCTTATTCTGGAGACAAATATAGTCCCTAGTTCCAGGGCCAAGTGGTGTGGTCTCCACGCCAGTTCAGATCCTCTTAGATCAATATGCTAACATGGGATTAGATCTGGAAGAAATTTATTTGGGGAAAAAGTCTATGACAGAAGAAGGCAGAAACATCCAGAGTACATCTTTCATAGCACATTGCATGTCTGACTTCTTGGCAAGGTAAGAGAAAGAATGCAGGATTGGTAGGAAGAACCTGATTATAGTGCAGATCTAAGAAAGGTTCAGCCAGGCTGACCAGGAGGCTCAGGTAAAAGTTTCCTATGAGAGGACTCTCACAAGGATGGGGAAGAGTGGCCCATTACTAACCTCCTTGCTCCACTCTCTGCCTGGAAACAGCCTAGTGGAAGTGCAGTCTTGGGGTTAAATACAAGATGCATCCAAAGGTATGGCAGCTGGAGTTTGTCCATCAACTACATATCACAGTGGATTCTCTGGAGAAAAGATATTCATGGAGTGTCCCCATGACTGACTCCCTCTCATTGATATTTCCCATTTCCTTCTTTCCTCCAGATCCTTATCATAGTATTTCACAGTATTGTGGAAGACCAACTTGCATTCATAAATATTATATGACAATGTACCAATCTTCCTACTTTTGTACTTACCAAATGGTTTGAACTAGCATTTATGTAAAACAGATGCATTGTTCTCCTGTCACAGCAAATAGGAAGACAAGTGTACATTTTGATAACCTTAACTTAATATTCTGCTTTAGAATGTCATCTCAAGAAACTATCCAGTATGATTAAGGTGGAAGCAAATTTATATATATATTTTTTTGCCTCAGGAAGATCTTCAATATTCTTCTGGGTAACACAAAATAATTCCATTTAATAGTATATTTCACCTAATTATAATGGTATATATCTTGTACTTTATATCCTTGTAGAACCACTGACTTGAAGACATTTTGCTAAGCTTAATCATTTTTATAAATCTGGCCAAGGTTATTTTTATCATACTGAGGTAGAATAGCAATTCTTGTCCTCAAAATTTTCTATGCCAAGGTTATAATATAGGACTTGGAGCTTTAGTCAAGCCACTATGAGCAGTAAATATGCTTAAGACAATATTTTTGAGAGAAGTTACAGACCTGTTTCCAGAAAGTTGCACCTACAGGTAAGGGGTGACCCTATATCTAAGGCTAAAGTTTAGTTTTCTCAAGAAAATGTCAACTTTGAAATTTGTATATTTAGCTTATAAAGTACATAGTTTTTTAAAACTGTATGTCCATCCATAACTCAAATAATGAATTTTGGTAAGTATGAGAAAGCTCTATTTGCAATTGCTGGCTAACCACCTTCTGTTATTTGACAAATATCTAAATGGAAATAATCTAAAGGACATGTAACCATTCAGCTCTTAATCCAACTAAACTCTATTCTCATGTATTAATCACATGTGAACTGTTGTCATAAACATATTCAAAATCTCAGTGGTTTAATATATAGAGATTTTTCATTATAATTCTTTGGGGACTTGGGGGTAGCTTTTCTCCTGCACTATCATTCCATGACTGAGCTATTTCTCATGTACACTGGGACTCCAGGGGTCTCCACAGGAGCTGAGAAATGTCATCCAGTGGAGTGCCAAAGTCTTAGTGCATTAGGTCTGCTGTAACAAAATGCCATGAACTGAATAGTTTATAAACAATAGACATTTTTTTTTCAGTCACTGTTCTGGAGGCTAGAAGTCCAAAATCAAAGTGCCAGTATGACTGAGGTCTGGTGAGAGTCCTCTTCCTGGTTCATAGCTAGCACCTTCTCACTGTGTTCTCACAGGGTGAAAGCGGATAGGGATCCCTCTGGAGCCTCTAAGGGTACCAATTAAAGGCCCAGACAGCCTGGGTGGCTCAGTGGTTTAGCACTGCCTTCAGCGGAGGGTGTGATCCTGGAGACCTAGGATCGAGTCCCACATTGGGCTCCTGCATGGAGCCTGCTTCTCCCTCTGCCTGTGTCTCTGAGCCTCTCTCTCTCTCTCTCTCTCTCTCTCTCTCATGAATAAATAAATAAATAAAATCTTAAAAAAGAAAAGGAGGACCTAAAAAAAATAAATAAAAAAATAAAGGCCCAGAGATCCCACCTCCTAATGCTATCACAATGGGGTTTAGGATTCCAACATATGAATTTGGAGGGGGGGGGGATACATTCACACCATTATATCTGGGAAGATGCAAGCATTGCTAAGCAGTAGTTGTCTCCACAACATTTCATAGCAAATGAGTTCATCAAAATGTCTCATATTACTTCAGTTTTCAGAAAAAAAAAATTCACAGAGCTATGACTTCTCTTTCACACTTTTATGTAACTTTATTGTATGTAGAACACAGCTACAAAAATGTAGTTCTTAACCTTTCTGTATTCATTGTTGAAGATATTGGCAGTGTTTTTCAACTCAGTTTTCATATTGAACTGTGGTTCTATGTTTTATTGTGTTATACTTCAAATTATTTTTTAAAAGTAGAAACCCATTAAACAAATAAATGCTAGTGGTATCTTAGTTTGGGGAAACTCTGAATTTCGATTTTTGGTATGCGTATTTGGTTTCACTCTCTGTGAATCTATATAATAGGACAACCATTGAGGAATTTATTTAATATTTCAAGAAATTACATTAAATAGAGGAGAAATTAAACTTTGCAAGATTCTGAGAACAAGAGTTATATCTTAACTCATAGATGTTGTCGCTGCCTTACAACCAATGGGAGAAGCTAATGAGAAAGAAAACCTCTGCACAGTATTGTTAGGGGGAGCTGGAGAGGTATTTTTCATGGTCTCTAAAGTGAGACCCCAAAGTCCCTAGTGCTTTCGACCACTAATCATACTCTAATTATATATGTGTAGTAGGACAATGTGCAAAATAGCCTTCATGCTTCTCTCTCATCCATGATCGTTTCTACTAAAAAAAGGTGGCCTTAAAGTCCTTTGCAGCCAGAGTACACTTTAGAATCTAAACCTTTGACCTCCCTCTTCTTAGAGCATTTGTTTTAGAAAAGTTATCATTATAAATTCTTTCTCTGCTTCATTGAGATGCAAATATTTTATAACCCATGACTGTCTTTTTCAGGTCTCTAGGAGTCAGAAAAAATAGCACCTCTATCTCTGTGGGAGGGTAGAAGCTCACTTTGAGGGGCCTCAGTTAGTAAACACAGATGGCCTAGCACCCACTCACCCCTACCCTATTTCTTAAAAATTCTCCATCTTCTTTTTTTTTTTTTAGCAGAATTCAATCCAGACTGAGTTCTGCTTCAGAAATTCTCCCTTCCCTATTATAGCTTTGAATAAAGTCTTCCTTACCCGTTTAACTTTGTCCAGTGCAACTTTTGCTTTGACACTACTTTTGGTTATCTGTTCATTCAGTATTTCCCAGTATGTATATTAAATAAGATTGTTAGTTAATGTCTCTTTTGAAACAAAGGTTAATTTCACATATAGATCGAATTGATATTGTTCATAAAAGCACATTTGTCTCAAATAAAAGTATGTAGTGCTTTATTATTTTCTCTTGCCTGATGTTGCTACTTATCTATTTTCACAGATTTAAAAGACATTTATTGGTTTTACAGCCATATATTTAAACTGGAAGTTTAATGAATTTATTTTTCACTGAACTCACCATCAGTTTTTTAATTCTCTTGACAGTTTCTTTACTTTTCCTCTCCAGGCAATGATTACAAGTTATGTATAACAGGAAATGTTGTTTAGAGGTCACCTTTGAAGTTTACTTTTAATGGTTGAAACCAAAGCTGTCCTAAAAAAGTGAGGACTGAAAAAGGCAAAATTCGGTGAGGGATTAAAAGAAAGACAGTACAATGTATAGGCTAAAAAAAGACATTTTTATTTTCAGTATTCATTACAATTCTTGTTATATCTACCAAATTTGATAACATACATGCAATGTAGGAAAGGATTGTGTTAAAATTTGTAAAATAGAATTTAAAAACATTGAAAAATGAGGATAAAGCATTAAGCATCATCAAGTTATTTACCTGATTAGTGTTAAAAAAAGAAACCCACTGGAACAATATTTTTTTCTTGTTATTATTATATTTTTAAAAATTCTTTATTTGAATTCAATTTAGATAACATAAGTGAATTATCAGTTTCAGGAGGAGAGTTTAGTGATTCATCAGTTGCGTATAACACCCAGTGTTCATTGCATCACGTGTCCTCCTTCAAGCCCATGACCCAGTTATCCCATCTCTCCCATCCCCCTCCCCTCCAGCAACCCTCAGTTTCCTAGAGTTCAGTGTCTCTTATTGTTTGCCTCCCTCTCTATTTTCATCTTATTTTATTTTTCCTTCCCTTCCACTATGTTCATCTATTTTGTTTCTTAAATTGCACGTTAATTGATTTTTACCTCTCTTGGCCTTTGTCAGTCAGTTTTTCCATACTGCATATTGTAGAAGGAAAGAATGCTGTTTTCAAAGCCACAGAAAGCTGGCTGCCAAGGTATACCTATTCCAAAGACAGAAAATTTTAAAAAGCTTGGAAATTCTCAAAAATGAGCCAGTTACTGTTCCTGAATCTTTTGGTGGCCCCCAAAGAATTTCCCTGGCAGGCGACTTTCTTAGTATTTTTATTTAATAGATAACAGTTGTGACAACTGCAAATGCAAATTGACAAGCAGAGAACACACTGTAGACTTGAGTTTTTCTGGGGCTATCAAATCTCTTCTGGTCTTTTGGTTATGCAGATTTATTTGTGCAAGGAAATTGTTTGTGAATGAAGCCTGAGCTTTTTGCACATGCAAATTATCAAGTTCCCAGGTGCCAGCATTAACTAAGCATGAACACTTAATTGCTTACAATGTTAGAAACTTCAGACTGGGAACTCCATGGGGTGAAAGAGCATTTAATTTATAGCAAAGGGTAAAAATCATGACTCCCGTGACTTGTTTCTCATATAGCTAGTGGCCAGCAATTTTTAATTGGCAAAAAAATTTGTTTTGAAAGTTTAACTTGAGCCTTTTGTTATGTGCAGTCTACAGTGAAGAGGCCATCTTGTTATAACCATAGACTCTAGACTTGAGTTGTTTGCTTTCAGGTATTTTTTAGTACTCAAGGTGAAGTGGGATTTAAAACAATGTGAAGCAAAAAAATATATATATATAAATAAAAAGGAATGTGGTTATGAGATTATACTGAATCAAAATCGTGGATATTGAAAATGAAATTTAGCATTTGTGTTTGATGACTCGTTACATTCAAATATTTTTATGACTGGGAAACTAAATCTAGATGATTAACAGGATGTCTTGCATTTCTATTGAAATGTCAGTCCCTGATAATATTTGTTTCCTAAATTGATAACAAAACCAAATATTATTTTTCTTAAAGTTAAAATAAACTAAGTATAGGAAGGATGGAATGACTGTATTGCATTTATTTATCTTCTTGTCTAACATTAATTTGCATTTAATAGTAGAAGTAAAGAACTTTTCAGTGTGGAATTGTCCCTCCTAATTCAACATAACATTCATATCTTTTGTGTTGCTAAATTGTGGGTGGAATTGTCATGTGTCTTCTCTCTGTCTTGGAGAGTGAGCTGTAGAGTAGCATTATAGCTAAGTTTATCCATAAACGTAGAAACTTCATTCATTACCATCCAGCTGTGTTTGTTTAGCCAAGTGATAATAATGGATTGCATTGGAATGCAAAAACAATCGCCGTATGGATTGGCTAGGAAAACAGTAAGCTAGTAAAGGACACATTGGAATTCAATTTGAAGTTTTTAGCCTCAATTAAAATGGCTAGGAAGTAGCAGACCAAATGTATCATGCTGGGATGAAATAACTTAAACTGTTTCAAGTCTTTAAAGTGCATCAGAGTTCTGGCAAAACATAAGAAACAGAATATTCACAGTAATGGATTCTCAGATGCAGTATATTCATTCATTCATTCATTCACTCATTCATTCATTTGTTTTTGGACAAATGCTTATTGGACCTTTCCCATATCTCAGGCAGTGTGTTAGAACCTGAATATACATAACATTTTCACATCAGTATAATAATCTGTGGCAAAATATCAAGATACACCTCGTTTAAAATAGGTTTGTCCCAGGGCTGGTGGTCTGAGGTGAATTCTTTTTTTCTTAGAAAATTGCACAATTCAGAATTAACTGCAAAGTGCCCAGATTAATCAGGAACTTTTTTCATTGATTACTTTCACCTCATTACAATAATACCTTATATCATCAGATTGCCAATTAAACTTCCAAGCAGCAGTGAAGCAAATACTTTTTTGACACATCCATAGGAAAACTTTGGGAGCTCAAGTAAGGATTAATGGTATTAAGTATAGTATAATCTACTCTCATTATCCCAGGTTACTAATTAGTCAGAATAGACTGCCAGAAAATTTCTCTTTGAGTTAAGAAATACAGAGAATATGAATTTTTTTTCCTTAGGAACTAGGTGCAAGTAAGTAGCATTAAACCATTTACTTCTGCTTGCTTTGTATTACCCACACCTGCAAATAGCAAGGCACCTCTATCATTACACCTCTGTGAATAACTGTTATAGATCTATCTTTCCATTTCAGTGAAAATCTATATTGTCTACTCTTCTTTTCTATCATGGAAAAACATCATATTCCTAATGCATCAGGATAGGCTAACATGAAAACTTGTTCTCAAACTTGTGTGGCAAGATACAAGCAGAAGCCACCTCAGGGAAAGTTTGGCAATGACCTCACCTTTGTGGGTTTGCTTTGAGGTCTTTTGGGGCACTTTTAATTTTGATGCTGCATTTGATATGAAATGACATTTGCCTTGAGCTTTCTTCTGCTAATGCTGATGCCACTGGGGTTGTGTCCAGAGTGAATGGGGCATGACCTTTTGGGACAATATTTCCTTTAGAGGATGTTCAGTCCCAATCAAGCAAGTGAAAATAAAATACTGATATGAGTCAGAAGTGCCATAAGGAAGCAGTTTTTGGAGACATTTTAACAAATTTTATTCTCTTAGATTCTTCTGTTTTCAGGTTTTAATGTTACAAATGGATCTATGATTCTATTTTGAGAAATTTATACTGTGTATATGTATATATATATATACATACATTTATTAAGTTTTGAGCATCTGTCATATGTATACTCAAAATAGCTGTAGGCAGTTGCAAACATGCTCCATGAAGAAACCATAATCTCTTGGGTTTTTTGTTTTGTTTTGCTTTGTTTCTTGAGGGTGACTGAGAGACTGCACACACATGAGCCAGTGGGGGAAGAACAAGGGGGAGAGGGAGAGAGAGAGAGAATCCTAAGCAGGCCCAGTGTGCAGTCCAATCTGGCACTTGATCTCATAACCCTGAGGTGATGACCTGAGCTGAAATCAAGGGTCGGGCATTCAACCCATTGAGCCACCCAGATGTCCCTAATCTATATGTTTAAGTAAATCTGACAAGAAAACAAATTATACATCCCCTTACAGTGTTTCAAGCACTGTGGAAGGTAGAATTTGTACATAATCTTACTTGATTCAAAGTATTTTCAGGATGATGGAACTGATAGCATTGCAAATGAGCAAATAACAGTAGTAAAGAAAGAATCATGAAGATTCATAAATATTTATAAATTTGAGGGAAGTCTTAATTTAAAGTAAATACATTTTCATCTTTTATATAAATATATTTAAGAATTAAAGAACACAAATAAGTCATAGATGGCATATTGAGGGTTTCCAGTTTTCTTTGTTAAAGCAGCCACCTATATTGAAATATTTCATTTCTTATCAAGAACCAGATAGAAAAAATAATGACACCAAATAGAAATCACCTCAAATTTTTGTCTTGGGTATAACTAGAATGAGGTATAACTAGAATGATGAGATTATATGATCAAGTAAATACAGATGTAAGAAAGACTAGAATTGACTGTGGATGATACAGCACTGCTGAGTTTGAGGTGGAAATGTGGAGTGAAGAAGACAAAGGGATTCTGTTAGTAGAAAAACCCAGAAAACAACAAGGAGAGAGCTCACTGAAAGATAGAACTATTTAGAACCAGTTGGATGGTTGGCTACTCACAGAAAATAAATGAAAAAGGTAATATCTTGAAATGTTCAGAGCATAAACAATGATTGTATCACCAAGGTTGTAAGGATTCCCTTCTGGGGAAGGCATAGAAGCATCCTGGAAAGCAGTATCTCTTAAAAGTAGTATCTCTAATGAAGGACAGAAAAAACAAACAAACAAACAAACAAAAAACAACAAAAAAAACCAGTGGTCAATAATAATAAGGCTCTACTTAGCAATATAAAATCTAAGAATATAGGGTATCTGGGTGGCTTAGGGGTTGAGCGTCTACCTTTGGCTTAAGTCGTGATCTGCATTTGGGCTCTCCGCAAGGAGCCTGCTTCTCCCTCTGCCTATGTCTCTGCCTCTCTCTCTCTGTGTCACTCATGAATAAATAAATAAAATCTTTAAAAGATTCTAAGAATATATGATAGAATATAGAATTCACATATATATGGAAAATATATTTTTAAAACAGACCATACACAGTTACACCTACACACAAACACACACACAGAAGGGAACATATCATAAGGAAGGTGCTCTACACCCTAGCAACAGACCAATGAACCACTGAATCAAAAAAAAAATAAAATAAAATAAAGAAAACCAAAACCAAACTACTTTTTTGTGATTACTTGCAAGACTCTGCTGGTAGTGACTAGCTCAAGGAATTTCAAAATATTAAAAATCTATTAAGAAAAATAGCATTTAAATAATAGCTAGTAATACAATATGATATATTATAATGTAATGTGATATGATATGATATAATATAATATAGCATAATATGCAGTAGTCCCTTCTTATTTCATGGGATACCTAAAGCCACAGAGTATCAAATCTTATATAAAGTATGTTTTTCCCTATATATAGATACCTGTGATAAAGTTTATGTTAAGCACTGTAAGAGATTGACAATAATAACTAATAATAAAGTAGAATAATTATAACAACATACTCTAATAAAATTTACATAAATGTAGTCTCTCTGTCTCTTAAAATCTCGTGTTGTGTTATATTCATCTTCCTTTTTTGTGATGATGTGAGATGATAAAATGCCTGTGTGATGAGATGAAGGGAGGTGAATGACATGGCATTGTGACATGGCATGACAGCCTACTGTTAGGCTACTTTTGATCCTCTGATGATTCCTCAGAAGTAGGGTCATCTACTTCTGGATTGCAGCTGACCTTGGGTAACTGATATCACAGAAAGCAAAATCAGGGATAAGGGGAGAAGTACTGTAATGTAATATCTGGGAAATAAAAATGTTATTCAAATATATATTTATACTAGCCAAATAATATATATATGACATATATTTATATTATATATAAATTCATATAAATTTCTATACATTTTATATATTTATATAAATTTATATATAATATAAATATATATAATATATATTATTTGGATATACATGCATATATATGAAGATACATACAATCCATACTTCTGGATTGCAGTTGACCTTGGGTAACTGATATCACAGAAAGCAAAATCAGGGATAAGGGGAGAAGTACTGTAATGTAATATCTGGGAAATAAAAATATTATTCAAATATATATTTATACTATCCAAATAATATATATTATATATAATTTATATATAATATAAATTTATATATAAATGTATATAATATAAATATAAATATATAATATGTATATACTATTTGGATATATATGCATACATATGAATATACATATGCATGAAGAAAACAAAACAAAAAAACAATAACAAAAACAAAAGCAGCAAAAAATACTCTGGAAAAACTTTATGGTAGACAAAAGAAATCTGGAGAAAACAGGAGCAAAACAGAAAATGTAACATGAAATTCCAATATCATTAGAAAATAATGACACAAGTTACTGCAAATACAACAAAAAGGAAACATATCAGAAATACAAGATTTCAGAAAATCTGGCATAAACTAAGATATATTTGTTATGGCAAATGGCAAAACCCAGGGCATAATTTGAAGAAAAAATAAAATATCCTCAGAAATGAATACTAAATTCAAGGTACCCAAAAGAAAATGGATTTGACTAAAAGTACAAGAAGGGACATAGATGGTAGAAATGAGAAAAACTAAAAAGTGAAATTGATATAAAACAGTGATTGAAAAAGTTCAAGGAAAAGGCAAACCTATACCCACTTGCATGCTCTAGTCCACATGCTTCTCACTGGATGCAGATGAGAAAGGTGGTGGAGAGAGCAATAGAAAAGAGAGAAGAATCCTAAGAATGGAGGAGGGATTGTCTGTCCTGACAGGAGAAGCAGGAAGCACTGGCCACTCCTGCTTAGATGATTTTCTCAGGTGTCTTAAGCTTTCAGTGAGGGACAGGTGTGTTGCTGGGCAAAAGATTTGGGAGAAAACCCAACCAAGTGAAGAAGAAAGTCCAGGAGCCTAGGATCTCAGATAATTTTATGTGAGATATCTTACTGCAGAGGGGCAGAAAGCTCTACTACACAAGATGTGACACATTTATATAACCCAATATAGCTACCAGGGTAACGAGAAGCAGAGATACTGCATTTATAGGAAATTCCAACCAACAATAGCAAAATCAATGCTTTTTTGGAATAGACTTTATTTTTTAATTTATTTTTAATTTTTTAAAGTTTTATTTATTTGAGAAAGAAAGTGAGAGAGAGAGAGTGTGAAAGAGCACAGAAGTGAGGGGAAGGGGCAGAGGGAGAGGGAGACCCTCAAGCAGACTCCCTGTTGAGCTTGAGCCTGACCTGGGGTCAATCCCAAGACCCTGAGATCATGACCTGAGCCAAAACCAAGAATTGGCCATTTAACTGACTGAGCCATCCAGGCATCCCTAGATTTTATTTTTTAAGGCAGTTTTAGTTTCACAGTGAAATTGAACATAAAGAACAGAATTCCCATCTACCCTCTGGTTCCTACCCCTGCACAGTTACACCTCCACTAGCAACATCCCCCAACAGAGTGGTCCATTTGCTATTTATAAACCTGCATTGACATATCATTATTATCCAAAATGTATAGTTTCATTAGGGTTCACTTTTTGTGTTGTACATGCTATGGATTTTGACAAATGTGTAATGACAGATATCCACCACTGTAGGATCCTACAGAATGGTTTTACTGCTCTAGGATCCTCCATGCTCCTCTATTCATCCTTCTTTCTCTTCAATCCCTGGAAACCACTGATCTTTTTACTGTCACTGTAGTTTTGCCTTTTTCAGAAGGTCTTATAGTAGGAATCATAGTTTGTAGCCTTCTCAGATTGGCTTCTTCTTTTACTTAATAATATGCATTGACATTTCTTCCATGTCTTTCAACAGCTTTATAGCTCATTTCTTTTTAGCTTTGAATAATATTGCATTAACTGGATGTACCATAGTTTATCTATTCACCTGCTCAAAAAGACATCTTGGTTGCTTCCAAATTTTGACAATTGTGAATGAAGCTGCTATAAACAACCAAGTACAAGTTCTTTTGTGGACATAAAATTTCAGCTTATTTAAGTAAATACCAATGAGCACAATTGTTCCATTGTATCATAAAAGTATGTTTAGTTTTATAAGAAATTGCTGAACTAATTTTCGAAGTGGCTGTATCATTTTGCATTCCCACCAGCAATGAATGAGATTTCCTATTGCTCCATATCCTGCCCATTATTTGGTGTTCACCGTGTTTTTGATTTTGACCACTCTAAAGGGCGTATATTCTTATAGTATTATCTCATTGTTATAATTTGCAATTTCCTCATGGCATTTATATTGAACATCTTTCATATGCTCATTTCTTTGGCCAAGCATTTATTCAGATTTTTTTGTCCATTTTTAATTGGTTTGTCTGTTTTCTTATTGTGAATTTTTAAGAGTTCTTCATATATTTTGGATAACTGTTCTTCATTTTTATTAGATATCTTTTGAAAAGATTTTCTCATAATCTGTGGCTGATGTTCTCTTTCTTTTTACATTGTTTTTTGCAGAACAGAAGTTGTTAGTGTTAATTATGTCCAGTTTATCAATTATTTCTTTCATGAATCATGCCTTTGCTATTATATCTAAAAAGTAATTGCTATATCAAAGTCTCCTAAGTTTTCTTTTCTTTTATCTACTAGTGGTTTTGTAGTTTTATATTTTATTTTAGGTCTATGATTCACTTTGAGGTTTTTGGTTTGGGTGTTTGTTTGTTTGTTTGTTTTTGTCTGTGGATATCCAGTTCGAGCACCACTTGTTGAACAGAAAAAAAAATTCTAAAAACAAAGAAAATTAATATTTCTCCATTGTATTTCCTTTGCTCCTTTAGGCAGTATATACACATCAATAGATGATATGTACACATTCTTTTCCCATCCATGTGGAGCACTTAATAAGATAAAGCACATTCTGTTCCATCAAGCAAACAATGAGACAATTAAAAAAATTAAAAACATGCTATGCATTTTTTTACTACAATGTAATTATACTACTAATGAATAACTGGTAGCTAGAGAAAGCCCTCAAATATGTGAAAATTGCCCAACTTAAAAGCAATTCATTTTCAAAGAGGAAATCGAAAAAGAAACAAAAAATATTTTGAATTAAATGAAGTAGAAAACACAATATTTCACAATATCTAGTAAATGACTACACCAGCTGTTTTTACATAATTAAATGCTATAATGTAATACAATAGATCTTATTAAATTAAATGCTTATATTAGAAAAGAAGCCTAACTTTGACAATCTAAGCTTTCATCTTCACAAACTAAAAACAAAGCAAATTAAAAAAATAAAATAGAAAGAAAAACTAAAGGCTATAAAAAGAATAAAGTTCAAAACAAAACAATAAAAAAAGAAGTAAAATACATGCCTTTGCAAAAAGAAAATGTACAAACTTCTAGCAAGATTAAGAAAAAAGAGTGAAAAAAAGTCAATACTAGGAATGAAAGAGGAGAAATCACTACAGATAGTAACATTAACATAATAGTAAGGATATAGGGGATCCTGAGTGGCTCATCCAAGAGCATTTGGCTCTTGATTTTGGATTAGTTTGTGATCTCAGGGTCTTGGGGTCAAGTGCCCCTGCCTCCCCCTGGTTTAGGGATCTCTGGCTAAGTGAGGAGTGTGCTGAAGATTCTCTCTCTCCCTCTGCTCCTCCCCACTTCTCTCTCTCTCATTCTTTAAATCAATCAATCAATCTTTGAAATAATAGTAAGGATATATTATGAATGACTTTGTACCAATAAATTTGATGACTTAGATCAAATAACAAATACTTTACATGAGGTAAGGCTTACACAGGCTTACTCAAATGGAAATAGGAAATTGAAATATTTCTGTGTCTATTAAAATAATCAAATTTTTAGTTAAATATAAAATCACTTTTAAGAAAGAACACGGCATGCATGTCCAAATAGTTTCATTGGCAAATGTTGTCAATAATGTTATGAGGACATTATCACCATTCTACACAAACTCTACCTAGCTTAAATATATTAGGAATATTTGATAAATTAGTCTAACAAATAATTATTAAATTGATACTAAAACTGGACAGAGATATTGCACAATAAAGGAAGACTAATATCTTTCATGAATGCAGATATAAACACCCTCAACAAAATATTAGCAAATTGTATTAGACAACATATTAAAAAATAATACAACATGACCAAGTAGGGATTTTTCCAGGTAGGCAAATTTTGCCCAACATTTAAAAATTAGTCAGTGTGATTTATCCATAACATAGTGAAAAAGAAAATCATATAATGATCTTAAAGGGTGCTGAAATAGCATGTGACAATAGTCAGTGTCTAGTTATCTTAAAACTCTAAGAAACAAGCAGCTAAAATCTACAGCAAGTCTACTGTCCATAGAATAATTTCTTTTTCTTCCATTTCTAAATTGAGAAGTCAAGAGTGGTCATTCTCATCAGTCCTATTTGACATTTTCCCAGAGATGCTCACTAGGAAAATAAGGGAAGCCCAAAAAGGGTGACAGAATTATAAGATTGGAAAGCAAGACAAAAGTTGTTTATATTTGAAGATAGCAGAATCATCCATATAGAAAATCTCAATGAGCCACAGAAGGCTGCTATTTCTAATAAATGGATTTTTCAAAGTTGCAAAACACAGGTCAATAAAAATATCAATTGTATATCTATGTACTAAAAATGAGCAATTAGATGCTGATTTTAAAAACACCATTTTCATGGGATGCCTGAGTGGTTCAGTCAGTTAAGCATCAAGTTCTTGATTTTGGCTTGGGTCATGATCTCAGGGTCTTGGGATCAAGCATCACTCCTGGCTTGTACTCATCAAGGAGTCTGCTTGTCTCCCTCTCACTCAGCCCTCTTTCTGCTCACTCTCCTTCTCTCTTAAATAAGTAAATCTTCAAAAAAATAAAAATATAATTTACAATAGCAACAAAAATATAAAATACTTAGGTATAAATCTAACAAAATATATGTCAAATTTGTATTCTGAACACTATAAAAGATTACCGAAAGAAATCAAACAGAATATAAATACAAGGAAAGTTAACTTTTTCATGGAAGAGATGGTCAATGTCATTAAATACACCTTTTTCTCTGCATTGATTTATAAATTTTACAAAATCCCAATCAATCTCTCATTATTTTAAGATCTCAAAAACCTGATTCTATAACTTACATTGAAAAACAAAATAGCCAAAGCAAGCAACACAATTTTGGAAAAGAAGAACAAAGTTAAAAGACTCAAATTTTCAGAATTTAAGACTCTCTGGAAAGCTATAATAATTAAGATAATTTACCAATTCTTATGCTAATATCATCCAGAAACATCCTTATAGACACACCTCGATGTAATGTTTCATCTGCCCAGTCAAGATGACGTATAAGATTAATTATAACAAATTTTAAGCAGACAAAACCATATAATCATCACAAAGAGTTACTCAGGTAAAGAATGTAGGGAAGAGCTTTCCATGCATATGGACTAGTATACGCAAAGTTCATATTGAAAAAAGAATTACTAGTGTCAGAGAAAGATTTGTTTTTAATAGAGACCAGGTTAAAAGTGGCAGAAAAAGAAATATAAGAATATACATGGAAGGTCTCCTAGATACCATTAAGAATTTAGTCTATATCCTAAGAACAATGAGAATGCATTTTCAAAACATTTTGTTTTAATACGGGAGGTAAATTCAAATTTGCATTTTAAAAAGATTACTTTGATAGCATGGAGGGCAAGAGTGTTGTAGGCATTTCTATTTGGCAGCTGTTGCGGGAAGCCAAGGCAGGAAGTCATTTAGCTGCACACAACACAAATTCAGCTTCTAACCTTGTTATGCCTTCTACAGAGTTGGCAATGCTTTCCTGATTTTCTTTTTTGTATGCTTCCCAGATTATGATTACTATTCCCTCCACCTCTCCATCTTAGACTACCTTGGCTAAACACTGCTGAGACTTTGGCTTGGCATCAAGGATCCATTGCCTTAGTGTAATTATGCTCCTCGTGGGTAGTAGCCTGTCTGATCTCACAACCCCCCATGCAAGAAGGTCCTGGGAAAAACTGGGGAAAGCTGAGAGAGAAATTGGAAGATCTTCCTCTGACTATATTTGTTTTAAGTAGGCTCCACACCCAACCCAGAGCCCATTGAGGGGCTTAAACTCACAACCCTGAAATTGAGATATTAGCTGAGATCAAGAGATGGAGGCTTAACCTACTGAGCCATCCAGGTCCCCTCTCTGAATAATTTTAAATCATACTTCTGTGGCCTGACAGCTGCTTATGTAGTAGGATTAGTGCAGGGTAAGTTGGAGGACTAGAGGAGGTGTAGGTAGCTAATTAAATCATTTAACAAAATCAAATTCTGATGGAAAGATCACAAGAATTAACAGTTGGATATTCTCTATATCTCATCCCTGTCTTCCTTCTTTCTCTTCTTCCTTAATTCTCTTCTGTTCTTTCTGTATTTGTCTATTTCCCCTCTCCCACCCCCAGGATATTTGAGTTTGAATCCAGAGGCTCAGTGAGATATTTTTAATATGTTTATTATTCCATTTACCCATATTCTATTCTATTTAATCTTTGCTTGTCCTTCTCTAGCTTCTCTCCTTACACTTTCTCAACTAAAATGTAATCTCACTGTGAATAATTTGTTCTTTAAGGAATATATTGCATCACATTATTTGGAGATTTAGGTAAGATAACGTGATTCACATTGATGATGTCATTATTCTCAACAATGATTTCTGAATATCTATTCAGTAAGATCCTGTGCTGAGTATATAATTTGTAAGTGGTCACTTTTATAGGAAGGTTAGCCAATGAAATAACTAGAAAATCATTTCACTTAGATTTGATGAAGATTTATGTGGGGCATTTTATTTTTTATTTTTTATTTTTTATTTTTTTATTTTAAAGATTTTATTTATTCATTCATGAGACACACACACACACACAGAGAGAGAGAGAGAGAGAGAGAGAGAGGCAGAGACACAGGCAGAGGGAGAAGTAGGCTTCATGCAGGGAGCCTGATGTGGGACTTGATCCCGGGACCCCAGGATCAGGCCCTGGGCCGAAGGCAGGTGCTAAATCACTGAGCCACCCAGGGATCCCCTATGTGGGGCATTTTAATAACACAAAAAGTGATATGACCTGATGAGATAAATGAATTAATGTTCAGAACATATGGAAACAAAATAACTCTAGGTCACATCAACATCTATTTTTACACACACACACACACACACACACACACACACACACACATTGGTAATTTATCACATGCTACTATCTCTAACAATCTGATATTTGAGTAGTGATCAAATTTAAAATGGTGGGATTATCCAAAATCCCAAAATGCTCATCCTGAGAGCTAATGGCTTACACTCTTTCTGATACTATGGCACTGGTGTTCAGAGTTAACTGGCTGGTTCAGCACATTTGCTCATTCTCTTTGTCAGCCCTTGGGTTCTTTTATTCTACAAGTGGCATATTCCTATTTGAAATTATTCATTTTATCAGTGACTTCAGGTTGGTGATGTCAAAAAATGTTGTAGGAACACAACTTTTGAAATCATATTTTACCTTATGAATAACCAAACTATACTGTAGATTGGTTCAAGAACTTGATTCATCAGTAGTATATACAATGAATATTTATCTTTTACTTATTTTTATCTTTTGTTTATTTATAGTTCATCCATTGTTGCTACACAAAATGAGATCATCCTGCCAACCTCCCTAGATCTGTAGTCTAATACTAGTTTTTCTTTTTCCTAATAAAAGCAAAGAGCAGTTTGACAGAATAAAAATAGAAGGAAAGTGGAAGCCAGTTGTTCTACATTTTTCCTGAGCTATAAAATTAAAGATACAGTTTTTTAACGGCACATGGAAGAGTATACCATGAAGTGGATACTTGGTCCCCAAAAAGTTTTTTAATGCACAATATCAAATATTTATTTATTATTTTTGTTATGGTTTCTAGAATAACATTAACTGAACTATCATGTTATATAATCTAGTTCTTGCAGGACTCCTTAAGAAAATACTTTTGAAGGAATTGTAATTAAATATGTACATATGAGTTGGTTTGTTTTTACAGAAATTTCTTCTTTTCATATTTAAATAGAAATGATACATGCAAATTATGTATGATTAAAATGTGCTAAAATGGAGAATAAATATATCCCCTAAGGACACATACCTGCATATTTCAGAATGAAAGGACATTCCATTGGATAATACTGCACAAAAGGCTTTTTTTTTCCCAAAGGAAAAGAAAAAATATATTATGAGAAATTAAAGGAAAGTTAAATTATAAGCTTTGAGTCCCCAAATATGGTGATTTTGTTTGTTTCTGTCCTATTTTTCCCCCATTTGAAATAATCATATCCTATATATTGATGGCAGATATACACTCCCAACAGTAATACCACAGAAATGTGACATAATTTGTTTGTTTAGTATTTTTAAATATCTTAAGATGCCTATAATAGAAGTTCCATTTCTTGATTTTCAAAATGTCTAGAGGTCCTGTCTCTTGAGTTTCTAATCAATAGGATCTTTTTCTATGCCATAAAATGTGTTTGAAAACCTAAGAAGATTTCTATTTCAGTGTTACCATGTCTTTGGTTCTTCCGGTCTCTCCAGAATAGTGTCCTGCCTGGGAGTTGTTAAATTAATTAAACAATGCGGCTGTTAGACTGAGGTGGCTCTAGTGTCATGGTGGCTTACCTACAAAAACCAAAATCTAAGCCTGTAAATGCCACAAGGTTAGCAAATCAAGACACTAAGGACAACCAATCATAAACAGCCAACTAAGCTTTAAGCACCCATCAAATAATTCCTTCTTTGCTTCCACACTTCTCTTCGATAAGCTTTTCCCTGGCTCTGGTCTACTGAGTGCTACTAACAATTTTCAGTGTGGTGCTGCCTGATTCAAAATGATAAATACTCAAACTCTTACAGTTTTTAATATGCCTCCATTTCTCTTTTAACAGAGTGCAGGCTCTGGTGCTGGCTCGTCAGCATTAGGACCATGTAGTGTTATTACCAGGACAACCTCTGTAAGCCTCTTGGTGCTGTGAAAAAGCACCTTTGCTTCTGTCTGTGTTGGATGGTACTGTTTTCAATGTGCTTCACTCTCACTGTGCTTTCCACAGACCTGTAAATAACCGTAGCTCCAATTATCTTTATCCTCAGTTATCTACTCTAGTACTTAACTAGAGTGATCTGATATTTCAGTTTAGTTGGGCATCTCTAGTCCAACAAATCTTGTCTGAGGAGGTGAAATGAGCCTTGAGATAATTTTTTATTACATTTTTGTTGTTTCTTTTTGTTTTGCCCCTGTTAATAGAGCTAATAATAGCTGCCGAGTAGGATTCTTTTATAGTCAACTAGTATAGTGCCTTCTTTTTCATTTCTCTTCCTCTTGTATGGGAAATGTGCAAAGAAAACACCCTCAATCGTCAGCCCCTGAGAAAAATCAGAAATCAAAGTGAGATCTATAAGCAAGGGGGACCTCAGAAATCTACCCAGATAGTAAAAATTGTATGCCAACTCCACCTGGGTCAAAGCTCCACTTAGGGAACAGCATAATTTGCCTGGGGGAAAAAAAACATTAATGGTGAAATTGTCATGTGTTGTGTTGACAGACGATAACGTCATTACTCTCATGCCGTTGGTGAATATTGGCTGTTTGATATGTATTATGCTACCTATAATGGTTTCATATACCAACAAGTTGATAAGCATGATTCTCCAATGAGGTCTTTTCTTGTCCTGCCTCTGCTAACAATTTGTTCCTCTGTATATGGTCTTATTCTGGCAGCCTAACTGTTGTTTCTGCAAATGATGTACGGTAGAGACTAGAATATTTTTTTTTGACTAGAATATTTTTGTATAAAATCTACAATGACTTTTATTTGCATTCTATTCCTGCTTGTGTGGTACCTGTTCCCCCATCAGATATAATTACAATAGGCAGGCTTGGAATTTACACACCTGGAAAGGTCACTTGAGTTAGTTCCAAAGTATCACACCTTTACCTAATATCATTTCAGCACTGTCAAGAAGGCAAGCACCTATTGTGGTAGTTTAATTTATGCAGTTTGTATGATATTAGCACCCTTAGTTATTTTCCATGAGTGGTGTGAACATAAGCTTTTGAAACAATGACATGAATTAAGGTTACAGAACACTTTGGCTCTCGTGCCTGAAAGTTTATTATCAGAACCTGTTTGATGGTGACAGCTTGTCTCCCTCACTGGTGCTCGGTGCCCTGCATTTAAACAGTGGGGGCTTTAATCAAAGAGACACATTTCCTCCCTGTTAGAGCACTATAGTTTCACATCACAGTCACAGCTAGTGACATGCCGAAAGGTCTGTGCCCAACTATTTTTGACGTTAAACATCAATCATTTTTCCATCTGAGACTGAACATGCACTATTAATCACTGAGAGAAATCATGAATTTTGACAAAATGAATCAAATTAAGTTTTAAACAAATGTCATGCCAGGACTTTGTTTCAACCAAGATGTTTTGGTTGTTATATTTCACTGCTGTGTACATATGGGTGTTTTTGTGTTGTATAGACATGTGTACTTTAATTTGTGAACAAATATCCAATCACTTTGGGACACACAGTGACACACAGTGACAGACAGCGATTCATAAAACCAAAGCATGACTATACTTTCATTGTCTTTCATAGGAGAAGAGATTTTATTAAATAAAATTTAAATTGGAGGTGCTAATAAATACTCCAAGCAGAGTAGAAGAGCTAAAGATATTATAGAATAACATGTCCTACATATACTGTATGGTTGCTTCACCCCGAAGAGATGTAAAGTGGCAATTGGTCTAGTTCTTGCTTCATACTGATGAGGTACTTAGAAGAATTGCATTTATTCACAGGAGTTTTCATTTATGCGAAAATAAAAATGAAAATATAATTGGAATGTTGAGTTTGTATACTTGTGCTTGTAAAGATTAGGAGAGAGAAAATCTCATTTGTCTTTGTATGCGAGGGCACACTGCTCATTCTTTGTATGTCATCTACGAAAGGCCCAAAGGTAGTTGATAAGTGGCCTATTATATTCTTCACAGACAGAGTAATTTCTATTGACAACTGGGCAGCGAAAATGTTGTCATTGCCAATGCCATACCAAGGGGTTGCCTTAAAATGGGGCAATAGCATTATCCCGTGATAATTCTGTCTCAGTCCAGAAATGTATGCTTACTTGGTCAACATAGTGCAGAAGTTTCTATCCAGAAATACTTTTCATTTTTATGCAGGCCACTAAAAGACACTTCAAGGACACACATACATGGTGATAAATGTTCACCTTTAGTGAAATGTATAATGTATTTTGTAACTTTGGATTCCTATGGACACTGAGGGTCAGAGTGATTTTGATTTCGGACAATAGTTCTTGGCAACTGTAAAATATGGGTAGGAATCGCTGGGAACAACAAGTCATTTACAGGAGTGTTTAATTGCCTATTAATACTTACTTAATAACCTCTTCTTTTCTCTTTCAGCATCTGGCTATTAATATACAGAAGGTAGTAGGGAAAAGTGAAATAAAACTAAAATGAAGTAAATACTGAGTTCAGGATGAAGTACTTCAGCAGATATTTGTTTAACCTAAACTAATTATGTTAAAGAACAGTCAGTACCAAGCTTGCTGTTGTTTTTTTTTTTTATAATTAACATTTCCTAATAATTTTTGCATATTTATTAATGTTAACAAGAAAGCCTCGTCTTTCTACAAGATAATATATGTACTGCCACAAGAAAGCCTTATAGTTTTTCTACTAATACGATAGGAGATTTTATAAGAAAAATAAGCTCAAAGCACCTCACAATACACAGCCTAGTTAGTACTTTAGATAAATCAAACACTTTCCTTGAAGATGCATAGTGTTCCAGAAGTACTGTACACCTAACGCAACAGCTGGGACCAGATAATTGAGTTAGATGCCTGGTGGGCAATAAATCTAAGTTAGAGTCATCCAGGATTTATGCTCAGAATAAGGTAGAAAGCCAATCATAAAACAAAACTAAACCAAGAATAACAACCACAATATTCAAGGAAGGAAAATAAATGAGTGAGGGAAAATAGTATCTTTTTTTCTTGGACTTCTTAACTTCCTGGGTAAGAATTTGTGCTTGGCTATTTGTTTTCAAATCAGTATCACTGCTGATTCTGAGATTTCACTCAGAAATTAAGATTTCACTCTGCATTGGAGAGAAATCAAATCTCCCAGGATCCCCTCGCTGGGCATAGAACAGGTTAGAATGTCCCAACAATAGACAATTACAGAAGATTTGAGAGCAGAAGAGAGAGGGAGGTCATCACTTTCCAGATGCAGTATTGAACATGCATGGGCAGAGATGAGGTCCAAAATAGCTCCTGGGAGATTTTCTTGAGCATCACTGATGTATATGATGGAGATCAAAATAGAAGGTAGAGATTTCCAGAGATTGGTGAGACTGACAAGGGCTTCGGGGTGAGATGATCTTAGATTTTCAGCAATTGCTGGGTGAGATTTTTAAAACTTCCTGCTTTAGAGCACCAGGTTGATATCACTGGTGACAGCATCTCTGACCTCTGTCCCCCCAACCTCTCAATGGTCACATCAACCTCTAATTCTTTCTGCTAAAACTGCTCCCTTTTAAGTCCTCTATTTTGATGGATATTTTGTGCTACATACATTCTCTTTCCTTTAGTCAGAAGGTAGAAGTCTTGCTCCAATTCAGAATTATTTTTTGGAGACAAAGTCCGAACCAATTGACATTTACTTAGAGGAAGGAGGTCTTTTTTTTTTTTTTTTTTTTTTGCAATTTTCTACTCAACAAATCTTACTCGGTGTTTGTCATGCATCAAGCAAGTTTCTGGCAAGTGAGGAATATGTCAGTGGTTAAGTGATATCCAAACTCTCTGGCCTTATGGAGCTTCCACTCCAGTGGAGTTAGAATACATGGAGTGTGTTGTAGTGATCTTAGGAGAGAAGTGTAAGTGGGGAGTTCAATTAAGTGGGCAAGACTGTGTACAGAGAATCTGGTTAGGAGGGAATTGCAATAATCCAAGGTGAGAGATGACGGTGGATTGAACCAGAATGGCAAAAGTAGAATCATAAATTTCTTTGATTGTTGACTAATTCATTCATTCAAAACACATTGAGTGCTTGCCATGAGCAGGAACTACAGAGGGTCCTGAAGATAAGACAGAAAAAAATGATGCCTTACATTGTGGAATTTAATAAGAAACATGATAAATAAATAAACTATATATTACATTATGACATTATGTGTTATAGAAAAAAAGGCAAATCACAGTGTGTAAGAGAGAATGGAAATGCTGGGATATATGTGAACAGGGCCAGTTAAGGTGGTCACATTAGACTTCTTGTCCCTGAGACTTTATACTCTGTTGTCTAGAGCTCTTGTTTCCAGAGAGAGGAATGCTTCCACTAGGAAATGCAACAATAATCCCATTGAAGGGAAGTTAGAACTGTTATCCTGCCACTGTTGGACTCATGGCTCTAAATCAATAGACAAAGAAGGAAGTTCCATGTTGGCTGGGGTGACTAATCCTGACTACCAGGGGAAACTGGACTGATGCTCTCCCACAAAGGTGAGAAAGAGTTCCCTGAAGTACATTCTGTAGGGCATCTCTTGTTACCATGCCTTGTGAGTAAAGTCAACAGGAAATTATAACAATCTGATCCAGGTAGGATACTAATGGCCCACGGCTTTCAGGAATGCAGGTTTGTAGTATCTACAAGGTACTACCAGGTAAAAACAAAAACACAACTTTCTGAAGTGCTTGCTGAGAGTAAAGAGTATTTGGAATGGATAATGGAATAAGGTAGTTATAAGTACCAGCCACTACCACGTGATCATTTATAGAAATGAGAACTAAAACTGTCACCAGCATTTTTTCTTATTTTGTTCACCTTTGTTTTTCTTAATGGATAGATAGACACACAATATCCCTTTAGTAGGTAACAAAGATACATTGACTTTATATTATAGTATTTAAGTATTGTAACTTTATATTACAGCATTTAAGATATGGAATATCGGGGAGAAGAGTAGACATCACTGAAGGGCTTTATCTCCTCTTATGGGAAACAGTTTAGTGCATTTTTGGTTTGATATGGGATAGTTGTGTCACTTTAGGTAGAAATATGACTTACTGTTGCCTTTATTTGAAGATTAATTATGGTTTAAGAGATGGCTTATGGGTGCCAAGATAATTTACTGGTGGGCTTTGAGTACAGCAGATTGTCCCCCATAATGGGGGGGGTGGGTCTCATCACATCAGTGGAAGATCTGAATAGAAAAAAGACTGACCTCTTCTCAACAAGAGGGAATTCTCAAACAGATTGCCTTCTGACTTCATCCGCACCCTGTCCCTTCCTTTGGATTCTAACTACTACTATTTCCTGAGTGTGCAGCCCAGCTGCCTCCCTCATTATATTTTGGAGTCACCTGGTTTTTACAATCCTGGGAGCCAATTCCCTAAAATAAATCTCTTTACACACACACACACACACACATTCTATTTATTTTCCCTCTCTCTGGATAATTATGATTAATAGAGGGAATAAGGAAATGTGGCAGTAGCTGATGCATGAAGTGAAATCAAGAAAAAAATGTTTCAATATGGGAGAAATAACAGTATCTTCATGTGTTGATGTGAAAGGTCCTCTAGAAAGAGGAAATAGATGCAAAGAAGGAGAAAGCAGTAAGATGAGCTGTGGTGATGTCTCTGCGTGGATGTGAGGGAATGAGAAGATACACACCTTCAGGTGGATTTCCTTAGAGACATGGACAGGTCAGGATGATGACTGATGAATGGGAGGCTGGATATGTTGGTGACATAGTGGAAGTATTGGGAAATTGGTGACAAATGGTGGGATTCCACATGTATTTTGAAGGTAAACCCATAGAATTCAGGTGGGTGGAATTGCTATGAATACACAAAATTTTTGGTAAAGAAATTTATTACTTTGTCCTGGGCATTCTTTTTCTAGATAACTGATTAGAATGCACAACTTTATTATCTTGTATCATATTATATCATAAAGAATAGGATGTAAATGTTGCTTTTGAACAAATACATGGTGGCAGGTTTTTTTTAAGATTTTATTTATTCATGAGGGACATGGAGAGAAGGCAGAGACACAGGCAGAGGGAGAAGTGGCCTCCCTGTGGGGAGCCCAATGTGAGATTCAATTCCAGAACCTGGGATCACGCCCTGAGCTGAAGGCAGATGCTCAACCACTGAGCCACCCAGGTGTCCCAACAAATGTATGTTTTAAATCATCACCAAATAATTGACTAATACCAATTTAGCAATAAGAGTTAGAAGAAAATACTCATGTGTTAATATATTATCAGCTACAAATTTACAGATAAAATTTAGCGTTCATACAATATTATACATGTAGATATATTGTATATTTCATATACATTTTAGTGTATTTTGAATTAGGAAGTACTTTCTACTAATATGCTTCAGAATGCTTTTTGACAGTAGCCAGACCACAAAATTTGTTTGTGATTTTATTTTATTTATTCCATTTTATTTTTTACAGTTACATTTTTTATTGGCATATGTCATTACATTAGTTTCAAGGGTACAATGTGGTGATCTGATATTTGTATATATTGTATTATATATTATATATAATTATATTATATGTATTATGTATATGATTGCATTATATGTATTATGTATTGTGACAGTTAACATCTGTCACCATAATAGATACAATTTTTTCCTCCTGATGAGAACTTTTAAGGTTTAGTCTCTTAGCAAATTTTAATATGCAGTACGGTATTATTAACTATAGTCACCACGCCATACTCTACATCCTCAAGTCTTATTTATTGGTAACTGGAAGTTTGTGACTTTTTATGCCCTTCACCCCATCTACATCCCAACTTCTGGCTTTAATTTTAAATTAAATATTTTCTTTCTTTTTTTTCTCTTTCTTTTTTCCCCCTTGCTCGCTTTTATTTTCTTTTTTCTTTCTTCTTTCTCTCTCTTCCTCTTCTTTCCGTTTTCCTTCCTCTATCCCTTTTTAGAAATCATTTAGCAGATCCACATTAACAACTATTTATTAAGAATTCAGTATGTGCTCCACACCATAAGTACTTTAATTAAAGTTTTTGAAGTGTAGACAAGTTGCTGTCCCTGAAGGTTTCAGTCTTTATTAGGGAGACAAAATTAATGTTTATGGAACAATTAAAAGATGAGTATGAATGTTTAATTTTGTCAATGCAAGTAATAATGTCTCTAAGAAAGCGAAGTTTGGCAAAGGGAGAAACCTTTTTAGGCAAGGTTTCACGAAGAGGCTGGCACTTGAGGAGAGTAGTATCGTGTTAACATAGCTATGAAATTTAATATGTCGTCGCTACTGGCTACATTCTCTCGTAATATATTCTGTTCTCTTGTCCCCTATAATGTATGGTACAATCCTCATGGGGCTTTCTGTAAGCTGTATTCTTCACAGAGATGGAGGGAATTTTAAAATAGCTCTCTCTGAAGTTGTCTCCAGCAAAAAATTAGTTCAGATAGATGATGATCAAAGAAAGAAAAAAAATGAGGGAATTATCTAATTTCTGGCAAACAACATGTCCCCTTACAGTATATGCTTTTGAATTTTTCCTTTTTCTGTGTGTGTGTGTGTGTGTGTGTGAGAGAGAGAGAGAGAGAGAGAGAGAGACACCTGTATCTATAGGTTCCAATGCATAGTCATGTGAGTAACATTTAAGAATAATTGATTGTGGGCAAAAGGGTTTTTTCTTCTAAAAATGATTTAAAAGGAAAATTTAAGTGATACAAATCAGCCTTAATTTAACACTTTATGAAGAGGGCAATCTTTTCCCAAGTGTCCGGAGAACTGTAAAATAGGGCAGACTGCAGGAAACTTTTATAAGAAAAGTAGAAAATGAATGAGGGCTAAGGAAGCAAGTGCAGAGCCCAGGTGGCTTGGGATCTGGGGACCTGCTGACTGAATATGCTGCTTCTGGCCAAGTGGAGCCTTTACAGCCACATGGAAGTTACCGAAGTTTCTGTTTGCTGATGAGCCTTCCCAGGCAGAAGCAGCTCCATCTTGGGCCTAGCAATTTATTGCAACAAATCTGAATAAAGGTGAACATGCCATAAATAGATCTGATGAGTCATGGGATAAAAAGACTAAATGGGATTGGCACATGGAGATCATAGAGACATGCCTGGTGCTGCGATCAGACTCTACTTTCCTTCTTATAAGGAGCATTTGTATTTGCCAAGTAGAGTATTTTCTTAACAACTCTGCGAACTTGATATTTCTACTCGTCTTTTTCCTGTGTTGAAATGTGTTGTGTATCAAAACACGTATGCTTTGTCACGTTGTAACTTTTGCTGTGCGTTTAGTAGTTCAAACAAATGAAAATGCTTTGCTTTCCAACTACGGCTTTGATAAGAGAAACCAATGTAGAATGTGTTCAAAGAAAGCTAAATTTTACAGTAGGAAAAAACAAACAAACAAACAAAAAAAAGACAAAACTAGTTGTTCCATGCTATTCAAGTTTTACATTGATTAAAACCATCAGCTATGGGCAGCCCTGGTGGCGCAGTGGTTTAGCGCTGCCTGCAGCCTGGGGTGTGATTCTGGGGACCCTGGATCGAGTCCCACATCGGGCTCCCTGCATGGAGCCTGCTTCTCCCTCTGCCTGTTCCTCTGCCCCCATCTCTCTCTGTGTCTCTATGAATAAATAAATAAAATTAAAAAAAAAAACATCAGCTACTAAATGATGTTTATTATTAATCAAAATGGCTTTCTTCTCTCCACTTCCCTTATGGAACAGTGGATCTTGGATGGACTACAGAAGTGATCTAAAAATGCTGTACAATAAGAACCAGGCTTTGCTTTGCTGTGTTTTAGTTCTTACTTTTTATGTAGCTGCACACTCGGCTGCGAATGACCTGAATGCACCAGATCCTCTTTGAAAGTTATCACTGCCCTTTTTTTCTCCAGTGTGTTCTAGTAGTTATTGTTATTATTATTAGTGTCATCATAGGCACCATTCTACTTCCCAATTGCACAGTTAAATGACCCCTCCACATGCTACCCAGGCTGCCCCCCCCAATCCCATATTCTATAATTCGTAATACACAGACTTAATTAGACAGGATCATCTACTTAAAGATGGGATTCATTTCCAATGTTTTTTGGTAATTAAAGCAAAATTCAAAGGCTACTACTGTTAGATTTACACACCAAAGGTTATGTTGAAAACACAACGACAGCAGTGAAACCCAACCTAGGTGGCCTGATTCCATACATAAAAGACAAGTCTCCCGAAAAATATCTTCTCTGCAAAGCTGATGCCTGCAATCTCTTTAATGAGGACAGATAGTATTTTTTTTTAATCCAAAGAGAACAGATAGTATTTTATTTCACAAGACCAGTGGAAGCTAAAAATACAAGTACATCACTGAGGTAGCTCATTGATTTATATTTATTCTGTGCTGTAAATGACTAAGATCAAATCCTTTCTCACAAGGAAACTTTGTTACCAGGGAATTTTGATTCCGAAAAGGAACACAAGTGACTGCCCCGGAGGGAGGTGGTTCTTAAGCAAAAGAAGGCAAATCCACTCCCAGCAACATTCTGCTGGGGCCAGCTTGGTGGCAGCATTGCTTTCTTCTTCTTCTTCTCCTTTTTCCTTTACCTTTTTTCTTTTTTTTTTTTAATTGGGGCCTAATTGACCAATAACATATTAGTTTCAGGTGTACAATGTAATGATTCGAGATATGTGTACACTGGGAGATAATCCCCACAGTAAGTCTCCCTACAATCCAGCACCAAAGAAGTTTACAATTTTCTTTTTCTTCTGATGAGAACATTTAGGATTTAGTCTTTCGGCTACTTTCAAGTATGCACCACAGTATCGTTGACTACAGTTCCCAAGCTGTACATTACCTTCATGGCTTGTATATTTTATTCCTGGAAGTTTCTCCCTTTTGACTCCCTCCCCTCTAGCAACCACCATTCTGTTTTGTTCAGAACAAAAGAGAATGTTTGCTTTGTTTGCTCATTTGCTTTTTAGTTTCCACATTTCTGAAATATCCTACAGTATTTGTCTTTCTGCTTGACTTATTTCATTACTGCTATCATAAGCATCCTGAAGAAGTAAGCTCTAGTGCCTTTTGAAACTGAGGAGGCAAAATGCTCATGAAAGGACCATATTCCCACTTTCCATTCTCACTGTTAAATATCTATGACCACTTCTGCCAAGCAGCTGAAGTATTGTTTTCTTGGTCACAGAAAGGAGAAAAGAGGTGGGAGCTGCTCACATGTCTTCTAATTCCTCCTTTTCCTTTATCCAGCTTAAAAATAACTAAAAAGTTCATAATCAAGAACATTGATAGATATTATCCAAGTATTCAAAAGGAAAATATACAAATGGGATTCTATGCCCTACAAACATAAAATTTTGCCTTGGAATGTGAATTTTTGATTCAGGATCTAAAACCAACCAACCAACGAACAAGCCCCCAAATACTGTACATTAGTTGTGATTATATATAAGGGTGAATTGTTTATTTAATTTTATTTAAAGAGTACTTACCAAAATTTTTTTTCTCCTACTTCAGTACTACTTTATCAAATATACTGCTGCTGAGGGTTCTACCTAGAAGGGTTCTACTGTCTTACAATGACAAAACCAGGTAGAAGGACTTGATAATATTTTATAAATAGTAAATATTATCATTATTTCTCTCACTGGCTAGGAAATAAATCAAAGAAACAAAATTCCTATCACTTCCAGTTACTCTTTAACATCTATATTATTTTGTCTTAATTTTAAACTTTCTTCTCTTGGTCACATGTAAAGAGCTCCTAATAATTTAACGACTTGATAAACATCTGAGGGTAGGAATTCAGTCTTTTATATCTTAACAAAATTCCTTGAGGTATCCCGGCAAGTAGAACAGAGAACCAGAGCCATCTATCCCACACTTGGTCTGGGTGCTGGCAACCTAAACCAAAACCTTACAATCTACTTCATCCTGACTTTGTTATTTCCATCTTCATTCATTTATTCATCCTTCCAGAACTGTCCTGCAGAAGCAACTGATTTGATTGTTTGTTACTGGAACTTTTTGCCAGCTTCCACAACTTTTCAGTGGAAAACATCAACAGATAGTTTGTACTCTAAAATTATTTGAACCCCTGGCCAAAATTCTAACCTTACCATTGTCACAAATCCTGGGTTATTGAATCAGAATTCTTATCCAACCTTAATCAAGTTCCAGCAATGAAAGATGCATTTTATTTTTTATTTTAAAAGATTTTGTTTATTTATTTTAGAGAGAGAGAAAGATTAGAGAGAAAGAGACAGAGTACTCGAACAGGGTGGGGGTGAGGGGAAAGATTGAGAATCTGAAGCAGACTACACTGAGCACAGAACCCAACTCAGGGCTCAACCCCAAGATCCTGAAAATCAAGAGTCGGCTGTTTAAACAAATGAGCTACCCGGGTGCCCCCAAAAATGCACTTTAAACACATCCAAATCTCAATAGCTCTCACTTCCTTTCTCCAATCTGATACTGTCTTTGTTGTGGAAAGAGAGAAACTCAGCTTTGTCTCATCCACAGGTTGTGTTGGTGATGAACACCTGGAAAACAGTGTGAGCAAAGGCATGAAAGTGGAAACACATATGATGTTTAGAAGATGGCAGGTGGCATATTTTGACAAAGATTTAAATTGTCTGGAAATAGTTACAGAGTGTTGAGAAGCAAAGGTGAGATCATAATGACAAGAATCTTAAAGCTTGTATTAGTTTTAGACCAATAGTTTCTCACTAAACTATGCCAGCACTTTGGGATGTTTTGATAAAGTGGTATGTGTGATGAAACTAATGTGTAATTATATCAAATAAATTTTAGAATAATTTACTTTTCAAAAAAATAGTAAAAGCAGCTTTAAAGTTTTCCATCTTATTTTGATTGTCCCCTGCCTTCTTTAATGGGTCTGAGCTAGTAATTTAATCATTACTAAATGATTTATTACTAAAGTAATTTAATCATTTTCCCAAGAAAGGCTGTTGGGGTAGACAGGACAGAGCAAAAGCCAAAAGTTTTTTTTTACGCAGAAATGTGACAAAATCTGTATCAAGATGGTAAGCAAAACTTTAATTTTTATCATACTATATTAAAAAAGAATACTGATATTCTAGAATTGTGTGCCTGTGGACAGAAACATAAAGCAAATCACAATCAGTTTCCAGCCTGAAAATTCCTGGTAGAGTGTTTGATTCTACTGCGATGAACAAACAAATAAATAAGTAAAAAGCCTTGCTTGTGCATGGTGACATGCTAGTCATAATATAAGGAGAATTTTTAGATAAACGTTTATTCTTTAAGTGCTTCCAATGCCTCTGGGAGTCATTGCTCATGATTTGAGGAGAAGAAACCGCTGCAAGTGCTCTGTCTCTCTCTCCTCTTACTTACTAAAAAGGACAATGTCAGATAGTAGCAACTGCCTTGACACTTAATCCCATATCTTTATGATGTATCACCAGGTCTCTGTCTATACTGGGAATTTTTAATCAAAATAATTCAAACAATCAAGTACAGGAGAGTTAAGACTGCTTATATGCGGTCCACCTTTTTGTTCTATGCACTTGGCATGGCACCAGGTACATAATAATTTCCAATTAAAATATTACATACATATCAAGGGAGAGTATAGAATAAAGGCATTAAATCTCTACCAGAATATGTTGTTGACATGATGATAACAACAACAAAGAATCTGACGTGGGTAGAATTGCTTCTCTTCTTTTAGGACATGTCTCTTGCCTATAGCCCTAACATTGTATTTGGATGCCTAAGTCTTTATAAGTTTTTATATTCTGTCTTGGTCTGACTGAGATGCCATAACAAAATGCTATAGAGTAGGTAGCTTAAAAATAACAAAAATTGGGCAGCCCGGGTTTCTCAGTAGTTTAGCGCCACCTGCAGCCCAGGGTGTGATCCTGGAGACCCGGGATTGAGTCCCACGTTGGGTTCCCTGCATGGAACCTGCTTCTCTCTCTGCCTGTGTCTCTGCCTCTCTCTGTTTCTCATGAATAAATAAATTAAATCTTTTAAAAAATTAACAGAAATTTATTTCTTACATTTCTGGGGTCTAGAAAGTTGACCAAGGTGCCAGTAGGTTTGGTATTTGGTGAAAACTGGCTTCGTGGTAAACAGATCTTTTCACTTAGTAGAAGGGGAAGCTCTCTGGGTTCTCTTTAATATGAGCACAAATCTCATTCATAAGAGTGGGCTTCTCCTTACCTAATTATCTCCCAAAGGCTCCACTTCCAAATAGTACCCCCATTGGGGATTAGGTTTCAGCATATGAATTGTGAGTGAGGACAAACATTCAGCCTGTAGCACTTTCCTTCCAAGTTAATTTCTACTTCAGGTCAAATGTGGTAAACTAACATTAGCTTCGACACTAACGTGTTAAAGATGGACAGTGACACTATCCCAGATTTGGGATACTGGTGTTTGATAAATCTGGTTAATCAATGCTATGATATACCCTCATACTTTGGAAGGAATGGTGCTGGAGGGGAAGACTTTTAAGGGTTTGGGTTATTTATGCAGATTTTGAACCTATAATTTCAGAATGTTATATAAAAAAAAAAGACTGTAACATGTAGGTGAGAAATTGCCAGATTGCATATGCTTTTCCCATTTAGCTCTTATTTGATGATACTGTTTTTCCTAACTTTAAAACAATAATCTTATATGATACAGGCATGATACACAAAAATATGCAAATATGTTTAAATAATTCATTATGACTCCATTTAGAAAAATATAACTTCCTTTAAGTAAGAGATTACAAAATTAAGAATAGTTTTGGATATTGCACTGAGCAATGAGAAGGATACAATAGATGAATTATTGCTTAGACAAGGTTAATATTTAAAATAATTTATAAATGAGTTAGCTGCGGTTTAATTCGGTGATGATTCTGTCTTCAAAATATTCCCCTTCATTGGATTCTGATGGATTTTTTTCCTACAAAGACAAATTAGATTCTACATCATCATTGAAGTGTTTGTCAATTGACCATGACAGAAATTCTCTTCCAACCAAGTCTTCCAGCAATTTCTTCTATATCACTATCACTGCATATATGTCCTTGTATATGTTCAAGGAATTTGGGTCTGTGCCTTATCTTTCCAATTCGATAGTATCTTCAAAAACAAGCCATATCTTGTTTATCTATATGCCTGTCAATTAAGTTTTCAATATATTTCCATTAAATTGAATCGGATACTAATAGCAAACTCATGTAATGCTAAGTGCTAGATGAAATTTTTATTGCAATGTACATATAATTTATTCCCTATAGCAAACCTGAGAGTTCTATAATAGGATTTGAACCTAAGCAATCTTTTCCTAGAGTGCATACTGTAAACACTATGCTTTCCTGCCAGTTGTATGACTAAAGAAATACATTCAGGAATTCACATAACTTTCAATTTTGTATTTAGTTTTCTTTCTTATTAATACGAATGAATATCATTGACATATGACATTGATATATGGCATACTTATTTACTTATATACATATTCACATGCATACACATATCTATATATGAAACCCTAATTACAAATAGATGTACAGGGGATCCCTGGGTGGTGCAGCGGTTTAGCGCCTGCCTTTGGCCTAGGGCGCGATCCTGGAGACCCGGGATCGAATCCCACGTCGGGCTCCCTGCATGGAGCCTGCTTCTCCCTCTGCCTATGTCTCTGCCTCTCTCTCTCTCTCTGTATGACTATCATAAACAAATTTTAAAAAAATTAAAAAAAAAACAAATAGATGTACAATGTAAAAAAAGATCAAAATAAGAAATGTTCTCATAGAAAGTTCAATGTTCTCTAATCCTACCTAGGAGCCATAATCACTGCTAATAGTTTGGGCTGTTTAAAAAGATTTTATTTATTTATGTGAGAGAGACAGATAGAGCAGGGGAGGAGAAGAGGGAGAGGGACACACTCAGCTCAGCACAGAGCATGATGTGTGGCTCCACCTCATGACCCTAAGATGACCTGAGCCAAAACCAAGAGTTGGATGCCTATCTGACTGAGCCAACCAAGCACTCCACCACTAATAGTTGAGTGAGTATTCCTCAAAACTCTGTAAACATATGCTGAACTTGAGGAGACATCCAAAAGAATGCTCATAGCAGCATTATTCAGAGTGATCAAACATAAATTCCATTTCCTTCAAATGTAAAAGGAATTAATACACTGAGATATGATCTTGATGGAATGCTGTTTCTGTCTTCATTTGGGTCTCCTGGTAAGGAGACTCTGAGAAGAGGAGCAGGTAACTTATTGGGAAGTTGATCCCAGAGAGTAATTGTTGAAGGCACGGGGACTGTGACAAGAGGAAGGAGGAAAAGTCAATAGGGTGCATTAATGAATAATTTTCCAGTGCGGGTAACTGGGGATCCTTCCTCCTGGAGACATTAGGGAACTATGTGCATTGGGTCAGAATTCAATCCTTAATATAGGCAGCCTGGCATCCATGAACACATTCTTTTGGCCTTAACAATGTGGAGAAGTCAAAGAGTGGCCAGTTTCAAATGATCATATCTTGTGTCCACCTAATTCACCCTTACCTCTTACCTGTCAAGTGTCCACCTGTTAATAAGTTTGCCTTGCATATCAAAAGGATTCAATAAATACATGAAAATGTGAGTGAACAAGTGAACACATTTAGTATACAATTTCACGATCAAAATTTTTTTTTTCTTGCTATGAAGGTAACCTCTAATCCATGCCTTGTGACTTCCTTTAGATATGTTGTAGCCAACGGCCCAGGACTCTCCACTTGAGTTGGGCCTTTAAAACCTGAGTGCATCTATGTAAACATAAGATTCTTTGAAATTTGAGCAACATGATAATTCTGACAAATAGGAGATCATTGAAACAGAACATGCCATTATGTTGTCATGAGAAACAAAGATATGAATGCCTCCCAGGTGAGTGCAGGGAGGATCGTTTGACGAAAGTCAGGCTTCATTGGCAATAGGTAAATAAATGAATCTCCTCTCTAGTCATCCCTCACTTAACTCATGAGTGATGAGAGAACACAAAAAGCAAATACCTTTTAGATTGCTTCTCAGTCTATCAGAGCATAATCTCTTTGATACTTCAATGTTTTATAATCTATATTTTGTCCTCTTTGATGTGTTCTTGTGATCTAGACACTGCTCCTGACTTATCGTCTTAGCCTTCCCTATAAATTGAGTTCACATTATTCCTCTTGGAAAGATATTCACCTATATCAAATGAACATTTCAATAAGATGTTCCCATTTCATTTTCAGCTGATTTAAACCAGCAGCTGGGCTCCAATTTGCAAGTTGAATCTGCCTGCTCTAAAATGCCACAGCTACAAACTAATACAAAATTTGCTGTCCTTAATTCTCCTAGGATTTGATAACTTGCAACAGGGGGTTGGGTAAAGGAACATTCATATTTATTTCTTGAAGGGCTGGGAAATTATCTTTCCTTAAAAATGGAGAACAATTTCAAGTGATGTGCATGCATGTATAAATTTAAACTGCATATGTACACCCAGAATAAAATCACACAAGGCAAGATGATTATGTTTTATAATTGAAGGTTTTGCATTGAATGTATTTCCCTACATCATATTTATGATATTTAAAATACCAAAATCCAGAAAGCCTGCATAAGTAGACAGTCATAAAAAGAATACATTTTTTAATATAGTAAAAAATGTAAACAGAAAAAAGCTTCTCAGCCATTTTTAATATTTTACATATTAACAGACACCTAAAGAATAATTTAAGTCACAAATCATTGTCCACATACTTTATTTTTTTCATTTAATGGTTCCAAATGTATTTTAAATGCTCATAATTGAATAAATAAATAAATGGAAGTTTTATAGTGAGATATTGTCAGTATGTACTGGAGTGTTAGTTATTTTCTTGTATGTAGTATTTCTATAATAAAGGAGTAAATTATTTTAAAAATAAAAAATTATAGGAGAAGATAGATCCACTTGTTTACCATCAGACATAGATTTCTTCATCATAAAATATTTTTTAACAGCTATCCATTGAACAAATTGTTAAGATTTTACTTTTTGTATAATTTCCTTATAGTTCTCTTTAGAGCAATACAACGTGTGATACCCTGTTTGGACCTATTTCTTTTGATGATTTCACTAGTCTATGGTTGTTACCCCCTTATCCAGAATGCAGCTTTGCTTTTTGTAGTTTCAGTTACCCAAGGTCAACTGCAGTCCAGAAACGGATAATCGTTCTGACATGTCATCAGAAGGTCATTAGTAGCCAAACCCCACAGTGGTCCATTCATCTCATTTCATCTCATCATGCAGGCATTTTATCACACTGTCATAGGAAGAAGGGTCAGTAGAGTACAATAAGATATTTTGAAAGAGATCATATTCAGGCAACTTTTGTTGGAGTATATTATTATAACTGCTCTATTTTGTTATTTTTGCTGTTAATGTCTCACTGTGCCTAATTAACCTTTATTATAGACATGTATTTACGCAAAAAAATATTCCAAAAAATGAGGTAGATAGGGTTTGGTACTAAAAGTGGTTTCACCCTGGTGGTCTTGGAAGGTTCACCCTGTGATAAGGGGGAACGATTACACATGTCGCTGACAACATGATAGACAACTTTAATAACAATACGTGACTCAGAAGAGACACCTCATTGCTGGTATTCACCATGCTGGGATCTGTTCTTAGTACCTGTCTGTTCTTAGTACCATGGTACTGGGTACTGCTGGTATTCATCAAGCCTGTCTGTTCTTAATACTGTGTCAACAAACGAACAAAATTGCAAATACCTTCACCCCCTCATCAGAACAGAAGAATGCGGGACACCTGAGTGGCTCAGTGGTTGAGTATATGACTTCAGCTCAGGGCATGATTCTGGGTCTGGATCCAGTCCCATGTCCGGCTCCCTGTGGGGAGTCTGCTTCTCCCTCTGCTTATGTCTCTGCTTCGCTCTGTGTGTCTCTCATGAATAAATAAATAAAATCTTAAAAAAAAAAACAGAAGAATGCAAGCAATCACCTCCTTGGAGCCTCTGCAAAGGTAGTTGAGATTGTACCTACTGGCATTGTTTTTTAACATAGCCTAGACTCAAATGGGGCAGTGCTTTGTGTTCTCACTCCTCTCTGGACCAAAGGACAGCTATGCATTAGAAAGTATTTAGCATGGCCTTGACCAATTTTCCTTTAATGAGGTCCCTGAGTAAATATCTGCACAACAGCAAAACCTACAATGACTTTGTAACTGAAATACAAAGAACAGAAATGCATATGAAGTATAGAGCTGAAACGATTATTTGATATTTTTTTAATTTTTTTTATTTTTTTTTATTCACTCATGATATTCACAGAGAGAGAGAGGCAAAGACACAGGCAGAGGGAGAAGCAGGCTCCATGCACCGGGAGCCCGATGTGGGATTCGATCCCGGGTCTCCAGGATCGCGCCCCGGGCCAAAGACAGGCGCCAAACCGCTGCGCCACCCAGGGATCCCCGATTATTTGATATTGACAAATGATCACATATTACATAACTTCTATATTATGTAATCACATGTAATTTATTTTATTTTTTAATTTAATTTAATTTTTTAATAAATTTATTTTTTATTGGTGTTCAATTTGCCAACATACAGAATAACACCCAGTGCTCATCCCGTCAAATGCCCCGCTCAGTGCCCACCACCCAGTCACCCCCACCCCCTGACCTCCTCCCCTTCCACCACCCCTAGTTCGTTTCCCAGAGTTAGGAGTCTTCCATGTTCTGTCTCCCTTTCTGATGTTTCCCACTTATTTTTTTCTCTTTTCCCCTTTATTCCCTTTCACTATTTTGTATATTCCCCAAATGAATGAGACCATATAATGTTTGTCCTTCTCCGATTGACTTATTTCACTCAGCATAATACCCTCCAGTTCCATCCACATTGAAGCAAATGGTGGGTATTTGTCGTTTCTAATGGCTGAGGAATATCCCATTGTATACATAAACCACATCTTCTTTATCCATTCATCTTTCGATGGGCACCGAGGCTCCTTCCATAGTTTGGCTATTGTGGACATGGCTGCTATAAACATCGGGGTGCAGGTGTTCTGGCGTTTCACTGCATCTGTATCTTTGGGGTAAATCCCTAGCAGTGCAATTGCTGGGTCCTAGGGTAGCTCTATTTTTAACTCTTTGAGGAACCTCCACACAGTTTTCCAGAGTGGCTGCACCAGTTCACATTCCCAACAGTGCAAGAGGGTTCCCTTTTCTCCGCATCCTCTCGAACATTTGTGGTTTCCTGTCTTGTTAATTTTCCCCATTCTCACTGATTCAGTCAACCTATAGGATGTTTCGATGAAAAATCAAGGAGAGTAAGGAAGATCAAGAGTAATCTAACAAGTGAAGATGATTTGCCTCCTTCTCTAAAAATTAAGCAAAAGATATGGAGAGAGGATTGAATGAGTTCAAATGGAAAACTATAACACATTTATTTTTAAAATAAGACTAAATCTGAAAAGTAAGAATACCCAAATATGGAACAAAACCACAACACATATGAAAATATGTCTTGAAAGAATGATGTGGCCAGCATTTTTCAAATGTAAGTATACATTCAAAGAAGCTTCTGCAGTTTATAATACACTATTTATCAAATATGTTGCTATTAATTGAAACTGGCTCATAGAACAATTTCTTTAACTGAAATGATAACCACTCTGTCTCAGGTGTACTGTGTGCCAGGTTGTCTTAGTTACTTCCTAGTTTTATAGTGGTTTCCTCCATTACTGTTGGGGTGTTTGAGGTATAATTACCCAGAAAATAAACAAGCAAACCAACCAACAAACAAAAATATGCACATCCAGAATTGAAGTTAAGTTCTTTTTGAAATTTACTTTGTCTCCTTAAGGAATAGACTAGCAGCCAATTAGAGTTTAGTTCCTGAACAACTTTAGTTTGGTTTAATGTTAGGAGGCTGTTTTTCATTTTGTTTACTTTGCTCCATATGCAAATTAATTTTGGTGGTTCCGTTTGACAAAACATTTTGCAAATGACAGTAAACATTTTGCAAACTGAGTATCATCCACACATCATGTGTTCTTTAACAAGAACAAAATAAGCATGCTCATTCAGTCATAATTATATTCAGTCAATCAGAAACATCACCTGCCATCTTTTTAGGGACAGTCCCAACAGGGAGTCTGACGAATCTTCACGCCTGCAGATTGCAGAATGCCAGCTTCCTCAATAAGACCAAGAACAATGACTTACACTTCTGGAACTATAAGATTTCCTATGTTACCTCGAGAACTCATCTTAATGCTTTCCAAATGACTTTAAGCAACGTTTAGAAAAATTCCTGAAAAGAAACTTAAGTAGACTCTTGGATTCGGTATCTATTGAAATCATTCCCAAATTTGATGGGATTTCGTATACTCAGTCCATATAAAAATATCTTCATAGCTGTTTGTTTCCCTCAGTGTCTCAACTTTTGAAGAAGAATTTGCTGCATAAGAAGATGCAAACAATCACTCATTGTTTAGTAAGTGAATTAGTAAGTGAAGACATTCTTATAAACAGATCCAAATAATGCTTTTGTTTTCTTCTTCAGGTTCAAAGGGTAAGGTTTTAAAGCACACCTCACAATTAGATAATTAGATAATGCAATTTTATTTTTCAAAAAAAAAAAAAAGCAAAAAAACAAAAACCAGATGACCTAAGAGTGATAATGTGGCAACCTACCTTGATTTCAGACTTCTGACCTGCTGAATTGTGAAAGAATAAATTTCTGTTGTTTTAAGCTACCAATTTTATTGTATTTACTACAGCAGCCCTAGGAAACTAATATAGGAGTCTAGCGAGAATGTTGATGAATTAGAAGAGCAGCAGAAACAATAGGATTGATTTATGAACATTTATGCCAAAATGTTTTGTTCCTAAATGTCTAAAATAATGTTAACAAATATTCTAATATTAATTAAGACAAGAATATGTCTGTATGCAAATACATTCACATATATACCTATATAGGTAATACCATTTCTTAAATTAATGCTTGTTCTAACTAACATGAGCACATTAGCCAAAAAGAAAAATGCTCATTGGGTTTCCTTGTATTATTTTATTAAGAACAGGAAGGGTGTGTGGGCCTTGAGGATCTGTGGGCATAAAAACTACTCAGTGAGATCCTGGCAGATCTCTTCTGTGTATGTCTCTGAATCTGTGAAACAAAACTCTTGGACAAAGTGAGCTCTAACATACTGTCTAACCAACTAATCACATGATTTCCTTACTAAACAAATATTAAAAGTTTTATTTCTCTGAGAACTCTGCATAATATTTTATTATGTGATAATGTAACAACCTATGACTATTTTCATTCCAATTTTCTAGAAGGAATGAAATACCACTGCCATTTTGAATGCATACTTCAATTGATCTGACAAACATTTACTATTTCATATATATTAAAATCACTCTTCCTTCTTGCAAAAATATTTGTAACACTGAGCCTGGTGTAGTGTTGAGGTGTCAATAGTGTTTGACTGTAACAGAATGCTTATGTAAACAATATTATGAAACAATGTATTTTATTTTTATTTATTTATTTATTTATTTTGAAACAATGTATTTTAAATTACATGTGATTACTTCTGAAAGAAATTGAGGAAGACACAAAGAGATGGAAAAATATTCCATGCTCATGGATTGGAAGAATTAATATTGTGAAAATGTCAATGTTACCCAGGGCAATTTACACATTCAATGCAATCCCTATCAAAATACCATGGACTTTCTTCAGAGAGTTGGAACAAATTATTTTAAGATTTGTATGGAATCAGAAAAGATCCCGAATAGCCAGGGGAATTTTAAAAAAGAAAACCATAGCTGGGGGCATCACAATGCCAGATTTCAGGTTGTACTACAAAGCTGTGGTCATCAAGACAGTGTGGTACTGGCACAAAAACAGACACGTAGATCAATGGAACAGAATAGAGAACCCAGAAGTGGACCCTGAACTTTATGGTCAACAAATATTCGACAAAGGAAGAAAGACTATCCACTGGAAGAAAGAGAGTCTCTTCAATAAATGGTGCTGGGAAAATTGGACATCCACATGCAGAAGAATGAAACTAGACCACTCTCTTGCACCAGACACAAAGATAAGCTCAAAATGGATGAAAGATCTAAATGTGAGACAAGATTCCATCAAAATCCTAAAGGAGAACACAGGCAACACCCTTTTTGAACTCGGCCACAGTAACTTTTTGCAAGATACATCCATGAAGGCAAAAGAAACAATAGCAAAAATGAACTATTAGGACTTCATCAAGATAAGAAGCTTTTGCACAGCAAAGGATACAGTCAACAAAACTCAAAGACGACCTACAGAATGGCAGAAGATATTTGCAAATGACGTATCAGATAAAGGGCTAGTTTCCAAGATCTATAAAGACTTATTAAACTCAACAACAAAGAACAAACAATCCAATCATGAAATGGGCAAAAGACATGAAGAGAAATCTCACAGAGGAAGACATAGACATGGCCAACAAGCACATGAGAAAATGCTCTGCATCACTTGCCATCAGGGAAATACAAATCAAAACCACCATGAGATCCCACCTCATGTGGGAAGGAGACAATGCTGAATATAAGCACTGAGAGAACCATAATGTAAGAGGAGATTGGAATCACTTTTACTTATGTGCTGTGGTTTTGGAATAAACTAGGATTTTCTAATGTTAGTTCTGTCAGGAGCTTGGTTACTTACATGTCAAATGATTCATGGTATAGCCCTCTCATACATAACATTGGCAGACTATAGTCATTTGCAGTCTTGAAACATTTGTGATTTTAAGAGGATAAGGGTGTTATGAATAGCTATTTTCATTGCAAGTATTATGTAGTAATATTATGGGTTTTTAACAAGGATTGAATGAAAAGATTTTTCTTCATTTGAGGAAAAACATCAAAACCAATATCTTGGGTGTGCTCTTCTACAACTGGAATCCTAAACTGAATAGTTGAGAAAGAGACTTCAAACAATTATGGGATCATTTCAAAAAATGAATGTTCTATTGGCTCTTTTCTTGGAGCAGATTTTCAAGAAAAAGAGAGCCTTTATTCTGTAAAGTTATTTTGTTAAAAGCAGGACAAAATGGGAAAAATGATAAGAGTTTCATGTGAAAATTCTTTTGCATCAAAGAAAATAATATTCAGATTATAGAAGAGTAAAGGAATGCTTGTCCTTTATGTCTGATATCATTGGTGACCCATGTGTGCCTAATATGGCCTCAGACAAATCTCTGTCCTGTAATGAAGAATTTGGAATGAAGTATGAGATAATAGAGATAACTAAATTAATACTTTATTAAGAACTTGATGATTGAAGTAGATCATAACAAACAATATTCAATTAGTCATTTTAATCTGATATGCTAATATTTTTTAAAATACTCAGGATCTTGTGATATTTTGAGTTTTTCAATCAGCATTTATAATTGCTGGCTTTTTATTGTTCTTATTTTTAATTGATAAAATACTATACTTAAAAATGAGTGGGCTAATAGAAACAAAACCAGAAGTTTTGTTTTGTTTCAGATTTTATTTAAATTCAAGTAAGTTCACATCTAGGGTATTATCAGTTTCAGGGGTAGAATTTAGTGATTCATCAGGTACATATAGCAACACCCAGGGCTCATTAATTACATCTTGTGCCCTCCTTAATGTCCATTACCCAGTCACCCCCTCCCCCACCCACATCCCCTCCAGTGACCCTCAGTTTCTTCTCTACAGTTAAGAGTTTCTTATGGTTAGAAATCAAAAGTTTTTGACAGAGCCATTGGGGTCTCCTTCCCAGTTCCCTCTTCCAACCTGTTTATGAAATCATGAAGATTTTTTGCTCACTCTGTGACTTTCCACCCAGCATGAAACCATACCTATGAAATACTAAGCTTATCTCAGGAGAAACTTAAAAACAGAAGCTTTAGAATAACTATCAGACATGGTAGTAAAAAGGGTTATTATTGTTCAGGGCAATGCATAGATGAATGAATTGAACTTTCAAGTACAAGAGTGAAAGAGTCTCAACTCCTTTGTCTAGTTTTCTCCTATGATGTTGGCAAGAAATCCTATGCTTGTCCTCTCTCCTCAGGCAAGAAACTGGAGGAGGCTTCTCTAGAAAAACTGAATGGCTCTTGAAAAGGCTTTGCTTTATTGCCTCATAACAGCCAAAACAAAACAAAACAAAACAAAACAAACAAAACAAAACAAAAAAACCAGAGCCTTGTCCATATGCACAGGACTTCCAATTTTTTAATGCTGTCTTCCTAAATAAAAATAGATGTCTATGGAATGTTAAATATCTGCAAAAAAAACCCCTCCAAAATGAAAGTAAAAGACAAAAAAACTGAAAGCACAAAACTCATAAGATACAGAAACAACACAAGATGTGGAGAGAAACATCCAAAATAATGATAAATAACATACTTAGGAGATAAGATTTCATATTCGTGAGCCTAAAAAAAAAGAATCCTAATATATGCATTATTATATTATCAGTTAATATATCAATAACCATAATTAATTAATCTATTATATATTAAAATGATTTTTTATTTGACTTATATATAAACTTAATAAGTGACATTCTATCCAGGAGTTTATTCTTAAAAGATTGATTTCATGGGATGGCAATAGATTTCAATGGAGGAGAAAATAGCCTAGTGAACAAATAAAGTTGGTAAAGGCTGCAGGTGAGAAAATTAACAGATGTCTATAATGAAAATTGTCTTAGTTATATTTCAAATGATTATATGAAAAATCAGTCCTCCAAAAGGTATAGTATATAGGGCTTGCCAAACTGTTTGGCAATAGAATGAACCATTTTGCACAGATTATCTAAAGGAAATAGGGTTCCTCAAAATAGGTCATGGGGAATGCTGACCTGTGCTTCATTTATTGAGTTATTTCACAATATAACCCACTTATTTAGTTTTTGTATGTAATATGAACAGTTGATTTAAGTCATGAAGTATCCACTTTTTAATGCAATATATTAAATTTTCATTTGTTTTTCCTTTGACTTATATCCCTAACTTTGCCATATTGTAAGTATCTTGTAGAATGAATGATTTAAATTATGCTTATTTTTTCACTAGCTTCAGAGTAAAGTGTTTACTAAAAGTAATAATGGAAAAAGAAATATAAAGGTAATATGTAAGATCAGAAATTTTCTGTGAATTGTTTTGTGTTCAGCTTCTATGATTTCATAGCCTTGGGGGGCAGTGTAATGTAAGCTGTCTCTGAATGACCCATCTATCTCTAAGTTGAAGATTCTAAGCATCTTAGTTATTTCTCAAGAATAGAATATCTGAATATAGAAAAATCTTAAAGTCATTCAAGATTAAGTGATATAAAGAAGAACCTAAACAAATACAGTCCATATAGACATCACACAAAAAACCCTGAAAATATAACTAATGTATTTCTGAAGTCAAAGTCATGCTAGATTTTATTTATTTATGTATTTATTTATTTACTTACTTATTTTATTTTTTTGCACGCTAGATTTTAATTATCAGAGAAGTAAATTGTGTTATTTTTTTCTTGAGTTAAGCTTTACATTAAGATGTAAAAACACTTCAGAATTTGAGAGTTGCTCCAGCTCAACTGTCTCTGTCACTTCATGCTCTGTGACTTGCCTATGCCTCCTCGTCCAAACCTTTTTGTTATCAAACTTGACCACCCTGCCATAAAGAGTATTACTTGGTTTGCCCAGCTGGGTAGTGACATTTAGGTCTCTTCAGAAAACAGATGACTTCTAAATTAACAGAGGCTGATTTTCTGTTAAGAAAAAAAAAAAAAAAGATCTTTTTGAAAAGTGTTTTCCATCACATTTTCTATCCCCACCCCCTACATCCTCTGTTGGCAGAGAGAGTGTATACCTTCATCAGAATCCCAAAATGTTAATCACAAATCTATGTTAAAAGTTTCCCATATGTATATATAAATTTATATTTTTGAGAAGAAAATGTTAAAATATGAATTTGCATAGAAATAGAAAATATAAACTATCCTTGCCTATAGAGGGATTGAAACACAAGACATGATAATTCATTGTTTAGACACAATATTATTTTGCCTTTGCATTGATTTTTATGTAATGACCTGCACTCACATAAAAAGAAAATTTTTATAAAAAATAAAGTAAGACAAAGGGTCTTAATTTATTTCTATCTCCAAGTCAAATAAAAATGAATATTTAGCAACATTTTTTAAGTAAAGAATGAAAGTGTCTCGCAGATTATTATTTTTATGATTCAACAAACATTTGTGTTCAACCTGCATAAATACAGAGGCATCCAATAGACACAACTATATTTACCAATTCCACAGTACTATGTACGTCAACATGTTCTATTTTGCCATTTACTTATGTGGCATCATCTTCAAAACATTTAAACATTATGATCTTGAAATTGTTCAATAAAGACAAATTTACACCCATTTAGTCTTGTCAGAGAATTTCTTATGATTGAAGACAGACATTATGACCTGGTACACCATTTCTTGGTACAAGGAAAATAATCAGAACACTATATCAATAGACACTGTTTTCAAAATACATGCATAATAGATATGATATAAATGTGTAGATGACCATGAGGATTGGTGACAAGATTGGAGAAGAAATTAAAAAGCATGAAAACTGTGGGGATGTGATACGAAGTTCTAAAATGCACAAACCTTACTTCAAAGCAGAAGTGCAAAGTAGAATCTAGTAATTCTCCTCAATATCAGAAAGCTTCTATGTCCTTCACATTGGTTCTTCTTCCACTATGGCGAAATTTCTGGGTTTTACCCATTCCGGCATTGCATAGGAGACACATGTCCTTATGCTGGCAATACAATCTTCAAATCAATGAACTGGCTTTATTTCCAGATCCATCATAAAACATATTCTGGTGGAACATATAATTATTGGAGTAATGTAAACAACACAAATAAATATTTTAAAAATCCCTACATGTTATTCTTTTGTCTTTGTTCTGATTTCTGGTGGAGATGAAATGCTATAAAGTATGAAGAAAACATTTTAAATTTAAATTGTGAATATTTGGAGGGCTCCTGGGTTGGCTCAGTTAGTCTAAGCCTTTGCTTGGACTCAGGACATGATCTCAGGATCCTGGGATGGAGCCCCATGTTTAGAATTCCCGCTCTGCAGGAAGTCTGCCTGTCTCTCTCTGCCCCTCTCCTGCTTGTGCTCACTCTTTCTTGAATAAATAAAATGTCTTAAAAATAAATAAATCAATTGTGAATATTTGATTTGGAAACTTAGGTTTAACATCGTAAGATTTATCGTGGTTCATCATATGTCTTTAACTGGATACACTTAAACTCATTTTCATAGACTTCTCATATTCTAATAAAACCACAATCTACACTTTCTAGTTAATAATTTTATTGAATATACATGTTTAAATATCATTGGAATTAAAACTAAACCTCAATTTCAGGAAGAATTTACTGTGTTTTAAAGTGGATTATATTTGATCCCCTTAGCTTTTTATTGACTTAGTAAAAAAGTGTTTTAAGCCCTTTTGACTTTTGAAAATATTTCCATTTTAATGTCTTTTGCTTCATAGCTAGAACTTAACTACATACAAAGCAGAATTAAATAAAAATGAACATGTAAAAACAGAACATAAATTTGGAAAGATTATGATGACTATAATTTATTATTTCTAGTTTAGTTTTAGAAGCCTACCTTCCTAGTTAGAGGAAGTAAAAATTTTCTTGTTTTATAAGTAGTAAGTATTAAAAAAAGCTATATTGCAAAGGATACAGATATTGAAATATCAGAAGGTGTTTCCTGACTATGTAAGATTGTATGAAGGTGTTTGAATTAGAAAATGGGTCTTTTTGGTCTTTTAACTCCTACAAAGTTTAACTATGTTTCATATAGTAAAAGAAAGATACATATTTTTAGGGGATCCCTGGGTGGTTCAGCGGTTTAGCACCTGCCTTTGGCTCAGGGTGTGATCCTGGAGACCCGGGACCGAGTTCTGGGCCCACATCGGGCTGCCTGTGGGGAGCCTGCTTCTCCTTCTGCTTGTGTCTCTGCCTCTCTCTCTCTCTCTCTCTCTCTCTCTCTCTCTGTGTCTTTCATGAATAAATAAATAAAATCTTAAAAAAGAGAGAGATACATATTTTTTGGGTTAAATATGTGAGTGAAAATTAACACTATTAGACAATGCTATGTGTTAGTGTTTCTTTTGTTTTGTTTTTTACCGCTGTTATTTCAAATTATGAGCCCACCTTCATGTAGTATTCTTACAGCGATAAAACAATGTTTATGTGATAATTTCAAAACACATGGAACATAAAACTCTAAGAAGAATTAAATATGGCATCCAAAAATTAGCCTTCACATGTTTTTGAAAAAAAAATTAATGAGATCAGACATTTTAAAATATAACTCTCTTGTCATTCCTTCTACATAATCTGTCTTTTTTAGTATTTTAAGTTTTATTCATTTTATTCATTTATGTTATATTTTCTGAACTCTATATTTAAAAGGTGTTAGAGTAATAAAAAAAACTAAATAGCATACACAATTATTGTAATGTATATTTTTATTTTATTTTTAAAATTTCCCTTTCAATACCCAAACATACCTGCTCATTTAAAATACTAACCTATACTATGTGGACAAAGTACAAAGCAAATGCAATATTTTTCAGGAAAATTTCATTTCAACTTATAAATCCTATAACTTTCTTAAATGTGTTTAACTTCAACAGTAGAGGTCCCTATCTATGTCACTTCAAGGTAAATTTTTGCTTTTGGTCCTTTCAACAATTTCCATAATGTTTGTCAATTTAATTAATTAATTATTATTTTTAAAAAAATTATTTATTTATTCATGACAGACACACACAGAGAGGCGGACACACAGGCAGAGGTAGAAGCAGGCTCCATATGGGGAGCCTGAGGCAGGACTTGATCCCAGGATCCCAGGATCATGCCCTGAGTTGAAGGCAGACACTCAACCACTGAACCACCCAGATGTCCCTATTTGTTAATTTTAAATGACCCATTTTGCTTTCTAGAGACTTCATCTTCATTTTCTTAGATACGATATTTATTTAAAACAAAAACTGTGACAATGGGTCATTGTAGTATTAATAACAAAAACATCATTTTCTTTTCAGATTTATACCTGTGGTTTTAGGGATGGATGTGATTTCTGTGACTTGCCTCATAGCATTTCTGTAACGACAGAAGTAAATATATACAGAGATGAAATAAGTTGGGCCATGATTAAAACAATAGTTGCAACTAGGTAATACATGCGTAAGGATGTATTACATATGTAAGGATGCCATACACTATTTTACTTTCATGTCAGAAATTCTTTGAAATAGTGTTTTAAAAATAGGATAGAATTTATACAATGCTATGCCTTACCACTCAATTCTTAAATTATGATTACCATAAAACCAGAGTATGATCATTTCTATTCTGAAACTAGAAAACTGAAACAAAAAAGCAATAGTGTTATATCCACCCTTGGGTGCACTTATATATGGTTATATCTATCTATCTCTCTATATATATATATATATGTATTTATATGTGCAATGTACGTTGGTTATTCATATATATGAATAATTATATGCGTACACATTTGTATATATAGATAAATTTACATATGCAATACGTGTGGATTTACATGAATGGTAGAGGCTTACAGATGTCCCCAAATGTCTGCCTTTCTCCATGGTAATAAGAGATTTAGCTAAGCTGTTGATGCTAAGTGTTGCTATGTAAATAGATTCCAGCTAATGGGATGTGAGTGAATATTTTAAATCCACATTCTTGGACACACTTACTGGGCTTGTACTCTTCAATGTGTGAGAGCTTAGTTTTTACTTCTTTTTCACTTCCCACGAGTCGAAATGCATAGGTGTAAATGTAGCCTTTCTCAACTATGTATAATAGGGAAACACTGTACACATGTTGAGCAAGGGTATGGAACGCTTGAGGTACTCAATACCACCCAGAAACCATGCCAACTTTGTGGTCGTTATTTTTTTTTTTAAGATTTTATTTATTTATTCATTCATGAAAGACACAGAGAGAGGCAGAGACACAGGCAGAGGGAGAAGCAGGCTCCATGCAGGGAGCCCGACGTGGGACTTGATCCCTGGACCCCAGGATCATGCCCTGGGCCAATGGCAGTTGCTAAACCACTGAGCTACCCAGGAATCCCCCATGCCAACTTTGAAAAAAAAATGGGATGCCTGGGTGGTTCAGCGGGTGAGCATCTGCCTTTGGCTAAGGTGGTGATCTGGGAATCCCCGGATGGAGTCCCACATCAGGCTCCCTGCATGGAGCCTGCTTCCCCCGCTGCTTATGTCTCTGCCTTTCTCTCTGTGTTTCCCATGAATAAATAAACAAATAAATCTTTAAAAAAAAGAGAAAGAAACCATGCCAACTTTGGACTATTGTAATATGGAAATAATCATCTTTCATGTTTAAATCACTGTATTCTTAAGTCTTTAATATAATAGTTTTTTTCTGTAACCTAATATCATGAGTATTTGATACTTAAGAAATGGAGAACTGTTATAACAATGGTCAGGAGTTAAGTGGCATAAAAAAAAGACATAGCTATAGTAAACTGGAAAATGTGCAATCATTTTTAGATCAGATTATGATATGCATACTCATTCAGTATATCACCCTTCTGAAAAATTCTTTATATAGTTTTGCCACTGAAAATTTCTTTCTGGTCATCCATCTCACCAGGATACCATTTAAAACTGTGTTTAAAAAAATTAAAAATAAAAAATTAAAAAAAATAAAAAATAAATAAAACTGTGTTTTAAGATGTCTTCTCTTGTCCATTTATGCCCACACTCTCTCTCTTGAGTTACCAGGGCATTTAATTTATCGTATAGTATCACACCATATTTACATATTCCAAAAATGCAGCATTATTTCTTCCCTTGGTTGATGAAACAATCAGTGTACATTTTAGTTTGAGTAACTAGTATTGGTGATATGCTAAGATTGGGGTTGGGAATGAAATATTCAAGCATATAGGTCGAAATATCTTATATACAAGAGCCATAGTACCTGATTTGAGAATTAATTTGATAAAGTTATCTGCCTTGCATATTTAATGCTTGAGAGTGGTGTTGTACATTACTCCCATGAGATATTCCTTGTGTTTTAACAGCTATTATCCATGATTTAGTCTACATGGGTAAATATTAGGAAGATGCAGACCACTATGCAATGGTATGAAGAAAAGACTCTAGATAAATATTAGAGCACAGCACTGACATTGAATTAGGTAAAACAAGCTTGCTCTTTCTTTTTCTGTTTATTTCTTAAAGATTTTATTTATTTATTTAACAGAGAGAGAGAGAGAGATATTGAACACAAGCAGGGGGAGCAGGAGAGGGCGAAGCAGACTCCCCTCTGAGCAGGGAGCCTGAAATGGGACTCTATCCCAGGACCCTGGAACTATTACCTGAGCTGAAGGCAGATGCTTAACCAACTGAGCCACTCAAATGCCCCCTAGTTCCCTCTTTCTAAAAGAAAAGAGCTGCACTGTCATATGTAGGAGCCACTGGTCACATTATTGACCACTTGAAATGTCATTAGTAGAGATAGAATTGAGCTCTAGTCTTAAATTACATGTCAGATTTCAGACTCAATATGAAAAAATAATGAAAAAAATTGTAATTATTCATATAAAATGATAATATTTGGGGTTAAATAACATATGTTGTTAAAATGAATTTTATCTTTTAATTTTATCTTTAAAAACTTTTTTTTACAATGTGGCTACTGAAAAATTTATAATTGCACACATAGCTTGCATTACATTTCTATTGGCCAGTGCTGCTCTACAGAATCTTCTTGTTTACCCTGTTAACAATTTGATAAAATGAAGCCATGTAATTATGCACTAAAGGTACTTATTTTGGAATTCTGGACTCTCATTTAACAGAAGAGGACTTTGTCTACTGGAAGGTAACTCAGTGAACCTTGAAGGTATATAAAAACATGTAATTTAAAATTAATTCCTGAATATTAAAATGAACTGTTTTTTTTTCTTGTGTTTACTTCACACTGGGTGAAGGAATATATCTCATGCATAATATAAAGTAATTCTTAAAATGCCACATACACATATGACCGGTCAAGCACCGCAGTGTTAATCAGGCAACATGTGAATATAGTGTTTATCCGATATGAACATGTAATTCCCACAGAGTGGACATGAAATAGCTGATCACTGGTCCAATGGCAGGGTACTTCAGAAGCTATTCAGTTGAAGGAAAGAGGTCTTGTCAGAAATCCCCTAGCTTCTGTGTTATGGGGAGCCTATTTTTGAGATTTTATTTATGAGGAAAGGGGTTCTCTTCCCCGACAAAATGACAAAGCTGAAATAAATCTCAAAGAAGAAGATTTCTCCTCTACTAGGTGTGGTCCTGGTTTACTTGTGGCTCAGAAACAATAAGGAAACCATTCCTGGGTTCTGGCCTAGCCAGCAGTTCTAGGAGGGTTGGCCTCAAAGCATGCACTCTTTCAGAAGCACAGATACTGTGGGCATGGTAGTGAGCTGAGAACACCCTGTAACAGCAGAAGGAGCAGCTGAGAATTCTCTGAGCTCAATATCTTAGAAGCTGGCCCTAGGCAGGGTCCCGTGTTGTTGCAAAAGAGAACCAGAGAACACCTAGCCCGCGATCCAGAAGAGCGTTTTGGGACCCGGACAGGAACGTGTCACCCAGCCACATGTTGCAGTGTCCCTCTCCGTGTCTAGTGAGGAGGAAAGAGACATTTACCCAGAGCCGTGATGTTCATTAATTATAGTATTCCATCCATCTGTCTCTTCTTCTTTTTCTATTTGGTAACTTTTAGAAAATGACATTCTGTTCTCATTACAGAGAGTAGATTTAGGCACTGTCAATGGATTTTTTTCTTTTCACTTTTTTTTTGTCTTGAGTTAAATAACCCCTTCAGCTCTTAAATATATGTTAGAATGCATCCAAATAAAGCTACGTATGTATAAATAGAAATGATATTTGAAAATTTCACATACTACATTTGCTGCCAAAATTATTATGTTCAGTGGATAGAAAATACATCAGCATACCTTACAAACTGTTTTCTGAAGGAGGCTATTCCCATCTGGGTAGACTACGCAAGACATCTACAATAAACCCTCACTTACCGAATAATGTCTGAAAATGAGGCATTAAACCATTGGAACAGGCTTCAGATCTTAAATTATATTTCTATATTGTCATTCGTTTGTTAAAGAATTAACGATAAAGTTGCAATGATTCATGTGAAATCCAAATGTTACTCAAGACATCACATTCCATCTAGGAAATGTAGAGAGTTGGAAAAACTTCCTTCTCTCCCCCACAACAATTAGGAAAGAAAAATTGACCAAACTGCAAATTAATAACTTCTCTTAAAACAATTCAGGGCAAGCAATCCAGCATCTGGGGAGAGATAAGTCCCTACCGGGGAAAGATCACAGCATGTGTATACCTGGGACGGATGCTTCTGGATGCTATCTAAGCCAATAAGGAGACTCAGCTAAGTATTTTTAGTGAATTGCAAATGACTAAGAGTGGGTGCTGTGAGAATGTCAACCTCGGGGGCTTCTGGCATAAGAAGGTTTGCCCACTCTTAAAGTCTTTTCCTCTCTGAAACCCACCAGTAATTTACAGGGAGGACTGGAGATGAATCTGAGGAGGCTTCCCTCCAGGTTCTGGCCCTCCAGGTTCTTCCCTCCAGATGGAGTAACAGCCACACTAAAACACCCTTCTCCGTGTGTCCTGTCTATCCTATGGATCAAAAAGCCTGATTATTCAGAGGAATGAACTAGAACACTGAGGACTTCTGGAAACTGAATAGAAAAGGGAACAGGAAGGAAAACAAACAAACAAACTCCATCTCTGAGGAAGGGGAAGAACTTGTAAAGCTATAGACCAAAGACCTGCCAATGACTGAGGCTTAATCAGAAAAGCAGAGATGGAGTCAGTGGGAAGAATTGGTCTCAGAGAAGCCCAAATACTCACCCCTGGAGCATCCTCAATCTTTGTATTATCTTGTCCTGGTGACCTTTGAGTGTTTATTTTTTATTTTTTTTTTAATTTTTTTGTTTTTTATTTATTTATGATAGGCACACAGTGAGAGAGAGAGAGGCAGAGACACAGGCAGAGGGAGAAGCAGGCTCCATACACCGGGAGCCCGACGTGGGATTCGATCCCGGGTCTCCAGGATCGCGCCCTGGGCCAAAGGCAGGCGCTAAACCGCTGCGCCACCCAGCGATCCCCCTTTGAGTGTTTAAATCTTCCTTCAGTTACACAAGATATTCCAGCATCATTCCACCAACTTACTTATTCTTTTTGCTATGTCTGACATTAGCCATTTCTTGCAGTGAACATGCTTATGATGGTATATCAATCTTTGATATTTCCCTGGTATAGTATGTTTTTTACCCATATTTTTCCGTTAGCTTTCTTTTTCCTTTAAAATTGCATCTTCTTGGTGTCCCTACTCTTGATTAGACTTCTTTTTCTTCTTTACCTTCTTTTCTCATTTCACATTTCCTTCCTGGGCAATTTGATACATTCCCAAGGCTTAAACTTCTGTGCAAAAATGAATTGATCGCTACCTATGTCTTAAGTTTCTGAAATTAGGAGCATTATTTCCATCTTCTTACTAAACCAGTTTTTCTTGAATATCTGGAAAAATCTCAGAGTATATAAAACAGCATTCATCACATTCTGTTAACTAATTCCTTGCCTTCCATATTAAATGAATTCCCATTTGCCTATTTTCCCAAGCCAGAAATCTGTAACTTTATCTTTGATTATCTTACTCCAATGAATTCTCCAATTCCCCAACATCAAACAACTCCCCAAGTTCGATCAATTTTCAGAAATGTTTTTATATTTATAGCTTTCTTCCATGACTGCCATCCTTGCACTTAATCTAGATATAACTGTTTCTCCTGGATTATTGCAGAAGCTTCCAATCTGCTTACCTTCTCTCTATTTTCTCTTCTAATGTCTTTCAACATAACATAGCTTGATGCTTGACTTTTTCTTTTAAAATGGCATCTTCGTGAGTTTCCTATTGCACTGTAACAAATGGCTACACATTCGGTGACTTTGAACAATGCAAATGTATTACTTATAGTTCTAGATATCTGATATTTTGGACTTCTGAGTCCAAAATTGGTGCCACTGGAGTGAAATCCAAGTCTCTTAGAGCTGTTTCATTCTATGTTTTTAGGGCAGAATCTGTTCCTTTGCCTTTTCTAGCTTCTGGGGCACCTGCATTCCTTGGACTGTGTTCCTCTCTTCCACCATCAAAACCACAAAATTTCTTCAAATCTCTCTGTTCTCTCCCTTTCCATGGTCACACTACTTTCTCTCATTTGTTCTCCTCCTTCCTTCTTATGAGAACCCTGGTAATTGCATTGAGCCCATGGGAACAATCCAAGATAATCTCTCCATCTCAAGACACTTGGTTTAATCATACCAGAAAACATCCACATGAAATAACATGTTCACAGGTTCTGATGATAAGGATGGAGACATCTGTAGGAAGGCATTACTCAGTTTGCATTAGCATTTACTAAATACCACACATAAACCTGTACTTGCTTACCTCTTCTGTGACTTTCACCAACATCCAAAAATTGTTACCAAATTTTTCAAGTGCAAAAATTCAGGAAGCTGGCATATTGTTTATTTTTTAAGCCACTCCAAGCTTTCCAATGTTAGTATTATAGATTGGTTTTACTAGTATATCTGCATGTATTTTTCATAATATTTCATATACCTACATGGTTATTTTTTCCTTTCAATGGCTACTCATACTTCAAAAATGGGTATAGTGGCCCATGAAATGCTCAGATGGCTAAGCATCTGACTCTTGTTTTCAATTTAGGTCCTGATCTCAGGGTCATGAAATTGAGCCCCTTGATGAGCTCTGCATCTGGCTCTGTGCTTAGCATGGAATCTGCTTGTTTCTTTCCTTCTGCTTCTCTCCCTCGTTCTCTCTCTCTCTCTTTTTCTCAAATAAATAAATAAATAAATAAAATCTTTTAAAAAATAGATATAGACATTCAAAAATATTTATTGTCAGCCACAGTTCTAAGTATTGGGGAGATGGTAGAAAATACAACATAAAATATATACAATAAACAATATAAATAAATACATCATATTACCTAAAATTAGTTAGAAGTATTATGAAAATAAAGTAGGATGAGGGATAGGGACTGAAGGCAGCAAAAGAGGCATTTTAACTTAGATGATCAGAAGACAGTCGAGTAATATCTTAAACGCGAGAAACGAGAGAAAGTCAGCCACACATACATTTGGAAGAAAATTAGCCCAGGGAAAAACGAAAGAAAATATTAAAGTCTTGATAATGTGTCTCCAAGTATCTTATAAAAGTACAGAATTGCTGGGGCATGATGAGGTATTATAAATAATAAGAGGAGATGGAATTGGACAACCAGATAGGTGGGCTCCCAGTCATGAAAAGTCTCATAGATCATGAACAATTACTGGGGTTTTGTCTGGGTTTAATCAGAAGCCATTGATATTTAAGTAGAAGAGTGACATAAACTTACATAGCTTTGGAAAAGATAATATAACTGCTTGGGGGAGACTAGAATAAAGAGGAGTAAGGTGGAGAAAAAGCTATCACAGTAAACCAGGTAAGACATGACTAGAAACCAAGAGAATCATCCACTGTACAGACTGAACATGTAACATGTAACAACATTATTCTAGCACTGGGGACAAGGGCAAAGGAGACCAGAGTATTTAGTACCTCCTTTCTAAATTGTGACATGAATCTCCTGAGCATAATTTGTTTTTTCACTCAAGTTTCCATTACTCTTGATATATATGTCTTGTCACATTTAATTGATCAAACTGGCACTTGTCTGTTTGCTTCCCAAATCAAACTTTGGTCTTCTCATGGGTAGGATTGTTTATTTTAAGTTCATCACATTTTCTACACTTCCTGTTTCCAAACCAAGCAAAAGTGAAGGCATATCTGAATTTTTCTATTTTTTTTTATTTTAAATAAGAAATGCAGACACTTTTAAATTCATTGTAATCATCACTGACAGTACAGAGTCAAATGATGGTTATAGCAAATAAAATTATAACAAAATTACATCCTTACTAGACCAAAGTAATTCAATTGGATAAGTAAAATTTGATATTTTACATCTATTGTCTTTGTATGTTAACATGGGAAGATAAAAAAATTACTAGGTCTCAGTGCATTTGTTGGAGGGAGGACGTTTATATAGCTTTATATAAAACCAGAATGGCTTAGGTTTCAGAAAAGTCAAACATATCTTGGTAAGCACCAAATTGTTTCAAATAATTTGTACCTTTGCCCCGAGTAAGTGGTGAATTCAGTATTTTAACTCAGTTGATTTAGCACTTTAAATGTAGTGTACAAAGTGTTTTTGCATTGATTTTATTATTTGTTACTCAATCTTTTAGCCTCTGATAATGTAGAAATTAATTTTTCTTTTACATGTATGCTAATTGAATGAGAAGACTGATTCAAATAAATCGTGAATTGGTAAAGAAAAAAAACATATTTGTCAGATTCTCACATTAAATGAATGGAATAAAGAATGAATCAGTAACTGTGAAAATATTGGAGGTTGGTCTAAAATTACATGTCTTGTCCACGTGGGAAAATTGACAATATTTTCAATTACTTTTCACAGCAAGAGTCCTTGAGCAAATCTATACCATTGAGTTCATATGCTAAGTTAGATGTTCTTGCTGCAAGATGATACAATGATTCAGAAAATATTGGTATCTGTCCTTCAAGAATAGTTATATAAAATTTATGCTTATTTTTGAGACTATTTAGTCATATCTTTTTATAATGTTCACAATGACATATTGCTCATTCATAAATTATTAATATCGTCACATTTCCTTTTTTTAAGATTTTATTTATTTATTCATGAGAGACACACAGAGAGAGAGAGAGGCAGAGACACAGACAGAGGGAGAAGCAGGCTTCATGCCGGGAGCCTGATGTGGGACTCGATCCCAGAACTCCAGGACAGGATCACGCCCTGGGTGGAAGGCAGGCGCTAAACCGCTGAGCCACCCAGGGATCCCCACATTTCCATACAGAATTACAGATAATATCATCAACTAGGTAAAATATTTTCATGGCTATCCCATAACAATGAATACAAGGGCTCTTAAATTGTGATATACAAATAAAGCCAGTCATTTGTATTTTTTTTCTGATTAAATATAAGTTTTATACTCAAGTGAAGTGATTCTGATAATTTCTTTGATAATAAGAGCTAATTGTACATATTTACACTGATATTTATTTAATCCGTTTTTTTCTTTTTTAAAAAAAATTGAGGTATAAATGACATGTAACGTTACATTAGTTTCAGTCGTACAATGTAATGATTCAATATTTGTACATATTGCAAAATGATCACCACAATGAGTCTAGTTAACAACTGTCTGCTTGAAGGACTTTCTTTTACGCTTCCTTTTTTAAAAAATATTTTATTTATTTATTAATGAGAGACACAGACAGAGAGGCAGAGACACGGGCAGAGGAATTAGCAAGCTTCACGCAGGGAGCCCAATGTGGAACTCCACTCCAGGATCCTGGGATCACATCCTGAGCCCAAGGCAGATGCTCACCTGCGGAGCCACCCAGGCATCCCTCTTTTATGTTTCCTGTGGTGTGAGTCTGCTGGTGATGAGTTCTTCTAGAATTGGTGTATCTTTAAACATCATTATTTTACTTTCATTGTTGAAACATACTTTCATTGGGCAGAGCCATAACAAGGGTCACAGAAGGTATTAAAAATACCTTAGCTACTGTTTGGTGCAATCTGCAGTAGATCCCTATTACCTGGCATGACCTCTCCAGTCTTGTGTGGGGCCAGACTTATGAATCTTTGAGTGTAACATCTACTTGTGCCATTCCCTTGTGATACAACATGGCTTTTAATTTAGTATCTTGATAGAGGGGAAGGGATAGTTTCAGAGGCTTCTACATAAATTCTCCTACTATAGTAACTCTTATCTTATTGTAAACAACCAAGAGCATCCATTTAAATTATGTACGTGGAATCTGAAGAAATGATTATGAGGTGTGTCCAGGTACACAGTGGACAAATTTTGCCATGATTCTGGGTTTAAATTCCAATTATTATTTGATCCATATATTAGCCCTATATCCAACAACCCTCAAAAGAATTTGGCAGCCTACTTCCCCAGTTGTACGGCTCCCACAGGAAATGATCATAGGTTTCTTGGAAGACAGGGAAGATAACACCTGTTTACTCTTTTTTTTATGGTGTTATAGGGCCTTCTAATGGGGATTGTACCTCTCCATCATATGGGATTAACTTAGATCTGGAAATGGACAAAGTGTTGGCTTCAGCACCTCCACTCTTAATCTCTTTTAATGATGTATTAAATACTTCAGCTGGCCATCAGTGTAGCTCATGGAGACAACAAGTACTATAAGTCATCTCCATAGATACCTGCTGGTCATATCCCTGACTGACATTCCAAACTTGTTTCCAGCTAACACCATTATACTTGCCTTGCTTCTGATGGTTAGGTGCTGCCAGCAGGCCTCTGCTCTTCTGGCACCTTATTTGTCCCTATTCCTGCTGGGGGAGACAGTAGGCCCAAAATGGAATCACTTGTACTAAACTACACATCAGCCAACCAAGATTTAGTACCTAACCTAACTGTACTTTCAACTCTCCAGGAATGTAATCTTTAACCAGTCAACATTAAATTACCAAGGCAGCACTAGTGAGATAATCTGCCCAACAGCCACCCCTACCTTTCCCCTTAGGAAGGTGATTTTGCCTGAAGCAATGCATTCTTTCCTTATAATTTTCTTTTTTTTGCCTGTTCACTTACCATTTTTAAAAACTTTTCCTTTTCTACAGCTTGGCAGGGCTTTTTTTCTGTTGTTAGTTGGGATGATGCCCAATTCATGAATTGCTGAATAAACCCAATTTCATCTTTAAGTTTACTTGGTTGAATTTTTGTCTTTTAATGCTAATGAACCAGTTATTACTGAGATTTTCTGTGATTCTAGAATGTCTCTTCCCATGGCATTTACTGCATCCTTGGTAACTGGAGGCTGCTCAGAGATCTCTCATAGAATGTGGTTCTAAGGTGGGTTTGATTCTATCACACCTATTTCTTGCAAGTCTTTTGATCCATTAAACTAGTCATGATAGTTTTGGCATCTATACTCTATTTATTATGAACCTCACTTTCATCACTTTTTCTATGCCTCCAGGAGTCAAGCATAATAGAATTGTCAACAGGGTTCTTGCCAGTGTTTAGATCCTGTATAATGTTTACAAGCTTTTCTACCCAATGTTATATTCCTCCCTTTCTTATTCTAACACCTACAGGATTCATCTTCAGGCATACTCACCACTGCATGTTTCTCAGAATCAGCACCTTTAACATATCATCTTTCTTCTCCATTTATAATCTTCACATATTCCAGGCACACTTAGACTACAATTTGATCCAAATTACTCAGTCACGGTCAGGAGGGGACAGGATAAACCCTGTGATGGAAAATCATTTTCTAATAAAGTAGCTTCCTAATTTGAATGCTCTTTTCTTTCAGAAAGAGGGTCTCTCTATTCCTACAAGGGAGGATGGACCATATTTGGAGATTCAGATGGTACAGGAGAAACTGAAGATTCAACATTTTCAAATGCATCTATCAGGATATCCTTCTACCAAACTGAAGGCCTCCCTCCTTCCCTGTCAATGATTGTTTGCCACTCTCAGACTTAAATGTTGTACCTGTTACTTGGCTGTGTCTGTTTTTGAACTGCAGGAGATGAGGATCTATTTAAATACTGTGAAGTCTCTCTCTCTCTCTCTCTCTCTCTCTCTCTCTCTCTCTCTCTCTCTTGCACTTTGCTTTAAATTGCAATCTGATTGTCTAAGGTTGTTATTTCTACTCTTCAATGAATCAGTCATGCTGAGAAATAGCCGTCCATTCTATAGTGGCTATTTCTTCCCATACTTCCCAAATTCCTGATACTGACAACTGTATCTGATCCCAGTTCCAACACCTTGGAATCACACTGCTATGGTTGCCAGAGATATGCATTACTCTACCTACCACCAGGATTGGGGTACTCCTTGCAATGAGCTGGCAAGTGATGCAGATCCTAGACCTTATCTGTTTCCTAGGAACACTTACAGCACCAAGTACCTTAGGTCAGCTTCTCTATAAACAGAGTGAAAAGATGGGAATTCCTGTTCAAGTGATTTACTGTGGGAGTACACTCCATGAGAAGGGAAATTACTCCATACAGTTAGTCCTGCCTTGAGACAAGGAGCTCGCATCTTCTATGCAAAGTCTACCCTGGATAGGGTGGGAAGGGTTCTCTGAGTGAGCTGGTCCCTTTGGCTGAAACAGATTCTCTGGGAAAAGAAGCAGCTGTGAATTTTTAACAGTTAACACTAACAGACTAAGGGATAGATGCTTTGCTGGTAAGGGAGAACTTGATGGGGCCCTACCAGCATCCACTTTCAGAAATGTAACACCATGAACATTCTGTGGTTCTTGGGGCTAATGTTTTTGCGGCATCACTTTCACTCAATAAATGTTCAGTGAGCACTTAAAATAGGATAGGCTCTGTCACTGGCCCTACCTTATGTACAAAGCAGAGTTCTCTATTCTTAAAGAATTTGACAGTGGAACAAAAGATTAAACTAGGTATTCTAGTTATAAAATATAAGGCAAGATGTGGAAATTGCCATAGGTCTAAAGTAAAGGGAGATTAGATCAAAGAAGCATTTATTTTACAGAAATACTTTAGTGAGTTCGTAATAGCAAGGGGTTTCTTGATATTGTGACATATAAGAAAATCTACTGCCCTTCATTGTGAAATTAATGGTTTTATGTTTTATTCAATTGAGTTCTACAATTATTTAGTGAACATCAGGCTCTGTGTTCATAGAGGTATACAGGATAAAACACAGTCTCTGACTTCATGAAGTTAGTGTCAACATTTTATTGCAAAAGTTATTTTTTTCTTCTTGATTTAATTGGAGTGATTAAGTAGTGATTTTTTAAAAAAATATTTTATTTATTCATGAGAGACACACACACAGAGAGAGAGAGAGGCAGAGACAGAGGCAGAGGAAGAAGCAGGCTCCCCATGAGAAGCCTTATGTGGGACTCGATCCCAGGACCCTGGGATCCCGATCTGAGCCAAAGGTAGATAGATGTTCAACCACTGAGCCACCCAGGTACCCAATAGCAGTTTTTTTTTTTAATTAGAGATTTTATTGCTGTTGTTGTTATTGTTTTTAACAAAGAATATCTTAGTTTCTAGAAAGGTAGTGAAGTTTTACTTACAGTTTATGCTAGCAAGAATAGCTGAGAGGTTCCAAAAATAGGAACTCCTTGCATATATTTATTATCTTTCTTTGCATACATCTTAACACCTACTTTTAAACAGTTCTGAATCACATTACCAATATTCCATTATTCCCAGATGTCAGTGAAGTATAGGTGCATGTTGTGCTATCGGGACAATGCAATCATCAGGGATGTATTTGGTTTGGAAAATAAAACAGAGTACCACAGTGTAGAATCTAACTGCCTCATTCTAGCAGGTTAAGTCAGAGGACAGAGCAGTTTAGAAAAAAAATACCTATGCTGATTTTTCTTTTCTTCTGTATGGTTGTTATAACTTTGGAGGCTCCTTTCCCTTTAACAGCTCCGTGGAGAGCATGCATGGATCTTATGGTATTTGTTTTAATAGCAGAATACTAAATTAAAAGTAACTGTCCTTTCCAATTGAGCTGCAGGAGCTTCCCACTTTCCAAGTGTGTATAGATATTTGATATTAGTTGATATGACAGTTGAGATAATACAATTTCCATCTCAAAGATTTTGATAAGAACTATTGCCTCATGAAATTAAAGTATCCTATGTTTCTCAGGATAGTCTAACGACTAGTATTTTTAATTATTGTACAAACAACACATTATTTTCTCTTCCGTGTATCTTGTCGGTCTGCGTTGATAGATGTCAACTCACAAGTATATCCCAGTTTGGGTTGAAGTCAGTCTCCATTTCATGTTTGCATTTGAATTTAGGTCTGTCACAAGTGATAAAGAGTGATGAATGTGATATTGCCATGTTGAAAGATCATTAAATGTCACTCTGTGTCCTGGCAGCCAAATGGCTGGCAGAAAGTCAATGATGCAAACTCAGCTTGGAGTGTGGAGAGTAGAGATGGATCTAGGGCAGCACAGAGTCATGCAAGCTGTGAACAATCAATCAATCATTTCATTCAAAGAAAGAGTGAAATGAGATTTGATGGAAATACTGTGTGAGTAGCTACAGTGGTGGACATCTAGCTTGGAAGTGTTTTGATTTACACTTACAATCACCTAGTTGCCAGCAGCTAGAATAATAGGCTGGGAAAATTATGTATTTGATCAATTTCTTTGAATATCTTTTGACTTCAGATGTTCTTTATGCACCTTATGCCTTAAATAGTCTTAAACAACTTTCCTAGCTCTAGAGAAATGGCCTGTAGATGGGCTAAAGTGAGTCAAGTGTACAGTCAACCTATTAGAGGTACAATTTATATACCCTGATAAAGAAAGCATTTAATCTGACTGGCAATGCTATTTCACTTCTTCAGTGGCTTTCTACAATTTGTGTATAATTTATTTAGCTTTCCACTTTCCTTGCTGCTCTTCTGTTTCTATGAATTGATTCCCCGAAGTTCCTAAATATAAATTGTACTTAAAACAGTGTGGAAATGCTTACTCAATATTAATATTTATTTTCAAAAAGCTTTTAAGGCCATAACACAAAATATGGAGCACTTTTATATGTTTATCCAGTAATTTACACCATTTGTGTTTTAAACATAGGCTAGAAAATGAAAAATTGCTATTGACTACTACCAGGTATCTTTTAGATTGCTAAATCTGTTTAATCTGGTTCACTTCCATTTGATGAAAATGGGAAGTATAAAGCACGCAAAGTGAGAGGTGAAACACGGGCATTATGACAGAAGAAGTTTGCATTAGTGAGCTTTTCTGTATTCAGATATTTGACTCAGTATATTTTAGAATGAGTTATGAAATTGTCAGTATAAGTATTCAGAGAATAATATTATCTGTTTCAAGTCATAACCGTATTTTAAAGTCTTTACCACACTGTACAGGTGCAGGTATTCTAAATCAAATTCTGATAGTTATTTTCTGAGGTAAAATTAGAAATCTATTTTTCCTAAAATTTATGTCAATGAGATTTAGAAAGTTTGACAGTATCCATAAAGCAATTTCCAGTTTAACATAACCATTCAGGTCTTTCTTTTGGTGGGGGGCAGAGGGTGAGTTATCATTATAGATGAAAATAACTGGATGGATATTTCAGCTCAATAACATTAGCAATTAAGATTATCTGATCAGATTCCTGAATTCTAATTTGTAGGGAGCAACAAATATTGTTTTGACTAATACACAGATTGTCACCTAGATTTTCCTGGAGGAAGAATGCAGAATGTCTAGGTGGTACATTATCATTCCGGTTTTTTAGCAATTGTATTTTTATTTGTGAATCAATAAATGCTATCCTGATTAAGTTTAAACTAATATGTTAACTTAATATGCCTATTTTAGAAAGCAATGCTCCGTATTCCCTTCATATTGTCATTAGACATCCACCTGCATGTGAATCCATCTTTTTCTTTCCATGTATTGTTAGCCATGTCTCTCCTCCTACTAAATACCAGACTCTCTTCTTGTGCTTGAATTTCTAATCCCACTTATAGCTACAAATATCTTTTATGGAAATCTTTCTTTTTTTAAAAATATATCTTCCCTTCTCACTCTCTCTGGTTCGTTCTCTTGCTCTATTGTTTCCCAGCCGAGACACATGAAATCTCCACTTAATCTCTACCTCTGCTAAAAACTCCACCTTTTTTCTCATTAGAGTTAAATTTCTCAAGAGTTTTCTTCAGAGTTCTCATTCGCTCACCTCCTTTTCAGTCCTATTACATTTGAAAATATATTTGACACACAGCATATATTCTGAAGTGTCTAAAAGTATATAATCAGCTAAAAGAAACAAAAATTAATATTTCTAATAGCTACCTGAAGAGTTAGTTACCAGTACATCAGAAGCACCTGTGTGAGTCTTCCTATTGCATTCCCTCTCTTGCTTCTAGAGGCAACAACTATCTTATATTTTATTTCAATTGTATATACTTAAATAATGTATCCTTTAGTTTTCTAGTTTTTAAAATTCATATGAATTAAGCCATAATATATATAATATTCTATGATTTATGTCTATCACTCAACATTATGTTACATTATACATTATGTTATGAGCATAGTACAGTTTATGTATCCATTAGTCTGTTGATAGAAGAAGCAATTTTAAAAACATCAAATTTGTTGATAGCCCATCCACCCCAGCTAAGATCTATATTCTTTCCCCCTTACTCTGGGCAGGTTTGTTTCTGCTTCAGCAAATAAAGTCTAATAGGAAAGAAGCTTTACTTCCAAAGCTAGGTAGTATGTGACCATGGAATTTCCATCTTGTTTACTGGACAATTATTCTTAATATTCTAGATGCTACTTAAGAAGTCCAGCTTCCCTGGGATACCTGCCTGGTTCAGCGGTTAAGCATCTGATTCTTGATTTTGGCTCAGGTATTGATCTCTAGGTTGTGGGACTGAGCATGCTTAAGATTCTTCCTGTGCCTCTCCCACTTGCTTATACATTCTCTCTCTCTTTCTTAAAAAAAAAAAAAAAAAAAAAAAAGAGGTCCAACTTCCCTGAGCACCATGGGGGAAACTAAACTTTCCTGAGCACTATGGGGGAAACTAAAAAGCCAGTTATGGTCAACAATCTCAACATACACCAGCCTTCTAGTATAATCTCCATCAAAAAATCAAATATGTGTGTAATGTCTATAGGCGCCTCTAGACTGGCCCATGTACCAGCTGAATATCATCAAGTGACTTCTGTTAATACTGCATGGAACAAAAAGATCATCTAGCTAAGTCTAGCTAAAATTTCTGATGCCCAAGTCATGAGATAAACAAAATAATTGTTTTAAGCCAATGAGTTTTGGGATCATTGGTTTCATGATAGAAGATTAATGGAAAAGAAAGTTGCACTGCCAGTGGGATCATACCAGAATAAAAACTTAAAATATATGGCATTTGTTATGGGATTGTGCAGTAGTCAGGACCTAATGGGACTTTGAGTTTGTGAAGTGAGAAAAAAAAACATACATGTCATTCTAAAAATTTTAACTAACTTCTGGAAGAAAAAAAACCCACTGCATGTTGCAATGAGTGTGTAAGAAGGTGGCAACTCAACCAAGTGTGGGGATTCAGGTAAGTTATTTGTGATTGATCATATTTAGCCCACGGCCTGGAAAAGAATCTGGCTTTATACAGGTAAGGTGAGGAGAATGGGAGTGGAAACATAGATTGGCTCCCAGGCAGAAGGAAAATTTGAAAGGAAATACACTGTGTTTATTATGTGAAACATTTTCTGCAAGTGTTCAATTTCTTCAAGTCCTTATATCTCATAAAGCCTGTTAAAGATGACGTATTTGCCATTTATTATAGTCAATGTTCTTAATAAATGCATTTCTTCCATGGCACTATGTTGTCAGTACTAGATCTAAATTTTGTACAATCTCATTAGATGTGCAGTTTTTTTAATATCCATTTCCCTATTGACATACCATGCAGAGTATCTCTTCATATCCTTACTTGTCTTCTCTATATCTTCTTTGGTGAAGTGTCTGTTCAGATCTTTGGCCCAATCTTAAATCCAGTTTCTTGTTTTATAATTGTTGAGCTTTAAGTGTTCTTTGTATATTTTGGATAACTGTCCTTTATCAGATTTGTTCTTTGAGAATATTTTCTCTCAATCTGTTTCATGTCTTATCATCTTCATCTTGGCATTGTCTGTCTTTCTTTCTTTCTTTCTTTCTTTCTTTCTTTCTTTCTTTCTTTCTTTCTTTCTTCTTCTTTTCTTTCTTTCTTTCTTTCTTTCTTTCTTTCTTTCTTTCTTTCTTTCTTTCTTTCTTTCCTCTTCTTTTCTTCTTTCTTTCCTCTTAAAGATTTTAGTTATTTGAGAGGAAGAACAGGAGTAGGATAGGGAAACAGAGAGGGAGAAGCAGACTCCCCAGTGAGCAAGGAGCCAGCAAGGAGCTCAATCCCATGACTCCAGGATCATCTGCTAAAGGCAGATGTTTAACCGACTGAGCCACCCAGGTGCCCCTTGACATTTTCCTATATTGTTCTGTTTTGGGTGTTAGATCTAAAAAGTCATTGGCATACCCAATTAAGATTTTTTTCTATGTTGTCTTCTAGAAGTTATATAGTTTTCTATTTTCCATTTAGGTCTGTAATCCATTTTGAGTTAATTTTGGTGAAGGGTGTATACCAATGTCTAGATTATTTTTTTCTTTTTTGCACAGATGTCCAATTGCTCCAGCACTATTTATTGGAAAAATATCTGCTCCATTGTATTGCTTTTTCCCTTTGTCTAAGATTAGTTGACTATGTTTATGTGAGTCTATTTCTGGGCTTTCTATTCTATCCTACTTATTTATTTGTTTATTCTTTACCACTACCACAGTGTCTTAATAACTGTAACTTCATAGTAAGTACTAAGGTCAGATGATGTCTGTCCTCCAATTTTGTTCTTCTTCAGTATTGTGTTAGTTATTCTGAATAAATGTTTTTAGTTGATATTACTATTATTTTATCATTTTGGGTTTTTTTCCCTCCTGTTTAATGCAATCTTGGGTTAAAAAATTTCCCCAGAAGTCCTTTGGGATTTGCAGAGAATCGGAATTATGAAAGTGAATTACATGAAGCTCACCATTACCTGGACAGTGTAGCCCTTTGAGTCCTCAGCATAATGTGGCAAGAAGTTCATATATAATCTCAGCCTTAGATTTAAATTGTCTCTCTCTTTCTACTCACTCCATGAGACTTCTGAGCCAAAACCTACATTTGCTGAATTATCAGGAATAATAGGACAAAAATACTTTTCTGCTCAAGTATTTTGCCTACATCTCTTCCTTTAGGACTTTCCTGAGAATATGTCCTGGCAATTTTCCATTAGCCTGACAGCTTTTCTATGTATTTAGGTCATTAAGACTATTTACCCACAGTTTTATTGTTTTTCTTGCAAAAGTTGGTTATAATAAAGAACTTGATCCAAATTATTAGAAGCAGAAGTCCTCTTCTCTGAATTTCTAGTGCTTTATAGTGTACTCAACACAAACACTTTCTAATGAAAAACCAAATTGTTGAGTAGTGCTTTTATCATTTTTGGGCCCTAGTTACAAACCACACATTTCATAATTCAATACATTTTAAATAAATCACACCTGAAATTCTGAACGTGAATAGTTTTTAGAAAACAAGCATCTCTGCCTCAGGTGAACTTTTGAGCTAAAAGGCTTCTGTTAACTTTTATAACAATTTTCCCTGGTTAAAGGTCCTTGATAAGAAGCTTTCTAAAATAATCTTTCATGATTCTCACTAATGTGTATCAGCTGGAACTTGGATATGTTGGTAAAGTAACATTTCACAGAGCTTATTCTTTATAAATAAAATATAATTGATGTTCAAACACAATGTAGCATATTCATTTGGCATCAATAATTACCTCAAACCATAATGGCAATACTTCATCCAAACACATTGGAGCTCAGGGTAGTTTCCTCGAATACTTTTTCGTGTAGCTAAATGAAGCATTTAATATTTGGCACTGTGGTCAGTTAAGTCATTTGCATAAATGAATAAAAACAGATAACTCATGAAGCTGTTTTGAGACTTTTTAAATCTATTTAAAATTCTACATCAAGAATACTCTCTAAATACTGTGATTTTATTAAAATATCAAGGAACTTTTATCGAAATCTTACAGAAACTGGTGGATAAAATATATCAAGCAGTCAATTTCAGCAGATGTGGACAACATGGTTACTCATTGAGAATTTTATGAACTCTGTTAAGCATCAGTGTAGGGAGTACCCATATCTTGTTTCAGACTAATATTATATGGTACTCTCTTGGTTAGGCAATGTTCTATGGCAAGAGTGAAGGGATTTCACAGATATAATTAGAAACTCTAGTTAATTGGCTTTAAGGTAACCAAAAGGAAGATTAGTTTAGGTGGGCCTGACCTAATCAGGGATCAAAAGCGGGAAGCATCATCTAGTCAGCCTTGAAGCAGCAAACTCTCATGGTGTTATGATGAAGGTCACCTGACAGGGACTGTCAGGCCATCTTCTCAGTCCTCTTCCTTCGTATAACTGAATTCTGCCAACAACCAAATGACATCACGGTCCTTGCCAACATCATGGTTGAAAGCCTGTGAGTTCCTGGACAGAAGACCCAGTTAAGCCATGCTGACACTGCTTGTCCACAGAAATTGAGGTGATAAATATGCATTGTTGAAAGCTGCTACATCTGTGGTATTTTACTACACAGCAGGAGAAAATAAATATATTGATACTCATTCATATATTCTTCTAGAAACAATGGCAAAATCTCTCTTTAAGCTCTATGTAAAATAAAATTATAAGCTTTTATAAATAATTAGATATAAAAAACCTTAGATTAAAAATAACTGAATCAAATTATTATAACATTTCATGAGTTTCATTCTTTACTATAGCCATAAAAAATTGTTAACAAGACCATGGTAGTGAATTATGACAAATTGAATTCTGAACTGATCTCTTATTTTTAATTTCTTTAAAGATTTTATTTATTTACTTGACAGAGAGAAGGAAAGCACAAACTGGGGTAGTGGCAGAGGGAGAGGGAGAGGGAGAAGCAGGTTCCCCACTGAGAAGGGAGCCTAATGTGGGGCTTGATCCCAGGACACTGGGATCATAACCTGAGCTGAAGGCAGATGCTTAACCAACTGAGCCACACAGGCGCTCCCTCAACTATTTAAAATTTTTGTCTAATTAAAGAATTAATTTTCCTTTCAGAAAATATTCAAGGAAAAAAAAGACTGCTTATTGCTTTAAATCTTCACTCAAGAAGGTAATGAGGAAATTTTAATCTGCAACTCTATTTCCTAGGCCTCTATGTAGAAAACCACACACACACACACACACACTCACTCACTTAAATATTTATAAAATTGGAAATTAATATTTAATTCACTGAAAACTTTTTTCAATTATACATCTACTTCTTTACTTAATATTTCAATTTTAAATATACATCTACATTCAAGATAGTATAGATACATATAATATGTATTTCAATTTTAAATGTATATCTACATCATTTTTAAAATTGTTTGTCTCATGGGTGATTTAAAATACATTAAATATATTCCATAACTCTGATTAGATTTTTCTAAATTTCTTTTTATTTTTCAACATTCATTAATGTTTATCTTAATATTTTACCTGATTTGGAACCTTTCTAAAAATAGAACTACTAGGTCAAATTGGAATAATATTTTATAGACCTCTGATGGATATAATCAAACTTCTCTCAAGAGATATATCAATTTACATGCTCACAAATAATATGAAATTATGTCTCTTCCTTTATAGCATCATCAGCACTAATTACTGAAATTTAAAAAAATCAGGTAGACACAACATACTACTTTGGTATAGTTTTAACCTGTATTTTTCGAATACCAGTAGTATGGAACATTTGTGTTTTTATAGATGATTCTTCTTCATTAACAAAATATTCACTATACTTTGTTTTTATTGAGTTATATTAAATAACCTTTCCCTGTTTTTCTTAATATAGTTTATTTTTTTTCTCTGAATGCTGTTTCCCTGTTAATATGCGTATGACCTTGTCACTTTAATGGTTGTTAGTATTATCTTTGAGGATTTGGGTGATTTATTCACTCATTGATTGGTTTCTTGGTTTCCTATACAGAAATTTAAGTATGACATTATGACTTGAAATATTTTATCCATATTTTATCTTTTTATCTTTTAAATTTAAATCCCTTGGCAAGATATATAGATGTAATATTTATGAAATGTTGGGTTGGGCCTTAACTAACTATATACAGTTACAGTTATAGTTAATGTAGTTTTATTTATACATATAAAATATTTATCAAACATGTACAGCTATAATGCATTATAAATCTAATATGCTCTGTAACTTAACCTTAAAATTATATGTGTGTGTATATATATATATATGTGTGTGTGTATATATATATATACACTGTCAACTTTAATAAGTTGATTATATTGTCCCCATATTCTTAGTTCTATCATATACTGTAGCTAATGTCAATATACAATTAACTAGAGAGTTATATTTTATACTCTGCACAAAGGACTAGCAAGGCTCCAATGACTAAAGATTTTTTTGGCCAGGTTATCCTATACTGTGTTTTCCTGAGCTGGTATACTAATGATTTCACTGTGGCCTGTCCTTATGCCATTTATTTTAAATTCTGATTGTATTCTGATAAACAGTATTTCCTCTTGAAAGCTGACAAGAGTCTGAGAAAAGAATGCTACGAGGACTCTGAAGGAAAAAAAATACATATATTACTCTTTATATTAAAATATGAGATTTCTGATTTCTGAAGACCCTCCCAAAGGGGTTACTTAGAAAGAATGAGAAACTGGAGCTGGCATTAAGTTCTTTTGTATCAAGTTCTTCATAAACATCACTATATCAGCGACATACATAATTGGAAAAATTGTGGCTAAAATTATCATGAGGTCAGAGAATATGCAGAGTTCACAGGTATGATTATTAAGATATGGTGCCAGGGACTGTGGCATCATGTATTCTTCTAGCGTGCAGTCTGTTCAGCCTCCTTATTGTCAGAAACTCATAACTGAGTGCCACCTCCTTCAAACAAGTGTTTAGTATTTGTTTATGTTCCAGTAATTTGTCAGATGGCTTCTTTTTCAACACAACATGTTCTGGTTATCATAGTTCTTAAATTTGTCTTAAAATATAATTACAGTAGATTTTATAAGACATGCAGGTTCATGCTTCATTCTGGATCATATGAGAGACTTATTTTTCTTGATGATAAGATATTGTATATTAATATATCATATTAAATATGTTTAATTAAAGGAATTACTAGGCACAGTTTGTACTCATATGTGGCACATATCATTCAAGTGTTCATATAATTTATTCTTAGGCTTCATTTTCAGTTTTGCTTAAATATTCACATGCAAATATTCATATATGGAAAGAAATACTTAGTAAAGAGTGTTGTTTCCAATAACATAATAAAAGACTGTTGTCAGCATCTACTGATGCCAAGCTTAAGGATTGCACAAACAGGATTGAAACAAATTAAATTTTAGGGTTTGTGGCAAACCCTCAGTGTTTCCGAGATTATTTCAAATTAAATAAATCAATATATCTCTGAAAGTAATCCTTGTTTAAATGATAGTTTACAGTAGAATATGAAATAGGATCTATTTTAAGTTATTATATGCCACGATTTATGAGTGCTCTTTTTTTGGATATTCATAATGGAAATCAATATGCTGTACTCTAAAAATTATCTAAAGCAATAGATCAAGTTACAATGGTCAATTTACTTATGTATTTAGAGAGAGTTGTACCTTGTTATGTTTCCATATATCTTTGCATTTGTGAGTTTTCTTATTGAATCATCAGATGCATTGGATATAAAATAAAGCATATCATTTTTGCTAAGAAGAGAAAACAGCTGCCACCAATTTCTATGTCAAAAATTATTCTGGGACAAAATTTCTTTACCATTTCTGTATTTATCTATGACCTCCTCTCTTAATAGTTTTGGTGTCAGGACCACTTCACATCCTCAAAATATATTGAGAGATAAGAAGCATTTCAAGGAGGGTGTAGTGAGGACTTCCGAAAATATGTTCCTCCGTGAAAGCAGTGTGAGCTCTGTGAACAAGAATTGTTAAAATCAATGTAGCCCGAACATTGAAAACAAACAGTAGGAACAACGTTTATTCTAGAAATACTGCTGAAATTCTGTTGGAACAGTGCTTTGTGGCATTTTACTCATTTTTATCTTATGCTCTTTTCCCTTTCTGAGACAGCCTTGAAAACCAACAGCCTCACAACCACAGTCAGTGGCTGTGAAAACCAATAGCCTAGAGCCCCTGTCCAGGAAGAATGGATTTGGAGGCTCCAAAAGCACCACCCTGAGATAACTGTCACTATTTGACCCGTCTGGCATCTCACAGGAAAGCTCCATTATCGGGTTTACTTTAGTTGACCTGCCTCAGAACTTGCTTGGTGTGATCAGCCATATCCTTAGGACTTTTGTCAAAAACAATCAGTCGAAATTGTCAGACATCACAGCTGCCTGAGGTGGTGTTACCAGTTGGAGCTACGAAGGGGCTGACCAAAAAACCTTAAAAAAATTGTAAATGCAACGTCCCCAGGGAGCTTTGAGAAAGCTCTGACATATTTCCTGGGAGTACAGACGTCCACATGCACGTTCAGAGCTGTGTGTATGACCAGGAAAGACATGACAGATTTATGCACCCAAATATGCACATCTTCATATACACAGATAATATTTGGAAGGATATGTACTAAGAAGTTCACACTCAATGTAGAAATTTGAGTGGTTTTTCTCTTCTGTCCCCGAGGCCCTATCCCAACCCTTCCTCTTTCCTTCCACCTCCATCCTTCCCTTTCTCTCCTTCCTTTCCTCTTTCTTTTTCTCCTTTTTCTTTGTTTGCTTAACCATTATCTATAACTATACATTACTTTTATATTAAAAAATAAGAAGAGTGCATTTTAGCCAAATTATTCCCTTTTAAATTCATTATTGGATGCAACTTAAATTAGCCAAGAAAAATTAAATCACATTCATTTGGCCATCTAGTAAAATGGGGTCTATTGGAAGATGTCTATGTTTTATCTGATAGCTTTCTAACCTAAAAATCTATCTGCTTTTTCACATGATTTACAATGACTCTGCTCTCAGGTATTGCAGATTCTTAAAATTAAGAAGTCAATAGGCCAATTAAGCAAATTCTTCTTTGTCATGGTCAAGAATGGTTACATCTTTATTTTTTCAGCCAGTGATTTGCATTTGTTCCTCTTTAAAAAATGTTTGAAATGTGTCTCATATTAATTGACTTCAGAGTATAATTTATCATACTGTGCCATATTATTTACCATAAATAGTATTTGTCAGTAAATTTTTGCATAATTCTGGGGCCTGAAAAAGTTAATGTGGCTTTTATATAAATTTTAAAGATACTCAATCCTTAGTAAACAAATACAGATAATTTGTATTATTGTTCTATTCTAAAACTTTTAGAGACTTTTCTATTTTAATTTAGTTCAGTTTAACAGTTTTTATGTATATGCAAACTAGCAAAATGTACTGTTTTAGGTGATAAAATGGAGAATCAAGGATTAATAAAGCAAGCCCTTACATTTAAGACCATTAATAAGGAAGTATAAGCTTAAATATCACTGCACATTTTTTAAGATAAAAATAACTCAACTAGAGATGGAATTGTTTTCCTGGGTTGAAGTTCATTTTCTCTTACTATTATGCATCCTACATGCTTTAATTGATAAGTTATTTTATATAAATTGTAGCTCATCAAAATAATTAGAACATACTCATCTGTAACTTGTTCTTATAAGTAACATCATAAAAAACTACAGAAAATGTAAAATTTTACTTCACATTAGTATAATATGTTGAAATTAGCTATACTCCCTGAAGACACGCTGCTGTTTACATAAATGCAAAATGGAATCTTCAGTCAGATAAATTTACTCCCATCTAAAATAAAACACCAAATACTTAATTGTGCTAACAACACAAGTTTACCTATTGGTGGCTTAAGTCACCTTATAAACATGTGTTTATAGAATTAGATGATCAGTTTATTATGTTAGCATCCTGCTGACTCTAAAGCAAAAATACATTATATTCATTATGTTGTTATTGTATTCTTCATGAGTAATGTGATAGTCCATTAAATATAATTAAGAGTTCGGCAAAGGAGAGATGCTAGCAGAATTAAACAATAGAATAAGAGTGGTTTCTTAATATAGAATGGCCACTTGCAAAGATTTAATGGAAAGCTCAGGTTCATTTTGGAAACGAGAACTCTCTTAAACCTAAAAAAATCTAGCGCTTATGAATTTAGCCTCTTGCTGCAAAAAGCAGCACATGTATCCAGGAAAAATGTTGACCAATTCTCTGAAAACAATCCTGACTCGCAGGATCAACCCTTAAGATGATGGTGAACCTGAGGTAAATCAGGCAATGGAACTGATAAAAAAATGGAATTAATAAGATACTTGATGTCATGATCATACTAAAATAACCTTTTTGACATCTCTTTGGTTGATATTTAAGATACTAGGATTGTTAAAAATTCACTTACATGTCACTTGAAGAACATGAAACTATCTGCAGTTTCACTACAAAACTAGTATAACAATGATAGTCCTTGGCTACATAGAACACAAAGTATCACTAAGGAAGAAAGAGATATCTGTGATTAAATTGCCTAGGATTTTAAACAATGTCAGATGTTTGTATAAGCCTTGAAAGCAAGATTTAATATATGGCAGGAAAGTGTAGAGAGAACTGGAATGATTGAGTTTGAAGAATGACATTAGATTAGATGATTAGGTATAGTAATGTGAATCCTGGAAAGTGAAAATCATCTTGATTTTTTTTTTACCACTATTTGAAAGTTTGATACAAGGCACATGAGTATTTTATCCTTGTCCCATAGTTGGTATTAAGCAAGATATTTCTTTTTGTACCTGCTTATTAATGTTAAAGGTAATTTGTAGTGTTAGGATATATGGTAGGAATTTTAAATTCATGCACATGGATAAAGGTTCATACAAAGAAAATGTTAATGTAATAATGCTATTACATAAATTCAATTTAAAATGGTTGCCTTTTATTTAAAAATAATCCGCTGATATTTATTTTAGGAGGCCCCAGTTACCCTGCATTAGGTATTTTTATCCAAGTACAGTTAAAACAATCCTTGTAATTGAAAAAAGAGGATTAATAGTTAAAATCAATATAGAATTACATTAGTGTGTATACAATCTGTTTCATTACTGAAAACTAATTTTAATTATAGTAATAAAAGACATTCTAACCTATCATTTCTTTATCAAAGGGGAAGATGTAAATATACACAACTCTTTTCAGAGACACATGTTTTACTGAACTATAAGCATGATAAGCTTTTATAAACTGAGAAGGATCAGGCCTAAGAGAAGCACATTAGTACATTTTTCTTTTATTTCTAAAAAGGCAGATGCTAATTAAAAGTATTGCAATGCTTAATTCTATGCTTGGGAAATTATATGCATTCTCCTATTTAATATCCTCCTTATTTATGAGCACTATTTAAATTTTCTGAGCTAAATATTAAAAATCTCTCATTCAATGAATAATTGATGATTAATAGAAGTTACAAAAGTGAAAATTGCAAGTATAATATTTTAAATTATTAAATGTGGAAATTTAATTCTTATTAAGTATTCACAACTAAATTATTAAAATTTTATTTAATTGAACATCTAAGTAACATTTTATGATCCTAAATAAACAGAGATAAATATTCGTCCAGTTTTGTACCAGGTATAGATTTAGGTCAAACTGCCCAGTGCCTGTGAACTTGTGAGTGTTGTGGTTACTTCTTCCCAGGAAATCACAAGATAACTGAATTGAACACATTTAACCACCTTCCCTTTCACAAAAGTTTCAGATGTGAAATTTGATAAGTAAGTAATCTTGTTAAAATGCCTTGATGTTAAAATGCTTAATACAAATTGTTTTTGAAATTCTGCTGGAGCTGATGATTGAAGATCAGATCAAAATGTAAGGAAAAATAATTAAAAATAAACTTTGCTTTAGTAACAATTTTAAATAGCTCTGAAGGTTTTAGGAGAATAAGATTTTTTTAAAAATTTATTTTAATTCTTTTTTAGTAATCTCTATACCCAACGTGGGGCTTGAACTCATGACCCTGAGATCAAGAGCTGCTCCCTCTTCCAACTGACCCTGGTAGGCACCCCTTGGACCATAAGAAATTTAGATTAATGTTTTAAGTTGTGACTAGGAGGTAGCGTTAAGAAAATATTCCCTGAATGGCTAGAAGTGCAACTGTTGGTATCCACGATGTAGCCTTATCCAGGGCTTTGGGGAACTATTTTAGGTTCAATATGCTTATCAGAAATAGGGTATATCTTTGGCAATATGAGGATGAAATATGTCCCTTATCTTGCATGATTAGAAGACTGGAAAAGGAATTATTAATCTGGTAGCATTAAATGGAAAACATTCAACTGTCTGAATGAGAAGTTGTCTATGATGTATCTGGTCAAATAAAATAGGCTTATGAGACAGCTATGATGTCCTCTGAAAGAACAGTTGTGCAGATTAAGTGAAACAATGAACAAGAAAACACTTGATTAACACCAACAGAACCTGGCATTGTACAATTGCTGTTGTTCCTTGGCTTTTGAATGCTTCTGATATTGTTTCTGCATGAGCCAGACATCCACTGCCCTATGCGGTTTCACCAGTCAGTTATCTGGATTAGAGCCATGGTACCATTTGGCAGAGTAGCAGTGTTATAAATGAAGCATCAAACTCAACACTAAGGGTTTGTAAACTGATGTGTGGCTTGCAGACTGTTCTGCATGTGAGACTTGAAATCTCTCAGAATCATCTCCTAAGCAAATTGCATTAGCCATTCTTGTGCATCATAGTTATTCGCAGATATACACACAGGTGAAAACAGAAAATCTAACCACCAAACCGGAAATGGAGTGCAGCATTCAAAATCCCAGCTTCACAAAAAGCAAACATTTTAAATTATCTCTATAAAAGCCAGTTATTCTTTTAAAAGGGCAAAGTTGCAGCATTGCAGGCAGGCAGCAATGGGCTTTTTCACCTGGAGCCCTTTTCCCCTCAAAGGGATCCTGTGCACGTTGTTCTAAGTGGTTGGGGAACCTTGAGAAACGCCCAGCAAAGTTCAGGGTGGGTTTTCAAATTAGAAAATTATGTTGAATAAAAAAACGGAAAAGTTTTAATCTCAATTTTATGATTCTGAGAGGATGATGACAACAATTTTCACTTTTTGTCTGTTTTGAATAAAATTCACTTTTGTTGGGAGTGATGCAAAATATAACCAGTCACAGTCGCATGAGACAAATAGAGTAATGAAAGCATTTTTAATATCATTCGGTCCCTCAAAGAGACAAAATTTGTGTCAGTACAAGTCATTTTATTTTTGTTAATGCAATTGCTTTTGTTGTAATAAATTTGAGCTAGATCGCCTAAACAAACAATTAGAAGAAAAGAAAAGCAATAATGAGCTTTTTGCATAAAATCAGCTCAAACAAGACTCAACAAAATCAGGCTTTCTGATCTCCTGCCAAATTTTTCTGGGACATATTAAGTGCTGAATAGTGCTACCAATGTTTCAGCACAATACTCATTATTCTCGAATTTATAATGAAGTCCAATATCCAAAATTATATGCCAAATATACTTGTTTTGCAAATTGATAAAAAAATTATACATACTTAGCTCAAAGCTGCAAGGCAAGACATTTCTTTGAGATACTGTGTTCAGAATGTATTAGCAGTTACAAGTGCATTTAATTTAATAAAATAAATATGTACATATGAAACTTTTCATAATGTAATTTCATTATTATTGAACCATATAGTGATTTTTTTCCATGAGAGGATTCTTTTTACTATTATGTCAGAAAGCTGAAAAGCTACAAACTAGATTAGTACGATTCATTTGAAATAAATAGCAAAACGTTTGAAAAATAGCTTAACAAGATACAGAATTATCAATGATAATGGCACTCTAACCTTGAAAAAATGAACAAATATTTAAAAAGAATGTTTTTTGTTTAATGGTAAAAAATGATGGAACATCTGACAGAAAACGGTGGCCAGTAGACCCATTCAAAGCTCTTCTGGTCTTTTCCACACACTTCCCATCTGCCCACACACAAAACCTCACTAGAGAAACTCCTGAGAGAAAATCAGAAACTAGGATTTAAGTTGTCCTATCCTCAGAATCAGGGAGAAATTAAGTGATAGTCTAGCTAAACGAGGTTGTTCAACAGTATCATCTGAAATTCAGTCAAAAGGACTCTAAACTTTCAAATTCCCTGCCCTACATTGGTCAGATACTCCCAAGAATCAAGTAGAATCAAGTGGAACTTTGCACATCTGTTTCTCTGCTTCATGACCATGGGTTTTACAGTCAAAATGCTGATGCCAGATGAAAGACTCTATTTTCACCTTTCACCTTTTAGAATATGACACTGAAGAGCAATTAAGCAAGAAATAAGATTGAATTGCTGGTATGATACATTAAATTAGAGAGAAAAATCTGACCATTTAAGCTCTATGGGTAGGACAGAAACAAAGTATAATTTAGAAGCCATGTGTTTTAAATACTGAAATTCTTCATGTGCCCTGTTGTTCAGTGTATAAAGATTCTTAAGAACTTTCAGTGTGAAAAATGGATAAGAGCAAACCTATATAATGCATCAACTCTGCAGATGAAATCTATGGATGAAAATACACAGAGAAGTTGCTATATGAGAAACAAAAAACTAGGCTCATACTCATCCCGAATTTTATAAGATAAAAATGGATATATCAACCTGAAATCTGGCATTGTGATGCCCCCAGATATGGTTTTCTTTTTTAAAATTCCCCTGGCTATTCGGGGTCTTTTCTGATTCCACACAAATCTTTTTTTTTTATTTTATTTTTATTTATTTATGATAGTCACGAGAGAGAGAGAGAGAGAGAGAGAGAGGCAGAGACATAGGCAGAGGGAGAAGCAGGCTCCATGCACCGGGAGCCTGACGTGGGATTCGATCCCGGGTCTCCAGGATCCCGCCCTGGGCCAAAGGCAGGCGCTAAACCACTGCGCCACCCAGGGATCCCCACAAATCTTAAAATAATTTGTTCTAACTCTCTGAAGAAAGTCCAGGTATTTTGATAGGGATTGCATTAAACGTGTAAATTGCCCTGGGTAACATTGACATCAAAGCTGTGGTCATCAAGACAGTGTGGTACTGGCACAAAAACAGACACATAGATCAATGGAACAGAAGAGAGAATCCAGAAGTGGACCCTGAACTTTATGGTCAACTAATATTCGATAAAGGAGGAAGGACTATCCATTGGAAGAAAGACAGTCTCTTCAATGCTGGGAAAATTGGACATCCACATGCAGAAGAATGAAACTAGACCACTCTCTTTCACCATACACAAAGATAAACTCAAAATGGATGAAAGATCTGAATGTGAGACAAGATTCCATCAAAATCCTAGAGGAGAACACAGGCAACACCCTTTTTGAACTTGGCCACAGTAACTTCTTGCAAGATACATCCACGAAAGCAAAAGAAACAAAAGCAAAAATGAACTATTGGGACTTCATCAAGATAAGAAGCTTTTGCACAGCAAAGGATACAGTCAACAAAACTCAAAGACAACCTACAGAATGGGAGAAGATATTTGCAAATGACGTATCAGATAAAGGGCTAGTTTCCAAAATCTATAAAGAACTTATTAAACTCAACAGCAAAGAAACAAACAATCCAATCATGAAATGGGCAAAAGACATGAAGAGAAATCTCACAGAGGAAGACATAGACATGGCCAACAAGCACATGAGAAAATGCTCCGCATCACTTGCCATCAGGGAAATACAAATCAAAACCACAATGAGATACCACCTCACACCAGTGAGAATGGGGAAAATTAACAAGGCAGGAAACCACAAATGTTGGAGAAGATGCGGAGAAAAGGGAACCCTCTTACACTGTTGGTGGGAATGTGAACTGGTGCAGCCACTCTGGAAAACTCTGTGGAGGTTCCTCAAAGAGTTAAAAATAGACCTGCCCTATGACCCAGCAATACTGTTGGGGATTTACCCCAAAGATACAGATGCAATGAAAAGCCAGGACACCTCCACCCCGATGTTTCTAGCAGCAATGTCCACAATAGCCAAACTGTGGAAGGAGCCTCGGTGCCCATCGGAAGATGAATGGATAAAGAAGATGTGGTTTATGTATACAATGGAATATTACTCAGCCATTAGAAACGACAAATACCCACCATTTGCTTCAACGTGGATGGACGTGGAGGGTATTATGCTGAGTGAAGTAAGTCAATCGGAGAAGGACAAACAGTGTATGTTCTCATTCATTTGGGGAATATAAATAATAGTGAAAGGGAATATAAGGGAAGGGAGAAGAAATGTGTGGGAAATATCAGAAAGGGAGACAGAACATAAAGACTCCTAACTCCGGGAAACGAACTAGGGGTGGTGGAAGGGGAGGAGGGCAGGGGGTGGGGGTGAATGGGTGACGGGCACTGAGGGGGGCACTTGACGGGGTGAGCACTGGGTGTTATTCTGTACATTGGTAAATTGAACACCAATAAAAAATAAATTTATTATAAACACACACACACACACACACACAAAACCGAAATGGATATATCAGTAAAAATTTGTATATTGTAGAAAAACTAAATTTAAAAAGGCCAACCATTAACATATTTTATAGTATTTTAAAATTGAATCTAGGGGCATCTGGGAGACCGAGCCATTTGGGCATCCTACTCTTGATTTCAGCTAGGGTCATGATAACAGGCAGCAATGGATCAAGCACCATGTCAGGCTCCACATGGAGCCTGCTTTAGATTCTCTCTCTTTCTCTGCCCCTCCACCTCATGACTCACACTCAGTCTTTCTCTTTCTAAAAAAATTAAAATAAAAATTTAAAAAAATAAATGAAATGAAATTTGAACTATAAATTAAATAATATTACAAACATCCACTCATCTTGATAAAGGTTTTCTGAAGAATGACATTTAAATTTGATGAAATCTGATTCATCTATTATTTCTTCTTTTTTTTTCTATTGAGAATTATTTGCCAACTCCATTTTCATTTCTTCTAATTATGTTCATGTTTTCTTTTAACATATTGGAAAAATTGAGTGTGTTTATTATAGATACTTAACTGCCCTTGTCTCCTAAGAATAACTTTCTATCATTTTCTGGTTCTGTTTCTATTTATTGATATTTTTATCATGGTCATAGAGCACAATTTCCTATAATTTAAGAATGTACAGTAATTTTCATTAGATACCGGAATTTATGATTACATATTGTTGAAACTAGAATTTTGTTGTACTTTAAAAAAATCTTGAACTTAGTTTTAACCACAACTTCCAAAAATCAGGGCAACTATGCCTAATGCAATTTCATGAAATCCTTATTGTGCAAGGATATATACACTTGATCTTAGTCAAAAGGCTGAGAAGTGATAAGTGTGCAAGGATATATAATAAAGCTCCTAGTTGTGAGATATTTCCTTCTTTTCAATATTTTAATGTGTCTTTGGGACTATAATTTAAAATACCATATGAAAAACTAAACATAGAGAAACTGATAGTTGGTCTGTTTGGTCAACCTGGGTGGCTCAGCAGTTGAGTGTCTGCCTTCAGCCCAGGGCATGATCCTAGAGTCCTGGGATCAAGTCCCACATCGGGCTCCTTGCATGGAGCCTGCTTCTCTCTCTGCTTCTTTCTCTGCCTCCCTCTCTGTGTCTCTCATGAATAAATAAATAAAATCTTAAAAAAAAGAGTGTGAAGAAAATTACTCACATTTTTGTAATTTCAAGATGAAAAGTAATACCAAAGTGTCTTTATCCTTTTTTGAGAATGTCTCTCCATGATATCAAATTCTTGCTTTTAATGATATGGATTTGTTCTTCTAAATTTAAAGAGATTTGATTTGGCTTTTCACAAAGTTCCCTGATAGACCACATATTGTGATTGTCTAAAAATGACTCTCTAGTCCCCAGAATTAGATAATAGAATAGTCTGAAAAGTGTGGGGAACAAGTGGAGTATTTTCTTGGTTTTCAAAAGAGTGACTACAGTTCTTTTATTCTTTCTTTTGTGAAAAATATTGTCCATGAATATCAATAGTGAATGATTTTGTTTTACATTGTCTTTAATTGAATTGTATTTTGAGCCACATTGGTATTTTAGATCAAATTTACAAAATCAATTTATTTTATTTTTATTTTTTTAGGCAGGGGAGAAGCAGAGGATGAGGGAGAGTGAGAAGCTCAAAGAGGCTCCATGTCCACTTCAGGACTCGATCTCATAACCCTGAGATCATGACCTGAGCAGATATCAAGTCAGACGCTTAATAGAGTGAGCCACGAAGGCATCCTTACAAAATAAATTTAAACAGTTAATTTCCTACATCAAGATACTCCAATTCCTGAAATTTATCAGCAAACATACCCGGAAATGAAATTGAGACTGACTTTGCAACTAAAGTGCAATTGAACACCAGAATTACATTAAAATGACTTAAAATACAAAATTAAAATTTGAGAAACTCAAACTACTCAAACTAAAACTACTACTTAATGTGTGTATCTCCATAATACATTATTACTTTTATTAATCATTAGCAAATGGTCTGAGCAATTCCATAAACTTGTATGTTTAACAGAAATTGTAATGAAGAGTGAGGCAAGGGGTTTCAATAGATATCTTATTCACATAGTGCTTATCCACTGGGCTTAGGCTTTATTTCTGAACCCATTCATGTTGTATAGAGTATTAGCACAATGGAAATACATTAACCTTCTATAAAAATATATTATAACTAATCAATGTCTTTAATATATTTACAATGTAAATAAGTTTAATGAGAATAAGCCTATATGTAAAATGTGATGTGTTCATACAAAGTAATATATATACACATATATATTACATTATGTATGATATCTGTACAATATATAAAATATGTATCATATACTGTAATATGATATACTATAGATATTTGGTATCTGATATACTATAGATTTTATATATTTATATAATATATAGTACATATTTTATATACACATATATTATAATGGTATGGATAACATATTATATTACATACAATAGATATGTAGCATAATGTCATATATACTATATATAGTATATATGCATGTGTATGTATATGTTATACACACATATATTATCCATGGTATAACTTATTAAATTACTTAAAAATTGTGAGTGAAGAGATGTGCATTGTTCTTGTGGTCCTGTACCTCTGTGAACTTGTCTTTTTTTGGGGGGGTAAAGATTTTATTTGTTTATTCATGAGAGACAGAGAGAAAGAGAGGCAGAGACACAGGCAGAAGGATAAGCAGGTTCCACGCAGGAAGCCCGATTGGGACTTGATCCAGGACCTCAGGATCATGCCCTGAGCTGAAGGCAAATGCTTAACCACTGAGGCACCCAGGGGTCCCATTACTTAGGTCTCTCTTTCTCCATCCACGTAATAAAAATAGACTCCTAAGAATTCTTTCTGCTAAAAACTTCTGTCTTTGGTAAATTTTTTACTGCATCAGTCTTTTATAAGATCTTATTACTTAAAAATAACATCTTTTTATAAGCACTTATTTAAAAATAATTTCTGTATTTTTAAAAAGATGTTATTTATTTATTAGAGAGAGAGACAGAGACAGAGATAGTGACCAACATAGTGGAAGTGGGGAGAAGGGGGAAAAGCAGACTCCCCACTGAGCAGGGAGCCTGACACGGGACTCGATCCCAGGACCCTGATATCATGACCTGAGCCAAAGGCAGCTTAACCGACTGAGCCATCTAGGTGCCCCATATCTTTATTTTGATAGTAAAAAGTAAAAACATAAGTATAAATCTAGTAACTATCACTTTACATGAAACTGTGTAGCACAATATATAAAATATTAAGACTTTTTAATTAAGAGAATATCCTAGAGAGAATTAACTAGAATGGCATGAAGGCACCTGCGGGAGATGAAATATTTTTTCTCAAGATCAGGCCATTTATTCCATTTATCCAATTTTTGTAGAGTTTCATATTTTCTGCATCATTTTAGACACACTCCATCCATGCAAAAGGCCTTGAAAACAGTATGCAACAGATTTCATCTGAATTGCATTAGAAAAGTAACCTGATTGTGCCACATTGCCTAGATAGGCCAAAAGCCCTGAAGGAAGAAAAAAAATGACCAAGCAATAAACGCTAAAACAGCAATTTGTGCAATGTAGAACATTAACTAAAATCTTAAAAGAGTTTATATCCCAGGTATGTATCAAACTGCCGATGTCATGTAAAATATATCTGCTGATGGAGATTACATGTCACACAGAAAGGTCTTTTCAGGAAACTTCGAAGGTGATGAGCCGTAATAATAAATCAGCCAAATGATCCTCCTCTCTGGCTGATGAAAGGAAATTCTCCTTAAGATCAATCATCATGAACAAGCTGACAACGAAGTAGCCTTGCTGCTGATCTTATGCCAGACTACGTGGAAGATTTCACACATCCTTGAAATGCAACTAGTGTAAAAACTGCATACTCCTCACATAGACAATTTGGTTCAGAAAGAGAAAAAGAGAGAATTATAGCCTTTTGACCCCAGAAAAAAAGAGGTGCGTAAAGTTCTGCATAAGAGAGACTCTGTGTGTGTGTGTGTGTGTGTGTGTGTGTGTTTAACTGACTATCAGGAGGAGATTTAGAGTCAAGAGTGGCATAACAGAGGTTGGATAAAGGAAAAACAGAAGGGATAAGGCAAATATGGATTCTGATCGAATTTCCATACCCTACTGACTTCCATTAGCTGGAAAGGTCTCACTTGAGAGTCAGCATCAAGCGGCTGTTTGGAATCCTTTCATCCCCAGTATCCATCCACACCACTCCCACACACGTTTAATAAGAAAAATCAGCATATTTTCCATTATTGCATAAATTTTAACCTCAGGCATCACTTATACTTCATAGGTCCTAAAACTCTCCCTCCACATAGAAATTCTGGTGCACCAATGTAATTGAAAGCTGAATCATTGAGGAAGCAATTCACAAAATAGAAAAACTGAGATTTTTACTGGAATCACAGGAAAGTTACATGCTTGAACTATAATTTTTAAAAATATACTTACATTTGACAATCTATTCTGAATGATCATTACTAACCATCAACCTAAAGATATTTCTAAGTGCTTGGGCTTGTTCAAGGTAACAGCCCATGCTGGGAATGTTACTGACCAGTGCTGGCATCAGGAGAACTGAGTTGTACTCTTGGCTTTGTACTAACTAGCCCTAGACATTGAGGGAGTCACTCATCAGTTTGGACTTGAGTTTTCTATCTTTGAAGGGAAATTTCTTGTCCTATCATGATGAAACCTATTTCCATTAACAAACTTTTTGAGACTTACTGCCCTCTGCTATTACTGAAATGAAGCCACCTGCATCATGGATCTTATCGAGGAAAAATATCACACAAAAGAATATATTTTCTAATCTAGCCTAATTTTTATTTTTCATATATAACTTTAGTGTTCTCTTAAACATCTGTAAGGTTTCTGGGGAAGTGAATTTTGGTCCTTTGTTTTCATCGCATAAATTACAGTAAAAAATGATACAATCCCCTTCAATAATCAACCAGTGTGTAAACATTATTGTAAATCTTTCTCAATCACTTTTTCCTTATTCCTCAATTAGGAAATCTAGTAAATATATGCAAATATTTGAACAAATACCAATGTGGTTATTTCTTACTAGCTATTGAGGTCAAAATTCCTACTGAGGAGACTTCCAAGTTTGTCATGTTAATGCCTGTATTAATGAATAAAACATGGTATATTTTCATAAATATGATTTATTGAATGTCAAACCTTTGCAATAATATAGGTCTTTTAATTTCCTTTCCTCATAATGGACATTACTGAAATGACTCAAGTACAAGGAGAAAGAGACCTGACAAAGAAACCACTTGTATAAAATGATGAACAACTTCCCCTCTGTACAGATGAACTGACCACATTTGGGGAAATATAATCAAATATAATTTTCAGTTCTATCCTACTTACTGGTATTTGCTGATCGATTGCTCATACAGGTTTTTGCTTACAATGGATTTTACTTCATAGTATTTTTCTCCTTTCACTGACAATATTTTCCATATGCTTTTAATGTAAACGTTTCCATCTACATTGTTTCATCGTAACAAGTGAACTGTGTCTCTGAAATTGAAAACTTCATATGCACTACTTCGTATCAATCGGAATTCTCTGCATCTGTTGATAGTAATCTCAAATTCAAGGGGAAAAGAAGACGAATGACGAATGACCTTGTAGGATATTTCTTTTCCTCATCTTTAAAGTCAACATACTCTGTATTTAAGGTGAAAAAAGATGCCTGAGGGATTATAGATTCCAACATATGTAGTTTATGTAGTGTCATTGTGCTATTTGCTCTGGGGAGGACAAAATCTTAAAGTGTGCAATTGAGTCTTGCGACAGCCCCTTGATGTTGCTAGTAAGACAGTTATAGCAGACTGAGAAGCACAGAGGTTTGGTTATAAATCAGGCTCAAGTGTTATAATAAAGTTTATAGAAACTGTATAAACAGCATATAGCTTATGTAGGAGGAGCTATCTTTGTCCTCTTCTTGCCTTCTTATTTTTACTCCTATGGTAAGAACTTTTGAGTAATTGGGAAGCTGGTATGTAGTCTTCATGAGGGAGGAGGAATAATGTGTTCAGTGAAACAGAAGAAAAAAAAAACAAAGGACACACACACAACTGATCCCTGCACCCCAGTTCTGACTTCTCTCAACCGTGTGAGCTCATCCCCAGCATGGCTACTCCTCCTTCCATGAAGAAAGGATATCTGGGTAGATTTTTTTTTTCCTGGGTAGAATGCTTGCCCTGTAGAGATAAATGCAAAAGCTAGTCTTTCTCACTTTGTCTCTGTGTCTTGGTCATGCACACATGCACACACGCACACGCACACACATACAATATGTAGTTATTTGAAGACTATTGAACCAGATTTTCATGTGATTCAAGTATTCAGTATTCAGTACTCAAATGAAAATGACACCTGCTAATTTAAAGATCGATTCTGAGAAATGCCAATACAGGCTATTCTGGGCTCTATTTTCACAGACTTTCTGAATTTAAGCTTAGAATTTCTAAAATATGTAATGTTAAACTTACTTCATTCGAATTTAATCAAGTTCATAAAATGACAAGTATTATACATATTTCTGAAGGCTTATATACTTAAACAACAACAAAAAAATGCTACCCAAAGTTTGAGCTAAGCCACAGGCAAAAAGTCTAATATTATACAAAATGCCAATGAAATATTAGAGGATAGACCAAATTAACTGTTAATGTTAAAATAAATCTGCAATAATGAAGATGAAATGGGAATGCAGAAAGAAAGAAATTAATTTTGGAAATGAAAAGGAGAGCAAAACACTGTAGGACTGCTGACAAAGATTAATCAGTATACTTTAATCTGGGTACAAGAAGATAGCAAAACAACCAAAAAAAGGTTTATAATTTTGAGTACTATAATAAGTCTAGATTCTGAACATTTTTTTTTCTCATCCTTGATGCTAAAAAATCCGATGCTACATTAGGTTTTCTGGAATAGTCTGTATTTTTCCTATCAGGCACCCCGTGTATTACACTGGCAAATATTCATAAAAGAAATTTAAGAAAACTACTAAGCCACAGTCATTTCCTACAAAATTTATATTCAAAAGAAAGCAATTTCTTATATATTTAGATTTTTTTTTTCAAACAGGATCCACAAATCGTACTTGTCACAGAATCTGCTTTTGAATTCTAAAACTTTAGTTAGAAGAAGTTTTGGTTCTCTCCAGAGTGTGATTACTGGACTTTGCAATCAGGGAGTCTCAAAGATAGTTTGTGTATAATCTCAAATTTGTTAATGTTTTATTTGAAATCATTTTCATTTATGACACCTGTATTTTAGTATGCTGCATGTAGCCAGCCGTCCTGATGTGTGCTAAGACCAATAACATGTCCATGGTTCTCTGTTGACCACGATCGCTGACATCAGGGTAGCAGGATACTTCCTCTTGCCACATACTTACTTCCTCTTCCACCGTGGGTCCTGTTACAAGGCTCCAGCTAAGAAAAACTTCTGCTAAGGTGCTAGCATGTTCTTTGGTTTTGGTAGTAGAAGTAGATATTTAGGGCTTTTACATGCAAATAATTATTTTGTACCCTCACCTATTTGAAATTCTCATTAGATTACCTCTATGAAGGTCAAAAGTTGAAACCAGAGTGGACATTGTAAACCGGCCTCAAATAGTTATTAGAGGCCTCCCTCAAGTCTAAGTAGAAAGGCTCCACTAAAAAATAATCTGGCCAAGAGCCCTTGGAAGGATTGGATAAGGACAAGAGGGAAAGCCCAAACTAGTAATAAAGTGTGATTATTAAATAGCATGTCCCCCATTTATATTTCCTTCAGGACATTCGGAGTTGGAAAAGCCTCAGGGTTGTGAGACAAGATTTAAGGACTTGGAGATCCTTTTCCTGCAAATCACCAGCTCATTTAAAGCCTATTATATATTCAGAGTGTGGAATTAGACATTAGTATCTTGATAGACTTCACATAACAACCTTCATGACCTTCAAGACATAGACACATTCATAACAGTATTCATAGCAGATACATAAAAATAGTTTGAGAAATTACATAGCTTTTTCAGTTTATAATATAGCAAAATTCATATTATAAAAGTCACTGTGTATATTTTGCTTTTATTATTCATGCATTTGTTTGGGATTGTGTTTCTGTAAGGACTACATATTTATAATTTACATTTCAACTATTCCACCAAAGTTTTCCCTTCATCATTTACAACTGCTGCAGAGATTACTGAATATATCAGTTTCATGGAGAAAGAAAGGCACTTCCAGTACCTACTATTATGCTAGAAAATGAAAGGAAAGGTTTGTTGGTGATGAATAAAGTTAGGAGAAATTTTTAGGAAAGAGACTTCAACTTCACAACATGGCTCTGTAGTATTTCTATTGAAATGTCATCACCTACCTACAGAGAGAATATAGATGAATATTATTGCTTTTTGAAACTTGGAGGAGAGAAAAAAATCAGTATCATAGATAAAGATTTTGATTCCTGACCTCACTAGCCTACTTTGCAATTAAACCAAAGTCATTAATTTTTAGCCTCAAGTACATGAGATTTCAGAATTTTACCGCTGTAATGCAACAGCTCAATCAAATGGGCCATGGTGGTAAGACCACTGCATATGCAAATTCAGATGCATTAGAAATAGATTTCATTTCATAATGTCATAGTAAGTCACTGTAATAGGAAACTACCATGATTTTCTAAGAAAATCACATTTTTTTAAAAGTATTCTGTGCTAAACTTTAAGAAAAGTTTTGCTTTGTAAGTAATTTGGCACTTGAGAGTTTGGAATCTTTTCTGAAATTTTCTGCCAAATTTCTGCACCGATCACTTTTGATGCTTATTGTTGTTATTTTTAGATTGTATTTTAAGATATGCATATGTAGGATGAAGTTGGAGATATGGGTTCTATCCTAGCCAACTGGTTTTGAGGAAATCACACTATTTGGGCTTCATTGCCCCCAAAATATTGAATGTCTTGGAATAAATCACCTCTTAAGAAATCTCCTTGTAGTTAAAATAAAAGATCATTTATCAGGGTCTTGGTCATTGTAACTTTCAGAATCTTTAATTACACACTTATCAATAAGTCACAAGTTAGTGGTTAACATCTGAACAATGACAAACCCTTGGATAAGTATTTTTTCTTTCTCCTAGTTAATCTGCTTCCCTCCTTTCCCCCCTCTTTCTCAATCTTTCTCCTTCTCTCTCATATGTGGGATTCACAAATCATTAGTGAACTAAAGTAGAAGAAAATGATTTCTTTGTGAGACATTCCAGCTTTCTATAATCACACTACTATGGCACAAGCGTCCAAGCTTTAGGAAGCTGTGGAAATTACCTCATTCTCAAAACCCAACAATCTTCAGAATCTATTTTGTTGCCATATCTTTAATGTTTGCATAATTTAAATTAAAAATATAGTTTCTGTCTTATGCCAAGAACTTTCAGGTAGCTAGGCCTTGTCACAGGGTTTTAGTTTACTCCAGAATATTCCTACATGTACTTGGCAATATCAGTGGCTGTGTCAGTTTGAGTCTGTGGTCTGCTCAAAAAGATGCTGGAGAGGAAAAATTGCTGTCCCTGGCACAGTTACATTCAACTGCAGATGTGAGCACTTTGTCACCAGTAATTTACACAGTGAAGGGGGCAGGGGACCAGGATATAGGATTCTTTCTTTTGATTTCTGGGCCCATTTTTGCATTAAGCCTCCTGGAAGTTTATTATTTAACCTCTTTTAAGAACACATTCATATTTTACTGGAAAATGAAACTGTAAAGAAGTAAAAGTATATCAGATGTGATTGGGGTGAGTTTAGTGGATTAATCCAGATTTGAAGACTAATTTTTCCTCTGAAATTAATGACAATACTGTTTGCATTGATTTTTAATAATACTCAAGGAACATTCAAGTACACGTAGTAATATATTCTCATCTCCAACTATTAGTTTCTTAATTGTATTCTAATGTCCACCTCACTTTAAGACATTTATTATTATTATTATTATTTAGTTTATTTAAACTAAAACAAACAAACAGTTGGCTCATTTCTCCTACCCCACATCCCTGCCCCTTCTCGCAACCACTTATCTATCTGTTCTTAATATCTTTGAGCTCAGTTTTGTATACTTATACTCCTGCAATTTAAAATATATTTATTAAAAAAAGAAAAGATATATATATTCCACATATAAGAAAGATAATATGATATATGTGTTTCTCTGTTTGACTTATTTCACTTAGCATAATACCCTCAGAGTCCATCCATATTTTCAAAATTGGCAAGATATAATTCTTTTTTATGGCTGAAAAATATTCCATTATCTCTATTTATGTATCTTGTATCATCTATCTATCATCTATCTATCTATCTATCTATCTATCTATCTATCTATCTATCTATCTACCTATGCAGCTATCTATCTATCACCATAATTTCTTTATCCATTAATCCACTGATAGACATTTAGATTGTTTTCATATCTTGGCTATTAATAATGCTGCAATGAGCATGGGGGTGCATATACCTTTCTGAGTTAGTGTTTTCATTTTCATTGGACAGATACCCAGAAGTGGAACTGCTGGATCATATGGTAGTTTACTTATAAAAGAGCAGCTAAAACTAGATGAATCAGCAAATCAGAGATCAGGTTTAAAGCACCTTAGAAAGGAAAAACTTTAGAGCTCTTGAAAATGTTAAACATTATTAGGCCAAGAGTGGTTGTTACAAGTTTTAATGGTAAATAAATTATATAACTTCCAAACGAAGGATGAAAAGAAAAAAAAATACATGAAACTTGATCCATCCAAAGGCTCGCCAGATAAAACTTACCAAAATCTTACAGTGCATATATTAGAACTTGGTGAAATTATATAATATTCCATTCAAATCAATGCCACTATCATTGCTACTTTTCTGCATTATAAAATCAATTCAGCTAAATAAGACATGAAAAAGATATAAAATGTACAATAAAGGAAATGAAACTTTAGTGATGTGATCTTTTGTAGCATATAGCATCAGAAAAACTCTAAAAAACTCTAAAAGTGACCAGTAAGTTCGCTGGATATAAAAAAATCAATATATGAAAACCATTAGAAACTTATATTCCAGAAAAAATTATAAAATATCACTTAAAAAAAATTCTAGGAGTACCTGGCTGGCTCAGTTGGTACAGCATACAACTCTTGATCTCAGAACTGTGAGTTCAAGCCCCACATTGGGCATGGAGCTGACTTTAAAAAATAAATTTATTTCTAATAGCAACAAGATAGTCATTAGGATGAATATCACAGAACTGTTCAAGTTTTGTAAAGAATTATCATATTTTATCATAACACATAATGATCTAAGTAAAAATAAGAATATTCATAACTCTCAAATCACAAAGATAATGATTTTTCCCCCTAAGTATCTCATAATTGCAATGTAATCAGGCAAGCTGATCCAAAAGTTCATATGAAAGATAAAGTGATCAAGAGACCATTTTCATAAGGAAATATAAGTCAAAACTTGTCACGTTAGATAAAGTTTATTATAAAGCCACTAATTCAAACAGTATGATAATGGCATAGGCACAGAGAGACAGATAAAAAAAATTTACAAAGAAGAAAAAGAGCCATATATGTATTGGCTCTTGGAATATGATGAAGAGGGCAACAAAAGTCAATGGGCAAAAAAGATGATCTAGTTAACCACATGTAAAAATAGTGTTGTATGATATATTTTGTGTAAAAAATGCAAGCAGTATTATTTCTACTTGGTGGATATAGCAATATATTAATAGGACATATGCACAAGATTTTCATCTACATAAATGTACACTCAGCACACACTCATTAATAGCATCATTTAGTAAATGGTGATTACATGTGTATCTGATATTATTTGTTGTCCTGTATTTTTGAAATTTTTTGTAATTAAATATTTTATATGTAAGGATAAGTGAATAAAGAATAAAGTCAGAGGGGCAGCCCGGGTGGCTCAATGGTTTAGCGCCACCTTCAACCCAGGGCCTGATCCTGGAGACCCGGGATCGAATCCCATGTCGGGCTCCCTGCTGGAGCCTGCTTCTCCCTCTGCTTGTGTCTCTGCCTCTGTGTGTGTGTGTGTGTGTGTGTGTGTGTGTGTGTGTCTCATAAATAAATAAATAAAATCTTTAAAAAAATGAATAAAGTCAGAGGAGATAAGATATTCTAGCCTTCCTCATCGGTTCTTCTGTAGGCAAGAGTCTATGAGATACATGATTTTTATTCATCAGTTCTCACCATGTAGTGAGCTACTAATCCTCTACCTGTATAATGAAAACATCTACTGAAGTTTTATAGATTCAATAAAAGTGTTGCGTTTTCTCCCCCTCTTCCTAGACTATTTTTTAAAAATTTTGAATGGTATCTTGAATGAATAATTTGTATTTTATCTCCCAAACCTGAGTCAGCACAATATATTTTCTTGCTGTAAGAATGCCATTTTTTTTTAACTCTAGATATCATTTGAGGGATTAGAGGATGGGAAGAGTAATTGCCTACAACATTAAAACCACCCACTGTGATTTGTGCGGCTTCAGCCAAATCAGGTGATTCAGTAACAAACTACCACCTTTACAACTCCAGGTAATAGAAGGCGAGCGGATCCTCACCATCTGTACCTAATTTTATTTTCCATGGAGATGAAGTATCATCTCTAACCCTCTCTTGTGGCTTAATCTGCCCTCTGAAATGGAGTAAACCATACTGCAGTTACAAAGCAAATGGACATATGTAGGTGATTCCTGAGAGAACTTGGCATCCTTTCCTCTCCCGCACCGCTGCCTTTCTCGAACCTGCAGACTCTGGCCTCCTCTCTGATCTGTTCCAGTTTGGGAGCCAGGCGTTAACACCCCCACACAGGGCACTTTTGGCAGCCAGAGGGCTCGTAAGAACGCTGGCCAGCCTGAGCTGGTAACGGAGCAGATGCTTGGGCAGTCACATTTCTGAAAATTGTATTCTCTGTAGAATAGGGGGCAAGGTTTAAAAAACAATTTTGTCCACATTACACTTTCCTCTCTGTTGATAGGTACTTAGAAGGCCTAATATTTAGACATTTTCTCCTGATACCACTAGGTATCTGCTTGATGATCAAAAAAAGATGTGAGTCAAAAATGTAACAGGAAATGGTAACCCCAGTTGCACGACTGGAACAAGATGTCCAAGGACACCAAGAATTTCCCTCAGTACAAAATGGCAAGAAAATACGATTTAACATATTACGATAGCCTTATTAGAAATCTGTTAAATTAATAGTAACATTTTAGTAGCATTATTTCTGGAAGTTTATAAAGACCAATTCTCCCTGTACAGAATGCACATGATTAACTCATGGCCTCTCTCCTCAGAAGAACTAACTGTAGTGGTCACAGAGAGGGTTAGAAATAGCTAAAAACAAGTTAGATGAAGAATATATATACAGATATTGCACAGAGAAACATATATATAGTGGAAATAAAATGCCACCTGTATGTAGTATGAGTATAAAATGCCACCTGCAACTACTATGAGCATAGTATACTGGATATAGTATGACGACAGTTTGAAACTAAAATGTTGGGATTATTCTGTAATGTTTGGTTGCTTGTTTTGTATCTTGATATTCACAGTTCTTTTTAAAGATTGAGTTGGTTACTTCTGACTATATGAGGGGGAAGCACCAGCTGAGTTATCTGTGAAGCCAATTCTGAAGTCTAAAGAGAGAACGGAACATTTCTGTTTGCTTTTAAATTGATAGAATATGCATATGTAGAAACACAGGATGTTTATGTATAGCTGGAGGTACCTCAGAAAGAATCAACTTGCATGGGTTTAAACCAGATTACTGCCCCTCCTTATCTGTCAAAATATCAGATAATGCCTTTAGTACTTGATCGTATATCCCTGTAGCAGCTAAGAGATTAAAGTGATGCAGATTGCACCATTATAGTTAAGATTGTGTCAGCCTTTCAATTACACTAACCTGTTAATGGTTTACAACTTAGTCATAAAATGTCCTTTCCCTCTGAGGGGGAGGAAAAAAAAAAAAGAAAGAAAGAAAAATAACTCAGTTTATCAGGTCCCAGAAGGAGAAGAACGATTTTTTTAAAACTGATTTTTTAAGGAGGTCCATTTTAATTTTAGAGCATCTTTAAAAGAATGTTTTAAGGATATTTTCTACTCCAGAATTTTCAAAAGGGGATTGGTTTAATATGCATTGCGCCTTAGTTATGGAATAATTACTTGAAACTGGGTTTATTTCCAATGTTAATATTCTTTAATTTCTATGGTAATTGAAGTTTAAAGTCCTATTTCAAAGATATTGTCTGTATTACAAGCCAGTAATGATGATTTAATCTCTTCTAAGAATCTTCTGCATAGAACAAACTGAGAGAATCATTCAAAATCTAATCCCTAAAAAATCACATTTTGACTGGCTACATTGTGGACAACAAAAGAGTTCTAATTTCCCACATAAACTTCAATTTCCCACATAAACTTTATTTTGTTAACTTCAATGAAAACAGACACAGAGTCAGGAATTTAAACCTAGTGCAGAAGAGGTCTGGCCATTGCTGTTGGCTTCTGGGAGGTAATCTCCAAGCCCTTGGAATGCTGTGCCTGGTCTTCGTTTACATGGGTGTCTTGGGCCAGCTAGACAGTGGGCCAGCACTGCACCTTAAAGTGAGGCTCTGAGCCACACTCACAATGGGATGTAGACTGGGCCTTGAAGTCACGTGGTAGAAGTCAACTTCTAGAACCCTTGCAGGAGGAGAACCACCTGAGGGCAACCACTCTTGCCTACTTGATGGAGCCTATAAATACTCTGGACCAAAGGGTTCACGTGAGCTTCTCCGGTTGCCAATACTTCCATGCATATTTTTTTTCCCATGCATATTGATGCACGGGGAGAGGATGGCTGAAAGCTGTCTACTTGGTATTCTCCTTGCTTTGTCATTCCTTGAGTGTATTTTAATCTTTATTCTTTCCCTATAATAAACCACAACCATGAGTAAAACCACTTTCAGTTAGATCTTTGAATCCTGGGGAATTGTTCACCCTGAGAGTCACTTGGGGAACCTCTTGAGCTAGCAGTTGGTGTCAGAAGTGAAAATGAGTTGGTGTTGACTGTCCCTTGGGCCATCAAAGTTGGCTAAACATTCCTGGATGCTTTTAAAATCAAGTTATATCAAAGGTGTATCTTTTGCATTGCAAATTACTTCGTGATTTGTGACCCTACCACTGGAAAAAATCAGAAATTAGTGAAAATTCCCATAAAGATTTTTGTTTGCTTTTTCTCCACATGGTAAATTAACCACAAACTCTACAGTCTTTTAATAGAAGCTATAGAAACAATAGAATGGGAGTATATTTTCCAGAACTGAATTCCTGGTATTTTAGTATTTCTAGAACTGTGCCTAAGCAGTATATATATACTAGTAGAACTCTTCTGCATGTATCTTTTCCTGTTTTCAGTCTTTTTTCTCAGAAAATTATAATTGAAACTTTAGTTTTAGTTTTCATATTCAATATTATACTTAGAGATATCAGATATTAGATACATAATACTGTGCTCTTATAGAAGGTAGTCCCGAAGTAGGTGCCTTGACTCTTCTAAAAGAACACCTGGACTATGTGCCTATTTTTCTTTGGTATGAACAAGATACCTGGTTTTTGTTCCCCAGCTTTAAAAAAAAAAAAAAAAAAAAGATTGATTTATTTATTTTAGAAAGAGAAGAGGGAGGGGCAATGGGAGAAGGGAAGAGAATCTCAGGCTGATTACCCGGTGAGCCTGATGCAGGGCTCCATCTCACAATCCTGAGATCATGACCTGAGCTAAAATCAAGAGTTGGAGTCTCATCCATCTGAGTTACCCAGGTGCCCCAGTCCCTCAGTTCTTAAACTCTTCATAGCAATGGCCACTCCATGTGACAACTATTGATTTGCTCACTTATCTTTAATATTAGATTGATAGTATATTAGGGTCATGATCTGTGTATTTCATTTTCCTATGTTTAGTACCAGAGAACAGTGCCAGGTAAGTTCCAGCAATTTTAAAATATTTATTGACTGCATGGATGAGATAAACCATATCATAACATAAGCATCTTTCCTACCAGTGAATTTAGTGAGTTGGAACCAATTATTCCTCATGGATTTTTGCCCCTTTTGTTAGGCATAAAATAAATTTCCTTTTATTAAATACACACACAAAATTTATATGTGTGCATATTCCCTTTGTAATGGGTGTGCATAGTTTTAAGTAAATCTTTTAATGGCCTCTGCTTAGACTTATTCTTTCTTTCCTATCATCCTTATGCACTATATTTTCTTTAGTTTATTCTACAGGGAATTGGTATATGTATACTGTTTTCACTTCTAATTCAAGTTAGTTTAAAAAAAAATACGTTTGACACTATTTTTTTAAACATCCAAAATACAAGCTTAGGAAAATGGAGAAATCCATATTGGTTTTTTTCTTTTCCATATTCTGATTTGTTTCAGTTTGATTCTTATTGCCATAATCTCAATTACATTAACTTTATTTTTATTTTCTTTTTCTTTTTTTACTAGACTCATCTTCATGAATTTTCATCCTGATATCTTTTCATTATATGTGCATCCCCCCTGTGTCCCCTGCTCCTTTCATCTTTTAGCCTGGTGAATTCTGGGAAGCGTGTTCTCAAGTTGGTTCTTCACATCACTAATTTAATTTTCTCTTTGGTATCAATTTTACATTTCACTGCTTCAAACACAGATTTTAATTTTACAGTTATATCTTTATTTTCCTTGCAATTTTATCATATTTAAACTCAGTAAGCTTACTTTTCAGTGTAGAATACAAAATAAACATGAATCTTCTCATTTTCATCTTTTGTTTCCTAGAGCACATTTCAGCAATTTTAATTGAATGCAAAACAGATGTTTTCTAACACTTACTTCATTCATGTACAACCATCAAAACCACCATCTCTCTCTGCATTTGTTTTTCTTTCCTTTTGCAGAAATTTTCACGGACTCAGGTCAAGATGATTGTTTGTTATTTATGTTCTTCAGGAATTGTTTCTAGATATGGAATTTTTAATAATACTTGGTTTGTAGATGTCTCTTGATTCACTAAGTTGCCAGCTAAATCCTCTTCTTATGTCTTAAACTGAAGGACTGCTTATTGTAAACATTCTGAACCCAAAAACGATGGTGTTTATCCCTTGTTAAATATGAATATTTTTTAAGATTTATTTGTTAATTTTTGAGAGACAGAGAGCAAGCAAGTGTGGGGGGAGGGGTGGAGCAGAGGGACAGGGAGAGAGAGAAACCCAAGCAGACTCTAGGCTGAGTGCATAGCCTGACATAGGGCTCAAACTCAGGACCCTGAGATCACCACCTGAGCTGAAACAAAGAGTTGGTCACTTAACTGACTATGCTACCCAGACACCCCCAATATTTTTATAACAAATCATTGTTTTCCCATCTTTCACTTATCTTTTCTGTCTTGCATAAAATGCAGTCCTAATGTTTGGGATAGCATAAAATATATAGATGATGCAGTATAAGAATTAGATTTGAGAAGAGAGGGATTTCAGGTAGCTTCATAAAATTTTGACCAAAAACATTCATTTTTCATAAATGTATTATCTCTTCTGATAAAGAACCTAAAGAACCCTGAAGCTGGTGATGCATAATTAAATCTGTGAAATATTTCATTCTGTATTGCAATATCAGCCAATATTCTTAAAGTTTAATATAATGAGTCCACAAATGGGAGGAAAAAATATACTAATATCTCACAACTTACTTATCTAAATGCCTTAATACTGTTTTAATTTTGTTTGTCCAATTGCCCCTTCAGTTTATTATTAATCTCTCATTATCTCTCACAGTGTTCAATATAATCCTATTCAGGGCCACTTGTAGCAAGCAGAGCGATTAGGTATGCAAAGGTCTAAGCTATAATCCAATAGAGAAAATATTTTAGACTTTTTTTATGAAATAAAAAAAAAGGACTGGTGCTCTTGACTCTGGCCAAGTAATATTGTTGATGCTATGCTCATTAATTATTTATTAAATACCTCTTCTGAACATGGCATTATGCTATGCACTGTTGCCTTGTACAAATGAGTAATGACTTAATTCTTGGTCTCAAAGTGCTCATGGTTTAGAAGGGAAGATTTGAAATAGACTCTATTAACAACAATGCCCAGCTGAATGTGATAAGTAAGTACAGTACCTAAGGGGAGGTAGGCATTAAATGAGAGTGAGTTTAGAAGACACAGGTCTATCTGCCCTACAAGGAGGAATGAAGACTTTGTGGAGAAGTGACATTCAAACTCAGTGTTGATGAATGAGTAAGATTTGAATAGACAGATATAAGAAAATTACATTCTGGGTCTAGTGGTATTCATTAATAAAGAATCAAAGTATGGCAAATATTTGAGAATAAGCAGAACGTGAGTAAACATGAGCTTTAATAGAATATTTGTATGAAGCTCATATGGTTTGGGGTCATACCGTGTAAGACTGAATGCCAATCTGAGGGGTAGATACTTATTTGGAGTCTGTGTACAACAAATGTCAGCATGTGAGTGTTCTGTGAACATCTCTTTATGAAGGACAAAAGTGCATCACAGTCGGCAATATATTTTCTGTGGGAAAATTTTAAAACCAGTTTATTACATTAATGATGAGTCTTATGACATCTAATTTGATTTTTTTTAAACTTCTATTTGAAAGTTGTTCATTTAGGCTGTTTATCAATATACTTTCACATGTAAAATTTAATGATTTGATATTTGTGCCTGAAGAAAAAGATTTATTGGACCCAAATATACAGTACATGCATAGCTGAGATCCCAGCTACCCAATTTTGTTTTTAACGTTTTCATGCCTTATCACCTTTAGAAATCTGAGCTGTTGTCATCAGCTGGTGACAATCACCCACATGTAAAACAGATTACCAGGAGGAAATACAAAGTTATGCCTGGGGACTTTACATTTTTTTAAGAGCTTGAGAAAACCACTGCACAATCCATGTTCAATGATGTGATCATGTAAATGAACAGAGCAGGAGCAACCAGGACAGGGACCCTCCACGGCATCCAAGTCGGACCTGTATAGCTCCAAATGAGGCCCAGCTGGAAGATTCCTTACAGAACGAAATGAGATGATGTATGGGAAAAGACAAGGCACAGACTGGTTATAGTTTTATCAACAATTTATTAACAATTCCTTCATGCTTTCACATAACTTGTGCCTAACTCTGATGTGATGTTTACTAGCTGCATGTACTGGTTTGTGGGTTTAACAAAAAGGATGGTATTTTCATCTCCAGCTTTCTAGAGTAAAATTCAAAATAACCACAGACCTGGAATAGACACTGGGATTGGGCACTGCAGCAAGAATATGGAGGTTCTCTCTGGTCCAAGTATTAGTTCTTCAGTTGTTGGCTGAAGTGTGGATATGCAGTGGTCCACGCTGGCTGGGGAGGTAGCAGTTTATTCAGGGGATAGTGATAACTTGTCAACCAGCCCTGAATTATGCAATGTTTAACAACTGCTGGGCCATACTTCTGCATGTCCCTGTCTTAGAGTGATGCAGAGCTCTTATAACAGGCTGTTATTAATTACATTAATTAAGGAAATGTATATCATTTTTTTCTTTTAGTAAGCGGAACATCTATATGTTGGCTCCATAACTTTTTTTTAAGATTTTATTTATTTACTCATGAGAGAATCAGAGAAAAAGAGAGGCAGAGACACAGACAGAGGGAGAAAGAGGCTCCATGCAGGGAGCCCGACGTGGGACTCAATCCCAGGTCTCCAGGATCATTCCCTGGACTGAAGGCGGTGCTAAACTGCTGAGCCACCTGGGCTGCCCACCATAAGTTGTTAATAAGGTCATTTTATTGTATAGTTACATTTAAAATGATAATCTTGAGGCTGCCATACAAGGGGCCTTCCCAAAATATATGCAATTTGAGCACTTGGGGAAAGATTATTTGTGACACTGTGAAATTTTTTTTTCCCTTATGTATGGCTTATTTGCTCTTGGATTCCATCTCATTCCCATAACACTATCTTCCCCTACTTGTTAATATTTTTCAAAGCCCTAGAGGTATGGAGCTGTATATCTAATCACATGGTTTAAAGTATTGACAATTCTCTGTCTCAAAACAGCCCTTCTATATGACAGCCCTTCTACATGACAAAGCAAAAGAGGAACTGGTGGATGTATATTTTGGGATGGGGAGGGGCATTCAAGAAAGTGAGAGAATCTGAATGTAAGAGAATGAGGAGAAAAGAAAGAAGGCAAAGGCCAGTTAAGAAGCCAGAGATCAGGAACAGAGAAAGATGACAATGCAAATATCCATGACCAGCTGAAGGAAACAGTTTGAAAGGGCTAAGAAAAAAAGAAGAAGAAAGAGAAGGAGAAGACGATAACGAGGAGGAGCAAGAAGAAGGAGAGAAGGAACAGAAGAGGAGAAGGAGGAGGCGGAAGGGGAAAGAAGGAAGAAAAAGATGGGGGAGGGGAAACAAAGGAGCCTTAGAAATAAGAGGAAACAATAATATTGCTAAAAGGGAGAAAACATGAATGGAAAGGAAGAGGTCTAAAGTGAAGAAGGGAATGGGAAAGTGACAAGAGTACTGAAGGTTGGGAGGCAGGCTTAGACTGGACACTGAACAAAGCAAAATCAAAGATTTTGAAAGAAAAAAATACTAACCCTTCAAAGATGGAGTTAAGAAAAGAGGTAAGAGGCCATTCAGCCCTGGAGGAGAATCATGTCCTTTGGGTGTTACTAAGTGTTACATAGTTGATGGATCAGAGACAGTGGAGTGCTTAAAAAGAAACGCTAGCATTCTATACTGAGAGAATTTAGAGACTTTAGATTCAATAGTTGTCTGAAAAGAAAATAAATAAAGTAGAAAGAACTATATTGGAGAAACCACCGAAGATAGTCTAGTGATTAGTTCTAGAACATTAATTAGAAAAAAAACTGTTCTTTTATCCACCAATCATACAGGTGCATTGATAAAATCAATCAGCAGCCATTTGATTATATCTTAATGCATAATACAAACAACTATTGAACCACACACTGGAGGGGCTGGCTGAGCAGGTGAGGGAAGAACAAACAGTGAACTGCTGGAGCCAGTATAACCATGGAAAGAAAATTAGAATGTGAAAAGCACTCCTAGCTAACCATAACAAGCCAAGCCATGAAATAAAATTTTACATATATTAGAAATGAATTAAGTCCACTCACTAATTTTTTTAAAGATTTATTTATTTATTTGAAAGAGAGAGCATGCATGAGAGAGAGAGGAAGAGTGAGATCTCACAAAGGGAGAGGGAGAAGCAGACTTCCAGCTGAGCAGGGAACCTTAATCGGGGCTCAATCCCAGGACCCTGAGATCGTGACCTGAGCCCAAGGCAGGTGCTTAACCGACTGAGCCACCCAGGTGCCCCAAGTCCACTCATTTAAAAAATACATAAGGAAATCTTCTGGGGGCACATATAACTGGGGGTTAGGCTTTACTGATTTTTTTTTGTTATTTTTATGCTAGGAGAGAGGATTGTGGGGTCATCCGTAGATGGATACATTGCTTCTAATTTTGCAGGCAAGAGTGACAGTCAAGGCCATAATAATATACATTAAAATGTACATTTGCAAAAGGGTGAAGTTTCAAAAGGATGACCGCTGGTCAAAGAACAGAAGCACAAACAAAAATAACTCATTTTGCTCTTGTTTTCATGCTTTTGAGTCTACTGCCTTCATGCTCTATATTATAATGGCATTGCCCTGTCACCCAATGCAGTGCCTTGTGGATTATGCATCCTTAAAAAAATGTTTCAATAAATCAATGGATTAATTATTTAATAAGTATTCAAGATATTGGACACAATAATTGCTCAGACACACTGGCAAACAAAACACAAAAAGAAGTAAAAAGAAACAAAGAAAAGGGAAATATAGGAAAAAGGAAGGAGGAGGGCAAGAGGGAAAAGTCTTGGATATACATTTTTAAGCAATTTGAATTTGAATCAGAACTTGATAAGCAATTTGAAAAAGATTTTATAGTCAATATGGAGCAGGTTCCAATAGGACACGGTATGTCATTTTGAATATTTGTGTGTTTCCTTAAAGGACACAGAAAAATTGAAGAGGACTCAATACAAATATTTAAAGAAAAAGAAAATAAAATTCTTTTTTTTTAATTTTTCTTTAAATTTATTTATTTATGATAGTCACAGAGAGAGAGAGAGAGGCAGAGACAGAGGCAGAGGGAGAAGCAGGCTCCATGCACCGGGAGCCCGACGTGGGATTCGATCCCGGGTCTCCAGGATCGCGCCCTGGGCCAAAGGCAGGCGCCAAACCGCTGCGCCACCCAGGGATCCCGAAAATAAAGTTCTTAAGCAGGGGTGAAAGAGAACAATATTTAAACTGGGAAAAATCAATAGTGATGATCAAATATAAACTTTTTCTCCCCAAACTCTAAAAATAGTAGCAGCCTGCCCTAAACCATAAAGTGCACTCATTTTCTGTGTTTTTGCAGGTACATTCTGAACGATCTGTATAGCAGTCCTCCTGGATGGCACTTATAATGAATTCCTATGGCATATTTTACTTTCAATCCCAACTTGAACTCATAATTATAATGATTGAAAACAGATGATGTCTAAATAGGATAGTTCAGGATGAACAGGAACAAATAAGTTGAAAAAAATGTGTAAGTTTTTATTATTCATTCATCAAACATTGTTACTAGATGGGAGAGATAAGCAAGACAGTGGCAGTGAGGAGGGCATCCTGGGTCCTTCTGTAGAGGGAGTTGATAGTACTTGTAAATAATGTGGTCCTGAAGGAAGAGACCTTTGAGACTCACTATAGGTAGGTAATCCATTAGCTGTGTAAAAGAATGATTATTAACAGGTGGATCTGTGAACTGCTGTGTGAGAAGGGGGTTAGGGCTCCCCCACGCTGGATTCCAAGCCAGGTGAGAAATAACATTAAACAAAATGGATGAACCTAAAATGTTGCAAAGTTTAGAGGTCCCTGATCTGAAAACTCTGACAGTCACAACAAAGAACACGCTTCTGATTCAAGATGACTCCCTTTTGGATAGGAAGATGAGCTAATCATAGGACAGGATAATGAATCTCATCAAAAAGGAGACAAAAAAAAGGAGACAAAAACCCTTTTAGATTATAGATAAGACATTTTTTAGTTAAAGATTAAAACTGTTCAGCAGGTTATTACTAGAAAAAATATGGTGACATACACGGAATCCCTGTAATGCTCAAAGTTGGCTGTATTGCTCAAGGATTGTGTGTGTGTGTGTGTGTGTGTGTGTGTGTGTGTGTGTGTGTGTGAGATTTGATCTGTGGTGATGTGTTGGTGGGTACCAGATGTAAGTATTTCAGCAACATTCTCGAGGTGAATTTAATGTTTACCCAAGGTTGTGATTATTGTTATGAATTTGTATGTAATACATTCTTCAATTCCAATCATATTTTGGGTCAAGTTTTGTTGTTTTGTGTGCCTGTTCCTGTGTGTATGTGTGTATGTGCATATGCATGCTCTAGTTTGGTTTAAGATTATTAGGTTAGGAGTGAAGAGAAGGCATTCTGGGAGGGAAATTTTATAAGACAGTTGAATTTTAGAATTAGATGAATTTGGTAAAACTCCTGATTATTCATTTTATCAAATATAACTTGGATAATTATTTAACCATACCATATCCCAATTTTGCCATTCATAAAAATGGTATAAATGTTAGCTGGCTGTTCAATTTGTGTTCAGAAAGGGTAATTTATAGCTATTTAGGTTTTAAATTAATATTTAAAAATTTATTTAATGTTTTCTTAAGGCTTTGAGATCAATGGCCATATCTTTTACTTAAAAATCTAATATTTGTTGGGGTGCCTGGGTGGCTCAGTCAGTTAAGCCCAGGTCATGATCTAGGGTTCTGAGATCATCCCTTGCTTGGGGCTCCCTTCTCGGTGGGAAACCTGCTTCTCTCTCTCCCTCTGCCCTTTCTCCTGCTTGTGCTCTCTCTTAAGTATGCTCTTTCTTTCTCTTATGAGTAAATGAAATCTTTTTAAAAATGTAAAGTACAGAGCACCTGAGTAGCTTGCTCAGGTAAGTGTCCCACTCTTGATTTTGGCTCAGACCATGATCTCAGGGTTGTGAGATCAAGCCCCAGCATGGAGCTTGCTTAAGATTATCTCTTTCCCTCTCCCTGTTACCTTCCTTCTCTAAAAAATGTAAAGTACTTTGCATGCATTAGTCAGCAATTTCTGTGTGAAAGAAAGAAAGAAAGAAAGAAAGAAAGAGAAAGAAGAAAGAGAAAGAAAGAAAGAAAGAAGAAAGAGAAAGAAAGAAAGAAAGAAAGAAAGAAAGAAAGAAAGAAAGAAAGAAAGAAAGAAAAAGGAAGGAAGGAAGGAAGGAAGGAAGGAAGGAAGGAAGGAAGGAAGGAAGGAAGGGAGGAAGGAAGGAAGAAAGATTCTCAGTGGCAATAAACATTTTCTTCTTGTGGATCTTCCTGTTGTCTGAAGAATCTAAGAACGTGCATTCCTTTAGCCTGGGGATGGGTGTGTGCTTATGAACCGACCCACTACGTATTACTTGCGTCTCAGGTGAACCTCTTTTATGACAACTACCATAGTGCAAAAGGGCAATTTCACTGCACAAGTATATTTCAAATCTTTACTTGCATTAGGTTTGCAAACATCCCTGTGGCCAAAGTAAGTCAGGGGCTGATAACCAAGTTCAAAGTTAAGGAAGAAAGTTTTACCTCCAGGGAAGAGGCTTCAAGGCAATGTGCACAGGTACAGGGTTGAGTAAAGAAATAGCCCCATAATTCAATTTAATTCATACATACATATCTAAATTCACATGCATTCACATATGCATATATTTATGAGCACAAATACATAGGAATATAAATATAAACTATGGTGGAATTTGTTGAGTGCCAAATGCTTAATCATGTTTTTTAGAGATAATCTCCAAAGAGCAAACTCCTTCTACAAAGACTGAAATTAGCACTTCTGGGCTAAAAAATAACATTTTATATCTTGCTTAAAGTATGGATCTTTGGAAAAGCTTTGTAAGAAAGTTAACCAGGCCTGCATAACTGAAATAATTCATCTATTCCAATAGTTACTTTACTCCACTTGTATTATCTGCGTCTGCTCAATTATAATAGCTAGAAACCATGTTATAGGTCAGGAATCTAGACTACGGTCTTCTATTTCATTTAGCTTTTCTCTACCCAAGCTTGATAGTGAGAGACTTCAATGTTGTATTTGTTATCGATGTATATTCAATGTCATATTATTTCATCAATTTGTTAAAGGTATCTGTATATCAACACTGGGGATGGTGTCTCATAAAGTTAAAGGTTTGAGGAAGAGTTTTCTATAATAATATGACCTCCAAACATTTTTCACATTTCAAATTTAAGTAAAACCTTGAGGCACTTAACATGCACATGTGCACACACACACTGCATTTGACCTGATAAAGGCAACATTTATTAAAAAGGAAAAAGGGGCAAACACAGGTTAAATGTTAGCCAAATAATCCATAGACCTTTTAAAATGTATTATCAAGCGATCAACCTGGAGGTAACTAACTGGTGCCAAGAAAAATGCTTAAAGAGCTTGCCAAGGAGCCAGATGCTCCTACTGCTAAATTATCTCCTGCAGATTGGCATGGGCATCTTACAACTGGCACAGCCACAGGTATCACTCACACCACATCGCCATATGGTTTGAGCTAATTATTTAAAAATAGTTTGCTTCTTATGGGGCAAATGTGAATATTCTGTATACATTGATTTTATTCTCCAAGGAAATCAGTGGATTTTTTTGTTTCCTTTTTGTTTTGTTTTGTTTTGATAAGGCATGAGAAGGAAATACTATGTATGAAAATAGACTTGTTTAACTTAAATAGGTCATTGCAGAAAAGTGACATATCATTCATCGGTGCCCGTTCTTGCTACCAGTACTCCTACATATTCTTCATTCAACCCCTTTTGGAAAATTGTCTCATAGGACTCCAACGAAGTAGGTGAAATATTAAAATTTAATCACGTGTTTAAAATATTGATATGCTATGTAACGTGCAGCTAAAGAAACCAATGCACCTGCTTGTAATTTGTAATCTATGTATCTTAGTATCTTACAGACATATCCTGAGGCAAGTACTTGTACCATGAAGTTTTAATTGATTCGTATGTAATTGAGAATGCTGTAATGTATTAATAACAATTAAAAGTCATTGACATTCCTTCCAGTATATTTTTCGTTTATCAAAATGACATTATGGGGTGCGTTAAATGCATGACAATATTTCCCACCAAAGCCAGTGAATTTAAGAAAAAAAATCTTAGTTTATTAGGGCAAATTTACACAATCATGTTTCTTTTAAATTTGTACAGTGACTACACTATTATTTTTCTAAACATTGGCTTTTATGTTTATCTAAGGATAAAAAAAACTTTTAAAACTCTTATTTTTATTTTAAACAGATCTTACTTTTTTAAATATTATGGAGCACGATGCCAAGTGCGAAAAAGAACTAGAAAGAACCAGAACAGCACTTTTGTAAGGTTCATACAAAATAGAAGAGCTGAGACACTTTTCTATAAACACATCTTTTTCATGCATTCAAAAATATTTCATAGTGTAGGTGGCAAATTTATTTTGGGGAGAATTTTGAGGAATAAAAGGGTTTAACATGCCACATAATAGCAGCTTGTGTTGGTGATAATAATTGGGTAATGCAGAGCATACAGAAATATGAAAGCCCCCATCCTCATTTAGTTTTCCTGTAGGCTGTTGAAAATTAAAGGCAGAGCTCACTTAATTTAATGCCAAGTGTGTTTAAGAATGTACAGATTGAAATTAAATATAAAAGAAAAGAATTTAGGTTATTTACATGATGTCAGCATATCTGTATCATTATTTAGCAATGATTTCTTATTAAGAGGATTTAAAATCAGTATTCTATAAGACTATGGAATCAGAATTCTGCAAAAAGATGAAAGATTGTCCTTTCCTTGCTACAGTTAATGTAAGTTGCGATGGTTTTTGCAAAGTCAGCATATACCTGCATCCAAGGTGTATATATATAATATATATATATAATATGTGCATATAGATCTTAATTTACCAATACACTATACAATTTATTACATTTTGACATTAAATGGATAGTTTATATTTCATATGGCTAATGTATAAACTTATGTGTTTCTCTTGGGACATCATGTTTCCTGTGTAATTCATGTGTAATATTTAACCTAAGATTAAGCAATATTATAATAAGTATATTGAGGTATGTACATACATATTGAATCCATTAGAGAACCAACTGCCACCTGAAAACAAGTATGGGATTAAAAAGTATTATTATTATTATTATTAAAGTAATGAATACCAGATTTTTGAAGAGACTTTTAAAGTACAGGATGATTTTCTTTAGCCAGACGGAAGACTTTTCCCCTGGGACCTTGTTTGCCAGGAAGAATACTGGGTGAGAAAATACCAGCAGCTGGCATGATAATGAGTCCACTTCACTGCAAATGAGTTCATTATTATTCCATTCCTGCAGTCTTGTAATTCACAGTTGCATGTCATTTATACATAAATAAAAAATAGGTATTATATATAGCTAAACTCCTGCAATCTACAAAGAGCAACATTTACAAACATAAGGGACAAACTGAGAAACATGCAAATGAAGCTGGATGATAATGGGTAAACGCAAAGTTTAAATGTTCCATAGAACAGCCCTTCTTATTAAAAAAAAAATCAAAATCAAGTCTGTATGAATTTGTTTTTTCCATACTTGTGATTCAGCTTTATTTTATCAGTATATCAACCAGAGGTCAGAAGATAATATAGTTTTTTTACTATGTTAGCTTAATATGAAAAATAAGTCCATTTTTACATAACTAATTAAATTTATCAATAATTGGAAATAGCAGTTTTCATTTCTTAATGTTCCTGACTTTAGCAGATCACAGGACAGAATTTGGGAATAAAATAGAAAAAAATAAGTCTTTAAATAAGTGATACTGGGACTTAGCTCATTTGGGACAGAACAAGGAAAAAGTGAACAGCAACAGATTGACACTTGGTAAAGACTTTGAAAATTTAAATTATTTAAATTTAAACTATTTAAACAAAAGTTAAATCCAAAATGACTTTGTTACTACAATGAAATAGAAAATGAGTATTTTAGATAACAGGTAGCACTAAAATTATGTTCTGGATATTATCAGAACACATATTACACAATATGTAAACGAAAAACTGTTTAAACAGTTTAATGTAATGAGCTTAAAGTAAAACAAAGTATGAAATGTTATATTTTCCACATAACCTATTTGTTATATTGATATAACAATTGATAAGACATCATATCCAACAAATAGGCAATATTTTTCGCTAGTTAGTATAATACATAAAAATAGAAAAAAGAAGTTTAATTGTACGGCTCTTGATTGATAATAAATAAGTGTAAAAGTCAAATAAATATACTTTGTAACAATAAATTTATTAAATGATGAAATTACTTAGAGAATGTAAAAACTGGGGATCCCTGCCTGGGTGGCTCAGAGTTTGGCGCCTGCCTTTGGCCCAGGGCGTGATCCTGGAGTCCCAGGATCAATTCCTGCGTCAGGTTCCCTGCATGGAGCCTGCTTCTCCCTCTGCCTGTGTCTCTGCCTCTCTCTCTCTCTCTCTCTCTCTCTCTCTCTCTCTCTCTGTGTGTATCATGAATAAATGAATAAAATCTTTAAAAAAAAAGTAAAAATTGTCATAGTGGAATGATCCGCACGCTAACACAGTGAGAAAAACAATGTTGAAATACAGCAAATTACTTAACTGTAGATCAGGAGAAAGAAAATATTAAAGCTTTCCACTAAAATACTAAAGCTTTCTAAAATTATCCTGATAGTTATTAAAATATTTTCAAATGAACTTTTTTCTTTACTTTGGCAAATTAAATCAGTATTTGATAAAATAAAAATCTGTTTTAAGCTTTTCAAAACCTGAAATACAACTAGCAAAATTTAAGTAAATTGAGTTCCCAGAAAATATAATTGTTTACCTAATTTCAGAAGAAAATAAATATTGAAACTATTACCCAAGATCCAATTATTGTCATTATCTAGAAGTAAGATTAAACTTAAAAACACAATCTGAAAAAAAAAACCACAATCTGTAATCCTTTCATTATGTTTTTGAAAATTCAAACCATGTGAGTGTATCACAGAGTAGTCTACGATATGGGAAATAAGGAAATTATGAAATTAATCTGATGAAGTTTACAGATCTATGCTTTTTTTTTGGCAACAATCAAGGAGCGTAATTGAAGAGTAAGAAATCTTATCATAAGAGAGACATAAAAGGGCACCTAAGTGGCTCAGTCAGTTAAGCATCTGCCTTCAACTCAGGTCATGATCCTGGGGTACTGGGATTGAGCCCTGCCTCAGGCTCCCTGCTCAGGGGGGAATCTGCTTGTCCCTCTTCCTCTGCTCCTCCTCCCACCACTTTGTTCTCTCTTTCTCTCTCAAATAAATAAATGAAATCTTTAGAATTTTTTTAAAAAATAAGAGAGACATAGATAAAATCCAGGAAACTTAGGAAATAGAACAGATTCAATAGCAGGAGATACTGATTTATGAAAAATATTAAAGAAATAACATACAACAGTAAACAAAGGTTAATCTGCCATTGTCAACAGTGTATAAATATTTAAAGAATACAGGAAAAAGGAAGGCATATAACATAACTAAGACAAAATAGGTTTTAGAAATGGGAAATTTATTTTATACATACATATAAAACATTTTCAAATGATGAAATTACTCTTGGTTTACAATAATTTGAAATTATTACGGTACAGAGTATCTTTCCCAGGAGATGGGGGGGGTATTGTTGTAATCTCACAGAATAACATGGAATAAAGATAAAAGCATTAGTTGATCATTTGCTCTTAAAAAAATAGTACCATTTGACAGAATGCACTTAGAAATTCACACTCTTGACCCCAGAGTCGTCATGATGGCAACAGTCATTTGTACACTTCATATACTATCACTTGCTTCTGGTTCTGGTCCAAACATCTTATTTATTTGTTTGTTTGTTTGTTTGTTTATAAGAATTTATTCATTTATTCATGAGAGACAAGAGAGGGAGGGAGAGAGAGAGAGAGAGGCAGAGACACAGGCAGAGGGAGAAGCAGGCTCCATGCAGGGAGCCCAATGTGGGACTTGATCCCAGGTCTCCAGGATTATGCCCTGGGCTGAAGGCGGCTTTAAACCACTGAGCCACCCAGGCTGCCTGCAAACATCTAATTTAAAATTACCTTGATATGATTTTTTTCCTTGACATGATTTTTGTAAACCACAATAGCAATAACAGGATCAATTCAAAATAGCTAAAAACCTCATTGTGGGGCTTATTGAATAATTAAGCATTACTATAAGTATACTATTTAATACATCTATTTTTTCCTCTTATTCTACTCTTCTGTATCTATATTTGAGAATTCATGGCCCCCTTACCAAAAACTGAAATAAGGGAAATTCTTTGATAGTTCTCTTCTTCTAAGACTTTCTTTACTATCTTCTTTGTGATATTCTTGTATCTTACTTTTTTTCATAATAATGAAGGAGAATCTCAGTGTCTTAGGGAGACTTAGCAAGTTCCTTAGAGACAGGCTAGCTAAGATTTGCCTCATCCACTAAATTCTGCACTTGGTCTGCCCAGTTATTCCCTAACATTGGCATATCTTTGTAGGATCCTATCTCTCTAGTCAGCACTGTCTTTCTCTGGGTGCACTCCATTCTACATTAGTGGGTATCTCCAGGAAACCTTGGTACTAAATAAAAGTTTTATAGTTGGTCTGAAGAGGAAAAAAATATTCTCTGTTACAAAAACTTCACAAATGTCGTGATGTATTCCATGTAATACTGGAAACTTCCCCACCTGGCTAGACAGCCTGGTATTTTATGGTTGATTTGTTATCCACTATCATGTAAATTGCATTCCTCCTCTAAAACTGGAATATCTTTTTCTAATTTTTTGGTAATGTGTATTCTGCAAACTTTTGAAATGTATAATGTCTATTCATGTGACATGAATTTGGAAAAACTCTGGTGTCATTTGAAATTGTGAAACAAAAAACTCCTTGAAAACATTTAGATTCATTTTATATATCCCAACACACCATATGTTATTCAAACACTTTGAAGATCCCCATAGATTTTTTTGCTGCCATGAGTGCTTTCCATTCTTCTACTTAGAAAAGCCAAAAGGAAAAAAAAAAAACAAAATGAAGGAAATATTTAATAACTAGGAAGAAGATAAAAGTCACAAGTTACACCAGTTGGGAATTAGATTATCAGGAAACCAAAACATAGCAAATAAGTGTGTGAGCAAGCCTGGAATGGGGATTCTCAAGGGTGTGAAATATTATTTCCTCCAAATATTTTTTGCATTCAAGAGAGTAAATAGTTGGTCAGCATTTGATTCATTTAATTGTTTCTTTCTTCTGAAAATGCACTTAGTACAAGGGATGCCAACACTTGGCTGCTCTAGAAACTGTTTTTGGGGTATTTTTGTTTTTTAGGTTTGTAAACTAATGTCTCACAGTCCTCATCTCATCATTCTCTGTGATTATGTTCTTTTACCCTCAGAGTAATATTAACATCCAATATTATCCCTAAAATGTCAATACCTTGATTAATCATTAGCTTTAAAATACATGTACTTTTTTTGGGGGGTGGGGGAGTAAACTCCCTCCGCCATAGTTGTGAACTTCCAACTATTTTCTCCCAAATCATGGACTCAATGTCTTTCTGACTCACTTTAAAATTACACAGAAATAGTGTGACATGTGCCCTGGGACAATAGTGCCTGCACATCAGCTTCAGTCTTCTCTTAAGAACCCATGAACAAGCCACTGGAAGGTGTCCCCAGACCACTGCCGCCCACAAACACACAGGCAGCCCCTTTCCGATGCCTGCAGAATCTGTCTTTGATGTTTGTCAACCTTTGTGATGTTGGCCCTTAGATATTACAGCTCCTGCTTGGAGTGTCACCAGCATCTCAAAACTGATCGCTGCCACTTCCATCTGCACTTCTCTGCGGGATTAAGACGGCATGGTCTCTCTGCCAGGCGACTCTCAGCTTCCTCCCATCCTCCATTCTCCCTCTGCACCTTGCCCCAGACACTGTACACATTCAGCTGAGTCTTTATTCCACCAAAAATAAGTAAACAAGTGAATGCCCACAATTATTGTCCTGCAGGTTGGAGCACCAAAGGAAGATATTGTTGCTACTTCCAGGGTCCCACACCACTTGGACTTAGTAAAACATGCCTCCCCAATGTATGGAGTTCCAAATGTAGTAGTCAAAGAGAGGGCCATGTGTTTAAGCGGTGCAGTCTTTGTATCTTTGTGGATAGCCTAAACCATGGAGGGGTCAGACAGTTTAGATTTGCTCTCTTCATTCAGGCATATTTGGGAAGAATGTTTTGAATAATTGGAACACAGGTACTCAAACTGTGAAATTGGAATTGGAGCATGGAATGATGAGGAATGCTGTTATAGGATGAAAGTGACATTTTGGAGAAAGACAAAGTTTGTCTTACCTTCAATCGATACAGAGATGAAGAGTAAACCCTAAAAATAATCCACTAGAAAATAATTTGTTAACATAAAGAATTTAATTAAAAGGATGCTAAATACCATCTTGAAGAGTATGACTACTTAAGGAGTAAGAGATAAAAAGGAATAGAGCATTTTAATTAAAAGCTAATAAAAACAATGCACCTTTATATTTTATAAAACCTGTCTACATTAAAGTATAAATTCATATAAACTACAAATGTTCTTTATGTACCTAATAATTTATACATATTTAATGTACATAGTAAATATGCCCATTGTTGTCTAAAAAAATACCAAAATCTGTGAGTAGACTGATTGCATTGTGTAAAATAATTAACTATTATCAAGAAAGTGAGAATAATAGTGAAGGGGAATATAAGGGAAGGGAGAAGAAATGTGTGGGAGATATCAGAAAGGGACACAGAACATAAAGACTTCTAACTCTGGGAAATGAACTAGGGGTGGTGGAAGGGGAGGAGGGCGGGGGGTGGGGGTGAATGGGTGACGGGCACGGAGGGGGACACTTGACGGGATGAGCACTGGGTGTTATTCTGTATGTTGGTAAATTGAACACCAATAAAAATTAATTTATAAAAAAAAAGAAAGTGAGAAGTATTAATAACATGTAAAACAAGGTCTTTTCTATAATCAATTTAATATAATTTTTCTTTTTAGATATGAAAGCATGCTGTTTCTGTTTTGTTTCTGACTCAAAGACTGTTTTGATTATAGACAATTCCAACTGTAGGGCTCTAGCCAGCTGAAAGAAATAGAAAAATTGCCATAATAGTGTGAAGTTTCTGACAAATGAGAAGCCATCCTAAAGATAATAGTCACATACAGCAGTAGAAATTAAACTGAGAGACATGACTATTGACATATTCAAAAGCTAGAAATCTATAATTAGGATGTTTAAAATCTAATAGTGAGTTTAAATTGAATATCAAAGCCCCAAATCCAAATGTAAAGAATGCATAAACTAGACAATAAACCGGCAACAAAAAACAATTGATTAATTTTATTGACATAGTAAGAACAGAAACAAATCAAGAAAATAGCTCCTGGTCATTGTTTTCCCCTAAATAATCTTGAGTGATTCCCAAGAAAAAGAGGCTAATTTTTCTTTTTTTATTCTTGAATTTAAAAATGTAATCAACAGAGTATGTCCAAGGATTGGCATCCTTTCATTAAATATTATTAATATTCAATTAGCCATTTTAATTTCAAATCTCCTGGTCTCTTTCTAGTTCCAGTTGTGTTCAATTTTGTTTTCCATTACCTTTGTCCAGCTATTTATAGCAGGATTATTTATCTAAAAATTGTCTCTTTGTTATGTGCTCTGTCAATATCTTCAAAATCAATGATTCTTTGTTCAACTTTTTCATAGTGTTCTTTTCTTTATATTTAAGCATTTTGTCTTGTATATTAATTGATCATGTGTTCTGTAATTTTGATTCTGCTCTTTATTTCTTCTAATGAAGATTTCAGCTATATAGTTGAGTTGCATTCTTATTTCCCTACACATTTCTTCTGCCATACAGATATTTTTAAATTGCTCATATTTATTTACATCTTTTTTGTTTTCTTCTGATTTGAATTTATTACCCCTATTATATCTCATATCTCGAATTTTATAACATATTTATGATGAAATTTTACTGAAAGTACAAAACAGACATTCTCTGTGTTTTCCTTCTAGTTCCCTCAATGTATTTATTTCAGAAGTGTTCTTTTCTTTTGCATCTGTTGTACCATGTTCTTTGCTCATGTTACATTTTTTGCCCCTTACTTATACTTAGACAAAGATGTTAGGCTTGATATTGCCTACGCTCAGGTTGTATATCTTCACTTTGGTTTTCCTTCGTGTTCATAAGGTTGCTATTCAAACCTCCGTCTCTGATCTTAGACTGCACGGCTACCTCACTGTCAATAAGTTGTGTCAATAGCTACTGACACTTTGCCAGGCAGCTTGTTGCCACATGCTTCTAGGTGTTAGTTGAAGCTTCACTGGAATACATCCTTTTCTGAGTCTCTTATGTCTCGCCTCCATGAAAGATACTATTTATGACCATGTTCCTCTTCCTTCCTGTTGCTGTCATCTGCAGTATTATTTTTAAACCGTGAAATGCTTCTATATTTTTACTGCCTTTAGCCCCTGGGTGAACTCTGATCCCCCCGAGGGGCACAGCCCTCCAATGCTGCTCATTCACACAAGCAAAAATTTTCCCAAATGCTTGTAGCCTTTTCTACATCAGCCCTTGCAAGGGTGTGTGCAAAAACTCCTTTACTTCCAATAACAGTGATTTTCTTTAGTCAGGGATCATACATTGAGCCTCAGTGCCCATTATATATGACACTCAAATTTTTTTTGGCCAATCTTCTGATTCTTACTAAAAAATTCTAAAGTTATCTTAAATTATTTTCATGTCATTTACTACCTCCCTTTATCAAATTATCTGCATTTAACTTGCCAACGAGTCTTAGAATATTCATTTATTTCCTAACTTATTATTTGTGAATTCAATAGGTAAGCCATTATTGAGGACCTACCTATAGATTTTGAGTACCAAGAGAAGCATCAGGAGCTATTTGTTAGTGAGGGATGGAAACTTAACTGGAACTAGCCTAAATAGAATGGGCATTTTGTTGATTAATATAACAATGTACAGAAAAGACAGGAGTACCTGGCCTTGAAAATCCTCTAACTGGTCACCATTATGGAAACCTTCTCTCTCCCCCCAAAGCTTCTGGTCTGTTTCCTTCTGTATATAACTTTCACTGTTTTCCTTTATTATTATTATTATTATTATTATTATTTTTATTTTTATTGTTTTTCAAAGCAAATTTATTCCTTCATCCCAACAGGTGCCAAAAAGTTGCATTCTTCTCTTGTTTGGTCAAGTGTTCTACAGATATCTCTTAGGTCTAGTTAGGTTATAGTGTTCAAGTCTTTATTTCCCTATTGATCATCTGTCTTCTTGTTATGTCATAATTGAAAATAGGGTAGTGAAGTTTCAAAATAATAATAGTTAAAATTTCTGTTTCTCCTGTTAGTCTATCTAGGTTTTGCTTCATGTGTTTTGGGGTAATGTTGTTTGGTGCCTGTTTATGGATAATTGCTATGTCTTCCTCATGGGTCGACTCTTTTATCATTATTGAACCTCCTTCCCTATGTTCAATAATATATGTACACATTTTTTGTTTTAAAATATATTTTGTCTTATATTAATATAGTTACTCCTATTTTTTAAAGATTTTATTTATTTATTCATGAAAGACACAGAGGGAGAGAGAGGGAGAGGCACGGGCAGAGGGAGAAGCAGGCTCCATGCAGAGAGCCTGATGTGGGACTCAATCCCTGGACTCCAGGACCATGCCCTGGGCCGAAGGCAGGCGCTAAACTGCTGAGCCACCCAGGGATCCCCGTTACCCCCACTTTCTTATGTTTCTACTGGCATATGTCTTTTTCTATACTTTTACTTTATATTTTTATAACCTAGTTTTATCTTTGAATCTCTAGTGTATTTCCTCTAGATCCCCAGACACAGTGTCTTGTTTTTTTATCTAGTCCAATAATTGCTGCCTTTGACTGGATTGCTCATCTATAACCTTCAATGTGAATGGATAACTGGATTCATGAGTGCTGTTTTACTTTTAGTTTTTTTCTGTATGCTCATGTATTTTGATTTCTTATCCCTTCTCTACTGCCCTCCTTTTCATTAAATGAATATTTTCTAGCATTACATTTTTGTTTCTTAATGACTTCTTCACTGTGTTTTCTGGGTTATTCTTTGTGTTTAATAAGAGCTTAATATATGCATCTTAACTTACAGAATTGATGTCAGATTTATACTAACTAAATTCTAATGAGATATAGCTTCTATATAGCTATACCCTCTTCCCCTTCATATATTCTATTATTATTATTATATCTATATATGTTAGAATCAGTAATATATTGTTACAATTATTACTTTATATGTTATTGACAGAAAGTGATATTGTACATGATATAATGAATTTTAATTCTTGTTGCTGTTGAACTTAATCATTTATAAAAAGAGAAAGAAAAAAACTGTTCTGGTCATTTTGGGGGCCACAAGATAGAGGAATTTTCTGATACTTGCCCTAGCTTATTACTGGCAACACAATCTTAAGTGGTGGCATCCTATAGTACATGAAGTAGTAAATAAAGTACTTTGTTTTAACAATAAATTTAGGTAGGAATTTGTTTCCTGACAGTTGTGAAGTTTAACCTACTAAGAAATATGGGGAAGGTTTTTTTTTTTAAGATTTTATTTATTTATGAGAGACAGAGAACAAGTGAGAGGAGGGGGAGGAGGAGAGGGAAAAGCAGACTCCCTGCTGAGCAGCTGAGCAGAGAGCCAGACAGGGGCTCCATCCCAGAACCCCAAGATTACAACCTAAGCTGAAGGCAGACGCTTAACCAATTGAGCCACCCAGGTGCCCCAATATATGAGAAAATCTTATAGTCTGCTTGGAGAAGCAGCAGATGGTCCACAATGAGGCTTTAGACAAGAAAAATAATAACAAAAATACGAAAGCAACAATTTAATAAAGACTTTTTATAGAGTAAAACATTTTATTTTCCTAGCTAAAGAATGAAATTTTATGTGATATGATTGATGTTATGCTTATTTTTTATTTTAGACAAAATCTGAGGCTTTTATAATTAAACTTTAACATCCTTGAAATAGTATTTTATTCTCAAAGTATAAATTAGCCTTCACATACTTCACCTTTACCTAAATATAGGTTCTCAGACATGATCAGGCTGATTCTAGAATATGTAAGATATACTTGTTATCTTGCTTTTCATGTTATTTTTCTGGTCACATGCTAAATAGCAAAAACACACAGCCTGTAGGACATGTTTTTTAGGTCAAAAAGTGCATTTTAGTCACCTCAAGTCACTATTAATGAATAACCCCTGTGAAGTGTTTAGAGTGGTATCAAGACTATAAGAAAAAAAAAATCAATAAATGTTAGAAGTTGAATTTTTGATGCAATAAAATAAAACTAAATATATTCATGATAGTCTTGAATGAAACATCTAGTGATTCAATCTAAGCTCAATGATATACAGTGAAATTCTTTTTATTCAACCTATTAGTCATGGTACTATTATCTCCATTTTACATATCAAGAAATGTGTGGGAAATATCAGAAAGGGAGACAGAACATAAAGACTTCTAACTCTGGGAAATGAACTAGGGGTGGTGGAGGGGGAGGAGGGCGGGGGGTGGGGGTGAATGGGTGACGAGCACTGAGGGGGACACTTGACGGGATGAGCACTGGGTGTTATTCTGTATGTTGGTAAATTGAACACCAATAAAAATTAATTTATTAAAAAAAAAAGAAACAGAGACCCATAGATTAGATAATTTTCCATTTGCTGGTAAATGCCAATTCTGTCAATATTGCTATTTTTATTTTTATTATTTATGATATAGAAAAAAGTGATAAAATTCATAAAACTTATTATGCATATTTCTAAATTAAACATGATACTAATAAAGATCATATGGCCACAGATCTCACATGGGTCATGCAGGATAGAATTCTTTAACTACACTGCATTTGTGAAATTAATGTCCTCACATGCTATTGAATTAATAATTTTCTTTCCTCATTTTACAACTATAAACTTTTATAAGGTAAGACCAAAAAATAAAGAATTCATTCTTATCCAAACTACTTATTATGTGCATATTATAGAAACATATTATTGCCATTATATTATGTTTTACTTACATGTCAGCCAACTAGTAATGTTGCCAGATGATTTATGACAGAGTTTGATGCAATGCTATACTGCATGTTGTTTACTAATATTCAAGTTAATGGAACTATTACTTCATCTGTCTGTTCCTGATATGAGAATGTAAATGGTAAACTTTTTCTTCTATGTGTATTATGTATATATATCTCATATATATGATATGACAATGTGACCTTCATAAGAATTTTTATTCACACATATTGTATATATTCATCCAAAGACATGTCACCAGTGATAGCTATCACTCATTTTATTGGCAATACTTGTATCAGAAATTTTATATCTACAGAGCAAAATTTGTGCACTTATATGATACCTATTTTACATGATTTTTTTAGAATGTATTTAGTTTTAAAATATGGAAAAGTTTTAAAAAGAAAGATACTTGAACTTTTTTTTTACATGACCCTGACTTTTGACACCACAGAGGACAAATTTATCCACTTGTTAGTAATCAAATGTCAATCAAAAGTTGAACAGTGTGTCTCAATTTAAGCATCACCTGATTTCATCCTGTGCTTCTCAATACCAATATTATTCAAATAATTTATAAATTTCTGTCTAACTGATATTGATAGACTTGGGAAGAAAATAAATAATTAAAAAACTATAAATTTCAAGCTATAGTCCATTGTAAGAAGCATGTGAGAGAAGATACACATACTTCAAATGTTCTCCTTTACATTCACAGTATTTAAAAATAGTTTCTATTCCTTCCCCCCCCCCCTTAACTCAGATTCCTTTTGTTACATTTATTTGCTTGACCTGTTTCTGACATTCAGGTCAGGTAAGTTTTTCAAATGTTGTTCTTAAAATTACAGCTTTTGGGATTTAGCAGCACCTTCATTGAAACCAAACAAGGAAGAGACCTCCCAGATTACCAAGTCCACTTCCACTGGAAAAGTACCAACTGATTCCTAACTTAGATTAGAGTTTTATGTGGTCTAACTACACTCAAGTATTGGTTGCTGCTGTTATTTTATTTTTAAGAAAGACTACTAACGGTCATAAACCATCTTCAGTTAATTTTTCAAGAAGTTTCCTTCCACATGTAATTCAGATTATATTAACAGCTAACTACTTTCTGCATCTAAATTGAGTAACTGGAATTTCTCATAAATTTGACAGCTTTTATAGCTTTATTGTTCTATCATTAATTATCTAAAAAATACTCAAAGTAATTAATTAAAACTATAAACATAGAAAGGTGCACAGTTTGTGTCACATGAAAACATTTCCTATGTAGAGGAATGATTTGTTACTTTACCTATTGTTACATTATCAATATTTTGGACTTTGAAGTTGCTGGAACAGAATGTGATTTTTCTCAACTGGAATGTTATGTTATAAAAAACACTTCAAATCTGAGGATAACCCTGAACTTCAAGAATCAGATTCATGTATGAATCAAATAAATCTGTCTCAGAGACTAGAAAATTATTTAGTATTACAAGTTATGATCAGAAGCTCAATGAGGTAAGGAGCCACATCAGTTTTGTTCATTACTATAAATACAGCTTCTAGAAGACTGTCTAGAACACAGAAGAGACAGTTATTACAAATAAATGGAAAACAAAATATGAAAAATCAACAAATATTTTTGATATATTTGCCTCCTCTCTCCAAGTATTTCCAGGCTAATAAGGATGTTTGGAACAAGAATGTCTGGTAATTCTCTATTGAAAGTGTGAGACTTCAGCTTAATCTTAAAGAATAAAAAATATTTAGGTAAACGAGAAAAAAGAAGGAGTGACTAATATTTAGACATGTGAACAAAAGAAATTCTTTAAAGGCGTTGGTGGGCGGCCAGAGTAATAAAGACTTGAAAATTATTGACAGGAAAGAGAGGGCTCCTTGGAGAACAGTTATTTGGAATATAGCTATGGACTGCTTTCTAGGTAATGTGTCAGGGAACTAGAATGATGGGTTGAGGAGTTTGGACATCAGTATAAGACTATAGAGGTTATTAAACAATTTCTTTGAGAAATGTCATAGTAAATAAGTTTATAAGATTTTTCTAATAAATATATATTTCACAAATCAGAGGGAAATCTAGTAGCAAGGGAATGAGTTGGGAACAAGATTCAATAATGTTGCCATGAAATAAATACAGTTTTACCTTCAAATTTCTTTTAATTAAAATGATTATTTTAGTTTTTGCCAATGGTGTAGTTGAAGCCCACAGGGTGTGCTAGGTGGCTTTGAGTGTGGATAGGGTGGGGTGGGAGATAAATCTGGGAGAGGTTGGGAGCAGAGAGGCTGGGACATTCTAGAGTCAGGGAAGCCTCAGTGGCTGAGGCAGGCCCTGGTGCCTGATCACATTCCCTGGAGGAAATTCCATGGCTCAGCATCTTAGAAGTGCTGCAGAGGGTGACGGGGAAGTCCTGGGATGAAAAACACTGGGCTACCCCATGTACATGAGGCTCTGTATTCATACCATTACAAACATGCAAAATAAAGTGTTAATCGCATGAGTGATACTCTGGGAAGAGGATCAACAAGACTGGTGATTAATGACGTATGAAAATAGAGAAAGGACAAAGAAAAAGAGATTGAATGAGTGTTCAAGGTAGCTCGAGAATTTAAAGAGTGACTGGAACTTTTAGTCTAAACACCCTAATGGATGGAATTTCCAATAATTTCATTAGTTATTTGCTCCTATAAAAATATCAATATATCAAAGCAATTAGAGAATATCTATTCCAGCCATGTCTGGAGTTAATGGTATTGCCAATGACTTGAAAAGGAAGACTGAACCACGTATAGCTCTCAAAGTGAATATGTCATGTTCAAATTGTCAGTATTTTAAATTTGCACAAAAATACTACTGACAACAAAGGTAATATATAGTCACTGGGCTAAAAGGGAACTAGAAGCTCCCAAAATACAAAATTGTATTGCAAAACAGTCTTGACCTTAAGCGTACTTGTCAGATGTGACATTTTCCTATTTTTAAAGTTCTGGTAGAGCAGAATCCGTCTTGGTAATGCACCGATTCTGATCAAGTCCTTCTGTCATTGTAAGGTGGTCTGAAAGAAACCCTAATTCCTGCCTAGAGCCAATCCAATGGAAGAATAAAATTATGTTATTTATAGTTATAATCACAATCAAAAGAGAAGTAGTTTAGTCAGGATCATTTTATGTTAACAGAATTTGGGTACATGAAAAATACATTTATCATTTTTTTTTTCTTGACTAACACATGATTTTTTAGGGTATGTGCGACAGACTGCCAGCAAACTTATTGGTGGGCCTGGTCTGATGAGCTCTAAGATGGAAAGTATCATGCTGAGGTAATAAAGGTGAAATTTCCTAGGAAGTGAGAGAGCCAATTATTCAGAAATATCATCAGGTCACCTTGCTCATAATTCTCAAGCATGTCTCTGGTGCATAAATTACCAATTCACAGTTCATGTTCAATATCATCCAATCTAGGCTGAATAAAATGTTGGCTTTTACAGTCATCTAAACTGAAAAACCATTTTCAGAGGCACAGTCATGAATAATGGAGCTAGATGGGCCAGCAAAAGTAGACACACCCTCTTCTCATTGCTCACACCCGCCTCTCATTATAGCCACCTGATCCTTATTTCATCTCATTTTGGGGAGCTTTATTTGGAAAATGTGCCTCACACATTACAGCATCAAAACCATGTGGAATGTTGTAGTTAATCCTAAAATATTATTTGAAATATAAAATACAAGTTACAGAAGACTTTTCCATTCAAAAAAACTTCCATGCTTTAAGGTTCCATAATATTTGATGAAAATTACTTAAAATGTGTTAACCCCATTTCTCTGCCTAAAACTGTAAATGTACTTTGTAATACTGTATTTTTTGCATATGTTAAGAAGACTGGGGACTAACAATAGATTAATAGTCACTAGCAGCTCTGGAAACACTCTCCTCTTTGGTTCAGATATGGCCAACTTCCCTTGTTCATTTATTCAGGATGCTACTTTCTGTAAAAACTCGTAAAGCAGGATATTTACTGGCCCGCAACCAATCAAATGCTTCCCAACCCTTCACTCTGCCTCCTTAAACCTGAGTTAAGCATTCTCCTGAATCTCATGATTATCATTTCCTTATCTACCATTTTATAGGGTTTTATTTTATCTCTATATATTGCCCAAATGTAGGTTTATGTTTTGTTTTTGACATTTTCAAAAGGGTATTATGTCATACATAATCTTTTCAGAGCTTTTGAGTTAATTTTATTTTACTAACAATGACCCATTTTATTCCTTATAGCTGGGCTTGTGTATTAACCGTTACCTAATATTCCGTTATGTTCATACGTCATTATTTGTCTTTCCTATTTATGGATATTTGAATTGTTTTCTGTTTTTTCTATGATGTAGAATATTGCCATTAACATTGCTTTACACATAATAAATTGGCAAGCGTGTATCATTCAAATGCTGTATCTTGCTCATATGTTAACATCTTTTTCCTTCAAATGAATGTTAACATTTAAAATTTAGCTAATGAAAAGTGATAACATTGCTTTTGCCTTTGTGCAAGAATATGGAGAATTTTCTTTAAAAATCTATTCTATATTCAGCTGCAATATTACTAATTTTCTATTTCTTTAAGTCAAAAGTGTTTAGGTGCTAGGAACCAAAACCCACTTGAGTTAGCTAAAATAAAGGAGTGAAATTAACTAGGAATCTATTATAAGGATATCAGTATGTCTCATGAAGACATGAGAAAAAATTCTACTGGGAACAGGAATCTGGAACCAGACTCTGTTAAGAGTTCTTTGCATTTGCTTTTGGGATTTATTTTGGTTTGGTCTCTCCACACTACTCATTATCTAGCTTTATAGCTTACATTTTTTTATTCCTTATTTCACATTTATTTATTTACTTTTTTTGTTTGATTGCTGTGGTCTGAAGTTCACAGGAAGAAGAAAAATGTCCTCCATAGATATAGCTCTTTACTACTATATAGCTCTTTACCAGAGCACTTTGCTGGCGTGACATTTCAGTTCTGTTTGTTAGCTATTTCCAGAGAAGGATGATTATTGGGTGAGCTGTGTCAGTTGCCCACTCCAGAACAAGTCAAGTATATCCAAAATCTTGAGTGCCCCTAAATGGTTGTGAGACTTCTATAGTAACTCTGAGGATGGATTTGGCAATTTCAAGTAGAAAAGGGGATGGGAAGTTTCTCAAGAGAAGTGAAGGATGTTCTGGATGGATAAACTGATAAATGTCAGCTGCCTTTGGTAATGGCTGTGCTCAAGTATTGTCTTTCTTCTTTAGCTGTACTACATTCTGGAGCATCTACATGTATCTATACCTTCATCTATCTGTATTTATGTCTGTATCTATATTTATATATGTATTTGACCAATTTGCTCAAATTCAACCAATTTGTGGTGGTGTGGGAACCCTAGTACCATCAAATTATATGTTATTCCTCAGAATGTTGTGAGGCTTCACTTCTTAAGTCTTATTAGATGGGCTATATTTTGAATAAGAATAAATGATTGCTGCAGAAATCTTGAGATATTCTTTAAAAGAATTCAAATATATATTCTACTAATTTTGGACCTTCCACCTGATATTTAGATCATAGTAGAGCTTCTAACAGACATTTTATAAAAATTTTTCTTCAAATTAATTTTGATACCTACAAATATTTTAATATACTTATATAAACTAAAATAATACTTGTGAAGTATTTAAAATCTCTCATCTAGTAAACTTTAGTGAATTAAACATTATATATGAAATTATCTTTCTAGTAAAAGTCCAGAGATTTCCTAACTAGGGTTCAATACTAAATTTCTGTTTGTGTAATTTCAGTTGGATAACTGTCTCTGATATACATGTGCTATTCTAAAATTATTTAAAGTGATATAGACATTCTTGGGGTGTCAGGTGGCTCAGTTGGTTGGGCCTCCAACTTGGTTTTGGCTTGGGTCATGGTCTCCCAGTCAGGGGAACTGAGCTCCAGATAGGGCTCCCCACTCAGCATGGAGTCTGCTTTGGATTCTCTCTCTCCCTCTCCCTCTACTCCTCTCCCCACCCCTCACCACTCATGTGTCCTCTCTCTTTCTCTCTCTAAAATAAGTAAATAATATCTTAAAAAATAAAAAAATAAAGTGATATAGATATTCTTTTCTATTTCCTATTATCTATTCTTTTGGACAAAACATAAAATGATGCATTGAAATACATGTCTTTCTTTTGAAAACTTTCTCAAGGTTTTATCTGTGACTTAGCTGATAAAAAATCTTATATTTTCAAAGGTATATTATTAGAAATTGTGTACACACTTATGTAGTTCTGATCCTGATAGAATGCCCCCGTTGTGCAAACAATAAGCTACTAGAAATGGTATATCAAACAACTCTTTGTCAAGTGACACTGAATTTTCAGTAAATGTCTTTTGACTGCACAGCTTCTGCTGAAGTTATCCATTTGGACTTCAACAGAAATAATAGATGAGTAGAGGAGGAGGCAGAGAGTGAATTATGTTTTTATCGGATGGTACAGAAGAAGCAGAACAGTGAAATTTCTTATTTTCAAATGTGAAATAGCAAAAATCTGGTGTTACATAGGCACAGAATATTCTAGCATATTGATTTCCTACTGTTTTCTTACAGACTTGCTCTTCCTTGGTGGTATTTCTAGACATCTCGGAGATAGGTGTGGTGGTGATTAAGGAGATAAGGGTGGTATGTCCAAATTATTCTTCTTTCTCCAGTTAGAATATCCCCTCTGTTCTCCTACCTGGTCTGCTGCAGTTCAACTTGAGATTTCTTTAGAAATGTGTGATTGATAAAAATAATTAAGAGAAACCATCTATGGGAACATTTTCGTTTTACCTTTTAGAATTTTTATTTATTTATTTATTTATTGTATTTTTTCCTTTTAGAATTTTTAAATATCCCACAAGATTGGTGGTCATCAAACTAGAAATAACCAGGAGAAAGGGAATTTATTTGAAGTAAACTCTTTTGTTTTAAGGATTATAATGCATAGATTAGTGAAAGTTGGAAAAGCAACCCCAAATAAATATCTTGATCTTATATTCATTTATGTGTTTTATAAAGAATAGTATAAAATAATAATTAAGAAAAGCGCTAAGTAAATAAGAAAAAAGAAAAGAGAAATATTTTTTAAAAACAACAAAGAACCATCTTATATGGGGTGTGAGTAGACAGTGAAATATGTTTTTATTGGAGATAGATGTTGCAAACTGTACACCAATGTGCTTAGTGTAGAACCATGGTTAAACTATTTCACTGATTAAGCCCTTAAAGGAAAGGCTTACTAGAAACCGAAAGGAATTTAAGTAGAGTTATTTATTGAAGAATTAACCTCATTTCAATTATAATTAGCTTGCAAACTGATAGCCTAACCCACCATCAGAATTTTTCAATTTAAACCTCAACAAAGTTCTAAAAATATCACTTTTATTTTCTGAAAAAAAAAATCACATGCCTCAAAATTTGGAAAACAGAAAGAAATACAAAGAAGAAAAATACTCAGAATTCAGGAATTCAGACAGAAATACTTTTAACCTGCTGCTATTTACCTTCCAAGACCTTTTCTCTTACTGGATAATGCACCATGCAAACTATACATATTATTTTAAATATAGATTAACTCTTCATAGGTATTTGCTCTTGGTTCTTTTTTCAGTACTGTTATTATTTCATAAGCATTTTTCCATGTCAATAGTTTTTTTAAAATTATAGGTCATATTTCTGCAAAATATTTTGTCTATGACTATACCATAATGCATTCATTCCATTCACTCCTATTATTGATCATTGAATTCTCCTTGATTTTTACTTTTACAAATCATGTTGTTATTAACCTGGTTGTCAATTTTTCTGCTTATTTCCTTAGAATATATTTATAGAAGTGGGATTTATGCAGTATGAATAATTTAAGACCCTTAACTCATGTTGCCAAATTACTTTCCAAAGTTCGTAGCCATATTCACTTAAACCAGTAATGTATGAAAGTATCTTTCTACTGCACCCACATTAGCATTTAGAATGATATATTTCTAAACCAGTAATGCACTTGACAAAGTCTTTAATAAGCCCCATATGGAATGTGGGCTGGATGATAACATAGACAGGAAGATTCATAACTCTTACTTGTGTCTTTTATGAGGACACAGTTATGATCTTGAATCCTTGAATCCAGGGTCACCTCCTGCAGGTTCCTGAAAACTATTCTGCAAACAGAGGATACTCCAGCCAAATGTACCTCCTTTCCATGAGTAGGATACGGACTGAAAAACTCCAGGTAGATTTTCGTCTTGGTATATTGAGTTGAAGGAGATGCTATAAATATAATTTTGGCCAGACAAGATGTAGTCTAAACAACGTGATCTGCGTCTCCCTGCAGTACAATATGGTACCCATTCCATGACTTCCTCTGAGTGACTTTGTGCCCTCCCAAAATGCTAATGGGATGTGGTTACTCTATTCTGTGAGTTCATTAGCTCTTCTGGTAGCAGCTGTATGGGTGATTCTGTGACTTCCAGCTAAATATTTCAAAAGGCAGAAAATGTCCTACAATAGTTATTACTACCTACATAAAGCTTGATACGTGCTTGTGTTTGTTTAACTGCTTTACATGTATTTACTTATTTAATTGTCAAAGAACCTAAACAGTAAGTAACGTTATTATTTTCAATTTTTTTCTGATTAGGAGAATAAGACAAAGCCCTGGATAACACACTTGCACTCCAACAGTGAGGAATCGCAGAGCCCAGAATTGAATGCAGGTTCTTCTTCTTTTTTTAAGATTTTATTTATTTATTTGATAGAGTCAGAGAGCACAAGTGAGGGGAATGGCAGAGGGTGGGGGAAACTCAGGCTCTCCACTGAGCCAGGAGCCTGATGCATACAGGGCTCTATCCCAAGACCCTGGGATCATGACCCAAGCTGAAGGCAGATGCTTAACCAACTGAGCCACCCAGGTGCCCCGAATTCAGGCTCCTTGACATCCGTGGCTTCATCATTCAGCAAAGAAGTACCTCCTGCAAACACACACACACACACACACACATACACACAAGAAACACACACACACATTCAAAATAGATAACCTTGTTTTCTAAGAATATTTTTAACATCCCTATTGCTCTCATTACAGTTTTTCCTGTGGCAGTTTGGTTCGCTTATGTGTTCTTGGTCGTCCCCAGGACAGCTTCAGCCATGATATAGAAATGGATTCTGATGGATGGCGAGGTTTAGAGAGGACAAGAAGAATAATGCCTTGTTATGGCAGAGCAGCAACGGCTGCTCTCTCCCCTTTAAAAAAATAATGTCAAAACACACTGCCCTGGGTCTTGTGATCACAGGTAATTCATGTTTATGACTCATTCAGACAGGAAGTGAGTGGGACCCAAGGGCAAGAAGACTTTGTGAGGTCCTGCTGTTGGGAGGAAGGGAAGAGAGTGAGTGAGAGAGAGACACAGAGAGAGAGAGAGAGAGACAGAAACAGAGACAGACAAAGGCAGAGAAAGGAAGGGAGTGAGGTCATAGGCACAGATCTACAAGATGGGAGCTCTCTGTGGC